>NC_090935.1:814236879-816654183 GCF_040938575.1 Ambystoma mexicanum | reverse complement strand
CATCAGTGGAGGCCTGCTGTCAGGTGCCCTGACTGCTGGGGGCTGGGGGTGCTGGGGACATGAGTGGGACATGAGTGGAGGCCTGCTGGCAGGTGCCCCTGACTGCTGGGGGGTGGGGTGCTGGGAACATGTGTGTGACATGAGTGGGGTCCTGCTGGCAGGTGCCCCTGACTGCTGGGAGGTGGGGGTGCTGGGGAACATGTGTTGGACATGACTGGGGGCCTGCTGGCAGGTGCCCCTGACTGCTGGGGGGTGGGGTGCTGGGGGACATGAGTGGGGTCCTGCTGGCAGGTGCCCCGACTGCAGGGGGGTGGGGGTGCAGGGGGACATGAGTGGGGACCTGCTGGCAGGTGCCCCTGACTGTTGGGGCTGGGGGTGCTGGCGGACATGTTTGGGACATGAGTGGGGGCCTGCTGACAGGTGCCTCTGACTGCTGGGGGCTGGGGGTGCTGGGGAACATGTGTGGGACGTGAGTGGGGGCCTGCTGGCAGGTGCCCCTGACTCCTGGGGTGTGGGGGTGCTGGGGGACATGAGTGGGGGCCTGCTGGCAGGTGTCTCTGACTGCTGGGGGGTAGGGGTGCTGGGGGACATGAGTGGGGGCCTGCTGGCAGGTGCCCCTGACTGCTGGGGGGTGGGGGCGCTGGGGGACATGTGTGGCACATGATTGGGGGCCTGCTGGCAGGTTCCCCTGACTGCTGGAGGGTGGGGTGCTGGGGAACATGTGTGGAACATGAGTGGGGGCCTGCTGGCAGGTGCCCCTGACTGCTGGGGGGTGGGGGTGCTGGGGGACATGAGTGGGGGCCTGCTGGCAGGTGCCCCTGACTTCAAGGGGGGTGGGGGTGCTGGGGGACATGAGTGGGGGCATGCTGGCAGGTGCCCCTGACTGTTGGGGGGTGGGGGTGCTGGGGAACATGTGTAGGACATGAGTGGGGGCCTGCTGGCAGGTGCCCCTGACTGCTGGGGGGTGGGGGTGCTGGGGAATATGTGTGGGACATGAGTGGGGGCCTGCTGGCAGGTGCCCCTGACTGCTGGGGGGTGAGGGTGCTGGGGGACAAGAGTGGGGGCCTGCTGGCGGCAGGTGCCCCTGACTGCTGGAGGGTGGGGGTGCTGGGGAACATGTGTGGGACATGAGTGGGGGCCTGCTGGCAGGTGCCCCTGACTGCTGGGGGCTGGGGGCTGCTGGGGGACATGAGTGGGGGCCTACTGGCTGGTGCCCCTGACTGCTGGGGGGTGGGGGTGCTGGGGGACATGAGTGGGGGCCTGCTGCAGGTGCCCCTGACTGCTGGGGGGTGGGGGTGCTGGGGGACATGTGTGGGACATGAGTGGGTGCCTGCTGGCAAGTGCCCCTGACTGCTGGGGGGTGGGGGTGCTAGGGAACATGTGTGGGACATGAGTGGGGGCCTGCTGGCAGATGCCCCTGACTGCTGGGGGGTGGGTGTGCTGGGGGACATGAGTGGGAGCCTGCTGGCATGTGCCCCTGACTGCTGGGGGTGGGAGTGCTGGGGGACATGAGTGGGGGCCTGCTGGCAGGTGCCCCTGACTGCTGGGGGTGGGGGTGCTGGGGGACATCAGTGGAGGCCTGCTGGCAGGTGCCCCTGACTGCTGGGGGATGGGGGTGCTGGGCGACAATAGTGGGACATGAGTGGGGGCCTGCTGGCAGGTGCCCCTGACTGCTGGGTGGTGGGGATGCTGGGGAACATGTGTGGGACATGAGTGGGGGCCTGCTGGCAGGTGCCCCTGACTGCTGGGGGGTGGGAGTGCTGGGGGACATGAGTGGGAGCCTGCTGGCATGTGCCCCTGACTGCTGGGGGGTGGGAGTGCTGGGGGACATGAGTTGGGGCCTGCTGGCAGGTGCCCCTGACTTCTGGGGGTGGGGGTGCTGGGGGACATCAGTGGAGGCCTGCTGGCAGGTACCCCTGACTGCTGGGGGATGGGGGTGCTGGGCGACATGAGTGGGACATGAGTGGGGGCCTGCTGGCAGGTGCCCCTGACTGCTGGGTGGTGGGGATGCTGGGGAACATGTGTGGGACATGAGTGGGGGCCTGCTGGCAGGTGCCCCTAACTGCTGCGGGGTGGGGGTGCTGGGGAACATGTGTGGGAAATTAGTGGGGGCATGCTGGCAGGTGTCCCTGAATGCTGGGGGCTGAGGGTGCTGGGGACATGAGTGCGGGCCTGCTGGCAGGTGCCTATGACTGCTGGGGTATGGGGTGCTGGGGGACATGAGTGGGACATGAGTGGAGGCCCGCTGGCAGGTGCCGCTGACTGCTGGGGGGTGGGGGTGCTTTGGAACATGTGTGGGACATGAGTGGGGTCCTGCTGGCAGGTGCCCCTGACTGCTGGGAGGTGGGGGTGCTGGGGAACATGTGTGGGACATGACTGGGGGCCTGCTGGCAGGTGCCCCTGACTGCTGGGGGGTGGGGGTGCTGGGGGACATGAGTGGGGGCCTGCTGGCAGGTGCCCCTGACTGCTGGGGGGTGGGGGTGCTGGGGGACATGAGTGGGGGCCTGCTGGCAGGTGCCCCGACTGCTGGGGGTGGGGGTGCTGGGGGACATGAGTGGGGGCCTGCTGGCAGGTGTCCCTGACTGCTGGGGGCTGAGGGTGCTGGGGACATGAGTGGGGGCCTGCTGGCAGGTGCCCATGACTGCTGGGGGTTGGGGGTGCTGGGGGACATGAGTGGGGGCCTGCTGGCTGGTGCCCCTGACTGCTGGGGGGTGGAGGTACTGGGCTACATGAGTGGGTGCCTGCTGGCAGGTGCCCCTGACTTCTGGGGGGTGGGGGTGCTGGGGGACATGAGTGGGACATGAGTGGAGGTCTGCTGGCAGGTGCCCCTGACTGCTGGGGGGTGGGGGTGCTGGGGAACATGTGTGGGACTTGAGTGGGGTCCTGCTGGCAGGTGCCCCTGACTGCTGGGAGGTGGGGGTGCTGGGGAACATGTGTGGGACATGAGTGGGGGCCTGCTGGCAGGTGCCCCTGACTGCTGGGGGGGTGAGGGTGCAGGGGGACAAGAGTGGGGGCCTGCTGGCAGGTGCCCCTGACTGCTGGGGGTGGGGGTGCTGGGGAACATGTATGGGACATGAGTGGGGGCCTGCTGGCAGGTGCCCCTGACTGTTGGGGGCTGGGGGTGCTGGGGGACATGAGTGGGGGCCTACTGGCTGGTGCCCCTGACTGCTGGGGAGTGGGGGTGCTGGGGGACATGAGTGGGGGCCTGCTGGCAGCTGCCCCTGACTGCTGGGGGTGGGGGTGCTGGGGGACATGTGTGGGACATGAGTGGGTGCCTGCTGGCAAGTGCCCCTGACTGCTGTGGGGTCGGGGTGCTGGGGAACATGTGTGGGACATGAGTGGGGGCCTGCTGGCAGGTGCCCCTGACTGCTGGGGGGTGGGAGTACTGGGGGACACGAGTGGGAGCTTGCTGGCATGTGCCCCTGACTGCTGTGGGGTGGGGGTGTGGGGGACATGAGTGGGAAATGAGTGGAGGCCTGCTGGCAGGTGCCCCTGACTGCTGGGGGTGGGGGTGCTGGGGAACATGTGTGGGACATGAGTGGGGTCCTGCTGGCAGGTGCCCCTGACTGCTGGGAGGTGGGGGTGCTGGGGAACATGTGTGGTACATGACTGGGGGCCTGCTGGCAGGTGCCCCTGACTGCTGGGGGGGTGGGGGTGCTGGGGGACATGAGTGGGGGCCTGCTGGCAGTTGCCCTGACTGTTGGGGGGTGGGGGTGCTCGGGGACATGAGTGGGGGCCTGCTGGCAGGTGCCCCGACTGCTGGGGGTGGGGGTGCTGGGGGACATGAGTGGGGCCTGCTGGCAGGTGTCCCTGACTGCTGGGGGCTGAGGGTGCTGGGGACATGAGTGGGGGCCTGCTGGCAGGTGCCCATGACTGCTGGGGGGTGGGGGTGCTGGGGGACATGAGTGGGGGCCTGCTGGCTGGTGCCCTGACTGCTGGGGTTGGGGGTGCTGGAGAACATGTGTGCTAAATGAGTGGGGGCATGCTGGCAGGTGTCCCTGACTGCTGGGGGCTGAGGGTGCTGGGGACATGAGTGGGGGCCTGCTGGCAGGTGCCCATGACTGCTGGGGGTGGGGGTGCTGGGGGAGATGAGTGGGGGCCTGCTGGCTGGTGCCCCTGACTGCTGCGGGGTGGAGGTACTGGGCTACATGAGTGGGTGCCTGCTGGCAGGTGCCCCTGACTGCTGGGGGCTGGGGGTGCTGGGGGACATGAGTGGGACATGAGTGGAGGCCTGCTGGCAGGTGCCCCTGACTGCTGGGGGTGGGGGTGCTGGGGAACATGTGTGGGACATGAGTGGGGTCCTGCTGGCAGGTGCCCTTGACTGCTGGGAGGTGGGGGTGCTGGGGAACATGTGTGGGACATGACTGGGAGCCTGCTGGCAGGTGCCCCTGACTGCTGGGGGGTGGGGGTGCTGGGGGACATGAGTGGGGGCCTGCTGCAGGTGCCCCTGACTGCTGGGGGGTGGGGGTGCTGGGGGACATGAGTGGGGGCCTGCTGGCAGGTGCCCCTGACTGCTGGGGGGTGGGAGTGCTGGGGGACATGAGTGGGGGCCTGCTGGCAGGTGCCCCTGACTTCTGGGGGTGGGGGTGTTGGGGGACATCAGTGGAGGCCTGCTGACAGGTGCCCCTGACTGCTGGGGGATGGGGGTGCTGGGCGACATGAGTGGGACATGAGTGGGGGCCTGCTGGCAGGTGCCCCTGACTGCTGGGTGGTGGGGATGCTGGGGAACATGTGTGGGACATGAGTGGGGGCCTTCTGGCAGGTGCCCCTAACTGCTGCGGGGTGGGGGTGCTGGGGAACATGTGTGGGAAATTAGTGGGGGCATGCTGGCAGGTGTCCCTGAATGCTGGGGGCTGAGGGTGCTGGGGACATGAGTGGGGCCTGCTGGCAGGTGCCCATGACTGCTGGGGTATGGGGTGCCTGGGGGACATGAGTGGGGGCCTCCTGGCTGGTGCCCCTGACTGCTGGGGGTGGAGGTACTGGGCTACATGAGTGGGTGCCTGCTGGCAGGTGCCCCTGACTGCTGGGGGGTGGGGGTGCTGGGGGACATGAGTGGGACATGAGTGGAGGCCCGCTGGCAGGTGCCGCTGACTGCTGGGGGGTGGGGGTGCTTTGGAACATGTGTGGGACATGAGTGGGGTCCTGCTGGCAGGTGCCCTGACTGCTGGGAGGTGGGGGGTGCTGGGGAACATGTGTGGGACATGACTGGGGGCCTGCTGGCAGGTGCCCCTGACTGCTGGGGGGTGGGGGTGCTGGGGGACATGAGTGGGGGCCTGCTGGCAGGTGCCCCTGACTGCTGGGGGGTGGGGGTGCTGGGGGACATGAGTGGGGGCCTGCTGGCAGGTGCCCCGACTGCTGGGGGTGGGGGTGCTGGGGGACATGAGTGGGGGCCTGCTGGCAGGTGTCCCTGACTGCTGGGGGCTGAGGGTGCTGGGGACATGTGTGGGGGCCTGCTGGCAGGTGCCCATGACTGCTGGGGGTTGGGGGTGCTGGGGGACATGAGTGGGGGCCTGCTGGCTGGTGCCCCTGACTGCTGGGGGGTGGAGGTACTGGGCTACATGAGTGGGTGCCTGCTGGCAGGTGCCCCTGACTTCTGGGGGGTGGGGGTGCTGGGGGACATGAGTGGGACATGAGTGGAGGCCTGCTGGCAGGTGCCCCTGACTGCTGGGGGGTGGGGGTGCTGGGGAACATGTGTGGGACATGAGTGGGGTCCTGCTGGCAGGTGCCCCTGACTGCTGGGAGGTGGGGGTGCTGGGGAACATGTGTGGGACATGAGTGGGGGCCTGCTGGCAGGTGCCCCTGACTGCTGGGGGGGTGAGGGTGCAGGGGGACAAGAGTGGGGGCCTGCTGGCAGGTGCCCCTGACTGCTGGGGGTGGGGTGCTGGGGAACATGTGTGGGACATGAGTGGGGGCCTGCTGGCAGGTGCCCCTGACTGTTGGGGGCTGGGGGTGCTGGGGGACATGAGTGGGGGCCTACTGGCTGGTGCCCCTGACTGCTGGGGGGTGGGGGTGCTGGGGAACATGTGTGGAACATGAGTGGGGTCCTGCTGGCAGGTGCCCCTGACTGCTGGGAGGTGGGGGTGCTGGGGAACATGTGTGGGACATGAGTGGGGGCCTGCTGGCAGGTGCCCCTGACTGCTGGGGGCTGGGGGTGCTGGGGGACATGAGTGGGGGCCTACTGGCTGGTGCCCCTGACTGCTGGGGGGTGGGGGGCTGGGGGACATGAGTGGGGGCCTGCTGGCAGGTGCCCCTGACTGCTGGGGGTGGGAGTGCTGGGGGACATGAGTGGGGGCCTGCTGGCAGGTGCCCCTGACTGCTGGGGTGGGGGTGCTGGGGGACATGAGTGGGGCCTGCTGGCCGGTGCCCCTGACTGCTGGGGGGATGGGGGTGCTGGACGACATGAGTGGGACATGAGTGGGGGCATGCTGGCAGGTGCCCCTGACTGCTGGGTGGTGGGGATGCTGGGGAACATGTGTGGGACATGAGTGGGGGCCTGCTGGCAGGTTCCCCTAACTGCTGCGGGGTGGGGGTGCTGGAGAACATGTGTGGGAAATGAGTGGGGGCATGCTGGCAGGTGTCCCTGACTGCTGGGGGCTGAGGGTGCTGGGGACATGAGTGGGGGCCTGCTGGCAGGTGCCCATGGCTGCTGGGGGTGGGGGTGCTGGGGGAGATGAGTGGGGGCCTGCTGGCTGGTGCCCCTGACTGCTGGGGGTGGAGGTACTGGGCTACATGAGTGGGTGCCTGGTGGCAGGTGCCCCTGACTGCTGGGGGTGCTGGGGGACATGAGTGGGACATGAGTGGAGGCCTGCTGGCAGGTGCCCCTGACTGCTGGGGGGTGGGGGTGCTGGGAACATGTGTGGGACATGAGTGGGGTCCTGCTGGCAGGTGCCCCTGACTGCTGGGAGGTGGGGGTGCTGGGGAACATGTGTGGGACATGACTGGGGGCCTGCTGGCAGGTGCCCCTGACTGCTGGAGGGTGGGGGTGCTGGGGGACATGAGTGGGGGCCTGCTGGCAGGTGCCCGACTGCTGGGAGGTGGGGGTGCTGGGGAACATGTGTGGGACATGACTGGGGGCCTGCTGGCAGGTGCCTCTGACTGCTGGGGGCTGGGGGTGCTGGGGAACATGTGTGGGACGTGAGTGGGGGCCTGTTGGCAGGTGCCCCTGACTCCTGGGGTGTGGGGGTGCTGGGGGACATGAGTGGGGGCCTGCTGGCAGGTGTCTCTGACTGCTGGGGGGTAGGGGTGCTGGGGGACATGAGTGGGGGCCTGCTGGCAGGTGCCCCTGACTGCTGGGGGGTGGGGTGCTGGGGGACATCAGTGGAGGCCTGCTGGCAGGTGCCCCTGACTGCTGGGGGATGGGGGTGCTGGACGACATGAGTGGGACATGAGTGGGGGCCTGCTGGCAGATGCCCCTGACTGCTGGGTGGTGGGATGCTGGGGAACATGTGTGGGACATGAGTGGGGGCCTGCTGGCAGGTGCCCCTGACTGCTGGGGGGTGGGAGTGCTGGGGGACATGAGTGGGACATGAGTGGGGGCCTGCTGGCAGGTGCCCCTGACTGCTGGGTGGTGGGGATGCTGGGGAACATGTGTGGGACATGAGTGGGGTCCTGCTGGCAGGTGCCCCTGACTGCTGGGAGGTGGGGGTGCTGGGGAACATGTGTGGGACATGACTGGGGGCCTGCTGGCAGGTGCCTCTGACTGCTGGGGGCTGCTTGCGGGGGAACATGTGTGGGACGTGAGTGGGGGGCCTGCTGGCAGGTGCCCCTGACTCCTGGGGTGTGGGGGTGCTGGGGGACATGAGTGGGGCCTGCTGGCAGGTGTCTCTGACTGCTGGGTGGTAGGGGTGCTGGGGGACATGAGTGGGGGCCTGCTGGCAGGTGCCCCTGACTGCTGGGGGGTGGGAGTGCTGGGGGGACATGAGTGGGGGCCTGCTGGCAGGTGCCCCTGACTGCTGGGGGTAGGGGTGCTGAGGGACATCAGTGGAGGCCTGCTGGCAGGTGCCCCTGACTGCTGGGGGGTGGGGGTGCTGGGAACATGTGTGTGACATGAGTGGGGTCCTGCTGGCAGGTGCCCCTGACTGCTGGGAGGTGGGGGTGCTGGGGAACATGTGTTGGACATGACTGGGGGCCTGCTGGCAGGTGCCCCTGACTGCTGGGGGTGGGGGTGCTGGGGGACATGAGTGGGGGCCTGCTGGCCGGTGCCCCTGACTGCTGGGGGATGGGGGTGCTGGGCGACATGAGTGGGACATGAATGGGGGCATGCTGGCAGGTGCCCCTGACTGCTGGGTGGTGGGGATGCTGGGGAACATGTGTGGGACATGAGTGGGGGCCTGCTGGCAGGTTCCCCTAACTGCTGCGGGGTGGGGGTGCTGGAGAACATGTGTGGGAAATGAGTGGGGGCATGCTGGCAGGTGTCCCTGACTGCTGGGGGCTGAGGGTGCTGGGGACATGAGTGGGGGCCTGCTGGCAGGTGCCCATGACTGCTGGGGGGTGGGGGTGCTGGGGGAGATGAGTGGGGGCCTGCTGGCTGGTGCCCCTGACTGCTGGGGGGTGGAGGTACTGGGCTACATGAGTGGGTGCCTGGTGGCAGGTGCCCCTGACTGCTGGGGGTGCTGGGGGACATGAGTGGGACATGAGTGGAGGCCTGCTGGTGGGTGCCCCTGACTGCTGGGGGGGTGGGGGTGCTGGGAACATGTGTGGGACATGAGTGGGGTCCTGCTGGCAGGTGCCCCTGACTGCTGGGAGGTGGGGGTGCTGGGGAACATGTGTGGGACATGACTGGGGGCCTGTGGCAGGTGCCCCTGACTGCTGGGGGGTGGGGGTGCTGGGGGACATGAGTGGGGGCCTGCTGGCAGGTGCCCCGACTGCTGGGAGGTGGGGGTGCTGGGGAACATGTGTGGGACATGACTGGGGGCCTGCTGGCAGGTGCCTCTGACTGCTGGGGGCTGGGGGTGCTGGGGAACATGTGTGGGACGTGAGTGGGGGCCTGCTGGCAGGTGCCCCTGACTCCTGGGGTGTGGGGGTGCTGGGGGACATGAGTGGGGGCCTGCTGGCAGGTGTCTCTGACTGCTGGGGGGTAGGGGTGCTGGGGACATGAGTGGGGGCCTGCTGGCAGGTGCCCCTGACTGCTGGGGGGTGGGGCGCTGGGGGACATCAGTGGAGGCCTGCTGGCAGGTGCCCTGACTGCTGGGGGATGGGGGTGCTGGGCGACATGAGTGGGACATGAGTGGGGGCCTGCTGGCAGGTGCCCCTGACTGCTGGGTGGTGGGGATGCTGGGGAACATGTGTGGGACATGAGTGGGGGCCTGCTGGCAGGTGCCCCTGACTGCTGGGGGGTGGGAGTGCTGGGGGACATGAGTGGGACATGAGTGGGGGCCTGCTGGCAGGTGCCCCTGACTGCTGGGTGGTGGGGATGCTGGGGAACATGTGTGGGACATGAGTGGGGTCCTGCTGGCAGGTGCCCCTGACTGCTGGGAGGTGGGGGTGCTGGGGAACATGTGTGGGACATGACTGGGGGCCTGCTGGCAGGTGCCTCTGACTGCTGGGGGCTGGGGCTGCGGGGGAACATGTGTGGGACGTGAGTGGGGGCCTGCTGGCAGGTGCCCCTGACTCCTCGGGTGTGGGGGTGCTGGGGGACATGAGTGGAGGCCTGCTGGCAGGTGTCTCTGACTGCTGGGGGGTAGGGGTGCTGGGGGACATGAGTTGGGGCCTGCTGGCAGGTGCCCCTGACTGCTGGGGGGTGGGGGCGCTGGGGGACATCAGTGGAGGCCTGCTGGCAGGTGCCCCTGACTGCTGGGGGATGGGGGTGCTGGGCGACATGAGTGGGACATGAGTGGGGGCCTGCTGGCAGGTGCCCCTGACTGCTGGGAGGTGGGGGTGCTGGGGAACATGTGTGGGACATGAGTGGGGGCCTGCTGGCAGGTGCCCCTGACTGCTGGGGGGGTGGGAGTACTGGGGGACATGAGTGGGAGCCTGCTGGCATGTGCCCCTGTCTGCTGGGGGGTTGGGAGTGCTGGGGGACATGAGTGGGGGCCTGCTGACAGGTGCCTCTGACTGCTGGGGGCTGGGGGTGCTGGGGAACATGTGTGGGACGTGAGTGGGGGCCTGCTGGCAGGTGCCCCTGACTCCTGGGGTGTGGGGGTGCTGGGGGACATGAGTGGGGGCCTGCTGGCAGGTGTCTCTGACTGCTGGGGGTAGGGGTGCTGGGGGACATGAGTGGGGGCCTGCTGGCAGGTGCCCCTGACTGCTGGGGGGTGGGGGCGCTGGGGGACATGTGTGGCACATGATTGGGGGCCTGCTGGCAGGTTCCCCTGACTGCTGGAGGGTGGGGTGCTGGGGAACATGTGTGGAACATGAGTGGGGGCCTGCTGGCAGGTGCCCCTGACTGCTGGGGGGTGGGGGTGCTGGGGGACATGAGTGGGGGCCTGCTGGCAGGTGCCCCTGACTTCAAGGGGGGTGGGGGTGCTGGGGGACATGAGTGGGGGCATGCTGGCAGGTGCCCCTGACTGTTGGGGGGTGGGGGTGCTGGGGAACATGTGTAGGACATGAGTGGGGGCCTGCTGGCAGGTGCCCCTGACTGCTGGGGGGTGGGGGTGCTGGGGAATATGTGTGGGACATGAGTGGGGGCCTGCTGGCAGGTGCCCCTGACTGCTGGGGGGTGAGGGTGCTGGGGGACAAGAGTGGGGGCCTGCTGGCGGCAGGTTGCCCCTGACTGCTGGAGGGTGGGGGTGCTGGGGAACATGTGTGGGACATGAGTGGGGGCCTGCTGGCAGGTGCCCCTGACTGCTGGGGGCTGGGGGCTGCTGGGGGACATGAGTGGGGGCCTACTGGCTGGTGCCCCTGACTGCTGGGGGGTGGGGGTGCTGGGGGACATGTGTGGGACATGAGTGGGTGCCTGCTGGCAAGTGCCCCTGACTGCTGGGGGGTGGGGGTGCTAGGGAACATGTGTGGGGACATGAGTGGGGGCCTGCTGGCAGATGCCCCTGACTGCTGGGGGGTGGGTGTGCTGGGGGACATGAGTGGGAGCCTGCTGGCATGTGCCCCTGACTGCTGGGGGGGTGGGAGTGCTGGGGACATGAGTGGGGGCCTGCTGGCAGGTGCCCCTGACTGCTGGGGGTGGGGGTGCTGGGGGGACATCAGTGGAGGCCTGCTGGCAGGTGCCCCTGACTGCTGGGGGATGGGGGTGCTGGGCGACAATAGTGGGACATGAGTGGGGGCCTGCTGGCAGGTGCCCCTGACTGCTGGGTGGTGGGGATGCTGGGGAACATGTGTGGGGACATGAGTGGGGGCCTGCTGGCAGGTGCCCCTGACTGCTGGGGGGTGGGAGTGCTGGGGGACATGAGTGGGAGCCTGCTGGCATGTGCCCCTGACTGCTGGGGGGTGGGAGTGCTGGGGGACATGAGTTGGGGCCTGCTGGCAGGTGCCCCTGACTTCTGGGGGTGGGGGTGCTGGGGGACATCAGTGGAGGCCTGCTGGCAGGTACCCCTGACTGCTGGGGGATGGGGGTGCTGGGCGACATGAGTGGGACATGAGTGGGGGCCTGCTGGCAGGTGCCCCTGACTGCTGGGTGGTGGGGATGCTGGGGAACATGTGTGGGACATGAGTGGGGGCCTGCTGGCAGGTGCCCCTAACTGCTGCGGGGTGGGGGTGCTGGGGAACATGTGTGGGAAATTAGTGGGGGCATGCTGGCAGGTGTCCCTGAATGCTGGGGGCTGAGGGTGCTGGGGACATGAGTGCGGGCCTGCTGGCAGGTGCCTATGACTGCTGGGGTATGGGGTGCTGGGGGACATGAGTGGGACATGAGTGGAGGCCCGCGGGCAGGTGCCGCTGACTGCTGGGGGGTGGGGGTGCTTTGGAACATGTGTGGGACATGAGTGGGGTCCTGCTGGCAGGTGCCCCTGACTGCTGGGAGGTGGGGGTGCTGGGGAACATGTGTGGGACATGACTGGGGGCCTGCTGGCAGGTGCCCCTGACTGCTGGGGGGTGGGGGTGCTGGGGGACATGAGTGGGGGCCTGCTGGCAGGTGCCCCTGACTGCTGGGGGGTGGGGGTGCTGGGGGACATGAGTGGGGGCCTGCTGGCAGGTGCCCCGACTGCTGGGGGTGGGGGTGCTGGGGGACATGAGTGGGGGCCTGCTGGCAGGTGTCCCTGACTGCTGGGGGCTGAGGGTGCTGGGGACATGAGTGGGGGCCTGCTGGCAGGTGCCCATGACTGCTGGGGGTTGGGGGTGCTGGGGGACATGAGTGGGGGCCTGCTGGCTGGTGCCCCTGACTGCTGGGGGGTGGAGGTACTGGGCTACATGAGTGGGTGCCTGCTGGCAGGTGCCCCTGACTTCTGGGGGGTGGGGGTGCTGGGGGACATGAGTGGGACATGAGTGGAGGTCTGCTGGCAGGTGCCCCTGACTGCTGGGGGGTGGGGGTGCTGGGGAACATGTGTGGGACTTGAGTGGGGTCCTGCTGGCAGGTGCCCCTGACTGCTGGGAGGTGGGGGTGCTGGGGAACATGTGTGGGACATGAGTGGGGGCCTGCTGGCAGGTGCCCCTGACTGCTGGGGGGGTGAGGGTGCAGGGGGACAAGAGTGGGGGCCTGCTGGCAGGTGCCCCTGACTGCTGGGGGTGGGGGTGCTGGGGAACATGTATGGGACATGAGTGGGGGCCTGCTGGCAGGTGCCCCTGACTGTTGGGGGCTGGGGGTGCTGGGGGACATGAGTGGGGGCCTACTGGCTGGTGCCCCTGACTGCTGGGAGTGGGGGTGCTGGGGGACATGAGTGGGGGCCTGCTGGCAGCTGCCCCTGACTGCTGGGGGGTGGGGGTGCTGGGGGACATGTGTGGGACATGAGTGGGTGCCTGCTGGCAAGTGCCCCTGACTGCTGTGGGGTCGGGGTGCTGGGGAACATGTGTGGGACATGAGTGGGGGCCTGCTGGCAGGTGCCCCTGACTGCTGGGGGGTGGGAGTACTGGGGGACACGAGTGGGAGCTTGCTGGCATGTGCCCCTGACTGCTGTGGGGTGGGGGTGTGGGGGACATGAGTGGGAAATGAGTGGAGGCCTGCTGGCAGGTGCCCCTGACTGCTGGGGGTGGGGGTGCTGGGGAACATGTGTGGGACATGAGTGGGGTCCTGCTGGCAGGTGCCCCTGACTGCTGGGAGGTGGGGGTGCGGGGGAACATGTGTGGTACATGACTGGGGGCCTGCTGGCAGGTGCCCCTGACTGCTGGGGGCTGGGGGTGCTGGGGGACATGAGTGGGGGCCTGCTGGCAGTTGCCCCTGACTGTTGGGGGGTGGGGGTGCTCGGGGACATGAGTGGGGGCCTGCTGGCAGGTGCCCAGACTGCTGGGGGTGGGGGTGCTGGGGGACATGAGTGGGGGCCTGCTGGCAGGTGTCCCTGACTGCTGGGGGCTGAGGGTGCTGGGGACATGAGTGGGGGGCCTGCTGGCAGGTGCCCATGACTGCTGGGGGGTGGGGGTGCTGGGGGACATGAGTGGGGGCCTGCTGGCTGGTGCCCCTGACTGCTGGGGGTGGGGTGCTGGAGAACATGTGTGCTAAATGAGTGGGGGCATGCTGGCAGGTGTCCCTGACTGCTGGGGGCTGAGGGTGCTGGGGACATGAGTGGGGGCCTGCTGGCAGGTGCCCATGACTGCTGGGGGTGGGGGTGCTGGGGGAGATGAGTGGGGGCCTGCTGGCTGGTGCCCCTGACTGCTGCGGGGTGGAGGTACTGGGCTACATGAGTGGGTGCCTGCTGGCAGGTGCCCCTGACTGCTGGGGGCTGGGGGTGCTGGGGGACATGAGTGGGACATGAGTGGAGGCCTGCTGGCAGGTGCCCCTGACTGCTGGGGGTGGGGGTGCTGGGGAACATGTGTGGGACATGAGTGGGGTCCTGCTGGCAGGTGCCCTTGACTGCTGGGAGGTGGGGGTGCTGGGGAACATGTGTGGGACATGACTGGGAGCCTGCTGGCAGGTGCCCCTGACTGCTGGGGGGTGGGGGTGCTGGGGGACATGAGTGGGGGCCTGCTGCAGGTGCCCCTGACTGCTGGGGGGTGGGGGGTGCTGGGGGACATGAGTGGGGGCCTGCTGGCAGGTGCCCCGACTGCTGGGGGTGGGGGTGCTGAGGGACATGAGTGGGGGCCTCCTGGCTGGTGCCCCTGACTGCAGGGGGGTGGCGGTACTGGGCTACATGAGTGGGTGCCTGCTCGCAGGTGCCCCTGGCTGCTGGGGGGTGGGGGTGCTGGGGGACATGAGTGGGACATGAGTGGAGGCCTGCTGGCAGGTGCCCCTGACTGCTGGGGGGTGGGGCTGCTGGGGAACATGTGTGGGACATGAGTGGGGTCCTGCTGGCAGGTGCCCCTGACTGCTGGGGGGTGGGGGTGCTGGGGGACATGAGTGGGGGCCTGCTGGCAGGTGCCCCTGACTGCTGGTCGGTGGGGGTGGTGGGGGACATGAGTGGGGGCCTGCTGGCAGGTGCCCTTACTGCTGGGGGTGGGGGTGCTGGGGGACATGAGTGGGGGCCTGCTGGCAGGTGTCCCTGACTGCTGGGGGCTGAGGGTGCTGGGGGACATGAGTGGGGGCCTGCTGGCTGGTGCCCCTGACTGCTGGGGGGTGGAGGTACTGGGGTACATGAGTGGGTGCCTGCTGGCAGGTGCCCCTGACTTCTGGGGCGTGGGGTGCTGGGGGACATGAGTGGGAGCCTGCTGGCAGGTGTCTCTGACTGCTGGGGGGTAGGGGTGCTGGGGGACATGAGTGGGGGCCTGCTGGCAGGTGCCCCTGACTGCTGGGGGGTGGGGGCGCTGGGGGACATGAGTGGGGTCCTGCTGGCAGGTGCCCTGACTGCAGGGGGGTGGGGGTGCAGGGGGACATGAGTGGGGACCTGCTGGCAGGTGCCCCTGACTGTTGGGGCTGGGGGTGCTGGCGGACATGTTTGGGACATGAGTGGGGGCCTGCTGGCAGGTGCCTCTGACTGCTGGGGGCTGGGGGTGCTGGGGAACATGTATGGGGCATGAGTGGGGGCCTGCTGGCAGGTGCCCCTGACTCCTGGGGTGTGGGGGTGCTGGGGGACATGAGTGGGGGCCTGCTGGCAGGTGTCTCTGACTGCTGGGGGGTAGGGGTGCTGGGGGACATGAGTGGGGGCCTGCTGGCAGGTGCCCCTGACTGCTGGGGGGTGGGGGCGCTGGGGGACATGTGTGGCACATGAGTGGGGGCCTGCTGGCAGGTTCCCCTGACTGCTGGAGGGTGGGGTGCTGGGGAACATGTGTGGAACATGAGTGGGGGCCTGCTGGCAGGTGCCCCTGACTGCTGGGGGGGTGGGGGTGCTGGGGGACATGAGTGGGGGCCTGCTGGAAGGTGCCCCTGACTTCAAGGGGGGTGGGGGTGCTGGGGGACATGAGTGGGGGCATGCTGGCAGGTGCCCCTGACTGTTGGGGGGTGGGGGTGCTGGGGAACATGTGTAGGACATGAGTGGGGGCCTGCTGGCAGGTGCCCCTGACTGCTGGGGGGTGGGGGTGCTGGGGAATATGTGTGGGACATGAGTGGGGGCCTGCTGGCAGGTGCCCCTGACTGCTGGGGGGTGAGGGTGCTGGGGGACAAGAGTGGGGGCCTGCTGGCGGCAGGTGCCCCTGACTGCTGGAGGGTGGGGGTGCTGGGGAACATGTGTGGGACATGAGTGGGGGCCTGCTGGCAGGTGCCCCTGACTGCTGGGGGCTGGGGGCTGCTGGGGGACATGAGTGGGGGCCTACTGGCTGGTGCCCCTGACTGCTGGGGGGTGGGGGTGCTGGGGGACATGAGTGGGGGCCTGCTGGCAGGTGCCCCTGACTGCTGGGGGGTGGGGGTGCTGTGGGACATTTGTGGGACATGAGTGGGTGCCTGCTGGCAAGTGCCCCTGACTGCTGGGGGGTGGGGGTGCTGGGGGACATGAGTGGGGGCCTGCTGGCAGGTGCCCCTGACTGCTGGGGGTGGGGGTGCTGGGGGACATCAGTGGAGGCCTGCTGGCAGGTGCCCCTGACTGCTGGGGGATGGGGGTGCTGGGCGACAATAGTGGGACATGAGTGGGGGCCTGCTGGCAGGTGCCCCTGACTGCTGGGTGGTGGGGATGCTGCGGAACATGTGTGGGACATGAGTGGGGGCCTGCTGGCAGATGCCCCTGACTGCTGGGGGGTGAGTGTGCTGGGGGACATGAGTGGGAGCCTGCTGGCATGTGCCCCTGACTGCTGGGGGGTGGGAGTGCTGGGGGACATGAGTGGGGGCCTGCTGGCAGGTGCCCCTGACTGCTGGGTGGTGGGGATGCTGGGGAACATGTGTGGGACATGAGTGGGGGCCTGCTGGCAGGTGCCCCTGACTGCTGGGGGGTGGGAGTGCTGGGGGACATGAGTGGGAGCCTGCTGGCATGTGCCCCTGACTGCTGGGGGGTGGGAGTGCTGGGGGACATGAGTGGGGGCCTGCTGGCAGGTGCCCCTGACTTCTGGGGGTGGGGGTGCTGGGGGACATCAGTGGAGGCCTGCTGGCAGGTACCCCTGACTGCTGGGGGATGGGGGTGCTGGGCGACATGAGTGGGACATGAGTGGGGGCCTGCTGGCAGGTGCCCCTGACTGCTGGGTGGTGGGGATGCTGGGGAACATGTGTGGGACATGAGTGGGGGCCTGCTGGCAGGTGCCCCTAACTGCTGCGGGGTGGGGGTGCTGGGGAACATGTGTGGGAAATTAGTGGGGGCATGCTGGCAGGTGTCCCTGAATGCTGGGGGCTGAGGGTGCTGGGGACATGAGTGGGGGCCTGCTGGCAGGTGCCCATGACTGCTGGGGTATGGGGGTGCTGGGGGACATGAGTGGGACATGAGTGGAGGCCCGCTGGCAGGTGCCGCTGACTGCTGGGGGGTGGGGGTGCTTTGGAACATGTGTGGGACATGAGTGGGGTCCTGCTGGCAGGTGCCCCTGACTGCTGGGAGGTGGGGGTGCTGGGGAACATGTGTGGGACATGACTGGGGGCCTGCTGGCAGGTGCCCCTGACTGCTGGGGGGTGGGGGTGCTGGGGGACATGAGTGGGGGCCTGCTGGCAGGTGCCCCTGACTGCTGGGGGGTGGGGGTGCTGGGGGACATGAGTGGGGGCCTGCTGGCAGGTGCCCCGACTGCTGGGGGTGGGGGTGCTGGGGGACATGAGTGGGGGCCTGCTGGCAGGTGTCCCTGACTGCTGGGGGCTGAGGGTGCTGGGGACATGAGTGGGGGCCTGCTGGCAGGTGCCCATGACTGCTGGGGGTTGGGGGTGCTGGGGGACATGAGTGGGGGCCTGCTGGCTGGTGCCCCTGACTGCTGGGGGGTGGAGGTACTGGGCTACATGAGTGGGTGCCTGCTGGCAGGTGCCCCTGACTTCTGGGGGGTGGGGGTGCTGGGAGACATGAGTGGGACATGAGTGGAGGCCTGCTGGCAGGTGCCCCTGACTGCTGGGGGGTGGGGGTGCTGGGGAACATGTGTGGGACATGAGTGGGGTCCTGCTGGCAGGTGCCCCTGACTGCTGGGAGGTGGGGGTGCTGTGGAACATGTGTGGGACATGAGTGGGGGCCTGCTGGCAGGTGCCCCTGACTGCTGGGGGGGTGAGGGTGCAGGGGGACAAGAGTGGGGGCCTGCTGGCAGGTGCCCCTGACTGCTGGGTGTGGGGGTGCTGGGGAACATGTGTGGGACATGAGTGGGGGCCTGCTGGCAGGTGCCCCTGACTGTTGGGGGCTGGGGGTGCTGGGGGACATGAGTGGGGGCCTACTGGCTGGTGCCCCTGACTGCTGGGGGGTGGGGGTGCTGGGGGACATGAGTGGGGGCCTGCTGGCAGCTGCCCCTGACTGCTGGGGGGTGGGGGTGCTGGGGGACATGTGTGGGACATGAGTGGGTGCCTGCTGGCAAGTGCCTCTGACTGCTGTGGGGTCGGGGTGCTGGGGAACATGTGTGGGACATGAGTGGGGGCCTGCTGGCAGGTGCCCCTGACTGCTGGGGGGTGGGAGTACTGGGGGACATGAGTGGGAGCTTGCTGGCATGTGCCCCTGACTGCTGGGGGGTGGGGGTGTGGGGGACATGAGTGGGACATGAGTGGAGGCCTGCTGGCAGGTGCCCCTGACTGCTGGGGGTGGGGGTGCTGGGGAACATGTGTGGGACATGAGTGGGGTCCTCCTGGCAGGTGCCCCTGACTGCTGGGAGGTGGGGGTGCTGGGGAACATGTGTGGTACATGACTGGGGGCCTGCTGGCAGGTGCCCCTGACTGCTGGGGGGTGGGGGTGCTGGGGGACATGAGTGGGGGCCTGCTGGCAGTTGCCCCTGACTGTTGGGGGGTGGGGGTGCTCGGGGACATGAGTGGGGGCCTGCTGGCAGGTGCCCCGACTGCTGGGGGTGGGGGTGCTGGGGGACATGAGTGGGGGCCTGCTGGCAGGTGTCCCTGACTGCTGGGGGCTGAGGGTGCTGGGGACATGAGTGGGGGCCTGCTGGCAGGTGCCCATGACTGCTGGGGGGTGGGGGTGCTGGGGGACATGAGTGGGGGCCTGCTGGCTGGTGCCCCTGACTGCTGGGGGTGGGGTGCTGGAGAACATGTGTGGGAAATGAGTGGGGGCATGCTGGCAGGTGTCCCTGACTGCTGGGGGCTGAGGGTGCTGGGGACATGAGTGGGGGCCTGCTGGCAGGTGCCCATGACTGCTCGGGGTGGGGGTGCTGGGGGAGATGAGTGGGGGCCTGCTGGCTGGTGCCCCTGACTGCTGCGGGGTGGAGGTACTGGGCTACATGAGTGGGTGCCTGCTGGCAGGTGCCCCTGACTGCTGGGGGCTGGGGGTGCTGGGGGACATGAGTGGGACATGAGTGGAGGCCTGCTGGCAGGTGCTCCTGACTGCTGGGGGTGGGGGTGCTGGGCAACATGTGTGGGACATGAGTGGGGTCCTGCTGGCAGGTGCCCTTGACTGCTGGGAGGTGGGGGTGCTGGGGAACATGTGTGGGACATGACTGGGAGCCTGCTGGCAGGTGCCCCTGACTGCTGGGGGGTGGGGGTGCTGGGGGACATGAGTGGGGGCCTGCTGCAGGTGCCCCTGACTGCTGGGGGGTGGGGGTGCTGGGGGACATGAGTGGGGGCCTGCTGGCAGGTGCCCCGACTGCTGGGGGTGGGGGTGCTGAGGGACATGAGTGGGGGCCTCCTGGCTGGTGCCCCTGACTGCAGGGGGGTGGCGGTACTGGGCTACATGAGTGGGTGCCTGCTGGCAGGTGCCCCTGACTGCTGGGGGGTGGGGGTGCTGGGGGACATGAGTGGGACATGAGTGGAGGCCTGCTGGCAGGTGCCCCTGACTGCTGGGGGGTGGGGCTGCTGGGGAACATGTGTGGGACATGAGTGGGGTCCTGCTGGCAGGTGCCCCTGACTGCTGGGGGGTGGGGGTGCTGGGGGACATGAGTGGGGGCCTGCTGGCAGGTGCCCCTGACTGCTGGTCCGTGGGGGTGGTGGGGGACATGAGTGGGGGCCTGCTGGCAGGTGCCCTTACTGCTGGGGGTGGGGGTGCTGGGGGACATGAGTGGGGGCCTGCTGGCAGGTGTCCCTGACTGCTGGGGGCTGAGGATGCTGGGGGACATGAGTGGGGGCCTGCTGGCTGGTGCCCCTGACTGCTGGGGGGTGGAGGTACTGGGCTACATGAGTGGGTGCCTGCTGGCAGGTGCCCCTGACTTCTGGGGCGTGGGGTGCTGGGGGACATGAGTGGGGGCCTGCTGGCAGGTGTCTCTGACTGCTGGGGGGTAGGGGTGCTGGGGGACATGAGTGGGGGCCTGCTGGCAGGTGCCCCTGACTGCTGGGGGGTGGGGGCGCTGGGGGACATGAGTGGGGTCCTGCTGGCAGGTGCCCTGACTGCAGGGGGGTGGGGGTGCAGGGGGACATGAGTGGGGACCTGCTGGCAGGTGCCCCTGACTGTTGGGGCTGGGGGGGCTGGGGGTGCTGGCGGACATGTTTGGGACATGAGTGGGGGCCTGCTGGCAGGTGCCTCTGACTGCTGGGGGCTGGGGGTGCTGGGGAACATGTATGGGACGTGAGTGGGGGCCTGCTGGCAGGTGCCCCTGACTCCTGGGGTGTGGGGGTGCTGGGGGACATGAGTGGGGGCCTGCTGGCAGGTGTCTCTGACTGCTGGGGGGTAGGGGTGCTGGGGGACATGAGTGGGGGCCTGCTGGCAGGTGCCCATGACTGCTGGGGTATGGGGTGCTGGGGGACATGAGTGGGGGCCTCCTGGCTGGTGCCCCTGACTGCTGGGGGTGGAGGTACTGGGCTACATGAGTGGGTGCCTGCTGGCAGGTGCCCCTGACTGCTGGGGGGTGGGGGTGCTGGGGGACATGAGTGGGACATGAGTGGAGGCCCGCTGGCAGGTGCCGCTGACTGCTGGGGGGTGGGGGTGCTTTGGAACATGTGTGGGACATGAGTGGGGTCCTGCTGGCAGGTGCCCCTGACTGCTGGGAGGTGGGGGTGCTGGGGAACATGTGTGGGACATGACTGGGAGCCTGCTGGCAGGTGCCCCTGACTGCTGGGGGGTGGGGGTGCTGGGGGACATGAGTGGGGGCCTGCTGCAGGTGCCCCTGACTGCTGGGGGGTGGGGGTGCTGGGGGACATGAGTGGGGGCCTGCTGGCAGGTGCCCCGACTGCTGGGGGTGGGGGTGCTGAGGGACATGAGTGGGGGCCTCCTGGCTGGTGCCCCTGACTGCAGGGGGGTGGCGGTACTGGGCTACATGAGTGGGTGCCTGCTGGCAGGTGCCCCTGACTGCTGGGGGGTGGGGGTGCTGGGGGACATGAGTGGGACATGAGTGGAGGCCTGCTGGCAGGTGCCCCTGACTGCTGGGGGGTGGGGCTGCTGGGGAACATGTGTGGGACATGAGTGGGGTCCTGCTGGCAGGTGCCCCTGACTGCTGGGGGGTGGGGGTGCTGGGGGACATGAGTGGGGGCCTGCTGGCAGGTGCCCCTGACTGCTGGTCCGTGGGGGTGGTGGGGGACATGAGTGGGGGCCTGCTGGCAGGTGCCCTTACTGCTGGGGGTGGGGGTGCTGGGGGACATGAGTGGGGGCCTGCTGGCAGGTGTCCCTGACTGCTGGGGGCTGAGGATGCTTCGGGACATGAGTGGGGGCCTGCTGGCTGGTGCCCCTGACTGCTGGGGGGTGGAGGTACTGGGCTACATGAGTGGGTGCCTGCTGGCAGGTGCCCCTGACTTCTGGGGCGTGGGGTGCTGGGGGACATGAGTGGGGGCCTGCTGGCAGGTGTCTCTGACTGCTGGGGGGTAGGGGTGCTGGGGGACATGAGTGGGGGCCTGCTGGCAGGTGCCCCTGACTGCTGGGGGGTGGGGGCGCTGGGGGACATGAGTGGGGTCCTGCTGGCAGGTGCCCTGACTGCAGGGGGGTGGGGGCGCAGGGGGACATGAGTGGGGACCTGCTGGCAGGTGCCCCTGACTGTTGGGGCTGGGGGTGCTGGCGGACATGTTTGGGACATGAGTGGGGGCCTGCTGGCAGGTGCCTCTGACTGCTGGGGGCTGGGGGTGCTGGGGAACATGTATGGGACGTGAGTGGGGGCCTGCTGGCAGGTGCCCCTGACTCCTGGGGTGTGGGGGTGCTGGGGGACATGAGTGGGGGCCTGCTGGCAGGTGTCTCTGACTGCTGGGGGGTAGGGGTGCTGGGGGACATGAGTGGGGGCCTGCTGGCAGGTGCCCCTGACTGCTGGGGGGTGGGGGCACTGGGGGACATGTGTGGCACATGAGTGGGGGCCTGCTGGCAGGTTCCCCTGACTGCTGGAGGGTGGGGTGCTGGGGAACATGTGTGGAACATGAGTGGGGGCCTGCTGGCAGGTGCCCCTGACTGCTGGGGGGTGGGGGTGCTGGGGGACATGAGTGGGGGCCTGCTGGAAGGTGCCCCTGACTTCAAGGGGGGTGGGGGTGCTGGGGGACATGAGTGGGGGCATGCTGGCAGGTGCCCCTGACTGTTGGGGGGTGGGGGTGCTGGGGAACATGTGTGGGACATGAGTGGGGGCCTGCTGGCAGGTGCCCCTGACTGCTGGGGGGTGGGGGTGCTGGGGAATATGTGTGGGACATGAGTGGGGGCCTGCTGGCAGGTGCCCCTGACTGCTGGGGGGTGAGGGTGCTGGGGGACAAGAATGGGGGCCTGCTGGCGGCAGGTGCCCCTGACTGCTGGAGGGTGGGGGTGCTGGGGAACATGTGTGGGACATGAGTGGGGGCCTGCTGGCAGGTGCCCCTGACTGCTGGGGGCTTGCGCTGCTGGGGGACATGAGTGGGGGCCTACTGGCTGGTGCCCCTGACTGCTGGGGGGTGGGGGTGCTGGGGGACATGAGTGGGGGCCTGCTGGTAGGTGCCCCTGACTGCTGGGGGGTGGGGTGCTGGGGGACATGTGTGGGACATGAGTGGGTGCCTGCTGGCAAGTGCCCCTGACTGCTGGGGGGTGGGGGTGCTAGGGAACATGTGTGGGACATGAGTGGGGGCCTGCTGGCAGATGCCCCTAGCTGCTGGGGGGTGGGTGTGCTGGGGGACATGAGTGGGAGCCTGCTGGCATGTGCCCCTGACTGCTGGGGGGTGAGAGTGCTGGGGGACATGAGTGGGGGCCTGCTGGCAGGTGCCCCTGACTGCTGGGGGTGGGGGTGCTGGGGGACATCAGTGGAGGCCTGCTGGCAGGTGCCCCTGACTGCTGGGGGATGGGGGTGCTGGGCGACAATAGTGGGACATGAGTGGGGGCCTGCTGGCAGGTGCCCCTGACTGCTGGGTGGTGGGGATGCTGGGGAACATGTGTGGGACATGAGTGGGGGCCTGCTGGCAGGTGCCCCTGACTGCTGGGGGGTGGGAGTGCTGGGGGACATGAGTGGGAGCCTGCTGGCATGTGCCCCTGACTGCTGGTGGGTGGGAGTGCTGGGGGACATGAGTGGGGGCCTGCTGGCAGGTGCCCCTGACTTCTGGGGCTGGGGGTGTTGGGGGACATCAGTGGAGGCCTGCTGGCAGGTGCCCCTGACTGCTGGGGGATGGGGGTGCTGGGCGACATGAGTGGGACATGAGTGGGGGCCTGCTGGCAGGTGCCCCTGACTGCTGGGTGGTGGGGATGCTGGGGAACATGTGTGGGACATGAGTGGGGGCCTTCTGGCAGGTGCCCCTAACTGCTGCGGGGTGGGGGTGCTTTGGAACATGTGTGGGAAATTAGTGGGGGCATGCTGGCAGGTGTCCCTGAATGCTGGGGGCTGAGGGTGCTGGGGACATGAGTGGTGGCCTGCTGGCAGGTGCCCATGACTGCTGGGGTATGGGGTGCTGGGGGACATGAGTGGGGGCCTCCTGGCTGGTGCCCCTGACTGCTGGGGGGTGGAGGTACTGGGCTACATGAGTGGATGCCTGCTGGCAGGTGCCCCTGACTGCTGGGGGGTGGGGGTGCTGGGGGACATGAGTGGGACATGAGTGGAGGCCCGCTGGCAGGTGCCGCTGACTGCTGGGGGGTGGGGGTGCTTTGGAACATGTGTGGGACATGAGTGGGGTCCTGCTGGCAGGTGCCCCTGACTGCTGGGAGGTGGGGGTGCTGGGGAACATGTGTGGGACATGACTGGGGGCCTGCTGGCAGGTGCCCCTGACTGCTGGGGGGTGGGGGTGCTGGGGGACATGAGTGGGGGCCTGCTGGCAGGTGCCCCTGACTGCTGGGGGGTGGGGGTGCTGGGGGACATGAGTGGGGGCCTGCTGGCAGGTGCCCCGACTGCTGGGGGTGGGGGTGCTGGGGGACATGAGTGGGGGCCTGCTGGCAGGTGTCCCTGACTGCTGGGGGCTGAGGGTGCTGGGGACATGAGTGGGGGCCTGCTGGCAGGTGCCCATGACTGCTGGGGGTTGGGGGTGCTGGGGGACATGAGTGGGGGCCTGCTGGCTGGTGCCCCTGACTGCTGGGGGGTGGAGGTACTGGGCTACATGAGTGGGTGCCTGCTGGCAGGTGCCCCTGACTTCTGGGGGGTGGGGGTGCTGGGGGACATGAGTGGGACATGAGTGGAGGCCTGCTGGCAGGTGCCCCTGACTGCTGGGGGGTGGGGGTGCTGGGGAACATGTGTGGGACATGAGTGGGGTCCTGCTGGCAGGTGCCCCTGACTGCTGGGAGGTGGGGGTGCTGGGGAACATGTGTGGGACATGAGTGGGGGCCTGCTGGCAGGTGCCCCTGACTGCTGGGGGGGTGAGGGTGCAGGGGGACAAGAGTGGGGGCCTGCTGGCAGGTGCCCCTGACTGCTGGGGGTGGGGGTGCTGGGGAACATGTGTGGGACATGAGTGGGGGCCTGCTGGCAGGTGCCCCTGACTCTTGGGGGCTGGGGGTGCTGGGGGACATGAGTGGGGGCCTACTGGCTGGTGCCCCTGACTGCTGGGGGGTGGGGGTGCAGGGGCACATGAGTGGGGGCCTGCTGGCAGCTGCCCCTGACTGCTGGGGGGTGGGGGTGCTGGGGGACATGTGTGGGACATGAGTGGGTGCCTGCTGGCAAGTGCCCCTGACTGCTGTGGGGTCGAGGTGCTGGGGAACATGTGTGGGACATGAGTGGGGGCCTGCTGGCAGGTGCCCCTGACTGCTGGGGGGTGGGAGTACTGGGGGACATGAGTGGGAGCTTGCTGGCATGTGCCCCTGACTGCTGGGGGATGGGGGTGTGGGGGACATGAGTGGGACATGAGTGGAGGCCTGCTGGCAGGTGCCCCTGACTGCTGGGGGTGGGGGTGCTGGGGAACATGTGTGGGACATGAGTGGGGTCCTGCTGGCAGGTGCCCCTGACTGCTGGGAGGTGGGGGTGCTGGGGAACATGTGTGGTACATGACTGGGGGCCTGCTGGCAGGTGCCCCTGACTGCTGGGGGGTGGGGGTGCTGGGGGACATGAGTGGGGGCCTGCTGGCAGTTGCCCCTGACTGTTGGGGGGTGGGGGTGCTCGGGGACATGAGTGGGGGCCTGCTGGCAGGTGCCCCGACTGCTGGGGGTGGGGGTGCTGGGGGACATGAGTGGGGGCCTGCTGGCAGGTGTCCCTGACTGCTGGGGGCTGAGGGTGCTGGGGACATGAGTGGGGGCCTGCTGGCAGGTGCCCATGACTGCTGGGGGGTGGGGGTGCTGGGGGACATGAGTGGGGGCCTGCTGGCTGGTGCCCCTGACTGCTGGGGGTGGGGTGCTGGAGAACATGTGTGGGAATTGAGTGGGGGCATGCTGGCAGGTGTCCCTGACTGCTGGGGGCTGAGGGTGCTGGGGACATGAGTGGGGGCCTGCTGGCAGGTGCCCATGACTGCTGGGGGTGGGGGTGCTGGGGGAGATGAGTGGGGGCCTGCTGGCTGGTGCCCCTGACTGCTGCGGGGTGGAGGTACTGGGCTACATGAGTGGGTGCCTGCTGGCAGGTGCCCCTGACTGCTGGGGGCTGGGGGTGCTGGGGGACATGAGTGGGACATGAGTGGAGGCCTGCTGGCAGGTGCCCCTGACTGCTGGGGGTGGGGGTGCTGGGGAACATGTGTGGGACATGAGTGGGGTCCTGCTGGCAGGTGCCCTTGACTGCTGGGAGGTGGGGGTGCTGGGGAACATGTGTGGGACATGACTGGGAGCCTGCTGGCAGGTGCCCCTGACTGCTGGGGGGTGGGGGTGCTGGGGGACATGAGTGGGGGCCTGCTGCAGGTGCCCCTGACTGCTGGGGGGTGGGGGTGCTGGGGGACATGAGTGGGGGCCTGCTGGCAGGTGCCCCGACTGCTGGGGGTGGGGGTGCTGAGGGACATGAGTGGGGGCCTCCTGGCTGGTGCCCCTGACTGCAGGGGGGTGGCGGTACTGGGCTACATGAGTGGGTGCCTGCTGGCAGGTGCCCCTGACTGCTGGGGGGTGGGGGTGCTGGGGGACATGAGTGGGACATGAGTGGAGGCCTGCTGGCAGGTGCCCCTGACTGCTGGGGGGTGGGGCTGCTGGAGAACATGTGTGGGACATGAGTGGGGTCCTGCTGGCAGGTGCCCCTGACTGCTGGGGGGTGGGGGTGCTGGGGGACATGAGTGGGGGCCTGCTGGCAGGTGCCCCTGACTGCTGGTAGGTGGGGGTGGTGGGGGACATGAGTGGGGGCCTCCTGGCAGGTGCCCTTACTGCTGGGGGTGGGGGTGCTGGGGGACATGAGTGGGGGCCTGCTGGCAGGTGTCCCTGACTGCTGGGGGCTGAGGGTGCTGGGGGACATGAGTGGGGGCCTGCTGGCTGGTGCCCCTGACTGCTGGGGGGTGGGAGTGCTGGGGGACATGAGTGGGGGCCTGCTGGCAGGTGCCCCTGACTGCTGGGGGTGGGGGTGCTGGGGGACATCAGTGGAGGCCTGCTGGCAGGTGCCCCTGACTGCTGGGGGATGGGGGTGCTGGGCGACAATAGTGGGACATGAGTGGGGGCCTGCTGGCAGGTGCCCCTGACTGCTGGGTGGTGGGGATGCTGGGGAACATGTGTGGGACATGAGTGGGGGCCTGCTGGCAGGTGCCCCTGACTGCTGGGGGGTGGGAGTGCTGGGGGACATGAGTGGGAGCCTGCTGGCATGTGCCCCTGACTGCTGGGGGGTGGGAGTCCTGGGGGACATGAGTGAGGGCCTGCTGGCAGGTGCCCCTGACTTCTGGGGGTGGGGGTGTTGGGGGACATCAGTGGAGGCCTGCTGGCAGGTGCCCCTGACTGCTGGGGGATGGGGGTGCTGGGCGACATGAGTGGGACATGAGTGGGGGCCTGCTGGCAGGTGCCCCTGACTGCTGGGTGGTGGGGATGCTGGGGAACATGTGTGGGACATGAGTGGGGGCCTGCTGGCAGGTGCCCCTAACTGCTGCGGGGTGGGGGTGCTGGGGAACATGTGTGGGAAATTAGTGGGGGCATGCTGGCAGGTGTCCCTGAATGCTGGGGGCTGAGGGTGCTGGGGACATGAGTGGGGGCCTGCTGGCAGGTGCCCATGACTGCTGGGGTATGGGGTGCTGGGGGACATGAGTGGGGGCCTCCTGGCTGGTGCCCCTGACTGCTGGGGGTGGAGGTACTGGGCTACATGAGTGGGTGCCTGCTGGCAGGTGCCCCTGACTGCTGGGGGGTGGGGGTGCTGGGGGACATGAGTGGGACATGAGTGGAGGCCCGCTGGCAGGTGCCGCTGACTGCTGGGGGGTGGGGGTGCTTTGGAACATGTGTGGGACATGAGTGGGGTCCTGCTGGCAGGTGCCCCTGACTGCTGGGAGGTGGGGGTGCTGGGGAACATGTGTGGGACATGACTGGGGGCCTGCTGGCAGGTGCCCCTGACTGCTGGGGGGTGGGGGTGCTGGGGGACATGAGTGGGGGCCTGCTGGCAGGTGCCCCTGACTGCTGGGGGGTGGGGGTGCTGGGGGACATGAGTGGGGGCCTGCTGGCAGGTGTCCCTGACTGCTGGGGGCTGAGGGTGCTGGGGACATGAGTGGGGGCCTGCTGGCAGGTGCCCATGACTGCTGGGGGTTGGGGGTGCTGGGGGACATGAGTGGGGGCCTGCTGGCTGGTGCCCCTGACTGCTGGGGGGTGGAGGTACTGGGCTACATGAGTGGGTGCCTGCTGGCAGGTGCCCCTGACTTCTGGGGGTTGGGGGTGCTGGGGGACATGAGTGGGACATGAGTGGAGGCCTGCTGGCAGGTGCCCCTGACTGCTGGGGGTGGGGGTGCTGGGGAACATGTGTGGGACATGAGTGGGGTCCTGCTGGCAGGTGCCCCTGACTGCTGGGAGGTGGGGGTGCTGGGGAACATGTGTGGGACATGAGTGGGGGCCTGCTGGCAGGTGCCCCTGACTGCTGGGGGGGTGAGGGTGCAGGGGGACAAGAGTGGGGGCCTGCTGGCAGGTGCCCCTGACTGCTGGGGGTGGGGGTGCTGGGGAACATGTGTGGGACATGAGTGGGGGCCTGCTGGCAGGTGCCCCTGACTGTTGGGGGCTGGGGGTGCTGGGGGACATGAGTGGGGGCCTACTGGCTGGTGCCCCTGACTGCTGGGGGGTGGGGGTGCTGGCGCACATGAGTGGGGGCCTGCTGGCAGCTGCCCCTGACTGCTGGGGGGTGGGGGTGCTGGGGGACATGTGTGGGACATGAGTGGGTGCCTGCTGGCAAGTGCCCCTGACTGCTGTGTGGTCGGGGTGCTGGGGAACATGTGTGGGACATGAGTGGGGGCCTGCTGGCAGGTGCCCCTGACTGCTGGGGGGTGGGAGTACTGGGGGACATGAGTGGGAGCTTGCTGGCATGTGCCCCTGACTGCTGGGGGATGGGGGTGTGGGGGACATGAGTGGGACATGAGTGGAGGCCTGCTGGCAGGTGCCCCTGACTGCTGGGGGTGGGGGTGCTGGGGAACATGTGTGGGACATGAGTGGGGTCCTGCTGGCAGGTGCCCCTGACTGCTGGGAGGTGGGGGTGCTGGGGAACATGTGTGGTACATGACTGGGGGCCTGCTGGCAGGTGCCCCTGACTGCTGGGGGGTGGGGGTGCTGGGGGACATGAGTGGGGGCCTGCTGGCAGTTGCCCCTGACTGTTGGGGGGTGGGGGTGCTCGGGGACATGAGTGGGGGCCTGCTGGCAGGTGCCCCGACTGCTGGGGGTGGGGGTGCTGGGGGACATGAGTGGGGGCCTGCTGGCAGGTGTCCCTGACTGCTGGGGGCTGAGGGTGCTGGGGACATGAGTGGGGGCCTGCTGGCAGGTGCCCATGACTGCTGGGGGACATGAGTGGGGGCCTGCTGGCTGGTGCCCCTGACTGCTGGGGGTGGGGGTGCTGGAGAACATGTGTGGGAAATGAGTGGGGGCATGCTGGCAGGTGTCCCTGACTGCTGGGGGCTGAGGGTGCTGGGGACATGAGTGGGGGCCTGCTGGCAGGTGCCCATGACTGCTGGGGGTGGGGGTGCTGGGGGAGATGAGTGGGGGCCTGCTGGCTGGTGCCCCTGACTGCTGGGGGGTGGAGGTACTGGGCTACATGAGTGGGTGCCTGCTGGCAGGTGCCCCTGACTGCTGGGGGCTGGGGGTGCTGGGGGAAATGAGTGGGACATGAGTGGAGGCCTGCTGGCAGGTGCCCCTGACTGCTGGGGGTGGGGGTGCTGGGGAACATGTGTGGGACATGAGTGGGGTCCTGCTGGCAGGTGCCCTTGACTGCTGGGAGGTGGGGGTGCTGGGGAACATGTGTGGGACATGACTGGGAGCCTGCTGGCAGGTGCCCCTGACTGCTGGGGGGTGGGGGTGCTGGGGGACATGAGTGGGGGCCTGCTGCAGGTGCCCCTGACTGCTGGGGGGTGGGGGTGCTGGGGGACATGAGTGGGGGCCTGCTGGCAGTTGCCCCGACTGCTGGGGGTGGGGGTGCTGAGGGACATGAGTGGGGGCCTCCTGGCTGGTGCCCCTGACTGCAGGGGGGTGGCGGTACTGGGCTACATGAGTGGGTGCCTGCTGGCAGGTGCCCCTGACTGCTGGGGGGTGGGGGTGCTGGGGGACATGAGTGGGACATGAGTGGAGGCCTGCTGGCAGGTGCCCCTGACTGCTGGGGGGTGGGGCTGCTGGAGAACATGTGTGGGACATGAGTGGGGTCCTGCTGGCAGGTGCCCCTGACTGCTGGGGGGTGGGGGTGCTGGGGGACATGAGTGGGGGCCTGCTGGCAGGTGCCCCTGACTGCTGGTCGGTGGGGGTGGTGGGGGACATGAGTGGGGGCCTGCTGGCAGGTGCCCTTACTGCTGGGGGTGGGGGTGCTGGGGGACATGAGTGGGGGCCTGCTGGCAGGTGTCCCTGACTGCTGGGGGCTGAGGGTGCTGGGGGACATGAGTGGGGGCCTGCTGGCTGGTGCCCCTGACTGCTGGGGGGTGGAGGTACTGGGCTACATGACTGGGTGCCTGCTGGCAGGTGCCCCTGACTTCTGGGGCGTGGGGTGCTGGGGGACATGAGTGGGGGCCTGCTGGCAGGTGCCCCTGACTGCTGGGGGGTGGGGGTGCTGGGGGACATGAGTGGGGGCCTGCTGGCAGGTACCCCTGACTTCAAGGGGGGTGGGGGTGCTGGGGGACATGAATGGGGGCATGCTGGCAGGTGCCCCTGACTGCTGGGGGCTGAGGGTGCTGGGGACATGAGTGGGGGCCTGCTGGCAGGTGCCCATGACTGCTGGGGGTTGGGGGTGCTGGGGGACATGAGTGGGGGCCTGCTGGCTGGTGCCCCTGACTGCTGGGGGGTGGAGGTACTGGGCTACATGAGTGGGTGCCTGCTGGCAGGTGCCCCTGACTGCTGGGTGGTGGGGATGCTGGGGAACATGTGTGGGACATGAGTGGGGGCCTGCTGGCAGGTGCCCCTGACTGCTGGGGGGTGGGAGTGCTGGGGGACATGAGTGGGAGCCTGCTGGCATGTGCCCCTGACTGCTGGGGGGTGGGAGTCCTGGGGGACATGAGTGAGGGCCTGCTGGCAGGTGCCCCTGACTTCTGGGGGTGGGGGTGTTGGGGGACATCAGTGGAGGCCTGCTGGCAGGTGCCCCTGACTGCTGGGGGATGGGGGTGCTGGGCGACATGAGTGGGACATGAGTGGGGGCCTGCTGGCAGGTGCCCCTGACTGCTGGGTGGTGGGGATGCTGGGGAACATGTGTGGGACATGAGTGGGGGCCTGCTGGCAGGTGCCCCTAACTGCTGCGGGGTGGGGGTGCTGGGGAACATGTGTGGGAAATTAGTGGGGGCATGCTGGCAGGTGTCCCTGAATGCTGGGGGCTGAGGGTGCTGGGGACATGAGTGGGGGCCTGCTGGCAGGTGCCCATGACTGCTGGGGTATGGGGTGCTGGGGGACATGAGTGGGGGCCTCCTGGCTGGTGCCCCTGACTGCTGGGGGTGGAGGTACTGGGCTACATGAGTGGGTGCCTGCTGGCAGGTGCCCCTGACTGCTGGGGGGTGGGGGTGCTGGGGGACATGAGTGGGACATGAGTGGAGGCCCGCTGGCAGGTGCCGCTGACTGCTGGGGGGTGGGGGTGCTTTGGAACATGTGTGGGACATGAGTGGGGTCCTGCTGGCAGGTGCCCCTGACTGCTGGGAGGTGGGGGTGCTGGGGAACATGTGTGGGACATGACTGGGGGCCTGCTGGCAGGTGCCCCTGACTGCTGGGGGGTGGGGGTGCTGGGGGACATGAGTGGGGGCCTGCTGGCAGGTGCCCCTGACTGCTGGGGGGTGGGGGTGCTGGGGGACATGAGTGGGGGCCTGCTGGCAGGTGCCCCGACTGCTGGGGGTGGGGGTGCTGGGGGAAATGAGTGGGGGCCTGCTGGCAGGTGTCCCTGACTGCTGGGGGCTGAGGGTGCTGGGGACATGAGTGGGGGCCTGCTGGCAGGTGCCCATGACTGCTGGGGGTTGGGGGTGCTGGGGGACATGAGTGGGGGCCTGCTGGCTGGTGCCCCTGACTGCTGGGGGGTGGAGGTACTGGGCTACATGAGTGGGTGCCTGCTGGCAGGTGCCCCTGACTTCTGGGGGTTGGGGGTGCTGGGGGACATGAGTGGGACATGAGTGGAGGCCTGCTGGCAGGTGCCCCTGACTGCTGGGGGTGGGGGTGCTGGGGAACATGTGTGGGACATGAGTGGGGTCCTGCTGGCAGGTGCCCCTGACTGCTGGGAGGTGGGGGTGCTGGGGAACATGTGTGGGACATGAGTGGGGGCCTGCTGGCAGGTGCCCCTGACTGCTGGGGGGGTGAGGGTGCAGGGGGACAAGAGTGGGGGCCTGCTGGCAGGTGCCCCTGACTGCTGGGGGTGGGGGTGCTGGGGAACATGTGTGGGACATGAGTGGGGGCCTGCTGGCAGGTGCCCCTGACTGTTGGGGGCTGGGGGTGCTGGGGGACATGAGTGGGGGCCTACTGGCTGGTGCCCCTGACTGCTGGGGGGTGGGGGTGCTGGCGCACATGAGTGGGGGCCTGCTGGCAGCTGCCCCTGACTGCTGGGGGGTGGGGGTGCTGGGGGACATGTGTGGGACATGAGTGGGTGCCTGCTGGCAAGTGCCCCTGACTGCTGTGTGGTCGGGGTGCTGGGGAACATGTGTGGGACATGAGTGGGGGCCTGCTGGCAGGTGCCCCTGACTGCTGGGGGGTGGGAGTACTGGGGGACATGAGTGGGAGCTTGCTGGCATGTGCCCCTGACTGCTGGGGGATGGGGGTGTGGGGGACATGAGTGGGACATGAGTGGAGGCCTGCTGGCAGGTGCCCCTGACTGCTGGGGGTGGGGGTGCTGGGGAACATGTGTGGGACATGAGTGGGGTCCTGCTGGCAGGTGCCCCTGACTGCTGGGAGGTGGGGGTGCTGGGGAACATGTGTGGTACATGACTGGGGGCCTGCTGGCAGGTGCCCCTGACTGCTGGGGGGTGGGGGTGCTGGGGGACATGAGTGGGGGCCTGCTGGCAGTTGCCCCTGACTGTTGGGGGGTGGGGGTGCTCGGGGACATGAGTGGGGGCCTGCTGGCAGGTGCCCCGACTGCTGGGGGTGGGGGTGCTGGGGGACATGAGTGGGGGCCTGCTGGCAGGTGTCCCTGACTGCTGGGGGCTGAGGGTGCTGGGGACATGAGTGGGGGCCTGCTGGCAGGTGCCCATGACTGCTGGGGGACATGAGTGGGGGCCTGCTGGCTGGTGCCCCTGACTGCTGGGGGTGGGGGTGCTGGAGAACATGTGTGGGAAATGAGTGGGGGCATGCTGGCAGGTGTCCCTGACTGCTGGGGGCTGAGGGTGCTGGGGACATGAGTGGGGGCCTGCTGGCAGGTGCCCATGACTGCTGGGGGTGGGGGTGCTGGGGGAGATGAGTGGGGGCCTGCTGGCTGGTGCCCCTGACTGCTGGGGGGTGGAGGTACTGGGCTACATGAGTGGGTGCCTGCTGGCAGGTGCCCCTGACTGCTGGGGGCTGGGGGTGCTGGGGGACATGAGTGGGACATGAGTGGAGGCCTGCTGGCAGGTGCCCCTGACTGCTGGGGGTGGGGGTGCTGGGGAACATGTGTGGGACATGAGTGGGGTCCTGCTGGCAGGTGCCCTTGACTGCTGGGAGGTGGGGGTGCTGGGGAACATGTGTGGGACATGACTGGGAGCCTGCTGGCAGGTGCCCCTGACTGCTGGGGGGTGGGGGTGCTGGGGGACATGAGTGGGGGCCTGCTGCAGGTGCCCCTGACTGCTGGGGGGTGGGGGTGCTGGGGGACATGAGTGGGGGCCTGCTGGCAGTTGCCCCGACTGCTGGGGGTGGGGGTGCTGAGGGACATGAGTGGGGGCCTCCTGGCTGGTGCCCCTGACTGCAGGGGGGTGGCGGTACTGGGCTACATGAGTGGGTGCCTGCTGGCAGGTGCCCCTGACTGCTGGGGGGTGGGGGTGCTGGGGGACATGAGTGGGACATGAGTGGAGGCCTGCTGGCAGGTGCCCCTGACTGCTGGGGGGTGGGGCTGCTGGAGAACATGTGTGGGACATGAGTGGGGTCCTGCTGGCAGGTGCCCCTGACTGCTGGGGGGTGGGGGTGCTGGGGGACATGAGTGGGGGCCTGCTGGCAGGTGCCCCTGACTGCTGGTCGGTGGGGGTGGTGGGGGACATGAGTGGGGGCCTGCTGGCAGGTGCCCTTACTGCTGGGGGTGGGGGTGCTGGGGGACATGAGTGGGGGCCTGCTGGCAGGTGTCCCTGACTGCTGGGGGCTGAGGGTGCTGGGGGACATGAGTGGGGGCCTGCTGGCTGGTGCCCCTGACTGCTGGGGGGTGGAGGTACTGGGCTACATGACTGGGTGCCTGCTGGCAGGTGCCCCTGACTTCTGGGGCGTGGGGTGCTGGGGGACATGAGTGGGGGCCTGCTGGCAGGTGCCCCTGACTGCTGGGGGGTGGGGGTGCTGGGGGACATGAGTGGGGGCCTGCTGGCAGGTACCCCTGACTTCAAGGGGGGTGGGGGTGCTGGGGGACATGAATGGGGGCATGCTGGCAGGTGCCCCTGACCGCTGGGGGGTCGGGTGCTGGGGAACATGTGTGGGACATGAGTGGGGGCCTGCTGTCAGGTTCCCCTGACTGCTGGGGGGTGGGAGTGCAGGGGGACATGAGTGGGGGCCTGCTGGCAGGTGCTGTAATGATCTCTGCTTCCAAAAGGTCAGGGTTTTCCCAACTCCCTTGGAAGCAGATCCATAACCCAGGTTCCGAGTGCCAACCAGTCCCAATTGGGACCTTTTGGACCCAGTCCTGGCGCCAGTGGCACCAGGCTCATAAATATGCCCAGTCCCAGCGCTGGAAGCGCCAGGATCATAATGCTTGGGTGGACTTACCTGCAGCAGACCATGCTGCTTACTTGCCTGCCAGTTGAGCCTCTGATCCTCTTCTGTTTGGAACTACTTTTCCTGTTGGGTGGGGCAGGAGCCACTCCCTAGATTCAGAACACTGGAACTCTTCTGGAAAGCAGGAACTCTTTTCTTACCTAGGCGTGGCTGTGGAAGGAGACACCTAAGCACTACAGGAGGCTATTTAAACCACACCCGATGGATGAATCTTGCTTTGCGTTATTCTGCATCCTCTGCAGCAGAACGCTCATCGTGTCTTCTGCATCTGATCCTGGGCCTAAGGAAAAAGGCTTACCATCCTGAATCCAGTCTTCAGCAACACCTAGAAAGACAAGAAAGAACAGGTTAGCATTACGGTCTTCAGTGACAGCTCTTCACTTACCTGGTCCATCGGCTGTCACCAACGCCTCGCGCTGCATTCCGGCATCTGAAAGACAAAGGCTTACCTACTCTTCGTGCGCTCCGGAGGTCTTCACACTGCATTCCGGCATCTGAAAGACAAAAGCTTACCAACTCTTCGCACGCTCCGGAGGCCTTCGGCGCTGCATCCCGCATCTGAAAGACAAAACAAGGTGCGTTTAAAGACATTGGGGAACTTTAATACTCACGTGCCATTACTCCTTTCCACATCTAACCCAGTGGGTATTCCGGCACCCTGCAGCCGCTCCGAACTTGTACCTGCAAAATAAAAAGACAGTTAGAGCGCATCATGAAGCAGGCAACAAGCGCTTACTTACGTGCTTCCAGGCGCTTCTATTCATCACACGGGCTCCATCTTCAACTCACTTCAGCCCGTCATCTGCCATCGCCGGAACCCTGCAAAACAAGAAACATCATTACTAAAGACTTTAAAGACATTAGAATTACTCGAAACTTACCGTTCGTGCAGTAAACGACGGACAGCAGTCCTCTGAAGTCAAGAGGCCTGCTCCCCTTATCCAGTGAAGAAACTGGTTACAGCACCCTGCCCCGAGGCAGATGGAGAGCACGGCGTTCACTTACCTAAGGTGAGAGCGTTAACCTTTGGGGTTCTACAGGAGAAGAGAAAGGGAAGAAGAGAGAGACATTCAATAACCCAGTTCCTTAATCCCATATTTTCTATCTGCAGACATCTTACCCTTCGAGTCAGACATACAGTGCACAGAGGTCCAGCCCAAAGAGCCAGCCGTGTGTTACACATCACCTTTGAAGATACGGTATACGCCCAGTCAAGACCGGCGCCTCTACGGGAATCAGGTGAGCGTTACAGAACGCAAAGCCTACCACAAAACTCCCGTCCAGGCGCTATGGAAACCTCGGATACCGACAAGCTAGCCCAGTTACTTGGGGAACTAAGGGCAGAAGTGCATGCAGCCCGTCAGGAAACAAACGCTCTAAGAAGGGAACTGATTATTTCCAAGGAGCGAACAGATGATCTCGCTAGACAATTGCTACAGTCACAAGCCGGACAGACCCCGTTACCCGCATCTGGGGGAAATCTTCCTTCTACATCCTGTATGAATCCAGTGCAGATCAACCTACCTGGGAATGTACCTCTGGCTCCGCCCGAACGATTTTCTGGTGACCCAAAGAGGTTTGCAGTATTTATCAATCAGTGCCGGTTGCATTTCTTATGCCGGCCAGCAGCCTTTCCAACTGATCAAGCTAAAGTAGCTTTCGTGCTTTCGTACCTTAGTGGCAATGCGGCAGACTGGTCGATCCCTCTAGTAAATCAAGATGATCCGGTCCTCCATGATTTTCAAGCTTTTCAGCTCAGTATGGAAAAACTGTTCGCAAGACATTCACAGGGGCAGGCCTTGGACAATGAGCTTCTTTCGTTGCGACAAGGTAATCAAGACCTTTTGGCTTATATTGGGTCTTTCAACAGACTGATAGTGGAAACTCAATGGCCTGAGGACAAAAGGATTACGCTGTTTTATAGAGGTCTACGTGGAGAGCTCAAAGATGTGTTAGCCCAAGTAGTGAATCCCCCGCAAGATTGTTCGGACTATATAGACTTAGTCGTTCAAATAGATCACAGACTGCAGAACAGGAAGGCCGATCGTTCCAAGTTTGATGCTCGAGTATTTTCCAAACTGCCAACTCCTTCCAAAGGAGTAGACTCCGGGGAACCCATGCAAATAGGGGGTCTGAAAGGTCCTCTAACACAAAAGGAGCGGGAAAGGAGAAAACAGTTGCAATTATGCCTCTATTGCGGAAACTCAGGGCACTTTCTTCGAGACTGTCCGGTGAAACCTGCCAAGAAGGCAGTAGGAGCTGCAGTTACCAAAGTTACAAACTCTGAGCAGGGAAACGACCTCGCCCGACAAGAATAGAGGTCCTCTTGCCGAGCGTGAAAACCAGTTCCGTGACCTCGCATTTCGTGATACCTATGGTCCTCATTAGCCCTGATAATCCGGATCGATTACATGCAATTGAAGCTTACGTCGACAGCGGTGCCATCGGCAATTATGTGGATCATGAAATGGTTTTGAGGATGAATCTAACTCTTTGTCCCAAGGCTGTAAAAGACGTCATTACTACGGTGGATGGTACGGAGATAGCCTCCGGGCCAGTAACGCATACCACTCAAGAGGTGACGCTAGTAAGTCAAGATGGACACCATGAGAAGATCGTGTTCGATGTGATCAAGGCCCCTCAGTTTCAGATTATTGTAGGAATACCTTGGTTAGAGAAACACAATCCTCTGATCGATTGGCGAGCAAGAACGGTCCAGTTTCCAGAATGTGTCTCTACTTGTCACCCTCCACCTGGTGTTGCACTGGCAGCAATTTCTTCAGAGACTCCCCAGTTACCTCCCGAATACCTAGAATACCAAGATGTTTTCCGGAAGGATCAGGCTAACTCTCTACCTCCTCATAGGTCTTATGACTGCCATATAGACCTGATACCTGGATCTACTCCTCCTTGTAGTAGAATTTATGCCCTCACCGAGCCTGAGAACCTTCACCTTCGACAATACCTGGATCAATACCTGGCAAATGGTTTTATTCGTCCTTCCAAATCCCCTGCTTCTTCAGCTTTGTTCTTCGTTCCAAAAAAGGAAGGAGACCTTAGAACTTGTATAGATTATCGCTCCCTGAACCAGATCACCGTTAAGAATAGATATCCGTTACCTTTGATCCCTGAACTCCTGGACCAAGTCAGAAAAGCATGCATATATACAAAGCTGGATCTTAGAGGAGCTTACCACTTGGTACGAGTAAAAGAGGGCGATGAATGGAAGACGGCCTTCCGCACCAAGTATGGGCTATTTGAATATCAGGTCATGCCCTTCGGACTTTGCAATGCCCCGGCCGCCTTTCAATATTTTATGAACGATGTCCTCAGAGAGCTCATAGATGTGTGTGTTGTTGTTTACATTGACGACATCCTCGTTTATTCTTCATCGGAATCTGAACATCGGAAACACGTGAAAATGGTCCTCGAAAGATTGCGTCAACACAAACTTTTTGCTAAGTTGGAAAAATGTGTTTTCAACGTGACTGAAGTTGAATTCTTGGGATTCATATTATCACCTGGCGGAGTGTGTATGGATTCAAAGAAGGTCGATGCAGTTCTCAAATGGCCATCACCATCCTCCGTAAAAGGTGTGCAAAGCATGTTAGGCTTCGCTAACTTTTACCGCAGGTTTATCCCCGAATTCTCTCGAATAGTCCAGCCCATCACTGCCTTGTTAAAGAAAAACAAACGTTTTGAATGGTCTACCGAGGCGGAACAAGCTTTTCAGGATTTGAAGACTAAATTTATCTCTGCACCAATCTTAAAACACCCTCGCCCCGAACTCCCCTACATCGTGGAAACTGATGCTTCAAGCCTTGCCATGGGGGCAGTTCTATCACAAAAGGACCCGGTAACCAATCCGTTGCAGCCCGTGGCATTTTGGTCCCGCAAATTCTCGCCTCCTGAAATCAATTACACGATTACTGACAAGGAACTTCTGGCTATCAAGTCTGCCTTTAAGGCTTGGCGGCATTATCTGCTGGGGGCCCGACACACCGTTACTGTGATTACGGATCACCGAAACCTGCAATATTTGAAAACCGCAAAAGCCCAATCCTCTAGACAACTCCGTTGGGCATTATTCTTTGCCGAGTTTGACTTCATAATTACCTATCAACCTGGTACAAAGAACGGTAAAGCTGATGCCCTTTCTCGGATGGGAGTGGAAGAACACTTGATCAACCCTAAACCTGTACCAATCATTCCCGAACAAAGAATTCTGGGTGTAATCGCCACAGAATCCATAGAGGAAGTTAAGGATAAAGCCAGGCAACTTGTAACTCCAGCAGACATACAGAATTGGCATCTGCAGGGAAAGGACTTTGCAGTAAAGGACAACTTATTGTATTTCCAAGAACGATTATACCTACCCAGCACAGATTTACAGAAAAAAGTAATCTCTTGTTATCACGATTCTTTAATGGAAGGACATCCCGGTATGGCCAAGACCTCAGAAAAGATCAAGCGCTATTTCTGGTGGCCGTCTTGGAAAAAAGATATCAGAGACTTTATAATGTCCTGTGGAGTATGCGCCCAAAACAAGAGTCAAAAGGAAAGACCAGCAGGCCTCTTACGCCCTATTGACATCCCACCTTGCCCTTGGCATACGCTTTCTATGGACTTCATCACCGATCTACCTCCATGCTCCGGATACAATACGATTCTAGTAATCGTGGACTTATTCTCCAAGATGGCGCATTTCATTCCGCTCAAAGGCTTGCCAACAGCAGCAACTCTGGCCCGAGAATTTCTCGAAAACATCGTCCGACTGCACGGTTTTCCTTCGGTTCTAATTTCGGATCGAGGTAGTCAATTTATTTCTCATTTTTGGCGAAGTTGCTGTCGGTCGGCTCAAATTGATGTGAGACTATCGACCAGTCACCACCCTCAGACCGACGGACAAACCGAGAGGACCAATCAAACTCTGGAACAGTATTTACGCTGCATGCTGCAACAAACTGAAAAAACTTGGAAAGACATCCTTTGGATAGCCGAATATGCCTACAATAACTCTGTCCATTCGGGAACTGGGAAAACCCCGTTTTTTCTTTTGTACGGCAGTCACCCTCGAACCTCGGAGTTGGATCCCCTCCAAGATCTTGAAACACCAGCAGTAGACTACCTGCATTCTACAATCACCCAAGCCTTTAAGGAAGCTGTTTCTCACCTTCAAAGGGCTAAAGAACAATACAAGAAAGGAGCAGATCAACATCGGAAGGAAGCCCCTCAATATCAAGTAGGGGATCAAGTCTGGTTATCCACCAAATATCTACCTCTAAAAGGGCCACGCACATTCAACCCAAGATACCTTGGTCCCTATTCCATCACTACCATAGTAAACCCAGTAGCGGTCAAGTTGGACTTGCCCCCGCACATGAAGATACATCCGGTCTTCCACGTCTCTCTATTAAAACCCGTGCAACCTCAAACCCGACTAACTAAATCTCCAAAACCTATCCTAGTTGATGGAGAACTCGAGTTTGAAGTCAAAAGCATTCTGGACTCCAAGATCTCCAAATCTAAACTATTTTACCTAATTGACTGGAAAGGCTACGGCCCCCAAGAGAGATCCTGGGAACCTGCTGAATATGTCCACGCTCCTCGCCTAATCAAAAGATTTCACCGAACATTTCCCGACAAGCCAAAACCCCCGGAGAAGCCCGGTTTGGGAGGGGCCTTGAGGGGGGTACTGTCATGATCTCTGCTTCCAAAAGGTCAGGGTTTTCCCAACTACCTTGGAAGCAGATCCATAACCCAGGTTCCGAGTGCCTACCAGTCCCAATTGGGACCTTTTGGACCCAGTCCTGGCGCCAGTGGCACCAGGCTCATAAATATGCCCAGTCCCAGCACTGGAAGTGCCGGGCTCATAATGCTTGGGTGGACTTACCTGCAGCAGACCATGCTGCTTACTTGCCTGCCAGTTGAGCCTCTGATCCTCTTCTGTTTGGAACTACTTTTCCTGTTGGGTGGGGCAGGAGCCACTCCCTAGATTCAGAACACTGGAACTCTTCTGGAAAGCAGGAACTCTTTTCTTACCTAGGCGTGGCTGTGGAAGGAGGACCTAAGCACTACAGGAGGCTATTTAAACCACACCCGATGGATGAATCTTGCTTTGCGTTATTCTGCATCCTCTGCAGCAGAACGCTCATCGTGTCTTCTGCATCTGATCCTGGGCCTAAGGAAAAAGGCTTACCATCCTGAATCCAGTCTTCAGCAACACCTATAAAGACAAGAAAGAACAGGTTAGCATTACGGTCTTCAGTGACAGCTCTTCACTTACCTGGTCCATCGGCTGTCACCAACGCCTCGCGCTGCATTCCGGCATCTGAAAGACAAAGGCTTACCTACTCTTCGTGCGCTCCGGAGGTCTTCACACTGCATTCCGGCATCTGAAAGACAAAGCTTACCAACTCTTCGCACGCTCCGGAGGCCTTCGGCGCTGCATCCCGCATCTGAAAGACAAAACAAGGTGCGTTTAAAGACATTGGGGAACTTTAATACTCACGTGCCATTACTCCTTTCCACATCTAACCCAGTGGGTATTCCGGCACCCTGCAGCCGCTCCGAACTTGTACCTGCAAAATAAAAAGACAGTTAGAGCGCATCGTGAAGCAGGCAACAAGCGCTTACTTACGTGCTTCCAGGCGCTTCTATTCATCACACGGGCTCCATCTTCAACTCACTTCAGCCCGTCATCCGCCATCGCCGGAACCCTGAAAAACAAGAAACATCATTACTAAAGACTTTAAAGACATTAGAATTACTCGAAACTTACCGTTTGTGCAGTAAACGACGGACAGCAGTCCTCTGAAGTCAAGAGGCCTGCTCCCCTTATCCAGTGAAGAAACTGGTTACAGCACCCTGCCCGAGGCAGATGGAGAGCACGGCGTTCACTTACCTAAGGTGAGAGCGTTAACCTTTGGGGTTCTACAGGAGAAGAGAAAGGGAAGAAGAGAGAGACATTCAATAACCCAGTTCCTTAATCCCATATTTTCTATCTGCAGACATCTTACCCTTCGAGTCAGACATACAGTGCACAGAGGTCCAGCCCAAAGAGCCAGCCGTGTGTTACACATCACCTTTGAAGATACGGTATACGCCCAGTCAAGACCGGCGCCTCTACGGGAATCAGGTGAGTGTTACAGGTGCCCCTGACTGTTGGGGGGTGGGGGTGCTGGGTAACATGTGTGGGACATGAGTGGGGGCCTGCTGGCAGGTGCCCATGACTGCTGGGGGGTGGGGGTGCTGGGGAATATGTGTGGGACATGAGTGGGGGCCTGCTGGCAGGTGCCCCTGACTGCTAGGGGGTGAGGGTGCTGGGGGACACGAGTGGGGGCCTGCTGGTAGGTGCCCCTGACTGCTGGAGGGTGGGGGTGCTGGGGAACATGTGTGGGACATGAGTGGGGGCCTGCTGGCAGGTGCCCCTGACTGCTGGGGGCTGGAGGTGCAGGGGGACATGAGTGGGGGCCTACTGGCTGGTGCCCCTGACTGCTGGGGGGTGGGGGTGCTGGGGGACATGAGTGGGGGCCTGCTGGCAGGTGCCCCTGACTGCTGGGGGGTGGGGGTGCTGGGGGACATGTGTGGGACATGAGTGGGTGCCTGCTGGCAAGTGCCCCTGACTGCTGGGGGGTGGGGGTGCTAGGGAACATGTGTGGGACATGAGTGGGGGCCTGCTGGCAGGTGCCCCTGACTGCTGGGGGGTGGGTTTGCTGGGGGACATGAGTGGGAGCCTGCTGGCATGTGCCCCTGACTGCTGGGGGGTGGGAGTGCTGGGGGACATGAGTGGGGGCCTGCTGGCAGGTGCCCCTGACTGCTGGGGGTGGGGGTGCACGGGGACATCAGTGGAGGCCTGCTGGCAGGTGCCCCTGACTGCTGGGGGATGGGGGTGCTGGGCGACATGAGTGGGACATGAGTGGGGGCCTGCTGGCAGGTGCCCCTGACTGCTGGCTGGTGGGGATACTGGGGAACATGTGTGGGACATGAGTGGGGGCCTGCTGGCAGGTGCCCCTGACTGCTGGGAGGTGGGAGTGCTGGGGGACATGAGTGGGAGCATGCTGGCATGTGCCCCTGACTGCTGGGGGGTGGGAGTGCTGGGGGACATGAGTGGGGGCCTGCTGGCAGGTGCCCCTGATTGCTGGGGGTGGGGGTGCTGGGGGACATCAGTGGAGACCTGCTGGCAGGTGCCCCTGACTGCTGGGGGATGGGGGTGCTGGGCAACATGAGTGGGACATGAGTGGGGGCCTGCTGGCAGGTGCCCATGACTGCTGGGGGGTGGGGGTGCTGGGGAATATGTGTGGGACATGAGTGGGGGCCTGCTGGCAGGTGCCCCTGACTGCTAGGGGGTGAGGGTGCTGGGGGACACGAGTGGGGGCCTGCTGGCAGGTGCCCCTGACTGCTGGAGGGTGGGGGTGCTGGGGAACATGTGTGGGACATGAGTGGGGGCCTGCTGGCAGGTGCCCCTGACTGCTGGGGGCTGGAGGTGCAGGGGGACATGAGTGGGGGCCTACTGGCTGGTGCCCCTGACTGCTGGGGGGTGGGGGTGCTGGGGGACATGAGTGGGGGCCTGCTGGCAGGTGCCCCTGACTGCTGGGGGGTGGGGGTGCTGGGGGACATGTGTGGGACATGAGTGGGTGCCTGCTGGCAAGTGCCCCTGACTGCTGGGGGGTGGGGGTGCTAGGGAACATGTGTGGGACATGAGTGGGGGCCTGCTGGCAGGTGCCCCTGACTGCTGGGGGGTGGGTTTGCTGGGGGACATGAGTGGGAGCCTGCTGGCATGTGCCCCTGACTGCTGGGGGGTGGGAGTGCTGGGGGACATGAGTGGGGGCCTGCTGGCAGGTGCCCCTGACTGCTGGGGGTGGGGGTGCACGGGGACATCAGTGGAGGCCTGCTGGCAGGTGCCCCTGACTGCTGGGGGATGGGGGTGCTGGGCGACATGAGTGGGACATGAGTGGGGGCCTGCTGGCAGGTGCCCCTGACTGCTGGCTGGTGGGGATACTGTGGAACATGTGTGGGACATGAGTGGGGGCCTGCTGGCAGGTGCCCCTGACTGCTGGGAGGTGGGAGTGCTGGGGGACATGAGTGGGAGCATGCTGGCATGTGCCCCTGACTGCTGGGGGGTGGGAGTGCTGGGGGACATGAGTGGGGGCCTGCTGGCAGGTGCCCCTGATTGCTGGGGGTGGGGGTGCTGGGGGACATCAGTGGAGACCTGCTGGCAGGTGCCCCTGACTGCTGGGGGATGGGGGTGCTGGGCAACATGAGTGGGACATGAGTGGGGGCCTGCTGGCAGGTGCCCCTGACTGCTGGGTGGTGGGGATGCTGGGGAACATGTGCGGGACATGAGTGGGGGCCTGCTGGCAGGTGCCCCTAACTGCTGCGGGGTGGGGGTGCTGGGGAACATGTGTGGGAAATGAGTGGGGGCATGCTGGCAGGTGTCCCTGACTGCTGGGGGCTGATGGTGCTGGGGACATGAGTGGGGGCCTGCTGGCAGGTGCCCATGACTGCTGGGGTATGGGGGTGCTGGGGGACATGAGTGGGGGCCTCCTGGCTGGTGCCCCTGACTGCTGGGGGGTGGAGGTACTGGGCTACATGAGTGGGTGCCTGCTGGCAGGTGCCCCTGACTGCTGGGGGGTGGGGGTGCTGGGGGACATGAGTGGAGGCCTGCTGGCAGGTGCCGCTGACTGCTGGGGGGTGGGGGTGCTGGGGAACATGTGTGGGACATGAGTGGGGTCCTGCTGGCAGGTGCCCCTGACTGCTGGGAGGTGGGGGTGCTGGGGAACATGTGTGGGACATGACTGGGGGCCTGCTGGCAGGTGCCCCTGACTGCTGGGGGGTGGGGGTGCTGGGGGACATGAGTGGGGGCCTGCTGGCAGGTGCCCCTGACTGCTGGGGGGTGGGGGTGCTGGGGGACATGAGTGGGGGCCTGCTGGCAGGTGCCCCGACTGCTGGGGGTGGGGGTGCTGGGGGACATGAGTGGGGGCCTGCTGGCAGGTGTCTCTGCCTGCTGGGGGCTGAGGGTGCTGGGGACATGAGTGGGGGCCTGCCGGCAGGTGCCCATGACTGCTGGGGGGTGGGGGTGCTGGGGGACATGAGTGGGGGCCTGCTGGCTGGTGCCCCTGACTGCTGGGGGGTGGAGGTACTGGGCTACATGAGTGGGTGCCTGCTGGCAGGTGCCCCTGACTTCTGGGGGGTGGGGGTGCTGGGGGACATGAGTGGGACATGAGTGGAGGCCTGCTGGCAGGTGCCACTGACTGCTGGGGGGTGGGGGTGCTGGGGAACATGTGTGGGACATGAGTGGGGTCCTGCTGGCAGGTGCCCCTGACTGCTGGGAGGTGGGGGTGCTGGGGAACATGTGTGGGACATGAGTGGGGGCCTGCTGGCAGGTGCCCCTGACTGCTGGGGGTGAGGGTGCTGGGGGACAAGAGTGGGGGCCTGCTGGCAGGTGCCCCTGACTGCTGGGGGTGGGGGTGCTGGGGAACATGTGTGGGACATGAGTGGGGGCCTGCTGACAGGTGCCCCTGACTGCTGGGGGCTGGGGGACATGAGTGGGGGCCTACTGGCTGGTGCCCCTGACTGCTGGGGGGTGGGGGTGCTGGGGGACATGTGTGGGACATGAGTGTGTGCCTGCTGGCAAGTGCCCCTGACTGCTGTGGGGTCGGGGTGCTGGGGAACATGTGTGGGACATGAGTGGGGGCCTGCTGGCAGGTGCTCATGACTGCTGGGGGGTGGGGGTGCTGGGGGACATGAGTGGGACATGAGTGGAGGCCTGCTGGCAGGTGCCCCTGACTGCTGGGGGTGGGGGTGCTGGGGGACATGAGTGGGAGCTTGCTGGCATGTGCCCCTGACTGCTGGGGGGTGGGGGTGCTGGGGGACATGAGTGGGACATGAGTGGAGGCCTGCTGGCAGGTGTCCCTGACTGCTGGGGGTGGGGGTGCTGGGGAACATGTGTGGGACATGAGTGGGGTCCTGCTGGCAGGTGCCCCTGACTGCTGGGAGGTGGGGGTGCTGGGGAACATGTGTGGTACATGACTGGGGGCCTGCTGGCAGGTGCCCCTGACTGCTGGGGGTGGGGGTGCTGGGGGACATGAGTGGGGGCCTGCTGGCAGTTGCCCCTGACTGTTGGGGGCTGGGGGTGCTCGGGGACATGAGTGGGGGCCTGCTGGCAGGTGCCCCGACTGCTGGGGGTGGGGGTGCTGGGGGACATGAGTGGGGGCCTGCTGGCAGGTGTCCCTGACTGCTGGGGGCTGAGGGTGCTGGGGACATGAGTGGGGGCCTGCTGGCAGGTGCCCATGACTGCTGGGGGGTGGGGGTGCTGGGGGACATGAGTGGGGGCCTGCTGGCTGGTGCCCCTGACTGCTGGGGGGTGGGGGTGCTGGAGAACATGTGTGGGAAATGAGTGGGGGCATGCTGGCAGGTGTCCCTGACTGCTGGGGGCTGAGGGTGCTGGGGACATGAGTGGGGGCCTGCTGGCAGGTGCCCATGACTGCTGGGGGTGGGGGTGCTGGGGGAGATGAGTGGGGGCCTGCTGGCTGGTGCCCCAGGTGCCCCTGACTGCTGGGGGGTGGGGCTGCTGGGGAACATGTGTGGGACATGAGTGGGGTCCTGCTGGCAGGTGCCCCTGACTGCTGGGAGGTGGGGGTGCTGGGGAACATGTGTGGGACATGACTGGGGGCCTGCTGGCAGGTGCCCCTGACTGCTGGGGGGTGGGGGTGCTGGGGGGACATGAGTGGGGGCCTGCTGGCAGGTGCCCCTGACTGCTGGGGGGTGGGGGTGGTGGGGGACATGAGTGGGGGCCTGCTGGCAGGTGCCCCGACTGCTGGGGGTGGGGGTGCTGGGGGACATGAGTGGGGGCCTGCTGGCAGGTGTCCCTGACTGCTGGGGGCTGAGGGTGCTGGGGACATGAGTGGGGGCCTGCTGGTAGGTGCCCATGACTGCTGGGGGTGGGGGTGCTGGGGGACATGAGTGGGGGCCTGCTGGCTGGTGCCCCTGACTGCTGGGGGGTGGAACTACTGGGCTACATGAGTGAGTGCCTGCTGGCAGGTGCCCCTGACTTCTGGGGGGTGGGGGTGCTGGGGGACCTGAGTGGGACATGAGTGGAGGCCTGCTGGCAGGTGCCCCTGACTGCTGGGGGGTGGGGGTGCTGGGGAACATGTGTGGGACATGAGTGGGGTCCTGCTGGCTGGTGCCCCTGACTGCTGGGGGGTGGAGGTACTGGGCTACATGAGTGGGTGCCTGCTGGCAGGTGCCCCTGACTGCTGGGAGGTGGGGGTGCTGGGGAACATGTGTGGGACATGAGTGGGGGCATGCTGGCAGGTGCCCCTGACTGCTGGGGGGTGAGGGTGCTGGGGGACAAGAGTGGGGGCCTGCTGGCAGGTGCCCCTGACTGCTGGGGGTGGGGGTGGGGGTGCTGGGGAACATGTGTGGGACATGAGTGGGGGCCTGCTGGCAGGTGCCCCTGACTGCTGGGGGCTGGGGGTGCTGGGGGACATGAGTGGGGGCCTACTGGCTGGTGCCCCTGACTGCTGGGGGGTGGGGGTGCTGGGGGACATGAGTGGAGGCCTGTTGGCAGGTGCCCCTGACTTCTGGGGGGTGGGGGTGCTGGGGGACTTGTGTGGGGCATGAGTGGGTGCCTGCTGGCAAGTGCGCCTGACTGCTGTGGGGTCGGGGTGCTGGGGAACATGTGTGGGACATGAGTGGGGGCCTGCTGGCAGGTGCCCCTGACTGCTGGGGGGTGGGAGTGCTGGGGGACATGAGTGGGAGCCTGCTGGCATGTGCCCCTGACTGCTGGGGGGTGGGGGTGCTGGGGGACATGAGTGGGACATGAGTGGAGGCCTGCTGGCAGGTGCCCCTGACTGCTGGGGGTGGGGGTGCTGGGGAACATGTGTGGGACATGAGTGGGGTCCTGCTGGCAGGTGCCCCTGACTGCTGGGAGGTGGGGGTGCTGGGGAACATGTGTGGTACATGACTGGGGGCCTGCTGGCAGGTGCCCCTGACTGCTGGGGGTGGGGGTGCTGGGGGACATGAGTGGGGGCCTGCTGGCAGTTGCCCCTGACTGTTGGGGGGTGGGGGTGCTGGGGGACATGAGTGGGGGCCTGCTGGCAGGTGCCCCGACTGCTGGGGGTGGGGGTGCTGGGGGACATGAGTGGGGGCCTGCTGGCAGGTGTCCCTGACTGCTGGGGGCTTAGGGTGCTGGGGACATGAGTGGGGGCCTGCTGGCAGGTGCCCATGACTGCTGGGGGGTGGGGGTGCTGGGGGACATGAGTGGGGGCCTGCTGGCCGGTGCCCCTGACTGCTGGGGGGAGGGGGTGCTGGAGAACATGTGTGGGAAATGAGTGGGGGCATGCTGGCAGGTGTCCCTGACTGCTGGGGGCTGAGGGTCCTGGGGACATGAGTGGGGGACTGCTGGCAGGTGCCCATGACTGCTGGGGTTGGGGGTGCTGGGGGAGATGAGTGGGGGCCTGCTGGCTGGTGCCCCTGACTGCTGGGGGGTGGAGGTACTGGGCTACATGAGTGGGTGCCTGCTGGCAGGTGCCCCTGACTGCTGGGGGCTGGGGGTGCTGGGGGACATGAGTGGGACATGAGTGGAGGCCTGCTGGCAGGTGCCCCTGACTGCTGGGGGGTGGGGGTGCTGGGGAACATGTGTGGGACATGAGTGGGGTCCTGCTGGCAGGTGCCCCTGACTGCTGGGGGGTGGGGGTGCTGGGGGACATGAGTGGGGGCCTGCTGGAAGGTGCCCCTGACTGCTGGGGGGTGGGGGTGCTGGGGGACATGAGTGGGGGCCTGCTGGCAGGTGCCCCGACTGCTGGGGGTGGGGGTGCTGAGGGACATGAGTGGGGGCCTGCTGGCAGGTGTCCCTGACTGGTGGGGGCTGAGGGTGCTGGGGACATGAGTGGGGGCCTGCTGGCAGGTGCCCATGACTGCTGGGGGGTGGGGGTGCTGGGGGACATGAGTGGGGGCCTGCTGGCTGGTGCCCCTGACTGCTGGGGGGTGGAGGTACTGGGGTACATGAGTGGGTGCCTGCTGGCAGGTGCCCCTGACTTCTGGGGGGTGAGGGTGCTGGGGGACATGAGTGGGACATGAGTGGAGGCCTGCTGGCAGGTGCCCCTGACTGCTGGGGGGTGGGGGTGCTGCGGAACATGTGTGGGACATGAGTGGGGTCCTGCTGGCAGGTGCCCCTGACTGCTGGGAGGTGGGGGTGCTGGGGAACATGTGTGGGACATGAGTGGGGGCCTGCTGGCGGGTGCCCCTGACTGCTGGGGGGTGAGGGTGCTGGGGGACAAGAGTGGGGGCCTGCTGGCAGGTGCCCCTGACTGCTGGGGGGTGGGGGTGCTGGGGAACATGTGTGGGACATGAGTGGGGGCCTGCTGGCAGGTGCCCCTGACTGCTGGGGGCTGGGGGTGCTGGGGGACATGAGTGGGGGGCTACTGGCTGGTGCCCCTGACTGCTGGGGGGTGGGGGTGCTGGGGGACATGAGTGGGGGCCTGCTGGCAGGTGCCCCTGACTGCTGGGGGGTGGGGGTGCTGGGGGACTTGTGTGGGCCATGAGTTGGTGCCTGGTGGCAAGTGCCCCTGACTGCTGTGGGGTGGGGGTGCTGGGGAACATGTGTGGGACATGAGTGGGGGCCTGCTGGCAGGTGCCCCTGACTGCTGGGGGGTGGGAGTGCTGGGGGACATGAGTGGGAGCCTGCTGACATGTGCCCCTGACTGCTGGGGGTGGGGGTGCTGGGGGACATGAGTGGGACATGAGTGGAGGCCTGCTGGCAGGTGCCCCTGACTGCTGGGGGGTGGGGGTGCTGGCGAACATGTGTGGGACATGAGTGGGGTCCTGCTGGCAGGTGCCCCTGACTGCTGGGAGGTGGTGGTGCTGGGGAACATGTGTGGTACATGACTGGGGGCCTGCTGGATGGTGCCCCTGACTGCTGGGGGGTGGGGGTGCTGGGGGACATGAGTGGGGGCCTGCTGGCAGGTGTCCCTGACTGCTGGGGGCTGAGGGTGCTGGGGACATGAGTGGGGGCCTGCTGGCAGGTACCCATGACTGCTGGGGGGTGGGGGTGCTGGGGGACATGAGTGTGGGCCTGCTGGCAGGTGCCCCGACTGCTGGGGGTGGGGGTGCTGGGGGACATGAGTGGGGGCCTGCTGGCAGGTGTCCCTGACTGCTGGGGGCTGAGGGTGCTGGGGACATGAGTGGGGGCCTGCTGGCAGGTGCCCATGACTGCTGGGGGGTGGGTGTGCTGGGGGACATGAGTGGGGGCCTGCTGGCTGGTGCCCCTGACTGCTGGGGGGTGGGGGTGCTGGAGAACATGTATGGGAAATGAGTGGGGGCATGCTGGCAGGTGTCCCTGACTGCTGGGGGCTGAGGGTGCTGGGTACATGAGTAGGGGCCTGCTGGCAGGTGCCCATGACTGCTGGGGGTGGGAGTGCTGGGGGAGATGAGTGGGTGCCTGCTGGCTTGTGCCCCTGACTGCTGGGGGGTGGAGGTACTGGGCTACATGAGTGGGTGCCTGCTGGCAGGTGCCCCTGACTGCTGGGGGCTGGGGGTGCTGGGGGACATGAGTGGGACATGAGTGGAGGCCTGCTGGCAGGTGCCCCTGACTGCTGGGGGGTGGGGGTGCTGGGGAACATGTGTGGGACATGAGTGGGGTCCTGCTGGCAGGTGCCCCTGACTGCTGGGAGGTGGGGGTGCTGGGGAACATGTGTGGGACATGACTGGGGGCCTGCTGGAAGGTGCCCCTGACTGCTGGGGGGTGGGGGTGCTGGGGGACATGAGTGGGGGCCTGCTGGCAGGTGCCCCGACTGCTGGGGGTGGGGCTGCTGGGGGACATGAGTGGGGACCTGCTGGCAGGTGTCCCTGACTGCTGGGGGGTGTGGGTGCTGGGGGACATGTGTGGGACATGAGTGGGGGCCTGCTGGCAGGTGCCCCTGACTGCTGGGGGTTGGGGGTGCTGGGGAACATGAGTGGGTGATCACTAGTGCAAAGTGACATGTGGCTTGGCTGGGGGGCATGCCCATGGTAGATGGGCTGCCTGCGGGACATGACCAGGGGTCCAGGGTAGTCCCCTGCGGTGTGGGCTGCCTGCAGGGGACATGGAGGGTGTAGAGGGAAAATCTGGGAGGACCCACACTGCCAATTCACGTGTAGGACTCCCCGCGCACCCCCGAAAATCACATATCCCGCTCTGACAGCAAAATCGCGTGTGAAACTTCCCGTGCACCCCAGGAATACACGTACCCCACTCAAACAGGGAATTTCGCGTTTGAAACTTCCTGCGCACCCCCAAAATACACATACCCCGCTCCAATCGCATGTGAAACTTCCCACGCACCCCAGAAATACACGTACCCCACTCGCACAGGGCCTATCATGTGTGAAACTTCCCGCGCACCCCAGGAATATACGTACCCCACTCGCACAGCGCCTATCGCGTGTGAAACTTCCCGCGCACCCCAGGAATACACGCACCACACTCGCACAGGGCCTATCGCGTGTGAAACTTCCCGCGCACCCCACGAATAGACGTACCACACTTGCACAGGGCCTATCACGTGTGAAACTTCCCACGCACCCCAGGAATACACATACCCCACTCGCACAGGGCATTTCGCGTGTGAAACTTCCAACGCACCCCTGAAATACACGTACCCCGCTTCAATCGCATGTGAAACTTCCCGCACACCCCAGGAATACACATACCCCACTCGCACACGGCATTTAGCGTGTGAAACTTCCTGCGCACCCCCGAAATACACGTACCCCGCTCCAATCGCATGTGAAACTTCCCGCGCACCCCAGGAATACACGTACCCCACTCGCACAGGGCCTATCGCGTGTGAAACTTCCCACGCACCCCAGGAATACACGTACCCCACTCGCACAGTGCATTTTGCGTGTGAAACTTCCCGCACACCCCCAAAATACACGTACCCCGCTCCAATCACGTGTGAAACTTCCCACGCACCCCAGTAATACACATACCCAACTCGCACAGGGCATTTCGCGTGTGAAACTTCCAGCGCACCCCTGAAATACACGTACCCCGCTTCAATCGCATGTGAAACTTCCCGCACACCCCAGGAATACACGTACCCCACTCGCACAGGGCATTTTGCGTGTGAAACTTCCTGCGCACCCCGAAATACACGTACCCCGCTCCAATCGCATGTGAAACTTCCCGCGCTCCCCAGGAATACACGTACCCCACTCACACAGGGCCTATCGCGTGTGAAACTTCCCACGCAACCCAGGAATATACGTACCCCACTCGCACAGGGCATTTCACATGTGAAACTACCCGCAAACCCCTGTTATACACGTACTCCGCTCCAATCACGTGTGACACTCACCGTGCAGCGGGGTACGTGTATTCGGAGGGCTGCACAGGGAGTTTTACAGGCATTTTCGTGGTTGGGGGCCTGTGCGCCATGTACGGGATGTGTGCACTTGCATGGCGCACGGGGCGGGGTTGGGGGCGTAACTGGCGCTGCTGCAGGGTCGCTGCACCACTCTGCTCCACGGCTCGTTTTGGAAGCTAAAATCCATGAATACGCTGTGCGCGGAAATGGATTTTAGCACACGTGGCTCGTGCAGAAAATTGCACGCGCACACTGTGTGCCAGCCGTGTGTGCCACTTGTGCGCTGAATTCTTTAAATTACCCTCTAAATCTTAAGGCTGATTCTGTTAATGGTTCGGCTGGCACAAAATGGTTATTTTATGCGATTACGAATGAATAGAGGTTAGCGGTAGAAATTATACCTATGATCATTCTTACCTTATTTGGCTTGCCAAGAAGGTTAAGAATCTTCTTACAATATCCTTATGGTCTAGGAATGAGTTTCAATAGTGCCCCAAAGTTTATTCAAACAGATGCAAATTTAGTGTTTCCTTATTTATTAGTGTCCTTCACGATATAATGGTTATGCATTAATATCTATGAATTAAACTACAAGGACGGTGCATTGTAATGGTAACAAGTAGTAGGATTCAGCAGTCTGTAAGTTACATGATTGCAAATACACTAAATGGAACATTAGTCTTACCTCCAAAAGTCTTACGATTGAGACTTGTTTTATTTGTATGATCGTCCGGCTTTCCAAAGCGTAGATGGGGCACGGACTGACTTCAAAATGGCCACCTTCAATACGCAGAGCGTCAGGGAGCTCAGAAACAACGTACTGAGACACCATTTTGGATGGGGAAAATTCATTTTAATGTTGTAAATAAAATATATTTGAAGTTAGCATGTTAGTTGTGTTCAAATTAAATTAGTGTCTATTAGATTAATAAAATTCCAATAAGCAAATGAGTAAACGATCGCTGTCATTCTAATCATTACAAAGTGGTTCCCTTCGATGCAGCGCCATTTGGATATGGATGAGTTCCCTTATTTTGAGAATCATGAGTTTGTTAAATGGCATAAGTTTGAGAATAAATTCAATTCTTTCTACAATGGAAAAGCTAGTTATTTGGAACCATTGTAGATTGTTCATGAGCGCATGATTGATAGAGGTAATTGCATTAATAAGAAAAATAAATGTATTTTTGCGGAAAATTACAGCTTGTGCATATCAATCAGAAACTTTTTGAAAAAAACAAATTGGTATGAATGAGTCCTTTTGGAGACCATGGCATTTTCATAATAATTCCTATATAACATAATTAGGTGGAATAACTGATTATTTAACAAATGCTCCTTTTCTTAGTTATTAAACTCTTACACCATGATTATCTTCATAAAAAATATTTTTCAATCTGACATACGCAGTGATTCAGAACTGGTACAATTATAAGAAATGTCTCAGTTCTGAATCTGTGTTTAAACCTGTGTGACAACAGTCCAGAGAACATATCCAAAATGCTTCCCTTTGTCTTAGTCTTTTTTCAATGTTGCCACCACTGGATGATGTTTCCGTTTTTTCTAATCAAAAAAAATGATTTTGTCCATTTGATTTTCCACATAATCAGTTAAGAAGACCAAGTGGGAATCTGAGATCTTTGTTAATGATGGTTCTTAAATGTTCCAAAATTCTTGTTTTAAGCATTCAAATGGTACTACCTACATATAATTTTGAGCATTGACATTTTAGAGCATAAACAACAAATTTGCTTTTGCAATGTATAAAGTCTTTGATGTTGTAGTCATAGCCATTTGGCATGTGAATCTTGGTCAGCCCATTTTCAGAATATTGACACATTGTGCATGTTCAACATTTAAAATTGCCTGTTAAGGTTGTAGTGGTGCAGAGTTGGGTGAGCCCTTTTTGTTTACGATGTTGCTCAAAATGAGATGGATTTATGATTTGTTTTAGATTTCTTGCTCTTTTTAAGGTAATCTTTGGTTGATCGTCCAAAAATTGATGACGCTCCGGATCTAATTTGAGTAGATACCAATGTTTAGAAAGAATTTTTTTAAGTACTTTAGTTTCAGAATTGAACGTGGTTATGAGTTTTTGTGTTTGTGTAGTCATGATATAAAGACCTGCCTGTGTTTCCTGCTGCCCTCGGTGATATTGCACACACCTTGGTGTGAGTCATCAAAATTGCTGGGATTTTGTCATTCCATTGTATAGAAATCATCTGTGGTTGATCAGTACAAAACCCCCTTCCACGGCGGCACTGTTTCACAGCTGCTCAGTCCTTCATTCCCCTGTCACATGCTGTTTTCTGGGTCACAGAGTTGCTGAGGGATATATTGCAAGCTGTGGAAAAGGTGATGTAGGCTCAAAAAGACAATAGTTTGACTTTTGTATGGGCTCTGGAAAGGACAGTTTACTTATAACGTAAACTGTTTTTCAGTATTTAAAAGAAACACACCTTGTGAAAGGCAATATTTTGAACTTTTTTACTGGCTCTGGGAAGCACACTTTACTTATAAAGCGAATTCACGTAGGGTTACCGGGCCAGTCTATATTTACACTATGTATCAAAGCCAGTTCTTATAACATTGATATACACTGATATATATATTTATATCAAAATTGATTAAAACATCTTTTATATCACATTGTCTTGGGCAACTGTATATAAACGATTTGTATACTTTTTTTTATCTCCCACAAATATTAGTTTTAATATACATTTATATATCAAAAATATGTTTTTTATATTGATTTAAATACAAATGTGAATATCAAAAATATTTTTATATTAATTTGTATATAAATTGCTTTTTATATTTTGTATTTTATTGAAAAGATATCAACATTGTTTGATATCTTTTCTGCTTCCTATATCATCTGGGTGAACCCCTTTGCGACAGCATCACTGTGTCATTCTCCAAAAACCTGGATTCACGGTCCCCATCTTCTGAGCTCACTTTGCCCTCAACACTCAAACAACTCGACTGCCAGATACTCGTATCTTTACAGCATTTTGATATAAAATGTATATTCCCTTATATCAAATTATATAAAATGTATTCCCACTTAATATGAAATATACATTTGATATCAATTGATATAAATTGATACAATTATACCCAAATCCTATACAAATATATATGTGATATAAAATTGATATCATCTCCGATATCTTTTTTATATCAAATTATATCAAAGCATATAAAAAGGGACGGGACTAAGAGCGGAAATGGAGGGTGTCCACCCGTCAACATTTTGACGGAGACAAAAGGGGGATCCTTCTACTACTGGTGGTGCATGTGTGCATTTATCTGTTTTTAATGTGTATTTGCAGACCAGCAGGCATGATCCCCATGGAAAGGTGTTTTACACCGAGATTACTGGTCCATATCAGTCACTGTTTGGATGACATGTTTTACAGGGCAATGCTTCCATTTATTGTGCTCAATTAGCATAAAAACACGTTTGCAGTGTAAATACAGGCATATGTAGGGGCATTCAGCATTAACACTTTTTTGCAGTGGTTATGCATGTATTGGGTGCACCCAGCATGGAAATGTTTTTTTAGTTTGGGCTATTAGGTGTCGCTTGTAATACATATAAGCTGAAACTATTGCAGATAGAGAGGAATGGCATATACAGAGGGACACAAAGCCTGTTGGTGTCTTTTGGTCATGTGTCCACCCATTGCCTGGCCATGGCCATGCTAATACCTATGGCCATTCCCACCCAGTTCTGGCTCCTCCCCACCCAAAAACACCTCCCCATGGGAACTTTTTGAGCTCAATACTTACCATCAATCTTTGCTCGGAAAGTTCCTGCCAGTGTTTTTCAAAACGGTTTTCTGGGAGTGAACGACTTAACTGGAGTTGTAAACCTGCTACTAGTGTAATACAAATGTTTTACCAGGTCTCCCTTCAGCCACTCAATTTATAAGCAATCCGTGTGTCCTACACTTAAATCCTGGATTGTGTATATGTATAGGGCATTTGCCAGGCACTGCTATTAGAGGCTCAGGTAAGTGCACAATGTTGCACCGGCTAACAACAGTGGTCAGTTAATACCACTATGGCTGTGCCTGGAAAGTGCCTTCCATATGCATTGCTACACCTGGCAACCCACAAATTACATCTGCAGCCAATGCTTGTTTTACATTAGAATGCTAACATGTTCATGCTGGGTGCAGTGAAGGTAGTCTTAACAGAACTGAAGGGGTCTAGACTGGTCTCTGTTCCAGGGTTGTCATTTGGGGGTTACCATGGGTCGCAGGGCCCCGCCACACAAGGTCTGGCGTCCCCAGCCCACTCCTCACCTATCAGTGTGAAGGCTGGGCCAGGACTTACAGCATGAGAAGGAAGTGCTCAGTAGGGGTTGGAGCTGAACTTGACATGTGGCACATGTCACATGCCACTTGCAGCTCCAACCCCTTCTCTTCTGGCTTCCTTGCGTCTCATATACAGGAACCAGGAAGTTCTGCCAGCTTCCTCATTCTTGTTTGTGGGCAGCATGGAGGAGCTGAGGACGGCATGGAGTGACAGACCGAAGCTAGAAAAATAGGTGTTGTGTATTTAGCATATGTGAAGTGTGTGTCAGATGTAAGTATGTGCTATGGGTCAGTGAGTGGTGGGTGAATGAGAAGAAATGTGCATTTCTGGGTTTACCTGTATAGCTAATGCAGTCAGAGTGGATGTAAGAGAAGGTGTATGAGTGAGCGACTAGGGGGTGAATGAGTATGAATTGATAGTGTGTGCTTGAATGCTCTGGTTGGATGGGTGGGTGTGTGCCTGTTTAGAGAATACAGTGAGAGTGGATGTAAGAGAAGGTGTATGAGTGACTGGTGGGTGAAAGAATATGAATGTGATAGTGTGTTTCAATGTTCGGGATGGGTACATGTCTGTGTGGAGAATGCAGTGTGAGTGGACACAAGAGAAGGTGTATGAGTCAGTGAGTGATGGGTGAAAGAGTAGGAATGTGATAGTGTGTTTGAATGTTCTGGATGGGTGAGTACCTGTGTGAAGAATGTAGTGAAAGTAGACATGGGAGGTGTATGGGTGAGTGAGTGGTGGGTGAGTAGGAATCTGAGTGTGTGTGTGTGTGTGTGTGTGTGTGTGTGTGTGTGTTTGTAAATGTTCTAGGTGTGTGCCAGTGTGAGTGAGAGAAGGTATATAGGTGTGTGCTTGGTAGGTTAATGGGTATGAATGTGATTGTGTGTGTTAAAGGTCTGGGTGGGTTCATGTCTGTGTGGTGAATGCAATGTGAATGAATGTGACAGAGATGTACAAGTGGGTGGACGGGGATGCCTACATGTGTGTGTGTGTATAAGGCCCTGGGAGACTGGGGCTGACTAGAGCATTTTTCCCACATCCTTTATTGACTGTGAATGTTTTACTGGTATTTTCAGGCAAAGCCAATATCATGTGTGTCTTTACCTGGCTAGACTGGGTGTTTTTGTACAGCCAGTCTAGCCATTGCTTACTGCAGCATGACATGTATTACTCAGCATATTTGACAAAGCAAGCATGATAAGTAGTCTTACCTTGCTAGACTTTTGTTTAGGTCTAGCAGCCAGTATATTTCTTACTGTAGCAAGACGTTTTATTAACTGAGTATCTATGATGGAACAAGGATGATAAGTGTTCTTATGGGTCTAGACTGGCTTACATTGGAGCCAGTATGGAAATGTCTTCTTATTGTGACATGCCGCTTTTAATGGCCAAACCAACAGAAGTATTTTTAACACAGGAGTCCTGGCATATATTAGCAGAGCCAGCTTTGTGCCTACTGCCAGTAATGGCACCATAAATACCATCTCAAAATGAACATGTATATTCTTAAATGGGAATACTAGCACATGTTGGTGGAGTCACCATGGAAATGTATGAGCACAGCCAGCATAACAAATGTTTTTTTTTTTTATACTGGGATATACTGAAGGGACCGGCATGCCAATGCATTGGGAAATGTGCTTATGCTCTTTTGTTGACTTGCATATATTGTACTTAATTTATGAGCTACCCTACACCGTACAAAACTGATTGCAAACTGTCTGGCCTTTTACCCAAATGTTCACAGAAAGTGTGCTGTGAAATGCACCATGTTATCCCCTTATTCAAAACATGTTCTCATGGGGGGGGGGTGGAGAAGAATCCCCCCGTACCTCCCAAACCCGTTTTTGTTAGTTCTGTCCCCTTCACTATGCTCGGTCACAATCGCATACTTGTGGCAAATATTTTCACCCTCCAATTAAACAACTCACCAAACACCACTGGTGCCTGGTGTATTTGGGTATTAACAAGGGGGGTCCTAAGAGTCCCTCTGCCAGACGTTAGTCCTGGCTATGAGAGACTTACCCAGAGTCTTTAGCTCACTATCTTTCACAAAGAAGAAATATCCCAAACATATCAGTCTTTGTCCTGCCCAGGGGCAGTCCAGCACCAAAATGCTAGGCAATTCTCCTCTGAACAAGAGTACCAACAGCAGCCCCAGGTATGTGTTTTGGTCTGGTTGGACCTCATCAGTAGGGTGGAGCTGTGCCTCTCTAAGAATAGTGAGCAAGGGGTCCACGTCTGGATTCCCCATGTAACTTAGGGTGAGACCCAAAGTTACTTAAATATGCAAATTAACAAGGGGGTCCTGTGAGTCACTCTGCCAGACATTAGTCCTTGTTATGAGAGACTTACCCAGAGTCTTTAGCTCACTATCTTTCACAGAGAAGAAAAATCCCAAACATATCAGTCTTTGTCCTGCCCAGGGACAGTCCAGCACCGAAATGCTAGGCAATTCTCTTCTGAACCAGAGTACCAACAGCAACCCCAGACACGTGTTTCGTTCTGGTTGGACCTCATCAGTAGGGTGGAGCTGTGCCTCTCTAAAAATAGTGAGCAGCCACCCCTTTCTTTCTACTCTAGCTGAATCATTTAAGCTTTGATTAAAGAGCATATTTACTTCTTTCACTTGAAGTAGTGGATGCCCCTGCAGCAGCATAATCTTCATGGACATTGCACACACCTTGTGGTCTGGGTCGGGCAAGGCTGTGGCGTGCCCTCTGCTTTTTTAATAAGTTTCTGTGCTATGCCACTGATTTGGCACTGCTTACCTTGAACGCATTCAAGTGTAATGTGAATGGTTGAGAGGGGCCGCAAACTTGACCAGGACCCTGCTCTGGTACAACACTGTTCAAGAAAATAAGTGCTGGTCACAGAGTCTCAGAAGTGAGTGAACCGTGACACACCCCTCACCACTCAAACTCCTTCTTGGAAAGGGCTTTGTGGAAGCTTCATTCAAGGTCTGGTCCTGGGGGGTTATTGAAAAACACAGTTCGCACATGCAGCTCTGAATCATTGATGGATTGAAACATAGTCTTGAGGGAACTGCAGTTCCGCTCTCCACACTTCACCCCGTTATAAAAGATTGAAAAAGAGTCATGAATCAAAGACTAGGACAGTAAGGTGTTATGTTCGGCTCTGGTTTTTGACAACAAGTGGTTGCTTGTCACATAACTTAAGGATTTCAAACCAGGGCATTTTTTTTATACTAAATCCTGGTCAATGATTTAATTTTCAGGCCTTGCTCGTGCAGCATTTTGCTCCTGGGTAAAGAGACAGTGCACGACTCCCAAGTTCAGTGTTTTTTTGGCTTGTTTAACACATCATTGCCACAGATAACGAGTACCTCTGTGTCCATTGATCTATACATGTTTCATCCACTGGCTGTAGCAAATGATATAGATTTCAGTTACCCTGTTACAAATATTGCATTTTGTATGTTTTACATATAGGCACCACGTCAAATATGGAAAATGACATTCCCCAGTTGTGTGATTGTTGACAAATCACACCTCCTTCAGTGCCTTGGTTCTTATATCTGTCTGAAATGAGAGCACCTGGAAACCTGGGCGTTATATGCATCTGAAGGTTATGTGACGTCACTTCTCGTGATGTTACTAGGGGTGGGGTCAAATGACATAGTGTCCTTTCATCAGAGGTCAAGGGTCATGTGATGTCACTCCCGCTAGCCCTGGCATTTTGGTTAAATGACGTCCTGCTCTTTTCATGCTTTCCTGGGACTGCATTATATTTTATGGTCCACGCCATGTCAGTGCGCGTAGCACTGTTGCATAGGCAGTCCCAGGGTTCCTGGTAGCCAATGCCTGTGTCCTGTGTTTGTATCTGCCTGCTTAGCTTCTTTTCTTACTTACTGTGATTTCCAGAGTGCAGGGGCTTTGCAGGCAGTGCACCAGGGAGCAGGTATGGAGCCATTGAAGCAACTGAAGCCAGAATCATCAGACGCTTCACCTTTCTGTGAGCGGATCCATGACATTAAAGCTGAGTGCGTCATGACCGCTGGCTTAAAGGGACCGAAGGTGAGATGCCATTGCTGGCTTATTGTGAACTCCTGTTCCCTTAGTTTCGGTGAAGAACAGTGAAATTGATATTTATGTGAGACTTCTTTGTCAATTCATCCTATTTTGTGAAGTGATAAGAAACATCTAGGCTGTTTGATTAGACTCACTCTTTAAAAAATAAAATATCCACCTAACGTCTGTTGCTCCTTGCAGGACTTTTTCAAAATGTAAATGTAAATGTTCCGGTGTTTTCTTTCAGGAGTGAAAAACGAACAAGTGTTAAATGTAAATGAGGGAGATAATAAGTCCCCTCCACCCCAAACGTGCTAGGCAAAATCCCTCTTAGAGCAAGGAGTCCAAGCAAAATAAAATGATTGCAGTGGAAACACTCATACCTTACTCTCAAATGATTTGTATTTCAGTGCCTTTTTTAACACCCTTCCCCTGCCAGCAGCACCTCAAGTGCACCAGACCTAGAAGAGCATTTTATGAAAATGTGCTTAAGCATGGATGCAGAGGCTCTGGACTCAAAAGGTGGAGGATTTACGTGCCTTATTAAAAACTATTCAAAAGTTTGCCAAGACTAATATGGGCAGCCTCATCTATCTAGCTTAGTTTCACTTTTAAATGAATTGCCGCCATCTTCTTCTGGTCTAGCTGGTTGGGGTTGTGTTTCTGTTATGGTGGGCAACGTTTTAATGGATGCTGTTCCTGTAGAAAAAGTACTCCAGAAAAAGGAAAACAAGAATAAGGACAGAGCTTTGGAAAAAAGCTCAGAACAGGAACAAAAAGAGCCAAATGGAAAGGGTAAAGATAGCACCAAGTGAACAAAATGCAAATATATCTAGAAAGACACATCGATCAATAATGGAAAATGGAAACTTTAATTTTGCAGTATAAGCAAATAAAGAGTAAAATACTTCAAATATTGCTTCCGGACTCAAACTATTTTAACTTAATGGCAAATGTGGACTAGATCTGATCAAAACATTTTGCGTGGAATTCGTCACAATTGACTGACAAGTGGGAAAATGATACCAAGGCAGCAGGAAATAAAACCCAGTAAATACATTAATTCATGTCTGTTGCATCTCTGTTCTCATTTGAAATGATATGATATGGCATTTATATCACGCCTGTGCACAAGTGTTTCTAGGCACCAAAAGACAAGGTAGGAAAGACAGAGGGAAGACAATACAAATGATTCTACTAAGCCTTGCGTCATTTGGATCCTACAAGTGTGACAATGCGAAGTGCAAGGGGAAGTACAAGGGAGCGGGGGAGAGAAAGTGCAAAAAGGGCAGCTTGACTCTGAGTAAGTGTAGCCAGGGCAGCGCAGCTCAAGGTAAGTGCTTGGCGGCATGGGGGCTGTAGAGGTTACAGCTTAAAGCCCCTAAGTGCACGTCAGGCAGGGAGACAGTGCAAGGAAAACTGGTGTGGGAGGGGCCTTGTACCCAGTGACACTCTGAGGGTACCAGTCAGCACAACAGACAAGTAAGTTAGTAGGGATGAGAGAGAGAGAAAGCAGAAGTGAAAAGGAAGGTCTAGAGTGGCATGCGGAAGTTCAGGTGATCCGGCTCAAGTCTGAGAGGGGCAGGGAGGCACCTGCAGATGAGAGAGATCTACCCCCCCACTCTCTGTCTAGAGAATCGTCTGACTCTTAGAGAGTTGGAGGTAGCAGAGCAAAGGGTTATAGAAGGAAGGTCATTCAGCAAAGACTTCATGACTCCACAATGTCGATTAAGGATAACAGAGGCATCGTTGAAAGATAGTCTGCTCATAAAGAAAATATCTTTCAAGTGAATCAAGTTATCAAAGTTCAACAATGGTGGTAAGCTATTCCCTGACAAGGATATTCCTTCTGTGAAAAGGGTTCAGATTTGAACTATGTTTAAAAATATTGCACCACTGAGAAATGACTCAATCCTTTGTGCTAACCAAAGCAAGGATTCATTTTGGGTCCTAAATGAATAAACGCCTGATTTTGAATCAGCTATCTAACCTTCTGATATTAGACTTCGAAATTCATCCGGAAACATCATGTAGCCTGATATTTAGGTTCTGTCAGTCTGACGAGGTGCAAAAGATAAGTCCAAACTTTAAGATCACGTTTTTGCTTGGTCAGAAGGTCAAAGGACAGGCATTTACTCATACCTGGTTAAAACAAAGGTGTTGGGCCAGACAGAAGATGGATCTTGGTTAGCCTGGCACTCCAGCCAGATATTGTACCTCACCCCCAACATTTTGTTAGAAAATCAAAAATACAATCCTGGAATACAATAGGGCACAGATGTTTCCAGACAAGGGGCACAACTCTATATTTCCTACTGAGACATAATATATTTGCCTTACATTTATGGTTCCTCTAATTTGTTGGGCCCTGCCACAAAAAAAAAATTAGGACCACTCGGCTGGGTTGTAATGATTCCTGTGAAACATTATTTTATTTAACATTTCACACATTTGAACCTTCGTCTGCAGATAGCCACAATTGTAGAAAGTCACGTAATGATGATTGTTGATATCTTTGAGCCCTCAGATAGATGCCTTACCAATCAGTTAATGCTTGATGTTGCCAACTTGGTACATGGATCGTGGTTGTATTGACGTCTCACCTTTTGGGGTTTTGAATGCAAAATCCCCACAAATATTTAATTTAGCCTGTTCCACCTTTACAAACTGAAAAAGAAGTGGCAAAAGTGATATTAAAGTAACACAGGTTTAGCCTGTGTCTGCTGTCTGCCATACCCCCTGTCCGTCACACACCAGGTAACTTTATACTCTCACAACAATAACATTGCGGCGTAACGCCTAGTTACATGTCCTCACTGTCTTCTACTACCACGCTTGCCTGTAGTACACCAGAAAACGGCATATAGAATGCGAAAACTCTGTTTACTGCCGGACTATTTTAACAATTGCCTTTAGATTACCTGCCTAGCAAACTGTATCTAGATTGTTGAAACTGTCCTGATTAATGGTCACATTAATGATTTACATTCACAGTACCCTTGATTTTGCTTGACTGCTTCTACTATTGCATTCAGAGTGCCTTCTGAGCATCTAGATTGCTACCACCTGCTTAACTTTTGGCCACACTAGCAAGTACTACAGCAACTTGCACGTAGAGCAATCAAGATTCTGCTTGTCAAATTTAGGTGCACTCTGCTGAATGCATTTTTAGTCACTGTTGGGATTGTCACATTTAGTGCACTCTGCTGAATGCATTTTAGTCACTGTTGGGATTGTCAAATTTAGGTGCTCTCTGCTGAATGCATTTTTAGTCACTGTTAGGATTGTCAAATTTAGGTGAACTCTGCTGAATGCATTTTTAGTCACTGTTGGGATTGTCAAATTTAGGTGCACTCTGCTGAATGCATTTTTAGTCACTGTTAGGATTGTCACATTTAGGTGCACTCTGCTGAATACATTTTTAGTCACTGTTGGGATTGTCAAATTTAGGTGCACTCTGCTGAATGCATTTTTAGTCACTGTTAGGATTGTCAAATTTAGGTGCACTCTGCTGAATGCATTTTTAGTCACTGTTGGGATTGTCATATTTAGGTGCCTCTTGCGGTATGCATTTTAGTCACTGCTGGGATTGTCAAATTTAGGCACCTCTTGCGGTATGCATTTTAGTCACTGCTGGGATTGTCAAAATTAGGTGCACTCTGCTGAATGCATTTTAGTCACTGCTGGGATTGTCATATTTAGGTGCACTCTGCTGAATGCATTTTTAGTCACTGTTGGGATTGTCATCTTTACGTGCCTCTTGTGGTATGCATTTCAGTCACTGCTTGGATTGTCAAATTAAGGTGCACTCTGCTGAATTCATTTTTAGTCACTACCGGGATTGTCAAATTTAGGTGCCTCTTGCGGTATGTATCTTAGTCACTGTTAGGATTGTCAAATTTAGGCGCACTCTGCGGAATCTATTCTTAGTCACTTCTGGTAATGCCAAATTTAGGTGCCTTTTGCTGCATGCATTTTAGTCACTGCTGGGATTGTCAAATTTAGGTGCCCCTTTGCTATCTGTCTCCCAACATGTGCACTACCAAGACTTGTCTTATATACACTCTTTGCTCCCTACTCTGGACTATTCTAACTATCACCACAACAATGGCCCACACTAACTCCACACCTTGCAACGTGCAAGAGAGAAACACGCGACTTAGAGTGAGGCTGCCACGTCTTTATGACCTTAAAAACAAAAGAACTAGACCATCAGGTACTATATCAACTCTAACTGCCTCTGACCCTAACCCTTTTGCCCAAGGTCCACAAAGGCGCCCTAAAATACAAACTTTCTTTCTCCGTGACCAGAAGAGACCCAACCCTCCCAATCCTAGACTCATCCAAGAAAAAATCACAACCCCTACCTTTTCAGGAGCCCTTATCAATGCGAGGTCCCTCATAGCACATAATACGGAAATTGCCGACATACTTGCTTTGGATAACCTAGACCTTCTCGCTATCACCGAGAACTGGCTCCATGATGCCGCAGGCCCCGCACTCATGATTACCATACCAGACAACTACAATATACTAAGAACCGATCGGCCCAACTCTAGGGGGAGTGGCCTGGCCATCATTGCCAAAACTAAGTTAGCTATAAGACTTACCCCACACCAGCAATTATATCCTGTGAACTTCTTTCTGCTAAAATACCTATCTCCAATAATAGTACACTAACTGTCCTTCTGGTGTACAGACCACCAGACCCACTAGGTAACTTTGAGGAAGACCTATCCAGCCTTCTCACTAATAACATCAAAGATTCTACCCAGCTCCTACTACTTGGTGATTTTAACCTGGGTTTCAATGATGATAAGGACAAACAGGCCCAATCCATCCAATCAATCTTAGTCAATCATGGCCTCACCCAAAAAGTTCTAGCCCCTACACATATAAAAGGACGTACATTAGATTGGATAGCCAACCGTAACTGTGCTACTACCATCTCTAATATCTTACCACAAACCTGGACCGACCACCACCTCATCTGCTTCTCATCCACTATAGAGCCCCCTAAATTAGATAACCCAGAAATAGCACCACCTATGCCAACTAGAAGTAAAAAAGAAATTACAGCTGTAAAACTGCTCCCACTCCTCCTACCAGCTCTCACGGCGTGCACTACTAACTCTGACCCTAATACGCTAGTTGAGACATTCAATAACACTATGTCCAAAGCCCTGGACATAATTGCCCCTATCAAACTACGTAAAGGTAAACGAGAATCTCATCTCAACTCATGGTTCACCCCTCACCTCAAAGAATTCCGAATTCAAAAAACGTAAACTCCAAACCATCTGGAGACATACACCCTCAGTTGAGAATAAAACTTTACTCGACAACCTTGCTAAAAAATATAAGAAGGAAATAATTCAAACCAAAAAAGACACATTTAATGAGAGAATTAGTAAAGCTAACTCTAACTCCAAAGAACTCTTTTCCATCCTCCGGGGAATGGAAAACCTGATTGCTCCCACAGACAATGCCCCCAAGGACAAACAATGGTGCACCAGCATCCAAAATGCCTTAGCTAATAAAAAACTCTACAATCTAAAATTGCAAAGAAGAAAGCGTCCCTCAGTTCCACTGGAACTCATAACACCCAACCGACAGATACACCTAGAACCGGTACACAAAGTAACTGCAAACCATTCAGATTTACCAACATATCCATATTGGAAACTGAAAAGGTGATATCATCCCTGAAACCATCTAACTACCAAGGGGACAGCTACCCAGAACAAGTTATTAAGGACACAGCTAGAGACCTAGCACCTTTCATCTCCAAATTAATCAATGCCTCCTTTAGATCCAGTACTGTACCCTCAAACCTCAAAGAATCTTGGGTATTGCCTCTCCTTAAAAAACAGACCCTTGACCCTGCTATCCCTACCAATTATAGGCCCATCACCACGGTCCCATTTCTCCTTAAAATCATTGACAGAGTAGCCTACCTTCAGATCCAAAACTACCTGGAGACAAACCAACTATTAGGATCACGCCAATCTGGATTCAGACCACTACACAGTACTCAAACGGCCTTAATTGGCCTTAAGACACAAATCGACGAATTGAAGGAAAAAGGTAAAACAGGTCCTCCTCCTTGACTTATCTGCGGCCTTTGACCTGGTGGTAGCGTCCACCGCCTACTTCTCAAGCGAAGCTATAGCCTGGGTATAATCCTTCCTAGCCAACCGAACGATGAGAGTGTTCTCCCCCTTAGCCTCAGCGGACCCAACACAAATCACCTGTGGCGTCCCACAAGGTTCATGTGTCTCCCCCACAATGTACAACATCTTCACTAAGCCACTCTTCGACAAACTTGACAGACTGGGGATAATTTACACCAATTATGCGGACAATACGCAGATCCTCATACCACTATCTGGCAACTTTGTCAAAGACACAGCTCTAGTAAACAAGATTTACCTCCTCATTCAGGCATGGATAGCCTCCCACGGCCTATGCCTGAATGACAACAAAACAGAGATACTGATCCTGGGTTCCGACTCTAACCTCAAAAAACTCAGCCCTAATTTTCTCGCCTTCAACATAGATGGCAATATAATTAAAGTGGCAACCAAGGTCAAAACACTAGGTTTCTACCTTGATTCCACATTATCCCTCAAAAAACAAGTCAACTCCTTGGCCTCCTCCACTGCTTACACCTACAAATTAATCAGGGCCTGCAGACCCTACCTTTCCAAAACCAATTGTATCACACTAGCCAACGCCCTATATGCGGGAGCTAGTAAAACTGCCATAAACAAAATGCAAATACTGCAGAATAATGCTCTTAGAGCAGCCTTGGACATACCCCGCAGAGCGCACATTTCCAACATCAGGAAAGACCAACATTGGTTAAAAATTAGCGACAGAGTTCTCCTCAAGACGCTATCTCTCACCCATAAAGGACTAAACAATACTGCGCCCCCATACATCTCGTCTAGACTGACCAGAAAATCTTCTAGTCACCACACCAGAGCTTCTAACCACTTCCTACTTGAAACTCCCAGATTCAGACTAACAAAAGCGGGTGGAGCAAGCTTCCCTGTTAGAGCTGCCTGAGCCTGGAATGCACTCCCTACTGCATTGAGAGTGAATCTACCCTACTCTAGATTTAGACGCAATGTGAAAAGCTGGCTCTGGACCAAAAATGACCAAAAAAATGATCCCCTGCTCTAGGCCCGGACCCGAAGTCACAATCAAAATTTGTCCCACAGCTACCCCCTGACAATGTCATTGATACATTTTATAAAGTGGTAACAGAGGATTTCTATAAACTATCAGATAAACAAACCAAACATACTTTCAAATTTTATTCTAACTTTCAAGGAATACCAAGCAATACAGCTCTTGATGGAAGACACCTCAGTGGTAATTAAACAAGCGGATAAGGGAGGTAATATCGTGATTATGGAAAGAAGTGACTATTTGAGAATGGCAATGAATCACTTAGAAGGCCCAGGATGTTACACCAAAATACCAACTAACCCAAAAAAGAAATTATATACCAACTAGGGAGAAGAATCATAGAGTGGCACAAAGATGGACTTCTCACAGACGGCGAAAAAAACGTCCTCATAATAAAAGAACCGGTGACACGGATAATGTACTTTCTGCCAAAAATACATAAGAACTTTGAAAACATACTGGAAGGAAGACCAATCCTCAATGGGATAGGGTGGGCCACAGAAAATTTATGAGAATATCTAGACAACGTACTAAGACCAAGAGCAAGTAAATTGAAATCATTTATCAAGGACACTACGGAGGTCATTATCAAATTGAAAAATATTGAATGGAATAGAGAACTGAAGCAGCACACTGGCAGAAAGAACACCAAATGGAGAAGAAAGAAGATTTGAAATTTGTTGGACTACAGCATGTACAATTAGGCAGAAGAGGAGGAGACAGAGAAAAGGCGCTACGTCAGGCTGAAGCCAAAATCATATGTAAATTAAACAGCACAATAACTGGTTTAAATTCAGACAATGAGATGGCGTCTTTCGTCTAAATACTGAATTCAAACAAGATTCGGTGCTACGAGGTTGCATTGCAGGGCTTTATCACTTTTGGAACTGAACTAAATGATTAGATTCTTCAAAGACATCCAATGCTTGTAATGTATTAAAAATAAGTAAGTAATACACATGAATAGCCATTTTGGCATTTTGCAAATAATAGAAATGGCAGCTCATTGGGCTACAGAACACTATATAGTTTAAATTGGAAAGAAAGAAACAGGTAGCGTATCGTTCGAAATTAGATTTAGATTAGGTACTTTGTTAATATGGAGATTGTGTATGCAACACCAAATAAATCGTAATCAGTAGTGAGGGTATTCAGCACAAAATCATTTATTTTAACTTAATCCAACACAATATTGTCCAGGTAAGGTCAGTATACAATAGGCTAAAATTAGTTGCGAGAGACCAGCATTCCCAAAACATGGCGCCCGCAATATGCAAAACGACTTAGTAGAAACAAAGGAGGGACTGAAGTTTTTGTTGGTTGCCGAGGCAACATACAAAAACATTCCAAAATGGGGATCGGAATCAGCAATGCGAACGCGAGAGATGCCGGAGGGCTTTACTCAAGGGAAGAGATCATCAATGTTTTCGGAACGTTAGTATAATACGCATAGAAGCGGACAGATTAGCTTGAAGTCAGCGGTAATTGTGGAGTGAATTAGATGCATACTCCGAGAGGAATTTGAGAAGAAAATGTAAATACTAAATAGCGGTATTATTGTGTGTAGCGCAATTTAAATTAGCAGATGTTTGAAAGTAAATAACTAAATGAGGCCAAAACTATAAAGGCACTACACAACCCACCAAGAGCAACAATAAGAGTGTCCATATATGGCGCATGCGGAATATAATTCTTGTAATATAAGCAATGGTAAATCAGAAACAAGCTAACAAACTATTTTACATATAATGTGCTCAGTGAAAAGAGAGAATCCATATTAATATATCGTAGTCAGTCATATTGACTATAAGATCTTGAACAATTGAGAAAGTCATCACTGATATTTGTTCACAGGGATTGGACCCTTAAAATGGAACTCAAACAAACCAACAAGGACAGTAAATGCTAAATTGCTGTGAAGGTAATGTGAAATCAAACCAGATTTTTTAGAAGACTAAAATATGAAAACAATATGTTACAGCTGTACTACTGTGTTTTCCATTGAACCATTTTTGTCAATCTGACTTTGTGTTTTGTTCATCTCTCTTTTATTTTTTTTGTCTAATTACCCAATAATCCTCCCCTACTCCAACCCCCAATCTCGGTCGATTTTTTGGTTTATGTTCATTTACTCACTTTTTTGTGCTAATCATACAATGTATACTTAATGAATTATTATCAGTATCAATAGCCCTGATTTGAAAAAGGCTTTCAGTAGCCAAAACACGTGTCATCACTAGGGGCGTGAAATTAAAATATAAAAATATATGGCACTAAAAAATATGGCGCATTCCTTGATTTCTGAGTGTGTATAAACATTATTTCACTTCCTAGGTGGTTTTATAGACCTCTTACCACCCAACTCAGACTGGATGTGACAGACAAACAATACTATAAATGCTCAAAACAAATAAATCAAGAATTACCAAAGTGCCACCTGGCAGAGTAGTCTCTCAAAGGAGTCTGATTATACATACATTGTTGAACGAGACTACCAACACTGGCAGACACACAATGGCAGAATATCTAATTAATCGACAGGAAGAAACTGCAAATCTCTTCACCCACAAAGGAGATATGAGCCATGCCTTTACAAGCTCAAAACAGTCAAAGGATGATTTAAGATCTTTGTTCATCAAATTAGAAAGGATTTCTAAAAAAGAAGTTGATAAATATTGGGAGATTGTTTCTTTAGAAAATTACATGAAAAACAAACTCATACCATGGGGACTGCGTATCTTAATATTCCCGAACTTTAATAATGAAAGTGATGCAGACCTTGCAGAACTTTGGGAAAAGAATTTGAATTGCAGTTCTAAGAAAATGCTAGAGTTACTAATAGAGCATGCCACGAGAGAACATAAAAGAGCAGTTGAAAAAATTGATGTAATTAAGAAAGAAATTGAAGAAATGAAATCACAAGAAACTACGAAAGAAAAAAACTATGCTACAATGCACGATATTTTGAAAAACTACCAAGATGAGGTTAAACTTCGCAAACTCAGGAAACATTACAGAGATGAGAGGGACTATAAAGACGATAGGGTGTATACTTTCAAGAAAAATATAATCAATATTCTAAACTTTCATCTAGAAATAACACACCCAATACCTTGTCAGCAAGCTCAGACGGAGAATCAGAGGGAGAAGCAATAGTAACACCTGATACAAATACTTCAAAGAACAACCAAGAATTCATTAATCAGATTAAACGGTACAAGAAGAGCAACAGAAACTTCCCACAAAAGCAAGTCCATTTTCAACTACCCACGAACCCTTCAACAATGCAACCTACTCCAGGAGGAGAGGAAGGAGGGGGGGGAAGAAACCCAGAAAATATAATGAGTATAGGAAACGCCAACAAAAGGCTTACCAGAGCAAGCGCTCGGGAGAACACCAGAAACAAGTGACAACAGACTTAGTACTGAACCTATCCAAAAGGAAAATAACATAAGAAGAAAGGAAATTACTAAACAAACGTCTCTCCTTTGCACCTACGGCAACATGTAATTATACAAACCTACACATTGACTTGTATAAATGTATCTGAAAATTTTAACTAAAACATTTTTTTGCAACCCAGGCACCCAAGATGTATGTCAGAATAGAAAAGAAACAACCGAGTGAGATGACTATACAAGAAATAGAAGACATCCATCTTCTTAGATCTTTAGGGGAATCAGAAACTTTCTGCATAGGTGATGTCCTACAAGAACTTAATATCCAAGAAGATAATCTGCCAATAAAGGAATTGAAGTCACGATCGAACTTTGTCCCACAGCTACCCCCAGACAATGTCATTGATACATTTTATAAAGTGGTAACAGAGGATTTCTATAAACTATCAGATAAACAAACCAAACATACTTGCAAATTTAATCTAACTTTCAAGCAATACCAAGCAATACAGCTCTTGATGAAAGACACCTCAGTGGTAATTAAACAAGTGGATAAGGGAGGTAATATTGTGATTATGGAAAGAAGCGACTATTTGAGAATGGCCATGAATCACTTAGAAAGCCCAGGATGTTACACCAAAATACCAACTAACCCAAAAAAGAAATTACATCCCAACTAGGGAGAAGAATTATAGAGTGGCACAAAGATGGACTTCTCACAGACAACGAAAAAAACGTCCTCATAATAAAAGAACCGGTGACACCGATAATGTACTTTCTGCCAAAAATACATAAGAACTTTGAAAACATACCGGAAGGAAGACCAATCCTCAATGGGATAGGTTGGGCCTCGGAAAATTTATCAGAATATCTAGACAACGTACTAAGAGCAAGAGCAAGTAAATTGATATCATCTATCAAGGACACTACAGAGGTCATTATCAAATTGAAAAATATTGAATGGAATAGAGAACTGAAGCAGCACACTGGCAGAAAGAACACCAAATGGAGAAGAAAGAAGATTTGAATTTTGTTGGACTACAGCATGTACAATTAGGCAGAAGAGGAGGAGACAGAGAAAAGGCGCTACGTCAGGCTGAAGCCAAAATCATATGTAAATTAAACAGCACAATAACTGGTTTAAATTCAGACAATGAGATGGCCTCTTTCGTCTAAATACTGAATTCAAACAAGATTCGGTGCTACGAGGTTGCATTGCAGGGCTTTATCACTTTTTCAACTGAACTAAATGATTAGATTCTTCAAAGACATCCAATGCTTGTAATGTATTAAAAATAAGTAAGTAATACACATGAATAGCCATTTTGGCATTTTGCAAATAATAGAAATGGCAGCTCAATGGGCTACAGAACACTATATACTTTAAATTGGAAAGAAAGAAACAGGTAGCGTATCGTTCGAAATTAGATTTAGATTAAGTACTTTGTAAATATGGAGATTGTGTATGCAACACCAAATAAAAATCGTAATCAGTAGTGAGGGTATTCAGCACAAAATCATTTATTTTAACTTAATCCAACACAATATTGTCCAGGTGAGGTCAGTATACAATAGGCTAACATTAGTTGCGAGAGACTAGCATTCCCAAGACATGGCGCCCGCAATATGCAGGACGACTTAGTAGAAATAAAGGAGGGACTGAAGTTTTTGTTGGTTGCCGAGGCAACATACAAAAACATTCCAAAATGGAGATCGGAAGCAGCAGCGTGAACGCGAGAGACGCCGGACGGCTTTACTCGAGGTAAGAGATCATCAATGTTTTCGGAACGTCAGCAGAATACGCATAGAAGCGGACAGATTAGCTTGAAGTCAGCGGTAATTGTGGAGGAATTAGATGCATACTTCGAGAGGAATATGAGAAGAAAATGTAAATACTAAATAGCGGTATTATTGTGTGTAGCGCAATTTAAATTAGCAGATGTTTGAAAGTAAATAACTAAATGAGGCCAAAACTATAAAGGCACTACACAGCGCACCAAGAGCAACAATAAGAGTGTCCATATATGGCGCATGCAGAATATAAATCTTGTAATATAAGCAATCGTAAATCAGAAACAAGCTAACAAACTATTTTACATATAATGTGCTCAGTGAAAAGAGAGAATCCATATTAATATATCGTAGTCAGTCATATTGACTATAAGATCTCGAACAATTGAGAAAGTCATCACTGATATTTGTTCACAGGGATTGGACCCTTAAAATGGAACTCAAACAAACCAACAAGGACAGTAAATGCGAAATTGCTGTGAAAGTAATGTGAAATCAAACCAGATTTTTTAGAAGACGAAAGTATGAAAACAATACGTTACAGCTGTACTACTGTGTTTTCCATTGAACCATTTTTGTCAATCTAACTTTGTGTTTTGTTCATCTCTCTTTTATTATTTTTGTCTAATTACCCAATAATCCTCCCCTACTCCAACCCCCCATCTCGGTGGATTTTTTTGTTTATGTTCATTTACTCACTTTTCTGTGCTAATCATACAATGTATACTTAATGAATTATTATCAGTATCAATAGCCCTGATTTGAAAAAGGCTTTCAGTAGCCGAAACACGTGTCATCACTAGGGGCGTGAAATTAGAATTTATGGAACTAAAAAATATGGCGCATTCCTTGATTTCTGAGTGTGTATAAACATTATTTCACTTCCTAGGTGGTTTTATAGACCTCCTACCACCCAACTCAGACTGGATGCGACAGACAAACAATTCTATAAAAGCTCAAACCAAATAAATCAAGAATTACCAGTGTCGCCTGGCAGAGTAGTCTCTCAAAGGAGTCTGATTATACATAGACTATAGACTATCTCACTGCCCTTGGTGATGTGAGGCACCCACATCTGGTATCTTTTGTATATATGTATTGCATTTCGTTAATATCACTTGTAATCTTCTTTATGTATCCTATGTATGTAACCTAAGCTTAAGTATTCTTATGACTGCTGCGCCCGGCTACCCCTGGGTTTGGAGCGCATTATCAAATAATAAACTAAACAGGATGGGTAGAGAATGGTCAGAAGTGTTGGTAACCTGGAATTGGATTGTGATTGATGGGCAGGTATCAGATGGGTATTACCCGAATTGTTAGTTTACAATTGTTCGAATGACACAATTGTTCGAATAATAGTGGTCCTAATTGACCTTCTGCACAATTGACCGTATGGTCATTTTAATATATATTATGGGTTGGGTTGGTGTACTAATAATATAAGGGGATTGGGAGGGGCGTTGGGGTGGGGGGTGTCTTGGATGGGGGACTGCGGGTGGTTTCCCCCCGCATATATATCCTAATTGACCGTTTAAATTTGGTCAATTGTGCAGAAGGTCAATTGTTATTCGAACAATTGACATTCGAACAATTCGTATACAACCATCAGATGACATATCAGGAGAGTATACTAGGTTTCCTAAGGCTCTATGTTGGATTACATCTTTGCTTCTGCCTATCCATTCTCCGAGTGAATGTTTAGATATGTGTCTTAGTATATAAGTGATCACTCCTCATTATCCATTATCTATGAATGAATTTGGGATTATTTTGAAAATTCTTAAAACTAAAATGCGGTAGGTGGTTATAATTCTCAGGGTAATATAATAAATTGGTCAACAAGGAATTTGTAAAAAAATAAGTAAGATTCTAATTGATTCAAGTAGCTTAGCCTAGAAGTCAACAGAGCAGAAGGGCTAGGGCTGCTGACCGGCACTTGCGGTTTTTCCGAGTTAATGAAAATAATGACCAGCAATGTGCAGGATGGTCACTTCTAGAAGGTTTCTGGCTGTCTGCTATATAGACATAACAAAATGTAAACGGGCACTTATGAAAGAATGGCGAAACATTGTATAGTTGTTATTTCCTTTAAATTTAAATTGCGAATTGCAAAGGGTAGATAAACAAACATATACATACGTTAAATAAGCTTTAGAGAATACATCAATAATGGCAAAGTATGCTTGGCACAGTAAAGAATAAAAATGTCAAATAATGTGTGTTTACCCTCAAGAATTTGATTGCTTGGTTAGAGGTTGTTCAGTTTAATGCTATTGCAGAAAATGTATGCAGGGATGTTATTGGATTGACTTGCTCCGATTAGTAGGGAGGAAGACGTCATTCATGATTATGCAAACGATAGCTGGATTTTTGTTTTCCATGAATGGATAGCAAGATGGTAATCTTGTGGCTGCAGCCATCATGAGTCCGGGGCCCTGATAGTATACCCAGAGGCCCAGGTAAATATATTAAAACATCTATGTCCTCCTCCAGGTCTGAATGACTGTTAGTTCCTGTATCTAAAGGTGTCCTAAAAGGGGTGAAGAGAGAAACCCCCCACATTTCGTCAGATTACTCTGTTGGGTGTGTCCTGTAGAGTATTTGCTTCCATGCTGTTGAACGAGTTAAGAATTTGGGTACACAAGAAGGGCATTGTGCCTGCTCGTCAGTCACACTTTAGCAGTCATATGTCACTTCACTTGGCAGGTAGTATGTCTAAAACTAAGAATATGTGTTTTTTCAGATACTAATCAAACTTATAACTTCAGGTAAATATGAGAATCAGCCCATAGATACAGTGACTGCCAAAGTAACATTCCATAGATACAGTGACTGCCAAAGTAATTAATAGGCTAACATGTTCGATGGGTGTGAACATGCTAATTATCTGGTGACCAAGATATTGCCAACATTTCCTACAATTCTTCAAAACTGTAGATATTGGAAGAAAACCATTGAAACCTGATGTTATGTGTTAATTTAATGAGATGGACCTGCTGTGCCAAGACATTCTGGGTACATTTGTAAACGATATCCTTTTTTTAAATTTTAAAACAAAAGGTATTTAGCATATAAATAAGAATGATCTGCAGCTTTTGTTTCATTTTAGCAGTATTGTATTTGTAGGGTGGATTTTGTTCAGATATTTTATTGTGGAAGGGATTATTTTTCATATAGTATACATTTGCTTGAATGTTTTAATTGTAGCACGTCATAATGATAACTGCTGTGTATTTTTATTGCACATAAGTATGTATTTTTACAATGACATGATTATATGTATTTGGCACAGCCACCTGTGAAATGTGTTTATAGTAGCATGCTAGCAGATACTTGGAAACAGCTATTCTGAAAATGTGTTTTTCCCATGCAACGTGTATGACATTGGCAGTATAAAAATGTGCTTTAGGAGTCAACGCTTCCATATATGATTCACAGTGGTGCCAAGACAGTCACAGCAAGCATGAAAACATGCTACACAATGCTCTTCTGTGCTGTTGGAGACCGGGCATCTGTTGGGGGTTTTCGTGTGTTATCCTATCAAATCAACTGTCTGTTGTATGTTTTTTTTACCTGATTTTTCTAACATTAATGCTGCAAAATGCACCATTTGAGGTCATTATTTTAAAAAAGTGCTTCAGAGGAACCTCCTCACCCAGCCCCCCACCCCCCACCCACCAACAATACTCCTAAATGTTTTGGGCTCGCTTGATATTTTGGGGAAAATATTTACACCCCTGCACTTTAAAAAAATTGCCATTTGCCGCTCGTTTCTTGTACATTTCAGAAAATAAACAGATTAAATTAGCAAATTATGTTTTTCACAAATACTGGTGTCTATTCATGTTGTCAATGCAGCGTTTCGTGATGGAGCAATGGACTGTTGTGTTTAGGTGGAAGCTGTCTGTTTTAAACCCATGATCGGCACACCAGCCATTACATTTTCAGAATTATGTAGATGCAGTTGTCTTTGTAATTTGTAACATGTTTTCCTAGTTTATCATATGCATCGTCCTGTGTGTAGGATCCGCTGTGTTTCGCATGTGCATCACTAGTTTTGTTATTACAATGTGCCACTGATAACTGAAATAGTACACTTTTTTTATTCTAGTGCATTGTGCACTTGTGCATAGTTGGCATGCGCTGGTTCAGTTCAGTTTTCGTTTTGTAGCATACTGAGACCTCACCTACTTCAAGACATGCAACCTTTTGTGTCTGCAGGATTTTTGTAAGGAACACTTCATTTTTCCTAATAAATGGATTCAGCTTTTTCTCAAAAGAGCAAGCAAGCATTCTTCAGAGCGGAGGCCTTAGGGCCTGATTTACAAACGCGTTTTTGAATGGGAATATCTCATTCAAAAACGCGTTGTAAAGCAGACCCTTTTGTCCAGTAAAAGGTTGCATCAAATATGAAGATGTTCTGTTTGAGGATAAGGTATGTTTCACCTCCCCTTCAGGAGGAAAGCAAAAATGTAAGAAACGATAACCCCCATAGACCAGGTTCTCAAAACCTTTTATTGGCACAAGTGATGAGATGCTCTAGTGCCAAAATAAAAAGCAGCTTAAATCATGAAGGGCATTTGAATGAACACTTTTTCCTCCCTCTGTGAATTGGCGCAAATTAGTGGGTGTTTCTGCACGTTTAAAAGTGCATCCCAAATTCACAAAAGGGATGCTTTTTCTGAAGTGAGCAGAAATGAGCGTCCTCCACCTGCCCTTGTTCGGAACAGAGACAGGGGGAAGTGCAAAAAACATGACAGGGCAATTTCTGACACTGTCATCATGTTTTTATTTACATGCGACAGTTCCGGTTTAAACCATGGCTGTAACTCTTGCATTTCCATCACCCAAACAGGGATGGAAATACTGTTCATCCCTGGACTCAGTGTAAGGCTATTTTTGACTTTCCTACCTACATAATTGACAGGGTCATTTTACAAAAACTGCTAATGAGAACAAAATATGCAAAGTGAAAAACTCCCGTGCAATGAACCCCGATGGCGTTTCGGAGTGAGTTTTTGTATCCGCTATTTGTCTGAATATGTGCTGATGGGCGATTTCTGGATTTATGGCACAAAAGATATTTGATGCTTACATTTAAAAAAGGAGACCGGTCAAATCCCCAAAATTAGAGGCTCATTACTATATGAGACACACAAAGCAAAACCTTTGCTGCACTGAAACTGGATGAATTACATGAGTGGGTAAATAAGACTATCAAATTAACAGTTGTCCAAACAGGATCCGTAAAGGGGTGAGAACAACATTGAATGGGTTTGTGTTAAACTTACTTAGAGTCCAAACCAAAGAATGTAACCGTATATGCTGCCTTTATAGATCTAAATTCTGCATTTGGCAAACTCGGGAATGAGGAGTACCTCATAGGATGCTAAAAATTCTAATCCTGCTACACAGAGACCCATATATTACACAGCCACGTTAGTGGCTGTGTAGTTATGGTTAAGTTGCTGTTTCCATAGGAAGAGCTCTTTTTGGTTGGCTTATAACTTTGCTCCCCCTGGACGAATCCTCACTAAACTTTGCAAAAAAAGTATATGGGTCACTCTGAATTCTTTTTGCAAAGTTTAGTGAGGTTTGGTCCAGGGGGGCAAAGTTATAGGGGGGGTCCCAAAACTTATTTTTTTCCCATAGACTGAATGGGGAAAAAACTTTGTTCACGCCTACAGCCCAAACCGCTGGACGGATTTTCACCGAATTCAGACCAGGAGCAGCGCCTTGGCCCCGAAAGCGTGCTTTTGCAAATTTGGTGAAAATCCGTCTAGTATTTTTTTTTAAATGACCAAAAAGTAGGTCACAAAAAATTAGGGATATCTATGTTCGGTCCGCGGACACATTTCCCTGTTCGCTCCGCTGTCAGTGTCCTGATTGGCCAACCAGCTTGCATCATGTCCGCGGACATGGAACGTGTTCGCTGATTGGACGGCGAAGAGCGTGAAGCGCATCAGATTTTCTGGAACGCCCGCCATCTTGGATTTGCAGACGTCCGTGGACAGCGCAGTGAAACTTGGTGAAAAAAATACTATTTAGTAGAGTGTGTTGGTGTGTAAAAGTGTTTGGGGAGGGTGGGGGAGTAAGAGATGGGTTAAATGTTGTATTTATTTAGGTGGTAGACCCCCCTGTTGTGATCGCTTTGTCTGCGGACAACACGGATGTTCTGAAATGTTCTAAATAAACGAAATGGGGGTGTTCTGAGGACACTACGCCTTTATGTATTGTTTGCAAGCAAGCTGAAAGTGTTCTAAGAACACTCGCGGTGTCCTGAAATGTTTGAAAATAAACTAAATGGGTGTGTTCTGAGGACAGTAAACCTGTCCGTTTTGTTCGCAGGCAAGTTGAATCTGTTCTAAGAACACATCATATGTCCTGGGATGTTCATCAATAAATAAAATGGGGGTGTCCTGAGGACGGTATGCCTGTCCGTTCTGTTCGCAAGCAAGTTCAAATTGTTCTAAGAACACATGTTCGCAAGCACGTTCAAAGTGTTCTTAGAACACATTATGTGTCCTGGGATGTTCGCAAATAAATGAAATGAGGGTGTCCTGAGGACGCTATGTCTGTCCGTACTGTTCGTAGGCAAGTTGAAACTGTTCTAAGAACACTCATCATGTCCGCGGACATTAAAAGTGCAAATATGGCATAGTTAAAATGTTTGATTCTATGGGTGTGATATGCTGCGGTGGTTGTGGCCAGGGCATAGAGTCTTGGGAGAATGGCCATATGGCCATATGGCCATGCACCCAAGACTCTATGCCCTGGCCACAACCACTGCAGCATATCACACCCATAGTGGCTTATAACTTTGGGATCCAAGAACAAATTTATAAGCAACAAAATGATAAGCCACTATGGGTGTGATATGCCGTACTGTTCGTAGGCAAGTTGAAACTGTTCTAAGAACACTCATCATGTCCGCGGACATTAAAAGTGCCAATATGGCATAGTTAAAATGTTTGATTCTATGGGTGTGATATGCTGTGGTGGTTGTGGCCAGGGCATAGAGTCTTGGGAGCATGGCCATATGGCGATATGGCCATGCACCCAAGACTCTATGCCCTGGCCACAACCACCGCAGCATATCACACCAATAGTGGCTTATAACTTTGGGATCCAAGAACAAATTTATAAGCAACAAAATTATAAGCCACTATGGGTGTGATATGCTGCGGTGGTGGTTGTAGGCAGGGCCTATAGTCTTGGGTGCATGGACAAGATCAAATTTATAGGCAGCAAAGTTATAAGTCACTATGATTGTGATTTGCTGTGATTGTTGTACTTAATATAATATACTTACTGTTTGGTTTAGTAACTGGAGTACATGTATTTCTTGTTTATTTATGTGATAAAAGAAAATATCATGTTAGTATTGGTATTTTGTAACAACTTATAACATTGAATAATCAACATTTTTTTTTACCCTCATATTTAGTAGATTACAAACCAGTGTACTGTGCAATTTGCTCAGTTTCTGTGTTTGTTGCTAAAAAAGCATTGGGTCTGTGGGAGAAAAAAAAATCCATGTTGGATTAAAAAAGAAAAAAATAACTTTTTTTGTTATGCTACAGTCTATTTGTTTGTTTTCAGTGTTCCGTTCACTTGTTGTTTCTGTCTAATGCTCTATATGTTGGCTTGTTGCAGATTTTTGGAGCAGTTAGATACCTGTTGACATATTCTAACACTCTATTTTTTGTTATAATGAAGTGGTATTGATTTATCTGTTTGGATATTGTAAAATTTTGGGGTAGCTAGATACCAGTTGACGTATTCTAACTGTCTATTTTTTGTTATAATGTAGTGGTATTGATTTATCTGTTTGGTTATTGAAAATCTTGGGGTAGTTAGATACCAGTTGGCGAATTCTAACTGTTTATTATTTGATATAATTTAGTGGTATTCATTTATCTGTTTAGTTGTTGTAGAATCTTGGGGCAGTTATATAGCTGTTGGCATATTGTAATAGTTTATAGTTTTTTTTAATAGAAGTTTAGTTAATGTTTAAGTACAGTTTAGTTAATAAATGTTGGTTTTAAGAACATTAAATAAGCGTTTGTAAGATTTGCAGGTAATCACTGCTTTAGAGTAATGGTACTATCATTACATTCGAACCATCCACATTTTTTGTTATATATGCAGTATAGTGACCTGCATTGGTTGTGGCTCCTGTGTGGTAGATTATACCTATTCTTGTAAAGGTTTTTTTATCAAGTGATACTTGACCATGTGTGAATCCAGTCAGCTTGCAGTTGTTTTTGGTACCATCTGCATTGTAACGTAGAATCATTAGTATTACGTATTTACTATGTGTTTGTATTAGTAAGGTGGAGCGATTATCCTAATTGCAGGTAGTACATAATCTACCATGGTTTGCATTTTTTACAAGTTGCTGAAATGGAACGGATTCACAATTAGGTATTGATACATACACAAAGCGCTCATTGGGGATTTGTTCTTGTGTCACATTGTTGCACGGAGTGCATGTATGTTTCCACATGTATGAAATCTGGAAGATTTCATTTATAGGTATGTTTTTGTTTTCCAGTAGTTGTAGTAAGTACATTAGAAATTCCTGTGGATCTTCCTGTGAGTTTATAGTGAATTTCACCATTCCAGCACAGCAGTCCAATTGTTGTCTTATTCCATAAACACTATACGTGTTGTCAGGATTGTTTGTTGTGTTTCTATGAAGTACTAACATTTGCAAACACATTTGGTCTGTACTATGTAAGTAAATTTTGTCAACTATTGGTGGTTATTGAAATGGAATATTCATTGCTACATTTGCATAGCAACTTACACCAATTACATTTGAAAGTTTAAATGGACCAGGTAGTTCTGTATCTGAGTGCTTTTTTTGGAGTTTGTCTTCCTTCTTGGAAGAAGTACCTGGTTTACTTTCCCTAATAGGTTCTTTTTTTATTGTGGTACTTGATGAAGTATTAGTTTCTTTTAATCTCTTTGGAGGATTTGCAGTGACCTCCTGTTGCATTTCTGTTTGATTTAGTTTTCTTTTAAAACATTTTACTTTTTGTAATAGGATATGTTTTTAGATGGGGTGTATAGTGAACGAAGTCTATTGTATTCTGAAATGCAAGGAATATCAGCGTTTACTTTACTCACATCAAAGTTGATTAGAAATAGACTGTCAAGTGTACGTAAGCGTGATAGTGCTACGTAGCTCATGCCTTCTTTAAAGACTGTGTTACAAATGTTTATCAATGCTTTGTCTAGGGTAAGACCTTGTGATTTATGAATGGTGACAGCGTATGCAAGAGTTAGAGAAAATTGTTCTCTTCGTACATACATGTCTTTGAAGAGAAGGAATCGAGCTGTTGAGCGTCCTATCCTTTTCACTTCTGAAAGTTTATCAAAGAGAATATTGACAAACTGAATGTTGTTGTTACGTGGGTATGTTTGAAAGCCAACAACTGTACCCAGTTCTCCATTAACTAGTCCTTGATCCATGTCAAGGTTACGTTTAAGCATTAATCTGCAATTTAAGGATCATTTTAATATTTTTTCCAATCCAGCTGTGTTGGAGATTGAATTTTCTAAACTATTAGGCTCGTTGTGACTTGTTCGCACATGGGTAGTGTCATACCATGTATGTCTAGTTTGTCTGTGGCGCTCATTTCAATTATTGGTTGCATTTCTTTTTTTAACATTGTTTCATTGAATTTGAAACAGCTTGCAAGAGTTGGCATTAAGGCCATGCAATTGACATTTTTGTGGGCTAATTGTTCCATAACATCCGTAGCACATGCATTATCGCCATTAAGTGCATGAATGTGCCGTGTTTTCAATATTGCTTGTGCATCTTGAGATAATATACCAACTCTAATACTTTTTAAGATGTTGGCATAAGTGAGATCTGCAGATTGCTGCATGTTTTCTGTTAATTCTCTGTATTGGAAATGTTGCCAAAGGTTGACATTTCCAATGCTGCCAACAGTTTTACGGCAGAGTTTGTGTCATAAGGTTTTAAAAATAGGCTCACCTTTCACTGGTGTCAATTGAAGAAGATCTCCGAATACAATAATGTGTTTTCCTCCAAAGAGTTCGTCTTAGTTTGTTTTGAGTACTTCTTGTAATCTGAGGTGAATCAAGGCCAACATTAGGTTGGAGACCATGCTCACTTCATCTATTAGTAGCATTTTCATTTGTTTTAATACTCTGCGTAGTTCCATTGCAGCTTCTGTAGAAAGTTTGTAATAGTCTAATTTGTTTTGGTGCTCTACTGGCAGGAGTAGTAATCGGTGTAAAGTGACACTGCCTATGTTGTAGGCAGCTAAACCTATGGGGGAAGTGACAACAGCTGACAGTTTGGTGTTTGTCAATTGTTGAAGGAATTTACTGATGATTTTGATTAAGTATGTTTTGCCAGAACCAGCTTCACCACTGACATACACTAGTATAGGTTTGTAATTTTGGCAGGTGCATTCTTTGTTTTCATGTTGTACACCATGTGTAATTTCTTTTGTTACTTATTCAAAAATGCTACGTTGCTCCTTTTTTAGTTTTGATTGTAGTATAGTTAAGTCTTCTTTATCTTCATACTGACACATTTTGTTTTCTACTTCTGTCATAGGTACTTCTGCTTCATTTGTTATTAGTGGCTCTCCCAGTGGTTCTTGGCTTCCTGTTACAGAAGGTTGATTACTGTCAGGAGTGTCCTTATTTAGTTGGGCGTGGAGTTCTGCTTTGTGTTGCTGTTCATTTTGCAACATTGTTTTGTACTGTGTAACGTTTACATCAGTTATGGTGCTTTCATTTGCTTTGAAAGCGTCTTCATAGGAGTCATAGTTATCTAGTATTTCTTCTTCTTTTCTCCATGGTTTAAAGAGTTGTAGCAGGGACATGTAATATAGTTCTTTATGTTGAGGAGTCTTTAATGACAATTTGATATGATTAATTAAATTTGGATTCGTGAGTTTTACTAAGCTGCCTTCACAATTTGTCACTCTGTATTTACCTTTTTTTTCATCAGGTTTTATATTATTTTTGTATGTGAAGTTTTGGGCTATGTGGTATAGACACATGGTTTCCAAAGTGGTACTTCTGTTTGGGTAGTATGTGTCTAGTAAATTGATTTTTAAAATGTCTTGGCTGTTGGGATCATGTTTGGCTATTATTTCTATATCTTCGTATGATTTTAGAACTCTTTTTCTAGATTTAGCAGGTCCAAGACTTAGCCATACTATATTTTCAGATTTTCCATACAAAGCAGTACCAGTTAAACAATCTGTTGCTTCATAGGAGCCACATTCTCTATGGGAGAGCACTTTTATGCCCAAGCTGTATAATTTCTGAGACAGTGTTTTGTCTGATGACAGGTCATTCCAGAGGTCTTGGAGCTCTGTTTCTTTCTGCTTTGGTTATGTATTCTGTAACATATTGTGAAACTGCAGTGGAATTGTCTGCAATGTACTGCACATCTATGTTTGCATTCCATAAGTGGGCAATGATTGCATTGTAATCATTGATATATTTTTCTTCTTCTGTTCTTTTTATGTAATATGTATTTTTAGGTGATTTACCTTTAACACTATGTCTAACTGAAGACATGAAGTTGTTCACTTGACCTGTTTTTGCAACCGGTCTAGGGAAACCAAAACAGCATTTGGTGTAGTATTTCCCTTTGTTTTTGTATTTGCGACGACAATATTTGCCACATTTGTGTCTTTGAAATTGTAAAAGTTGTGCATGAAGATCACTATTTGGTGCTTCTGATGGAATTTCACAAGTGACATATTTTTCAATAAACTGTAAAACAGTTGCGTCACTGTCTTGACCAAATTTAGGAGCATCTTTAATCCATAAAAGCATGTGGATATGTGGTGCTCCTCTGGCTTGGTATTCTTTTCTCCAAAAGAAGTGTTGCACTTCTCTGAGGGGAGGAGCAGTTTTATTACAAATAAAGTGTTACATAGCAATGAAGCGATGGTGAAAATATCTCGAAACATTAACTGGATCTAGAGAACAAAGTTCTCCAGGTGTTAGTATATCTATGTTTGTTTTGTTTTTGTTTGATATGCGTAGGAAATCATGTAAATCTTCCCATGCATATTCTGCACAACTTAATGTAACAAACCAAGTGGGTGGGCCAAGGTTTCTTATCATACAACGTACATCTCCATGACATCGAAACCAGTACTCTTTAGTACCACGCATATTTGCTAATAGATTTGTAATATTTGATTGTAAAACCTCATCTTTTTGTTGCACTTTTTTTAATAATTGTGTCGCTGACATATTTTGAAGGTGGGATCCTGATTTTAATGTGTGTGCAACTCCGTAACATAAAGTTGCTAGTTCACTTTAAAAGAGTAGGTGGAATATGTATTCCACATTTTGTCTAAATCTGGGATCTTCAGAATACATCCATAATGAGCGGTATTCTGATGCTGTTATTTGAATAGGTCTATCATTGTACCTTCCTCCTTTGCCAGTAGGAAAAAGTAGAGGAAAAGCACATGCTTCTATACTTTTTTCCCATATGCTGATTGGTGATCCTTTTGTTTGATGCATTTGGTACTTTTCTAGTGCATCTTCTACGGTGTCATTAGAGTGCAATGGGTGAATTGTATAATGGTCTAAAGTATTGGATATTGTAGCAGGATCTAGGAATTCAAATTGACCAGCTGCTTGTGTCTCTTAAATTATTTCAGTGGTATCCTTCAAGTTTTCTTCAATATTAATTTCTTTGTAGTATTCATTATTGTCTTTTAGATATTGCAAGGCTTGTCTAACTTTATGTAAATCTAGCAGTTGTTGCCATTTCTTTTTGTCTTTTGTAGGTACACCATTTACTAAGATAATTAAAGATTGCTGCATTGGACGTTGCACTCCTAGAGTGTGCACATTTTCTTTTAGATCTAATGGTAAATACACTACTTTTCCCCAAATACCTTTCACTAATTCAGAGGGAGGTAATTTTGCTGTTTTTGGTTGAAGGTGTATTATTGCTTGAAATGGGTGCACTGTTTGAATTATGATGCTCTCATATAAATTCAGTTGTTGTAGGGGTTTTGGTAGTAGAAATAATTCCAAATTATTTGTGATAGCTCATGAAGGAGTTTGGTTGTTGTCAAGTTTTGTAGTGCAGTAACTGCAAAGTATTAAGGGGTCAGTTATTTCGTATTTGTTTTCTGCTATAAGCTAGAGAGCTCATTCAAACCATTTAGGGGCCGATTCATGGAACAAACGTGCGCCGAAAATCTTCGCGCAAGCATGCGCAAGCATGCGCAAGCGGAAAAAAACAGGCGCACGCGCACGCGTGCGATTCATGGAAGTCCCTGCGAGTGTTCACCGCGGGATGTGCGCCAAACCCATGCATGGCGCACAAGTCACTGCAACATCGCGAAAGGCGTGCGCGACGCGCACAGTGAAAGCGCACAACCTCAGCGCACACACCAGAAAGTGGGCGGGACATGGGGCGTAACGCGCGGAATGGGGAACAACACGGGAAAATAAGGGCGTAACTGGGGATGTACTGCAGGGAAGCAGACGGAACGCCCACACGCACTCGAACCACACGTATTCATGGAATCGAATAGGGCAAAGCCACGCACAGGCAAAGACACGCACAAGCTGAAACACGGCCGCCACACGAAGGCAGGCGGTAGAGTCCCAGCGCATCAAAAAAGTGGCGCGCGGGAAGTCAAATACGCGATTGAGCGGGGTACGTGGATTTCAGGGGTGCGCGAGAAATTCTACACGCGATTGGCCTGGGTACGTGTATTACAGGGGTGCGCGAGAAAATCTACACGCGATTGGTCTGGGTACGTGGATTTCAGGGGTGCGCGAGAAATGCTACACGCGATTGGCCTGGGTACGTCTATTACAGGGGTGCGCGAGAAAATGTACACGCTATTGGGCTGGGTACGTGGATTTCAGGGGTGCGCGAGGAATGCTACACGCGATTGGGCTGGGTACGTGTATTACAGGGATGCGCGAGAAAATCTACACGCGAATGGGCTGGGTACGTGTATTCCGGGGGTGCGCGTGAAGTTCCACACGCAAATAGCCTGGGCGCGTGTATTTCAGGGGTGCGCGTGAAGTTCCACACGCGATTTCAGCAGGGTACGTGTATTTCAGGGGTGCGCGAGGAATGCTACACGCGATTGGGCTGGGTACGTGTATTACAGGGGTGCGCGAGAAAATCTACACGCGAATGGGCTGGGTACGTGGATTTCAGGGGTGCGCGAGAAATGCTACACGCGATTGGCCTGGTACGTGTATTACAGGGGTGCGCAAGAAATCCTACACGCGATTGGGCCTGTGCGAGTGGGGCAGTGTATTACGTGGGTGTGCGGGAAGTTGAAGAGGTGAATTGCCAGTGTGGGTCCTCCCAGGTCTCCCCTCTACCCCCTCCACGACCTCTGCAGGCAGCCCACACCACAGGGGACTAGCCTGCACCCCTGGTCATGTCCCGCAGGCAGCACATCCACCATGGGCATGCCCCCCAGCCAAGCCACATGTCCCCCTGCACTCCCACCCCCCAGCACTGTGGGGCACCTGCCAGCAGGCCCCCAACCATGTCCCACTCATGTCCCCCTGCACCCCCACCCCCCAGCACTGTGGGGCACCTGCCAGCAGGCCCCCAACCATGTCCCACTCATGTCCCCCTGCACCCCCACCCCCAGCACTGTGGGGCACCTGCCAGCAGGCCCCCAACCATATCCCCTTGCACCCCCACCCCCCAGCACTGTGGGGCACCTGCCAGCAAGCCCCCAACCATGTCCCACTCATGTCCCCCTGCACCCCCACGCCCCAGCACTGTGGGGCACCTGCCAGCAGGCCCCCAACCATGTCCCACTCATGTCCCCCTGCACCCCCACCCCCCAGCACTGTGGGGCACCTGCCAGCAGGCCCCCAACCATGTCCCACTCATGTCCCCCTGCACCCCCACCCCCCAGCACTGTGGGGCACCTGCCAGCAGGCCCCCAAATATATCCCCTTGCACCCCCACCCCCCAGCACTGTGGGGCACCTGCCAGCAGGCCCCCAACCATGTCCCACTCATGTCCCCCTGCACCCCCACCCCCCAGCATTGTGGGGCACCTGCCAGCAGGCCCCCAACCATGTCCCACTCATGTCCCCCTGCACCCCCACCCCCCAGCACTGTGGGGCACCTGCCAGCAGGCCCCCAACCATGTCCCACTCATGTCCCCCTGCACCCCCACCCCCCAGCACTGTGGGGCACCTGCCAGCAGGCCCCCAACCATGTCCCACTCATGTCCCCTTGCACCCCCACCCCCCAGCACTGTGGGGCACCTGCCAGCAGGCCCCCAACCATATCCCCTTGCACCCCCACCCCCCAGCACTGTGGGGCACCTGCCAGCAGGCCCCCAACCATGTCCCACTCATGTCCCCTTGCACCCCCACCCCCCAGCACTGTGGGGCACCTGCCAGCAGGCCCCCAACCATATCCCCTTGCACCCCCACCCCCCCAGCACTGTGGGGCACCTGCCAGCAGGCCCCCAACCATGTCCCACTCATGTCCCCCTGCACCCCCACCCCCCAGCACTGTGGGGCACCTGCCAGCAGACCCCCAACCATGTCCCACTCATGTCCCCCTGCACCCCCACCCCCCAGCACTGTGGGGCACCTGCCAGCAGGCCCCCAACCATGTCCCACTCATGTCCCCTTGCACCCCCACCCCCCAGCACTGTGGGGCACCTGCCAGCAGGCCCCCAACCATGTCCCACTCATGTCCCCTTGCACCCCCACCCCCCAGCACTGTGGGGCACCTGCCAGCAGGCCCCCAACCATATCCCCTTGCACCCCCACCCCCCAGCACTGTGGGGCACCTGCCAGCAGGCCCCCAACCATGTCCCACTCATGTCCCCCTGCACCCCCCAGCACTGTGGGGCACCTGCCAGCAGGCCCCCAACCATGTCCCACTCATGTCCCCCTGCACCCCCACCCCCCAGCACTGTGGGGCACCTGCCAGCAGGCCCCCAACCATGTCCCACTCATGTCCCCCTGCACCCCCACCCCCCAGCACTGTGGGGCACCTGCCAGCAAGCCCCCAACCATGTCCCACTCATGTCCCCCTGCACCCCCACCCCCCAGCACTGTGGGGCACCTGCCAGCAGGCCCCCAACCATGTCCCACTCATGTCCCCCTGCACCCCCACCCCCCAGCACTGTGGGGCACCTGCCAGCAGGCCCCCAACCATGTCCCACTCATGTCCCCCTGCACCCCCACCCCCCAGCACTGTGGGGCACCTGCCAGCAGGCCCCCAACCATATCCCCTTGCACCCCCACCCCCCAGCACTGTGGGGCACCTGCCAGCAAGCCCCCAACCATGTCCCACTCATGTCCCCTTGCACCCCCACCCCCCAGCACTGTGGGGCACCTGCCAGCAGGCCCCCAACCATATCCCCTTGCACCCCCACCCCCCAGCACTGTGGGGCACCTGCCAGCAGGCCCCCAACCATGTCCCACTCATGTCCCCCTGCACCCCCACCCCCCAGCATTGTTGGGCACCTGCCCGCAGGCCCCCAACCATGTCCCACTCATGTCCCTCTGCACCCCCACCCCCCAGCACTGTGGGGCACCTGCCAGCAGGCCCCCAACCATGTCCCACTCATGTCCCCCTGCACCCCCACCCCCCAGCACTATGGGGCACCTGCCAGCAGGCCCCCAACCATGTCCCACTCATGTGCCCTTGCACCCCCACCCCCCAGCACTGTGGGGCACCTGCCAGCAGGCCCCCAACCATATCCCCTTGCACCCCCACCCCCCAGCACTGTGGGGCACCTGCCAGCAGGCCCCCAACCATGTCCCACTCATGTCCCCCTGCACCCCCACCCCCCAGCATTGTTGGGCACCTGCCCGCAGGCCCCCAACCATGTCCCACTCATGTCCCTCTGCACCCCCACCCCCCAGCACTGTGGGGCACCTGCCAGCAGGCCCCCAACCATGTCCCACTCATGTCCCCCTGCAACCCCACCCCCCAGCACTATGGGGCACCTGCCAGCAGGCCCCCAACCATGTCCCACTCATGTGCCCTTGCACCCCCACCCCCCAGCACTGTGGGGCACCTGCCAGCAGGACCCCAACCATATCCCCTTGCACCCCCACCCCCCAGCACTGTGGGGCACCTGCCAGCAGGCCCCCAACCATGTCCCACTCATGTCCCCTTGCACCCCCACCCCCCAGCACTGTGGGGCACCTGCCAGCAGGCCCCCAACCATATCCCCTTGCACCCCCACCCCCCAGCACTGTGGGGCACCTGCCAGCAGGCCCCCAACCATGTCCCACTCATGTCCCCCTGCACCCCCACCCCCCAGCACTGTGGGGCACCTGCCAGCAGGCCCCCAACCATGTCCCACTCATGTCCCCCTGCACCCCCACCCCCCAGCACTGTGGGGCACCTGCCAGCAGGCCCCCAACCATGTCCCACTCATGTCCCCTTGCACCCCCACCCCCCAGCACTGTGGGGCACCTGCCAGCAGGCCCCCAACCATGTCCCACTCATGTCCCCTTGCACCCCCACCCCCCAGCACTGTGGGGCACCTGCCAGCAGGCCCCCAACCATATCCCCTTGCACCCCCACCCCCCAGCACTGTGGGGCACCTGCCAGCAGGCCCCCAACCATGTCCCACTCATGTCCCCCTGCACCCCCACCCCCCAGCACTGTGGGGCACCTGCCAGCAGGCCCCCAACCATGTCCCACTCATGTCCCCCTGCACCCCCACCCCCCAGCACTGTGAGGCACCTGCCAGCAGGCCCCCAACCATGTCCCACTCATGTCCCCCTGCACCCCCACCCCCCAGCACTGTGGGGCACCTGCCAGCAGGCCCCCAACCATGTCCCACTCATGTCCCCCTGCACCCCCACCCCCCAGCACTGTGGGGCACCTGCCAGCAGGCCCCCAACCATATCCCCTTGCACTTTTCCCTTCCCCCTACCCCTGCACTTGCACAATCTCAATGACACCTGGCCTAGTAGTACCGTTCTCTGTGTTCCCTTGTCCCCCCCCCCCCTGCCTCATTGCGCCTTGGAATACTTGTGTATGGCCCATGTCATCTCACATGTCATATGTGTGCATTTTGGTTGCACAGGATAGCTTGTGTTTAAGTAGCTAGGGATGCAGACGATGTGGCACTTCCATGGCAACTATCTCAGGGTGGTAGGGTTGTGACAGTTGACTGTCACTTTGTCATCATCGATTGTCACCTGGTATGTGCCAGGCCTGTGTGCACTCCGCAGGGGTGGGAGTTTAGGTGAAAAATGTGGCCACAAGCTGGGTCCGGGCTTCCTCGCCACGTGCCCTGTCCCCTCCCATGGGCAGCGCCTGTGCCTGTGGTTGGGGATGTGGGGGCACCACCATGTCCACCGGGACGCCCTGCCGTGTTGCAACATTGTGCAGGACACATGCTGCCACAATGATCCTGCACACTACTGGTGGTGCATAGAGTAGTTGCCCACCAGAGCGGTCAAGGGAGCGGAAACGTGACTTGAGCACTCCGTATGTGCGCTCCACTATGCCCCTGGTTGCAATATGGGCAGTTTTGTATCTTACCTGGGGTGGTGTGGTGGGGTTCCGGATTGGCGTCATCATGTGTTTGCTCAGAGGGTAGGCACTGTCCCCTGGGGAGGTGATAATAATTGAGATTATTAGGGTTTGGATATTTGTCTGTGTGTGACTTGCATGCATGTGCAAGGGCATTTGTACTCACCTAAGAGCCATGTGTCGCCATGCTGCCCAGCTTCCAGGGCCCGGCTCAGGGCGGACATTCTGTATATGAAACTGTCATGGGTGGAGCCAGGGTAGTTTGCATAGACAGAGGTGATGATTCCCTTTGCATCGCATACCACCTGTACATTGATGGAATGCCAGTGCTTGCGGTTTCGGTAGATGTGCTCAGTGGCCCTAAGTGGACGTAGGGCCACATGGGTGCAATCTATGGCACCGAGCACTTTGGGGAAGTGTGCCACCCTGTAAAAATCCAGGACAACGGCCTGCCTTTCTGCGGGTGTTCTGGGCATGTATATGTGCCTGCGGACTGAGGGGTGCGCTGTCATGATTGCCAGTACCTGGTGTAGGCAGCGTGACTGCGTGGCCTGTGAGACCCCCCCCACTATGGCAGTGGTCCGCTGAAACGACCCAGTGGCCAAAAAATGCAAGACATTGAGCACCTTCTCCAAGGGGCTCTATGCTTGGGAGCAAAGGGTGGGGGATGTGAGGTCATCTTCCCACTCCCTGACCAGGTCTAGGATGATATGGGGTGGAAACCTATACCTGCCGTAGACCTGGTCGTCAGGCATCCCAAAAAGGCTTGTCCGTGGTGCAAAAATGCGTGCCCTGGCTATTCTCCTCCTCCTGCGGTGTCCCACGATCAGTGCAGCAACAAATGGGGCATTCATCGTCGCTGTATATACGCGTTTGTTGTTTGCGCGCACTTTTATGCTGTCTGGGGGACGCCTCCGTGTGGGCGGACTCGTTGACGCCTGTGCACGTCTTTTGCCGTGCACGTGTTTCCCGTATTCGGGTGTCATCGCGTGTGATTGGAGGGGAGCGAGCGTACACGCGAATGGGCTGGGTACGTGTATTCCAGGGGTGCGCGTGAAGTTCCACACGCGAATAGCCTGGGCGCGTGTATTTCAGGGGTGCGCGTGAAGTTCCACACGCGATTTCAGCAGGGTACGTGTATTACAGGGGTGCGCGAGAAAATCTACACGCGAATGGGCTGGGTACTTGTATTCCGGGGGTGCGCGTGAAGTTCCACACGCGAATAGCCTGGGCGCGTGTATTTCAGGGGTGCGCGTGAAGTTCCACACGCGATTTCAGCAGGGTACGTGTATTTCAGGGGTGCGCGTGAAGTTCCACACGCGATTTCAGCAGGGTACGTGTATTTCAGGGGTGCGCGATAAATTCTACACGCGATTGGGCTGGGTACGTGTGTTCCCGGGTGCCGTGAACTTTCACACGCGATTGGTTGAAATCCACGTGTGTTCTGTCATCACGTGCAATGAGGGATACACCCTCGCACGTCACGTCACAGACGCGCTCACGCGCTGAGGGCCTTTGGTCCAATGAAAATGCGTATATGCGTGCAGACGCGCTTACGCGCTAAGGGCCTTTCCTCGAATTACACGCTGACGTGCAGATTTTTCACGTGCCAATTCACTCCGTATCAAGCTGGCCACGCCAATACACACGGAAGACCACGCTCCTGCCCAGAAGGCTGAATCACTGCCCCCCCAGTGCCCCGAGCAGCCTCCCACGTGCCATCTGCTGCTGCCTGCCTGCCTGCCTGCTGCCACCGTGCCCTGCCATTTGGTGCCTGCACATCAGCCATCTGCAGGGGTCCAGTTGCTGTGTCCACCCCTGCTGGAACAGTAGACTCCCGACTGGGATACCATCGCTCCACAGCCCAGCCCCAGGACCCATTTGCCCACCCACGCCTGCCTCGGGGGTCGCCATGTCGGGGCAAGCACCATCTGAGACCAGTGGCGACCCCCAGCCAGAGAGGCAGAGGGCCACCAGCTTCAGTGAGAAAGAAGTTGGTGTCCTGGTGGAGCATGTCCTGGGGCATTATGATGCCCTCTTCGGAAGACCACGCGCCAACAAGGAAGGACGGGAGAGGATCTGGGACGATGTAGTGGTTGCCATCAACGCGGAGGGGGTGGCAACCCGCGACATCAAGCACATCAAGAAGCGCTGGGAGGACTTGAGGTCCAGGACCCTCAATAAGGCCCGGCGCCTCGCGGAGGGGGGCCGGGCACGCCTGAGTGACATCCAGATGAGGGTCCTGGAACGCGTAGACCCAGCGCTCCACGCCCAGATCCTTCGGAGGCAGACCCATCTGGAGTTGGCCGGTAAGTGGCCAAGCATTGCTGTGTGAGACAGGGCATGTTGCAGTGTGCTGGTTGTCTGATACCTGCCTGTATGTGTGACATAGGCCATGTACGTATGTGTGTGTGCAGGGACATCATGGTCAGGCATGTGAGTACAGTGATGTGTTCTATTGCAACATGGGGGGCTCTGTGCGGAATGGACACATGGAAGCATGGCAGTCTCTGTTCCTGGACATGGGTGGGGGTGAGGGATGGGTGCTGGTCCCATGTACACGTATGGTGTCCATGTGTGTGTGTCTGACCTGCGTGTCTGTGACTTGTCACCGCCATGGATGCATGACACATGTCTGGGACAATGTTCAGATTCACTGATGCAGCCTAGTCATCCTTGTATCCACTGCGTCTGTGGTGCACGAGGCCAGATGGATGGAACTACGGTGAGGTGTGCATGTGATGGAAAGACCCATGATGCGTGTGAGTTTGAAACCAACATTGTATGAATCATGAGTCCCTTGGTCATGTATGCCAATGTCCATGGCCTGCCCCATGCCTGTTACTGTATGTGTTTTGCCTGCACTGACCCATGTGTTGTGGAGGGACATGATGGGAGTGATGTATGACAGTGCCACTCATCTGCTGTTGCTTCCTGTCTAGGGGACCATTGTACAGTACCCTGATGCTTGTGTTCTATGTCTCCCTCTACACAGTGGCAAGTGAAGAAGAGGGCGGAGAAGGCACTGTGGAGCAGAGCGGCGGGGATGCCGCCACGGCTGCAGCGGAAGGGGTGGGTGAGCCCCCACAGGGGCTTGCACCGGCGGAAGACGGCGTGGAGACATCCAGGTTGGTGGTTTCCACAGAGGGGGAGGAGGCCGCTACTGAGCCACACATGGGGCCTGGTGGGGGCATCCCCGCTGGTGCAAGTGGTGCAGTCCAGGGCCAGGGGCAGGAGGCAGCACAGGTCGCCGTGGAGGTGCCTGTGCATGTCACTGTCCCTGACACTGTGACTGCACCACCATGCACCAGCAGGGATGCCCCATCACAGGCCCGTCCGCAGGTAGGGGAGATGTCCATGTCATCTGACACTCCTCTACCTGCGGACGAGGGGACCCCTGGCCGTGTGGAGAAGGTCCTGATTGGTGTCGCGTTGCGCACGGCTGGCATTCGTGATGAGGTGCATGCTTCCCGGGAGGAGCATGCACATCATCACGAAGAGCACCGTGCGTACGTGAACCATTTGGGAGCCGCCATGGTCGGGGGTTTCCTACATGTGTGTGGCCTTCTGGCGACCCTCTCCTCCTCTGTGGGGGCTATGCGCCAGTCGTGCTCCATGCCGTCTTCCGGCCCAGATGCCACCAGGGCCCCCTGTGGACCTGCCCCGACCAACGCAGCCAGCTCGGTGGGGACCCCATCCCTGCCACAGTCGGGAGTCGAAGGTCCAGCAGGGGTGGACACACCAGCAACTGTCCCCCTGCAGATGGAGGATGTGCCGGCATCATCTGGCAGGGCACGTGCACAACGGCATCGGTGGATTCCATCAGCCTGGATGCCGTCGTGCTGGCAGAGGCAGTGGCGTCGGAGGTAGCAGCAGGCTCGACGTGGGAGGCATCATGGCTCGGGGCCATCAAGATCAGAGGGGCAGGCATCGGCCGGAGGGCAGGTGAACCCTGGGATGGCAGTGTCTTCCGTGTGGGAGCAGTTGGTCCAGCGGATAGGTGCGGAGCGGCAGCGGGCGGAAGAGGAGCGGCTCACCATGGTCAGGGCGGAGTTCTCTATGCGTCGGGCGTTGAGGCGGGCTGAGTGCCTCGAGGAAGCTCGCAGGGAGTTTGAGGTGGACACGGGGTTGTCCCTGCGAGACCTCGGGGCCAGGACAGAGTCCCGCCTCCGGGACATCGACATGGAGTTCGATGATGCCCTGGCCGGCAACATCACAGAGTGAGCCGCAGGACTTGCCCGCTGCCATTGTATATAGTTCTTTAGTTAGTTAGTGTTAGGTTTCCTTTATTTTTTAAGTTTTTTTTGGACCGCTCGGACTATGGCCACTTTTCTGTATATATTTTTTTCATTAGTTAGTAGTAGTAGGTTTCATTTATGGTGTTGGGCTCATGGACCCTGGGATCTTCTTGTACATAGTTTGATGTTTGGAAAACATTTGTTGGATTTATATTTCCGTTCACCATGAGGCAATGGTTTTTCCTTATTTTTCCCCCCCATTATTTTGCTTTGGACTACATTAGTTTTTGGATTCCTTTCTTTTTTTGTTTTTTCTATTAGTTCTCGGACATGGACCATTAGTTTTGTCATCCCCATTGTTGTGTGTTTTATTTCTTTACTTCATTTTCATCTTTAATACATATATTTATAACTTAAATTTGTGGTATTTTCTCATTGGTTTCATGCATGTCATGATATGGGTTTTGACATTCACTTGCACCCATTGTGTATGTGTGTGTGACGGACATGTGTTCATTTACATACTTGCCATTGGGGTTGTATCATGTAATTGCATCTACTATGTGGGTGGATGCAATCCTTGGCTGGGTGTTTGTGCTGGGTATGCTGCCCATTACTGCCATGATTGCGTTTCGTCAGGACCTGGGGGCAGGGGGACATGAGTGGGGGCCTGCTGGCAGGTGCCCCACAGTGCTGGGGGGTGGGGGTGCAAGGGGATATGGTTGGGGGCCTGCTGGCAGGTGCCCCACAGTGCTGGGGGGTGGGGGTGCAAGGGGACATGAGTGGGACATGGTTGGGGGCCTGCTGGCAGGTGCCCCACAGTGCTGGGGGGTGGGGGTGCAAGGGGATATGGTTGGGGGCCTGCTGGCAGGTTGTCATGATCTCTGCTTCCAAAAGGTCAGGGTTTTCCCAACTCCCTTGGAAGCAGATCCATAACCCAGGTTCCGAGTGCCAACCAGTCCCAATTGGGACCTTTTGGACCCAGTCCTGGCGCCAGGCTCATAAATATGCCCAGTCCCAGCGCTGGAAGCGCCGGGCTCATAATGCTTGGGTGGACTTACCTTCAGCAGACCATGCTGCTTACTTGCCTGCCAGTTGAGCCTCTGATCCTCTTCTGTTTGGAACTACTTTTCCTGTTGGGTGGGGCTGGAGCCACTCCCTAGATTCAGAACACTGGAACTCTTCTGGAAGGCAGGAACTCTTTTCTTACCAGGAACTCTTTTCTTACTTAGGCGTGGCTGTGGAAGGAGACACCTAAGCACTACAGGAGTCTATTTAAACCACACCCGGTGGATGAATCTTGCTTTGCGTTATTCTGCAACCTCTGCAGCAGAACGCTCATCGTGTCTTCTGCATCCGGTCCTGGGCCTAAGGAAAAAGGCTTACCATCCTGAATCCAGTCTTCAGCAACACCTATAAAGACAAGAAAGAACAGGTTAGCATTCCGGCATCTGAAAGGCAAAGGCTTACCATCCTGAAACCAGTCTTCAGCAACACCTATAAAGACAAGAAAGAACAGGTTAGCATTCCGGCATCTGAAAGGCAAAGGCTTACCTACTCTTCATGCGCTCCGGAGGTCTTCACACTGCATTCCGGCATCTGAAAGACAAAAGTTTACCAACTCTTTGCACGCTCCGGAGGCCTTCGGCGCTGCATCCCGCATCTGAAAGACAAAACAAGGTGCGTTTAAAGACATTGGGGAACTTTAATACTCACGTGCCATTACTCCTTTCCACATCTAATCCAGTGGGTATTCCGGCACCCTGCAACCGCTCCGAACTCGTACCTGCAAAATAAAAAGACAGTTAGAGCGCATAGTGAAGCAGGCAACAAGCGCTTACTTACGTGCTTCCAGGCGCTTCTATTCATCACACGGGCTCCATCTTCAACTCACTTCAGCCCGTCATCCGCCATCGCCGGAACCCTGCAAAACAAGAGACATCATTACTAAAGACTTTAAAGACATTTGAATGACTCGAAACTTACCGTTCGTGCAGTAAACGACGGACAGCAGTCCTCTGAAGTCAAGAGGCCTGCGCTACCTATCCAGTGAAGAAACTGGTTACAGCACCCTGCCCCGAGGCAGATGGAGAGCTCGGCATTCACTTACCTAAGGTGAGAGCGTTAACCTTTGGGGGTCTACAGGAGAGGAGAAGAGGAAAGAGATAGGGACACCCCAATAACCCCAGTTCATTAACCCCATATTTTCTATCTGCAGACATCTTACTCTACACGTCAGGCATACAGTGCACAGAGGTCTAGCCCAAAGAGCCAACCGGGTGCTACACATCACCTTTGAAGATACGGTAGTCGCCCAGTCAAGACCGGCGCCTCTGCGAGAATCAGGTGAGCGTTACAGAACGCAAAGCCGACCGCAAAACTCTCGCCCAGGCGCTATGGAAACCTCAGATACTGACCCCCTAGCCCGGTTACTTGGGGAACTAAGGGCAGAAATGCATGCAGCTCGTCAGGAAACGAATGCTCTAAGAAGTGAACTAATTATTTCCAAGGAGAGAACAGACAATCTTGCTAGACAAGTGCTACAGTCACAAGCCGGACAGACCCCGTTACCCGCATCAGGGGCAAATCTTCCTTCAACATCCTCTATGAATCCAGTGCAGATCAACCTACCTGGGAATGTACCTCTGGCTCCGCCCGAACGATTTTCTGGTGACCCAAAGAGGTTTGCAGTATTTATCAATCAGTGCCGGTTGCACTTCTTATGCCGGCCAGCAGCCTTTCCAACTGATCAAGCAAAAGTAGCTTTTGTACTTTCGTACCTTAGTGGCAATGCGGCAGACTGGTCGATCCCTCTAGTTAATCAAGATGATCCGGTTCTCCATGATTTTCAAGCCTTTCAGCTTAGTATGGAAAAACTGTTCGCAAGACATTCACAGGGGCAGGCCTTGGACAATGAGCTTCTTTCGTTGCGACAGGGTAATCAAGACCTTTTGGCTTATATTGCATCTTTCAATAGACTAATAGTGGAAACTCAATGGCCTGAGGACAAAAGGATTACGCTGTTTTATAGAGGTCTACGTGGAGAGCTCAAAGACATTTTAGCCCAAGTAGTGAATCCCCCACAAGACTGTTCGGATTATATAGACTTGGTCGTTCAAATAGATCACAGGCTGCAGAACAGGAATGCCGATCGTTCCAAGTTTGATGCTCGAGTATTTTCCAAACCGCCAACTCCTTCCAAAGGAGTAGACTCCGGGGAACCCATGCAAATAGGGGGTCTGAAAGGTCCCCTAACACAAAGGGAGCGGGAAAGGAGGAAACAGTTGCAATTATGCCTATATTGCGGAAACTCAGGGCACTTTCTTCGAGACTGTCCGGTGAAACCTGCCAAGAAGGCAGTAGGAGCTGCAGTTACCAAAGTTACAAACTCTGAGCAGGGAAACGACCTCGCCCGACAAGAATAGAGGTCCTCTTGCCGAGCGTGAAAACCAGTTCCGTGACCTCGCATTTCGTGATACCTATGGTCCTCATTAGCCCTGATAATCCGGATCGATTACATGCAATTGAAGCTTACGTCGACAGCGGTGCCATTGGCAATTATGTGGATCATGAGATGGTTTTGAGGATGAATCTAACTCTTTGTCCCAAGGCTGTAAAGGACGTCATTACTACGGTGGATGGTACGGAGATAGCCTCCGGGCCAGTAACGCATACCACTCAAGAGGTGACGCTAGTAAGTCAAGATGGACACCATGAGAAGATCGTGTTCGATGTGATCAAGGCCCCTCAGTTTCAGATTATTCTAGGAATACCTTGGTTAGAGAAACACAATCCTCTGATCGATTGGCGAGCAAGAACGGTCCAGTTTCCAGAATGTGTCTCTACTTGTCACCCTCCACCTGGTGTTGCACTGGCCGCAATTTCTTCAGAGACTCCCCAGTTACCTCCCGAATACCTAGAATACCAAGATGTTTTCCGGAAGGATCAGGCTAACTCTCTACCTCCTCATAGGTCTTATGACTGCCAGATAGACCTGATACCTGGATCTACTCCTCCTTGTAGTAGAATTTATGCCCTCACCGAGCCTGAGAACCTTCACCTTCGACAATACCTGGATCAATACCTGGCAAATGGGTTTATTCGTCCTTCCAAGTCCCCTGCTTCTTCAGCTTTGTTCTTCGTTCCAAAAAAGGAAGGAGACCTTAGAACTTGTATCGATTATCGCTCCCTGAACCAGATCACCGTTAAGAATAGATATCCGTTACCTTTGATCCCTGAACTCCTGGACCAAGTCAGAAAAGCATGCATATATACAAAGCTGGATCTTAGAGGAGCTTACCACTTGGTACGAGTAAAAGAGGGCGATGAATGGAAGACGGCCTTCCGCACCAAGTATGGGCTATTTGAATATCAGGTCATGCCCTTCGGACTTTGCAATGCCCCGGCCGCCTTTCAATATTTTATGAACGATGTCCTCAGAGAGCTCATAGATGTATGTGTTGTTGTTTACATTGACGACATCCTCGTTTATTCTTCATCGGAATCTGAACATCGGAAACACGTGAAAATGGTCCTCGAAAGATTGCGTCAACACAAACTTTTCGCTAAGTTGGAAAAATGTGTTTTCAACGTGACTGAAGTTGAATTCTTGGGATTCATATTATCACCTGGCGGAGTGCGTATGGATTCAAAGAAGGTCGATACAGTTCTCAAATGGCCATCACCATCCTCCGTAAAAGGTGTGCAAAGCATGTTAGGGTTCGCTAACTTTTACCGCAGGTTTATCCCCGAATTCTCTCGAATAGTCCAGCCCATCACTGCCTTGTTAAAGAAAAACAAACGTTTTGAATGGTCTACCGAGGCGGAACAAGCTTTCCAGGATTTGAAGACTAAATTTATCTCTGCACCAATCTTAAAACACCCTCGCCCCGAACTCCCCTACATCGTGGAAACTGATGCTTCAAGCCTTGCCATGGGGGCAGTTCTATCACAAAAGGACCCGGTAACCAATCAGTTGCATCCCGTGGCATTTTGGTCCCGCAAATTCTCGCCTCCTGAAATCAATTACACGATTACTGACAAGGAACTTCTGGCTATCAAGTCTGCCTTTAAGGCTTGGCGGCATTATCTGCTGGGGGCCCGACACACCGTTACTGTGATTACGGATCACCGAAACCTGCAATATTTGAAGACCGCAAAAGCCCAATCCTCTAGACAACTCCGTTGGGCATTATTCTTTGCCGAGTTTGACTTCATAATTACCTATCGACCTGGTACAAAGAACGGTAAAGCCGATGCCCTTTCTCGGATGGGAGTGGAAGAACACTTGGTCAACCCTAAACCTGTACCAATCATTCCCGAACAAAGAATTCTGGGTGTAATCGCCACAGAATCCATAGAGGAAGTTAAGGATAAAGCCAGGCAACTTGTAACTCCAGCAGACATACAGAATTGGCATCTGCAGGGAAAGGACTTTGCAGTAAAGGACAACTTATTGTATTTCCAAGAACGATTATACCTACCCAGCACAGATTTACAGAAAAAAGTAATCTCTTGTTATCACGACTCTTTAATGGAAGGTCATCCCGGTATATCCAAGACCTCACAAAAGATCAAGCGCTACTTCTGGTGGCCGTCTTGGAAAAAAGATATCAGAGACTTTATAATGTCCTGTGGAGTATGCGCCCAAAACAAGAGTCAAAAGGAAAGACCAGCAGGCCTCTTACGCCCTATTGACATCCCACCTCGCCCTTGGCATACGCTTTCTATGGACTTCATCACCAATCTACCTCCATGCTCCGGATACAATACGATTCTAGTAATCGTGGACTTATTCTCCAAGATGGCGCATTTCATTCCGCTCAAAGGCTTGCCAACAGCAGCAACTCTGGCCCGAGAATTTCTCAAAAACATCGTCCGACTGCACGGTTTTCCTTCGGTTCTAATTTCGGATCGAGGTAGTCAATTTATTTCTCATTTTTGGCGAAGTTGCTGTCGGTCGGCTCAAATTGATGTGAGACTATCGACCAGTCACCACCCTCAGACCGACGGACAAACCGAGAGGACCAATCAAACTCTGGAACAGTATTTACGCTGCATGCTGCAACAAACTGAAAAAACTTGGAAAGATATCCTTTGGATAGCTGAGTATGCCTACAATAACTCTGTCCATTCGGGAACTGGGAAAACCCCGTTTTTTCTTTTGTACGGCAGTCACCCTCGAACCTCGGAGTTGGATCCCCTCCAAGATCTTGAAACACCAGCAGTAGACTACCTGCATTCTACAATCACCCAAGCCTTTAAGGAATCTGTTTCTCACCTTCAAAGGGCTAAAGAACAATACAAGAAAGGAGCAGATCAACATCGGAAGGAAGTCCCTCACTGTCAAGTAGGGGATCAAGTCTGGTTATCCACCAAATATCTATCTCTAAAAGGGCCACGCACATTCAACCCAAGATACCTTGGTCCCTATTCCATCACTACCATAGTAAACCCAGTAGCGGTCAAGTTGGACTTGCCCCCGCACATGAAGATACATCCGGTCTTCCACGTCTCTCTATTAAAACCTGTGCAACCTCAAACCCGACTAACCAAATCTCCAAAACCTATCCTAGTGGATGGAGAACTCGAGTTTGAAGTCAAAAGCATTCTGGACTCCAAGATCTCCAAATCTAAACTATTCTACCTAATTGACTGGAAAGGCTACGGCCCCCAAGAGAGATCCTGGGAACCTGCTGAATATGTCCACGCTCCTCGCCTAATCAAAAGATTTCACCGAACATTTCCTGACAAGCCAAAACCCCCAGAGAAGCCCGGTTTGGGAGGGGCCTTGAGGGGGGGTACTGTCATGATCTCTGCTTCCAAAAGGTCAGGGTTTTCCCAACTCCCTTGGAAGCAGATCCATAACCCAGGTTCCGAGTGCCAACCAGTCCCAATTGGGACCTTTTGGACCCAGTCCTGGCGCCAGTGGCACCAGGCTCATAAATATGCCCAGTCCCAGCGCTGGAAGCGCCGGGCTCATAATGCTTGGGTGGACTTACCTTCAGCAGACCATGCTGCTTACTTGCCTGCCAGTTGAGCCTCTGATCCTCTTCTGTTTGGAACTACTTTTCCTGTTGGGTGGGGCTGGAGCCACTCCCTAGATTCAGAACACTGGAACTCTTCTGGAAGGCAGGAACTCTTTTCTTACCAGGAACTCTTTTCTTACTTAGGCGTGGCTGTGGAAGGAGACGCCTAAGCACTACAGGAGGCTATTTAAACCACACCCGGTGGATGAATCTTGCTTTGCGTTATTCTGCAACCTCTGCAGCAGAACGCTCATCGTGTCTTCTGCATCCGGTCCTGGGCCTAAGGAAAAAGGCTTACCATCCTGAATCCAGTCTTCAGCAACACCTATAAAGACAAGAAAGAACAGGTTAGCATTCCGGCATCTGAAAGGCAAAGGCTTACCATCCTGAATCCAGTCTTCAGCAACACCTATAAAGACAAGAAAGAACAGGTTAGCATTCCGGCATCTGAAAGGCAAAGGCTTACCTACTCTTCATGCGCTCCGGAGGTCTTCACACTGCATTCCGGCATCTGAAAGACAAAAGTTTACCAACTCTTTGCACGCTCCGGAGGCCTTCGGCGCTGCATCCCGCATCTGAAAGACAAAACAAGGTGCGTTTAAAGACATTGGGGAACTTTAATACTCACGTGCCATTACTCCTTTCCACATCTAATCCAGTGGGTATTCCGGCACCCTGCAACCTCTCCGAACTCGTACCTGCAAAATAAAAAGACAGTTAGAGCGCATAGTGAAGCAGGCAACAAGCGCTTACTTACGTGCTTCCAGGCGCTTCTATTCATCACACGGGCTCCATCTTCAACTCACTTCAGCCCGTCATCCGCCATCGCCGGAACCCTGCAAAACAAGAGACATCATTACTAAAGACTTTAAAGACATTTGAATGACTCGAAACTTACCGTTCGTGCAGTAAACGACGGACAGCAGTCCTCTGAAGTCAAGAGGCCTGCGCTACCTATCCAGTGAAGAAACTGGTTACAGCACCCTGCCCCGAGGCAGATGGAGAGCTCGGCATTCACTTACCTAAGGTGAGAGCGTTAACCTTTGGGGGTCTACAGGAGAGGAGAAGAGGAAAGAGATAGGGACACCCCAATAACCCCAGTTCATTATCCCCATATTTTCTATCTGCAGACATCTTACTCTACACGTCAGGCATACAGTGCACAGAGGTCCAGCCCAAAGAGCCAACCGGGTGCTACACATCACCTTTGAAGATACGGTAGTCGCCCAGTCAAGACCGGCGCCTCTGCGAGAATCAGGTGAGCGTTACACAGGTGCCCCACAGTGCTGGGGGGTGGGGGTGCAGGGGGACATGAGTGGGGGCCTGCTGGGGGGTGGGGGTGCAGGGGGACATGAGTGGGACATGGTTGGGGGCCTGCTGGCAGATGCCCCACAGTGCTGGGGGGTGGGGGTGCAAGGGGACATGAGTGGGACATGGTTGGGGGCCTGCTGGCAGGTGCCCCACAGTGCTGGGGGGTGGGGGTGCAGGGGGACATGAGTGGGACATGGTTGGGGGCCTGCTGGCAGGTGCCCCACAGTGCTGGGGGGTGGGGGTGCAAGGGGACATGAGTGGGGGCCTGCTGGGGGGTGGGGGTGCAAGGGGACATGGTTGGGGGCCTGCTGGCAGGTGCCCCACAGTGCTGGGGGGTGGGGGTGCAATGGGATATGGTTGGGGGCCTGCTGGCAGGTGCCCCACAGTGCTGGGGGGTGGGGGTGCAAGGGGACATGAGTGGGACATGGTTGGGGGCCTGCTGGAAGGTGCCCCACAGTGCTGGGGGGTGGGGGTGCAGGGGGACATGAGTGGGGGCCTGCTGGGGGGTGGGGGTGCAAGGGGACATGAGTGGGGGCCTGCTGGGGGGTGGGGGTGCAGGGGGACATGAGTGGGACATGGTTGGGGGCCTGCTGGCAGGTGCCCCACAGTGCTGGGGGGTGGGGGTGCAAGGGGATATGGTTGGGGGCCTGCTGGCAGGTGCCCTACAGTGCTGGGGGGTGGGGGTGCAGGGGGACATGAGTGGGACATGGTTGGGGGCCTGCTGGCAGGTGCCCCACAGTGCTGGGGGGTGGGGGTGCAAGGGGACATGAGTGGGGGCCTGCTGGGGGGTGGGGGTGCAAGGGGACATGGTTGGGGGCCTGCTGGCAGGTGCCCCACAGTGCTGGGGGTGGGGGTGCAAGGGGATATGAGTGGGGGCCTGCTGGGGGGTGGGGGTGCAGGGGGACATGAGTGGGACATGGTTGGGGGCCTGCTGGCAGGTGCCCCACAGTGCTGGGGGTGGGGGTGCAAGGGGATATGGTTGGGGGCCTGCTGGCAGGTGCCCCACAGTGCTGGGGGGTGGGGGTGCAAGGGGATATGGTTGGGGGCCTGCTGGCAGGTGCCCCACAGTGCTGGGGGGTGGGAGTGCAGGGGGACATGAGTGGGGGCCTGCTGGGGGGTGGGGGTGCAGGGGGACATGAGTGGGACATGGTTGGGGGCCTGCTGGCAGGTGCCCCACAGTGCTGGGGGGTGGGGGTGCAGGGGGACATGAGTGGGGGCCTGCTGGGGGGTGGGGGTGCAGGGGGACATGAGTGGGACATGGTTGGGGGCCTGCTGGCAGGTGCCCCACAGTGCTGGGGGGTGGGGGTGCAAGGGGACATGAGTGGGGGCCTGCTGGGGGGTGGGGGTGCAAGGGGATATGGTTGGGGGCCTGCTGGCAGGTGCCCCACAGTGCTGGGGGGTGGGGGTGCAAGGGGACATGAGTGGGACATGGTTGGGGGCCTGCTGGCAGGTGCCCCACAGTGCTGGGGGGTGGGGGTACAAGGGGACATGAGTGGGGGCCTGCTGGGGGGTGGGGGTGCAAGGGGACATGGTTGGGGGCCTGCTGGCAAGTGCCCCACAGTGCTGGGGGGTGGGGGTGCAAGGGGATATGGTTGGGGGCCTGCTGGCAGGTGCCCCACAGTGCTGGGGGGTGGGGGTGCAAGGGGACATGAGTGGGACATGGTTGGGGGCCTTCTGGCAGGTGCCCCACAGTGCTGGGGGGTGGGGGTGCAGGGGGACATGAGTGGGGGCCTGCTGGGGGGTGGGGGTGCAAGGGGACATGAGTGGGGGCCTGCTGGGGGGTGGGGGTGCAGGGGGACATGAGTGGGACATGGTTGGGGGCCTGCTGGCAGGTGCCCCACAGTGCTGGGGGGTGGGGGTGCAAGGGGATATGGTTGGGGGCCTGCTGGCAGGTGCCCCACAGTGCTGGGGGGTGGGGGTGCAAGGGGATATGGTTGGGGGCCTGCTGGCAGGTGCCCCACAGTGCTGGGGGGTAGGGGTGCAGGGGGACATGAGTGGGGGCCTGCTGGGTTGTGGGGGTGCAGGGGGACATGAGTGGGACATGGTTGGGGGCCTGCTGGCAGGTGCCCCACAGTGCTGGGGGGTGGGGGTGCAAGGGGACATGAGTGGGGGCCTGCTGGGGGGTGGGGGTGCAAGGGGACATGGTTGGGGGCCTGCTGGCAGGTGCCCCACAGTGCTGGGGGGTGGGGGTGCAGGGGGACATGAGTGGGACATGGTTGGGGGCCTGCTGGCAGGTGCCCCACAGTGCTGGGGGGTGGGGGTGCAAGGGGACATGAGTGGGACATGGTTGGGGGCCTGCTGGCAGGTGCCCCACAGTGCTGGGGGGTGGGGGTGCAGGGGGACATGAGTGGGACATGGTTGGGGGCCTGCTGGCAGGTGCCCCACAGTGCTGGGGGGTGGGGGTGCAGGGGGACATGTGGCTTGGCTGGGGGGCATGCCCATGGTGGATGTGCTGCCTGCGGGACATGACCAGGGGTGCAGGCTAGTCCCCTGTGGTGTGGGCTGCCTGCAGAGGTCGTGGAGGGGGTAGAGGGGAGACCTGGGAGGACCCACACTGGCAATTCACCTCTTCAACTTCCCGCACACCCACGTAATACACTGCCCCACTCGCACAGGCCCAATCGCGTGTAGAATTTCTCGCGCACCCCTGAAATCCACGTACCCAGGCCAATCGCGTGTAGAATTTCTCGCGCACCCCTGAAATACACGTACCCTGCTGAAATCGCGTGTAGAATTTCTCGCGCACCCCTGAAATACACGCGCCCAGGCTATTCGCGTGTAGAATTTCTCGCGCACCCCTGAAATACACATACCCTGCTGAAATCGCGTGTAGAATTTCTCGCGCACCCCTGAAATACACGCGCCCAGGCTATTCGCGTGTAGAATTTCTTGCGCACCCCTGAAATACACGCGCCCAGGCTATTCGCGTGTAGAATTTCTCGCGCACCCCTGAAATACACGCGCCCAGGCTATTCGCGTGTAGGATTTCTCGCGCACCCCTGAAATCCACGTACCCAGGCCAATCGCGTGTAGAATTTCTCGCGCACCCCTGAAATACACGTACCCTGCTGAAATCGCGTGTAGAATTTCTCGCGCACCCCTGAAATACACGCGCCCAGGCTATTCGCGTGTAGAATTTCTCGCGCACCCCTGAAATACACGCGCCCAGGCTATTCGCGTGTAGGATTTCTCGCGCACCCCTGAAATCCACGTACCCAGGCCAATCGCATGTAGAATTTCTCGCGCACCCCTGAAATACACGTACCCTGCTGAAATCGCGTGTAGAATTTCTCACGCACCCCTGAAATACACGCGCCCAGGCTATTCGCGTGTAGAATTTCTCGCGCACCCCTGAAATACACGCACCCAGGCTATTCGCGTGTAGGATTTCTCGCGCACCCCTGAAATCCACGTACCCAGGCCAATCGCGTGTAGAATTTCTCGCGCACCCCTGAAATACACGTACCCTGCTGAAATTGCGTGTAGAATTTCTCGCGCACCCCTGAAATACACGCGCCCAGGCTATTCGCGTGTGGAACTTCACGCGAACCCCTGAAATACACGTAGCACGCTCCCCCAGGCCCGATCGCGTGAAGAAGTTCGCGCGAACCCCTGAAATACACGTAGCACGCTCCCCCAGGCCCGATCGCGTGAATCAGTTCACGCGAACCCCTGAAATACACGTAGCCCGCTCCCCCAGGCCCGATCGCGTAAATAAGTTCACGCGAACCCCTGAAATACACGTAGCCCGCTCCCCCAGGCCCGATCGCGTGAAAAAGTTCACGCGAACCCCTGAAATACACGTAGCACGCTCCCCCAGGCCCGATCACGTGAAAAAGTTCACGCGAACCCCTGAAATACACGTAGCCCGCTCCCCCAGGCCCGATCGCGTGAGTGACTTCACGTGAACCCCTGGAATACACGTAGCCCGCTTGCCGTGCTGGTACAGGGTTTGCGCAGCCCTTTGCGCTGGATTGGGAATTTTGATGGCTTTTCCCTGCGCGGAAGGCGTTCTTGGGGGCGTAACTGGCGCTGCTGCAAGGTCGCTGCGCCACTATGCGCCACGGCTGGTTTTGGTGGCTGGAATCCATGAATACGCTGTGCGCGGAAATGGGTTTTGGCGCACGTGGCTGGCGCAGGGATTCGCACGCGCACACTGTGCGCCAGCCGCATGCGCCACTTGTGCGCCGAATTCTATGAATTGGCCCCTTAGAATCTTCATTTTCTTCTATTTTGTATGTTAGGTCTACAGTTTTTGTGTTACTTTTATAAAAAGTTCTACGGCAACATACACACACATGGTTTGGTATTTCAGCAGATGCACTTTTAAATGTCAGTATTTCTTTTTTGTATGTGTTTAGTAGAAGGTTGCCATGCATATAATTGTTGCTAATTTGCTTTAAAGTTATTTCATTCTGTAAGTGGCTTTCACTTCCAAAATATTTTTTCTGGATATTGTCGATTTCTTCCAGTAGGTCTTTTGCTGTACCATGTAGAAGAATGTTATTTAAATTGGCTAGTGCTAAAGCAGGACTTTTAGCATAGTACAGTTTATAGACTAGATTTCTTATAGTTGAATGATGTGTTGAGATCATTTTGATATCATGGAAGGTGGTTTTACAAGTAAGTCCTGTAATGCAGGCCAATGAATGTCCTTGTAGTCCTTTGTACTTGTGCACTAGACAGGTATCCATATTTTGCAGTAGTTTAATTTTGATTTTGCCTTTGCCTTTCACATATTGATTGAGGAATTGGCGTAAAGACTTGAAAGATTCTTTCTGAATGTTACACATTGACGTTCATGGCCATTTGTATACTAGACGTTCTGATTCAGTTGAATGGAGAGGTAATTCTAAGTTTTCTGGGGATATTTTTGTAAGCAGTATTTCTTGTTCCATTATGGTATTATTAACTTTTTCATAACCTCGTCCACTGCTATGTATGGCAATTGTATTTCTTTGCTTTTGTTTGTATGCTTCTTCATTAAAGTATGGTTTTGTGCTCGTAGTGTGACTCCATTCACCTCCACAGATTCTTAAGAAGTTATTTCTGTTGACATTTTGTTTATTGAGAAGTATTTTTTGTAATTTAGTCATTAATTTTGTTAGTGGTTTCATTTTGTTTAACACTAAAATAATTAACTTTCTTTTGAGAAGGATTGCACTGTCTATCAACGCCTCTAAGAATAATTTCATAAAATAGGTTTTATCGGTTGATCTTGATTTCTCTCCTGATTTTATAAGATTTGAAAGCACTCTGTGACAGAACATTTTTGTTAAAATTATTTTTTTGTTATGCTTAGTTTGCACTATATCAAGATTTATAGGAGCAGGTTTATCTGTAGTGGTAGCTGATTTTTTGTTAATTGTTTTGTGGTTCGTTTTACATTTTGATAGAGGAGGCAAAGTTTCTGTACTTGAAGCTTGTTTTGCTTCACTAAATGACTGTATTAGCTGTATTGTTTTAACTTTTTTTTTACAAATTCTGCTGGAGATGGATGCTTGTTTTGGACACTTCTATTTTCATTTGCTCTGCTTCTCCGTTTCTTTCTACAGACTTGATTTTTGGTAGGCATTCTTTAGGGTCTGTTGAAAAAAATAAAGAAGGTATGGGTTGGGGGTTCTTAATGTATGTGTGCTGTGTGCATGAGTGTGTGAGTAAGATGATAAAGAACTATGTAATGATGTGTGATTGTGCATTGGGCAACTACAACTAGTTGGGATGGGTATTCTTGAATTTATGTGCTACTAAACTGGGGTTCAGATGATAGTAGAAGGTAAGCTGGTGGTGTGGAGAAGTAGAATTAGTAAATCTTTTGGTATACAATTAAAACAGTTGTTTGTTCTATAATATCAAAATTCTAGGGGTTGAGTTGGGTTATTTGTGTGTTGAAAAATAAGAAATTGTGCGTCATTCTGCCTGTAAATCTCTGTTTAAGAAATGGAGATTTGTAGACAGAATGGTGCCCAATCTCTATTTTTAGTATACAAAGGGGCCTACTCTGATGTCATCATTTCTGTGGACTAATAGTTAGTTACAGTAGGCCTAGATTAATTCTGTTATGTCACATATAAGCATGAACTCATTAAATCGAGTAGGGTTCATGTAATAGAGATACAGACAAAAATAGATATAGATAGTACAGCTTATGTTTTATTATGCTGTTTGCTGTTAATGCAATACGTAGTCATGCATTTGTAATTTTTTCAAGTCGTTGTTTTGAAGCAAGAAATCCAGTCCATTAAGGGCAATTCTTCATATTCACAAGTTCCCAATGTGACTGAATTGACAATTATACAGAGCTAGAGCGAAATAGTGCTTCTGAATCCGTGAATAACCCCCACCTATAGTGACAAGTGATCGTACAAGTATTCAATAAAGAACAACCAGACTGCAAAAAGTAAATAGCATCACAATCGGTTGAATGTAGCCAGGCTGGAGGGTGACCTAACACGTGGTCACTTGGGCCTCCTGAGCGACGCCGGGGAGTCGGTCTTCTGTACGCCACATTTCCCGCGCCCGCCGCCGGACGGGGATTCAGCGCTGGGCTCTTCCCTCTTCACTCGCCGTTACTGAGGGAATCCTCGTTAGTTTCTTTTCCTCCGCTTAGTAATATGCTTAAATTCAGCGGGTCGCCGCGTCTGATCTGAGGTCGTATCCAGCTGAATTTAAGCATATTACTAAGCGGAGGAAAATAAACTAACCAGGATTCCCTCAGTAACGGCGAGTGAAGTCCAGCCTGGCTACATTCAACCGATTGTGATGCTATTTACTGTTTGCAGTCTGGTTGTTCTTTATTGAATACTTGTACGATCACTTGTCACTATAGGTGATGGTTATTCACTGATTTAGAAGCACTATTTCGCTCTAGCTCTGTATAATTGTCAATTCAGTCACATTGGAATACAAAGAATTGCCCTTAATGGACTGGATTTCTTGCTTCAAAAAAACTACTTGAAAAAATTACAAATGCATGACTACATATTGCATTAACTGCAAACAGCATAATAAAACATAAGCTGTACTATCTATATCTATTTTTGTCTGTATCTCTATTACATGAACCCTACTCGATTTAATGAGTTCATGCTTATTTGTGGCATAACAGAATTAATCTAGGCCTACTGTAACTAACTAGTAGTCCACAGAAATGATGATACCAGAGTAGCCCCCTTTGTATACCAAGTATCCTCAGACCATCACCCTGACGGTCCCACGGCTGTCCTTCTAGTTACAAACAATCTCTATTTTTAGGCACAGAAATAGCATGAATTAACCTTACAGTATGTTTGAATAATAGTATAAATAATATGGTGGTATTCAACTTACTTTTTTTCTGAAATGAGCAGGTTTCTTCTTAGTTGTTCTTTGTACTTCAAATTCTGCTGCTTCTTTTCAGGAGAATGGTCTTCACTGCAATTGTAAAGGAAACAAATAAGTAATTTTGTTTGTATATAGCATTGTTTTTAATTTAGGCATTGATTTTTTTAATTGACATTGACCCTCAGCGCTTTCCTCAAAATCATGAAAACTATCTGATTCACATAAGATGCGTCCCACCAGTTGAATACATATCATATGTTCTTAATGCATGAACTGTATTGTAATGACTAACTGTATCAACCAAAATATAATTTGAATGCCTTGTGCAATTCATTATGTACCACTGAATACCACTATTTCTGTAACTAAGCTCTTAAGCTCTTGTAAGTAACAGTGCCTCAATGCCATGGGCTCCTTGCGCAGTATATAAATATAAGTAAATACATGTTTATGTTAAGTATTGTTGTTTGATTTTTGAACATACTGTGTGCATGCAATTTTGTTTGAGTATGTTAACTCTTCATATTGTACTTTAAATATGTTAGTTCAACATGCTTTGAAAATGTGTGTGTAAAAAGAAATTAAATAGCAGAGAGGTTTGGAAGTGACAGTTGATTTTAGGAGATGGAAAAAATGACAGTAAATTCATTTTATAGATTATACAAGCTAAAAGTCAGTTAATCTGTTTATATGAATCTATAAAAATTGCACATGTACTGTATAGAAAATATGCATACCTGTAGTTTGTGTTCATGCATATGGATATGCATGCAGCTGCAAGTAGAAATCTTGGAGACCCGTATAGTATTTCTGGTAAAAGGTGCTTTCCAATGATATGACACTTGTACTCAGAGAGATTAACAGTACATTTAAAGTGCTGATCTATGATGATGCAGTGTGATGTAAAGGTCTTGGATGTGATTGGTGGATGTTCATGTGACTTCTTGGCTATATCCAATGAGGGAATGGCACAGAAAGTGAAAAGGAAATGGTAGAAGGACTGTCCATGTTACGATATGTCCGCGGACATGGCGGTAGTCCGTGGACATCGGGTGTTACATCCGGGGATTTTTGGGTTGGGGAGCCATGCAAATGAGAATGAGCAGAGAAAGGGATTGGTCAGTAAAGTTTAGTGGGTGTGTTGTGCCAGGAGAGAGTTTCTCAGATACTCTTTTTGCTGAGAGAAGAACAGATAGCTATGGCTGTGTGTTTCAGAAAACAGATTGTTTGGATTTTGGGAGACTCGTGGATACATTGGTTGAAGGTGCATGCAGAAAGCTGTGGAGTAGCTGTAGATCTTGGATTCCCACATGTGGAAGTGCACTGGCATGAAATACATGGAATGAAGTGGTTGGACTTGCTACCTCTCTGTGCTACTTTGAAGACAGAGAAAAATCCACACATAATTGTAATTCATTGTGGAGGGAACAGTTTAGGACATGTGTCTGGAATTTCTTTGCAATTTGCAATGAAAGAAGGACTTGGGAAGGTCATCGATATGTTTCCAAATTCTCAAGTAATTTTTTAATGAATTGCGCAGAGACAAATGTGGCTTTCTTCTTCTTCATTTGGTCCACAAATGGAGAAAGCAAGGCGCAATGTCAATAAGGCTGTTTGTGCCTTTCTAAGAGATTTTGGCATGTCCTCCTTTCACAATGAAAATATTATGTTTCGTAGTACATACATTTTTCGCAGAGATGGAGTCCATCTTACTTATGCTGGAAATCAGATTTTTTGGAGAAATGTACAAAATGAATTGCGACCTTTTTTGGAATGACAGCATCCATTTTATAGTAGGTGTTTAGCATTTAAAATTTTTCAAACACAAACAAACACCACCAAAAGGCTCTTTTCAGAGCCACCACTTCCTCCCAGATAAAACTGCAATGGTTATGATAGAGTAGCACCCCCACATTTTTAGATGTCCGCGGACTGTCCGCGGACCTCTAAAAAATACAAAGGGACCTGCTTCATTTATTTTCACTTCTATTTTTTACCTGTCAAAGGCGGCTCTGAAAAGAGCCTTTTTTATTTTTGTTGTTTTATATATATTTTTTTTTTTTATACAAGACACACTAGGAGAGGAGGGGAAAGGAGCGTAAGGGGGACACCAACCACAAAGATAAGAAAGGGCGAGCTGAGAGAGGAAGATGTAGAGTGAGTTTTACTTGGGTAGTGAGCAGACCTTCTCGTGCTATGAGACGATAGCCTCAAAAGCACTATGAAGTCTCTCCCCCCTGCACAGTACTGCATCGCAGTACATACATACAACTGTGACCCTCGAAAGGTAAGGGTCATCAGTATTGCGTATGGCATGTGAGGCAGCTTGAGGCATACGCTGTCCCACAGGAGTGTTACTTGTGGTGCCAGGATCGGAAATGGAGGATGAAGTAGAGGAAGTCAACCTGCTACGCTCCTCGCTCCTCGCTCCTCGCTACTCGCTCCTCGCTCCTCGGTACAACCTTGCGAATGGCCCCCAGGTGGAATGACTTTAGGTGAATGACTTTAGGTGTTGCTTCATGGTAGTTGTCCCAAAGCTGTATGAACCATGCCTCCCGTGACTGAGTACCATTTTGCACTCGTTGCAGGTGACTTGGTTCGCACGCGCCTTAGAAACATTACCACGAATGGTAAATAACCGCCACACCCAAGACTCATGCCGAGTGCTGGTAGTAGGGACTTCCACTACCTCATTCTCATAATCCTCTTCATCTTCCTGTGCATCCTCACTCCTGTTCCCCTCTTCAGGCCCTTGGGGAGGTGGTGGTGGTGGAGGCTTTGGGGGTGGTGCTGAGTCAGATGCAGCACCAGGTGGCATGAGTGGAGCCATGGAAGCCATCAGCTTGGCGTTGAAAATCTGCAAATTGGCAGCAAAATTCGCTGTGCTCTGTAGGATAGCCAGAAACACAATGAGAATGAGCTCTAGGGCGTGGTCTTTTATAGGGGTGCTTGTGCTTGTGGGACTTGTTCTATGGTGAGTTTTTATTGGAAAATATTTTAGATTACTTCAAAATGTAGTTTTACATTTTTTGGGGACACGAACAGTGTTCGCAATCAGAACATACGCTAATCGTGGGCGCGGTCACATGATAGGTTCGCGAACATTTTCGCGAAGGGAGCGGGTGTCCGCAGGACACCAAATGCACTGAAACTGTTTCGCGCATGCGCGTTGGTGTTCTACGGACACTGTTCGTGCCTTGAAGTGATTAAAAGTGAAATGAACAGTTATGGACAGGTGTTTGTTCTTAGAACAGTCTCAACTTGCCTGCGAACAATACGGACAGGCATAGCGTCCTCAGGACACTCCCATTTTGTTTATTTACGAACATCCTGGGACACTTGATGTGTTCTTAGAACAGTTTCAAACTGCCTACAAACAGTAGGGACAGGCATAGCGTCCTCAGGACACCCCCATTTCATTTATTTACAAACATTTTAGGACACAGCCTGTGTTCTTAGAACAGTTTCAACTTGCCTGCGAACAATACGGACAGGCATAGCGTCCTCATGACACCCCCATTTTGTTCATTTACGAACATCCCAGGACACATAATGTGTTCTAAGAACACTTTCATCTTGCCAGCGAACAATACGGACAGTGTCCTCAGGATACCCCCAATTCATCCATTGACAAACATTTCAGGACACAGCTTGTGTTCTTAGAACAGTTTCAACTTGCCTGCGAACAATACGGACAGGCATTGCGTCCTCAGGACACTCCCATTTTGTTTCTTTACGAACATTTTAGGACACAGCCTGTGTTCTTAGAACAGTTTCAACTTGTCTGCGAACAATACGGACAGGCATGGCGTCCTCAGGACACCCCCATTTTGTTTATTTACGAACATCCCAGGACACATAATGTGTTCTAAGAACACTTCCATCTTGCCAGCGAACAATATGGACAGCGTCCTCAGGACACCCCCATTTCGTCCATTGACGAACATTTCAGGACACAGCTTGTGTTCTTAGAACAGTTTCAACTTGCCTGCGTACAATACGGACAGGCATAGCGTCCTCAAGACACCCCCATTTTGTTTCTTTACGAAAATTTCAGGACACCGCATTTGTGCTTAGAACAGTTTCAACAAGCTAGAGAACAGTACGGACAGATATAGTGTTCTTAGGACAACTCCATTTTTGTTTCTTCACGGACATTCTGGACACCCGCGCTGTCCGCGGACACCTCAACTGCTTTTTTTTTAAAAAAAAACAAGAAATTAATTAGGACATAATATAATAATTTTACTTTATTTTAAATGTATGTTAAATTTATGACAGAGAAGGTGAGGCAGAAACTGAAACAAAAACAGGAGAATTGGGGGTTTCAGTAGGATTTATATGAGGTGAAGAAGGGATGGATGTCTCATCAAAATGTTTTGGTTCATAGAGAGGGTTTGTGGATAATTGACTGGGATATGGTGAGGGGGACAGGTACATGTGGGACAATGGTATGTAGTTGTTTGTGTGAAGTGATCCTCCACAAAGTTTTTTAAATTATTAAAATTTGCCAAGCGTAGGTCCATTTTTTCTTCTATGTGCTGAAGAGTCTTATCCAATACTGCTTTTTCTTTAGTATTTTCAATTTTTACATGGTCTGTACAAACAATATATATATATATGTTAAATGTATATAAAATAATATTAATTAATTGGTTTATATAGTAAAGTGTCTACCATTAGATTCACTATCTTCTGACATTTCCTCACGTGGGAAATGCTCCTCTAGCCACTCCAGAGTACTAGACATTTCTGTGAGAAAAAAAAACATAATATCATTTTTTTTGTATCTAATACAGAAAGTTTACAAATATATGAGTAAAATGCAGTACACTTACTATTTCAGTTAAGGTGTGTTCTGAGTGGTCTGTAGATCTGCTGTTGCTCTTAGTTGTGGAGTTTCTGTGAGGTAATCATGTTGGAAGCCTATCTTTCTTCTTTTGGTATATTCCATTTTAGATCATATTGGGCCTCATTACACAGTATGCAGTAATCATGGCGCTATTAGCGCCATGGTTGCCCAAGGCATTTTACCGTGTCCGCCTTGGTGGATGGCGGAATTACCGGCCTACTCCAAGGTGAGTGAGGCCGGTAATTCCCCATTCACCAAGGCACTTCCCCATTCCCATTTTTGCCCCCGTAGGGCTCAATGGGAATGGGGAAGGAGGTAATTACGGTACTGCAAATTGCGGTACCGTAATTAGCACCAAGGTCCCTTTGCGGGCCCGTTCCTTAACAGCTGGTAAAACCAGCTGTTGAGGTCGGGTCCGGCAAAGGGACCTCGTAGTAAGGCGGTAAGGGTTTACTGGTACCGGTGCCCTTACCGGTACCGGTAAACCCTTACCGCATATCGTGTAATGAGGCCCATTGTATTTAAATGAATGGTTAGTGTGTTATATGTATGGGTTACAATTCTTATTTATGAATACATATAATGTGTATGTGTGCTGGTTTGTGAATTTGTAAAATTTTCATATGTTATGATATAACAATTAAACATACCCCCCAGACTTTTTGGGTAGTGGTGCTGTTGTCCGAACATGTCCGCGGACATTAAAAGAGTTTGCGGACATCAAATTCAGTAGAGGGGGTTCAGTATGTTCTATGTTACTTGTACATAAAGTCAGAGTTATTATTGTTACGTTGCGTGACTAAAAACCTATGAAATTCAGTAAAAAAACGTTGTTAAAGGGCCATTATGGTTAAGTTGCGCTACTAAAAACCTATGAAATTCAGGGAAAAAACTTTGTTAAAGGGACGTTATGGTTAAGTTGAACTACTAAAAACCTATGAAATTCAGTGAAAAAAATTGGTTAAAGGGACGTTATGGTTCCAAGTAAAACAGAAAACCCCCTGAAATTCACCAGTTATGGTAAACTAAGCAACCATAACTCGCGCCACCACCGTGCACTGCTAAGACTAACACCCACAACATCAAAGATGACATCACAAATGTCATTGATGACATCACTGATGACATCACATGTCTGGCTTCCTCTTTTTTCCTTTACTGACATATCCAGGCCACATGGTTTTCTTCAGTAACAGTCAGGAACTAAACATTATAAACATACTATATTTGTAGACTTATTATTCAAGTATGTTCTTACAGTAATACCCTTAGGGTCCAGTCATATCATATGAAACATATACATATGGGAAGACACAAGCTTGAAAAACAGCAATCCTTTCTGTGCATGAAGATAATCAATAGAGTTATCAGCACTTTCTGATAGTTCTGTTGATTTTTTTTATTACTGTATTTTCCCTGTACATGCTCATATTTGTATACATTGTACTCACACTACTTTCCTTAGGGTCCAGTCACATCATGTGATACATGTACATAGGGTAAATTGCAGCTTTGAAACAGAGCAATCATGTATTTTCATAACGATAATCAGTTAGGTTATTAATTATTTCTGCTACTATATCTGCTTTTTTGCTTACTTCACTTTCCCTGTATATACCCATATTTGTATGTGTTATTGTGTCTCTTGTGTTTTGTCTGTAATAATGCAATTATGTTATACGTGGGTTTTATTAGCTACTTATTACGTATTTCACAGTACACAAAACTCTAATAAGAAAACAGTAATCATTTCATTATTCAACATTTCAACATTATGAATATTATACCTTTATCATGTATGCTGCACACAATGCCTATGTTTCTGCATGAGTAGCTTAGAATACTGGATAGAACTTCATAATAGAATGCTATTTATATCAATGCATTGCTTAATGCACTAATTAGCTCTTGATATTTATTCCAATGATCTTTGACACTTTTTTCTCAACATTATAATAAGAATCCCTTGTACAGACATTTCATGAAAAGTAAATGCAGATGTGATGTCATCAGTGATGTCATCAATGGCATTTGTGATGTCATCGTTGATGTTGTGGGTGTTAGTCTTAGCAGTGCACGGTGGTGGCGCAAGTTATGGTTGCTTAGCTTACCATAACTGGCGAATGTCAGGGGGTTTTCGGTTTTACTTTGAACCATAACGTCCCTTTAACAAAGATTTTTCACTGAATTTCATAGGTTTTAGTAGCGCAACTTAACCATAACGTCCCTTTAACAAAGTTTTTTCACTGAATATATATTAGTCTCAGTTCTAGCGTGGCCCATCTAGGAAAAATGACAATGTGAACAGGTTTGAGGCAGGGCTGTGTGCTTGCACCCTGTCTGTTTAATAATATACCTCTTAGATTTGACGGAGGCTATTGCCACTGCCTGTAACATCCCTTTAATCTAGGTAGCGCCCACATTAATGTTCTTATTTTTGAAGATGACATTGTGATTTTTGATCGAAAACAAATTGGCCTACAGCATGTGCTCCAAAAAATAGCACTTTTGTCCATGAATATTCTTTGCAGATTAATGTGGAAAAATGGCTGTTATGGAATTTTCCAATTCTAGTAGGTGTAATAGACCAACTCAGTGCATAGCTGGTAAACGATTGTTAGCCACCCAACAGATCAGGTACCTAGGGTTTTCCCTTCTATAACAACGCAGGGTATTGTCAAATTTGGCGAGATTGAGAATTAAAGCAAAAATGACATTACTAGCACAAATAAAAAAAGAATGCTAAATTTATATTTTAAAAAGTGTACCGAGTTAATGTTTGGAAGTCACAGACAACTTTCAGTGGGGGATCTGACAAGATTGGAAGGAAACGTGTGGTATAAAATATTAAATGTGCCTCCTAGTCTTCCAATGACATGGATAAGGCTGGAGTTTGGCTTGCAATCGATTCACACTATAGTTGACTGTAATACATTGATGATAATGCGCAAAATCCTCAGCCCTGCTATATGAAAATAGGACCTATTTAGATCTGTTTAGAACACATTTAGATATGCTTACAAAAACCCAAAGAAAGTCAAAATATAAGTGAAGCAATATCTTTGAGTATTTTGAGGTGACATTTCACTACTATGCGGATGATACACAGATTTTCATAAAGATTAGTAACCTTAATGACTCCATCCAGAGAGTTGTCCTTTGTCTAGTGAAAATGATCTGCTTGATGTCCCATAGTCGTTACAGTTAAACGCTTACAAAATTGACGTGGCCCTCTTCAGTCCTAAACATTTGCTAGCCAATATACTCAATAGCTCCCCCACTCCTTGGATTCCTGGGGTCAAAATTAAAAGACTTGGGATGCAATTGGTAAGCTAACCTGGGTAGTGGCATCCAGGTTGCTGCTAAAATTCAGCCGGTTTCTGTTCTCTTTGACTACTACGTCTTGCCCTGCCTTACAAAACCCCAAATGACCATGAAATGGCAGCAGGAGCTTTCGTAGATTCTCGCTTGGACTAGGGGAATGCCTTTCTGGCAGGTTGCCCAGAGAGACAAATGACTATCTTTCAGAAAGCCCAGAATGCAGCACTCAGGCAAATTTTAAAGAGCCTCTAAATCGACACATATTTCACCTCTGCTAGGTCTCTTCACAGGCTGCAAGTGAAGGAAATAATTAATTTAATACTTTTCATAATGATCTGCCTGGTTTTTAGATGCTTGCCCCCTTATATTTATACCAGAAGCTTAACTGGTATCATCCATCTTGAACACTCAGGTCTGCAGATAGGTTTCTCCTTAAGATTCACCCGGTTCAGTTTGTCTCAAGAGGGGACCAGCATTTTGCATTCTATGGTTAAAATTCTTCTGTTTGCTAAAGGGCATTACTTGACCTCAATGTAAGAGAGTAGCCAGCTTTTACTTTGTGTCATCTGCGCCCAAATGCAGTTGCGTCTACCAGCACATTATAAATCTTCCAAATCAAATCAAATCAAATATGAATGGGTGATGCAAAATGAACCATTAACACAATCACACTGCGCATGTTAACCAACACTTTTCTATATAAGTAGAAACAATAGGTTGGTCTCGCTGAGACCAACCTATTGTTTCTACTTATATAGAAAAGTGTTGGTTAATATGCGCAGTGTGATTGTATTAATTGTTTAGCCTTTGATTGGTGGTATCCCTGGGTAGGGTGCCAAACACAGATACAATCGCCTGCAGCAGTATTACCACTAACCACTTAATTGTATTTCTTTTTGATTATTTGTATCTGGCTATTATTCGTACAGGCGCTGAGGTTTCCAGTTTTGTTCTGCCTGGCTGAATTCATATGATGCAAAATTAAGCATTAACTAAAATACCACTTATATAGGCAAAACATGAAAATTCATAGGAAATATAAGTCAATGCCCAGGTATTTAGAACATGTTCCTGATACGAAAATCAGGTCTACAAATATGCTGGTCACTTTTCTTTTCTTTTTGTCCTCTTGTTTTTATTATTTATTTCATAAGACATTATCAACATATAATGATACAATGTGATATAAACAAATAAACCTGACCTGTCAGCAATACTATTCTCCTAGTGCACCATATCTGCTGCTGTTCATACTGGTTACCTTTCTCTTCAGGTATTATGTGCTGACTAAACATAAGAAGAATTTTGGAAGTAACTAAAAACAATACAGAAAATGTAATATAACCATACAAAGACTTGCAATCCACTAATGATAACTGGATTCAACTTCTGTCCTCCCCTCAATAACCTTTCCTTCTCTTATATTACAAGGGAGACTATACTTAGGTGCATTCGTATATCGAAAATACAGAATGTAAGAGGAATACCACTTAAGTCCATGCACCTACTCTCCTCTACTTTCTCCTTCAGCCTGTCCCACAGGTACTCGATAAGTACTTGCCCTGTGTGCCCAGTAAGTATATTTCCCTATCTTGTGCCCTCTAGATCAATCTTTTATATGTTGCCATCTTTATCATGGCCTCTTCCCAGCTCTTAGCCTGAGGTTTGTTTAGTGTGCTCCATAGCCTCAGTATAACCTGCTTAGCCACTAGTAGGACTGCGTTTAGCTACTGGCTTTCCCGGGTGTGGTGAGGTCTACCATGTCGGTCATGTCATGTAATATGGATAACCTTGGGACTAGTGAATTGTCTTTCCTAGTATTTCCTGGGATTCCTTGTGCACTATGCCCCAATAGTGGTTGACCTTTGCACAGGACCACAGTGTATGAAGGATGTCACTTTCTGATGCTTGACAACTCCAACAAATGGCCTAATGCTGTAGGTCTGCTGCCTGCAATTTTCTGGGGGTCGATTACCATGCCTGCAGTATCTTAAAATGTGTCAGCTGAAGTCATGATTCTCTAGAACCCGTTTCAAAATTAACAGTGATACAACTTTTGAACTCTTCTTTCATCTGTTGACCTATACGCTTTTGCCATTTTTCTTGTATTCCCTGTCTCCACAGAGGGCGTCTCTTAAAGTGGCATAGAAATTTCCTACGAATGCCTTCTTATACACCCAAATCTTTGTGGCTTTGGCCACAGGGGAGCTACTAATGCTTTGGTTGTGTTTGTTTGTTTGTTTGTTTGTTTGTGTGTTTATTTATTTATTTATTTATTTATTTATGTATGTATTTATGTTTATATTGCACCAAACCCTTAGGTATCTGGGCGCATTTCTTACATTTACATCAGTTATGCATTTACAAGTATCAAATTAGTATTTTCAACATATTTAGAAAATATTTACAGACAGTTCCACGAAAACAAGAGTTGAGAGATATACCGTGGGGTACAGAGAAGCAGTTGAGTGTAGATATATAGGTTGATTAAGGCTCCTGTAGGGTGAGCCACGTTTTTACATTATTCCTAGTAGGATGGTTCTGCTCTAAGGTCTGCAGGAAGTGTGTTCCACATTTTGGCTGCTAAAATCGGGAAGCTCTCTATGTTCTGTTCTCTATGAATCACTCACATGCAATGTGCGAGTTGCATGTATTTCCTGGTGTCAGATGGGCCATGTCATGTTTGGGAATAAGGACCCTTTAGTTATCTGGTCTATCTGGTCTATCTGGCCTATCTGGCCTACAATTCCTGGTATGACTCTGACCTAGCTACACTTAAATGAAAGTGTAGGGTGGCTGAGAGGAAATGGAGGACTTCCTATTCATTCTCTGACAAACTGGCCTGTCGCCTGCTACAAAGGCAATACCGACTCTCTGTCCTCACCAAGAAGAGAGTCCACATTCAAGATCGTGTCTCTGCGGCATCTAACAACTCAGCCACACTCTTTAAAATCTGCAAGGAGCTGGCCAACCCTGCTGCAGTCTCTACCCTGCCTGTTGCCTCCCAGGCTCTTTGCAATGCCCTTGCCTCTTACTTAATTAAAAAAAACCCAGGACACCCTGTCCACCCTCTTCACCCACACCCCTCCTCTGCCCTCCCCATCTGTGGTTGCTGACCCTCCTTTAGCCACCTCCCCACCATCCTTTTCGTCCTTTCCTCTTTTGTCCCCTAACGAGGTCCCTAGACAAGTCCGATCTATGAAAGCCTCGTCAAAACAGGTTCATCCCTGTTCCTCTAAAACCATCAAGGACCAGATTGACACGCTCGCTCCGGCCCTTGCTGATTTTTGCAACCACTCCTTTGCTTCAGGATCCTTCCCCTCCCTTCTGAAGCACCCCTTTGTGCATCCTCTTCTGAAGAAACCCACAGCGGATACTTCTTGTCCAGCTAACTTGTCGCCCAATTTCCATTGCTCCCTTTCTTGGCAAACTCCTGGAAAAGTTGGCCATCTCTCAGCTTAACCTTCATTCTAATTCTGTTGGCTGTCTCCATGACCACCAGTCTGGCTTCAGAGCTGTCAGAAGCACGGAAACTGCTCTCCTGAACATTCGTGAAGATCTGCTCTCCAACCTTGACTCTAACATTTTCTCTGTCCTCATCCTCCTCGATCTCTCTTCTGTCTTCGGCACGGTCAACCCTACCATCCTGCTCAACCGTCTCAGTGAAAACCTGGGTATTACTGATCAGACTCTGGCCTGGCTGACCTCTTTCCTCTCAGATTAACCCTCCCAGGTCCAACTTGGGTCTTTCCTTTCATCTATCTTCCTCTCTACCTGTGTTCCCCAGGGGTCTAATCTCTCGACCTGGCTTTTCAACCAATACCTGGCAACTCTCGCCCACTGCATTGCCACTTTCTGATCACCTAACTGTCATTCAAGATTGGTGTGCCGCCAATCATCTTTGTCTGAACGCCAGCAAGATGGAGATCCTCCTCATTGGCACACCTTCACCATCCTTTCCCCTCACTCTCTGGCCGGCCTCCCTTGGCACTCCTCCTAGCCCCACCTGTGAGGCTAAGAACCTCGGGGTCATCTTTGACTCCACCCTTTCCTTCTCCGCCCACATCTCTGAGGTCTCTAAAAAGTCAAATTTCCGACTGCACCTCCTCAGAGGTACTCTGCCTTTCCTCTCCTTCCCCCAGAAGCTCATGGTATCCCAAGCTCTGGTGCTCTCAAGCTTGGATTATTGTAACAGGCTCTTTCTAAATCTACCTGCCTCTACTCTCCGCCCTCTACAACTAATCCAGAACAGGACTGCAAGACTTGTCCTTGGCCTCAAACCCTGGGATCGTATCTCTCCAGCGCTGAAATCTCTCCATTTTCTCCCAGTGGATTCAAGGATAAAATTCAAAACCCTCTGCATTGTCCACAAGGCTTTCTGGGGCCTGGGTCCAAAATACCTTCAGCTATCCCTCTGCAAATACCTCCCCTCTCAAGCTCTTCGCTCCACTACCTGCACTAAAACTGTTTGTTGCCTTTATTATTTATTTATTGTTATTTATCAGTTTCTCCTCTGCTTTGCACTTTCCACTTTTCCCCCTTCCATGCACTTTTCCCCTCCCCCTCTCCCATGCACTTGCGTGTTCTCAATGCGCGCTCTGAATCACTTGTGTACGAGCGCGATAGAAATAAACTATCATATTGTATATTATCATATCTCCTTCTAGCAAATCCTTGTCCAAGGCCCAGAGCTTTCTAACTTGTCCAGAATACACCCTCCCCTCCCCGATTTGTATGATCCTGTTGTTCCAGAAAGGGACCTCTAAATGCCAGTGGTTATTTGCATTCTTTTAATTAAAATGGCTGTGATTTTCAGAGGTATCATGCTAAAGGTGTAGTTTAATCATGCTATTACAAACCTTTTTACAATATGAACCCACCCTCATATGGAGAAATTTAGTGAATTCCACCTTGTCATCTTAAGGGATGTTTTTTTCCATACTTCTTCTGTGTTATCTTTGACGATGTCTGCTAGGCCTTGATTTAGGTAGATTACGAGGTATTTCATGCCTTCCATTAGCGACTGGAACTGCACTTCCCTGATACTATGTTTGGGTGTGTTTTAATTCACTGGCATAATTTGCATTTGTTCCAGTTTATTTTACATCCTGAGAAGACATAGAAGGCCTGCACCATGTTCATGAGTTCCTTATAGGAAGTGCTGGGATTACTCAGTGTTAACATGATGTTGTCCACATACAGTAGATTTTCCATTTCTCCTATCAGTGTATGGGTTCCTGTAATTTCTGTGTTTCACCAGATATCAATGGATTGGGGTTCTAGTGCCAGGGTGAATAATATCGGTGAGAGTGGGTATCCCTGCCTGGTCCGTCTATTGATATTGAACTGTTCTGATATGTAGCCAACAGTTTTCACCCTAGTGCTGGGCTGGGTGTATAACGGTTTTACTTTCCTTAGATACTGATCCCCTAGAACATATTTCTGGAGCATTCGAAACAGGTACCTCCTCTCCACCCTGCCAAACGCTTTCTCTGCATCTAGAGAGGGCACAACACAAGTTTCTTGTCCGTCTTTCTCTTTCCAAAGTGTATGCAATAGAATTCTCATGTTGTCTCTTGCGTATTGTGTACCAATATCATTATTACTTTCCTAAGCTTTGCCGCTAATATCTTTGCCAAAATGTTGATGTCTGTGTTTATCAGGGATATTAGGCAGAAGCTATTACATTTCATGGGGTTTCGTGTTATAAGTGCCCTATTCGATTCTGGCTTTATTGCTCCCTCCCTGTCTGCTTCATTGAAGAGGAGTGATAGTGTTTCTGCAATCTTAATGCCCTCCACTTTGTAGAATTCTATGAGTAATCCGTCTTCCCCAGATATTCTTTCACACTCATCTCTTTAATGGCTTCTTTAACCTTATCTACCAGAATTCGGCCTCCCAGCATCTTTTGGTCCAAATTTCCCAGAGTGGCAAGGGGTATTTTGCTCATGACACCATCTTCTGTCTTCTGGTCAGGGGGTGACTCTGCAATATACACCATTTCACATAAAACTTTCAGAATTCTTTCCCTTTTTCATTCAGGTCTGTGATATCTCTGCCCAAGTATCCATCCCTGATTACAGTAATCCCTTCTTGTTTTTCCTTTGTTTTATTTGGGCAGCTAATATGTGACCCACTTTTCCTCTTTCTCATACTGTACTGCTTTTAGTAGAAATAAAGCATATTCTGCTTTTTTCTTTAAAGAGCACATTTAATTCAAATTTCGCTTTCCCAGCTGTCATTAGGTTCCCTTTTGATGGGTTTTGTTTCAATATTCGGGATAGACGAGTTATCTCTTTTTCCAGCTCAGTTTTGTGCTCATTGTCTTTCTTCTTCCACTCTTCTGCATACGCACCTCCCTTGCATATGATTTTGTGGGATATTTTGACCCACTCAGCTGTGCTATGCTACATCACTTTACTGCATTGGGGCAAGAAACAGCAAAATGTCTGCACTGACTCCTGTGCAAGCCAAGATCTCCAAATTCTGTGGTTGTAACAACCAGAAAATGGATGCACTACCCTGCCACCCATTTTCAGGTGGGGTGGAACAGAGTACTCATTCCAGGAATGTGCCAATGTGCTCTGCAACATTTGACATAGAGTGAAGTGAAAGTGGCAGTATCATTTTGCTGAAAACCCAAAATGCCTCTTAAAATGTCACTTTTTCAATCTTCAAAGTGCTGTTTGGCGCTAAATGCATCAGTTCTCATGAACCACTGTGATGAAAAAGGCCCTGCAATGCCCAGGATCATCCATTGTGTCTCAGAGCAACCGGGCTTCATTTGAATGACAGCTCCTGTATCTTTGGAAAAGCAACCAATGCTGCAGGGCACTGTATTGCTAAAGTGTTACCCAATTTAAATGTTTTTTGCTCCAGGAGTGTTGCCCCAACTCTAGATGTTACCACTCCACTCCTCAGCTTAAGAGTGCCACTTTATATCCAGCTGCTACTCTATCATATCCTAGCCTTGAATGTTACTCTGACCGCCCACTGTACCAAGAGAGTTATTGCTCCACTCCTCAGCTTCATGGCAAACTATGATTACCTGTCTCATTCTCACTATTTTCCCCTTCTGCATAGTGCAAAATATTGTATCCTGCAGCAGCAACAGTTATGTTGCCTTTAAGAATGGACTAGCCAAACTCGGATGTCCAAGACACTAGCCTCTCTCCTGCCCGACACCTTTCCTACCTTCCATGGCACCCTTCCCATCCAGCAACCATCCCTACCACACCACGCACAATAATAGCGGCCACCCAGCCAACTCCATCCTTGACCACTGTCCCGATCATCATAGACCCAGCAATCCTGTAAAGTCTAACCGCTCCGAATGCCACACCAAGCTCACCACACCTAAGCACCCTGAACCTACATACTCTATCATTCCCAACCTTGCCAACCACAAAATTAGACTAGGCGCTAAGCTCCCCCTCGCTACTAGCAGGACCTCCACCAGACCTTACAAAAAACCTGAGGTACCCAATAAACCCCAACTACCCCCCTAAAATGTGCCTTACTTGATGTTAGATCCCTTGCCGCCCACCCCACTGAAATCGCAGACATCATTCTCATTAACGATCTTGACTTTCTTTCTTTAACTGAAACTTGGCTACACAAAGCATCAGGACCCTACTTATCGCTAGCCATCCCTGATAACTACTCCATCTTCAAAGCTGATAGACCCAATGCAAGGGAGGAGGTGTACAATTCATATCTAAATCAACATTAGACTGCAGATCAGTCTCCTCTTCATCGCTCAAATCCTATGGGCTTCTCACAGTCAAGCTACAAACCGCTCCCAAAAGTACGATCTCCTTTCACCTCATATACAGGCCCCCAGGCCCCCCGGGAGCATTCGAAGAAGACATTACTTCACTTATTGCTGAAAACTCCAAACCTCTAGGTCAAACCATTATCCTTGGAGACTTTAACCTTGGTTACAATGACCCTAATGATGCCCCAACCATATCACTATCCAACGCCCTAACTGTGCACGGCTTCACTCAATTTAGTGTCTCACCCACACACCAGAAGGCCAGAACCATTGACTGGGTAGCGACCCTCAATTGCAAAACTTCTTGCAGGGCCCCCCAACCTCTCACCTGGACAGACCACCACCTCATCCCTATTGAAATTAACATCAATCTTGCAGTACCTATAAAGTGTACTATGGCACCTGCCTGCCCGACTAGAAATAAACGCAACATTACTGCCGAAGCCCTACTACCTTTGGTCCTACCTACCCTCAATGCATTACCAGCTAACGCCAATCTAAACCTCCTGGTCGACACCTACAACGAAGCCATGGCCAATGCCATTGACACCATCGCCCCACTGAAGTCACGCTTAGGTAAACCAAGAGCTCATCTGAACTCATGGTACACCCCTGAACTTAAGCTACTCAGAAAAAAGAAAGCTAAGTTAGAACTCCTATGGAAAACAAGTCCATCAGTTGAAAACAAAACCAATCTGACAAACATCCCCACATTGTATAAAAAGGAGATAATTTGCACTAAAAAGATGCCAACAACGTCAGGATAGATCAAGCAGACTCTTGTACCAAAGAACTCTTCAAAATACTAAAGGAACTTGAAAACCCCAACCCACCGCCAGACACCTGCACGAAAGAAAAACCCTGGTGCACTAGCATCCAAAATGCCTTCAACAATAAAATTGCAGGACTTCAAACCAAAATTGAAGACAAGTGCCAACAACTCTCTAGTAGCAAGTCTACTAATCGTAGCATACCAATTCCTATCAAGACAGATGCAGGATTCCAATTTAAAAAGTTTACCATCATAGAAGTTCAAAAAATCATCACCTCCCTAAAACCGTCCAATTGCAAAGGAGACAGCTGCCCCACCCAGATCATTAAAGACACAGCCAGAGATCTCTCCCCGTTCATCACCAAACTTATTAACCTATCCTTTGCCAACAATTCCGTCCCTAATAACCTTAAACAATCCTGGGTTCTCCCACTCTTAAAAAAACTTGACCCAGCCATACCCACCAACTACAGGCCCATCACTACTGTACCATTCCTGATAATAATTCTGGACAGAGTGGCTTACCTCCAGATTCAGGAACACCTGGAATCTAACCAACTGCTTGGTATACGTCAATCTGGCTTTAGACCACAACACGGAACAGAAACTGCCCTTGTTGACCTCAAAAGTCAGATTGATGAAATCAAGGACAAAGGTAATGCCGGCATCCTACTCCTCCTAGACCTCTCAGCGGTGTTCGATCTAGTTGATCACAAAATCCTTTGCAGCCACTTATCCACCGCAGCTCACTTCTTCCCATCAGCCTCCACATGGATACAATCCTTTTTGATGAACAGAACTATGAGGGTCTTCTCCACCACAGTGTCAGCAGACCCCATCCCCATCACATGCAGAGTCCCACAATGCTCCTGCGTCTACCTCACGCTCTACAATATATTTACAAAACCCCTATTCAACAAACTGGACCGTCTGGGTGTCACCTACACCAACTATGCAGACGACACCCAGATACTCCTTACCATCTCAGGCAATTACATTGTGGACATCACCCGGATTAACAAAATCTTCTCCGTCATTCAGGCATGGATGGCTACACACGGTCTATGTCTGAACGATGAGAAGACAGAGCTTCTCCTTGTCGGCTCTCCTAGTAACTTGTCCAAGTTGAGCCCCAGCTACAACAATATAATCGTCGATGGCAACACTATCGCTATTGTCAAAAGTGTAAAAACCCTAGGCTTTTACCTTGATGCTAACACCAATCTCACCAAACAAATCAATATGACCGCCTCAGCCACTGCCTACACTGGCAAGCTGATCAGGGCCAGCAGACCCTTCCTAACCCCTTATAGTTGCCTTACTCTTGCCAGGGCCCTCATACAGTCCAAGCTGGACTACTGCAACAGCATGTACCTAGGTGCCAACCAAACCATAATCTTCAAACTTCAAGTGCTACAAAATAATGCACTACAAGCAGCTCTTAACATCCCCAAGCAAGAGCACATTTCCACCATCAGAATGTCATGCAAGTGGCTGTCCATAAAACAAAAAATTGATTTGAAAACCCTCTGCCTTACCTACAAGGCTTTAAACCAACTAGCCCCACCATATCTCACCAATAAATTCACCATGAAACCCGCCAATAGAACCACCAGAGCCTCCAACACATTATGCTTAACAGTACCTAGATTCTCTTTAAAAAGAGCAGGTGGCACTAGCTTCGCAGTACTTGCCCCCCAACTCTGGAACACTCTACCACTCAACATAAAAACCATTGAGTCATTTCAGATTTTTCATAAACATGTTATTGACTGGCTACTGACTAAAATATAACACCCACTCCTTTCCGCTAATGATCCAGCATACGACATACTGCTTAATCATGTTTGTAATTTGTAATTTGTATAAATGGATGTACCTGAAACTGCACATATCCCACTTGGTTGGATTATGGAAATATATATATGCCACTTTGTAACCGCTTCCTTAAGCACCCTTCTGCCTCTGGGTCTGGAGCGCTATATAAATAAAATAAACAAACAAACAAACAACTAAATCAGAGACTTTGTTTTTCATTTTACATGGGAAACACGGCTAAAACTTTGCAAGTGTATCTAAAGTATCAGCTGTAAGAGAAAGACTCTAAACAGATGCTTGATACATTTATCCATGCTGCTAACAACTCCAGCACTCAAGCAACGAACTAGATCTGTACAAAGTGCATATTTGCTGCAGATGAAAACTGAATTTAAAGAAATCAGTTAAATGTGCTTTTTCCTGAATGAAGAGCAAAATTGCCTATTTAAAAGTACATTGTTGTGTAAAGGCATGCTCATTTAGACATGTGAAAATATTTCTTGCTGGTAAAAGTATTCCTATAAACTATTTTGATTCCATAGGTTTCAGGTGAGATTTAAAATGAGAAAATAAAAGCTAAACACAGGATAAGTTGGCAAACTACATATAAAAAAAAAACTTGCTCTACCAGTGCTAGCCCTGAGAAAAGGTGACACCTCATAAACTGCTGGCACAGGAAAGGCTAACTGCTAGCTTGGAGGCTTTGGATTCCCAGGATAATGGGACTTCCCAAGTCGTCATCAAACATTTGTCTTTGCTCCAGGCTGAGACAATAGCAGGCTAAGACTCTCACCTTTCAAGTGGGAGGGGCAGTAAACTTCAGTCAAGAGAGAGGCCTCTAATCCTGCTTCAAACAAAGTGATATTTGCTTACAGTTGGGGAAAAGGAAAAAAAAACTGATAAGTGGCAATAGACTTCCTGTTGGTTTTAAAAAGCCTATTTTGTAAATGAACTTTCAAGACATTTAACTTTGCAGCAAGAATGAGGACAAATATGAAAGTTGGTCATTTTAAATCTAATTTCATGCTTTTTCTGTGAAGACTTTGTAGAACTCACTACTGCATAAGGAAAAGAAGTTGTAAAGAATGACAGATTGTGGGGAAAGTATTTATAGTGCGCACATAGCATTTTGTACACACATCCCAGGAGTAAATGCGCATCTGTGTAGAAAGTTGGGAAATGTTAGGCCAAATCCTTTGTGGGTAAAATTGCCAAAATGTAGCAGAAAGGCTAAACCAGGTCCCACAGACTTGGGGTTTGGATTGAAATATGACCCACACAATATGTAACCTATGTATCTGATTTTCTCAGAGTTTATCACTGTATAAATATGTATTTGTGGTAAAATTAAATTTTGGTTTTAGGAGCTAGGGGAGGTTTCTAGACATTGTAAAAGTAACACCATAAACATGACATCCTTTTATGTGATCCAACAATTGAAGAGTAAAGCGGAAACTATGCTCTTGCCCAATCCTAGCATTATGGGTGTGGACAGTAAGCCTCCCCCTGCCATATACTTTAGTGATGCAATTTAGCATGATACATAAGGGAACCTGACAACACACACACTCTGATTCCTGCCTTTCTTCCTGATTTCCTGCTTGATCATGATTCCAGATTTGATTGCAAAGCCAAGGTCAATGCATTGCTGAACTCCTTTTAAGCTAAGACTCAAATTCTAAAAATCCAAAAAATCCAAGGGAAGATATCCATTCTCCAGTAACCAGAATGGCCAGTCTAGTGCAGTTTAGTCCAGTCTGTTGACCGGAACTTCCCATCTGATCCTGTCCTGCCCAATTTGCCCAGCTGTCCTTGGTTAGACCCGATCCATGTGATGACCAGAACTCTTGATGGTCCAAAATCCTAAATTAAAGTGGACTGTAAGTATTAATAGGAATTATAGAAAAGTATAGCATACCTTGCCTTGCCTTGTCCCATCCCAATCTCTAAACCATCCTATCCTTACCTTAAAAATGTGCAACATTGTCGGAATCCTTATTGGCATCCTGTATTCGATTTATCTTGCTAAGCACCATTTCTTTAGTCATTTTTATCTTGTGTAAATCTTAAGTTATCCATCCTACTTCGAGTGATCTGACTGGTTCTGCCGGGGCGAGCACTGGGGATTTGGTGTTGAAGTCATGAATCAATTCCAGAGCGTACTTTGTCCCTCCTTGGTATTCTAGCCGGAATACTCTAGTCTAGAGTAAAACTATAGTAAATATTTTCTTGTCCAAACTGAGTTTCTTTTCTGTTTTCAATGCCTGATTTTTCTAAAAACACCTCTCATTCTACATTGCATATCTCCCTCAGTTTAATAGCTAGAGACCTCATTTCAATTCCAGAGTGTACCTACACCTATAGCTACATCCCAACCTAAAAACTCCAAATCAGTGAATTTCACCTGTTTTTCTTAAAAACCGTTTGGTTAATTTTAGACGGGAATCCTCAATTTTTTTTCATGTGTGATTTTTATTCTATATTATTTTCACCCGTCCATTCAGATTCAAAGTGTTTACTTTTGCTTAAACTATAGCTCATGATTGTTAGTATCTTTCCAATGTTGTTCCCATAGAGAGCATTACTGATTTAAGGATTTCTGCACACATTCATTGTTTTACACAGCCATTTCCGAAATGTCATTTTAAAGTGTAAGATTTCGAATTCGTTTTTCTCCCTTGTTCATTATTCCATATTCCTGATTACCTGCTGCTTCATTATATCTAGTTAGAATTGTTTATTTGTGGGTTGAGGAATATTGCAGGGGGAAATCCTAACTTAAGTGCTATCTTTCCAAACAAGCCAAACGTGTTCTTTTCTCTTGTGTTTTCTATTTTGTGTTGATAAAAGGTGAATTTAAGTGCCTTACATATCTTCCTATCTGTTATTCTCACCACATTGGTGATTGCTGCTCCCTATTTAAAAGTATCTGTTTTATTTGAATTTTAAATAAATAAATAAACAAATCCATAAATAAATAAATAAATAAATAAATAAATAAATAAATAAATAAATATTACCTTTACCAACCAGCCTGATTTCTGGTCCATTGTGACCTGGGGCATTTGAGAAGGGTTGTGATATGAGTGGGATATAACTCAAAATATTGAACCTACAGACGTAATAAAATAAGCATTTCAGCTGTGCGCTGCATACTAGGCTGAGACCGGGGTGTATTGCCTGATTGAAATACTTAACACTTTCCATGCAGCCCAAAGGCTGAGGAGATAATTCCCTATAGCATGTCCGAGTTCCTGTTTGTCCTGTGGGTACTTAACTATGCTTGCATTAATTTTCCACCTTTTCGATTAGGGTCTTTTCCATTATGTGTTTAAGTACATGTACACTACTATGTGTTCTGAAATGCCTCCCCGTGGAATTTCACATTGTAGTATTTTTGTGATTGACTGATGCAATATAAAATAATAGTCGTATAGTATTTTTATTGGCATTTATAGAATACAGCAACAATTGCTTCTCGGTTTGCACATCATATTGTATCAGCATACATGGCTGTAGTTAAACAATAATAATCTTGGAACCAAACTAAACAAAACAAAACAAACAGTCTTACATCCAGATATTGTATTGTAGAGAACACATCTGTTTGTATAAAGCGGTATAGCTGTGCTTGGCAACCGTGTTACCATCTGGGGTCAGGGGAGTGGCTGGCTGGGATGCCCTGTCAGATCAAATTAGGTCTCTGCAGCTTGGGCTTCTCGAGAACAGGCGTGGTTTGTTCATGGAGGCTTATCGTCCGAGGGGTGGAACATGTCCCTTGTGAGTATTTTCCAGACCTTGAACGCGGGCCCTATTTTGTCTCCAGCTCTGGCCACCCCATCACACCATACCTTTGTTTCTGCATCAGAACAATGTTCCAGTTTGCTATGCCATCTGGAGTATTGTGGACCTCCTGCTTTCTTCGACGCCATAGCAATAGATTGTTTGGCTAATACACATACCATAGCCATGAATTTAATTATGTGCCTGACTTTGCTGAATCTTGGGTAGGCCCCCAGCAGACATTCTTTAGGATGTCCATTTGTACCTGATCACCCCCGCTTTCTTACAGGCCAGCTCTATTTTGGCTCCGAATTACTGCACTTTTGAACACTCTCAGAACATAAGCATTATTCATGCTCCCTCCGACCCACAACCTTTGCGTTGTATTTGGCTATTCTAGCCGGGGTCATGTAGGTTCTGTACAGAATGTTTAGTTGTATTAATAAAAACCGGGCATTTCTTGATACTTCTCGGGGAAATGCAAACATTCTTTCCCATTCCTTTTCAGTAATGACAACTCCTATATCTGATTCCCACCATTGCTTTAGTTTATTACTCTTGGGGTTGGGTCTTTCTGCCAGGGAACTGTAGAGTCTAGACACCCGCCTCCATCCGTCACCCAGGTTATGCAACAGCGCTAACAGTAGGTCCTCCTCTGGTTCCCCAGGCCATTCCCTCCAGTGCCTCTTTGCTATCTTCCTAATCCTTTGGTCCCATAGGAACTGTCCCTTGGGTAGTCTTTCCTTTTCTCCCATGGATTCAAACTCTCTGAAGACCCCTTCCTCATATGTGTCCCCCAGGTGTAAATACTGCATTCCTCCTATAATCTCATGGTTGTCAGGTCTGCCTTGGTTACAATTTATGCCTCCACGGTTTGCATCCCTTCTCCTCACAATAAGGTATCTGTCAAATTGACTTACATCTCATGGTACTTGGCATTAAATGACACTGCTCCCGCTGTACTCTCATGCCTTACTAATGGCATGTTGTGTTTTTATTTTTCCCTTTTTTCCCCTCCCTCTCCTTTGTTTGCCTTCTCAACCTCCCTTCCCCCTGCATTTCTATTCATATCCACCTTATTGTGCAATCATTCACTTAATGGGAACTGCATTTGTTGTTGAATTTGCTGTTTTTACCATTACATTACATTGGAATTTGTGGTTCATTTGACATTTTGAATTGCCTGGTTTGACTTACTGTCCCTTGTGCCTTTGAAATTGTTGTCATGGTGACTATGAATGTTTTTATTACATTTTTATTCTTTGTTGCAATATGTGCCATTTATATTTAATATCTATCAGCCTCAGATGAAGAGCCGGTTTTTTTGCTCGAAACACATGTCAGTATGACCATTCTACATTAATAAATACATTACTGTATTTTGGATAAAAACATTTTGCATTCTTTGGCGCAGTGTTTCTTGGCATCTCTCAGTTTGTTTCCAAGGTAGCCTCATCTGCCAGCCACTTGGCCGCGAAGCTGAGTTGTGCTGCTAGGTAGTATCTCTCCAGGTCGGGTAGTTGGACTCCACCTTCCTTATAAGGTAGTGTGAGTGTAGTCAGGGATAGTTTATGTCTGGTGTGGCCCCGAAGGAGTTCTCTCAGCAATTTCTCTAATTGACGGAAAAAGGAGGTTGGAACATAACAGTGTACATTATGGAAAAAATATAAAAACTGTGGTAAGACTATCATCTTGGCAATAGCAACCCTGCCCATCACTCATAGTGGAAGCCTTGCCCAAAACTTCATGGACTTCCTGAGTCCCTGTATCGTCCACACAGTGTTTCCTTCTTGTGTTAATGCAGGTGTGTGCCAGACATTCACTCCAAGGTACCTGAACGAGTGCAGTTGCCACTGGATCCCAACAACCGGGATTTCACTTTCGGTTTTGTTCCGTAGCCCTGCCAGTGGAAATATGCTGGACTTCTCACTGCTAAAGGAGATCCCTGACACATCTGCGTAATTCTACAGTATATTTAAGATCGTTGGCACATTAATATGAGGGTCCCTCAGGTATAGCAGCACGTCATCTGCGTATAAGGACACAATTGGCCTCATCACGAGTCTGGCGGTAACCCTTAAATGCGGTGGTAGCGCTATTACCACCGCATTTAAGGGTCCGCCAGATCAAGCCCTTGGCGGATTTCCCCCGAGCTCTGAGCTGGAGGGAAATCCGTGGCAAATTTGCTGATTTTCGCAGCTATTCGCCGGCGGGAAATCCACCGGTGGTAAATAGCGCAAAATTTCCCCATTGGGCCCAATGGGGAATGAGGAATTCCCGAATGGGCCCAATGGGGATTGGGCACTAACCGTTCCGCCAAACCTGTGATCCGGCGCTAATAGCACTGGAGGGTTGGCGGTAGGGCTAATAGCGCCCAACTTGTGATGAGGCCCAATATGTTGCATTCCGCCCACACTGATACCTGCGTCAAAGTATTGTTTCCGTAAGTATATGGCTATAGGTTCCACTCCCAGTATATAGAGCATTGGGGACAGTGGGCAGCCTTGTCTGGTGTCCCTCTGGATATCCCAGGGTGCCAATACTATCCTGCCAGTTTTTACTCTTGCAACCAACGCTTCATATAATATCTTGATCCAGCCAATAAAATACTTGTCCAGCCCAAACTGCTTCAGGGTGACTATCAGCCATTCCCAATAGATGGAATCAAATGCCTTTATGGAGTCTAAGGATACCACAGCATAGTTTCAACAATGGAAACTTACCTTAAAGTAAACAGAATACCGATAGGTTTAAGAATTTGCATTTTTCCATCGTTTGATGAAGAAGACATTGAAGGATTTCAAAAATGGGAAGAATTACTTACTCAAACATCGAGAGAAATGATGATGAGGCTAATAAACAATGCTAAACAAGCGCATGACAAATTGACAAAAGAAATTGATGCAACTAAAAAAGAAATAGAACAACTAAACGTACCGGAGGCAACGTTCATAAACTACCAAATATTGGATGTCTACATATAGTGGTATACCAAAGAACTTAAAATCAAAAAACAAAACAAATTCAAACGAGATGAAATGGATTACAAATTCAAGAGAATATATACGTTTCAAAAACCAACAGGACAAAGGAAATACACACCAAAACAAAGTTTCAAACCAAAAACATCACAACAAATACCAACTACCCCACCATCTTCAGAAATAGGATCTTTGAGCGATTTAGAAAGAGAACAACCAAGCATTTCACAACCAACAATTGATAACAACATAGGAAGAACATCATCAGCTTTTTTAGAGGAATACACCAAATACAAGAACAATCTCGCGCACAAGAGGAACGACCACAGAAATTAGGGAACGTGAAAGCACAAGGATAGAAGGTAAGTGAAATAAGAGGAAATGCTAAGGAAGCAGATTCACTTTAAGATCTAAATTAAAAGTGATAGTGACGAGGTGAATGCTACAACAAATTCACCAGATTTGGTGTTCCTCTCTCTCCCCAGCTTTACTTAAAATTGGGACAGCAAAAGGGGAAAAGGTTCCTTTAGGCAAAAAGACTGCAAGTGAGTGCACACAAGTGCTAACAATATGTGTACCAAATTGCTATCTGTTTTCAACATTTTTCCACACTGTAAAAGAGCAACTAATCACAAAGGTTTAGAAAAGTAAAATTTGTGTGAAAGTTAACTATACTAGAAGTGCTTGCAACACAATTTAAGGGACACTAAACAAAACATGTTTTTCTTTATTTTCAGACAAATATTTCTCTTGTAATGATATCAAATGTGTCAAAAAAGGATTGAAGAATATGATACATGAGTCAAAAAAATTGATTTGTTATTCCCTCCTGAAGATCTGTCTGGAAACCTAAGACAGTGATACACATTTAGAGGGCATTGATTTGAGGACATCGATTCATCATTTTGAAAATAAACACAGATTTATACACCATCAAAATTGGATTATACCTTTCATTTTATATTTATTTCAACTAAAAAGTTCACTGAGGGTGCAAGACATTTGGTTTCTGTCTTTTTTCTTAAAAGACAAATTGTTGCATCATGTTCTTGTGAATCCGATGTTTCTGCAATTATATGTTGCTGTCTGCGTAAGTTTATCACTGTGTTCCTCCCTGGTATGAACCTGGTATGATTCTCGTGCACTATGGACCCAATAACTTTCAATAATCGTTTGGCCAGAATAGTTGTTAGTATCTTTATATTGTAATTTAGCATTGCCAGCGGCCTGTACGAGCCACAGTCATGACTGTGGGTTTTGCAGGCTTGGGTATAGGTATCACTAGTGTTTCTCTCATGCTCCTGGGTAGTACTTTTATATCATATGCTTCCTTAAAGACCTCGTGTAGGATCTGGGACAACTCAGAAGAGTATGCCTTGTAGAACTCTGGGGGGAGCCTTTCGCTTCCGGGGGTCTTGCAAGTGGCTAGCAACTTGATCGCGTCACTTTCATCTTCCACCGTTAACTCCTCATTGAGCTTTGTCCAGGCAGGGCAGACCAATTTCGTCTAGTGTCTCTAAGATATCTTCTTGGGGTGTTATCATGTCGTGCCGATACAATCGGGAGTAGAAATCGCTAAAAGCGTCATTAATTGATGGTTGCATTGTGTGTACCAAGCCAGAATCATCTTTTATTTCGATAATTGAGTGCCTCAGACTCTCTCTTTTGCACAGCCATGACAATAACCTGCTGGGTTTGTCCCCCTCTGAGTGTGCCTTAGTTGTTTTAGCTATATAGTCAAACTTTGACAGCCTGGACCAGGTATCTTGGCACTCATTTCTCACTGCCGCTAGCTCTAATTCTGACTCTTTGGTTTTGCAGGCTGTAGCCTCCATTCATTTTATCTTCCTTTCACCCTCTTCTAATTCATTACGCAGTGTCTTCCTAATGCCCCCGGCAATAGCAATAGCCTCCCCTCGGATTACAACTTTCAAAGCTTCCCAGACTGTGTTCCAACCGTTATTGTCCCTGTACTCCTCTATTCTGGTCTGAAGACCCTCCTTAAATGCACCATCGGTCAATGCATCAGCTGGCATGCGCCATAGGGATATGGGCGGCCTAGGACCCCTCATTTTCCATTCCATTAAAAGGGGTGAGTGATTTTATATCGACCTGCCCAGGTATGAGGCCGACTCCACCTGTGGAAGGTGCACCCTATCTATTAGCAGGTAATATATCCTTGTGTATAGCCTGTGGGGGGACGAGATGTATGAGTACTCTCTGGGTGTCACTCCCTCCACACTTCCGCTAGATCTAAGTTCCCTATCACTTTGTTGAGGGATGAGGGGACCATCCTCAGTCCCTGTGCTGGGGTGCTGGATCTGTCTAGGGCTATATCGCGTACACAAATGAAGTCCCCTCTCCTGATAAAGAGGCAGTTGCAGTACGGAGCCAGCTTGGCACATAGTGTAGATCGAAATGCTGAGGTTCCACAGTTAGGGAGATAGGAGTTAACAATGCAGACCTCTAACTGTTCGATGTTCCCTCTAAGTATCAAGTACCTCCCCTCTGCATCTATCTACTTAGTTGTCAACCGGAATCGCACTGCATCATTTATCCATGTGTATACTCCTCTAGCGTATTTAGAGTATGCTGAGCCGTATCCCTGCCCATCCCAGTATTCTGATATTTTGTTGGTGCTATCAGTAGTGAGGTGTGTTTTTTGTAACAGGGCAATAGAGATTTGTTTCCTTTTAAGGAACGATTTGAGCCTGCTCCTGCGCATGTAGGTGCCAAGCCCTCTGACATTCCATGTCAGCACTTTTATATCAGCAGCCATATTTATTTAGTCAAGCCCAGTTCCCGCTGTCGCCCATTCTTTGTTTCAAGGTGTACCTCGTCCTCATGCGGTGCAGGCCCCCACCTCTTGTATTGAATTGTTTAGATGTGTTACTCCCACTATGTGTGCTGATGTGAAGACCTTAGAACAGTTCAGACAACAAACAACCCAATCAAAGCATATTTGTCCACTTTCGAGGTTCGAAACACTGTAAACAACCAACCAAACTAAAACCAAATAACTACGCTCAGCAGCCGCATTCCAACTACAGTGCTCGAGCACCCCTGCACTATCATGGCCCATCCAGACCTTCATGACTGGGTTTTTTTGGTGCGGGCAACAGGCCTGCACCTAACAGTTAGCGGGGTGGGGCCTCCGTCCTGGTTCGAGGGTCGTGGTCACAACCCGGTCAAGAAGTGAAAAAACGTAGCCGCGGTAGTAGTGAGTGTGTATTATTTCCTCATGGAGATGCTGTTGGCCCTTTGGTTGTCCTATTTCCGCTTTCGTCTTGCTCTTCCCCGGGCTGAGTGGCTTTCAAGCGGCTGTCTGCTCTCTGTTGTCCAAGTTGTTGTGCTCCAACCACATCATAGCTGCCGGTGGTGTCTCCAAGAAACGGGCGTCCTTTGTAGATTACTTTAAGTTTAGATGGGTACATGAACATATATTTGAGATTCAGCAAATGGCCTTGCTTTGACTGGGACAAATGAGTTTCTTGACCTTTGGACTGCAGGCGTGTAGGCCGGGTATATGGATATGCTAGCGTTATCACGCTGAATCGGCCCACCTTCTCTGGGGTGTTTCAAGATGACTTCTCTGTCTCAAAAGTTCAATATCTTTGCTATTATGGGGCGAGAATGTGAGCCCAGAGGTGGCCTTTTCTGCAAAGATCTGTGGGCCCTTTCCACTTAAAGCCCTGCGAGAGGTTGCCCGCCCCTACTTCCTGTAGTATTAGGTTTTCCACAAAGTTTGTGGGGGCTAAGCATTCCATCCCTTCCGCAATCCCTAGTAAGCGTACGTTATTCCTCCGGGAATGCCCCTAAGCATCTTCAGCTCTGGCTTCTAGTGCTGTCTTTTTCTTTTCCAGTTCTAACAGTCTCTGCTCAAGGTCTTTGGTGGTGTCCTTCATTTCTCTCAATTCCGTTTCGGTAGTTGTCACCCATTCGGTGAGGTTCCAGACATCCTGTCACATTAGCTGCATGTCGGCTTTCGCCTCCCCTATTTTGGCATCTATGAAGGTCCTTAGGGCAGCAATCACTTCTAATACCTGGTTCTCATTGCCGCCAGTCTCCAGGGAGGGTTGGCTTTTTTGTGCTTCACTGTCGCACTGTGGAGATCCCTTGGGTCTGACCACATTGAAGGAGTCCATGATTGTGGGGTCTTTTCTGTTTTTGGTTGAGGGCATTGTTGCTTTGTGGGTGCTGAGGCGGCACGGTGGCAATTTAATGACTGAGGGACATTTTGTTGCTACGTGATCGACAATCAGTGTGCAAGTGCCGGGTCCGGAGCAGACCAGTGGCTTGCGAGCAGTGTCCACCAACTGTGCCCTCTTGGGACTATTATCTGGTTTCTTTTGTTGGGCCACAGTATCGGCGTGGGGACAGGAAGACCATTGGGCTCAGAGTGAGTGCCGTAGCCAGCCTCGCCTTCACTGTCGTAGAGGCCGCGATATTGAGGTATATTCGTTCTCCTGATAGTGTGACCCTGTTTATGTTATATGCTTATGCGAAGTCTCATGCCCTGGTGCATAATAGTCCTCTTTGGGGCTGGGGCTGCGGTATAAACTTGTGCCAATTGCGGTTGTGCGTTGCACCACGCGAGTTCCCCTATAGTACAGTGCCTTATGGCATCTAAGTCAGTGGCCCATGTCTGCCGTGCTCGGCGCTGATCTAGCTTGTGTTGTCTTGCTTCCCCTCCGGCGCTCCTGTTGGGTTGTGTTCAGCTGCAGGGCTTCGTCCCCATGCTCAGGTGCTTACCACCTCCCCCGGTTAGTGTTTGCTCTTGCAGGGGCCTCGTTTAGCCAGACCATGAGTGCCCCAATGGCCAATTATCCCAGGTCAGCCCACACAGCTTCACGTACCTGCTGCCCCTTCAATTCGGAGTCAAAGCAGTGTTAATGGAATGCACAAGCTCCCGCTATTCCCAGCACGGTGCAGCGAGCAGGCTCCTCATCAGTCTGATGTGGAAGGTCAAGTGGGGACAGTTTTTCCAAGCCAGCTCCGTTTCCCCCTGATGATCCGGGGGCCGCCATGTGCAGCACCAAGGCGGGGCAGTCACTCCTGTCCGTTTAACGTTAGTGTGCCGCACCTGCAGCCCAGGGGCTTCTGAGTGCCGCCTCTTCCTTGTCCATGCCGCCGCAGGGTTGGGTGCTTCCCTGTTCGTGGTGAGGGGTCGCAGGGCCGATGCACGTCACCGGTGGGGATGGTCGTCTTCGTCGGTTGGTACGTATCACAGCCCACTGCCTTCTTGCAGTTGCGCGGCCGCTCTCCGTTGCCACGCACCTTCTGTCAGGAGCAGACCTTTCTCCAGCTCATGGCAGCATCGGAAGAGCAGCCGCCATCTTGGTCGCTCGGGGGGCGCTGCTTTCACGGATAAATGCACCAGTTGCTGCGCTCCGATTCCGTCCGTCGGTGCTCGGCGGGCCTGGGGAATCGTTTCTTGCACCAGTACGTGCTTTTATAGTGTGATTTTTCTTTATATTAACGCGGTTAGCAGGATCAGTAGCAGGCTCGTGACAGGGGCTCTGTTGGAGGACCTCTCTATTCCATGGGCTCAGGCCACACCCCCCGGGGTCAAATAGGCCATGATCTTCCATTATTTCTTTTAAAATGTCCCTGTCTCTTTTATTCCCGCTGTTTGGGTCTGTCTGACACAGCTACAAAGGGGCCTAACACTAGGTTTCAGTCCCCTCCCAGGAGTATTTGACATCTGTCCATCTTGGTTAGTGATCTATTAAGACCCGAAAAGAATGCTTGTTTATCTGCTGTGCATGTATCAGAGTCTATTTCTTCCCCCATGTGCACTTTAGCTGCTAAGAACTTACCTTATTTGTTCATCTGTGTCTTGGTTACTCTTTTATTTATTTGGACATTTATAAAGTGCACGTAACCCAGAGGCATCTAGGCGCTAGAACTTAGAGATTGGTTACAGAGGTGTACTTCATCAGGTACAGTTGCAGTACTTCATATATTCACCACATACACATATACAGATATACAAATCAGGTATGACATACATATTATTACTAGTCACAGCATGAGAACATATCAGCCATGGCATATGATCTTGAAGGTTGCAGGCACTGATACTTAGATAGGTTTACTTAGTAGTCTTCTTTATGGAAGTGTGTAGTTGATTTGGAATAGTCTGTCAGGACTAGGCCTAGTGTCTATTGTTGGGAATCTAAGCTGAAAAGTCGGGTTTGTTATCTTTTTCGGAATGAACAAAGAGATGTTGTTTCTCATTTGTAGTTGCAGAGTGTTCCACAGTTTGGCTGCTAGCACAGGGGAGCTAGAACCACCTGCTTTCTGTCTCTTGTATTCGTTATAGCAATGAGGTTGGAGTATGAGGCTCATGTAGGTCTATTAGTTTGGGTTTTGACATTCTGGTTGCTGAGATAAGCTGGTGTGTTGCTGGCCAACATTTTTTGAGTGAGAGTAAAAAGATTTTAAATTTGATCTTATCTTGGACCGGAAGCCAGTGGATGTGCGGTTGCATTTACGCATAAGGTTCACAACCCCACATTTTTTCCCTTTCTCTGAGCTGCTGTGATACATTCTCACCACTCAATCTATACGTTTGTTGAGGTGTGTTTCTTGCAGAAGCTCAATGACTACTTTTTTGTGGCTAGATATTATAGAATTATTTTGCGCATAATATAATGGTTCATGCCGGTTAACATTCAACGATATCACCCTAAGGCCTTTACTCATTGTTAAAGATTACATCTATTTGTGTTATGAGGACCTGGGTGGATGTTGCCAATACCCCTACCTGGTATACTGGAACGTTCATCCCACTGCCCCATCTGTGCCCTCCTCTCCTATCCTCAGTATTCTTCTCCCATGTAAGTCAAGTCATGAAACCCATAAACTGAAAAAACAACTAACAGTTAAAACCATAACATGCGCCAGGAAGGTCCAGTTCCCCTGGATCCTGTCTTATCGTGCTGGTTAAAACCAACTATGTTTCCCATGCCACCCGATAAAGCTCAGCACAGGACTGTACTTTGCTTGCTAGCCCCTCACCCTTTAAGCTGTGAGGTGACCGGCCCTCTGCTTAGTTCCCCCCCAAACCCAATACTCCTCCGACCCTTTCTTCCCCCACCAAAATCTCATATGATATGTATGATAGCAAGCTGTTGTACTTTGCTGAAGTCTTAATTTGTCTGTGTCGTTTTCCCTCACTTCCCTTAATCAGTTCCACTTCAGGAATAAATCGCCTTATTCCTTTGTGATCAGTATTTCCTCTAGGACTTACTGAAGTTATTCAGGATCTCAAGTCATACAGTCAAGCAATCACACGTCTTCTCCCTGGTCTCCTTGGTTCCCTACATTTTCGTCTACTTTTTTCTGTTTTGGGATTTTATCCATGATCTAGATTTTTCTCTTAGTCTATCATTGTAAAATCCTTGTTATGTCTGCTGCTTATCAATGATTAGATTGTTTCGGAATGTCTAATTTCTTTCTGAGACACCTTTGCTTCTTGCTGGTGCTCTTCCCTGACATGTCTGTTTTCATTCTTCTGGTGCGTGGTGGCATTGTTTGGGCTTCCTGCTCTTGCAAAAAGTCCCATAGTTCCGGTGGGTCTGTGTATGCCATTGTTTTATGATCCATTGTGGTGAGCATTCTTGCTGGATCTAGTCGGCCATATCTCATGACCCATTTTCTCAATAGTGGCCTCATGTTTAAGAACTTTTTCCTAGTTTCCTGAGAGAAGTCAGGTGTGATGAAGATCTTCTGGCCTTCCCATATTATCGGGTTCTTTCTTTTGGCGGTCAACAGGATTTGGCGTACATGTTGATGTCATAGGAAGCATGCAATCATTGACCGTACTGCCTGGGCGTTACTTCAATTCCTTTTTCTTACTCTGTGTGCTCTTTTTATTTCAAGGTTCCTCGCAAATTCTATCTTCAGGAAGCTGTGATTCATTTTCTAGAAATACTGCTGCTTAACCTCCTTCTACCTGTTCCAGAATTCCAAAGAAGCGGATGTTACTTCCACTGCTTCGATTTTCTAACTTGTTTTAGCCATCTTCAATTCATCCATCTGTGATTGAAGAAGAAAGACCTAGTCTTCCACCTCTTTGACCCGGCCTACCCTATCCTCTATTTCTACTAGCCTTTCTGTGAATGTATTAATCTCTGCTTTCACGCTTAGGATTTATACGTGCATGTCTTTGGCCGTTACATCTGTACTCCGGAGACTCCCGGCCGGCCCGTAGAGCCGAGGTTTGCTCCAAAAGTACTTTAAGACGAGATAGCTACACCCTTGAGATGGATGGGGGTGCAGATTTATTGCTCCAACACCAATCAATAAGGACAACTCAATGGTTTGGCAAAGGGAGTCCATTTAATGACAAGTACAAAAAAGGGGAGTTATGGAAATCAGCAGTGATGCGCTCGTCATTCTTGCTGCAACTCCAATGCATTTAATAAAAATAATAGCATTTATACTGAAAACGTGTCACAATTGACGTATAACACTCAAAAGTTAATATGCAATTCTATTGGTTAGGAAAAGGTAACTTTAATATAGGTACTATATCCGTATATGGGGATTGGGTAAACCTTGTCAGGTGGGCTTCTAAGCCCTTCCTTCAAAGATGACTACCGTACACATCACTAAAAGTATGATGTTCCATTGGTCCTACTAACTATAGGACCCTAGATTATTTGGTCCATTGTGATTGGGTTGGCACCAACCTCATGCATAAATTTCGACTTTGCTTAGCTGCGCAGAATGGTCAGCCAGGTGCAGGGTGCCCCATAGTTACCCGACAAGTCTCCAATTAAGGTTAAAATCAATCATCACTTCAACAACTATGTGTCAATTATGTTACTGTGGTTGGCCTCAAAACTGCATCTTCTGTCTGAGAAAGTTCCGATATCTCTTCCTGGGTGGATGCCAAGCGTAGGTGTGAACTCATGTTTCTCCTCGCTCGGATGGTCACATGCTTCCCACACCATGAATTTGTCTAGTTTCTCTCAATTTGTGCATTTGATTCTTATTCAGCTTGCCACCTGCCAGCGCCTCCTTATCTTGACCTTTCAGAGACAGGATATTCTGTTCTTAAGTTTCAATTATATGTAGCTACTGTTCATTAGTATGACCTTAGCTCTCCTGGAACGCTTGAATATAAATCTCTGCTCATTCGGCCTTTAGTAACCTGGGTTGATTCTGCTTCATTTCCAAAGTGGAATTACACTTATAATACTGTGCTTTGTTTTCAGGTAGATTATGTATAATGGCGCTTGCCGCACTATTCTTCTCCTTAGCATTGCAAGCCACATTGTTTTCTTAGCCTTCTTGCAGTCCCAAGCATATGTACAGTTGTTAGTTGGTTGAATAGCTTCATCCTGTTTACAGCTTAAGCTTCTTTGTATTTCAACATTGTTCTCCCCTTTTAGGTTCACGATATCCTTATTCATGGCGTTCGTCTCTGGGTGTCATTCTCGGGTTGTCATTTCTTCTACTTGTATGTCAGTCTGGGTCCTTGTGATGTCACCATTTGTCTTCCATTAAGACCTTTTTGGTTTCTTCCAGGACTGTACTTAGGCAATCTACATTTTGTCTCATTTGCTGGTAAGGTTTCCTTAATGGATACCTTACTGTCCATGGTTTTCTTGGTAAAGATACTTCAATAGGTGTTGCTCTTCTGATAGGTACTGGGCAGAGCCCTACTGCGGCTCTCTGCTGATTTATCTGCTCATCATACGTCACATATTTTGGTGTGAACGTTCCTGGTACTTCAAAATGGGTGACTGGAGTGCAGGTTTTATTTGGGACCTCCTCTACACTCCCCCTCTGGGCAATTCATCAACCACTTTCACCTCCATCTTTGGATTCAACTTACTCGATTCTTCTGTATTTTTCTTCACTCCATCGCCTGGGTTCATTCCTTCTTCATCTTTGGGGTCTGTACATGATGGTTTGAAGAAGTGTCTCTTTGGAGTCCATATTTTTATTACTCCATTCAGGCTTCCTGCTGTCATTTCATATTCGCCTTTATTAAATTATTAATTGACATTGTCCATCTGGACTACAGTAAATCCATCTTCCCACATAATTTCTGTGCTTCCTGGGATAGAGAAACTTTGTTCCTTCTGGTGCGTGAATACTGGTCTTCACAAAGTCTCTTATTTCTTCATCAGTCAAGTCTTTGGGCTTCCATACTGGCTTGACATCAATCATGATCTTCATCCCTATGGCTTTCTTTGTAGTCTTCTGGCATTGCGAGATTATTATCTTGATAACACAAAATCCTAGCAATATCATCACTAAAAGGGCCCCCAAGAACTTGAATGGGTCTGCGATCCATTGTGGAACCCATCAGAACAGCGATCCAAACCAGCTGTCATCATCAACTTCATCAGTTTCATAGATCATCTGGTTCTGCAGGATTTTCAGCATACCTATAGCCTCTGCTAAGGTTCCATTCTCCTCATCATGAGATGGTATAAATGTGCAACATGATTCTCCAATTTTTGCACAAACTCCTCCATCCATGGCTGTGATCATGTCAAGGACATATCTGTTCTGAAGAGTCATCAGTCGGATGGCTCTCAGCTCTTCCTTGATTGCATTGAATCCTTTTATGGTTGTGTTGATCGTTTGCAGTAACTCCAATCTGGCTATCTGCAACCATTTAGTATTTACTCCAATTTGGATTCTTGGCATAAAAATCATTGTGAACACTGATGAGGTGACGCTGAACAGCCTATGTTCATGTGGGATTGCGTGAAAGGCTTCTTCTAATTTAGCAGAGAAGTAATTCTTTCTCTTCATCCGAGTTATCAGTTCCACATATCTCTTCTTCCTCAGGTGAGCATCTGCTTTCGGGAAACTGTCAATATGCAGGTCACTTTTCGGGATCACCAGTGATGGAACGTGGACATTCACTATTGTGCATATACCTCCCTAGTCTCTTGGTAGTCTGATGTATGCCTTGGATCTGTATGCCCAATAATGATCCATAATTACTGCAGTTCCATGCACCATTCCTGGAGCATCAAAAACTTGTCCACAGTTCTTATTCTCTCCCATCTTTCTAGTGCCATTATTCCTGAAGCAGAATTTTGGGGTTTCTAGTGGCACTATCTGCAAGGGTCCTCCTCTGTCTTCGACCCATGTCAATAGTTTTGCAAGTTTCAGCCATAATGGCTTACAGCCATTCTACACAATGTCAGCAGTTTCTTTGTAGAGTCCAGTGATCACCCAGGTTCTGCAAATGACCACTCCTTTTTTCCACCCATCTGGCAAAAGCATTGTTCCCCAAATCTGCATTTGGGCTCTTTTTTTCCACTTTCAAGCTTCCTCTGGAGTTTTTCCTTGGAAATTTAGTCTCGGGTTCACTTCCCACCTTATTCCTGCTCCTTTAACTCCAGGCTTCTCGTACCTGATCACATGATTCCTAGTATGAGCTCTGTCTCTTGTCCTAACGTCTTGAACATAATCATCTTCGTCGAAAAGGCTGTTTCAGTTCCCATATTAATGAGGCATCACTACTCATGAACTGGGCTCTGGTCTTGCACATTGCTATGTGTGACAGACAATGTGCTGTCTGGATATCAATTTCTACAGTTACGAAAATCTTGGATTTCCCCATGCTGTATGGTAGGAGTGCACAAACAAAACATTCCCCTTCTGAATTTCGTCTTCAAACTTCTTTTGATATGCTGGTACCAAATGTTGTTTCCCAAAGGTGCTGTGCTGTCTAGGTAATCGTTAAGTTCATTGTCATCTCCATGCATGCTTCTTTTGGTTTTTAGTGTTCTCCTGTAGTTTGCTATAACTGCATCCCTAAATGCATCTGTATGGCTCTTTCTTGCTGGAGGATTCTCAGGTATCCTGGTCCATGCTGCAGACTTCCTCATCTACGCCATTTGAGGCGACAACCATCTGGCAGCTCTTTCCCTCTCTTCATACATCTTTCTCCTGCTGGTTACAAATGCCCATTCCAAACACCCTGACGCTGGTCCGGTGTATGGTTGTGTTGTAGAACTTGTACTTGTCCCTTGTGTTGGAACATAAGTGTTTGGCAATACAGTCTCTGCGGTTTTATTCTTCACTTCCTTTTGTCCTTTTCTTTCTCTGGCTGATGGTGTCTACTATTAGTTGTGCTTGTGAGATCTTCCTTGAGTTTGTCTTTGTCTCCATCAGTGTTGTCTCTGGGGTGTTTATCATTATCATTTCTGTTGGTTTCTTTTCCGATTCCTCTTGTCTTTCCACAATGTCTGTTGTGGAGTTTCTTATGGCAAGCAGTCTCTTCTTTTCTATTGTTTTGACTTGTGGTTCTGCAGTCAAAACAGACACTGGGCCTGTTTTATTTTTATTTTATTTTGCATTTTTAAAGCGCTCACACAGCCCGCGGGCATCTAGGCGCTGTTACAGGAATTATTATTATTTTTTTTTAGTTCGTAATTGTTTTTTTGTCTTAGTTGCATATTTATAACGCGCTCAAACACCCAGAGGTTTCTAAGCGCAGCCCCGGGGATCAAACCTGTTTTGCTCCGTGTCGTCTTGTTTCCAAGGCGCACATGTTGCCACTGAGCTTTCCTCCTAGGATGTTTTGTGTGCATTCAGTGTTTGCATGCGTGTGGTTGTCAGTAACCTTTCTTCATTCATTCTTTGCTGACCCTGGCTCCGGCTTTTCTGTTTGTTTGTTACCACAAGTGTGTGTGCATAATCACATCCATTTCAAGTTCATTCACTCCACCATCAGATCTTCTAGGGACTGGAATGACTTTGTAAGGTCTGGGTGCTTTTGTGGGTTTCATACCTGCATCATTAGGTGGGTGCACTGGAATTGGAAAATAAATAAATGATGCCCTGTATGTCAGGTGGCAGCATTTACTTCCAGAGAAGCATTGTTGTCTCTCCTCCTGTGGGAGGACCAGATTGCTGCTCTGGACCCCCATTTCAATCATTTGCCAAATGTCAATGTTTTATTGTATTCCTTTACACAATATTGTCTTTCGGACTCTGTGGTGAAGGGTCTCAGCTGTTCTTCAAGTGTCCCCCCTCTTGCGGGTGACAAATAGTGTAACGCTCACCTGATTCCCGTAGAGGCGCCGGTCTTGACTGGGCGTATACCGTATCTTCAAAGGTGATGTGTAACACACGGCTGGCTCTTTGGGCTGGACCTCTGTGCACTGTATGTCTGACTCGAAGGGTAAGATGTCTGCAAATAGAAAATATGGGATTAAGGAACTGGGTTATTGAATGTCTCTCTCTTCTTCCCTTTCTCTTCTCCTGTAGAACCCCAAAGGTTAACGCTCTCACCTTAGGTAAGTGAACGCCGTGCTCTCCATCTGCCTCGGGGCAGGGTGCTGTAACCAGTTTCTTCACTGGATAAGGGGAGCAGGCCTCTTGACTTCAGAGGACTGCTGTCCGTCGTTTACTGCACGAACGGTAAGTTTCGAGTAATTCTAATGTCTTTAAAGTCTTTAGTAATGATGTTTCTTGTTTTGCAGGGTTCCGGCGATGGCGGATGACGGGCTGAAGTGAGTTGAAGATGGAGCCCGTGTGATGAATAGAAGCGCCTGGAAGCACGTAAGTAAGCGCTTGTTGCCTGCTTCACGATGCGCTCTAACTGTCTTTTTATTTTGCAGGTACAAGTTCGGAGCGGCTGCAGGGTGCCGGAATACCCACTGGGTTAGATGTGGAAAGGAGTAATGGCACGTGAGTATTAAAGTTCCCCAATGTCTTTAAACGCACCTTGTTTTGTCTTTCAGATGCCGGAATGCAGTGTGAAGACCTCCGGAGCGCACGAAGAGTAGGTAAGCCTTTGTCTTTCAGATGCCGGAATGCAGCGCGAGGCGTTGGTGACAGCCGATGGACCAGGTAAGTGAAGAGCTGTCACTGAAGACCGTAATGCTAACCTGTTCTTTCTTGTCTTTATAGGTGTTGCTGAAGACTGGATTCAGGATGGTAAGCCTTTTTCCTTAGGCCCAGGATCAGATGCAGAAGACACGATGAGCGTTCTGCTGCAGAGGATGCAGAATAACGCAAAGCAATATCCATCCATCGGGTGTGGTTTAAATAGCCTCCTGTAGTGCTTAGGTGTCTCCTTCCACAGCCACGCCTAGGTAAGAAAAGAGTTCCTGCTTTCCAGAAGAGTTCCAGTGTTTTGAATCTAGGGAGTGGCTCCTGCCCCACCCAACAGGAAAAGTAGTTCCAAACAGAAGAGGATCAGAGGCTCAACAGGCAGGCAAGTAAGCAGCATGGTCTGCTGCAGGTAAGTCCACCCAAGCATTATGAGCCCGGCGCTTCCAGCGCTGGGACTGGGCATATTTATGAGCCTGGTGCCACTGGCGCCAGGACTGGGTCCAAAAGGTCCCAATTGGGACTGGTTGGCACTCGGAACCTGGGTTATGGATCTGCTTCCAAGGGAGTTGGGAAAACCCTGACCTTTTGGAAGCAGAGATCATGACAGTACCCCCCCTCAAGGCCCCTCCCAAACCGGGCTTCTCCGGGGGTTTTGGCTTGTCAGGAAATGTTCGGTGAAATCTTTTGATTAGGCGAGGAGCGTGGACATATTCAGCAGGTTCCCAGGATCTCTCTTGGGGGCCGTAGCCTTTCCAGTCAATTAGGTAAAATAGTTTAGATTTGGAGATCTTGGAGTCCAGAATGCTTTTGACTTCAAACTCGAGTTCTCCATCAACTAGGATAGGTTTTGGAGATTTAGTTAGTCGGGTTTGAGGTTGCACGGGTTTTAATAGAGAGACGTGGAAGACCGGATGTATCTTCATGTGCGGGGGCAAGTCCAACTTGACCGCTACTGGGTTTACTATGGTAGTGATGGAATAGGGACCAAGGTATCTTGGGTTGAATGTGCGTGGCCCTTTTAGAGGTAGATATTTGGTGGATAACCAGACTTGATCCCCTACTTGATATTGAGGGGCTTCCTTCCGATGTTGATCTGCTCCTTTTTTGTATTGTTCTTTAGCCCTTTGAAGGTGAGAAACAGCTTCCTTAAAGGCTTGGGTGATTGTAGAATGCAGGTAGTCTACTGCTGGTGTTTCAAGATCTTGGAGGGGATCCAACTCCGAGGTTCGAGGGTGACTGCCGTACAAAAGAAAAAACGGGGTTTTCCCAGTTCCCGAATGGACAGAGTTATTGTAGGCATATTCGGCTATCCAAAGGATGTCTTTCCAAGTTTTTTCAGTTTGTTGCAGCATGCAGCGTAAATACTGTTCCAGAGTTTGATTGGTCCTCTCGGTTTGTCCGTCGGTCTGAGGGTGGTGACTGGTCGATAGTCTCACATCAATTTGAGCCGACCGACAGCAACTTCGCCAAAAATGAGAAATAAATTGACTACCTCGATCCGAAATTAGAACCGAAGGAAAACCGTGCAGTCGGACGATGTTTTCGAGAAATTCTCGGGCCAGAGTTGCTGCTGTTGGCAAGCCTTTGAGTAGAATGAAATGCGCCATCTTGGAGAATAAGTCAACGATTACTAGAATCGTATTGTATCCGGAGCATGGAGGTAAATCGGTGATGAAGTCCATAGAAAGCGTATGCCAAGGGCGAGGTGGGATGTCAATAGGGCGTAAGAGGCCTGCTGGTCTTTCCTTTTGACTCTTGTTTTGGGCGCATACTCCACAGGACATTATAAAGTCTCTGATATCTTTTTTCCAAGACGGCCACCAGAAGTAGCGCTTGATCTTTTCTGAGGTCTTGGCCATACCGGGATGTCCTTCCATTAAAGAATCGTGATAACAAGAGATTACTTTTTTCTGTAAATCTGTGCTGGGTAGGTATAATCGTTCTTGGAAATACAATAAGTTGTCCTTTACTGCAAAGTCCTTTCCCTGCAGATGCCAATTCTGTATGTCTGCTGGAGTTACAAGTTGCCTGGCTTTATCCTTAACTTCCTCTATGGATTCTGTGGCGATTACACCCAGAATTCTTTGTTCGGGAATGATTGGTACAGGTTTAGGGTTGATCAAGTGTTCTTCCACTCCCATCCGAGAAAGGGCATCAGCTTTACCGTTCTTTGTACCAGGTCGATAGGTAATTATGAAGTCAAACTCGGCAAAGAATAATGCCCAACGGAGTTGTCTAGAGGATTGGGCTTTTGCGGTTTTCAAATATTGCAGGTTTCGGTGATCCGTAATCACAGTACCGGTGTGTCGGGCCCCCAGCAGATAATGCCGCCAAGCCTTAAAGGCAGACTTGATAGCCAGAAGTTCCTTGTCAGTAATCGTGTAATTGATTTCAGGAGGCGAGAATTTGCGGGACCAAAATGCCACGGGATGCAACTGATTGGTTACCGGGTCCTTTTGTGATAGAACTGCCCCCATGGCAAGGCTTGATGCATCAGTTTCCACGATGTAGGGGAGTTCGGGGCGAGGGTGTTTTAAGATTGGTGCAGAGATAAATTTAGTCTTCAAATCCTGGAAAGCTTGTTCCGCCTCGGTAGACCATTCAAAACGTTTATTTTTCTTTAACAAGGCAGTGATGGGCTGGACTATTCGAGAGAATTCGGGGATAAACCTGCGGTAAAAGTTAGCGAAGCCTAACATGCTTTGCACACCTTTTACGGAGGATGGTGATGGCCATTTGAGAACTGCATCGACCTTCTCTGAATCCATACGCACTCCGCCAGGTGATAATATGAATCCCAAGAATTCAACTTCAGTCACGTTGAAAACACATTTTTCCAACTTAGCGAAAAGTTTGTGTTGACGCAATCTTTCGAGGACCATTTTCACGTGTTTCCGATGTTCAGATTCCGATGAAGAATAAACGAGGATGTCGTCAATGTAAACAACAACACACACATCTATGAGCTCTCTGAGGACATCGTTCATAAAATATTGAAAGGCGGCCGGGGCATTGCAAAGTCCGAAGGGCATGACCTGATATTCAAATAGCCCATACTTGGTGCGGAAGGCCGTCTTCCATTCATCGCCCTCTTTTACTCGTACCACGTGGTAAGCTCCTCTAAGATCCAGCTTTGTATATATGCATGCTTTTCTGACTTGGTCCAGGAGTTCAGGGATCAAAGGTAACGGATATCTATTCTTAACGGTGATCTGGTTCAGGGAGCGATAATCTATATAAGTTCTAAGGTCTCCTTCCTTTTTTGGAACGAAGAACAAAGCTGAAGAAGCAGGGGACTTGGAAGGACGAATAAACCCATTTGCCAGGTATTGATCCAGGTATTGTCGAAGGTGAAGGTTCTCAGGCTCGGTGAGGGCATAAATTCTACTACAAGGAGGAGTATATCCAGGTATCAGGTCTATCTGGCAGTCATAAGACCTATGAGGAGGTAGAGAGTTAGCCTGATCCTTCCGGAAAACATCTTGGTATTCTAGGTATTCGGGAGGTAACTGGGGAGTCTCTGAAGAAATTGCTGCCAGTGCAACACCAGGTGGAGGGTGACAAGTAGAGACACATTCTGGAAACTGGACCGTTCTTGCTCGCCAATCGATCAGAGGATTGTGTTTCTCTAACCAAGGTATTCCTAGAATAATCTGAAACTGAGGGGCCTTGATCACATCGAACACGATCTTCTCATGGTGTCCATCTTGACTTACTAGCATCACCTCTTGAGTGGTATGCGTTACTGGCCCGGAGGCTATCTCCGTACCATCCACCGTAGTAATGACGTCCTTTACAGCCTTGGGACAAAGAGTTAGATTCATCCTCAAAACCATTTCATGATCCACATAATTGCCGATGGCACCGCTGTCGACGTAAGCTTCAATTGCATGTAATCGATCCGGATTATCAGGGCTAATGAGGACCATAGGTATCACGAAATGCGAGGTCACGGAACTGGTTTTCACGCTCGGCAAGAGGACCTCTATTCTTGTCGGGTGAGGTCGTTTCCCTGCTCAGAGTTTGTAACTTTGGTAACTGCAGCTCCTGCTGCCTTCTTGGCAGGTTTCACCGGACAGTCTCGAAGAAAGTGCCCTGAGTTTCCGCAATAGAGGCATAATTGCAACTGTTTTCTCCTTTCCCGCTCCTTTTGTGTTAGAGGACCTTTCAGACCCCCTATTTGCATGGGTTCCCCGGGGTCTACTCCTTTGGAAGGAGTTGGCGGTTTGGAAAATACTCGAGCATCAAACTTGGAACGATCGGCCTTCCTGTTCTGCAGTCTGTGATCTATTTGAACGACTAACTCTATATAGTCCGAACAATCTTGTGGGGGATTCACTACTTGGGCTAACACATCTTTGAGCTCTCCACGTAGACCTCTATAAAACAGCGTAATCCTTTTGTCCTCAGACCATTGAGTTTCCACTATCAGTCTGTTGAAAGACGCAATATAAGCCAAAAGGTCTTGATTACCTTGTCGCAACGAAAGAAGCTCATTTTCCAAGGCCTGCCCCTGTGAATGTCTTGCGAACAGTTTTTCCATACTGAGCTGAAAAGCTTGAAAATCATGGAGGACCGGATCATCTTGATTTACTAGAGGGATCGACCAGTCTGCCGCATTGCCACTAAGGTACGAAAGCACGAAAGCTACTTTAGCTTGATCAGTTGGAAAGGCTGCTGGCCGGCATAAGAAATGCAACCGGCACTGATTGATAAATACTGCAAACCTCTTTGGGTCACCAGAAAATCGTTCGGGCGGAGCCAGAGGTACATTCCCAGGTAGGTTGATCTGCACTGGATTCATAGAGGATGTAGAAGGAAGATTTCCCCCAGATGCGGGTAACGGGGTCTGTCCGGCTTGTGACTGTAGCAATTGTCTAGCGAGATCATCTGTTCGCTCCTTGGAAATAATCAGTTCCCTTCTTAGAGCGTTCGTTTCCTGACGGGCTGCATGCACTTCTGCCCTTAGTTCCCCAGGTAACTGGGCTAGCTGGTCGGTATCCGAGGTTTCCATAGCGCCTGGACGGGAGTTTTGTGGTAGGCTTTGCGTTCTGTAACGCTCACCTGATTCCCGTAGAGGCGCCGGTCTTGACTGGGCGTATACCGTATCTTCAAAGGTGATGTGTAACACACGGCTGGCTCTTTGGGCTGGACCTCTGTGCACTGTATGTCTGACTCGAAGGGTAAGATATCTGCAGATAGAAAATATGGGATTAAGGAACTGGGTTATTGAATGTCTCTCTCTTCTTCCCTTTCTCTTCTCCTGTAGAACCCCAAAGGTTAACGCTCTCACCTTAGGTAAGTGAACGCCGTGCTCTCCATCTGCCTCGGGGCAGGGTGCTGTAACCAGTTTCTTCACTGGATAAGGGGAGCAGGCCTCTTGACTTCAGAGGACTGCTGTCCGTCGTTTACTGCACGAACGGTAAGTTTCGAGTAATTCTAATGTCTTTAAAGTCTTTAGTAATGATGTTTCTTGTTTTGCAGGGTTCCGGCGATGGCGGATGACGGGCTGAAGTGAGTTGAAGATGGAGCCCGTGTGATGAATAGAAGCGCCTGGAAGCACGTAAGTAAGCGCTTGTTGCCTGCTTCACGATGCGCTCTAACTGTCTTTTTATTTTGCAGGTACAAGTTCGGAGCGGCTGCAGGGTGCCGGAATACCCACTGGGTTAGATGTGGAAAGGAGTAATGGCACGTGAGTATTAAAGTTCCCCAATGTCTTTAAACGCACCTTGTTTTGTCTTTCAGATGCGGGATGCAGCGCCTAAGGCCTCCGGAGCTTGCGAAGAGTTGGTAAGCTTTTGTCTTTCAGATGCCGGAATGCAGTGTGAAGACCTCCGGAGCGCACGAAGAGTAGGTAAGCATTTGTCTTTCAGATGCCGGAATGCAGCGCGAGGCGTTGGTGACAGCCGATGGACCAGGTAAGTGAAGAGCTGTCACTGAAGACCGTAATGCTAACCTGTTCTTTCTTGTCTTTATAGGTGTTGCTGAAGACTGGATTCAGGATGGTAAGCCTTTTTCCTTAGGCCAAGGATCAGATGCAGAAGACACGATGAGCGTTCTGCTGCAGAGGATGCAGAATAACGCAAAGCAAGATTCATCCATCGGGTGTGGTTTAAATAGCCTCCTGTAGTGCTTAGGTCCCTCCTTCCACAGCCACGCCTAGGTAAGAAAAGAGTTCCTGCTTTCCAGAAGAGTTCCAGTGTTCTGAATCTAGGGAGTGGCTCCTGCCCCACCCAACAGGAAAAGTAGTTCCAAACAGAAGAGGATCAGAGGCTCAACTGGCAGGCAAGTAAGCAGCATGGTCTGCTGCAGGTAAGTCCACCCAAGCATTATGAGCCCGGCGCTTCCAGCGCTGGGACTGGGCATATTTATGAGCCTGGTGCCACTGGCGCCAGGACTGGGTCCAAAAGGTCCCAATTAGGACTGGTTGGCACTCGGAACCTGGGTTATGGATCTGCTTCCAAGGGAGTTGGGAAAACCCTGACCTTTTGGAAGCAGAGATCATGACAATAGTCTCTTATTTCAGGATATACTTCCTTTGCTAGACTATGGGAAAAATCAAATCAACTAACACTTCAGTAAGTCCTTTTACTGTGCATGTTAAAAGCAAGTAAGCTCCCAGTCCACTCCTCGGATTTGCTTCAGTCCTGAGGACATATTATATGCTGATCAGTATGAAGAAATAAGGAAAAAATAACAACAAATGCAATAGGTGGAGTTCTTTACACTGCTTCCTCGATCTCTCCCTCGGCGGAAGGCTTTTAGAATCTCATCAGATAGTTCTGCTGATGGTTAGAGAGTTCTACTTGGAGCACAATTCCATGCAAGAGCATGCCCATCTGTGCAACATTAGCTGGATCTCTGATGAATGTGAGGACGTCAACATCAATCGGTCTCCCCACTAGTTATGGAAAGTCAGTGATTAGCCGAAATAGAACGTTGTGAGCCAACTTGCTGTCCTCTGGTGACAAGGACATCCGTCCTGTCTTGCTGAGATTCAGGATTATATGTTCTTTCCTTGATGTAAACAATGTCTGCACTACCCGGTCGCGTGGAGTATGACTAGGATCAGGATTTTATTTAAAAGTTGGCTTAAATGTTCTATATTTGCTGGGTCTCAAAAAAACGTGAGTGTGTCGTTTGTTCTTCCGACAAGAGTTGGACAGTCTTCGATTATAAAAAAGAACAATGTGTTGATAAGCTCATTTATTTCCATCTGTGTTTGGGACATTTGGTTCTTTCCCACTATACTCAGGAAGTAAGATAAGTTGTTCGGCAATGACAGTAAGCAGTCTTCTTATTGTCTTTTCGTTCTCAGGATCTTGAAGAAAGTCAGTGATATTGGTGAGCTTCCCTGTCAATGACAGGTATGATCTTAGCACTAGATCAAAATAGGTGACCACATTCTTGACGATGTTGCTACTGCGGGATACCATAAGTGATTCCGAATAGGGTCTCGGTGTGAAATGAGTCAGGGATATTGTAGTTGCTTCCAATGTAAGTGTCCTTGGTCAAAATTTGGCATATTCTTTTCTCGTCAAGTCTCAAGTGTGCCTCAGTCCAAAGTTCAACCTTCACAGGCTATGTTGTGGCTTATGCGTGCAATTTTCTTCTTCACCTTGCAACTAGGATGCCCAGAGTGTCAGTTTTTATGTCCTTATCCCCTTTTTTACTTAGAGGAAGTGTCCAATTTAAGCCACAATTTGCAAAAAGTTCTTTGTCTTTGTTTGGCTGGTCATGCATTCTTTTTCCTCGTCATCAATCTTGTCTGCACATGCTGTGGTTCTCCCCTGTCGCTCGTCAACACCTCTCATTGGGGTGCAGGCAGGGTGGCCTTCTCTGATGTATGGTTTGATATCCCCGAGAAAAATCCAAGCTCTCCTGCCTTTTAGTTTCACTGCAGATGGGGTACAATCCTCCACCGTGAAGGGACCGTTAAACCTAGGCTCGTCCCACTTTTTCCTTGTATGATTCCTCACAAGGACGGTGTCTCCAGGGAAGACGGATGGAACACAAAGACCTTGAGTTGTGTCTGTAGTAGTATCTCCTTCTGTGTCCCGTGCTGCCTTGCATCCTTTTCATCATCGCTCCAGCTGGTCTGGAATTACAGTAAGCAAGATGTCATGCAGTTCAGATAGTTTTGCATTTCAGACCCTAAAATTTCTCCTGTTGACTGGGCATCACACCTAGCTCTATTTTGGGGTGTCAATGGAGTTCTCATTCTTCTTCCTGTGGCCATCTTGTGTGGCTTAAGATGATTGTCAGATCTGGGTTGGTTCCGAAGTGCATACAGTGCCAAAGGAAGGCAGTGAAACCATCCCTTTCTTAGAGTCAGCTTCAACTTGGCTATCCTTTGCTTTAACAAGCCGTTGAGCTTCTCACAGACCCCATTACCTTGCGGATAAAATGCTGATGAGAACTTGTGCTTTATACCAAGCAGCAAGCTAATCTGTTCTAATGTTGCATTAACAAAGTGAGGGCCATTTTCTGATCTCATGACCTCGCACACCCCCCACCGGGGGACCACCTCTCTCACAAAAAATGTGGCCGCACAGGTAGAGTCTGGGTGTGTACATGGACCTGCCTCAATTCATCTGCAGATGGGGAGCAGGTGTAAGTGGATCTAGGTCACCTGGCCTAAGCCCCTCCCACCTAGTACCTTCCTTCCTGCCTGCTGCTCTTTTTCACCACTTAGCAAGCCCCGCCCACCTCGTGCCTTCCTGCTTCCCACTCTTTTTCACCACTTAGCAAGCCACACCCAAATGGTGCCTTCCTGCTTGCCGCTCTGTTTCTCTACTTAAGGAGCCCTCCAGCTTCTTTCCGTTGCAAATGGGGAGCTGGTGCAAGTGGATTTAGGTCACCTGGCCTAAGCCCCGCCCACCTGGTGCCTTCCTGCCTGCCGCTCTTTTTCACCACTTAGCAAGCCCCGTCCAACTGGTGCCTTCCTGCTTGCCGCTCTTTTTCACCACTTAGCAAGCCCTGCCTAGGTGTTGCCTTCCTGCTTCCTGCTCTTTTTCACCACTTAGCAAGCCCCGCCCACCTGGTGTCTTCAATCCTGCCTGCCGCTCTTTTTCACTGCTTAGCAAGCCCCGCCCACCTGGTGCCTTCCTGCTTCCTGCCCTTTTTCACCACTTAGCAAGCCACGCCCTCCTGGTGCCTTCCTGCTTGCCGTTCTGTTTCCCTACTTAAGGAGCCCTCCAGCTTCTTTTCCTTTGCAGATGGGGAGCAGGTGCAAGTGGATCTAGGTCACGTGGCATAAGCCCCGCCCACCTGGTGCCTTCCTGCCTGCTGCTCTTTTTCACCACTTAGCAAGCCCCGCCCACCTGGTGCCTTCCTTCACCATCACCGTCTTGTGGTCAATGCTGGATTTGACTTTTATGGACTTCATTCATTCATGGTGCGTCACTCTTTCTCAACTCTCATGCTGGACTTCCTTTTCATCTTGTACTCATGGTAGCCCTGAATCATGCTATTCCCATCTTCATTTTGTATCCTGACTTGCAACATTATGTGTTACTACTGACTTCTGCAATTGTATTCGCTCTCCACTCTTGCTTCTCCACTCTTTTTGACTGCTTACTCTCTGTTTTCTCCTCCTTTCCCTTCTCCCTTTTCCTATCTCCTCCCCTTACTTTCTTCTATGCACTTACTCTATCAGAATTGTCCCTGGACCTAATATGATAGCAACCTCGTCTGTTTCCTCCACCCTCCCATTACTGTTTTTTCCCCTCCACTACCCATCCAGTATTATCTGAAATGTCGTCAGGCCTAGTATGATAGTTGCTTGTTTTGTTCCTCCCCTCCCTTTCTGCACCCCTCTCCCTCACCTTTTGTTTTTCTCCGGCTCTACCAGAAATGTCGTCAGGCCTAGTACGGTAGTTGCCTGTCTGTTTCCATTTCCTTCCCACTCTCCCCCTCCCTTCCTTATCTATGTCTTAGCTCTTGCACTATCTGAAATGTTGTCAGGCCGAGTACAATATTTAATTTCACATCCTTACTGTTCATGGCCTGTAAGAATGTGGTTGTATTTTCCCTTGTTCCCTCCCTTGCCTTGAAGTGCTTTGAAAGACATTGTGTATAGGCGCTATATAAATAAACTATCATATCATATCATATCATATCTAGAGAATGGACACACCAAAATAATAAAGTATCTGTACCCGTTACATACTTGAATCATGTCGACGTAATCGACATGCAAGTGCTGAAAAGGCCCATTTGGCCTTGGGATGACTCCTCTCATTACTTTTAATATGTGCCCAGTCGTGAATTGCTGGCAGATTATACAGTTCACTATAAAAAAATGCAACGTGCTTGGTTAATTCGGTATGAACCAGTCTTCTGTGAGTGTATTGGCTATATTTTCTTTTGTCATGTGCGCCGGATAATGCAACTGCTCCATTGCTATTTTTAATAGGGATACAGGCATTACTGGTTTACTAGTGCTGTCTTGTCACCACAAGCTGCCAGAGGGGTTTAAAGAACACCCTCAATATTTCCAAAGGTTCTTTTATTCCTGTGGTGCCTCCCCTTGGAGTTCCATTAGCTGTGTTCGTCCTAAACTACTGTAACTTTCAGGTGCAGTTCGTGTAACCATTATTCGCTCGTTGGTATGGATAATTTCCACTTCCATGATCGTTTTGCTTCTGGATGCCACCCGCTTGACTTCTGTGTCTGCTGCTTGATTTTCGTGTGAGATAAAATCTGTCCCCTTCGTGTGGGCGGCACATTTCACTACCGCTATGCCCACTGGGAGCTATAGTGCCTTGATCAGCCTGTCCAATAAGGCTGTGTGCTGCACTGGCGTGCAATCCGCTCGGAGGAAGCCCCTCCTTTTCCAGCATGCTAAGCCTGCATGCACTGTTGACGTCACATAGGCGGAGTCACTGTACACCTTTACTTCCTGGTCTGCGTGATTCTCAATGGCGAGTATCAATGCCAATAATTCTGCAGCCTGTGCTGAATAATGGGATGGTATTTGCACACTAATAAGTACTTGAAATTCCCATTTGCTGTGTGTTTCACCACAGCAACGCCAGTATATCTTTGTCCGTCACTTCGATCGATCCTCGAAGCCCCGTCAATAAAGATGATGGGCCTAATTACAAATCAGTCGGTCCGGAAATAACGGTGGTGGTAAACCCGCCGCCACCGTTGTTTCCGGACCGCCTGATCCCGACTCCTGCAGGCGGGAGGTGATGTTCCCGCCAGGTCTGACCTGGCGGGTTTAACACCGCCCACCTGAAGGCGGACGAGGAAACACCGTCAGCATTACGAGATGCTGCCAGTGTTTCCATGATTCTCATTGAGTCCAATAGGACTCAATGGGAATGGGGATTAACACCATTCCGCCTCCGTGATTCCCGGGAAACCGGGGTTGTAATACCCCGGTAATTCCGGGAATCACAGAGGTGGAATAGTAATACGAGTCCGGCGGTAACCAGGCAGTTTTACTGCCTCGGTTACTGCCGGACTCGTAGTGAAGCCCGATCTCACATTTTGCCAAGGCATTTTCTTTCACCCTGGGGATTTGATCATAACATTCTTCATAATTTCCACAGTCATTAGTTGGCTCTCCTTCAGTAACTGGCTCGGCTATGAACATAGCTGGGTACACTATCTTGCATCAGACTATCTTAATTGATGGATTTGATATGATCGCTTCATAGGCAGAAGCTCTCTGAGATGTCAATGTGCCCTTTGGTTTCTCTAGAATGGCAAGTAGTGAGTGCTCGATGTACAACATCATGGAGCATCCAACCACAATGGTTGTAGCCTTCTCTATGGCGAACGTTGCGGCAGCTAAACTTTGTTCACAAGGAAAATGACCTCTCATTACTGGGTCCAAATTCCCACTGTAGTATGCCAGGGGCTTGTACCCCAGTGTGGTTCTCTGTGTGAGCACTGCTGTCATAACGCTGCCATTTGTGTTTGAAAACAGGTAAAATTCCTCTGCATAATTCGGGATCCCTAGAACTGGTGCTGTGCAAATGGCTCTTTTGAGTTCCGAAAATCCTTTCTCCATGGTCTCAGACCATTCAATCTTTTCTTTCGTCAATTGGGCCTTCTTTAGGGCCTGAAGTAAAGGCTTAGTGTAAGAGCTATAGTCAAAGACCCATGCCCTAATGTAGTTGCATAGGTCTAGAAAGCTCTGCATCTGTTTTATCGTGTGTGGCTTGGCAGTGTTCAGTATGGCTTCAGCCCTTTCTGGAGTCACTCTCTTTCCTTCATGTGAGATTAGCTGGCCTATGTACAGCACTTCTTGTTGACAATGTTTTAACTTTTCCTTGTCAACCTTATAACCTTTCCCAGCTAGTATAGTCAATAGCTATACAGAATCGTGCCTGCATTGCTCTTCTGTTGTGCTGCAAATTAAGATGTCATCTCCATATTGCAGGACAACACTTTTTAGTGCAATATTGCTTAGGTACATCTGTAGGACTCTGCTGAATATAGATGGAGACTCACAATACCCCTCGGGTAGTCTCATGCTTTTCAGGCGCATCTGTTTGAATGTGAATGACGTGAGATCTTGTGAGTCACGGTGAAACGGGATTGAGAAAAATGCATTTTTCAAGTCAATCACCATGAAATATTTTGCCGAAACAGGTATATTACATAGAATTGTAGCCGGGTGAGGGGCTAAAGGGAACTCGGCCTACACAATATCATTTATTGGGCGTAAATCCTGGATTAGCCTCCGAAAAAAACCCTTTGATTTTTTGATCGGATAAACCGAAGATTGCAAGACTCTGATGTCACTAAGATGCCCTGTTCTATCATTGTGGAAATTGTCTTAAAAATCCCCTCATCTGCCTCTCTGGACATGGGATATTGTTGGGCTTTTGGTAGAATTGCTCCTGGTTTCAATTTAATCTTCACTTCTCCAACCCCCTTCAAAAGCACCGCGTTATAGGGTCCTGTAGTCCATACTGAAACTGGCTCCTGGGCCATGTCGTCATCAAAATATTCAGGACGGTTTTGTGGCAACATAATTCTTTGAGGTACTTCTCTTTTGATCATTTTTACACAAAAGGTGAGACTCACTTACACCATTGTTTCTCCCATATCTGCTTGTTCTTCAAACAGATCATCATCGGTGACGTCAGTCAATCGATATCCTTCTTCAATGGCAATCACTGCGCACCATTGTCGGCCCTCGTCATCATAACCGTCAATTTCAGCCATTCTCCCTCGTACTGCAGCTTTGTGTATCATCAAGGGAACTACCTGTCCCCTTTCATTGTGCATATGTATTCTTGGCCTCAATAGGAATTCATCAGGAGTTCTCATGATTCTGTCTGCAAAGCCTGGCAATCCTGCCATAAGCACACGCATACCATATGCAAATATTTCTGGCTCTAATGGTATAGCCCTCATGGCTGTGTGTCCTGTGTATGCTCTGATTATCTCGCATACATATGAATAGTGCATTCCTGTAGTTGAACATACTATGCCCTCCTCCGTGAACGAGATTGTCATGTTTAACTTTGTCATTAAATCTCGATCCAACATGTTTACTGGGGTCTGACGTGAATATAGTAAAGTCACATTCATTTCAGATTCTCCTATAGAGACTGGAGGTGCATTTGTGAAGGGAACACGACTTGTAGCTCCTGTAAAACTCTGAGTATTTATGGCCTCGCCAGACAAGGAAAACTTGCCTTCACGTATGCACGAGCGTGTTGCACCCATGTCAACTAGGAAGGAATATTCTTCATCCCCTATAACGACATCCACCCTAGGTTCCCTGTGAGGGTCTGGAGTCATTGATAGGATAGAACACATCAGGGTTCACAGTGAGCTCTCCTAGTCCATATACAGTTTTGGCCCAATGTGTGCTGATGGATTTCCCCAATTCCTATTGTTACTTCCCATTCCAGGGTTCGTGGTCTGCACTGTGCTCATCGTCTGTGATAGTTGCAACGGTCCCTGTTGGGATTGTCGTTGTGGAAAATTCCCCATGCTCTGAGGTTGCACGCCTTGTTGCGCTCCTGGCGCTTGTTGTTGCACCGTGTGATTCTGTGCAATACCCTGCTGTAAAACTGCAGGTGGATTCGCCATGCCTGCTCCTGTTCCTTGGCCGTTCTGCTTGGGTTCTGCATGTGCAAGCAAAGTGCCCTGTCATTCCACACAACCAACATATTGGCGGTGGTCGGATCATTTGCCCGTTTGACATATCTTGATTACCATTTTGCATGTTTTGAAAACCTCCTTGATTATTTTGGAAACCTCCCTGATTGCTCTGCCATCCTCTTCCCTTAAATCCTCTTCCCCTTTGTTAAAACCCTGTATTGCCCTGATTATTTTGCTGTGGATTAGTCACCAGCTGCATTGTTATTGTTATTGTTATTTTGCATTTATATAGCGCCTTATATACCATTGGTATGGTCTGAAGGCGCTGGTAGGTTGAACGCCCTTGGGAACCGAGGTTCTGGTCAGTGGAGAGATTAGAGAGGGTCAAAGGTGCGTGTGCGCACCAGGTATGTGTGCAGCTGGTGCGGCATTTTTGTGGTAGCTGCTTCCTAGCGATAGGTGTGGTGGTTGAGGAATCAGGAGTATGTGTTCGGTCTGGCGGGAGTTATCCAGTCCGATTGAGGCAGCGTTAGACCTGACGAGAACGCTTGGCTGGGGGTGGGAAACCAGCAATGTTTATTTAGAGTGATGGGGAGTGAGTGGTGGATGTTGATATGAGAACAGTTATACCGAATGGTGTCATAGTATCTCTGTGTTCTACTTGAGTGGTGGTGTAAGGAGAGAGTAAGCGTGGGGTGTGAAATGAAGTATGCTCTTACAACGGTTCCTTGCGTTCCACATCAAAGACTGCACATCACGCAATCCACAGGGGTCAGGTCCGGTCCGTGCGATGTGTTTTGTTTCTCATCTGCTCTTGTGCTCTATTCATCGGGTCAGCGGGTTCATCCGTATAGCGTACTCCTCCATCTAGCATAATCATGCGTTCTGGTCCATTCATTCATTTGTTTCGTGCGTTCACCCGCTCTCCAGGCTCATCTGTTATGCACTCATTCGCATCAGATGCTCATCCGCCACTTTGTCAGTTCTGCATTCGTCAGCTCCGTTCACTCTTCCGTACAATGTACTTATCTGTTTTGTGTACTCGTTTTCTCGCTCTTATTTCTCGTTCGTTTGACGCATACGCGTTCTCTCGCCATACTCAGTCGCTTACTACACTCGGTCGCCCGGCATACTCAGCTGCTTGCCATACTCAGCCGCTCGCTACATTCCGTCATTCGCCAGATTCAGCCGATAGCTGTACTCAGTCGTCCCCTAAGCTCCTCCGCGGTCCATGTTCATCCCCACATTACACTCAACCGTTTTCTACATTCATGTGCTCTCCAAATTCACTCAGCCGTATTCTACACTCATGTGTTCTCCACATTCATCTGTTCAGCACATTAATTGGCTCTTCGTATTCGTTCGTTCTGTACGTTCACCGTCCTTCCGCAGTCATCCGCCCTCCGCAGTCATCCGCCCTCTGCAGTCATCCGCCCTCCTGCAGTCATCCAACCTCCTGCAGTCATCCAACCTCCTGCAGTCATCCAACCTCCTGCAGTCATCCGCCCTCCGCAGTCATCCGCCCTCCGCAGTCATCCGCCCTCCGCAGTCATCCGCCCTCCGCAGTCATCCGCCCTCCGCAGTCATATTCCACAGGCATCCGCACTCCACAGTCTTCCGCCATCCACACCCATCTTCCAAGGGCATTCGCCCTCCACAGTTATCCGCCCTCCACAGTCATACGCCCTCCACCGTCATCCGCCCTCCACCGTCATCCGCCCTCCACCGTCATCCGCCCTCCGCCGTCATCCGCCCTCCGCCGTCATCCGCTCTCCACAGACATCTGCTCTGCACCGACATCCGCCCTCCACAGACATCCGCCCTCCACAGTCATCTTCCACAGGCATCCACCTTCCAACAATCATCCGCCCTGCCCAGTCGTCCGCCCTCCACAGTCATCCGCCCTCCACAGTCCTCTTCCACAGGCATACAACCTCCACAGGTATACACCCTCTACAGTTGACCGCCCTGCTCAGTTATCCGTCCTGCCCACTCTTCCGCCCTGCACAGTCATCCGCCCTGCACAGTCATCCGTCCTCCACAGTCATCCGTCCTCCACAGTCATCCGTCCTCCACAGTCATCCGTCCTCCACAGTCATTTGCCCTCCACGGTCATCCGCCCTCCGCGGTCATCCGCCCTCCGTGGTCATCCGCCCTCCGCGGTCATCTGCCTTCCGCAGTAAACCGCCCTCCGCGTTGATCTACCCTCCACAGTCATCCGTCCTCAGCGTTCATCCGCCCTCCACAGTCATCCGCCTTCCACCGTCCTCCGCCCTCCACAGTCATCCGCCCTCCACAGTCATCCGCCCTCCACAGTCATCCGCCCTCCACAGTTACCGTCATCCGCCCCCACAGTCACCGTCATCCGCCCTCCACAGTCATCCGCCCTGCACAGTCATTCGCCCTGCACAGTCATTCGCCCTCCATAATCAACTGTCAGCAGCGTTCATCTTCCACTCGCATTCCATTCGTTGGTACTCAGTCGGTCTCCCACTTCAGGCCTCTCACCCTCCACATTCCTCGGCTTTCCACATTCTTCCGTTCTCCATACCCTGTCGCTCCCCCAATCAGTCGCTGCTACTTTTCTTTACTCATTACGCGCATCTGCTTTCCACGTTCTTCTGCTCTTTGTTCTCTCTTCGCTCAACAAGCTCCTTCGCTCTGCATGCTCTTCCATTCTCCACCTTCCTCCACTTTTTACACATGGCCGCTCTCCATACTCGGACCGCTTTCTACAGTCAATTGGTTTACACACTCATCCGTCACCTCTATTGATTTTGCTCGTATTATTCATCGGGTCTCCAGACCCAAACGTCTTCTAGACGCACTTGTCAACCGCTTCCATCCTCCCCATTCATTTATACTTGTCTAGTCTCATCTTTATTCATTCGCCCTTCTCACTCATCCGTTCAACACACTCATCGGCTTTCCAAGCTCGTCCACGCTCTATATTTTTTTTTTTTTTTTTTTTTTTCCAGTGATCAATTCGTGTTATTGACTTCACTGTTTAGATCTACCTTACCATGCTCGATTCAGCTGTGCTAGTTATCATGGCGCCTTCAAGAGCATATTTTGACAATTTCCTCTGCACCAATTTCACTTCCTCACCCTTACGTGCAGCTTCCTTTTTGCGATTCTTTTCTTGCAGCAATCTGCAATAGTGCGTGATAGTCAGCTGTATTTCAGCCCAAGGCTTGGCCTCAATTCCCGCCAATTTCTTGAGTTGTTTCTTAAACCGGCTCTGACAGCCCTTGGCACAATATATGGTAGAACCCAGGTATAGATTTTGTCCAAGATTCATGAGTATCGAGTACCCATGCGTCTTGAAAATTCTGTATATAAATTAACGGATCCTCAGACTCCTTCATTTTTCGTGTCATTATAGCTCCCATATCGGAAGTGTCGGGGTATAGCACTCGCAGCGCTTTCCTTCATGCGGCTCTACAATTGTTAAATGGAGCTCCGTCATGTGAGGTATTCATTGTGGTTACACCAGGGTAGCCTGCTCGTGCCCACACATTGTCTGCTCTCTCACCAAGTATGGCGATTAGAAGACCCTTAATGTCCCCTATGGTTAACATGTTCCCTCCTGTCATTTTTTCTAACTCATGTATCCACTTTCCAGCTCCCGATGTCAGTATTGGAAGCTTGTTTTTCAAATGTTTTTGATCCAATGTGGCCATGGAATATATTGTGGTCTTACTCCCCCTTTCTCTAATAACGGGAATTGGGATGCATAGCCCACTCTCTCTTCTCTCATTGTTCTCCTGTCTATTGCAGGGGTAATATTGCCACATCGCCGACTGCCTGGCAATCTCCTGAGCCTGTCTACATAGGGCGGTGAAGACACCCCTCTCTGACCGTGTGATACTTCTTCATGTCGGTCTGACTGCATGTCTGACTCTGATGCCCTCGGTGTAGACTCGCTATTGTCTGACCATCTTATGCCTTTCTCTCTTGGGAGTCGTCTTTCGCTCTGTTTCTCTTCCTCATTTTCCTCACGATCCTCCCTTTCCGAGTCGGACAGTGTCTCTGCCCAACTAGTGCCACTTCTTGTGTCCTACTTATTTCTAGCCTATCCAAGTATAGGTCTCTATTCCCACTACTTCTGGAGACATCCTCAGTGTCGTAAAGCTCTATGCTCTCCAGGCGCTCGTCTTTCCCCTCCCCTTGGGGTGTTTGTTCTAACCCCATTTCATCATATATTCTATTGATCGTTTCTCTAATGCTTCAGGTGTTGAAGTCATCTTCCATATTTGCCATAGACGTGCCTGGTACTGAATTGTATGCAGACAAAAAATCTTCTAAGTCTTCACAATCTACTACTGGAGCGGTTTTCATAACCTCTCTCCCCAGATATTCATGATCGTGTGCTCTCTGTCTCCGCTTACTTTCTATGTCGTCAGCGAATTCTCTGCTCTTCCTCGCCTCTTCTCTTACTCTTTGTTCTTCCTTTTTCTTTTAATTTCTACGTTCATCTGCCCTTTAAATTTCCTCATCTCTTTGTCTCTTTATTCTTTTCTCACATATCCTTTGTTCTTCCTCTGACCTTTGCTGTTCCTGTCTGTCATGATCGGTTGCTGTTCTTTGTTTGCGATCGAGCTGTCTTTCTTGCTCTTCGCGATATAGCTGTTCTCACCTTTGTCATTCTTTCTTATTTTTGCGTCTCTTAACTTCTTCTCTTTCTTTTTTCTCTGTACATCATCTAACCTCTCCTTTTGTTTCGTGTCATCAATGCCTTAGCCTTCAAGTTTCTATAAAATATGTCCTCCCATCAATTTGTTTTTTGCGAATACTATCTCATCACTTTTATCTTCGTTCCCTTCTATCTCTTGCCTTCTCTCTTTTTGTTGAGAGATGCTCTTGTCTGTGCTTGAGTCCTCTTTCGTCATTCCGTCTCCCCTTTTCCTTTGGGACTGTGGAGGCAATATCCTTATCCTTATCTTTCCCTTGATTTTCGTCACTACTATGCCTAGGTGACTCATATGCGGGGTTGCTGTACCCCGTGGCTGCTTTAAGTTCTCTCAGCGGATATAATTCCTCGTCTTTACTTTCTTCACCCTTTGTTTCAAATGGGGCGGGTGGCGCAGTATGCATCTCACACCCCTCTGTGCATACATTAAGTATCCAATCTATTGGCGGCTCCTCTACCTTTCCCTGTTCATCCATTTTCCAAAGTTCTAGAACAGCGAGGCGTTTGTCTAACATTTTGCCCGTGTATGTGGCATGCAAATATGTCGTCATGTTTTGCAAGACAGCTTTAGATAAGGACCCACCCTGTGGCTATGGCATAAACATCTTGTGGGCTGTTCCTTTAACCCACTCTGTACTGTATTTCTTCAGTTTGGGTGCGTGTTTCGGCAACTGTTTGCACAAGTATGTCAATGGTGTCATGTCTTCCATACTTAAATCTGTTCCCTTTCCTCTTATATAGCACTTGTCAACACTTTTGCGTGGCTTAAACAGTTCCAACAATATGAGCGAGCACCAAACACTGCAAGCTCCAATCCAAATTTTTCATAAAATGTTATACCTTCTAATTTACTCAAAAAACATCAATTCATATGCGATATTATCTTAGCTATGTAATCACGTAAAATTTAAATCAGTTTTCTCAAGGAATTTTTTTGATGTATGACGTCACAAAAAAAACGTATAAAACAGACGCTTAACAGACTAGACGAACACCAGCTAGTCACAGATATCTCTGCCTCTAATCATTACCCCTTCATGGAGTCTAAACATACCCCTTTCACAACGTCTTTAACCGTTGTGGTAGTCTAATCGTTCCCCCTTTAGCTGGGACTTTGGGTACATGTTTCTTCTGGCTGCTTGTATTAAAAGCGTAGGAATAAGGCAAATCCTCTCACTTCTTGGGTGTCTTCCCCGGTAACCTCTCTCTTCTCGCGTGTCCTCCCTGGTGACCTTTATTTACTTAATTATTCTTGAGTCATTATTCCCATGTATATATATATATGCATTCTTCTCTACTTCTAACTATATTTTGTTTCTTCGCCCAACTCCCTCTGTTACCTTTTCCCTTTACTTGTTCTAAGGCATGCACTTTTGCCAAAACATTCAATCTTTTTCACTCACCTTTCGGATGGTTCCTCTCTGGACCCTCCGGATCACTGCCTTTGTTACCGCCTTCTTCGGCTTTTTACCCGCTCAGCTGCCCATAGGAATGGGAAGGGATAGCGTGGGGAACACGGGTCCCTTCGGGCCCTGGTCTGCAGTTTTTCTTACACTACCTCTGTCTGCGAGGAGCTTCACGGTCTACTCAGCCGAATGGCAAAGGACTCGTGATTTTTCCAAAGACCTAGAGTTACTTTATGTTGACGGTCAATGGGTGTCTTATTCTAATCAATAATTGATAATGGATAAACCATCAATCTCTGCTACCAAGTGTACTCCGGAGACCCCGGCCGGCCCATAGAGCCGAGGTTTGCTCCGAAAGCACTTTAAGACGAGATAGCTGCACCCTTGAGATGGATGGGGGTGCATATTTATTACTCCAACACCAATCAATAAGGACAACTCAATGGTTTGCCAAAGAGAGTGTGTTTAATGACAAGTACAAAAAACAGGGAGTCATGGAAATCAGTAGTGATGCGATCGTCATTCTCGCTGCAACTCCAATGAACTTCATAAAAATCATGGCATTTGTACTGAAAACTCATCACAAATGACGTATAACAGTCAAAAGTTAATATGCAATTCTATTGGATAGGAAAAGGTAACTTTAATATAGGTACTATATCGTGAGGGGATTGGGTAAACACTGTCAGGTGGGCATCTAAGCCCTTCCTTCAAAGATGACTACTGTAGACGTCACTGAAAGTACGATGTCGCATTGGTTCCACTAACTATAGGACCCTAGATTATTTGGTCCATTGTGATTGGGTTGGCACCAACCTCATGCATACATTTCCACTTTGCTTTGCAGCACGCAGAATGGTCAGCCAGGTGCAGGGTGCCCTCTAGTTACCTGGCCTTTCTCCAATTAAGGTTACAATCAATCATCACTTCAACACTTATGTGTCAATTATGTTACTATGGTTGGCCTCGAAACTGCATCTTCTGTCTGAGAAAGTTCCGATATCTCTGGGCGGATGCCAAGCGTGGGTGTGAACTCATGGTTCTCCTCACTCGGATGGTCACGTACTTCCCACACCATGAATTTGTCTAGTTTCTCTCCATTTGTGCATTTGATTCTTATTCCGTTTGCCACCTGCCTACGCCTCCTTATCTTGACCTTTCAGAGACAGGAAATTCTGTTCTTAAGTTTCAATTATATGTAGCTACTGTTTGTTCCTTTTATTAGTATGACCTTGGCTCTCCTGGCATGAGTTGCATCTGCCGAGTTTCGATTCAGCCGTGTCTTCTCGTTTTGCTACAATATGAATCTCTGCTTATTTGGCGTTTAGTAACCTGGGTTGATTCTGCTTCGTTTGCAAAGTGGAATTACACTTATAACACTGTGCTTCTTTTTGAGGTAGATTACGTATAATGGCTCTTGCCGCACTATTCTTCTACTTAGCATTGCAAGCCGCATTGTTTTCTTAGCCTTCTTGAGGTTCCAAGCATATGTACAGGTGTTAGCTGGTTGAATATCTTCATCCTGTTTACAGCTTAAGCTTCTTTGTATTTCAACATTGCTCTCTCTTTTAGGTTCACGACATCCTTATTCATGGCGTTTCGTCTCTGGGTGTCATTCTTGGGTTTTCATTTCTTTTACTTGTATGTCAGTCCAGGTTCTTGTGATGTCACCATTTGTCTAGTGTTAAGACCTTTTTTGGTTTCTTCCAGGACTGTACTTAGGCAATCTTCATTTCGTCTCATTTGCTGGTAAGGTTTCCTTAATGGATACCTTAATATCCATGGTTTTCTTGGAATCGGTTCTTCAATAGGTGTTGCTCTTCTGCTAGTTACTGGGCAAAGTCCTACTGCGGCTCTCTGCTGATTTATCTGCTCAACATATGTCACATATTTTGGTGTGAACGTTCCTGGTACTTCAAAATGGGTGACTGGAGTGCAGGTTTTATTTGGGACCTCCTCTACACATCTATGCCTGCCACCATGTCATTGAGTTTGGCAAACTGCTGTAAAATGAGGTCCAGTTTTGCTGTCTCTGGTACTTGACTACCTCCTTCGGTATATGGTTCACCATTTTGCCTTCAGTATAGACACAGTTAGTGTTTATTTGTTTGTTTATCCATATCCTCCTCCTGAGTACCTCTCTTTCAATCCCTGTTTGTCTGATGACAGGGTCAGGTCTATTTAAAATTATTTTGATGCCTTGTGGTTGTTTGTTCTTCCTGGAGGTCAACACTTTCTTAATCCACTATTGCCTGTGTGTTGTTCCTTATCAATTATGGGCTGGTCTCAAAGTATTCTGCTTATTGTAGATGTGTACCTCTCACTTCCTGCTTCACAGTTTAGCAGTCCTCTTTTTATTGCTTTGTGAGCCTTCTGAGCGTTGTGGCTGGCCCCTGCCTGGTTCCTCCTCCCATGGCTTCTTCTGTTTCTCTCCCCCTCCGAGTGACTGTATCACTCTTCACTTATAGGCAGTTACCCCACTCACTGGTCATTTCTTCCCAAGTCTAAGTTCCTCCCCTCCTGTTGCTCTGCACCCACTCCACCAGCCTCACCCGACACTGGGCTGCGTCCGTGGACTAGGGAGCCTTCTTCTAAAACTAAACCACCCCCACTGGTTTCCCACGGCACATCATACATGCCCAGAGACTCTGTGCTCTTTTTATCCTCTTGACCAGTCTTGCAGCGAGTGCTGAGTGATAGGTAGGTGGTCAGTGGTCCCCATCTACATCTTGTCATGTTCTTCACTGACTCAATGAATTTTAATATAGTCCTGCTTTCCCCTTCTCTGGCCTTTTATCAGTCCGATAACCTTATCCTGCAGTGATCCAGTCCTTTCACTCCTGTTTTAGGTTTTTCTAGTTCATGTTGTGCTCATTTTGATGGGGCAGTGTTGAGGGAGGTGAGAGGGTCAGGTTCAAGCAGCCATTTCATGGGCTACTGGCCACGTCACCATGCGGTTCACTTGTAATCTTTTCCCTAGCTTAGAAATCTGTGGGCCAAGGAGATGCCTTAAATATGTGGAGAGAAGTTATAGGTTATGTAAGCAACCAGAAATACTCAAAACAATGGAACCTCTCACTTTTGAATATAGAGGAACTTTAGAAATATGTGCTCACAATTTAAAAAATGTGTAGTGGAAGTGAAAGAATTGGATTCCTTACATCTATGGTATAGACTACTGAATTGCAATCTAACGTCCATGATCGCTGCTGTAAATTCCATTTTAATTGGATTGAGTGAATCTTTAGCAGAGGATTTAAGACCGGGCAACCCCTTTTAAGGTAACCTATATTATGAACTATTTGTGTATGAATGTATATTTATGTAGGATTTGCAGTACTGCAATAACATGATCATTGTTTTATCATAATATTCTACTTTAAATTGCATATTCTCCAGTATAAAGGTTTCACTAGTAAACCGTTAATTCTTAAATAAATAAACAATAGAATAATGCTTTTTAATGAATATTTCATAGAGATGGGCCCTTGAATGGACCATCTCTGTAACATATGCTCCCTGCAGCCACGTGCTTCTAACTCTAATGTAGGAAAGGTGGCTAGACAGCACATCTTTCCGCTATTGCCCAGCCCCTCCTGAAAAGCGCTGATCACCTTTGAGAATAAGGCGACCTGCGTATTTCAGCAATGAACACAAATGTATATTCTCTTCATTTTTTTCATTTGCACTCATTTTTGAGAATCTGCCCCTTTGTGTTAAAAAATCAAGCCACCTACAACTTAAAAAAGGATTGGTCCAAGCAAAAGTGAGAACAAAGTACCTTAGAGGTAAAAAGCAGAACTAAAACAAATCATCCCAGTTCCCTATTTGATCATGCACATACACCACTTGAAAATGTAGAACTGCCAAGAGAATATCCTGGCAGTCTCGAAGGATTCTGTTGTGTTCCTGCAAATGATTTTCTCAAGTAGCGATCAATCAGGTGGTAGACCATATTTGCTTGACTACTGATGTTTAGGGAATTCACTTTTGCTGATAGACCTCTCTGCATTAATCATTTTGGGTGACTTTAAGATGCTCCGAGATAGCAAATCTGCTGATATCACATCCTGGATTGGTTTAGTTGTCAGCTCTCTTGCAGGTATCAATCTTTCCAAATGATTAATGATTCAGCCAAATAACCTCCAATGTTGGTGCATTTTGGGGTACAGAATAGGTCAAATCTATCACCATTTGTGTTTAGTTGCTATATATGGTCCATGGAAAGTCTGGTGGCTGAGTGTGGTCTCAGTGTCCATCAGTACACAGATGACACGCCATGACATCTCAAAGTGTTGTCTCAATACAAATGAATTTTGAATGTTGGCTGAAAATGTATAATTTAAAATGCCCTCTTTCTCCTCTTATTCCCTGGTAGGTTTTTACAGATTCTCAATCTTTGATAATCATTTTTGCCAAAGAGTCTGGTGTCATCTTTGTAAAGTAGGACACAATTTACTGTACTAGTAAAAACAACACTCAATAATGGAGTACTCAAGGTGCACAGGAAAACTCTGATGTATTCAAAGCATCAAACTCTGCCAGGACCACATAGAAACAGCTCTCAACATTATAATAGTTGTGAGCATGTGAGCAGTTTTTAAACAAAAGACACATCATCCGTGTCACCATAATGCAATCTCGATTTCCATTCGACCCTTGCTGTGTCTGCTGTGGTTCCTGTGCATTAGTTTCCTCCCGAGTACTTGTTATTACTGCTCCTTCTACTGCCAATTTTGACAATTTCTTATGTGCAAATTTTGCTTACTCCACCTAACTTTCTTTTCTCAACTTTCTTTCTGTCTTTCACTTGTTTTACCCGACAATGATGGATAATGTTCAGTTGTATCTCAGGCCATGGTTTTACCTCAACCCCCACAATTTTCCTTAACTGTCTTTGTATCTTTTCAGGAAGTGCCTGATATAGAATGTGATTGAAAACTGTTATATTTATGTTGTCCCAACCATCCCTCATTTCTAGCCACCATTTCTCTTTTATTTCTTGTATGTATGCAGCCTGGTCCTCATCCGGCCCCATTTTCATGTCATTATCGCACTCATGTCTGAATTATCTGGGAATTGTATTCTAAGTGTCTTGCAAACATCTGCTCAACAATTGTTAAAAGGCATGCCATCATGTCTGGTATTTTGTGCTGTCACTCCCGGGTAACCTATCCTTTTCCAAATGTCTTCTGATCGCTCTGCCAATAGGACAGCAAACAGGTTTTTCATATCCCCTAAAGCTAACGTCTTTCCTGACGTCTCTCTTTCCAACTCATAGATCCATTTCCCTGCCACTGCTGTGAACAAAGGCAGTTAATAGTTTAATTATTTTGTCTGTCTGTAGCCAAGGTATGTATTATGCTAGTCCTCTGTATTTTTGTAATAAAGGAAATTGTGTCAATCCACTTCAGTGCACGGGAGCGGTTGCACCATTTGTCCTCTTTGGTTCTGCTGTCATACAAACCTTTTTACAGCCTGGTAAATTTGAACTCATTGGACATCTCTCTGGGAGCAAAGGATATCTAAAGGGTTCCATCGCTCTTCTCTCCAAGTCTATCAAATGTATCTCTCTCCCTGCAGGCGCACGAGTAAGAGGTGCTTATGCAGCTTCCTCCTCCCTGCTCTCCTCATCATATTCCAATTTTGAATGTCCTTCCTCTTCCTCCTCCTCTATTTCATCAAACTCTAGTGATCTGAGGAGTTCTCACATATACATCCCACTCACTATCTCCATCAATATGTCTCTACCCATACCTTCAGGAAACTTCCCCCAACTCTCCCTTCTAATCATGCTGTCTTTCCAGCTCCTGTCTGAGCTAGCCTGGTTCCTCCTTGTGACGTCTACCCTTTCTTGGTCTGCTAATGTATGTTTGCTAATTGTATCATGAACTTCTTTCTGATGTTCCTCCCTCTCTCTCTTCTTCTTGTTTCCTTTCTCTTTCTCTCTCTTCCTCTAGCCTCTTCTCCTTCTCTGCCTCCTGTCTGTTTCTTTCGTCAGGATTCACAATGCCCCTTTCATCAAGTCTTAGTATTATTTGCCCTCCTATACATTTATCTGACACAATTGTTGTCTCATCCTGCTCTCCCTGCATACCTCTCATTCTTTGACATTCTTCTTCTGCTTCTGTTAGCTTTGCTTGCAAACTACGATGTGCATCATATTCTACCTGTAAAGACAATGGTCTTTGCTTGTTTACCTTTTCTCCCCTTGTGCTGTCGTCATCACTATGTGCTCGGAGCGAATGTCTGGGGTTGGTGTACCATGCAGCAGCCTTCAGTAGGTATACTCCCTGTACAGTCGAGGACGGGACGCTAGTTAGGGGAGGAGGAAGAGGAGCTGTGGGCAATGTGTGCCCTTCGTCATCCTGGTTAAGCATCCACACATTTTCCACAGCTTGAGTATACTTAATCTGTTCCGTAATTGTTTTCCCTTATGTGGGTGTTAGGAAAGATTTCTCTAGAAGCAACTTTTTATCCCTAGTCCATCGACCACCAAAATGGTTGCATGTGTTTCTTTATCCTAACCTGATATTTTACAGTGCACCACAGCCTTCAACTGCACTCCACTGGGCTTTAGCTCATTGTTACAGGGAAACTGTCATGTAATTCAGGCTGTCAGTACTGAAAAACTTAGTTTCTCTCAGTCTTTCGACTTTGTTGGCACTTGTTGGTAACTTTTTATCATTGTGCAAAGTACCTTACAGTACCGTGCAATGGGGTGATTGTGTTTTATGGTAATAGACAGCCTCTGAGGACTTTTTGGTGATTGTACAATGTGGCTTGAAACGGACTGATGGCAGCAGTAGCCTTTTCTTGTATTTCTTGTATTTTGGTAACTTTTACTGAGCCCTATCACGTTTGCCGTTTTTGGCTCATGCCTGTGACTAATGTCTAAAATGGCCATGCCACAAGGTCTTTTGTCTGTTCATTGGGCCATTTGTCCCTTGGCCTTCATCCTGCCCTTCCAGGGCTGAACTCTTTTTTATTCGGGCATGCAGTTGACCGCAAAAGCTGCTTCTTTTGTGGTCCCTGCAGGTCATGTGTGTGGGTACCGAGGAAGAGGTCTGGGACTGCCTGGTACTACTGATGCCAGTGTGTCTGGTGTGCACAAGCACATGAGAACTTGAGTGGTCCCTGACTGAACCACTGTTAATGTGCATAAAGGTACCAGAGCTTGCCATTGGTAGGCTGGGTATGAGCACTCTCCTGACTGTGGATAAGCAGAGGTCTCCTGCATTCATTCCAGCAGATCAGAAACAGATCAGACACAATCTGAAGAAGGAGCCATGTATCCTGATGAGTCAAACAGAACAAAAGATGATCCTGAGAGGTACTTGAAGAGGGCTTGCAATGGAATACTGCTGTTGTCCCGGTCGGGCCCTGCTTTGTGTCTGTTCTCAAAAGATCTGTGAAGGTGCTTCAAACATTGGAGTGGTGGGACCAATCACTCGTGAAGTCTCCTGGTAACCCTCCAAGGGAGCTTCATGTGGGCTGTCCAATTTAACCCTTGGTTGCCGTGCAGGAGCATAACTGTTTCGAAAGTTGCCCTGAGACTTTTGCTAATCCCACCTTATACAACAAAGCATTCTTCTGTGAATGTCATTGTCGCAGCACCTTTGGGCTGTGAGATAGGAGGCTGCATCAGTGTTCTCTTGGTTCTTCATCCAAATCAAGAGTTACAGTTCCTGCCCCATACCATACCTGTGTCTGCCACCCCAGCACCTGTGCATCTGGACACCAAACCGAGGGTGGGAAATCGTACCTCTAACGACCACTTCTAGACCTGCGAAGTCTGGACCGAAACCGAGCTAAGGGCGATGAGTAGTGAAGTCACTTACCAGTGGCACTTTCTTCATCCAAATGCATTTACACATTAAAGGATTTTTTGGGCTTCTTGTTGGCTTGGATAGTATTTGATTCTTAAAGCCATCCAAAAGTCAGGAACAGCTTTGCTCATCATAGCAGATCCTCTTCTTACTTTTGGAATCGGTTTCACCTCTTCAGAATTCTTCCCTATCTTTTTCCTGCTCTCTACGTACTTTGTGATCTGTATGCACAACTGCGTACATTTATGCATGCATTGAACATTGAACACATGGGGCCTCATTAGGACCCTGGCGGAGAGGGTATTACGCCAGCGTAGTGCATGGCGTACCTCTCCGCCATACTACGAGTTCCCGTAGCGCCATGGAGGTTTTCTCCGCCTGGTTTTACCAGCCGGAGAAAACCATGGCGCTACGGGACCTCGTTGTTAATTACGCCACCGTATTTTACGGTGGCGTAATTGACTCCTTCCCCACTCCCATTATACCCTATGGGGCAAAAATGGGAATGGGGAAGGGCAGAATGGGGATTGGGGATTTACCGCTCCGCCGAGGTCGGAATGGGGCGGTAAATCCGCCAACCCCAATGGCGCTATCGGCGGCTTTCCGCCATGCTTCGCGGTGCATTTAGCACCGCGAAGTCCGCCTGGGTCGTAATGAGGCCCATGGTTACATTCATTTTAGGAATGGACTTTTAATTTACATTTAGGGTGTCCTGAAGGCTATTACTGCTACTAAAGTTATTCACCCTTTTCCTTAGCAGGGATTGGTGGAGTTATTAATATTAACTTTCTCGCACTGACTACAATGACTGTATATATTACATGGCCACGGTAGTGACCATGTAGTTAGTGTTAAGTTGGTGTTTCCATAGGAAGAGCACTTTTTGGGCCGCTTATAACTTCGCTCTCCCTGGACGGATCTTCACCAAACTTTGCAAAAAAAGCATTTGGGTCACTCTGAATTTGCAAAGTTTGGTGAGGATTCGTCCAGGGGGGGGCAAAGTTATAGGGGGGTCCCAAAACTTGTTTTTTCCCATAGACAAAATGGGAAAAAAATTTGCTCACACCTACAGCCCAAACCGCTGGACGGATTTACACCAAATTTGCGGCAGGGGTGGCGGCTTGGTCCCGAAAGCGTGCTTTGCTTTATTTGGTGTAAATCCGTCCAGTAGTTTTTTTAAAAATTACAAAAATGTAAGTGAAAAAAATTAGTGATATCTGTGTTCGCTTCGCGGACACACTTCCCTATTCGCTCCGCGGACAGGACGGTGATTAGGCAAGCAGCTTGCGTGATGTCCGCGGACATCTGACGTGCTCTCTCATTGGATGCGGTGAAAGTGTGCAGTGCGTCTGGCTTCAGAGACGCCCGCCATCTTTGTTCCTCGCCGCCTGCACTGTAAGTCTTGTGTCTGTCTCCTGTTCCTCCCACCCCCGCTCATGCCCCATGTGTACTTCTTGTCCCCCCCACCCCCACTCATGCTCCGTGTCTCCCCTGTTCCTCCAGCCCCACGCTCACGCCATCGGCACACAGTGGCCAGGGGAGGGCCGAGGAGCGGGATCTGCCGCCTGCACATGAACGCCGTGTGTCTCTCGAACCTCCCCCCCACTCCCCGCTCATGCCCCGTGTGTCTCTCCCCCTCCCCCCACCCCCCGCTCATGCCCCGTGTGTCTCTCTCCCCTTCCCCCACCCCCCGAGCATGCCCCATGTGTCACTCTCCCTCCCCCCACCCCTGCTCATACCCCGTGTGTCTCTCTCCCTCCCCCCACCCCCGCTCATGCCCCGTGTGTCTCTCTCCCTCCCCTCACCCCCTGCTCATGCCCTGTGTGTCTCTATCCCCTTCCCCCCACCCCCCACTCATGCCCCGTGTGTCTCTCTCCCTCCCCCATCCTCGCTCATGCCCCGTGTGTCTCTCTCCCTCCCCTCCACCGTGCTCATGCCCGGTGTCTCTCTCCCCTTCCCTCCACCCCCCGCTCATGCCTTGTGTGTCTCTCTCCCTCCACCCCAGCCCCGCTCTTGCCCCGTGTGTCTCTCCCCCTCCCGTCCACCCCGCTCTTGCCCCGTGTGTCTTTGCCCCTCCCACCCACCCCCCGCTCATGCCCCGTGTGTCTTTCCCCCGCCGGCCCATCCCGCTCATGCCCCATGTGTCTTTCCCCCTCCCGCCCACCCCCCGCTCATGCCCCGTGTGTCTCTCCCCCTCCCGCCCACCCCCCGCTCATGCCCTGTGTCTCTCCCCTTCCCCCCACCCCCCGCTCATGCCCCATGTCTCTCCCCTTCCCCCCAGCCCCCGCTGATACCCCGTGTGGCTCTCCTCCTCCTGCCCACCCTCCGCTCATGCCCCATGTGTCTCTCTCCCTCCCCCCGCTCATGCCCCATGTGTCTCTCTCCCTCCCCCCCGCCCCCCGCTAATGCCCCGTGTTTCTCTCTCCCCTTCCCCCCACCCCCCGCTCATGCCCCGTGTGTCTCTCCCCCTCTCGCCCACCACCCGCTCATGCCCCGTGTGTCTCTCCCCCTTACACCCACCCCCGCTCATGCTTCGATTGTCTCTCCCCCTCCCGCCCACCCCGCGCTCATGCCCCGTGTGTCTCTCTCCCTCCCCCCCACCCCGCTAATGCCCTGTGTGTCTCTCTCCCTCCCCTCCACCCCCACTCATGCCCCGTGTGTCTCTCTAACTCCCCCCCACCCCCACGTGTCTCTCCCCCTCCCGCCCACCCCTGCTCTTGCCCCATGTGTCTTTCCCCCTCCCGCCCATCCCCGCTCATGCCCCGTGTGTCTTTCCCCCTCCCGCCCACCCCTGCTCATGCCCCGTGTGTCTTTCCCCCTCCCGCCCACCCCCGCTCATGCCGTGTGTCTCTCCCCCTCCCGCCCACCCACCGCTCATGCCCTGTGTGTCTCTCCCCCTCCTGCCCACCCCCCGCTCATGACCCTGTGTCTCAACCCCTGTCGCCCACCCCCCATTCATGCCCCGTGTGTCTCTCCCCTTCCCCCCACCCCCGCTCATGCCCCGTGTGTCTCTCTCCTTCCCCCACCCCGCTAATGCCCCATGTGTCTCTCTCCCTCCCCCACCCCGTTAATGCCCCGTGTCTCTCCCCTTCCCCCGACCCCCCGCTCATGCCCCGTGTCTCTCCCCTTCCCCCACCCCCCGATCATGCCCCGTATGTCTCTCTCCCCCCACCCCTGCCCTATGTGTCTCTCCCCCTCCCCCCACCCCCGCTCCTGCCCCGTGTGTCTCTCCCCCTCCCGTCGACCCCCCGCTCATGCCCCGTGTGTCTCTCCCCCTCCTGCCCACCCCCCGCTCATGTCCTGTGTGTCTCTCCTGCTCCCCCCACCCCCACTCCTGCCCCGTGTGTCTCTCCCCCTTCTGCCGCACCCCTGCGTGCCTCTCTCCCTCCTGCCCACCCCCCCTCATGCCCCGTGTGTCTCTCTCCCTTCCGCCCACCCCCCGCTCTCATGCCTCGTGTGACTCTCTCCCTCCCGCCCACCCCCCGCTCCTGCCCCGTGTGTCTCTCGTCCCTCCCGCCCACCCCGCGCTCATGCCCTGTGTGTCTCTCTCCCTCCCCCCCGCTCATGCCCCGTGTGTCTCTCTCCCTCCCCCCACCCCCGCCCATGCCCTGTGTGTCTCTCTCCCCTTCCCCCCGCTCATGCCCCGTGTCTGTCTCCTGGTCTCCCCACCCCCACTCATGCCCCGTGTCTGTGTCCTGTTGCCCCCCACTCCCCCGCTCATGCCCCGTGTCTGTCTCCTGTTCCTCCCACCCCCGCTCATGCCCTGTGTCTGTCTCCTGTTGCCCCCCCACACCCCCGCTCATGCCCCGTGTCTGTCTACTGTTCCCCCACCCCTCGCTCATGTCCCGTGTCTGTCTCCTGTTCCCCCCACCCCCGCTCATGCCCCGTGTCTCTCCTGTTGCCCCCCACCCCCCGCTCATGCCCCGTGGCTGTCTCCTGTTGCCCCCCACCCCCGCTCATGCCCTGTGTCTATCTCCTGTTGCCCCCCACCCCCCGCTCATGCCCTGTGTCTATCTCCTGTTCTCCCCACACCCCGCTCATGCTCTGTGTCTGTCTCCTGTTCCCCCCACCCCCCGCTCATGCCCCGTGTGGGTCTCCTGTTGCCCCCCACCCCCCGATCATGCCCCGTGTCTGTCTCCTGTTGCCCCCCGCTCATGCCCTGTATCTGTCTCCTGTTGCCCCCCACCCCCCGCTCATGCCCCGTGTCTGTCGCTGTTGTTCCCCCACCCCCCGCTCATGCCCCGTGTCTGTCTCCTGTTCCCCCCACCCCCCGCTCATGCCCCGTGTCTGTCTCCTGTTGCCCCCCGCTCATGCCCCGTATCTGTCTCCTGTTGCCCCCCACCCCCCGCTCATGCCCCGTGTCTGTCGCTGTTGTTCCCCCACCCCCCGCTCATGCCCCGTGTCTGTCTCCTGTTCCCCCCACCCCCCGCTCATGCCCCGTGTCTGTCTCCTGTTGCCCCCGCTCATGCCCCGTATCTGTCTCCTGTTGCCCCCCACCCCCCGCTCATGCCCCGTGTCTGTCGCGGTTGTTCCCCCCACCCCCCGCTCATGTCCCGTGTCTGTCTCCTGTTCCCCCCACCCCCGCTCATGCCCCGTGTCTCTCCTGTTGCCCCCCACCCCCCGCTCATGCCCCGTGGCTGTCTCCTGTTGCCCCCCACCCCCTGCTCATGCCCCATGTCTGTCTCCTGTTTCCCCCCGCTCATGCCCCATGTCTGTCTCCTGTTCCCCCACCCGCTCATGCCCCGTGTCTCTCTCCTGTTGCCCCCACCCCCCGCTCATGCCCCGTGTCTGTCTCCTGTACCCCCCACCTCCCCGCTCATGCCCCATGTCTCTCTCCTGTTGCCCCCACCCCCTGCTCATGCTGCGTGTCTGTCTCCTGTACTCCCCCACACCCGCTCATGCCCCGTGTCTCTCTCCTGTTGCCCCCCACCCCCCCGCTCATGCCCCGTGTCTGTCTTCTGTTCTGCCCACCTCCCGCTCATGCCCCGTGTCTGTCTCCTGTTCCCCCATCCCCTGCTCATGCCCCGTGTCTGTCTCCTGTTGCCCCCACCCATGCCCCGTGTCTGTCTCCTGTACCCCCTCACTCCGCGCTCATGCCCCGTGTCTCTCTCCTGTTCCCCTCCACCCCCCCACTCATGCCCCGTGTCTGTCTCTTGTTGCCTTGTTGCCCCCACCCCCCGCTCATGCCCCGTGTCTGTCTCCTGTTCTCCCCACCCCCGCTCATGCCCTGTATCTGTCTCCTGTTCCCCCATCCCCCGCTCATGCCCCGTGTCTGTCTCCTGTTCTCCCCAGCCCCCCGCTCATGCCCCGTGTCTGTCTCCTGTTCTCCCCACCCCCCGCTGATGCCCCGTATCTCTCTCCTGTTGGCCCCACCCCCCGCTCATGCCCCTTGTCTGTCTCCTGTTGCCCCCCGCTCATGCCCCGTGTCTCCCTCGTGTTCCCCCCACCCCCGCTCATGCCCTGTGTTTCCCTCGTGTTACCCCCCACAGCCCCCGCTCATGCCCCACGTCTCCCTCGTGTTCCCCCCACCTCCGCTCATGCCCCTTGTCTCTCTCCTTTCCCCCGACCCCCCGCTCATACCCCGTGTCTCCCTCCTGTTCCTCCGAACCTGCTGCTCATGCCCCGTGTCTCTCTTGTGTCCCCCCACCACCACTCATGCCCCGTGTTTCCTTCCTCCCCCCCCACCCCCTTGCTCATGCCCCGTTTGTACCCTGTTCCCTCTCACCCCCTGCTCATGCCCATGTGTCTCCCCTGTCCCCCCCCACCCCCGCTCATGCCCTGTTGTGTTCTTTATACACCCCGCCTTCCCTTTCCATGGTGGCCATCTTGGTAAAAGATTTTCCTTCCTACACCGGGACGCCGCAGGCCGCAGGCGTCCCGGTGTAGGAAGGAAAATCTTTTTGTTTTTTTTACCACCCGGGTTCCCACTTTGAGGACATAAGATGTTAGTGGTCTTCGTCAATTGAAAAGGATGTTATGGTGAGGTTGCACTAATAAAAACCTTTAAAATTTAGTTAAAAAAAATGTTACAGGGACTTTATGGTTAAATTGCACTAATAAAAACCTATGAAATTCAATGAAAAAACGTTGTTAAAGGGACGGTATGGTTAAGTTGCGCTACTAAAAACCTATGAAATTCAGTGAAAAAACTTTGTCAAAGGGACGTTATGGTTCCAAGTAAAACCGAAAAACCCTTGAAATTCGCCAGTTATGGTAAGCTAAGCAACCATAACTCGCTTCACCACCGTGCACTGCTAAGACTAACACCCAGGACATCAAAGATGACATCACAAATGTCATTGATGACATCACTGATGACATCACATGTCTGGCTCACTCTTTTTTCTTTTGCTGACATATCTAGGCCACATGGTTTTCTTCAGTAACAGTCAGAGACTAAAACTTTTATTTTATTTTTAGACGTATCCTTCAAGTAGGTTCTTACAGTAATTCCCTTAGAGTCCAGTCACATCATATGAAACATATACATACGGGAAGACACAAGCTTGAAAGACAGCAATCCTTTTTGTGCATAAATATAATCAATAGACTTATGAGCACTTTCTGATAGTTCTGTTGTTTTTTTTTTTATGGCTGTACTTTCCCTGTATATGGTCATATTTGTATACATTGTACTCACACTACTTTCCTTGGGGTCCAATCACATCAAGGTATACATATACCTAGGGTAAATAGCAGCTTTGAAACAGAGCAAACAATTATTTGCATGAAAATAATCAGTTAAGTTATGAATTGTTTCTGCTACTACTTGTGCTTTTTTGCTAACTTCACTTTCCCTGTATATACCCATATTGGTATGTGTTATTGTGTCTTTGTGTTTTGTCTATAGTGATGCAATTATGTAATACATGTGTTTTATTAGCTACTTATTACATATTTCACAGTACTCAAAAATCTATTAAAAAAACAATTATCATTTCATTATTCAACATATTAACATTACGAATATTATACCTTCATCTTGTACACTGCACACAATGTTATGTTTCTGTATGAGTAGCTTAGTATACTAGATAGAACTCCATAATAGAATGCTATTTATATCAATGCATCGTTCAATGCACTAATTAGGGTATGATATTTATTGCAATGATCCTTGACACTTGTTTCGCAACATTATAATAATAATCCCTTGTACACATATTTCATGAAAAGTACATACACATGTGATATCATCAGTGATGTCATCAATGACATTTGTGATGTCATCTTTGATGTCCTGGGTGTTAGTCTTAGCAGTACATGGTGGTGGCGCGAGTTATGGTTGCTTAGCTTACCATAACTGGTGAATTTCAAGGGTTTTTCGTGGCGCTAATAGCACCATGACTACCTCCATACTTGTAATGAGACCCATTGACTTCTTCATTGGTCTGAGCCCTCCCTAGTAGCTACCTATCCAGCGTTCAGCCTCTTCCGCAATTGCGAAGCATAAGAGTTTGCATAGGGAATTTATGCCCCTACGTTACGCTACCCTCACCTTTAATAACAAGGGAACTCCACTCCGTGGCTCCATGAAGAAGGCTGTGATCCATCAAAGCCGAAACGTCCTGGGACCCCGCCACCACCCTGGCGGGCAGGGATCCCCTTGAATCTTAGTCAAGATCTATTTCAGAGACGTCGATCAAATACCATTTTTTGGTCATCCTTTAGCCTGGTTATGTTACTATCAGAACAATATAAAATCAGAATCTATTAGTAGATAACATGATGCCTTCATACTACTGTTATATGTTGGATTAATGTTAATATACAGCACATGCTTGTATGAACTGACTTTACTTTCTGTTTCATGCTTTGCATCTTTATTGTTTTACACTTTATTGTCTATTGGGGGTGAAATATGTGCAAACCCCACCCTGTTTTGTATGATATTTACAAGTTTTTCATAAATTGTTTAAAGAAACAAGGACAAGCCACTTAATAAAAGCTTGTCTTGCATAAACCAATGATCTTGTACATGTGGATGATTATTGTTGTTTTTCATGTACTGCTATCTTTGGTAATTGTACAAATTGCGACACCCAAAGATAGGATACTGTCTTTAAACTTATACTGCAAAAAATATATTGTAGTCAGCTTAGACTTCCCCAGTCAGGACAATCCCCTCTTGTTGTACGCAACTGGGTGTTAGTCTTAGCAGTGCACGGTGGTGGGGCGAGTTATGGTTGCTTAGCTTACCATAACTGGTGAATTTCAAGGGTTTTTCGTGGCGCTAATAGCACCATGGCTACCTCCATACTTGTAATGAGACCCATTGACTTCTAATGACCACTCATCCAAAGGAAAAGTAGGCTTACTGCACAGGCATCCCTCACTTTGACCATTTCACCCTTCCACCGCTTTGTACCTGACTTTCAAACGGACTAAGCACGTACCCGTCCAGCCAATAAACTCTCACCCTCACTTCTTGCAAATTACTGTTCTTCACAGTATGGTATGTTACTTTACAACAGAACAATGCCGGAAGCATTACAAATTCTCACTCACTACTTGACTTTAAGAAACGTGTGAAGACATTCCTTTTTAACCAATCTGAATAGAACCCCCTTGTTCATTGACTTTTCGCTCCATATCTTTCATGCTGCGCTCTGAGGCCTACTGGCATGTACCGCACTTAAAAAACCGAAATAAATAAATAAACATTCAAACCTTTTTACTATATTTATTTATTGTTCATATGTATAAAACAAACCTTGCACATAACAGTAGAACGCATATAGCAATAGAAAACAACCAGCATAAAACAACATAAAAACAAAAGTTATTAATAGATTATTGATTAAATGGTATGTAGCACACTGCCATATGAAAATTGGATGATAAAACACAATTTATGCAAACAATAATCATTACTCCACCCAATCTTACTTACATTAATCCCCCCACTCCGATTACATTACAGGAAATTTCTCAATTCATCATTTGGATACAAATATTGTACACAACCCACTTTTGCAAAAATGAAGGAACATGGTGTGCTATTTAAAATCTTGCCACAGAAAGCAGGCAACAAAGTTACCTTGACCTTGAATACAAACTTTAAAAAATACTAATATCTTTTCTCCCTCAAAGTGGGACACAAAACCAAAAGATGTTCGAAAGTTTCCTGTTAATTCGGACCACATAACCTATACATTCCTTCATTTTTTTCTATTTTTAAATGCGGGCCTAGAACCTCTAAAGAGGTCAAAAGATTAAAGCTAATTCTCATGTACTGCTTCCACCAGAAATGTTAAGGAGATGCTTGTAAATAAAATGGGAGTTGCCCCAATGGGTAAGCAAGCACGGAGAGGGAGAGTTGACAAGGTAAAGTGGGCGAGTGGGGAGGGGAAGAGTGTTTTAGCCTGAGGGAGGTCAAGTGGGATGAGATAGAGCGAGTGGCTTGGGTAAGACAGAGTGGGCGGTATTGTGGAACAATGAGAGTTCAGGCAGCACACGTCTGCAATTCCCTTCCATCTCATTTACGCTTTTTCCAAAGGTCATCATACATTTAGAAGCAACTTGAAAGCGTTCTGTTCCCTGGATAAATGGTGGTCTATATTTTATCTCTGTGTCATCAGGTATTAAGATCTTAACTCACTCCTGGTGAGATGTTTGCACTTTACAAATACTTATCTACCATCGTACATAGAGAATGGGTGAGGAACAGTGCGGTAGAGTGTGTGTGTGGAACGAGGAAGAGTGGGTGAGGTAGAGTGGGTGGGCGGGATGAGAAGGATGATGAAGAGTAGGTGAGGTAGCATGAGTGATATGATATGATATGGCATTTATAATGCGCCTGTACCCACGCACTCATCCCTATCCAAGTCAAAGGACAAATAGGTCCACTGGTTTAAGGGTCTTTTTAATTGTTGACTTTGCCCTGGAGTGCACAGGGATTATGTTTTTATGGCCAGGGTCTGTGGAGTGCAGGGCAGGTTTACAGAGATAGGTGGCCGCTGTGCTGGCCCTCCTTCTAGGCCATATCTGAATCAATGAAGGGAATCAGACGGCAAGTGATACAGTGTGGATTTTGTTGCATTCTTGCTGCCGGCCTTCTCATGGGAACCAAGTAGTTATGTGGACGGCAGAGGGGAGGATATGGGAGAGAGTCTCGCTTGCTGTGTGCACTCACCGGGTGCGGCCTGCAGGCTGGAATAATCATTTATTATTGCAAATGGAGTCTGTGATTTTCAAAATGGAGTCTTGGTCACTCCCGGTTTTGCTATACAAGGGTGTGCTCGGTGGTTTTGTAGTACCCAGAGATATTCCCGTACGAAAGGGATCATGGTTCCTGAAGGTGTTCCCGCAAGAGTGCCTAAGGGCTGGGGCCCTGGACCTGAAGCAGCCATGACTGAGCCCACCAGGGAAGCATAGGAATAAGGGAGGGGGTCCCAACTGCCGCCTCCTTCCACTCATTCCCCCCTTTTGTTACTTAAGTAATGAATATTGTAACTGTCCCAATCTCTTACGTTCCTCCTCTTCTGCCACTGCTTCATCGCATGCAAGTGTTCCCTTTATTGGCATCCATGCCCTGTATACTGCTCTCAGACTGTGTCCCCTTCTAGCATATTCGTCAGGGGTGCAGCTCATATAAATACACCCTGCATCACCTTCCAGGTCCACCCACACTTCCTTGTACCATGATCATTCTCTAGGTTCTTTTACAGTTGTGTTGTGTGATATAAGCTATCCACCAAATGCCCTGTGTTGTATATGGCAGTCATTCTATATTTGGGCCCAGGAGCATCTCCTGTTTGTACTTCTGCCTCATGTTTGATTTGTGCCACACCATTTGCACGTCCCATTGTCATCATCATTAGCGCACCATTCGGTACTGCATTTGCGCAGCATCGGAGTCCCAGTTGGCACACACAAAAAATCAGGAGTAAAAAGACGATGAGGGGTATGAGGAGTTTTACAGTCATTCCAAGCCAGGAGGGCACCCATGAGAAAAGGTTGTCGAACCAGGTGCTTGGCTTTGCCCCTCCTTTGTCCCTCATTCGCTCGCCAAAGTCGTGCACCGCGGCTATCACATGTGAGAGGGAGCCATTCTCAGCGTCTATAGAAGGTACAAATGTGCAACTTGCGCTCCCAATTTTTTGGCCAACACCGCCATCGATTGCTGTTAATAGATCCAGCACGTATCGATTCTGCATAGTCAATCGCAAGGCTTGAAGTTCCAATTTGATGACGTTGAACCCTTCTTCAGTATTGTTGGCCAATTGGATGAGCTCCCATCTGGTGATCTGGAGCCACTTGGCATTCGCTCTCGCCTGGATGCTGGGAACGAGGGACGTGAAAAATGTCTATACTGAGCTGAATAGTCGATATCTATCAGGGATTTGGTGGAGATATAGTTGGACGATCGTTTCTTCCTCCGGTATGGACCTTGCACTCCTTCCTCATCTAAGGCATAGGCAGGTCCCGTCTCCAGTGGTGTTGGGGAAGGTTCAGTTTGGATTGCTGCATGCTTGTGCCTTCCGCTGATGTGGCTCTCGGGGATCACCATTCGTGCAGAATGCAACGTTGCCAGGGTGCATGTTCCTTTCCATGACTGCGGGAGATGCAGGGATGCCATGTTGCCGCAAACCCAATACGTGCCCATTGAAGCTGCAGTTCCCCTCTTCATGTACGGAATTATGAGGGTTTTGCTACAGTTCTCGTTGCTCCCCATGTTTCTCTTCCCTTCTCCATGAAAACATAGTTTGTATGAAATATTTTTCTGTAATTTGAAGGGCTTCTCGATGGTGGTGAACCATGTGAGTTTGCTTATGTGTTCAATTCATATGGGAGCGCATGTTCTCTGGACCCAAGAGAGTTTTTCCTCGGACAGGCCTCGCAACGCTTCTGCTTTGCACAATATTTCGTCTTTCTGCCATTTATTGTCCGCATGCAATGTCCCTTTTATTACCAAGAAAGGTTCTTTTATGCAAATGTCTCCTTGCGGCCGGGAGTAACATGTGCGTTCATTCTCCAGTAGTTCAAAAGAAAATCTGTGTTCTTGAAACTTATTTTTTATTTGGCACAGCATAAGATGTAGAAGACATTGGGCCTCTGCAAATGGAATTTCTTGTGGCATTAGTACCTTGGGAGTGCCTGGTGCGTGGGGTATGAGTGAGCAGACATAGCAGCTCTCATTAGTTGGCTGTTGTGCTTTGTGGCTCATGTCAGCATACCACAATTTGTTTGATGGGGGTGCTGAGGGTCATCAACTGTATTTAGACTAAATTTGTGCTGCTCCTCCCAATCATCCACCTCTGCCTGTCTCTGCTTCCTTCTGGGCGTTTCCCCTTCAGCCCTCAGCCCCTGCTCGTCATTCCCACTATTATATAAATTGTGGTAAGGGTTTAACATGGCTCTGCTCTTATTACCCCACCCCCGTGGTTGGGCTGGTGGGTAGGGCTGCTTCTGATAATGCCATAGTTGTGGGATATGTTCTGTCATTCATTGCATACACATTAAAACAGGAGTCATTGGTTTTTAGGGATGGCAGGGTAGCTGTTGTTGTACTATGGGCGGCACTTGTGTCATTCTCACTATTGTGTTCATTCTCAGGGGTCCAATGACCCCATATCAACCTGGCACCATCCCAAATTAGGTGGGTCCCTTTCTTGATTGTCTCCATGCCTGCACCCCTCTGGCCAGCATTGATGGAAATTTACATGATCACCCAATATAAAAACAGGCCAAAAAGCACCGAAAAGTATACCGCCGCACACACAAACAACACGCACTCATATGAATATCTAGGATACGCCGCTCTCCTCCGTCAACTCCTATCTACACTACCACTAGCTGTTGCCGGGGGGTTGTCCATGCCCAGTGATATTCCTAATAAATGAGATATAAGCATGTGTTAATCATGCATATGTACATTATTCATAACCATAATTTTGATCATTTTAAGTCCGCTCCCTTGTGCGATTTTTTGCACATAATTAATCTTCAAGCCACATTTTATATTTGTACATCTTCTATTCATACCGCTTCCTTCGGTTCCCTCCCCCACACTTTAAGTCTGGGGGAAGAGAACTGAGGGAGGCAAAAATTCAGCCACATCATTTTGTTACTAGAGGAAGGAAGATGTTAGTCACACGTGGTCATCTCAATTGCCAAATAAAACCATAGAGAAAAGGAGAGAGGAAGAGAAAAAGAGAAGAAAAGACAGAGTGAGCATTTCATCAAAATCTTGCTTATTATGTACTCATCGACAAATACTATTACACTACACAATTATTTGCATATTTTATCATCCCTGAGTTTTCCTTTATACTCAGTTGTTACCGGCTCCTAAACACTCCCATCTGCTACGTTTGTGCACTACCTTCACCCTCACCTTCTTGGGTGTTTTGATCATTTATGTTCCCATGGGCCCTGCGTACATCTGTCAAATGTATCCAATACCTCAGTCCCTGGACCTTAACTGCTGTAGGCGTGCATAGATCACCTTATATGGGCCGTAAAATCTCAGCCCGTTCCATCTCCGCACAAAACTTCTCACATATACCATGTCACCTGTCATCAGCTGGCAGTCTGCATTCTCTGTAGTGGGGGCTACTGTGTCTGTGGATGTATCTTGTGTGAAGGGGTGCCATTTTTTTTGGCTATTGCGCGGGCTGCTTTTGTCAAAATTCTTAGATACTTGTGGAATTCTTCACCTAGGACAATGGCGCTTTGGTGTGCATCTGATTGTCTGCGCAAGGGTGAGTGGGCTGTATGCATTCTCCGACCTGTCACAATTTCGTGCAGTGACAGGTGGTGGTCCTTGCTGGGCTGGTTTCTCATCTCAAAAAGCGACAGTGGTAGACAATACACTCAATTCTTTTTGAGTGTGTGACACAGTTTGGACAATCTACTCTTGAGCAATCCGTTCATTTTTTCCACCATCCGTTCGATTGAGGATGATAAATCGTGCAAATCTTATGGGTTATGCCCAACATTGCAGTAATCTGCTTGAACATGTCATTTACGAAGTGTGTTCCGTTGTCGGAATGTACGACGTCACAGATGCCCCAGCGGGGAAACACCTGTCTTACTAGGAACTTGGCAGCACACCGTGCGTCTGGGTGAGTGCAGAGTCCGGCTTCCACCCACAGGGAAAATGGGCATACGACGATGATCAAATATCTCGCCCCGTTACACCGCTCACCCATGTCTGCATAGTCTATATGCAGCTCTCTGAAGGGCCCTTCTGGTTTTGACAATGTTCCCCTGAGTGTTTGTAATGTCATACCGGAATTATATGCTTGACAGGTAATGTATTCTACTATCAGCCCTGTGACCTGTTCCTGTATTCTGGGCGCAAACCAATTTTCCTGGATGTCTGCAGCGATGTGTTGTTTTGCATTGTGGGCTGGGAAATGTAACTGTTTAAATGCTATTTCTAGCAATTTTGTTGGCCTCACCACCCTGCCTGTAATATTTTGTCTCCATAGCAAATCAGTGGGGGATTGACTGCACCCCCTTTTCACCCACATCTCCTTCTCTTCGCCAGGTGCGTCGTTTTGAAGCTAAATTATCTGGGAAACTGGTAACATGTTAAAGCCCTCTGGTTGTATCTCCTCTACTGCTTTTGCAATATGTATTCACCTGCTAGGTTTTTTGGAAAGTAAGAGGCCTCTTCCACAGCAGCGGACCTAATGAGATGACGTCATCACCTTGGGTATGGGCTTGACATTCCACAACTGCTACGAGTGTGGGTTCCTTCAAGGCATCGCTCAAGTCTCCTAGTAGTGCTGCATGCTGTACTGGGGACCCATCTGCTCTCCGAAATCCCCTTCTCCCCCACCGTGCCAGTCCCCCATGTACTGTGGTTGGTATATAGGCAAAGTCGGTATAGATGGTGACCATACATCCTTTTGCTGCATGGAGCGCTTCTATGAGTGCTACGAGCTCTGCTGCTTGAGCTGAAAAGTGTGAGGGCAACCTCTTCTGTAGGATCACTTCAAACTCCCCATCTTCTACCCGCACTCCTGTTGCGCCAACATGCTTTTCTCTTGTTTCACAATCTATGGAGGCAGACCCATCCACGTAAACCTCTCCTCTGACAGTGCAATTTCACGTGCTTTGAGTGAGTCATCCTCATTCCCTGTGTATGTGGGGCAATCGTGCCGCTGCATGTCTTCCACGGTGCATGCTTCTGTGATAAATGTGGCTGGGTTTACACTTTTACACCGCACAATATGGATATTGGCACTAGAAATTATCAGTTTGTATGCTGTGGCCCTTTGAGTGGTCAACATACTCTTTGATCTTTAGAGAATGGCGAACAAGGAATGTTCTACATATAAAGTGACGGAGCATCCCATCACGATCGTAGAGCTTTTTTCTCTCGCAAACGCGGCAGCTGTGAGAGCCTGTTCGCACATGAAGTGTCCCTGCATTACTGCATCAAGTGTTCTACTGTAAAATGCCAAAGGCTTTTGGCCCAGGGATGTCTTTTGTGTCAGCACAGCTGTCATGAGTGTGCCGTTGCAGTGTGAGAAAAGGTAAAATTCCCGCTCATAGTTTAGGGTCACGAGAACTGGGGCAGTAGATATCAGTTCTTTGATTGTGTAAAAGGCTGTGTGCATTTCCTGTGTCCATTGCAATTTAGTGTGTTCCTTCTGTGCCTCTTTTAGTGCCTTTAGCAAGGGCCTAGTGTATGATGCATAATCTAGTATCCATGCGCGGCAGTAATTACACATGCCGAGGAACTTCTGCATTTCCTTTACTTTACTGGGCTCTTTCACTGCTATTATTGTTGCCGCTCTGCCTGGAATTATTCTTTTTCCATCTTTGGAGACCAATTGCCCTAGATACAGTATTTCTGTTAAACAGTAGCTTCTGTCTGTCTACTTTGTACCCCTTCTGTGCTAGATGTGTCAGCAAGATGATGGAATCTTCTCTGCACTCGTTTTCACTTTTCCCGCAGACCAACAGATCGTCTACGTACTGAATTATGGGGCTCGTTGTGCGTATGTTCCCAAGGTCTTCGTGCAAAATTCTGTTGAAAATGCTAAGACTCTCGCAATACCCTTGGGGCAGTCTACAATGCTCATGCCTTTATGTGAATGCTGTTAGGTACCAAGAACCTCGATCGAGTGGGATGGAAACAAATGCATTCTTTAGATCCACTACTGTGAAATGGGTGGCTTCTGTCGGAATACTGCATAGGATTGATGCAGGATTTGGGACAAGAGGGAATTCCTTCTGTACTACGTCATTGAGGGGGCATACATCTTGGATCATCCTCCATGCCCCTCCCTTTGCTTTCTTGATTGGGTAAATGCAGGTGTTGCAAGGTGAGCTAGATGGGACTATTATGCCCTGTACCATTAGTGCATAAATTGTGTCCTTTATTCCTTCCTCAGCTTCTCTGGATATGGGGCATTGCTTCACCCGGGGTAGAATAGCCCCGGGTTTGAGTTTGATCTTTACTGGTGTCACCTTGTGCAGTAGCCCTATATCGTGTGGGCCTGTGGTCCACAGCTGTTGTGGTACTTGTGACACGTCTTCCTCAAAGTATGCTAGTGGGGCTTTGATCATTGCCACGAGAGGTAGCTGCACCTCCCTCCTTTGGATCATGATGTCATAAGGGATTGCAATTTCCATTACTATTTCCCCTGCGTCCTCTGCATCACAAAAAAGTTCTTCATCTGTTAAATCTCGCAGGGCCTTATTGGCATCAATGCACAGCACTGTTCTCCACTGGCATCCCTGCATGTCCATTGCTATCACTGCTATTTTCTGGGCTGACGCCTGCACTCCGTGTATGTCCAAGGGCATGATGGATCCCGGCACTATTTCTGGGTCTGCTACTGGGCGAAAGATGAATTCTGAAAGGACTCTCCATTTCTTGTTCTTTAATTCTGGTACTACTTGTGTTAGTATTCTCAGCCCTTGTATGAACATGTCCGGATTTACGGGTATGCCTCGTGTTAGTGGGAAATCTGCCTGTGTGTGTATCACTAGCATCGCACAGATTGTACATATGCCTGGCATGGAGCACACTATCCCCCTTTTGGTAAACAAGATGGTCATATTGAGTTTGCTGAGAAGGTCCCTTCCCAGTCGATTGATAGGCAATTCCTCATAGTACAGCATGGGGGCTCGTACAGTTTCCCCCCCCACCGTTATGTCTAGCTCTTCAGTGAATGGAACCTCGACCAACGCCCAGAGAACCCCTGCGTTTCCAAAGTCCGATTAGAAAGCGGGAACCTGCCTTCTTTGAGGCATGATTTTTCTGCTCCCGAATCCACCATGAAAATAAATTGTTTGTTTCCGATCGCTGCCCCAACGAGTGGTTCCTCTGCTGCATCACGGGTTATTGATAGTACTAGACACTTGTTCTCTGTGGGCTGTCCTATGCTGAGTGCCACAGGAGTTTGTCTACGTCGAAACATTTCCTGTCACCACTGTTGCCCCCTGCACGGTGTTGTTGGTGCCCCCTTTCGCTGTAGTGGCATAAGTCTGGTTGTGCATGGGAGCGGCATGATTATGACACTCGTTGTGTGTGAGGATGTGTCCTGAGGGGGCACTGGGTGTTCATTCATGTATCTGGGGTCGGGTTGACTATCTTGCCTACCCCCGCCCATTGGCAGCCCGTAGGGGCTTCCGGGTTGGGGTTGTCCACCCTGACATTCGTTTGGCTATGAATTGTTTGGCCTGTTTCGACATTCTCTCATAAAATGGCCCCACCTCCCACAATTCCAGCATTGTCCTTGCATTCCTCCTCGTGGCCCTGCATACCCAGCACCCCCTCCTCTTGATCCCCTGAACCCTCCTCTATTGCCTTGCCCCCCTCTCGATGGCCACTGCGGTCCCTCATATTGATTCTCCCCTGCCCATTGGTCCTGACCATTACCTATCCAATTTGCCACCATCTGCATCGGTATCCCCATATGTTGTCTTCTTCCTCCCATTCCCTTCCTGCCGTGCTGGTAGCTGCTGCCGCACTGACCTTCAGCAATTTACTCTGCACTAATTTAGCTTTGTCTGCCAGCCACCGCTGAGCTATCTCCTTCTCTTTCTTTTTGATCCTCTTGCAGTGGTGCACTATGATGCTTTGAATCTCAGGCCACCCCTTGGTTTCTATCCCAGCTATTTTGTCAAGGGCCTTCCTTTGGGAGTCTCCTTTTTATAATGAAGTAAAACAGGGACGTTTAATGGTCCCAGGCCGTACCCATTTCCACTCTCCACATGTCCTGCACCCGGAGAATGAAGGACATTGCATTTTCCTCATCATTCATTGTACATTGCATCACTGACTGTAAAACGGGAGTGTCTGGGAATGATTCCTTCAACGCATCCCACACGCACGCTCGCCCTGTGTTGAACGAGGCCCCGTCATGGTGGTCACAATCTAACGTTATTCCAGGGAACCCTGCCTTTGCCCAAACTCTGTTAGCCTGATCCCCCACTGCAGAAGCCAGCAGGCTCTTAACATCACCCACTGCAAAGGGCACTCCTGCCGTATTTTTTTTTCGACTGAATATATCCATTTGCTGGCACCTCCAGACAGTGAGGGTAGCTGCTTGAGCAAGTTGGCCTTGTCCATTTGAGCCCATGGTATGTAGTTTGGCCTTCCCGCCCCCTGGTGTATCAGAGGCAGCTGTAACTTTTTCAACCCCTTTCTTTCCGATCACTGCCATGCGCCCTGCTCTGTTTCTTAACGTCCCCGTCCATTCTTCCATGGGGGACAACCCTTCTCCAAACGAGGCCCCCCCCAGTGGCGATTCCTAGTTTTCTTCCCTCCTCCTCCTGCTCTTCTAAGTCGCTCCAGCACTCTTCCTCTCTACCTGACGTTGCCCCTCCTTCCTCTACCTCCTGCTAACTGTCTGCCATGTTTATTTCTATTATTCGCGTGGGGGTGTCATTTATCCTGAATAAAATCCCTCCCTTTTTCCATCCATCTTCCCCTCCCCCCATACTCAGTGGAGGTGTGTTGTCATGTTCTGCCCGGGGGGTAGATGCCCCCACTCCCTCCCCCATGGCCCTTATGCAGGACAGTGCTGTTCGGCCCATTGTGAGTTGTGAGTCTAAATCCTGTGTGAGTTTTCCGATGTCGATTGTAGATGTATCTAGGGGTCTTGTTATGCTCTGGCTCTCATATGGGGGTGGTGCTGTGGCGGATGGCTTATGTATGGGTGGGGCTGTGGGCTGTGCCTCATATACGGGGTCACTATACCCTTCTGCGGGCACTGGTTTTGACAATAGGGGGTAAACACGTGTGACCTCTATTACCTTTTGATCCTGTGTGGGTGGCCCTGTGCTGCCAGCTGTTGTCAGGGGAGATGCATCATGCTTGCTATTCTTACCTGGGGGCACCTCCTCGAATAGGCGCCACAGATCCAATATCTCTCTTCTATTCTGCAACTGCTTTCCCGTGTACTTAATGAACAAACAAGCGGCAACCATGTCTAACACCTCCTTGTTGAAGGATCCTCCTTCAGGCCATACCTGGGGTAACCCTTCCACCTTCAACTCCACAATCCATTGCTCATGATATTTCTTAATCTTCTCTGCATACCCTGGTAACGTTTTGCAAATATGCGCAAGGGGCGTCTCTGCACCCATTGTATATTTACTCTCAGTACACCTTACCTGACGCTTCTATTTTATACCTATTCACTTCTCATATGACCACTTTAACACAACCTACACTTCTCTTCAACCTAGACTGAATGTTCATTCGCTTCTCAATACCTTAAAATCACATTGTTACACTTTCAATTTTCCTCAAATAACATCCAATTTGCTTCCCACGTTATGCACGAAAACACTCTTTTCACACAAAATGGACATTTAACTTTTCACATAGACAACAGAGAACATAAACAAGACAGATTATTTCCCACCGTTCCCGATGGTCCTCTACTTTTGACCAGCCCCCTGTTCCTCTGTGAGTCTTTTTAACCTCTCCCTCCACCTTTCTCCAGTTTACCCACTTGGGAGGGACAGAGAGAGAGAGAGAGAGAATAGATAAGATAAAGGTCGGAAAAAAGTGTTTCTAATTAATGCTCCGGGTCTCCCCTTATACCCCTACGTTACCTCTTTTTTCTTTTTTACTTCAATTTCTCATCCCCACATATCTTGTACTAGTCGAGATAGCACTATGCAGCGCCACATTCCACCCCGCATGGAGATCCCTGTCAACCTCTTGTCACCTTGTACTTTGTCACCGTCCTAATGGCCATATGCGATAGAAGGAGAATAGTATGAAATATAGAAAAAGCCCCCAGACTCCCAGAGCCCCTTCAACCCTCCACACCCTTTTGGTGTTATCAAGATTATGCCGTTTTATCCCAAGACCTCTTAACCTGACTCCCACCCGTTCCTTTCATATCACTCGCACTTGATACTCACGTGTCCGTCATGATCCGAGACCCTCTGGACCCGATTAGGCAGGGCGCTGCTCCTCGCTCAAAGACCACGCCCGGCTCCGATGAGTGGTACGTATGGGTTTTGTAAAGAGGGATACCATACCCGCTCACCCTACTGCGTGCGCACGTCTAGGTGTACCGGTTGCCGTTGGCGGGTAGCTCTTGAGGGAGCACGCTCAGGGTCAAAGCAGGGGGGCGTCTCGTGCCAGAAGGACGGAGAAGAACACTATCATGTCGGGGTCGCCAATGAAAGTGAGAGGCCCCAAGAACTGCTGGCAATTCACCCAACATAGTCAGTAAAGGTACATCCCAGGAGGGAATAAGACCAAGACCAAGACCAAGTGATAGTGCAATTGAAGGCTTTTTATCTAAGTTAGGGCAAACAGAATCTACTCCATTTTTACTGATTTTTACACATAAATGCAGATGGCAATCACTATTTTTCCTTCCAGTATTTATTTGTAAAATATTGATAAAAACATACATGCATGTGTCCTGTTGGGTCTTTAAGTTGTCAACCATGGATTGCAGGTTAATGGCTCTGAAATGTGACATAAAATAAAGGTTAAAAAAGAAATGTTATTCCATTTGAAGTTGTTTAAACGGATGCAGATATGCAGCCCTTTACTTGTTGTGCAAGAAAACAGCTATAGGAGCTTCCCATTACAGGTATCCAAATGCAAATGGGATATTTTTCATGTAAATAAATGTTGTAAAATACTAGTAACAACATATTTTCTGACAGTGCAAAACATAAATGTGGATTAATAAAAAAACGACTGATTGATGTATAATTTATCATGTGCCTATACACCAGTGTTTCAAGGCCCAACAAGGCAAGGGAGGGGGAAACAGAGGGAGGATAAGATAACAATCTTACTAGGTCGTATGTCATTTTGATCGTGCAAGTGCACAAACCAGAAGTGCAGGGAGAGATTACAGGGAGATGTGCACCCAGAGCATAAGGGCCCTACATTAAGTCTGGGAGATTTGGAGTACAAGGGGCAATCCCAGCCCGGTAGTGCAAGTTTAGCCAGGAGGCAGTGCGAGTAGTGCCAGGCGGCAAGTGCATGGGGACTGGTGAAAGTGAGAGGCCCCCAGCACTGCTGTCAATTCGCCCAACAGAGTCAATAAAGGTACATTCCAGGAGGGAATAAGACCAAGACCAAGTGATAGTGCGATTAAAGGCTTTTTATCTAAATTAGGCAAACAGAATCTACTCTGCTCACGCCGAGAGCGCTCTGCAGAAAACATGTTACAAATTACTTTTATACACTTTATCATCATTGAACGGAGGAAAGGCCTAGGGGGCACAGAGTCAATCAGGATTGGACACTAAGAGTAGGCACCTGTAGGTGCTATATGGTTGGTGATGGCTGATTGGTCCACAGGCACATGACGAGATGACGTAGTACGTAGGGTGAAACATTCAGCTGGGCTCATCGGTCTGGCATCCGTTGTTGCTTTTCTGACATCCTATCTTATTTACATTTTGCCCTTGTGGCCACTCATTCCCATCCATTCAGAATTTTGACCTGTTCGTCTGGCAGCAATGCCAATGTCTGTCCAAGGTTCTGAAGCGCACTTATTCGTTACTGGACATGAAGTATATGTCCCTATCAAAGGTATCCTTCTCCTGTTCAAACATATTCGAATGCTAGGTCAGGGGCAGGGGTTATGAGGTCAATGTATGGTCGGGAGTGTTCATTCAATATTGGCAAGGGGAAAGTTGGTATATATAGCTGTGATGACCAGGTTACAAAAGGCACATTTCATTATAAACATGCACTTCCTTGGAGGGGGCTTCAGGGGCTGAATGTCCAGACAACATAACTCTTTGCTGATGCCAGGGTGATCAGAGGCGAGCTGAGGCCTCCTTTACAGTTTAGTCCCATACTACATAATGGTTGGAGGCCTTTCTAATTATACTTAATAACCTCTTAACACGCGGATGGCTGGTTTATACTTCAGTCAATTTGGCTTGAGGCATGCTTTTATCTCTATACATTAGGCAGTTTTATAACAACAAACAGAGAGAGAGAGAGAGAGAGAGAGAGAGAGAGAGAGAGAGAGAGAGAGAGAGAGAGAGAGAGAGAAAGAGAGATAGAGAGAGTGAGGGAGAGAGAGAGAGAGAGAGAGAGATCGTCGGTAAAAAACCACACAATAATAACAGCTTGGAGCGGCTAACTTCTATAATTACATTCAGTTTTGTCAAGAATGAGGTAGCATGTGTGAGCATGTACAGATCTACATTTCATTAATCATTGTAATATTACAGTTAGTAGTGTGAACGTTTCAGCAATATAAATCGACTTATATTATGTTTTCGATATAGCAGGTTAACATATGAACTTCCAGTTACACACATGTATGTATCTACAGTGCTTACTTATAGGCCTTCTTAGCTTATCAGCAGGTTCATATAATTTTGCACAAGATGAGAAGGCATGCTTACTTTTATCCAAGTTAAAGGACAAATAGGTCCACGGGTTTCAGGTTCTTTTTAATCATTGACTTTGCGCTGGAGTGCACTGGGATTATGTTTTTATGGCCAGGATCTGTGGGGTCCGGGGCAGGTTCACAGAGATAGATGGCCCATGCTCTGGCCCTCATTCTGGGCCATATCTGAATCAATGAAGGGAGTCATATGGCAAGTGATACAGTGTGGATTTTGTTGCATTCTTGCTGCCGGCGTTCTCATGGGAACCAAGTAGTTATGTGGACGGCAGATGGGAGGAGGTGGGGAAGAGTCTTGCTTGCTGTGTGCACTCACTGGGTGCGGGCTGCAGGCTGGAATAATCATTTATTATTTCAAATGGAGTCTGTGATTTTCAAAATGGAGTCTTAGAACTCCCGGTTTTGCTGTACAAGGGTGTGCTCGGGGGTTTTGTAGTGCCCGGAGATATTCCCGTACGAAAGGGGTCATGGTTCCCGAAGGTGTTCCCGCACAAGTCCCTAAGGGCCAGGGCCCTGGACCCGAAGCAGCCATGATTGGGCCCACCAGGGAAGCATAGGAATAAGGGAGGGGGGGTCCCAACTGCCGCCTCCTTCCACTCACTGGAACTCAGAGGACAATTAGGAAGCTAGTCAGCAGACAAAGCAGGAACAAGGGAATTTTAGCAGGGTATAGGGAGAGAGAAAGAAGAGGGGGAAAGGTAGGAGGTCCGGTTCAAGGCAGAGAGAGGAAGGGAGGCCATTCCAGAGGGAGGCACCTGCAGACGAGAGAGTTCTACCCCCCAATCACTGCATTGAGAAGCGACTCACTCGCAGAGACTTAGAAGTAGGTGAGTGAAGGGCGAGTGAAGGGCGAGTGAATGGCTCTAGGAGAAAAGGTACTTAGGAAGAGAGAGTTGAAGGTAGTAAGGGCCACTGCCCAAAAAAGCCTTGTGGATGATGGAGAGGGTCTTAAACATGCTCCTTGCAGCCACCGGAAGCCAGTGGAGGGATTTAAGGGCCAGAAAGATGCAGTCCCTGGGCTTGAGGACAAGGATAAGTCTTGCGGTTCTGTTCTGGATAAGTTGAAGAGGGCAAAGAGTAGAGATAGGCAGATTGAGAAACAGGCTATTGCAGTAGTCCAGCCTAGAGAAAGCTTCTGGGGAAGGTGAGAAAAGGGAGAAACCTTTGAGGAGGTACAGCTGTAGGTGGGCCTTCTTGGGAAGGTCTGCGATGTGTGGAGAGGAGAGTGTGGAGTCGAAGATCACTCCAAGGTTTTTTGCTTCACCAGAGGGTGAGGGCAGAGGGCCCAAGGAGAGTGGCCAGAGTTAGAAAGGGAAAGCGGGAGCAAGGGTACTAATGAGAAGGATCTCAGTCTTGCTTGCATTGAGGCAGAAATTGTTTGGGGTGCAGCTTAACTGAAAAGCAGATAGACAGTCAGGGATGAGCGAGGAGGAGGAGGAGGCTGAGGGTACCCTGAAAGTGAAGTGCATTTCATCCACATAAAACTGAAAGCTAGAGGTGAAGGTAGAGATCAGTAGGGTCAAAGGGGCCAGATAGAAATTGAAGAGCCAGGGGAGAGGATAAAGTCCTGGGGAACACCCCATGTAGAGAGAGATGTGGAGGAGAGAATGGAACCAAGCTGGACATGGGAGCATCTGTCCAGGAGGAAGGAGGTCGGAGGTCAGCCAAGCCAGATCCTGATTCATGATGTCAAGGGTCTCTCATAGACGAGTAATCAGGATGTTGTGGTTGACCATGTCAAAATCAGAGGAAAGGTCGAGGAGAATGAGGACAGAGGGAGAGCTAGAGTCAAGATTTGAGAGCAGATCTTCACAGGTGCTCTGGAGTGAAGTTCCTGAGCCTCTGGCTGCTCTGAATCCCTACTGATGGTCATGGAGATAACCAACAGATTCAGTGTGGGGGGTTATTTGGGAGATAATCAACTTCTCAAGGAGGTTGCCCAGGAAAGGAGAGCTAGAGATTGGGTGATAGTTTGCTGGAACTGAGGGGTCGGCAGAAGGTTTTTTTTAGTAGGGGGTGCATAAGGGAGTGCTTGAGAAGAGAGGGGAAAGTGCCAGTGGCAAATGAGTGATTAGAGAAATCCACCAAGGCTGGAGCGAGGGAACCCATGTTGTCCTTGATGGTTCTGGAGGAGCAGGGGGTGACCTGTTTAGATGAGACTTTCATCAGCCAGACTTGTCTGGAAACATCTTCAGGTGCTACAGGAGATAATTAGGAGAAAAGGAGAGGATGGAGGGCAGCCAAGGCAGGCCTGAGAGGGGTCAAGGGTGAGAGAGGAGAAATGGTGGAGAATGTGGACAGGATGTAATGGGTTTTAGTGGTGTAATGAGAAGCCAGAGCCATGCAGAGGGCCTGTGTGGGTGTAGAGGAGAAGGATACTTCAGTAGAATTAGCCAGCTCCTTGCAGATTTTGAAAAGTTAGGCCGTGTTGTTAGAGGCTGCAGAGATGGGTGCTTGAATGTGGACCCTCTTCTTAGAGAAGATGGATAGTCTGTATTGCCTTTGGAGCAGGTGGCAGGCCAATTTGTCAGAGCGTGCACCCGAAGCTCCCCACTTCCACTCAGCTACTCTGCACTTGCATTTCAGGGCAGCCAAATTGGAGCCATACCAAGAGCTGAAATTTGTGACTGGCTTCAGGCGGATCCTCATAACAGGGACAAGGATATCCAGAGTGTTAGAGATGGAGAGCTGTAGGTTAGAAAGGGCTGTGTAAGGATCAGAGTCAAGCAGAAAACATACACCGACTACTGCTAGTCGGTAACCCTCTGCTGCACTCCTAATGGGAACTAGTCCCAAGTGAAAGTTATACCTTGTATATGCTTAAGACTCCAAGTATGGAGAGTTAGATATACAGGGACAGAAATCAAATTGTTACAGAATTGTAATTGGTTTTATCTAATATTCAAAAGATTAACAGTATATCAGGGGCTCTGTCAATCTGACAATCTACAGACAAGAAAACATCAAGCTGAGAGTGAACAGATATGAAATAGACCCAGTAGGCAATATAACAGAACATAATCAATTTAATTGATAACATACAATTCCATTGGAGTGTGTTAATGCTAATCGCATTCACAGCTAAATTTGTACAAGTCAATGGTTCAAAAAACAACAAACAAAATTCAATTTGAGCTGGACAAAACCTGTTGGTCAAGAAAAGAACACACCTATGTAGTGTACATTTACAGACTACCGGCTGTAGGGTAATTAATATGCAGGTTAATCACCACCTTGGTGTTGCCCCACTACTGAGTAGTTACATTCACTCTACTCAGGGTTCCTAAAGACACTCCTATTGGGTAATTAGTGCCTACGCGTTTCGGATTAGTAAAAATCCATCTTCAGGGCAGGACGTGTTTTAGTTTCATCAGAGTTCAGTTGCAATTCCTACAAAGTACAAGGATAGACTGATTAGGTCTGAAGCGTATTTAGAGGACTCTATCATTTAACTCACATAAATGGGAGTACACTAACCTGCTCTTCTTGTGAAGCAGGATGGAATCCTAATCACCTGTGTGGTTAAAATAGCAAAAAGTACAGCTTGTAAATGTTTGACCCTATACGTGAGACCATATTGAGCCAATACTCAAACTGTAAAGGTAGTTACTCACCCAGTCACAAGACAGCAGTGTCTCGCCGGGTGCAAGGGTGGTGACAGGATGTAACACGAGGATTAGGCAGCTGGAGGCATGGAAGAGAATCTAGGTTACTATCAAACTCAAGACATGTAAATTTATGTTTTCTATGAGCGTAATAATCGAAAAACATCAAGGAAAACGTGAGTTAGCGTGAACTCAATATTCGCCAAGACTTGAGGTCAACCATCTCAGATAGTCAGTAGCTTTAGTGGAGGGCGTTGATCGTAGTTACCGTACAACGTGCAATAAAAAAGTGGAGGCTATTCGGGCTATTCAGGCTAGTTCCAGGCATGTAAGTATATGGTGAGCATGGAAAACGTAAAACACAGCAGAATCCAAAGGTGTCATGTCTGTGAAGTAGCGTAAAAACTGTATTCACCAAGACTTTAAAGTAACTGGAAAAAGTCTGTAACTCTAGTGGAGGGTGTTAACCATGGTGTCCGTACAAAGTGCAGTGAAGAATTGGAGGCTGTTCACTGTGCTCATGCACCCATCGTGATTATCATACCCTGAACATCAGGATCATGAATACTTACAACGAGCCGGTCGTCCACCATACGCCAAAGTGAAACAGCAGTAGCTGTTAGAGAAAGGAGGTGGCAGATGTCAGACGAGTGTTTGACAGCAGACCGAGAGTGGAGAGTACCCACGTGAATCAGCTTTCCACTTTTGAATGACTTCTGGGGGGTGCAGGGGAGAGGAGCCCCCAACAGAGTGGTAGAGGAGCCAGAGTGGCAGAGGAGGAGGCAGCAAAGGAACCAGAGAATTAATGGATGGCAAGGGAGCCTGAGAGGTGGAAGACAGGGAGTTGCAGAGTAGGCAGATAGGTGGAAGGAGGAGGCACAAAAGTAGCCAGAGGGGTAGAAGATGGCAAGGGCCTGCATGGTGGAGTACAGAGGTGGCCGAGGGGCCAGAGATATAGGGCCACTGGGCGATACCCAGATTTGCACTTCAAACTCACCAAACCTTTCAACAAGACTGGACAGAGAATTCTCAAGATGGAACACACTTTAAGCTTCACAGAGGAGCAAATCAGTGACATTATTCATGGTCCCACCCTCTTCAACATGCAAGGGGCAAACCAACTGATCGCTGCTACAACATCAGGGGACAAACTATTCAAACTTAAGAACAAATGCTTTAGGACAGAGGTCCATGGCCATTTTCTATGTGAATACCTGAGGATTAATTAGTACCCCTGGGCCTGCTGGTCAGGAACAATCCTGCCCTCTTCTTGGACGACCAAGAATATATGTTAGGGTTTAGCAAAATTTCCACCAAATGCAGCAGGGACCTGATGGCCTTAACTATGACAACGGCAAGAAGGATAGATATCAAAATCCAAGAAGACCTCAAGAGAGAGGAAGACAAATGCATGACCAATACGAGCCTGGACAATGCAAGATAAAAATTGAAAGAAATTAATATTAATTTTATTTTATTTTAATTCTTATAACGTGCCCAATGCCCGTGAGCCTCAGGGCGCGCAAAGAGACAAGGACAAAGCAAGACAACAAAGAAGCCAGTAGGAGCTGAAAGGGGGTAATAAAAGATTACTCAATATTACAAAGGTAGGTTTTTATGGCTTTTTTGAATAGGAGGTAGTTTTGGATCTGTCGTAGCCCAGCCGGTAGGGTGTTCCAGAGTAGAGGACCCTGAACGTCAAGAGTGGTGCCACCAAATTTGGCAGTCTTAAATCTGGCGGGAGCCAGGACAGTAGCAGAGGAGCAGTGAAGATTTCTTCCATTGCTCTTGATGTGAATGAGTTCAGACAGGTAGATGGGGCTGCAAAGGGAGAGGCATTTGTGTGTCGTAGTGAGCATTTTATGTGAAATGCGATGTTTAACAGGAAGCCAATGAAGCTTCCTCCTGAAAATAGAGATATGGGAAAGGCGAGATTGTTTGAAAATGGTCCGCACAGCATTGTTCTGTGCCACTTGTAAGGATTGGATATTGGCGACAGTAGTGCCAAACAGTAGGCTATTACAGTAGTCTAGTCGTGAGTTAGTCAGTGCCGTAGACAGAAGTGCGCAGTTTTGGAAGTATGTAATTTATACGCTTATTGATCAATCCACAGCTGGATCTGATGTTGGAGACATGCGTTTTCATGGATAATTCATTGTTTAAGACAACTCCTAGAGTTTTTACCGTCCTGTGGACAGTAATGATGTTATCTGCAATAGGGAAATGAGAGTAGTAAGCATCTAGTTTACTCTGGGTGTTCTTGGAGGATACTATCATTAGTTCGGTCTTGTTGTTGTTTAACGCTAGTGAGTTACAGGCCATCCAATCCTGGATGGCTTTGTAGATGTTATTGATGGCATCAACATCAGTTCTATACTGGCCGCTTAGCTGGATGACGACCTGTGTGTCGTCTGTGTAGTTAGTATATTGAACACATAGCTTGTTCAAGAGGTCCAGAAGAGGTTGAATATACAAGTTGAAAAGTAATGGCGACAGGCAGGAGCCTTGTGGGACACTACAGTTTTGTGAGATAGGAGTGGAGTGATGACTACCTACACTAAGCCTAACCATGCGAGGGCCCAAGAAGGAGGCAATCCATTTGGATGCCATTGAGGAACAATGCTGCAATGGATCAGTTCACTGCCGAAACCTTGGAAAAGAAACATAAGAAGCTGGCAAAAGATATTAATAACTTTAAATTGGAGAACGTGTACCCATACCTAAGCACTGACTACAAAGAAAACAAGGAAAAATAGAGGATGCAAAATACAGCTGTCACATCCAAACAGAGATGGAAATGGGGGTCTGGTTCAGATGATCCCAACAATACATATGGACTATAACAGAAAGTTTCCCTACCCTCCACCCCATCCGGCTTTTTTAGGAAGAGGGGGGCCCAGAGGACAACCCTGGGGCCCCCCACCAATGCCCATGTTCCAATACCCCACGTGGAGACCATTGAGAGGGAGGAGGCGCAACCTTTGGTAATAACAACTAGAAACCAACAAGAAATTCCAATCTTTAACCTATCTGAGACAAGCCTCTCAGAAGCTGAACTTACTGTCCTGTCCAAAGGCCTGTCATACGTACCAACTGACCCAACGGATTGGTTCCAACTGGACAAAGAACTACATAGCTTCTTCAGACTAATACGCCTTAAAATACACTTCAAGGACTCAGAGTACGACCCCCAAGTGGAGGATATAGGCCTACACACCAAGTCAACCTACAGCCCCAATGACAGTGAAATACCAACCTCTGTCATCACCTTTGAAAAATGTATACGACAAGAGATGAACAAACTACAAAATGGCCCGAAAGCATTACGCCACAACCTGAACGTCAAGCCCTCAAAAATGTGGAAAACAACAACAATTTAGTAATTAAAAGCGTGGATAAAGGAGGCTTCATTCAAAAAATTCACCAGTAAAAGAAGATGGCAGCAGCACTTCTAGAAGACACCACCAACAACACCAACTATAGGAAATTGAAGAAAGATCCCACAGCTGACATCAAAAATAACATGTAAGAAACAACTAGATATGCCTTAGAGCAGGGATGGATCTTGGAGAAGGAAGAAAAATATCTGAACTCCTCAGAAAACAGAATACCAGCTTTCTATGCCCTCCTGAAGATACACAGAGATGCCACTTATCCACCAGGGAGACCAATCATCTCAGGCTGTGGGTCCATACTTGAACCCATCTGCAAATTCAGAGCCAAAAAACTCCAACTTACTTGAGAGACACTATGTCCACCAACACCACCTTCAAGAATACATTTTCCGACAAAACTAAGGAGTTACTAGTCACCATGGACATAACAGCCCTTTATACGAACATTCCACAAGAGGCTGCCTTAGAATGTATCAGAAATAATCTCACCCACCACTTGACACAGAGACGAGTCCCGGTCAATTTTATAATCAAACTTCTCGAACTGGCTCTCACCAAGAACTACTTTTCTTTTGATGACACATTCTACTTGCAAATTTGTGGGACTTCAGTGATCTTTATGGCAGAATATGAGAAACCCATTGTCCTTTCTACCTACAACCCATTCTCAAACCACATCCCCCATTGGTACCGCTACATATACGATATCATCTTCACATGTCATGGTGAAGCCTCAACACTAGAAGACTTCCACGATTGGATGAATCTACAGACAGCCGAAAACAAATTCTCCATGAACAGCAGCCTGGAAAGCATTAACTTTCTAGACTTGAAAATAATGGTGCAAAATTAGAAACTAACCTGCACCCTATATAGGAAAAACATGAATTGAAACACCTTACTACAGGAGTATCCACCATAGGAATTTCAGAAACAACCTTCTGTATGGGCAGTTTTAAGATTTCGAAGGAACTGCACTAAAACACACCAATACAAGCTTCACGCAGCATTGCTAGAGGACAGACTCAGAGCAAGGGGTTACCCTAAGAAATTGATTAAGAATACTAAGAGCACTCTGTACCCCACAAGGATGGCGCTGAAACGAGCGAAAAACCTCAAAGAACATCTGACCCATGCCGTTTGAAGAAAACCTTGAGATCAGGACTCTGGGACCTCAGAGCACTTACAGGTCATCAACCTTGCGGATCTTGCGCAGCATGTAAATTTATCAGAACAATGAAATCTTTTAAAATTGGTAACAAATACTTGACATTTAAACACTACTCAAACTGAAAAACATGCACTGTCATCTACTTGGTGATATGCCCTTGCGGTTTGAGATATATTGGCCAAACACAAAGACAAATCAGCAAAAGGATCAGCAAACACTGATCCCCAATCCGGTGTAAGGTACATAACGCACCATTGGTTTCCAATTTCCAGGAGTATCATCATGGGCCCGACAATTTGACCTGGTGGATTATAGACAAAGTAGACAGCAATATGAACACAAGTAATGCCTTAAACCACAAGGAGTCGTGATGGATTTTTAAGCTTCAAATGATCTTGAATGGCCTAAATGAGGCAGCAGCTCCCTTTGCCCACTAAACCCAAGTGACCGTATCCTTCCGGTTCCTAGATATGGGTTACAAACTCACTTCAGGACTAGGCTCTTCAGCCAGGACTCAGATAAAAGCAATGTTTTATCACACATGTAGATAGCAATGATCTACAACTAGCACTTAATAAACAATAAGATACATACGTACTCGCATCCCCATCTGATAGTAACATAACCTGCTATACATGGATGCAAATGTTAAACATGTTGCTTGCTTGTATTTGCCAAAAACATAAGGAGTTTTGATAATGTTTGCATCTTGATAACAATGTAATGCACCAGCAATGATGTCTAGGAAGACCTTTGATATGTTTTCTATTTTATAGCAAAATCCGAATCTTTGCTTGTTCACTGGTTTGAAAACAGGTTGATTTATCAATATCCTCTTAATCCATTCATCCACACGACACAGTTCCCTACATGCATGTCAGCTGCTTCCACACACACGCCTGCGTCACCGTGTATGAGTGACACCGTCACACTCAGATGCTCCATCATACGCTTTCCTTTTTAACAATGCTGCAGAACGCAGAGGACAGCATCCAGTATCTCTTTAGATGCACCCAGGGGTATGTCTGGCCAGCTCCATTGGTGCACTAACTGCACGCTGCCCCAACGCGGTGCAAACCGCACCCAGCCAACTGCAAGTGTCTGATTTATGCCCCGAATCTGCTCTTAGCCAAGCAGTTCAACACGATCACGTTGCCACAACAACCGTCCGAAACAATGCGAATAAGCATGTGCATGGACCAGCAACACTACCGCTGAGCGCAGTCACATCAGCAGCTAGACAATACAGCTCTTTCCCAATGCCGACTCCTGCGACGCTGCCGTACTCAGCTCAGTTTCCTTCATCGCCGAAACCGCCAGCTGTCAATATGGTAACAAACGCTTGGGAGACACTCTCCTCCCACTCCCTACCTGCTCTCACCCCTCTGTTTTTAACACACAACAGGGGGTCTTCAACTCCAATGTGCTTTTTGTCCCTACAGTGACCGCATGGAGACGATCCCACACACGAAGCAAGCCTTGAATATATGCCATATTTCCTGTCCCTTACTGAGTGATTCCACCATATTTTCAACATCAAAAATGTCTTCAAAGTCAAGCATTTCCTGAGTCCATCTCCTCGAGTCACTAAGGCACGCATATCTTAACATGCCTATTTGACCAAAATACAATCTATAAACCACTATCTAGCTGCTTTGCAGCCCCTTCAATATACACTAAGTATATTTTTTCCTTTTTTGTAGACCGGCGCCAACTGACCACACGGCGCACCCGAATTTAATGGCCTTTTCAACATCAACAAGGGACAGTTTTGTCCACATGCCGTGCAAGACTGCGGCGCCCCCTCTCCCCCCAGCTTGACCCACCTGGTTCACCACAGATCAGTGCCTGCTATGTCCTCAAACCTACAAACCAGATTAAATATGGTTTGTTTCCAAATAGATGATAATCCCTTGGCTTGCAGAGTGTCCTTACTTGCAGCAGTTTTAAGTCTTCATTGCAATTTTTACAGACACACCGCAAGAGTCTAAGCTTCCTCTTCTTTTCTTCCCTATCTCTTTTCTTTGTTTATATCTAGAGAGACTATCCCAGAGGCCCAGAAGAAGGCTTAACAACTAGGAGCCAAAACGCCAGTGGGCACAGCCAACAGCAGGCACACAAATCCACCACTATTTAGGGGGTTCTCCCACTGTCGTAGACCTACGGTTTGGTCCTCTGCAATTAGCTGACCTACAGTCTGGTCCCCTTAGCTAGGAATCAGACAACATGTCTGACTGAGTTAGCGGACATTAAATGTGTAACAGGGTTTTCCTTTCCTCTACTACATATAGGACCTAAGCATTGATTTGTTCCAATGCAACAAGGTATCTCTGGCTTTTGAGTTTCCTTTTCTTTTCTTTTAGAACGAAACCTCTGTTTTAAGTGTGGATGCCAAATGTGATGAAATATCTGTCTGATTTCACAGCAACTAATTTGTGATTAGAGCAATTCATGTTTTGTTCAACACCCCATCTGTGCCAAGACTGCGTTGTATACCCTGTTTGTCACAAAGAATGAACTGAAAATACTAAAGATGTCGGTCTACTAAACAGACAAAAAGACCTGCTAAAATAATAAAGCAGCTTTATGAGTTAAATTGGTGTTCATTGCAGTGGCGGCCGCTTACATAGGGCGGGGGGGCGCCGCCCCCCCAATCACGGCCCCACACCACGCAGGTAGAGTCCAGACATTGCAGAGAACAGGTTCTCTGCAGAGATCACGTTCTTTGTTGTTTTCTTTTATTTTTTATATAGCAGTGGGGCATGGCGACAAACGTAATGAAGGGTTTAAAAAATATAAATAATTAATCTGCTGCTCTACTCTGCAGACTGCAATGTTGATTGGGCCTGCCCATTAACACACAGGGGCGCGTCCACTTTTACGCAACTTTTTTCTACTTTAAATGCGTGGAGCTCGTAGCTCCACGCACTCTACGTTGGCTATCACAATGTAGGACACTGGCGGGGCGCTAGAGGGGTGGCCCCGCCAGTATTAATCTGTGCGCAAACAGCGCACCAGCCTTAATTGTGTCATACAAAGAGTTATTTATTGAATGTCATTGGCTGTTTGCCAGCCAATAACATTCAGTGTGGGTGTGGTAGGGAGATCGGCGCACGCGTGTGGGTGACCTCGGCACCTTCTCTCACATTGTGAATCGTGCTGACTTGAGTGGCTGACTGCAGGAGCTGCCCACGCCAGTCAACAGCAGAGGGCCTGCTTGACGTGCACGGCCTAGTTGCCAACTTTACTCTGGTAAGTTTAGTTATGAAGGCAGACTTTGTGCCGGCCCGGTCTTCATTTCCCAGCGCAGTGCTCTCCAGACCGTATGGAGGCCTGCCCTGGGGAATGTAGCCGGGCCAGGGAGGGTGTAGTGGGCGCTGCATGTCCTCTAAGAGGAGGACATGCACCCATAGGGTTTCCGGGATTTAATGTATTTAGCACTTGAGAGCCGAGCGTTGATGCAGCCTGCAGCAACGCTCGGCTCTCAATATAATTTTGTTGTTATTGGTATTGGGGAATGGGATAGCTGAAATGGTGCGATGTTCGTTTTCTCTGCCTCCCCGAGCGGGAGTCTCCCTGGTCTTTGGTCTTTGGTCCCAATTTCAGTTGGGTGATATTGTATGTAAAAATGTGCTCTGTAAAGCGCTTTGGATAAAGGCGCTATATAAATAAACACATCATTATCATTATCATCATTTGGCAAACAAAATATAGAAATTAATGTTGGTGTTTTGCAGTGGATTAAAAGTTTAATAACTTTTATTCCTTTTAAATGCAGAAGATGATTTCAATGAAAACAATGTACATTTACTGTACACAACACAAATGGACTATAACAAGGGTATTTCTTATTTTTTAAGGAGCAAGTACAGCTGCTAATGAAAATGAGGTGTCTAGTTTATAGGGCTCCTACTGTCGAACTGTTAATCTACCACTGGTTCTGGTAGAACAGCTGCCCTCCCACAGCGCCTCGAAACCTCATTCAGCTGCACCTGCTGAGATACTGTTTTTGTGAATCTGCTGCTGTTTCCAACTTGTACAGTTGGTATTGCCACTGCCATACTGTTTGTTTGCACACGTGTGAATGCAGTCCTTCTGGTGTTACACAGTTTGTGTGGCTTGTGTAGTTTGTACTGCGGTTTCATACTTTGTGTAGTCATCTTGGGTGTCAATGCTGATTCTGGAAGGCCGTTTCATGTACCTTGTTATGATGCAGTGGGGTTCGTTCGGGTCTCACCACCCAAGTATTCTTTATAGCCTCTTTCGCAGGAAATCATAGAATATTTACTCATGCGCAATACCGTTTTGATGTCTTAAAACCTGCCCCTGCTGACATGTGCACTGTGCAGCCGAGATGAGTCTCCTCACATCTGAGCTGTCATCTCCTGTTCTCATTGTTCATATATATGCGTGTGCCTGTCTGTGTGTGGGGGCTTCTAACTTATTTACACATTCTAATGAGACCATTAGGGTGCAGCTTCAATATTTCAAGCAGTTAACTCTCTCCTTCAGGTCAGAAACCAGACACTTGAGGACTGCTGTGAGAACTAACTGAACACTATGTGTTCTCAATATGTGGTAAACAAGTAATATTTTAGCTTAGTTTCTCCCCTTTCAGATAATGTCTAAAATCCCACCTTAGTAAGAGGATGAACGCATATGAAGGCCAACGACAGCATGACAAAATTATATTTTTCCATCATTACTGGATATCTATATAATGAATTTCTTTATGCATGTAACATAGTACAAGCTATTCTCAATACAAGCTGCTGTAAAATACACAATCAAACGCACACTTAAGAATAATGTTACCGCCATTAGTATGTAAAACCTAATGCTTTTTATGTCATATTTCTGTGGGTTTGGACGGTAAATTGCACATTTTGGAAGCTATTTTTCCCAAATTTTCACTTGGGGAGATCCCACCCGCACCCCCATGGATGTGGGTTGGACTCACCCGGTGCGCTCGCTCGCTCCAGAATTCGCCTGGAAAAATATACGCCCCACCACCTTTCAAAGTCACCAGCCGCCACTGGTTCATTGCTATATGTATGGATTGAGTCCACACACCAACTACTAAGTCAATGGACGTCCAGCTTACATTTTGAAGCAATATGTATAACTTTGGTTGAAAATCATAACAGACATACGAGTAATGATGTATTGTCACTAATTCACCATTTGTTAGGAGCAAACCCCTTTTTGTTTAATAATACCTTCTAGCCCTATATCCTTCCACATAAAGGCCATCCCTTTCGTTACCTAGAGATGTAGGGGATGGCAAGGGATCCAGAGTGGAAGAAGGAGGAGGAGGCAGAGTAGCCAGAGAAGAGGTAGGAGGAATAGCAGGAGAAGGAAGGAAGTTGATTAGGCGGGGGAGGCACCTATCAAATAGTAGGAGATTGGGCTGATGGCCCTGAAACATGATGGTGCAATTTAGATATACATTAATGATGACTCTGGAAGACTGGAAGAGGGCCATAAGGACCTCCCACCGGGTCCCACCATTAATGGGAGAGAAGCAACCATATGAAGAGACCATAGTTCGGGCGAAGGAACGACAAAGAGGATGTTGGTGAGCTTTTGTCTGGAAGCGGCACTGACATAGGTGTTAGCAATCGGAAGGCCTGAATTGTGATCAGGGTGTCCTTCCTGAGCTTGAGAAAAGAAGTATAGAAGATAGAAAAGCAGTTAGAGAAGGTGGGGGAAATTGATAGCATCATATTGGGTGTGATAGAGGGAGGAGAAGGAAAAGCGAGAGGAGGAGAAGAGAAGGAAAGCACTGCACAGAGCTACGCCCCACAGGGTGCACAAGGAGGGGAGTCAGGAACAGGGGTTGGGGGGTAACAGAGGGAGCAACAGGCAACAACAGAGCACAGACGGAGACAAGCAGCATAGGCAGCAACAGGAAGTTCTTGGAGAATGCGATGGGCGCCAGCCAGTCTCAGCACAGCCAAGAGAGGGGCAAGCCTGGAGGGTAACAGTAGAGATCACAGCATAAGAGATGCAAGGCAGAGTGATAGAGGCCAATACATTCACCTAGAGGGGAAAAAGCATGATAGCAGAGGAATGCAGATAAACAGTAATTGAGACCTAAATAAACAACTAGACAGGGAGAAAATGTGGTAGATGCAACAGTAAACAGAGAAACAGCTTTCAAGAACAGCAGAACACAAAGTATGACTACCCAGGAGCCGGATAGCCTAATGGATGCGTAAAAACAATGCAGACTGAGATACACATTAAAACGGAGGTCAGTGCGAGGTCGGGCAGTTTAGTGTAATGCAGTAATGGCTGTGTGCCCTGTCCGCACCTGTCTTATCTTGTGGTCGCTGCTGCTCGACGGCTGTGCTGTATGCTTGCAATCTGCGTTTCAACCCCTTCATCTCCAAACACCTGCATCACACAACACCGCAGCCTTGTCCTGCAAGGGCTTTGCCGCAGAGGGTCCAATCCTTGTTTTTAAAAGGTTTAGTTGCGTGGACGTAGGTACAATATATTACATACTGATGGGCAGTGTCTCCTACTCACCTGTGTTGCACCACACTGTGGCCTTGTCTTGCGAGGGCTTTTCCCCGCAAAGGGTTAGATCCTTGGTTTTTAAAGGTTTGGATGAGTGGATGTAGGCGCAACGTATTACGTACCGACGGGCAGCATCTCCTGCGCACCTGCATCACATTACACTGCGGCCTTGTCCTGCTAGGGCTTTTTAGAAGTTGATACAGTAGCTCACACGGTGCAATATCCAATGAAGAACAATGGGTTCTCTCCAGAATGAGGCCCATTAAATGGGGTGAAATTGTGAGAGGCAGGGCACAATTCTGTGTTAAGTACAGACATCAAGAAAGGGCATATGAATCACAGTGAACTAAAGTATTTTCAGGCTTGGCAGACAGAAATTGCCCATGTCAAGTGACCAACACCTGTGGAGGGCACTCTGCTCAAGGTTAACATCTACATATCACCCTTACCACACTGCAATGGAAAATATGGGAATACTTGCATGGATGTAATTCAGGACTTTTGTCTGGCTTGAGAAACGTTGCCCATTCCTTTATGGTTGCCATGTAAACATGTGTGCTCTTTTAAATATCCCCATTTACCTTCAATCTTCAGGCAGAAATTCTACAAAACCTAGATAGTTGTCAGCAATGACTTCTCACAATCATTGAATCTCATCTCAACTTGCAAAATGTAATTTGCAAGACAATCACCCTGCTGATTGTGTCATGTTTTGCTTTTAAAACTAAGACAACAGAATCCAGCCTTAATCACTGATTCATGTAAATATCTGCACGTAAAACACAGATTCTGGTGCCATTCTGCCCGAAAATCCCTGCTTGAGGTATGGTCTGCATTTTACGCACAAATAATTCCATGAATCAGGGTCTTAGTTTCAACCGAGCTACGGTCTTGTGCTGATCTTTCCCCATTTTCCATAGTCCATAGTACAACTTGTTTCAACAATTTTGTCAGCGGCTGTGCAATCAGAGCACCATTTTCAATAAATGCCTTACTATAATTTTTTAAAGCGCAGCAGACTCCTCAACCCTTCCATATAAACTGGGTCCTTCAACATTTGAATGGCGTACCTTTTTTTGTTTGAGGATTCATACCATCTGCAGTGACCTCATGCTTTAGAAAATCGAAACTCTTCCTATACCTTTGAGCTTTCTGTAATAACAGTGTTTGTCCATCCTTTTGTGGTTGGGGACGTACATGTCCGAACTTCTGAAATTGAAAGTTAGATCTTTGCTACTCACATCATCTGCATAGATCAATGTCTCACACTCTGAGACATCGGGCAATCCCTTTCGCAGAACAACGCCAATCTCACTCCAACTGTTTATATATCAAAGAGTGTGTTACTAGCCAAGCTGTCATCAGTAACATGCAAAAAACCTTGGATACTTGCCATCCCTTATTAAAGGAAAAGCATATGCCATCTTTAAATGGAACCTCTCTGGACCCCAAATATTTGCTAATCTCAGATACTGATTCCAAATAAGCAAATGAACGTCTGTACTGTGCGACATCAACAGCTTTTATGCCAAAATATTTAGACAGCAAGGTAACTTGAGAATCTGTTCAACAATAATTATATTCAGTGTAAACAACCAGGCTGTCTAAAAGGATTTGTCTTTGTTGCTCCCTTTCTGACTATGAAAGTGTTTTAAGGTTGCAGTTCTGCATTTTCTAACTGTTGAAGTGTCTTTTTCCTATGGGTGAACACCAGCACAAGCACTCTCCAAACGGAATGTGATACCGCCAACCTGCGGATAACATAGCACATTCTAGCTTCATAAGGAGTTTATAATGAAAATGAATTCTGTGGTACAGCTGGTCCAGTCTCCCACCCTCAACATCATACACCACAGGACTATTTTCATTAAAAGGTATGTTAAAATAGGCAGTGTAGTCGGGTTCATGGATATCCATTACAGTGAGGAACAATTCCTCTAAGGCAACCTTCATTGGGGCTAATTATGAGTTCACCGGTAAAACATCAGAAATACCAGAGTGCCAGTGTTACCAATATTTGTGGGGCGACCAGTGGAATTTCTGCCGCATTATGAGACCTTGGCACACACACACCCACCATCCCCACTGGAAATGGTAATACAGGCACCCCCGTATTACCAGTGTCAACAGCCGTCGGCCGGTATTACCAGCAATTTCCATCGGTAATACTGTTTCCACCCAAAAATGTGCCGGTATTACAGGCACAGGAAATAGCGTCACTGCCCGAATAGGAAGCCCGGTGGCAGCCATCTTGAAAAACTCAATCCACCCCGAATCACCCATTTATAGCCGGCATCCAGTCCCCAAAGTATTGCAACAGCACAGCATAAGAAGATCATCTTCCAGATCTCCGTCTCTGCAAGCCCAAATTCACTGAGGCAGAGCTAACTGCATTGACAGATCCAGTGGTGGAGCATTCCAATGCACAGGCACAGGTAAAACAATGGCCAGCAAAAGACTGTCATATTTGGAGAAATCATGGCAAGGGTGACGGCAGTGGGAAATGTACCCCATACTGTCAGGGATTGCCGGAAGTGCTGGGATGACCTGAAGGCGAGGGTCCACAGCCTCACCCCCAAACACAGGGGGGATAGCACTGGCAGAGGAGGAGGCATGGTGGAACCCCTCCGCCTCATGCCCTTTGAGGCGAAGGCCAGATCCAGCCTCCACATGAAGGGCATCGAGAGAGAGGGAGTGCAGAGGCTGGAGCCGGGACCCAAGGCAATGACTGTGAGCATAGCTGACACCATTGACATGTGCACATAGTTACCAAATACATGCGCCTCCCAGCATAGATGTACAGAATGGGCACATGAAATGGTTCAACACATGGCAGACACAGCGAATGGCCAGTGAAAACACACACGCTCCATTGGATGAGGGTGAATGTACCAATGTGCATGCACTTTAGCCGAAACATGAATGCCAGCACTTGGGCACATGAGAATCACTCATGTGTGCCAAGATAGTCCATGTCAGAAAATGATACCCCACCACACCCACAACAACAACCTACTTTGGCAGGCCAACAGGCAATGTGCACATGCATGCACTGTGTACATCCTCAGCAGGCACTACCACCATAGGTGGTCCTCTTTACAACTACATTAGGAGAATCATTACTTTATGAGTTTTGTCTGGGAGGGTAAATAATTCCTCATTGGGAAACGTGTCTCTAAGTGGATATGTATCAGCCTGTTTGAGAGCAGAGCAACATCACTGTTTTTATCGGTGGTGTTTAATTCACTAAAAATACAATAAATATAGGAACAAGGATGATTTATATTTTTAGATTTGCTAAACTGGCAATTAACTGTCTATAACATTTAACAACAGGAATCTTAAAATTAATCAAGTGCCTATTAGGAACCTATGTACTTTGTATAAAGTGAACTAAAAAGTCAGGGCCTGTTTTGGCAGAGACAGAATATTCCATTATTAGCAGGTTTTTGCAAAATAAAATAATGGGAATTACTCCCCAGCACTTGCATGTTCTCAATGTCACTGGGCCTACCAAGATTGTTGTTTTTGTCCTCCCTTGTTTCCTCACCGCGCTCTGAAGCACTTGTGTATGAGCGCGATACTAATAAAATATCATTTCATGTCATACTAAGCTACGTGTCGATGGGTTAAAGGAGTGGATGAGTTAATGGATTTTCAAAACAAACTCATACAGAGCCCAGATGCTGTTGTTATGTGGCTTCAGAACCCTGAGCAATAGAAACGGGTTAAATTAATAATTTCATTGTTTACAATAGTCAAAAGTGCATTTCATTCCAAGTGAGTCTGATTTAAAATAGTTTAAAACATGACATATTGAAACCTACTATAGCTTCTGTTCAGAGACTTGCATAGGAAAACCAAAGGCATAGGCTTGTTTGGACCTCATAGCCTGATTTAAATATATAATATACATTTAAGTTCAAACTCATCTCTGGTTATAAAAGGATACAAATCCATATTACTGTCATTTGACTTTCTAATAAACCAAACAAATTGAATTTAGTAATGCAGACAGAACAACTATGAATTTATTATTTGTAGATTTTTAAGACAATGGCAAATGGAGAATCCAATTATTTGATACTAGTTTAAAGCTGGATCAAATCACAAGAATGAGAGTGGCGGTCCTATGGAGAAATGTTATTGAAATTCAAGTTTCAGAACCTGCCCTGCATAGTTCCCAACCAAAACAGCCGATAAAAATAGGGTGGCATTTAAATGTCAACAATTGAACAGCAATGTAACAGATAGCCTACTCAGTGGGAATTAGATGTGTGCCAAATCCATTTTAGGGTGGGATTTTTTGGCTATTTAAGCTCAAACATTTTGGAATAAAAGAGATGAAACAAAATGAAAAAAAAGAGAAAAATGATATGATATGGCATTTATAACACGCCAATACACAAGTATTTCAAGACACAACTAGGCAAGGGAGGGGGAAAAGAGGGAAGACAGACAACGATCATACTAGGCCAGGTTTCATTCAGATCGCTCAAGTGCATGGGAAGGGGGTAGGAGGAAAGTGAGAGGGGTAGGGGACAGTGTGGTACATGGAATAATAGAATAAATAAACAATAGGTAAAAGTACAGCCAGCAGGTGGCAAGGGCAAGGATAAGTGCAGACATCAGGTGTCAAGGGCTGGTAGTGGGACTGTAGGGGTAAAGAAAACAGTCTCCAAGTGTGAGGGTTGCCAGGAAGGCAGTGCAGGTGTGCGACTGGCGGAGGAGGCAACCTGGGCCCAAGATCAGAGGGAGGCCAGGTAACCAGTGCAGTTTCAGTAACAGCCAGGAAGTCAGCAGGGGAGAGGAGAAAAAGCAGAAGCAAAGAGAAAGGTTTTGAGGTGCTTGCAGATCCAGAGATGATTCTCCTCAAGTTTCAGGGAGGCTGGGAGGCTGTTCCAGATGAAGGCCCCAACCGAAGAAAGAGATCTACCACCAAATCATTGCTTGGAGAAGCAAATGACCCTGAGGGAGTTGGAGGCGGATGAGCAAAGAGCTTGATAAGGAAGCTATTTAGGAAGAGAGAGTTGAAGGTATAGAGGCCCCAAGCCCCAGAAGGCCTTGTGGTCAATGCCGAGGGTTTTGAACGTAATCCTTGCTGCCACTGGGAGCCACTGCAGAGTTTTCATTCCTGGAGAGATGCAATCCCTGGGCTTGAGGCCAAGGACAAGACTCGCAGTCCTGTTCTGGAAGAGTTGCAGAGGGCGGAGAGTAGAAGCAGGCAGATTTGGAAAGAGGCTGTTGCAACAGTCCAGCCTAGAGAGAACCAGAGCTCTGGAGACAGTCTAAAAAGTGAATCGATTGATGACAGGGTTGCATTTGGAGAGATCAGACTGGATTTAATATATGATTATAAAAAATATCACATAGCAGGGTAGAGTACCCAGACTGAATGAAACAATTGAGCTATATACCGGGACAGGTGCCCAAAGAGGGAGAAGATTACCTGGTACCATCTAGTGGTCGTGCCTACCTGAACTTGAGAAAGACTGAACCAAAATTAGTATAGATGCTCTTAGAAATTTTACATATTGTATAGAGAGTTAGAATAAATTCCATATCACTTTTATATTTAAAAGCATGCTTTGGTGAACACTCTCTAAATGTTAGATCGCTATGAATGTGACTATATCACAAGGTGTACGTGCCATTGTGAATTCAAATACAATTGAAACCTCCTGTTTTAGCATTGTTGAAGGTCTTTTTCCAGCATTCTTGGCGATACTATAAAAGCTCAGTGTCACATAGAATGTAATAACAAAATATAAGATCTGAGGCATTATGAGTGCCAATTATAGAAAGTAAACGATCCTGCATTTACTGAACCAAATGACATAGGCATTGATGCTGTTCAGGGACCCTAAGTCATTATAAACACCAAACAAGTTAGGTTCCTTGTCACCCAATCCAATTAGTATTGGATTTGGAGAGCATTACTGATTAACATATTGACAACTAGCCCAACATTCAGAACACACATAAAAGGATCTGTGTGTTAATGAAAAGGAATTGACAGCAGTCATGTATGTGTAGCCATACAATCAAATGTCATAACAGCATTTTGCTGGAGGTTTATCTTCAGCTTTAACACCAAACTCGTAGTACTATGGTGCAGTTATTTGGTGGTAAAGTGGCATCAATGGAATTACCACCACTTTACTACTACATTCTACCACAACACCAAACTAGTATTGAGCCCAGTGTCTGAACGGGGGACTGAAATGCAGCAAATGAGAGAAGTAATGACAGATTAATTAGAAGATGTGTGTCCGGCTTGTGATAATAAACACAAACACAACTGAACTGAGTACCTGAAAATAAGTAGGGACACTTTTAACCAATGTAACCATAGTTAGTTTCACCATATCAGTAGTGAGTAGAATATCCCATGACAAGTGTATTTTGTCCCTAATAAAAACCGGCGCCTCGTTAAAAGCAATCAAATATGACCCACAGGTTGAAGCGTTATGGTGCATACTAATGAGGTTGTAGATCATTTCAGATGAAAGAAAGTGGGGCACTTTGCTTACCATTAAAAGTGCATGCTCTAAGTTTTCAAATAAGCACATTATTTGTAATAGCATGATACAATATTCTTATCAAGCTATATACATGTCATGTGAATCTATGATTACATAATGACTGATAAAGTGAGTGTGACTGTATGGCAACAAGCTGTCTGCCATGATAATGTAATGTATTAGAACATGTGTGTTAGGAATTATTTTATTTATGTGATCAAAGACCAAGTTTCTAGTGTTTTAATGTGCTGGAATGATTATTGATGTTTAGCGAATATTTTTCTATTAGAATATTAACATTAACAGAAGTGAAACCTTAGATTCATGTCTATGATTGAGTAACAAACTTGGTGAGAGATATAAAAAACTCTCGGTTGACCAGGTCAAAATTAATGGGTTATATAATTATTTATTTGGGAACAATATTTTACATTATGCAAACTGCAGTATGCCAATCTCCATTAACCCACTCTTTATGCCACCACCATCCCACCAACCTCTGGCATACATGAGCTCAGTCGTGTTCCTCCTCAAGCATACTTTTTATGTAGAGGCATGGCAGTAAAAATTAGCAGGAACAATGCAGCAAATGACTGTAAAAACGCTGCTCTGGTGATAAGAGGGAGGACTCTCAGATCTGGGTTTTAATGAATAGTGATTTGCAGTAACAGGAGGTAATCCTCTGAGAGACTAAAGTCTGTGCTCTGCACCGAGTGCAAAGAGTAATGAGCCAAGCAGAGTAAAATGATGTGCAGCAAGCAACACAGAGGTTCACCATGAAGCAAGTGCATGCATGCACTGAGCTCTATTTTTTCCAGATCTGATTTTTTAGAAAAATATATAATCGTAGTCCTACTTGCTGTCACGGATACTCTGCTCTCTGCCTGCCATTCTAAACTATCTTCTATTGTCATTCTACTAGATAATTCTGCTGCCTTTGACACTGTGGATCACTCTCTCCTTTTGGCCTCTCTCCTCATTTGGCATTACTGGTTCGGCTTTAAAGTGGTTTCATGCCTATCTCTCCGATCACTCTTTTTATGTCTCTTGGACTGGTAACCTTTCCTCTCCTACTCCTCTGCCTGCATCATGGTGTCCCTCAAGGCTCAGTCCTGGACCCGCTCCATTTCTCTTTGTATACTGCCCGGCTTGCTCACATTATTAAAACCTTTGGTCTCTAATCACTTCTATGTAGACAACACCTCAATGTTCTTTCTTCCTCTACCTTTTCTGAAACTATCGATAATAACATCTCTGATTGTCTACTCACTGTTCAATCCTGGTTCCTTTACCTCAATCTGTCTAAAAAGGACATTGTGTTGTTCCTACATTCCTCTATTTCTCCTTCACCTACGTGTATCTACTTTCTCCTTCTTGTAGCCCTCTATCTACCTCAGCTCATGATTTAGGAATCATTTTTTACTCTAATCTTTCCTTTGCTTCCCACACCTCAGCCACTGCCCATACCTGCCACTTTCAGCTTTTCAATATACGTAACATATGCACTCTTTTAACATTTCACGATACCAATCTCCTTATCTCCTCTCCCATTCTTTCCACTCTTTACTACTACTCAGCCCGTCTTATTGGTCTTTCAGCCTGCCATCTAGCTCCTTTAAGTTCAGTCTACAGCTCTGCTACTCCTATTTTCTTCCATCTTACCCGTAACCTCTTTTTCGAATACTTTCACTCTATTTCTTAGTTTTCATTTGAATCTCAGCTGTTATTCCACTTCTTAAGCATTGTTTTTAAATGTATGCATGTGGTGAGCTGGGAGGAGAGCTCAGGGGCAATATGTTTGGCTTAGGGGCAACACAATGCAGAACAACATAGGTTCAAATCCTGGTCCTGTGCTTAGATTCTGATCTCTGGTGTTAAGATCATTATAAAAGATGAATTAATTAATATTTCTCCTTCTTACCTGCCCTCTTATATTTAGTTTAGTTTAGTTTATTTATTTATAGAGTGTACCGAGCCTTTAGGCAGCTGGGTGCTAATCTTACAAGTTACATAAGGTACAGGCATATTATAGAAAACAATAGGTTACACATTTTACAGATATACAATATGAGAGCATAGATGATATGATATGATCGTTTATTTATATAGCGCCTATACACAATGTGATTCAAAGCGCTTCAAGGAAAGGGAGGGAACAAGGGAAAATACCTCGACATTCTTACAGGCCATGAACAGTAAGGATGTGAAATTAACTATCATACTCGGCCTGACAACATTTCAGTGCAATAGCTAAAACATAGATAAGGAAGGGAGGGGGAGATGGGAAGGAAATGGAAACAGACAGGCGACTACCGTATTAGGCCTGACAACATTCCTGGTAGAGCTGGAGAAAAACAAAAGGTGAGGGAGAGGGGTGCAGAAAGGGAGGAGAGGAACAAAACAAGTAAATATCATACCGTGCCTGACGACATTTCAGATAGTGCTGGAGGAGGGTGGGCAGGAAGAAAACAGCAATGGGAGGGTGGAGGAAACAGACAAGGTTGCTATCATATTAGGTCCAGGGACAATTCTGATAGAGTAAGTGCATAGAAGAAAGTAAGGGGAGGAGATAGGAAAAGGGAGAAGGGAAAGGAGGAGAAACAGAGAGTAAGCAGTGAAAAAGAGTGGAGAAGCAAGAGTGGAGAGCGAATACAATTGCAGAAGTCAGTAGTAACACATCATGTTGCAAGTCAGGATACAAGATGAAGATGGGAACAGCATGATTCAGGGCCACCATGAGTACAAGATGCAAAGGAAGTCCAGCATGAGAGTTCAGAAAGAGTGACACACAGTGAATGAATGAAGTCCATAAAAGTCAAATCCAGCATTGGCCACAAGACGGTGATGGTGAAACCAGAATGTATCAGGACAGACTCCTGCAGAACTAGGCTGGAGGAGGTTGAGGGGGATCAGGGTAGAAGAATCAAGCAAAACAGGCAACACCTGTGTGCGAGAAGGGGGGGCACAATGGGAACATCACAGGGAGACCAGAGGGGGTGGCGATGGCCTGGGGGATAGAGGGGGTAACACATGTTGGTGCATGCTTACCTGCTGTCTGAGCAGGGGGTCGGGCCCTGGGTCCTCCTGGTCCGAACAGGTCCAAACAGGAATTGCCCTTTCCTTCGTCTGCCCTGGCGAGAGACGCCCTTGATCTAATAGTTAAGAGCAGGAAGGAAGAGGCCGGGCTGAGAAGGTGAGTGGCGCTTAGACCAGGTGACCTAGATCCACTTGCACCTGCTCCCCATCTGCAAAGGAAAAGAGGCTGGAGGGCTCCTTAAGTAGGGAAATAGAGCGGCAAGCAGGAAGGCACCAGGTGGGCGGGGCTTGCTAAGTGGTGAAAAAGAGCGGCAAGCAGGAAGGCACCAGGTGGGTGGGACTTGCTAAGTGGTGAAAAGGAGCAGCAGGCAGGAAGGCACCAGGTGGGCAGGGCTTAGGCCAGGTGACCTAGATCCACTTGTACCCAATGTCTCATGGTAGTTCTGGTGGGCCGAGTTGATGTGTGGTGTGAGATAGTGTTAGCCAGGTAGATAGGCGCTTGGTTTGAGAGGCACTTGTGAGTGAGAGACAAGGTTTTGTAGGCTATTCTTTGCTTAATGTTAAGCCATTTTAATGAAGTTCTGGTTTCAGAGAAATGAAGATTCCTTGAGATGTTTAAGGCTGCACGTTTGGCATCATTTTGCAGCACTTGCATCTTGTTCAGGTTTTGCTGTGAAGTGCCAAGATATAGTGCGTTGCAATAGTCGAGTTTAGAGAGCACTAGAGCTCTTGCGAAGGTAATGCACTTGGCTGTGGACAGATATAGTTGTGAGGCTGTTATAAGCTTACAGGTGTAGGCAGAGGAGGAGGCCAGGGCATTGGTTTGTCTAAATGTCAATGATGAGTCGATATGGATTCCTAGTGTTTTCACCACATTAGCAACTTTAATAATGTTGTTGTCAATATTGAAAGTGGCAAATTATGCATCCAGTTTGTTCAAGTTTGTAGGTGAGCCAAGGAGGAGCAGCTCTGTCTTGTGTGATCGTTAAGAAAGAGCCCATGCTTCGCCATACATGCTTGCACAATCATATAGAGGTCATTGAGTGTCCTGCTATCTACAGCATGATCAGCAGTGATGTCGATGAGTATCTGAGTGTCGTCCGCATAGTTGGTATAGGTTATACCCAGCTAGTCCACCTCATCAAAAGGTGGCTTAGTAGAGAGTAGGAGACACACAGGATCCTTTTGGAACCCCACAAGTGAATGGGGGAAGGAACAGCAGAAGCAGAGGGTGTGAAGACCCTCATAGATCTGTTATAGAGGAAAGATTCAATCCAAGCGTTAGCTTGGTCTGATAAATGTGCAGCTGCTGTGAGGTGTTTGCATAAGAATTTGTGGTCCACTAAGTCAAATGCTGCTGATAGGTTCAGTAAAAGAAGCAGGGCTAGTTTGACCTTATCTTTCAAGGTTTGGATTTGAGTCTTGAGGTCAATAAGAGCAGTTTCAGTTCCATGTCTAGGTCTGAATCCTGATTGTCTTAAGCCTAGTAAGTTGTTAGATTCCAATTATTGCTGTTTCTGTAGATAAGCAACTCTATCCAATATTTTTAACAGAAATAGGACAGTTGTAATGGGTATGTAGTTGGCTGGGGTGTTAGGGTCCAAGGAAGTTTTTTTTTAGCAAAGGGAGTACCCAGGCGTCTTTTAAGTTGTTGGGTACTGTGTTGGATTTGAATGAGGCATTGATAACTGATGTAATGAAGGGGGCTAGTTCCTTTGCAGCTTCCTTAAAGGGGCAGGACAGGCGTCTCCCTGGCAATTAGATGGTTTGAGTTTCAGTATAATGGTTTCCACCTCTTTGATAGATAGGGGCAAAAAGTTAAATTGGGTCTGAGTGTTCTTTGTCATGGAGTGTGAGTTCTGGATGGGGTCAGCGTTAGAGTGTAACGCTCACCTGAATCCCTCGGAGGCGCAGGTCCTGGCTGGGAGATTTCAGTGTCTTCTAGGGTCACGCGCAGACCTCTGGTGACACCCTGGATGGGCCCTCTCCTCACCGTCATTTTGACCTGGAGGGTGAGGTGTCTGCAAGTAGGAGAACAAGGGTTTAATGTATGTCTGGTTGGCCAATCTGACCTTCCCCTTTCTGGACTCCCCACGTTACTCGTTGACTGAATGTGCTCACCTTAGATAGGTGAAAGCGGAGCTCTCCATCCTGCGTCTGTGCAGGGGCGCTAATGCCAGTTGCTTCACTGGTTAATAGCCCAGCCTCTTGATTGCAGAGGATGAAGTCGGGGAGCAAGGCCGTCGTTAGCCGCATGAACGGTAATTGCTTGACTATGGAGTTTTATTTGTATGTCCCCTTAAATGTCTCTTGCCTTTGCAGGTCCGGTATGCAGATAAGGTAAGCGAGAAGAATGCCGGAGCTCGTGAAGGCACGTAAGCAAAAGAATGTTATTCGAAGTTAAATGCACTTCTTAATGTCTCTTGTCCCTTTTTCAGGTAGCCGTGGCAGCCGGCGTTGGAGATGGACGCCGAGGTACGTGCCGGAGTATGGGCAAGCAGATTACAGCTAGAAGCACGTGAGTAGTGATGGCGTACAGTGCTCTTAATGATGTCCTTCTTGTTTTTGCAGATGCGGTTAAACAGCGCTTGGCGGAGGTCGAGGTGTACGTGGCACAGGTAAGCAAAATTATCACAGAGGTTCACTAACCAATGTTCTTTGTCTCCACAGGGTTGCCGGAGTATGAAGAGTGCGGTACGCGGCCTCGGAATGCACCGATGGACGAGGCAAGTGCAGCGCTGGTTTTGCCTTGTCCTAACCTGGTGTCCTTGTTCTCTTTCAGACGCTGCTGAAGCCTGAAGACTGGTTTTCCGGGAGGTAAGACTGAAGATTTCTTGTTCACAGATACAGAAGTTGAAGATTCTCTGGAGCTGACACGGTGAGCGTCCTGCTGCTAGTGCAGAATAACGCGAAGCACATTGCACTGATCGGGTGTGGTTTAAATAGGCCACTGGAGTGCTTAGGTGTCTCCTTCCACGGCCTCGCCCAGGTAAGAAAGAAGTTCCAGCTTCCAGAACAGTTCCAGTATCCAGTTCCAGGGAGTGGTGCTGGCCACATCCAGAAGGTAAAGTAGTTCCAGCCAGGAATGGATGAGGATATCATCCTACAGGTAAGTGAGCAGCATGGTCTGCAGGAGGTAGGTCCACCCAAGCACCATTCCTCTCAATATGAGCCCGGCGCTTCCTGTGCCGGGACTGGGTTCCCTTATGAGCCTGGCACCACTGGCGCCAGGACAAGGTCCAAAAGGCCCCTATGGGGACCGACTGGTGCCTGGAATGGAAGTGGTGACCCTGCTTCCAAGGATGTTGGGCTGGGTCTGACTCTTTGGAGGCAGCGGTCATGACATAGAGATGAGCACATTCTTAGAGGCTGTTTTGTTTTGGAGCATGGTGATTTTGTCTTGGAGTGCATTCTAAATATTGGTACACCATTGGGTGTCCTTGATGCACGTGTCAGGGAGTGGGGTGGGGGTTTCTAATTCTTTCAGGATGTGAAAGAGTTCCTTAGTATTGGATTCTGCTTTAGATATACGTGTATTGTAGTTATCTCTATTAGCTTGGATTATCACTACTTTATAGTTGAAGGAGGCTGCAGTGAAATTGGCCTTATTTGGCGCTGATGGTGTATTGTTCCATAGTGTCTCAGAGGATCTTTTGATTTTTATGAGCTCCTTGAGGTGAGGGGTATGCCAGGTATTGAGATGAGCATGTGGTTTAGATTTGCATAGTTTCATGGGCGCTAGTGTGTTGATGGCCTTGAGGATGGTGTGATTGTACAGGTCGACCAGCGCTGTAGGGTCAGAGCTAGTTGTGGTGAAGTTGGTGATAGGTTCAATTAGAGGGATACATTTATCTAGGGTTAGATTCATTTATTCCTAGTCATTGTGGCTGACTCTATAGTTTGTGGGACATGTGATACAGATTCATTCATATTGAACAGTATGAGGTGATGGTCGGTCCAGACACATGGGGTATTAGAACAGAGATCGATATTGCAATTGAGGTCCGCTATCCAATCTAGGATTCTACCTTTATTGTGAGTGGGTCCAGATATGCAGTGGGTAAGTCCTAGTTCAGTCATCGTGCTCTTAAGAGCAAACGCTTTGTGGTTATTGGAGTCATGTAAGCCTAAGTTGAAGTCTCCCAGGATGATAATTTGAGAGTTCTTCTTGGTGTTGGTGGATAGTAGGTGAGAGATATCATTTTCAAAGGTGGTGGTGTGACCTGGCGGGCGATAAACAAGGTGAATGGTAATAGTAGACCTGGGTGACGTGGATAACTTAACTGATAGAAGCTCTGCTGATGGTAGGGGTGAGTTGGAAATATTTCTCAGACCTAGTGAGGTTTTGTGTAAAAATACAATGCCTCCTCCTTTGGAGATATTGGTGTCCCTATCTGCTTGGATTGAGTAATTGTCTGGAATGGCAAGGGCAAGGGAGGGGCCTGAGGCAGAGTGTAGCCAGGTCTCAGTAATGACCAGTTCACTTACCAGTTCTATTTGCTCTTTATCCTGGACACCCTTAAACCTCCTTGTGTGCCTTCTCAATTTATTTGTTTTCATTTACTGGGTTCAGAACGCTGCAATACTTTAGTCCTCTCTATTTGTTCGTCTCCTCTGTTAAAGCACATTGTTTGCCGTTGTCTTAATGTTACATTGTAAGATTACTTGTGAATTTTTATTGTTCCGTTTTCCTATTTATGATCAGCAATTTTGCAAAAGGGCTATACACATTCAATACATGACTGAAATTAATAGTGTTACACCATTTATGTAAGTTTACCATTGGCAACATAAGTGTTAGAGTGAGCTTGACAAAGAATGTGTTTTTCTGTCTCCATGGAATGTTGTAAGAATATGAGCAAGGAAAAATTGTTGATCCGTCAACAGCACTCTGAACTGGCTGAATTCCATCTTGCATTGGATTTAGTCCTCCTCTTAGGTATTTATAGCGTTGTATGAAAAGGCGTAAACTATCATGTCCCTCCGGTAGTGGACTGCCTACAGGCAACTCAGAAGATGTCCCAGGGGTCCTCTCCAACAGAGACCACTTTTCTGCTGGTACCCTAGCTTTCTGGCCATCTTACACTCTCTTCCAATCACCCCTTCCCATTTCTTCAATCGCTCCTCATCCTCCACATCCCTTTGAAGAAAAACATGTGCCATTAAGTTTCCAGTATGTTTTTCTGACTCTAAACAAATGTTTTATGAGAGCTTTTTGTTATGTTCATCAACTTGTTTATCTCTATAAAGGGAACCATGCTTTAAAATACACTACAGTGCCGGGAGGATAGCTCAGGGGCAACGTGTTTGTCTTGGAAGCAAACAACTTGTGTCATGCTTAGAAACTGATCTCTGGTACTAAGCGTGTTATAAAAGAACAATTATAATATAATATTTTGACACATTTTTCCACATTTTCTCAGACGGAGAAACCGCCAAGCCTCACTGGTTGGTCGTGCTTGCATGATGTAATATAGGGTCATCTTGAAAAACATTTCTAGAGCCACTTTGGATTCCCAGTCCATCCTTGGGTCACTTCATGTTAGCTTTGCTGCATGGCTTTAAAGAACCCCATTGCTATTTCTTACATATCTAGACAATAGCAAGACAACTCATGTCATGCTTAGAAACTGATCTCCGGTACTAAGCGTGTTATAAAAGAACAATTATAATATCATATTTTAACACATTTTAACACATTTTCTCAGACGGAGAAACCGCCAAGCCTCACTGGTTGGTCTTACTTGCATGATGTAATATAGGGTCATCTTGAAAAACATTTCTAGAGCCACTTTGGATTCCCAGTCCATCCTTGGGTCACTCCATGTTGGCTTTGCTGCATGGCTTTAAAGAACCCCATTGCTTTTTCTTACATATCTAGACAATAACATTGCAGTGTTTCTGCTGTGTGAACATGCTTGGGAGTACTAACCTGAGGATTTGTGACCCTCAACACAATACTGTGTATAATTCGGATAGAAAGTACACATTAACTATGCACACTGGTACCCATGGTGTAAGAATAATACTAAAAAAGAGCAACATAATAACGGAGGATAGCACAGGAGCAACTTGCTGGTCTTGGAAAGAGGTTTGAATCCCGGATCCATGCTTAGAAACCAAACTCAGCTATGGTATTAGGTGAGTTATATAAAAATAAAAGAAGGTTACAAGTTCCAAAGGCTGCAAGTCTTTGTGTGGAAACTAGCAACACATTTGAATCTTGACATGTACAATTCAGTCAATTAAGTTCGGTTGATTTGGTTAATATCCCAATCGACTGTTACAGTGCTTAGAAACGAGAGGAATTGTGCTACATAAATTCTGATATAATGTTTATCTGTATAGCCTTGCAAGCTCTGGTAAATTTCGATTTCTTCTCGAGACGGATATTTATCACGGGATGAGGCCCTTGTTCGAAGTCATGTATTAAGCGATAATTACGTTGAGGGGCTACGGTTACATTACATTTCTATGGCTTGCTCAAAGGTAATTAAGTTAAAACTGATTTTAGCTGATGTAAAGGTTACAACACAATAGTTATACTCATAAATCAAACTTTGAATAGGACATAAATGTTAAACTCCTTACTGTTCGTGTTGATCTTTAATTTTGAATTCATAAACTAATGGCCTTGAAAATGAAATGAGTGTTAAAGCAAAGAAGAGCCTATAGTAATACGCTTAATAATTATAAAGCAACTAGACAGGCCCATTTATCAGAGCAATATGCTCTATGAATTGGCAGCCCCCCTGTGTGCATTCAAAATTAAATAGCTTCTAATTGCAAGCAGAGAACAGAGTTCCACGGTGTAGTGCGCCCCTGCATCTCTCTTCACGGTTAATATTTAATGCTGCCGAGGTTCGCAGACTTTTCTTCTCTCTTTCGGCTTAATTTGTGAAACTGGCCCATGCCACGGCACTGGCGTTTGCTTTGCCCAAAGTGTGCCCGGCGTTCATCTTGCGGTCACCCTCACACTGACAAAGTGGGGGCTACTTCAAAGGAAAAGGGATCCCATTTTTTTATCGATAAAATCCCCTTACTCTTCATATGTAACACCAATGACTTGGAAATATGAATGAATTAAACAACTAAAATAATGTATGTACTATAATTATTGAAAGAAAAATCATTAACATTGATGGCCCTCATTGAAGGTTTGATGGTAGTGCTAAGAAGCATCGGAAAAGCCACGTAGGGTTTGGAGAATCATTTCCCATGCACTGCAATGATGGTACTATCTGGCCATAAGATGTCAACCATTAGACAATGGTGTCAGCACCTGGGTATTTTATGATAGGCAAATGCATATCTAATGCCTATGCTAGAATCAAAACTATTGGCTTTTCCGATAATTGCTATTAAGAGGCATTCGGTGCAAGGAACAGATAGAAGGACACACATTTTGATTATAAATCAAGTGCCTGGAGGTACACTTTGTTGGGATATATGTATTACACCTGGGCCTGGTCCATAGTTGCAAATATGCCAATACCTTACAGCAGACTGATAATAAATAGAATAGGCCTCCACTTAAAAGCACAGAGCTAGCTCAAAGAGATCCTCTGGAGGGTGTTTTAGCAGGGGAGGGGCAGACCGTGGTTACGAATGGGCATATGTACTAGCATAGACAGGAGTGGCCAATTGGTGAATATATATTAAAACAATACCCACAACATTTATGCCCCTCAGATATATGCTTATAGGCAGCACTTAAAACGCCACTTAGTTGTCATCTTCTGATTTCAGAGCTCAAGTTTGAAGTGCTATGCGTGAGAATGTCATCCAGTCCTGTTTTTTTTACCTTTTGATCCTGGGACCTGTAGTTTTTCTTTCCCATTTGAAATGTAGGAAACGGCAAGTCCCAGAATGCCAAGCAAAAACAGGACTGCATGGCTCTCACACATGACCAAAGGAAACTTGAGAGCTCTGTATCCCTGCTTCGTTAAGGGAATTAAACCTTTAAACTCGGACTGCACCATCAGTGACCTCTGATGGTTAGAGTGGTATATTGTGATTAGCCTCGTCCAGCCCCCACTACAGTCTCTAAAACAGGGCAAACTGAAAATAAAAAGAGTCAGTGTAAACATTTCAGCAAAGTTTTATGGGAAATGCAAGGATCTGACAAGTGACCACTCATAAAGCAGTCACAAAGAAATACGTGCGTAGGCTTAGATGAACTGGGATCGGAGTGCACAACACACAGAAAGCATATTTCAAGTAATTGGAAGCATATTTACTTCTTGAAAGTGGCCACTGTGCAAATGTCCCAGCCAGCACAGTAACAAGACTGGTTACACCGTAATTCACTTTCAAAAATCAATATTTGAGGAGCCCAGTCACCCATTTCACCTTCCTTAGTATGTTGGTTAGCAGGCTGTGAGATGCCACAAACCTTAATCTAACGTGCTAACGTGATATTCCCAGTGGCCTGCTGAGACATTTGCCTTTCCAGGGCAGTGCAAGGTGTTTGTCAGGGGATTGGTCGGGGCATAATCTCTGCTCATTTCATCCAGATGTCTACCCTGCTGTCTCCACAAGCCCCAAACTCTTCTCCAAAATGAACACTGTGCCCCGGTAACAACATCGGCTCACCAGGTTATGCTGCGGCACCTAACCTTCGGTATCAGAGTGATGCTGCAACCCAGCGGTAGACTCTTCACAATGAGGCGAGGAGGAAAAAAGATGGGAAGCTGGATTGTGGATTCCTCAACAAAATAATTTGCAGCGCCTTTGCCTAAAGAAAAGGGCACAGGGAGGTGAGCCGGCTGCAGAATGGTGAAGCGCAGCCCTTAGCTGTTCTCCCCTGGGCTTTTGCTAATTTGATATGGGGACACTGACACCTCCTTCAGGCTGTCAGTACTTGGAAACTATGTTTCCCTTAGTCTTTTACTGTGTTGCCATTTCTTGGTAACTTTTTATCTATGTGCCAAGCACCTTACAGTACCACACATAGGGGTCCTTTAGGTGTATGGCCCTAGCCACCCTCTAAGGATTTGTTGGTGTTTGTACAAGTGTGCCTAGGATGAACTGGTGGCAGCAGTTTACTTCTAAAGTATTTTTACTTTGATTTAATGGACCATACCACGCTTACCACGTTTGTCGGAAGACTGGCCAGTGTCGAAAATGGCTGTGCCACAAAGTCTTTTGTTCTGTCCTTTGCCCATTTTGTTCCTTTGCCTTCACATAGGTTGAGAGATCCGGGTATTCCTTATTTAGGCATGCAGCCTCCCGCGAAAACTGTGTCTTTCGCAGGCTCCTGCATGTCATGTGTGCCAGTGCCCAGGAAGAGGGTTAGGACTGTCTGGTCCCAGTCCACCCTACTGGTGCCAATACGTCTAATAGACCTGAATGACTGGAACCACTGTGGGCCATCATTGGCCCATGCCTGGCGTGCTTGCAAGAGAGCAGATCTTCCATTGGTTATCCTAGATTTGAGAAGAAAATGAATCTTGGATAAGAGAAGAGGCTCTGCACCAATTCCAGGTCGATCACCTGAAGTTCATAACGAACTACAGAAGAAGTCAAGTATCCTGAACAAACGAGCAGACTTGTGAAACCGCCAGAGACATGCTGGAATGTTTGGCACCGTGACCCTGCTGTTGTCCCATTCGACCCCTGCTTTTGTAGCGTACCAAGATGGCCTGCAAGGGCACTTCAACCCTTTGGAGAAGTGGGACCAACTACTCCTGGCACCTTCTGCTTACCCTCGCAAAGAGCCTCTTCAGAAGTGTTGCTTGGCCATACAACAAACTGACCAGCTTGAAACTGTGGTATCATACAGAAGCGCCGCCGTCCCGAGTTGAGACGTTGGGCATCGCTTACTTGTGGTCCTTGGCCCTCTCCCACACAATCACATTGTCCTTGCTCCTCTGGGTCACCATTTATGAGAGTGCGGCATGCCACAAGCATTTGTGGTCCCTGTGTTTCCTCACTGTGGTGACTGTCACTGCAAGGGCCTGCAGACATGCACCCCTGCTGTATCCTGAGATGTTCTGCACCAGAGCTATCTTCTCCTTTCTTCGAGAGCTGAGAAAAGGCTACTCTCCCTCCATGGACGATCATCCAGTCCTGCTGCCACTGAGAGCCAAAGCATCCTGAAATTGCAGGGGTGAAACCTACTACCGAATAGGACTAGATCAGCAAAGTTTGACCCAGACTGTGTTGAGGGTCGGTGAGTACTTGCATCACTTACCAGTGGCCCCCTGGCAATCCATCTGTTTTTATGCACAAGAATCCCTGAAAAGATACTCACATTAGCTGGGCTAGCCTGCAGTCCCCAGCTATTCTCGAACTCCAAAAGTTACTCTATCTGCAAGGGAAGACTCTCCTCAGGGAGCAGGGATTTTTCCGTTATCGCCTCAACCCCATTTCTGAACAGCTACAGCTCCTTGAAGAGAACCCACCTTTCGCTTTACACACTACCGCGCGTTGTTAACGCACTGCTGTACTTTGAGCATAAGGCTCCTCACTTTTTATGGCTGGACTGCATAGGATAGGGATTGAATTCGAAGAACTGCCAAATGCGATATCTGTTTTGAACTTACCTCTTCTGTTGCAAGTTGTGGTTATTTTCTCCCCTTTCATCTGCATTAGGCTAAACACATTTTGTATATATGGTACATAGTGTGTGTGATAACTGTTTTATTATTACTTTGGTTTATTCGTGTTTAGTTATAAAGGCCTCTAATAAATGTATTTTTGATATAGATCTGGCTAAAAGGAATCTGTGGAGTTGTTCTATGTGTTCTCATTGGGGGCTTCCGGTCACTCTCACCCCTCTTGAGACTTAGCCTTGACCGCCTGCCAAGCTACCGTAGATCGGTCTGGTTTGTCCACACGGTTCCCCGTTTCCACTAAAGTAAAGTGGCCTCCTAAACTTCTGCCCACCGAGTTTAGAAATCCATCTTAACAATAGTGACACACAGGGTTGGGGGGGCATAAGCTGGACTTTCCAAAAAGGGTACAGTCTCGAGTTTGGAGTCTCTTTGGCCCCTTGCTGCTTAGTGTCTCTATGGGGATTCCTCCAAAACGAATGCATGCAGGTTTATCTTTTGTATTTTTTCTTTTTACATGCATTTAGTATTTACGGCCTTATTAGGAGTTGGAAACCAGCTTGAAAAATGGCAATACCTTGCAAAATGTACTGCAGTCAAAGGGTGGTGGTAGTGCTTTCCAGGGGAACCAACATGGCATAACAGCCACTATCAGGCCACATATAAGAAATAAGCACCCATCTTCACGAGAAATAAACTGACCAATCACTGAGAACCCCTCACATAGGGAACATCTAAACATATGTGGCAATGTCCTGATTCAAGCGGCTACAGCTGGTGCCAGCAATGTCACTGTTGATGAAGGTGCCGACACCTAAAAGGAGTGCAGATGGCTTAGACTGACTTTACAGGTGTTATCCTGCGGGTGTCAGACACAGATAGAACTTGGAGCTCTGTCAGTTCATAACTGGGTCTGCATATATGGTTTGCAATGCCACTATCATACTCCATGACTTACATTTTCTGTGGTGCTTTGCCTGCTCTGCTCAACATAGCTGCTCATTTTCAGAGATTTCATCATGCCAGTTGCCAAGGGAAATTATTCCATAAACATTGAAACATTAGGACTTAACATGCCAACTATTCAGGAACCGCAGACCAAAGAAAGTTCAGCAGAAGGCTTGCCTGCTGTATCTATTAATTCAAAACCCAACTTTGTGTACTGTTGGTGTTGGTCTAATAGCATATCTTGCGAATCAATAGTGACATGTTGTTTGGCTTTGCAGAGAAATAACATGCAATGCAATGAACCAGGAGACTTTCAGTCTTGTCGCTCTGTTAGACGTTACAGCCCCAGTATGTTATGGTTGATCATGGATTAGGCAGGCGATTGCAGCTTAGGGCAGTGTTAGGCAAAATGCCCGTGTAGCTTTCCAGATGCCCTCTGCTTGAATTCAAACGTTGGTGTGCTCTATGTTCTGGTGTACATACACATATATGACGTGTATTTAGAACAGTCAGTGGGCGTTTCTGCTCCCATCTCCTGCATCCCCTTTGGCTCAATGTCTGCGATGTCAGAACAGACGAGGCCCCGTCATCCCATTGGCAATGGACTCTATGATGCCTGCAACAAGCATCAGCACACAGCACCTTATGTCCTTGCACAACTACTTCAATGTGTCAATAGAGCGCGGACAGGGACAGGAGATGAACACAATGCTGGCCTGGGTGTCTTCTCAGAGTGTGTGTACTTTAGATGAGGGATTTTGACCAGGAGCTGGACGAACAACTGGGGTGCCGCCTTAGAAACGTTCTTTCCCAGGCGCTCCACCTCATGTCTGAGGACTTGACTTTTACCTAACGCCCAAAACCACCAGTGAATTTCTGAATTTCTGAGGACCATGCAGCAGGCAGACCAAAGTGCATCTAGCTGCAAGCACGAGTATATTATGGAGGTGAATTGATCAGAAAAGGGGAGCTTCCGGAGATTTCTGAAAGATAGCATTCAACAAATTGTGTGGCACAGACGTAGGGGTCGCATAATTCATAAAGAGCACCTGCTACTGCAAATCTATGATGCACAGCAATTTGTTTTGGGTTCTCACAAGTGCACGTGCAATGCTGTAACCTATTAATTCTCACATCTGATCTGTACAACACTTTATTTATACGGAATACACAAGTAGCTGTTCCAATTTCGTTATGCTAAATACATATTTAGTAGTTGCAGATTTTTCGGAATTAAAAAACGGACCAAACAATATCTCATAATAGCCACATTCAAAAATATCTCATTGCCTCTTAAACTTGTAATAACACAAAGCTTTCATTACATCTGAATTTAGCAATATCTCATGTCGTCTGAGACTTGTAATAGCACAACACGTAACAATCACCCCCAAACACTGGCTAACACGTGTTTCGCCCAGGGACGTCATTTCACCAAAATGCCAGGGGTAGTGGAAGTGACATCATACGACCCTTGACCTCTGATGGCATGACATGAAGTGTTGTCATTTGACCCCACGCCAACGTGATATCACTGGAAACGATGGAACACGACCTTTCACTCCTTCACAAAACAGTAAGTGGTATCACATAGCATTGTTCCTAAGTACAGTACGAAAAATATGGTTATGATATCACTATAATGTGATATATTTCATACAAGAATGGATCGCCATATGTATCATTAAGATCAGTGTGTATAGGCACATATTACTAAATCACTGCAAATGCAAACAGACGTCCATGGCCAAATGATAATGATGTGTTATTATATAGCACTTACGCTTAAGCACTTTATATATAATACATACGATAACACCCAACATGTGTTGGTACTCATTAATCGACCTCAGAAAGATGAAAGGCTGAATTGAGGTGTTTAAGAACAGACTAAATTAGTGACTCACCCCCTGAAGTGTGCCTGAAATAAACCTTTAATGAGTCTAGCAATTATGGTATAGAATTCCATAAAGACAAATTATTTGGTATTGCTATTTTTTCTAATGTAGGGCCACTGCAAGTGTTAGACTTGTGGAACTCCTGTTCTTTTTTGTCTTTTTTTTTAGGCTTGAACAAGAAAGCCAGCCACTCCAGAAACAAAGAGCCACATGGCGCTGGAGCCAGATCAGGAACTTGCATTAAAACAGTTTTTTTTCTTAAAAATATATTTTTGGGGTTTTTTTTAGGAGTAGGAAGGGAGAACACAGGGGTAGCAAGGGAGACCTCAGGGGTTGCAGTTGCGACCCCTGGCGACTGCTAAATGACGTCCCTGGTTTCACCCATATGCAGAGTCGATTTTGTTGCTCTAAAGCTTCATCAGAGCCATAAACAATGTTCACCAAAGCCTATATTATTACCTTGCCATTTCCTAGGTCAAATATTATGTTCCCGATATATCATGATAATCTGTTGTATACTGTACTCAAATTTCAAACTTGTCCAAACTTCATCCATCATGGCATCTTTTCCTTAAAACTACGGTATACTTTTTTTCACAAATACAAAAAACACATAGAAAAAGAAAACAAAAAAAAAATACAGATTCATTAAAAATTCATAAAACAGCATAAACGTTTCATTGAAAAGAAAAAAAGAAGAATATATCCTATTAATTTATTTCCTCAACATCATCCTTGTTCTTCCCTGCCAGGCAGCTCTATCGTTCAATGTGTTCCGATGGCCATGCAGTAGTGCAACCTAGGTTTTGAAATTACGAAAAAATATAATGTGTATTTAGAATAAAATACATTAGAAATGATCCATGTGTATTCAGTATGAAAAAAGTATTTGTGTTGTACAGATCAGATGTCAGAATGTGTGAGTGATCATTTTCACTAGAATTAGAGGGTCGCAGACGCGCACTTGTGAGATCCCAAAACACATGGCTGTGCATTTTGGTTCTTTCATCAGTAGTAGGTTTGCTGCTGTTTGGGAACAGGTAGCAGCTTCTTGCAGTATACAATACAGAAACAACACAGGTTTAAGGTACAGGACAGCGCAGCATTGGAAGCTGTAATCTATCTGACTTTTGTCATTGAAACTCTATGATCACTGCAGAATTTCAACTTCGATCTAGGCAGGAGGAGAAGCTCCTTATTGGCAGACCATAGGGTACAAATAGGACAATAACACTGGATTGTCTGAGTGCATAATACAGTGCTAAATTATGAAGACATTTGAATACTAGCATAACACTTAAAAATTGAATTGCAGCATTATTAACCTTTTGGCGACAGGACAATTGAAATTCAAAATGAACGAATTAGAATTATCCAATTTAGAGTTAATAAAAGTGCCCACTACAATAGGATAATATTTCTTGATAATATAAGGAACTATTTTCTTAAGCATCAGAGTTTTAAAAAACGATGCCTTCATATTTTTTATAATCTGGGAATTCAACTCAAGATCAGCTTGCCAGTAAAAACCTAACTGGATTACTTTGGGAGCACAGCAAGTGGGACAGTAGTGATGAATCTTGGGGATGAAGGGCGCAGGATTGCGCGCTATTGCGCATTGACTTTTGGCCATGAGGGCCTCTGTATCCCGAGGGTCTAGGCCATGCCCTCTTTCTCTTTAAATCCTCCTGCACCACCTGCCAGGTCCTAAACTCGCAGGGATCAAGGACGCGGGGTTGCGTGCTGCTGTTGCATTGGCTTTGCCCATGAGGGCCTCTGCATCCCGCGGGGAGAGGCCATGCCCCCTTTCTCTTTAAATCCTCCTGCATCACCCACCAGGGCCAAAGCCCACAGTGATCAAGGGCATGGGTGTAAAGCTCGCGATTGGTGTTAGGCGCCTGTGGGGGGTACCGTGCACTGAGTGATTGCCGTAGATTTTGCAGAGTACTACACCATACTGCAGAACACAGTGCAAATAAAGAAGATCGGAGAAAGTCCCCAAGGTGAGGAGTCACGATGAGGGCGGGACCTTATCTCCACCTATCTACTTTTTTCACGTCCCCCAGTATATCTGCCATGTCTCCAATGGCTGAAACGGCTGGTTTCCCCCCTACCTTTACCAAGCTACCCAGTGTTTAATCACCCTAAGAGGAGAATACTATCTGTCAAACGGAGACTGCTGGAGCTGCCCACGGCACTCTGTGCCGATCCTGCCAAAAACAAAGTGACAGGTCCACAACCCTGTCATGCTCACGGATGATGCTTACCAGCTAGTAAAATAAATTAATAATTACCTTGTGAGTACTTTGGATGTGGTGGGGAGTAAAGCCACTGAGTTGATCGAAGAGGGTAACTTCCCGACTGACGATAGCGCTAGCAAAGGCAGCAGAGCGACCACACTTATCAGAGGAAGTAATGGTCCTGGAAGCATTGCATATAACCCTAGTGCTAAACCAGAGGAATCATCCTAATGAGCGGTGCTCGACTCAAGCAAGGAGAACCCAGAGGGGCATGAGCCAAATATACTATCTACTTCACCTGCGCTTTTTACCACTGCCACTGACCAAAACTCTCTCATACCACCTTGTCCTGATGGAGTCGATGTCTCAAACTTTACCCCATTTAGCTCTGATGGTGGCAACGACATTTCAATCCAGAATGTAATGTCCAGTCTCCCCCCCCCCCCGAAAAAGATGCAGGGAGGAGGGCCCTTGCCACCCAGGCCAATCCTACTTACATCAGTTTTAAGAGACCCTAATGTCCACACCGAGGTGCAGGCGACGTGTGAAAGAAATAGACATCAGCCAACACACCTGCCAAGTGTTAATTCTTTTTGCACATCTGAACCCATTGGACTTTTGGCCATCTCCTCCTCGGTCTAAGTTAATGAGGGCCCGTTTCTGGAATGCAAATGCATTCTCATCCTCAACAAACTAGCGTATATAAAGAAGTTCCTCATGCTCATCTTAGAAGACTACTGTGGAGGTGGCACCTTGGGGGAGCAACAACCAAGCAAGGAGAATATCATAGGGGTCCACATCTTGCACCGGAGAGATCACACTGCATCCAGTCAACTGGCTTGAATTTAAGTGTCTAGCAGCCGTACTCCCCAACCCGAGAAGGGGTTGATGTCACAAGCTGATTTTAGTACGCAAGCTCACATCTCTTAATCAACAGTATAAGACTGTTCAAACATTCCCATGGTCCGTGCATGGGCTGGTTGACTGGGGGCTGCAAATGATGTTACGGGGGGACAGACGAGGCAGAGGACGATGCTATGTTGAATTTAAACCAGCACCTAATAAGATCAGCCACAGCGATCTAAAATCCCAACGATGCCAAGTCGAGGAACGTGAAAACACTAGAGGGCCTTGTGGGGCGGGGGCAGATGTTCTTGCGTAAAGTACCCAAGGGGGCCTGCGACCAGCAAAAATCCAGGAATCATTGATTAACAAATGTACCCACTGGCTTTGTCCAGTTTGCAGATGTTGCTCCCTTATCCGTATAAGTTGCACAATAAATCATTACAGCAGGGGGGGGTTCACTCGATTCTATCTGCATCGAACTGAGGGAACAAAGGGTAGCTAATGGGATACTGAGAATTGCTTTGAGACAGTGCTTATCACCACGTAGCGTGATTGAAATTAGTGCTGTTCCCAATCCTAACACAGTTTCCCCCTTCAGAACAAGGAGTCAACACCATTTACTCTCTGGAGCTAATGCAGTCCCATTGGGGTAAAGTCCTGTGGGGCTTCCAATGAAAATGGGGTTGCAGTACCCATGGCTAATTGATTAGCTTCTGACGGAGGGTTGGGTAGCCAATTTTAGGGCGGGTATGAGGGCCGCTACCATTGTAGATACTACCATTTTCAACGCCCAGAAACTTGGATGGCAATTTGATCAATTGTAAATGTACATGAAATATGTGTGATGTGTATGTTGTACTTTGATGGCTTTATTGCCGAATAAAGTTAAACTGAACTGAATCTCATTCTGCTCAACAAGAGTGTAAGGATAGAGTAGCAGTAAAATGGCCCACTCAGCCCTCACACTTCTAAAAACCAAAACCCAACACAATCATAAAGGTAAAACAGGGACAGTTTAGAGATATACCTCCTTCACCTTTAGTGGTAACACTTGCGTACGAGCACTTGTGTACGAGCTCGATAGAAATAAAATATCAATAATGTCGGCCATGAGAAGGCTATGCTCTTAAAAGGGATGTGAAGGTGAACCAGTAGTTTCCCAAACAACACAGCATCGTAGTTCAAAATAAAGGGACTGTCCAAACAAGGTTTTATAAAAAAAAATATACCTTTAATCAAACACACCATCTCCACGTATTGCACATATAATTCAAAGAGAATACCATACAAAAAACACCACAAAGGAAGAACTGAGAAGATGAAACAGAATGGAGAAAGTGGCATTCTGGGTGTAGTTCCAGGGGTCGTAGATAAATCACAAGCCACATACAGGATATCTTGAATGAAAACAGGAGCTATCATAACCTAACCAGTCTCTAAGGTTCAAGTGGACCAAGGGAACAGTTCAGAGTCAAAAGTACCTGGATTCAGTTCTTGGTGGGTTTACAAAGTCAGACCCGCTGTCGAACATAGATAAGGACCGGTCAAGCTCAGTTTGGGCATTTTGGATCATGTACGCCTAAGCCACAAGCGGGCAATAAGTAGGGGCGAATGCAGTCACTCGGTGCGGTAGAAGGGCAGCTCTCAAAGAAGGATGTTTGGGTGTGGCTGCAGGAACCCTTTGCAGTTGGCCAGGTCGAGTCTGGTTTTAGCCACGGGAGGGGTCGATTAGTGACACTCCAGTGGTTTGAGTTGGCAGGCAACAGTCATCGAAGTGGTGATCTTGGGTGTATCCATGTGCGAGCAATGAGGCAGTAGTAAAAGATCTATGTACTTATGTAAAAGACCCAGCATTATGTACTTGGAACCTGCAATCACAGCTGAAAACTTTCTTTAGGTGTGTAACTCAACTTATATTAACAACATCATTGATACAAGATCAATTTAGTGTCAGCATGTGACTCTCCAGAGATTCGGTTCGTGTCCCAACATTGAGCAGTCGTTTGGGACTATCAGGTGATGAGCTTTAGCTAGGACACAATGCAGTGTTGAGACAGTTTAAAGTGCAAGCAAGTTCAAAATGGTTGAGAAGAGCAGCAATCAGCAATGGTGACTTCCCTCTTGTTCCAGGTGTGGGGAATGTGGAGCGACCGGTTCGGTGCAGTAGAACAGGGAGCTTCGCCTGGTTTGGCCCTTCGGTTGCTGTTTGGCCACTCTGGGGGACTCAAGGATAGGATGGTTCCATTCAGGGTCTTCTCTTCCCACTCAGGAAATACCGGTGCAGAGTGGTAGGTCCTGATCCACAGCAAAGGTCATGCCCGATGTTCCCTCTGCCTTGGATGATTCCTTCTTCACCTCAGGCAAAGGTCCTCAGGTGATTTGACTAAATGTAGCAGAATCAGCCAAAAAGACCAAGATTAAAAGACTGAATGGGAGATTTGGTCGAATTTCAGCCATTCGAAAATACTGAACGGCTGAAAAGTTCGACCAAACCCCCATTCTGTGGTGTGGGCTGCAGGGGTGTCCCCCACACCCTTGCTCACTATATTGTGAGTGGGGGTTGCGGGGATGTCCCCCACAGCCAGTCCCCCCAAGAAAAGGAAAGGACCCTGTGGCGCTGGTTCCCAATCACAGAAGTGAAATCGAACAGGCGTTGCAGGGACAGAGCGAGTTGGCAGCAAGGTAAGTAGGGGGTGTGGGTGGGGTGTGGGGGTTGTGGGTGATGTGTGGTGGGGTGTGGGTGGGGCCCAAGTCAGAAATGTTCAGGGGAGAAAAGAACGAAGGTTATTTTGGAAAAATAATCTTCAGTTTTTTCTTCCTCGAACATTTCCATCTAAGGCTTCCAACCCCGATCCAAGCTAGCCTACAGAACCTGCAGGTGTTCCTTGTTTTATGGGTACGATTTCAGGGAGATGTGCTATAGTTTCTGATTTATTAGTTCTCTTTTTAAAGGTTTTGTTTTTTGAGGTGGAAGGTACAAATCTAGATGGGGATATACAGTGCACGTAGCCTGTTGTATTCTAGGATGCAAGGACTGTCAGTGTTTGAATGAAAGTTAACTAGGAATAGAGTGTACAGAGACGTGAAAGTGCTTTTAATGATATCACCTTCTTTGAAGACTATACTGCCAATGTCGATCAGTGTGTGGTCCAGAGTTAGGCCTTACACCTTGTGAATGGTGACAGCATATGCAAGAGACAGAGATAATTGTTCTCTGCGTACATACATGTATTTGAAAAGAAAGAAATGTGCTATTGAGCTGCCTATTCTTTTAACTTCTGCAATTGTGTTAAAGTGGATGTTGACAAACTAATTGTTGTGGTCATGTGGATATGTTTGGAAGCCAACAACTGTACCAAATGCTGCATTGACTAAATCTCGTTCTACATCAAGGTTACATTTTAGAATTACTCTGCTGTTTAGACACAAAGTTAATGGTTTTTATAATCCAGCTGTATTAGAGATACATTTTGCTAAGCTATTTAGTTGTGCTTTTGCTTGTTATCAACATTGAATTGTTGAATTGGCTACAGCTTGCAAACATTGGCATTATGCACACTCATTTTAGATTTTGCTGAGACAATTTTTCCATGACATCAGAGAATGATGTATTTTGTCCATACAGCTCATTGATTACTCTAGTTGTAAAGGTGGATTTTGAATAATTAGTATGCAGACCAGTTCTAATGCTTTTTAAAATGTTAGCATAGGTTAGATCTTCATACTGATGCATGTTATGAGTTAGTTCTCTGTAGCAAAAATACTGACACTGTTTTAAAATCCCAATGCTGCAAAGTGTACTACTGCATACTTTGTGTCCGAATGTTTTGAATATGGGTTGGCAATTCACTGGTGTTAACTCCAGGAGGTCTCCGAAAAACAATAACGTGTTTTCCTCCAAACACTTCTTCGCAATCGGTTTTTAGAACTTCCAACATTCTGAGATTAATTAAACCATGCTTGCTTCATCAACTAGGAGGGATTTCATTTGCCACAGAATTCTGCGTACTTCAGTACCAGCTTCTGCTGACGATTTGTAGTATTCTGTTTTGTTTTGATGTTTTACTGGAGGAGAAGTAGTAAGGGTAAAGTTACATATTCTATGTTGTAGGCAGCTAGACTAGTGGGGGCTGTTACAACACCTTTAAGGGTGTTAGTTAGTAACTCTTGAGCTACTTTCCTGATTATTTTAATTTGGAAGGTTTTGCCAGATCCAGCTTAACCACTTACATAGAAGAGCAGAGGTTTATTATTTTTATAGTTACAAGTTTTAGTTTCATGTTTTAGTCCTTGTTCAATTTCTTCAGTGACTTCTAGGGAAATGGTAAGTTTTTCACCATTTAGCTGTGATTTGAGTACTGACAAATCTCCATATTGTTTCTATTGGTACATGGTGTTTTCTAACTCAGTCATGGCTATTTTTGCTTCATTTTAAATCAGCGGTTCTCCAAGTTGTTCTTGGCTTCCTGCAATAGAAGGTTTACTGCCTTCAGCAGTGTTTTTATCTAGTACCGTTTCAATGTCTTCCTCATGTTGGTGTTCATATTCCAACATTTGTTTATATTATTTAAAATTGGCATCTGTTATACTGCTTTCATTTGCCTTGAATGCAGCTTCACATGTGTCATGGTGACCTAACAATTATCTTTTCTCCAAGGTTTGAATAGTTGCAGTAGCGCCATCTAATAAACTTCTCTATGCTGTGCGCAGTAACTCATATGGGAATTTCAGTGGAGGAAGAATTCTGCTCGACGTTTTTTGTGATGCAGTATTGCATATGAACTTGTTTTCCAAGACCATACATTCTGACTCAGGCAATATTTGTGCTGTAGTATAATTGTTTGATTGGGCAGGATTAATTTTGCAGTGCATATTTTCTTTTGCTGTACTTCTCTGTGTTATATTGTGCTCAGCAGAGGAACAATGTAAACTGAATCCATTCTTTATAATGAGCAACAATGCTTCAGAGGGTATCCAGTTATTCCATCGAATGCAAAAGAATTGAAAACATGCATTTCTATAAAGATTAAGGTTTTATTTTTATTATAATCGGTTATAAGGGGTAAAAGACAGCGTTGGAGGGACCCCAATTGAAAAAAAAGAAAAAAAATGCATTTTTTTTCACTGCATTTTTTTCCGATGCTTTTGCATTCTATGCTTTTGCATTCGAGGCTATTACTATAAACTCTTCAGAGGGATACATGTTTCAACATTCTGCTGCTTGTGTATAATGCTGGTGGATACAGTGACAGATGTGGAATTACTGGATTGTTTAATAAGGTGCCTTTTAGGAATGTCTCTAAAACTTCAAACCCAATATGCTTAGAAGAATGCCCCAGGTCCTCCTAAGCCTCCTCCAATCTATATTGGAAGGCTAACGTGAAAGAGTGAGACCCTTCCCCACATACTTGGGTTCTAATACATGCTTTATATTGATGTTCTTAAAATTCTTTGGAAAGGAGTGTTAAAAATATGTTAGCTTGCTAAGCTAGAATGGTGGTTTATATGCCACTTAATGGTGAACACAATCAAGAATAGTGCATACATACACATTGCATTGCAGCACAACGAGAAAATAATTAAAGGGAACATTCCATGCCTAATCCCGCCACTCCACCCATCCCTTGTATTGCTGTGAGTAGACTTGATTACACTGTGTCGCGTCGCAGCCACGAAAGTCTTCATTGGAAGAAAAGAAAGGGCAAGGATGGGCAAAGAGTGCCTGAGAAACTATTGCATGTTTTGCTACAATCATTTTGACTTGTAGAAATGATAGATATTGCTGGATTAAAACATTCATCTATATTCTCCGGGAAGTGTTCATAACATCTTGCTATGAGAGATATGGCCCTACTTATGCACGCAGTGAAACAATGAAAGAATATATGTGTGTTTACACTGAAAAAAACAGCTAGCCACAATATTTGTTGAAGGGGCAAATGGGAAAACACTGATAAACACAGATCCCAAAATCTTTGAAAACACTGGAAAACACCCCCACAGTGAAGAAATAAACCTGTAAAACAGGAAAACCTACATATTATACATGTACTAGTTGAAGGAAAAGTACAGTATTGCCTGCTTAGGGCAACATATACAGATTATAGTATTCCCAGTTACCACAGCAGTGCTAGATACCATTATGCCAATTTCGAAGAACATGTCCTGATTTCACACTCCCCAGTTGTTACCAAAGCTAGGGCAAACTTCATTGTGTCAAGTGAGCACAGCTATGCCAGGTAATAATGCCCAGTTATCAAAGAATTCTTTTCATATTTTACGATAGATGAATATGTTTAGTGAGAAACAAAGGAGTGGCAAAAGAAGGTGAATGTTTGCTCATATGCAGCAGGTTAAAATTGAACTTATTAGGCTGTGCAGGGTGATCAATGATACAACCGTTGAGCAATCTTTGCAAAGAGGCAGTCATTCATAATTGCACACATTTTGAGGGTGCTTTCACACAGAAAGGTAATCCCATGTTGCATATGCTTGTGGTTGACGCACAGAGTAAGGGAATCTGCTCCATCACCAAACAATATCTGCCTCAGAAGGCAGTATTATTCACACACCACTGTCCCCTTTTATAGGTTGCCACACCTATACAAAGCAATCTGATGTCTCAACACACAGCATAAATATAATGGATGTGTGCAGACAGCATACATCATGCTACAGTGATTGTGATCTTCAAAAGATAGGCGAGAAAGGAAGAACAGATAAAGGGGAAAGAAGGTTTGCTCAGAGAGGCTCCTAGAAAACAAGAATACATAATGAGAATTGGAGTGAATAAGAAAAAAATAAAGGATTTTTAATACACATTCCCTAAAACAATTGGGTTTACTTTCAAACAGCCATTTTAGAAGAGTTGATCAATAGGCAGGGATGCCCATGTTGTACATGTTTGGGGATGACAGCACACATGGACCCTCATTTCCCAAAAAAGTAGTTGGCGCGAGCAAGTACATTGCGTGGAACAAATGTACTGTTCTGGGAGCTGATTCATGGAACCAAAAGCACCCAGAAACCTACAGCGCCAAGAAAAATGAGGAGTGCCCGGCATGACCACACCAAGCTCCCATGGCAAACAGAACATAGTGTCGAGGGGAATTCTGCCGGGGTCGGCCGGGCCGTCCGCAGACCCCCGGGCAGGGAGGCCCCAACTCCTCCCGTATATCCCAGATGAGATAGAGTATGAGACACACGCAAGAAGCAAGGTGACTCTGCTGTTTATTAAACAAAAACGGCAGGGATGGGTCAAGGAGCGTACGCGTCCGTCCTGACACACACACAATCGTGGGCTCGCAGGCCCTTTTTACCTTAGTATGACGAGCTACTTGCGTCACCGTAGAAAGTTTAACAAAAAACCTATTGCCACTCTTAATTGGTTGCTCGAGTGGTAGGGTTAGTATAGCATACGTATAGAGAACAATATTAGTGGACAAGGGTGAGTCAGGTGATATATCTGGGTTGTCCCCAAAATTAGATACATGAGAATTGTTACATGAAGACTACAGATGATTGGTCAATGTTAATGGCGTCAGTGATAAGAGCCCCATGTTCTGATTGGTGCACCCGTGAGCTTCCCAGCTTGGGACCATCGCTGTTCCCAGCTCTCGGTGTACCTGTCATTTGCAACAATGTTCACTATGAGTACGTGCAGACAATGTGAGGACTTATTCATGAGCTGGAAGGCCGACTACTCCCACTGTCGCAGATGTCCATTGAGCCTTTTAAGGGTGTCTGCCTGTGTTTTGCCTTCTTTCTCCTGGACTTGGCATCCTGTCAGGTTCGGCTTGGTCACGTGAGGTGGGACCGTGTTTGAGGCAGACTTTGCACCATTAATATTGTTTTTCTACTGTGCGCCTGGTTTAATTTTGCAGGTGTGACTTTAACGTTGGTGCGCGGCGTGCGAGGTTGCAACATCGTGCCCTTGATGGTCTGCTTTCGGAATGTGGGTTTGCAACATTACGACCTTGGCTGTCTGCTCTCGCCGAGCTCATTCTGCAGGATCAGCAACCTGACTCTTGTTCTTTAACGTCCATGGGAGCTCTTGCTTGCGGCCTACTTAGGCCTGGTGTATAGGTGGAACCGTTTGGTGCACAGGCGCTTTAGGTTATAGTAACATATTGTCTTATGACCAGTATCATGTCTTCGTTATATTTCTCATTATGGCACCTGGGTTTAGGAGAAGCGTAAGCAAGCTCTTTAGATGAGTTCATGATGCGTCTTGCGTTTCTGCATTTTGAGAGCCTATGTGGAAAATAATAAAGATGCACGTCCGTGAGTATGTCTGTTGCCTACGTCATAGCACTGAGTATATTCTTCGTGTAGATTGGTGCGGGAGTGTCCAGTGTATATATTTGCACAGGTGTGCTGACCGTTGGCTAGGTCGTCATGGCATCTCTAACTACGTGTTGGTTTTAGTCTAGTTGATCCGTGCCGCAGGTGTAAGCATGGGCAGGGCGTGCTGTAGGGCAGGCAGATGGACACATCCGTATGTTCCTGTACAAGGGTATTTGGTCGTCTGGTAGATGGGCAAACTCTTCTCGTGGCGGGTGCCTGGGCCGTGATCCTTTAGGCCAGGCGCGAGAGGGTAAGGACGGGAGCCTGTTTTTCCATTCTCCCACTTCAATAGTGTTGTCGAACTATTTTTGTGCCAGACCCATGGGAAATAAGTCATCAAGGCATACTTTCCAGCAATCACTATTACTTCTACTTCTCTCCTGCGACCAACAAGTCCTCATCTCAGCACCCCTACTAAGCTGTGCCACAACCCACTACAATAAGGCAGCACCCAGGTGTCCTCTCTCATCCCAGAACCCACACTAATCGGTGCCCTAACAATAAGGCAGTACCCACAAGTCCACCCTCGTCCGAATACCCCTACTAAGCTGTGCCACAAATCCACTACATTAAGGCAGCACCCTTAACTCTGCCCTCACCCCAGTAACCCAATATTCATGCCCCAACCCCTACATTAAGGCAGCATCCACAATTCTGCCCTTTTCTCAGTAGCTCCACTAATCTGTACCCCAATCCCCTACATTAAGGCAACACTCACAAGTCTGCCCCCATCCTAGTACCCTTACTAATGTGTTCTCCAACCCCCTACATTAAGGCATCACCCACAGGTCTGCCCCTGTCCCAGTACCCCCACTAATATGTGCTCCAACCCCATGGATTAAGGCAGAACCCACAGGTCCGCCCTCATCCCAGTACCCCCACTAATCTTCATTCCAACCCCGTACAGTAAGGCAGCAACCACAAGTCTGCCATCGTCCCAGTACCCTCACTAATGTGTGCCCCCCCTCCTACATTAAGGCAGAACCCACAATTCTGTCCTTGTCCTAGTACCCCCATTAATCTGTGCCCGACACGCTACCTACATTAAGGCAGCACCCATAGGTCTGCCTCATCCAATTACCCCACTAATATGCACCAGAACCCCCTACATTAAGTCAGCACCCACAAGCCCACCCTTGTCCCAGTACCCCACTTATCTGCACTCCAACCCCTGCAGTAAGGAAGCACCCACAAGTCTGCACTCAACCCAGTATCCACACTAATCTGTGCCCCAAACCCTTACATTAAGGCAGCACTGACAAATCCACCTTCTCCCCGGTACCCACACTAAAATGCACCCCAACCCCCTACATTAAGGCAGCACCCACAAGTCTCTCCTCGTCCCAGTACCCAGAATAATCTGTGCCCTAAAATCTGCATCATTCTGCAACCACTCCTCTCCCACACAGCACTTGCACCAACGAGGTCCCATATCAAAATAATGCCCCCCAAATACACATCACGCCAACACCCACTCTCACACATTCAGTGCACAGTACTAACTTCAGGAGTTGAATGACATGTGAAATTACTGACTGAATATACAATGAACCCTCTTGCTTGCAGAGTTCCATGATGAATCCCCTGTCTACCTAAGCAGACCACACACTCCCACATAATTTGGCTACAGCACTTGCCTGACAACAAATCACTGGATGCCCCTCCATAATCCTTGCACGGAGGGACACAGCAATCAGACTCTGACAGATGTACAAATTGTATTGCCTGCTGAACAGACAGAACAGTATGCGGGCACACACTTCTGATCTATTGGGAAAAGAGTACAGTCACCGACCCAACAGTAATGGATACCAAACCCATTTGCTTCCCTACAAAATGTCAAACAGTCTTGCAGACCTTGTTCTGTACAATGGTGGTTTTAGCCTTACAATTATTGTAACAACAACAACACTTACCAGCCATAAAACCAGAACACCCATGGCCCAGTTCACTGTGGAGCACTTATCTACCTCAACCCCTCTGGCGTGTGTCTTCCATGAACAACATCTGGCAGACATCCTCCTCCAATATGACCACTTGGAAGCAGTCTAGGTGAATCCAGGGGAGTCACCTCTTCCATGGCTTCCCCTTGGATCATAATCATCTGCACAACAACAGCCAAACATTTTGTTACTGCAGCTACACTTTGGTCCCTTGAAGTTCAGCGAGATAGTCTACATGTGAGGTGTGTAGCCAAGTCAATTATAGTGAGACCATGGAGGTCATTACAACCTTGGTGCTAAGTGCACCAACTTTACCACCATGGTGTAAACTCTGTTTACACCATGGTGGATGGCGGATTTACCGCCCCATTCCAAGGTGAGTGGGGCGGTAAATCCCCATTTCCCATTTTCCCTTCCCCATTCCCATTTTTGCCCCATAGGGCATAATGGGAGTGGGGAAGGCGCTAATTACGCCGCCGTAAATTACGGCGACGTAATTAGCACCATGGCGGGTTAGCGTCATGGATTTTAACGCCTGCTAAAAGCAGGCGTTAAAATCAGAATCAGGCGTTAAGGGTTAATGGTGGCGTTAACCCTTAACGCCTGAGTTGTAATGAGGGCCCATATCCCTTCTTGTCGTCTACAGCGTCAATAAGCTATACCTTTTCAGAATTGTGAATACATCCACATGGAGAAGCAAGTGCCACATAAACCGCTGTGGTAGCATAAAGGAACATGAAATCTTGTGAAGTGAAGAGGCAGAGGTGAATGAGCTGTCAACAGAACCCCAAACACCCCTGCTCTTTGAAACATCAGCCCAGACACCTAAACAAATGAGTACCCTTTATAAATACGAGATCCAAAAAATCACGAAATGTACCTCTCATCTCCAAATGTCTCCCCACATTTCCACCATTAGACATGCAATCCAAAACATATTCACCCAACACTGACACACCGACTGCAATCTGGCAATGCCCCTGCACAAGGAATGGCATCACGCAACCATCTCTTGAAACCCCCACACTTGTGTTGGTTCCTTCCCTAATTGTGAAATACATGCCCACATGGCGATATGGGCAAGTCAATCAAAGTAATGCCACCATGCCTATCCTAAAAAAAAACATGACTCAACACCCATGAACACAGGTACAACGTAAGTGCCATGCTAACCACAGCATGCATGTTTGACAAACGCACACACAACATGTACAATATTGACCAACATGCCTGTACCACAAAGCATGGAAACAACCAAGCAAGATATTTATGACAAAGACATGAAACATGTGCAACTCCAAACATGAGAGAAGGCTAGGATGAATGAAGTGTTTGATTTGAGTCACTGTTTTGAATTTGCATAGCACAAGACACTATTATCTGTGGAACAACATTGGGTGGGCCAGTAGAAGCCCCAGATATGCTAAATTGTCTGCTTTGCACCTTTGCACATTATCAATGACCCATGACGATTCATTGTATGTGTGTGGAACCTTTGATTGTAATTGCTGATTGTGTTTTAACATTGTATTGATATTAATAACATTGTTTGATATATTTTTGTCAATTAAGTCTCATGAGTTTGACTTAGAAGTCACAGTTTTGAGCTTTCAACCAGCTCCACTAGACCACCATAGCAACAGAGAAGCTTGCCACCTAGCGCTATATTGTTTGTTGTTCAAGGCTTCGCCTATATGAGGGTTCTCTAGAGGTGGGCACAACGCCCCTCACACCTCCCCTTGAGTTTGTTTGGTTTTAACTCGAAACATGTCATCTCCCCATGTTAGGCAGAATTATATGGAGTACCCTTTGGGAACACCACAAACAATTAGGACTACAAGTGACAGAACAAATCCACCGTTGGTACAAGCCTGTACTATACAGTAAAGTGGTAGAGATTGCTGAGCAGCCAGACTTATCTCAAGACTAAAGTGAGCAGTATCAATAGTTACACAAAAGACAGCAATTACTATGATTCAAGCAAACACTGACTCAAGGTTTCTGAGTACAAGAATATACATTTATTTACACAGTAGTTATTAAACATTTAATTATTATCAAACAGTTGAAAAATCACGCTTCTAATACACTACACCACACCCAATAGATACTGGACAAGTTAGGGTCAAAATGAAGTGTGAGCAAAATGGCACTCCAGTAATTTAAAAGGGAGGGAAAGACAAAGATAGACAGAAATTGAGCAGCACCAACAAGTGAGTAAGCAGGGCAATCTAGAAAAAAGAACTACAGTGAGGAAATCAAAACAAGGGGCCTGGCCCAAAGTCAATGGACCAGAGTCTTTGCAGAGGATCACACAGTTCAGGGTGTAACTATTGATAATGCTCACTTTACTCTTGAGATAAGTCTGGCTGCTCAGCCATCGCTACCACTTTACTGTGTATTACAGACTTGTACCAAAGGTGAATTTGTACTGTCACTTGTAGTCCTAATTGTGTGTGATGTTCCCAAAGGGTACTGCATATAATTCTGCCTAACAAGGTACATTGGCCATGAAGGCATCACACTAAACATCACACTCACATAAAGCACGCAGACATGTCCCACAGCAGCAAATAGGACAGTACCAATATCACCCACAGAGTGTGCCCTAAACCCACATGACAGACATAGGACATAGTTAGCTAGAGATCATGTTCAAACAAAAGGTGCACATGGAGAAAGAAGCACAATAGCATGCATAAACCAGCAAGCCAAGACATGCTGCACAAGGCACACAGAGATAGAAAACAGTGGTGTTCAATAGAAAATATAAATGGATTGATGTAAAACTATGTACAATGATGTAAACAGAATAATGATCGATGAAACAATAAATAAAACAAAAGGAAACCTACACCTAGTGAACTATATACAAGAGTAATCAAGCTAGTTCACGGTTATCTCAGACAATGCCTCAGGAAAGCTCAATTCACTAGGGGTGTACCGTATAGTAAATTTACCATTCGGCCGAATGCCGAATAGAAGACCAAAGGATTCTGCCGGAGCCGAATAGTTACCGAATAGTAGATTACCACTGTGTCAAGGTATGTCTAACAAGCCAAAACTGTTGGCTTTGCCAATGCTTGTTTTACAGGGCTTCAGTGCAAGACATGCTTGTAAATGGATCATAGCTCTAGCTAAGCTTGTAACTAAGCTTTAGAAGGGGAGGACCCGAAAGAAAGAAAGAAAGAAAGAAAGAAAGAAAGAAAGAAAGAAAGAAAGAAAGAAAGGAAGAAAGAAAGAAAGAAAGAAAGAAAGAAAGAAAGAAAGACACAGAGAAGGAAAGAAAGAAACAGAGAAAGAAACAAAGAGAGAAGGAAAGAAAGAAAGAAAAAAGAGAAAGAAACAGAGAAAGAAAGAAAGAAAGAAAGAAAGAAAGAAAGAAAGAAAGAAAGAAAGAAAGAAAGAAAGAAAGAAAGAAAGAAAGAAAGAAAGGAAGAAAGAAAGAAAGAGAAACAGAAGGAAAGAAAGACATAGAAGGAAAGAAAGAAAGAAAAAAGAGAAAGAAACAGAGAAAGAAAGAAAGAAAGAAAAAAGAGAGAGGAAAGAGAAAGAATTGCAGTGTGCCGTCCTCCAGGGATAGGATTAAAGAGCACATCACTGCCGTGCTTTCTTAAGCCATTAGAGCTCCTCTCTAGCAGTCTTTGCGTTGGGGAATTCGATGGCTCCTCAACAAAGTGCCCGAGCCCTGGGTACAGCGGGAGGCCCTCCCTGCTCCAGGGGGTGCCTCCTTGGAATATAATAGCTTCTCTCGGCTGCCATGGAAGTGTTAAATGCAGTGAAACCAGAGAGCCTGGGAGACAGCTGCAGGCCCCGCCTCCGGTATGTCTGGACAAGAATTCAGAGGCTACTCCCTCCCCAACCCCATGAGCCCCCAGCATGCACACATTGTCATGCAGTTTGGGAAATGATTTGAATATGTGACAGGCGGCCCCCCTTTAACTTTCCCACCTCCTCGCTGGTACAACTCCCCTGCCCCCACTCCTCACCTGTGCCACAGAAAGCAAACAGGGAAGCAGCCAGCGACGCATTCCATTGTTGAAATAACATCCACAGAACTCCTCACGCTCTGTACTGTACAGCGTTTTCTATCAGCTGTTTTTCTGATGCGCATGACTGTTTGATGCTTACCTCAATGTACCAAGAGTTTTGTTGGTCTGCGGAGGCTAAAGGGGGGCCTCTCGTGCACACACCATTATTTAAGTGGCCATTAACCCCAGACATGGCTGAATCTCGAGAGCCAAAGTGCCACAGACGGAACGCTCGCTCGCTCCCTGTGCTATAATTGGATGGGCTGGGACCTCCTGGGTTTCCGCCCGCAATACGCAACAGCGTGCCTGCTTCCAGTGCTAACTGAAAGTAAATTGCCTTTCAGAACATCATTGGCAGTGGGTTCTTCTTCCGCCAATGTACAAAAAGCAAAGGCAGAGGAAATCGGGACAGAAGAGAGTTGACAAAATGCAAAGGGGAACCTATTCGGCTTCGAGTAATAATTAATTAATTATTCGGCCGGAGGCCGAATAGTTAATTTCAGCCGGAATTCGGCCGAATAATTACTCGAAGCCGAATTTCGGTACACCCCTACAATTCACCATCCACATCTGCTTCTTGCAGGTTGGACTCTATTGTTTCCTGGAGGGTTTGTAGGGATCCCTCATCCTAGACTCAATCTCCTCCACTGCCCTGCAAGAATCCTCCAAAATGGCAGCCGTGTTTGTGCCAACCTCTCCTCAAACACGGCCATTGCCTTGGCAATGTATGCCCTTGTATGCCTGTTGTCTCTCTTCACCTGCTGCCTCATAAATTGCATCTCTGACGGCACCAGTGCCTGCAGGTGCTCTCATGCCTCTGGCCACACCTGCACCATGTGTACACCTCCTTGCCTCCTCCTACTGGCAATGCCATCCATGATTTGCCTCCTCACCAACAAAATATCTTGCTGTTTGGCAATGTGTCTGTGGCGCAGGTACTCCTTCCGATTGGATGACAGTCTGCGCCAGGCAGTACAGCACCTACACTGCCATCATATGCCTGGTGTTCCTCAAGCCTGTTCCCCTGTGTGTTCCTGGGCAGGCTCAGTGGCCACCTCATCTGCCATCTCCACCAGGGACACAGGCACATTCACACTGGCCAATGGAGGGACAAGGGCGCAGGAGGTCATGGTGGTAGCTGGCATGGATGCCTAAATGGATGTTAACTGTGGAACAGATGAGGAGGAGGAGGAGGTGGGGGTCATTGCAGTGGCCTGTCCACAGAGGCCACCGGAAAGCAGTGCTGTTGCCATTTGAGACTAGAGGCGGCCCATATGACTGTGATGCTCTACAGGCAGCTCATGAGTTATTTGCATAGCATCACGGATAAATGCCTGCCGCCTCAAGCCACCCATCAGCAGTGGCAGCACTGCATCCCAGATGGCCACATCGGCCGGATGTGCGGGCTCAGTATGGGTGGAGGCATCAGTGAATGTGGGCAGCGCTGCAGCGGATAGGCCTTGGACAGGAGGTTATGCTAACCTCTCCATGGTGAACTACACAGCCTCCTGTCTCAGGGCCAGGAGTACAGCCTGGCCACCCCCCACAGTTTCCCCATGTGATACAGTGGGCAGGCCTGCAATGGCCTCCTCTACCTCGTCCATGTGCTGCTGAGGTGCCCACCACAATGGTAGGATCCTGGGCATTCTCCTCACCGGCGTTGCAATCTGAATGGGATGCTCCCCCAGGCACATCACATTCTGAGGCACATCACGCTCTTTGAGGCACATCACCTTCAAAGGAGGTGGACACAACTGGGTGTGCCTGGGTCTGCATCTGCGTCTGGAGGCCGTGCCCCTGGGATGCAGCTCCACAGGACAGTCTGTGCCCACGTATACATCTGAAACAACTGTGGAAAAGGTAACAAAGAACATATGAAGCAATCATAAGTGCAAATGCATGTGGACTCTCCCCAATTGCATCAGTAGAATACTGTCAGCGTTAGTCAACAAGCAACTGCCTCACACACACTGGCCCATGGTTGGACATTTTAAAGAATCCAGTCTCACAACTGAAGACAAAATGACAAGTCACAATGATGACACATGCACATGTGAACATAGCACATTGGTGTTTGGCCACATACAGATGACAACAACTCAATTCATATCACAATCACAATGAATCTGTGATCCAAGTGTATCCCGCAGGCAGAGCCATTGAAAGGGCACCACACCATATGTGTCCATTGCAATATAGGCACCTCTCCATCCAACCACATTTACTAACATGCACCCCTGACAGTCCGAAATGATAGCATACAACACGTACATGCAACTGTTGCTGAGGATCAAGCTTCAATTTCTTGCTCCCGACAGGAACAAAGGACCCAATGTTGATCCCCATAATCATATTCACTAAATTGCTTTGACCACACATATATACATACCAGTCTCAGCTGCTGAGTGGAGATGATGCAATCATACACAATTGAACAACACATAGTGGATCCTGCATGGATGTTCCTCAAATGCCCTCAGCATCTCAATGTAGCAACTGTCCCTGTTAGAGACCTTGCTGTCAGCATCTCACAGTGCATGCACATGAGTATACTTTGTCAACAAATGCTAAGCTCATTCCCACACCTGTACACTTCACAGATGTGTGCCATTACATACCGCCAGTGTCGGCATGAGACTGCACGCCAGTTGAGGATTTTGCAACACACATGTAGAAAGCACTAACTTGTTCACGCCATGCATACCCATGTAGGACATACCAAATGTGTGAACACTTTTTTTTTTTGGTTATTTATAATGTGCACTATTTATCAGAATTGTGTTTCAAGACACATCAAAACAAAGGGGGAGGGGGAAACAATGAAGAAGAAGTAAAAACAAACACAGAACATTTCTACTAGGTCCTGAGGTATTCGGAACATGCAAATGCTATAGCATAAGAGCAGGGGAAAGGACGAGGAGGTAGGAGTGAAGGAAGGGGAGGGGGAAGAAGGACAGAGGAAAATGTCCCTACTAGGCCATGAGGTGATTTGGGTTGTGCAAGTGCTGTAACATGAAGAGGAGGGGAACGTACATTCACTGTAAAAAACAGGCAGTAATTAGACAGAGCAATTCACCACACAAAGTAAAGTGTTAAAGTATGATTATAGATGAGTAGGAAAAGTGAAACATTGGAATGCCACAACTTCAAGTGTAGGGGCCAAATCAATGGGGGATTCAAAGGGAAGATGCAACATTAGGGAATAACAGCAAGTACAGAAGGTAGGAAAAGGAGACAAAAATGTGTGTAGATAGAAGACACCTTGTGATGCATGGGGTTGGAAAGCAGGTGACATGAGAACAGTGCCATGAGTAAGCATGTGCACAGACCAGCCGAGCATTAAAGTCATGCTGCAAGGGGGCTACATTAAATCTCATTGCTCGGGAATGGCAAATACAAGGTATGTAAAAGTGGGCAGCACAGGTAAAGTGAGTGCATACAGGGTCGAATTGGCCCCCCAGCCTTTTGGCCCATGATCATCCCTGGGGAGTTGGGGCCGGTTTCTGCCCACTCCTGGGCTGGTTTTGAAAGAAAAAAACGAAATTGAAAAAAGATTTTTTTTGAGGGGAGAAACACCTGCATACATATGGTGATCCATTCTTATATGAAATGTATAACACATTAGTGAAATCATAACCATATTTTTCATAGTGTACTTAGGGCCAGTCCTGTTTGATGCCACTTCCTGTTTTGTCAAGGGGTGAAAGGTTTTGTTTCACCGCTTCCTGGGATGTCACTTTGGGGTGGGGTAAAATGACACCACTTCCGGTGATGTCATCAGATGTCATCAGGGGTGGGCCACTTTTATTTTGGGTGTCTGGTCCTATTTCTTGTCCCAGTCCGACCCTGAGTGCATAGAAAGGGTAAACGTGGGAATTGCATGCAGCACCGGTCTGCTTGAAAGGGAAACCAAGAAGGAGGGGGAGAACTCCTATACATACTCAACAGCAACTGCGATATGTGCCTGCAGGTCAAGGACCTGGGCATGGACCGCTGGGTTGATCCTTTCCAGGATCCGGAGGTGAAGGGGTGACACTCAATGGTGGCCTGCAGAGTTCACCTCAATGGAAGCACCTACCTCAAGGGTCGCTTTCGCCTGGCTTCTGGATCCTAATGTCATGCCAGCATTACTTTGCATGGTCCACTGTGCCGACTACCACCCCCATCCATGTTGATGGCAGCCGTGATGCCCAACCAGATCTTTTGGTGGCTACATGTTCCAAACTGCTTCTGTGAAATGAAGAGGGCATCATAAGTTGCGAGGACCTCCTCACTGCCAACTTTGGCAGCTGAGAAGTTGACAGCCCTCCTCCTCGTCTTGGGAGTGTTGCTCGATGTTGCAGACATGGTGCATCTCAGCCACCAAGGAAGAGGAACCTCACAGATCAGGAGCTAAACATCCTCAATAATTATGTTGATGAACACCATGTTGACCTGTGCACTTGGGTTGGCAGTACCCTTACTGTGACCCAGCATTGGAGGATGTGGCAGGAGGTCGCAGATCATATCAATGCCTGTGGTGTGGAGAGGCACACAGCAGAAGAGGTCCACAAGGGGATGGGTGACCCCGTGACATGGACCAAGGAGAAGCTTGGCAGCAATTTGGCCTCTGCTCAGGCTACTGAAGATGGATCAACACATGTGGAACAGCTGAATCCAGTTGAAGAGGCTTGCAGTGATATCATCAGTAGCAAGCAGATGGTCGGCGTTGGAGGGATGGACACCCATGCATCCACATCAGGTGAGTGCCACATGTGCATGACATAAATGCTTTCCTGAACACATACATAATATGCTATCACATGCTGTAGTACAGTTGGTTGTGGTCCTTCTCACCCATCCATGAGTATTACAGTAATGCATACATGTACAATTTCACTGCATGTTGTGCAACCTCAACCTGGAAAGTGGATGCTTGAACCATGTTTGTGGTTGACAGTGCTCTTACAGCACACATTACTGTATGCAGTACTCTTTGAAATTGTCTCTATATGTGACAATGGACTGCAAGACACATGCCATTGGACCCACTCAGTGTCATGCTTGTGGATAGTGCATTGCAAACACTAATGGTGACTCACATGGACTAACAATGTGCAATGGCTGATGTCAGGGTCATCCATTCACTGGCCCTAGCAGCCTATGGACATGGGTGAGCAACAGTGTCGGCGAGAAGTTGCATGAGGGTGTATTCAGTGGTTGGCAAATAGCAAATAGATGTTTGAAGATTCATGTTCATTCCACATTTGGAGTGTCAATTATTCCGTGGTCATACTAGTGCACACTGGTCATATCCATATTGCACTCTCCTCACACATGGTAAAGATACATATGAGAGTGGGTAACCAGAAATCTGGCCTTGGCCAATCTGGCGAAGGGAATGATGGGCATTTTGATGAAACAATTTGCTGCATGCAGGTTTTTTCAGCATGAGAACATGCAATACTTCCACATGTTGCAAGTAGGCATGGATGTAGTAGTGGAGGGGCTCAGCAATTTAGCACATAACTCCATCTGTCTACTGTTTGACCTGACTCTCATACATATATGTGGGCATTTGTGGTTGCCTAATCCTCCCATCTGTGGCTTGATACAGGAGCTAATGTGCACTGACATGATTGCAAAGAGCATTGTATGTTAGTCACTTGTTCCTTGCACATTTCTGAATGCCCAATTTCAATGTCTGATGTATGTGTGACTGACTGTATTGGCTCTGTATGCATTTGAATTCACATATGCATGTTCAGCTGTGTAGGTAGGCCTCTGAATATTGTTGTCTGACTTTGTGCAGCTGAGGACGCGGCAGATGAGGAGGAGGAGGGTGAAGGTCAACCATTCACCAGTGCAGGCCAGGGTGCTGCGCCTGGTGAGAATCCCCTTGTGTTGCATGCCATCATTAGCAGATCTGCTGACCCGTCTTTGGATGATGCTGCTGAATCTGATGTGTTACTAACACTTTGCTGCCGGCTCTCCCCAGTGACTCAGCAGCTTGAGGAGACGCTGCCCACTGTCTTTTTCCTACTTGACCTTCTTACCTGGATTTTGCCGGTGGGAGGATTACCTAGAGACCAGCCAACGCGGCTAGCGGATCTCTTATGCAGTGCCTGTGAATTTACCCCATAGCACAGACGTCATTTCACACAGAACCCGTCCTGATGATGGCCATATGAATGATGAGGCTCATCGACACCAAATGGCCGAAACACCTGGTGTAGATGGACTATTTCCCTGAAACTACAGCACATATATTGCTGTCCACACATGCAAATTTCTCTTTTGTGTCCTTGCAAATGTTTTATGTTGTTTTAAGAACCTTGTTTTGTAACTTCACACCATTGAATTGTGCATTTTTGACAAACCCCCACACAGATTGGGTTTGTTATACACACACTGGGCCTCATTACACGGAAGGCGGTAATGGTTAACGGCCACCGTTAATGGTAACGGTGACCGTTAACCATTACCGCCTTACTACGAGGTCCCTTAGCGGGTAGGTGCTTTAACGCCTGCTTTTTAAAGCCCTATGGGGCAGAAATAGGAATGGGTAAGGGCAATGGCGGAAGGGGGATTTACCGCCCCACCAACCTTGGAATGGGGCGGTAAATCCCCTTTCCGCCAAGGCGGTGCCGGTAATTTACCGGCATGGTCCAGGGTGCTAATAGCACCCTGGATCACCGCCTTCCGTGTAATGAGGCCCACTGTCTTTATTTTTGCCTGAAAAACACCTTGATACAGTGTGTTGAAAACATATTCTTGTTTGTTCTGTTGTGGTCCAAGAAATCATTTTGATGTCTGTTTTCTCCCTGGAATTGTGCTTTTATGTATACCACTCACACAGTTCCAATATATAAAATAATTGTATCTGAGAGATTTTTTTTTTCTCTACGATATAACCTCTATGAGTATTGTCTCATTGAAGAAACGGCAGAGTTTACACAAAAAATTGTGGGATTTTGCGTATATGAGCAATAGTGTTCTTGAACCTATTCACTTGTGTGCTTTGTTCTTCAGTTAACCCTCCTGGGTAGAATAGGTTCCATACCAGGAGCCCAATTGTTTGATTCTCAGGCATATTTAGGGACATGGTGCAGGGTCCGCCACTAAGTAGTCTGGATGCCATGGAACTCCTTGAGTTCATTAAAACTACTTAGTCTGAGGAGTAGAGCCAGATAATTCTGGCCTGGCAGTGGTGAGGCCTGCTTCAATGGTGCAATCTGTGTCTGCAGGTTCACCTTCTACCATAATGCAGAGGCTGATGTCTGTGGGGGGGTTGTATACCACAGGCCTACAACAGCGCACTCACTGCGGTGGACCTAGACTCTAGCATCTCGACTTGGTAGACCACACACATGTGGTGGACATGTGCATGCCAGACACTTAGAGTTGAAGGAGGAGTTGCTGCCTGAAAGTGCATAAATGGGAGAGGTTCTGCAAGACATGGTCAAGTACATCTGTCACCTGTCAGAAAATGTCGTATATTCCAATGCTCACTCGCTGCCATAATCAGCATATTGTGGAAGGAGAGTAGAGGTAATCCCTGTGTAATGATTTTTTTCCTCAAAGGATGTTCTGCAGCAAGAGATGGCCACCTGGAGGCAAACTCTGTGTACAGAGCTGTTGGCTTCAAGGGCAAGTCACCATCAAGACACAGATTCCTTGAGTGAAACTCTGCATGTGAAAAAGTTGGCTTCAAGGCAATTCTACCATGCAGACATAGATTCATTGAGACAATCTCTGCATGAGGAGATGTTGGCCCCAAGGAAATTCTGTGTTCAAGACATACATTACCTGAGTCAATCCCTGCATGAGGAGTAGTTGAACCCTCCACCGCCAGGAGATGTCTGCCTTGCGGAAAACTCTCAACATGCAGTTGGAGACGTCAAGGGTCACCATGCATGCTGACTCTTGTGATAGCCATAATCAGGACCTTGTAATTGGGGACCTTGTTCATGCATCCATCTCACGAGTGACTCTAGCCAATGAGGACCAAGCTTTGGCATTGCGTGGTGAGAATGCACAATCCCAGCATCCACCACGGGATGGGGGTTCCAACTGAACCATGCAGGTGATGCCATTGGCCATGCCCCCCAAAATCCCCATCCTCTTGCCACCACCACCCCTTCTTACAGCTGCCTAATGTTAATGAGCCCGTGGAGGGAGCATGGATTGTTTTCCCTTTCTTTTTTCCCCCCTGTCCATAGTGGACTTTTTTTTTAGTCCTCATGGCATGGCCATTGTGGTCTTGAGGGCAGTGACTCAACTGCTAATGCAACTGGGCACATTTTTGAGCTGGTGGACTGGACATGTGGCCATGCATCTAAGGGGAACGCATGGTATGGGGACATTATGCCAGGGGCTGGCTTTGCAACTTTTTGTTTTTTGGGCCTGTGAAATAGGAACTTCCATTGCGACTTGAAATTACTGTGGCCGTGAGTTGTGCACTTTATGTGAGGGATGTCGATGGGGTGGCATTGTACTTCTCATGTCATGGGACACTCACTGTTTGCCCTTTCAGGAGACACATTCTCAATGCATTATGGGCAAAGTGGATTAGCCTAATTGCATCATTGATCGCCATCAGGAATGTGGCTTTACTGTGTGTGTCCCACAGGGGTTGCAATTTCTGTGAAATCGATTTATACTACCTGGTTGCGTGTGCCCTGTCCCTGTACCCTTTGCCCTGTTAAGGGAATGGTTGGTGACTGTCGGTGAGGGCAGAGGCTCTACTGCTATGCACGACGTGTGGCAATTTTATGCAAGACACAACATGCCGGAATGATTTTGCACACTACAGGGGATGCAAATAGCAATATGTCACCTAAATGGTGAAGGGAGCGGAAGCGTGACGTGAGCACTTTGAATGTGCACGCCACAGCAGGTAGGCACTGTCCCCCGCAAAGGGCAAATTCGTTGTTAATTGCATGTATTGTCATTTCTTGTGTTCCTGTGAGTCATGTGACTGCATGTGTGTGCCTGATAGTTGATACTCACCCACAAGCCAGGTGTTTCAAAGGTTCCTAATGCAAGACCCTGGTATATGGGGGATTTCCGGAAGATGAAGTCTTCATGAGTGCATCCTGGGTAACAGGCATGTACATGCATGATGTGTCCCTTGGCATCGCAGATCACCTGCACATTGATGGAATGCCAATGTTTCCTGTTGCAATATATGTGCTATAAGTGTGAAACTGCATAGCATTGCTGGCACACTCTCTGCCATGTAAATGTGCCTATGTACACTTGCTTGGATGCAGCGGATGACTTGGTGGAAGCACCTTGATTGTGTGGGCGGTGATATACCCCCAACAATGGCTGTGGTATGTGGAAATGATCCAGTGGCCAGGAAAGATAAGGCTGATAGCATTTTGACCATTGGTGGCACAAGCTGTGAGCACATGTTGGGTGATACCAGGTCATTCTCCCACTTCCTGACCAGGTCTAGGACGACATGGGGAGGAAAGCGGTATCTTCTTTGCACCTCCTCACCTGACATCCCAAATAGTGCTGTTTGTGGATGGAAGATTCTGGCCCTCCTCCTCCTTCTTCCATGTAGTTGTATAAGCAATAGCAATGCAGGATGCTGCATTGTGGCAATGGTATGGTCACTGGGGTTGCATTGTGCTTTTTATGTGAGGGCTTTTATTGCTTTTTGTGCTTTACGTTGGGTGACAGTTGGTGGCGTTTGCGTCCTCCTTTGGAGTCACAGAAATAGCGTGATGGTGTCTGTGAATAGGGTTTACATAGCTCCTGATGAGGTGAGCTGGTTGTTTGCACAGTGACTCCCTCCGCAGGCTCACGTTCTTCCTCATGTTCCTCCTTTAATGAGGATGTAGCATGTTCTGCTCCCTATTTTGTTCTTTGCACCTGCCTTCACTGTGTGTTGCATTCAGTGACACGCAAAGCTCTCCTGGACAGAGCTAAGTGGGAAGGGCCAGCGCAAAGTCCGATCTGTGATTCGGTAAAAAGGCCCTTTTAGTGCAGCCTAAAGTGTACGTTTGCGTCGTAAAGTCACTTTGCAATGTGCTAAACGGTTTTGTAAATTAGGCCCATAGTTGCCAAGTGGCCCCTTGTCAGGCATGACACCTTCAGTGAGTCCTGTTTGAGCACACTCCATGCTGGGACCTGTAGGCCAATATATTCAATAGGAAATGTACCTTCCCAGAATGTGCAGAAGCCCAAAAGCTGGAGTGTTTGAGTATAAATAATCAGTGTACTCTCTGATAAAAAATGTAAACAATCTATTTGGAATGCCAGACCTCACATATCAAGGAAACAGGTTAATTTGCATATTAGCCTATGAATTAAACAGTAACGAAGAACAAATTGCATTTTAAGCCCAATTCATCCTATACTCATGATTTGAAATCCTTCTTTCAACTGCATTTACTTCTCTATTAATAATCCTAATGGAAAAAGGACTTTCTGGCATGGTTTGTTCTGATTGCAGCCCACTGCATATTGCACCAATTCATAGAAGCTAGCAAATAAACCAGCTCCAGGTTCGTGCACAAGCTTGCAACTCACTGGAATGGCTGCCAGCTCTGGCTGGAGCAGGCAAAGGAAAGGGACCTCTCAATGTTGTGTAACACCATGTGTTATTTATAAGGGTGAGTGAGGAAGAGAGCAGGAGCGAGAGAGAGGCAGGGAGGAGGGTGTGAGAGAGGAAGGAGCAGGTACATAAAAGAAAGGCAATTACTGTCAAAGGATTACATTTTTAGAAGGGCAAGGAGGGGCTTGAGGTGGTTGTAGGAATGGAGTGACAGGGGTATTCATCCAAACGGAATATGTCTGAAAGGGCCATGTTAAGGCCAGGCACATCCCCCTTGGAAGATTTTTCAACAGGAAGGGAAAAGCCAGGCAAAAAACGCACGCTACAGAAACATTTTGCCCATGAGTGTCTTTGCCACTTTTAGGCCACGTTTAAAAAGCTGTGCACTCAGTTATTTCAACTGAACAGTACAGTGTCTGCAAATTGCAACACCGAAAGTAATTCATAGGGAGCACTTTTCATTTCTTTGTTTGCAAAGTAGGGGAAAAGGCATTACATCTTTATGAGGTCAGTTTGAATAGAACTTAATGCTGAATAGTAATTCATATATAACAACAAAAGGACATGAGGCCAATATACTAAGCAAGTGCGTGGATCTAAAAGCTTTATATATAACCGCAAAACTTTACATCTGGTATGGTTAATGGGGTAAAACAGAAATGAGGATAAGCAATTGATTTTATTCTTACAACTCATTTTAGTTGACTTTACTTTTTCATCATGTTTTAGGGGGGAAGATTATTTTGTTATCTCTCTCTGTTGAAAGATATGACAGCGATCTAAGGCCCACTCCCTTACACTTTTGCATAAGTGGTCTATAGACTACCATGAACAAAATCATGACACAATTCATGACAATTCGTGGTTATGCAGGATGGTATATGTTCATTTACCCTTCTCTCACGCATTGTGTGCATGGCTTGCTTAACCCTGTAATGGATTCATTCTCTCAATGTTGTCTTAAATCGCCTTTAGATATTGTGTGTCAAATGTATTAATAAAGACAGACGAATTGCTACACGAGCACGGAACAACTGCAGGGATGGAGGCTAAAATAAGTAGTGCAGCGAAATTAATTGTTTACTAAACCAAGAATTTAGAAAACTATGCATTTGCTGCGAAGTACAATTGCAGACAGTCGAATGAGTAAACGTTTGCATGGCAAGCAGGATTTGAATTCATATATTTCAAAATGCACGCGTACACAATCTGTCCTGAAGGTAGAAAGACCCCTATCATCGTAAGCAATACTTGTTAGGGGATAAACAGTCTTCCCATCAAAGTTCAATAAAAAATTCAGATTGAGAGAACACACAGACATTTCGCACTGCGCTCCAAGGAGCCACACTGGAGGAGATGGACTGGCACGCTATTCAGCTCCATGTCTTTACATAGCTCGAGATTGTCACCTCTGTTTGATTATTGGCTTGTACAACCCAGAACTCCAAAACAATCACTTTTCAGACATTTTCCACAGTTCTTTTATTAGTTTGACATTTAATAATGTGCATGGCAGACAGCATTCAGTGTACAATAAAATAAAACTCGATTTTAATAACTCAGCGGATCATATCTTACTGTTGGTTTATCCATAAAAAGTCATCTCACTGAACACTTTAATCGTGCCAGCAAAACCAGAGATCTTTCAGATATGAGTTAAATTTTGAATAAGCGCACCACTGAGATTCATTTCTTCACAGCTTATTATGCACATTAATATTGCCCTATGAAGCCATATTTCACCTTTAGGCAGACAGAAGAAAATTGACATTGTGCTTCTTTCAATATATTAAGGGTAAAAGAAAATGCATTCAATCTACTGGAAGATCACACGTTTAACATGCACTGTTCATACCATTTAAGGACGGTAACATTGATTTTGTTTTAAAAGCTCTAACATGATGCTTTCAACAACAAACAAACTCTTTTAGTCCCATGGTTCCTATATAATAAAAGACTAGGGGCCTCATTACGAGTCCGGCGGTAAAACCGCCTGGTTACTGCCGGACTCGTATTACCATTCCGCCTCCGTGATTCCCGGAATTACCAGGGCATTACAACCCCGGTTTTCCAGGAATCACGGAGGCGGAATGGTGTTAATCCCCATTCCCATCGAGTCCTATGGGACTCGATGGGAATGGGGATCATGGAAACACCGGCAGCATCTCGTAATGCTGCCGGTGTTTCCTCGTCTGCCTGCAGGCGGGCGGTGTTAAACCCGCCAGGTCAGACCTGGCGGGAACATCACCTCCCGCCTGCAGAGGTCGGACTCAGGTGGTCCGGAAACAACGGTGGCGGCGGGTTTACCGCCACCGTTATTTCCGGACCACCTGGGTCGTAATGAGGCCCAAGGTGTATGTTTGTCTGGTGCAGTCATGCACAGAGGAGACTGCCCGCTTTACCTATTGTCACCACTAGAGGAAGCTGTTGCCTTAGTAGTGTGAATGTAAACCTACTGTATACAATTACATGAAGATACACCACATAAGAAATTAACACTCTGAAAACATCTGTCTTTACGCACTTTGGCCCATGTACATAGGCTTTCACACTAGTTTTCTAATGAAATGCTAACATATGTATCACATGTATAGTATGCTACTGACTCAAAGCATGAATTACTTTTCAAAAATTGATTAGCAGAGTTTGGTAATTAAAATGTTCTTGATTAGCAAACAAACTCATTTGATTAGCAATGGTATACAACAATTTTAATGTCACTAGAAGTTGTTTGTACCCAAGACATAAAATGAGCAGCAATACAGCATTTGTGTGTACCCTTGAAGTAAGACATTAGAGAAAAAGAGTCAGACCTTGCAAATTCTTTACAATTCCCCTAGACCTGCAGATCTAATAACTTAGTTTACCTACTCAACCTAAGAGAAATTCAGATGACAAAAAATAAATGGAAATGCGCTTTGTATAAAATGGTGCATGTCACCAAAAACCCACTATGTTTGGCACACTGCTGCCACCCATAGGCTTGTCATGCACAGTGAAACTTGTAGTTGACATTTACCACAAACAAAGCAAATATTAAATACAAGTTTCAAATGTCCCCTGCAAATGGTACTCGCCCTTCAAAAATCTACTCTACTATGTGAGTGGGCGAGTTCATTTTGCATGCCCTGGATGAGTGTCTGCAAAAGGTTAGCAGCATGAATGGACACATATAGATATGATAAAAATGTCCTGAAAACAGTTTGTCCACCTCTCTCATGTTTATGCTATTATACAAGGCAATCATAATCAACAAGGATATCACAATCATAGAGCAACGTGAGCTAGAGAGGCTAACTACAGTGTATTGCAGCAGATCTGGAGATGTACAGACAGGATGGAACGATTGATCACTATTTTCAATACATATCTAGTTTGTTTTGTGTATTCATTATGTGAGAGGAAGAAAAGTAAAAGACTAAGCAGAGTGGATGGTGTAGCAGGCATAGAACTCGGCAAACTAGTTGGAAAACTGTAGTTTGTGGCCACCTCACTTTCAGGGTAGCTGGTATAAAGCAGGGTGATAAGATTGACTGTCCAGGAGTATGGTTTCAGCTGATACGTTGAACACCAGTTGCAGATGTTTGTCACCAGTAGGTCACAGAACTATGGTTTGTCATCGAATGTATTTGGCTGTGTAATCATGTACATTTTTAAAAGTGTTCACTCGTCAATATGATGCACCTTCCCCAATAAAATGAAATCTAGTTGACACTGAGATTTAGATATACCAACCTAATCTTTACTGTAAAGCATGGAAACACTGCAGTGTTCTATAGTAGCAATACTCCAATTATGCATTATGTAAGGAATGGAATTGCAAGAATGTCTTTAAAAAAAATATAAAGTTAAAACATACTGGTGTTTGCCAGACAAAATAAAGTTGGCTTAATAAAAGTGTCATCATGATTACTTCTGGCTTGCAATTAGCATTCCCACAAAGGACTTTGGCACTTAAGAGTGGAGGAGATGCTTACTTCAGTGAAGAGAGGAAAAAAGGGTTGAGAGAGGACTGAGGGCAGAGAGGAATGAAGGGTGAGCTGTGCTTTCATTGAACAGGGTAACCTAAATAGCTGTATTTGGTCCACAAGTGTTATTTTAATTAGGAAACGTACAGAATTACATAGCAAATTGCTAAACGACACTGCTTATTGTATGCCTCGTTACTATATTGTCAGTAGGAATTAATCAAGTTGTGATCTGATTGAGAAGACAACATGACTTAGATCCCTGCCTTCAGCTATCAGGCGCCAGCCCTAGAAATAAGTATTGGTTACCATTCGGAGGCAAAGCTAATACAACCAACAATGTTTCATTTTCCCCGGTCTATTCTGCCCCCTCTTTTTTAAACGGATCGCCAGAGACTAGATTACATGACATTCTAAAAGTGCAATTAGTGGAAGTTGAGGCAAGGAATTTGAGTGACGGTTATAAGGAGTAGACAATAATGTAAGCACATTTACATGTATGGATCCATGCTACAGCAGAAAGAGAGTATGAAAAAGGCTGCAGTGAGAAGCAAAGATTGAGGCAGTAAAAGCCAGAATATATATTTTGCCATTGAACTAGCACATGGCATAGTTAATGTTAAGACAAATTGTCTATGGAGTTTCAGAAAACACATGAAAACTTCAATGAACAATTTGAAAATATTCGACAGTAACATTTCAAGGTAGTCTCCCCTGTATGGAAATGTTTTTGATAATTTAGCTGCCAAAGTAGAAGATATGAACATTTTAAAAAACATGTATATGATGCATGTGCAATGACAATCAGGTTTTCCAAAGAAAACACGTTATAACAATGATTTCATACTTTAAAAACATAAATGATCTATGCATGAAAATACAGTGCAAATTACAACACACATTAGAAATACTTCCCAACTGAAGCAGCAACTGGGTTGCAGGCTCCCACACAAACTGTTTACAGCTTAAAAGACATACAAAAAGGACACACACATACGAGCCACAGGAAGAGTGTAAGGAAGCAGCAATTGCCTACAGCTCAAAATACACACAGAAAATACCCACCAACACAACCAAGAGGAAAGCTTTGACCACATACAAAAAAGTATGCATTTACAACAACAAAACAGCATCTATTACAAAAAAACAAAGACAGTACGGAAAGCGACAACCTGTGTAATGGTAAGGATAGCAAAAGCTTCCAATATTATTAAATACAGAAATAGTAAATGATATGCAAACATGAATGTAATACATAATGTATGCATCCAATAATACCTAATAAACACTGCTGGAAACAGAGTACGGAAATGTACAATGCACTGCATGGAACACACAACAATAGTACGCAATTTTCTATGTTAATGAAAATGTGTATGTACAGTAATAGCAATGAACATATACAGTATATTTCTGTAGAGGTATTGGCATACAAATATTATTCAGCATACATGTATGCCTAAATGTAAATGAGTACAACTGCAACATTGACGTAAATACTCAGGTCTCTATCTATGCTTTACAAGAAACATAAAATGTTGTTCAATAAACTTAAAACATGTTCAAATTTATACTAAGTGTATGCAAGAACAGTGCATTTGCAAATTATAACACTAATAATTGTACATTTTAATTTACTATGTGTACAATAACATTTTTTAAATTAGTTGCTTTAAAAAGAAATTGTTAGAACTACAAGACAACAAATAAAAGAATAACACTACCGTACATTTAAAAGTCATACGTATAATGTAAAAAAAATTACAATTTCTCACATCAGTATGGATGCTTAAATGAAAATACAGACAAAAACAAAATGCTACCAATTGAAAGTAATAGGCTTGTAAATAGTTAAAATGTGAAAGGTTAATGTGTACTTTTCGTTGTATGTAGCAATACCTTTACTAATGTGCAAATACTACACAGCAAGTGTACATTACAAAATGTAGCATTGCTTTAATTTATTTTTTAAATGAACTATTATTTTTATTTTGACAAATCTAAGAATGAGCAGTTTGCTGCAGGCAAACCACGAGACCGTTAATTAAATGCATTATTTCGAAAATGTATATTTAGGAACAAACAGTATACATAGTTATGTGTTTACAACACTTTAAAAATGTTTTATCCACCTGCAATTGTTTAAAAAAAAGAAGAAGCTTTCTGTATGCTATTGACGGCTTGCAAGCATAAGTCACAAATTCTAATAATAATCACAGCATCTACATACGCACAACTATTACTTTTTTTTATACTTGTAACATTATGCAAGCATAATTTGCAAATTACACTCATCACATGTACATACACATGCATGCTACTGCTGCAAAGTATTTTAAAAAGGTTTTATAATAAATATATGTATGTGCAATTATGTAAACGTGCAAACACAGTGGGCCTCATTACGACCCAGGCGGTAAGTTACCGCCTGGGCCGTGACTTTACCACCATGGCGTAAACTACGTTTACGCCATGGTGGTTGGCGGACTTACCGCCCCATTCCGAGGTCGGCGGGGCGGTAAGTCCCCAATCCCCATTTACCCTTCCCCATTCCCATTTTTGCCCCATAGGGCATAATGGGAGTGGGGAAGGCGTTAATTACGCCACCGTAAATTACGGTGGCGTAATTAACTCCATGGTCCCTTAGCGCCATGGATTTTAACACCTGCTAAAAGCAGGTGTTAAAAGCGCCATGGCGCTAAGGGACCTCGTAGTTGGCGGTAAGGGGTCGGCGCAGCTAACGCTGGCGTTAACCCCTTACCGCCAGGGTCGTAATGAGGCCCAGTATATATGCATAGCATATATGCATACTTGTATTTGTTGAAAACTATTTCACAATAAATAGGTATGCATAAATATACATGAGTAAAAATGTAATATTCTGTCAATGCCAACTTCTTTAGGTGGTGCCTTTTAAGTGAATACTAGAACAGTGCAATTAAAAAGTGTTACATTGCATTTAAATGTATGGTCACAAGAAGCACACAGATTCTTGCTGCACACTTCTTAATGTGTATTTATTAAAGAAAAAGTTTAACACCTATCTTTTCTGACCTCTGTGGGTTATTCCCTACCTATCAAACTTACTTAGGTGTTCGCCAGGCATCAGTGAATGTCTTGAAAGAAATCTATCCAAAGTCCCAACCTAACCCTAACTGGCCCTACCACTTTTTTTAACAACTAAGGACAGGAGAATGAGTGCCTTCTACTCGGTTCTTGTTCCTCGCAAAATTATAAAGTGAAAGATGCGCGTGAGTGAAGAGCCTCCACATACGAGGGGGATCAATACAAACTCTGTACCATCCCTGTGGGTGCTATGTGCCTAAGAAAAGTATGTGCCGGTGTGGAGCTGCTGGGGCACACAGAGACCCAAAATCATCTGTGATAATGAGGGATATGAGGGTGCATTTGGCTGTGATGTGCTAAGATTGCGCCTGAGTTCTGGCTTGCTCTACAGGATGGCCCCCGAGAAGCTAGTCATATGGAACCTGCGTGGTCGCTATAACAGAGGCATTGGGTGCCTGTTGCTTTATAGCAGCTGTCCTTGTGGTGGCAATTGGGCCCTCTGGCTCTATTTCTTTCTCAGGTATGTTTGCTTTTACTGTAATGTTTTAAAAACAGGATGATTTGTTTTTATGATAAGCTTGAGTGATTGGACTACACTCTTCATTCCAGACTGGCATATTTGATTGGAACCAGTTTCATTTTTGGTGAAGGCAGTCTTATATGAGGTGGCAGGGCACTGCTGGAAAAGTGGTGCTCCTAAAGGAGGGGGTGGGCGGGCACTGTCTAGACACCAGCAGAACCCCCAGGTCATCATGATCTCCCTAATGATAGAACAGCTGCAGAAACAGAGTGTGGCGGAATTGTAAAAAGACTTCTGAGATGGGCCCATACCAAACGACCTAGGGGGAAGAAAAAGCACCAGCATGAAAAACCTGAGCAGTTTCTGGGCACCCAGTGCAGGAATATACTGAAATACTGGGAGCTTCCCAGGAATACAGTGTCGGACTATTACCTCCAGAGGGGTGTCCAGCGCTGATTAAAGAGGGCGACCCTGCAGTAACTTTGGAGTGAGTGTGATTCACAACGCAAGTTGGAGACAACATCCAACAAGGAGTGTCCCATGGGGCAAAGACTGCAGCTTGGAAGGCTGTAGCCCTGCGGCTACACCAGTGGACCTCTTTCATGGACCTAATTTGTTTGCGCCTGTCTTTCTGCTAAGCCACCTGGTGAGTTTGTTGTGCATTGTGCAGTCTCTCCGACCCTCTCTTTTATCCCCCTTCCATCTCTCTGCTCTCTCCCTCCATGGTGCTTTTCATCTCCCCTATCTCCTCTAACCGCTACTCCATAACCTATCCTGCCTCTGTTTTGAAGTCTGGAAGGAAAAAGTTCAAGAAAGATCTCCTGGTCATCACACCAGGCCTGCCCATCACTGACACCTACGTCAATGCTTCTTCAAGGCAGACTATCACTGACATCCTCTTTGTCTTTCCCTCTCCAGACCTATGGACTCCCCATATGGTCTAATTCATCTCCCCTTTCTCTTCTTCTCCCATTAATGGTGCAATCAGATGGAAAGTTCTCTTGGCACACTTCCCATCCTCTAGGTGCATCAGAATGCACTGTCATGGCCCAGGGCTCTCAGCCCATCCTCCCCCTTCTCGATAGGCAAGTTCCATCTCTCATCAACTTCCTCCCTTCTCCTGCCACTCCTCCTTCTGCCACCCCCCTGGCACCTTCGTCACCACTGATGGGTGTCCAACATCCCTGTTCCCCTCCCCAGAAGACCTTCAAAGTTGGCTACCAGATTTACTTAGCTACCCTCAACTCTAGCTCTGCCATTAAACACTCCTCTGACATTTGTCACCTCTTTGAAGACTTTGACCTTGACGTCCTCGCTCTCACTGACACGTGGTTCACTGCCAGCTCTGTCACTGTTTTTGATACACTCCTTCATGAGGGCTTCAACATCCTCTCTAAGCCCAGGCCTAACTGGTCTCGAGGCAGAGTGGCCATGATCTTCCCTCAATGGGATCCTGCTACTATCATACTCACTCAATCCTACTCCTCCTTTGAATGCCTTGTCTACAGACCTGGTGTCTCGCCTATCCTCTTGCTGACCCACGCCATCATCTACAGGACTCCTGCTCCGGTCACCCTCTTCCTTTCGGAGTGATCTGAGCTCACCTCATCTCTCCTGGCCTCTACCTCCCAGGTTCTCCTCCTCAGTGACTTTATTCTTCACCTTGACTCTCCTGATGCTGCCAATGGACTCTTCCGCAGCCTCTGTGACTCTGTGCCTGACCATTAATCCCACCGGCCGGACACACTCTGCCGGACACTACTTGGATGCTCTCATCATAGCAGACATCCCCATCTCCAACCTTCCCACTACACCTCTCTCCTGGTCTGACCATGCTGGGTCACCCGGCTAAGCCTCTGCCCGTTATGCCAGGCTCCTTCTCTGTCATTCAACCAATGAATTGAGTGTCACCTATCTATAACACACTGGGCATCCTTGCCCCTGTCATGAGGATCCGCGTGAAGCCTGCCTCCAAGCACAACACCTGGCGTGACTCCGACATAGCCTCTCTGAAACGCAAGTGCAAAGTTACTGAACGGAAGTGACTGGCTTCAAGCACAACCACTGACAGGCTAGCCTGCTGCCTGCTCCAAAGGCACTACAGACTCTCCATCCACTCAAGGAGGGCCCATATCCAAGCCTACATCTCTGGGGCCACTAACTACATGGCTGAACTGTTCCAAATCTGGAAGGAACTCACCAATCTTACTGCACACTTCACAACTAAAACTGAGCACATCCTGTCCTCACTCTCCTCTTCTCCCCCTCCTACTCCCTCACCAGCTCTCAGGCCTCCTTGCCCCTCCTCGCCCTTTCCCTCCGACTGTCCTCCTTCTCACTCATAGCACTGGAAGAGGTGTCTAGGCAAAGTCTTTCTATACAACTCTCCTCCAAACAGGTGCTCTGCTGCTCCTCCAGAACTAACAAGGACAACTTTGCCTCCCTTGCTTCAGCCTTGGCTGATTTCTGCAATCACTCCTTTGCCACTGGTTCCTTCCCACCACCCCTCAAGCACCCCATTCTGCAACCTTTCCATTAAAAGCCTTTTGCTGACTCTTCCTGCCTGGCTAACTACTGCCCTATCTCTATTACCCCCTTCCGGGGAAACTCTTGGAGAAGTTGGTCATCTCCCAACTGATCCATCACACTGAATCTGTTGGTTGTCTGTACGACCAACAGTATGGCTTCAGAGCAGCCATAGACACAGGAACTGCTCTCCTGAACACCTGTGAAAACTTGCTCTCAAATCTCAATTCCAACTCTCCTTCCATTCTCATCCTTCTCGATCTTTCCGCTGCCTTTGATGTGGTCAGTCATGCCATCATTATAAATCGGTTCCGTGGTACCCTTGGCATCAAAGACCTGGCACTGGACTGGCTGGCCTACTTCCAATCCGACTGACCTTCCCAGATTCAACTGGGCCCTTTCCTCTCCTCCACCACACTCTCCACCTGTGGCGTCCCTAAGGGCTCTATCCTTTTGATGTTGCTCTTCAACATCTACCTTGCCCCACTGGCCCACTTGATCTACACCTTCTCTCCTCATTTCCAGTTAGAAGATTACACAAATCTCTCATTAAAGCTTCCCTCCACTACCTCCTCTTATTCCTCTCTTATTCCTGACTGTTTTGCAGCTTTTCAGGCATGGTGCACTGCTAACAATCTTTGGTTAATGCCAGTAACACTGATATCCTTCTCATTGGGACCGCTGTTACCTCCTTCCCTCCTACTCTCTGGCCACCCTTCATGGGCCCGCTCCACTCACACTCTTGTGACGCTAACATCCTTGGTGTCATCCTCGACTCCTCTCTCTCCTTCTCTCCTCACATCGGGGACCTTGCCAAGAAGGCCCACTTTCAGCTGCCCCTCTCAGAGGAATTTTCCCTTTCCTCACCTTCCCCCAAAAACTCAATGTATCCATAGCTCTGGTCATCTCTAGGCTGGACTACTGCAACAGCCTCTTCCTCAATCTGCCTAACTCCTCCCTTCCGCCCTTCAACTAATCCAGAATAGGAATGGAAGGCTAATCCTTGGCCTCAAGCCCAGGGACTACATTTCTCCAGGCAAAGGAATATCTCCACTGGCTCCCAATGGCTGCAAGGATCAAGTTGAAGACACTCTCTATCCTCCACAAGGCTTTCTGGGGCCTGAGACTCTGCTACATCCAACTCTCTCTCCCTAAATACCTCCCTACTAGAGCCCTTCTGTCTTCTAGCTCCAACACTCTGATGCTTTTCCAAGCAGAGAGTGGGTGGTAGATCTCGGATCAGCAGGAGCCTCCCTCTATAATGACCTGCCTGCTCATCTCAGGCTTGAGCCAGATCTCTTAAAGTTCTGGATACTTCTCATGATCTGCCTTTTTTCTTCTTCCTTCCATATCCCCCTCCCCTGCTCATGCCCCCCTCTGACACATTGTCTGGCTGCCAAGTCCCTTCTGAGTCCTAAAGGACACCATGCCCTCCTTGCCCAGTCTACCCCAGCACCCTGGTCTCTCCCCCACAACCTACACTTGCCATTCCGGGCCTCCTTTCCCTAACTAGCCTGGCCTTTTGTGCATCCCTAGCGAGCCTGGCCCTCGCACTTAGCAGATTGTCCTCACTCTCTGAACTCCCTGCATCCCCTGGCATTTGCCCACCTGACCTCCCATTAGCACTTGCCTAGCCCCAGGGGCCATCTCATTCCCCTCACCCCACCCTTTATGCCTCCTTCTACCCTGCACTTCCCTCCTACCCTATCAGTATCCCCCCACCGCATGTGGCACTCCCCCAATCCCCTCCCCTTGCACTTCTTGTTACTGCACTTGCATGATCCGAATGACACAAGGCCTAGTACGACCGTTATTGTTGTTTCCTTCCATGTTCCCCCGTTTTTTTGTCTTGTGGTGCCTTGAAACACCATTTCTGTGTAGGCTCTTTATAATTACCCAATAAATAACATAATAAGATACATTCAATAACTAATCTGAAAATAGTTCTTGGTGAATTCTTTAATTAGCTCGCACATTTCTTTTAGTACTTCATAACTCTTTTTGTTCTTCTCAAAATGTGGCTTCCTTACTTCGGTACTGATAACTTTTCTCTAGTCAGTAGGCCTCATTACGACCCTGGCGTTAAGGGTTTAACGGCGCCATAAAAGGTGTCAGCGCCGTTAAACCCTTAACGCCTGATTACGAGGTCCCTTTGCGGGACCCGACCTTAACGCCTGCTTTTAGCAGGCGTTAAAGTAGGGTGCCGCAAAGGGACCTTGGTGCTAAGTACGGTGCCGCAATTTGCCGCACCGTACTTAGCGCCTTCCCCATTCCCATTGAGCCCTATGGGGCAAAAATGGGAATGGGGAAGGGCCCATGGTGAATGGGGAATTACCGCCCCGCCAAACATGGCAGAACCCGGTATGGACCACGGTGCTAATAGCACCATGGTTTAGCGCCGGGGTCGTAATGAGGCCCAGTGTCTCTTATTTTATTATTATATTTGTTAGTTACTTTCTTCTTTAATTCTATTTGTTAATTATGAATGCTCTCTGAAATCGCAACTCAAAATAACGAGATTGGCTGACCACATATTGCTCCAAATTTTGCATGCACAAACAAGGAGGATGACTCTGAGGAGGGCCTTGATATTTGACACCCGAACCAGGATTATTGTCACGGTGGATGAGGAGGTGTATGGCACATACAGAGTCCCCCCACTCATCATGCTGGATATGGACAGGGAGTGGGACAATGAGCTGGCATCACCCACCATATGCTCACATGCAGTACCACCACCTGTGAAAGTCATATCTGCTCTTCCTGACCACTGTGTCATTCCAACAGACCAGTGCCATTGTAGGGGGCATATCATAGCCCACGCAGTCCCGGTCTCTACACCACATTTTGCACTGCGTCATTGCATGCAGTTACAGCCATATACTTAAGCCCCGCACTCTGCAGGCATGAAAAAGGGTAGCATGGTAGTTCTATGCTGCTGCACAGTTACCCACCTCAGTGATGCCATTGACTGCATGCATGTTGCTTTGCAACTACCCAGAGATGCCAAGCATATCTACCAGAATAGGAAACACTGGCATTCCATCAATGTGATGTCACCATCCACATCAGGCATGTGAATGCCAATTTTCCAGGATGTATGCATGACAGACACATCCTACGACATTCAGGTCTCCATCAGGCTCGGTCATCTGGAGCATTTGGCAACATGTGGCTACTTGGTGAGTATTAGCCATCATGCAGATTCAACAGCACACACATGATAAGCATACACCTACCACATCAACTAAACTATATGTACCATTTAACCATTTCAGGGGACAGTGTTTATCCACTGTCACCATTCAGGATGACATCCATCTGAAATCCTGGAAAGCCTGGTGAGGCCCACGACAGTGCAGCACATATGTCCATTGTGGAGTGCGCATTTGTTGGTCTAAGAGCAAACATCAGCCCTTCGCAACCATGTAGTGCAAACCTTTTTTTCTTGAAGCACATGAGTTGTGGACACACTATCAAGCTCCATTCCAGGCAAAGTTCAATGATGATAGAGGCCACGTCCGGTCTTGCCAAACATACCAACCTGAGATGGCTGTCCTTGAGGGGAAATAAGTGTGTTCACAATCATGGATACAACACACCGCAGAGGAAACCTTATTCACGTGCCACAAACAAATACACCACAGACTTAACACAAGTCAGACCACATCACAAACCATGCGTTACACAATGCCCACATGCACAGCCATCATGACACTATTAAACCTGCTCTGGCGCTCTATACCTCTCTGGTAACTGCTGACTGTTTTCCCACACCTTCCCCTCTCTGCCCTGCCTCTACACAAATATCTCATTCTTCCATTGTAAGGTACTGCCATCTGTCAAGGGTGAAGAAGTCCTGTTGTTTGTGATCTTCATTAAGGATTCAAATGAAGCAAGTTATTCCATCTCTGAAAGGCTCATTTCTAATAGTATTAAACCTTCGTAAGCTCTGTACGAAAAAAATAGTATATACCTGTGCCCTGCTGGATCCATCTCTAAATCTGCACCACATGCTCTCTAGTGGCATAGACCAGGGTCAATGCACACAGGCAGGTCATTTCAGCACAAAGGCTGCCTTCAAGATATGATCCTATGTTCAAAAACAGGATGATTATGAGTACTACTGTCCTGGTGGCACTCCACTATCGATTTCCTATATCATGATTTAGTGTCCTCGTCCCTGGTTTATGTTTCTACCTTCCCCTCATCATCTAGTCTTGTATCTACATATTCTCACCCATTGTTAAGGAAACTGGTCTTCCGCTATATAAATCAATGTTACAATTTTTTAATATTTTTTGTGCAAAAGGTGCATTGGCTTCCCAGTAATTTCCATAGATAAAGACATCAACAAATAAATACATAAATATATAAAAGACATAGCTGAGTTGTGATATGGTCGGTGGTAGTTCTCCTTATTAGTACAGCAACTTCTAAATTCGATCACACGTGTCAGCGCTGTGAGACACACTGAGCTATGTAAGCACTATGTGTATTCCTCCAGCCAGGCTGTCTTTGCTGCTTCCGGCAGGATGGTAGCCTTGGGGGTTGCTTCTCGTTGATCCATTGAAGGGTAGGGTAACATCCCTCTCCAGACAAACGAGCACTCCACAGGATTCTATTCTGGGAACATAAATCAAAGGTCACATCATCCACAAAAGGAATGGGATCACAGGAGGGTGATGCATTCCATAAGGGATTTAGATGTTTGGACAAGAGATAGGGATGGGGTTACTATAAACAGTGTGAGTTCCATACAGCTAGGGGACCATTCCGTCATCTCCCCTTCATGTCCCTTTCACTTTCTTTAGCACAATACACTAATAGTGTGATGTCAGAAGGGAAAGACCACTTGTCTCAAGGACTGAGATTGAGCCCCTTATAGCAGGTTTGTCAAATCACCTAAGAACCTTTGCCTTTATAAGAGGGGGTCTCACACTCCTTCTCTGATTCATCTCTGGACTTCAAACCCTCAAGAAGATCTAGTCTGTACCCTGTTGGGAGAGCAGTCCTTTCAAAAGTCCTTCTTTTGTCAGTGAAGACAGGTGTTCCAAGGCAGAGGTGGGCCCTGTCCTCTAACCATCCCGAGGGCACATTAGGGGTGACCTCTTGCTGGAGCAATATAAGCACCTATGCCAGCCACACTCCTGCCCAAGGCCTCACTGTGCTGAAGGAGCCCTGAAGGTGTGTGGCAGTTGCCCCCAAGTTTGGGAGCCCCATTAAAAGGACTATTGTTGCCAATAAGACCCTTGAAGGCACCTGGTCGCAAACCGATATGAAACAAAACCAAATAAAAGACGCGCCCCTGTAGGGAATGAAACCAGGAGATAGATTTCAAGTTGAACAAAGTTTATATCAATAAAGTAGTGCATGCAGAGAACTTTGCTGCCCTGAGGTTGCTCTACCAACAGATACATGGGCAGCACATTATAAATGAAAGAATCGTCACGAGAGACGCAATGACATATAGTGCAGTACAAACGTTTCAGTTGATCGGCCCGCACAGTCCCATATAGGATGTAGGCGATGTTGGCCTCCAATTGGTTGCTGTGGCTCGGGCGGTTCAGTTGGAATGTGGATCGGCTGGGCTCATCTTCACAGGGTGAAGGTCAGACTTTGTTCACAAGATGTCACACTTCTAACTATACAATGGCAATTTGGCATGCAAAGAGTAATGTTAGACAGGAAGCCATTATTTAGATGGAGGAGGCTATAACATGTGGACCGATATATGCACATTCTAACCCATGCTTTTACGGGGCAAGGGTACCTTTGGCCCTTCTCCCAGATGTCTTATCTAGCAGACTTTATCTGTGACTTGTTCTCCCTGGTGCCTCACGATTAAAACGAGTGGATGGATGGATGTTAGTTTTGCAGAAGGATATATGATCACACTGGATTAGGTATATGGTCGGCAATTTAGGGAAGTCCGGGGGAAAGATCATCCAGCAGTTATTTCAAAGAGAGAGAGAGAAAAATGCGGGCAAAGGGTCTATGAGTTGTAACTTCTAAACGTGGGGGTCGAGGTGACACAGGCAGGTTTGTGGAGATGGATGGACACGCAGGCCAGAGCTTCCTCCGGTCACACACAGGACAATGAGCTCAGAGGAAGAAAGAAGAATACTGAGCATTTGCCACAATACACGGCCCAGCACTTCCATGAGAAATGGGTCTGAGCAGCGCTGCCAGGAGGAGGAGGAGGGGTTTGGCTAGGCCTGTGTGCGGCAGCCCTGGGCAGAGGGAGAGATGGCTTTTGCAAAATCATGACATAGCCTAGAAAAAGATGGCGTTTTAGGGTAGCACAAAATGGAGTCTGTACGTCTTGCCAAATGGCTTTGTTTACAGTCTTTTGCGTGATTTACTTGAAGGCCAAATTATTAGAATTGACAAACAAACGTGGGGACATCTCCTTCCATTTGGGTTAGCACAAGATCCATTTTACGTGGGAATGTCAGGGGGGTCTGAAAAGACCTTTCCTACCTTAGACCCTAGAGGGGACTCAGAGTATCTGAGAGCCAAGACACACCAGGATTCATGCAATGTTGCATGACACACCAGGATTCATGGTGTGAAAACAGAAAAAGAATATCGAGGCTGAGTACCCCAAAAGGAAATACACGGGTTACAAAGGAACATACAAAGTACTTTATTTTATACTGAATCCAGTTACAAAAACAGAGCAAAAATCAGATAGCTATCGACCCTCGGTACAACACAATGAACTCCAGCGTGGTTCAGTGTGTTCAGTGAGAGACGCTGTACATTAGAATGCATTCGCTTTTTATATATTCAGTGGGCGCGATGTCCAGCCCCACTTCGGGTTAATATTCCTTTTAATAAATCACCGATCTAGGGTTCGTGCCAAGTCTCAAATAACCGCATATGACTGGTTTGCCTTTAATATATGCATCAACAAACGTATGCAATAACTGTGTATTCTAAAGTTTTCCATGCAGGCCTTCTTAAACATGAATACAATGTAGATTAAACAGATGTTCTTCGTTCAGTATTTGAATACATTGTCTCAACATATGCTTGTGGATTAGTTTCATTGCACGAGTAATCCTTCTACACATAGGTCAATGAAGGACAAGGTCTCAGTTCATGACCTCAACAAGTGGCCTGCAGGCAAATTACACATTAGCTATGTACAGAGGTCAAGACGGCCATGTTGTATTCTGGAATGACATCGTCCACCATTTTAGCTCACAAGGTGACTTTTACACAACGAATCCTAAAATGGCGGTTTGACCTAAAATGGCGGCTTACATGGATTTAAGGCCAGGACCTTGCAACACAGATTTCTTTCGCAAGCGACTTTCGAACAGCTTGGCGTAGGCCAATATTAATATATTTATTACAATAGGAGGCACGATATACTTTTCTATTTCGACAAATCCTCCTTTTGGCCTATGCCAAGTGCTAAAAACTACTTTGGATCTCCTTGCAAATAACTCCATGCATCATTGTCCATGCACCCTGAATCACTATCAGAAATATCTATTGCCATTAGGACTTTTGCTAAAATATCCTTCAATACGTATTCTTTGGAAGTCTTATCTGGGGCATACACTTTATGTCCTATCGAACCTATCGGTTGTGCGCAACATCCCCCTGGCATCGAACACATACCAGGCAGACACTGAATACAGCAACAAAGAAACAACAGTATTCCCAAAATAATCAATAAGACCGAAAGCACCTTCCAACCCCAAGATCGCAAGAAGTCCCAGAACCAAGCGTTCAGATCCCAGTTTCCCTCGGGAACATGCACTTCGGAACTAAGGAACTATGTATTGCCTTGAAGATAGTTGGGGAGGAATCTGGTACGAAAACACAACAAGCGGACCCCACTAATTTGCATACTCCACCACGCTCAGCTAGAATGACATCTAATGCCAATCGATTTTGAAGTGCTACTAATCTTATCGCCTTTTGTTCTAACGTCATATTATAGACTATGTCCATGGTCCGGTTGATGGTTCTCTCCAGTGCTCTCGCTAGTTTTCTGATATCTTCTGAATTCGCTATCTGCCCCCAAAATGGCACAACTGATTTCGCTATATCTCCCAGGACTTGTGCTGGGGTGTCACCATTCCCATCCCGCTGTCGACAAGCCTTCGAAACTTCTTTTGTACTAGCTATAAACACCCCAGGTAACAGGATCCCTAAATAACAGGTTCCCTGCCAATCCCTGGGCAACCACGGGAATGCTACATTACCGCAGACAAAGTAGACAGGTTCGCCTACATACAAAGGTCTGTTCTCCCCAGTCAAATTTGCAACGTTGGCACAACCTAAAAAATGTCCCATTGACTGAGTTCCATTCCTCTGTATGCAAAAAGAAACTGAATCGGGGCTATGGTTAACAATGTAAGAAGGAGGCATGGCATCCTTATTGCCTATCTGAGCCATTTTAAAGGAAATCAAAGTTTGGAAAGGACGAGACAGTTTGTCAGAAGGCCTAATAGAAGCAACATTCGGTTTACTCCTATTTGCAAAAAGCAAGCATCCCAGTGGAGTCAAAACACGTTTCTCAAAACTGTTCAAATTGGTGCCATCAAAGTTCCCTGAGATGCTATCATTCCATCGGCCAAAGAACAGTGCTCTAAGAGAAGCATAGCAGGCAGTTGTCAACGGTAAAGGATGAATATACCAACCTAGCCCCTTATCCCCGTGTTGCGGTAAATGTGAGCAGACCCAGCAGTTGGATTTATTAAAAATGGCATGTGTAGCATTCATGATAAGTAGTAGAGTGTTATTGTGGTACCTTTGTCTGTGCTGGGAATCCCGAGGGGATAAAGTATGCAAATGTACAAAGAGAGTAGGAACAATGGATGCACTTTCAGTAGGCAACAAAAGTTCTAAAGAGTGAGTTTCCTCGAGGTACCATAATCGTAAGGCAGCGACTATTAAAAAACCAAATATCATTATTAGAATACAGCAATACGTTTTCGGGGCCCAGGCATTTTAGTCCATTGTCCCGGTTGGTCACCCCCTTATTTACAAGTCCCATACGAGCGGTAGCGGCGGCGGGCATCGTAATCTTCAAACGAAAACTCCAAAGTTTGTTGCTGGCAACCTCCCGGTCGAGCAACTTCTTAGTCCTTCCACCACCCCAGCCAACAGAATCCCCTTTCTCAAATTTGGGCAAAAAGCAAGCCCTAGATGACTCTTTTCCTTCTCCGAATGCACAGCCGAACCGTGCTGTAAGTCTATCAGATGCACAGCAAAACCGTGCCGTAAGTCTATCTTTGTGGTCGCAGGTTATATCGTACTTTTCCTGGTACTGATTGATCCGGAAACAATTTGTCGTCCCAAATGAAGGGGCTGAATTTGAAACAGCCGTTTCCGGGTGCAAAATTTGTGGAGAGTGTGGAGACAAAATGGCATCTTCCCCAAGCCTCCCGGGCTCAGAGATATTCTCCGACACACTCTCAGTGCTGCTTACTGCTTTGGGATCATTGGTTGCAGTATCAGCAAGGGGTTGTGTTTCTTCTGTAGCGTGTGGTATGGGGTGAGGAAGTTTCTTGATGTGCGACGCGTGGATCCAGTTCTTTCGTCCAGCTACCCGCACCGCTGTCTGGGTGACCAACAGGACTTGGAATGGCCCATTCCAGCAAGGCGCGAGGCAGGAGGTGCGCTCAAATGATTTGATGTGCACCCAACTCCCAGGCCATATGCCGTGGTTCGGGCCCTCGTATCGCACAGGTAAAGCTTCTCGTACCTAGTGATAACTCAAATACAGGTTTTTAGTCAATTGGCTACAATAATCTGAAAGTAGTACATTTTCAACATTCTTTAAAGTTCGACATTTTGGGAGGTTCCAGATATTGGCACGTCTCGCCATTACCACCTCTTAGACTCTTCCAGTGTGGCATCAGCTTGGTTATCCCGTACAGACCCAACACCCTCATCCATTACATAGGCATCTACAGTCTCCCTTGAAACATACATCTCCGTGAAGAGATCTGTGGCAGTTTGTCTAGCTATCTGATCAGTGAAAGCATTCCCTTTTCCAATATCATCTACAATCTTTCAATGTGCTGCACATTTCATAACTGCTAACTGAGTAGGGAGCGCAAGCGCTGAGAGTAGTTGTACTATTAGGGAGCCATGTTGAATCCTGGTGCCATGCGAAGTTAGGAACCCTCTTTCTGACCAAAGTCTCCCAAAGTTGTGAACCACCACAAAGGCATACTGACCATCAGTATATATATTTACTGCAAGCCCAATCGGAAAGTTCACAAGCTCGGGTCAATGCTATAATCTCTGCGACCTGCGCAGTATTATGCATAATTCTTTTAGTTTCCACAACCGTGCTCAATGTAGTGATTGCATAAGCGGCTGTGGATGTACCATCCGGAAGTTTAAAGCAGGAGCCGTCACAAAACAGCTCTCCTTGCGGATTATCCAAAGGAGTATTTTTCAAATCGATTCTACCCTTTGTTTCTTGTTCGGTCGTATACAAACAATCATGTGACTCTTCATTGCCGCAAGTAGTTGCGGAAAAGGTAGGAGTTCAGCCGGATTAAGGACACAACAACTCTTAATTTAAATGTGAGGAGCAAACAAGATCAATTCATATCTTGTCAACCGTACAGAAGTGAGGTGTTGCGTTTGAGTTCGGTTCAATAGAACATCGACAGAGTGAAGCACCATCAGGGTTAAATCATGGCCTAGGACATTCCCTCACTCTGTTTTACAGACGGGGCAGCAGCAGTGACAGCACGCAAACATCTTGGCAAAGCGCATGCCAGAGGATCAAGGGCGGAAGAATAGTAACCACATGGCCTATTCTTCCCTCCATGTTCCTGCATTAATAGAGCCAAAGCACATCCATCACATTCATGCACAAACAACACAAAGGCCTTTTCATAGTTTGGTGTGCCCAAAACTGGTGCAGAGCATAATGCAGTCTTAAGCAAGTCAAACGACTGCTGGTGTACCGCGTTCCATGGCAATGGCGAAGAAATGGCCTTCTTCGTCAAAGCCACCATCGGTTTGATCACTAGTGAGAAATTCGGGATCCACAACCTACAGTAAGAAGCCATACCTATCAAGGCCCTAACTTCCTTCTGTGTATTTGGGACAGACATGCCAGAAATGTGTTTTATTTTTTCAGGTGTCAATCTTCTTCCCTCCTTTGACAGGAGATAGCCTAAATATGTGACCTCCTGACAACAATATTGACATTTTTTAAGCGAAGCTTTGTGACCATGCTTAGCTAGATGAATAAGTAATAACACAGTGCCCTCCTTACAGGCACTCTCAGAGTCAGCAGCTAGAAGCAAATCGTCAACGTACTGAAGCACAGGTGGAGGGCAATTCAAGGGTATCAAGTTGTTCTTTCAAAGCCCTACTACAAATACTAGGACTCTCTGTGTACCCTTGAGGTGCACAAGTAAATGTAAACGAGCGTCCCCCTAAGGTGAACGCGAACAAATATCTATTATCCTTGTGTATAGGAATACTAAAGAACGCATGCTTTAAGTCCACAACACTAAAGTAAGTAGCTGTAGCTGGAATCATGGTTAGGATTGTCGTTACATCAGGCACAATTGGAAATTGTGGTGCAACAACTTTATTAATGGCACGTAAATCAATTATAAAATGGAATGGAATTACATTATCGCCTTTCTTGTACACGGATAAAATCGGACTATTACACAAACTTCCTGAAATTTCTTCAATCACGCTGTGATGCACAAAATCGGAAACAATACATTTCAAAGCTCGCTCGCCCTCAACCGAAATGTTATACTGGGGAATGCGTGGCAGCTCAATTACATGTTTCAAAACTATTTTGACAGGCTCAATCTGTAAAACACCAACATCATTGTCGTCGACAGCCCACAAGCTCTCTGGTACATCAATGAATTCTGGAGGCAAAGGTCCAGTCAAAAATTGCGAGACAGAAAATTGCTGTGGTGAAATCGTCAAGCGCACTCCATCAGAAGAACAATAAATCACTGCATTTAATTCTTTTAACAAATTCAGCCCCAGCAAGTTCTCTCCGCAATCCGAAGTCAACAGAAATGGACACTGGTCCGTAAAGGCACCCAAAGAAATAGGTACCGGCATAGAAACCAGACAAACAACTGGTGTACCGGAAAACCCTACAGAAACATTGGTTTGCCCTGACAGTGGAATGTTTGGAACCCGTGAATGATCAATGGAACACTTCTGTGCTCCAGTGTCTATCAAAAACTGATGTTTCCTATTTTCCAACACCATTTCAACGTAGGACCTTTCTGATTGACGGGAATAGGTGTAGGTTCCAAACCCTGCTTCGGGCAATCCTAACGAAACAGAATATCATCAAAAGGAAGCTCTTCAGATAAATATGCAGCGGAAGGATGATCAAATATATTCCTGGTATACACGCTTGGAGTCTGATTGTCCTGCGAAAAAGGTTACTGAGGGTCCTGTGTAAACTGACCTCTACCAGGGCCCCCTACGCCCGGGCGACCTCTGGATCGCCTACACAAATTAACAAATGTATTATTCGACCTTTGTTGAAGGACAGGGCATTGTGCTTGCCAGTGACCCTCTGGACGACAATAAGCACACTGGTTAATGTTCACAGGCCCCAAGGACACATTCCCCTGCGGGACATACTGACCTCTAACCTGAGAACTACCCCTCTGGGGCCCTAACAATTTGCTGCAATAGCACTTTAGTTTTTAAATCGCCTTTCTGTTTTTCCAATCCTATCTTTTTCATTATTGAAACGGTTCTCATAGTACTGAGCCATGTGCAGTACTTCTGATTGTGATTTCGCCTGCCAAGCGCTCTCAGAAGACATCATTTGTGACTGGATGTCAGGCAGCAATCCACGTATAAATATGTCCACAAATAATCTTTTCCCAGACTCTGTGCCTAAGTCTTGTCCACTGAAATCGGAGAATACCTGTTCAAACCGATTAAAGAACTCGGTAGCACCTTCAGACTTTCCTTGGCCGTAAGCTTGTCCCAAATAATTCTCTTTTCGGGAATTATGGTTTTTAATTTAGCAATGATTCTAGCAGGCAGAGTTAATATCACCTGTTGCGGTCTTTCGCCAGCTGGCCTTTCCCCATCGAGTCTAGTTATATTCACCCATGTATCTCCACAACCCGGGTACATCGTCAATAGTTGTAACTTGTTTCCATAAATCTACAGGCAGGAGTACAGGAAACAACAAATCAATGTCACCTATGGTGAACACTGAGGACTGCAAAACAGATTCTATCTCTTTATAGAACCCTGGCGGATTTTTCCTAATATCGGGAATAGATTGCCTAGTAGTATTCACTTCCTGTCTTGAGAACGGGACGTGAACGAACTGCGATACATAATGTGCGGGAATGTCCACAGCGACTATACCCCATGCAGCATCGGCCGCAATCTCAACCTTCGGGACAAATGTCGGAGGAACCTCTCTCATAGGCAGCTGAGAAATAGGTGACTCCGAACGCTTACTAAGCAAAAGAGCCAAGTCGAGCGCTAAAGCAGTCGAAGAAGTGTCAAGTGAAAAAGCTCTCTTATAAATGCTCAATAACTCTGTGGGACAACTAATCTTCCTTTTTACACATTCATCCTGCAGGTATTCTAGCATTACCTGTATCACTTTCCTCTGCATTTCTAACATATATTGACTATATGTGTCATATACCTCAACTGGAGTTATCGATATATCTGAAATCCATCTAATTGCATCTTTCTTACAAATTCGCATTTCCTCCGTTATCGGTTTACGACACGGAAGGAACCGTTTCTGTACATACATATTTTCCTCTTCATCATCCTCATTCTGTAACTTTTCTAACTCCTTTCTATACCCAAATAACCTCTCGATATGCTCATTTACCTTCTCCACAGTGTCTCTAGAAAGCGCTAGAGTATTTAGATCCCTTAACCCTTGCGGAACATCCGCATTATTTAATCTTCCCCACATTATACATAACTGAATCCCTAAACCTTCAATAAAAACATTTTTCTCAGGAAAATTATCCGTACTACAAAGTGTGGCAAAAACGCTAGCTTGATCATCCTTCTCCATACAATGCTTAGCCCATACAATTAACTCATGTTTCTTCTCCGGCGGTACAGTATTGAGAGTGACAACTTTTGTTCCTGTACCTCGATCCATTACAAGTGGCTCAGGACCACTTGGAAGAGAGGGAGCAGGCAAATTCGATGGAGCTCCTATAACTGGTGCAATAAAAAGAGGCGGAGGAGCAGGTGGAGGGTCAAATACTGGAGGAATAGGAACAACAGGTTGAGCAGGAAGAGCAGGAATAACAGCAGGAAGAGGTACAGCAGTGGGAAGAGGAACATACGGAGGTGGTGCAGAGTCACCAGGCCTTCGTTCATTCAATATTTTGTCAATAAACTCATCAGAAATATGAAGATCTTTAGAAGGATAGATTTTCTGAATTCCAATTGAGTAAGCCCTATCCATATTTGTAGTCGCCTCAGACTGTTTGTCTTGATCCTATAACAAAGCTTTTTCAGCGTTCGTTTTATGACGACGCGCATGTTTCTCTCTACCTTTAAGTTGTTGCAATGCTTCTTTTTTCCAATTCTGCAAAACATCAAATGCTGCAGGTCTAGCCTTTTTCTTTAACAAGACCGACTCCAAATATTCAATACGAGGGATCTCAAAACTACCATTGATTGGCCACTGAAGTTCGGAGGCATGTCTGGTTTGTCTGTGCCAAATATCATTAAATACTATACTTCCAATGCCATACTTACAGTACATAGTACATGCCGGCGACCCCTTCTGTGGTGCGGGATGGCTAAATTCCAAAGATTGTCTATCACTGCGGAATAATGCCCTAAAGCAGGTAGACAATTTCCCAGGCATATCTCAAATTCTTGGTGTTACCTGGTCAATAATTGTGTCTGCAGATACAATGTGCCAAAATTCAAATTGTCAGGGTTAAATTAAGAATCGGGTTACGACTCACCTGACCAAACCTAAGGAGGACTGATCGGTACTTCTAAGAACCTTACCTAACTAATCTTACCTCGTGTATGGTGATTTCGGCAAATCTGCCTGCCTCGATAAGTGGACCCTCGTTAAGATGCCGTCTCGGACCACACGCTTATCGTCCAAGGACCGGTCGTGTTGAGGTGTCACATCTCGTTCAGGGGGCCCCTTATGTCACACCGTCCGATCCCAGTCCGATAGCATGCGTCAAACTTCAACAATCCGGCATCAATCTTGAGGGTCCCTATTCGGGCGCCAACTGTGAAAACAGAAAAAGAATATTGAAGCTGAGTACCCCAAAAGGAAATACACCGAACACGGGTTACAAAGGAACATACAAATTACTTTATTTTATACTGAATCCAGTTACAAAAACAGAGCAAAAATCAGATAGCTATTGGACCTCAGTACAACACAACGAACTCCAGCGTGGTTCAGTGTGGTCAGTGAGAGACGCTGTACATTAGAATGCATTCGCTTTTTATACATTTAGTGGGCGTGATGTCCAGCCCCAGTTTGGGTTAATATTCCTTTTAATACATCACCGATTTAGGGTTCGTGCCAAGTCTCAAATAACCGCATATAACTGGTTTGCCTTTAATACATGTATCAACAAGCGTATGCAATAACTGTGTATTCTAAAGTTTTCCATGCAGGCCTTCTTAAACATTAATACAATGTAGTTTAAACAGATGTTCTTCGTTCAGTATTTGAATACATTGTCTCAACATATGCTCGTGGATTAGTTTCATTGCACGAGTAATCCTTCTACACATAGGTCAATGAAGGACAAGGTCTCAGTTCATGACCTCAACAAGTGGCCGGCAGGCAAATTACACATTAGCTATGTACAGAGGTCAAGACGGCCATGTTGTATTCTGGAATGATGTTGTCCACCATTTTAGCTCACAGGGTGACTTTTACACAACGAATCTTAAAATGCCGGTTTGACCTAAAATGGCGGCTTACATGGATTTAAGGTCAGGACCTTGCAACACAGATTTCTTTCGCAAGCGACTTTCGAGCAGCTTGGCGTAGGCCAATATTAATATATTTATTACAATAGGAGGCCCAATATACTTTTCTATTTCGACAATGGGATGTAGCTGTTGAACCGCTGCCAACTGTCATTGCAGCCCGTTTGAAACTGATTGAATCACCAGGATCATCTGCCTTTAGCACTCGCTAACCTTCAAACTGCTGTTCTGCATGTTCAAACAAGTTTTCTGCCACAATGCCCCAGCTGAAGCGGGTCATTGCCTTGGCTCATAAAAAGAATAAAGGCTGCACCTGCACTGTTAGAACCTCCATTGTTACCACTGGTTTCTTTATGGATGCTCCAATTAAGGATATAACTGACTTTGATTTTCTTTCCAAAATTTGACCTTGCAGCACTGCATAACAAAGACTTGCCTGCTGCAAACATTAACCACCGAACCGAAGCTGGTGACCTCCACCATCAGCACTGCTCATGCTATTCTTCGGACCACAGCAATATTCAAGTTCGACCCTGACTCGAAAGCTGCATGCCGCTTGGACTACTGTAACTGCTGCATTTGAGCAATAAGGATCCTGTCCAAATGTTGTTTAGCTTTTGGAATATGAAAGTTATTTCTGTACTATCCAAGAATGAACAGCATTGCAGCCATCTCACAAAAGAGTGCATGTTGTTGGGACGCCACATACTCACATGAACCCTGTGGCACAAATTGTGGTTTTTCAAACAGGCCCCACTCAGGAATTAGGTGAGCTGGCTAGGCTTCGGTAAGCAGCCCAGAGGTCATATATGCAGGTGCTGTTGGTAGTTTAGGATAGAGTCCTAGTGCCGGAGTCTCAATGTGTGCCCAGCTAGACTGACATTTTTTGTAAGTTGTCGTTGTATACTAATGGCAGTGGTGTTGAGGTACGTACGTCAGGAGTGTCAGTGTGGATGGCTATGCAAGCTGCTATACCATAATTTCATAGCCATAGCTGCATTCTATAGTGCATGGATGGGTGGCCGTGCCTGCAGACTTTCTCCACAGATGTGGTGCAAGGTATACATACCTTAAACTCGATGGAGTTAACCTTCAATGTCATTTTCCTAGATCCAAAGCGATTGGCTAGTCTCGCCAGTTGTGGTCTCCCTAGATTGAGAGCCTGAGTGGTGGGGGAGGTGCCGGAGGGACTGGGGTGATGCACGATCATCTGGTGGTGGTGGGGGGGGGCAATTTGTCACAGTGTGCCACTGCAAACACTGCTGCATCTGTGGCAGTTTGGGTGGATCATTATATTGTCGGGTTTGGCCCAGTGTTTCTGTGCACGTATCTACATGATAGAGTGTGCAAAGATTACAAGAGGAGGAAGAAAAGAGCCAAAATACTCCAAGATCCACAAGGGGGCAAAATACGTTTTTTTTAAATCATCAGAATCTCATCGAAACTGGACATTCTCTCCACAGCGACCCTTTTAGATATAGATTTTAATTTTGATAGTAAAATTGTATTTTAAATGCAGTCGTAACATTATTTTAGTAAACTTTTATACTGAAACAAGGGGTCCTAATGATAGTAAATGACTTGACAATTTCAGGCAGTCGATTGATGACCTTATAGAGAATAGGGAGGATAGGGAGGATGAAAGAATACTGATTGGGGAATTTTAACCTGAAGATAAGCTCACATGGTGATCATTACCACAGAAGGGATGGTCTACTGACGTGAGAAGGGGTTAAGAACACATAATGGATGAAAACCCCCAGATGTGCCAGAGAAGCTACCATACAAGGGTGAATTGCGGAAATTCAGTACTATAGACTACTCATGATAAAATTAGAGAATTGGTACTTAGTGAAAAACATGAGGACCAAAAGTTATCATAATCCTTTGATTGTGCTGCTTGACCTTGGAATAAACTCAAATGGTAAGCTATCTGCACCCTTTCCATTGGGTAGAGGAGCATGACAGGGCTGTGGTTTGGCCCCATTCCTCTTCAACAGCAATGATCTGCAAACTGAGCTAGCTAGTATTAGCCATGTCCCAAGTATTGCGGGATATGCGTTCCCACGCCGGCTCTATGCAGACAATATTGTTCTGTTAGCTTGTACCCTGCAGGCCCTCCAGTCTCTTGTCAATAAATGCATTGAATTCATGGTCAGGAGAGGCTTAACAATAAATAGTCCAAAATGATGGTGTCGGGAGAAAGGAAACCATCAACTATGGAAAATGGTGCAAAGACCAAAAGATGGAGTGGTCATTGTGATGAATCCTGTGGAGTCATCACTGATTCCCTGGCAAAGGCCTGCTCCTATGTGGCCAAGGGAGAGCAGCTGCTACCTGATGCAGACCCTGGGGGTGAGAACCGGCTGTCGGGGAGAGTTGGTGACCCCATCGGGAGAGACGCAGTATTCTTCTCTTTCTAGAGAAGGAAACCTCATACATTCTAAATCCTTGATGACTTGTTGTCACCATATAAATCCCTCTGATTGGAAAACCCAGAAACCCCTTCTTGCAAGTCACTCTAGTCAAGATAACATTCATACGACACACACATATAGCACATACCTAATATCTTCTGTTTCTAATGATTTCTTAAATAAAATCTTTGAACAACATCACTATAGAAATGTTCGAAAGTATGTGAACTCCAACTCCCATGAAGCCCCAAGTACAGAGATGAGGAAGAGGAGTGAGGAGTTGATACAGATTGAAGAAAACACCAATCTGACAGTGTAGACTAGTTGTTTTGAAAGGTCACGGGCACACAGGACATTTAAAAATGCTGTCTGAACTCGAATTTTAGAAAGAGCAGAAGGAAGCAGTATGAAGAAGGACTGTACTGGAGAAGATCATAACAAGAAGGCAGGCAATTCCTGGAGGCAGCTCACAATTACCAGAGCTACTCACTGGCATGGCACTAGAACAGGAGAGATACTGCAGGTACAGATGGAGGACCGTCAGAACACTGGCAGCAGCAGCAGAGATACCGGAAACACGGTTGTGCTGGAAGGCAGCAGTCTTTGGTCCCATCCGGTGAACTGGAAGCTGCAGGGATAGCTGGACGAAGGTCTGCAGAGCTACAGACGAGGAGCTTGTGGTTGCGGTAAAGCTTCTTCCCAGAAAGGAAGCTTTACCGCAACAACATGCCATGGGTCGAGAATGCTATGAAACACTGGTGAGTCCACCCAAATCCATAGAGGACCCCAGGACATACAGACAGGCATGTCAGCCTGCAAAACATATACAGATATTTGAATACTGAACATATGAAGTGCAAAAGCAGAACTTTAACAAGTCTCCATATATGAGGAAATCTAGGGCAAATCTAACCCTAAACAAATAAATGTTAAAGAAATGAGCTCAGCTGCAGAGCTTGAATAAGTCCCCATATATGGCATATCAATGTGGAGAAAGTTGGAACAAAATCAGACCTTGACCAAGTCTCCATATATGGGATGCCAATCAGCCATCTATAAAAGTGAAATACTCTTAGCTAAACGTGAAACTTATAACTCCAGAATATCACAGGCCAAATCAAGCATGAAGGAGTTATGCCTTATCCTGAAAGAGCTAGAAGCCCCTATCCCAGTGCCAGAAAACTGTATAAAAGATAAACAATGATGCTCTAACATACAGCAAGCACTAGCCAATAAAGGTACGACCCTACAAACTACAATTGCAAAGAAAAAAGCCTCACTAACTAGTACCACCCCACCCATAATCACCCCTGCACCACCCAATATCACTGCTGATCCACTCCGCTTTAAGTTCTCCAAAGTCACTATAATTGAAACTGAAAAAATCATATTATAGCTGAAACCCACTAACTGTCAGGGTGACCAATGCCCTGCACAATTGATAAAAGATGCTACCAGAGACCTTGCCCCTTTCATCACGAAACTCATTAATGCCTCCTTGCCATTAGGCATTATCCCATCTAATCTCATGGAATCGTGGGTGCTCCCACTATTGAAAAAACAGACTCTTGACCCTTGATACCCACTAATTACCGACCGAATACTACTGTGCCTTTTCTTCTGAAAATTTTAAACAAAATGGCCTACTCACAAATACAAAAATATCTGGAATCTAACCTTCTGTTAGGAGCACGGCAGTCCGGTTTTCGGCTTCAGCATGGGACCGAAACTGCCCTAATAGATCTGAAGGCCCAGATTGACGCATTTGACCTTACATTTGACCTTGTGGACCACAGGGTCTTATGCAGCTATCTGGACTCTGCCACGCACTTCTCAGCAGAAGCTACAGCGTGGATACAATCCTTTCTCAGTAATCGAACTATGAGAGTCTTCTCACCTACTGCAGCTGCAGACCCCATCCCCATCACTTGCGGAGTGCCTCAGGTATCCTGTGTCTCACCTACCCTATACAATATTTTCACTAAACCCCTAGTATCACCTGCATAATTAGTGTAGGTGATACCAAGATGGTCCAGATCATCGAAAAGGGGCTTTGTGAAAATGTTATATAAGGTGGAAGACACACATGATCCTTGGGGTACTCCGCAGGTGATGGGGATAGGGTCTGCGGCTGCCGTGGGAGAAAAGACTCTCATGGTCCTGTTGTTGAGAAAGGGTTGTATCCATACTTTGGCTTCTTCAGAGAAATGAGCGGCTGAATCCAGGTGGCTGCAAAGGACCTTGTGGTCTACGAGGTTGAATGCAGTTGATAGCTCCAAGAGGAGGAGAAGGGTTGATTTCCCACTATCCCTGAGCTCATCAAGTTGGGCCTTTAAGTCTATTAAGGCTGTTTCAGTTCTGTGCTGGGGTCGAAAGCCAGACTGGTGTGCTCCTAGCAGGTGGTGGGATTCCAAATGTTTCTGTATTTGTGGGTAAGCCATCTTGTCTATGATTTTCAAGACAAAGGGCACTGTTGTAATCGGTCGGTAATTGGTGGATATGGCAGGGTCTAGTGTTTGTTTCTTTAGTAAAGGGAGCACCCAGGATTCTTTGAGGTTACGTGGTATGGCTCCCGTGGAAAATTATGCGTTAATAATTTTCGAGATAAATGGAGCCAGGTCTCTGGCTGCCTCCTTTAATATTTGGGCAGAGCATTGATCTCCTTGACAGTTAGATGGTTTGAGTGTTAGAATACTTTTTTCTGACTCTATGATGGATACTTTAGAGAACTTAAAGCGAGGGGGGCATGCAGTATTTTTGGGAGGTGCAGAGGAGATATTGTTGGGAGGAGTTATGGTATATGACACTTTTTTCTTGGCAATTTTGGCTTGTAGAGCAGTAACTTTGTTAGCAAGTGCTTGCTGCATGTTAGAGCACCAGGATTTGTCTTTTACGCAGTTATCTGGCACTCGATTGGGGGCTTCTAATTCTTTCAGGATGACAAAGAGTTCCTTTGTGCTTGAGTTGGCTTGAGATATTCTAGTATTGTAGATTTCACGTTTAGCCAGCAGTATTTCACTTTTATAAAGAGCAGTTATATTCCTAAGGTTGGTTTTATTTTCATCGGAGGGTGATAGTCTCCATGATGTCTCGCATTGTCTTTTATTTTATGCGTAATGTTTTGAGGTATGGAGTGTAGCAAGAATTGAGGCGAGCTTTGGGCTTACTTTGTCTCATTTTGAATGGTGCAATTAGGTCACGTGAGGTGGACATAATTTTGTTATACTCATTCACTAAAGCCTCAGGGCTCAGATTTTCTGGCAGAGAATTGAGTTTGGGGAGGATCAAGGGGAGTAGATTGTCTGAGGTAACATTCTTTTTGTTCCTTGTAGGAATAGGCAGGGCCACCTGGGTGGGTAAGGAGGTCAGTCTTTTAGTTGCTAGAGAGAATGCCACAAGTGATGGTCTGTCCAAATCAGGGGGGAGACAGGCGAGATAACGGCGTTGCAGTTGTAATCTACCACCCAGTCGAGTATTCTTCCTTTACTATGTGTGGGGTGGAGCACTCTTTGGGTGAGGCTGGGTTCTGTCAGGATATTGGCAACGCTGGTTGCATGTAAGTCTTTAGGGTCATTAAAGCCTAGATTAAAGTCCCCTAGTAGGATGATTTGGGAGGAGTGTTTTAAATTGTTGGACAGGATGGTGGATACATCCTCATTAAAAGTACCCATAGGACCCGGAGGTCTAAATATCACGTGGATATTGAGAGTCTGAGAGTTGTTGATGGATAACTTGGCTGTTAGACTTTCACAAGATTTGATGTCAAGGGATGGAGCTAATCTGATAGAGAGAATAGATTTGACAATAAGGGCTATACCTCCTCCGCGAGCTTTGCTTCTGTCAGATCTTAACATAGTATATCTGTTGGGAATGGTTGGCATAAGGGCACAGCCTGCTGCAGCATGGAGCCAGGATTCGGTAATCGCCAGAAAATTGAAGTTTCAATCTGGATAAGGTCAGCTATCTCAGTAGCATGCGCTACCAAGGATCTGGAATTCATTAAGGCACCCTTAAGGTGATGGCTGGTAGATGTTGGGGTATCAGAGATACCTGAAGGTGGGGTCTTAGAGGTAGAATGGGTATGTGGCGCGTAGGCTTTCCGCAGGCTGTGTGGTTTTTTTGCGCTAATATTGGAGGTTCTTGTAGGAAGGGTGGCCTTCCTGCAGTTGCTGGTGGGAAGAGTTCTAGTGGTGGCTCAAATAATTTGTCTAGCCTGCAGCAAAGTCTTTTGTTTCTGGTGGTAATATTGCATGGTTGAGTGTCAGGGGTGGAAGGCTGCTCTAATCTCGCAAAGTCGTTGAGGTTGGTCAGCGATTGGGTAGGTATCGGGGTAGTCTGGGTCTCGGTCATTGTGATGTTTGGAGTTGAAAGGTAGTAGCGAACTGGAAGAGTTCTGTATTTGCAGGCTAAGACGGAAAATATTGTAAGGGGGAGTAAAAATAGCCCTAAAGCACGCATCTTGTTAGTGATGAAAGGAGGGTAAGAGGTTAGTTAATATACTGTGGTCTAAAATAGGTATGGTTAGTCTTGTTGAAGTCTCGCCCAAGGTAACCAGACGTGTCTGAAGGAAGCCAACAGTATTAGGTACACGAAAAGCTGGGAAGGCTAAGTCTATATACGGCTGCCAACATCAAGCTAGTTCAGTGCTAAGCACTGCAAGGTAAGCTAGCTCGAATTACCAGAGCTGCTATAATATATGCTAGTTCAGTTGGAAGGCAATGCAAAAATGTAACATAGGCTAATTCAGTCCTCGACTTTGCAAATTAAGCAGGTGCATGTTACAGGAGATGCTATAGAGTGGGCTATGTCAACTTACAAAAGATGCAAAATAAACTGATAGTAACGGTAGAATGGTAGTCTAATTCAAATTGCAAGAGGTTCAGGCGTGTAGGCTAGTTCCATTTACTAAATGTTCAATAAAATAGGCTGAATCATAGCCAGTTAAGTATATGCAGTGATATTATAAAAGACTAGGCATTTCAGCAAATAAATACAGACATGCTAAGATAACGTGATGTGAGAGTGCTAGCAGGTTAAATGCAGTAGATAAGCAGATGCTGTAATGCAGTAGATAAGCAGATGCTGTAATGCAGAGGTGACTAGTAAGCAAGCACATTGAGGAGGCAGGGTATGCATAAAACATTCTAGTCAGAATCGAATGAAGCGCGGTAAATCACTAGCTAAGCAGATATAATGATCGGGGCATGCAGCAGTAGTGCGCGTGTAGATATGCGCAAGTACAGTGCATTGCAAGCAACAATCAGAGGAGACTAATACCGTACAGACGGAAGTTGTCGGAGTGATGCAAATTAATGTATATAGATCCGCTAGAAGAGCGGGTCATACTGTGGTGGATACTCAAAGTAAATAATCACGGTAGAAATCGTAGCGTGGAGGGCGTGATGTCGATTACGGACTTATATGCTTACCATGCAAGATGTCCGGGTATCAAAACGCAATGGTGCGGAGGGTTTGTTCAAAGGGGGGTGGGGATGTTGATGAGGCAAGGTTCCTGGCCAAGGCCTACGGCAGACAAGGGCCAAGGGCAAGCTGCGGTCCGTTGTGACGAGAGCGGTGGCCATCTTGGGGCAGTGATTACCTCATGTATTGCTACGCGAACGGGAATCACAATTGAATTAATAACGATCAATGGGGCATCAGTGACCAGCACAATTTGGATGCTGCAATGCTGCGAATTGTAGTACGTAGTGGCCAGAGAGTCTATAATAATGCAGCAGCAGCCAGACGTGAGTAAGGCCAGGGATCATGGCCTTACCTTCATGCAGTGGGCAGATGCAGCACTTCCCTGCCGTGTAGAAGAGGAGAGGTGCTCCTGCTCCGGCGACCGACGATGCTCTGAAGTGCCTCAGTCAGGCACCTTAAATTGCACCTTCAAGTGCACCGGCTTCGTTTGTAGCAAAATACCTGGCAAGGGAGTAAACCCGGGGATCTGAAGAGTCTAAAAGAGGATTCCTGGCAGGGGAGTATACCAGGAGGTCTATGAAATGTGTACAAAGAAATATACTTATTTTACAAAGCACATGGGAAAAGGGGATTTCTGGCAGGGGAGTATACCAGGAGGTCCATCAAAGATGCATGAGAAAATGTACTTATTTGACAAAGGACATGGTAAAGAAGTATGGCAAAGGTACTTTTGCCATACTGAAGGAATTATTATCTGAAAAGAAATACTTTTGCCATCTTTAAGGAATTGTTAATGAAAGACACATGTATGCCATCTTACCTACCTACCTAGCATCCTACCTACCTACCTGCCATCCTACCTAAATCGGGAAGGGAGCCACCCTCTGGAACCTGTGTCTATTGGATTTATTTAATTGTTTTGATTATAACACTTTTTGCCACGAATAAGTTGCAGCTATTTCCTCTCACACTTTTAGTTGATCATTTTTAGTGTGAGGGCCAGATTAGCATGTTTTGGACACAAGGACAAGTTTATAAGTCTTTGACCACTTGACACAGACTGATCTTTAGTGTTAGTTTCCTAGGTAGAGAAAGTATCATTAGGATTGGGACAGAGAGGTCTTCATGCATGGGAACCATAATAGTGGCGACTGTGGCATATGGGGTAGGCATTTGGGGCTATACTAATGATACCCTGTTGGAGTGTTGTGAAAATGAGTTATTTTGAAAAATGTTAGGAGTCCTGCAAGGAGCACTGACTTTTTGCTCAACTTAGAGTCAGGAGTCAGGAGTCAGAAGTGGATTATCTGACTCTGAAACCACCCTTGTTGTGAGTCTAAACTTTGGTACAGCCCCACAGTATCTTGACACATAACATCTTGGATGATCTATGGAAAAGCAAAGTAGCACATAAGATCCAATGGCTCGCTTACATGAAAAAGCAGATAACATGCGTGGAGTAAGCTGACTGGTATGAAAATCTATGCCAAATGAATGCTAGCTTGAACAACAAACTCAAGTGCTCCTACTTTGTAAACTGAAAAAGACAGAGAGAATGTTCTGAGCCTGTAAAGACAAGGGTGAGAATACACGATTCTTTGATGTGGACTAAGGGCCCTATCTTCACTGGGTCAGACAAAGGCATGCTCACAGTCCGATTGCAAAACTCTGATTCAATATTCTACCATTAAAGAGCAAAACCAGTAAATAGAGAAAAGGCAAAGAGCCGTGTGGGTGCACGTGTGATCCAAGGGTAGTGCAATGTGGAACATTGTGTGTTATTTTTCCCACTATGTAAGGCCATACAGCAGAAGACTATCCTCCCAATTTTAAGAGGAATACATTTTACTAGCCTTTCCAACCATAACATATGCTGTTCTAGCATGTTTTCCTTGCAGTTCAGGTCTAACTTAATGTGCAGTCTGGGCTGAGCCCTCCACCCAAATACACTGGCACATTTCTTTGTCATGTAAACATTTATAGTAGCCATCCTTACTTTGAACTCTGACAGGGTTCCAAAGTACACAATAATAGTGATCATCTACCCTTCAAAACCTGCAGGGCACTTTATATCTGATCATCAGGAATTGGTTTACCTATCTATATTGACTATGCAATTTCAGCATTGCATCCTGTCTCGTCATAGAGCATCTGATTCCTCTTTGCTCATAATTACTTGCTGGTCTGTTTCACTGGACTGTTCTGCTTGTAAGCGAAAAGTGCTCTTTTTCTTCCTGCAAGTCACTGAGAAATCACCTTTAACGTAGTTAGCTTTTCTCTGATTGATGGATAGAGATACAGAGATGTGCACTTTGCCATTTGGACAACAGAGGGCAACCTAACACTGAGAAATTGCATCAGCTGAGTACGGAAACATACCTAAGCGTTTTATATATAAAGATGCGTTATCAACCAGCTCTTTTCTTTTTAATGTGTTGTAATATTCTCAGTGTTTGTTGTGCACTTCGATTGTATTTATGCAAAGCTCTGAAAATAAGAAGAGGGTTTCTATCCTGAAATGTTGATTTTACTGTTTGTTTGTTGAATGACTGCATTGAATTCGGTATGAATTTTGTGAAAACACTTGGATGGGGTTCTTTACACTCTGAAATAAAGAAATATGATTGGTCGTGGTTAGCTGTGTTTAACCAACCACGAACCAGATGGTGCCCATAGCCCTAGCAATCTGTTCATCTCCTAGAATACCAGAGGACATAGTCACTATTTGGAGCAAGATGGCATTTGGGAAAATATTGAGACATTTGCTGTGGTGGTTCTACAAGAGACCTGGGCCGCAGTACATTTGATATTAGATGGCAGGAACCACATTGAAAAATTAGCCACTTACAGCCCCTGGGGAAGACCGAAGGGAGGCCTTTTAACAAATCAGTGTCCCAAATTCCCTAGACCTAGATAAAATAGAACTTCAACTTGAATATGTACTGGCTGGGCTTATCTGGGGGAAATGGTTGGGCTCATTCGATATCGTTTTAATCATCAACATCTATGAACCACCAGAGATGGCCAACAAACAAGCAATCATGAACTTGCTCGCTGAGTTAATTTGTTTATTGTAAGTAGTCAAATGACTTTTTACAAATGTTAATAACACTACAAATTTCATTTAATAATTCATAGAAAACACCAAATACACTATGTTGTGATAAAGTTGAAACATATAGACATATAGAAACAATATATAACAGGACAAGCTAATCGTCAAACCAAACAACTGAACATTAAAATTTAGATCAATAGCCTATGAGAAACATGATTCAAATACATACTGTTGAAACATATACATTGAAACCTCATACTGAGGAATTAAAATAAACTAAATTAGTGTGCACAATTACGTTAGCAGTGCAGGCTCAGGTTACATCACTTTCATGATATTCAATTTTAAGTCTCAGCATCTAAAGTTCTAACATCAGTATGATTTAACCTCAATAGAAAGGTGTTCAGCATCCACATTCCAGACCCTAAACAGCGCCACATGGACTGAAAGTGTAGGGGAGCTTAGGCAATATATCCAAAACTCATTGTACTTAATAGAATCATAGTTGTGAACCATATTTTTGTAAGTGCACATATACACAGTGGTCAAACTTGAACATTCAGTGAATAGATGTTTAGATGTTTCCAGCATACCATCACACCTGCATATGCGTACACTCACTGATCCACTGCTAAATTCATCTGAGCACCCAGAACTGATAATATGGGCAACTGGTTAAAATGTAGACATCGCATCATTCCACTCACTTCAGGTCTGAGACTTAATGTAATTTACAGCTGAGGTTATGATAAACCCCAGCTATGCATTTTTGACTTGTGTGAAGATGCGCTAGTAATTTCTGTTCCAGTCAATAAGCTCAGATTTGATTTTAAAGAAGGATTTCAATGTTGAATACCCCCTCACCCCCATTTTCACAGTTTGGATAAGAGTTGGTAATTAGAAAAGGTATTCATGACCAGATCTTCGTATGAGGTTTCTTTTGCCTGCTTTCGTCATCCACAATTAGCACCCAAAATGTGCAGCATCAGACAATGAGGCAACATTTTAGAATTAAGATATAACTCAACCCTTTTCCTTCCCACCTGGGAAGTCAATGATATTAGACCCAGCTCCAGGTGCAAAGTTTCCATGGGGACAGAAGGTCTAACTTTGAAAAGCTTCCTCGAAAATGCACCGTCTATGTGGTTCAACCATTTTAGGTCTTTTTTTTATAGGTCAGAAACACTGTCTATAGAGTATTAATACCTCTTCTAGGGAACAACTTGCCATTTGATGTGCAAAACGGCTGAACAAGTGGGTCAACAACGCTGCCTTGCTCTTTTTAATGGAGACAATGTGAGGGTAGCTGCTCTCTGCACTCATCTCTAACCCAAGATAAGGATAGTGCTCAACGTACTCAATATATCCCAGGCTGGTGACATCTTTAACGATGTTAATTTCCTTTCCTGCCATCAACAATATTTTAGTTTTGGCAATATTCACCACAAGGTCATTCTCCTTGGCATGCTCTGCCAGTTCCTACAACATGGCTCTACATCCAGAGAGGGTATGATCAAAGATTGCAAGATTGTCTGCGTATAACATTCCTACGATCTTAGACCCTCCTATTGCTGGTGGACAGTTAGAGCTTTCCAACATTCTTCTCAGTGTGTCCGCAACATTGAGGTTATATGAAACAAAAAGGATTGGGGATCCACACTTAGGGCAACACAGTTTACTTGCATTGTTCATTTGAATTCTTCTAGAACTGTTCTGTGCTCATAGAGTCACCAATAGGAAAACATAAAGAAGTGTCTAAATCTTGTCAACATTTATTACTAATGCAGTGAGTAATGACAAGTACACACTTTGTTAACAATATCTACAGGTTGAACCCAATCATTTTAAATTATATGAAGTAAATAATACACCAACAATAAATGAAAATTAAATGAACAAATAAGCAAACGAATTTAGGAATTTACTTACAGAGGGAACACATGGATTAAATCAAATACTCATAGGTGTTCCTCGGTCGTAGGCTTTTTGTTACTTTGAGAAAATATCAGGATCCCTAGTTGTATATTCCTGATTGGTTGTTTTTTTCAAATATATTACTGTATTCTAAAACGCATGATAAATGCATGACCATGTTTTGTAATCTGTAATCAGCGGAGGAGCCAAGACACATCTTTGTCTGACTCCCCTGCTGAGTACTACCGGTGCAGTCACTCTCACCGCATTGTCAAGACGCACTTTAGCACTCGGCTCCTCATGCAACTTCCTCAGCAAAATCAGAGGCCAACCCGGACAGCCCAACAAGTTCAATTTATTCCAGAGTCTGTCTCTGTTAACTAAATAGAAGGCCGAACTAAAGTCTATGAATGCCACATGAAGCACTGGAGTGTCCCTCCGAGATGCTTCTGATATCAACTGATCAAGCATACAAATGTAATGCACGGTAGAGGAGCCTGGCCGAAAGCCCATCTGCAGATCATTCAAGATGTTCTCAGATTTAACAGAATCCTGGAGTTCCTTCCATACCATGCACGAAAATAGCTTCCCAGTCACGTCCAACATGGAGAGCAGTCTGTAATTTCCTGGCTTACTCCTGTCCCCCCTCTTATAGAAAGGCACAAGCACAGACTGCCTCCATGTGGCCAGGATGGTGTGTTCATCACACACTCCATCGAACAGTGCTTTCAAATAGGGAACGCAAGCAGCAGTATTCATTTTAAGCACCACATTGGCTAACCCATTATGCCCCGTGACCTAGAAGATTTAAGGGTGTTGATGGCCACCATCAAGGTGATCATTGATTTATCAATTGGCCATTGTTCCCCATACCTTGGGTCACCAGCGGTCGAAGTAGATGGGATAGACTTCTGGTTGTCACCTATGTGTTCCAGCCAAGCAGCCTCAATGATAGGATTTCAAATACGCTGCTCTCTGGTCCTTTGGCTGAAGTTAGTAGCTGCCATATGGTTCGAGAATTGCTACTATTCAGGGCACCTATCAGCCTCTGCCATTGCATATTTAAAACAGAGTTTTTCCAATTGCGTACTCATACACAGTAGCTATTCTTGATCACTCTCATCCAGTGCACAAATTCAGGGGCAGAACAAGCCCTCATTCTTAGCTCACGCAATTCGCTACGCATAACGTTCTTAGCATCTCGAACTTGGGCATCAAATGGGTTAGTATGAACTTTAACTATAATCATGGGGCGAGACGTGTTTACTGACGCTCATTTTGTCAAGGATGTCCTTATCCAGCATTCCATCACGTCCACACATAGAGAGGAGTGTGTCAACCAGTTATCCCTTTCCAGACTATTTCCCCAAATAGTAGCCCTCTCGATGCTTGCACTAGACCACCAAATGCAATTGCCAGAATGGCTAGTTACAATATCCATAATTAAAGTTCACCCAACGTAGTAGACAGGGAAAGGGAGTGTTAAGCTTAGTTTGGAGTGATCACTATTGGCATTTAAAGATATGTCTAGGGATTTTACATGTTCTATGACATCATTTCTGCCTAAAAGGTACTCAAGGTTGCACATTTACAGGCACCCACCCACGTTCCCTTTCCTGGCAAATCACCTCTTACTCTTCCATTCAACACTGCCAGTTCCCATTCTCTATAAAAGCCACACATTTGCTCCCCCTCGAGTTTCCCTCCGTTGCAATAACCGAGACATTGGGTAGACGTTAAGGCAACAGACATTAAAATCTCTGCCAATTAGTATCATCTAATTTCTACCATTGCTTCCCCAGCCCACACATATGTCATCAATAAAAGCAAAGATGTCATGGTGGCTCGTACGCGTTTATCAAGAGTAAACGCTTGCTTTCATGTTGGAGGTTTAATGTTATAGCTTTACCTTTGAGGATGGCTGTACTAAGCACTTGAGATCCCAAAGAGTGCCGAACCTCAACTAATAGACCACCAGAAGGTCTTCCCAGGTCACCTTTTTTGCCAGTACTTGATGCAACACAAAACCTTCAGTATACACTTTATTAGTCAACCAGGTCTCTTGGCACATAACATATTCAGGCCGATTCATGGAATAATTAGCGCGACGCAGGTGGGCAAAAACGTGCGAATCGCAGTGGAATAGCGAAAATCGCAGTGCAAGTGCGAAAATCGCACGAAAAGCAGCGCACATCGATTCATGGAAGTCTGTGCGCGAGAAAACCAGCGGATGTGCGAAAAAAAAGTGTGCGGCGCACGTTGGCGCACAGGCCATCTAACAGCATGCGCCAGGTCACAGCGAAAATCGCACAGGCCACAGCGAAATTCGCACATAGCGCGGCGCACGCAACAAAAGTAGGCGGAACACGGGCGTAACACTCGGAATGGGGAACAACTTGCCAAAACGTGGGCGTCACGGGGGAAGTACAGGGCACAAGTGCGCGGAACGCCCACACGCTCGCCTACAACACGTATTCATGGAATAGAATAGGGCAAAAAAGCGCACGCTCAAACCAGCGCACAGGCACAAACACGACCGCCACAAGAAAGCAGGCGGTAGCGTCTCTGCGGCTGTAAGAAATGTGCGCCAAAAGGTGCGCCAACAAATAGCACCTATATACTGCCATGATGAATGTCCTATACTGTGGCCCTCCAGGACAAATGACGAGCAAAGGGGTACCCACAAACACGGACACCCGCTGACAAAAAATACGTGTGCGCGTATACCGGGGTGCGCGGGAAGTCTCACACGCGATTTGGCCGGGTACGTGGATTTCAGGGGTGCGCGGGAAGTTCCACACGCGATTCCAGCAGGGTACGTGTATTTCAGGGGTGCGCGGGAAGTTCCACACGCGATTTCATCAGGGTACGTGTATTTCAGGGGTGCGCGGGAAGTTCCACACGCGATTGGCCCAGTGCGAGCAGGGTACGTGTATTTCAGGGGTGCGCGGGAAGTTCCACACGCGATAGTCCCAGTGCGAGCAGGGTACGTGTATTTCAGGGGTGCGCGGGAAGTTCCACACGCGATAGTCCCAGTGCGAGCAGGGTACGTGTATTTCAGGGGTGCGCGGGAAGTTCCACACGCGATAGTCCCAGTGCGAGCAGGGTACGTGTATTTCAGGGGTGCGCGGGAAGTTCCACACGCGATAGTCCCAGTGCGAGCAGGGTACGTGTATTTCAGGGGTGCGCGGGAAGTTCCACACGCGATTGGCCCAGTGCGAGCAGGGTACGTGTATTTCAGGGGTGCACGGGAAGTTCCACACGCGATTCCAGCAGGGTACGTGTATTTCAGGGGTGCGCGGGAAGTTCCACACGTGATTTCATCAGGGTACGTGTATTTCAGGGGTGCGCGGGAAGTTCCACACGCGATTGGCCCAGTGCGAGCAGGGTACGTGTATTTCAGGGGTGCGCGGGAATTTCCACACGCGATTTCAGCAAGGTATGTGTATTTCAGGGGTGCGCGGGAAGTTCCACACGCGATTTCAGCAGGGTACGTGTATTTCAGGGGTGCGCGGGAAGTTACACACGCGATTGGCCCAGTGCGAGCAGGGTACGTGTATTTCAGGGGTGCGCGGGAAGTTCCACGCGCGATTTCAGAAAGGTATGTGTATTTCAGGGGTGCGCGGGAAGTTCCACATGCGATTTCAGCAGGGTACGTGTATTTCAGGGGTGCGCGGGAAGTCCCACACGCGATTGGCCCAGTGCGAGCAAGGTATGTGTATTTCAGGGGTGCGCGGGAAGTTCCACACGCGATTTCATCAGGGTACGTGTATTGCAGGGGTGCGCGGGAAGTTCCACACGCGATTGGCCCAGTGCGAGCAGGGTACGTGTATTTCAGGGGTGCGCGGGAAGTTCCACACGCGATAGTCCCAGTGCGAGCAGGGTACGTGTATTTCAGGGGTGCGGGGGAAGTTGCACACGCAATTTCAGCAGGGTACGTGTATTTCAGGGGTGCGCGGCAAGTTCCACACGCGATTTCTGTAGGGTACGTGCATTTCAGGGGTTCTGGGGAGCACCACACGTGAATTGGCCGTGTGGGCCCTCCCAGGTGTACGCTCCACAACCTCCACGGCCCCTGCAGGCAGCCCACACCACAAGGGAATACCCTGCACCCCTGCTCTTGTCCCGCAGGCAGCCCATCCACCATGGGCATGCCCCCCACCCAACCCACATGTCACCTTGCACTACTGATCAACAATGCATGTCTCCCACCACCCCCACCCCCCAGCAGTGCAGGGGCAGCCTCCACCAGGCCCCCACCCATGTCTCCCACCACCCCCACCCCCCAGCAGTGCAGGGGCAGCCTCCACCAGGCCCCCACTCATGTCTCCCACCACCCCCACCCCCCAGCAGTGCAGGGGCAGCAGGCAGTCAGGCAGCAGCAGATGGCAGGTGGGAGCGTGCTCGGGGCTCTGGGGGGCAGTAGTTCGGCCTTCTGGGCAGGAGCGTGGTCTGCCGTGTGCTTACGCGTGGCCAGCTTGGTACGGAGTGATTTGGCACGTGAAAATCCTGCACGTCAGCGTGAAAACCGAGGAAAGGCCCTTAGCGCGTAAGCGCGTCAGCACGCATACGCGATTCTATTGGACCAAAGGCCCTCAGCGCGTAAGCGCGTCTGTGACGTGACCCGCACGGGTGTTTCCCACACAGCACGTGATGACAGAGCACACATGGAAAGACTGCACGTCAGAGTCTCATCGCGTGTAATTGGACAGCATGTCAGAGTCTCATCGCGTGTAATTGGACAGCACGTCAGAGTCTCATCGCCTGTAATTGGACAAAAGTGCGCGTACACGCGATTGGCCTATGTACGTGTATGTCAGGTGTGCGCGGACACTTACACACGCAAGTACGTCAGCGCACCTGTATCCCGGTGTGCGCGGGAATTTCCACACGCTATTGGACTGGGTACTGGTTTTCAGGGGTGCGCGGGTCACACGCTCGCCTACAACACGCGCAACGCATTAATTTGCGCGCTAACAAAATAACAAGCTCAGACCCAGGATGAACATACCGTTCCTAGCAGCAGTGGGCGTGGCCTACCAAAGGAGGAGGAGGAGGATAGTCAGGGCCAGAATATTCACACCCAGAACCAGCCTTTTCGGGATGCCTGATGACCAGGTGCATGGGAGGTACAGGTTTCCACCACACATCATACTGGACCTGGTGAGTGAGTGGGAGGATGACCTCACATCACCCACCCTGTGCTCCCAAGCACTCAGCCCCCTGGAGAAGGTCCTCAATGTACTGCACTTCTTAGCCACTGGATCATTTCAGCGGACAAGTGCCATTGTGGGTGGTGTATCACAGGCCACCCAGTCACGCTGCCTACACCAGGTCTTGAACATCATCACTGCACGCCCATCAGTCCGCAGGCACATATACCTGCCCAGAACCCCTGCAGAAAGGCATGCTGCCGCCCTGGATTTCTACGCTGTGGCACGATTCCCCAAAGTGCTAGGTGCCATCGACTGCACCCATGTGGCTCTACGTCCCCCCAGGGCATCAGAGCACATCTATAGGAACCGCAAGCACTGGCATTCCATCAACGTGCAGGTAGTATGTAATGCCAAGGGAATCATCACCTCAGTATATGCCAACTATCCCGGGTCAACCCACGACAGCTTCATTTACCGAATGTCCACCCTAAGCCGGGACCTAGAAGCTGGGCGGCATGGCGATACATGGCTGCTTGGTGAGTATGAATGCCACTGCACATGCATGCATGTCAGATACTGAGCAAGGTCACAACCCCACCAATGATACCAATCACCACCTCCACAGGGGACAGTGCCTACCCTCTCAGCCCCCACATGATGACGCCAATTCGGAACCCCACCACGCCACCCAAGGTAAGATATAACGCAGCCCACATTACAACCCGGGGCATAGTGGAGCGCACATTCGGAGTGCTGAAGTCACGCTTTCGCTCCCTTGACCGTTCAGGCGGCCAGCTGTTGTACGCTCCCCCAGTAGTGTGCAGGATCATAGTGGCAGCATGTGTCCTGCACAATGTTGCAACACGCCGGGGCCTGGCCGTGGACATGGTGGTGCCCCCCCATCCCCAACCACATGCACAGCCGCTGCGCATGGGAGGGGAAAGGGCACAGGGGGAGGCAGCCCGTACACAGCTAGTGGCTAATTACTTCACATAGGAATCACACCCCTGTGGAGTGCACACTGCCCTGGCACATTCCATCTGACAATCAATGATGACACAACCTGACACTGATCCTGAATGTCTGGAGAAAGAACCGTGAAAACCAGATCAGCCTGAGATTGTTCACCTGGAAGTGTCACAATGTGTGCATCCCTACCCACACAGACACCACCAATGCAGTTTTGTGAAGTTACACATTCAAGCAGCTAAAATGAATACCCACTTGCAAAATGCAACAAGAGGACAGTGCCATGTCAGCCAACCCAACCCCAGCACCGCCACACGACACACCGTGCCATGTCATGCTATTTGCAGGTAAACAAAGTAATCCCCACAACATGACACTAGTGTCACAATGTACAGTGTCCCTATTAGAAACTTGCAACACCTGAAATGCTCACAGTAATGCCGGACCAACAACAAACTAGAGCACGTACTACCATTAACATGACATCACTAATGTTAAATATTAGTAGTCTCACCACCTGGAAATGCCTGCACTCCCACCACTACCAACTGTGCAGTGTTGGCGCCATGTAGAGTTGTAGGTGCACTGCTGCCAACATGGACCACATCTCCAGCCTAGAGGTCCTTGTGTAGACATGAGGAAGGGACCTGCAAATTGGGAGGTAGACACAGAAGATGAGTTACACATCAATGCAACATGCAGTGTACAACACAACAGTAATATGCACTAGGAATGTATACACAGTATTGACTACAGACTGCCCACACAGCTCATGGGAGTCCAACGTCACTGTGTAATTCACTGTCACTTGGGCACACCCTTTGCAAGCCCATGGAAACGGGAAGCAGGAGGGGTGTGTGTGACTCAAACCCAAGCATCTGAACCAAATACATTACAAGCCTGCATGTGCCCAGCCACAATGCAGCGTATGCCCACAGGAACCACGGAAGCCAACAAATCGTCCCAAAAAAATTGGGAATAAAATAAATAAAAATAAAAATAAAAATAAAAATAAAAATAAAAATAAAAAAAAATAAAAAATGGCCATTGAAGGGCCCGGGGGGGGGGGGGGGAGGTTTGGGGAGGCCACCCAGGAGGACCGAGGACAGGATGCACACCAGCCTGCGTGGATCCTGGGAAAATAAAACACCTCCATGGGCTCATGGCCCACACGGCTACCCTATTGTGGGAGTATCACTGCTGTCGCTATTATCACCCTGTGCAGCTGCATCCGGAGGTGGTTGCACTATGGGAGGCAGCCCACGCAAGGCCCTAGTCTGCTCCTCCATGGCTGCAAGCATGCGGGTATGGTAGGTCTGGTTCTGGAGGATGAGTGTGCGGAGGTCCCCATGCAACAACTCACGGGATGCCCGGACCTCCGCCCTCGTTGCCTGCATCTCAGCTGAGAGCGTACGGGTGAGACGCTCCAGCTGCTGTTCTGTCCTTTGGTGTGTTGAAGCCTCAAGCTCAACATGAGTCGTCCTGAGGTGAAGGAGCTCCTGCCTCAGGGCTTCCCTGTGGCCCTGGGACTCAATGGAGATGGCCTCCTGCAGAGTCGCCAGTGCCGCTCGCCTGTCCCTGTTGGACCCCAACATGTCCTCCCTGTGTGACTGGCAGATGGAGTCGGTTGCCTGCTCTAGTCGCTCCATCAGCCTTTCAGGGGGGAAAATGGAAGTGGCCACCCTATCCATGGCCTGAGTCATCATCTCGGATGATGCTGCCTGTTGGGTTGCCATACCGTAAATGGATTGCTCCCATGCGGTATTGCCAGGTGGCGTACGGCCACCACGTCGGCGGGCACCACACCTGTCTGGGGCAAGGCGAACTGCGCCTTGCTGTGCCAGCACTGCCTGAGGCTGCAGGACTGCATTCCCCCTCTGATCTGCTGGCCCAGGAACAGGATCAGATGTCGCGGAGTGTGACCCTGCATCCGTAACCACCAAAGGCGTAGCTGCCAACACTGACATCCCCATTGAGGGTTCTGACCCTGGTGCAGGTGGGTGAGACAGAACAGAATCCCTCCCTGGAACACTCACCTGCGACGGCACGTAGGTCTCATCCGAATCAACACCTGAGTACAGCTCGGGGGAGGTGCAGCCAGAGACACCCCTTGAGAGCACGACCTGCAGCACTTGTGGGTTCTCACCCACCACCACACCACGTCCCTCACTGGTGGTTGGTCGGCCCTCGGACCCCTCCTGGGTCTGCACCATCTCCACAACCCCAGCAGTATCAGGTGCGTCTTCCCCTGCAAAGACATTAAAACAAAGAAATGGAAACAGGCATTAGCACCATGGCACACAATGAGGGCTGAGAAGCAAGAGAACCAGTACTTGTTTGACACATGTCCCACATGACTAAAACCCTCCCATGCATGCACCCTCACTGCGTATGAAGGGCAGGCAAATGGCACACACTGATGACACCAAGATGGAAGATGAACACATTTTCTGCATGCTGCCTGGCAGTGGCATCACACATTGGCCTGTGATTGCCAGGTGAAACACACATGCCATCACACGGATGGCATGTACCATTGCTATTGAGTGAAGATGGAGAGGAGGGCAGCACCTATTCATTCAGTCCAGTTCCCACATGTAATAGCTTTTCTAATTCAAACAGGTCAGATTCTTCACCTGGAGCTGCCAGTCCGAAATGGTGCAATTGCACAGGGACATGTCTGAACAAATGATATCCAGGTAACAAAGTCACTCCACTTTACCATAGCCATGTCAGACATGTGACTAGAGAACTGCGACATGCCTAGTAAAAGTGGTGGAATGCAAACAATCTGACTAAATGAACAGTGAAAAATTAAGCAACAATGTTGTGGCAAGGTGACACTTCAAGGGCAACTGGCGTGCAGTTGGGCTAGATGTCTACTGTTGGCAGAAGGGATACTGCTATGGCCAAATGCAGCTGCGCAGGATGTATTGCATGAAGCACATGGCTGACCCATACGACTCAGGCGCACACACTCTCACCGGGCACACAAACAGAAGCCCTCACACACACCATGCACATGGATGACACACACATGCATGTGCACTCACCGGACAATGCCTCGTAATCAGCCAAATCTCCCACGCCTTGGATCTGTTCCTCCGTGACGTAGGTCCCAGCGACTGACTCATGTGGAGTGAGTTCCATGTCTACTACTGGAGACCCACCTCCAGTCACTAGATTTGCGGCATGACTTGAGGCCAGCTTACTCTTTGCCCTGCGCTTTAGGTCATTCCAGCGCTTATAGCAATCATTGGCTGTGCGCCTCACGATTCCAAGGGCACTTACGATGTCCGCAACGGTCTGCCAGTGTGCCTGGCGTTGTGCAGGTGTGGTCTTGGATCCTGCAACAATGACCATCTCGTTGTCATGTGCGGACACATACTCGACAAGTGCATTCAATTCATCATCCGTGAAGCTGGGCTTCCTGGATGGGCCGGACTGTGTAGCCGTGTCTGGGGCATCAGCCTGTGCCGGACGAGCACTCTTCCTCTTCCGCTTGGAAGGTGGTGGTGATCCTGAGTGTCCTGCGCCGCTCTGGACACTAGGGGCGGGAGCCCTGGTGGACTCTGTATCAGGAGTGTGGGATTGCACACTCAGCATGGGAGTTGGTGCAGGCATTGGCTCTAGTGTGATGGTGTCAGGGGGAATGTCAGCAGCATGGACTAGGACCGACACTGTCCGGGCTGGGTGTGTGAGGGCTGGGGTGGATGGAGCCGCAGCTGCCCCTGCAGCCTCTACGCCCTGCCTACTTGGTGCAGCAGATGACCTTGCTGCCCCAGATGCACGTGGCATGGTGACATCAACGTGCACCAGCGCACGTGTCATAGGCCTGCTGACCTGGAAGTCAGCCATGGAGTCAGCCAGGTCTGGTGCCACAATGGGCTGGTCCAACAAGGGCTGAGCATGGATGGTGTCAGCCACATCAGCCTCAACGGGAGGGGGGGGTGGGGGGATTATGGGTGCCCTTGACTGGTCCTCCACACATGGGGGGACAGGCTCACCCTGCAAGTAACGACGACGTCCCCTACCGGATCCACCACGGCCACCACTTGTGGCTCTTCCACCTTTGCCACCCTTACGGAATCCTCGCCTCCCAGCCATGGCACTGATGTTAATGTGCGTATGTGAGTGGCTGTAAAATATTGTCCTGGGCAATTGGGGGTCAAAGGGGTTGGGTACCAGATGGTAATTGTTTCCTAGTGCTCTTGCAAGGCTGATTGTAACCCCTGGGGAAAGATGACAGGTCACGCTACCCACAGGAGCCCCAAAAAAGGGAGATGACGTGCACGCAACCCCTCCTAGACCACGTGTGCAGAAAGAAAAACCTGCACTACGCTGTGGCACCCAGTAACACAAGAATGAACGTATGCTTGTCACACGCAGCCTAGAATGACCTCTGAAGGGTTAGGCTCCACACGGGGCAAGCACAGATGTTAGATACGTGCGTGACTCACCGTCTGCCAGGTAAAAGAGCGTGGAAAAGGAGCGCGTTTGGTTGGCAACACCCCCGCCAAAAGAAGATTTGTACGCTGTCTGAGGAGACAGGACAACAGTAGAAGGGAACACTGTTTGAGGGAACAGGCCCAGGTAAACCAGTAAAAGAGAAAAAAGAGAAAAAGCTGTCAGAGGTAACAGGGAATACGAACTTGAAACGCTGTGAAGTAAATCGCGTGTGAAACGACAAGAAGTACAGAATTCACCCACTCGCTCTCCACGAAAAGCACATACAAGGAAATGGTGTTCTACGCGTACCTTTTATACAGGCCCACACGTCCAGCGTCACTTACGCGGCGTGTACGCGCTAGGGCCATTTCCACCAATTACACGCTTTGTCACTTCTGCGTGTAGGGCCATTTCCACCAATCACACGCGATGAGACTCTGACGTGCAGTCTTTCCACGTGTGCTCTGTCATCACGTGCTGTGTGGGAAACACCCGTGCGGGTCACGTCACAGACGCGCTGAGGGCCTTTGGTCCAATAGAATCGTGTATGCGTGCTGACGCGCTTACGCGCTAAGGGCCTTTCCTCGGTTTTCACGCTGACGTGCAGGATTTTCACGTGCAAATTCACTCCGTACCAAGCTGGCCACGCGTAAGCACACGGAAGACCACGCTCCTGCCCAGAAGGCCGAACTACTGCCCCCCAGAGCCCCGAGCACGCTCCCACCTGCCATCTGCTGCTGCCTGACTGCCTGCTGCCCACGTGCACTGCCATTTGCTGCCTGCACATCAGCCAGGGGTGCTGTTGCTGTGACCACCCCTGCTGGAAGCGAAGACTCCCGACTGGAATTCCATCGCTCCACAGCCCAGCCCCAGGACCCAGTTGCCCACCCACTCCTGCCTCTGGGGTTGTCATGTCGGGGCAAACACCATCTGTGACCACTGACAACCCCCGGCCAGAGAGGCAGAGGGGCACCAGCTTCAGTGCCACCGAAGTTGGTGTCCTGGTGGAGCAAGTCCTGGGGCAGTATGATGCCCTCTTCGGAAGTTCCCGCGCCGACAAGGAAGGACGGACTCGGATCTGGACTGACATCGTGACTGCCATCAACGCGGAGGGGGTGGCAGTCCGGGACTTACAACATGTCAGGAAGCGCTGGGAGGACTTCAGGTCCAGGACCCTGAACAAGGCCCGGCGCCTCTTGAAGGCAGCGGATGCCAAGGGGCGCCGGGGCCACTTGTCGGAAGAACAGATGGGGGTCCTGGAACGCATATCCCCAGCGCTCCACGTCCAGGTCCTAGAGAAGCAGACCCGTCTGGAGTCGAGCGGTGAGTGTACATGCATCCTGATTGTGAGCAGTGCGTGTGGTGATTATTCGGCATTGTGCCGGTTGCACATCTGTTTGTATGGGGTCGAGTATGGGTGGGGGTGTACAGGGTCGTGGGGCTGACACATGCGAGGGCTGTAATGTGTGAGACATGGATGGTGCTTGTGTGTGTGGGCTTGCATGGCAAATGCAGTTGTGCGTGCACACATGTTTGGATGAATGTGTATGTAAGTAGACAGGTCCGTCATGTCAGGCATGTATGCTGTTTTTGGCTGCATGTATGTGTATTTGACAAGGGTGCAACAGTGATGCAACATGGATGCATGTGACAGCAGTATGTGGAAGCCTGATTGTCAGATGTGACATGGATGCCCGTCTGAACAGTGCGACACTTGGCAGAGGTGTAGACATGCATGCAAGTGTGGTGGTGTGTGTACATGTGTGGTGCACTTCCTGTGTTGCATGTGATTTGAAGCTGAGGCAGAAGGATAACTCCCTCCTGGAACGGGCAAAAGTGTCTGTCCTGCCTGCGTTTGTAACAACTGCCTAGCAAGGTCCTCTGTTCGCTCCTTAGAAATTATCAGTTCTCTTCTTAGAGAGCTCGTTTCCTGGCGAGCTGCATGTACTTCTGCTCTTAATTCCCCAAGCAACTGGGCTAGTTGATCAGTATCTGAAGTTTCCATTGCGCCTGAGTAGGAGTTTAGTGGTCGGCTTCGCGTTCTGTAACGCTCACCTGATTCCGACGGAGGCGCGGGTCTTGGCAGGAAGGTGTCTGTAACACGAAACGTGATGTGCAGGATTCGGTTGGCTTCTGGGGTCGACCCTCTCCGCACTGTGTGTCGAACTCGAAGGGTGAGGTTTCTGCAGGTGAAATAATATGGGGATTAAAGGTCTGGGTTGTTGAATGTCCCTATCTCTCTCTCTTCCCAGCTTGTCTGTTGAACCCCCCCTCCCAGGTTAACGCGCTCACCTTAGATAGGTGAATGCTGGGCTCTCCATCTGCGTCTCGTGCAGGGTGCCGTTGCCAGTTCCTTCACTGGTGAAACGTGGGCCTCTTGACTTCAGAGGATGGGTACCGTCGTTGGCTGCACGACCGGTAAGTTTCTGGACACCTTTAGTCTTTATAGTCTTTTATGCGTGGCACTGAAGCGCCTGGAGTTGCGTAAGTATGGCCAGCGCTCTTACTGTCTCTTTCTTTGTCTTTGCAGGAGACGATGCAGAAGGAAGAAATCCAGAATTCGCCGCGTGCCGGTAAGTGTGACACTGCTGTTGTCTTTGCAGGTGAAGATGCGGCGTGAAGAATCCGGAATGCACAGCGTGCCAGTAAGTATAATAATGCTGTTTATCTTTGCAGGTGCAGATGCAGCGTGAAGAATCTGGAATGCACAGCGTGCCGGTAAGTATAATAATGCTGTTTATCTTTGCCGGCGAAGGTGCAGCGTGAGACACGGCCGCTGCCGATGGATCAGGTAAGCAAGCACTGCGTGTGAAAGTTCGTTCTGCTAACCTGTTGTTTCTGGTCTTTTGCAGGTGTTGAGGTTGCTCGGGTACCGGAATGGTAAGTATAATTCTTGCAGGTTCAGGATCCAAAGAAGGAATGCTGGAACAGACTCGGTGAGCGTTCTGCTGCAGATGCAGAATAACGCGAAGCACGTTTCTTCAATCGGGTGTGGTTTAAATAGCCTTGGAGTGATGAGGCGTCTCCTTCCACGGCCCCGCCTAGATAAGAAAAGAGTTCCTGCTTCCAGAAGAGTTCCAGTGCTGTATCCAGGGAGTGGAGCTGCCCCACCCAGGTAAGAAAGTAGTCCCAGTTCACCGAGGACTTCTAAGAGTCTGGCAAGTAAGCAGCATGGTCTGCCGCAGGTAAGTCCACCCAAGCACCTTCACACCAATGATGAGCCCGGCGCTTCCAGTGCCGGGACCGATGCTTCTGATGAGCCTGGTGCCACCGGCGCCAGGACAAGGTCCAAAAGGTCCCTGTGGGGACCGGCTGGTACCTAGGATCAGGGTTAGGGGCCTGCTTCCAAGGACGTTGGGCTGATCCTGGCTCCTTGGAAGCAGTGATCATGACAGTCGTCCTCTGTGCCATCTTCCCACCCATCAGTCACCTGGGTGCCCTGTGGAGCTGCCTCTGACGGTGCGGCCAGGCTGGTGGAGGAGGCATCCCTGCCACAGTCGGGAGTCGGAGGTCCAGCAGGGGTGGCCACATCAACAACTGCACCCCAGCCGGCGGAGGATGTGCAGGCAGCAGGAGGCAGTGCACGGGCAGAAGCAGAGCAGCAGCAGCAGCAACATGGTGGGAGACATGAAGGCTCGGGGCTTTCGACATCGGAGGGGCAGGCATCGGCCGGAGGGAAGGGGGACCCAGGACAGAGAGTGTCTTCCGTGTGGCAGCGGTTGGGCCAGGCCATAGGTGCGGAGCGGCGGCGGGCGGAAGAGGCGCGGCTCACAATGGTCAGGGCGGAGAACTCCATGCGGAGGGCCCTGAGGCGGGCCGAGTGCCTCGAGGCAATCCCCAGGGGGTTGGAGGAGGACACGGCGTCGTCCCTGCGGACCCTCGGGCCATGGAACTGGACCGCCTCCGGGACATCGAACAGGAGTTCGATGATGCCCTGGCCCGGGACACCACGGAGTGAGCCGCTGGACTTGCCCGCCGCCTTTGTATATAGTTCTTTAGTTTTAGCTTTCCTTTCTTTCTTATTATGATTTGGAGTCGACGGACACTGCTCCACTTTTTGTATATAGTTGATTTTTAGGTAGGTTTTTTAGTAGGTTTCCTTTGTTCAGTTGGGCTCATGGACCCTTGTTGGTTTTGTACATAGTTCTTTATTGCATGGAGATTTTTTTACATTTGACTTTGGACAAAATTTTTTTGGATTCTGATTTGCAGTTTTGTGTTTTTATACGGACATGCAGCTTTTTTTTTCTCATTCACATTGTAGTTTGTTTTCTTTCTTTAGCATTCTTTATTTTTTTCAATACAATTTTGTTTCCATACTTCACTGTGTGGTATCATCTCATTGGTTTCATGCATGTCATGTTGTGTGTTTTCCCATTCAATTGCAACCATTGTGTGTGACGGACATGGGTTCATTAGCTTCATGTACATTGGGGGTGTAACATGTGATTTCCATTTCCATGTGGCTGAATGGGTTACTTGGTAGGGCTTTTTGGCTGTGGAGGCTGACCATTACGCACATGATTGGGGATTGTGAGGAACTGGTGGGGGCTGCCCATGGTGGCAGGGTGGTGGGTGTGGTGGGAGACATGAGTGGGGGCCTGGTGGAGGGTGACCCTGGTGGCAGGGGGGTGGGGGTGGTGGATGACATGAGTGGGGGCCTGGTGGAGGCTGCCCCTGGTGGCTGGGGGGTGGGGGTGGTGGGTGACATGAGTGTGGGCCTGGTGGAGGGTGACCCTGGATGCTGGGGGGTGGGGGTGCAGGGGGACATGAGTGGGGGCCTGGTGGAGGGTGGCCATGGTGGCAGGGGGGTGGGGGTGGTGGTAGACATGAGTGGGGGCCTGGTGGAGGCTGCCCCTGCACTGCTGGGGGGTGGGGGGGTGGGAGACATGGGTGGGGGCCTGGTGGAGGGTGACCCTGGATGCTGGGGGGTGGGGGTGGTGGTAGACATGAGTGGGGGCCTGGTGGAGGCTGCCCCTGCACTGCTGGGAGGTGGGGGTGGTGGGAGACATGAGTGGGGGCCTGGTGGAGGGTGACCCTGGATGCTGGGGGGGTGGGGGTGGTGGGAGACATGGGTGGGGGCCTGGTGGAGGCTGCCCCTGGTGGCAGGGGGGTGGGGGTGGTGGGAGACATGAGTGGGGGCCTGGTGGAGGCTGCCCCTGGTGGCTGGGGGGTGGGGGTGGTGGGTGACATGAGTGTGGGCCTGGTGGAGGGTGACCATGGATGCTGGGGGGTGGGGGTGCAGGGGGACATGAGTGGGGGCCTGGTGGAGGGTGGCCATGGTGGCAGGGGGGTGGGGGTGGTGGTAGACATGAGTGGGGGCCTGGTGGAGGCTGCCCCTGCACTGCTGGGGGGTGGGGGGGTGGGAGACATGGGTGGGGACCTGGTGGAGGCTGCCCCTGGTGGCAGGGGGGTGGGGGTGGTGGTAGACATGAGTGGGGGCCTGGTGGAGGCTGCCCCTGCACTGCTGGGGGGTGGGGGTGGTGGGAGACATGGGTGGGGGCCTGGTGGAGGCTGCCCCTGGTGGCAGGGGGGTGGGGGTGGTGGGAGACATGAGTGGGGGCCTGGTGGAGGCTGCCCCTGCACTGCTGGGAGGTGGGGGGGTGGGAGACATGAGTGGGGGCCTGGTGGAGGCTGCCCCTGGTGGCAGGGGGGTGGGGGTGGTGGGAGACATGAGTGGGGGCCTGGTGGAGGCTGCCCCTGCACTGCTGGGGGGTGGGGGGGTGGGAGACATGGGTGGAGGCCTGGTGGAGGGTGACCCTGGATGCTGGGGGGTGGGGGTGGTGGTAGACATGAGTGGGGGCCTGGTGGAGGCTGCCCCTGCACTGCTGGGAGGTGGGGGTGGTGGGAGACATGAGTGGGGGCCTGGTGGAGGGTGACCCTGGATGCTGGGGGGTGGGGGTGGTGGGATACATGGGTGGGGGCCTGGTGGAGGCTGCCCCTGGTGGCAGGGGGGTGGGGGTGGTGGGAGACATGAGTGGGGGCCTGGTGGAGGCTGCCCCTGGTGGCTGGGGGGTGGGGGTGGTGGGTGACATCAGTGTGGGCCTGGTGGAGGGTGACCCTGGATGCTGGGGGGTGGGGGTGCAGGGGGACATGAGTGGGGGCCTGGTGGAGGGTGGCCATGGTGGCAGGGGGGTGGGGGTGGTGGTAGACATGAGTGGGGGCCTGGTGGAGGCTGCCCCTGCACTGCTGGGGGGTGGGGGTGGTGGGAGACATGGGTGGGGGCCTGGTGGAGGCTGCCCCTGGTGGCAGGGGGGTGGGGGTGGTGGGAGACATGAGTGGGGGCCTGGTGGAGGCTGCCCCTGCACTGCTGGGGGGCGGGGGGGGAGACATGGGTGGGGGCCTGGTGGAGGGTGACCCTGGATGCTGGGGGGTGGGGGTGGTGGTAGACATGAGTGGGGGCCTGGTGGAGGCTGCCCCTGCACTGCTGGGAGGTGGGGGTGGTGGGAGACATGAGTGGGGGCCTGGTGGAGGGTGACCCTGGATGCTGGGGGGTGGGGGTGGTGGGAGACATGGGTGGGGGCCTGGTGGAGGCTGCCCCTGGTGGCAGGGGGGTGGGGGTGGTGGGAGACATGAGTGGGGGCCTGGTGGAGGCTGCCCCTGGTGGCTGGGGGGTGGGGGTGGTGGGTGACATGAGTGTGGGCCTGGTGGAGGATGACCCTGGATGCTGGGGGGTGGGGGTGCAGGGGGACATGAGTGGGGGCCTGGTGGAGGGTGGCCATGGTGGCAGGGGGGTGGGGGTGGTGGTAGACATGAGTGGGGGCCTGGTGGAGGCTGCCCCTGCACTGCTGGGGGGTGGGGGTGGTAGGAGACATGGGTGGGGCCTGGTGGAGGCTGCCCCTGGTGGCAGGGGGGTGGGGGTGGTGGGAGACATGAGTGGGGGCCTGGTGGAGGCTGCCCCTGCACTGCTGGGGGGTGGGGGGGTGGTAGACATGAGTGGGGGCCTGGTGGAGGATGCCCATGGTGGCAGGGGGGGTTGGGGTGGTGGTAGACATGCATTGTTGATCAGTAGTGCAAGGTGACATGTGGGTTGGCTGGGGGGCATGCCCATGGTGGATGGGCTGCCTGCAGGACATGAGCATGGGTGCAGGGTAGTCCCCCGTGGTGTGGGCTGCCTGCAGGGTCCGTGGAGGTTGTGGAGCGTACACCTGGGAGGGACCACACGGCCAATTCACGTGTGGTACTCCCCAGAACCCCTGAAATGCACGTACCCTGCAGAAATCGCGTGTGGAACTTGCCGCGCACCCCTGAAATACACGTACCGTGCTGAAATCGCGTGTGCAACTTCCCGCGCACCCCTGAAATACACGTACCCTGCTCGCACTGGGACTATCGCGTGTGGAACTTCCCGCGCACCCCTGAAATACACGTACCCTGCTCGCACTGGGACTATCGCGTGTGGAACTTCCCGCGCACCCCTGAAATACACGTACCCTGCTCGCACTGGGCCAATCGCGTGTGGGACTTCCCGCGCACCCCTGAAATACACGTACCCTGCTCGCACTGGGCCAATCGCGTGTGGAACTTCCCGCGCACCCCTGAAATACACGTACCCTGATTTAATCGCGTGTGGAACTTCCCGCGCACCCATGGAATACACGTACCCTGCTCGCACTGGCACATTGGCGTGTGTGACTTCCCGCGCACCCCTGAAATACACGTACCCTGATGAAATCGCGTGTGGTACTTCCCGCGCACCCATGGAATACACGTACCCTGCTCGCACTGGCCCATTCGCGTGTGGAACTTCCCGCGCACCCCTGAAATGCACGTACCCTGCAGAAATCGCGTGTGGAACTTGCCGCGCACCCCTGAAATACACGTACCCTGCTGAAATCGCGTGTGCAACTTCCCCCGCACCCCTGAAATACACGTACCCTGCTCGCACTGGGACTATCGCGTGTGGAACTTCCCGCGCACCCCTGAAATACACGTACCCTGCTCGCACTGGGCCAATCGCGTGTGGAACTTCCCGTGCACCCCTGAAATACACGTACCCTGCTCGCACTGGGCCAATCGCGTGTGGAACTTCCCGCGCACCCCTGAAATACACGTACCCTGATGAAATCGCGTGTGGAACTTCCCGCGCACCCATGGAATACACGTACCCTGCTCGCACTGGCCCATTCGCGTGTGTGACTTCCCGCGCACCCCTGAAATACACGTACCCTGATGAAATCGCATGTGGTACTTCCCGCGCACCCATGGAATACACCTACCCTGCTCGCACTGGCCCATTTGCGTGTGTAACTTCCCGCGCACCCCTGAAATACACGTTCCCCGCTTGGCGTTTGCTGTTTGCCAGCCCGGTGAACTGGTCCAGGGTTAGCGCAGCCCTTTGCGATGATTTAGCGATTTTAATGGCTTTTCCTTGCGCGAGGGCGTTCTTGGGGGCGTTACTGGTGCTGCTGCAGGGTCGCTGCGATTCTCTGCACCACGGCTGGTTTGGGAGCCTGAAATCCATGAATACGCTGTGCGGGGAAATCGGTTTTAGCGCACGTGCCTGGCGCAGTCAATCGCACGCGGACACTCTGCGCCAGCCGCTTGCGACACTTTTCTGCGAAATTCTATGAATTACCCTGTTAGTGTTCCATCAAAAGAGGTAAGGCCACCTTCTCACTAAACAGGTGCCTGAAGCCTTCCAACACAGCAACTTGAATCTACATTTAAAACCACACATTGTTGTTGGAGGAAACTCTTTAGTAATTCCCGTCTTTGGGCATTGCACATATGTATGGGCGGAGGAGTTGATTCAGTGCTTTTTGGAACCAGGCCCATGTTTCTCTCTTTATTACACTTCTCACAACAACTAGATTGGTGTTTCTACAGGCACAGTAACATCTAGATCATACCCTAGGGATGCAAATGTCAATTTGTGATAGTGTATCATAGAAGTGTTCTCCACAAGGCAGCAATATAGTTTAGTTATTTGCCTTCCCTCAACCTTTAATTGTTCAATACAAACAAAATCTGTGGAGTTAAGAATCCTCAGAGTGGTTATTTTCACTAGTAATGTAGGCACTGCCGCATGACTGAAATGTTTATAGTCACGACTTTGTTTGGACAAAAATATATTGAGTATGAGCGGATCCAGTGCCTTTGGCTCCTGCACAGCCAAAGGCTGGATGTCACACAGGACAATTGAATCAATGATAGGTGCAGCAATCGGTGCAACTTCTCCAAGAATATGTGCACCCGGGCTGTGGTGATTATTGCTGAGTGCTTGCAAATGAGGAGGATTCCCATTGCGGGGGATATCAGTTCTCACTATAGGTGCCACTGGAGCCTCCTTTACACACCAGCTCATTAAAGTCCCAAAACTTTTGCTTCGTCTGCTGTTGCGTTGTAACTCTCTTTTCCTGTGTTTCTTGTATTTAATTTTTGATCTGTTGACACATCACAGTTGTTGAATTCAATGGACTGTTGAAAATTTCAAGGCCAGGTTTAATAGTAGGGGTGTTATTTGCTGTATTCTGTGCCGTATCTTGTGGGTTCGATATCTCAGGGGGGAAGCCTTCTCAGTGTAACTGGTCAGGCTTGGGCATAGGCAAGGGTCATTGTTATCTACCACCACCGGCCCCTGCACTGCTTCTACCATTGCTTCATTCTGAGAGTGATCAAATTCCAAGTTCTTATGCACACTGGGCTTTATGCCCAGTTTGTCTGTCCTAAGTGTACCACCAGGCGTTGTATCGGAGCACCCTGCTGTTGCAGCTCCTCATGAATACACCCACATAGTTTCAAGAGAATCTTCACAGCAAAATGCATAACACCTTTGTTGAAATTGGCCACTGAACTCCTGATGCTAGAATTCACAGTAGACACGTGGTCCATTGCATTTAGCTTGTCTGATGGTAGTTCTGCTGCAGTTGCTGGGACAAATCAGGTGTCAGAGACATCCACGGCTGCTCCACCCTCTGGCTATAATAAGGGGGTGTAACCGGCTCTGACGTGAATGACATGTCCGCAGCTTGTTGCATCGTACAATGCTGTTGTCACGCATTGTTCGCTGGCCCCTGTATTGAGTAACAAAGCGTCAACAAGGAGTCATTGTTGTCAATCCCAGTAAATGACTGGTTAATTGCCCCAATGAGTTCTACATCAGGAGAAGCATTCAGACGGTTGTTAAGGCACACTCCTTGCACCCCATTTGTGTGCTGCCTATTATCAGTTCCAAAGTAAGTTGTGATTAAACCGTCAGTTGGATTACCCAGCCTGAGTGCTGACTCCACGGTATACACGGGTGACGTACCGAAAAACTCTGTGCTAGAGGCATGTGCACGAGTGTTTACTTTTTTGTATGGCTTATCTTTTCTAAGATTCTACACTTTGGACCGTACTGCAGTCTTGCCAGGCATTATTAAGCAAACTAAAATGTTTGGAGAGCATTAAGTAAAGCTTTTGTGGGTGTGGTTAAACAAGACAATTATAGTTCCAGTAGCTTTTTGTTGGCAAGAACCTCTATTAGTATTTAATATTGCATGCAGCAGCGACCCTCAGCCAATCCTCAGCGGACCACAGCAGACCACCTCTGCTCCACCTCCCTGCTCTGTGTTCCGCAGTGGAATGGGGTTTTAGAAGGCACAGCTGAAGCGCAACATTCTTTACCACACCTCTTTCCAGACGCCACTGAAAAAATCCTCGCACAGCTAATACAGCTTCCACAGCAGACCACCTCTGCTCCACCTCTCCCCTGAGTTAATAGTAAAATCATATAGTGAGGATGCACAGCCTATACTTATACTGGGAGATTTCAATGTGAAGATCCCTACTCATTATACTGACGAAGCTGAATTGTCATTGGGTATTTCCGAGGGCACAAATGAAGTATGAAGGGTACATCCCAAAAGTCCTAATGTGGTGTTGTTTCCTGAAGGCATTGGAATTCTCTATGCTGATTGGGAGACTTCCCGGTGATATTCTGTGAAGTTAAATGAGGGTTTCAGGTGATCGTGCATCAAATCTAGACCATATGTTTACCCTTAATGTTCACTTTCAGCTGTTTATTGACCTAATAATGCCCACTTGAAAGCAGGATGACCATATGCATTTTATACTCAGGTGCACTGGGGCAATAGTACTCACAAAGAGTATTCCCAATGAATTGTGGGGCTGGGGGGCTATTGATCTAGATGTCAACAATGGCGGGAACCGCAGTATTAGGAAACATACTAAGGTTGAGAAGGCAATGGGGGTCATTCTGAGGTTGGAGATAAGGGATTACCGGCGCCTGTAAGGGCACCGATGGCGGTAATCCCTTACCTCTGTATTCCGAGTTCCCTTTGTGGGTCCCTCTTTACCTCCTGCTTTTAGCAGGAGTAAATTACGGGACCCGCAAAGTGACCTTGGAGTAAATTACGGCACCGTAATTTACGGTGCCGTAATTACCTCCTTCCCCATTCCCATTGAGCCCTATGGGGGCAGAAATGGGGATGGGGAAGGGCTATGGTGAATGGGGAATTACCGGTCCATCCAACCTTGGAATGGACCGGAAATTACTCCATTCACCATGCCGGTATTCCATGGAGTAAATAGCTCCATGGTTGCCAACCATGGAGCTATTTACTCCATGGTGTAGTCCTAACTCGGAATGAGGGCCAATGCCTTTTTTCAAAGCACTATAGATCAAATGCTGGTAGGAATGGAAGGGGCGTATGCTTTGCTAGCCCCGCTTGCTTTAATAACTGGTTACCAAGCAATGGTGAAAGAAGTCGTAAAGCACACAATGGCAACAAAACACATGAACAATAAGTGTATATCTAATATCCTTTACCATGGTAAACCACATAAATGCAAATATGACAAAATCATGTGATCAAAACGTATACTTCGGAAAAATCTTAGACAGGTAATGTTTCTTGAAAGCTATTCAGAATAAGTCTCACTGTTTTGCAAGAGGCTAAATGACAAAGATGGCGCGATCTTATTAACGTGGTAAGTGCAAGAGATGAAAAGGCTTTTTGGCAGATAGTAAAGGATAGACCATATAATTCACATGTGTTTGTAGGTGCTCTGAAGGGAGAAGGGAATCTCACATAAGGGCTATGTTGGCTTTCCCGCTGCTGGAAGAAACACACGAGTTAGGGGAAGAAGTTCAACTGAATATTTACTGAATCAACATGAACTCACCACCATTCTTGCAATGTTAGATGTGACTACTAAAATCTGTGCAAACGTTTTGCTACAGGAGATGACCTAGCGGGAAGACTCAAAACAGATACTTCCCCAAAACCAGTTGTGATTTTGTAAAAAAAAAAAGGTCTACGCTAGGAAACATTCTATTAGTAATATCTATCATTGAAAGCACATGGCAAATATGGCGGCAGTCTATATATGTCGCATATGTTGACTTCAGCACAGCATTTGACACATTAAATTGTGTACTATTGTGGAAGAAACTGGCAACCTCGGGCCTACAGGTGGGGCACCTTACCATTTTCCGCAACCTGTATACCGATACTTCTATATCAGTCAGATTGAACCAAAAAGGTGAGCTAACAGACATCAATAAAATGACCATGGGATTGAAGCAGGGGTGCATATTGGACCCATGCTCTTCAACATTTATCTGGTGGACTTATCACACAGTCTGTGGACTCTAGAACACCCAAGATATTGGATACAAAAGTATCATGTCTAGTTTATACAGATTATCTTTTTTTTCTCAATTTGACCCCGGCGGGCTTGCAGAGGTTCATTGACCAGCTGTCTATATTCGCAAAGAAACATGACTTATGCATTAACATCTCTAAGAGCAAAATGATGGTCTTTAATTACAGTAAACCTGTGGAAACAATATAGTTGGAAAATTAATGGGAAGCCGCTTTAACAGGTAGCTCACTATATCTACCTGGGGATTAAGATCGACTCCACATTTGGATGGCAAAAGCAACTAGAAAAGTTAGATGTTCTGACTAAGTAACAGATTGGGGATATCAATCGATTCAAATGCACAGTTATTTATTTGCTTCAGTTATAAAAAGCATATGAAATGAAAGTACTCCCAAGATTAAGTTATGGTGCACCAACCTGGGAAAGGACAAGGACTAATGTAATCCAGTCCCTGGAAAGATGCACTGTTAGGGACCAACTGTGAAGCCCCCAAACGTTTTGCTTTTGTTTTGCTTACCTATCCTGACTTTTTCCAGTGGAGCACAGCCTTCAGCTGCACTCCTCTGGGCTTTCACTAATTTATTATGGGGAAACTGACACGTCCTTCAGGCTGTCCGTACTAGGAAATTATGTTTCCCTTAGTCTTTGACTATGTTGCCATTTCTTGCTAACTTTTATCTATTTGTCAAGTACCTTACTGAACCGTGCATAGGGGTCCTTTTGTTTTATGGCCCAAGCCACCTTCACAGGAATTTCTGGTGTTTGTACAAGTGTGCCTAGGATGAACTGGTGGCAGCAGTATACTATGAATGTATTTTTACTTTGTTTTTATGGGCCATACTGTGCACACTGAATTTGGCCCAAGACTGTGGCCAGTGCCGACAATAGCCATGCAACAAAGTCTTTTGTCCTCTCTTTTGGCCACTTTGTCTCTTTGCTTTCACCCAGGTCAAGAGACCCAGGTATTCCTTATTCGGACAAACAGCCTCCCACGAAAACTGCATCTTTCGTTTCCTCCTTCATGTCAGGTGTACTAGTGGAGACAAAGAGGGTTGGGACTCTGTGGTCCCAATCTACACTACTGGTGCCAGTATGTCTGGTAAGCCTGATTGACTGCAACCACCATGGGTCATAATTGACCATTGCCTGGCGTGCATGCATGAGAGCAGATCTTCCATTGGCTATCTGAGAGAGGGATACACTGAGAGTTTGTTCTTGACATCCAGTAAGCAGGCAGCTGATCGAGGATGAATTGCTGAGTCAAGACATCATCTTCAAGGAGCAGTACATAATGCTGATGTATTAAAGATTACTTTTTCCTTCCTTAGGCAATAAGAATGGGTAGTATCAGCAGTAATATAATAATGCCAGATACAGAAAGACGTCCATGTTGTCCACGAAGTAGATGCTGTAAATGAACATACCTCTGTGTAATTTATGCTTGCATTGTGTTCATAATCACATTGCTTTCACTCACAGTATGGACATCGTACTACCTTGATGTACATGGGGCTAGGACTCCTGTGAATCTTCCTGAGCAGAAGGAAGGTGTAGTCATGGCAACTACTAGGCAGCCAAGTCTCTATGTAGTCATTCCTGTTCCAAAGAAAGGTGACTAATTGCCTGAGCCTGCAAAAGGTGTTTTAGAGACCCTTCTATGACATAAAAGACAGGCTTGGCAAGTCAGACAGGACAAAAGGTTGTTAAATAGTGAGTCCATACAAATAATGCAGTAGGTACATCTGGCCCTGTGATAAATGACCCAAAGATAATCCCTCAAAGACAGTCGCACATGGAGATTTTGTGAGACATTTTCACACCTAAATGGTATGTTGAGAGGATGAAACTTGCTGAACTTTCTCCTACTTAGGTAGTACTGATAGATGTTCCTGTACTTGATCCAGTCAGAAGGAGCTATGCTAAAACACTTCATGGCATGATTATGGAACGTCACATGAGAAGAATGAGGCCTAAAAGAAGCACCAAAGAGGATTATTTCCATTAAATGATTACCTGGACAGCACAGCTCACCTGGGAAATACCATATGGTATCAGCATATGAAAGAAGTAGCAAGAAAAACTTTGAAGAAGGAATGCTTTGTATGTGCACTCCTGCCATACAGTATGGGAACATTGAGGATCTTTATAGCTACTGAATTAGATGTTCTGACTGCACACTTCATATTACATCCAGCATTCTGTAGTACAAAAGGCCAGTTCATGAGTCGAACAGCCTACATCAAATAGGCAACTGAATGGACAGATCCAGATGTAGATGATTATATTCAAGACACAAAGCCAAGAAACAGAGCCCATACTAAGAGTCATGTGATCAGATACGAAAAGCCTGGAATCAGATGGGAAGTAAATAAAAAGCTGGAAGTTCCAGGAAAATCTGCAGAAGATGTTTGTAGATGGAATAACAGAGGCCAAATGCAGATTTGGGGAACTGTGCTATCACCAGATGACTGGGAAGAAGGTGTAGTGATCTGCAGAGACTGGGTGATAATGGGTCACTACCAACCAACTATTGAGAATGCACAGATGTTGTGTAAGCCTCTATGGTCGAAACTTGCTAAGCTACTGACATGGGTCGAAGACAGAGGAGGACCCTAGCAGATAGTGCCTTTGGAGAGTTCAAAACTGTGTTTCAGAAACAATGGCACAAGAAAAGCTGGGGAGAACCAGAATTGTGCGAGCACATTTGAAGCACCAGGAATGAACATTGGACAGCAGTGATCGTGGATCATTATTGGGCTTGTGGATCCATGGCATACATGAAGTTACCCAAGGATTGGGGAGGAATAAGCACATTGGTGAATGTCCATGTTCCAGCAGTGGGGATTCCAAAGTGTGATCTGAATCTTGACAGTTTTCCGAAAGCAGATGTTCACCTGAGGAAGAAGAGATCTGTGGAGCTGATAAAGAGGATGAAGAGCGAGAACTATTTCTCAGCAAAATCAATAGAAGCTTTTGATTCTGTTCCTTATGAACACAGGCTGTTCAGCCAGTCCTCGTCAGTGTTCACGTTGACCTTAATGCCGAGAATCCAGGTTGGAGCAAATACAAAGTAGCTTCAAATTACCAGATGGGAGTTGCTGCAGACAATTAACACAACTATAAAGGGATTCAATGCTATCAGAGAAGAGATGAGAGCCATAGCACTGATGACTCGTCAGAACAGATATGTTTTGAACATGATCACAGCAATGGATGGAGATGTTTGTACACAAATTGGAGAATCATGTTGCACATTTACACCTTCTCATGATGATGAGAATGTAACCTTAACAGAGGCCATAGAGATTCTGACGAAACTCCATGGTTAGATGATAGACGGAGTAGAAGACATTGCTGATGACAGCTGGTTTGGATCACTCTTCTCCTGGGTTCCACAATGGATGGCAAACATGTTCAAGTTCCTTGGAGCCCTGATAGTGATGATATTGCTTGGATTAGATAAGTGCCTTGTTCCACACAGGCATCCATAATCATTGCGGTTTTACTGGTAGAGACCACAGACGCCTGTTTAACATTCCTTAAGTTATAAACATTTCTTCCCACTTTTCCAGGCATTCAACAATGTTTCAGTCGGTCTGTACTAGATCAGTTTACAGAAATACCCCTCTTCCAGCATTAACTTCAGAAAATTAGTACAGCTCCCTCTCCTCCGTGTGTACCAGGCAACACAGCCCTTGCCAAAAAAGTGGTCTAAGTGGGTGGGAGTGGTTGGGATCGGTGGTCCTCTACTTTTTTTAATTAGGTTTAACTATTCCTATACTATTATTTTAAAAAGTAACTGTTTTGTTTGAAAATAAAAGTGCAGGAAGAATTTGAAATTTTCCTTTTTCTGTGCATTACACTGCACGTTCCCTTAAACAGCAGGTCATGCGTTTGGGGATTTGTATTGTGTGCAGCAGGGGGTGTGGCAATGGGGTTGTGGGGAGCGGGGCCAGGCCAGTAGGGAACATAGTTCAACTACTTCTTCTCATACACTTCAATCACTGTGCCAAAAACTTTGCAGATATTATTTAGGGGTGAGCTACTGCTGAATTCAAGATTGTAATCAGCCACAGTATTGAAGTCAGTAAACATCCACACAGCTTAACTGCCAAACTGCTAACACTTAGCAGATACCTGCCAGAACACTTGACTGCTCCATGATAGTTTCAGCAACAAGCTGCAATACACTAGTACACCTGTATAAACGCCTGTAGAAACAAGTACAGTGGTGCTCCTGTAAATTTCTCTTGGTGCCTTCAATGAAATCATGTGTCTTCCGGCAGCAGCAATTGCTGCTTCAGTGGCAGTGCTCTCCCAGCTCTCCTGCTGTCTCGGAGCTCGAGCAGAGCCAACGACATGAATGAACAACACAGCACAGCTGCAGAGACTCAAGTTAGCATTTGAAACATGTTCAGCTATATTATTTTATAGAACCTAAATTGATGTTACCTTTATTTTAAGCTGTGATACGTTTCTGTTGAGGCCACTACTGAATCACATTCACAAGTATTGCCTTCTCTCGGCCCACGCTACCACCAACCGCAAAGGAGATGTATTTCTTGACTGTGCCTGCTTTACCTTTATAATTGTGTAGGGTGAAGGGCTGATTGGATGATTGAACCTCTACTGACCTTTGTACTCCTGCAGGACACAAGTCCATTGGTCAAACACACACTGCCCACAAGTACTCCACACACACACCCTACTTCTGCCCCCAATTTTACTCTGCTCCGCGAAAAGCTGAATTTGTTAAAGTACAACTACAACCATTATTGTGGGCATGTATGTGCATACAGGCGATAGTTTCAAAAGTAAAGGAGTTTGCATTGTGCTCTGCTTCCTGTAAAGTTGTGGTTGAATCTTTAGCGTTTTCTCCACGTCTGCACAAGTAGTAATCAAGGATTATAATGGAAAGCTCTTCTAATGGCGTAGATACAGGGGGGACATCCTACCAGTCATGTTTCTTGCTCTGAAGAGTGTGAGCATGTCTTGCTTGCTTTTTCTACATTGTTCGTATAGTGTTGTGTGCATGCAAAAGATCCATGTCCTGAGTGGGGGGATGGGAGTCTTTTCAATAATGTGAGGTGCATAACCACTGGAGAGCGGACGAATTAATGGTACCACAATCTGCAACAGTGTTGTGTTGACAATAGCTGCAAATTGCAATCGCTTCCAGACTTACAAGTAGATGCAATTATTTGTAAGCCATTTTTACACCGCCCACTACCCAATTTACCGTCGATATGTTGGTAACTGATATATTTTCGCCATTTTTTATGTAATTAGTACGCAGTTAAGACAGCTGCGTAACAGTTTACGTTTTGAAGTGGCCTTGAAACTACTTTATCATGCCGAGTTTACAACACCGTTGGACCTAGAAACCGTTCTGCTTTCTTAGTAATGTTCTTTGATTAAATAATAAAAGCAGGCAGTCTAGACCGAACGCAACAAACGCTAGCTCATTAACCATATTCCCTGGAGGGCCCAGTGACACATTTTATCATCAAACTGTCCACATTTTATACGCTGTGAAGAATTTGTATTAGAGGTAGATTCGATTAATCACACAGACACGACTGGGCACACTGCTGTGACCTCCCTACTGCCTGTCCATGACAATTAGGCACCTGAGTAATTGGCTCTGTTCTAGCTATAAGGCCCTGAGATGACGGCTCTATCTGCCTGTCCCCATCTGCTCGTTTATGTTAAATGTCCATCCTCTCCTCCCAGATATTCCCGTGTCTACAGTGTCTGCGGATTTCAGGCTCAGAAGGCCGGGCGATAGATTATTTGGTTTATTGACTTTTATTTAAATAATGTTGTTTAAATACTTAATTGATACTGTATAATGATCCTCATCTGAAATGTTTGCACATGTTGAAAAATAATTGCTAGTTGTGTTCTCTTCCTTTGCATTTGAGTTTTTGGTGTTATGTAAAGGGCATTGAAAATGAAAGAGAAGAATCATAGGTTTTGTTTTTTTGTTTATTATTTATACAGCGCGCCACACCCTAGGGTATCTGGGCGCTATGCAAGACGGTTTAAAATATATACATACATAAGTACATATGTGACGACATTAACAAAGAATAATATATAGACAGGTAACACAAGCAATGTAAACAACATCTTATACAGAGTAACATGCATCCAGGGGTACTGCTTTATTGTTCTTATATATATTTTGATGACCATATAAACTTAGTGGAAGGCGGTTGTGCACAAGACATAGCTAGTAGGTTCGATCCCCTCTAACGGTGAGGTGGGCCTGAACACACATTGGTTGAGCAGGTAGATTGGGGTTTTGAAGTTTGCAGCAAGCTGCAAATAAATCCAAGGAAATGCAAACATGTTTGGGCACTGCATAGCCATTTTCCAGGCAATGTCATTATATGCCCTTTGACCAATGCTATGTGTCACCTTCTGTCAGTTAACGGCCTGGTCATTCCATCATGTGCCCTGTTATGCGCAGGTACTCCTGGGCAGATCAATTACTTTTCTATGCAAACATAATATTTGTCATACCTTCTTCTTTTACAGAAATTACTTGGGAATTCTAGGGCACAATGGGATGTATTTATCACTTCCAAATCCTCTACTTTGCTCAAGCATGTTAACTGTACAAATCCATGCGGTGCTGATGGGTTGAACCATGCATTACTACGATTTTATGACAATTATGCAAGTGTTGTGTGTTTTTATGGGAAAGATGATCATTTAGTCTTCATTACTGTACATTGATATTTTAAGTTCTTTGTGTATGTTTTAATGCAATGATTTTATGAGAAACATTGCTTTTATTTCCACCATCTTCCAATATTTATAATGACTTTTGAAAATGGGTATATTTTTTCAAAAATAAATATCATTGTATAACACAATAATAAATAAATAATTACATTTTCTGTAAATTAAAACATGATTTTCCCATTCTGTCAGAACTTTTCACTAGCAATGTCCTATTTTTCGGAACATCTTTTGCAAAAATGTTTAACAAACAGTGGTAATATAATCATTCATTTGCATGAATGTTAATGTTTTATGTCTAACTTCCCTCTACCACCATTTGAGTATGTATACTTTGGGGGTCACATACTATAGTAAAGAGAATATTAAAATAAAGACTTTTGAAAGTTGAGAAATTTTGTTGCCATTTTTTTCTCACAGGTGTAAGAGTAAGATGGCAACCCAATTGTTACACCAAATGTAAACATTGTTGGACTACAGCAATGGTATCTATCTGGGTTCCCCAACATTTCTCATTCCCACCCTTCAGTCTCCAAAATTCTGCATCAAGCCTGCTAACCGACAGGTCCAAATAAGTGCACACATCCCCCGTCTGAAAGAGATGTGGGAGCTACAGCTTCTCATGCCTTACTCCTACCCTATGGAACACATTGCCCCTGTGGGTTACAGTTCTGGAACATCTGGCGGGGAGTTAGACTTACAGGTGGCAAGCGTCATGTTGTACAAAAATATTTAGCCCATTAAATCTGACTGAATGGATGTGACTGGACCACTTGATTCAGGGTGATTGACAGTGAATGTTCAACAATGGATCTCAAAGAGTACCTCAAGAATACTGATGTGAACACCTTGAAGTGGGTAGATCCAAAGGCGCCAACAACCCACAGTAATGTAGATTCTGACCTTAGGCATCTGTCAGATTTGGTAATGCCCAGAGGCTACATAAATCTGAAATATCAGGGTCGATGTGATAGCAGTGGGCATGATTGTGGCAAAGGCAAGTTGTCAACTTTTGACTTTAGGTTTATGAGTGTTTTCACAATGTCCTGAATTTGAGATATCAGAATCAGAGTGCTTATTATTTAGGGTTGCACCCCATCGTGGTGAACAATGGACACTCAGACATCTACCACCAAATTGTGCATGACCTGGTCGATTTACAGCAAGTTCAGGCTTGAAGTTCTCAGACGTCTGAAAGAGGTTGGAAACTCTTGAAATGTAGTTTTGAGTGGAAAGATGTAGTGTTTGGTGAAACGATCAAAACACGTTGAATTTGGTTCTCGTTAGTTAGCCAGTCAAGATCTATCAGTACTGGAGTATTATTTTCACGAGTTTGCACTCTGAAGATTTATACCTTGTCAGGGTGTTTGAGGGTGCACATGATACAGATGTCCAAAAACCTGCACAATATACCTTTCCCTGTGGTCCTCCTGCATCAGTATCATTATGATTCTGGTTCCCCCTGAGGAGCAGATAACACAGCATTAAACTACTCCATATACATGTCCTCATTTCATGAAGGGAACCTATTACAGCTCTACCTACATCAGCATTTTGATATGGTTGGGAGGTAGAGATCCATATGGACTCTTCATGCTTGATAAGCATGCGGCAGAATCAGTAGGATCTATTGCAAAGGTGATTGCTTTCATGGCAGCCATCTTGGCTGATGCCCGCACTGTGTGTGTGTTTGTGTGTGTGTGTTTGTGTTTGTGTGTGTGTGTGTAGTGAGCCCACATTGGAGAATGTCGAGAACTGGGGTATGCACAGATCCCAATGCTTATTAGTGAATCACTTTGTGTATTATCCGAATTCCTAATTCCTTGCCTCAGAACATTTCACATAAGCACTGCAAAACTCTTCTTGTTTCTATGGTCTCTAATGCATTACTAATTGTTTGGTTTGTGATTATTTGCCGAAAGAACTTTGATCCTAATCAGGACATGGTGCAAGATTTGATTTTTTGACTTGCTTTTATCCCCCCTTAATAGAATCCCAGTCCTGAAGTGCTCTGCATTCCTCTTGCTTCATTACTGCTGGAGGAACTCTCACCCACTGCTATAGACTGAGATGCATAGAGGGACCTGTGTGCTCCTTCATTCCGGTAAGTGGTACCATCAAAATATTTTGCTCAGGAAGATGGATAATGTACTGGATTTTACATCTGGATTGCACAATATGACCATGTGTTCAAACACTGATGAGCAAAAACACTTTGCTTAAAGGCTGATTCCTATGTGAGTACTGAGGGTATTGGAACTATAACAGAGAGCTTCTTGATGCTAGCTTGGTTCTGTTGCCTTTCAAGCATCACCGGTTTGACACGGATCAGATAAAAGTAGACTCTGTGCCCCCCTTGTCACACCTGTGTCATGCTGCATCGGTCTGCCGATCTACAGCTTGTGCCCTCCAGTGGCACAGAGTAGATTCAGGGATAACAGGTGGATTGTTTGGCAGCTGCTGTGGGTGCCACGTCACTGATGCTCAGAGGTTGCATTTAAGTCTTGACCTCTGTTCCAAACCCGCATAGCTATGAGTAATTCCTATTCTGGTGCAGTTTCATCTTTAAACCTAAAGCCATACATGTGTTTAGGGTATGGTGTATAGTAATTCACGAAACTATATGAATCCAAACCTGATTGGTATAATACATGTATCAATACTCTGAGCTCAGCCCAGCTGAGGACAGGCTGTGTGTATCCTCCATATTGAAAGTCTTTAGTGCACCCATTAGGAATGCAAACATGGGGCTGGTACTGCCTCTCTTTTATCCTTTGTGAGGTCAGATAACACCTCTCTCCAGCATGACAGCCCCTCAGATGGAACAGTCCTGAGAAACAGGAATCAAAAAGCACACCCTACACAAAATGATATGCCTTACACCAGTCTGTTGCATACCAAAGGGCCTTTGATGCTATGGGTCTGGGGAAGTGTGAGAAATGGCCATCTAGCAATTATGTAGAAGCCCTGGCTTTTACAATTGTTATTTATTAATGAACTGAGGCAGGTAATTCCATAATTGAAAGGGAAAATTGCTGATCAAATTCCCCTTTCATAACCTCCATGCCAAAAGCTTAGTTTGTACCTGTGCTCTGCTGCATCAGTATCCTGATCTGCAGTGCCTGCTCTACCAGTGGCATAGAGCAGATTCAGAGGTCAACGGTGTCCATTTGACAGTTGCAGTGGCTGCTACATCTCTGAAGCACAGGGGCTGCATTTAAGACATGCACCACTGTACCAAAACCCTATAATGTTGGGTCTACTGTTCTGGTGACAGAGACATCTTTACATATAAGCCATACCTGAGTAATGGTATGGTGGACAGTGTTTCCCATAATTATTACAGCCCCTGTACTTTGATTGTACACATATGTCAGCCCTGTGAGGCTAGCTCAGCTCTGAAAGGATGTGTGCATTGTCTCCAGACAGCCTGGACTTTATCACAAGGGTAGCTTCACACCTGGGTGCTGCATACCTAAAGTACTTTGATTGTATTGAAAAAGGAAGGGGGCAGGGCTAGTCTAGACAGGGGGAGCTCTTTACAGCCGGAGGAAGGTTCCACCTTCTTGTTTCTCTCTTCCTCTATCTTTCCTTCATGTCCTCTCCACTTCCTGTAGCACACAGCACTTTGAGTGTGATGTCAGAAGGCAATGTCCACTTGCTCCAAGAACAGGGAGTGAAACACAGAAGCAGGCTAGCTTTAGTGAAATCACATCAGGGCTAATTCTTTATGATAAGGGGGCTCCCACCACTTCAATGATTCAATATTGCACACAAACTTGACACATAATTAATTGTGTTTCATTGGTGATAGTTGATATGTCCATCATCCTCCACAAGTGAGGTGAAGCCTGAGAGTCCAAGGCAGAGTGAATACCTATCCCCTAATCATTCCTAGGGACCAGTGCTGGTGAGCTGATGTTGTGTCAATACCCGCCCCTCTGTCTGCTATAACAGTATGCAGGACCTCACCATGTTGAAGGAAAACTGCAGTTGTGTGCCAGCCTCCCCTTTGTTTTGGAGCCTAAGAACAAGGACCAATCTGGTACTGAAAGTCCTGGATTGGGATTTACAGCACCCTGAGAGCCAAGACAGCCAGCATCCTTGTTTTAGCCGCATCAAGCTGGATCACCACATTTTGAACCACAGGAAAAGCCGCTCCTGCCTGTGGCACTCATCCAAATTCTTTGAACCAGTATGGTTGAATCTCAACCAGCTCAAAGCTGCACCATGCGTCACGGAGCCCGTCACCTGCTCGGCTCTAATCAACTGCTTATCAACTCCTTAGATCTGGACCCTGATGCAAACAACTGACTCAAACCAGCTGTTACCCAAATGACTCAAGCTGGCTTGACCTCAAACTGCTGCTTCATCGAATCACACACTGGAAAATCAGGATCACCACTTCGAACCATTGCCAACACTCAATTTGAATGACGCGGGTATCACTTGCCAGCCCCACCCAGAATTTATAGCCCTAACTCAAATTGGCTCGACCCCGAACAGATACTGGTGAGCGCTCCAAAATGCAATGCTCAAATGGCGCCTTTGACCCGCTCTGAACACAGTATTCACCTCTGCTCAATGCCAGCTTGCCGCTGGGATCAACATGACTCACTGCACCCAAACGTGTGTGAAAACTGAATTTTTATGTATGATGGGTTATCATGAGAGTAATACATTTCATTTCTATATTTATGCATTTATGCATTCATTTTGCATTTAGTTTAGAATAGGATACTATGGTTTTGCTCTAAACTATAATGGTTCCATATATGCTGAAGAGCCATGTGATTTATGTACCTTCTCATTTTTTATAGCACATTGTAGTTTAGCTTTAGGCGCTACAATCTGTTCTGTCTTTGTCCATTTCTGATGGCCTTTCCTGTGCGCGGAGAATTGTTTTTGCAAAGTGAGAATTGTTCGATAAACATTCTTGAGTCTTTGGCAGACAGTAACTCCTTGGCAGACAACCAGTAGACAACCTTAGCTGGCTAACTGTAGGAGAAAGAGAATGTTTTAGGTGAGCAAGAGAATGCTTTGCTTAGAAATTCGGAGATGAGACTGCTGTCTTGTGTAATATTAGTGACAGCTTGTTCTGTTCCTTGGGAGAATGTTAGAGAGAAATGTCACCATGACTAGTATTGTTCAAGCCATAACAATGTATGAACGTAGATAGAGACATGCTGTCTCCTATGAAATGCTCACTGTGCACATATGTAGAAATGAGCGCGTCACAGCACTACAATGCTAATGGATAACGGTGGGGGTTTCTGTTGAGTAAATTCATGCTGACAGGAGATTCATATGGCAGATGCAGACGGCAAAGATCTGATCAGCATTAGGGGAGTCTCTCTCTGTTGCTCTCTGATGGGTGGGAGTCATGAGTGTTTTGGAGAGCATTTGGAAAGAGCTAGAAGGAACTGAGCTGTCTCAGAAGGGTTGAAAGAGCTGTGTGGGGACAGAGAAATGCTGAGAGCTAGTAGGGTGTTTTCTATTTGCTAATGCTAGAGAAAGAGCATTGCTAGAGATGCAGTAGGTTAGGCTTAGCTGGTCTGAGACCATTGCTAGGAGAAGCCGGAGGGGCTGGGCTAATTGCACCTATGCACTTATGCTTAGAGAGTGATGATTTGCTTGTTTATGTAGTGATTTGCTGTCATTTTGTCATACAATGCAAGGCATGAATAAAACTGCAATTTTACTTTGAATTGAACCGATTTCCTGTGTCTTTGTGATTCTGTCATTCTGTTTTGGTTTTCATAGAGGTATCACAGTGCACACCATTTTTTTGGTTTCACACTTGGCTGGAACTACTGGCACCCCTGCTCAAAGCCTGGTTCAATGACTGCTAATGGCCCCCTTGCTCCATTTTTGGGCCCTAAACACTTGTTAGGTCATTTTAATGCTTTTGCATCCAAAATCACATACTTTTAAAGAACATTGGGCTTTCCTTGCCTTTCACCCCTGATTCATTACTCAGAGTACCACATCTTGTTATCTTTGCTTAATATGTGTTATTTCCTCAGGTGTGGGTTTTGTGTAATTTTTTGTATTTAGTTATTATTTCATATGGTGTGTCTGATTAAATTATATATTTGGATACAACCTTGATTGCACATTCCTTTAGTTTGGACTGGTATACTTTGCTGTTTGGGACATTACTGAATCCTATTCACACCCTTATGAGAGTATACCATTCCCTAGGCCCATGTTACAATAAAATGGGAAGGAGGTATATCACTTAACTGTGCCTGTTTTACATTTATGATTGTGGTGGCAACTTGCCCTGCGCATTGAGGCGCACTCGGATAGAAGTATCAGTTTCGGCCATAGACGTGTTTGGTCGATGCTGGCGAAGGCCATGGTGAAGTCCATAAGCACCATGTAGACAGGTCACAACCTCGCCATCACTTATTTCTTTAACATACCTAGAATTAACATGTTTGAGTTTGTACCCATCCCTTTCCTAAAGCCTGTTTGAAGCAGATCCAATCTGCCTGCGCCCTGAACCCAGTCCGTTAGTTCCCTAAGTACTATACTCGTGTACATTTTTGCTGGAATATCCAGTAGTGCTATGGGTCTGTAGTTACAAGGTAGCCAGCTTTGTCCCTTTTTGAAGATTGGTACAATAATGCACTGGGTCCATGTTTTCAGGAGGGTTGCTGGAGATGTAATTATTTTTAAAACTAAGCCCAGAATGTGGGCCCATAGGTCGAGATTGAGTTTTAAGACTGCATTTGACAGCCCATCGGGCCCCGGAGCGAGTGATTAGGGAAACTATTTGGTTCTCTTAAAAGGCCAGGTGCCATTGGCCTAAAGTTGGCTCCAAGTTAGAGCTTTCTCCCCAGTGTTGCCATTGTCTGTTCTTATAAAGTGGTCCATCCACCCTTGCTCTCGACAGGATTGATCAGGGAGCTAGATGATGGTGAGACAAGATTATTAATAGCTCACCAGGATGAGGATGCAACTCGTGAGCGTCATTCAGAAGAGCTTCATATTTGTGGAAGCAAAGCCATTGTTTATATTTAAGCTTTAATGAATTTCTATGAACACTCTCAGGTGGTTGGCAGAGTCTAAGGGCCTGTCTCAATTCTTTTTTATTTGGCTGGATAGCAGGGTCAAAAGCATGGTTTCTTGGAATTGTTCCTCTACTATGAGGTTGAGGCATTGCTTTATAGATTTGATCTAAGTCATCTTTGTATGGGGTGGTTGACAGGGCCTGCTCTAATTTGTCTTGGGAGAACAGGCGATGGAGTATACAATGGAATTCATCCATACTCACCCTGTTCCAGGCTGGTCTTCCCTTGGACCCTTTGTATGCTGGGTTCAGCAAACACTGATATCCGTCCTCAATCGGGGCTCCAGGAGCCAGAATTCCTGGATACAGAAACAATAGGCCTCAAGGATAGGCGAGGCCATTGGTGAAAGTAAGTTAGCATAACCCCTAAAGTTCCATCAAAGGCACTTGATTAGCATGAGAGAGGCAGTTGTACTTTATTCTGGTTGCTAGCTTCTATGTGCGTTCAGAAAGGCCACCACCCAGTTCCAATCCATTCCATCCTTAGATGCTGCATTGCCCATTAGATGGCTACTAGTCTGTCACCCTGTCAAGCCATCACTTATGCAAGTTACTGTTAAAATCGGTTGTGGTTGTGGAGCTCTTGAGAGCTCAATAGAAGGATTAGCGTCATGGGTATCCGCAGTAGGAAGGAGTACTGGGGTTTGTTGTATACCTGGGTATGCTGCAATGGAGAAGCCCCATGATTCCACTTGGGCTGAAGCTGCTTAGACCTGGTTTAGAACCAGCTGAGTGGCAAAGTGAAGAATCTAGTCTCATGTTGTTCCAAAACTTCAACTGCATGATGTCAGCTGAGCTCAGGTGAGAGAAAGTCAGCACTTTAGTAAGTAGTTTCAAAACAGCCATCCTATTCAATGTCAATTGAATGCATCCTTTAGGACCCAAGACAGGAATAATTGCAGGTTTGAGGGCTCCCGTTTGGTTGGCGGAGCCAGGTACACTCCACTGTGCCCAGTGTTGAGAAAATCGGTATACTCCTGCCAGTCATAGAGTCAGACTGGGGGGCCTGAAAGTTCTGACTATTTTCTTCTCCAACAGCGACAGAGGTCAAGTACACACAGGGTGGTATAGAGCACTGCATCGGCCCCCTGTAAATTGGCATTAGTGCCTCGGGAAGATACCTGGGGAATCTGGGGACATTACCCGCACGTCTCAAGATGGTAGGCAGTGTAAGAGATTTCCCATTACCACCACCCTCAGCACCTCAAGGTGGAGCTTTGGCTGTTGAGCCAGTGTTTTCCGCATTCATCACAGACACCGACACAGGTAGAAAAATTCCAGGTAAGGTCATGGCCGATGAGTCTGGCACCACAGAGCGATGCTGAGCGATGCTGAGGTTTGGATTATTTCGCTTGCCAACAATGGGGTTCAAAAGGGAGACGCATGGGTGACAAGTTCCTCAAACACTTTCTTGAGCCCCTACCCACATTCTAATGGGCAGTTTTCCTGTTTTTTGGTTTCTTTAGGGCTTGTCCACTTGTTAAGGGTTCCACATTTGCTGCTAGTTGTTTACTCTTTGTGGACAGAGTGACTTTCTTAGGCCTCACTGTAGGTGTTCCAAAATTCCCAAAAGGAACTCAAGGTGCCTTGGGTAACGCGTCCAACTTGACCACATTAGCGTCACTATAACTCACATCCCCCCTCCCTTCACATAGGCCAGCCTCTGCCGTTTACATTAAGGCTGGGTCAATGTGAGCAGCCGCCTCCACCATAATCCCCTGTGAATCCTCAACGAAGCTTGCCGCGCATTATCCAGCAGCTGCGGGCATCAACCAACTTCTTTGTTTCCTTCCAGGATGACACTTGACTGGGTAGGTAGTAATACAAGCCCAAGACGTTGCATCCCCCTCTTCTCAGTGGGGGCAGGTCTAGTGACAAAATCAAACAGCACAGGCCACTGGGGGCCTTTTAGGAAGGATTCCACAAAGTCCAATGTGTCTGTTAGGACAGAGAGTAGATGAGTATTTGCTCGGGAAGCAGTCGACACTGACGCCTGCTGGTCATACAGAGCTTTTATGTCCAGCTGCACACCCACACATATATTACACAAAGCCATTGGTATTTTGGCTGCAAAGGCCCCAGTGACTTCCATGGCAGCACAGATGATCCCTTCTGGTTAGGGGGTGGTGGATGCTGGGTGAAGAATTGTGGCAGATGTTCAAGGGGCCTTCAGTGTCCCCAGAGATGGCTCAACTGTGAGCGACGTTGAAGAGAGAGAATATTGCTCCAGGCAACCTGTTTTGTCCCGTCCAAGTTCCGAGAAGGCTGAAGGAGAAATGTTCCTATTGTGAGACGTGTGGTTTTACCTTCTGGTAATTCTGGATGGAAAAACAGGGGACCAAGCTCCCCCATCTTAGAAGAAAGAGCCAAGTTCCAGGTCTGTAATCTCTTTAAGAATTTCCTTTTGTAATGAGGACAAGGACAGAGTCCTTCTCTTTTGGAGGCCCATCAGAGGTTATACCAGAATTGACAAGGCAACCTGCTGAGATTTGAAACAAGAAGGATGGGCAGTGTGATCTAGCAAAGTGAAATACATTTTCCCTTACAGACTGCAGCAGGGCCGTTGGGGAGCTGACTTAGGGGTCCCAGAATAGCTTTGAAAGGTATCGGTGTTGAAGCTTGAGGGGTAGGGTGGAAGTGGACTTCCTTCAGAGTGGGAGAAGAGAATGAAGGGACTGTGTCCAGTAGCAGGTTCCTCAGCTGTGCAGGCTGCAGATGAGTTCCCTCCCCCTTCCAATCTTCACTACGGTGAGGGGTTTTTAATTTGCTAATGTGGGGGGAGTTCACTGTGGCCCCATTTGTAGCTGAGATAGAGGAGGGTGCCTCTATTGCAGGCTCCAGAGCATACGGGGGTCAGACTCAGTTGCAAAAGTACCTAGCTTGCCTTCTGTGCTGAAAGTGTTGGGATCTTGGCATTGAATTCCCTGCACGTGTAAAGGTTCTGGAGTAGCTAAACCAGGCACAGTCACTGATTGGGTTAAGCTTGGCAAGGACAGTAGAACGGAGTGTGTGCTTAGGATATAGTTTGCCATAAGGATGCTAGTAACAATGGAGAGGCAGTGTCTGGGTGAAAGTAAAAAAGGAGGACTAGTATAGAGTCAATCTTTGTTGAAGGGCGTGTCAGAAGTTATACCAGAATTGACAACGCAACCTGCTGAGTACTGAAGCTCCCTATTGATCGAATGTTTTGAAACGAGAAGGATTGGCAGTGCGATCTACCAAAGTGAACATCCCCTACAGCCTGCAGCAGGACCCTTGGGGAGTTGAATTAGGGGGTCTCGGAATAGCTTCAGCAGGTATCATTGTTGAAGCTTGAGGGGTAGGGTGGAAGCGGACTTGCTTCAGAGTGGGAGAAGAGAATGAAGGGACTGCATCCAGTAGCAGGTTCCTCACCTGTAAAGGCTGCAGAAGAGTTCCCTCCCCCCTTCCGATCTGCACCACGGTGGGGGGTTTTAAATTGCTAAAGTGTGGGGAGTTCACTGTAGCCCCATTTGTAGCTGAGGCAGAGGAGGGTGCATCTATTGGAGGCTCCAGAGCATACGGGGAGCAGACTCAGTTGGAAAAGTACCTAGCTCACCCTCCGTGCTGAAAGTGTTGGGATCTTGGTGTTGAATTCCCTGCACGTGTAATGGTGCTGGAGTGGCTAAGCCAGGCACAGTCACTGATTGGGGTAAGCTTGGCAAGGACAGTGTGACCGAGCGTGTGTGTAGGCCATAGGTTGCCATAAGGACGCTAGTAACAATGGAAAGGCAATGTCTGGGTGAAAGTCAAAAAGGCATAATGCGTTACACCTCTCCCCAGCCGCAGCTCAATGAGCGTACTCACAAGTGTTTGTCGGCCAGTCTCTTAGCTGCACACCGCTATCTGCTGCAAACTTCAGACTCTGTAGGACTCTGTGGTGCTCCGCGCTGAGATGGGTTTTTAACCACTCCTCCAAACAAAATGAAAGGTAGACTGCTGCAGGCTGTGGCTCCTTTCTCTGCTGCAAACTGAAGACTCCGCAGGACTCCACGGCGCTCCACATTCAGATGGGTTGTTAACCCCTCCTCCTCCACATGAAATGAAAGGCAGACTGCTTCAGTCTCTGGCTCGTTTCTAAGCTGCAAACTGCAGACTCTGCAGGACTCTGCGGCGCTCCGTGCCAAGGTGGGTTTTAAACCCCTCCTCCTCCAAACAAAACGAAAGGCAGACACCTGCAGGCTGTGGTTCCTTTCTCTGCTGCAAACTGCGGACACTGTGGCGCTCTATGCCGAGATGGGTTTTTAACCGCTCCTACTCCAAGCAAAATGAAAGGAAGACTGCTGTAGGATCTGGTTCCTTTCTCTGCCGCAAAGTGCAGACTCTGCAGGACTCTACAGGAACTACTACAGGAGCAAGGAGGAGAATTTACACCCAATAGGCCAGCCCAAAGAGAAGCTTGATGTGTCCAGTGCTATCAGTAACTCCTGACTTGGACGAGGAACCCCGAGTGCGGGTGAGAATGGGGGATAGGATGTTTTCCTTTTTGGGTGACACAGGAGTGACGAGATCTATTGTCAGGGAAGGAAGGTTCTCACTGTCACAAATAACAATGGATGCATATGGGTTCTGTAGAGCTAAGAGAAAGATGATTCCATTCACAGGAGAACTACCTATAACAGTAGGAGACAAGGCAATGGCAGCACCATTGTTGTACTCTCAAAAGACACTGGTTAACATATTGGGAAGAAATTTGATAAGTATATTAAACATGAGGATTTCATTTACTGAGGAAGGGATAATATGTTCAACACCAGGCATTCATTATGCAAATGCAATACGAGCATTCCACAGAATGAAAGGATTCGAGGGATGCCCTTAAATCCAGAATTATTCCTTTATAATGTACGTGTGTTACTAGGATGGCTTCCGCGAATGCAGGATAAATTATTCCGATTACCCACAGAGTTTTTATTCAGAGCAGACGTAACCACAGATGTAGCAGAAGGGCAGATCATAATGATACATTTAGAAGCAGCAGTGGTGAGAGAGGACAGAGTAGTGTTACACGGAACAGACGAGGAAAGTGTTAGTTGGCGCACAGCCATGGCACTGGACTCAACACAACAGTTGAGCGACATGACAGAGGATGAGCTATTCGAAGACAAAGATACATATGATGAAGTGCTCTTCGAAATCTCTATTACATACCAACTGCAAATACAGTACAGGGAAACATCTGCCATGATGCCTACCTCCAAGGAGCCAGGTCCGACCCAGCAACCCCAGAGGCAGGCATCATTCCCCCCACAGAAATGCCAGCGGGCCCAAGCTGGGGCCCTTTGGACACAGTCCTGGCGCCTTAGGCGCCAGGCTCATGTTAGACCCCTGTCCTGGCGCCTTAGGCGCCAGGCTCATAAAGCTAGACATGTGTTCAAGTGTTTTAATGTGCACTTACCTGATGCAGACCATGCTGCTACATCCAGGCCCTCTTGAGGCATGAATGGAACTACTTTACCTGTGGGACTACTTTCCACCTGGGTGTGGTCGGGGAAGGATACATACCTGATCGGTGGAAGGATACATACCTGGAACTTCTTCCAAAGCTATTTAAACCGCGCCCGATCAGCAACTCACGCTTCGCGTTGTTCTGCTCCTCGCAGCTGGACGCTCACCGTGTCAGCTCCTGCATCTGGACTTCAGCCACGCCTGTCAGCATCCTGGGTCGCCTGCAAAGGGAGATAAGAGAGAATTGGGGAGAGAAAGAAGACCTTACCAGCTAAAGCTGCATCACGGAGACATCACAACGACGATCCTGAAAGGGAAGACATTTTAAAAGCATTTCGCTTCGATCGCTGCAGCGCTGCATTTCACTCACCTTTCCTGGGCGCCTCCATCTACAGCAGCGATCATCCGGATCCGCACCCACTTCTCAGAGCCTAGAGAGAAAAAGACAAGAAAACAAGGTGAGAGAAGGAAGGGAATAGGAAAGGCTCAGTTTCCTTCTAAGACTTACCTGTTGGGTTATTCCCATTTCATTTCGGGTCCTGCCGCTTCCTGGCATTCCGGACCCCGGCCCCTATGGGGAAAAAAGACAAGGACATTGAATGAGCGAATGCAAAGACATTACCTGAACGCTCATCCAGAACTTACCTGTCATTTACTGGAACTGCACGTTTCACTTCGGGTCGGCGCCATATCTCCGGCATTCCGAACCCCGGCCCCTAAGGGGAAAAAAGACATAAGCATTAGCGCTTGCTGCAATAAGACAATGAACATTATTATTAAGCTTGAACTTTTGAACTTGCAACAGAACTCTTACAGCGCCTCACCTGAATAGTCAAGCTTATTTTGAACTCCCATAAAACCTCAATCCAGTGAAGTAACTGGGTTTCAACGCGCCCCTGCATCAGAAGCAGGATGGAGAACTCATCCTTCCAGACCCTAAGGTGAGACTTCACGGGGAATCGTGGAAGGGTATCGTGGAGGGCTGGAAGGGAGTGGGAGGCTTGAGCATTATTCCATCAGTAGGTAATACTCCCTTTTCACACACAGGGGAATATTCCTGCGAGCCAGAAAAGACCAGAGTAGAGGGGCCCTTCCGGTCCATCTTCAGAGTCCTACGCTTCACCACTGAAGAAGCATCAGCACTCGAAGCCAGACCTGCGCCTCCGTGGGAATCAGGTGAGCGTGACAGAACGCAAAGCCTACCCACAATTTCCCACCCGGGCGCTATGGAGACTTCCGAGACAGATCAGCTGGCCCAGCTTTTGGGGGAATTACGGGCAGAAGTGCACTCAGCCCGCCAGGAGACTAACGCTCTCAAAAGAGAACTGATCCTATCAAAGGAAAGAACAGATGACCTGGCCAAAAGGTTATTGCAGGCCCAGGCAGGGCACACTCCTTTACCTAATTCCAGAGGTACTTCCACATCAATGGGTTTGAATAACCCGGTTCAAATCAATCTACCTGGACACATGCCTTTGGCCCCGCCTGAACGTTTTGCGGGGGATCCCAAGAAATATGCCGTCTTTATGAACCAATGTCGTTTACACTTTCTATGCAGACCCGGGGCCTTCCCTAACGACCAGACCAAGGTAGCCTTTATACTATCTTACCTCAGTGGCAGTGCTGCCGATTGGTCTATTCCATTGGTAAATCAGGATGATCCCATTCTCCAGGATTTTCAGGGCTTTCAGGCAAGCATGGAAAGATTGTTTGCTCGACACTCTCAAGGACAGGCCCTTGATAACGAACTGCTATCCTTACGACAAGGTAATCAGGATCTCCTGTCCTACGTTGCCACCTTTAATAGACTGGTTGTGGAAACTGGATGGCCAGAAAACAAAAGGATCACATTGTTTCATCGAGGCCTGCGCGGAGAGCTTAAGGATGTTCTAGCTCAGATTGTAAATCTACCCCAGGTCTGCGCAGACTACATAGACTTGGTGGTTCAACTTGATCACAGACTTCAAAATAGAAAAGCAGATCGGTTCAAGTACGAAACCCGAGTACCGATCAAAACCCACGCTAACTCCAAGAGTCCCGACGTATCCGAACCTATGCAAATCGGCGATGTTAAAGGACCATTAACGCAGAAGGAACGAGAGAGAAGGCGGCACATGCAACTTTCTCTGTATTGCGGGACTTCCGGTCACTTTCTTCGAAATTGTCCAGTTAAACCACCTAAGAAGGTGGTTGGTGCCACTGATAACAATTTATTGACACCTGATTCGGGAAACGACCTAGCCCGACAAGCGTAGGGGTCCACTTGCCGAGCTTAAAAACAAACTCTTTGACCTCGCATTTTGTCATGCCAATGGTGCTCGTGGACCCAAAACAGCCTCAGCAGTTTCATGCTATAAAAGCGTACATCGACAGTGGAGCTATTGGAAATTACATAGACCGTGAATTGGCTTCTAGGATTAAGCTCCCTCTCCGCCCGAAAGTAACCCAAGATGTCATTACTACAGTAGATGGAACCGAAATAGCCTCAGGGCCTGTAACGCATTCCACTGTTGAAGTGACACTGGTGGGTCAGGATGGACATCGGGAAGCAATTGTGTTTGATGTGATCAAGGCCCCACAATTTCAAGTAATCCTTGGAATTCCTTGGTTAGAAACACATAATCCCAGAATTGACTGGCGAGCAAAGAAGATAAATTTTCCTGATTGTGAACCAACTTGTTATCCAAGAAATCCAGTTATGGGTCTAGCCTCAGCAACTTCCACCCCTGTACAGCTACCGTCAGAATACCAAGAATTCCAAGATGTTTTTCAGAAGGAACAGGCTAACACGTTACCTCCCCATCGGTCTTATGATTGCCAAATCGATCTGGTACCCAATGCTCAACTACCTTGTAGTAGGATTTATGCTCTTACGGAACCTGAGAACCTGCATCTGCGTCAGTATTTAGATCAGTACCTAGCCAATGGTTTTATTCGCCCGTCCAAGTCTCCTGTCTCCTCAGCTCTGTTCTTCGTGCCGAAAAAAGAGGGCGACCTTAGAACATGTATAGACTATCGCGCCCTAAATCAAATAACGATTAAGAATCGTTATCCTCTGCCCCTGATCCCTGAGCTTATCGACCAGGTGAAAGACGCTTGTGTGTACACCAAGTTAGATCTCCGAGGAGCTTATCACCTGGTGCGTATAAAAGAAGGCGACGAATGGAAGACTGCATTCCGCACCAAATTTGGGCTCTTCGAATATCAGGTGATGCCCTTCGGTTTGTGCAATGCACCTGCCGCCTTTCAGTACTTTATGAATGATGTTCTTCGGGAACTTATCGATGTCTGTGTCATTGTTTATATTGACGACATCCTGGTGTACTCTTCTTCAGAATCCGATCACAGAAAACATGTTAGGGCAGTTCTTGAGAAATTGCGCCAGCACAGACTATTTGCAAAGCTCGAAAAATGCGTTTTTCATACCACAGAAGTTGAGTTTCTCGGATTCATCCTGACACCTCAAGGAGTCCGAATGGACTCGTGAAAGGTGGACGCCATCCTCAAATGGCCATCTCCTAGCTCGGTGAAGGGAGTTCAGAGCATGCTCGGCTTCGCCAATTTCTATCGAAGATTCATCCCGGAATTTTCCCGAACAGTCCAACCCATCACAGCTCTCCTAAAGAAAAACAAACGCTTTGAATGGACTCTTGAGGCCGAACAAGCCTTTCAGGACCTGAAAACCAAATTCACCTCTGCACCTGTATTGAAGCACCCGCACCTAGATCTCCCTTACATTGTGGAAACCGACGCATCCAGTTCGGCCATGGGAGCTGTCCTGTCGCAAAGAGACCCAGAAACTAACCAACTACACCCTGTGGCCTTTTGGTCCAGGAAATTTTCTCCTCCTGAAATCAACTACACAATTACCGACAAAGAGTTACTAGCTATTAAATCTGCTTTCAAGGCTTGGCGTCACTACCTTCTTGGGGCAAGACACACCATCACCGTAATTACGGACCACAGAAATTTACAGTATTTAAAGACGGCCAAAGCTCAATCTTCACGACAACTCCGATGGGCTCTATTCTTTGCGGAATTTGATTTTGTAATTACCTATCGCCCTGGCTGCAATAATGGTAAAGCGGATGCCTTATCCCGGATTGGCATGGAAGAACCCAATTCGAGTTTAGAACCTGTGCCAATCATACCTGAACAAAGAATCTTAGGCCTAACTTCATTGCAAACTATTGAGGACATCCAAACGCAAGTAAAACAACTTCTAGACTCTTCAGCCTTACTGGAATGGAGTCAAAAGAGTCCTCATTACACCGTTAAGGATGATTTACCCTACTTCCAGGAGCGGTTGTTTCTGCCAAGTAAAGAATTGCAAGAACTTGTTATTGCCCATCATCATGAATCATTAATGGAAGGACACCCTGGTATCGCTAAAACGGAGGAAAAAATCAAACGCCACTTCTGGTGGCCTTCTTGGAGAAAAGACATAAAGTCTTTTGTATTGTATAGCGGAATTTGCGCCCAAAATAAGGGTCAAAAGAAAAGGCCAGCTAGCCTACTTTAACCCTTGGATATTCCACCGCCACCATGGCACACCTTGTCAATGGACTTTATAACTGACCTGCCTCCTTGTGCTGGTTATAACACTATCCTTGTAATTGTGGCTCTATTCTCCAAAATAGCCCACTTCATCCCTTTAAAAGGCTTGCCTTCAGCTTCCACCTTGGCTAAGGAAATTCTGGAGAATATAGTTCGCATACATGGTTTCCCTTCCATATTAGTCTCGGATCGTGGAACTCAATTTATCTCCCATTTTTGGAAGAAGTGTTGCCAACTAGCACAAATAGATGTGCGGTTATCCACCAGCCACCACCCCCAGACCGACGGACAAACCGAGAGAACCAATCAGACTCTCGAGCAATATCTTCGGTGCATGTTACACCAATCCGAGTCAAATTGGAAAGACATCCTTTGGATCGCAGAATATGCATACAACAATTCAGTGCATTCTGGAACCGGACAAACTCCTTTTTATACTTTGTATGGTCACCATCCTCGGACCTCTGACCTAGACCCACCTCTGACCCTGGAAATGCCTGCAGTAAATCATCTGCATTCCACAATAACCCGAGCCTTCAAAGAAGCTGCAACTCATTTACAGCAAGCCAAGAAAAAGTATAAAGAAAACGCTGATTTGCACCGAAGTAAAACTCCTCCTTACCAAGTAGGAGACCAGGTATGGCTAGCAACGAAACATTTACCCCTCAAGGGCCCGCGAACCTTCAATCCCAGATTCATAGGACCTTATCCCTTCAAGGCTATAATCAATCCCGTGGCCTTTAAACTGGATTTACCGTCTAACATGCGTATTCATCCAGTTTTTCATGCATCACTTTTGAAGCCAGTACAACCAGGGACCCGACTGTCCAAGCCTCCAGACCCAGTTCAAATTGAAGGGGAATTGGAATTCGAAGTTAAAGACATTTTAGACTCCAAGGTGTTAAAGTCAAAACTCTTCTATCTTGTTGACTGGAAGGGATATGGACCTCAGGAGAGATCGTGGGAGCCTAGTAACCATGTTCACGCACCTCGATTAATACAAAGGTTCCACCGGAGATTTCCGAACAAGCCAAAACCCCCAGAGGGAACAACCTTGGGAGGGGCCTTGATGGGGGGTACTGTCATGATGCCTACCTCCAAGGAGCCCGGTCTGACCCAGCAACCCCAGAGGCAGGCATCATTCCCCCCACGGAAGTGCCAGCGGGCCCAAGCTGGGGCCCTTTGGACACAGTCCTGGCGCCTTAGGCGCCAGGCTCATGTTAGACCCCTGTCCTGGCGCCTTAGGCGCCAGGCTCATAAAGCTAGACATGTGTTCAAGTGTTTTAATGTGCACTTACCTGATGCAGACCATGCTGCTACATCCAGGCCCTCTTGAGGCCTGAATGGAACTACTTTACCTGTGGGACTACTTTCCACCTGGGTGTGGTCGGGGAAGGATACATACCTGATCGGTGGAAGGATACATACCTGGAATTTCTTCCAAAGCTATTTAAACCGCGCCTGATCAGCAACTCACGCTTCGCGTTGTTCTGCTCCTCGCAGCTGGACGCTCACCGTGTCAGCTCCTGCATCTGGACTTCAGCCACGCCTGTCAGCATCCTGGGTCGCCTGCAAAGGGAGATAAGAGAGAATTGGGGAGAAAGAAGACCTTAACAGCTAAAGCTGCATCATGGAGACATCACACCGACGATCCAGAAAGGGAAGACATCATTTTAAAAGCATTTCGCTTCGATCGCTGCAGCGCTGCATTTCACTCACCTTTCCTGGGCGCCTCCATCTTCAGCAGCGATCATCCGGATCCGCACCCACTTCTCAGAGCCTAGAGAGAAAAAGACAAGAAAACAAGGTGAGAGAAGGAAGGGAATAGGAAAGGCTCAGTTTCCTTCTAAGACTTACCTGTTGGGTTATTCCCATTTCATTTCGGGTCCTGCCGCTTCCTGGCATTCCGGACCCCGGCCCCTATGGGGAAAAAAGACAAGGACATTGAATGAGCGAATGCAAAGACATTACCTGAACGCTCATCCAGAACTTACCTGTCATTTACTGGAACTGCACGTTTCACTTCGGGTCGGCGCCATATCTCCGGCATTCCGAACCCCGGCCCCTAAGGGGAAAAAAGACATAAGCATTAGCGCTTGCTGCAATAAGACAATGAACATTATTATTAAGCTTGAACTTTTGAACTTGCAACAGAACTCTTACAGCGCCTCACCTGAATAGTCAAGCTTATTTTGAACTCCCATCAAACCTCAATCCAGTGAAGTAACTGGGTTTCAACGCGCCCCTGCATCAGAAGCAGGATGGAGAACTCATCCTTCCAGACCCTAAGGTGAGACTTCACGGGGAATCGTGGAAGGGTATTGTGGAGGGCTGGAAGGGAGTGGGAGGCTTGAGCATTATTCCATCAGTAGGTAATACTCCCTTTTCACACACAGGGGAATATTCCTGCGATCCAGAAAAGACCAGAGTAGAGGGGCCCTTCCAGTCCATCTTCAGAGTCCTGCGCTTCACCACTGAAGAAGCATCAGCACTCGAAGCCAGACCTGCGCCTCTGTGGGAATCAGGTGAGCGTGACAACATCTCAGATAGTACTCTTGGCTAAAAATAGGTACCATTTTTTTTTTGCAACAAGATTTGGCAAAAGTACCAAGTGTACTATGGACTAGCGTCCCCCACGATGTAGGTCTGCTGAACGGGATTGGAGCAGTACAAATAAAATCGAAGGAAGGGTCAATTTTACCCCATAAACAGTATCCCATGTCAAGAGAGGTAGACAAAGGTTTTCATGAAACAATTTCTGCCTTGATGCAACAGGTTATCATTGTGTCATCTGAATCCCCATATAACACGGCAGTGCACCCAGTGAAAAAGTGAAAGGAGGATCTTGCAGATTCATACAAAATCAACGCCCCTTAAACAATATTGTGGGGGCGGAGGTTACAGTTGTGCCCAACCAGGCAAAAATTAATGTGTAACATACCACCTACCGCTACACATTTTACAGTGATTGACTTAAAGAACTCCTTCTTTTCATTTCCATTGCATGTAGACTCTCAGTATCTTACAGCATTTACATATTGCAGGATTGGGCTCCAACACACAGGACTCCCACAGAGGTACAGTGAGTCCCCCAGTATCTTCGAGGCAGTGCTACAGATGTACTTGGAAAATGTAAAATCACCCAGTACAATTATACAGTATGTTGATGATTTGCTAGTGTGCAGTACCACACAGGAGAAGTGCAGGGCAGACTAATTGACATTATTAACAGTATTGGCTGAGAAAGGATACAATGTGGACAAAGGAACATTGCAGTATTGCCAGGAAGAAGTATTATATTTTGTCCAGATAATATCAAAGGAAGCTAGGTGGGTGACACCTGACAGAGCAGAGGCAATTATACAAATGCCCCACCAAGAGACATTTTAAGAGTTACAGCAATTGCTAGGGCTATGTAATTATTGACGCATGTGGGTCATTGATTATATCATGCACGTTTGGACATTTTTAGAAAAATTAAAGGAAGCACAAAAAGAGAAGAGCTCCATAATGTGGACAGACAGGATCATCAATGTATTTGAGGGCCTGAAAGAAACAGTAAGTACAGCTCCTGTGCTCAGAATATCAAATGGATATCTGATGATGGCTGTCCTTACACAGACTACTTCAATGGGGCACAAACCCTTGGCATATTAACGTGGGATCTTAGATCCAGTGATGGGAGGACAGTTTCCATGTGAACAAGCACCGGCTGCAGCGGCCTTTGCAAGAGAGAAATCATCTGCAATAACGATGGGCTGCGCAGTAACATTGCATGTAGAGCGCGCCCTGTTTGCTGTTCTTGAAAAACCAAAGTCAACGCTCACTACACAGCTGGCATCTGCTCAAAAGATCATCATGTCCAATCCCTCAATAAACATTGTTAGATGTTTCACTGTGAATCCTTCGAGATGGACTGTTGAACCATTAGAGGGAGGAGATTGTGTTCATGACTGTTCTACATATACTGACATTCATGACGATGTACCCCCCCAATAAACAAAACGCAGTTACAGGGGGAATAGGTTATCCTTGTTGATGGATAGTTGATGATAGATCAGAGCAATGGATTGAGGCATTCAGGAGCAGCATGTAATGAGTAGGGGTGAGCAAGCATCATATTAGCATTACATTGTTCTGCACAGGTAACTGAGTTACTAGCAATGATTTTAGCATTCAAAGAGCACGAGGACAGGCAGTAACGATATATCTGATATATTCTGACTCTGCCTACGTGATTTCTACAGTATACCCAGGACTGTCATGGTGGGGAAGGAGGGTCTTTCAGCGCGCATAGGGCACACAAGTACAGCATGCCCCATTGTTAAGAGGATTACTAGATTTAATGGCATATCTCACTGCAGATGTCGTGATGAAGTGTGCAGTCCATACAAAGGGCACAGACTTAATTTCTTGTAACAAAGCAGCAGAGGCAGAAGCAAAAAGGGTAGCATATTTGCCACAAATAGAGATAATAATCGCCCCACACAAAATAATGCTCAACATGTAGATGGAAGAGTGCTATAATGCATTACCTTTGACACAAATATTGGAACTGCAGGGACACGCACCACAGACAGAACAGGATCTGTAGATAAAGCAGGGTTACTTATTATATCCCACCAACCTGGTGTGGTGATGAGATAACGCAGAGAAAGCTGTAATGCCTCTCAAGTTGGTTATAGTAGCGTTAGAACAGTTACATTACCCGACACACACCACAAGGGGAAATGTAGCAGCAGATATTTCATAACACTTGTTCATCCCAAACCAGCAGGAACATATTGTGAAATGGTATTTTCAATTGTGCCACGTGCCATCAAAATAATGCTGGACATATCCTGACAATGGTGAGAGAAGCAATACCCCATCCCCTATATGCCAATTTCGGAATGTGCATATAAATTATGTTGCTATGCTCCAAAGTTGTAATGGATACCCAGTATCACAAGCTGTAAAGACCCTGGAGGGCTAACTGGACTCTGTCCTCTCCATGAACAGGCAGGTCAATGCAATTGTATCAACCTCGGCCTATCACTCCAAACTGATCAACGCAGCAAGACTATATCTCACTGAACAAAACTGTTTTACCAATGCAAGAGCCATAATTGGATTTAGATTAGACTAACTGCAATGCCCTCTTTCTAGGGACTTCCATCAAAAACCTTACCAAACTCCAGACAGTCCAGAATAGTGCCCTTAGGGCAGCCACTGCCATTTACAAAAGGGAACACATATCTGAACCCAGGAAGCAAGTCCACTGGCTCCCCATTAAAGAGAGGATAGTCTTTAAAACCCTTGCCCTAACATATAAATGTGTCCATAACCGGGCACCCCTGTACCTGGCATAAAGAGTTGCCAAGCCGGTCTCCACCAGACCCACAAGAATGGCCTACGCCAATAGGATCTCCATTCCTAAAACTATGAGAGTTTGAGTAGGAGTATCTAGTTTCCCAATTCTAGCAGCAACACATTGGAACGCCATGCCCCCCCAGGTCCAAAAGGTGGAATCTCACTTAGCATTCAGGAAATTAATCAAAACCTTGCTGTTCACCTAATCACCTTTACCCTATGAATGTTGTTATTCTCAAATCTGACTATTTGTGTACTGCTCACTGGAACTATATCACACTCATTGTAACCAAGAGCCAAATTCCTCTACGTAACCAAGACTACCTAATGTAACCAAGACAATCTCGTATCACACTCACTGTAACAAAGAGCCAAGAATCCTTCTGTAACTAAGACAACTATGTGTAAGTAAGACAATCTCTGTAACAGTGCCTTGATGCCCGTAGGCTGCTTGTGCGCTTTGCAAATACAAATAAATAATATATGATCGTGGTGGTGTGTCCCTTTCCATGATGGATAAAAGCAGGACCATGTACCCATGCAGACGCCAAGTGGCTGCTAAATTCCTCGTAATTGAGGTATTCCCCTGAATGGGAGTGTGCAAAGTACTGTGGTCAGATAACAAACTACACTTTACAAATTAGTTGTTTTCTGTAACATCCCTGCTTGGCATTAAGCACAATCGTTGTTCTGCTTATCACCCCCCATGCCCACAGTGTTGTGTAACATCTAAATGGCGTGTTGAAGGAATGCATTGCAAAATTGAGAGATAAGCTAAAAATAAAATTGGTTGCACTGCCTTCCCCTGGCTCTTTTTGCACTACACAATAAGCCTAAATCAGACCTGCACCTCATGCCCCATTAAATAGTGTTTGGCAGAAGTATGCACGTCCCCATTCCTCCTCCCACGCATGTTTGATTGGATGCAGAGAGTTCTGCCACTGTGCTAGGCAAAGGAATGCATGATTATTTGACTGTCATGACTACATTTCTCGAAGGACAAAGGTGCGGCAGGGGGCACGAAGCAACCACGACAACAGAGAAGGAATTGTAGATGTAAATGTTGTAGTACCTCCTTTGCAACTTTTCACAGGTGATTAAATATATGTGCGCAGCTTTATCCACAAGTGGCACAAGCCACAATTCAAAGGAACGTTTTTTCTGTCCAGTATGCAACCCCAACCATTGTAAAATTGTGCAGAAAGAAAGCATGGGAGCATATAGGTGCTGTGGAAAGATTTATAGGCACATTCCCCCTGTCAGATAAAGAGGAGCCAGAAGAAGAAGTGACCAGACCACAGACGAGAGCAAGAGTGAGAGTTAGAGCTGACCAGCAATGTGACGCAACACTCCAAAAGAATTTATTTTTTGAGAGCAAAAGAGACTGTCTGTTTAATATCTCAACTTGTGTGGAGGAGAAGATATTTGGAGAAGATGGACTCCATCAGCATTATGTATGACTTTTGGTTTGCCTACGCAATGCCAGTAACATATTTTGTGATAATAGTATTAATGTAGCTGTTAACATGAGCAAAGAAAATACACAAGTTAGGAGAGATGTGAGTAATGACAAATACTTGCTGCGAGAACGCCTTTTAAATTTTATATTCAGAAAATAAATAACCTTTGGTACAAGCACATGACCAAGGTGGGAAAGGAGAAATCGGATGAAAATTGCTTTGTATGCTTACTCCATCTGTACACCTTGAGTGTATCAAGATTGTTCATGGCTAAGGAAATACCAATGAACAGAGCATATTGCATTATGAAAAATACGGGGACAAGTCCAGTGAAGTTCAGCTTCCTTAAAATGGGTGACAAAAGCAGAATCACTTTATGAAAATAATTTTAATAAAGAAAAGAAAATGTTGAAGAAGGTGATGAAATATACACTATCAGGGCTGCGAAGGGACGAAGTAAAAGTAACTGATCATCCATTGTTGAAATGTATTGACAATCAAAGGAACAAGATTCCTTTTTGCTGGGACAGACTGCAGTTACACATATCAGGGGAAGTGTTTACAATTCAGGGTTTGGTAGAAGGTATAAGGGGATGTAGAGCAGAAGCACTAATAGGATATTTGTGGAGACCTGTAGAAAATGCTAATAAATTATGCCAAGAAGAATGGCAAGAATATGCCAGACTGTTAACGTGGTTGGAGGATGAAGTAGGACCAGTGCACATTATAAGAATAGAAAATTCATTGCTGTGTTTCAGAAATATTGACACTCTGCATTTAGGGAACAATGGAGGATGCAAACACGTCATGGATATGTCAGACATGAAAGAAGGCACAGCAGTACTAATCAACGACTATTGGGCCTGTGTTTTAAAGGCTTATATTCAGCTCCCGCCAAATTGGGGTGGCACATGCTCACTAGTAGTGTTACATGCAGAGGCACTAGTGGTGCCTCAAAGTGATGTTGTGCAAATAGGAGACTACCCTATGGTGAAAAGGGAAAAGAAAGAAAAGGTAAACGAAACACTACAACACACAAAAAGAGAGAATTATTTCTCTGGAAAATCTAACGGACAATATCCCATCTGAACACAGGCTGTTCAGCAAGGCATCAATGTTCTTTGTGTCTCTTCTCGCCCCTTGCTTGCAAATCCCAGCAAATGCCAAATGGTTGCAGAAAACTAGATAGGAGCTACTGCAGTCAATTAATGCCACAGAGAAAGGGCTCAGTGCAATTAAGGAGGAGCTGAGAACTATCAGATTGATGGTTCTCAAAAACAGATATGTCCTTGACCTCCTTCCTCACTGCCAAGGTGGGTGGCATCTGTGCAAAGATCCGCTCAAGCTGTTGCAGATTCACACTAGCACACAATGAGCAGAATGTGAGCTTGACAGAAGCAATAACTGAACTGCAAAATGTTCACATTAAAAGGGCTCAGGAAACTAGTGAGGTTGAAGATGAGGAATGAGTTATGGCTCTGTTCTCATGTGTGCCTGCCTGGCTAGGTAACACATTCAAAATAATAATAGAAGTTCTGTTGTTGGCACTAACAGGTCTCTGCATCCTGCATATGATATTAGCACAGTGTATGAACAATTATTTTTCACCTGGTAAGTGAGCCTTTTTTCCCACACTTACATGTGTTTTGCTGTGTGTGTTTTACATTTTTATTGTGTTCATATACTGTGGAGCCTCACCTACTCCATAGGCATCATCTTTTTACTGTGTGTTACACAGCACTTTCAGTCCATTTTCTGAGACTGACTACTGTCTCTCAGAACATGTAAAGTTGCCATTGACTTTATTAGTCTCTTTTAAAACTCACAGACCCAGTACAAACTATCTTACATAGAGTTCTGGAAGGGGTTGATACTACCCCCTGTTGTCTGTTTCTCTTGGAACATTGTGTGTTCCCTTTTCATTAAGACTTGGCTGGTGGCAGTGGTAACTACCCTATTTTTCCTACCGCAGTTATCTTAAATAGCCCTGGTATTGTTTTAGGCTATCTTGGTAGCCTCAAACTTAAACCCGCTGGACCATATATGTTTTTATATGGTTCTGGCTTGGTTTATTCACCATTTCTTTTTGTAAAAGTCTTTCTCGTGTTTTACTCTGCACGCCAAACCAGGTCTGGTTCCTTTGTTCACTGACCTTTCGCTGGCTTTTGCACAGAAGCCCTCCTTAGGCGCCTGTATGTCTGAGGGGGACAGGATGTGAGGGAGGGGTTTAGGACTCCCTGCACAGGGTCTCCTTGCAGACCCATGTCGCACTCTGATATGATTGGCTGTGGTGACTGTCCCGGCGGGACAGCCACCCTGCTGTGTGATTGACAGCCAGGCTGTGTGAATGGGGGGAAACTGCATAAAAAGCAAGTCTCTGGCTCTGGAAAGATAGAGTTGCCAATAGATCGAGTAAGCCGAGGAGAAGCTGACAGAAGAGGACCTCTACCACGACTGAACCACCCAGTGAAGCCCTGCTGGGGGTCCGAATCTTCAAACTTTGATGGCAGGGAAGATCTGCAAGGAATCGTCTCCCCTTGAGCTGGTGGGAACAACCAGTTCACCGAACTGCTTGCCAGGCCTCCCTTCTCTGGTCAAATTTGCTGTACAGAGCTACAGTGAACCGGATAGCCAGGAGGAACGGACCATGTTTGCATTTTAAGGAGAGCACCTTTTATTTGTCGCTTTGACCTGCTGCTGGTTTCTTTCCTGGGCAGTGCAGGACCCTCCAGTCTTCCTCCTTCTTGTCAATCCGACAGTGGCTTCAGGAACCGTGAGCCTGCAGGACCTGCCAGGAACGTCTGCCTCAGCTACAGCAATCTTCTGCTTTAAAGCTACTGTACTAACCCGGTTGTTCGTTTTGTACAGCCGGGGTGAATGTGTGTGAAATCTTTCGCCAATCTGAGGGCTTGTTCTTCTCCATTCTTTAAAGTAACTTTTCGTCCAACCAACTTTGTTCTCAACTCTTGGCAAAGACTTAACCGCAAACTACTCTGAACTGTGTGATCCTCTGCAAAGACTTTGGTCCATTGACTTTTGGGCCAGGCCCCTTTAATTTGATTTCCTCACTGTAGTTCTTTTTTCTAGATTGCCCTGCTTACTTATTTGTTGGTGCTGCTCAATTTCTGTCTAACGTTGTTTTTCTCTCCCTTTTAAATTGCTGGAGTGCCATTTTACTCACGCTTCATTTTGAGCCTAACTTGTCCAGAATCTATTGGGTGCGGTGTAGTGTATTAGTAACGTGATTTTTCAACTGCTTGATAATAGTGAAATGTTTAATAACTGATGTGTAAATAAATGTATATTCTTTTTCTCAGAAACCTTGAGTCAGTGTTTGTTTGAATCATAGTAAATGCTGTCCTTTACTCTTGAGATAAGTCTGGCTGCTCAGCTATCGCTACCACTTTACTGTGTAGTACAGACTTGTACCAAAGGTGAATTTGTACTGTCACTTGTAGTACTAATTGTGTGTGGTGTTCCCAAAGGGTACTGCATATAGTTCTGCCTAACACCCTGCAAGGTCTCAATTCTGAAATGCTGCATCCTGACATAAAATCGCTAAACATACAATTCTAGTCCTCACGATGCTCAGACAGTAGATCATGCACCAAGGTCAGTGCACCGAGTGGAATTCTGCTTAGAAACTGAAACCACACTGAAGAGGGATGGGTAAAATCTCCCTCTTTTCCCCCACGGGTGAAGCATATGATGCTGAAGAGGAACTGAAGATATTGTCACCGTCCATACTATTTCACACCAATCTCCAGTGCTCCAATCATTGACAAGTACATCCTGAGGTACCCACACAGCAAAACGTACAGACCAGGAGCTATAAAGGCCCTACCCAGGGTGGATGAAGACATTCATGTGGCAACTAAGGAGACTTCAATTGACATTATTGACTAAAGCGCCAAGGGTCCACGTTACTGATGTTGTTAGAGACACCACGATTTAGCAGCATTAGACAAGAAGCACACATGCCATCTGCACAATAAAACATACAGACACCCGAATACACAAAGAACAAAGATGTGCAGCTCTATAGTTAGAGGACAGACACATATACATATTGTCATTGCTTTATTATTTTGTCACTAACTTAATGGCAGCAATGCAGAAACCGCAAGAAGCAAGAGATCCTGACTGAATGCTTGCAGATGCTTATATGCAAGTTAACCTTATGTAACTGCAGGAGCACCCATGGGACCTGACAGTTCAGTGTGATTAACAATTGGAAAATATAGAATAGCATGAACGAGCAGAAGACATGGTATGGCTTTGGAAATCACAGCAGGCCACAGACCCTTGCCGAGAGCTGAGCTGAATTAAGGCAGCACAGGAGAGCAAACGTGTGAAACGAAGCTGACTGCCAAGGCCAGTAATACAAGTGACATTCCATTTTCTGAACGACAGTAACACCAGCTGCAGTAAAACAAATAATTCCGCAATATGCAGACCAATTCAGAGCTCAGAAGGGGCTCAAACATGGTCTCAGGAACGTGACTCGCCAAGCTTGGATGGTGAATCTAAACTGGCACTGGGAAGAGAAGCTATCTCACGCCACCAGACATAAGCTTGCAACAAAGCCGTTACAGCAAGAAGACAAGAGTTGCATGATATGAACAGCACTCTCATAGACTATGGTGGTGCGCACAAGTTACAATGCAGACACATAGTAATACTATTACCTTGAAAATGTACACCTCAATCTGAGAACCATTTCAGATCCCACACCTGGAGGCGCAAGCTCTAGCCAATCACAGTTCAGTACCCTAGGGGTGGGTAGCAATGGGCATGAACCAATGGTAAGATCCTCACACTGCAACATTGTGTGGAATTATATAATCAGGGACGGGCCATGCCAGCCACTTGACATGCGAGAGCCAGTGAACTAACATGTACAGGGTCCACTATAGGTGGAGTATCAGTCAATGCCCAATCCCAGGCGATGATAGGTTTGCTGGGGAAGGGCACAGGTTGTGACAATGGCATGACGGAATGTGCCCTCAAAACTGCCCTGCGAGGCAGGGATCACTGAGACGTCCATGGAATGGTCTTCTTTCTTTGTACTGATCCCTGTTGGTTTTGGCTGTAATAAACCGCCGTTCAACGTGCTGTCTGTCTGAGCCTGCGTTCCATTTGGGAAGGGTAGGTGTTGGGCCTTCCATGAGGTCTGAGTCAGTGAACTCCTAGTAGCCCTCGAACCTACCTGGGAGTTTGTCCCAACAAGCTGGTAGCAGAGGATTGTCACCTGCACCAGCCCGTCACTAAACTGACTCCTTCGCTGCTGAACCTGAAAGGCTGTCGGACGCTCGCATATTACAAGAAGACGGGAATACACGTGCCCGTTTAAAGATTGGCGGGAGCCTTTTGGAAATCATCCCACCCGAGATCGGTGAGTTGTCCAAGCAGACCAGGACGGGAAACTGTGCGCCTTGACGGGGAGTTGGCAGCCAAGCAGTGTCAGCGTAAAACGGAACGTAAGTATTGGTCCAGACTAACACTATAAGCAATTGTGGGTGTGAGGGAGGGCATTGAGTATTGTGGGGTGTTGTTTAGCAGTGTGAGCATTGACAACGAATGTTCTAGTAGTGTCAAAGTATTGTATAGCACTGTTGTAGTGTGTAGGGATAAGATATGATATTTGATTTATATCGCGCCTATGCACAAATGTTTCAAGGAGCAAAGGTAGAAGTCCCTTTTCTATGTTTAGTGCACATTCGCCGTCGTGGCCAAGAGTTTTGATGAATAAGGATACTAACTTGAAAGTCATGGATGACAGAAGCTTTGTGAATTAAGCTATTCCTGTGAATTGGGCGTTTTAGCTCAGGTCATAGATGATGGTATTCCTGTGAGGGTTAGCTGGAACTATCCTAGATTGTGGAAAGTGAATTGACTGGTTAAGTCTCCTGGAGAGAGACGTTTCACATGTCAGGCGATGCAACAGGTGCAGTTCAATCACAAGAGAATATTGGTATACTCTGCCTGGAGAGCAGGAAGACAGCTGTGGGGTTTGTGTGGGGTTGGAGTAATGGGTTATTGTTGTGCGTGCATGATCATCCATTTACCTCTATTATGAACTTAGATTGGTGACATCACCCTTAGGTTGGTGCATAGGATGCAGAGTTTTGACGGTGAGGAGCTAGTGTTGTGAACTTGGGGTTGGCAGATGAGGTGAACCAGTGGCGGTGCGCAAGAAGGCGCATGCACAGGATTGTGGTTGTGTGCCTGATGATGCAGTCATTGTAAAGGCGGGGTGTGCGTGGAGTATGCCTGATAAGGTGCAGAGCTAGAGAGGCTCTTAGAAAGTACTATTGGTGTCTTGTAACCCCTTTATTTTTGAACATCGGATTATCGAAATCCTCAACTTGAGGTCAGGTAAATGGTATTGAAATGTACCAGGGTACTAGTGGGGAGTAACCCCCCTTCAGCACTTGTATAAAACATCACCACCTTGTAAAGAAAAGCTTTGTGAGTATAGTATAGAATGGTTCAAAAGTACAGAAGGTAAATTAACAAAGCCTTGGCCACCGTGTGGGAGTTTCTTCAAGGACGTGCAGCAATCACTATTGACACACATACAGGATGCTTATAAGGGGAAGAAATTGGCAAAACGCATGGACATATTTGAGTTGTGGCACATGTTTCAGGAGGGAGAGGGAGACACTGCAAGGCGCCAGTGGCTGCTACGCCAGCAGGAGGTGAATGGCGAAGAGACCCGTCCCTCCACACCTCCTCTGGCCCCTCCAAGCATACTATCTGATGACACAGATGATGAACAGGAAATGTATCCGATGAGAGAACTGAGGGCAGCAGAGGGGTATTCAAATCTGACATACAGACCACCACCATACACTAAACAGGATAATCAGACGGGTGCGGGACAGCCAGTCAGTAGCGAAGGGGTGAGCTGTGAGGCAGAGCAGTGTGCAAGGGAAGAGTTGGGGAATTTAAGCACGAGCGAATGGATAGCTGCGCAAGTGCTCTTAAAGCGTAAGGGGCAGACAGATGGGGATGCAGAAGGGTGACTGAGGCCATACAGAAACTGGAGCGGGACCGCAGAGCGACCAACTGGAAGAATTGATGGAAGAGAAAGACAGAAAGGAGAGTAGCAGGGAGGTGAGACTAGAGCGGGAGGACAGAGAACAGAGGAGAGAGGAGAAGCTGAAGCAAGAAGACAGGGAGCGGAGAAGCGAAGAAGAGTGGGAGCATTTGGAAAGGGAACGAGAAGAAAGGATAGAAAGGGATCTCAAGAAAAGGAAGAGAGCCAAAAGAGAGATGAGGGAGAAAAGGGAGAGAGAACTGCAGAAGGTAGAGAGGCAAAGAGAGATAGTGGAGCAAGAAAGACGCAAGTTAGCAGAGAGGGAATAGAGGAAGTTGCAGTTACTGGCAAGGGAATGAGCACGTAAGGAGGAAAATAACAAGCAATAAGGGTGGTAAGGATGCAGGTAGCGCTAGAGTGGGAAATTACTAGGTCCGGGGAGGATGGAAGGGCAGAGCAGGCCAGCACGTGTTCACGAGGCTGGAGCACAGCGAAGGAAGCGGGACGAGCCTAGGGGGCTGGACAGGAGGCAGCAGGTATAACTTGGTGGATATCGATCTCAACACAAGGCATAACACAGACTTGACATCAAGGAGATTAAGCTTTGCTGACGACTTTTGCAGCAACATGGACACAGGATCTGACAATGACAAAAAGCACAGAGTGGACGAGGGAGAGGACCATGGGGAGTCACAGCCCACAAGGGCAGACAAAAGGACCTCATGGGAAGCTTGGGCTGACAGACAAAGAGACAGAGGGGTCAGCGCTTTGGAAAGAGCGCAGCAGGGGGATGAAATGTACACCACACACAACACATAAGTTAATTGACTAAGGGATCTTCCAAGACGTAGGAGGGGGGAGACTGCACTAGCCTGCCCATGAGAACGATTGTCTAGGGCCTATGATGACATCAAAAGGGTACCCACATTAGAACCAATAGATGTATGCACAGACATTGAAGATGCGAGAGGGCCTCGACAAATTAGACTGTACTGAAGGACACTGGAAGAGAGGGCAGCTTATTCACAGATACCCTTATAAGAGAGAGGGGGGTCAAGACCTCAGTACATGCCTTGGAAGCACACTGACAAGGAGAATGTGACGTGCAGGTTACCATCATTGAGCGCAGCAGCGGGGAAAATTGATTTATGAGATGGAAAATATGACAGCGGGTCACCGGCTAGAAGTGTGTGACTTATAGGGGCTCTTAGTATCACTACTACGTGACGCAGCTAATACGTGTGGAAGAGGGCGGGGTTCTCCGGGGTGACGACACAGAATACAGAGCACCATGGTGCACTATTCACACCATGTAGGGCAGCGGTGTGGCAAGCATTGCAAACACAATACCCAGACATGCCAGACATTGGGGCAATTACGTCACGCAAAATGAGGGATGACGAAGACCCTGTGAAGTACATTCAGGTGATTTAAGAGATTGGTGCCTCGAAATTCGAGAGCCTTGGGAAAAACCACAGCTATATTTTATCACATTTTAGTGCAGGGACTACCAGAACCAGTACAGAAGAGCTTGAAGAAATTGCTAGGAATGGAAGGTATGGTCAGAAATATAACTCACACTAGTGTACCATTGCAGATTGTGGAAGGAGAAGGTTAAACAAAAGGCAGAAGACAGGAAGGCAGATGAGGCCAGGTTAGTGCAGAGGAAGCTATCGAAATATGCAATGGAGGGGGCAGCGATAACCAGGATCTCCCCACCAGTGCAGACACAGCAACAATACCAACAGCCACCACAGTTTGCACCGCCCATAGGAGGAGGGTATATGGGGCAGGGCAATCCACTGCAGGGATTTCGGGGAAGGGGAGGTTTACATAGGGGGCGTGACTTTGGGCCACAGATGCACCACAATGAAGGGGGATTTTGGGGTTATGGGTAACAGATGCAGCAAGGCCCAGGAGATATGTCAGGGGGGGCTCCCAGGGCAGGGAGGGAGCCACCACAGTGCTGGGCATGGGGACAGCTAGGACATATTTAAAGAGCATTCTGGTTCAGAGGGACACAGCAGAACTATGGAGACCAAGGCCAGCAGGTGTATTAAGGGGGCCAAGAAGATTATTATATGCCAGATCAACAACCACAATGACTGATGAAAGGTACATATCAGCAAATGCCACACGCCCAACCACGAGCACAACCATGAGCACAGGCACAACCACAGGTTGCAGACATAAGCACCACAGATGGCAGACCACTACCATGACATTTACAGTCACCACAGATCAGGGGAACAACACAACCAATTAACACAACTACAAGACGATGACACGTCACCACCCACAGACACAATGGCCACAGTACCAGTCAACAAGTGGGAGAGGTTACCATGGTGGGGAACAACCCCTTCATAGGAAACAGACTATCTATGTATCCCCAATAGGGCAGCCCACAGACGAACTTGATGTGTCCCATCCTGTCGATCACACCCAACCCTGCAGAGGAACTGGACATAGGGGTGGCGATAGGTGACAAAACCTTTTCCTTTCTTGTTGACACTGGAGCAAATAGATTTTACATAATGGAAGGAGTAGTTAAGTTGTCAGGCGATGCCATGAACACTCAAAGATTCTGTGGGGCTTGGGAAGTAGTTTCTTTCACTGATAACATCTCCTTATCTATAGGAGATCACGACATATCACTACCTTTGGTTTACTCTCGACAGATACCTGTAAATATGTTGGGAAGAGAGATCATGAGCAGACTAAACATGACCATTTCATTTACATACAAAGGCATAATAGGCACAACACCAGGCATACACATGTTGAATGTGAGACAGATCGTTCAGGCATATTGTGGATGCACGGTACCGAAGGGGGTGCTAGTAGACCCCGAAATGTTCCTGTATGGGAAAGACATTGTCGTTGCCTGGATGCCAGGGATTGCAGGGAAGGTGTGGCAAGTACCAAATGAGTATTTGTTCAGGCCAGAGACACCACTAGATGAGCAACAAATAACAACAGTGTCCATTGAGACTGAGGCAGTGTTGGCACGGGAGGATTGGATTGCAGTACATGCAGTGGATGACACAGGAAGGTCCTGGGGAGCAATAATTGCAGTTGCAGAAGGGTGCAGGCTCACAACAGTGACAGTTGAGGAGCTATTCAGAGACGAGAGACTGGAATTGGAGATGGTGTTCAAAATGAGTGTAACCTGTTGGTTGCAAATCCACTACAGAGACGTACCACAGAGAATGGTGATGGCGCTGGAGGCACCGCCCACAATCTGGCAGGAGGACATGGCCAAGGTACCAGACAGCTTATGGACCACAAGTCCTTATGACGTGAGGTGCATAAGGAGCATAGGGGGAATGAAGATTAAACTGAAACCAGGAACAATTTCGCCAAGAGTGAAACAGTACAACCTAACCAAGGAGGTAGATGAGGGCATCTTTGAGACAATCAACACCCTCATTGGTACTCTGGTACCATCAGAATGTCCATGCAACACAGCAGTGTACCCCTGGTACAAGGCCAACAGGGGGTCATGGTGTTTTATCCAGTACCTAAGACCTCTTAACCATATTGTAGACCCAGAGTAACCGATAGCAGTAAACCCGGTGACAATTGTGTGTGGCATTCCAGCAGAAGCCACCTGTTTCATGATCATTGACTTAAAGAATGCATTCTTCTCAGAAACATTACACCCAGACTCACAAGACCTAACCAGCTTTGTGTACCAAAACCAGAAGTGGAAACACACTTGTTTGCCACAGGGGTACTGTGAGTCACCATCCATCTTTAACAAGGTGATACAGATGGATTTAAGCAGCATGCCATGCAGACAGAAAGTACTGTTTTTCAGTATGAGGATGTAATTTTGAGAGACAGAGGATCAGTGCAGACAGGACTCAGTACACATGTTGACAGTTTTAGCATACAAAGGGTACAAGGTGGACAAGGCCAAACTTCAGTACTGTCAGAAGGAGGTGTTGTACATTGGACAGGTGATATCTGATGATGGCTGACACATTGCCCCAAAGAGAGCAGAGACAATACACAACACACAACACACTCCAGCCCAAGACAGTAATCCAAATGCAGCGATTCCTGGGGTCATGCAATTACTGCAGAGCATGGGTTTCGATTACAGCACACACACAAGGCTACTATTGACTGCACTAAAGGAAGCCCAGAAGGGAACAAAGACACTGACATGGACAACAGACATGACTGAAGCTTTCGAGGAGCTGAAGGAAGCCATATGCGCAGCTCCAGTGTTACAGACTCCAGACTACAAAAATGAATTTTTCCATTTCTCCCGCACTGACGGTGCAGTGATGAAGGCGGTGCTGACTCAGAAGATAAGCATGGACTGCCAATTGCTTACTACAGTGGACAGCTTGACCCAGTGATGAGAGGGCATTACCCATGCGAACAATCCTTGGCTGCAGCAGCCTTCGCAATGGAAAGGTCATCAACAGTGACAACCAGTGATCGAAGTGAGCGGGAGCGGTTGGGAACGGTGCTCCTCTACCTTTTTAAATTATGTTTTACTGTTCCTATACTTTTATTTTTAAAAAGAAAGCATTCTGGAATAGTTTCTTTTTAAGATAAAATTATAGGAAGAAGTTGAAACTTGCACTTTCAGTGCACTGCACTGAATGCTCCCTTAAATAGCAGGTGCCTGTGTTTGTGGGTTTTTATTGTGTGTGGGAGGGAGCGTGGTGATGGTTTATATGAGGAGTGGGTGCTGGCCAGCAGGAAACATAGTTCCACTACTTCTTTTTGTATACTTTGACCACTGATGACAATCGAGTGCACCACCACTCTTTATGTGGAGCATGACCTTTTTGCGGTCCTGCACAAGTCAAGAGCAAACTGACCACACAAAGAGCATCAGGGTATGAGGTGATACTATCAAAGGTAGGACTGAAGATGCAGGGCAGTTAACCCAGCACTATTCTTTGCAGATGTCTACCACCCAGGAGACTATGCCCATGACTGTACAAGGAACATACTGATGTTCAGTGAAACACATAAGGTGGAGGAAGATGCACTTGAGGGGGAGACATACTGGGCCTCATTACAACCCAGGTGTTAAGGGGTTAACGGCGCCGTAAAAGGTGTCGGCGCCATTAAACCCTTAACGCCTGATTATGAGGTCCCCTTGCGGGTTGCACTTTAACGCCTGCTTTTAGCAGGCGTTAAAAAACCAACCCGCAAAGGGACCTAGAAGCTAATTACGGCACCGTAATTTACGGTGCCGTAATTAGCGCCTTCCCCATTCCCATTGAGCCCTATGGGGGCAAAAATGGGAATGGGGAAGGGCCAATGGTGAATGGGGAATTACCACCCCGCCAACCTTGGAATGGGGCAGTAATTCCGCCATTCACCATGGTGGAGTTGGTAATTATCCGGCGTCAACCATGGCGCTAATAGCGCCATGGTTAACGCCAGGGTCGTAATGAGGCCCACTGTATATTGATGGTTCATCGACAATTGACCAGACTGACGAGATAAGAAGCACTGGGACTGCAGTTGTGAGACTGAAGGAAGATGAGACAAGTGCAGTGGTTGTGAGCTCACTACTACCATCCCATTACTCAGCACAAGCTGCAGAACTAGTGGCTCTCATACTGGCACTAGAACACAGTGAAGTGAAGAATGTGACAGTATAGTCCGACAGCGCCTATGTCAAATCAACAGTAAATTAAGGACTGGCAAGATGGCTCAGGAGAGGGTCTAGGAGAGCAGATGGGACCCCAGTGCAGCATGCACTACTCTTAGGCAAGCTGATTGACGTGATTGCATATCCACAGGAGGTGACACTAGTGAAATGCCAGGCCCAGACAAAGGGGGATGACCCAATTTCAAGAGGGAACAAGGCAGCAGACTATGAGGCAAAATGCACAGCGTACTTTGGGCAATTATGGGAACTGGAAGAGAGGCCAAAATCTAAGGGAGTGGTGAGAACATGGTGATGAGGGAAGGGTACAATGCACTACCAGAGACAAAGATTATGGAGTTGCAGGGAGCTGCACCACAGGAGGAAAAGGAGCTATGGATAAAGACAGGATACTCAATGTCTCCAACAGACGCCTTATGGCGACAGAACAACACAGGCAAGGTGGTTATGCCACTAGCATTGCTGAAAACAGCAGTAGCACAACTGCATTACCAGGTGCACACAGGGAAGGAGGTCATTGCTACACGCATTGGAGAAACGTGGTTTTGCCCAAACACGAATGGACATGTAGCTGAATTCATTTGTGGCTGCTTAACTTGTCAGCGGTTCACAGCAGGTAACATCTTGAGAGTTGTGAGAAGAGCCATACCAAGACCCGTATGGCCATTTCTACACCTCCACATAGACTTCATGGACATGATCCAAGTCTGTCAGGGGTACCGCTACATGATAGTGGTGGTTTGTCTGTTTTCCAGATGATTAGAGGCGGGCCATGTTCCCATGCTGATGCAGTACGAGCATCAAAGTTTCTGGGCCGGGAAGTCTTCCTAAGGTGGGGCATGTGTGAGGTCCTGCAGTCTGACAATGGGCCTCATTTCGCCAATGAACTGTTTCAACACATTATTGCCTTGCTAGGCGTCAAACACAAATTCGCCTGTGCGTACCACCCTCAAGTAAATGGGATGTGTGAACACCGGAATGGACTCCTGAAGTAGTGCATTGCCAAAATTCAGCAGAGCACCAAGAAATACTGGCTCCACTGTTTGCCTCTGGAACTCTTTGAGTTGGACAACAAGCCATGGTCCGACCACCATCTAACCCCCCACGATGTAATGACAGGACAGCAACATGCATTTCCCACAGGCTCCTCCCACAAGGGCATTGAAAGATTGTGAGAACAGTGCAGATGTATTAGGGCAAGAAATGTATGGATATATTACTTCCTTGGTTTCTAGGACCTCCTTTATCTCTCACCAGATACAGTGGACCCAGGACAGGCCTGAAGATAACAAAGAAATTGACTACGCTGATACAGAGACAGGACAAGGACAAAAACACTCAGTAATGGTGGGGCACACTGTGCTCCTCTGCAATGTTTTAAGGTGCTGGAATGTGCCCCAATTTTCAGTCCCACACAAAGCTTGCAGGAAAGACTGTTTGGAACCATATTCAGGACATCAAGCCCTACACAGCAGTGGCCTCCCCTGGCAATGGAAGTGCAGCGACCGATATGGCTAACGTTCAAGATCTCGACAAACGACAAGAGTAAACAGATCTCACAGAGTTAGGGAAGCCAGGTCACCCAATGGTTCGACGATCCCACATAGCAAAAGTTGCAACTGGTATACTTGTCCAAATAGATAGCTAGAAACACTGTCTGTTTGTTACTTTTCTTTCCGCACACACATAGCTACGTGAATGTGCTAAACACTGTCTGTTTGTTATTTTCCTTTCTGAACATGGAGGTCTACATGACTGTAGTGAGGGTTGTATAGATTGTCCTCCTGATGTAACCTCCCGTTGATCACCCTGAAGCATTTTTCAACCAGTTTGTTCACTATATAAGGAGACCCAGAAGATTCCGAGCTCGATCTCCTACAATATATTTCCTTGTATTTATAGAATACTTGGCCCAACCATACCCGGTTCGGCCCAAAATAAGAGACCCCTCAGTAAGAGAGGTTTGGGAGGAGGTCTTTGCCTTTGCAATCAGCGATTATCTAGTTCATGGAGCTTGACGGTTTTGACAAATACTAAACCAATAACTGTTTTTCTTAGCGATATTCTGGCGGGCAACTTTATCCTCTCATCAGCTGCAAGGATCCAGCAGTTTAAGTGGTCATGACAGAGACAATAACAAATATTATTATCATGGTGTGTTTACTGATTCCCAGTGTCATACTGGCAATTGTGTTCTGGTTGCTTTATATTGCTATGAGTATTACTGCTCTGTCCTCTACTAACATTACCCCGACCCTTGCAGGAAGGATGACCATGTCAGGTGGACAAGAAACACTGCTGATAAGGTTAGGCAAGGTAAGCGCAGTGTTGATACAGGCATGAAGGGAGTTGACATGTATCTCACAGACACAGCACGAGTCACAAACAACATGTGGTACAACCATATTTCCAAAGTAGGTAGGGAAACCATTGGGGAGAGCTCTTATGTCTGCTTTTAATCACCTATGCCATGAGTGCTTCTTGAATGTTAATTGCAACTGAAATCCCTGCAGCAAGAGCACAGTGCCTGATGTATCTTGCGATTGTACAAATGTGAGGACGATTTCAAGGAAAGACGGCAACATTGAGATGGATGTCAAAAGGACAGTTCCCATATTAAGATAATTACTTAAAGACACTAGACATGATGAACAACTACTAGCAGTTATATGAAGGATTGCAGTACATAAATGATGGCCATGAGAAAGGAGAGGTGAGAACTATACCACTGAAGGAATTGCCATGTCCCTGTACAATAGTAAAAGAGATAGGAGGAGAAGCAGGATGCTGGGAAAGACCACAGATATTACTGTATGGGCGAGTATACACTAATGACGGCTGGGAAGATGGAGTGGTGGGAAGCAAAGCACTGACATTGGCACAATCAGCAGTGAACAAGGTGCAGGAAGAAAAGAACAAGTGTCTGAAAGAATGGGATACAAGCGCTAATTTGCTGACATGGGTAGAAAACAAAGTTGGACCAATGCCACTAATTCCCCTGAAGACGCCAGCGCTGTGCTACCAGAACACAGGCAAGGTCGAAGTAGGTGAAAATGTATGATGCAAGGCAATTGAACAGCTTCGAGCAATGAGAGTGGGAACAGCAGTGCTAATGGACTACTATTGGGCGTGTGGATGAAAAGCCTATGAGAATCTGCCACTTGAACGGGGAGGAGTATGATCCCTGGTGCACATCAACATGCCATTGTTGGTGGTACCCAGAAATGATGTGAAGCTCAATGAATTCCCAAAGATGGACAATAACAGGCGAAAGAAGAGGTTGGTCAAGATACCACCAATTGCACAGACAGAGAAGGTGGAGGAGCAGAGCGGATTGAGCAGAGAGAAGAGCAGGGACGTCATTTCACCAAAATGCCAGGAGTAGCGGAAGTGACATTGCACGACCCTTGACCCCTGATTGATCTCATTTGACCACACCCCAAAGTGATATCGCGGGAAGCGATGGAACACAACTTTCACCCGTTGACAAAACAGGAAGTGGCATCACATAGCATTGTACACTACGAAAACTATGGTTGCGATAGCACTATAATGTGATGTACATTTCATACAAGAATGGATCGCCATATGTATCATTAAGATCAGTGTGTATAGGCCCATATTACCAAATTACTGTGAATGCAAGCAGACTTCCATGACCAAATGATAATGATGTGTTATTATATAGCACTTACGCTTAAGCGCTTTACATAGAAGAAAAATACACCCAATATCACCAAACCTGTGTTGGTACCCATTTATCGACCTCAGAAGGATGAAAGGCTGAGTTGAGGCGTTTAAGAACAGACTAAATCAGTGACTCACCCCCTGAAGTGCGCCTGAAATAAACCTTTAATGAGTTTAGCAATTATTGTATAGAATTCCAGAAAGACACATTATTTGGTATTCCTACTCTTTCTTATTTATCGTCAGTGCTGAAAGTATTCGACTTGTGGCACTCCTGTTGTTATTTTTTCTTATTTTTATTAAGGGCCTGCAGAAGAAAGCCAGTCACTCCAGAAGTAAAGACACACATGGTGCTGGCCACAGCCCAGGAGCTTGCATAAAAAAAAGAAAAAGAAAATCTTTTTTTTTTTAGCGGTCGCATGGGAGACCTTAGAGGTCGCAGTTGCGACCTCTGGTGACACCTAAATGACGTCCCTGAAAAGAAGATGGGTGAAGCAACAGAAATTCAGTTTTTGAAAGATTTAGTTTGAAGAAATATGCAGACATCCAGTCCACTAAGACAGTGAATGTTAGTTATAATTGGGCATTGTCCATCAACCCCCATTCCCTCCTTGAGATCCCTCAGTGGCTCCACGTAGATGTTGAATAACATGGGTGATATAGAAGTGGATCTCAAGGAGCCAACCACAACCAGTTGGGAACATCCCCCAAAAAGGATGAAAATAACCTAGGACTCAAGTCGAGGGTACACACTGGTGGACGGAGTCCACCCACTTTTTTCAGAGGGTGGACTCAGTCCCACCCCCCAGCAAAAATAAGAAACCATGAGTGTCTTCTTTGACTTTATGAATTAACACCAACCTCGGAGCTCGAACCATGGTCTTTATGTTGGCAGGGCTGACACTTCTCCACTGCTCTATATAACCTGATGAAAAATAAAAAACAACTAAAGGTGATATGTCCCATTTCGGCAGTGCATGTTCTAGGGAAAACATTGGCATTGGTTCTTGGAGTTTAAAACACCTTTAAACATTTTCAAAAACACTATTAGAAGAAAATATCTTTACTTGGTTTTGTGTGTGTGTTGATTTTATGAAAGGCAAATGCCATTCGCCCTTTGCAATTTGGGTGGTTAGGCAAAGCCAACTCAACAAATTGTACATATTTCACCTCGATATACAGATTTCTGGCGACGTTGCATCCAATTGCTTTTGTTAATGAGCCCCCGCCCCCATTTCTTTTTTTAGGACTTGACCCCTGAAAACACCTCACAACACAACTATCAATACCCATTTGGGAAGACAACATTTTAAGTAGTAACCCTTGGTCCATGTTTACAAATATTGCTGAGAATTCCAAAAGAACATGCATTCAGGCATTACCTCCAGCCAGCATGCACTTAGCAAATTCATCCTCTGGATAAAGGCAGACTCTCTGACACATCTGCAGTGTAAACACGATTGATATTCCCTAAGCAGAGTGGGAGTTGAAAGGTGAACTTTACATTGGGAGGCAGCATGTCTTTCAAGGCACCTACCCAGTAAGCCAGAACCTGGCAGATAGAAAAGATCAAAGGTCATTCCATCCAATGTCTTAACAGCCTCTGAAGCTACTTCCTGAGCACTTTGCTGAGAAGGGTGGCTTTGAGTTGTGGAGGTTAGTGACCGTGAAGCATGTCCAGCTGATCAAGAGGGATGCCAGAGGGGAGAAGGCTGGATGGAGGTGAGGCAAGGAATAAAGGGACAGCCCAAGGTTGCCGTCTATGCCTGTGAGCCAACCTGCTGGTAAACTAAAATGGGGGAGGCAAAGTTGCCAATTGTTGAAGTCTTGTTAAAGAGCCAGGTTTTTGATTGTTTTCTGAATCTGAGGTGATTTTTCTTGCACCTGAGGGAGAGAGGGAGGCTGTTCCAATGGATACCATCATTATAAGCCAGGGAGCTGCCTGTTTTCTTCTTATAGGTTGTGAGCAAGATTTAGATTTGTCTGGCTAATCAAAGGTGGATATGTTTTGATTTTTGATTTGGTAGATGTATGTTTGAACTTTTTTCTAAAAGGTATGAAAAATAATCCAAAGAATTATATAGATGCTTCACTTCTTGACAAGAAGTCAATGTGCGATTTTATTGCTGAAGTCAATTAATTGGTTTCAAACACAGGAACATCTTTGCTGCCTTGTTTTCGATCAGTTGGATGTGATCTGCCTAGTTATTGCGGAGAACCAATTAAAATCTACTGCTGAAGAGAAGGTGGATTACGACCATGGCCCTTGTGACATTACACTTGTGTGACACATTTAGGTAGCACAATATACATTTCAGAAGATGGAGTTGGTAGTTTTTGATGAGGTCCTGGAATTGTTTAGTGAAGGAGGGGTTATCTTTGAAAAGGATAGGTCTAGAAACATTGGAATGGCTGGGATCTGTGGTCAAGTGATTCCAGGAATCCCTCCTTCATGATTAACAGTGCAGATTATATTATTTTGGTTGGTCTGAATGCATGACTGATGGCCATGAAGAAACATTTGTGATTCACTGAATTCCTGCTGTTCTATAGTTTTCAATTTGTCTAATATCTTGCTGAAGTGAGGGATATTGGCAATAAGACAGCAAATTGCCAGGACACTGGGGTCATCAGTATGCTTTTTAGCAGATAAGAAATTGTGGAGTATTTTAAGAAGCTGTCTATGAAGTTGTCAAAGCTGCTGCAAGTGTGGGGATGTTTTATTGAATGGTTTTTACCAAGAGTAAAGATTGGAAAGTTTTTATATTAATAAATAATTACGGGCATTGGGCACCTCTCCAGACCATTGTTTGTCATCTTGCCATGCCATTAAAGAAAGGGAAATACCATATATGCACATCAGGCTTGGTCCCTCCACAAAAGGTCCAGGCCAGAACCAAACTCGTAGTTCATATTGCTTCTGCACAAGGCCACAACCAACCCCCAACATGCTTCAGCCTATTTGGGAATTATCAGTGCAGTGTAGCTTGGATATCTAGGCACAGGAGGCTTGAGACTGAGGACTGGATATACCATCCCTCTCGAGGTGACATGAGTAAAATTGAAGCTTGATGGCTGGAAGGTTTTGATTTAATCAAAACACCTTGTAATTCTCAGGACAATCCTCTAGGCCATCGCTTTTCACCTTGCTATCCAATTGCAGATATGGGAAAGACCATGTGCAACCGAGTCATTGACCTGCCCAATGACACATCGATCCCAAACTGCTATGTCACATTCCTTCTGTTCCTTGGCATGTTTCAGCTGTATTGGGTATCAGCAGTGTTACTTGTTAGATTAGGCACAGGATGTTCATGTACATGTCTGGGTGTACCTGCCCCGCTTGGGGAGACATTAGCAAGACTCATGATAATTGTGTCAGGACATGGTACAACTTATTTTGAAGAGAAATGTATCTTGGTGACATGTTTTACATCTCATTCATGGTTAGCTGTTTAAGGAAAGATAAGATGGCTGTTGACAATGTCTCAGGGGTTTGGGTGGGTTAGAGGATGAAGGTTTGGACCTCATGCTCTGTTGTATGTTGAAGAATGTCTCACAGCAGAAGTTGGACAGGTCATGAGAAATTGTCTCTGTGGAGACAAGGTAAGTAGAGCATTTGGGGGTTGAGCTCTTTTTAGATGAAAAATGCCCCATTCCATTTGTAAGGTTCTCGTCCTATACGGGTGTTATCTTTGCATTCTGGGACTTGTATCCCTGGGTTTATCATTTCAGGACTGAGCATCCCAGAATGTTTGTTAAAAACAGGACTGGACTAGCATCTATCTACATTATGGAATGGGGCATTCTGGCATGTGTGTGATTGTGGAGGCATGTATGTGATTGTGGAGGAGAGCCTTCTTTTTCCTGTTGAGGTTTGGTATTCTTATTTGGTTTTTGTCACAGAATTGTCACCATCATCATTCAAGTTTTCGGTTTGCTGACAATTTTTGGAGGACACGTTTATGATCACACCATTTGCTATAGTTATTTGCTTGTGCTTTGTTTTCCCTAATGGTCGAGGCAGGGATCCCAATGGTTTTTGCAAGATTGAGTCTTAGTGCAGTTGTGGAGGGTGACCCTTTTTATGGGTCTTTCATTTCTGAGAATGTTCTTCATAGAGAGTAAATGAGGGGAGACCTTAGAGGATCAAAGAAGAGGTTGTAGTACGTCATGGGGAGAGGGTAATTGTATTGTTGGAAAGGGTGTGGTTGACAGTGAAAATGATATCCAGAGTATGGCCAAATGGGTGGATTATATGATCCACTGAGTGACTTCAGACTGTCAACATAGTTGTCGAGACACAAGGTTGGATTATTGGCAAGACAGTACAGCCATATGTTTGGTTTTTCCATGATGATCATTTTGGAGGAATTGATTTGATTTGAAGGTTTGTGATGAATTCTACCCCTCCTTGGAAGAAGGCAGCAGTATTTCCTAGCCACAAATAGATTGAAATTATGGAGATGGCGGTCTTGGATTCCGTAGATCATTAACAAAGTAGGTGGTGGATTTTGTATCAGAATAGTGCAGGGTTACTCAAGGACAATGACAGTAACCCTACCACAGGTCTTGTTGCATATGTTTATGACATAAATCCTGTTTCCAGGGATGGGGAGAGATTGTATATAAATGGGGTATAGTTTGTTATCTGTGAACCAGCTTTCTGTTACACATGGCAGATTGATGTTGTGATCTAACAAGAGATCATGAATGTTTGAGTTGTGTTTCTTAGCTGGTTTGCCCATGTTTTAAAGGTTCTTGTGATTTATGGTTTTGAAAACAGAAAGTGATGGCTCTTCCTATGGTATGGGGCGGGAAGACAGTACATACTGCAGTAGGAAGGGGATGGGGCAGGGATTCTGTTCTAGTCCACTTATTGAATAAGGCCAAAGTCATGGAGGCATTAGTTATTGTTGAAACCTCCAGCGTAGAATGAACAGAGGTTTGTCACTGAACTATGAGGAGAAGGGAGTCAAGGAGTGGTTGACCTCCTTCCTTCTGGACCAACCCTTCGAGGTCCAACTTGGGTCCTTTCTCTTCATCACTTCTCTCTCCACATGTGGTGTTCCCCAGGGCTCTACCCTCTCACCCTGGCTCTTCAATGTCTACTTTGTCCCTTTGGCCCACCTGATCTCTACCTTCTCTAACTTTCAGTGTTATGCGGACAACTCTCAGTCTCCCCTTAGCCTCCACTCCTCTCTCGCTCATTTCTGACTGGTATCTGCGATTCAGGATTGGTGCACCTCCAACAATCTCTGCCCTAATGCCAGTAAGACTGACATCTTTCTCATTGGGACCCCTGCTCCCGCTTTCCCTATCTCACTGTGGCTGCACTCTTTGGGCCATCTTCCTTCGTCATTCTGTGTGGAAAAAAATGTTGGTGTCACCTGCGACTCCACTCTCTCCTTCTCTCCACACATCACAGACCTTGCCAAGAAGGCCCACTACCAGCTGCACCTCCTCAGAGGTATTCTTCCTTTCCTCACTTTCCCCCAGAATCTCACTTTCTCCAGAGCCCTGGTTCTCTCTAGGCTGGACTACTTCAACAGTATCTTTCTCTGTGCCTTCATCAACTCTCTGCCCTCTTCAACTAATCCACAACAGGATTTCGAGACCTATCCTTGGCCTCAAGCCCAGGGACTGTATCTATCCAGCACTGAAATCTCTACACTGACTCCCAGTGGCTGCAGTGATCACATTCAAGACCCTCTGCATCATCCACAAGGCTTTCTAGGGCCGGGGCCTGCATTACATTCAACTGTCGCTTCCAAAATACCTTCATTTCCGAGCCCTTTGCTCAGCTACATCCAAATCTCAAAGGGTCAGGCGCTTCTCCAGGCAGAGAGTGGGGGGTAGATCTTTCCCCTCTGCAGGTGCCTCCCCTCCTCTGAAATAATCTCCCTGCCCCTCTCAAACCTGAGCTGGACCACCTGGAGTTTTGCAAGCAGCTCAAGACCTTCCTTTTCATCTCTTGTTTCTCTCCCTCCCCTGCTGACTTACCTGTCTTCTGAGCAGACTGGTTGCCTGGCTACCCTGGGAGCTTCACTGGGTACCCGGCTCCTCCAAGATCAGTCTCCACTGCAATGGCTATGGGCCTACCGCACACTTAAGGTCTGTAACTGTAACCACTACAGTCCCCTGCCTCCTTGCTCTTACCCAGAGTCATGCTGCCCTGGCTGCACTTACTCAGAGCAAATGCTGCCATGATTGCACTTCCCACCTTCCTCTCCTGACACGTCTGCCCTGCACTTTGCACTGTCACACTTGTATGATCTGAATGACAAAAGGCCTAGTAAGATCATGTGTCTTGTCCTCCGTCTTTCTTCCCTACCTTGTCTTGTCATGCCTTGAAACACTTGTTTATAGGCACATTATAAATGACATATCATATCATATCATATAACTGGCAGAGGCAATCGCATGACGTTTCTGGAATTTGTATGGTGCAAAACAGTACTACCCTAGTCCCACGACTCTGGTTGAAGGAGGACTAAAACAATAGATACTGTAGTAATGTATAGGGCCTCATTACGAGTAGTGCAGTAAAAACGCGGTCATTACCGGCATGGCGGATCGAGCGGGTCCGCGCTCGTATGATGCCGCTAATAGCAGGTGATTACGAGTGCGCAAGCACACGCAAACCCCCATGCCAGTAATGGCCATACCGGCATGCCGCAAAAGGCCCTCCAACCCCCCAATAGCGCCATCACAGGACCCGCCAATACCGCCACCACCTAGGAGGAACCCCTAAATACCGACCCGGTAATACCAGCATGCTAATAATGCTCGTAATACCGGACCTGAAAATAACGTCATCGCGTCGGAAAGGGAAATGGACCAGCGGCCATCTTTAAAAACACAATCCATTGCAATCCTCCCAAACCACCAGTTGTTTCTTGGAGAGCTCTGAGCCAATACTTCCATAATGTCCAAGGCAACCCGGAAGACCACCCCCAGGCTGTGGAAACAGCGCTTTTCCAATGCTGAATTAAATATGCTAGCGGACACCATTGCTGCACGTGCAGATCTCATCAAATCCCAGACCCTGAAGCGTGAGGTGCAGCAGCAGAAGAAGGACATCTGGCAAGAGGTAGCCCGCAAGGTGTCGGCTGTAGGAACCACCCCACGTAGTGTCAAGGACTGCAGGAACAGGTGGGAAGACCTCTGCTTGAGGGTCTGTAACATCATGGCAAGCAACAGGAGGGAGGCCATGGCCACAGGCGGGGTTCGCCACTCTCCTGCCAAAATGACCACCTGGGAGGAGACCGCAAGAACCTTCATTAATCCAGAGTCCATCGAGGGATTTGGAGAGATGGAGACGGGTGCGACATCATCACCAGAAGGAGGTGAGTGACCCTGCAGATCCCTGTAGGGGAAACCATGATGTAGCACAAGTGATGTGGAAGAGAGTCTAGGCTAGGCAATGCATGTCCCAACACCCACATGAACATATCCCCGTCCAGATGGCCAAACCCTGCATGCTGAGTGCCAATCCCATAACCAACACACAGCAAACACACATGGACCGTGCCCATGTAATACATCACACAAAACTCAAATCAACGGCATGCCACCTGCCATGCAGCAAATGCCAATATGCCCCCTCAGACTACCCTGTGTGACACACCTGTAAAACATGAATGCATGATTAAATGAATATTTTTTTTTTTGTTTTTTTTTGTTTTATTGGTTTGACAAAGTTAAACCTTTAACATTCCTTTAGCAGTCCCTCCTCAAAGAGGTGGAGGCCCCCCAAAATTGGGTAGTGTTCAAAGAGGTTCTAGGGGTCTCTGAATAATCACCCCTTGGCCAGAGTCGCCAGCTGTTAGGGGGCGACCACCTCCGACTCTCCCTCCTCCCATTCCAGGTTCAGGGATTCAACAAATTTCAGTGCGTCCAAGGTACGGCCCACTTTCTCAGCTGTAATGAGCCTTTCCCACTACTCTTCTTCATTCTCCTCCGTGATCAGACTCGTATAATTTCCCATATACCTAAGACGAGTCAATTTCAGGTTCGGACAAATTAGCATAACATGCCTTATAATTTCCAGTTGGCCTTTCTTTCTACAGAATCTACAGTATGCTTGTGATTTGTCGATTTGCCTTCTACGCCACCTTATGTCTCTCGACTGCCAGATGTTAAATCTACAGCGCATAAGCAGATCTCGATAGTGCTGAGAGGGAAATTTCATCAGATATGGCGGTAGCAGATTCAGGAGTTTGCGTTCCCAGATGATGTTGTGACATAGATCACGTGCTAATTTCTTTTCCTGGGTTTCCTCCCAATCTTTTTCCCGATTTATTCTTTTGGCTTTTTCTGGATTATTTTTCAAAGTGTCATCGGAAATTGTCAGCTGTTTTAAAGTTTCTTCACAGCTCTTTTTCCAGTCTTGAAGAATTGAGTCACAATAGAGAACGCCTGATTTTGCTAGAATTCTGAATGGTGCAGGCGGGTTGTCTAAAATACACTTTCTGTAGAATGATAATGATTTCCACTTTGTTATTGAAGAAATAGATTGCAGTCTTAGTTCCATTCTTATAAGATCCAAAGGTAGCGAATTTGGTAGGCGTAAGATCTTTCGCCAAAAATAGGCTTCGCAGTGGTTCCAGACCTCCCATCTTAGGGCTAAAAGGGCCTCGGCTCCATATGTGATGACAGCTATTACCTTTTGCTTATAGAAGGTTGTAATCGGCAATAGAGAACATTTTCCGTATCTGCGGTGTACAAGTAGCCCTTAATTAACCAGGCTTTTTAGTTTTTCTCTGATCAGGGTGTAGTGATCCCGCTCATTCTTGCTTCTGTTAATTCTTATCCCGAGGTAGATCGTAGTGTCGACCACTGCCAATTTTTCTTTATCTAATGACCAAGACGGTATTTTCCCTGCCGATTTCTTTCCGCGAGATGATTTCAAGGTCAAAATCATAGATTTTTTTGCATTTACTTTCATGTCATTGGCTTTCAGATATTCATTGAAGGCCTCGATCCTGCGTTGAAGACATATCGGTGTCTGGTCTAGAAGCACTGCATCATCTGCGTATAGTATCCATGGTATTTCTATGCCATTTACCTTCGGAGGGAAGGCCCGGATCCGGTCTTGTGAGGATTTCATATCAGCCATATAAAGTATGAAGAGAAAAGGGGCGAGGGCACATCCCTGCTTAATACCTCGGGATGTCTTGATCCTCCTTGATAGGCCACCATCTGCATTGATCTGAACTTGGATTGAGGTACCAGTGTATAGTGCCTGGATTGCCTCCAATAGGTCCACAGGGCATCCCCAATTGCTCAGTTTGGCCCATAGCCGTTCTCTATTTATTCCATCAAACGCCTGTTCTAGATCTATAAAGGCCAGGTAGATAGGTGTTTTTCCTTTTAAGGCCTTCGCTTTTAGTATATTGATCAGGAACAGGTTAAGGCTAGTGCCCACTCCACTCACGAAGGCAGTCTGTCTTTCGTCTAGAATTCCGGCTTGAGCTGCCCAATTCTTTAAATCCCGTAGGAGAATGGATGCGAAAAGCTTGCCAATGGAGTCAAGTAGCGCAATCGGCCTGTAATTTCTTGGATTGCCGCGGTCACCTTTTTTGAAGATAGGCACGATGTAGGCCTCCGTCCATGAACTCGGTATTTGCTTGGTTCTCGCTACTTGCTTGAAGAGTGCGTAAATTAGTTCAGACCAACCTTCCATGCTTGCTTTCAGCATTTTATTGGAAATGCCGTCTGGGCCGGCAGCCCTGGAAGAGCTTAATTTTTTAATCAACATTTGAATGTCATCTTTATCAAAGTTCAATGACCACGTAGCGTTCCCTGGTCTTTTTCCAATAATCTTTGTCTCAGTTTTTCCTTTAAACAGGGCAGTGTAATGGTCGAACCAGTTTTTCTCGGAGACTTGGTTAGTACCTATGGCCGACTGATTAGAGTCTCTGTTGTTGATTAGATCCCAGGTACTTTTTGTGTTGTTTGCTGCTAAAGCAGCCATCATGTGTTCTGCGTCGCTTTGAGTTCGTTGATATCTGGTTGATTTTAGCCAATTCTTGTAAGTTTGACGACATTTCCTTTCCAGATCGCATTTGTCCAGGCTATGGGATTTTTTAATACGCCTAAGGTCGGCTCTGTATCTTTTCCGTCTGGCGACTACAAATTCGTTGAAGGCGTGTTTCTTTTTTATCTGATTCAGCTTAGATGGATCATACTGAACTTCAAAGGCTTTGAACAGCCATTTGTAATCGACCACCTCCTCTCCCTTTTCTACAGCGTCCTGGAAGTTTTTCACCAGTGTAGGTATGATCTGATCTTTCAGTCGCAGTCTGTTTCTTCCCCATGATATCTCAGTTTCCATCACCTTTCCTTCCTTAGGGAGAGTTCTTGAATCCCATGCAAGTTCAGTTTCCTGAAGAGAGTGGTCACTATTTGCTTGCTTGATGACTCGAAACGAGTTTATCCAGGCCAGCGTATCTCTTCCCGCAAAACAGTAGTCCAAGCAGGCTCTCAATTTTCCGCTATGCCAAGTATCAGCCCCCAATAGGTCACCCTTTGTTTGGCTATTTAACATCATCATATCCCGTATGCCCATTTCCGTCATCCATTGGCTTTCTTTTCCTGTGAGATTTTCAAACTCTTTAATTTTGCCCCTTTTGTCTAGGAGTTTGATGTTTAAATCGCCATTCAGCATTATAAGCTGATCATCTTCCTCCGTCATAGACTTGTCAATAGCGTTCGTGATTGATTTTAAATATGATCCTGGGTTTGGCATGTTTTCTCTCCAGTATGTATTAATCAATAGCAATTTAGTAGACTCCTCCTGGTTTTCTGTTGTAGAGGTAATTTTCAATATTTGGACGTAAGGATTTGGAATTTCATGCTTGAGTATTTGTAAGTTGCTATCGATTTTTTTTAGAACCATTAGGCCAGCAAACGGTCGGCCTCTCAGCCCCTTCTTTGCCGGATTGAAATAGACTTCAAATCCTTCGCATATTGGAGGATCACACAGCCATGATTCTTGGATACAAATAAGATCGTATTTGGTCAAGAAAGCGCTTTCCGTCGAGAACAGGTGCTGGAATCCTCTGGTGTTCCATGAGGCAGAGCGAACGGATCCATGCCCCCTTCCCTTATTCTATTGTTTCTTTTTTAAGTTATGATCACTTGACGTAGAGGTCCAAACATTTGGTTTATTTTCAAATTTGGTTTTCATTTTTGTTTCCTTCCTTGGGTTTTGTGAATTATCAATCGTGAACCTCAAAGATTTTAAGTTATCGACATTTCCTTTGGTGCTGTGTAAGTAGGTTTCAGGGTTCTTTTTGCCTTCTTTTAAGTTTCCTTTAGGAGTCTTCCTATTGTTTCCTTCTTTTTCTTGACCCTTATTTTCCCACCTTTCCCCCCTGGACTCTTCTTCGGTACGGGATGAGGGCTCATTATTTCCTTTTCTTCTGTCCTTTGAGGATATATTGATATTGTCATGCTTAATATCATCCTCCAATTCTGTCAGGCGGAATCCCTTCTTTTTTAGGATGTCAGTTGCTTTCAGAAATTTCTGCTTAATATCATTTGAGTTGAGATGCAATATAACTTGGTCCATTCTTAGTTCTCTTGGGAATTCCACAACTTTGATGTCCTCGGTAGATATTGTACGTAGAGCTGATGTTTGGTTACAAAGCGAGACGATGTATCTTCTATTGAGCAAAGCCCTTCTTGGTCCATTTAGTGTCGTCTCTAATTTCAAACGGTATTCTTTTGGTAGAGCTGGCCTCAGCGGGGGGCGGACACTTTCGTTCCTTTATTGCTCTTCTGTGTTTCTATAATTCTGTTCTTTACATCCTGTTTTAGGTGAGAGTCTTCAAGTTGAAATTGTACCCTCCTTTCTTTAGCAGCCAGCTCTAATCTTTTTTGCTCCAGGGTTTTGAAGTCAGCAAAGTTGTCATCAGCTTCACTGGATTCTTCCATTTCGCGTGGGTCGGGTCGGCTTTTTGTCTCCTTTATGATAGTCGGTGGAGTATCTCGTCGGGGATTCTTATTATTAGAGGGATTAGAGCACCTCTCCACCATCTCCCAATTGTCCAGAGTTTCCCATTCTGATGGGCTGATGCATTGCCATTCTTCATCCTCCCTATATTCTTCCATCATGTCAATCAGATCACTTAGATCTGCTCGTTGGTCTGATTCATCGACATTGGTCTTCGGGGCGGAAGTGGGGTGGATCCCCCGTTCCACGTCCTTGGCATCAGTATCCATCAACAAGTTCGTGTCTCTCATTGCCAGTTCTCTCCTCGGCTTCTTTGCCTGTTGGTAGTTTTCTCTTCTTGGAGGCGTTTTTAGATTCCTTAAGAATGCCCTAGAGCCGTTTGTCTTCCGTTTTAATCCTTCATTTTTTGTTTTTTTACCGTTTTCGTTAAGTTTATCCTTCAGTTCAGTTTTCTTGTTTGAGAGCAGATCCTTGGATGCCCCACCTCTAAAGATGGCAAAGTTTGTTTTTTTTGGTTGAAGTTTGGAGTCTAAAGTTCCCGTCCCCTTACAGCCAGGAGAGATCAATATTACCTCTTCGGTCATTTGCTCAGTTTGCAAAGGTTGATGTGGCTTGTTTTGACTTAGTTTCATGGGACCTTTGCCTCGACGCGGATTTTCAACCAAGCTTATCTCCTCTTTTCTCTGTTTACATTGGTTTCGCATCCACTTGCAGTCTTCCAGAACCGCCTCCATCAATAGGGACTTGTCATTGGTATCTCTCCTCGCCAGATCCGTGAGGCGATTTTGCTATGTGAGCGATTTTTCGGCTTCTTTGTCCATTCGTACATTCAAGTTCCTCAGGGACAGATCTGTTTGTATATTTGCCTCTTTAATTTGTATGTTAGTAGCAGTCATTTCTTTCACAGAGTCATTTATCATCTCGTACAATTTTAGGTATGGAGCCAGTGTGATGTTCAGCGAGGTCATGATCATTTGCTGAAGGTGATTCATATCTTTTTCTCTGGCCATTTGGTACGTGTCTTTAATTAGCTGTATTGTTTGGTCTTTCGTAAGAGCTTTACAACACTGCTCTTGGCCATCCGACACAGGCGTCTGAGTTATCTTTGTTGTCACTTTGGGTTCTGCAAAATGGTCTTGTGGTTTTGAGTTTAGGAGTCTATCTTCAAGAGATCTTTGTGATAGGGTCAGTGGCCTGGGGTCTCTTTGGGTTTTTGTTACGAGGAACTCGGCCCCCGCAACCTCCAACTCCACGGCACTCCCTTTGGTTTGGTCCTTTTCAAGTTCAGCCATTTTCTCGCTTATTATCGAGAAACTTCTCCTTTTTTCTCTCTCAATTTTCCCCGTCAAAAGGGTGAGGTCTTGCATGATTTTGCTAGCTAAATTTGAGTTACTCAGTTTAGCTAGAGGCAACATAGTCGTTCCTTCAGTGTCTGTAGTTTTTAGCGGAGATTCGCTTCCAAAATTCCATAGGGTTTCCTTTTCAAGTCTGGCCTTTGGGGGAAGCGTCCCCTTAGGGTAGGGTGTCTCCAGTATATCTTTATGGAGGTTCCAAGGAGGAGATTGATGGGCCGTACGGTCATTAGGTAACAGGGCAGTAGTCCTCTGCTGGATGTTGTTTTGGGGGCTCCTGTCCTTGGGCCACTGACCTCTGTTCTCTTCCCTGTGTGGCTGGAAGACTTCGCTTATCGTTGTGGATTCCTCCATCTCTCTTAGGTGCTGCTTTTTTTCCCCTGTTTCCTTGTTTGTTTCCAGCGAAGCTTTCTCCCATAGTTCTAACTCATTTATGACCTGTTGATCCTCCTTTTCCTCGGTAGACTCCCACAGTAAAGATCTGTTTGTAGTATCCATTAAAGTCAAGGTAGGAGAGGCCAAAGCCTCATCCCGACTAGTATTTTCGTCCAGAATACTTCCACACATGTTCCGTATAGGTGCAATTCCACCATTGGCTACCTCAAAAATTGGCATGTTTACAGAGTCAATTTCTTTTCTTGGGGGAATTACAGGTGAAATCGGACCACGTGAGTCTCTCCAATTATCAGAGTTTCTAGATTGGTCTTGTGTATCCGTCTTCTTCACAAGGCTCGGATTAGCCGAGAGAACTGGACCTTTCTCGGAGGGCGCTCCTACCGTCTGATTAACTTCAATTAAACTTTTTCCTTTGCCTCCTGGGGACACAGTTCTAATCATTTTGCTCAGATAGCCTTCACCGGGAGTTAGATCTAAATTCTTAGCCTGATCGGCGCCCTCCTCATACAAGTTCGATGTTTCAGGGGAGGGTGGGGAGTGGCTTATAGGTGCTTCGAGAGTGGAAGCTGTACAAGCCTTAGGTAGAGCAGGTATTTTTGGAACTAATCGCACGGGATCTTCTGTAGCCATACTCAACCTTTTTCCACTACCTATATCGATCGTAGTGGCCCCCATAGATGAACTTTCCCGCTTCTTAGGGCAAAAGGGTAGACGAGATTGTTTCAATGACGGCAAGGTCTGTACACACTCCGGGCTGCCATTAGCTTCTGGGAGTGATGTAAATTTTTGCCTTACCTGCAGGCGAGTTCGCACAGCTGTTCCTGATGCGTCCATGTGCACAGCCGTAGATTTCATCTTGTAGTGCAGCTCCTCAGTGTGAGCTTTTATTTCCTCAGCTCTGCCTGTCGTAGCAGTTGGCTTTTATAGTGTAATGCTTGCTTACGCAGCCCAGCAGCCAAACAGCACAACAGCAGGGTAGTCCGTATGTCGATGCCCTTTGCGCGCTCGGGCTTAGCGCCGCAAGGGTGCTTGGGAAGAGCCTTTATGGCACTTCCTGGAGGCGGAGCCGGGGGCGGGCAAGGGGCGGAGCTCCTCGTTCTCCTCACTCCTCACTCCTCCCAACAGTAAATGCAGCCACAGCACAACAGCAGGGTAGTCCGTATGTCGATGCCCTTTGCGCGCTCGGGCTTAAATGAATAATGAACAGCACCATAGTATGCTTCTGGCATGTAACACCATCACTGTTGCCCTGCATCTCTTCTACCCCCCTAGGCACCGATGGAGAAGATGCCAGCCAAGACACCACCACAAGGGCATCCACTTCCCACACACAGAAAAGGGCTACCGCCACCATCACCTCCGGGGCAGCCAAGCAGGCCACACCTTCAGCCAGTGTGCCTGACGCAGCCAAGACACAGCTTACAACACCTACTGCCAGTGTGCCTGACACACTCGAGACCCAGCAGCCCACACCCACACCAGTGGAAGGAGAGTCCCTAGTAGCACTGGCCACCACTGAAGATGACTTGGAGGAGAATGTGGACCAGGAGGGAGTCACGGAAGTGACATGTCCACCCACCCCAAGCCCCGTGTCCAGCCCCCGCCCCAAATTCAGCACTCACCTGCCTACAGCAGTGCTGATCCCTGCCTCCATGATTCGGACCTGAGCCCCTTCCTGGAGGACAGCACTGAAAATGCAGGCCCCGTGAGTGCACCACCCACCACTCCTGCTCCCACCAACACCCTCGAGTCACGTCTGGCAAGGGTGGAGGGCCGACAGGAGTCCATGTTAGAGCTCCTGCGGCAATACATAGATGGTGAGGACACCAGGCGGGAAATAGCCACTGCCATAGCGGGGACCACTGCTGCTATTACCGCCAACACAGCCACAGTGAATGCATCGGCAGTGCTGATGAGGGACTGTCTGGGGGCAATAACACAAGTACTATCATCAATCCTGCTCCACATACAGTGGCCATGCCTTGCAGCAGGTGTGGAACCTGCCACTGAGTCCTCATCAGCCACCACACCTGCTTCCTCAGTCCCCACCAGCCCCGTGCATCCTACCAGAAAGAGTGCAAGGCACACCAAAGTGCTGCCCCCGGACAGCAAAAAGTCCTGCAAGTAGTGTTGGCGGACAATGGGAGTGGGACACATGGTTGGGGGTGAATGGGAGCATTTGGTGGAGTTCATTGGGGGGGGGTTTGGGAGTTGACTGGGGGTTTGGGAGTTGACTGGGGGGGTTTGGCAGTTCACTGGCGGAGTTTGGGGGGGGTTGTCACATTTTTGGCGTTTGATCCAATACACCCGTTGTGAGAAAAAACATAATGGCTGGACGTTGGTGATTTGGTGTGTATTCGTTTATTGTATGACAGTGTTCAGTGCCCAAATCCCAACATTCCTTGTGTGCATGTCCACCTGGAGCCCGTGTGTCACTAACACATGTCTGTCAAAGTCCCTGTGCTTCAGAAGTATTCGTGAATCAGTGATTGGCGTACTGCATGGCCATCCTGTGCATCACGTACTGGCAGGGGTGCTGCTTCACCTCCATCTCCATCCTCATCATCCTCACCAGGTGCATGCATGTCAATGTCAGGTGGTAAATTTCTCCGGACGCACATGTTCTGCAGCATACACAGGCCATGGTGATCTTTGCCACCTTCTCAGGCCTATAAAGGAGTGCTCCGCCAGACCTGCTTAGGCAGCGGAACCACGCTTTGAACAGGCCAAAGGTTTGCTCAATCACAACACTGGTACGGGTGTGTACCCGATTGTACTCCTCTTCATGGCTGTTCTGCGGGTTCCGCACAGGGGTAAGTAGCCACGGCCTCAAGGGATATCCTCCATCACCTGCAAGCAAATACAAATAGGTGTGTGTCACTCTGAGTTGCCACCTTCAGGAATCACCGTCATGGCCGCAGCTATTTGGTGTGGACATGCACATGTCCCTGTACGTATGGACGAATGTCATCTAGATGCATAATATACTGCTATGAGGTGTGGTAGTCTGGATGGCGTTCAATAGATGATGCAGGGTGAAATGATGCATGCTGAGGGGCATGTACTGTGGTTGTACGACAATGTTTAGCCTCCCATTTATGCTGTGTATACTACACTGTGCATGGACACAGTAGCCACATTGGCACAGTTGCAATCCTGTTTAGTGATGCATTCCCCCCATTCCCACCCAGGTGGGGTATGCATTCCCCCCCATTCCCGCTCAGGTGGGATATGCATCCCCCCCATTCCCACCCAGGTGGGGTTATGCATTCTCCCCCCCCATTCCCACCCAGGTGGGGTATGCATTCTCCCCCTATTCCCACCCAGGTGGGGTATGCATCGCAACACATCCCTACCCCAATGCACTGCCATGGCCCACTCATGCAACTCACCAAGCAGCCAGGTACGTGGTGCAGCATGTCGCTCCATGTGACGGGGTAGGGTGGAGTTGCACAGCAATGTGTGATGATCTTGCTGGAGTCACATACCATCTGCACATTGATGGAGTGGTATTGCTTGCGATTGCGGTACAATGCCTCTACGGCATGGGGGACAACCAATTCGACATGGGTGCAGTCCAGGGCACCAACACAATTGGGCATGCCTGCCAGTGCCTGGAAGCCTACTTTGGTGTCGGATATCTCCTGGGCAGTCCGTGGTAGGGATATGTGTGTGCTAGCGTGCTTCAGGAGGGCATCCAGCACTTGGGTCAGCATGCGTGAAAATAGTGGTTGTGAAATGCCATGCAGCTGGCCCACTGTGTTCTGGTAGGTGCCTGTGGCCAGGAAGTGGAGCACAGACACCACCTTTAGTAGCGGGGGGATGGCAGTGCGTATTTCTATGAGGCTGGCAATGTCGTTGTCTATCATGTCCACTATGGTGGTGATGGTGTCCGGTCCAACCGGTACAGGGTGTGGATCTGCTCAGGGGTTAGATTGAATGGACTGGGTCTGATGCAAGGGATTGGCGGCTGCCTACGAGGGACTACTGGCTGCACTGGTGGTAATTGCTGGGTCTGTCTCTCCCTCCTTCTCCTCCTGCGTCTCCTCTATGATGCCTGTTGTTGCTACTGTTGTTGCTGTAGTTGTAGCAGTATAGGCATGTCCTCCAGCGCCATGATTGCAACAGCTAGTGGTAGCATTTTGGTGTAGGAAGGGGTGTGGTGTGTGGGTGTACTCCTTTTATACTGGGAAAGACTCCATTGAGTCCACCTGTGGTGATTGTGTGCACCTGTGGCAGTTGGCTTGATTGCTGATTGGGTGGGTGGTCCACGATGCCTGTATGGCCGGCATCGTGCGGCCCCTGAATACTGCCTTCGGGATGGCGGTATTTGCATGTCCGCGTGGGTTGTGATGTTCTCCTATTACCAGCATGCCGGTATTTGCTCCCCGAAGGGGAGCATGTACGCGCACATGCCGGTATGAGGTGGCACGGTACGGGCGGTGCCGGTATTGGCAGGTTGTCGGGTTGGAATGCCCCGGACCCCTTAATGATGCTGCTATTACCATTCCGCCTTCCTTTATTCATTACCTCCATTCTCGTAATGAGGCCCATAGTCTTTAGAGTATCACGCATGTGTAGCCCCGGGGCTTTCTGGCTCCAGCCCCAGACAAGGATGCACATTTTCGAACACCAGATTAAGGCTGGACCACACTGGGACCAAACACCCTACCAGACCAGCTGGACAGGTAGGGGTGCTAAGCAACTTGGATTTAAAGATAAGATTAACATGAGATGGGCTTTGACTTGAGTTCTTAACTTACACCGTACACTGCAACAGAGACAACAAAGTGGATTTCTTAAAAGATTCCAGCAGGGATCCCTTTTTTCCTTTTAAACCAACACAATAATCATTTTAACAATTACACCTTTACAACTCTAAACCTTCTAATACTTCTACCCTTGTTCCCCTGGTATGTTCTCCCTCTGAGGGATCTGTCCACTCTCCCTGAGAGGGGTGAAATATAGACCCTTGGGGTGGAATTGACAGACCAGACCGATAGGCCCTACATGGCAACACCCCCTGTAAAAAGGGGACCAGTAGATGCACCCAAAGGTTGGTCCCAATTCAGGATTGGTCATTAGCAGGCCACCTTCCTGTCCCACACCAGGAAACTTCCTAACACCCACCCTTACCTAATCCATACATTTTTATACCCATAACCAACTCTATATTAATTCCTTAACAATTAAATACATACGTAAACAACAAATGAAATATTTGTCAAAAATAAACCTAAACATTACAAACGGTGTGGGTCTATTTGGCCTAAAACATTTGACCTAATCACATTTGATCAAATTTATTTGACCTTTTTTTCAGTCTTATATGTGGGACGAGACCTCCCGTAACCCCCCCCCCTCACTTCCTCACAACCTAATCTATACCCTTACCCACCCCTTATATATTTATTAAATTAAATTTGATCGAAAAAAAGGTCAAAAAAATGCCATCAAATGCTTTAGGTCAAATGTTTGTAGGTCAATTATGCTAATACCTTACAAACAATAATACACAAGTATTTACATTATTTTCCATGGGTATGACTGCTGCAACCAGCTACACCTTTCTAGTACCTGTCTTTTGTTGTCATTGATGAGGTGGGTGGGGTCTGCCGCAGGACGTAGAATGGGGATGACCGGCCACAGGCATGATTGTTCTTCTATTGGTGCCCAGTCCACCACATGGGATAACAAAACATACATTTTCTTTGGCAGCGCCGTCCGCTACGTGGGGCCTCAACATCACCCTCTTGCAGTCCCGGCTGTTGAATCATTCTTATTGCTCTGCCATGCCCCTTGAGGCACCATGTTCACTCCTGCTATTCCCAGCATGTTATCTTTACTTCAGGTGACCCCATTCACCATGTGGGGCTTCTGAGTTCACTGCTGCTTGGGGTGAGCACTAATCACTTCAGACATTGTTCCCTGTCACCACGGGAACATCACTGCACTCACCACCACTTTCTGGTGCAGTCTATAGGAAGCTGGGCCCGCACCCTTTCTCCTCATCACATGTCCGATGAGGGGGTGGGCCTGCAAGGATTTTCTAGCACTCCAGCAGCCGCCCGGAGCTCTTCACTAAGGATGCAAGAATGCGGCTGCCGAGACTTACTTTACCTGCTTCACAAGGTAGATTTCAGCATTATGGCTCCACTTCACCTTCCAGGCCACCTCTGGCAGAAGAGGCCTGGAAGGGCTTGGCTTTTAGGCCTGCCACTTCTGGCCCCGGGAAGGACTGCCAAAGGGCATGGCGCCAGACTGCTTGCTGCTGGCATATGCGGCCCCGCTGAGGGAAGTACACAGTCCTTGGAAGGGCCTCTTGAGGCCACACCCCTCGATGGAACTGATGGTATCGTCCTCCTGCTGCTTCCTCTGATTCCAACAGTTTTCCCTCCCTAATGATTGTTTTTTCAACTTTCTCTCCCCTCTCAACATTTTCTCCCCTGCCCAGCCCACTCATTGGAAGTAGTGGCTTTGTCCATTGTTCTTTTTTTTCTGCATTCTATCCAGCCCTATGGGGAGCTGGCTGGCACAGTCCAACAATAAACAGATAAGCCCATGGTTGCACACAACCCATAAATAATAATAACACATTGTTTACTCCAACTTGGTGCTTGTGTCTTTATTTCCCTAATGAGACAAGCATGCAACCCACACTAGATGGGCCCAAATTGGGCCAGGATCTACATATGGTACCAGCACATTGTATGTGTAAAACCTACATTACTGTAATTGAAGTTGAAAAATAATGGAAATATTACATTCTACTGAACTATTTTTCCATAAAAATAAAGAGCATTTCCACTCAATTTCTGAACGTATGTTACTACGTGGTGTGACGCGCAGGGCAACGCATGTTTTGAAAGACACAAAATCTCAAAACATTTCTGAAAGTCCTAAATGCACACCCCAAAACTAATAAATGTGTCAGAAGACTCTTTCAGCTCTTGTTGTGTAGAAAAAAAAGATGTGCCTTCTCATTGATTTACACTACTATTCAATGAGAGTCTAGTAAATCGGGAAACATATTGCTTCCTGGAACATTTTCTTTTAGCTTAATAACATCTTAACTGTACTACAATTAGACGAAGATGTATTCCTATCATTTTGTATTAGTTCACAATAAACAAGTTCAGCAGGACTCCAACGCAAGGGGAGACCTCTTCATATTGCTGTGCAGACAGTGTCTTGTCGCTGTCTGATTTTCAAGGCTTCCAGCGCCTGGCACCTCCAGCTCCCCAGCAGAGTGTAAATACTGTACCTACAAAAAAGCGAGTAACAGTTGCAGTGTTTTTGTTGAGGTTTTGCAAACTGCGCATCCAATCTGTAAAATGCATTGCTCAGGAATGAACAAGTAAACGCATTTGCCCAGAGCAATTTATAAAGCTTGAGAAAATTCGGTAATGGCTTCTTGTTTCCGTGCTTGACAGGTGTAAAACGCTAAAAGAGATTGAACATATTTTACCCTTGACGCCTTCTGCTAATGGCAGTCCTGTGAAGCTTGTCTGCTGAAATGACATGCACTCTGGCAAACATGAAATGTAACAACAACCTCTTAGCGAAGCGTAAATGAAGTGTTCTGTAAGGGAGGCTAACTCTAGGAAAAGGCGGTGTTACAGAACCTTGCACAGGTGCAAGTTCCGTTAGCACTTGGGTAAAAATTGCCCGAGTGCAAAAAACATATTCGTCAATGCATTTTTGCACCAGTATTCTTTTGTTGCACTAGGACAATTTTTTGCTTGAGTGTTATTTGCACTTGCACTGGTGCAACGCTTGTCCTTTTGAGTCCATTGGCCCACGTTTGATCAAATGGATGTCTCTAAATTAAACATTTACATTTTGGTAAGCATTATTTAAGTTACTATTTCGTCTATTCACATGCATATTTACATGAAATGCCAGACTAAATAAACCAGTTTTGAACATGTTTACCAAACCTGTAACCCATTATACTCTAAACTAAAGACTTTTTCAGAAATGCTACTATGTTGTTTAGTTGCTTTCTTGACCCTTTCTCTGTGCTACACTACATAACATGTGTTTGCCCCATGAATAGATTTGGGGAACCTTATCATAGACAAACTTGGTTGGATCTTCACTCACGATTCTCCATCCTTTCTCGCAAGCTTTGACCTACATTGCACACCAGGTAGGAAACATATTCCTTAGTCTGACATCTCAAACTTGTTATAAAGCTGACCCTTTCACTTTTCTTTGTTTTTCTTCACTGCTCTCTTTCCTTTAGGTCAGGTTGACTGTCGGGGTTTTCTATTGTGGCAGTATGTCTGTTTTGTGGTGCTTCACGAGACGTGATCACGTTGGCTGTGGTCAAGGTCGAGGATGCCCTGTCAGTCTTTAAAGCCTTGTCCAGTCATGCTGCTTAATACTGTGTTGTCATCTTGAGAGATAATGTTCTCTGAGGTCATTATCATAATCTCAGGGCTCTGAGGTTGGTGGTGCTCAGTTTTAAATGTGTGACTTGGAGGAAACAGGTTTTCAGTGTCTGGGTACTGTCCTGTTGAGCCATCTGTCGTTTGCACAAAGACAGAACTCACATTTCACAGGCTTTCCAAAAAATCTTAAACAGATCCTTTACATGCAGGGTTACTGGTCTTTGTGCCGGTTCTATTTGACCTTCCTATCCAATTCCTATTTGTGTTGTCTGAAGCCACAAGACTGTATATTGGTGTTGTTTGTGCCCCATAAATATTTTCAATCAATAAATAGTACAGCCAATTTTTCACACAAATTTGGACATATGACCGTAAAGACAATTTCACGTAGCTGTCGTTGATATCAGGATGGCATGTTTAAATGGTTATGTGGTGTATTAGGCAGCTGAAATATGTAAAGTGCGTAAACTCTATGTTTCTAGAAATTAATGTTGCTCATTAAATACAACGTATGCTTTGTGTAAGAAAATGGTCCATATTCTGAGGGTCCGCTGACTAGAAATGTCAAGTGGTAGAAAATGCATACATGTCATACCCAGGGATAAGGCACACCACATGATATTTTTCCATTAGTACTTTATACTGCAAGTAAAATATGTCAAATAGACTCTCCATCTACAGGTGAAGCTAACAAAGGTGCTCATTCTGCTGCCATAATCCATGTGTAACAATTTACCAATGGTACAATGATGCCCTATACTCACATTTTATCCTCAAAAAGTATCTACACATGGTACCAACTCGCAATTAGGGGTATGGGGCAGCATTAAACGCAAAGAAATACTTGAGACTGTAAATCACTGTCCGGTGGAAGGAGAAGCAAATGTCTCACTTACCGTAAAGCTAACTCAATGTTGACCACTCCTCTATTGGCGTAGCAGCAACCCGCTCCAGCAGGCAACATGTCAGCCAGTCCTGCAGCACCTATTGCATCCATCTCATGAGTCATGAGCCATACCTGAACCCTTAGCTTTCAGCCCACCAGTCTGCCTGAAGCTCTCAGCAGCCAGCCCTGCACTCCCCCACCCATATGCAGCCTACTATGTCCTGCAGCCGCCTTCTGCCCACTAGGGTGGATAGGGCCAGTCTGTGTCATCTAGACCTCAAAGATCACTGGGCCTTCTTCGTCTACAACCTAGACGTGACTATCTTTACACTTCTGCGAGAAAAAGAGGACTATGTAAAACCCAACAGTGAAATAATGACAACCCATCCACACCCCTGCTGTTAAAGCTGATCACTGTTTTGACTTTTTATTTGTGTATTATTGTGTTTCAGTTAAACACACTTTTCAACAAATAAATAACAGTTCACATATATCAATACAATTATCAATTTTATCATAATAAATCATCATAATAAATTAAATCAATAAAACTTCAAACACATTAATTTCCAATAGCCATTCCATTTCCCAAAAACATCTGATTTGGCCACAATATTATTGCACAGGTTCGAGTAGCACCACAATTCTTTGCCAGAGTTTAAACAAGGCCATATTAGAATGGCTATTACTGGTCATAAGAGATTTCTTCCAAAAATGTTTACTTTTAACATCATCTACATTACTAACAAAAGCCCCCAAATAAGATATATACAGGCCAACTTACGACAGCTAATTAGTACATGACGAATAGACTCCAGTTGGCTTTGACATTTGCACAATCGGCAGCCCCTGTCCTCAATGCTCTTCCCAACCCAAGGTCCTATGATGCCAAGAGTGGGTAGTTGATTAAAGCAAAGACGCATGATAAATCTTCTTAACACAGGGGCTGCAGATCGAAGCAGGTATGATGGAGGCCTCAAATAGGTGGTCTGTCATTCAGTATAAGCCCTATAAGGTTTTAGTCCTGCTAGGTGTATATGATTCCAGTCAAAGGGCCTCATTACGACCCAGGCGGTAAGGGGTTAACAGCGCTGTAAAAGGTGGCGGTGCCGTTAACCCCTTACCGCCTAATTACGAGGTCCCTTTGCGGGTCCCTACCTTAACGGCTGGTTTTCCCAGCCGTTAAGGATTGGACCCGCAAAGGGACCTTGGAGGTAATTACGGTACCACAATTTGCGGTACTGTAACTACCACCTTCCCCATTTCCATTGAGCCCTATGGGGACAAAAATGGGAATCGGGAAACGCCAATGGTGAACGGGGAATTACCGCCCCGCCAACCTTGGAATGGGGCGGTAATTCCGCCACTCACCATGGCGCAATCGGTAAAATACCGGCGGCAACCATGGTGCTACTAGCGCCATGGTTACCGCCTGGGTCGTAATGACCCCCAAAGTCCCAGACCTTCAATATGTCAGCAAACACCTCTTTCAAACTGATCTGATCCTTCTCCCACTCTGGCGTCCATTCTACATGCTCAAAGAAGCTGCAAACATGAATTTCTTAAATACATTTCTCCATGTCACTACTATGCCATTTGTAAAGGTGTTCCCCAAGATGGTTTATAGGGGCCATTATAGCCTTTACATACAATAGGCCATGCTTTAGATATACCAGACCAAGTATGTGATTTAGCCCTAACTCCAGTCATAACGATTGGATAGGAACACATTGTGCAATTCCCAAAATACACCTACATGTGTTCCCCTCCAATCGGTCAAGGCAGTCCAACCGTAGATGATAAAATGCCTCTATCCATAGGTGATAGTGGGTACAATGCACTAAATTGTGATACCACCTTTTAAGCTGAATCCTGATGTACTTTCTGCAAATTGTTTGTTAATTTTGCAATTCCAAGGCCATATTGCGCTTAGCCTGCACTAAGACTTCAGCATTTACTGTATTACTTACACATATACCCAGGTATTTATATTCTATCACACTTTCAATACATATATTCCCCAAGTGTATACACCCATTCTTTCCTGCCTTTGGCCCGAACAACATATATTATGTCTTAGCATAGTTTATAACCAATTTGTTTGACACTGCAAATCGAGAGCGGTTTCTCTGCTGTGCAAGTCAGACCTATGTTTGTGTGGTTAGAAGGACCATATCATCTGCATACATTATACATAACACCCAGTTTCCTCCAATCTATGGTGGAGAGTTCTTTACCCCAGACAAGTGTAATGACAGGTCCACCATATATAGATTAAATGGCATGGCTGCCAGAACACAGCCTTGCTGTCCAGTCTCACCTGAACTAGAGCACTAGTGTGGAGGTCCTGTAGGACGTGCAGCAGATCCTCAGGAATCCCCAGCCCTCTAGCTTCCTCCACAGTGTTTCTCGATTTAAAGTGTCAAATGCTGATTTATAGTCAATGAACATTATATGCAATGGAGCATTACCATGCTTTAAAGCTATCTTTATCATGAAGTTAATCAATACCAAACCATGTGTGGTACAAGATCCAGGTCTAAACCCTATCTGGAATGGGCCATTTATATTGTTTTCCTCAGCCCATTTATTTAACCAGTCGAAATCAGAGACCCAAATAATGTCCCTTTCGAGTCCAGCATGGACAATAATCTATAATTAGATGGGTCTTCTCAATGATACCTTTCATGTATAGGGATGAGTATGGTTTTGCGCCAACTGCCTGGGATTTTCTCCTCTTTGCAAATCCTAGTAAATAAAGCCATCGGGCTATCTGTCACGGGATGGCACTCTGTTAAGAGTGGCACAGGACACCCAGGAAGGGTTTGGGTAGTTGTGCCAGAGTAGGATGGACAGATACGTACACACACAGCTGAAAGTAAGAGAGAACAAAGAGTAGGCAAGTGTAGCAAGGGAATAAGGTACAACAGATTGGATTCCCTCTTGGGGTGTATGCAGATATAGGAAAAGAGTATTCCACAGACCTTAGGAAAACTCTAGCCTTCTGCACAGTTTGCTATAACAGAGGCCCACGCTATTTGCTCATGGCTTGGAACAATAGCTATGGGTGTCTGTAACGCAGAAACGAGACAAGGGAAGGGGCAGAGGTTGCCTGACGGAAACCAACAGACAAGCTCTGTACAAAGGGGTCTACAAACAGTACAAGAGAAGACACTAACAGACAAATCCAGGAAAAAGGAAGTCGATGAGCAAACTAGCAGAAGGAAATGAAGGGAAAGCCGTATAACAGGATTGGATAGGGATAAATAACAGAGGGTTGAAAACAAGGAATAAAGCAAGGGAGCAGCAGTCAGGAAACAGGGGGACTGCAATAACTGAAAGTAAATAATGTAGGTAAACTGTGGTGGATAGCAGAGGACGGTAGGGTACAAGGTTGAGAGCTCAGAGGAGCAGGGAAGCAATGTGCAAGCCCAAAGGAGCAGGGCTGTAAGGAAGCGGGCCCAGAGGGAAAGGGCTTAGGGCAGTGGAGTGAAGTAGGCTGCACGGCTAGGAGCCCAGAAGGGCTGGGCAGCAAGGGGTGAGCCCAGAGGAGCAGGGCTGCTGACTGTAGAAGGCTGCAGAGGACTGTAGAGGGCTGCTAGGCTGAGAACCCAGCAGACAAAGGCTATAGGTAGAAAGTAGCGGAGCGTGATCGGCTGCAAGGTAGGAAGCCCGAGGACAAGGGCTGTTGGCAGCGGAGAGAAGCAGGCTGCGCGGCAAGGAGCCAGAAGGACCGGGCAGCAAGGAGTAAGCCCAGAGGAGCAGGGCCGCTGACTGTAGAAGGCTGCAAAGGACTGTAGAGGGCTGCTAGCCTGGAAGCCCAGCGGACAAAGGCTGTAGATTGAAGGCAGCGGAGCGTGATCGGCTGCAAGGCAGGAGCGCGGAAGACAAGGGCGGAAGGTAGCAGCTGAGCGTGATCGGCTGCAAGGCAGAAGCCCGGAAGGGCAAAGGCAGAGGCTGGGAAGCAGCAGAGCGTGATCGGCTGCAAAGCAGAGAGCCCGGCTGGGCACTGGATCCAAAGCAGGAGTAAGGAGGAACCGCATACAAAGATCCGGAGCTCGAAACAAAAAGGTGCTGGAAGGACTCTTAATGCAAGAGACTGAGCCCCTGCAGGCAGCAGCTTTTATACCACCCTGCCCAGCACAAAGGCAGGCTAATTGGTCGCACCTGGATCAGCACACCTGCATACAATCTGCCTCCTCCCTTTCTGTTCCTGAGCTGGTGGAAGTAGAGCTGATCCCTAGGGCTTCTGGGGACTGTAGTTCTGATGATGGCAAATAGGAATAGCCAGGAATAGATAGTTATAGCCAAGTGCATTGTGGTAAGTGTAGTTTGTTGGGAAAAATAGAAAAGCACCAAAGTCTCGCAAATGGGAAATAAGGTCCAAGAAGTGAATAGCGGTTGATCCAAGAGTTTTCTGCAGATAAAAGAATAACAATTAGTCCATATTGATCGTTAATGTATGCGCCCAATGGCGCAGGCATGACACTATCATCCCAACTATCTGGGTAACCTTTGAGTACAATGTTGGTGAGAACCATCAGAACCAGGTGCTTAAGATCCCTTTAAGGCCTTTATTTTCATAGTAACGGTCAATTTACCATGTTAAACAGAATATTTCCATTTGGGGCTTCCACAACACTACCATGATCTTGAGCTCCAAAGACTTTACAAATTAAGTGTATCAGTGTCTGTTCATCAACAGGATTTATTAAATGCTCTATTTTGTTCCCCTAACCTTATTGAAAACATTCCACATATGCTTGTTATCCATTATAGTCAGAGTTTCAAACATTTTCTGCCACTTTGCATTACTGATATTCATGTGCTATCTTTTCAGCCAATTTCTGTGGGTACTCTTCATTTTCTTTATCATGGGGCCAGCCATTGGCAAGTGAAACAAGAGACTAGGTAGCAAACTTAGTCACACAGCCGCTTTCCTTTGCACCCAAACTGGATAATGCAATTAAAAAAAAAGAATTCTTCCAATGTGTAAATATGCTCTAGTGAGCAACTTGTATCCAATTTCACAATAATTCTCAAAGCAAATCCGTGTCTTGATGGGTTGAATAATTATTTATCAACAAAAAAAGTTTCAAAAACCAGACAATCATTCAATCTTAGTGAGGATGCAGCTAACACATCGCATGGTGAGTGTAGACTTAATGCGCCAATGCATTTCAGAGATATAAACTCCTTCGTCAGGGCAAGTCTATGTAATTGTGATTTTAAAACAAATTTCAACATCACAAAATCATTACATTAAAATCATTTGTCAGAACATAAGGATTAATACAAAACAACATAGAAACAAGCAGAGATAAAATAAAAAAGCACATACCAGAACGTGGGTATATTCAAATAATGTTGAAGTGCATAATGGACGAAAACAAAAGAAAAGGAACAGTGAATTTAACAATAATGGATAAACACGTTGATTGCGTGTATAAAGACGTAAAACAGAAAGAATGAGGACCAAATGTACCTCTCGAGTTGTGTGTAGCCAGAAAGTTACATGGGGCTATTTCAATAGCTAGCGTGTGGACTACAGGAACACACGCGATCCAAGAATGGACGGAAATACGATGGTTTCTGCTTATTCTCTGTTTTGTTTGTAATTATTTCTAGTATTCCCCAATGACCGCGTCTTGGTCAGATAAATACTTTTTTTGTCCGTTACTGGCTTCATAACCTCACATGCAGAGGTGCTTCAAGTTCATCTGCAACGCGCCATTCCCCAGACGCGATGCGGTCACGTGGTTATATTTATAACCACATCCGTAGCAACGCCTCAACCCTGCAATGCAAAGCGGTGTCCAGACGGCTGTCTAAGCTGCCGTGCTGCATTCACAGGTATGCCTGTGAACTGCTCCTTTAACATCAGGATCCTTGAATCCCTATCCGTTTCACTCACTTATGCTTTTCATCCCCAGATCGCCATCGTATTTCTGTCGATTCTTGGATCGCGTGTGTTCCTGTAGTCCACACGCTAGCTATTAAAATAGCCCCATGTAACTTTCTAGCCGCGGCTCATCAGAAGAGAAACATTTTGGATCGACAGACTGGGGAGCCTTCACCCTAATGGGCTCAATGAAGAAATGAATTATCACTGGTTAGAAATGATCAAGGAACCCAGTAAAATTGAAACAAATCCACTTTATGATTTGGAATGTTTTGGTTTCCATGCATTATTACAAAACATTTTGCTGTAGTGCAGTGGAGAAGTGTCGTGTGCTTCAGTTTGCTGAATGGTAGGCCACTGTAACGCTCACCTGATTCCCACAGAGGCGCTGACCTAAACTGGACTGCTACAGTTGCTTCTATGACTATGATGAGGCGTAGAACTCGGAAGACGCTCTGGGCAGGACCTCCGAATATTGACTGTCTGGCTTGTAAGGTGAGTTTTCTGCAGGTGGAAGAAAAAGGGGTAATTACAAGCTGGTTGGATAAGTTCTCCCACCAATCTTCTGCTTTTCCCACTTCTTGGTTTTCGACTGGTCTCCACGAACTCTCACCTTTGGTTTAGTAAAGCCAAGCTCTCCATCCTGCTTCTGGTGCAGGGGCGCGTGGAATCCAGTTACGTCACTGGATGATTTCAGTGTTTAGGCCCAGTGTCCTTTTGTGGCTTGTAATAGTCCTTCAGGTGTCGAGGAGCTGTTGGCGACACCACCACTGCTGTGCAAGAAGAGACTCGTGAGTATAGAAGATCTGAGGCCGCTTCTGAAGGAGCACCCTTTTATAATGTCTTTTCCTTCCTTTCAGGTGCCGAAATGCTGAGGGCGATGCTGCCGCTGCTCCGTGTGAAGAAGCGCGTAAGTATTACTGAATTGTGGCCACTTCAAAATGGGTACCTCTAATAATGTCTTTTGTCTTCCAGGTGCTGGGATGCTGCCGAAGCGAAGGCCGCAGTGAACTCCGGTGTGATCACGGATGGATAAGGTAAGCGAGCGCAGCTGCGAGCGTGTTGCCCGTTTTCTAACCTTATGTCTTTATTTGCAGGTTGTCGGAGACTGGACTCTTGTGGCTGAATTCTGGTGAGGAGATGTTCCTGTGCCTTTTCTTCATCCATAGGTTGCTGCTCGAGAAGCTGAGTCTGTGTCTGGACCTGGAATGCAGGAGCTGACTCGGTGAGCGTCCTGCTGCTGTTGCAGAATAACGCGAAGCACATGAATTCTATCGGGCGTGGTTTAAATAGTGGAGAAGTGCTTTGGTGCGTATTCTTCCTCTAGCCTCACACAGGTAAGAAAAGAGTTCCAGTGTCAGAGGATTAGCTTCAGCCCCACCCAGGTAAGAAAAGAGTTCCTGTAACAGAGGATTGGTCCCTCCCAGCCAGTGGCTGGGACTTCACCCAGCTTGGATTGTTCTAGGTGAGTATGCAGCATGGTCTGCCAGAGGTAAGTCCAGCCAATCACTACTGCACACTTTAAGAATATGAGCCCGGTGCCCATGGCGCCGGGACTGTGGTTCCTTATGAGCCTGGCGCCAGAGGCGGAGGACATGGTCCAAAGGGCCCCTGTAGGGGTCTGCTGGAACCGGGGGTGTTGATGATGAGCCTGCTTCCGGGGACGCTGGGCCAGTCTTGGCTCCTCGGGAGTAGCGCTCATGACAGCCACAATTATACTATACTGTATTTGACTGTTTCTTGTATATATAATTATTGAAGAAGTAGTAGTAAAATTAAAATGGTTCCATTTGTGGAGCTTGGTAGTCACATGACTCTGCTTTTAAAACAAAAGTACCTGCTAATGTAAAAAACAGAAAGGGGCTTGTTCGCAAAGAATGTACTGGTTGTAAATCAAACTTACATGTGACTTAGATCTTCATGGAATGATTTGCATGGAAAAACAGGTGCTTCTGCGACAAACTGGGCTCAAATCCACGTTTGTCGATACATGGAATTGAATGTGCAGTATTTGTCCTGGACTTGGGTGGAGTTCGGGCAGGCTTGGCTCATCTCTGTGAACCGGCGAGGGCCTTGAGCGAGACTCCATGCAGAGCGTGGGCTTGATTTGCACAGAGGGCTGGGGGCGGGGCGGGAACCCCAGAAATGTGAAAGAACTAGCAAAAGAGTGGACAAGACGTATTCATGGATTCGATCGTGCAACCTCTCGGCCAGGAAATGGCCACGCAAATCCTTTATACTATCTTCCACCCGAAGGCAGGCGTAAGTACACTTGCGTGTAGGAATTGCAGCACGGAGGTGTGTTTGCATGTCAGATATAGGGGTGCTTGTATACAACCGTGGTTCCAATCTAACTTAGGGGTGCACGTACACAATTTAGCGGGGTGCAAGAGGAGAATAAGTCAATTATTGTTGCATTAGGAGTGGGGCGATCGAACGTAATATATGTTTCTGCTTTCTATTTTTGCTCTGCTGGAATGGGCAAGGAATGAAATCACTCTTTTGGCTTGCCTTTTCCACTCCACCAGCACTTAGAAAACCATCTTTTTACACTAGTACGATATTTTGGCATAAAACTAATAGATTACTACTATATGAAACCCATTTTTATTTTCTCCTGGTAAGATCAGAAGGAGCCCGTAAATCTCTTGTAAATGCTGTCAGCCATGTGTACATGTCAGGATGCATTTACACTTAGTGATATCCTAAAGAGTAGGACATGATCGATTTTAATGTAATTTTTTCTGTGTATGTATATTTTATATGCAAAGCCACTGTGTGGCTGAATGTGTATTATTATTAAATAAGTAAATGAACATTTACACTTTTTGAAAAAACAAGTGTAAAATAGAGGTGTTAAGGTGATTTCGCCTTTTATTATTTTTGCAATAGGAGTGCGGGAATGGAACCAAAGATACGTTTCTGCCTTGAATTCCTGCTTTGCCTGCAAAAACCTTTGGTTTTTAACCTTGGTTTTGAAGCTGACATAAAGCCAGGTGATTCTTGTGGAATCCACTTGTTTTAGCACTACTGTAAACAGTTGGATTCCATACAACCGCATTGTGTATGCTGTCTGCCATGCATTAATGGCAGGATTTATACATTTTACAAAAAAAAACCAGTGTGAAGGCGATTTCGACAGTTCTTGCACTTTGGTTTTAAATGTTGAAAATTACAATGAGGATACTCAAGTCCAGAACCGCAGGCAGTCCCAACTTTGCAATACACATGCGAAAAAGGGTTATCCCTTTGTTAAAAGCAGACATATGGAGTAATTCTGAAGCCTGTTAACTGGATTTTAAGTCTTTTTGTCTATGTGAAATGGTGGCAAGAAATGGGATTACCGTTTTCATTGACATGTCCTCTCAACCTGCACCTGCAAAATCACCTTTTGTTCCAGTCTAATACTTTCATTCTATTGCACGAAATCCCTCGGTTTTAAGCATCTGGAAAGAGCAGGAGGATCCCGTAAATCCGTCGTAAATGTTGTTAGTCGTGCGTACATGGCAAGCGTAATTTACACATTTTGTAAAAACCGACTTTAAAAAACATGGGCTAAGGAGATTGTGCCTGTTTTAAGAACTTATTTTACACTACATCTTGAAATTTTGGAAAACTGCATGGGGGCAACCTAAGTGCATGTAAGTGCACACAATGGTTGCCACCTCCATGGAATTAACACTCTTTGCAAAATGACCCCTTGCACTTCAGTTATATCAGTAGTAGTAGTTAACTTTGTTCATCTTTCATTGCACGTGGACTGTTTTCCTTTTCCATACAATGGAGGTTAACGGACAACCTTAGTGTTGTAATCAGAATATAAGTGGTCAATGGGCCAATAACAAATTGCAATTTTTAAGTGCCTTCATTGGTCACCTATGGACTTATGAGAGCACATGTGTTGATAATGGATGACGTTAAGTGACAGTTGCTTTTATAGATTCGATTTAACTAGACATCTTCTGCACATCATTGAATTATTTTGCGAACCATGTCACATTTAAATTGACATTACTCTAGAAATGCAAAATATTTAATATATGGCTGTCCAAAGGGGCATGACGAGATAATAAATCAAATGACAAGGGAATACTTGAACATGTTTTCAGTTTGATGGATGAATATATCTCGTCATGTTTAACTGCGCGCCATTTATAATAGAGACGCCACATATTAAACAATGCTTCAAAATGCTATATTGCTTTACGGCTAATTTATGACTTTCCACATTAATATGAAAGTCAGACCTGGACATGGTTTTTGCAAATTGAGGAATTACTCGGTGATTCGCTTGCTACAGCAGAATTCATCAAAATATAAAAACAAACAGGAATTAAATGACTGATACGTTTTTCGAAAATGTTTCCAGGAAGTAGACTTGCTAGACTGTTCTTCCACTTCAGTGCCTCCTTTTGTTGTACATGCAGTAGAGATTTGACAAAAAATATTCCTTAAAATTTTCAAATGTAAATTTATTTCCGGTTATAGAGGGCCCAGATTTTTTGAAGGCGTATCTAAGAGATAGCCTTCCCCTGCTGGTGCCCATTGGCTACTGCAGAACACAAAGTGCCTATTTTTGCCCCATTTCTTCCTGGACCCACTGCTTCCATGCGTTTAAATGCATCTGCTGTCACCTGTATTTTTAGCTATGGGCGTTGGTAAGTTAGGACCTCCATTTTGTTTTTTGCACTAAGTGAAAAGACAGGTTTGCACACAGTGCAAACGTGCAGTGCTCCTGCCAGCTTCAGACAGGCAGTGACTACCACTCACAATCTTCTTCTTTAAAAAAACGAAAAAAATCAACCAACAATCAACAACACTGACATTAATTACATTGGCCCTCATTACGACCCTTGCGGAAATCGAAAAAATGATGGCGGAAATGCAATACCGCCATCGAATAGCGCTCGGTGCGATTATGACCCGTCACCGTAAAGTACGATGCCATTAGCGACACCGTAGTGAACGGCAACGCTAACTGCACCAAGTACGCGCACGCGCGCCATGCGAAACCGTAATTACCACCATGACGCAACGGTACGCGAATTCTGACCCTAGCGGACATGTACCTCACGCCATCAAGCATGGCGGAAAGTACCATTCCGCCATGGTGAGAAGTACGGCATCGCGAACCAACCGTAAAAGGCCCTACTGAGTGCCTGTACACCACTCCCTGGCCACATTGCACAACTCCTCGTAGGTTGAATGAAGTCACACAATGCAACCAGTGAAATGTACAAGTCACCCATGCATGCCAACGAACAAATGAATGTAGGGGCTCCAAGTGCCTTGTGAGTGGCCATCCATATTTGCCATGGCACCATTGCCGTACTGATGCAGCACAGGCATGTGAAGGTTCAAGTACAGCAACATGAACTGAAAACTGAGACAAACAAAAACAGGCCCCCCATCGCTTGACACCAGTGTAAGGCAACATTCAAAGCAGTATCCTGAGTGAGACTGCACCAGCCCTGTACTCCTGCCAGTAAACAAACCAACCATCAGCATAAGCATGTACCACACAAGTTGGCAGAGTGACTGAGCAGCCAGGCTCATCTCAAGAGGGGCCAATGGGAGCTGCAGGGCACAGATGGCACGAATACAGAAGCTATTCCAATGGACATGACCTCAGTCTCCCTCCAAGAAACGCACGCAAACACAGGCACCTGTGACCATCCATATGCTGATAATCACATCATTCCACCAATCCACCTGGCTGACCGGCATCTGTTACACAAAAGCTAATCCCCCGCCCCTGAGCATGACATCATTAAAACAGTCATAATGGCAGCCCCTATCCCTGACCTTACTGTGCTTCGTAGGCAAACGCGGCCAGTACAGTACCACGCAACTATACTCAGAAGCCGGAACCCAATGCAGATCTTCTCACAATACATCGCTCCACAAATAGGAATATGCTACATTACTTGCAAAGAATAACGCTACACGGTCAATATCATAATCAAAATTTAATGCACAACAAAATCACCAGGCCCATACAGCTATTAGGTCATGAACTCCAAAATATATTTCATTATTGTGGGCTGCATCCGCAATAAATGACCAGCTTCTTCTTGTGTGACGCCCTGTTCCTTCATGGTACACAGGGGCTACATTCACGTTCAAAAAGGCAACATGGAAGCGCCTAGAACCGCAGGGCCGTCCCATTAGGTAGGCACTAGTCCAGCTGAAAGGTTGCTATGTTGCTCCTAGCCACTAGTACTGCGTAAGGGCATGTGGGCCATTGGCGATCGTCCCATAAGATCGTAATGGTGCTCCACTGATTAACACGAAGCAGCAGGTGTCGGGAGTAAAAGCCATCTGCAGGAGTGGCATACAGATGGCAGCGGCAAAAGGGGAGGAGATACCTGTCACCCAAATGAAATGAAAAAGAATAGTATGGGCATCAGAACTTCATTTGAATTACTCACTTCAATGATCACACTAAATCCACAGCCATATGCATGCTAGCCCACTCAAAAGGATTATTCCCACCCAAAAATCACTTGCGAATCATAACTATATAAATCGAGGTGAAAACACTATTACAAACGAGTGTTTGTGTGCATGCGTCTGTTGAAACAGAATCCATTAGATGGGATTAGTAACGTGCATAGACACAAGTGTTTGAAGGCGCGTCGAGACAGGGAGGGTTCAACAAGGGCAGATAGACGATGGTCCCACTATGGCAGCCCTGCATCACATAGCGCAGGGGAAGTGGATAGATTCCAAAAAGCCATGTACATGGCAAACTCTCTATTAAATCATCTGTCCATGCATCCATACATCATTCCCTCATCCCTGTATGAAAACGCCTGATTATTTACTCACATAACATGTGAAATTTCCATTGAGTCTGTGCGTAATGCAGTCTGCAAAATCCTCTGTGCTCCAGGCCGGAATTCTAGTGCTGTGAAGTAACATGTATTTGGGAACGTCCTGCCTTATCGTCCACTACGCTATTGTGCATCCCATACAATTCATATCAATCATTGCATTCTCGCCATGGCCCCTGTCCCAAGGACATTAAACAATAGAACTTTATATTTACAGTCAGACCTGTGGGCGTCTCCTCGCTGCTAGCTGAAAACCGAAAGCGCTGTCCTTCGAATTCCTCATTTGCAAAATCACGTCGAAAAGGCATCTGTGACCGCTTGAAATCACAAATCCATCCATGTAGTGCGGCAGTGTGTGAAAATGGCAACTGGCTTCACTCACACATGGGACGCCCCGCCCGTCGGTGAACCGCGGTACAGTGCTGCATGAGGGTCCACCGTTAATCGAGTACTACATTCCACTGACCCATCACAAGTTTGTTCGCGACTGCAAAGATAGTATGTGAAACAATGGGACCATAGCAGAATGAACATATGAACCAATATCTCACTGCCATCGGGATGAAATACATGATTGTAATAGCAAGATGCCATGCGTCGAATTGCAGCGTTGTGTGCGGGACGTGCTCGCCCAAAGGGGATTGCAGCTTGCACAGGTGGAATGAATCACCACAGGTGGAGGCTATGCAGCTTGAAAACACATAAATTGCACACCCAACCCCCTCCCACAACCACACCCACTCCAAAATGCTACCGGCTGGACTAGCGATGTTGGCCCTGGGGGACCTGATAGCACTGCAAGTACTCCAACTTCAAGAAGAAGACGAACACCAACTACTACAACAACCGGCCGCACAGAGGAGACGCAGGAGGAGGAGGAGGGCAAGGCAGGGCCAGCAAGGCCCACCAGCACAGCCACTACCACCACGCAGGCAGCCCGCAATCCCACGCCTCCGAGCACATCCGTTCAACCTCACTGATGAGCAGATCCACACCCTCTACCGTTTGGACCGGGACACCATAACCGCCATTGTGGACATGACACACGCTGACCTTGTCAGCATGATAGATAGCCCAACCGCCATCCCACCCCTACTGAAGGTGGTGTCTGTACTCCACTTCCTGGCCACAGGCACCTACCAGCACACAGTCGGACAGTTGCATGGCATTTCACAGCCACTGTTGTCACGGACACTATTGCAAGTGCTCGATGCCCTCCTGAAGCACGCAGACGACTACATCTCTCTACCACGCTCGGAGCAGGAAATTACGAACACAAAAGTGGGATTCCATGCACTTGGCGGCATACCGGGTTGCATTGGTGCCATCGACTGCACCCATGTGGAATTGGTTGTCCCACATGCCATGGAGGCCCAGTACCGCAACCGAAAACAATATCATTCTCTTAATGTACAAATGGTGTGTGACTCCAACAGGATCATTACACATTGTTGTGCCCGATTTCCTGGATCAACCCATGATTCTATGGTCTTGCGGAACTCTACAATACCACGCTACATGGAGCGACACGCAGGGAACAGATCCTGGCTACTCGGTGAGTCTCATTTCATGCATGATAATGTGGGGTATGTGATGCGGCAATGACCTGGCAGGAAGGGGGGGGGTGCGTACGTAGCAATGTCATTCCACAAACATCCTTTATTGTCCACATACAGGTGATGCCGGGTATCCACTGAAGAGATGGCTCCTTACACCACTCCGGAACCCACAGAACCAGCATGAGGAGGACTACAACCATGCCCACTCACGTACCCGTGTAGTCATAGAACAGGCATTCGGCCTACTGAAGGGTCGCTTCCGCTGCCTCAGCAGGTCTGGCGGGGCACTCCTGTACCGCCATGAGAAGGTTGCAAAGATGGTCATGGCATGTGTCATGCTACACAACATGTGCGTACGTAGAAATGTGCCCATGCCCCCTGACGCAGAACTGCAAGCACCTGAATATGGTCATGATGAGGGTGGGGATGTGGCTGCACCTCAAGGAGTCCGCGAGGCACAGGAGGGCCGTGAAATTCGTCAGATTATCATAGATTCATGCTTCTAGCACTCACGCCTGGTGGCTGATACATGGACACGGGACTTGTGGCACTGTGTGTGTCTGGAACATGCACAATATGGACTGTACGCCTATAATGGCCTCGGACACAAAGATCAATGTCCACACATCTCATTGGATGATTGTGAAATGTTTATAGCATATGTGAAATTATGTTACACACCCCATCGACCCGCCACCCAAGTAAGCCCAACACACCCCCTCCACCCTCCTACCTCCCCCCCGAACACCAGTGTCCAAAGATGCTCATTGTCAGTGGGCAGACGCTATTGCAAGCCCCCTCTCCGGGTATCAGGGGCACCCCTGCCTGTGGAGCGCAGGTTCCACCCAGATCTACGTTGGGGGCTGCCGTGGACGGAACTTGCAACGGATGATGTCTCTGCCTGCTCACGTCCATGCATGTCCCTAAGGGTTTGTGAGAGCTCAGTGAGCACACGGCGCACAGCGGCAAGTTCAGCACATACGTCTTTGGACGTCGCATGCAGTTCCCCCCTCAGGCTCTCGGTGCTTCTCTCCATTTGTACTCTCAGGCTCTCGGTGCTTCTCTCTATTTGTACTCTCAGGCTCTCGGTGCTTCTCTCCATTTGTGCCCTTAGTGTCTCAGTACATGTTTCTATGGCTGCCTTAGTACCCCCACATTCATCAGCATGGTCCTTGAGGAGCGTGGCCAGTTGCTGCTGTTGCACGATCACCTGGTCGAGGGACTGTTGCCTCTGCTGGGCCATGGCCATTTGCGGTGGTGTCACAGAGGGGCTGATCAACTCATGTTGCCTTGCCACAGGGCTTGTGGGGGATGGCCAGTCGTCGTCTTGTGGGTGCCCCTGCGTGGTATCCTCATGGTGTACGGGATGAAACAAACAGGGGGATTGAGACAGGTCATGGATGGATCCTACATCGACATCACCGTTTTCTGTGTCGGAGCATGCTGCCATTAATGCAGTGTCACCTATGGTGCTGCTGCCACCAGAAGCAGTGCCTTCTGTGGCATCCATTGGGGGGACCTGTGGTGGTGCTGTTGTGGGCATGCTGGCTGCTGGGGTGCCTGTTGAAGTCCCCTCCTGTGTGCTGCCACTTGATTTGTGCTGCTGCCGTGTCTTGATCCGTGCAGCTGAGGTGGAGGGTCTTTGGCCGTTGGTCTTGGCCCTCTTTGCAGGTGTGCTGGTATGGGTGTCCTGGAGCTCGTCGTTTGAATCGGACCCTGTGGTGGAGTAAAGGAGGGCGAGCGTTATTAATGGGTCTGTGGAAATTGGAATGGCAATGTATCACATGCATTGGGGTGGTACCTGAGGGTGATTTGGGTCAGGGCCTTTGAGGTGGTTTCATTTTTGTGTGGATTGAGGATGCAGTTGTTTTGCAGCCTGCAGTTAGGGGGTGCCTGCTGCACGTGTAGAGGGTGTTTTTAGGGATTTTAATTATTTATTTATTTATTTTGACTTTTAATGTGCGCTATCAGGCCAATGTATGTGGACGTTCTCCTGGACATGTGTTTCTGTTGCACTATGTGGACACATGGTACTTCACATGATTGGACATTGTGGATTTAGCATTGTTTTATTTGGGACACCTACCTGATTCTTCGGATGTCTGCACTCCTTTCTCCATCCCTCCGACTCCCTCTAGGGTCTCCATTCCAATGGTGGAGGCACAGATTTCTTCCCAGACGGTCAACTTGATGGGTGATTCCGATCCTCCCCCGGTAGCTGTGGCAATGTTACGGTTGGCGGATAGTATGCTCCGTACGCGTATCCGCAAGTCGTCCCATCGCTTTCTGCATTGCTGTGGGTTGCGGGGTGCGGTCCCCACCGCACTTACCCGCTGTGCCACCAGGGCCCATATGGCCTTCTTGTTCGCAAGTGCCGTCCTGGTCATTTGCGTCGAGAAGACGACGGCAGCATTCTCCTGGAGGGTCTCTGTGAGCACCGTGAGTTCCTCACGGGAGAAGTGGACCTGCCGCTTGCGGTCGCACGCTTTTTTCGCTACTTTTCCCATTGTTATTGTTTTCACTAGGGTGGATGACGGGTTGGGATGTGTCTCAGGGTAGTATTTTTAATGGTTGTGTGGAAATTCTGATTTTATAGGTGTACGGCGTGCTGTTTCCCGTTCCGGGACCATGTTTTTGCTTCCGTTTCCGTATATTTACGGTCACCGTATTTTCCGATTGCCGCTCATTACGGTGACCGCTATGATGGGTGGCGGAATTGCACCTAGGTCGCCGTACGACAGTGGTGAGGGGCGTTTTGGGGACATTTCCGCCATCGCGGATTTTGCACTTCCGCCATGGCGTAGTGCTCGTGCCCGATGGGTCATAATTAGCCGCACTTTACTCCGTCGTGCAATGGCGGAAACGCTATTTACGCTATGGCGGTCAGGTCAGTTGCTTTCCGCCAGGGTCGTAATGAGGGCCATTGTTTCAATCAAGGGTAATTAAGAATGCTTTAGACTGTTAAGATGTTATCTGACTCTTAGTTATTTTTTCCAATCTTTGTATTAACATTTTGACAAAAACATTGTATACTTTACCATACAGACATCGACTCCCCCAATCTCAACAGTATTTATCGGTTGCTAATACAAATCAATAAGCGCCTCAGTGCCAGATATTAAACAGACTTGCAGCAGTTCGAATATCACTGGGCTAGTCCAGGGGCTGCGGGAAGGATTGATAACAATCAAAGCAAATATCTTAGAGACTTGCCTCTTGATGGTTTGTTTACCTTGTGAGACATCCAGTGAATCCTACTTTTCACAGGTTTGCTGTCCCTATCGATATCTATGTCGATATCATGGATGCAATAAGTCATTCTTTCCTGGAGGCAGCAAGAACAGTTCTGCAAACTGATCCAGCAGCTGCTGGTAGTCCTGCAACTGCTGTTCAGAAAGATCTAGGGAGAGCTGAACTAATTCTAGGGCCCTCTCAGTGGGCTCGGCTTGTAACAAGTCGGGGAGGGGATGCCTCTCCTTCTCAATTTCGTCATCAGTGACCAGAGCCATCACTAAGTCATCCTGGCTGTAATGGGGGTTCAGCTAGTTGACATGAAACACCCAATGCGTCTGCCTCAGGGCCTTGGTATCAAAGAGGAATTTAACCTCACTGATTTCTCCAGCACCACAAATGGCCCAGTCCACTTGTCATGCAAGGCTCTGGGCTTGAATGGTTCCATTTTACGACCATCTGGTCTGGCGTGTACTCAGTCATGGTGGACCTCTGGTTATGGAGTGCTTCATGAGGTCCTGCTGGCCTTCAGGTTCTGGGTGCTTTGCTCTCTGTACTTATCCATTTTGGATCTAAGGCCAAGCACATAGTCTGCTATGTCGTGGTCAGACTTAGCTGACCCTCACGGGATGGCCAACAAGCCAGTTGGTCTGTGAGTGAAAGGCTGTGTAGAACTTGTAAGTTACACCACACTCATCCCACATAGCCTTCATATACGCAGATAATAAGTTGGATACCCCGTCATAAATTACTTCTTTAGGGAATCCTATACAAGAGTATATTTCAATGAGGGCTTTCGCACACCACAGGGGCCATGAGGTTCCCCAAAGGAACAGCCTTAGGATACCGGGTGGTGTATTCAACAACTACCAGAATACACCCGTTTCCTGAGGATGTTTGGGGATGCAAAGGACCCTAATGTCAATACCTATACTCTCAAATGGCCTTCTAACCACAGGTAGTGGAATTATGCGGACCTTGGTAGCCCCAGCAGCTTGGCAAGTATGGCAGAACCTGAGACATAATGGGGCCAGTAGAAATGGGTAGACAGTCTTCCAGTTGCATTAGTCATTCGTAGATGACCTGCCAATGGAATGTAGTGAGCCAAGTCCAAAAGGAACCTCCTGTGGCACTGAGGGACCACCAAACAGCAGCAGGCCCCTGCCTCAGAGTTCTTGGGCTCACTTTAAAGGCACACGTTTTACCAGTACACTTTCAGCATCCCAGGGGCTTCATTCTGGGCATGCTTTTCTGCTTGCTCATGCATATCTGCCAAAGATGGACGATTCATCTGTGCCTGGCAAAAGTCAGCCTGCGTCTGGCCCCCCAGCTAAGGACAAGGCACCTAGTTCAGGGAGACCCTTGAGGTCTGAAACTACTGTGCCTTCCACCTCAGATTCTCATTCCATGCCCATAGGGAACCCTGAGGTCACTGAGATGCCTCTGTAGCAGGCACCTCAATGGCCACTAGCCCCTCTCTGGCAGGGGTATAGGACGATTTTACCATAAAAATATGGTTGCAATGACCAAAAGTTCTAAAAATGCTACTACCAAAGGTTCGACCACCAAAAGTTCGAACCTTTGGTAGTAGCATTGTAAAAAAATAAAACGGGGGCTGCGGGGTGTCCTCTGTTTCGCCCCGCTCACTACATTTCATGGTATAGTGAGCGGGGGTTGCGTGGGGATACCTCCGCAGCCTTCCGTTTAAAAAAAAAAAGGAAACAGGGGCTGCGGGGGTGTCCTCCGCTTCGCCCCGCTCACTACACTTAATGGTATAGTGAGTGGGGGTTGCGGGGAGATACCCTGCAGCCTTCCATTAAAAAAAAAAGAAAAGAAAAGGACCCTGTGGTGCCGGTTCCCGATCACGGAAGTGAAAGGGAACTGGCGCTGCAGGAATCCAGTGTGAAGATGAAGGTAAGTGGGGTTTATGTTGGGGGTGTGGGTGGGGGTGTGCTGAGGGTGTGAGTGAGGGTTGTTATGGGTGTGCTGTGTGTGTGTGGGTGTGAGTATGTGTGTGTGTTCGCATGAGAAAGGTGCAAACATTTGGTAGTTCACACCTTTCTCAAGCAAATGTTTTGCCCGCGGTAGTTTCAGGCGCAGGCAAATCGCTTAGATTCTCTGGCAGGAGCAGGTTTCTATGTGGACTCTGGATCAGGACTGGGTAGTACAGGCAGATCTTTCTCCAGCCGGAACAGCCTCTGGACCCAGGGTCAGATCCATATTTTGTATATGAACTACCTCAATTGACAGGCATACTAAAGTCCAAAAGCCCCTGTGCGGAGCAAACCATAGTTCACACTCCATTGGGCATTCTTTTTTTCTCTCTTTCTATCTCTTACTACTGAGTCTAGCTAGATTGAATATTATATCAATTTAAGCTATATCTTTTACCTGCTTAGTGCATATATGTTAACTCCCATGGTGTAAGGCCACTTCAGACTATATAGATCATGTTCAACTATGGTGTACTCTCTGATTACAACCCACATTCATTCTTTTGCCCATCTTCATGGTGCTCCTTAATAAATCTTATAGGGCTTGCTACTGTCTTACTTGTACAATGTCCTTCAATTTCAGATATACTACATTGAGTCCAACAAAACTTGTGTCTAGAATATATTTAGCTATTTACAACAAACATATTGCTGAAGATGCATCTCATACATGAAAGTCTTCTATAAATTACTCCACCTTTCGTCTCTTGTATGCTTTTCATCTTCATGGGAACAGATACCTTTGAGCACACAAGATATACACTTAAATGTTATTGTATACCAGTTAGGAATTAAGCTAAATCCTATCTCGTAACCATTCTATATTGTCATTTAACCCTTGTGTATTGCTTTTGGCGAAGAAAATGAGTTCTTGTTCTTTTCTAAATAATGTTTCTTTATCTCTGTGTTCCTCTCTTCTTGGTTTCAGTTTATAAATAACTAGCAAGGATTTATTTTATTTATTTATTTTATTTATTTGCATTTATAAAGCACACAAAAACTGCCCTGAGGCATCGTGGCGCTGTTACAGCGAGCTTAAACTTATACTTAACATAGGTAGGATGAAACATGGTAGGTTGCAGTAGAATAACACGGGTAAATACTTTGAGTGCAGTATTGCAATACAGGAATGACAGGTTGTAAGAGACAGAGCGGGTCAAATATTATGCTTTGCTATGGTTACAGTGCAATAGCATACCTGTGCAGGCTGGTTTTAAACATTAGCGGAACAATAATGTTTTTAGCTTTTTGCGGAAGGTGGTGTATGATTTTTTATTCCTTAGTGAGGTTGGCAGGGCATTCCAATTTTTGGGTGCGAGGTGCTGAAAGCTAGACCCTCCGCCTTTAGTTCTTTTGAACGTGGGTACATTGATCTGGTTGGCACAGTGTGCTCTGGTGGGTCTGTTAGAGGAATTGTTTTTTGATTATGTTCTCTGAAATGCTTTACTAATGGTGCATTGTGCATTTTGTTGCGGATACCACTTTTGTGTTCAGTGATTCTAGTCCATATTTTTCTTTTGGCTTTTCTGATATATAACAGGTTGCATGGGCACCACATTGCAAAAATTACCATCATGCTGTTGCAGTGTGTGTGCATGTTGTTGCCATAAAGTAATCACATTCTGTACTGTCTTTTAGTTTAAATGCAACATCTGCAATTCCTGCATGGTGTGTGAACTTTTGCTTTCTCTATTCCCCATAATTCAGAGGACTTTCCTCTTTTTGTGGGTTCAGCCGTATATCATTTCTAGTTAGACTATCTTTAAGATTTGTACTTCTTTTGAATGCAAAGATTGGTGGACTAAGGATAGTCTTCTCTTTACCAAACACTCTCCAGTGTTTCATTTTTTTAAAAGAAAATCTGTCTGACAAGTTGATAAACCTACTGACAAATACCAAATTGTCTGAATTTTTTGATTTAGGTCTATATTCCAACAGCACCTCACGGTTGTTTTTCATGGTTCTTTGATAAGTTTGTCTTACCAATTCTTTCGGATAACCATGAAGCATCAGTTTTTCATTTAATTTGGTGGATTTATGTTCAAACAATTTGGCACTTGATCTGTTACTTCTTAATCTAAGAAATTGGCCAAATGGTAAATTACTTTATGTGTGCTTTGGATGGAAGCTGTCATTTCTTAATAAGGCATTCCTATCTGTAGATTTATGAAATGGTTTAACCCAGAGTTTGTGAGTGGTCTCGTCATAAAAAATGGTAACATCTAGAAAGTTCACCTCAGTGTTGCTAAATGCTGCAGTGAATTTCAAATATATGTCCTGTTCATTCAGCCAGGTAACAAATGCTTCTTCCTTATTCTTCTCCCCCAGATTAGTAACATGTCTATATATCATTTCCATATTTGGATGTTCTCTTTATATGGATTGGAATCAATATATAGTTTGTTTTTCTCCAAAATATCCATGTACAGATTGGCTATATTTGTCGCAACAGTTTCACCCATTGCTGCACCATGAATTTGTTTGAAGAAGTGTTCTTGAAACATAAAATAATTCTCATTCAGTGTCATCGATAAGCACCACATGATAAAGGAATTTGGAGCTCATCCTTCTTGATGTTTAGATATCAATAATTCTTCTATCATTTCCAAACTTGCTTCCTGTGGAATCATGGTATATAGTGAGGTGACATCTAAACCCATCATTATTTCACTTTCTCTGTAAAAAGGAATACCTTCTACCAAAATCGATAACCATGATTTTATCCTGCAAATATGATTGCATCTATTTTACATGCGGTCTTAAATATAAAGGATTTGCCCGTTTTTCATGATATATTCCTGTAATAAATTGCTAATAGGGCTGCAGGTGGTCACACAATTTAATTTGTCATCTGATGCTTGCTCTATTTTGGTAAGACACAGATCTATATCGGTGTATTTAGCCTCCTTCTTTTTGACACCCTTTATGAATTTAGGAGGATTTCTTCTCATTGTTGTTTCAAAGTACCTTCTGTTTGAAGAATTTATCTTAATTCTCAGAAATTGTCCATATGGGGGGCCCTCTTTCAGACCCTTGAGTGAAAACCTGTGAAATGCAGCAGCATATTTCTATTGGTGGGTTTCGTGTAGAGCAAGGTATCTATACCTCCAACATACTTTTTCATCACCCAAATGTCCAAAAAGTGGAGCATAACCTCAACACATCTCATAGTGAATTTATTGTTTTCCTCCTGTTCATTTAACCATTTGTGTAAAATCCGTAGTTCTTTTTTAGTTCCCTGCCAAATCATAAGCATGTAGTCAATGAGCCTGTGCCAGTGTTTTATGTGACATTTAAAGTAATTCCCATCAGTGTATATGTGACTGACTACAAAATGATCGCCATACAAATTTGCTATGTCTGGGCCGAATGTTGCACCCAAACTAATCCCTTTAATTTGCTTATACAGCTGATCTTCAAACAGAAAAAAGTATTCAGTTAGGGCTCTCTGTGTGCACTCAAGAATAACATCAACAGGCACAGTGCAGATAAAGGGTATCCATGTGTCTAGGTATTTTTTGATAACTTCCAAATTAGCCAATTGGGGGATGTTTGTATACAGGGCTTCTACATCAAAATATCATTTGGTGCAATCTCAGTTTCTTTGAGAATGTTGATTATATAAGTGGTGTCTTTTATATGTGATGCCATCTTAAGTACAAATGGTTTCAGGAAGAAATCGACATACATCGAGAGGGGTTCAAGCAAGGACCTTATCACTGATACTATGGGTCTACCTCATTGTGTGAACCTTTGGTAGTATATAGAAGGCTGGGATTGTTGGGTGTGACTTATTTAAGAACAGTGTTTCTTCTATATCAATCCATCCTTCTTCTAGAACATGTTGTGTGAAACTCATGAACACTTCACTTAGCTTTAGAGCAGGATCTTCTTGTAATTTCTGATAGTGACTGCTATTCCCTAGTAACCATAAAGCCTCTGTATTATAATCTTCTCTGTTCCATACAACTATCTTTGTCCTGCTGGTTTTATGATAAGGTCATCATTAGATTGTAAAGCTTCAAGGATCTCCTCTCTCTGCTGATGAGGTTGTACATACTGTTGTTTTGAGGGTTGCATAAAACATTTGCTTGTCTAAGGACTTTATTTTCAAAAGTCATTCAGGGTAATTCATAGAATTTCACACAAAACTGGCGCACGCGGCTGGTGCACAGTGTGCGCATGTGAATGTCTGCGCCAGCCGCGTGCACTAACATCGATTTCCGCGCACAGCTTATTCATGGATTTTAGCCTCCAAAACCAGCCGTGGCGGAGAGTGGCGCAGTGACCCTGCAGCAGCGCCAGTTACGCCCCCAAGAACGCCCCTAGCGCAAGGAAAAGCCATCAAAATCCCCAATCCAGCGCAAAGGGCTGCGCTAACCCTGGACCAGTTTACAGGGCTGCCAAACAGCAAACACCAAGCGGGGAACGTGCATAACTGGGGTTCGCATGAAGTTTCACACGCGAAAGGGCCTGTGCGAGTGGGGTACGTGTTTACTGGGGTTCGTGGGAAGTCTCACACGCGATTACATCGCGGTACGTGTATTACGGGGTTCAAGGGAAGTTTCACACGGGAAAGGGCACTGTGCGAGCGGGGTACGTGTATAACTGGGGTTCGCGGGAAGACTCACACGTGATTACAGCAGGGTACGTGTATTACAGGGTTCAAGGGAAGTTTCACACGCGAAAGGGCCCTGTGCGAGAGGGGTACGTGTATAACTGGGGTTCGTGGGAAGTCTCACACGCGATTACAGCGGACTACGTGTATTACGGGGTTCAAGGAAAGTATCACACGCGAAAGGGCCCTGTGCGAGCGGGGTACGTGTATTACTGGGGTTCGCGGGAAGTATCACACGCGATTACAGCAGGGTATGTGTATTACAGGGTTCAAGGGAAGTTTCACAAGCGAAAGGGCCCTGTGCGAGCGGGGTATGTGTATAACTGAGGTTCACTGGAAGTCTCACACGCGATTACAGCAGGGTACGTGTATTACGGGGTTCAAGGGAAGGTTCACATTGCGAGCAGGGTACGTGTATAACTGGGGTTCGCGGGAAGTCTCACACGCGATTACAGCAGGGTACGTGTATTACGGGGTTCAAGGGAAGTTTCACACGCGAAAGGGCCCTGTGCGAGCGGGGTACGTGTATAACTGGGGTTCGCGAGAAGTCTCACACGCGATTACAGCAGGGTACATGTATTACGGGGTTCAAGGGAAGTTTCACACGCAAAAGGGCCCTGTGCGAGTGGGGTACGTGTATAACCGGGGTTCGTGGGAAATCTCACACGCGATTACAGCAGGGTACGTGTATTACGGGGTTCAAGGGAAGTTTCACACGCGAAAGGGCCCTGTGCGAGCGGGGTACGTGTATTACTGGGGTGCGCGGGAAGTTTCACACGCGAAAGGGCCTGTGCGAGTGTGGTACGTGTATTACTGGGGTTCACATGAAGTTTTACACGCGAAAGGGCCCTGTGCGTGTGGGGTATGTGTATTCCTGGGGTTCGCATGAAGTTTGACACATGAAAGAGCAATGCCCGTGCGCGATACGTCACAGACGCGCTTACGCGCTAAGGGCCTTTGGTCCAATGAAATTGCGTACGTGTTCTGACCCGCTTACGCACTAAGGGCCTTTCCTCGAATTACACGCTGACGTGCAATATTTTCACGTGCCAAATCACTCCGTATCGAGCTGGCCACGCATACACACACGGAAGACCACGCTCCTGCCCTGAAGGCCATTTTCCTGACCCCCAGAGCCCCGAGCACGCTCCCACCTGCCATCTGCTGCTGCCTGACTGTCTACTGCCCACGTGCCCTGCTATTTGGTGCCTGCACATCAGCCATCTGCAGGGGTCCAGTTGCTGTGTCCACCCCTGCTGGAACAGAAGACTCCCGACTGAGATACCATCGCTCCACAGCCCAGCCCCAGGACCCAGTTGCCCACCCACTCCTGCCTCTGGGGTTGCCATGTCAGGCACATCTCCATCTGGCACCACTGGCAACCCCCAGCCAGAGAGGCAGAGGGCCACCAGCTTCACTGCCACTGAAGTTGGTGTCCTGGTGGAGCATGTCCTGGGGCATTATGATGCCCTCTTCGGAACATCACGCGCCAACAAGGAAGGACGGGATAGGATCTGGGACGACGTAGTGGTTGCCATCAACGCAGAGGGGGTGGCAACCAGCGACATCAAGCACGTCAAGAAGCGCTGGGAGGACTTCAGGTCCAGGACCCTCCACAAAGCCCGGCGCCTCGCGGAGGGGGGCCAGGCATGCATGAGTAACATCAAGATGAGGGTCCTGGAACGCATAGGCCCAGCGCTCCACACCCAGGTCCTTCGGAGGCAGACCCGTCCGGAGTTGAGCCATAAGTGGCCAAGCATTGCTGTGTGAGACAGGGCATGTTGCAGTGTGCTGGTAGTCTGATGCTTGACTGTATGTGTGATGTAGGCCATATATGGATGTGTGTGTGCAGGGACATCATGGTCATGCATGTGAGACCAGTTATGTGTGAACCACATGGTTGGTGCATGTGTTTTAATGCAACATGGGGAGCTCTATGCGGAATTCACACATGAAAGCATGGCTGTCTCTGGCAACATCTTGGTTTACAGGGGCCCTTATACATGGATGCTGATGTTGATTGCAGGCACCAGGACTGTTTCTGCATGTGTGTTGTGTGCATTTACCCATGTGTTGTGGAATGACAGGATGGAAGTGACATTTGACAGTGCCACTGATGTGTTATTGCTTCCTGTCTAGGGTATTTTGTACTGTACCCTGATGCTTGTGTTTTATGTCTCCCTCTACGCAGCGTCAAGTGAAGAGGGCGGAGACGGCGCTGTGGAGCCAAGCAGCAGGGATGCTTCCACTGGGCGGCGACGCAAAGCCCAGCCACCCTCCCAGGAATTACCATCATCCGGGACCGAGGGGGCTGGTGCTGCATCTGTCACAACGGCTGTGGCGGAAGGGCCGGGTGAGCCCCCAAAGGGGCTTCCAATGGCAGAAGACGGTGTGGAGACATCCAGGTTGGGGGTCTCCACAGAGGAGGAGGAGCCCGCTACTGAGCCGCACATGGGGCCTGGTGGGGGTAGTACCACTGGTGCAAGTGGTGCAGTCCAGGGCCAGGGTCAGGAGGCAGCACAGGTCACCGCGGAGGGGCCTGTGCATGTCGCTGTCCCTGACCCTGTGACTGCACCACCATGCACCAGCAGGGAGGCCCTGTCCCAGGCCCGTCTGCAGGTAGGGGAGAGTGCCATGTCATCTGCCTCTCCATTAACTGCGGACGAGGGGTCCCACGAACGTACGGGCTCCGTCCTAGATGATGGGTCCCTACATGTGTCGCGCATTCTGGCTGACCTCTCCTCTGTGGAGACTATGCGCCAGTCGTTCTCCACACCGTCTTCCAGCCCAGATTCTACCAGGGCCCCCTGTGGACCTGCCCGACCAACACAGCCAGCTTGCTGGAGCTAACATCCCTGCCACAGTCGGGAGTCGGCGGCCCAGCAGGGGTGGACACCACAACTGGAGACCAGCTGATGGAGGATGTGCAGGCACCATCAGACACGTCACATGGACAGCAGCGGCAGGAGCAGGCTCTAGGTGGGAGCCATCATGGCTCGGGGCCTTTGACATCGGAGGGGCAGGCATCGGCCAGAGGGCAGGAGGACCCAGGACTGGAAGTGTCTTCCATGTGGCAGCGGTTAGGCCATGCCATAGATGCGGAACGGCAGCGGGCCGAAGAGGCACGGCTCACGATGGTCAAGGCGGAGAACTCCATGCGGAGGGCCCTGAGGCGGTCTGAGTGCCTCGAGGCAATTCGCAGGGAGTTGGAGGAGAAAGTCGTCGTCCCTGAGAACCCTCGGGGCCATGGAAGAGGACCGCCTCCAGGACATTGGGCAGGAGTTCGATGATGCCCTGGCCCGGGACATCCAAAAGTGAGCCGTCGGACTAGCCCGCTGCCCTTGTAAACAGTTTTTAGAGTTAGGTTCCAACCTCAATCCAGTGAAGTAACTGGGTTCAACGCGCCCCTGCGTCAGAAGCAGGATGGAGAGCTCATCCTTTCAGACCCTAAGGTGAGACTTCACGGGGGATCGTGGAATGGTATCGAGGAGGGTTGGAAGGAAGTGGGAGGCTCGAGCATTATTCCGCCAGATTGTAATACTCCCTTTTCACGTACAGGAGGATATTCCTGCGAGCCAGATTAGCCAGAGTAGAGGGGCCCGTCCTATCCATCTTCAGAGCCCTGCGCTTCACCATTGAAGAGGCATCAGCACTCGAAACCAGGCCAGCGCCCCCGTGGGAATCAGGTGAGCGTGACAGGCAGGGAGATCTCCTCTGTCGTCAGGAAGTGGTGAGTCGGCTCAGCAGGGCTCCACCGGAGGTGTCGTCGTTGCAGGTCGGCTCAGCGTTACCCTCGTCGGATTCTTAGGTCCTGTGGCGACTTCTCAAGATCCAGTCTCAAAAGCCCTGCTTTTATGCAGAAAACCCCCATTCATTCAGCCTAACTGTCAATCAACACATGCTAAGTGGTGAGCGGGGAGGCTTACCACTTGGGCCAATCACTCCAGAGTGCGACCGGAGTTGGCAAGGCAACTCGGTCCAGGGTGTCTAAACCCCCTCCCACACCCCTGTGGTAACCCAGACAGAATGGCACCACTTTGGAGGGTCTCTGTACAGAGCCCGCCAAAAGTGGAACAAAGGGCTCAACCTTTGGTTTAGGAGTCACAGAGACGAACACAGACGCCATTTTAAAAACCGAGTTCTGGCAGAAAATACCATCCGATAAACTTATTTACGATAAGTAGACCGGTGGTACGTTAGAGATTAACGAGGAAAAGTATCAATCTCCAACAATGGGACGAATCCCACAGGGTTAGGTTCGGGGTCGAACATAACAAGTAGTTTCCACTGCCACCAGCCAAAACTCGACGAGGGGGGACGGGACAGTGCCCCCTCGAGTAACAGATCCAGGAGTAATCGAATTACCCCTACTAGTATGTCCACAATAAGATGGTTTGTACTAGTTCTGTTAGTAAATTTAGGTCTAGTAAAGCCAATGGTGACTTTACATGCCCGGGGAGACAGTAGTCAGTCCCCGGGTAAGGAGTCTATGTTGGGTGTCCGCTAGGACGCCCCGGTGCTACGGCACGTAGGGTATACTCCACATACTCTACACATAGAAAAACATATGAGACCCTATGGAGTAAAAGACCCCATAGCGAATAGAACACATTGACATTCAAAATAATTACACACATACATGTCCAAGAGCGGGAGAAAAGAGTCCCACTCTTGGCAGGATGGAAAAAAACAAACTCCAGAAATCCAGCAAAGCTGCTGGGGGACTCACTAGGGTAGGAAATTCAGCCGAAACAGAGAATTCTCCCTAACACTCGCCCCCCCCAGACTAAGGGACAGGAGGATTTAATCCACTCCTGGATGAATCTCATACCTCTAGTCGATGACATACATCCTAGAGAGACCATCAGCATTTTGGTGGTGACACCCTGACCTGTGCTCAATGGTGAAATCAAACCCTTGCAGGCAGATCGACCATCTCAATAGTTTTGGGTTTTCCCCTTTCATTTGCATGAACCATCTCAAGGGTTGGTGGTCAGTCTGAATGACAAAAGTAGAACCATACAAGTACGGCCTAAACTTCTTCAGAGCCCCCACGATAGCAAAGCACTCTCTTTCGATTGTTGCCCACCTTGTTTCCGGATCCTTCAGCTTGCGGCTGATGAAGCAAACAGGGTGCTCCCTACCTTTCCCATCCAGTTGACTGAGTACGGCACCTATTCCTACATTTGAAGCATCTGTCTGCACAATGAAGTGTTGGCGGTAATCAGGAGCTCTGAGTACTGGGGCTTGGCAAAGAGCCTTTTTCAGGTTTTCAAAAGCCTGATTGCACTCCTCGTTCCATCTAACCTTCTTAGGAAATTTGGGCGAGGAGATGACATTCAGTGGAGAAGCTATGGTCCCATAGTTCTCTATGAAATTCCTGTAATACCCAGTGAGGCCTAGGAAGGCTCTCACCTAGGTTTGAGTAGTCGGTGTTGTCCAATTTTGCACAGCTTCAATTTTACTGAGCAAAGGCCTTATTTCTCCACCTCCTACCTCATCTCCAAGATAGACTACCTTACTCTGTCCAATTTGGCATTTACTCGCCTTTATGGTCAGATTGGCTCGTCCAAGAGCCTGCAAAACATCTCTCAGGTGGGTTACATGTTCTTCCCAGGAATTGCTGAACACTGCGATGTCATCCAAGTATGCCATGCAGAAGTCCTCCATCCCATTCAGAACCTGGTTTACCATCCGTTGAAACGTAGCAGGTGCATACTTCAATCCGAAAGGCATTACCTTAAACTGGTATAAGCCAACGGGGGTAGAACATGCAGTTTTCTCCTTGGCATGGTCTGTCAGGGCTATTTGCCAATAGCCTGACGTCAAGTCAAATGTGCTGAGGAACTTGGCGGCGCCAAGTTTATCCACCAACTCATCTGTTCTTGGCGAAGGGTGGGCATCAGTCTTGGTGACTGCATTAAGAGCTCTATAATCCATGCAGTATCTAAGTTCTTTAGATCCGGCCTTTGGTACTAACACAACTGGGCTAGACCATGGACTAGTAGAGGGCTCTTTTACCCCGAGATCAAGCATCTTGCTGACCTCACCTTTGATGTGGGTTCGTACGTTCTCTGACATTCGGTATCCTCTGCTTTTGACTGGCAGACAGTCACCAGTGAGTATGTCGTGCTGGCCCCAAGGGGTTAAGCCTGGTGAAAGCGAGAACAGAGAGGCAAACTGATTCAACATAGATTTGCACTCTTCTTGTTGCTCGGGTGTCAGATTGGAGGAGAGATTTACTCCTTCAATTTTTTCATCTAAAGGTAAGCCTCTGAGGAGATCCGGAAGAGCTTCACTCTCTTCTTCTTCCTCGGATGACGCTAGAAGCAACGCTCCTACATCAGGTCGTGAGACATACGCTTTAAGTCGGTTGGTGTGAAAGACTGTCGGAGCCTCCTTGGGATTGCCCAAGTCCACCAGATAGTTAACCTCTCCGAGTTTACCCACAACTCTGAAGGGTCCCATCCACTTATCTTGCAAGGCCCTCCGCCTTGTTGGGATCATAACGAGAACGAGCTGGTCTTGAGCGAACTCAACCATGTTAGCCTTTTGATTGTGCCAGTGCTTGACCAATGCTTTTCCAGCTTTCAAGTTATCGCTTGCTTCCGTCATCATGTGTGACATTCTCCTCCGGAGACCTATCACGTAGTCAGTCACTCTGACTGGCTTGGGGGAAGGAGCACTCTCCAACCCCTCCTCAATCAGGGCCAATGGACCTCTGACGGGATGACCATAGAGAAGTTCGAAGGGAGAGTAACCTACTCCCTCCTGAGGGACTTCTCTATAAGCAAAGAGAAGGCATGGCAGTAGAACCTCCCACTTATGCTTAAGGGGTTCCTCTAAAGCACCTATCATGCTCTTCATGGTTCGGTTGAACCGTTCTACCAACCCATTGGTTTGTGGGTGGTACGCTGTTGAGAACTTGTAAGTAACTCCACAGGTTTTCCACATGGCTTTCATGTAGTGGGACATAAAGTTTGACCCCCTGTCAGAGATTACTTCCTTAGGAAACCCGACCCTAGTAAAAATACCAAGGAGGGCCTTAGCCACAGCTGGAGCTGTAACAGTCCTCATAGGAATTGCCTCAGGATACCTAGTAGCATGGTCTACTACAACAAGTATAAACCTGTTGCCTGAGGAGGTTGGAGGATCAAGGGGACCAACAATGTCAATCCCTACTCTCTCAAATGGGACTCCCACGACTGGGAGAGGCACTAAAGGTGCCACATTCTTGGAGCCAACCTTACCAGAGGTCTGGCAGGTGTGGCAGCTCCTGCAGTGTTTTTCTACTTCGGCCCCCATCTTTGGCCAATAGAAGTAGAGCGAGAGCCTTTCCTTAGTCTTCTTGAAACTCAAGTGACCAGCCAAAGGAATCTCGTGGGCTAACTGCAAGAACTGTGGTCTGTTCTCTTGGGGTACTACAAGTCGTTTGTAGTCTCCAGGTGCAGACTCGGTCGGTTCACTGTAGAAGAGGCCATCTTCCCAGTGCAACCTGTATTTCCCAGGCTCTTGCCCTTCAGCCTGAGCTTCTGCCTGGTGGCGAAGACCTTCCAGAGTTGGACATTCCCTCTGTCCCTTACTGAAGTCTGCCCTGCTGGGTCCACCTTCTGCCAGTAAAGACTGCAGCTCAGGATGGTCAACAGGATCCAGATCTCCAATGAGTTCCTGGCCTTCCTCAGAGTCTAATTCTACCACACAGGGTTGTACCTCCCTCTCAGCCTCAGCTGGAGGTGGAGTCACGGGTGTACTTTGGACAACCGCGGGGAAGTCCGTGTTGGCTGCACTGGAATGCTGGCTGCGGGTTTCGGGATAGAAGTCTTAAGTTTCCCTTTCGCTTCTGATTTCTTGGAGACAGCGGCCGACAATTCCAGTGGAGCAGGAGTGATTTCTTTCTTCATCATCTCTTGGAGAGTACCGCGCATGGTCCTCTCTCTTGCGGGTCTGGTTAGCTCCTGTAACCGTTTACTAGGAGGTCTGGGAGTATGCGATACAACTCCCAGAGTTTTCAAATCGTTACCCAACAGTACGCTTCCTGGTACCTCACTCTGTATGCTGACAGGTATCTTCACAGTCATGTCGTTACACTGGATGAGAACTGTAATTGGGGAAGCATCTGCACAAGCCCTCCAGCTAACTTGGTGAGGCGTTTGGGTGCCTTAGCAACATCCTCAGCCTGAAAAAATGATTTTTCCACCACAGTTATGCTGGCCCCAGTGTCCCTAATGGCAGGAGTCTCCTGACCATTCACCTGGACACTGTCCTTATAATACTCTTTAGTATTATCGGGGATAGAATTATAGACATCTAAATTCTGTTGTTCCCACAACCCCAGAGATACTAAAGAAACGCTGGCTGAGACTCCAATGGGTTCGTCAGCTAGCAGTAGAAAGTTTCCACTTGCCATTTGGACTTCCTCCTCTGGAGCGAAGGCTAAGGAGACAAGCTGGACCCCTGAAGGTTTACCCTTACATCTGGGATCTCCTTTCACGTGGTCAGTCGAGCCACAAACAAAGCATTTACCGAATGCTTTCTGGAATGGTGGCTTGTTCTGACCTCCTTCCGGTTTGGCACCAGAAGACACACTATTCTGCTGTGGTTTTCCTTGTGGCTTACCCTTCTGGTTTTGTTTGGGGCCCTCTTTGGAATGTGAGTTATTAGAATACTCTTTTGAGTCTTTTTTAGGCTGTTTTCCCTCATCCTTTTTCTGAGTTGCCCCAGAATCCTTATGAGTAGCCCGGTTGGCAACCCATAAGTCAGCAGCCTTAGCTAGCTTCCGGGAATCCAATTCCTTCGAATCAGCCAAGTGCTGTCTGAGCTCAGGAGAACAGGCATCATAAATAGACTCCAACATAAAAAGATTCCTCATACCCTCATAAGTGTTCACTTTGTAACCCTTAATCCATCCCTCTAAGTTTTTCAACCCTTCACTCACCCAGGTAGCCCAATGGGTACCATCATGCTTTTTGATGGTTCTAAACCTCTTAAGATACTGGGAAGGGGTCTTCCCGAATCTAGCTATTAAAGCCAGTTTCACAGTTTCGTAATCCGTCTTATCCGCCTCCCCCAACTCCATTACCCCATCAGTCGCAACAGGAGGGAGCCTAGAGAACAACCAGGGAAGTAAATCATTCCCGGTGATGTCCTGGAGCCCATGATTGTATTCAAACAGTTTCAACCAATCCAACACATCCAATCTCGGTTCATACATACCCACTAATTCCTTTGGCATCCGGGGTCTTTTGGGACTGGAGCTCCTAGAGGAACCAGAGGAGAGAGAAGCATTTTCCATAGACTACTTTTTCATCTCTAACTCGTGATTAAGTTCTATTTCCCTGAGTCTTAACTCAGCTTGCTTCTGCTCAGCCTGGGCATTCATCCGTCTGAACTCGAGCTCTTGGTTTCGTTCAGATTGAATTGAATGTTGCTTGAGCTGTACCTATCCTCTTTTTAGGGGCTGAGTGGGTGAGGATAATGGAACACCAATTACAAAAAATCCCACTAAACAGCTTCCTTCCCTTACCGTGCTGAGTGAACCAACTTAGATGTATGTGTACTAAATTAATGCATACTTAAACCTAAACAAAAGAGCACTTCACCTTTTAATTATCGAAAAATACTCATATTTTATTGTTTATCACACCATATTGACAATTCTAATATACACAATTAAAAATATTCCAAACACATATTCAACAATAAGTCATTGTATGTACATCTTTCTTCATTTACAAATGAAGGCATAGACATATCTGCTTGGAAAAGTCCGCTTTGCCCAGAGAAATTAGGAAGGGCAGAAATAAGAGTGGGGTTCGTTCTATAAAAGAGAACACACCCTCAGTAAGGCATATAAAAGGTTTTTCCAAGCAGATATGTCTATGCCTTCATTTGTAAATGAAGAAAGATGTACATACAATGACTTATTGTTGAATATGTGTTTGGAATATTTTTAATTGTGTATATTAGAATTGTCAATATGGTGTGATAAACAATAAAATATGAGTATTTTTCGATAATTAAAAGGTGAAGTGCTCTTTTGTTTAGGTTTAAGTATGCATTAATTTAGTACACATACATCTAAGTTGGTTCACTCAGCACGGTAAGGGAAGGAAGCTGTTTAGTGGGATTTTTTGTATTTCGTTCAGATTGAGCCAAGAACCGTTTGTATTCTAATTCGAGCTTCATCTTTTCAAGTTCAAAATAAGCAGGGTTACTTGTGGGACCTGGTATGGGCCCCGTAGGCACAGCTGGTAAGGCAGGTAGAGGAGCAGGGGAGACAGTTTCGTTAGTCTCTCCGTCCTCGTCAGCCTCTTCATCGCTGTCATCAGAATTACGATTTAGATCAACACCATCATTGTTATCTATATTTGCTGGAGAGATTGGTTCCTCTGAACCAGTACCCAGACTTTGGTTCGCCAGCAATCTCTCTATTAATTCTAACTTCTTGCCTCTTACAGAAAGATTCTCTTGCCTACAGAGAGCTTGCAAACTCTCAGTATTTTCACCTGACAAGGACTCTTGACTGTAAGTTTCCATCGTAGACATGTTTCTGAAAGTTGCTTTTTGTGCTAAGTTTTGTGGTTAGTTATCCTACAATGTCGAAAAGCACTCTAAACTGTATACTCGATACAAATCCCACCACTGTACACCAGTGTTAGGCGGAAACCTTTGCAGTTCCCTCTGGGACCACTGCAAAAGATTTAGGACTACAGGTGTTTGGCGGTGAACCCACTTGGTAGCAGTCTGTACCACACAGATTCACTTGGTAGCTGTGGCTGAGCAGTCAGACTTCCCTCAAGAAGAGTTAAGCAGTATGTGGAGTATACAAAATAGGTCAATTCTTCACAGTAAGACAAGCAAACACGCAACGAGGCTTAGTGTAAAGATATTAAGGTATTTATTTATAACAAAACATCTATCAAAAACACTATGGCACTATCACGGCAAACAAATCAATCACAATTACTCTACGAAGAAGAAAACTATCAATCCCCCTAACAATACTTTGACAAGTCTAGGTTCTACCGGCACCACTTATTTGCAGACAGAGGTGTATGCCTCAACCTAGATGGCACTCTAATATTAGTTAGGATGGGAGAGAAAAATAAGCAGGTTACGAAATCAACACAGTTCAATACTTCAAGGGAAAAATGCGAGGCAAGAATGCAAGAACCACAATAGATCATAAAGTTCAGAGGCCAGGCCCACTCGGAGAGAGGCAAGGCGATATGTCCCAAAAAGTCTCTAGTGGAAATGCATTCGAGTCTTTGTAGCAAATTGTTATCGGCAGATTGAACCAGTTCAGAACAATACGGGAGAAAGCTTGGAGGTGACCCAACGGAAAGGAGAGGATTAAGACACCTCACTCGAACCGATCGAAAGGGAAGCCAGGCGGACACGGTACCTTGTTGTGGAGGGCAGCTCCGACGGGGGCAGTTGTTCCTGGTGGTGGATGCACGTCGGGTCTTTGCCAAGAGTAGAGATGTTCTCGTTGTCGAAGAAAAGTGAAGTCCGGTGCACCACCAGGGAAGAGACCAGCCGCGGAGTGCTCCGTCACAAGGCACCACCTTTTGGTCGCGGTACAGGGGTAGTGGCTATCCGGTTGCCGGGGTGCTCTGCACTGGCAATTCGACCATCGCGTCCTGAGGCGAAGAAAAAGCAAAAGGGGATCTCCTCTGTCCTCGGGAAGTGGTGAGTCGACTCAGCAGGGCTCCACCGGAGGTGTCGTCGTTGCAGGTCGGCTCAGCGTTACCCTCGTCGGATTCTTAGGTCCTGTGGCGACTTCTCAAGATCCAGTCCCAAAAGCCCTGCTTTTATGCAGAAAACCCCCATTCATTCAGCCTAGCTGTCAATCAACACATGCTAAGTGGTGAGCTGGGAGGCTTACCACTTGGGCCAATCACTCCAGAGTGCGACCGGAGTTGGCAAGGCAACTCGGTCCAGGGTGCCTAAACCCCCTCCCACACCCCTGTGGTAACCCAGACAGAATGGCACCACTTTGGAGGGTCTCTGTACAGAGCCCGCCAAAAGTGGAACAAAGGGCTCAACCTCTGGTTTAGGAGTCACAGAGACGAACACAGACACCATTTTAAAAACCGAGTTCTGGCAGAAAATACCATCTGATAAACTTATTTACGATAAGTAGACCGGTGGTACGTTAGAGATTAACGAGGAAAAGTATCAATCTCCAACAATAGGACGAATCCCATAGGGTTAGGTTCGGGGTCGAACATAACAAGTAGTTTTCACTGCCACCAGCCAAAACTCGACGAGGGGGGACGGGACAGTGCCCCCTCGAGTAACAGATCCAGGAGTAATCGAATTACCCCTACTAGTACGTCCACAATAAGATGGTTTGTACTAGTTCTGTTAGTAAATTTAGGTCTGGTAAAGCCAATGGTGACTTTACATGCCCGGGGAGACAGTAGCCAGTCCCCGGGTATGGAGTCTATGGTGGGTGTCCGCTAGGACGGCCCGGTGCTACGGCACGTAGGGTGCGGCGTAACACACATAGAAAAACATATGAGACCCTATGGACTAAAAGACCCCATAGCCCATAGAACACATTGACATTCAAAGGAATTACACACATACATGTCAAAGAGCGGGAGAAAAGAGTCCCACTCTTGGCAGGATGGAAAAAAACAAACTCCAGAAATCCAGCAAAGCTGCTGGGGGACTCACTAGGTTAGGAAATTCAGCCTAAACAGAGAATTCTCCCTAACATGCAGCAACTGTGTTGCTCTTCCATGTTGGTGTCATCAGTGTCTGCCTTTTGCCTCCACTTCCAACTCAGTGACAGTGCATGCATGGGAGGGTTATAGTCATGTGGGACATGTGTAAATCATGTACTGGTTCTGTAGCTTGTCAGGCCTATTTGTGTGCTATGGTGCTAATGCCTGTTTCCATTTGTTGTCTTTCATGTTTTTGCAGGGGATGACGCACTTGATGCTGTTGAGGTTGAGGAGATGGTGCAGACCCAGGAGGAATCTCAGGCATGACTGGGCACCAGTGGGGGACGTAGTGTGGTGGTGGGTGAGAACCCAATCTTGCTGCAGACCATTCTGTCGAGGGGTGCCTCTGGGTGCACCTCCCCAGACCTCTATTCAGGTGCTGATTCGGATGATGAGACCTATGTGGTGTCGCAGGTAAGTGTTTCTGGCAGGGATTCTGTTCTGTCCAACCCACCTGTACCAGGGGTAGAAACCTCTATAGGGATGTCAGTGTTGGTAAATCCGCCTTTGGCGGTTACGGATGCAGGGTCACACTCCACAACATCTGATCCTGTTCCTGGGCCAGCAGATCAGAGGGGGAATGCAGTCCTGCAGCCTCAGGCAGTGCCGGCACAGCAAGGCGCAGATCGCCTTGCCCCAAACAGGTGTGGTGCCCGCTAACACGGTGGCCATACGCCACCAGGCAATACCGCATGGGAACAATCCATGTACGGTATGGCAACCCAACGGGCAGCATCAGTTGAGATGATGGCTCAAGCAATGGAGAGGGTGGCCACTTCCATTGTCCACCCTGAAAGGCAGATGGAGCAACTACAGCAGGCAACAGACTCCATTTGCCAATCACACAGGGAGGACATGTTGGCGTCCAACAGGGACAGACGGGCGGCACTGGAGACTCTACGCCAATCGATATCAATAGAGTCCCAGGGCCAAAGGGAAGCCCTGAGGGTAGAACTCCATCACCTCAAGGAGACTCTTGTTGACCTTGAGGCTTCCACTAACTTGAGGAGAGAACAGGAGCTGGAGCGGCTCACACGTTCGCTCTCAGCTGAGATGCAGGCAACCTGGGAGGAGATCCGGGCATCACGTCAGGTGCTGCATGGAGATCTCCGCACTATAATCCTCCTGAACGAGACCTTCCACACCTGCATGCTTGCTGCCATGGAGGACCATATCAGGGCTTTGCGTGGGCTCCCTCCCAAAGCACCACCACCTCCTGTGGCAGCACCACCTTCTGTGGCAGCAACAGAGGGTGATGAGATCGACAGCAGCAGTTCTCCCACTTTGGCATAGCTGTGCAGGCCATGAGCCCATGGAGGTGTTTTTTTTTCCCAACATCCACACAGGTGGGTGTTGGTGCGCACCCTGTCCTCGGACCTCCTGGGTGCCCCCCCCGGCCCCCACATGGCCATTTTTGATTTTTGATTTTTTTTTTTTTACAGTGTGTTGCCTTTTGTGGCTCCCGTGGGCATCCACTGTATTCTGGCTGGCACATGCAGGGTTGTCCTGAGTTTGGGTTACATGCTTGGGTTCATGAGACACACACCCCTCCTTCTTCCCGTTTCCATGGGCTTGCAAAGGGTGTCCCCAAGGGACATTGACTTACACAGGCACGTAGGACTCCCATGAGCTGTGTGGGCAGTGTGTAGTCAATACTGTGTATACATTCCTAGTGGATATTGTTGTTAAATTGTACACTGCATGGTGCATTGCTATGTGCTTGTGCATCCATGTCTTTCGCCTAATTTTCAGGTTAATTCCTCATGTCTTCACAAGGCCGTCTACTTTGGAGATGGAGTTCATGTTGTAAGCAGTGCACTTAGACATTTGCATGGCAGCAGCACTGTACAGTTGGAAGTGGCCGATGTGCTGGCATGATCAGGTTGTAAGACTACCACTACTTTAACTTAGTACTGTCATGTTTATGCTATGTTTGAGGTTGTGTAGCTGCATTGTATTGTTGGTAAGTATTTGGTCATGTGTGTTGTTAGTTCTACATTACTGGGAGCATATTGTGTGTGGGCAGTTTCCATTAGGGACACTGTACTTTGACACTTGTGTCATGTTTTGGGGATTGCTTTGTTTGCTCTCACATAGCATGACTTGCCATGGTGTGTTGGGTGGCGGTGCTGGGGAGGGGTTGGGTGACATGGCACTGTTGTCATGTTGTATTTTGCAAGGGGGTAATGATTTTAGCAGCATAGAAGTGTGACTTTTGATGACACAGCATTGGTGGTGTTTGTGTAGGTAGGGATGCACACAATGTAACACTTCCAGGTGACCAATCTCAGGCTGGTATGGTTGTGACAGTTGACTGTCCCTTATGTCATCATCATTGATTGTCAGATGGTATGTGCCAGGGCTCTGTGCACTCCACAGGGGTGTGATTTTAGGTGAAGTAATTAGCCACCAGATGCGTACGGCCTGCCTCACCCCATGCCCTTTCCCCTCCCATACGCTGCGGGCGTGCATGTGGTTGGGGATGTGGGGGCACCACCATGTCCACGGGCAGGACCTGGCGTGTTGCAATGTTGTGTAGGACACATGCTGCCACTTTGATCCTGCACACTACTGGGGGAGCGTATAACAGCTGCCCGCCAGAACGGTCAAGGGAGCAAAAGCGTGACTTGAGCACTCCGAATGTGTGCTCCACTATGCCCCGGGTTGCAATGTGGGCTGCGTTGTATCTTACCTCGGGTGGCGTGGTGGGGTTCCGAATTGGCGTCATCATGTGGGTGCTCAGAGGGTAGGCACTGTCCCCTGGGGAGGTGGTGATGGGTATCATTAGTGGGGTTGTGACATTACTCAGTATCTGACATGCATGCATGTGCTGTGGCATTTATACTCACCGAGCAGCCATGTATCGCCATGCCGCCCAGCTTCTAGGTCCCGGTTTAGGGTTGACATTCTGTAAATGAAACTGTCGTGGGTGGACCCTGGATAGTTGGCATATACTTAGGTGATGATTCCCTTGGCATCATGTACTACCCGACGTTGATGGAATGCCAGTGCTTGCGGTTTCTATAGATGTGCTCTGATGCCCTGGGGGGACGTAGAGCCACATGGGTGCAGTCAATGGCACCTAGCACTTTGGGGAAGTGTGCCACCCCGTAAAAATCCTGGATGACAGCCTGCCTTTCTGCAGGTATTCTGGGCAGGTATATGTGCCTGCGGACTGATGGGCGTGCAGTCATGATGGCCAAGAACTGGTATAGGCAGCGTGACTGCGTGGCCTGTGAGACCCCCCCCACTATAGCAGTTGTCCGCTGAAATGATCCAGTGGCCAAGAAGTGCAGTACATTGAGGACCTTATGCAGCGGGCAGAGTGTTTGGGAGCACAGGGTGGGTGATGTGAGGTCATCCTCCCACTCACTGACCAGGTCGAATATTATGTGAGGTGGAAACCTGTACCTCCCATACACCTGGTCATCAGGCATCCCAAAAAGGCTGGTTCTGGGTGTAAAAATTCTGGGCCTGACTATCCTCCTTCTCCTGCGGTATCCCACGACCACTGCTGCTAGGAACGGTATATTGATCCTGGCGTCTGTGCTTGTTTGTTGTTTGCGCGCACTTTTATGCTGCGCGGGTCCACGTACGCCTGCTTCTTGCTGGCATACGTGTTTCCTGATTAGCGCGTCTTTTTTGGCGCACGCCTTAGCCCCGTTCGATTCAATGAATACGTGTTTTGAACATGCGTGTGGGCGTTCCGCGCACTTGCCTCCTGTACTTCCCACGTGACGCCCACATTTTCACGAGTTGTTCCCCATTCCGCGTGTCACGCCCCCTGTTCCTCCTACTTTTGTTGTGTGCGCCGCGCTATGTGCGATTTCGCTGTGCGCTTAGCGCACGCTGTTTGGAGACGTGTGCACGCAGAATTTTGGCACACATCCTGGGATTTACACGCGCACAGACTTCCATGAATCGCTGTGCGCGGGTTTCGCTGCGATTTTCGCACTGGCACTGGGATTCGCACGCTTTCGCACGCTTGCGCTGAAAATTTCAGCGCACATTAATTCCATGAATCGGCCACATAATCTCAGCACACATAGCTGTAACTGGTGGCATAAATTTAGACGGTGGCCTGAGGCCTATTTTACTCGATTCTTTCTCATCTATAGAGTCCTTGAAAACAATCTTTAGTCTGATGGTATGAAAAAAAAAGTCTGAGTTCAAATTCACTAAAGAAACAGTCAATTTTGAAAGATGTTCTGTTCATCAGCTGATAACGTGTGTGTTGATAGATTGAAAATGGGGGCTACAAATTGGATGTTCTGTCTCTTGTCGACTGTTACATTGTCTGGTTCTCACCCCTAGTCTGTCTGTCCATATCATTGCCTGTCCCTACCTTGTCTTCCCCTACGCCCTGAAAAAACTGTTCGGGTTGTGTATTGGCACATTCAATGTTGAGGCTCCCTCTTCTCTACTTCATTCCTCAGGTTCACTTTCACTGGAACTATTGGAAGTGTCTTAGAATGTCACATACTTTTTCCTGAAGGCAGTATTGTTCAGAGATGATCATCGTTCAATGTAATGTTTATTCTGTTGCTGATAGTATGTCTATGAACACTTAGAGTATATTCCGGACCTGTAGGCCATCTGGATTATGCCTGATTTTAGATATTCTAACATTTATTTTATTTATGTATTTACATATGTATAATGCGCCACTTGCCCATGGGCCTCAGGGCACACAAAAAACAAAACAAGACTAACAACAGAAAGAAGCAAGGTTGTCAGGAGTAAAGCATGAACTCAAACAGTGTCGTTTTCAGCCCCGTTTGAGGTTGAACAGATGGGTCTTGTTTTTTTTCAATTCTTTCAAGGTGTTTGCAGATCTCAGGACCCATGGAAGCTGGTTCCAGGCTGAGGGTGCCTGGGCATCAAAGGTTGTGCCACCAAATCTGCCAAGTTTAAACCTGGGTTGCATCAGCCTGTGCAGATCTTGGGATCACAGATTGTGAGTTGAATGAAAGACTTTGAGGCGATCTGCAAGGTATTGAGGAGCCACATTATTCCGACACTTGGAAGTTAGAGAGAGGGGTTTGTGGATGATGCGCCTTTTTATGGGGAGCCAATGGAGCTCCCTCCTAGAATTTAGTAACATGATCTCTCTGAAAAAGCCTGTGGACTGCCAGAACAGCGCCATTATGAGTGACCTGTTGAGCCTTGATGCTGGCTTGTGATGTGCAGATACATTTTGATAGATTTTTATTTTTGCCAGAAAGCTTTCACAGCCTTCAGGAGATTCTTGCGGAATAACACGTAGGTTAAGATGTTCTTGAAACAGGATGGCTACTCCACCCCCCCTTTGAGCAGGTCAATCTGCACGAAGAATTTGAAATTCGGGAGGGATAACCAAGGTGGCGTTGGAGGGTGTAGCTTTGTTCAGCTATGACTCTGTTATGGCATAGAGATCTGGAGTAGTTTCAATGAGAAAATCATACATTTCCACCCTGTGCCGTGAGAGAGAGCATGTGTTGAGAAGAGAGAAACTCAACAAGGCACTTGGGTGAACTGTACTACCAGGAGAACTAAATTCAGAACAGGCGGGGGGACTGGGGCAAGTAAGATATTAAAGTGAGGTTTGACATCCTCAAGCATGCTGATACCTGAGTCAGAATCACACCAAGAGGAACTGTCAATGGAATTTCCTGTAGACTGGCTCAAGTGGTCCTCCAGGGATGACATGGTATTGGGCTTTGCCAGGGCAAAGACACCACAGCTGCTGGATGTAAAGTCTGGTGTGCTGGAGATGGCCCAGGGAGTGACACAATGCCCCTTTTTTGGTTGGTGTCGGTGCTGCTTGTCATGGCATTAGGCATTGTGGCAGTCATTGTTTCGAGTGTGCTATATTTGGGGAGAATGTCTGCTCATTTTTTCTTATACAAGGCCAAATTGTACAGGGAGGAGCCTGTAGTGGATGAGTGCAGCTCACTGATGGTAAGGTGACTATCATGCATGCTGGGGGGGGCAGTGAAGGTGGAACGAAGAAAAGCACAGAACTTACTTCTGTAAGTGTGCTACAGGCTTGATGAAATGGTGAGAGGCACAACACGCCGCATCCCGGGTGAAAACCAGCGATAACCAGCCTCACAAATGCAACTGCGCTAACGCACCACCAATATCATACATTTTCATTGCAATTCAGTTCTGATCAACTTTTTATTTTTTTGCAACATCAGATCCAGATACTGGTTATGTAGGTTGGGAAAAATTGTTAATGGATTGGTCGAAAGTATACTTCTGATAATGTTCCTCCGAGAATGGCATAATATTAACATTCTCCATTGTGAACAGTTATAAATCATGTACAACTAAGGGATATACCAAAATCTATAGTTCCTATGGGTCACCGCCACCGTTGGGGTCCTACTGAAATTTGGAATATTGGTATCAGAAATCTAGGAAAGTAGTAGGAAACCCCACTGGAACATCTGGACTTGATTAAGCCTCTCTCAAAGGTTAGCAAAATGGATCCGAGATACAGACTTAAAAAGAACACAGTCAATGATTCATTTTTTCAGATATTTTCAGATATATCGTATTTTCAGACGTTGTAATTCCAAACAATGACAAAAAAGATTGTTTTAAAGATTCAAACTGTTTATCAATCTATCTCATAGAAAACTGCCTAGGGTTCAGTGCACCCTCCACTCCCCTCAATTCCTTGAACGCTTGGAGGCTTTTTAACAGTTCAGCTTTCCTAACCATACTGTCATGAGGGAGTTCTCCTCTCGACTGAGTTTGCACAAAACACTTGCTTTCAAGGTATGCACCATGCTCCTGTCGATTTCCAAGGTTGTAAAAATACCTTGGCAGTGAAACTAACATTAACTGCACACTTTCATTTTGGTTGGCTTAGGTGTAGGCACAGTCTGTTTCAAATCCCACCCCTGCCACCAGTGTGATGAATTGGATTCTGCTTCTCAGGAGTACAAGGATGAGTTGGGGTGGAAATGCCTGATGATCAACCCTCACACTTCTACATACCAAAAGCTAACACAATCATAAAGGTAAAACAGATAAAGTTAAGCGATATACCTCCTTTGCCTTTTGTGGTACCGTGGGCCAATGAAAGGCTATACAATTAAGAGGGGTGTGATTCTGTAGTGTCCCAAACAGCACAGTAAACCAGTACAAAGTAAAGGTAATGCCCAAACAGGGTTCTATAAAAATAGATATTCTTTAATCAAACACATCTGCAATATAACTGATAGAAACCACTGTAAAGAAAACAGCCCTGTGGAAGAACAGAGAAATGCAACAGACTGATGAAAGCAGCACTCTGAGCCCGAGTATAAAGGTGATAATGAAATACCACCCACGGAAAGGATAATACTTAGGTGAAAGAAGGTGCTGAGGTGAGCTAACCAGTCCCTATGGTCCCATTGGACCGTAGGGGTAGTCCATGTCAACAGTACCTGATTTTGGTTCTTTGGTGGGCTGACGATGTTAAAGTCAGTGTAAAATGTTTATGCAATCACATCAAACTCAGTTGGGGTATGTTGGAACTTGTGGGTCCAACCAGCAAGTGGGCATCAGGAAGGGACAAAATGGTCACTTTGTGCAGTCAAATGAGGGGCTTTCAGTGAAACGTGTCAGGACATTCCCAAGGTTCTCTTTGGGATTGGGCCAGACAAAGTAAAGCTTTATCTGCTGGGAGGCGGTGTTGCTTGACTCTGCAGAGGTTCAAGGCAATGGGCAACAGTCATTGAATTAGTATCCTGGGTGTTCCGATGTGCGGGTTGGTGAAGCAGATGTTCGAGGGCTATTTGGGTTGAGTCAACCATATGGTTGTCATACCTGGTCAGAGTAAGTGTGTGGCTCTCCAGAGGTACAGATTGGGTCCCCGTGTCAAGCAATTGATTCAAGCCTAACAGGTTATGGGGTCAGCTAGGGCACAATGCAAGGCCAAGCAGATTTGATGTGCAAGCAATATAGTTTGGATGGGTGGAGGAGTCTAAAGCCCAGCCCTGGCATCTTCCCTCTCATTCAAGGTGCAGTGAACACGAGACGACTTGTTTGGTGTGACAGAACACAGAGCTTCAGCTGGTCTTGTCCTACCAACACTGTGCGACCCATTCAGAGGGACTCAAGGACAAGTTGCTTCTCTTCAGCATCTGCTCCCCTAGCTTTAGGAGATTCCAGAGCAGAGTGGCAACTCTTGGTACACAGCAAAAGTTACCCCCAATGTGCCCTGGAAGTGGTTCTGCTTTGGACAGCTCCTTCTTCACCACATGCAGAAGGCTTTGGAAAGTATGAATTTCCCTAAGGAGGTCCATTGAACTCTTCTCAGGTGTTGTTCCAGAATAAATTTGCAGAAGGGGTGGAAGACCCCTTCTTTTAAAGGCACAAGTTCACAAGCGGTCCAAATCTTGCCCTTCAAAGAAGTGGACTTTGCCCTTCTGACATCACACCCAAGATGCTTTGCTCAGGAGGAAATGGGATGGAGCAGGAATGAGATAGAGAAGCAGAGAAGGAAGTAGAGAGAAACAAAATGGTAGAAGTCTCCATGAACATCGCCCTCCTGCCTACTCTAATCCTGTCCCCTTCCTTTTCAACTAAGAACAAATGTTTTTAGAAATTCAGCATTGCACCCTGGTGTGAGCCTCTCAATTTGAATGGGTGTGCTCCTTTGATGTCTGGGCCAATGTCAGCAGTCTACTGTGCGACTGTATCTGGCAGAGGGTGTTGCATGCCCTCACAAAGAGATCACAGAAGAGGCATGGCCATCCAGGTTCCTGTCCTGCCATTTTGCAGTCTCAACCCATCCGGCCAGAATACACATCACCTTCCACAGCAGAGCTGACTCACAGGAGCGGACACATGCATGATATCAATTTGGATGTGGCAGCCGTGATCATATGTAGCACCATGCACTTTGCCTAAAAGCAGGCATAGCTTTATTTGTGAGTTTATCAAGCCACCATCATGGTTTACTTATGATCATCATAGTTTGTGTGTGGGGGAATATCTTAAATGCCGGCCCTGTGCTTCAGGGACTTGGCAATCGCAGTGGCAGTCGAGAGGATACCTGTGCCCTCTGAACTTGCTCTGTACCACTGTTAGAGAAGGCACTGCAGATCAGGCTACTGATGTAGCAGAGCACAAATACACTATGCATTTTGTATGGAGCCTATGAAAGGGAAATTTGATCAGCACATTACCATTTCAGAGATGTAATTACCTGTGTCATTTTACCTATTAATAAAAATCAAAAAGGCCATGGTTTTGCACCCTTTTCAGATGGCAATTTGTCACAGAATGTGGGCGGTTGAGTGTGTGCATGGAAATGTATGTGCATGTGAATGACTTCATTGTGTGCATGTGCATGCGTGGTTTGTGTAGAGATCCAGGAATTGTTGGTATCAGTACGAAGGAAACTCTCGTAATGCATAATATTTAACATATGGCTATCTAAAGGGACATAATGAGATAATAAATCAAAGGGAGTACTTGAACATGTTTTCAATTTGATGGATGCATATATCTTGTCATGTTTAACTGAGTGCCATTTATGATAGGGAAGCCACATATTAAAAAGTGCTTCAAAAGGTTATATTCTTTTAACTCTAATTTATGACTTTCAACATTAATATGAAAGTCAGAACTAGACATCGTTTCACAAATGTAGGAATTACTTGGTGATTCCAATAATCCTTCAGAATAGAAAAACACACAAGAATGAATTGACGGATTTGTTTTTTTTTAAATTTGTTTACCCGAAATAGTTTTATGTGCTAGCCAGTTCTGCCATTTCGGTGCCTCCTTACGTTGCACACACAGTCGAGATACATGCATTTTTCATTCAAATTTTCAAATGTGTGCTTTAGGTCTGGTTTCACTGTCTATTCTATTATATTCTATTGTTTTTTTGTATTGCGCCAACACGTCCGTAGGCCCCAGAGCGCTCGCAGAGAATAGAACAGAGTGGGGGGTTACCTAAGAGTTCCTAATCTCTTCCCCCATCAACCATGTAGGTCTTCAGAGCCTTCTTGAACTGTGCTACTGAAGGAAGCTGTCTGAGTGACTGCGAAAGTAAATTCCACACATTAGGAGCCCGTGAATTAAAACTAGAGTCTCCAATCCTTTTTAGCCGAAAGTGTGGCTGGATCAGTAAATCCTCCTTATTCGAGGAGGGAGCTTCTTAATCTGTCAGCTAAAATAGGCCAGTGCATCACCAAGGCATTTGTAGACCAGGCTCAATGCTTTAAACAGAATTATCTCATGGACAGGGAGATATTTTCTCTGTGCTTCAAGCCACATATCGCCCTAACCGCACCATTCTGGATGGTCTGGAGCTTTTTTACATTTGCTTGTGTTGTCCCAACCAACAACCCATTACAATATTCCAACCTTGTATTGATTGCAGCGGTTGTGACTAACGCTCTTTTATTTTCCTATATATACGGACGTATCTGCCATAGGAGCTGGGTCATGTTTATTCAAAGTTAATTTGGAGTCTAAAAACACATGATCAGAAACCTGTGTCATATAACCTTCAATCAGTAATCGTATTGTGAATCAAGTTTTTTCGACTTAATATCTGTACCCAAGATGAGAATCTCTGTTTTTTTAATCGTTTAGAGCAAGGAAATTCTCCCCCTTCCACATGCACCAAACACCTCACTTACTCTTGCTGGACCTTTATCATATGATCCAGATAACTCCAGATGATCTGGGTGTTATCCGCATAATTTCCATATTTGATATTTGACACACAGACCATCAAGGAGATCGAACATAGGTGTAGAGTAAATATTATACAACAATGGAGACAGGCAGGAACCCTGCAGGACGCCACAGCTGAGTTGGACCTGCTGTGAGTGAGAGTGCTCCTTTACAACTCTTTCCTTCCTTGGTCCCAAAAAGGATTTAAACCAATTCACAGCTAGCCCTGAGAAACTGCCTACAGTAGCCAGACTGTCCGCCAAAATCGCATGATTCACCAGATCAAAGGCGGTGGAGAAATCACTCAGTAACAGCATGGCTAAGCCACATTTATCTCCAATGTAAGCTATGCATGATTTCGCCTCGACAAGTGCAGGTTCAGTCCCATGCTTTTTCCGGAAACTCAATTGACCCTTTGCCAAAATTCCTTTCTGTTCAACAAACGTGTCATAATGAGCGCAGGCAACCTTGTCAATAACTTTTAGCAAGTATGAAACGTTTGTTATAGGCCTATAATTAGCAGGATCATTTGGGTCTAGGTTGTCCTTTTTCAACAAGGGAGAGATCCATGCCTCTTTAATACTCTCCTGGACAAATCTTTCTAGGAAAGTACGATTGATAAATGTCATAACCAAGGGCACAATGGTGTTTAGATAATCTTTAAAATATGAGGCAGGAAAAACATCTCCCTTGCAGGACGTAGGTTTCATTTTGGACACGATTTTGTGAGACTTCACTGAGACAGCTTGCAAGGTAAAAGTACCTGCAGCGATATTTGGCTCTGCGCTGATGGCCCCTGGATTAGTTCCTAAACCAACTACCTTGTTAGTGCCATCTGAAATACACATCTGGATTTGGCTAATTGTCTGAATAAACCCATCATGGATTGTCTGGCACCGGGACTTGTATAAAATCACGTGAGCATTGAGAACTATGCTGTTAAGGTAATTTAAGATTATGAACAGCTCTCTGGAGATAGATTTCGCTTCCATGATACATTGTTCTAGTTTTTTTCCTTTGGCTTTCTGAATGTTTTTTTGGAAGCTTTTAGCTGCCACCTTCTACATAATAAATGTGGAGTCAGAGGGATTTTTCCTCCAGCTCCTCTGCACTTTGCATTTAAGCTTTCTGGCTGCTATAACTTCAGTAGAGAACCATTGATTCAGAGTTGATTTTGTTTTTAGTGGTAGCCTCATGGGTGCCAATTTTTCAAAGTCCCCATTCAGGATAGTATGGAACTGATCAGTATACCGCTCCGGGGAGATATTCTCTTCATGAGAGGTTAACTGAGGGATAACAATAGAGTGGAATGTCTATTGTGAGACTTTTCGAATACTTCTCAACAGGGTAGGTTTAAAGTTCCTTCGGCCATTCTTCCTCGAAAAGATCAGGACTTGAAAATCAAACTGCACAATGCAGTGATCTGACCAGATACAAGTTTGAATACCCGATAAAGAGATATGCTGGTTTCTTTTAGTATCCAATCTAAAATGTTCCCTCCTTGGTGTGTGGGCACAGTTATTACATGCTGTTTCAGTCCAATACTCTCGAGAATGTTTAGCTAAGTTCCGGCTTCTTGATCAGCAGGCTCTGATGCCCATAGGTTAAAATCTCTGAAGACTAATAAAGGCGCTTGAGGTTCAATATGAGATCATAGAAAAGCAAGTAACTGCTCCTCAAGAATGGGAGTGGTTATAGGTGGACAATAGAGTATGAGAATTCTAAGTGTAGAGGTGGAGTTAAGTACCAATTTCACTAGCATGGATTCAGAAGCATCTAATGCTGGTGTACAGGATATAACATTTTATAAAAGATTCCCTAATAATGATTGCCCCCCCCAGGCCTTTTTTGGCCCACCCAATCTGAGTACAAGATTTTATAGCCAGGGGGTGTGGCTGTTTGAACAGAATATAAATTCTGAAGCCAAGTTTCTGTTAGAATGGCAAGATCCAACTCTGCGGTGTAAACACAATCAGCCACTTCTGGGGCATGGCATACCAATGATCGAGTTTTCAGTAGCATTGTTTTTAAAATAGGGGATAAAGTAGATTGACATTCAGCTAATATCCCAGGATCCCCTTGAGTCTTAGAATCGAAAATCTCCTCCATATTTACTGAAGCATATTTAATGAGAGTCTGCATGGTTTGGCTCACGCTATTAATACCAGTAAGGTCATGGTGAGAAAACAAATCTATGCTGTCTGCACTAATACTTGCACATGTTCCCTCATAATCACACAGTTATATTGAATTCTTCTATAGTTCCACTGAAGCACTGTAAGAAGATATGCCCCTCCTCAATGTACCAATGCTAGCCTGTTCCGCCAGTTTGGTGCCCTACTCATGGTGAGCTTTCCTGTAACACAAATAATGCACTGTAAGAAGTCAAATATAAGTGGAAGCAACTACCAAGGAAGACGTTCCTCCCAGGAGCTTGAGCAACTGTGTTTATTTTAAGTTCATCTGAACATTCAAGTAGTGAGCATTTAACTACCTATTAATTCACAAGAACTGTGCCTTGGAGTCCATATCCAGAAAGAGAGGGACCTCTTTCTGGATTAATGAAACATCCCATTTTCCTTAGTTAGTTTGGAAGTGTAAGGGACGGAAATAGGTTTAGACACAGGATGGTGGACATTTTACTTTACGGACATCCCTCCTGGGTCCTTAGTATTTTTGTTGGGGTAGGGCAACCTCTCATAGTAAGTAGGGCAAGATCGTTTGTTCTTTTTCTTTTGATTTGTAAATAAAAGTCTATGCCAACCAATTTACCACAACTGTGTCAAGACTCATACTTCTGCACCCTTACAGCTCCGCCCCACCAGCACCTTCAGAGCCTAGCCACCTCATGCAGCACACACGCGTAAGGAAATGCAGAGAAATGTGCAGTCAGCAAAGGTAGACATGACTTCTATAAGAGCAAAGATTGTTCCTTTGGCAGGACTCAGATGGCATAACTAAGTTCTTCCCCTCCAGAACTGTCATAAACCCAGTGTCGCATGAAGCCCACTCGCAAAAGGAAGTGTGGTGAAGTGTGCAGTCTGCAGTCAGTGGACAATGGAGAGTGAACTGCTGGCGGTGTCCTGCAAGTGAATTACGCCTGGGGGCTATCACAGGCTGGAAGACCAACTGCCTCTGTGAAGTACCTTGAATCTACATGTCAGGTGGATGATTCACTTCAATCAGCGCATCCCCCTTAGTACTGGTTCTCTCTGCTATCTGTATTTATTGATCTATTTGGAATATTTTATCAATCATGCTGTATGAATTAAGAAGTAATGAGGGGCCCAAAATGCTGCATGTTAATATCAGTCAATCTGGTTTATCAGTCAGTATTAACTTTATTTTGCTGTAGGGCCATCAAAGTACAACATATGTCATATATAAAGCTGAATGTGTGTATGTGTGTATGTTTGTTGTTGAAACCACGTCTATCAAATTTTGCATGGATTCCTCTTTTGTCTGGGGCAAGATCCTAGTCAATGTTTTGATGCAAAAATCTTATGTGCAAAATAATTTTTTGATGTGTGTGTGTGTGTGTTTGTCCGGCTATACAAATCCACACTGTTGAACCCACTGCTGCCACATTTTGCCTGGATCCCTCATTTGTCTGGGGCAATATTGTAGTCTATGTTTGGATGCAAAATATTCACTCCATAGACACCCTCATTCACTGATGCTCACCCCGATTAACTATAGTAGGTACTAGAAGGAAACAACATTTGGAAAAGTGTCTGAAGCAAACCCTTCGATGTGTTGGTTAATCCTTTGAGATGTATTACTACTGTATACAGTTTTAAAGTATTTATTGAAGCATTTTTAAAGGGAATTAAAAAAAAATACTTTTTTATCACGCCACAGTTACATGCCATGGTTACAGTTTATTAAGTTCATTCATGAGAAGAGAGCACAATCAATCAATCTTTCTTGGACATTTTCTCAAATGTGCTGAAGCCTTTGAGTGACTGAAACATGCTGCACAAAAAAAACGAACATCACTTGGAAAAGCTCCATCTGATGCAAAGCAAAAATCAATATCAAGAGCTTCTGAAACACAACAAACAGCAGCATGACTTGCCGACCAGGGGACAAGAGCAACTTTCTCTAGAGCAAATGACATGCCAAAGCTAACTGAAGCATGACTTGCTGACATGAGCATAAGAGCAACATCCTCCAGGGCACATGAGACACCAGAACAAACTGAAACACGGCTTGCCGACAAGAGCAATAACCTCCAGGGCACTTGAGACGCCACTCGATCAGGACACAGGCAATGCCGGATACCCCAGCTACAACATAACATTGCTCAAATACATTCACGTTAACTTAAAGTGCCATCCCACTTCCTAGCTGTGAGAAAGCAATGGTTTCAAATGAAAGCAGACCTCAGGCCTAGTCTGCTATCAGCAACCCATGTGACCATGAGGAACCAGTAAATTGGCCATATAATCCTCTAGCCACTTCAGTTAAAAGCCCTCCAAATCTATGCCCCAGTTGGACTATATTAGCTCCAGAGATCAAAGGTTGCAGGGGCCTCGTTTCAATAGGAAAAGCATTGTTGGAGTAGGGGAGGGCCCTGATTTCAATAAAACTACATGAGGACAGACATCATCTCGTGGCCATTCCCAGTACTCCAATGGCCACCCTTTTGCCCCTTAGATCAATACAGATGGTGTAGGAGGGGCACCCCCCATTATCATGAGACCTTGTGCAGCAAAAAGTATCATCTTGGATTAAGGAGCGGCATTCACAAGCTGTCCGTAGCCAGTGGGTGCATTTGTTGATTAGTGAGTCCTGAGATTCGGACTGCTTGTATGCACCTTTTGGGACTCCATGCAGGAATATCAGCCCTGCCGTTCGCAGCCCTATTTGATGTTCGCATGTTCTTTCGTCGGAAAGCCCTATAACTGATATTGTTAGAGGCCAATATGGGTGCTGCATGGCCTGTCCTTCCGCCTTGATTGCCACCCCAAGACATGCTTCTTGAACCCCAATCTGCCTGGCCACGCACGGCCGTGGTAGATTATGAATAAACGTGTGTTGCTGGTAGAAGATTTCATGCCTAATGGAGGCATTTGCTTGTGGCAGGGGCACTTTCTCTGGTAGAGAAAGGCTGGCACCAATAATTTCCTTCATGTTTGGATCATTTCACAGGATGCTATGAGGTTTCACAGAAACTGGCTTGGGGGGACTTGTAAAGTCCTCAATGCTTAGTTGTCGCTCCGCCGTAGCTCTGCCTCCCTGACCGTTTTCCAGAATGGACAAAAGCAACTTCTTTATGCCTGCCAGTTCACTTAGAACCAGGTTGCATTTGCAGACCATTGGGGGACCCTCATTGACTTGAGCCGAGAAGGGGTTGGGGAGACCAGTATTCCAATGGGGGCTGATGTGAAGAAGAATTTGGCATTCGACTGGTGACGCTTTATGGCACACATGCCCTGCGCCTCGTTGTTAGGGGCTTTGGACTCACTGGTTAATGGAGCGGGTGGGGTGGTCCTGAGTGACAAGATCCCACCCCCTGCTCCCTCTTCGACAGGGAACCAGGCACTACATCCTTGAGTTACAACTGTTTCCACCATCAGAGCCAAATGCTATCCAATTTGGGGCAGCATTTCTCTTGGGATTAGAAGAAGTAGGAGGGTTTCGAGCTACAGCAATATCAGATTATGTGGCTATAAAGGTAGAAATACTTGGCTCATAATCCCCTGTGTTAACCTTACATGGGTCGGGCTCTCTGTTATTTGCAGGTTCCTCCAAGATGGTGCATTATTTGACCTCTCCATGTAGATCAGTGGCCTGGCAACCCATAACGTCCATGGTACTCCCCAAACAATGATTAATTTATTTTATTAACTAGTAGGCATCTCCTGAGAGCTTTATAGGGCTGTAGGGCTGCACCTTAGGGCCAGAACCAGGTACAAGAGGCAGCACCACGATTTTCCTTTGTACAGTTAACATTTTTCTCTTGAGTTGTTTAAACATCGGGAAGCTTCGTGGGGATGGAGCTGTGGAACAACCATGCAGTCCATTACATTCATAGTTGACATGGTGGAATAGATGAGTAGTGACAGGGTTTTCGCTCAGTATTAATTAAGGCAGTTCAAATGGGTCCACCCCTATCCTCCTCACCTTGGCTGCTCGGAATCTTCCCCACTTTCCTTGTTACGCGGTACGCTGGGGGACCACAAGTACAGGATCCTTGCTGCCCCCACGGGCGCCTAACACTCAGCGGGAGGCCAACATTCGCACCATTGTCCCGCTGGCCTCACTGTGGCAGGCTGGGACCACAGCAGAAGAAGTTAGGAGAGTGTCCCTGGGCAATCCGGCATGGCGGCCCTCCTGGGCCAAAGCACAGCAGTATACAGAGGCGGGAATCCAACTGGGTTTACTGATAGACGCGCTCTGCCTTGACACTCCAATTCAATTATCGAAATAAATTGAGAAATGGGGCAAAATCCCTGCATTCTTTCCTCCCAGAGATGCTAACCACACTTCTCCTCTTCCACTGGTTAATGACAAAGATGTGAATGCTATTGAAAGCGGTGCACATACAATACCCGACCAAACTGATCTCCAACTGGTGTACAACAACTCCTTATTACAAATGCGCAACACTTTGCAAAAGGGAGTAGATGGCATAACGAACAATTCTAATGCCGACCCTCAATGTACACAAAACTCAGGCATTACTAATATGCATCTTTTGGGCTCAACGAATCAGGTTAGAATGCCAGGTGACGCGGTTACCTCCACTAGCACATGTGATGCGGTATCGGATAATTTGTTGTTAACCTTTTCTAACCATCTACAGGTTTTCATGAAATCAATCTTGGCAGCATGTACTTTATGCATGACGCACACAAGAAGAATACTCCCATATTGTAAAACATAGAGAGGCCTCTGTTGTTGCACATAATACTCGCTCCACACTGCTGCAAATAAGCATGCTAGAAGAGATACAGCAGCACTCGCTTCACAGGGGAGAATCTGATTACGTCACTAACGCAGCTAATGATATCAGGTCAAATCATTGCACATTGGAGCATGCACATGTTAAAAAGAAGAACATTTAGCAAGAAGGCCCATGGCCAGAAAAAAATAAAATAGAGAAATAGAAAACATTCTTAACTACATTTCATCCACTGTTGATATCATAACATCTATACCAAACTGAAGTACCAGTGGGAACTGTGCAACAGATCACAAAGGCGGAAACATTCACACATTTTGCCCTGGTGGGTAAGGAAAATAAGAAGACAAACTGGCGTAAAGTGGCTTGGAAAAAGAGAAAGGCATTGCAAACTTTGGATAACTGGATAACTCGCCCAGTCTAGACATTGAAAGTGAGTAATGAGCCAGGTAGAAGCTCATCAAACCTCGAGAGATCTTTGCCTTCCATTCGTCTCTCCCCTGTGCATGGAAATAAACAGCAAATTACAGAAGAGGAACATATGGATACTCTACACAATAACATTCTGTATGTATGAAGCAACTCAGTAAGTGGACCTCTGGCGATGAGGGGAAAGGCATTGAGTAAAGAGGAAGAATACAATAGTAAATGCATTCCCCTCACTTTGACCGCTCCCTTTCAAATGCCGCATAATGGCGTATTAAATTCTGCATGTGTGCAAAATGTCCTCCATATTATTCCCCAAGTAAGGGTCATCAGATCGCAGGACACCAATGTTGTGGAACTGACAGAGGATCATAACACTGGCGTCTAGTCATATATTCCTTTTGCGGGTCATCATATGGTAGATTTCATCATGAATTACTTGTCTAGTTTCCTGAGTGGACAATTTTACCAATGGCCAAACTGGGGCATAGGATAGCAATATCAAGGTTGGGTTTAATTTACACGAAAGAACTCCGTAGCACTCATGAATTAGCATGCCGAATCACACTTGGGCACGGCTCACGACTGCACTTCAAACCAGACGAACAATACGTTCCTAACAATGAAAAAGGGACAGTCAGCCTCCTCTCTTGGCATACTAGGGGACATGCATATATTAGTGGTCATAGAGAGGGGGCAACATAGTTAGCGACATGTGCTCTGTTGGCCCTACAGGTAACGTGGATGTTAATTACTTGTTTTTTAGATGGATACTGTACAATTATGCATACAGCCATAAGAGGCTCTTCCGGTGACCCTAAAGGTGTCTTACTACTAATTGGAGCAAAGAATATGTATCATCTAATTGAATTTGGATCCAATTGTAATTCTCCACATTTTCTATGTGGAGACATAAAGGAAAAACGGAAAACCTAATACTGGCAAAAACCCTGTTAATGATCCGCCTGGAGATTTGCAAGCAAATAATATCATTGTGCACATACCTACCATTGTCACCGAATGGATATGGGAGAGCTACTTTGCCTGGGTCTAATACTGCTCATTGCAACATATTACGAGGGGTACCAAGTGGATACATTTAGCTCACAACCTGGGGCTAAGTGTGATTGACTCGTAATCCACCACTATTCACATGGAAAGCAGTTGTGAAACATAGCAACTTAGATTCCATTTTCTCGACACTGGATAATAAAGAGGCAATAACCAGCGTAGATATTCTACCCAATAGGAACCGTGAACATGCATGCATGTATGATCATGAATGTTACCTCGACTCATGGAACACAACAATCAGAGGGGCATTTGGAATACAATACCAGGAGTAGCAGGATAATGTGGCATCAATATAGACTGCACAGATTTGAGAATTGCATAGCCACAAACTACTTGCTAGGTAGTTATTGAGAAATAGACTGCAACATGGTAATCAAGTATCAAGTATATCGCATAGCTATCGCATCACATCGGCCAGTGTGCAGCTGAAAAGGAGGGGCATTCTTTGCATAAGAAAGGCAAGCTATACGACGCCCACATTTCTAACAGAAAGTGAGCACTGAGAGGAGAACTCCACCTGACATCTGGCTGCGCTCACATTACTAAACAGAACAGATGACAACACATACAACACACTAACACCAAATATAAGAATTGGAAATGCAATCCAGAGAATGGTACAATGCCAGCTGTTGTGCAACTTTGTACATAGTAAAGATAGTCAAATGCTTTAGGAAATGTAAAAACCATTGGGTCCAACATGATGACAACCCTGTGGCCTAGAAGCCTGTAAGCAGCGTGTCAGCAATGTCTACTGTTTCCCCGAAGTTCATGGGCGCCCCCAGCAAAGTGTTCCGAAACTTAATGGGCACAGCAAAAGCAGTTATCATCATCCCCATTTCAAACAAGATTTCGACCAGGATATAGCACATTGGAAAACATTTGGATTTTGAAATTATTGATTTAAAAAAAAATCAATTGAAGTCCTGTTTACCTATGGCATTTATAGAACACTCAGCTGCCTTTGAGTCTGGAAATCGAGGCATACCTTGGCAGACATTTACAGAAGTGGGTTTTGTCAAACCATTTACTTAACATCATTGTACAGCTGTACTTTGATGCACAGCCAAATGAACCAAGCAGGGGAGCTATCTGACCCCATGAATGGTACCAACGGCTTGAAGCAGGGATGCGCGCTGGCCCCTTACTATTTCATTTATACAGTACTGAATTAGGCCGGGATTTGTCTCGCTCTGACAGTTTGCCCCTAAGATGAACCTCTGTGCAATGCCTTGGCTAGGCTATGCTAGGCCGGGATTTGTCTCGATCTGACAGTTTGCCCCTAAGATGAACCTCTGTGCAATGCCTTGGCTAGGCTATGCTAGGCCGGGATTTGTCTCGCTCTGACAGTTTGCCCCTAAGATGAACCTCTGTGCAATGCCTTGGCTAGGCTATGCTAGGCCGGGATTTGTCTCGCTCTGACAGTTTGCCCCAAAGATGAACCTCTGTGCAATGCCTTGGCTAGGCTATGCTAGGCCGGGATTTGTCTCGCTCTGACATTTTGCCCCTAAGATGAACCTCTGTGCAATGCCTTGGCTAGGCTATGCTAATGACATATTGGTCCACACACCTATTGGACTGCAGCGATCATTACACGCATACGCTGAATACTCAAAAAAGAATTACCTAAACATCAACCACTCAAAAGCCAAAATCTTGAGTTGCAGGAAAACTATAGCTCACTTAAATAGGACTTACACCTTACATGGGCATCGATTGAAGCAGAAGGAATAATGTATCCAGGAGCCCTATCGATATCCCATAAAACGGGTGGCACTTAAAAAAAAGATATTCCTCACAAATCGCGTAGCACATTTGAAGTGATTAAACACTGTGGGGCTAATTCATGGAATTATTTGCGCCGAAAAACGGGGATTTGTGCGCCATTCTGCCCACAAATCCCCATTTGTTAAACAGGGATTTGCGGGTAGAATGGCGCACAAATCCCCGTTTTCGGCGCAAATAATTCCATGAATCAACTAGTGCTCTGGAGGCTTTTCCACTGCAGGAATGATTCCATCTTATCAAATGTTCCTTTTCTATGATTTATTACATGGGACATAAACACATACAGAACCTGAGATTAAATGGCTTAAAACTATTAAGGGGACGCTGTGGTGCCCAGTGCTGGGAGTGTGCAAGAGTGCTGCCATGGAAGTAATTAGACACAAGCTAGCTTGGTCTCTTTAATGACTCATTATAAGATCAAACCTGATCTATTATTACTTAAAATGCTACTGGGCACAGATGATTGCATTTTAACTAAGATAGGTAAATATATTGATTAGGGGGAATTGTATGGATCGAGTGCTTTAATGCACTTTATTGAATTATGTTATAAATGTTATGCTAATATTGTATGGACCATGAACATGGAAATAGACTACTGGTCATTACAAAAATAATCTAAACAAAAAAGCATCCCTGTTGGATGGAATAGAAACATTGACCACCTTGCTAACACTTTGAACATACAGAGGGTATTCTCATCCCGGCCAATTACCTGGTAGCTGCCATTGGTAATCAGTTACGTCCTTCATCGTGCACCTGCGACTCAATCAGTTACTTTGAATAATGATTGCTGGTGCATGGCAAGGTATCCAACGTGACGAAGGAAAATGTAGATTATGTGGTATATGATATGATATGATTTGGCATTTATAACGCGCCTATACACAAGTGTTTCGAGGTGGGACGAGGCAAGGGAGGGGGAACAGAGGAAAGAAAGACAACGATCCTAGTAGGCCAGGTGTCATTCAGATCGCGCAAGTGCATGGGCGGGGGAAGGAGGAGAAGTGCCGGGGGACAAGGGGGAGAGGACAGTGCAGTACATGGGATAAGACAATAATAAACCATAAGTAAAAATACGGCCAGCAGGTGGCAAGTGAAAGAAAAGTGCAAACGTCTGGTGTCAAGTGCTGGAAGTGGGACAGTAGGGATACAGAAAATAGTCACCAAGTGCAGGGGTTGCCAGGAAGGCAGTTCAGGAGTGCGACTGGTGGGGGAGTGGACCTGGGCCAGAGATCAGGAGGTGGCCAGGTAACCAGTGCAGTTTCAGTGTCAGCCAGGAAATCAGCAAGGGAGAGGGGGAGAAAAAGCAGACGCAAAGAGAAAGGTTTTGAGGTGCTTCAGGAACCGAAGATGATTCTCCTCAAGTTTCAGGGAGGCTGTTCCAGAGGGAGGCCCCAGCCGAAGAAATAGATCTACCACCAACTTGTTGCTTGGAGAAGCGACTGACCCTGAGGGAATTGGAGGCGGATGAGCAAAGAACCAGAGAAGGAAGGTATTTGGGGAGAGAGTTGAAGGTATTGAGGCCCCAGGCCCCCAAGGCCTTGTGGACGATCAGAGGGTTTTGAACTTAATCCTCGCAGCCACTGGGAGCCAGTGCAGAGATTTCAGTCCTGGAGAGATACAATTCCTGGGCTTGAGGCCAATGACAAGTCTCGCAGTCCTGTTCTGCATAAGTTGCAGAGGGCGGAGAGCAGAAGCAGGCAGATTTAGAAAGAGGCTGTTGCAATAGTCCAGCCTGGAGAGAACCAGAGCTCTAGAGACGTTGGAAACTACCCGACATCTATTAACTCAATGCTCTGCAATGCACACAATATTTGCAATGATTTACGGAAAATTATTTACATTTTATCTCCTATGATGAACATTGTTCTCGCATAGTAACTTGTAGATCAATTGTTTATTTTGATGCTGTTTATCAAATGCGGAAGCACATTTTAATGACACTAGCACTCAAGCAATCGATTTTAGGTTGCAAACTTAAGTATTAGACAGTGAAATGAAGGACCTCTTTAGGAGATATAACAGTATTTTATTTGTAAACTTTGTAATATGGTGCAATATGGTGTTTTTTCGTTCTTTCTTTCTCTTTCTTTGTTTGTTTCTTCCTTTCCGTATTAGCTTCTTTCTTTCTTTTTCTTACTACGCAATGCTCATTTTTTGTTGACAAATGTTTCCATGCTCAAGGTTAAAATATTAGCACTAACAATAAAAAATATATTGTACATAGCTAACAAGAAAATCTCATATTGAGGACAGACCTTGCTGTATATGCAGACTCCATAGTAAACAAGAGACTGCACGGCACATTTTCACAGAGTGCATAGAATTGGGAACAATGTATATGAGTATGCTGGGGCAGTATGTGAGCCGCTATGATTCCATAAAACGGTGCAATTCTGGGATTATTGTCTGAATTCAGATTCTTTTAAAGAGTGAATGATTTTTTTTCTAAAGAGGAGAAGCCTGTATGTGTAGTTAGAATGTAAGATAACTAACTAATTTAATTAGTGGTGCATATTTTTTGCCAACTCTTAGATCTTAAGTCTGCCTTTATGTTAGATGTTTTACATTGCATGCTTTCATATCGTATGTTTTTTTATATTGCATGTTTTATTGTATGTTTGAGAAATTTTAGTAATCTTGTGTAATTATGTAACTCTTAGGCGTAAATTCTCATGAACTAAATACAAATACATTAAATAAATAAATTATTGCAGCAGACCACTGGCAAACGTTGTGAAAATGATCCCGGATTGTCTTGGTGACCACGCATCGATTGGATTTGTCATGTGTTACCCTACAAACCGTTCAAAAAATTGTATAGCTTCTTATCTATTTTTTCGCAGAAAATGTGCAGTACAATGCACCATTTTAACCCATTATTTTTAAAACAAAAGCACAAAGAACGAACCACTCCAAAAATGCCTGTTTGAATAGGGTTCCCAAGCTATGCTTGGCTGCTTCTGCACATTCTGGGGAAATGTTTACGCCCCTTCAATGAAATAATAAATGAAATATCTGCCAATGCTTTATAGGTTTGTATTTTTCGTTGGGGAGCAAGAGTAGTCACTTTATGTTCTCATCTGTTCAGAAGAGTAGTTGATAATAAAAAAAAGACATTGTCCACCAATTAGCTTCCACTAAGGGAGGTACACAGATTTAAGTTCAATGCTGGAGGGGCTTTCATTTTTTAAGCATTTTGGTCAACTCCTTTACTGATGCCTGACACAATGGGTAAAGACACTGATTTGAGATGAATGACGGATCCTGTGAAAGTCATTTGTTTGGTTGTCATTATATCTCCTACATTTTCAGATAGTTTTCATTAGTATGCAACACAGAGATCTACCCCTCACTCTCTGCTTGTTAAAACGTATTCATAGCCTTCAGAATGAGCGTTTGCATTCTCACATGAGCATCAATTCTGTGGTCCCCCATATGCGCATGGAACAAAGGCAGCTGGTGAATTTTTTAGCTGGAGGGACTTAATTGTATTTGTGTAACATGCGTGAGCGACCGAGCGCAGAAAGCGAGCAATGTTTTTTTTTTTTTTAAATGGGTTACAGAGATCCATTTTACAGCACTTTCTGTGAAAAAGTGAATACAAAGCCGCACAGTTTGTAATCAATTGTGTATGGTAGCACATGAAGAAACCCGCTAGATGAAAGCTACCAACAGTGCACAGGACCATTTGTCAATGCATTTTCATGATGCCTTTGCCCGCAACATATGCTAGTATATAACACATTTTCACGCTGGCTGTGCCCATGTATGCTGCACCAATTAATGCCAGTATTACCATATGAGGACTCCCAGCCAATGAAAAATGATGCCACAGAAAGAAAGTAAATCCAGATTGGTTATACCAAGATAGGCAGTGTACCATGTAATAACACTTATCATGTTTGCATTACACATGATGCACAGCAACTGTTCATCATGGGTAAAACAGTGGTAATTGTTATTACGTGCATAGACTGGCCAATGTAGGCCATATTATAAAAACAATAACACTTCACTTACCAGGTAATGTGTGCATCAAGGGTAAAGCAGAAAACAATGCCATGCACAAAACATCCCCCACATCTAAATGTAGGGACCCAGCTGGGCAGTAGGGGTGGTGACTGACACACACACACACGCAATGCACACACATACTTTCTCCAGCACATTCACACACCAATAAAACACAACAAACACCAAAGTGTATGTATACATGCATACAATCCAAACATGCATGCATTAATACACAATAAATAAAAGAAATACACTTCCCTTGCCTGCAGGCATTCTGACATGTAACTGCACAGCCACAGGGACGTCTGGATGGCTCACTACATGAACACGCTGGACAGGAGAGGCTGTCTCTCCTCTCTGGCAGCGTGTCACAGCTTCTGTCGTAATAATGAGAGCCGATGGGGCCAGTCGTCTGATGTCCTGCTAGCTCCCGTTTGTTGCAGAGCCCTCTGGCCCCTCAAAAAAAATAAGTGCACCAGGGACGCTCCCCGGAAGAGAATCAGGCAGCACAGTCCCCATTGCAAATAATGCACATGGTGGACAGTGCTGCCTGGCACTCAGGCGAGGTGGTGGTCTGCTACTCAGGCAGGGGGGTGGCGCTTCTCAGCCTATAGTGGCGTGCAGCCACTATGGGGAATGCTCTGAATAAAATATTCATGGGGTAGTGCTTGTTGACAGAGCTGTTGTCACACATTTATTGCCTTATTGTTTGTGGGTAACTATTGTCGTTTATGACTTGATCTCTGTAAAAATGATTTTACATTGTAACTTGTATGCAATTAGGTGCTTGGCTTTCGAATGGCAACACAAATCATTTTCATGACAACATAATTGGAACGGACACAATGATCATGTTTTGCTGACCTCAAATTTGTCAGCTCTGTTTTGATTTACCTGCCTCCCTCTGACTGCTGCTTAAATGAAAATTGGTTTGGGGTTCAATTTCTGTGGAGAAATCCGTGACCGAAGGCTCTTCTGATTGCAGGAATCATAAGTTATCAACCACAGAACTGTATTTCAAAAGTCTGTTTTTGCGCATTGGAAGGTGGATAAAGAAAGAGGATTTAAAAAAAAAATGAATGGGAAAATGGAATGTACTAGCAGTGCTTGTCCTGTAGCACTCACATTAACCACATGGGGTTTCACTGCCGTGTTTCTTTAGTGGATGTGCTGTTGGGGGTAAAACAACCGAATCACAGTCCTATATCTAAATTCCACAGGGATCTGAGTAAAATGTAGACGTTATTAAGTGCAGCTATCAAGTAGGTTGTGAGTTTCAGAGAAATGTAATATGCCCTGGGAATAGAGTTTTGGTATGTGGAATCGGTACAGCACTACAGCCACAGCGATTTAATAGGCGAGCCTTCACAGAATGCCTAGTTCCTCAATACTCCATTCATTAAGCTACACTTTATGATGTGCGAATTGCTTTATAGCTGCAATCAAATGACATCCTGAACAGCATCCCTATTGGGAGGTTCCCAGAATGCAGTTCTCAGAAAAGGATAGTGCGTGCACACATTGCAAGGCCATGCGTAATTAAAATGCCATTTACTATTAAAATCCTCTTAAGTATCCTTGAAAGTACTGTTGTTATTTAAGGATTCAAGTGTCAAATGAAACAAACCTTACTATGTAATGAAACGTGGGTCTGATGCTAATATGTTTCTTGAATATCACCTGGCTGCTTTAGTAATATGATAGAGCTCCTGAAAAAAAGAGGAGAGTGGTAGGGGAGGTGGGAAAACGAAATATAAGAAGGAAGAGAGAAAGGCAAGCGAAGGGCTCCATTCTATGCTAAACAATAATGTGCGCGCATTGGTAGAGTGCGTTGAGCGAGTGCTGTCTCGCTGTGACGCAAGCCGGCTGGAGCCCACAGAAGCAGAAACGAGTTTTATGTTAAGAATTATTTGTAATGTGTGATTTATTCATAAAAGCAGAGTCCACTGCACGGTGGGCAAAGCGTGGAAAGGGATGCCGGTCAAAGGTAAACCTAAAACTGACAGATATTACCTTTGTAAAGGAAGGTCGACATTGATCGAGTAAAACATGCACATTTCTCCCACAAAAATCACTGCGGAAAGCCTTGATAACATTTGGGAGGTCGTAGTGTGCGCTAACCCAAAGGGCAAAATTACGTTGTTCTTCCACGTGGAAGCTACAATGAATTTACTGAGCAGAGGTCGCCCCCTCTGAAACCACAATAGTTGTAACTAATGCAACATTATTAAGTAACAACGATCATGGGAACAAAGAAGGCTCTGCTCCAGAGGATATAGATAATAGTCATGTTAGATCTATGCTACTCCTGACAACAAAGCATAGCTGCAGTAGCAGATAAGCCTATTCCCCAAGCACTGGAGTGGCAGTTGATCCGATGGTAAGAAGAGAGGAGTGAGTAGCAACCTTAATAAAAGATCCAAATCGACTTTCAGCCTCACCGAATATATGTTCCCACTCTGATCCCATGCACTTAGCAGACAAAACGAATACTAGCGCAGAACCATTTGCCGAAATCCACTCCTTTATGGTTACTATTCAGTTTGCCATGAAGATTTTATTAAAGTTATATGGCACAATTCATGACAATTTGAAACCAAACGGAGTGCAAAACCTAGTTACAGCAGCGTCTGTTGTGGATCAAGAGGGATCAGATCAAGTTATGAGAGATTAGCAAGTATGGATAACCTAAGAGAAAAACCAAAATCGGGAACCCCAAATATGCTAAGTGAAGGAGGAGTGGAAGTGTTATGTGAAGACAGTGTAGAGCCTGCTTCCTCATAATCTCCGGAAATATTATTAAAACAAAGAAGACTGGCAAGCTTGTCAGGCACAGTCTAGGCGAAAAGGTCCCATGGAAATGAGAACATCACCCAATCTAGATAAGGCATCTTAGAAAGCCAGAAAGAAGACAGCAAAAAGAAGCCGCATTGCAAATAATCAATAACACTTACAATCTGACTGTTGCATGGTGACAAAACAGCTGCTACTGCACACATTGAAGAAAATCATCGGGAGTCAGTGCAGGAGATTGGTAGTCTGAAAGCCAACAGAGCCATGAGAATGGAATATAGCTTGACCACGGAACGCTAAATTCATTACTGTAAAAGTTAATGCCCCTATGGCTTTGGGGTGGAGATCTATATGGCTTCAATGACAAAAGGTATGAATGATAAAAAAAATTACTCTGAAAAATCTGAACCAGAGATCCAGAAGTAAGTGGATTAATCACTCTGCATTATTCCAGTTTTAAAGGAAATTCCCCAATTGTGAGTCCTGGTCACCAAGGAATTTGAATTTGTTAAGCGGCTAGAACAAATGCATTCTAATGTTACTCAGGGCCACTCTAAGAGCTCTGACATCATGTTGTTGGTTTGTAATAATTGCACTCAGTTATTCAACCTTGCTGTAGAATTTGATGTTGAGGCCAATAAAGTTGACCCTGTACCGCCAATGTATCAATCAAATGGCAGAGGCATATGACAGTCAGTTTGTCAGAATATTCTGTGCCAAAACACTGAGAGTGCAAATATGGCTGATATACAGTGAGTTCTAAAGAGGCCGGCAGACTCATCACCTGTGGTTTCGATGAAGACTCATTGAGATATAACTATAAAGTCCTGGAATACACCTGAGTTTGATCATCTTCTGATCGTCTTCTGGGCACTAGCGATTCATTAGCACTGTTGTTACTGAACTAAATATTTATGGTTCAAGAGACCTGGATGATGTCTAAACTATATGTTGATGCTTATGCTACTTTCCAAACTGTTGCCAGAAAGGGTGAAAAGGGCAATCCCTTTGGAGGATTGCTGAAAGGAATACACCATGCCTTCAGTGCCCAAGGGGTTAACATTGTAAACTGCTAGGATCATATACTAGCAGTAGAGGTAGATGGAATAAGCCCATACCCCTCTGGTTAGACATTGATTGTTAACATATGCAATTTATATGCAGATTATTCAGGATACCTTAACAGAACTGCTTGTGAGCTGGCGACAAGGGATACTTTAACTGCCATTGTGTTTGTACTAAGAAAACTATGGCACATGAGGATTTCGGTAGCAACATGTCATGAAGCAGTGTAAGCCTAACCCCCAGGGTAAGAATTGATTGAAATATATGGAGGATTGTGACCTAAGTATGTTGAATGGGAGAACGAGGGGGGATTGCCTGGGCAATTATACCTGGTATGCTGGACAGAAAAAGGACACTACAGTGGATTATGCTTTTGTTAATACTCCACTCCTTCACATAATGCAAAGTATGGTTGTGAACCATGCCACTATCACTATTTCATTTCGCACTGATAGTAAAATAAATACCATAATGAAAACCGGAGCCACAGAGGCCAACCATGCAGTGAACCGTTTAGTTTGGACATCTCAAAATGTGAAGAGGGCCAGCCAACATATCGGTAGCGTCGGTCTTCAATTATATTCTAAATGTAAACTACTAGACCCCGACAATATTGAAGATTGGTTGATGTTGTTCACTAGTGACTGGGCGACAAACAAAACAGCTTCTGCCGCCAGAAAGGACAAGACACTAAGAGAAAAAGGCAAATGCACAGAGAAATTTGCTGAATTAAATGTCTTGGCAATGGTAAAATCCATTATACATAAGTGCAGAAATGAGGTCCAGTGGTGGTGCTCTTAATGCAGAAGCACTGGATGGCAGAGAATGATTGCAATTTTAAACTCTAGAGATAGTAGAAGTAAATGGAATTTATTGGAGGAGGCTAAAGGGAACAAAAATAATAAGATTCTTAACCCTATAAGCGAGACCCAATGGCGAGAAGATTTTGTAGTCCACTCAGCTCATGAGGTCATTGAGAAACTAAGTGTTACAGCCATAATTATAATACTACATTCCAGGTGGATGAGATCGATACAATATATAACATTGGTAGACTAAAAGTATCTAGGTTTCCGGGTCCAAATGAGTTAGCCAGTGTAATATTGAAGCAAGACCCCAAAACCTGGGCTAAAATATTTGAGATCTTGTTTGGAAATGTATTGAGGATTGGTAAAATCCTTTTTACCTGGCCCTGGCAAACAGTGACCCTAACACCTGTCTTTAAAAAAGGGGACCCAACAGTAACCGGAAATTATAGATTTCTGTCTATGTTAGACACTACAAGGAATATTTTTCTTCATTTATGCTTCACGATCTGCAGATGTGGGTCAAGCAATTAGGGTTACTTGAAAGGTTACAAACTGGATTCAGATTGGGGTTCTCTACTAACAATAATCTGAGGCTGATAGATTTCCTGACGGAGAGAGTGAGTATAAAAGGAAATTCAGGATTGTAATCACTGTTCGTCGATTTTCAAGTAGCCTTTGATTCAGTGTGTAGAGAAAGGTTATGGCAGAAGCTGGAGATCTATGGATGTCCTGAATATATTCTCAAATTATCAAAGCTATTACATGTGGACAACACAGTGCAGGTCAAGTTGGATAGCAGAGGAGTCTCGATAAACCCTAATCCCATGTCAAGAGGAGTTAAGAAGGCCTGTGTCTTGGCTCCTTTGCTTTTCAACTTCTATCTGACTGATCTGCCAAAGTTTCTACATAATGCTGAAGGCTGCCCCCCAAAAATAGATTTCCATCATTGCACATGTTTAGCATACGTTGACAATCTTGTGGTTCTTGACCACACTTTCTCTGGATTAATAAGGGTAGCCAGAGATCTGTGGAAATATTCTAAAAATATTCATCTTGTTATAAATATGAAAAAACAGGGTGTATCCTTCATTGGGTTGGGGAATACTGAGACCTAGACTCACCTGTAAGAGGATTCAATTCAACACTACAGCTAAGTCAATGCCTAGTCTGGGATACTGAATGGAAACCCTTATTGATATATCTTTATGTCCAGTTCATGCGTTCTGGATGACTACCCCTATATAACACCCCTCCCTTGGAATCCCCCTGACCCCACTGAGCCAAGAAGTAGTTCTGTTTTGCAAGTTAAAAGGTTTATTTGATAATTTAAACAATATATATATATATATCACGCTTTATAAGAAATTAATAATTGGATATCACACTTAATCTGATATGATAAAGATTAACAACGGAGAATCTGGCACTAGCACACTTGTGAATAGGAACAGAAGAATATGGTGGTAGAGAATGCTTTATATAAATCAGATGGATGTAATGTTGAATGAAAATGCAATACAGAAAATACTCAATATGATTTCAACAAAACAATGTAATCACTTTTCTCTGGCAATCCCCTCCCCCTTTATGCAATGCAAGGAAATGGAAGGAAAGCACACAGTTCTCAGAAATGCAATCAACTGTAATTCAGTTCGACCCAGCAAGCTTAGACTACAGAAGTTGGAAACACTGGCCCAAAATGCTTTTATATGTGCTGGCAATGAAGTGAAAAATATGCTAAAATGCTTTTAATTCCCTCTAGAGGTTCAGGGTGAGTGGTATCAAGTTAATATTAGTTCAGGCTCACTTTAGCAAGGATCTAGGAGTAACTAGCAGGTTAAACGAATTTCTGGCAAATGAAAGCAAGAAAACTGCTGTTTTCACACGTGAAGAAATTTTGCAAATCGCGGCAAATTCGCGAGTGCGTTTTTCGCGATTACGGCAAAACTATAGGGGGTAGGAATGCGGTACTAGGTTCGTAGAAAAGCCACGATTCCCAGCTTTCAGAGGAAAGTTACTGCAAGTCTCTAGGACAAACGGTTACGGAGATATGAGCGATTAAATAAAGGTAGTTTTTCAGATTTGGAATTTTAAAGTTCAAAAAGACAAGTGCAGCTTGCAAATAGAAAATGACAGGTGACAGCTTTACAAATGACAGGTGACAGTTAGGAGACAGTTCTACTTAGATTAAAATAGGATTGAATTATATTATTTTAACTAAGAGATTGGTTCTGCACAGTTCTACTAGGTACTCACACTATATTCTTGAATTAAATGGGCCTCGCCACGGATCTGGTCAGGTTTTAGACTGGAATCTGGTCTCTGCACTTCACAGTGATCTGGGTCAGCTCTCTCTGGTTCTGCTGACAGCGGTCTGGTCTGGGTCTGCTCTCTCTCTGGATTCTGGAAACTGATGGATTTGAAATCTGGATCTTTCTGCACAGCTTTCTCTAGAGATTGATGGAGGTAAAGTATGGATTTTCCGGCAGAGCTTCCAGCTGCAAATGGATTTGAAGGTCCCTATCTCTCCTGTCTGTCTGCTTTTATGTGTTTTGAAAATGGGTGTGTGTGCAGCATCACTAGCCCCTACCCCTCTCCACTTGCCATTGGCCACTTCATCCGCTTCCACTTGATTGGGGAAGGAACTGTGACTCAGAGTGATGCTGTAGGTTTTATGGGTCAGAGGATCCTCCCCTGTCAAATTGCATACAATCTATATTTGATAAAAAAACATATTTGCACAGGTACACATTTGTTTAAAATTACATGCACCCTTCACATATCACAGGAGGTATACTCTGTCCAAATCTGCTCTTCCTGGGGGCTTGCATTCAGAAATGGCAATATTTTGCACTTTTTAACTGGTTTGCAATACCGGACATTACCCCAAATTTACACACATGTGCGCAAGGAGTATGGACATTAGTTGATGAAGAGTCAGATTTTTCACATGCACACATTTTGAGGAATATCCTCTTTTCCGCTAAAACCCCCCTGAACATACCACCGGGTCCTAACACGTCTTAAAATGTGGGCAGAAAAATCACAAGAATTATGGTGTCATTTAAATAATTTTCACAAGTCCGTACTATGAGTTATTCATCTTTTTAGAGTTATGTTCTGGCCCCAAAGGGGTGTGGTTTCCCCCCAGCACAAGGTTGAATTTCTGGTTTTTCCAGTTCTGCCAAGCCAGCTTGCTCTCACAGGCAGTGCTCCTCCCCTTTGCTTCAGGAGGAAGCTACTTTTACAGCCCCTGTAATAAAACATTTGCCTGAGTCAGGACAGGGCTTTGTTCAATTTCCTGCAGAGCCCAGGTAATTCAATCAGAGAAGTGTCATATCCCTTTTGGTGGGAGCAGCAAAAGGACAGCTAGGCCTGGGAACACAGCTGTTGTGCAAGTCTCATCTCCTGTCAGGGGTAGCTGGTGGGCAGAATTCAGTTCCTTAAGCCAGGCCCCAGCTAATGTCACTTTTGTTCCCCAGTTTAAGTCAAGACAATTTTTTACATATGCAGCTAGGATGCTGATTCTAAGTTTAAGACTATGACATTTAAACAATTGCAACCTATGTGACACTCAAAAGTAGGTCACTCATTTCTTTTAAACATTTAGATTTTTAGTGTCTTTCAGTCCAAATTTACTTAAACTGCTGAAATCCACAGCTCAGCCAGTCTTGTTATAAACCTTCAAGTCACTTCAGAATATAACTTTAGATTGTATCCACATCTCAGTAAGTCTTTCTTTGGCATGCTTTGGGTTCATTTATTCAGTTTACACAAAGTCTGGTGGTTTTAAAACGCCGGCTTTCTGATAGTGGTGAGTACTGGTACTGCACCCCTTTTTGGGATTTAAGAAAATGAATTCCCAACAGTTATGGGTTTGCTTTTGGCAATCAGCATTGCCATTCCCAATGGTTTCAGACTACTGTGTGGGTAGTCCAATGGTGGTTTTAGGCAGTGTCCTTCTGTGCCCATAACATCGGCAAAAATGAGTGGCAGCCTATTCTTCATGCATTTCCCTGTGCATTTTCTGGGAAGCTCTGGCCATCATGATGTTTTCCATGTCAGTACTGCACAGTTTTGAGGTAGGGCTTGGATGCGTAGATAAAAACATCCCACAAGCCCCCCTCTTGCCATGGCCATTCTATTTAACTAATGGGACTCGCAAGACCTGGGATGTTTCCTCATCTTCTTCCAATAGATGGCACAGTTCAGCATCTTTTTCTCCATCCGGTCGGATCGATCGGTTCTCCTCGCCGGTCCTGATGGGAATATTGGGCGGTACACTGGGCCCATTGCGTCTCTGCTCCCGGTCTCCGGATCGTCCTCCTTGGCCAGTCTCGAGGTTTTCTTTCTCCTAGGACGACAAAGGAAGAGCGGCAATACCTATTCATGGACATTTCTTCCCCACCATTGATATAGTGGGGTGGCATATAAATTTCATCATAACGAAACATTACATTCTTATTTTGAAAAAAAAACAGTATAACTAAGAGACAGTTTCATGCAAATCACAATGTTTTAGAGACTAGATGTGGTATGTTTTATGATTGGAACTGAATTAGTCTGAGACAGTACCCGCTAGGATTCCATAGGATTCCTCCAGTTGTTGCAGAGTGTGCCTGGGATGGCAACATTTCAACTGGTTTATGTGGACCCACTTGTCTTCCCCCGCTGCCAAAGGACCTTTGGGGATGTGGATTTTGTAGGCCACAGGGGAGATCTTGTCGATGATCTCAAAGGGTCCCTTCCATGTAGGCAAGAATTTCCGCTGTTTTGCCTGGTTCCTTTGGAAATTGTATAGATAGACCCGGTCCCCCACCTGATATTCCTTCCTGGAAGTTTTCAGGTCATAGTGGGTCTTCATGCTATCAGCTGATCTTTCTAGATTCCGCTGAGCATAAGAAAAAGCATGTTGAAGGTGTTTCCTTAAATTCTCCACATACTCATGAGTAGTGGAGGCATTTATCAGTGTCTGCTCTTGGGTCCTATAGAGCAAATGCTGCGGAAGCACCATCTTGCGCCCAGTCATCAACTCAAATGGTGACATTTTGGTTGCAGATGAAGGGGTAGATCTGATGGCCATTAGGACCAGAGGTAATCGGATATCCCAACTTGGCCCAGAATCTGCCACAAACTTCTTTAATATGCTCACAATGGTTCGGTTATATCTCTCTACTGCCCCAGAAAAAGCTGGCCGGTAAGCAATGTGTAGCTTTCTCTTGACCCCCAGTATCTCCCACATCTTTGTCATTACTTCACTGGTGAAGTGGCTACCCCTGTCTGACTCAATCCTTTGAGGTAGACCAAAACGGGAAAAGATGTGGTTAATCATCAAGGCAGCTGCAGTTTCTGCCTTGCAATTTGGGGCTGGGAGACATTCCACCCACTTGGTAAACAAGCATGTCACAGTCAACATTTACTTATTCCCCCTAGCAGAGCAAATCACAGGGCCTACAAAGTCGATTTGTAAATCTGACCATGGCAGGGTCATCCCCCTCTTTTGGAGAGGCGCGCGGTGCGTGAGGGATGATGGCTGAAATTGTGCACACACAAGACACCCCTTCAAGTATTGGTGGAGGTCCTGCCCCATGTGTGGCCAGTATGCAACCTCTCTTAAGATTTCCAGTGTTGTGTGAAACCCCCTATGACCGGCGGTGGCCGCATCATGGGCGTGACTTAACATCAGGCTTCGGAATGAGGTAGGAACCACCCACTGATCGTGGCCAGCTTTGGATTTCCTTACCAACAAACCGTCTTGGATCCGGAACATTTTTGGACACTTCATCAACACTCTTAGGTCCTCTTTCCCAATGTAATCGGTATCCGTCAGGGGAAAGTTCTCAGGGTCCTCAATGTGCTGGTAAAACTTTCCAATAATTGGATCCCCCTTCTGAGCGGTAATCAAATCAGCATCAGGGGTCTCCTTACTCCATTGTGCAATTGAAAGGTCGTCGTGAGCATTTGTCTGGCACCTAGTGATAGCAGTGACCTGGATTTCCCCCAACAGGGACTCAATCTCAATTAGATCCCCTTGGATGGCCCCAGTTTTGGCCAGCTGATCAGCTAAGTCATTTCCAGTTTTGTCTGGTCCCTCTACTTTGGAATGACCCTTGATCTTTTTCCAATAGATGGTCATCTCATTCGAGGTGACCAGATCATCAATGTTTTGGATCAACTTCCCATGTTTCAAGGGTTTGTTATTAGCACATAACATGCCTCTGGTTTTCCAATTAACCAGGTGCTCCACGAACCCGTTCCGTACATAATCCGAATCTGTGATTATGACCAGTTCGTGGAGTTGATGCTGGACAGCAGTGAGGATGGCCTGATGCACAGCCATCAATTCTGCCACCTGACTACTTCGGGGACCAATTTTGTATCCAGCGGAGGGTTCTGGGAACTCATTCACCCATGCATTCCCTACGCCGGCCACCAGTTCTTTCTCCCCGTTGTTGTCAACATGGTAAGAGCATCCATCCACATAGACAGTGGGCATTCCCTCACACTTGTCCTCTTCAAAGACTTTGTGTGGGGAATTAAGGTATGCCTCCGTGTTGTCCTTGATTTTTAGACTTTCGTCCTCGAGACAGTTTTCTCTGGCACAATCATGCAAGTCAGCCAGACCTTGCGCGAGGGGACTCTTCTTGTTTTGGCCATATCTGACCTCCACAGGAAAGCCTTGCATTGACAGAATCCAGGTAGTAATTCGGGAATTACTCACATTTCCAGCCCGGATTCTGTCACTTTGGAGATATTGCAGAGGCTGGTGTGGAGTCTCCACTATGATGTGTTCCCCCTGGATAAACGGGCGGTAATTCTTCAATGCCCACACCGTTGCCAGGAGTGCCTTCTCACAATCGTTTAATTTTTCCTCCACAGAGGATAAAGTTTTGCTCGCATAGGAGATTACTTTATTGACCTTGTCATGCTTTTGGTATAATACTGCCGTCAAGCACGTATTAGAGAACCCCGTCTCCAGGAAGAACTCCTTGTTTCTGACAGGGTAAGCTAGGCAGGGCGCTTGTGAGAGGCTTCTTTTGAGTTGTTTTACTGCCTCGGCTTGTTCTGGACCCCATTCCCACTTGACCCCCCCCTTCAGGAGATGAATCAGGGGTCTGGTGATCTCTGCGTAGCCCTCAATGAACTTTCTGCTGTAATTAGTCAGTCCAAGGAGGCTCCTTAGTTCCCGCAGAGTTGTGGGATCTTTCAGTTTCTGAAGTGCTTCCACTTTCTTTTCCTGGGGACAGAGACCCTGCGGAGTAATCTCATGCCCCAAGAAATTAACACGGGTTCTACACCACTGTGCTTTCTGAAACGAAAGTTTTGCTCCGGCGGCCCTCAACTGCGTCAGAACATAACGGATCTCCGCTATGTGTTCCTCCACAGATGAACTTTTGATGAGGACATCATCTACATAAGCCAGGTTACACCTCGCACCCATGTCGGGCATGGCCTTATGTAGGAAAATGTTGAATTCATTACCGGAGTTAAGGTATCCGAAGGGAGTCCGGGTCCATGTGTACTGCTGGCCCCCAAAGGTAAAAGCCAGTTTGTATTGGTCCTCCCTGCTGACAGGCACGGTCCAGTATCCATTGGTCAGGTCTATTGCAGTGAATACCTATGACCCCTGAATCTGGGCCAGCCCTTGGTCAATGTAGGGAAGAGGCCATCGGGAAGTATGGACCCGTTTGTTGAGCTCCCTGAGGTCGGCGCAGAGTCTCCACTGGCCATTTGGCTTCAATATTCCCAGCACCGGATTATTGAAGGTGCTGTGGACTGGACGGATTATTTCCCGGGACTCAAGGTTCTTAATTATTTCAGTAAGGGACTCCATTGATGCGAGAGGCAAGCGATATTGCTTCACAAACACAGGAGTCATGCCAGGGTCCGTGGGGATTGTTGTTGTGTGGATGTCGGTGCGACCACAGTCATATGAGTCTACCGCAAAGAGATCTTGGAAATCCAAGAAAACTTGTTTCAACTTTTGCTTTTGTTCCAGAGTCACACAGGCATCAGCTAGGTTGACTCTCTCTTCCACCATCTGCCTGAAGCCTGGAAAGACTTCTGGTTTGGCTATCTCCGCGACCTCCTCCAGCTGGATGGAGAAGTCCCTGGTCAGAGTGCTGATTTGGACCGGAGGATTCAGGTGGGAAAGGCAGCCCTCATGGACCTGGAAAATCACCTCATCCCTCCTGAAGTCACAAGTCACATCTTCCTTACCATAGGGGCAGGAAGTGTACACCAGGAAGTTCCCCCCATGCCGGGTAAAAATCCTGTCTAGTGTTGTGTCGTCATCACTGTTACTGTCAAAACAGTCCTTGGGGATTGGTCCTAACAGTTCATTACCTAAATCAATGGAAAAATGTCGGTCATCAACCGCCATTCCAATAATGGTGCCTGCGGCTAGAGTAATACTCTTTAAGTCGCTGTTATCCACCTCTATTGGAATGGTGTCATGTTCTATGTTGACTAATGGAGTTGGGTTTACCCCTAACCCTTGCAGTTGGAGAGAAGCATTTAGATGTATATAAGCATCAGGGTTTTGCAAATGTTGTCCTCTTTTAACTTTCACTTCCAGGGAGAATTGTCGGGTCCTTTCTGGGATGGTGACTTCCTCTTTAATCTGAATTTCAACTGCATAAGGTAGCAATTGAGCTGACCTAAATGGTTTTTCTGGATCATCAAAGGCCATGGGATTATCCGCTAATCGGGACCAAGCTTTGAAGTTTATTAGGTCCAAACTAATGGCAAAGCGATTGAGAATGTCACTGCCTAAGTAAAAGGCGGCAGTGACGTCTCACACGACCCAACAATTATGGACTATGCTCTTGTTGCCAATGGAGATTTTGAGCATACACCTGCTTGGCAGGAGATGTTTGGAATTAGGCGCTTCCAGGTCCATTTCCCATTTGTCTATCAGTTTGAATGTGGGAATGGCTGGATCTTTTGGGAGTTGGCGGAACATGGCTTCGCTGATGAAGCTCTTACCGTTGTTCACACACACTCGAGCGAGAACAGAGTCCTTCCCACCATTTAACTGAACAGGGATGAACAACTGCTCTCCAATTTGCTGAATATAAGCCAGGCTCTGAGCTGATTTCACATCTTTCTGGACTATAGGAGTGGGAGTTTCTGATTGTGGATTAGTATAGAATCTCAGAGTGTTTCCTTCCAGCGTGGAGTACCACTTTAGACTGGAAGGAAGGTTGATTTTCAGAAATAGAGAGGATCCCCCATCACCAGTCTGTTGTCCTACTGCTATTACTGTCACGTCTGGAATTTGGCTATTCTGGAAGTGAAATTCTACTTGGTCAGATTTTTGTTCAACCATGTGGCAGGTGCCGTTTAAACTAACATGGTTGACACTCTGTTTTAATTTTATTGGTCGGCTAGTCTGGGTCCAGAGGACCTTGTTTACGCAATCTATTAGGGGTGACAACCTTCTCAGGAGGTCATTCCCTAGTAAACAAGGGGTGCCCTCTGGAGTCACAACTATGACCGGGTGTTTCACCTTGTGTCGCCCGATCTTAATGTCCAAGTCTGCAGTCCCCTCAACGGGAATTTCCTTCCCGTCAAAGTTCTGCAGTTGTCCAGGAAGAGAGGTGAGAGGAATTTGGTAATTCTCTCCCCTTCCTGCATTCAGTTCGTCAAAGGCCCTTCTGGATAGAAGGGTAGCTTGAGATCCAGTGTCCACCAGTGCCAAAATTGTACCCTGCCCCTGTACTTGTAACGGGGCATAATATCTTCCCTCCTTCTCCTCAAGGGGGCACAGATAATGCACATTTTTGGACAACTGGTGGGCTAACTTTCTGGTTTTGGACATTTCAAGAGAAGAAATTTGGGCAGAATTCTGTGGAGACCCTTGGGAATCTGAAAGAAAAAGTTGGCAACTGGAGATCAGAGCCATTGTGGGTTCCCCTGGCTCTGGTTCCGGGCCGCCCCCCCCCTTTTTGGAGGCAGTCACCAGGATGGGTTTGAACCAGGGGATTTTCTTGCGGTTGGTTCTGGGATGAGATGGTGGGCAGCGGTAGCTCAGTCTCCACATCTCCCCAGTCTGGATTTGCATCCCTAGGGACCCATTTTTCTTTGGGAGGAGTTCCCCCCTCTCTGAAGGAGAAGATCCTTTTCCCAGGATCCTCTGAGGATCCCTCTCCCTCAAATTGGAAGATCTGTACCTCCTCCTCAAACTGAGTCTGTTTGGGTCTTTTGTTTCTCCTACCCCCCCTCTGCTCCTTAGGAGGCAGACTTTCAGGGGCAGGAGATTTTGTTTCCGGTTCCTGGGTTTCTAGGGGCTGTTTACAAGTGAGGAAGGAAGCTTCCTCCAAGGCTTTACACCCCCCTTCCCTTTGTGCCTCCTCCCTGGGAACCGGTGAGTTATCGGGGTGCTGCCCCCGTCATTGTTCTGGGGCACCAGGTCCAGAGTTGGGTGCGTGCTGCGCCGGCATGCCGATCTGAGGGTTCTGCTGAGCCCTCAGTATGTGACCCAGATCCCGCGCCATGTTTTGAACCTGGCGCTCTAACTGGGAAACCCGCTCAGGCTGATACGGGGCCCTGTTTTCTCCCCTGGGCTGATCCCGGGAAGGGTAGCTATCCCTTCTTTGGTAGTACCCCTGGTTGGGAAGATTTGGATACCCCTCCACCCTTGGCCTCCCCTCTCCCGGATTCGGTTGTCTGGGCTCAGGGAATTGGGGAAAGAAGGACGGATGATTTTGGGGTTGGAAATTGGGTGGATACCTGGGGAAAAAGTTCTGCCCAGGATTTGGAGAATTTCTGCCCTCCTGTGGGAAGTTGGGAGGGAAGTTCCCTGGGTTAGGTGCTTGGCTGGATCCCCCCCCTTGAGCTGGAGGAGTCCACACATAACCCAGGATGGGTCGATTTCCCTTGTAACGGGGACTTACATAATCAGGAGAGCGAGGGACCCCATTTGTGGGGCTGCCTCCCTGGCTCCCTGTCTGTGACTGGCCCGAGGACCTTCTGGGCCTAGCTTTATTAGGTGCAGGTAGGTTTTTAGGCCCCCCCATCTCCAAATCCAAAACGGGGGTGACCTTTACCTCTGCCACCTTGGCAGCAGCAGGGGTGCTGTTGGCTTTGGGGTTTTTCTGGGCATTACTTTTATTTTCTATTGGCTTCTGCACCTCATAGATCCGGGTCGCCTGTTCAATGACCCAGTCTAAAGATCTTTTCTCGTGAAAATCCCTCACGAGCTGGGTCATTATGTATTTGGGCAAGGCATGGAAAAACGTATTAATAAATTCTCTGCTGTCCGTGCGCACCCTTCTGGTGGTCTGCGCAAAGGCACGTTTCAGTTCTTGCACGAATTCTTGTGGGGCCTGATCCTCCTCACATTGCAAATTGTAGGCTGCCTTGCGAGCCTCTTGAGGATTTCGGTGCACAGAGAAATGTTTCAAGATGGCCGCCTTATAGGTGGACCACCTTAAATGATTTTGGTCCTCCAGCCCCGCAAAGAAACTGGAGTATTCTGGGGAGAATGTCCATTTGACGTACTGGATGCAGCTACTGCTGTCATTCAAATGGAAAGTCTCCATCATTTGCTCATAGAGCTCCAAGTGTTCCCAAACAGAGTACTTGGCGTTTTTATGATAAGGCATGATGACACTCCTTATTGCCTTTATTTGTTTCAATGGGTCCTTAAGCAAGGCCCTTTTTGCCTTATTGGCCTTTTTGGTTCGGATAACCCTGGTCCATTCATCTTCTGACTCAGAGGCACTGCTCCCAGAGGTTCCCGTCTGTTCTTCCAGGTTTTCCCGGATTCTGCGAGCCTGGGAATGGCTGGCAGAATGTGGGGACCTGGTCTCCTGTACCACTCAGAGGAGTCTTCAGATCCCTCCTTGCTGCCAGGATTTGCTGGGTACCCCCCCCCACTGACCTAACTGGGCAGAGGTTTTCAGAATGCCCTTAATGGGCCTACTCTCCTGGGGTTCCCCATTAAATTGCACCGTGCTTGGGTGCCCATGTCCGGATGCCCGCCCATCCATTCCTGGGAGGTACTGGCCTATGAGCCCCATGTTTCTGGCTGGATAGTAATCTGCCATCCCTGTGGCCCGGTGCTCACGTGCGCCAGGGGACATGGGGCTGGCAGAGTCCAGGGACTGAGAGAGAAAAAGGCCTCTGGTACTAGGGCTCCTGAGGTTATGCTCAGGAGTTTCCCTTTCCCAGCGAACCTGGTCTCTCTCCGCCCCTGCTCCCTGTTGCAATGCAAGAGCCTGCGCCTTCAGTGCCTCAGTTAAGGCCTTACTAGACTCTATCAGTCTCTCCTGCATCGCTACCTGTTGTTGGAGCCTATCATTGTGCTGGCAGAGAGCCTCATTCTCTCTCTGTGTTTCCTGATTGGTCCTGGAGCACTGGGCCAGTCTTTGCTGCAGGAGGGTTACCTCCTGAGCTGTGTCCTTATTGGCCTGCTCCTTTCTTGCCAGAGCATCCTCCACCTTCCTGGTGTGCTCTAACAAGTTATGGTGTTCTTTTTGGAGGTCACCCAGTCCCTGGAGGGCCAGGTGATTTTCTTCCATTTTCCTTTTTAAGTGGCAGACTTCCTGGCCTAAGGTATCCCTTTCCTGACTAAGAGCCTGCATCTGTGCCGCCAGGTCGTCCCTTTGCCTTTGGAAGGCACCAGCTTTCTGGCGCTCCTGGTCAAATTCTGCCTGAGTATCCAGGTCTTTCAAACTCAGTTTATTGCTCTCTGCCTTCTCCCTATCTAGGTGGCTTTGCAGGGTGACTACCTGCTCAGCACATGCCCTATTGAAGTCTAACTGTTGCTCCATCTTTTTCTGGCTCTGCAGTAGGGAGTCCAAACCTTCTTGGTACTCCTTCTGCAAGGCCAGAAATCTGGTATCCTGGTCAGCCTTTTCCTGTTGCAGGATGTCCATGTCCCTCTTTATTTTAATGATGTGCTGTCTACTCTCATTTTCTGACTCCTGGCTCCCCTGCAGCCTCTGCTCAGAAGAGAGCAGGTCAGATTGGACCTTCTCTAACGCCATCTGTCGCTTATTCGCCAGATCTTGGCTTTCAGTACATTTATCCTGCATGTCTCCCATATATAGGTATAGGTATGCCGCTATCCTAACCATCTTGTCTTGTTCATCCTTAGCTTTAGGAGCCATGTATAGTTCGCTCAGGGCCACATGTAGGGGACCCTGATCTCCCCATATATCTGACCCTGTTTCCGTGATCAGGTGTGCGATTGCTTGCAACCAGACCGTCTGGTCCTGATGAGTCCACTCACCTCTCACAAATAACTTATGTAAGAAGTGCTCTCTGGCTATTTTCATATCTACCAAGGTCGTCATTCTAGAGATTGGTCTCTGTCCTGACTTACAGAAATTAGTATTTTATTTTTGCAAAACAGACCTTTTTCTTAGAGAGTTCCTTTGAGGAGTGCTTTACAGCGTAACACAGCGTGTTATCCGACCGGATATGTGTATCTGGTCAGCTGGCATGCTGTATTAATCTGCACAAGTGATAGATCTAATCCAAACGTCCGGCACGAGCCCCCAATTTGTAAGAGGATTCAATTCAACACTACAGCTAGTAGTTCTGTTTTGCAAGTTAAAAGGTTTATTTGATAATTTAAACAATATATATATATATATCACGCTTTATAAGAAATTAATAATTGGATATCACACTTAATCTGATATGATAAAGATTAACAACGGATAATCTGGCACTAGCACACTTGTGAATAGGAACAGAAGAATAAGGTGGTAGAGAATGCTTTATATAAGTCAGATGGATGTAATGTTGAATGAAAATGCAATACAGAAAATACTCAATATGATTTCAACAAAACAATGTAATCACTTTTCTCCGGCAATCCCCTCCCCCTTTATGCAATGCAAGGAAATGGAAGGAAAGCACACAGTTCTCAGAAATGCAATCAACTGTAATTCAGTTCACCCCAGCAAGCTTAGACTACAGAAGTTGGAAACACAGGCCCAAAATGCTTTTATATGTGCTGGCAATGAAGTGAAAAATATGCTAAATTGCTTTTAATTCCCTCTAGAGGTTCAGGGTGAGTGGTATCAAGTTAATTAGTTCAGGCTCACTTTAGCAAGGATCTAGGAGTAACTAGCAGGTTAAATGAATTTCTGGCAAATGAAAGCAAGAAAACTGCTGTTTTCACACGTGAAGAAATTTTTCACGATTACGGCAAAACTATAGGGGGTAGGAATTTTCTAGGTTCTTAGAAAAGCCACGATTCCCAGCTTTCAGAGGAAAGTTACTGCAAGTCTCTAGGACAAACGGTCACGGAGATATGAGCGATTAAATAAAGGTAGTTTTTCAGATTTGGAATTTTAAAGTTCAAAAAGACAAGTGCAGCTTGCAAATAGAAAATGACAGGTGACAGCTTTACAAATGACAGGTGACAGTTAGGAGACAGTTCTACTTAGATTAAAATAGGATTGAATTATATTATTTTAACTAAGAGATTGGTTCTGCACAGTTCTACTAGGTACTCACACTATATTCTTGAATTAAATGGGCCTCGCCACGGATCTGGTCAGGTTTTAGACTGGACTCTGGTCTCTGCACTTCACAGTGATCTGGGTCAGCTCTCTCTGCTTCTGCTGACAGCGGTCTGGTCTGGGTCTGCTCTCTCTCTGGATTCTGGAGATTGATGGATTTGAAGTCTGGATCTTTCTGCACAGCTTTCTCTAGAGATTGATGGAGGTAAAGTATGGATTTTCCGGCAGAGCTTCCAGCTGCAAATGGATTTGAAGGTCCCTATCTGTCCTGTCTGTCTGCTTTTATGTGTTTTGAAAATGGGTGTGTGTGCAGCATCACTAGCCCCTACCCCTCTCCACTTGTCATTGGCCACTTCATCCGCTTCCACTTGATTGGGGAAGGAACTGTGAGTCAGAGTGATGCTGTAGGTTTTATGGGTCAGAGGATCCTCCCCTGTCAAATTGCACACAATCTATATTTGATAAAAAAAAACATATTTGCACAGGTACACATTTGTTTAAAATTACATGCACCCTTCACATATCACAGGAGGTATACCCTGTCCAAATCTGCTCTTCCTGGGGGCTTGCATTCAGAAATGGCAATATTTTGCACTTTTTAACTGGTTTGCAATACCGGACATTACCCCAAATTTACACACATGTGCGCAAGGAGTATGGACATTAGTTGATGAAGTGTCAGATTTTTCACATGCACACATTTTGAGTAATATCCTCTTTTCCGCTAAAACCCCCCTGAACATACCACCGGGTCCTAACACGTCTTAAAATGTGGGCAGAAAAATCACAAGAATTATGGTGTCATTTAAATAATTTTCACAAGTCCGTACTATGAGTTATTCATCTTTTTAGAGTTATGTTCTGGCCCCAAAGGGTTGTGGTTTCCCCCCAGCACAAGGTTGAATTTCTGGTTTTTCCAGTTCTGCCAAGCCAGCTTGCTCTCACAGGCAGTGCTCCTCCCCTTTGCTTCAGGAGGAAGCTACTTTTACAGCCCCCGTAATAAAACATTTGCCTGAGTCAGGACAGGGCTTTGTTCAATTTCCTGCAGAGCCCAGGTAATTCAATCAGAGAAGTGTCATATCCCTTTTGGTGGGAGCAGCAAAAGGACAGCTAGGCCTGGGAACACAGCTGTTGTGCAAGTCTCATCTCCTGTCGGGGGTAGCTGGTGGGCAGAATTCAGTTCCTTAAGCCAGGCCCCAGCTAATGTCACTTTTGTTCCCCAGTTTAAGTCAAGACAATTTTGTACATATGCAGCTAGGATGCTGATTCTAAGTTTAAGACTATGACATTTAAACAATTGCAACCTATGTGACACTCAAAAGTAGGTCACTCATTTCTTTTAAACATTTAGATTTTTAGTGTCTTTCAGTCAAATTTACTTAAACTCCTGAAATCCACAGCTCAGCCAGTCTTGTTATAAACCTTCAAGTCACTTCAGAATATAACTTTAGATTGTATCCACCTCTCAGTAAGTCTTTCTTTGGCATGCTTTGGGTTCATTTATTCAGTTTACACAAAGTCTGGTGGTTTTAAAACGCCGGCTTTCTGATAGTGGTGAGTACTGGTACTGCACCCCTTTTTGGGATTTAAGAAAATGAATTCCCAACAGTTATGGGTTTGCTTTTGGCAATCAGCATTGCCATTCCCAATGGTTTCAGACTACTGTGTGGGTAGTCCAATGGTGGTTTTAGGCAGTGTCCTTCTGTGCCCATAACATCGGCAAAAATGAGTGGCAGCCTATTCTTCATGCATTTCCCTGTGCATTTTCTGGGAAGCTCTGGCCATCATGATGTTTTCCATGTCAGTACTGCACAGTTTTGAGGTAGGGCTTGGATGCGTGGATAAAAACATCCCACACACCATAATGGACGGCATTATTGAATATGTCGATCACTACAGGTACTTGGAAGTGGAGTTGGAGTCCCGGCGGTGTACTCAGAATGCACCAATTCTCGCAGCAAGAGCAAAATTCGTGAGGCAAATGGGTGGATTTACACTTGAGGGTGCCGGGCGACAGTATATGCAGTGTCTTAGCCTGGCTGTTATATACGGATTGGAAAGTCTTACCATTCATGACCTGGGATGGCTACAAAGAATTGAGGGATGATTTTGGAACACAATGTTGGTTTTACAGATGTGCGTTCCGATGGAAATATTGTAACTTTGAATCTTCTGTCTTGAAGTAACGTGGCCTTCTTTATAACAAGAACAGATAAGAGCATGTATTTTAATTGATATGTCATTTGTTTGTTTTTAGAATTTGGAAATGTTCACCTATCCTGAAGAAGACACGCACACTCTGGAAGCCCTTGTGTTAATGAAGATCTATAAATTGGGGCACCTATAGTCGATACTTTTTGGAGTGAACAACTGTTAGAGATACAGTCAAAGTGAATTTGAATATGTCCAATATCTTACAATTATGAATTGTTTTAAGATATTAATTTAGCTTGAATTAATGTATGGATGTATGTTGTTAGGATGTTTTTTATGGATTATATTAAAATGTTCAATGATTTCTATTTTTATACTTAAATCAGAATGAAATAAAAATAATGATTTAATACTTACTACCCTCGGTCTCGCTCTCACTAGTTTTTCAGGTCACCCTGGCACCACTTTTTGTTCTACTTCTGTATATTAAAGCCATGACCAATCCAACATGTGAATTACCTCATTCATTGGAAGCGGAGATGCTGATCTATATAAAGTGTCTGAAGGCACACTTGGTTAAGCCATTTTAATTACACATGTAGCCGTTTACAGCAGCAATACAGCCATTGCCCCTTAGGAGACTTTTTAGGAATAACACTTAGGGCCCAATTCATGGAACTTTTCATCCGGTGCAAATTGACTTTGCACTGCCAATGGACACCCTGATTCACAGACCAGTGTAATTTTACAGTGCAAAGTGACTTTGCACCACTTTGCCACCACTTTTGCTACCACTTTTGCTCTGTGAATCAGGGTGTTTGTTGGCAGTGCAAAGTCACTTAGCATGTGCGAACAAATTCAATCAATTGGGCCTTTGCAGCCTAAAGGTTGATTTTACTTCTTGATAGAGTGAGCTCACTGAGATCCCAAGAGGCTGTGTTTTTGGTGGGGAGGGGTAGGTAGTGGGTGGGAAAGGTTATATGGATTAGCATTGCGATGGGTAGCCAATGGGTGGGTAAATAAACAAACAACACCCACGAGCGTTGTGTCCCTCCTCACATGTCATCTCACTCCAATGAAATAGTGTTGGCTTATAAGTGGCACTTAAGCACCACCTAATAGCCAAACTAAAAAAAGGATAAACATTATAAAAAATAGCGAACCACAAAGTTCTAGTCACATTTGATATTCAACAATATATGCAAATAGAGAAAATTAACTCAAAACCAGTAAAGTGCATATATTCACCTGACACAACCAATGATCTTCAATATAAGATGTGGTCATGATATTCAATCATCTGCTACATAGTATTTAATCAACCTTTAAGACTTAAAAATAAGAAAACATGTCCATATAAATACCAAATGAAGCCATATGTATTCATTGAATAAATACAAATCTCATTCATTCAATTCAAAAAGGGCCTGCAATTTGGTTATACTGGTAAGAGATGCAGCGTTTCCAAATAAACCATGCTTTACTTACCACTACTCCAAACTGTGAGTTTCACTACTGAAACTCCTTCTAATACCTGCTTTTATGTGAAGTAAACTCAAGGGAAGGGCTGTCCAAAAGGGAATTCTGGTGAGTTTTGACTCTGCATCTGTGCCATGGGTCTCTTTACTGGGGTTACCCTTTTTTCTCCTCCTCTTACACTGTCTAAGTCCTACCACAACACTTCTTCCACCTCTACTCGTTGCTTACATCTCTTTGAAGGAAACCATTTCTTATAAGGTGTTGCGATGCATGTTCAGATCCCAGCCCCTTCCAAACGATTCAGACTGCGGAAAGATGCATGGAGATGAATGATTCATTTTCATGGTGGATACAGGTGCAACGAAATTGTGTATCAGTGAGGGAGGATTCCCTTTGTCAGGGGAGGTTATGATATGCATGGCTTTTCTGTTGTAGTACAATCGGTTCCATTTACAAAAGAACTATGCATTAAAATATGGGACATGGTGATACAGGCTCCATTGTCGTTTTCTGCAGCGACCCCCATCAATTTATTGGGTAGGGATATCCTGAGCAGAGTGTGGCAACAGTGCGCATTACATTGAAGCCAGGTGCAGTGTTGCCCAGAGTAAAATAATACCCCTTATCTAAAGCAGCTGAAGAAGAGGGAATATATGACACCTTTATGGTCCTCATACACCAAGTCATTATAGTTCCATCAAATTCTTCATGCACTAGAGCTATTTATCCTGTGAATGACATCAAAAGGGGCAAGTTGGAGAATGATTCAGGATTTGCATCCTCTTAACGATGTATTACAGGCAAAGTTTACTGTGGCTCCTAATCTCGCCACAATATTGTGCAACATACACACTGCGACCACACACTTCATTGTTATATACCTCAAGAATGCTTTTTTCTCAGTACCACTGCATCCAGATGCCCAATACCTCACCATGTTTGCGTTTGCGTTTCCAACATACTGGGCTTCCACAGAGGTACTACATCAAGATATTAGCAATATTCAAGTTTAAGTGCCAAGTACTATCATTCAGTATGTAGACGATCTGTTAGTGTGTACTACTACTGCGCAACAGTGTAGGGAAGATTTCATTGCCTTACTATAGTTGTTGGCTGACTAAGGGTACAAGATGGATAGAGCAGTACTGTCAACAGGAGGTGTTGTACCTAGGCCAATTGATCTAAGTAAATGATAAGCGAGTTATTCCAGAACACACAGCATCAGTGTGCAGTACACCCAAGCCAGTAACTGTTAAGGACATGCAAACATTCCTGGGGTTGTGTAATTACTGTAGGGCATGGATCTTGAACTATTCATCATACACTCAACCGCTGCTACAGACCCTTAAAGAAGCCCAATGAATGAAAAATACCATTATCTGGTTTGACGAAATGCTCACTAGTTTTCAAGAGTTAACAAATATCATCTCCACTGCCCCCCGTTCTAGCAGCTCCCGATACCACTAAAGAGTTCTATCTTTTTTCACACTCTGATAGTCAGATGATGACGACAGTATAGACACAACACCGCTCCATGGGTTTTACATCTCTAGGGTATTACAGTGGCATGCTAGACTCAGTTATGCAAGGACAGTTCCCCTCTGAACAAGCATTAGCTGCAGCTCATTTTGCCATTGAGAAGTTCAGCCACGATTACCATGGGGTGCTCTGTATCTCTGTATGTAAAACATGCAGTGTTTGCGATACTTGAGCGATTGAAGTCCACGTTGACAACACAGAGGGCCTCAGCATATGACATTATTCTTTTCAGCCAATCCATTTACATTGTACGCTGTATTTATTTTAATTATTTTTATTTTATTTTATTGCTTTTTTTATAATGCGCCTAATACCATACCCGAGTTCGGTTTCTAAGTGCTTACAAGGATTCAAACCTCTGTTGCTGATGACGTTCATGACTATGACCCAGATAATGACATACCTAAAGCACAAGATTACGCCTTAGATGACAGAGAGGTATTCTTCGTTGATGGGTCATTGACTATTGACCATGAGACAGGCCAGAAACACACTGGGGCAGCAGTGGTCCAGTTGGTTGATGGAGAGTATGAGGTTTTCATTCAACAGAAACTACCGGGCATAACTCTGCCCAGGCAACAAAACTGATTGCTTTCATTGAGGCCATTGATGCAGTGCAGGGATGTTGATTAATGATTTATTTGGACACATCATATGTGACGACACCTGGGATAGTCGAGGTGGATGAGAAGAGGGTTTCGGGGGGGCTGTTGGGTCTCCAATACATCATGCAGCCCTCTTAGACAGATTGATTCATGCTCTCTCACAGCCAACACCTACTGCAATCGCTAAGTGTGCCACCCACACATATGGCAGAGACTTACAGGCCGATTCATGGAATTAATGTGCGCTGAAAATTCCGGCGCAGAGGTGCCAAAACGTGCGCATCGCAGTGCAATTGCGAAAATCGCAGGGAAACCAGCGCACATCGATTCATGGAAGTCCGTGCGCGAGAAAAATATTGGATGTGCGCACAGGTCATCCAACGGCGTGCGCCATGGCCACAGCGAAATCGCACATATAGTGGCGCACATAACAAAAGTAGGCGGAACACGGGGCGTAACACTCGGAATGGGGAACAATGCGTGAAAATATGGGCGTTACAGGGGAAGTACAGGAGGCAAGTGCGCAGAACGCCCACACGCTCGCCTACAACTCGTATTCATGGAATCGAATAGGGCAAACCAGCGCACGGTCAAAGACGCACACAAGGCCAAACAAGTCCGTCACAAGAAAGCAGGCAGTAGCGTCCCTGGGCCTGAAATAAATGTGTGCCAAAATGTGCGCTTACAAAAAGCACCTATATAAAGCTATGATGAATGATCCATACTGTGGCCCGCTAGGACTAATGAGGTGCAAAGGTGTACCGACAAACATGGACACCCGCTGTGTGAAAAATAGCGTGTGCGTGTATTTCAGGGTGTACGGGAAGTTCCACACGCGATTGGCCTGGGTACGTGTATTTCGGGGTGCGCGGGAAGTTCCACATGCGATTGTCCGTGGTACGTGTATTTCGGGGTGCGCGTGAAGTTCCACACGCGATTCCAGCAGGGTACGTGTACTCCGGGTGCGCGGGAAATTCCACACTCAAATCCAGCAGCCTACGTGTATTTCGGGGGTGCCAGGGAGTCCTACACGTGAATTGGTCGTGTCTGTCCTCCCAGCTGTTCCCTCTACACCCTCCACGGCCCCTGCAGGCGGCCCACACCACAGGGGACTACCCTGCATCCCTGCACATGTCCCGTAGGCAGCCCATCCACCGAGGCCCTGCCCCCCAACCAACCCACATGTCACCTTGCACTACTGCCCACCAACGCATGTCTCCCAGCACCCCCAACCCCCAGCATCCAAGGGCACCCTCCACCAGGCCCCCACTCATGTCTCCCAGCACCCCCACCCCCCAGCATCCAGGGGCACCCCCCACCAGGCCCCCACTCATGTCTCCCACCCCCCAGCAGTCAAGGGCACCCTCCACCAGGCCCCCACTCATGTCTCCCAGCACCCCCACCCCCCAGCATCCAGGGGCACCCTCCACCAGGCCCCCACTCATGTCTCCCAGCACCCCCACCCCCCAGCATCCAGGGGCACCCTCCACCAGGCCCCACTCATGTCCAACTCATGTCCTCCTGCACCCCCACCTCCCAGCAGTCAGGGGCACCCTCCACCAGGCCACACTCATGTCCAACTCATGTCCCCCTGCACCCCACCCCCCAGCATCCAGGGGCACCCTCCACCAGGCCCCACTCATGTCTCCCACCCCCCAGTAGTCAGGGGCAACCTCCACCAGGCCCCACTCATGTCCAACTCATGTCCCCCTGCACCCCCAGCCCCAGAATCCAGGGGCACCCTCCACCAGGCCCCCACTCATGTCCAAATCATGTCCCCCTGCACCCGCACCCCCCAGCAGTCAGGGGCACCCTCCACCAGGGCCCACTCATGTCCAACTCATGTCCCCCTGCACCACCACACCCCAGCATCCAGGGGCACCCTCCAGCAGGCCCCCACTCATGTCCAACTCATGTCCCCCTGCACCCCCACCCCCCAGCATCCAGGGGCACCCTCCACTGGGGCCCACTCATGTCCAACTCATGTCCCCCTGCACCACCACACCCCAGCATCCAGGGGCACCCTCCACCAGGCCCCCACTCATGTCCAACTCATGTCCCCCTGCACCTCCACCAGGCCCCACTCATGTCCAATTCATGTCCCCCTGCACCCCCACCCCCCAGCATCCAGGGGCACCCTCCACCAGGCCCCACTCATGTCCAACTTATGTCCCCCTGCACCCCCACACCCCAGCATCCAGGGGCACCCTCCACCAGGCCCCATTCATGTCCAACTCATGTCCCCCTGCACCCCCACCCCCCAGCAGTCAGGGGCACCCTCCACCAGGCCCCACTCATGTCCAACTCATGTCCCCCTGCACCCCACCCCCCAGCATCCAGGGGCACCCTCCACCAGGCCCCATTCATGTGTAACTCATGTCCCCCTGCACCCCCACCCCCCAGCATCCAGGGCCCCCCCACCAGGCCCCCACTCATGTCTCCCACCCCCCAGCATTAAGGGGCACCCTCCAGCAGGCCCCACTCATGTCCAACTCATGTCCCCCTGCACCCCCACCCCCCAGCATCCAGGGGCACCCTCCACCAGGCCCTCACTCATGTCCAACTCATGTCCCCCAGCACCCCCACCCCCAGCAGTCAGGGGCACCCTCCACCAGGCCCCACTCATGTCCAACTCATGTCCCCCTGCACCCCCACCCCCCAGCATCCAGGGGCACCCTCCACCAGGCCCCACTCATGTCCAACTCATGTCCCCCTGCACCCCCACCCCCCAGCATCCAGGGCCACCTTCCACCAGGCCCCACTCATGTCCAACTCATGTCCCCCTGAACCCCCACACACCAGCAGTCAGGGGCACCGTCCACCAGGCCCCCACTCATGTCTCCCAGCACCCCCATCCCCCAGCATCCAGGGGCACCCTCCACCAGGCCCCCACTCATGTCTCCCAGCACCCCCACCCCCCAGCGTCCAGGGGCACCCTCCACCAGGCCCCCACTCATGTCCAACTCATGTCCCCCTGCACCCCCACCCCCCAGCAGTCAGGGGCACCCTCCAGCAGGCCCCACTCATGTCCAACTCATGTCCCCCTGCACCCCCACCCACCAGCATCCAGGGGCACCCTCCACCAGGCCCCAACTCATGTCTCCCAGCACCCCCACCCCCCAGCATCCAGGGGCACCCTCCACCAGGCCCCCACCCATGTCTCCCAGCACCCCCATCCCCCAGCATCCAGGGGCACCCTCCACCAGGCCCCCACTCATGTCTCCCAGCACCCCCACCCCCCAGCGTCCAGGGGCACCCACCACCAGGCCCCCACTCAGGTCTCCCTGCACCCCCACCCCCAGCATCCAGGGGCACCCTCCACCAGGCCCCCACTCATGTCCAACTCATGTCCCCCTGCACCCCCACCACCCAGCAGTCAGGGGCACCCTCCAGCAGGCCCCACTCATGTCCAACTCATGTCCCCCTGCACCCCCACCCCCAGCATCCAGGGGCACCCTCCACCAGGCCCCAACTCATGTCTCCCAGCACTCCCACCCCCCAGCATCCAGGGGCACCCTCCACCAGGCCCCCACCCATGTCTCCCAGCACCCCCACCCCCCAGCATCGAGGGGCACCCTCCACCAGGCCCCCACTCATGTCTCCCTGCACCCCCACCCCCCAGCACCCAGGGGCACCCTCCACCAGGCCCCACTCAAGTCCAACTCATGTCCCCCTGCCCCACACCCCACAGCATCCAGGGGGACCCTCCACCAGGCCCCCACTCATGTCCAAGTCATGTCCCCCTGCACCCCCACCCCCCAGCAGTCAGGGGCACCCTCCACCAGGCCCCACTGATTTCCAACTCATGTCCCCCTGCAACCCCACCCCCCAGCATCCAGGGGCGCCTTCCACCAGGCCCCACTCATGTCCAACTCATGTCACCCTGCACCCCCACCCCCAGCAATCAGGGGCACCCTCCACCAGGCCCCCACTGTTAGGGAGAATTCTCTGTTTAGGCTGAATTTCCTAACCTAGTGAGTCCCCCAGCAGCTTTGCTGGATTTCTGGAGTTTGTTTTTTTCCATCCTGCCAAGAGTGAGACTCTTTTTCTCCCACTCTTGGGCATGAATGTGTGTAATTCCTTTGAATGTCAATGTGTTCTATGGGCTATGGGGTCTTTTACTCCATAGGGTCTCATATGTTTTTCTATGTGTGTTACACCGCACCCTCTGTGCCGCAGCACTGGGGCGTCCTAGCGGACCTCCATCGTAGACTCCATACCCGGGGACTGACTACTGTCTCCCTGAGCATGTAAAGTCACCATTGGCTTTACTAGACCTAAATTCACTAACAGAACTAGTACAAACCATCCTATTGTGGACGTACTAGTAGGGGTAATTCGATTACTCCTGGGTCTGTTATTCGAGGGGGCACTGTCCCACCCCCCCTCATCGAGTTTTGGCTGGTGGCAGTGGAAACTACTTGTTATATTCGACCCGAATATAACCCTATGGGATTCTTCCCATTGTTGGAGGTTAATACTTTTTCTCGTTAATCTCTAACATACCACCGGTTTATTTATCTTAAATAAATCTATCGGTTGGTATTTTCTGCCAGAACTCGGTTTTTAAAAATGGCGTCTGTGTTCGTCTCTGTGACTCCTAAACCAAAGGTTGAGCCCTTTGTTCCACTTTTGGCGGGCCTCTACACAGAGGCCCTCCAAAGTGGTGCCATTCTGTCTGGGTACCACAGGGGGTGTGGGAGGGGGTTTAGGCACCCTGGACTGAGTTGCCTTGCCAACTTAAGTCGCACTCTGGTGTGATTGGCCCAAGTGGTGAGCCACCGCGCTCACCACTTAGCGTGTTTTGAGTGACAGCTAAGCTGAATGAATGGGGGTTTTCTGCATAAAAGCAGGGCTTTTGGGACTGGATCTTCAGAAGTCGCCACAGGACCTAAGAATCCGACGAGGGTAAAGCTGAGCCGACCTGCAAACGACGACAGCTCCGGTGGAGCCCTGCTGAACCGACCTACCATTTTCCGACGACAGAGGAGATCTCCCCGCCGGAGAGTCTCTTCCCCTGACTGGTGGGAACAACCAGTCCCCTTTGCTTTTTCTTCGTTCCAGGACGTAGTGGTCGAATTGCCCGTGCAGAGCACCCCGGCAACCGGATAGCCACTACCCCTGTGCCGCGACCAAAAGGTGGTGCCTTGTGACGGAGCACTCCGCGGCTGGTCTCTTCCCTGGTGGTGCAACGATCTTCAACTTTCCTTCGACGACGAGATCATCTCTTCTCTTGGGCAAAGACCCGACGTGCATCCACCACCAGGAACAACTGCCCCCGCCGGAGCTGTCTCTCCACAAACAAGGTACCGTGTCCGCCTAGCTTCCCTTGTGTCGGTTAGCGTGAGTTGTCTGAATCCTCGCCTCTCCATTGGGTCGCCTCCAAGCTTTCTCATCTTTCCGTTCTGAACTGGTCCAATCTTTCTATAACAATTTGCGACAAAGACTCGAAGTGCATTTCCACTGTGATACTTTTTTGGACACATTGCCTTGCCTCTCTCCGAGTGTGCCTGGCCTCTGAACTTTGCGATCTACAGTAGACCCTGCCTTACTTGCCTTGCATTTTGTTCGTAAAAGTGTTGGTACCGAGTTGATTTCATACCCTGCCTTTTCTCTCCCGTCCTAACGAATACTAGAGTGCCATCTAGGTTAAAGCATTGACCTCTGTCTGCAAATAAGTGGTGCTGTTGAACCTAGACTTGTTGAACTATTGTTAGGGGGATTGATTTTTCTTATAGTAATTGTGCTTGAAGTGTTTACCGTATTAGTGCCAGTGTGTTTTCATAGATGTGTGTTTATAAATAAATAACTACATATCTTTGCACCGAAGCCTTGTTCCGTGTTTGCTTGTTCTACTGTGTAAATTGCCCTATTTTGTGTAATCCACATACTGCCTAACTCTTCTTGAGGGAAGTCTGACTGCTCAGCCACAGCTACCAAGTGAATCTGTGTGGTACAGACTGCTACCAAGTGGGTTTACTGCCAAACACCTGCAGTCCTAAATCTTTTGCAGTGGTCCCAAAGGGAATTGCACAGGTTTCCGCCTAACACCCACTCATGTCCAACTCATGTCCCCCTGCACCGCCACCCCCCAGCATCCAGGGGCACCCCCCCCACTAGGCCCCCACTCATGTCTCCCACCCCCCAGCAGTCAGGGGCACCCTCCACCAGGCCCCACTCATGTCCAACTCATGTCCCCCTGCACCCCCACCCCCCAGCATCCAGGGGCACCCTCCACCAGGCCCCCATTCATGTCCAACTCATGTCCCCCTGCACCCCCACCCCCCAGCATCCAGGGGCACCCTCCACCATACCCCACTCATGTCCAACTCATGTCCCCCTGCACCCCACACCCCAGCAGTCAGGGGCACCATCCACCAGGCCCCACTCATGTCTCCCAGCACCCCCACCGCCCAGCATCCAGGGGGGATGACAATTATGAATTGTTTTAAGATATGAATTTAGCTTGAATTAATGTATGGATGTATGTTGTTAGGATGTTTTTTATGGATTATATTAAAATGTTCAATGATTTCTATTTTTATACTTAAATCAGAATGAAATAAAAATAATGATTTAATACTTACTACCCTCGGTCTCGCTCTCACTAGTTTTTCAGGTCACCCTGGCACCACTTTTTGTTCTACTTCTGCATATTAAAGCCATGACCAATCCAACATGTGAATTACTGCATTCATTGGAAGCGGAGATGCTGATCTATATAAAGTGTCTGAAGGCACACTTGGTTAAGCCATTTTAATTACACATGTAGCCGTTTACAGCAGCAATACAGCCATTGCCCCTTAGGAGACTTTTTAGGAATAACACTTAGGGCCCAATTCATGGAACTTTTCATCCGGTGCAAATTGACTTTGCACTGCCAATGGACACCCTGATTCACAGAGCAGTGTAATTTTACAGTGCAAAGTGACTTTGCACCACTTTGCCACCACTTTTGCTACCACTTTTGCTCTGTGAATCAGGGTGTTTGTTGGCAGTGCAAAGTCACTTAGCACTGTGCGAACAAATTCAATCAATTGGGCCTTTGCAGCCTAAAGGCTGATTTTACTTCTTGATAGAGTGAGCTCACTGAGATCCCAAGAGGCTGTGTTTTTGGTGGGGAGGGGTAGGTAGTGGGTGGGAAAGGTATAGGGATTAGCATTGCGATGGGTAGCCAATGGGTGGGTAAATAAACAAACAACACCCACGAGCGTTGTGTCCCTCCTCACATGTCATCTCACTCCAATGAAATAGTGTTGGCTTATAAGTGGCACTTAAGCACCACCTAATAGCCAAACTAAAAAAAGGATAAACATTATAAAAAATAGCGAACCACAAAGTTCTAGTCACATTTGATATTCAACAATATATGCAAATAGAGAAAATTAACTCAAAACCAGTAAAGTGCATATATTCACCTGACACAACCAATGATCTTCAATATAAGATGTGGTCATGATATTCAATCATCTGCTACATAGTATTTAATCAACCTTTAAGACTTAAAAATAAGAAAACATGTCCATATAAATACCAAATGAAGCCATATGTATTCATTGAATAAATACAAATCTCATTCATTCAATTCAAAAAGGGCCTGCAATTTGGTTATACTGGTAAGAGATGCAGCGTTTCCAAATAAACCATGCTTTACTTACCACTACACCAAACTGTGAGTTTCACTACTGAAACTCCTTCTAATACCTGCTTTTATGTGAAGTAAACTCAAGGGAAGGGCTGTCCAAAAGGGAATTCTGGTGAGTTTTGACTCTGCATCTGTGCCATGGGTCTCTTTACTGGGGTTACCCTTTTTTCTCCTCCTCTTACACTGTCTAAGTCCTACCACAACACTTCTTCCACCTCTCCTCGTTGCTTACATCTCTTTGAAGGAAACCATTTCTTATAAGGTGTTGCGATGCATGTTCAGATCCCAGCCCCTTCCAAACGATTCAGACTGCGGAAAGATGCATGGAGATGAATGATTCATTTTCATGGTGGATACAGGTGCAACGAAATTGTGTATCAGTGAGGGAGGATTCCCTTTGTCAGGGGAGGTTATGAATATGCATGGCTTTTCTGTTGTAGTACAATCGGTTCCATTTACAAAAGAACTATGCATTAAAATATGGGACATGGTGATACAGGCTCCATTGTCGTTTTCTGCAGCGACCCCCATCAATTTATTGGGTAGGGATATCCTGAGCAGAGTGTGGCAACAGTGCGCATTACATTGAAGCCAGGTGCAGTGTTGCCCAGAGTAAAATAATACCCCTTATCTAAAGCAGCTGAAGAAGAGGGAATATATGACACCTTTATGGTCCTCATACACCAAGTCATTATAGTTCCATCAAATTCTTCATGCACTAGAGCTATTTATCCTGTGAATGACATCAAAAGGGGCAAGTTGGAGAATGATTCAGGATTTGCATCCTCTTAACGATGTATTACAGGCAAAGTTTACTGTGGCTCCTAATCTCGCCACAATATTGTGCAACATACACACTGCGACCACACACTTCATTGTTATATACCTCAAGAATGCTTTTTTCTCAGTACCACTGCATCCAGATGCCCAATACCTCACCATGTTTGCGTTTGCGTTTCCAACATACTGGGCTTCCACAGAGGTACTACATCAAGATATTAGCAATATTCAAGTTTAAGTGCCAAGTACTATCATTCAGTATGTAGACGATCTGTTAGTGTGTACTACTACTGCGCAACAGTGTAGGGAAGATTTCATTGCCTTACTATAGTTGTTGGCTGACTAAGGGTACCAGATGGATAGAGCAGTACTGTCAACAGGAGGTGTTGTACCTAGGCCAATTGATCTAAGTAAATGATAAGCGAGTTATTCCAGAACACACAGCATCAGTGTGCAGTACACCCAAGCCAGTAACTGTTAAGGACATGCAAACATTCCTGGGGTTGTGTAATTACTGTAGGGCATGGATCTTGAACTATTCATCATACACTCAACCGCTGCTACAGACCCTTAAAGAACCCCAATGAATGAAAAATACCATTATCTGGTTTGACGAAATGCTCACTAGTTTTCAAGAGTTAACAAATATCATCTCCACTGCCCCCCGTTCTAGCAGCTCCCGATACCACTAAAGAGTTCTATCTTTTTTCACACTCTGATAGTCAGATGATGACGACAGTATAGACACAACACCGCTCCATGGGTTTTACATCTCTAGGGTATTACAGTGGCATGCTAGATTCAGTTATGCAAGGACAGTTCCCCTCTGAACAAGCATTAGCTGCAGCTCATTTTGCCATTGAGAAGTTCAGCCACGATTACCATGGGGTGCTCTGTATCTCTGTATGTAAAACATGCAGTGTTTGCGATACTTGAGCGATTGAAGTCCACGTTGACAACACAGAGGGCCTCAGCATATGACATTATTCTTTTCAGCCAATCCATTTACATTGTACGCTGTATTTATTTTAATTATTTTTATGTTATTTTATTGCTTTTTTTATAATGTGCCTAATACCATACCCGAGTTCGGTTTCTAAGTGCTTACAAGGATTCAAACCTCTGTTGCTGATGACGTTCATGACTATGACCCAGATAATGACATACCTAAAGCACAAGATTACGCCTTAGATGACAGAGAGGTATTCTTCGTTGATGGGTCATTGACTATTGACCATGAGACAGGCCAGAAACACACTGGGGCAGCAGTGGTCCAGTTGGTTGATGGAGAGTATGAGGTTTTCATTCAACAGAAACTACCGGGCATAACTCTGCCCAGGCAACAAAACTGATTGCTTTCATTGAGGCCATTGATGCAGTGCAGGGATGTTGATTAATGATTTATTTGGACACATCATATGTGATGACAGCTGGGATAGTCGAGGTGGATGAGAAGAGGGTTTCGGGGGGGCTGTTGGGTCTCCAATATATCATGCAGCCCTCTTAGACAGATTGATTCATGCTCTCTCACAGCCAACACTTACTGCAATCGCTAAGTGTGCCACCCACACATATGGCAGAGACTTACAGGCCGATTCATGGAATTAATGTGCGCTGAAAATTCCGGCGCAGAGGTGCCAAAACGTGCGAATCGCAGTGCAATTGCGAAAATCGCAGGGAAACCAGCGCACATCGATTCATGGAAGTCCGTGCGCGAGAAAAATATTGGATGTGCGCACAGGTCATCCAACGGCGTGCGCCATGGCCACAGCGAAATCGCACATATAGTGGCGCACATAAAAAAAGTAGGCGGAACACGGGGCGTAACACTCGGAATGGGGAACAATGCGTGAAAATATGGGCGTTACAGGGGAAGTACAGGAGGCAAGTGCGCAGAACGCCCACACGCTCGCCTACAACTCGTATTCATGGAATCGAATAGGGCAAACCAGCGCACGGTCAAAGACGCACACAAGGCCAAACAAGTCCGTCACAAGAAAGCAGGCAGTAGCGTCCCTGGGCCTGAAATAAATGTGTGCCAAAATGTGCGCTTACAAAAAGCACCTATATACAGCTATGATGAATGATCCATACTGTGGCCCGCTAGGACTAATGAGGTGCAAAGGTGTACCGACAAACATGGACACCCGCTGTGTGAAAAATAGCGTGTGCGTGTATTTCGGGGTGTACGGGAAGTTCCACACGCGATTGGCCTGGGTACGTGTATTTCGGGGTGCGCGGGAAGTTCCACATGCGATTGTCCGTGGTACGTGTATTTCGGGGTGCGCGTGAAGTTCCACACGCGATTCCAGCAGGGTACGTGTACTCCGGGTGCGCGGGAAATTCCACACTCAAATCCAGCAGCCTACGTGTATTTTGGGGGTGCCAGGGAGTCCTACACGTGAATTGGTCGTGTCTGTCCTCCCAGCTGTTCCCTCTACACCCTCCACGGCCCCTGCAGGCGGCCCACACCACAGGGGACTACCCTGCATCCCTGCACATGTCCCACAGGCAGCCCATCCACCTTGGCCCTGCCCCCCAACCAACCCACATGTCACCTTGCACTACTGCCCACCAACGCATGTCTCCCAGCACCCCCAACCCCCAGCATCCAAGGGCACCCTCCACCAGGCCCCCACTCATGTCTCCCAGCACCCCCACCCCCCAGCATCCAGGGGCACCCCCCACCAGTCCCCCACTCATGTCTCCCACCCCCCAGCAGTCAGGGGCACCCTCCACCAGGCCCCCACTCATGTCTCCCAGCACCCCCACCCCCCAGCATCCAGGGGCACCCTCCACCAGGCCCCCACTCATGTCTCCCAGCACCCCCACCCCCCAGCATCCAGGGGCACCCTCCACCAGGCCCCACTCATGTCCAACTCATGTCCTCCTGCACCCCCACCTCCCAGCAGTCAGGGGCACCCTCCACCTAGGCCCCACTCATGTCCAACTCATGTCCCCCTGCAGCCCACCCCCCAGCATCCAGGGGCACCCTCCACCAGGCCTCACTCATGTCTCCCACCCCCCAGTAGTCAGGGGCACCCTCCACCAGGCCCCACTCATGTCCAACTCATGTCCCCCTGCACCCCCACCCCCAGCATCCAGGGCCACCCTCCACCAGGCCCCCACTCATGTCCAAATCATGTCCCCCTGCACCCGCACCCCCCAGCAGTCAGGGGCACCCTCCACCAGGGCCCACTCATGTCCAACTCATGTCCCCCTGCACCACCACACCCCAGCATCCAGGGGCACCCTCCACCAGGCCCCCACTCATGTCCAACTCATGTCCCCCTGCACCCCCACCCCCCAGCATCCAGGGGCACCCTCCACCAGGGCCCACTCATGTCCAACTCATGTCCCCCTGCACCACCACACCCCAGCATCCAGGGGCACCCTCCACCAGGCCCCCACTCATGTCCAACTCATGTCCCCCTGCACCTCCACCAGGCCCCACTCATGTCCAATTCATGTCCCCCTGCACCCCCACCCCCCAGCATCCAGGGGCACCCTCCACCAGGCCCCACTCATGTCCAACATATGTCCCCCTGCACCCCCACACCCCAGCATCCAGGGGCACCCTCCACCAGGCCCCACTCATGTCCCCCTGCACCCCCACCCCCCAGCAGTCAGGGGCACCCTCCACCAGGCCCCACTCATGTCCAACTCATGTCCCCCTGCACCCCACCCCCCAGCATCCAGGGGCACCCTCCACCAGGCCCCATTCATGTCCAACTCATGTCCCCCTGCACCCGCACCCCCCAGCAGTCAGGGGCACCCTCCACCAGGGCCCACTCATGTCCAACTCATGTCCCCCTGAACCCCCACACACCAGCAGTCAGGGGCACCGTCCACCAGGCCCCCACTCATGTCCAAATCATGTCCCCCTGCACCCGCACCCCCCAGCAGTCAGGGGCACCCTCCACCAGGGCCCACTCATGTCCAACTCATGTCCCCCTGCACCACCACACCCCAGCATCCAGGGGCACCCTCCACCAGGCCCCCACTCATGTCCAACTCATGTCCCCCTGCACCCCCACCCCCCAGCATCCAGGGGCACCCTCCACCAGGGCCCACTCATGTCCAACTCATGTCCCCCTGCACCACCACACCCCAGCATCCAGGGGCACCCTCCACCAGGCCCCCACTCATGTCCAACTCATGTCCCCCTGCACCTCCACCAGGCCCCACTCATGTCCAATTCATGTCCCCCTGCACCCCCACCCCCCAGCATCCAGGGGCACCCTCCACCAGGCCCCACTCATGTCCAACATATGTCCCCCTGCACCCCCACACCCCAGCATCCAGGGGCACCCTCCACCAGGCCCCACTCATGTCCCCCTGCACCCCCACCCCCCAGCAGTCAGGGGCACCCTCCAGCAGGCTCCACTCATGTCCAACTCATGTCCCCCTGCACCCCCACCCCCCAGCATCCAGGGGCACCCTCCACCAGGCCCCCACTCATGTCCAACTCATGTCCCCCAGCACCCCCACCCCCAGCAGTCAGGGGCACCCTCCACCAGGCCCCACTCATGTCCAACTCATGTCCCCCTGCACCCCCACCCCCCAGCATCCAGGGGCACCCTCCACCAGGCCCCACTCATGTCCAACTCATGTCCCCCTGCACCCCCACCCCTCAGCATCCAGGGCCACCTTCCACCAGGCCCCACTCATGTCCAACTCATGTCCCCCTGAACCCCCACACACCAGCAGTCAGGGGCACCGTCCACCAGGCCCCCACTCATGTCTCCCAGCACCCCCATCCCCCAGCATCCAGGGGCACCCTCCACCAGGCCCCCACTCATGTCTACCAGCACCCCCACCCCCCAGCGTCCAGGGGCACCCACCACCAGGCCCCCACTCAGGTCTCCCTGCACCCCCACCCCCAGCATCCAGGGGCACCCTCCACCAGGCCCCCACTCATGTCCAACTCATGTCCCCCTGCACCCCCACCCCCCCAGCAGTCAGGGGCACCCTCCAGCAGGCCCCACTCATGTCCAACTCATGTCCCCCTGCACCCCCACCCCCCAGCATCCAGGGGCACCCTCCACCAGGCCCCAACTCATGTCTCCCAGCACCCCCACCCCCCAGCATCCAGGGGCACCCTCCACCAGGCCCCCACCCATGTCTCCCAGCACCCCCATCCCCAAGCATCCAGGGGCACCCTCCACCAGGCCCCCACTCATGTCTCCCAGCACCCCCACCCCCAGCGTCCAGGGGCACCCACCACCAGACCCCCACTCAGGTCTCCCTGCACCCCCACCCCCCAGCATCCAGGGGCACCCTCCACCAGGCCCCCACTCATGTCCAACTCATGACCCCCTGCACCCCCACCCCCCAGCAGTCAGGGGCACCCTCCAGCAGGCCCCACTCATGTCCAACTCATGTCCCCCTGCACCCCCACCCCCCAGCATCCAGGGGCACCCTCCACCAGGCCCCAACTCATGTCTCCCAGCACCCCCACCCCCCAGAATCCAGGGGCACCCTCCACCAGGCCCCCACCCATGTCTCCCAGCACCCCCACCCCCCAGCATCCAGGGGCACCCTCCACCAGGCCCCCACTCATGTCTCCCTGCACCCCCACCCCCCAGCACCCAGGGGCACCCTCCACCAGGCCCCACTCAAGTCCAACTCATGTCCCCCTGCCCCCCACCCCACAGCATCCAGGGGCACCCTCCACCAGGCCCCCACTCATGTCCAAGTCATGTCCCCCGGCACCCCCACCCCCCAGCAGTCAGGGGCACACTCCACCAGGCCCCACTGATTTCCAACTCATGTCCCCCTGCAACCCCACCCCCCAGCATCCAGGGGCACCTTCCACCAGGCCCCACTCATGTCCAACTCATGTCACCCTGCACCCCCACCCCCAGCAGTCAGGGGCACCCTCCACCAGGCCCCCACTGTTAGGGAGAATTCTCTGTTTAGGCTGAATTTCCTAACCTAGTGAGTCCCCCAGCAGCTTTGCTGGATTTCTGGAGTTTGTTTTTTTCCATCCTGCCAAGAGTGAGACTCTTTTTCTCCCACTCTTGGACATGAATGTGTGTAATTCCTTTGAATGTCAATGTGTTCTATGGGCTATGGGGTCTTTTACTCCATAGGGTCTCATATGTTTTTCTATGTGTGTTACACCGCACCCTCTGTGCCGTAGCACTGGGGCGTCCTAGCGGACCTCCATCGTAGACTCCATACCCGGGGACTGACTACTGTCTCCCTGAGCATGTAAAGTCACCATTGGCTTTACTAGACCTAAATTTACTAACAGAACTAGTACAAACCATCCTATTGTGGACGTACTAGTAGGGGTAATTCGATTACTCCTGGGTCTGTTTTTCGAGGGGGCATTGTCCCGCCCCCCCTCATCGAGTTTTGGCTGGTGGCAGTGGAAACTACTTGTTATATTCGACCCGAATATAACCCTATGGGATTCTTCCCATTGTTGGAGGTTAATACTTTTTCTCGTTAATCTCTAACATACCACCGGTTTATTTATCTTAAATAAATCTATCGGTTGGTATTTTCTGCCAGAACTCGGTTTTTAAAAATGGCGTCTGTGTTCGTCTCTGTGACTCCTAAACCAAAGGTTGAGCCCTTTGTTCCACTTTTGGCGGGCCTCTACACAGAGGCCCTCCAAAGTGGTGCCATTCTGTCTGGGTACCACAGGGGGTGTGGGAGGGGGTTTAGGCACCCTGGACTGAGTTGCCTTGCCAACTCAAGTCGCACTCTGGTGTGATTGGCCCAAGTGGTGAGCCACCGCGCTCACCACTTAGCGTGTTTTGAGTGACAGCTAAGCTGATTGAATGGGGGTTTTCTGCATAAAAGCAGGGCTTTTGGGACTGGATCTTCAGAAGTCGCCACAGGACCTAAGAATCCGACGAGGGTAAAGCTGAGCCGACCTGCAAACGACGACAGCTCCCGTGGAGCCCTGCTGAACCGACCTACCACTTTCCGACGACAGAGGAGATCTCCCCGCCGGAGAGTCTCTTCCCCTGACTGGTGGGAACAACCAGTCCCCTTTGCTTTTTCTTCGTTCCAGGACGTAGTGGTCGAATAGCCCGTGCAGAGCACCCCGGCAACGGGATAGCCACTACCCCTGTGCCGCGACCAAAAGGTGGTGCCTTGTGACGGAGCACTCCGCGGCTGGTCTCTTCCCTGGTGGTGCAACGATCTTCAACTTTCCTTCGACGACGAGATCATCTCTTCTCTTGGGCAAAGACCCGACGTGCATCCACCACCAGGAACAACTGCCCCCGCCGGAGCTGTCTCTCCACAAACAAGGTACCGTGTCCGCCTAGCTTCCCTTGTGTCGGTTAGCGTGAGTTGTCTGAATCCACGCCTCTCCATTGGGTCGCCTCCAAGCTTTCTCATCTTTCCGTTCTGAACTGGTCCAATCTTTCTATAACAATTTGCGACAAAGACTCGAAGTGCATTTCCACTGTGATACTTTTTTGGACACATTGCCTTGCCTCTCTCCGAGTGTGCTTGGCCTCTGAACTTTGCGATCTACAGTAGACCCTGCCTTACTTGCCTTGCATTTTGTTCGTAAAAGTGTTGGTACCGAGTTGATTTCATACCCTGCCTTTTCTCTCCCGTCCTAACGAATACTAGAGTGCCATCTAGGTTAAAGCATTGACCTCTGTCTGCAAATAAGTGGTGCTGTTGAACCTAGACTTGTTGAACTATTGTTAGGGGGATTGATTTTTCTTATAGTAATTGTGCTTGAAGTGTTTACCGTATTAGTGCCAGTGTGTTTTCATAGATGTGTGTTTATAAATAAATAACTACATATCTTTGCACCAAAGCCTTGTTCCGTGTTTGCTTGTTCTAGTGTAAATTGCCCTATTTTCTGTAATCCACATACTGCCTAACTCTTCTTGAGGGAAGTCTGACTGCTCAGCCACAGCTACCAAGTGAATCTATGCGGTACAGACTGCTACCAAGTGGGTTTACTGCCAAACACCTGCAGTCCTAAATCTTTTGCAGTGGTCCCAGAGGGAATTGCACAGGTTTCCGCCTAACACCCACTCATGTCCAACTCATGTCCCCCTGCACCGCCACCCCCCAGCATCCAGGGGCACCCCCCCACCAGGCCCCCACTCATGTCTCCCACCCCCCAGCAGTCAGGGGCACCCTCCACCAGGCCCCACTCATGCCCAACTCATGTCCCCCTGCACCCCCACCCCCCAGCATCCAGGGGCACCCTCCACCAGGCCCCCATTCATGTCCAACTCATGTCCCCCTGCACCCCCACCCCCCAGCATCCAGGGGCACCCTCCACCATGCCCCACTCATGTCCAACTCATGTCCCCCTGCACCCCCACACCCCAGCAGTCAGGGGCACCATCCACCAGGCCCCCACTCATGTCTCCCAGCACTCCCACCCCCCAGCATCCAGGGGCACCCTCCACCAGGCCCCCACTCATGTCTCCCAGCACCCCCACCCCCCAGCATCCAGCATCCAGGGGCACCCGCCACCAGGCCCCCACTCATGTCTCCCTGCACCCCCACCCCCCAGCATCCAGAGGCACCCTCATCCAGGCCCCCACTCATGTCCAACTCATGTCCCCCTGCACCCCCAACCCCAGCATCCAGGGGCACCCTCCACCAGGCCCCCACTCATGTCTCCCAGCACCCCCACCCCCTCAGCATCCAGGGGCACCCTCCACCAGGCCCCCACTCATGTCTCCCTGCACCCCCCAGCATCAAGGGGCACCCTTCACCAGGACCCCACTCATGTCCAACTCATGTCCCCCTGCACCCCCAACCCCAGCAGTAAGGGGCACCCTCCACCAGGCCCCACTCATGTCCAACTCATGTCCCTCTGCACCCCCACCCCCCAGCATCCAGGGGCACCCTCCACCAGTCCCCCACTCATTTCTCCCTGCACCCCCACCCACCAGCATCCAGGGGCACCCCCCACCAGGCCCCCACTCATGTCTCCCTGCACCCCCCCCAGCATCCATGGGCACCCTCCACCAGGCCCCCACTCATGTCCCCCTACACCCCCACCCCCCAACATCCAGGGGCACCCTCCACCAGGCCTAACTCATGTCCAACTCATGTCCCCCTGCACCCCCACCCCCCAGCATCCAAGGGCACCCTCCACCAGGCCCCCACTCATGTCTCCAGCACCCCCACCCCCCAGCATCAAGGGCCACCCTCCACCAGGCCCCCACTCATGACTCCCCACACCCCCACCCCCCAGCATCCAGGGGCACCCTCCACCAGGCCCCACTCATGTCTCCCTGCACCCCCACCCCCCAGCATCCAGGGGCACCCTCCACCAGGCCCCCACTCATGACTCCCCACACCCCCACCCCCCAGCATCCAGGGGCACCCTCCACCAGGCCCCCACTCATGTCTCCCTGCACCCCCACCCCCCAGCATCCAGGGGCACCCGCCACCAGGCCCCCACTCATGACTCCCAGCACCCCCACCCCCCAGCATCCAGGGGCACCCTCCACCAGGCCTCCACTCATGTTCAACTCATGTCCACCTGCACCCCCACACCCCAGCAGTCAGGGGCACCCTCCACCAGGCCCCACTCATGTCCAACTCATGTCTCCCAGCACCCCCACCCCCCAGCATCCAGGGGCACCCTCCACCAGGCCCTACTCATGTCTCCCTGCACCCCCACCCCCTAGCAGTCAGGGGCACCCTCCACCAGGCCCCCACTCATGTCTCCAGCACCCCCACCCCCCAGCATCCAGGGGCACCCTCCACCAGGCCCCCACTCATGTCTCCCTGCACCCCCACCCCCCAGCATCCAGGGGCACCCCCCACCAGGCCCCTCATGTCTCCCACCTCCCAGCAGTCAGGGGCACCCTCCACCAGGCCCCACTCATGTCTCCCAGCACCCCCACCCCCCAGCATCCAGGGGCACCCTCGACCAGGCCCCCACTCATGTCTCCCTGCACCCCACCCCCCAGCATCCAGGGACACCCTCCACCAGGCCCCACTCATGTCTCCCACCCCCCAGCAGTCAGGGGCACCCCCACCAGGCCCCCACTCATGTCTCCCAGCACCCCCATCCACCAGCATCCAGGGGCCCCCTCCACCAGGTTCCCACTCATGTCTCCCTGCACCCCCACCCCCCATCATCCAGGGGCACCCTCCACCAGGCCCCCACTCATGTCTCCCACTCCCCAGCAGTCAGGGCACCCTCCACCAGGTCCCCACTCATGTCTCCCAGCACCCCCACCCCCCAGCATCCAGGGGCACCCTCCACCAGGCCCCCACTCATGTTCAACTCATGTCCCCCTGCACCCCCACACCCCAGCAGTCAGTGGCACCCTCCACCAGGCCCCACTCATGTCCAACTCATGTCTCCCAGCACCCCACCCCCCAGCATCCAGGGGCACCCTTCACCAGGCCCTACTCATGTTTCCCTGCACCCCTACCCCCCAGCAGTCAGGGGCACCCTCCACCATGCCCCCACTCATGTCTCCAGCACCCCCACCCCCCAGCATCCAGGGGCACCCTCCACCAGGCCCCCACTCATGTCTCCCTGCACCCCCACCCCCCAGCATCCAGGGGCACCCCCCACCAGGCCCCACTCATGTCTCCCACCCCCCAGCAGTCAGGGGCACCCTCCACCAGGCCCCCACTCATGTTCAACTCATGTCCCCCTGCACCCCCACACCCCAGCAGTCAGTGGCACCCTCCACCAGGCCCCACTCATGTCCAACTCATGTCTCCCAGCACCCCACCCCCCAGCATCCAGGGGCACCCTTCACCAGGCCCTACTCATGTCTCCCTGCACCCCTATCCCCCAGCAGTCAGGGGCACCCTCCACCATGCCCCCACTCATGTCTCCAGCACCCCCACCCCCCAGCAGTCAGGGGCACCCTCCACCAGGCCCCCACTCATGTCTCCCTGCACCCCCACCCCCCAGCATCCAGGGGCACCCTCCACCAGGCCCCAACTCATGTCTCCCTCACCCCCACCGCCCAGCATCCAGGGGCACCCTCCACCAGGCCACCACTCATGTCTCCCGACCCCCAGCAGTCAGGGGCACCCTCCACCAGGCCCCCGCTCATGTCCCCCTGCACCCCCACACCCCAGCAGTCAGGGGCACCCTCCACCAGGCCCCACTCATGTCCAACTCATGTCTCCCAGCACCCCCACCCCCCAGCATCCAGGGGCACCCTACACCAGGCCCTACTCATGTCTCCCTGCACCCCCAGCCCCCAGCAGTCAGGGGCACCCTCCACCAGGCCCCCACTCATGTCTCCCTGCACCCCCATCCCCCAGCAGCGCGATTTGCCTGGGTACGTGTATTTCAGGGGTGCGCAGGTAGTCTTACACGCAATTTCATCAGGGTACGTGTGTTATGGGTCAGTGTGAACTTCCACACGCGATATCAGCAGGGTACGTGCATTACGGGGTTCGCATGAACTTCCACACGCGATATCAACAGGGTATGTGCTTTACGGGGTTCGCGTTAACTTCCACACGTGATATCAGCAGGGTACGTGTATTACGGGGTTCGCGTTAACTTCCACACGCGATATCAGCAGGGTACGTGTATTACGGGGTTCGCATTAACTTCCGCCCGCGATATCAGCAGGGAATGTGTATTACGGGGTTCCGTTAACTTCCACACGTGATATCAGCAGGGTACTTGTAATATGGGTTCGCGTGAACTTCCACACGCGACTGGGCCTGGGAGAGCGTGTTACGTGTATTCCTGGGGTGGGTGGGAAGATTTACACGGTCGCCTACAACGCGCCAAAAAAAAGTTCCAATCCAGAAACACGTACGCCAGCATGAAGCAGGTGCACGTCCCGCGCAGCATAAAAGTGTGTGCAAACAACAAACAAGCTCAGACGCCAGGATGAATATACCGTTCCTAGCAGCAGTGGCCATGGGATACCGCAGGAGTAGGAGGAGGATAGTCAGGGCCAGAATCTTCACATCCAGAACCAGCCTTTTTGGTATGCCTGATGACCAGGTGTATGGGAGGTACAGGTTTCCACCTCACATAATACTCGACCTGGTCAGTGAGTGGGAGGATGACCTCACATCACCCACCCTGTGCTCCCAAGCATGGGAGGGGAAAGGGCACGGGGTGAGGTAGCCCATACGCAGCTGGTGGCTACTTACTTCACATAGAAATCACACCCCTGTGGAGTGCACACAGCCCTGGCACATACCATCTGACAATCAATGATGACTCAATCTGACAATTCTGATGAATTAAGGGACAGTCAACTGTCAGAACCATAGCAGCCTGATATTTTTCACCTGGAAGTGTCACAATGTGTGCATCCCTACCTACACAAACACCACCAATGCAGTGTCATCAAAAGACACACTTCTATGCAGCAAAAATGAATACCCACTTGCTAAATACAACATGAGAACAGTGCCATGTCACCCAACCCCTCCCCGGCACAGCCACACAACACACCATGGCATGTCATGCTATGTGAGAGCAAACAAATGAATCCCCACAACATGAAACAAGTGTCACAAACTACAGTGTCCCTAATGGAAACTGGCCACACATGAAATGCTCACAGTAATGCAGGACCAACAACACACATTACCAAATATTTACCAATAATACTAATGACCTACACAACCTCCAACCTACCATAAACATGACAGTATGGATTAAAAAAATTGGTAGTCTCACTACCTGATAATGCCAGCACTTCAAACACTTCCAACTGTACAGTGTTAGAGCCACGCAAAAGTATAGGTGCACTGCTTACAACATGGACTCATTTCCAAAGTAGACCGCCTTGTGAAGACATGAGAAATGGACCTGCTAATTAGGAGGATGAGATGGATGCAGAGGCACATATCAATACACCATGCAGTGTACAATACAACAACAATATGCACTAGGAATGTATACACAGTATTGACTACAGACTGCCCACACATCAAATGGGAGTCCAACGTCACTGTGTAAGTCAATGTCACTTGGGCACACCCTTTGCAAGCCCATGGAAACGGGAAGCAGGAGGGGTGTGTGTCACACAAACCCAAGCATCTAACCCAAATTCAGGACAATCCTGCATGTGCCCAGCCACAATACAGCGTATGCCCACAGGAGCCACACAAGTCAACACACTGTCCAAAAAATAAAAAATCAAAATCAAAAATGGCCATGAATGGGCCAGGGGCGATGGGGGAGGCCACCCAGGAGATCCGAGGACAAGGTGCACACCAAAACCCACCTGTGTGGATCTTGCGAATAAAAAAACACCTCCATGGGCTCATGGCCTGCACGGCGACCCTATTGTGAGAGATTTGCTGCTGTCGCTCTCCTCACCCTCTGCAGCTGCATCAGGAGGTGGTGGCACTATGGGAGGCAGCCCACGCAAAGCCCTAGTCTAGTCCTCCATGGCAGCAAGCATGCGGGTGTGGAAGGTCTGGTTCTGGAGGATAATCTTGCGGAGGTCCCCATGCAACAACTCACGGGATGCCCGGACCTACTCCCTAGTTGCCTGCATCTCAGCTGAGAGTGTACATGCGAGCCGCTCCAGCTGCTGTTCTGTCCTCGTGTCAGTTGAAGCCTCAAGCTCAACAAGAGTCACCCTGAGGTGACGGAGTTCCACCCTCAGGGCTTCCCTGTGGCCCTGGGACTCAATAGAAATGGCTTCCCACAGAGTCTCCAGTGCCGCCCGCCTGTCCCTGTTGGACGCCAACATGTCCTCCCTGTGTGACTGGCAAATGGAGTCTGTTGCCTGCTGTAGTTGTTCCATCAGCCTTTCTTGGGGGACAATGGAACTGGCCACCCTATCCATGGACTGAGCCATCATCTCAGATGATGCTGCCTGTTGGTTTGCCATACCGTATATGGATTGCTCCCATGCGGTATTGCCAGGTGGCGTACGGCCACCGCGTCGGCGGGACCCACACCTGTCTGGGGCAAGGCAAGCTGTGCCTTGCTGTGCCGGCACTACCTGAGGCTGTAGGACTGCATTCCCCCTCTGATCTGCTGTCCCAGGAACAGGATCAGATGTTGCGGAGCGTGACCCTGCATCCGTAACCACCAAGGGCGGACCTACCAACACTGACATCCCCATTAAGGGTTCTACCCCTGGTGCAGGTCGGTTGGACAGTACAGAATCCCTCCCAGGAACACTTACCTGCGACCGCACATAGGTCTTATCATCCGAATCGACAGCTGAATAGAGCTCGGGGAGGTGCACCCAGAGACACCCCTTGAGATGATGGTCTGCAGCAAGTGTGGGTTCTCACCCACCACCACACCACGTCCCTCACTGGTGCCCGGTCGGGCCTGAGACCCCTCCTGGGTCTGCACCATCTCCACAACCCCAGCAGTATCAAGTGCATCATACCCCGCAAAGACATGAAAGAAAAGAAATGGGAACATGCATTAGCACCATGGCACACAATTAGGGCTGAGAAGCAACAGAAACAGTACTTCATTGACACATGTCCCACATGACTATAACCCTCCCATGCATGCACTGTCACTGCGTATGAAGGGGAGGCAAATGGCACACATTGATGACACCAAGATGGAAGACCAACACATTTGCTGATTGCTGGCTAGCAGTGCCATCACACATTGGCCTGTGATTGGCATTTCCAATACACATACATGACACATGCCATCACACAGATGGCATGTACCATAGCCATGTCACACATGTGACAATAGGACTGAGAAATGCCTAGTGAAAGTGGTGGAATGCAAACAATCAGCCTGAATGAACATAGAATAACATGCAACTATGTTGTGGCAAGATGACACTTCAAGGGCAAATGGCGTGAGGTTGGGCTGAATGTCTACTGTTGCCAGAAGGGATACTGCAATACCCAAATCCTTGTGAGCAAAATGTATTGGATGAAGCACATGGGTCACCTAAACCACTCAGGCACACACACCCTCACCTGGCACTCAATCAGAAGCCCTCACACACACACCATGCACATGGATGACACACACATGCATGTGCACTCACCGGACATTGCCTCGTAATCTGGCAGGTCTCCCACGCCTTGGATCTGTTCCTCCGTGACATAGGTCCCAGCAACATACTCATGTGGAGTGAGTTCTATGTCCCCTGCTGGAGACCCACCTCCAGTCACTAGAGTTGCGGCATGACGTGAGGCCAGCTTTTTCTTTGCCCTGCCCTTCAGGTCATTTCAGTGCTTGTAGCAATCATTAGCTGTGCGCCTCACGAATCCAAGGGCACTTATGATGTCCGCGATGGTCTGCCAGTGTGCCTGACGTTGTGCAGGTGTGGTCTTGCATCCTGCGGTAATCACCATTTCGCTTTCATGTGTGGACACATACTCCACAAGTGCATCAAGTTCGGCCTGATTGAAGCTGGGCTTCCTTGGTGGGCCAGACTGTGTAGCCGTGTCTGGGGCATCAGCCTGTACTGGACGAGCACTCTTCCTCTTCCGCTTGGAAGGTGGTGGGGAACCGTAGTGTCCTACGCCGCTCTGGAAACTAGGGGTAGGAGCCCCGGTGGACAGTGGACTAGGAGTGTGGGAATGAACACTCACCATGGGACTTGGTGCAGGCATTAGCTGAAGTGTGATGTAGTCAGGGGGAGCGTCAGCAGGATGGACTGGGACCAACACTGTCCTGGCTGGGAGACTCAGAGCTGGGGTGGATGGAGCCACAGCTGCCCCTGCAGCCTCCCCACCCTGCCTACTCGGGGCAGCAGATGACATAGCTGCCCCTGATCCACGTGGCCTGGTGACACCCTGTGCCAGGTCTGGTGCCACAATGGGCTGGTCCAACAAGGGCTGAGCAGGGATGGTGTCAGCCACGTTACCCTCAACCGGGGGGGCATGGGTGTCCCTGACTGGTCACCCACACATGGGGGGCTAGGGGCACCCTGCAAGTCCCGGCCACGTCCCCTACGGTATCCACCACGGCCACCTCTTGTGGCTCGGCCACCTTTGCCACCCTTACCGCGTGCTCGCCTCCCAACCATGGCACTGATGTTGTTGTGCATATGGGAGTTACGCTGGGGCACCCAGAAACACAAAAATGAACGTATGCGTGTCACACGCAGCCTAGACTGACCTCTGAAGGGGTAGGCAACACACGGGGCAAGCACAGATGTTAAATACGTGCGCGACTCACCGTCTGCCAGGAAAAATCGCGTGAAATATACACGCTGGCAACACCCCCACCAAAAGAAGAATTGTACGCTGTCTGAGGAGACAGGACAACAGGAGAAGTGAACGCTGTTTGAGGAAACAGGCCCGGAAAAAGACAAAAAGAGAAAAAGCTGTCAGAGGTAACAGGGAGTACGAACTTGGAACGCTGTCAAGTAAATCGCGTGTGAACCGAAAAGAAGTACAGATTTCACCCACTCGCTCTCCATGAAAAGCACGTACAAGGAAATGGCGTTCTACACGTACCTTTTAAACATGCCCACACGTCCAGCGTCACTTCCGCGTGTACGCGCTAAGGCCCTATCCTCCAATTACACGAGCTGACACTCTGACGTGCAGTCATAGGGAAACGCCCGCGCACGCACGTCACAGACGCGCGTACGCGCTGAGGCCCTTTCCACCAATTGCACGCTATGACACTCTGACGTGCTTATTTTTTCTACGCGCCATGGAAAACGCACGTGCGCGTAACATCATAGACACGCCTACACACTGGGGGCCTTTGGGCCAATGAATTTGCATACGTGTGCTGACGCGCTTACACGCTAAGGCCCTTTCCTCGAATTACACGCAGACGTGCTTGATTTTCACGTGCCAAATCACTCTGTATCAAGCTGGCCACACGTAAGCACATGGAAGACCACGCTCCTGCCCAGAAGGCCGAATTACTGCCCCCCAGAGCCCCGAGCACGCTCCCACCTGCCATCTGCTGCTGCCTGATTGCCTACTGCCCACGTGCCCTGCCATTTGCTGCCTGCACATCAGCCAGGTTTGCTGTTGCTGTGACCACCCCTGCTGGAACCAAAGACTCCCGACTGGGATTCCATCGCTCCACAGACCAGCCCCAGGACCCAGTTGCCCACCCACTCCTGCCTCTGGGGTTGTCATGTCGGGCACTGCAACATCTGGCACCACTGGCAACCCCCGGCCAGAGAGGCAGAGGGGCACCAGCTTCACTGCCACCGAAGTTGGTGTCCTGGTGGAGCAAGTCCTGGGGCAGTATGATGCCCTCTTCGGAAGTTTGCGCGCCGACAAGGAAGGACGGACTCGGATCTGGACGGACATCGTGACTGCCATCAACGCGGAGGGGGTGGCAGTCCGACTATTCCATCATGTCAAGAAGTGCTGGGAGGACTTCAGGTCCAGGACCCTCAACAAGGCCCGGCGCCTCTTGAAGGCAGCAGATGCTAAGGGGCGCCGGGGCCACTTGTCGGACGATCAGATGAGGGTCCTGGAACGCATATCCCCAGCACTCCACGTCCAGGTCCTTGAGAGGCAGACCCGTCTGGAGTCGAGCGGTAAGTGTACATGCATCATGATTGTAAGCTGTGCGTGTGGTGGTGTGCCAGTAGTGTGCAGGTTGCACATGTGTTTTTATGGGGCCAAGTATGGGGGGTGTACAGGGCTGTGAGGCTAACACATGCAAGGGCTCTCATGTGTGAGACATGGATGGTGCTTGTGTGTGTAGGCTTGCATGCCAAATGCAGATGTGTGGGCACACATGTTTGGATGAATGTGTATGTAAGTAGGCATGTTCGTGATGTCACACCTGGATGTTGGTTTCAGCTGCATGTATCAGCACTGTGTACATGTGCATGTGTGTGTATTTGACAAGGGGGCAGCAGTGATGCAACATGGATGCATGTGACAGCGGGATGTGGAAGCCTGATTGGCAGATGTGACATGGATGCCAATCTGAACACTGCAACATTTGGCAGAGGTGTACACATGCATGCAAGTGTGGTGGTGTGTGTGCGTGTGTAGTGCACTCCCTGTGTTGCATGTGATGTCTGGCTCACCTTTGCCTGCTCATGCTGTTGTATGTGTATGGATGGTGCTGGCTGTTGCAATATGGCTGTGTATGGCTCATGTGTGCGAGTTGAAATGACATGTGTGTTGGCGAATGTGATGCCATGTCTGAGGTTTCCAAATGCCACTCATGTACAACTGTCATGTGTGTATGTGTCCATTGTACAGTGCCCTGATGCCTGTGTTTTATTTCTCCCTGTCTGCACCGTCAACTGATGAAGAGGGCGGAGAAGGTGCTGTGGAGCACAGCGGCAGACATTGCACCGCCAGCCAGAGACGCAAGGCCCGGATCCCTTCCCAGGTTGTCATCTCGTCGGGGATTGAGGAGTCTGGTGCCGCGTCCGAGGCCGCAGCTACCAGGGGGAGGTCCAAGAGGCGGAGGTCGGAGTTGGACTCCTCGGCAGCAGATGGGGCAGCTGGGACCCCACAGGGCCCAACGGGGGAAGATGGCACAGAGTCATCTCGGTTGATGGGGAATTTGGTGGAGGAGGAGGCCGTGCAGAGACGGGGTCTGGAGGTAGGGATTCCACTGGTGCTAGTGGTGCAATGCAGGACCAGGGACAGGAGGCAGCACAGGCCGCCGCGGAGGTGCCTGTGTGCAATCCTGTCCCTGATCCTGTCACTGCATCATCTTGCACCAGCAGGGATGCCTACGTCCAGACCCGTTTTCAGGCAGGGGATGAGCTTACAACAACTGGCCTTCCTCTGCCTGCGGATGTGGCTATCCAGGTACGGGTTGAGCCTGTCCTGACTGGTGTGGCGTTGCGTCAATGGGCCATGCGAGGTGACCTGCAGTCTTTTCATGAAGAGACTGCACGTCATCTCGAATGGCTCGTTGACCGCATCGGCCTACTGGGACAGGTCACCCAGGGGGATTCCTTCGTTTGCTGGAGCTTGTTCCGACCCCCTCCTCAACTGAACACCCTGTGCGCCAGTCGTCCTCCGTGCCATCTTTCCACCCATTTGTCACCTGGAGCTGCCTCTGACGGTGCGGCCAGGCTGGTGGAGGACACATCCCTGCTACAGTCGAGAGTCGGAGGTCCAGCAGGGGTGGCCACATCAACGACTGCACCCCGGCCGGTGGAGGATGTGCAGGCAGCAGGAGCCAGGGCACGGGCGCAGGCACAGCAGCAGCAGCAAAGGGGTGGGAGCCATGATGGCTCGGGGGCCTTCGACATCGGAGGGGAAGGCATCGGCCAGAGGGCAGGAGGACCCAGGATGGGAAGTGTCTTCCGTGTGGCAGCGGTTGGGCCACGCCATAGATGCGGAGCGGCAGCGGGCGGAAGAGGCACGGCTCACGATATTCAGGGCGGAGAACTCCATGTGGAGGGCCCTGAGGCGGGCCGAGTGCCTCGAGGCAATCCACAGGGAGTTGGAGGAGAACATGTTGTCGGCCCTGCAGACCCTCGGGGCCATGGAGGAGGACCACCTCTGGGACATTGAGCAGGAGTTCGATGATGCCCTGGCCCGGAACATCTAGAAGTGAGCCATTGGACTAGCCCGCTGCCCTTGTAAATATTTCTTTAGTGTTAAGTTTCCTTTCGGTTTTGTTTTGTTTTGGGGCACTTGGACAATGCCCCAACTTCTTGTATATAGTTCTTCATTAGGTAGTATTTTATTTTATAGGTTTCATTTAAAGGATTGGGCACATGGACCCTGGATGTTCACCTTGTACATAGTTTGACAATGGATTTGGATTTTTTATTTTTTTTTCACATGGATCAATGGTTTTTTCTTATTTTGGAACATTGGATTTATTTTCTCAGACTGACACTTTGGAGACTTGCTTTTGGATTGCCTTTCATTTGGATTTCATGCATCTTTTTAATTTATTGGACATGCTGGATTTCATGTATTATTTCCATTTTCTTCTGTTTCATTTCATTGCCTTGCTTTTCTATTTAATACATTATAATTTTGTACTTCAATGTGTGGTATTCTCTCTTTGGTTTCATGCAAGTCACAATGTGTGTTCTATCATTCACATGCTGTCATTGTGGGGTTTGACGGATATGTGTTGATGTGCAGACTAGCCATTTGGGATACATCATGTGCTGGTGATTTCTTTGTCGGGTGGATGTCATACCTGGTGGTGTGTTCGGACTGGGGTGGTGTAGGCAGTGTATTGAGTGGGCATGGGGGCCATGATTATGGATCATCATGAGGTGTTGGGGGGACATGTAAGGGGGCCTGCTGGCAGGTGCCCTGCACTGCTGGAGGGTGGGGGTGCAGGGGGCATGAGTGGGGGCCTGCTGGCAGGTGTCCCACAGTGCTGGGGGGTGGGGGTGCAGGGGGACATGAGTGGGGGCCTGCTGGCAGGTGCCCTGCACTGCTGGGGGGTGGGGGTGCTGGGAGAAATGAGTGGGGGCCGGGTTTAGGCTGCCCCACAGTGCTGGGGGGTGGGGGTGCTGGGAGACATGAGTGGGGGACTGGTGGAGGGTGCCCCACAGTGCTGGGGGGTGGGGGTGCTGGGAGACATGAGTGGGGGCATGGTGGAGGGTGCCCCTGGATGCTGGGGGGTGGGGGTTGTGCAGGGGGATATGAGTGGGGGCCTGTTGGCAGGTGTCCCACAGTGCTGGGGTGTGGGGGTGCTGGGAGACATGCGTTGTTGATCAGTAGTGCAGGGTGACATGTGGCTTGGCTGGGGGGCATGCCCATGGTGGATGGGCTGCCTGCGGGACATGAGCAGGGGTGCAGGGTAGTCCCCTCTGGTGTGGGCTCCCTGCAGGGGCCGTGGAGGGTGTAGAGGGAACACCTGGGAGGACCCACATGGCCAAATCACGTGTAGTACTTCCCGCGCACCCCTGAAATACACGCACCCTGCTGAATTCCCGTGTGAAACTTCCCGCACACCCCTGAAATACAAATACCCTGCTGAATTTGCGTGTGATACTTCCCGCGCACCCCTCTAATACACGTACCCAGGACAATCGCACGTGGAACTTCCCGCGCACCCCTGAAATACACGTACCCTGCTGAATTTGCGTGTGAAACTTCCCACGCACCCCTAAATGACATGCAAAGGGGTACGCGACAAACACGGACATCTGCTGTGTGAATAATAACGTGTGCGTGTATTTCATGGGTGCGCGGGAAGTTTATCATGTGATCGGGCATGGGGGAGCGTGGTAAATGTATTTCAGGGGCTTGCGTGTTGTTTAACACGCGATCGGGCCTGGGGGAGCAGGGTACCACTTACTGTCTGCCTTGCGTGTAGAAGAACACGTAGCCAACACCCACCCGCTGTGAAGTAACGGCATATGAACCCCAACACCTGCATAACACACGCACCGCACCCCACGAAAGGCACGTACTGAGCAATGGAAATCCACGTGGGATCTTCAAGCCCTGCCAGGCAACGCCCTTGCGCGATACGTCACAGACGCGCTTACGCGCTAAGGGCCTTTGGTACACTGGAATCGCGTATACGTGCTGACGCGCTTACGCGCTAAGGGCCTTTCCTCGAATTACATGCTGACGTGCAGAATTTTCACGTGCCAAATCACTCTGTATCAAGCTGGCCACGCGTAAGCACACGGAAGACCACGCTCCTGCCCAAAAAGCCGGATTACTGCCCCCCAGAGCCCCAAGCAGCCTCCCACGAGCCATCTGCTGCTGCCTGCCTGCCTGCCTGCTGCCACCGTGCCCTGCCATTTGGTGCCTGCACATCAGCCATCTGCAGGGGTCCAGTTGCTGTGTCCACCCCTGCAGAAGACTCCCGACTGGGATACCATCGCTCCACAGCCCAGCCCCAGGACCCAGTTGCCCACCCACGCCTGCCTCGGGGGTCGCCATGTCAGGGCAAACACCATCCGAGACGACTGGCGACCCCCAGCCAGAGGGGCAGAGAGCCACCAGCTTCAGTCAGAAGGAAGTTGGTGTCCTGGTGGAGCTTGCCCTGGGGCATTATGATGCCCTCTTCGGACCATCACGCGCCGACAAGGAAGGACAGACTCGGATCTGGACGGACATCGTGACTGCCATCAATGCGGAGGGGGTGGCAGTCCGACTATTCCATCATGTCAAGAAGCGCTGGGAGGACTTCATGTCCAGACCCTCAACAAGGCCCGGCGCCTCTTGAAGGCAGCGGATGCTAAGGGGCGCCGGGGCCACTTGTCGGAAGATCAGATGAGGGTCCTGGAACGCATATCCCCAGCGCTCCACGTCCAGGTCCTTGATAGGCAGTCCCATCTGGAGTCGAGTGGTAAGTGGCCAAGCATTGCTGTGTGAGACAGGGCATGTTGCAGTGTGCTGGTTGTCTGATACTTGCCTGTATGTGTGACATAGGCCATGTACGCGTGTGTGTGTGCAGGGACATCATGGTCATGCATTTGAGAACAGTAATGTGTGAAGCACATGGTTGGTGTATGTGTTTAAATGCAACATGGGGAGCCCTATGCGGAATGGACACATTAGAGCATGCCAGTCTCTGTTCCTGGACATGGGTGGGGGTGAGGGATGGGTGCTGATGCCATGTGCATGTATGGTGTCCATGTCTGTGTGTCTGACCTGCGTGTCTGTGACCTGTGAATGCCATGGATGCATGACACATGTCTGTGACAATGTTCAGAATCACTGATGCAGCGTAGTTATCCTTGCATCCACTCTGTCTGGGGTGTACGAGTCCAGATGGATAAAAGTACGGTGAAGTGTGTGCATGTGATAGGCATGACCCATGATGCATGTGAGTTCATAAACAACATTGTATGTTTCAAGAGTCCCTTGGACATGTTTGCTAATGTCCATAGCATGCACCATGCCTGTTACTGCATGTGTTTTGCCTGCACTGACCCATGTGTTGTGGAGGGACATGATGGAAGGGATCTTTGACAGTGCCACTCATCTGCTATTGCTTCCTGTCTAGGGGACCATTGTACAGTACCCTGATGCTTGTGTTCTATGTCTCCCTCTACACAGCGCAAAGTGAAGAAGAGGGCTGAGACGGCGCTGTGGAGCAAAGCGGCGGGGATGCCCCCACGGCTACAGTGGAAGGGGTGGATGAGCCCCCACAGGAGCTTGCAACAGCGGAAGATGGGGTGGAGTCATCCAGGTTGGTGGTTTCCACGGATGAGGAGGAGGCCGCTACTGAGCTGCACATGGGGCCTGGTGGGGGCATCCCTGCTGGTGCAAGTGGTGCAGTCCAGGGCCAGGGGCAGGAGGCAGCACAGGTCGCCGTGGAGGTGCCTGTGCATGTCACTGTCCCTGACACTGTGACTGCACCACCATGCACCAGCAGGGATGCCCCATCCCATGCCCGTCCGCAGGTAGAGGGGATGTCCATGTCATCTGACTCCCCTCCACCTGCGGACGAGGGGACCCCTGGCCGTATGGAGAAGGTCCTGATTGGTGTCGCGTTGTGTATGGGTGTCATTCATGATGAGGTGCGTGCTTCCTGGGGGGAGCACGCACGTCATCACGAAGAGCACCGTGCCAACGTGGCCCAGTTGGGAGTGGCCATGGTCGGGGGTTTCATACATGAGTCGGGCACTCTGGCGACCCTCTCCTCCTCTGTGGAGGCTATGCGCCAGTCGTTCTCCATGCCGTCTTCCGGCCCAGATGCCACCAGGGCCCCCTGTGGACCTGCCCCGACCAACGCAGCCAACTCGGTGGGGATCCCATCCCTGCCACAGTCGGGAGTCGGAGGTCCAGCAGAGGTGGACACACCAGCCACTGGACCCCAGCAGATGGAGGATGTGACGGCATCATCGGGCAGGGCACGTGCACGACTGCGTCGGTGGATTCCATCAGCCTGGATGCCGTTGTGCTGGCACAGGCAGTTGCGTCGGAGGCAGCGGCAGGCTCGATGTGGGAGGCATCATGGCTCAGGGCCATCAACATCAGGGGTGCAGGCATCGGCCGGAGGGCAGGAGAACCCTGGAATGGGAGTGTCTTCCGTGTGGGATCGGTTGGGCCAGCAGATAGGTGCGGAGTGGCAGCGGGCAGAGGAGGAACGGCTCACAATGGTCAGGGCGGAGAACTCCATGCGGAGGGCGCTGAGGCGGGCTGAGTACCTGAAGGGTATTCGCAGGGAGTTGGAGCTGGACACTGCATTATCCCTGCGAGACCTCGGGGCCAGGGAACATGCCCGCCTCCAAGCCATTGAACAGGAGTTCGATGATGCCCTGGCCCATGACAACAACCAGTGAGCCGTCGGACTAGCCCGCTGCCCTTGTAAATAGTTATGTAGTTAGTGTTAGGTTTCCTTTGCTTTTTATTTTTTTTTTGGACATTTTGGACAATGGACCGCATTTTTGTATATAGTTTTTTTATTAGGTAGTATTATTAGATAGTTTTCATTTCTTCTGTTGGGATCATGGACCCTGGATTGTTTATCTGTATATAGTTGAGTGTTGGATTTTATTTTTTTATTTGGAATTTACCCATGGAGCAATGGTTTTCGGTTTGGATTTTCCATTGGATTTACTTTTTTGAACTGTGACTTTGGACACCTTTCCTTTGGATTATGATTTGTGGTTTTACTTTATTTTACGGACATGCTGCTTTTGGTTTTTAATTCCCATTGTCGTTTGTTTATTTTTGATTCAATTTATGTTGCTTTTAATACATTTTCTTCATCAAACTTCAATGTGTAGTATCATCTCATTGGTTTCATGCATATCATGATATGGGTTTTGACATTCACTGACACCCATTGTGTGTATGTGAGAGACATGTGTTCATTTACATACTTGCCATTGGGGTTGTAAGTGGGTGGATGCAATACTTGGGTGGGTGTTTGGCCTGTGGAGGCAGCCCATAAGGGCCAGGGATCTAGATTGTGATGACGTGTTGGCTGGGGCACATGAGTCGGGGCCTGGTGGAGGGTGCCCCTGGATGCTGGGGGGTGGGGTGCTGGGAGACATGTGTGGGGGCATGGTGGAAGGTGCCCTGCACTGCTGGGGGTGGGGGTGCTGGGAGACATGAGCGGGGGCCTGGTGGAGGGTGCCCCTGACAGCTGGGGGGTGGGGGTTCAGGGGGACATGAGTGGGGGCCTGGTGGACGGTGTCCCTGGATGCTGGGGGGTGGGGGTGCTGGGAGACATGTGTGGGGGCCTGGTGGAGGGTGCTGTAACGCTCACCTGATTCCCGCAGAGGCGCCGGTCTTGACTGGGTGAATGCTGTATCTTCAAAGGTGATGTGTAACACACGGTTGGCTCTTTGGGCTGGACCTCTGTGCACTGTATGTCTGCAGATAGAAAATATGGGATTAATGAACTGGGGTTATTGGGTGCCTCTCTCCTCTTCCCTTTCTCTTCTCCTGTAGAACCCCAAAGGTTAACGCCCTCACCTTAGGTAAGTGAACGCCGAGCTCTCCATCTGCCTCGGGGCAGGGTGCCGTAACCAGTTTCTTCACTGGATAAGGGTGCAGGCCTCTTGACCTCAGAGGACTGCTGTCCGCCGTTAACTGCACGAACGGTAAGTTCTGGGCACTTCAAATGTCTTAAAAGTCTTTTGTAATGATATCTCTTGTTTTGCAGGGTTCCGGCGATGGCGGATGGCGGGCTGATGAGAGTTGAGGATCGAACCCGCGTGAGGAATAGAAGCGCCTGGAAGCACGTAAGTAAGCGCTTGTAGCCTACTTCACGATGCGCACCAACTGTCCCTTTTATCTTGCAGGTACAAGTTCGGAGCTTTAGAGAAGCTGAAGGGTGCTGGAATACCCACTGGATTCGGCGTGGGAAGGAGTAATGGCTCGTGAGTAATAAAGTTGCCCAATGTCTTTAAACGCACCTTCTTTTGTCTTTCAGATGCGGGATGCAGCGCCGAAGGCCTCCGGAGCGTGCGAAGAGCTGGTAAGCTTTTGTCTTTCAGATGCCGGAATGCAGTGCGAAGACCTCCGGAGCATGCGAAGAGTAGGTAAGCCTTTGTCTTTCAGATGCCGGAATGCAGCGCGAGGCGTTGGTGACAGCCGATGGACCAGGTAAGAGATGCGCTGCCACTGAAGACCGCAGTGCTAACCTGTTCTTTCTTTGTCTTTACAGGTGCTGCTGAAGACTGGATTCCAGGATGGTAAGCCTTTGTTCCCTTAGGCCCAGGATCAGAAGCAGAAGACACGATGAGCGTTCTGCTGCAGAGAATGCAGAATAACGCAAAGCAAGATTCATCCATCGGGTGTGGTTTAAATAGCTTCCTGTAGTGCTTAGGTGTCTCCTTCCACAGCCTCGCCTAGGTGAGAAAAGAGTTCCTGCTTTCCAGAAGAGTTCCAGTGTTCTGAACCTAGGGAGTGGCTCCTGCCCCACCCAACAGGAAAAGTAGTCCCAAACAGAAGAGGATCAGGGGCTCAACTGGCAGGTAAGTAAGCAGCATGGTCTGCTGCAGGTAAGTCCACCCAAGCATTATGAGCCCGGCGCTTCCAGCGCTGGGACTGGGCATCTTTATGAGCCTGGTGCCACTGGCACCAGGACAGGGTCCAAAGGTCCCAATTGGGACTGGCTGGCACTCGGAACCGGGGTTATGGGTCTGCTTCCAAGGGAGTCGGGCAAGTCCTGATCTTTTGGAAGCAGAGATCATGACAGGTGCCCTGCACTGCTGGGGGTGCTGGGAGACATGTGTGGGGGCCTGGTGGAGTGTACCCCTGGATGCTGGGGGGTGGGGGTGCTGGGAGACATGTGTGGTGGCATGGTGGAGGGTGCCCTGCACTGCTGGGGGTGGGGGTGCTGGGAGACATGAGTTGGACATGAGTGGGGGCCTGGTGGAGGGTGCCCCACAGTGCTGGGGGTGCAGGGTGACATGAAATGGACGTGAGTGGGGGCCTGGTGGAGGGTGTCCCTGGATGCTGGGGGGTGGGGGTGCAGGGAGACATGTGTGGGGGCCTGGTGGAGGGTGCCCCTGAATGCTGGGGGGTGGGGGTGCAGGGGGACATGAGTTGGACATGAGTGGGGGCCTGCTGGCAGGTGCCCCACTGTGCTGGGGGTGGGGGTGCTGGGAGACATGTGTGGGGGCATGGTGGAGGGTGCCCTGCACTGCTGGGGGGTGGGGGTGCTGGGAGACATGTGTGGGGGCATGGTGGAGGGTGCCCCTGGATGCTGGGGGGTGGGGGTGCTGGGAGACATGTGTGGGGGCATGGTGGAGGGTGCCCTGCACTGCTGGGGGGTGGGGGTGCTGGGAGACATGAGTGGGGGCCTGGTGGACGGTGCCCCTGACTGCTGGGGTGTGGGGGTGCAGGGGGACATGATTGGGACATGAGTGGGGGCCTGGCGGAGGGTGCCCCTGGATGCTGGGGGGGGTGCAGGGGGACATGAGTTGGACATGAGTGGGGCCTGGTGGAGGGTGCCCCTGGATGCTGGGGGGTGGGGGTGCTGGGAGACATGTGTGGGGGCATGATGGAGGGTGCCCTGCACTGCTGGGGGGTGGGGGTGCTGGGAGACATGCGTGGGGGCCTGGTGGAGGGTGCCCCTGACTGCTGGGGGTGGGGGTGCAGGGGGACATGAGTGGGGGCCTGGTGGACGGTGCCCTGACTGCTGGGGGGTGGGAGACATGAGTGGGGGCCTGGTGGAGGGTGCCCCTGGATGCTGGGGGGTGGGGGTGCTGGAGAGATGAGTGGGGGCCTGGTGGAGGGTGCCCCTGGATGCTGGGGGGTGGGGGTGCAGGGGGACATGAGTTGGACATGAGTGGGGCCTGGTGGAGGGTGCCCCTGACTGCTGGGGGGTGGGGGTGCAGGGGGACATGAGTTGAACATGAGTGGGGGCCTGCTGGCTGGTGCCCCACAGTGCTGGGGGGTGGGGGTGCTGGGAGACATGCGTTGTTGATCAGTAGTGCAAGGTGACATGTGGCTTGGCTGGGGGGCATGCCCATGGTGGATGGGCTGCCTGCGGGACATGAGCAGGGGTGCAGGGTAGTCCCCTGTGGTGTGAGCTGCCTGCAGGGGCCGTGGAGGGTGTAGAGGGAACACCTGGGAGGACCCACACGGCCAAATCACGTGTAGTACTCCCCTCCCACCCCTGAAATACACGTACCCTGCTGAATTTGCATGTGAGACTTCCTGCACACCCCTGGAACACACGTACCCAGGACAATCGCGTGTGGAACTTCCCGCGCACCCCTGAAAGACACGTACCCTGCTGAATTTGCGTGTGAAACTTTACGCGCACCCCTGAAATACACGTGCCCTGATGGAATCGCGTGTGAAACTTACGGCGCACCCCTGAAATACACGTACCCTGCTGAATTTGCATGTGATACTTCCCGCGCACCCCTGTAATACACGTACCCAGGACAATCGCGTGTCGAACTTCCCGCACACCCCTGAAATACACGTACCCTGCTGAATTTACGTGTGAAACTTCCCGCGCACCCCAGTAATACATGTACCCCGCTCGCACAGGGCCAATCGCGTGTGAAACTTCCCGCGCACCCCAGTAATACACGTACCCTGCTGAAATCGCATGTGAAACTTCCCGCGCACCCCAGTAACACACGTACCCCGCTCGCATAGGGCCAATCGTGTGTGAGGCTTCCTGCGCACCACAGTAATACACGTGCCCTGCTTGCATAGGGGCAATCGCATGTGAAACTTCCCGCGCACACCAGTAATACACGTACCCCGCTCGCACAGGGGCCAATCACGTGTGAAACTTCCCACGCACCCCAGTAATACACGTACCCCGCTCGCACAGGGCCAATCGCGTGTAAAACTTCCCGCGCACCACAGTAATACACGTACCCTGCTGAAATCACGTGTGAAACTTCCAGCGCACCACAGTAATACACGTACCCTGCTGAAATCGCGTGTGAAACTTCCCGTGCTCCCCTGTTATATACGTACCCCGTTCGCACAGGGCCAATCGCGTGTAAAACTTCCCGCGCACCACAGTAATACACGTACCCTGCTGAAATCACGTGTGAAACTTCCTGCGTAGCCCAGTAATACACGGACCCCGCTTGGCGTTTGCTGTTTGGCAGCCCTGTAAACTAGTCCAGGGTTAGCGCAGACATTTGCGATGAATTGGGGATTTTGATGGATTTTCCTTGCGCGAGGGCGTTCTTGGGGGCGTAACTGGCGCTGCTGCAGGGTCGCTGCGCCACTCTGCGCCACGGCTGGTTTTGGGGGCTAAAATCCATGAATACGCTGTGCGATGAAATGGATTTTATCGCACGCGGCTGGCGCAGTGTATCGCACGGGGACACTGTGCGCCAGCCGCGTGCGGCACTTTTGTGCGAAATTCTATGAATTACCCTGTTAATTTCCCTCAGTAAGGAATCAGCAGACATGGCTGCAAAACGAGCTGTATATTTACCAGTGCCTGATATCCCTGAACACCCAGCACTTGTCAGTATGCAATTGCAAATACAGGTTCCGTTAACTGCACTACCCATTACTGAAGTTATAGTGGCAGAGGAGGGGATGTGCACAATCTCCTACATACTTGGTTTAGAGGCAGGTTGGTACAGGGAACATAGTGATGCTTCAGGAATTGGTTTTAGTAGCATATCATTTGATCAATTGCACTACCCTTCACATGTGTCTAAGCAGCATATTGTCGGTGATATACAGGAGGATTGGTATGTGCCACATATACAGGAGCTATTGAATGTGTTTACATAAAAATGTACTGTATATCAGACATATAACATTGAGGACCATGCGGGGCATTTTGCCCAGCCCAAGTGGTTTGTTTCGAGACCTCCATATTGATTCGGCAGACATGGGAAAACAGTGAAACACCTTTTGCTATGTCATAGTTGCTGTGTGCTCATTCTCCCGTTGGACTGAGGTTGCTCCATATGCACATCCTGATGCCAAATCGGCAGCTAGATTTTTGGTAAGAGATGTGTTTCCCCCTATGGGTAGTGTGCGAGACTCTTAAAAGTGATAATGGCACCCACTTTTTTCATGAGCTGTTCAAAGAGATTGCAGCTCTTTTAGGAATTAAACACAAGATGTGCTCCATTCTCCACCCCCAGGCCAACAGCATTGTTCACAGGATAAACGGCCTTTTAAAGGCTAAGCTGTCCAAATTATATGTCACTCTTAAAAAGAATTGGGTCAATTGCTTGCCTTTGGCTCTTTTCAGTTTAAGGACTCAGCCTTACAAGGACCATCACCTCTTCCTTCACGAGATAGTGATGGGGAGAGGCATGCATATGCTGCTCTCACCAGTGCAGAGTGCTACCAAAGCTCACAGGGCTGTGTCAATTCTAGGAGATTCATTCAAATTATACTTAGCTGAATTAACAAAATGTATAAAATGCCTTTCTCTACAGATCGCGCCATCACAAGCAGAAGAAGAAAACAGCAAAGCACTGGATTTTGTGCGCTTTCCACCACTTCAGCTACAACCAGAGGATGTTGTTTATGTTCATAATTTTGTCAGTAGGGGGAGTGAGTCGTGCTACAATGGATCTTACACAGTAGTGTATTCCACTCCATTTGCAGTCAGGGTGAAGGAACTGCAGTATTGGGTGCTCCTTTCTGATGTCAGGAAGGCACCCCATACATCACCTCCTTCTATGAGTATATTGTCTGACTGTTTCTTGCAAATTACAATATGAAGAAGGAAACACATTTGTGGTTATTTGTTGATCATTGCAGTAGGTTTCTCACACTTGTATCATTGAGCTATTGATCCAACATATGTGGGTACTTGTATGTTGTAATATCGATATGCTGCTATTTTTGTGTTCATGTTTTTTTTTCATTCTGACAAAAATTACTTTTCCCATTGATATTACACAGTTTATCTCTCCTTTTTCGAGTACACTCAAGTTGTTCTACAGATCTCACTTTACTAGTTTCATTTTCTATCTTTGTCACAGGTTTCTGTTTGGTATATTATTCACATTTTTCAAGTGAATTTATATGGTTCTGACATATAAAGTGGGTGTAGTATATGGGGATGTGGAAATATGGGATTTGTTGATTCCACAACACCCACTGATGATTTTATAACTACTTTAGTAAATTTCAAGAGAACACATATACACACTTAATATTATGGCAATTGAAGATGTGTCTTAAAAGGGGATTAGATGTAGAACATGAATATGCTCAATTTAAAGGAGTTGATTCTTATATGAGCACTGGTGTGCACCATCCAGAATGTAGTAATGTGCGGTACAACCACATGCACTCACTGGGGAAACAGAGGTATAACGAGAGCTGTTTTATCTGCTCCCTCATCCCGCACACATCAGGGGTGTCCAAAATGTTAGTACCCCAGGAGATATGTAACGTGGGGGATAGCCCTTAATGTGGAGGGATATAGGACTGTATTAAGGTAGAGAACGAAGATGGGGCTCCAACCACATATCAGTTTGTTGACACTACATTCCTATTTGTATGTCTGCTAAGTTGTATTAACTTGTTTACGTAGTCGTGCTTAGTATCCCTTGATTGAATTGTTTTTTTTAATGTGGATTTAATCCGTGCACACATCATAAAGCAGCAATTATAGCTCATACAGCTGCTTTATTATATTAGCAGGTGGGGCCTGATTACTAGGCAAACATCTTTAATATTTTCTGTCCATACTTATCGAGCTGAAGGTATAAACAACATAAAAAAGGTACAAAACAACACATGACAACCAATATCTAAATCACGGGTGTGTTAGTACTGTCCTTATGGTAAATATTGCATCATATTTGACCATATTAAAAAAAACAGGAGATGCCAACCTTAGAAGCCCAGTATTTGCTTTGTCTGACACTGTCTCGGATTAGCAGTTTGTAAGAGGGGCACAAGGTGTAAATTGTATTGATGGATAAGGACATAGAAAATGTGCCAAAGAAGACAGTGCTCCCCTATGCAAATCACGGCCATGTTGAAATTTGAGGGAGTGCTTTTTGTGACAAACAGTTAGGAAAAGGTGGTGGTGAGCTGCTCGGCAGGGGGTTGGCAGGATTTGGAGAAGAAGTTATCTGGAATGTCAGTGAGAACTGTTTTACAATATGGGCTATGCTGTGTCAAAACTAACATGGATTGAGACATGGGAAGTCCCTGAGAAAGTTCAAACAGGTGAAGAATACGGGTTTTCCTCCTGAAGACATGGGACAGTTCCTTTTGGGAATAACATCAAATGCAATAAAACATGGTTCATTCCAGACTTTTCTAAAGGAACGGCACCTAAAGGAACCACACATATATCTGACCCTCCCACCATCCTGGCGAGGCACCTGTGCATTGACTGCATTTCACTCAGCTATTCTTTTGGTGCCCAAAGCACACCTAACCATTGCACCCCTGCCCTAACCCCTGCAGGCGAAAAAGAAGAAGGGCTCACTAAAGATACAAAAGAAGAGATCTTATTATTACGCTGAAGATTTGTCCAAGTTGCTTAAAGCCATTCCAGACAAATAACATATGTATGCCAAAACAGAAGTATGTATTGCCTCTCTTCTGGTGCCAGGGGTTCAAACTGCAGCAAACAACAAATGGAGAGGTGGGAGATGATCCAGCTGGCAAATGATACTGAACAAACTGAGCATTGCCTGAATGATATCAAGAGTGAATTGCGGGTGATCTGGTTGATGACACTCCAGAACTGGTAGGTTCTGGACCTTCCTTCTGACATCGATGGAGGGGGGCGTGTGTAAAATAATTGGACTTTTTTGCCATACATACACCCCCCAAATGATGCAAAAAATGGGTCCCTGACATACATTATAGGGGTCCTGCACAAGTTGAAGACAAACATGGAAAGTAAAGCAGCAGTAGAGGCTGAAGAATGGTTCAACATGTTGTTCTCCTGGACTCTGACATGGCTTGGAGCAATGTTGAAGATATTGGTCCCCATCAAGGTGCTCCTGTTGGTGATGTTGTGCCAAGACTATCCCAAACAGTGCAAGATGATGGTTACAATTGGGGCAGGAATGGCTCTCTCTGGTACAAAGAAATAGCAGATTCGGACAGAGGACCCAAATAAGCCATGTATGGTCAGAATTGAAAGGCCTATAGACCCCCGGGGAACCTGACCTAGCCCCCAATAGACCCAGAAAATTATACAGAACATTGGGTTTATTTATTGGGTGACGGAGGGTGTATTTACCTTACATGTACCCCAGAGAAGTATGCCTAAGATGGGAAAAGTTTATGCCATGCGTGCAGGGTGTGGGTCCCTAAGGAAGAAGCAGATAGGAGGAGAGAGAAGGAGGGATTAGTTAATGGAGAATTAACTGAAGCAGGGAATGTTTGGATGTATGTTTAGGCACCAGCACCTCCCAAACAATTCAGACTATGAAAAATATGCTAATATGTGGGAAATTCATATGAGCACTTACAAGGGGGAGTCTTGGTGGTATAGATGAATAGTGCAGGCAGGTTCATTATAGAAACTTGTATAGATTTAAGGTAAACTAAGAACAGCTTTATAGAGCGCTAGGTAGATGCACTGTATGTGCACACCACACATGGCACAAATCCATGTTCAATGGCGAGAAAGTGACACCATATACAAAGGTAGGCCTGTATTCTCGTAGGCCGTGTTGAAAACACAGAACAACAAGGCCTTGTGGTTGAATATTTTATCTCCATCCCAAGCGAGGTAGGGATCACATAAACGGACACACAAATGTATCCTGTTAGAGCTTTGTGAAATTAGAAAGGAATGTGAATGACCTAACACGAGGAAGGCTGCGGCTGGTCGTGTAGGACAAACCGTTTGGAGTCAGGGCAGAAGTCTTGAGCTGCCAAAATGCAAGTTGAGATTTAGGACACCAGCGCCCCCAGGATAATGGCCACCCCCTTTGAACTACCAGATGCTCATGAGCAAAACTCCTGAATCCTTCATTATTTAAACTGATTAGTGGACCCTACAGGAAGCCCAGACCAGCCCCTTGGAATGGGTAGGTGAGAAGGTGGAGCAGAGGACACTGAGGCCCATGATTTATACCAAGGAGAGCAAAGCGTGATGTCGGCTCTTATAAGATTGTACGGGGAGGCATGGTGGGAGCGCCTGTGTGTCTTGGATGAGAAAAGAGTTGCTTTATTTGCAAGGACCAGACTGGCCTGGAGGTTATCCACTGAGCTCATGGTAACGGCCAGGTGCACATCGCGTGATTAGTAATCTAACCAATCACCTAACAGCATCCCAAGGTGAAGCGATCGAAACCTAAGTGTGAAGAAGTGGGAGGCCAAGAGGATGTGGCAGTTAATATGTAATCAGTAGTATATATATATATATATAGGCGGCAATCAATGAGGGTGGAGGATTAACACTGTATATTGTTTGTGTCACAGATGACGATTTTTGCAGATATAACCCGCTGTTTGCTTTGAAGAAGATAGAGATCCCTGCTGCAGAGGACTCATAATACCCTGTGCCCATTTCTGTTTTGCATACAAATAAAGCATTTTTCCTTAGAGGAGTGTAATTTTCTGTCTGGTTCTTTGAGGTTTACCCTACAAAAGCTCCCAGTATGTTATTTCCCACTCTTACGAAAATATTTATTTTGCTATTTGTGTTTCATTTAAACACTTTCTATTCCCTTTATAAGAACAAATGGGCTTCAGAATTAACTATTTTGACCCCTTTTTCTGATTTGTTGGGGGAGGGGCGGAACAACCACAAACATTAATTAACATTAATTAGATGTGCTGGGCTTGCTTGCTACATTCCTGCATACAGTGTAATATGGGGTCTCTTGAAAAACGTTTCTTGGGCCACATTTTGTTCTTGTTCCACCCCAGAGTCTATATGACTCGAAATAATATGGCCCTTCCATGTTACCACATGTGGTAATGGTAAGTGAGTTTGGTGTGGTATTACATGAGGCAATACTGACAAAGTTGCAATCATGCTATGAGACCTTACGCTGACATGATTTAAGACACTATAACAAAGATCTGTGCATGTGATGGCCAGACTCACCACAGATTTGTAATTGTACCTCATTTGGAAATACCAAGAAAAAAGTGAAGGTTCTTGAGCAATACTGGCCCTTTGTGATCAGGAATCCAGTGTTTGACTCATCATTAGTAACATCAACAGCTGTATTAGTATAAATGCCAGGTTAACTGAATTGTGGGGTCAAAATGCATTGTTATGAAATGTACCCACAAAATCTTTCAGCAAGACAATATCATTACAGTCGTTAGTGTACAAGTGTGCGCGGTTGTGGTTCTCCCTTAATCCAATATGGTTCTTATTCAATATGATCATGTGCAAGTATCAAATAAGCCTGTGATTGCAGCATTGTAGCTCACTACCTACATTTTGCTACATCCAATTTGACACATAGAAAGACCCAATATTTTGTTGCTGTGCCATACTTTCCTGTATACATAGGGAGCACAAGAACACCCTGCAAATGCGCAGAGTCACATGTGCTGACCATTGGAAGGAACAAAAAAGGAAATAAACTATAGCCAAATGCAAGTGAAATCGTCTATTAGCCTGAAAACTAAGTCATATATTTTTTCTGGCATCAAGTGCTATGGAGAATCCTGAAAACATCCAAAGAAGGTTACTGCATTAGTATCATGTAGCTCCCTGGAAACAATCATGCCTATGTGAATGTTCTTCTTGATGAACAGCAGTGACCAGTTAAATAAAAAGATAGAGATCCTAATCTATAGAACTCTTCACCAGCAACCGAGCATATTACTGGGGGTATTGGAATATGCACTCCCATTTATAGAGCCAAACAGGAAGTTCACTATAGAGCTCTGTCTGAACATTGAACATAACCATGCTAAAGGATTCTAAAGGCTAATAAAGCTCATTGGAGAATCAGCACTTACTATCTTTCTATGTGGCATGTAGAGCTTCATCATGAATTGTTGAAATTAGGGGCGATTACGGAGGGGCATTAGTCAACGCTCCTATCGCCCAACCTATATAGTGTTTTAGAATAGACATAGATTCCTCAAACTGTTTTTAACAGGATTACAACAGGATTACAAAATACACACAAGGTACAAATTCAAATCATTTTCAGGCACACTCTCAGGGAGTGAATTGTGATGCGTTTGCTGTAAATTTGTATTGAATGCCGCAGATGGCCTTAAGAAAATTCAAACGTTTGATAGATAGTTCAAGAATTTTTATTAACAAATGTCTTATGTCTGTGTTATGATTAATTTGAGACTATATGGTAATACATTTAAAGGGCTGTACTAGCCGCTCCCTATGTTTCCAATGGGCTGCCTCCCCCCAACCCAGGCTTCCATGTCACCCAAGATCAGAATGTGTACTAGAGATTGGTAACGCCTTCTGTCTAAAGTAGCTTCTCTACTGGGGAAGTGCCTATAGGCCACAGCCTTATCTATCTTACTCCCTTAAGGAATTTTCTAAAAATACCTTTTGCTATTATTCCTTCAATGATGGTCTTAAGGATTCAGTACAGGGCCAGGGTGTACAAGCACTCTTCCAGTCACTCTCTCCCTTTCACTTCCTGTTAGTCCTTTCCCTGTTCTATGAAACAAAGTCCCCAAAAGTATGGGGCCTCCCATCCCCTGCACACTATCAAGGACTGAATATCAGCCAAACACTATATAAGTCAGAATAAATGTATTAGAGCAGGTTCCAAAATTGAGTATATAGATAAACATTCATTAAAGAAAAATGAATTTTCAGAATGTTCTTGTCTTCTTCACAGTTTTAACTTTAACGGGAAGCACAACACATTTCGAGTTACAATACTCTTCATCAGGGGCACTTTACTGCAAAGACTGCTGCAATTTTACAAAACAAATGTACATGAAAAAGATTTAAGATATTATATTGAACTAACATTATAAGTATTTGCAGGTTGACCTAAGCTTGATTTATCGCCTTTTGTATAAAAACTCCAACAATCTTCTGGCGGTGTGTATGATCTATTTACGGTTTTCAGGTATATTCCATCTGGTGGTAAAAAGAGGGTGAAATCTATTTGGACCTTTATAATGTACAATGAATTGTATAGGCCCCAGTCTAAGTGGGACCCTATAATCCGAATAGAACAGTGAGGTAAGTATATTATCATTTTTTTACCACTGTATTGAACATTTGCAAAGTGTTTCCTCCTTTTGAAACTACTGCCAATGCTCCTCCACTGACACTTGTGGATGAAAAATAGCCCCTTTTTCTTTTTTTAATCTTAATTTTTAATTGTATATGGTTAAAAAAAACGTGACTATACTTAAGATTCACATCACTTCAACATGTTATGACAAATATCGAATACAAAACAATAATCTAAAACTGGGCAAAAAAACAAGCTGGCGTATATTAATGTATCTATAAAACACTTAAAGATCAATAATAAAAAACTTACATTTCATAAGCCATCACAATTTATTTGATAGAATTCATGTAGTTACCACTTCAATAAATATACCCAAAGAGAATCAGAATCAATAAAATTAGGTCTATATATAAAGAACAAAAATATAACAATCATTTACATTGAAAAACTGGACAACATATAACAATATGTTTTAATGTCTCCTCACATTGAAAATCTTTACAAAATCTACTAAAAACCAGATCACTCGACAAAAAATTCCTCATTATTAATATTTCACAAGTGGGTAACAGGTTAAAACAAAATGTCATGAAGTCCCCCCTACCTTTCTTATTGGGAAATACATTCATGTAATCAGGTACAGTACCCAATGTTTTATGCTCATGTTGTACGTGCACAAAGGAACTACAGTGGTAGAAACACTCAATTGTCTATCTCCATTCATCAGTGTATTCAGTGCTTTTAATCAACATTAATTCGCTTGGCAAGTCTCCAAGTATACACACCAAATTCCGTAATACATCCTTACACACTCTCACATAGTCTAACAAAGTATGACCCTTTATATCTCCCATAAATGGCCTCATGTAACTGTACAGGGAATTCTTTGGGGGTGAGAGAAATGTAAACATTATGTGTAATTACTTCCACTTCGCTCGAGCCAGAAGGGCTGTAGACCTAATTCATATATAATTATGGCCATTGGAACACAATTCAGGAGGCTTAATACCTTCCTCCAAATCTGAGCCTCAAGATATTCAAGTTTCCCCAAAACACAGGACTGCATTACTTCAATTGCGTAGAGCAATATTGGGATACTTTGCCTTTATAAAAATATAACAATGGCTGAATTGAAAATGTCCTATATTTGTTATCAATTATCCTCATCTGGGAACCAAGGCATTCTGCCTTGTCCTTTAGAAATTCCATGATTCGGAATTTGCAAGGTTTATTAAAAATAGAAGACGCTAAATGCTGCTGAGCACAAGTGGCAGGTTTCGACAACATTCTCTGACAGAATGGCCTGCTGCCTCCTCCAAAGGCAATATAGACTTTCCATCCGCTCAAAGAAGAAGGCTTATATTCAAACCTGTATCTCTGGGGCCACTAACAACATGGCTGAACTGTTCAAAATCATCTGCAAGGAACTTGCCAATCCTATTGCAGTCTCCACTTCTCCATTGCCATCCCTGACCTTCTGCACTGCACTGGCCTCTCACTTCATAACCATCACTCAGGACATCCTGTCCTCACTATCCTCAACTCCCCACCCTTCTCCCTCACCCGCTCTCAGGCCTCCACTGGCCCCTCCCCCTTTTTTCCTCTTTCTCAGCCATAGCATGAGATGAGGTCCCTAGACAAGTCCACTCTATGAAAGTCACCTCCAAACAGGTGCTCCCCTGCTCCTCTCCCAAAGGTACACATTAGCTCCCTTACTCCAGCCTTGGCTTATTTCTGCAATCACTCCTTTGACACTCCTTCCCACTACCCCTGAAGCAGTCCCTTGTGCATCCTCTCCTAAAACCCCTTCTGCCGATCCCTCCTACCTGGCTAGCCACCACCCTATCTCCATTACCCCCTTCCTGCACAAACTCTTGGAGAAGCTGGTCATCCACCACACTGAATCTGCTGGTTGTCTCCACGACCACCAATCTGGCTTCAAAGCAGCCAGAGGCACGGAAACTGCACTCCTCAACACTCATGAAGACTTGCTCTCTAATCTTGATTCCAACTCTTGTCATGTGCTCATCCTTATTGATCTTTCCTCTGCGTTTGACACAGTCAATCATGCCACCCTTATAAATCGGCTCCATGATACCCTTGGCATCACAGACCTGGGACTGGACTGGTTGACTTTTTTCCTCTCTGGCAGACCTTCCAAAGTTCAACTGGGCCCTTTTCTCTCCTCCGTCACACTCTCCACCTGTGCCTTCCCTCGGGGCTCTATACTCTCGCCGTGGCTCTTCAACATCTACCTTGCCCATCTGGCCCATTTGATCTCTGCCTTCTCTCCAAACTATCAGTGTTATGCAGACAACACGCAGCTCTCCTTCAAGCTTCCCTCCGCTCACTCCTCTTCTTCCTCTCTCATTCCTGACTGTATGACTGCTATTCATGCATGGTCCACTGCTAACAATCTCTGCCTTAATGTCAGTAGAACTGAGATCCTTCTCATCGGGATCCCAGCTCCCTCCTTCCCTCCTGCTCTCTGGCCACCCTCCATGGGCCCCCTTCCCTCATCCTCTTGCGAAGCAAGAATACTTAGTGTCATTTTCGACTCATCTCCCTCCTTCTCTTCTCACATCACAGATCTTGCCAAGAAGGCCAACTTTCAGCTGCACCTCTTCAGAGGCATTATCCCGTTCCTCACCTTCCTCCAAAAACTCAATGTCTCCAGAGCTCCGGCTGTTTTTAGGCTGGACTACTGCAACAGCCTTTTCCTCAATCTGCCTAAGTCTACCCCTTGCCCCCTTCAACTAATCCAGAATAGAACTGAAAGGCTTATCCATGGCCTCAAGCCCAGGGACCACATGTCTCATCCCCAAAATATCTCCACTGGCTCCTGGTTGTTGTGAGGATCAAGTTAAAAACCATCTGAATCATACACAAGGCTTTCTGGACCTTGGGACCCCACTACATCCAACTATTTCTCCCTACATTTGTCCCTGCTAGAGCACTTCAGTCTTCTAGCTTCAACTCTCTGCAGATCGGACACTTTCCAAGCAGAGAGTAGGGGGTTAGACCTCTCTCTTCCACTGGAGCCATCCTTTGGAATGGCCTCCCTGACCCTCTCAGGTGTGATCCATAGCTCCTTAAGTTCTGGAAGGTTCTCAAGACCCTCCTTTTCTTTTCTTCCTTTCTTCCCTCTCCCCCTCCCTTGTTCATGCTCCCCTCTGCCACATTTTTACTGGCTGCCTGGTTCCTTCTGAGTCACACAGGGTACCAGGCCCTCTGCGCCCAGTCTACCCCATCACCCCAGTCACCCCTGACCCCCATTCCTGGACTTGGAATATATATCGGAGCCAACAAATACATCCCACATAGAATACAAATCTTACAAAACAATGCCCTGAGAGCAGCCCTTGGCATAGCTAAACGCTCGTAAGAAAGTCACCTCCCTTACACACAAAGCCTTGAACAATGCAGCCCCTCCCTATCTCTCTGATAGATTTGTAGAAAGAAGCTACTCCAGACCCTCAAGAGTGTCTAATGACAACACACTTATAATTCCTAGATTCAAATTGACCAGGGCCGGAGGCTCCAGCTTCCCCGTCCGGGCGGCCCAAATATGGAACTCACTGCCCCACACCATACGGGCTGAGAAATCCTACTTCAAATTCAGATCTGACTACATCAATCATCTGAAGCAATCAACCAGCTAGCCAAGGCCTCCCTGCCACCCACTCGCCTGTACTATAGATACAGCCTGTATACAGCAAATTGTTCTGCTTCTGACTGCCCATAATTCAATGCCTATGGTACACTACCGGCAATCAATGTATAATATCGTGTATATAATTTAATGTATCATTGGTTTGACTTGTCTATATTCTTAATGCTACGTAACTTGTAACTTTGTAACCTAAACTTCACGTATCCTGTACTGCTGCGCCCTCTTACCTTCGGGTCTGGTGCGCATTATAAATGAATAAAACAAACAAACAAACAAACAAACTTGCCCTTCCAGACTCCATCCCCCTGTTCTAGCCCAGCAGGGCTTGTACCCCTGCTGAGACTGGTCCAGCCCTGTCCTCACACTTAGTAGGTGGACAATCTTTCCTGCACTCCCTTGGCACTTGTCCTCCTGGCCTCCCCTATCACTCCCCTAGCCCATAGGCCCTCCTCCGCCCCACATCCTCCCAGCACTTGCATGCTATCCACTCCAACCTGCACTTCCCTTCTCACCTTAGCATTATTGCATTCTGCTCTGACCGGCACTTCGCCCCTCTACACCCCCTGCACATCTTGTTACTGCACTTGCATGATCCACATGGACCAAGGCCTAGTAGGACCATTTTTGTTATTCTTTTCCCTGGCCCCACCCCCTTTTGTCTTGTGGCACCTTGAAACACCATTTGCCGTAGAGGCACTTTATAAATACCCAATAAAAAAAATATATAAAACTGTGTCTAACATATAGTTTATTCTTATTTTTAAAACCAAAAATAACTCATCATCCTACTGAGAGCGGCAACAACCATAATCTTTATGTTAACAGAGTTAATACTCAAGAAGTGTCTGTCCAGCTGACCTTGATGATTTCCTTCTGATGGTACAGGCAAATGGACGATGAAAGGCCAGATGTGGGGGATGGTTTGGCTATAGATGGAGTGCATGGAGTTCTCAGTTAATTCTCTGAGATGACATTCTCCATCTAATCTAAGATTGAGTACCCTGGCTCCATCTCCCCACTTCCTCTATATCACAGCACCTGCTGCCATACTAAGTCTTCTTAGATGCTAAACCTGCTACCATTGTATCAGCACTGGTGTGCCACTACAGTGGTGGAGGTTTTCTGTGCACCACACTCCATGTTGTCATCATTAATGTTGTCTGTAGCATCTAGCCCACATGCATCATTATAGGCATCGGCCCGACTTAGGGGTGTCTGAAGTCGTGACACAGCCACAACGACACTTTAGTAGGATGTCAACTAGCAATATTCTTATCGTACACATTGGACTTAATACATTTATTGAAACATCTATCTCATAAATAAACAAATCCCTATTTCTGTTAACTATTTCAAAGGAGTGGTCTTTTTCTAAAGAAGCTGAGAGCTTGTGGCTAGAAGGGTTCATGGGGACATAACATGGAAACATAAGGTGTGGATTGTGTGGTGTTTACAGTGAGATCCCCAAGTTTGTTGGAACAGACATTGAACCTGGGAAGTAAGCTGAAGTATCTGGTGCCCCTGTGGGTTACTTAATGACCCTCCAAATGAACTGACGTTTACTCACTGGGGAACTCAATTTGTGTCAAATATGGATCTTGGAATACATTGCTTAATTCAATGCTGCATGATTCAATCATGAAATAGATGTACCTGTTTAGAGGACAAGTAGTAAGGAGGGGGTAATTTCTATGTTCCTGTCCTCTGATCATGTAACTAGCACATGTTAGTTAATTAGATTATATTGCTAATTTAAGACTGAATATCATCTTCAAAGAGTAATTATTTTGATGGAATAACTGTCTCTGAATCTGCAATGAAACTATTTGTGGAGACTATGAAGTGCGATTGTCAATATTCTCAGAGAATAGCAGGCCTTGGGACAAAAATAGCTAATGGGGATTGATGTAAAACTATTGTTATGTGTGCCATTATTTATTTCGAGAAACATGGTCAATGTACACATTATATTTTTGTAGGATTTGCATTTTCTGTACTTCAGCTGTTCCATACTTCATGGAAGACATAGGATCGCCAAATTACCTTGGTTTCAGGCACTTACATTTTGCACAGAAACATTAATGTAATGAAACTAAAGTCAAAGGAAAAGGCTATTGGATCGGGTTATTGATTAATGTTTATTTTATTCATTAGTGCACTTGGCTAATCATAACCTTAGGCTCATACATGTATAAAAAGAAACAATGAACACATCGTCATCATTATCCTACACAATTAAAACACAATATAAAATCTATTAACAGTTCAAAATAAATTAGTACATTACAGATAAAGTTAAGAATTCACCCCATACATAGAACGCAGCAGCACTGATAACCAATGATTTGGCCGAATAAATAGAACTCCGAAATTGATTCGATGTGACAAATGCAATATTGTGTAACAAATCCTGATAGCCTTTGGTATACAGAGATCGTAAAGCATGACTCCCTGTTAAAATACGGTGTGGAGTTTTTTCGCCTTTCATTAAGTGGTATATTCATCCAACTACCAGTATACTCCCTAGTAGGGAGAATATTACATCATAGGTTAATTATGAACCTTCTTAGCTTCCCATCACAGAGTTCAGTGGGATATGAACAACAGGTTCCAAGTTGGTGGCTCTGGAGAATAAACTCACCATAACGTTTCTTCCCCTGCAAATCTCTTATGGTCTCAACACTATACCAATACCACAACATTTTTTAAAAAACAAGCCTGGCATTCAGGAGAGACAACATTTGATCACTGGTAAGGACAATGTTATTAAAATGAGACAGGGCAGTTTCCATGAATGCGTTAAGATATCCATTCAGACTTGGGACATCCATCCTTGTAGCAATAAGTCCCATTAAATTGCAATCTCGAGGTGAACACGCAGGATGCTGGATGTATAACTCACACTGCTGGATTAACCAGTGGGATCTGATTGATATAACAACCAACTCTGCTCTTGCTGCTTCTACAGGAACCAATCGCGGCACACCTAAAATGGAGTGCAAGATTTTACCTTCTGCACGCTCAAGCCAGTCTACATATCTCTCTGGCACTAGCTCCAGGCCGTTCAGTAATCCAGGCAAAATACTAGAATAATATATAGATAACATCCTCGCTACATTATTGCCTCCTTTTAGTGCAATAAACCTTTTAATTACAACCCACTTCCTCCAAAAGGTGGAGTTAATGTGTCTTTGTAGAAAGGCTTGGCTGGATGGGATTCTATAAAGAAGCCTAGGTACAGGTAGCTATCAACCAACTACACAGATGATGTTGATATATTGTCCAGACACATTTGTTTTGCTCGGTTCGTTTACTGCGCAGTATCAATATGTTTGTTTTAGTTTCATTAATGGACACATGATTCAGCATGGAATAAGAAGCAAGAGCATTTATCGACCACTGCAAACCTATGGGGGTGCGATCTTTCAAAAAAGTATCGTCTGTATAAAGAATCCCTGGCGCTGCTTCTTTTCCTATGCGGGGGGAACGTTTATAATTGATTAAACAATACAAAACCATTATGTACTCTCTCTCACCACATAATTGCCAGCTTTCTACCTCAAATCCTGATGTGTGGTTCCACCCTAAGCCGCCACACTCCAACACAAGGTCCCAGGTCACAACAAGCAGCCGCAACACAGTGTGTTCTCTGCTGTCTCCTACCCCAGACCACCACTTGGCAGATGCATTGATTAATTTGTATAATTGATTTAACCATATTAAACCTTTCTAGGCCGGGAGGATAGCTCAAGGGTAACACGTTTGTCTTAGAAGCAAGACACACAGGTCAAGAGCGGTTTAAATCCTAGTCTCTGGCTAAGAAACTGGACTCCAGTATTAAGCGTGTTATTAAAGATTAATTGATTCATTAATGTATGATCTCTGGCTGATTTGTAGTTTTGAATTTATTTTAATTGTTTCGTATGTATAGGTTGTGATTTTAACACCAGGTTTGGTCTCTCAGAAGCTAATATCATGTTCCACTTCTTATTCGGTCATGGAAAATTGTTATATACATTATAATTTTATAATGTCTGGTATTAAACTATACTTCTATATTCATGACATTGTTTTATTGAGATTCTTTGAATAAACATATTTGAATTGACTGAAAGGAACTGCCCTATTTCTTGCATTTTCAATGTATTTCTATTTATTTGAAGAACTGGGATATCTACTTCAATCTGATGTCCATTTCTGTGGAAGCGGGGAGATGTAGTCAGAAATGACCAGCCCTATGACATTAAGGCAGACATCTCTTCATGTGGAAGGCATGGCGATTTGGGAGATTGGGCTCCACCAGCTGATTGGGAGGAACAGTACAAGAAGGAGGTGTAACAGGTGCAGTCACAGAACAGTTCGCCAAGTCATATGGGAAGAGGTGGTGACAGACTATAGGTTTCTCAGCGTGGTTGTGTGGCAGAAGTGGATAGTGGCAGACATCGAGGAGAGATTACGGAAGCTGATGGCAGGAGGAAGAATTAGAATTAATACAATGAGGCAGATGCTTGACAGGAAAAGTGTGAGGTGGAGTGGTAGTTGGTGTGAGGAGGCAAAAATAGAGATGCAACATGAGGGGGGATTCGAAGAGGCAGATGGAGGGGCGGAGGACGAAGACAAGGGGGAGGATGTTGGGTAGCAGGTGGGACTCGAGGAGCATGTGGTGGAACATGAGGGGCAGATGAAGGACATGAGGGACAGAGGCAGCAGGAATTTGAACACAAGGCAGAAATAGGAAATGCGTAGGAAAGCAAGGATGTGAATGTGGAGGAGGAAGGCAGAAGGCTTTACCCAGAGAAGAATAGGTGAGGGTGGCTAGCAAAGTCAATGCTGTTGGTTCCAATCTTGTGAAAGGGGCAAGACACAGAACATGGTCCTGCCCTATTGCTTTCTACAGCATGCTCATCCTGTGAGTAGCAGTACATCCCCCTGACAAAGAGGAAAATGTAGGCAGGAGAATACACAGTTGTGTGCAGGCTTTGCAAAAATAGTATATGGCAGGACAAAAAGAGAGATAATTATGCATTGGTCAAAACTACAATGCATAACCACATTTAGAAATGGCATGACTTCCAGCAATCACATGACATTCACCTCTCCATGACCATCCTTGTCTTTGGTGGAGACATCTGTCAGCGTAATTTGAGTGAATGCCCTTCCCCATCATGTTGTAGAGTGAAATAGCTTGACAAAGAGGCTCAAACAAATGTAATGTCATCAGACAGAGCTTTTAGGCCTTGGTTGACTCTTCATTCCTCTCTGGTGAAAAGGTAGGGTCTGCCTCATTATGGGAACAACTATTGTGCAGAAGGGAGGCCAAGAACATGATGCTAGGTCTCTGTCTCTCTTCTGTAAGGGGAACACAACAAATATTCTTGTTTAATGCTGCCGTGTAGAAGGCTAAACCCATAGAAATCTCATGTTTGTGGCTCTCGTGTGGTAAAATACATAATTGTTATTTTAAAGAAATTTGATTATATTTGTTCTGTAATATTGGTTCTTTCAGTTTTTTTAGACTGGATTTAAGAAAGTAACATTTAATTATTTTGCTATTTTTGCACCAACAACTGCGTCTTATGTTTTGAAGGCTCAGAATTATCTGCACTGAATCGTCATTCCTAAATCAAGATTTTGGGCCTCATCAGGGGTTGGGTGGTATCCCGGTGCTAATTGCGCCGGATTCCGAGTTGCTTTGGGGAGGTAAATCATCATTCGCATTGGATCCAATTGTACCCAATGGGGTTTCTTGGCATGCATATAGCGCTGAAAACGGACGGAAAATGGTGATTTTTTACCTCCAGCAAAAAGCTGGGGGTAAAACTCCCATTTTCCGCCCAACTCGAGATTGGGTGTAGCAGTAAATGTGTTGGTTATAGCGTTTCCGCTGCATTTTAACGCTCTGCCCAACTTGTGTTGAAGCCCTTTATCAGTTGCTTTTTGGAGTACATGGAATAAACTGTGTCAAAGGTCCTCCATTATGTTGTGGTTGGGATGCGGAATCAGGAGAAACAAATATGAGGTCTTGCAGGATGGGGCGAACTGCCTTAAGTGAGGGGGTGCAACGGGCACCTTTTACCACCTGCCCTGGGAGTGTCGACTGGTCTCTGAACTATGGGAGAAGGTCCTCGATAAACTGTCTAGATGCAAGGCAGCGCAGTACACAAAGATCCCAAGATACTACTACTGCACACTAGTGTGGAATACAATGGGAGCAGATGGGAAATCAAGCTGATCTCAATAGCTGCAATGGTGGTCAAAATGGACTTTGTGGTAAAGTGGGGATCCAGGGAAATGCCCAAGAGGGGGACCTGGAAGATAGGTATAGAATACTGTCGTAATATGGAAGAAATAACACAGCAGAACGAGCATAGGGCTGCCAGGGAAGTGCCTGAAACTATGGCGGAAGTGGGAGGAGGAAATGGAGTAATGCGGGGACCAGGACCGTCCGATGGAGTTCTTGTAAGTAATTTCAGGTGGTTCTTGGTATTATTTCCTCCCCTATTAGTCACAAATTATTGGCCTATCTTGTTTTAATGTTCTACCTCTGCATCAACGAAATCCTTTTTTACTTTTGCCCCTCTCCCTAAAAAAGTACGATTTTATTGTTCTTTAACTAAATTCTATTTTATTTTTCTAACTTTCCCTCGACTAAATCCTATTTAATATATAATATAATATATAATTGCGTTTTCATCATTGTCGTGACAGTCAACAAGAGACTGCTTTCTTAATGCATTTCAATAATTCATTGTTTTGTATTCATTAAATGATACATAATGCAAATTAGCATTTTGGGAGCAATTCACACATTTACATTTATTTATTCATACGTAGTTGTAAAATGGATTTGAATTAATGCACATAAGTGTGAAGCAATATATGTAAATCCATGCTTAATTATGTGGTGAAGACATTCAATTTAATTTGGAAGAGGATTTTTAAAATATGTATGAAATGCATCATGAGTTAATGTTTAATTAATTCATTGCCAAAAATATACATTGGTGTTTTAGAACAAAGATTCAAATATTAAATTACATTTTCAAAAGTGTATCATTTATTCTATAACATGTCCTTTTCCTTAAACATACTGTTTTCGAACTGTGGAGTAAATAAGCGATGCTCTGCTACCCAAATGCATGGTAGTCCTTTTTTTCTTTAACAGGTGCAACCAATAACGATTGAATAGGTATATTTCTTACACAATGTATAATCAAGACAAGTATTTTAGAATAACATCTAATGAGGAAGTTCATTTCAGCGTCGCTAGGAACGTGTCACTTTAAGCATTGATGTACTTCCATGTCTGTCTCATTACGTTGCAGAAATACAATTCATGTACTCCCAGGTCGGGAAAACCACCATAGCCTTCCACAGAACAAAAGAAGAAATGACACTGGACAATGGAATATCCTCATTACAAAACCAATGATGGGCTCAGGTTCGGTATTTCAAAATTATGATGAAAATAAGTGCGTAAAAAGCTGAAAATCAAACAGGAAAACTCAAAAGGCAGGGCTGCATTGAGATTAAATTGCTGCTCGATTCCATTATTAGTATTATTAGTTTGGGGGAACAAGGCAGGCTAATGCACCACTTGATAGACAATGTAATAGTCCTTCCAGTGCTTACTTCATGCAGACACTACACAAGGAAACACAAACAAACAATCCAGCCTGCATAAGTAAACTGAATATAAAGATCAATAACTGTCAACCTGTTTCATCATGTATGCATTTCCATATAAAAAAAAAAAAACAACAGGCAGCTCAAGCAATTGCTAAAAGTGCCAGAAGATCAGGAAAATGCATTCTCACTTATATACAATGCCCCGGGATCGACCCCTGTTGAAAGAAGATATCAACTACATCCCTACCCCACCCCCCACCCCCGGCTCCTATCTCCTTCCCCACGGGCGTTCTTCTTCCCTCTCCCAAGTTGTGCAATCATGGGGTTCTATTTAATAGCAACCTTTCACTGCCACAGTTCATCAATACCACGTTATCAACTGCTAGTATTAACCTCCTCTGCATTAGGAAAATCCATCCTTTTCTTACTAACCACGATACACAAACTCTAATCTCCACTCTTGTGATCAGCACACTAGACTACTGCTGAAGCCTACTCCTTGGCCTTCCTCTCTACTTCTTCCTCCCTCTATACAAAGTCCTCAGCTTTGCTACCCGCACACTCTACAACCTGCCCAGATCTTTTCCGACTTCTGCTTTACAACGACATGCTGGTGGCTCTCTTTTGAAGTTCCTTCTCCTAGTCTACAAAGCTATCAATGGTCTTGCTTTTCAGTATCTGCTTGATTGTATCTCAATTTACTCACCATCTTGTTCCCTCTGATCATCATCTGCACTCAAACCCACTGCCCCACACCATCCCTGTCCCTTTCTCACTTCTGCTTGTTCTTCCTATTCCCCCTTTCACTGGAACCCACTGCCCATGTTAATCTAAACCAGGCTAACTGTGGATCTCTTCAAAACTCAGCGTAAGCTTCATGTACTTGTAAAGAGGGAGCTTCAAGTGCCCTCTCCCCCATCATCCATACCTGACCCCTCCACTGCCTCAAGTTACGCGTAATACTGTAATTGTGTATATTTAATAAGTGCTGCTCTTTAGTTTGAAGCCCTTGTCCCCATAGGGTAAATGTTACCTTTGCAAGTCACTTGTTTTCTTACATAAAATTTGTGACAAATTGGATTCTGCCCTGCAGGAGTACAGGGATAAGTAGAACTTTGCCCTCACAATGCTGTAAACTAGGAGCCAACACAACCATAAGGTATACCAGGCACCGTTAAGAGATATACCTCCTTTGACTTGTGTGGTAATGTGGCCTGTGTGGAAGTGATTCAGTAGCGACCTAAACAGTATAGCATAACAGTCCAAAATAAAGGCAATGTCCAATCAAGGTTTTATAAAAAATAGAGATACTTTATTAAAACACACTGTCTGCAAAATATCTAAACATAAAAACACTGTACAAACCAACCCCTGTGAAAAGAACAGAGCAGATGCAACAGAGAGGAGAATGGATCACTCTAAGCTTGAATACAGGGGTGATAGGCAAATTATACAATAGAAAAATGATGTGTGTTTGGATGAAAAATGTGCACAAGTGACCTAACCAGTATATAAGGCCCAATACTTTATGTTGTGTCTTTAGTGTCTTTGATGGGTCAATGCTGTTGAATCCAGCTTCAAGCAGTGGTGCAAGCAGACCAGGCACAGTTTGGGTATGTTGGATCATGTGGGACCAAGCAACAACGGGTGTTGAACAAATTCCAATGTGGTAGCTCTGTGCTCTGTGCTCTTCAAAGGTGGCTTTCATCGAAGCAGATCAAGGTGTTCATCAGGATCTGTTCGAGGTTCAGTTGGATTGAAACCACTGGTAATGGTTGATGAGTGATGCTTCAGCGGTTTGAGTCAGCAGATGTTGATTGTCAAAATGCTGATCATGTTCCTCTGATGTGCGATTCAGCGAAGGAGCAATTTGAGGGCACGTTATGTCGAGTCACAGCGTAACCCCTGGTTGGAGTTGGCAAATGACTTTCCAGCATTTCGAGTTGGGTCACAGTGTCGAGCAGTGTATTTGACCCCAGGTTACCAGCTCCAGATGCAGGCATTGTAGTTTGAAGGTTCAGAGAAGTGACGAAAACAGCACTGGCGGGATCCCTTAGCAACAAATGCGGCTCAACCTCAGTTTGAATGGCATCAAGACTCCAGAACAGAGAAAGAGCCTTAGCTGATCTGGTCCTCCAGATGCTGTGAGACCCACTTCAGGGTCTCCAGGACAGGGTGGGTCCTCTCAGGGTCTGCTCCCACAGCATTGGGGGATTCCGGTGCAGAGTGACATGTCTTGGTGCACAGTAAGAGTCACCTCCAATGTGCACTGGTAGTGGTTAGGGGGCAGGGCTCTCCTCTGCCATGCACTGCACCTTCTTCACCTCAGTGGTTGAGGACTCTAGAAACTTTAATTTACCAAAAGAGGTCCAATGAATACTTCTCAGGTGTTTTTTCCAGAGTGAATCAAAGAAGTGGTGTGAGACCCCTTATTTTGAAGTGAAGATAAAAGTCCATAGGGGATTGGTCTAAAGCTAGCCTGTCCTAGTGGTCCAATCCCTGTTCTTGAAAGAAGTGGAATTTGTCCTTCTGACATCACAACCAAAGTGCTTTGCTCTAGAGCAAGTGGAGGGTGCAGGAAGGAGAGAGAGAATTGGAGAGAAACACGATGGTGGAATCTTTCCCCAACTGTAAAGAGCTCTCCCTGTCTTCACTAGCCCTGCACCTTTTTCTTCTCAATAGCACCAAAGGACTTAAGAAATGCAGAACCCTGGTGTGAAATTTCTCCCTTTGAATAGATGTGCTCCTTTGATCCTTGGGCCCGGGACATCTACCAGTTGTATGGCTGTCTCTGGGGTATGGTGTTACCTACCCTCACAAAGAGGTCTAAGAAGAGGCATGGTCATTCAGGTACCTGATCTGTCTCCTGTCACTTGGTAGGATCAGCCTGTCTGGCTAGAAAACGCATCACATTCCACGGCTGAGCTTCCTCACAGGAGCTAACACATGTGTGAAGTCAAATTGGAGGTGGCTGCAATGATTATGAGCAGTGCTGTGCCTTATGCCCTAACTCAGGCATGGCTTATATTTAGAGTTTACCCTGCAACCAGCATGAGCTACTTATATCCTCATCGATTTTGTATAGGGTTGCTTATCTTAAATGCAGCCCCTGCAGTGCAGAGACTTGGCTATCATTGCAGCTGTCAAAGGGACATCTATGACCTCTGAACCTGCTCTGTGCCACTGATGGAACAGGCGCCACGGATCAGGATGCTGATGCAGCAGGGCACAGTCCATCCCTGACATACATTTTCTTCAAATAAATACAATTCAAATACAGTGCACATATTTCTGGAAGACAAATCACAAGATGCATAGAGTACCACAGTCCAATCTTCAAAAATCTTTCCTGGAACGGGTTACGGAAACAGCACTTCGAAAAGGAATTAATTGCAGATGTTTTCGTATTAATTAGCATTTATATTTTCTTTGGATTAGCTCCGTTCACATGTTAAGTTTATGCTGACAGAATTTTAGACAGTGTTAACCTTGCACTAGAAAACTCTTATTTTGGAGATGTTTGCAGTAGTGTTAGTTGAGGACAGTGGGTAGGGCACATTAATGCCAAAGTAGGGTAATTTGTTTATCATGTACACCAAGCATGGACCAGGTCCTTCAGCCACTGTCAGCGTTCTTTTCTCTCTCTTCCCTTTTTTACATAGTTGTTCATTCATTTTAGTCCATTTAATTCGAACTCCATTAGTATACTTCTGTCTTTATCTCCTTTCATTCTTGACTTTCACTTTTTCTAGTCTTCACTTCTTCATTCTTTCTTTGAGATTGAAAGAGGGACTAGAAACATAGGTGGAAAGAGAATGACTGCTAATGTCTCTGGGCAAGGAGCTGGGTGTGCTTTGTGGCCTTTGAAACTCCTCAACCACTTGTGACCCAATGGTAGGGTGAGTGGAAGTAGGAATGTGTTTATATAGCGCTTACGCCTAAGTGCTTTACATAGAACATATGCACATACAATATCACCCAACCAAAGTGTGTACTCATTTATCGACAACAGAAGGATGAAAGGCTGAGTTGGTCTTGTTGGGATTCAAACCTGCAGAAATAAGGTTTTGTGCTATTTTTGAGTGAGTGGGTGTTGTCAGAATAGCCTGGTTTACAGGGATCCTCAGAAGGTGATATGCTTTTCATCTAAGCCTACATTGGGCAGCAAATTCCAGATTGCTCTTGACAGAAAGGTGAAGGAAGATCAACTGTGGTTCTTCCATTTAAAGCGTGGAACCATCGCCAGGGCAGTCTTTCTGGATTAAAGCATTGTTCAGCGTTTGTAGTGAACACATTTCCTTGTGGTAGATTCTGGGCCCTACCATGTTAGCCACAAGGGACATGCACATCGTTTTGAAGGTAATCGGATGTTTCATCGGGAGCCTGTTCAGTCATCATGGGGCTGAGTGATATTTTGTTGTAAATAAAAACACACAAGAAGTCTAGCTGCTGTGTTTTGTGTCTCTTTGTAGCCTGTTCAATAAGTAATCTGGGAGACCCTGTTAGAAGATGTTGGTGTAATCTAATCTTTAGACAGTACCAGAGTGATCACTGCTATGGTTCGATGCATAAAGGTCAGGTAAGGCATAATGCACAGGAACTTCAGAAATAAAAGAATATTTTTTTTATGATAGCTTTAACCTGTGATTCAAGCATGAGGTCATTGGCAATCAGCATTATGAGGTTTCTGAACATTGTTTTAGGGCAAGCTGCCCTTTCCTCAGGCCAGAGGATCGGTATGGACATCAGTATAATAATAAGCTTGTGTTAAGTTTCAGTTGCGAATAAGTTCCAAAAGCTTGGTAATGTAGATGTTAAAAAAGAGGTGTGACAGACTGGATTATTGTGGTACGAACTCAAATGTTTGCAAGGAAATGCCTTGAAGGGAGCCATGTGCATTGTTTCACTCTTGTCAGAAGCAATGTAGTCATACAAATCATTTATCAATGCAAATTTTGTCCGGACATTTGAATTTATCTCCAGTGCACTTTCCTCTTCACAAATGTGAACTTTTCACCTGTGGGATGATGAATCTGCTATGCCGATCTACTACTGGAGCGCTTGTGATTAGTTAGATGCCTTGAACAAAGGCACAATGATTAGAGTGCAATATTGTACACCAATGTCATTTATTAAAGCATGGTAATCACATGATGTTTCGGCATCCTTCCTTTCTAAACCGTGCCCACAATTGTGTATGTTGATCCAACACCTGTAAGAAACCCCTCAGAGGAGGGTGAAACACATCAGGTTTTTACCATACCATAGTAAAGAATGTCATACTTTTTCACGAAATGCTGCTTACACTTTTTTGTTTGAATTCCTCGATGTGGATGACTCTTTGAATATGTAGGCTAAGTATTATTTCTGTCTACAACATCTACAATAAACTTTGTTGAATAAGCAACACATGGAACAACACAACGTTTCATCAATACAGTAAATTCAAGTCACAATACTTATATGTCTTCATCTTCAGTAAATATAAATATATATATATATTCAGAAGAAAAGAGAGGAGAGAGGGAAGACTGCACTCTCCGCGGATCGGATGGCAGAGTCCAAAACGAAAAAAAGCGCAGCTCACACGTGGAAGGTCATAACAAAATTTAATGAAACAAACACAAAAGTGTGTAAAAAACAGGGCTGGGAAAGCAGCAGAAACAGAGGCAGGACGCCCGTAGGCATGACCTGCAGACAACGCGTTTCACGCTCAACTGAGCGCTTGGTCACGTAAAGGAAAAAAGGACCAAAGCATAGTTATAAAATCATGTAGTCCTTTCACTGTGTCAATGGAACGAAGGGTGCATGGAGGCATGGATTCAATGGCAGCCATATTGTAATGGGCGGGCAGAAATCAACCCATACTGGAGTCAAAAAAGAAATGCAGGATGAGCAAAGTAAGCCAAAAAATAAAGTGCCAAGTGCACAGAATATAAAGGCAGCCCTTAAATAATAAGGGAGACGACCGAAAGAATGGGCTAAGCCACATGAACCAAACCGAATGCACCCCAAGTTTCACTGTGAATTCCTGGTCGAAAAGGACAATTACACACACAATAAGTACATAGTGCACTGAAAAGGTTAGATGAGGGTTGCACATAGAGTAGAATAAAATACATGGATGGTATAAAAAAAGCCCACAATGGGTCAAATCTATGTCAGGATAAAAACAGCAGATTCATGTATACAAAAGTTAAAACCCAGGCGGTATGTCATACTGGGACTAGATATGGAAGGCATAAAGTGCAAGTGCAAGCCAGAATTAGCAGCATGAGCTTGTGCAAATAAGCAGAACCAGAATAGCAGCATAAACATGTGCAAAAATTGCAAAATGCATCTCTTAACAGTACAGTACATGAAAAAGCAACATGTGCAAATAAGCAAAGCTAAAATAGCAACAGCTACATTTGCAAAGTAGGTAAAATACAACTCTACCCTATACAGTACATACATGATAACTGGAGATAACAGCAAAGGTCAACCTGACCGAACAACCGAAAACGAAATGGCAATCTCATAGGTACAACCCAAAATTTCAAAAAATGTGCAGGAGCTGAGGTACACTGTCAATGAAATTCGACCAAAATAATCACAATAAAGGGAATGAAATAATGAATAAACATTTTAAAAACCAAGGATTACCGGTAATATTTTAAAATTAAGCTGATTTCCTAGAAGGTCGTGACTTCAGCAGCTGAAAAGTGAGACCAATGGCGGTCTCAAACAAATTGAACTAGTAAAGCCACCAATGAAATAAGGTGAAAAATAGTAATACTTGATGGCCAAGGATAGAACAGTGAATAAACATTTTAAAAGTAGAAGGGGAAAGAACAACTCAAAACAGGCAGTGGAATCAGATATGAAATATCAAGAAAAAGGGGGAAGGCAGACCCATGTAGGTATATATATATATTCAATGAAAAAATAATAGTTAAGGTGTAGTTAAGGTGATCGGATTTAACACAACAAAACCCTTGAAATTCAGTAGATGTGGGAAGACATGAAAATCTTCACTTAGCGTGCTCCTGTTGATGTCCCCATTAATGCCATTTTGTATGTCATTGTGGGTCCCTTCTCTTTTAATATTTATGAGCTCATGGGCTTTGCAACGGGTGCCGCCGAGTTAAGATGTCATGACTTCCCACATCCAATAACTTTCAATGTTGCGTTAAATATGATCACCTGCACCTTAACTAATATTTTTTCAGTGAATTTCAAGGGTTTTGTTATTTGCATTTTCATTTGCATTTGCATTTTTTTTTTTATATAGCGCTACAAACCCTCAGGCACCTGAGCGCTGCTTATTATTACTCACGGTGTGTGGTGCTCATTTATCGACCTCGGAAGGATGAAAGGCTGAGTTTGGCCCTGCCGGGATTCAAAACTTCCTACGTGGGCAGGATCTGCATGGATGTCAAAGCGAGCGATCTACTCACTTGTTAATGACTCCAATCAAGCATTCCCACTAAGTCAGTGCATGGTCTGGGATTGCTCAAGGGAAACCCTTATTTATATATTTTTATGACAAGTTATGATCTGGATGATGAACCCTTGTATAACGCCGCTCTCTTAGAATCCCCCTGACCCCACTGAGCCAAGAAGTAGGTTTGTTTTGCAAATTAAAAAAAAAGTTTATTTGAAAAATTAAACAATAGAGATATATCACACTTTTATAATACATTAATATTGATAGCACACTTGTGAATATGAGCAGTAATCAGCAATAGGTAATCCTACAGTAGCACAGTTCTTGGTTACTTATGAATAAGAACAGAGGACTAAGGTAGCAAAGAATGCTTCATATGGTGCAAGGAAATGCAAGGTGGGACAGAATGCAACACAGAAATAATGTGATATGATTTCAACAAGAGATAATGTGATCGCTTTGTCTTTTGACAATTCACTCCCCCCCTTTATGCAATATAAGGAAATGGAAGGAGAGCACACAGTCTTCAAGCATACCAACAAAAATGCAATACAAAGTTCAAATTCCCCCCCAGCAAGCTGAGAGCACCAGGGATGATTTTTGAACACAGGCCCAAAATACTTTAATGTGGTGGCAATGAAGTGAAAAATATGCTAAAAATGCTTTTAATTCCCTCTAGAGGTTCAGGGTGAGTGAGAGTGAGAGGGTGAGTGAGAGATACTTTAAATCAGTTCAGGCCAGCCCTATCAATGATTCAGGGATGGTTATCAGGTTGAAAACGGAATTCCATAATGGAAGCAAAAGACAAATATTTTTACACGTGGCTGAAATGAAACAAAATGTCAAATCGCGGAAATTTAGTCGCGTGCCTCAAGCGCAATTCCGAAGGAACTATAAGGAGTAGCAAGTCGGTTTAGAGCTTGCTGGAAAGCTTAGAATCTCAGCTTTAAAAGCTTCTATCACAAACGGTTCAAGAGATACGGACGATTTCGTGAAGGTAGATTTTCAGAAATGAAATAATGATTCAAAATGGCAAAATTACACTTTTACAGGTTGAAAATCGGAGAGGGGACACACGATTCTATGATGCAGTTCGGGACAGGTTCAAATGTTTTGAATCAGATTAATTTAAGCTAAGAGATGGGTTCTGCACAGTTCTAGCTGGGTACTCACTCCTAAGTTTGGAAGGAATGGGCCTCGTCACGGATCTGGTCAACAGGATTAACTGGACTTCTGGGCGGTTTCTGGTACTGGTTCTCTGGTTCTGGATCTCTGGTCTGGATCTCTGGTTCTGCTCACAGCGATCTGGTCTGGGTCAGGTCTGTGGTTCTGGATACAGCTCTGCTTTCTGGGTGTTTCTGGCACAGGGTTCTAGGCCAGATTCCGACAGCTCAGCCTGGCTGTTTGAATAATTTGCAAATGATTTTGAGGCCTGCTGAAAAAGGATTCAGCTTGTGGATTCAGGCCTCTCTGCAACAAGTTATGGAGTCTGGATTCAAAGTTCTGGTCTCTGGAGATTGATGGATTTGAAGTCTGGAGTCTCCCGGCAAAGCGTCCCGCAAGAAAGTGGAAAGTGAATGAATCCCTACCTGTCCTGCATAGTCTCATTTTATGTGTTTTGAAAGTGGGTGGGTTGGCTCATTCTGCATGCCCAACCCTCTCAACTTATCATTGGCCAATTCCTCCTCTATCCCTTGATTGGGGAACTGAGTTGTGTGTCAGAGTGATGAGGTAGGTGTATGGGTCAGAGGGTCCACCCCTTGTCAAATTGCACACAAATCTATATTTGATCCAAATACACATTTATCTATGTACCATTTTTCTAATATTATATGTCCAGTTAACATATTTTCTGTAGCACCAAACCATCTGATCCCTGTCTTTGTAAGATGTCGTGTCCACTTTTGACAGAATTCTGCCCTTTTCATCCAGATAACGACCTCTAAACTTTTCCAGATTTTACACAAATGTGCACAAGGGATATGGGTTTCAGATGATAAAGTGTCAGATTTTTAACATGCTGTAACGCTCACCTGATTCCCGTAGAGGCGCCGGTCTTGACTGGGCGTATACCGTATCTTCAAAGGTGATGTGTAACACACGGCTGGCTCTTTGGGCTGGACCTCTGTGCACTGTATGTCTGGCTTGAAGGGTAAGATGTCTGCAGATAGAAAATGTGGGATTAATGAACTGGGTTATTGAATGTCTCTCTCTTCTTCCCTTTCTCTTCTCCTGTAGAACCCCAAAGGTTAACACTCTCACCTTAGGTAAGTGAACGCCGTGCTCTCCATCTGCCTCGAGGCAGGGTGCTGTAACCAGTTTCTTCACTGGATAAGGGAAGCAGGCCTCTTGACTTCAGAGGACTGCTGTCTGTCGTTTACTGCACGAACGGTAAGTTTCGAGTAATTCTAATGTCTTTAAAGTCTTTAGTAATGATGTCTCTTGTTTTGCAGGCTTCCGGCGATGGCGGATGGCGGGCTGAAGTGAGTTGAAGATGGAGCCCGTGTGATGAATAGAAGCGCCTGGAAGCACGTAAGTAAGCGCTTGTTGCCTGCTTCACGATGCGCTCTAACTGTCTTTTTATTTTGCAGGTACAAGTTCGGGGCGGCTGCAGTGTGCCGGAATACCCACTGGGTTAGATGTGGAAAGGGGTAATGGCACGTGAGTATTAAAGTTCCCCAATGTCTTTAAACGCACCTTGTTTTGTCTTTCAGATGCGGGATGCAGCGCCGAAGGCCTCCGGAGCGTGCGAAGAGTTGGTAAGCTTTTGTCTTTCAGATGCCGGAATGCAGTGTGAAGACTTCCGGAGCGCACGAAGAGTAGGTAAGCCTTTGTCTTTCAGATGCCGGAAAGCAGCGCAAGGCGTTGGTGACAGCCGATGGACCAGGTAAGTGAAGAGCTGTCACTGAAGACCGTAATGCTAACCTGTTCTTTCATGTCTTTATAGGTGTTGCTGAAGACTGGATTCAGAATGGTAAGCCTTTTTCCTTAGGCCCAGGATCAGATGCAGAAGACACGATGAGCGTTCTGCTGCTGAGGATGCAGAATAATGCAAAACAAGATTCATCCATCGGGTGTGGTTTAAATAGCCTCCTGTAGTGCTTAGGTGTCTCCTTCCACAGCCACGCCTAGGTAAGAAAAGAGTTCCTGCTTTCCAGAAGAGTTCCAGTGTTCTGAATCTAGGGAGTGGCTCCTGTCCCACCCAACAGGAAAAGTAGTTCCAAACAGAGACTCAACTGGCAGGCAAGTAAGCAGCATGGTCTGCTGCAGGTAAGTCCACCCAAGCATTATGAGCCCGGCGCTTCCAGCGCTGGGACTGGGCATGTTTATGAGCCTGGTGCCACTGGCGCCAGGACTGGGTCCAAAAGGTCCCAATTGGGACTGGTTGGCACTCGGAACCTGGGTTATGGATCTGCTTCCAAGGGAGTTGGGAAAACCCTGACCTTTTGGAAGCAGAGATCATGACACATGCATAAATTTGGAGTAACAACCTTATTTTCTGTTACTACTCCCCAGAACATACCACAGAGTCCTGACACCTCTTAAAATGTGCACTGAAAAATCACAAGAATGATGATATTATTTATATAATGTTTATATAATGTTTACAAGTCCGCACTATGAATTATCGATCTTTTTAAAATTATGCTCTGGCCCCAAAGGGGTGTGGTTTTCCAAAGCACATGGTGGAATTTCTGGTTTGTCCACTTCCCCCAACTCAGCTTGCTCACAGATGCAGCGTCCCTCCCATTTCCTTCCAAGAGGAAGCCATTTACGACCCCCCTAATTTAACATTTGCCTGGGCCAAGGAAGGCCCATTGTTCAGTTTCCTGCAGTCCCCAGGTGCCACTCCCCTAATTCAATCAGAGATGTGTCATCTCCTTTTGGCAGGGGCAGCAGAATGCAGCCAGGCCTGGGAACACAGCTGCTGATCAAGTTTCAACTCCTGTATGGGGTAGTTGTCAGGCAGAATTCAATCTCTATAAGCCAGGCTTCAGCTAAATGTCACTTTGGTTTCCAGTTTTCTACATCCAAACCAAACTTGCAATTTTTACACATGCAGCTAGAACACTGATTCTAAGTTCAAAACTATGACATTTAAACAATTGCAACCTACGTGACACTCAAAAGTAGGTCACTCATTTATTCTAAACATTTCGATTTTAGTGGCTTTAAACCCAAATTCACTTAAGCTGCTGACATCCCCAGCTATTTTCAATACATACATTAGACAATTACTTCCTTCCCGTCATTTCAGAATATAGTTTTACATTGTATCCACCTCTTAGCAAGTCTTTCTTTGGCCTGGTTTGGGTTCATTTGTTCAGTTTTAAGTGTCTGGTGGTTTTAAAACGCCGGCTTTCTGGTAGTGGTGAGCACCAGTATTGCACCCATTTTTGACATTAATAACAACAGATTTTGAACAGCACCAGATTCCTTAGCACTGATTTTGCTCATGGCGCTTCTGGCCCCTCACGCTCACACTAGTGGGTGGCAGATCAGGTGACCGTTTTGGTGTGCGCACAAACTGCGTGGTTTTCCTGGATTTTGGCGCAAATGTGGGTTTTTCCGCCATCTTGGATTTTCTAAGCCCACAGCACCAAATGTTGTAGCATAATAACTTGAACGTGGGTCAAGACACCCAACAAGCCCCCCCGCCCGACTGCACTTTGATTTAGAGTCGAGGGGGAGTTGGGTGCAAAGGATGTTTTGATCCACGCGCTGGGATGTCCGCATCATCTTCTTCCAATTCCGCAGATGGCACAGTTCAGCATCTTTTCCTCCATCCGGTTGGATCGATCGGTTCTCCTCGCTTGTCCTGATGGGAATATTGGGCGCGACCCCGGGCCCCTCGGACCTTTGCTCCCGGTCCCCGGGTCGTTCTCCTTGGTCAGTCTCCATGGTTTCATCTCTCTTAGGGTGATAAAGCAAAGCAGCAATACACATTCCTAGACATTTTTCCACCACTATTAATGGTGTGGTGAACATATACATTTTATACATCCGGATACATTTCGCAGTCTTATTTTAAAAAACAAGATATAACAGGAAACATTTTCATACCAGAATCATGATATTTTAGAGAATATATGCAGGATATTTTAGGGTTGGAACTGAATTACTCTGGAGCGGCCCCCTCTGGGATTCCAGAGGATTCCTCCAGTTGCTGCAGAGTGTGCCTGGGATGGCAACACTTTAGCTGATTTATATGTACCCACTTGTCTTCCCCTTCCGCCAGTCTACCTTTGGGGATGCGGATCTTATAAGCTACTGGGGAGATCTTGTCTACAATTTCAAACGGTCCCTTCCAGGTAGGCAAACATTTTCGCTGTTTGGCCTTGTTCCTTTGGAAATTGTATAGATAGAGCCGGTCTCCCACATTATATACTTTCCTGGAAGTTTTCAAATCGTAATGGGTCTTCATACTATCAGCTGATCTTCCCAGATTTCGCTGAGCATAGGGAAAAGCATGTTGGAGGTGTTTCCTCAAATTCTCCACTTACTCATGAGTTGTGGAGGCATTGATCAACGTCTGCTCTTGGGTCCTGTAGAGCAAATGCTGGGGAAGCACCATCTTGCATCCAGTCATCAGCTCAAACAGTGACATTTTAGTTGCAGATGAAGGGGTAGATCTGATGGCCATTAGTACCAGAGGTAATCGGATATCCCAACTTGGCCCAGAATCTGCCACAAACTTTTTTAATATGCTCACAATGGTCCGGTTGTAGCATTCTACTGACCCAGAAGAAGCTGGCCGGTAAGCTATATGTAACTTCCTTTTGACCCCCAGTATCTCCCACATCTTTGTCATTACCTCGCTGGTGAAATGGCTACCTCTGTCTGACTCAATCCTTTGAGGTAGACCAAAACGGGAAAAGATGTGGTTAATCATCAGGGCAGCTGCTGTTTCTGTCTTGCAGTTTGGGGCCGGGAGACATTCCACCCATTTGGTAAACAAGCATGTGACCGTCAACATGTACTTGTTTCCCCTAGACGAGCGAATCACAGGGCCTACAAAGTCGATTTGCAAATCTGACCATGGCAGTGTCATCCCCCTCTTTTGGAGAGGCGCACGGTGTGTGAGGGATGATGGCTGAAATTGTGCACACACCAGACACCCCTTCAAGTATTGGTCGAGGTCCTGCCCCATGTGTGGCCAGTATGCAACCTCTCTTAAGATTTCCAGTGTTGTGTGAAACCCCCTATGACCGGCTGTGGCCGCATCGTGGCCGTGACTTAACATCAGGCTTTGGAATGAGGTAGGGACCACCCACTGATCATGGCCAGCTTGGGATTTCCTTACCAACAAACCATCTTGGATTCGGAACATCAACACTCTAAGGTCCTCCATCCCAATGTAATCGGTATCCGTCAGGGGAAAGTTCTCAGGGACCTCAATGTGTTGGTAAAACTTACCAATTATTGGATCCTCCTTCTGAGCCGTAATTAAATCAGCATCAGGGGTCTCCTTACTCCATTGTGCAGTTGAAAGATCATTGTGAGCATTTGTCTGGGACCTAGTGATAGCCGTCACCTGGATTTCCCCCAGCAGGGACTCAATCTCTATCAGATCCCCTTGGATGGCCCCGGCTTTGGCCAGCTGATCAGCTAAGTCATTTCCAGTTTTGTCTGGTCCCTCTACTTTGGAATGACTCTTGATCTTTTTCCAGTAGATGGTCATCCCATTCGATGTGACCAGATCATCAATGTTTTGGATCAACTTCCCATGTTTCAAGGGTTTGTTGTTAGCACATAGCATGCCTCTGGTTTTCCAATTGACCAGGTGCTCCACAAACCCGTTCCGTACATAATCCGAATCTGTGATTATGACCAGTTCGTGCAGTTGATGTTGGACAGCAGTGAGGATGGCTTGATGCACAGCCATCAACTCTGCTACTTGACTACTTCGGGGACTGATTTTGTACCCAGCGGAGGGTTCTGGAGACTCATTCACCCATGCATTCCCTACGCCGGCCACCAGTTCTTTTTCCCCGTTGTTTTCAACATGGTGGTTTTGGACATTGGGAGAGAAGAGATTTGGGCAGAATTCTGTGGAGAGTCATGAGAATCTGCAAGAAAAAGTTGGCAACTTGAAATAGTTTTGGGTTCCCCTGGTTCCGGTTATGGGCCGCCCCACCCCCCCCCCTTTTTGAAGGCAGTCATCAGGATGGGTTTGACCCATGGGATTTTGGTATTGTTGGTTCTCGGATAGAATGATGGGCGGCGACAGCTCAATCCCCACATCTACCCAGTCTATTGATGCGGTTTTGGGTTCCCCTGGTTCTGGTTCTGGGCCGCCCCCCCTTTTTGGAGGCAGTCACCAGGATGGGTTTGTACCAGGGGTTTTCGGTCTTGTTGGTTCTGGGATAGAATGATGGGCGGCGACAGCTCAATCCCCACATCTACCCAGTCTGGGTTGGAATCCCTTGGGACCCATTTTTCCTTGGGAGGAGTTCCCCCATCTCTGAAGGAGAAGATCCTTTTCCCAGGATCCTCTGAGGATCCCTCGCCCTCAAATTGGAAGATCTGTACCTCCTCCACAAAGTGGGTCTGTTTGGGTACTTTGTTTCTCCTACCCCCCTCTGCTCCTTGGGAGGCAGACTTTCAGGGGCAGGAGATTTTGTTTCCGGTTCCTGGGCTTCCAGGGGCTGTTTACAAGTGGGGAAGGCAGCTTCCTCCCAGGCTTGACACCCCACTTCCTCTTGTGCCTCCTCCCTGGGAACCAGTGGGTTATCGGGGTGCTGCCCCTGTCATTGTTCTGGACACCAGGCCCAGAGTTTGGGGAATTCTGCGGTGGCATGCTCATCTGAGGGTTCTGTTGAGCCCTCAGTATGTGACCCAGATCCCGTGCCATATTTTGTACCTGCCGCTCAAGTTGTGAAACCCGCTCAGGCTGATACGGGGTTCTGTTTTCTCCCCTGGGCTGATCCCGGGAAGGGTAGCTATCCCTTATCTGGTAATACCCTGGGTTGGGAAGATTTGGGTACCCCTCCACCCTTGGCCTCCGCTCTCCCGGATTAGGTTGTCTGGGCTCAGGGAATCAGGGAAAGAAGGATGGATGGTTTTGGGGTTGGAAATTGGGTGGATACCTGGGAAAAAAGTTCTGCCCAGTGTTTGGGGAATTTCTGCCCTCCTGTGGGAAGTTAGGAGGGAAGTTCCCTGGGTCAGGTGCTTGGCTGGATCCCCCCCCTTTGGGCTGGAAGAGTCCACACATAACCCAGGATTGGTCTGTTTTCCTTGCAGCGGGAACTTACATAGTCAGGGGAGCGAGGGACCCCATTTGTGGGATTACCTCCTTGACTCCCGGTCTGTGACTGGCCCGAGGGCCTTCTGGGCTGTGAATTGTTCGGTGCAGGCAGGTTTTTAGGCCCCCCCATCTCCAAATCTAAAACGGGGGCAACCTTTACCTCTGCCACCTTGGCAGCAGCAGGGGTGCTGTTGGTCTTAGGGTTTTTGGGCTGATTCTTATTTTCCACCGGTTTCTGCACCTCATAGATGCAGGTGGCTTGCTCAATGACCCAGTCTAAAGATCTTTTCTCGTGAAAATCTCTCACGAGCTGGGTCATTATGTATTTGGGGAGTGCATGGAAAAATGTGTTGATTAACTCTCTGCCGTCCGTGCGCACCCTTCTGGTGGTCTGCGCAAAGGCACGCTTCAATTCTTGCACAAATTCTTGTGGGGACTGATCCTCCCCACATTGCAAATTGTAGGCTGCCTTGCGAGCCTCTTGGGGATTCCGGTGAACAGAAAAATGTTTCAAGATGGCCGTCCTATATGTGGACCATCTTGAATGGTTTTGGTTCTCCAGCCCCGCAAAGAAACTGGAGTATTCTGGGGAGAATGTCCATTTGACATACTGAATGCAGCTATTGCTGTCCTTCAAATGGAAAGTCTCCATCATTTGCTCATAGAGCTCCAAGTGTTCCCAAACAGAATACTTGGCGTTCTTGTGATAAGGCGTGATGACACTCCTGATTGCCTTGATCTGCTTTAAGGGGTCCTTAAGCAAGGCCCTTTTTGCCTTATTGGCCTTTTTAGTTAGGTTAACCCTGGTCCATTCATCCTCTGACTCAGAAGCACTGCTCCCAGAGGTTCCCGTCTGATCTTCCAGGCTCTCCCGGATTCTGCGAACCTGGGAATGGCTGGCAGAATGTGGGGACCTGGTCTCCTGTGTCCTGGGCCGCTCAGAGGAGTCTTCAGATCCCTCCTTGCTGCCAGGATTTGATGGGTACCCCCCCACTGACCTAACTGGGCAGAGGTTTTCAGGATGCCCTTAGTGGGCCTGCTCTCCTGGGGTTCCCCACTAAATTGCACTGTGCTTAGGTGCCCATACCCGGATGCCCGCCCATCCATTCCTGGGAGGTACTGGCCTATGAACCCCATACCTTTGGCTGTATAGTAATCTGCCCTCCCTGTGGCCCTGTGCTCATGTGCGCCAGGGGACATGGGGGTGGCAGAGTCCAAGGACTGGGAGAGATGAAGGCCTCTAGTACTAGGGCTCCTGAGGTTATGCTCAGGTGTTTCCCTTTCCCAGCAAACTTCATCTCTATCAGCCCCTGCTCCCTGTTGCAATGCAAGAGTCTGCGCTTTCAGTTCCTCAGTTTAGGCCTTACTAGACTCTATCAGTCTCTCCTGCATGGCTACCTGTTGCTGGAGCCTATCATTGTGCTGACAGAGAGCCTCATTTTCTCTCTGCGCTTCCTGGTTGGTTCTGGAATACTGGGCCAGTCTTTGCTGCAGGAGGGTTACCTCCTGAGTCCCATCCCTACTGGCCTGCTCCTTTCTTGCCAGAGCATCTTCCACCCTCCTGGTGTGCTCTAACAAGTTCTGATGCTCTTTTTGGAGGTCACCCAGCCCCTGGAGGGCCAGGTGATTGCCTTCAATATTTTCTTTTAATTGGCAGACTTCCTGGCCTAAGGTGTCCCTTTCCTGACTAAGAGCCTGCATCTGTGCCGCCAGGTCGTCCCTCTGCCTTTGAAAGGGACCAGCTTTCTGGCGTTCTTGTTCAAACTCTGCCTGGGTATCCAGGTCTTTCAAAATCAGTTTATTGCTCTCTGTCTTCTCCCTATTGTAAGTGACTCCAATCAAGCAATCCCACTAAGTCAGTGCCTTGTCTGGGATGCCCAAGGGAAGCCCTTATTTATATATTTTTATGGCAAGTTCTAATCTGGATGATGAACCCTTGTATAACATTGTTTTGATGGCATCCTTACAGTAGAGTGGTGATGTGGAACCCCCCACAAGAAGGTTGTATCTTTAGAGTGGTCTTGTGCCCATGATTTTAGCAACTTTTTGACATTAAAAAAAACAGATTTTGGACAGAACCACCTTTCTTTGCACTGGTGGGTGGCCGATTAGGTGACCATTTTGGTGTGCACAAACTGCGCAGTTCTCTTGGATTCTGGCGTGAATGTGGGCAGCGACAGCTCATCCCCACATCCACCCAGTCTATTGATTTAGTTTGTTCTGGGATAGAATAATGGGCGGCGACAGCTCATCCCCACATCTACCCAGTCTATTGATTCAACATGGGTCAAAACCCTTGACACTATCTAGGTGGCTTTGCAAGGTGACTACCTGCTCTGTGCATGCCCTATTGAAGTCCAGTTGTTGCTCCAGCTTTTTCTGGCTCTGCAGTAGGGCATCCAAACCTTCTTGGTACTCCTTCTGCAAGGCCAGAAATCTGTTATCCTGGTCGAACTTTTCCTGTTGCAGGATATCCATTTCCTCCTTTATTTTAATAATATACTGCCTACTATCATTTTCTGACTCCTGGCTCCTCTGCAGCCTCTGCTCAGAAGAGACCAGGTCAGATTGGGCCTTCTCTAATGCCATCAGTTGCCTATTTGCCAGATCTTGGCTTTCAGCACATTTGTCCTGTATGGCTCCCATATGTAAATATAAATATGCCGCTACCCTGGCAATCTTGTTGTGCTCATCCTTGGCCTTAGGGGCCATATATAGTTCACTCAGGGCCACATGTAAGAGACCCTGATCTCTCCATGTATCTGACCCTGTTTCAGTGATCTGGGGTGCGATTGCCTGCAACCAGACCGCCTGGTCCTGATGAGCCCACTCACCTCTCACAAATAGCTTATGTAAGAGGTGTTCTCTGGCTATTTTGATATCTACCAAGGTCGTCATTCTGGAACTTGATTTCCTTCCTGATTTACAGAAGTTTGCATTTTATTTTGCAAAACAGACCGTTTCCTTAGAGCGTTCCTTTGGGGGGTGTTTTTACAGTGTAACACGGCGTGGTGATCCAACAGAATTTATATATTCTGTCAGTTAGCACACTGTATTAATCTGCACAAGTGATAGATCTAGTCCAGAATCCCGGACGAGCCCCCACTCTGTTAATGACTCCAATCAAGCATTCCCACTAAGTCAGTGCCTGGTCTGGGATTGCTCAAGGGAAGCCCTTATTTATATATTTTTATGACAAGCTATAATCTGGATGATGAACCCTTGTATAACGCCCCTCTCTTAGAATCCCCCTGACCCCACTGAGCCAAGAAGTAGGTTTGTTTTGCAAATTAAAAAAAAAAAGTTTATTTGATAAATTAAACAATAGAGATATATCACACTTTTATAATAAATTAATATTGATAGCACACTTGTGAATATGAGTAGTAATCAGCAATAGGTAGTCCTACAGTAGCACAGTTCTTGGTTACTTATGGATAAGAACAGAGGACTAAGGTAGCAAAGAATGCTTCATATGGTTCAAGGAAATGCAAGGTGGGACAGACTGCAACACAGAAATAATTTGATATGATTTCAACAAGAGATAATGTGATTGCTTTTTCTTTTGACAATTCACTCTCCCCCGTTATGCAATATAAGGAAATGGAAGGAGAGCACACAGTCTTCAAGAATACCAACAAAAATGCAATACAAAGTTCCAATTCCCCCCAGCAAGCTGAGAGCACCAGGGATGATTTTTAAACACAGGCCCAAAATAATTTAATGTGGTGACATTGAAGTGAAAAATATCCTAAAAATGCTTTTAATTCCCTCTAGAGGTTCAGGGTGAGTGAGAGATACTTTAAATCAGTCCCAGTTCAGGGATGGTTATCAGGTTGAAAATGGAATTCTGTAATGGAAGCAAAAGACAAATATTTTTACACGTGGCTGAAATGAAACATATGGGAGTCCCGAGGAGAGTCCCAGTCTACCCCAGTCTCTGTGTGAGAGAGGAGCTGCAGCGACGTACGGACTGTTTGTTTGTTTCTTTTCCTTGGCCTGCTGTTGCTTTAACGGAGATTCCTCCCTCTGGGTGACTCCACCTCAAAAGGTGTACGCGTGTGCGGAGCGCCGCGCGGAGTCCCGAGGAGAGTCCCAGTCTACCCCAGTCTCTGTGTGAGAGAGGAGCTGCAGCGACATACTGACTGTTTGCTTGTTTCTTTTCCTTGGCCTGCTGTTGCTTTAACGGAGATTCCTCCCTCTGGGTGACTCCACCTTAAAAGGTGTACGCGTGCGCGGAGCGCCGCGCGGAGTCCCGAGGAGAGTCCCAGTCTACCCAAGTCCACCCTAGCCCCACGGCCCCTAGGCGAACCACTAGCAAGTGGAAATACCAACTAAGTCACATGATGAGTCCGCAAACGCGGCTAAAGCAGAAAATCAGACTGGAGTCTGAACGGTTGGATTCCCCTTCTCAAGCGCCGTTGTTCAACTCTAACTCAAACACAGCGGTATCGAGTTAAGTAGATGAGGTAAGATCTGGTTCCTTAATCGTATCACCTCAGTCTCAAATGACACAATCTGAACTTGTGCTTCCCGTAATGTCAGCACTCAATACGACATCTTTACTCACTATGACTAAAATTGTCATTGATGATGAACAACTCCTCGCTCGCTGTGGATTAAACCCGATTCCGGGTGTGGGTTTAAGATGAACTCTTTCATTTCCATGTGCGTCGGGCCTGATAACATCATCAGAAGCCGCCTTAAATTGTGCCGCTTATAGCAAATATGCACGTGCTTATGAAGGCTCAGACGCCGCAGATAAAATATCACCATCTACACACTGCTTAAAATGTGAACCTACACAAGTTTGGGCCTTACCCTTATCAATCGCACCACTGATAAGGAACTTAGAAATGACCTTGGAGACAAACGTGATTGAAGTAAACACCTCCGTGTTTCAGTCTCCCTTGATGTAACTGACTCGGAGCTTTTGCAAATCCAAGTGCCCACCACTAATTTGAAGGAAGCTAATTTCATATTTCTACCTCCAATAAAACAACACAGTCTGCAGGTTGACAACAACTTGCAATCCAGTGTGCCACAAAACAGACAACAAATAAATGAAATATCGTTGCCAAACTTGGCACTTGCTACAGTTCAGCAGCCAGGCACTTGCCATCAAACAACGACAAAATTTCAAGGCTCACCTGTAATAAGTACTACTGGTATAGATGTTCATAGAGAGAGTCTTACAAAGCCCAACTTATCACGCCACTGCGCAAATACAAATATGAGCAGTTGTGGGCGAACACCCCGAGCGTGAACGCCGCATCAATCTTCTACCCCTACTTTATCTCAGTTTCATCAAATAAAAACTGGAAATAAATCTTCTCAAAGAGTCCTTGATCTAGCAGGACACGAAGCTTGTTTAACCGAGCGATTAACTGCGGACTATAACTCCACCAAAGAAAAGCTTATACAAAGCTTTGGAGAGTCTCCTGTTAATAAACTCACTAATGCAGCGTCGGGTCATTGCATCACTAACGAATCAGCCTGTCAGCCTAAATGCGGTTTTCCCGTGTCAAATATCAGTCGGCAAAGCCCAGAAAACCATTACATCACCTGTGATGATGATATTGCGTTATACGCATCGGAAACTGTGAGCACAAAAGGCACGCAAAAAGAACTTGTGGAAAACGAGCTGCGGCCGCAACGAGATACGAGACGAGAGGCAGTGAAAGACCAAATACATGAATCAAGGCCATCACATCAATATGCAACTTCTGAACATGAACAAATAAATAAATCAAACCTTTCAGTTGCAGCACGCATTCAAATTCATAACAATGTTTTGGCCGCCACCTCGTTGGCTCTCATTCCTTTTGTACGAAAGCTTAAATGAGTCCATAAAAGATCAGGGCGCCCAAATTAGTCATCTCATTTCAAAAGTGGATACAGTAGAACATCTCAATAGTGCACTGACGCAAAGATTGGAAAAAGAGGCAGAGACGTCTTCACAATGGCAATATCGCCTGGGTGATCTCTTGACAAGCACCCACGCTGGCAATTCTACTCTAATGGCAGCGACGTTAGAATGTATGAAATGGGTAAGGCATAATACCCAGGCCAATAGAGAACAACATGTTAAGCAGCAAAGCGGCACAGCTGCCGGAAGTAAAATTCACATTCCTCTGAAAATTGCTGTGCCTGTACCAGAATTGAGCCAACCTTCCCGGCAGGCTGTCCAGTCTAAATATTCGATCGATGGTGTGGAAAGTGTCGGAATTCTACAAACTGTAGCACAGTCAAAAGATCCTAAGAGAGCGTCTACAGCCTCTTCATCCTGTCCACACAAATGCACTGGTGGGAGCTGTGTAAAGATCTCAATTCCCCCAACAGAACCAACGCAAACACTTCAGGCACTTGGCAATGTCCAAACGGCTTCAGCTTCTACCCAAGCCAATCAAGTGGCCAGCAAACCAATACTTGTGCCTGAGGCTCTTAGTACGGCATCAGCTATAGCTTCAATTTCTGTAGTTGGGTCAAAAAACTCCTTTGGTATATTTAAAGGCTCGGCTAAGAACTTTCCAGCTGGAAACACAAAGGCAATAAAATTGACTACAAAAAAAAAACAAGAGCTGACCCTAAAAACACAGTGACGAACTCAGTCCGAAAACGTTCTACGAACGTCAAACAATTTGTCAGAAATATATCGACCCCTTCAAAGCTTGCCCTTTTTGACCGCACCACAAAGGATTTACCAGCAGACAAGTTAGCTGCTGCACATTCAGAAGAACATCCGAGCCGGTCTAATGATGCTAAGCCCTCCACAAATCAAAAGCAAAATCCAAATAAGCGTGCCAGACTAGACTCCGACCTCCAACAAACAGAATATGGAGGATTCAGTGGATCTATGCGATCTATCGACATATTCTATTGAGTCTGACAAATCGACAAAACCGCATGGTATGTCAAGTAGCAAAACCAAGTCAAATGACAAAAAAGAGTCCAGCTATAGAGAAAGCTCTTTTGAACAAACAAATAAGCTGGGACAAGGGTCAAGTAAAGCCACCATGTTTCCTTCAGTCCTGTCAACAAAGTCTCTGACACCGAATCAATCCAATACAGGACAGAATTCAATCACAAAAAGTGGATCCAAATCGCCTCAAAATTTCAATCCAAGAATGACTGCCGCACAGCGGAATAAACAAAATACAATAAAAACCAAGGAGATTATCATAAATCAAACCGCTGAAATACAACAAGCTTGGAGAATCAGGGTAGAAAATGTGTTCCCTGACGACAAAGATGTAAATCTAAACCGAAGAAACGTGATGAAACTACTTCACAACATCCCTTCATTACGCACCATAACGACTGAAGACATTTTAATTGTCGAATATATCTCAGAAAAATCTGCTGACAAAGTATTTTTACATATTAGATCATCTGCAGTGGAAACAACTCTCCTAGCAGCACAGGATGAGTTACTATCCTATGGCTTTGAAATCCAATCAGAGAGAATTCCAACAATCTCTGTTATAAATAACGAGGCAAGAAACGATCATTTACGTGAAGAACTAAGGAGCCACTTATCCCAGAGAGAGCGTGGGTCTGGAATATAATTTTATCAGAAAGAGTCTGTTGATTCCACATTACGAGCTGTTGAATTCACAAGTCGAGCCGTATTACATAAAACACAACAAGCATAACCATCAGTAAAAGCAGGCTTAGAGCTGTGTGGGATCCTCTCCTGGAACACCAGAGGTTTTGACCATTTATTCAATGATTTTCCCACATCTCTAGCAAATAATTTCATTATTTGTCTTCAAGAGACTTGGCTCCGAGAGAACCCGTCAAAAGATGGTTTTACCATTGTCCTAAATAAAGCCGGGAAGAATCAACATGGGAGACCGTTCTCCGGCTTGATTACAATGGTAAATAATGCCTATGGCTGGGATATACTCCAAACATTTATGCCAAATCTGTTAGTATTAGGTATACTACTCCAGTTAAGATCAGCCAAAAACGAACTAAATCCGCAATTATTGATCATTAATTTATACTGGAACCCGGCTATGATCTCATCAGCAAGTTTCATTAAATCTGTGACGTCAATCATTGACCCATGTCTAACATCCTGCCTGGATACAACAATTTTAATATGTGGAGACTTTAACTTCTCATGGTTTGAACCGTCTCTTAAAAACAAGACGCAATCTAGTGTGGTCCTTACCAGAGGAGATAAATGGATGGAAGCCAAGAATTCAAGGAATTGTGAGATGATCAATGGCTCCATCCGAGGGGATATTCCCCCAAGACCCACTTGGCAAAGAGACAAAAGTCTAAAAACACTTGATTACATCTGGATCTCCTCCTCATTTTGGCCGAAAGTAGAAAAAATTAGCCATAATCAAAACATCTGTAAGCGACCACAGCCTAATAGAATTAATTTGCACACTGGAACGATGTCCTACATCGTATGTTCAAAGCTATCCATTGGAGGTGAGTGATGGATTGAACCGTCTGCGCATCAAAGATCATCATATCTGGCAGTTGAGTGACGGTCTGAAGGACGAAACAACAACTAGCTCTGAAAAAGTAAACTATGCACCTCTGTTGATTAAATACGGAACTAAAAGGAAAACAACAAATAAGTATCCGCAACAACAAAAAAAATATGTGTATAGTGCCCAGGTAAATCAGCAAAAGAAACAAATGCATAAAAACATCAGACAAATCAAAAGGAAATACAGCACAAATTTCGATAAAAAAGAAGAAATCAAGATTTGCAAAATGCAGTATCGAAACTGGCTAAAATCCTTCAAAATAATGAGACCAAGAACGGGCAGAAACAATGCTCGGTCTTATCATTCAGCGTAAATCAAGTGATTTTTGGAAGATTTTAAACAATAATCACACCCAAGATTCAAGGCTGGAAATTGGAATATCCATGTTATCCTGGGAACAACATTTCAGGAAAGTTTTTGAAGATCCTTCAGCACAAGGCACCATAGAGCCCGAGCAGTCAAACGGCCCTTGGAATGTATGTGAAACCAGAGACAACATCATTGTACTTATAAAACATCTAAAGAACTCACGTGCTGCTGGTCCTGACGGGCTAACAAACATTATGTTAAAAGAAAAAATTGAACTTTGGGCCGATTTCATTGTGGATTTGTTCCAAGTAATTGCGGTAGCCAAGATGATACCGACATCTTGGAGGGAGGCGGTCATTGTCCCGATTTTCAAGAAGGGCAATAGAGACAATCCTGCTAACTATCGCCCTATTGCCCTCCTGGATATAATTGGCAAAATCTTTGCCACATGTTTACAACAGACGCTTTCTAAATGGGCACTCTCCAACAACCTACTTGATAAGAGGCAAACAGGTTTCACGAAAAATGTTGGAACAGAAGTCAATCTTCTCATAGTGAACACACTAAAGCTTGAAACAATGAAAAACAAGGGAAACATCTTTGTTGCATTCATAGATATGAGCCAAGCGTTTGATCACATCAATCGCACAACTCTCTGGAAAAAATTAACAGCTTGGTCATGCCCCCTGCAGATTCTCCATCCTCTTATGGCCCTGCATACTGGAACCTCAATAAAAGTTTGTATTGACAACAGAGGCACATTGACGAGAGAGATTCCAACCTCTCAAGGAGTCAACCAAGGCTGTCCTCTAGCGGCCTTATTGTTTAAGCTATACATTGCTGACTTACCCGAGGCGTTTATGAATGTTCGATGTTTTCCACCAAAACTGAACAAACAACCAATAAGTTATGCAATATATGCTGATGACATTGTCTTATTTGACCAGACTGAAATTGGCCTACAACGACTTCTACAGGCTTTGGTTCTTTATCTATAAGCCAATGATCTTGAGATCAATGCCGGAAAATCAAAGATAATGTCATTTGGTACAGCTCAAAAATCCTCTTCAAAGAACTTTAAATGGTTAGTAGCAGGAGAAAAGATCGACACTGTTCAAACCATACGATATTTGGGGATCCAAATAAATAAGTCAATCAGAGAATAAGCCTGGATCATAGACCTGAAGCATCGTATGACATCATTCACCCTACAAGGTAAACGTCTACATAATGAATATGGCAAATTTACTCTGATTCCAATCTTGACCTTTTATCGTCAGAAAGTCATCCCTGCTCTGACATACGGGGCGGAAGCAGGACCTAATATCGATAACCGCATCTGGGAAGTCCTAGAAGGTCAATTCTGGAGAGGAGTATTGGCTCTCCCGACGTATGTTTCCATTGTGGCAATAAGGCATGAACTAGGACTGGCCCCCTTAACCGGCTTGATCCTGTGGAAATCCATTGCATTGTTGCGAAAAATGAACTTATTAACTGTTCCACCGGCCTATGAAATTCTGAAAGAATCAGTCGCAGTACGATATTCGGGCATTTTAGAACTCTGGGCCACGAAAATCAGAAAGACGTTAGAAGTCACAGACATTTCCTGGGCAATGGTTTGCGACACTCCACAGATTGCTAAAAAGAAACTTAGACGTTGGCATTGGTTAAAAAACAGCGAACTTCGTGAAGCTATGCCTTCGTCACTCAATCTAGGCATGACCTGCAATAACCTAGATAAGCTACCAAAATATCTAACACGATTTCCATCAAGAGTTTAACGCAACAAATTCCTAAGGCTCTGGTTAAACCTATACCAAACCAAAGAGATGATGTATTTAAGACACTTCAAAGAAATAACAGACAATAGATGCAGGTTCTGTAAAAACGAATCAGAATCTCTTAAGCATCTAGTTTCTAAATGTAGCTATGTGGCTAACCAGTGATCATTCTTTCTTCAAGTCTTAACATCGACCTCTCAACAAACTGAATACTTATGGGATTCTCTAATAGCTGGCAATAATGTGAGTTTAACCTGTGCCTTGGTTGACTTTCTTGAAAACATCTTAGAAGAAGAATCTTGATAAAAGAACCTTTAAGTTGGAGAGGGCACCAAATCTAACTCAATGATGAATTGGATAGCTAATTAAGAAGGAAACAAAATTCGTTGAAGAAGATGTGAACAGTTTTGTAATTAAAGTTGTGTAAATAACTAATTGTTACAATAAAAATAATAAAAATAAAAAAAAGAAATGAAACAAAATGTCAAATCGCGGCAATTTAGTCGCAAGTCGGTTTAGAGCTTGTTGGAAAGTGTAGAATCTCAGCTTTAAAATAAAAGTTCAATCTCGCTTCTATCACAAACGGTTCAAGAGAAACGGACGATTTCGTGAAGGTAGATTTTCAGAAATTAAATAATGATTCAAAATGGCAAAATTACACTTTTACAGGTTGAAATTCGGAGAGGGGACACACGATTCTATGATGCAGTTCGGGACAGGTTCAAATGTTTTGAATCAGATTAATTTAAGCTAAGAGATGGGTTCTGCACAGTTCTAGTTGGGTATTCACTCCTAATTTTGGAAGGAATGGGCCTCGTCACGGATCTGGTCAACAGGATGGACTGGACTTCTGGGCGGTTTCCGGTACTGATTCTCTGTTTCCGGATCTCTGGTCTGGATCTCTGGTTCTGCTCACAGTGATCTGGTCTGGGACCGGTCTGCGGTTCTGGATACAGCTCTGATTTCTGGGTGTTTCTGGTACAGGGTTCTAGGCCAGAATCCAACAGCTCAGCCCGGCTGTTTGAATAATTTGCAAATGATTTTGAGGCCTGCTGAAAAAGGATTCAGCGTGTGGATTCGGGCCTCTCTGCTCAAGTTCTGGAGTCTGGATTCAAAGTTCTGGTCTCTGGAGATTGATGGATTTGAAGTCTGGAGTCTCCCGGAAAAGCATCCTGCAAGAAAGTGGAAAGTGAATGAATCCCTACCTGTCCTGCACAGTCTCCTTTTATGTGTTTTGAAAGTGGGTGGGTCGGCTCATTCTGCATGCCCAACCCTCTCAACTTATCAATGGTCAATTCCTCCTCTCTCCCTTGATTGGGGAACTGAGTTGTGTGTCAGAGTGATGAGGTAGGTTTATGGGTCAGAGGGTCCTCCCCATGTCAAATTGCACACAAATCTATATTTGATCCAAATACACATTTATCTATGTACCATTTTTCTAATATTATATGTCCAGTTAACATATTTTCTGTAGCACCAAACCATCCGATCCCTGTCTTTGTAAGATGTCGTGTCCACTTTTGACAGAATTCTGCCCTTTTCATCCAGACAACTCCCGAATCCTAAACTGCAAAAACCCAAGCAAGGAACTCCACAAAATCATCTCTGAATTCACCAAACCGGCTTGCACCACGACCGTCCCGACCCCCTCACAATCACTGTGCGACTCACTCTCCCTCCACTTTTACACCACGGCTCTCGAAAGAACAAATACTCTAGCCACTAAACTAGCTCTCTTACATCCACCAGACAATACTTCCCCCTTAGCGGCCAGCCCACCAGCTGCGACCACTACGCAACCAACATTCGAATCCTTTAGTCCAATATCACCAGAGCAATTTCTCAAACTTCTATCCGCCCACAAACCATCTGGCTCCCCGCTGGACCCTTGCCCGGCCACAACCCTCAAAGAAATTTTTGCTTCCACGTGTGCAGGAGAACACGCAAGATCCATCATAAATGCCTCCCTTTCCTCCGGTATCTTTCCTGACACATTCAAAACGGTTCATGTCAAACCACTAATTAAAAAACCTTCCCTCGACCCTCTCCATCCCAAAAACTACCGCCCCATCTCAAACACCAGATTCCTTGCAAAACTCATTGACCGAACCGCCTACTCCCAACTAAATGCCTTTGTCGAAGCCAACAATCTCCTAGTCCCTGCACAATCAGTTTTCAGAGCCCGTCACGGAACCGTAACCACCCTAACCTCAATATGGGATGACCTTAAAATGACAGCAGACTCCGCGGGATGCACGGCACTAATCCTCCTTGACCTATCCGCCGCCTTTGACACAATCAATCACTCAATCCTCCTAGACCACCTCCACTCCCTAAGAATTTGTGGAACCGCTCTTAAATGGATAGCTTCATTCCTCTAAGATAGGTACCAAATAACAATACTCTCCACCTATACCTCCCAAGCCCGACCAGTTGACACGGGAGTCCCACAAGGAGCATGCCTATCTGCACTCCTGTTCAATCTCTACTTGATCACCCTCCCTCCAATAGTTCGTTCACACAATATCCTGTGTTACAACTATGCCGAAGACACTCAACTAATTCTAAAACTAATGAACTCAAATCCCAACTCCCGACCTGACCTGGCCTCCTGCCTCCTCGACATAGAACTCTGGATGACCCAAAGCCACCTCTTGTTAAACCCCTCCAAAACGGAAATCATGGTATGTGGCAACTCCGAGCACCTTCCGCAACCACTACCCTGGCCACCCGCCATGGGCAGCTCACCGACCCCCTGGAAATCAGTGAAAAATCTTGGATGCATCCTTGACTCTGACCTAACACTCTCGCGTCAAGTCAACAACGTCTCAAAATCCTGCCACTACCACCTTAAAACCCTTAGGCGCATCTTTCCATATCTCTCCTTTCCTAACAGACTCTCCGCGGTCCAATCAATCGTTATGTCAAGACTGGACTATGCAAACCCCCCATACCTCAGAATCCACGCGTACCAACGGAATAAACTCCAAAGGGCACAAAACGCGGCAGCCAAATTGCTACTTGCGCTCGATCCAAGAGACCACATCTCCCCAGCCCTTAAGACGCTGCACTGGCTTCCAGTAGTCCGAAGGGTGACTTTCAAAACCTTATGCATCTCCCATCGAGCACTGCATAAAACCGGACCTCAATATCTTCAAAACAAACTAAATCCCTATCACCCCCCTCGCACCCTAAGATCAAGCTCAGCCGGCCTCCTAGTCATACCTAAGACAAACTCAGTCAGATTAGGTGGATCATCATTCTCAGCCTTGGCCCCCACCCTGTGGAACTCACTCCCACCTCACATCCGCCAAACTGTGGATTTAATATCTTTCCGCAAACTGCTGAAAACCTGGTTCTTCCCCTAAAACCAGCCGGTAACCAAACTAACCCAAACAGACAAACAGCATCTCAACGACACCAACCCAACAAACTACCTGAGGTGAGAAATGGACAGCTAATAACCCCAAATATAAACTAGAAAGACAAACAGAATTAAACGAGTAAAGTAGATCAAAACAGTGAAGTGGATAATAAGAATAAATCACAGGGAAACAGTAAGGAGATGTAAACTGCTGAAATGCACATAATGCATGAGGAGGGAACAAAGTGAATAACGTTGATGAAATAGTTAGAATGGATGAAGCGTGTTGAACAGATGAATGCACTGAATGAAAGAATGCATGAGTGGAAGAACGGATGACTATATAGATTGAATAAGTGTGTAAATCGAATGAGTAAGTACATCGGATAAGTGTATAGAATGGATGAACATGTTAAGCGGCTGAGTGTAGATTGGTTGAGTGTAAACAGTTGAATGCACTGAGTGGAAGAATGCATGAGTGGAGGAACAGATGACTACATAGATCGAATGAGTGTGTAAATCGAATGAGTATGTAGATCGGATGAAGGTATAGAATGGATGAACATGTTATGCGGATGAGCATGCAGAGTGGTTGGGTATGTAGATCAGATGAGCGTGTATGGCGGATGAGGGCATAAATACAGAGAAGCGAATGTAGAACTGATGATTGTACAGAACGTATGAGCGTGTAGAGTGGAGGAGCGTGTAGAGTGGAGGAGCATGTAGAGTGGAGGAGCACGTAGAGCGGATGAGCGTGTAGAGCGGATGAGCATGTAGAGCGGATGAGGGTGTAGAGCGGATGATGTTATAGAGCGGATGAGGTTATAGAGCGGATGAGTGTAGAGATCAGATGAGTGTAGAGAGCAGATGAGTGTAGAGAGCAAATTAATTCATAGAACAGGATTACTGTGTATTAGTGAATGACGCTAAGGGGCTGATGAGTGCATACTAATGTTGAATGCGGGGAAAGCATGAGTGCATAGAGGGAATGAGTGTGCAGAGTGGATGAGTGCGGAGAGCGGATGAGTTGAATGCGTGGAAAGCACAAGTGCATTGAGCGGATGAGTACGGGGAGCAGATGAGTATGGGGAGCGGATGAGTACGGGGAGCGGATGAGTACCGTGAGCGGATGAGTACCGCGAGCGGATGAGTACGAGGAACTGTTGAGTGCAGGGAGCGGATGAGTGAAGCGAGCGAATCAGTGCGGGAGCGAACGAGTTGAATGCGTAGAAAACACGAGTGCATAGAGCAGATGAGTACATAGAGCGGATGAATATATAGAGCGGAGGAGTCCGGGGACCGGGTGAGTCCGGGGAGCGGGTGAGTGCGTGGAGCTTGTGAGTGCGGGGATCTGGTGAGTGCAGGGAGCTGGTGAGTGCGGGAAGCGGGTGAATGCGGGGAGCGGGTGACGGCGCACGGTGGGTGAATGCGAAGTACAGGCGCAGACAGGGTGCATGCGTGGGGCAGACAGGAGTGTATGCGTGGGGCAGTCAGGAGCGTGCGGGGCGGACTGGAATGCATGAGTGCGTCGAGCAGACCGGAGTGTGTAGCACTGACAGGGACGCATGGAATGTATAAAAGTCCATAGAACGGACTGAGCACATAGAACTGCGCGACGAACATAGTATGGTCTGCAATGCAGGGGACGTTTGAAAGAGCATGTAACTCATCATATCACACCCCACGCTTACTCTCTTCTTTACACCACCACTCAACTAGAACACAGATATACTATGACACCATTCGGTATAACTGTTCTCATACCAACACCTCCCGCTCACTTCCCATCACTCTAAGTAAACACTGCTGGTTACACACCCCCCAGCCATGCGTTCTCCTCAGGCCTAACGCAGCCACAGTCGGTCTGGGTAAATCCTGCCAGAACGAACACATACCCCTGATCTCAACCACCACACCTACCGCTAAGAAGCAGCTATTTCACGAATACCGCACCAGCTGCACACATACCCGGTGCGCACACGCGCCGTTGACTCTCCCTACTCTCTCTACTGACCTGAACTTCGGTTCCCAAGGGCGTTCAACCTACCACTGCCTCCCAGACCATACCAATGGTATATAAGGCGCTATATAAGTGCAAAATAACATAACATAACATAAGATAACGACCTCTAAACTTTTCCAGATTTTACACAAATGTGCACAAGGGATATGGGTTTCAGATGATAAAGTGTCAGATTTTTAACATGCATACATTTGGAGTAACAACCTTATTTTCTGCTACTACTCCCCAGAACATACCACAGAGTCCTGACACCTCTTAAAATGTGCACAGAAAAATCACAAGAATGATGATATTATTTATATAATTTTTACAAGTCCGCACTATGAATTATCCATCTTTTTAAAATTATGCTCTGGCCCCAAAGGGGTGTGGTTTTCCAAAGCACATGGTGGAATTTCTGGTTTGTCCACTTCCCCCAACTCAGCTTGCTCACAGATGCAGCGCCCCTCCCATTTCCTTCCAAGAGGAAGCCATTTACGACCCCCCTAATTTAACATTTGCCTGGGCCAAGGAAGGCCCATTGTTCAGTTTCCTGCAGTCCCCAGGTGCCACTCCCCTAATTCAATCAGAGAGGTGTCATCTCCTTTTGGCAGGGGCAGAAGAATGCAGCCAGGCCTGGGAACACAGTTGCTGATCAAGTTTCAGCTCCTGTTGGGGGTAATTGTCAGGCAGAATTCAATCTCTTTAAGCCAGGCTTCAGCTAAATGTCACTTTGGTTCCCAGTTTTCTACATTCAAACCAAACTTGCAATTTTTACACATGCAGCTAGAACACAGATTCTAAGTTCAACACTATGACATTTAAACAATTGCAACCTATGTGACACTGAAAAGTAGGTCACTCATGTATTCGAAACATTTCGATTTTAGTGGCTTTAAACCCAAATTCACTTAAACTGCTGACATCCCCAGCTATTTTCAATACATACATTAGACAATTACTTCCTTCCCGTCATTTCAGAATATAGTTTTACATTGTATCCACCTCTTAGCAAGTCTTTCTTTGGCATGGTTTGGGTTCATTTGTTCAGTTTTACACAAGTGTCTGGTGGTTTTAAAACGCCGGCTTTCTAGTAGTGATGAGCACCAGTATTGCACCCATTTTTGACATTAATAACAACAGATTTTGAACAGCACCAGATTCCTTAGCACTGATTTCGCTCATGGCACTTCTGGCCCCTCACGCTCATACTGGTGGGTGGCAGGTCAGGCAACCATTTTGGTGTGCGCACAAACTGCGCGGTTTTCCTGGATTTTGGAGCAAATGTGGGTTTTTCCGCCATCTTGGATTTTCTAAGCCCACAGCACCAAATGTTGTAGCATAATAACTTGAACGTGGGTCAAGACACCCAACACACTGTTATGCCATAGTTGTTTTTACAGGCCACAAGCCATGGCCTTTGGCTGTACCCACTATATCTTTTAAAACACTACCTTTCTTTGAACAAGTCTTCCTCTTTTTTTAACTCATTTTGCATTCCAGCAATTAGTTTACAGTTGTCACGCAGCAATAACCGCAATTATGATTGAAAATTTAAAAGTCCTCTCCATCCTCACAAGCACTCCCCATGTGCCTCCTTCCCATCCCATGGTCCCATCAGATCATCCAATTGTTTTTTAGCTTCCTGCTCCCCTTCCTTTTTTTACTTCCTTTCTGTCTTTGGTTCATGTGATGCATTTTAGTTTCCAAGCGCGTCTTCCACTGTAACCACGGTCACGAGAGATGCTTTACTTTTGCTTTTTCACCCTTCTTTTCTTTTTAATTTTCGGCTAACCCCAATATAACCACAGTTATCTTTCGCATCGACCCAAAAATAAAATGGTGTCTTTTCATGTCTGAAAAGTCTCTCAGCTGCAATGCACCATGGGAGATATAGCTATCATTTTGGGAGACGAGGGCACCCCCTTTCCCGTCAAATACTTTAAAAACTGCTGGATGGAATAACCCCAGACCTCTGCCAGAAATCGAGTCAATGCTTTGTGCACAAGTTGTTTCTTATTTGGTCCATTTCCGTCCAGCAGTTTATGTCCTGCGCTTGTTGCGGAGCCACTGGAGGTATCATCGCGCCTGTGGTGGTCATGGTTTCGGAGGCGCAGTAATAAGGGAAAAAAAATGAGAGTAAGCGGATAACACAAGATTGTGTTTGTTTTTATGGTGTCAATGGGTTAAAAATGCTTGATTGGTGCGTAGCCTATATTTGTTGCTTTCCCAAATGCCATTTTAAGCTTGTCACAAAACGGCTGTGTAGCCGTGGGAATACTGCATTTATGCAAACAGTTCTTTTCAGCAGCCACGGGAATCGCACGTGCAGTCCAATAGATGCATAGCCGCAGTTATCTCACCAGCCAATGGGGACGCTCCATTCATTTCCCCAGTTACGGGCTGTGGAAACTGTGGTTGTTTATTAAGCAAGTGTTATTTTAAAGTTTCTTTTCAGATCAGTAGTATTGCTGCTGTTATACTATACCCATTATAGCTGTGGGTATAGGTTAACCAATGGACATTGTGTATTTTCGGTGGGCCTCAATTTCTGCTGCTATTTCGGTGCAGGTGGAAACTAAAAATTGGTTTTGATTGTGATGTGGCCTGGGGTTATTTGTTTGATAGGTTTTATTTTAAAGTTTGTTTCAGATTGGCAGTATCGCTGCAGTTATCCCATGACTCCAAATTGCAGAGATGGATCGGCCAATAGGACATTGTGTATTTTGGCAGGCTTTGGTTTCCACAGCAAAAACGGGTTCATTGGTAGTCGCAGTTATAAGGTTCTACCTGCATATATTGTTACCGAGATTATACAGGTAAAAGTGAACAGTTTTGACAAATCAGAATATGAGTTTGAAAATAATGTGTGATTAGTTGAAACTACGTGTATTTTGCTACAGGTTGTGGGACATCTTGTCTATTCTCTTCAGGGAGTGGTGTGTAATTAGAAGATGTGGCATTGAACATTGCATGCATTCTATTGGTGGAGGTTTATTATATATTTTCTATTTGTGAAAAAATTGACACAATTTTAGAAACAGATTCTGACATCTCATTCATTGTGTTGGATTGTTTAGAAGAGTGTGTTTCAATATCTAATTTTGAGAATGGAACTAACAGTGATGTGGAAGATATAGGTCAACTTTATGTTATGAAAAGCATTGGCTTGTTTCTGGTTTTACAATATCACTTTACATGGAGTATTTGAAGAAAGTGCTATGTGTTCAAGCTGTGGACAGACATTTTTTGAGGGGCAAAAGAAAAGTAATAAACCATTTACGGGAAGAGTAGAGTGCAGCTGTGGCATTGCAGACAGGGAGGGGTTTTCCAAAATAAAGAACATTTTGGGGGTAACATTTTGATTCAAAACACAATGTCTCTTTAGCCTCCTATAGAAGGTATTTAATCATACTGAAAATGTAGTGTGTGTTTTATAATCACAGTATAATCACATTATGTACATTTATGTGTATTCAGTGAAAATAATGTGTATCAGGGATGTTATGGGTAAGTTACACTAATAGAAAACCTATGAAATTCACTGAAAGAGACATTATGGATGCAAGGTAAAATGGAAATAAGCAAGACATTTGCCAGTTATGGTAAGCTATGTGTTACATTGTGCCCCCCTGGATTCTGGTTGTTTTCTGCTGTGGGAATGTGCTCTCTGTTCTGTATATTGAAAGAGGGGAGATGTGTTACATCTGGTCTTCCTGAATGCATGTAGTGTATGAGGATACTGGTAGAATGCTGTGTGAATGAGTGTAATGTTTACCCATGATGGAGGTTCCAGCCCAGGCTGTTGATAGATGGCAACCTGAGTGGTGGGAGCCAGTGAGTCTCCCTTAGGTCTCAGCCTCTTCTAGCTTATACTTGATGTTAACTGAATAAAAGAAACTTGCCGTCAACTTACCTGATGTCCCAAGCATCCTTCATTGTAATGCTATGGGACCATAACTAGTTCTACCACCATGCATGGCTAAGACTAACACCCATGACATCAAAGATGACATCACAAATGGCATCATTGATGACATCACTGATGACATCACATATGGCCTCTGTAACAATGCAAATAAAAGTTCTTTGTTATGGGTCCTGCTTATAGTGTTACTAGCAACATATGGGTGATTGGCAGGCCCCTAATGAACTACTCTATGTATGATAATATTTGCATATTGCAAAGGAAACATTCTACTGAATTTGTGTTGTTAATTACTGCAATATAATAATACATTCACAGAAACAATGGCAGCAGCATGGACCATAGATGTTGAGTACGCTTAATGTGGTATGTTTGGCAAGTAGAATGATACGTGCAAGCCCATCAGAATCTTGACTAATGTTAAACTTGGAATCAACAGCTAGAAATACATGAATTACTACACATGTGTTAGTATACAGAGAATACGTACAGCATCAATGCATACAAATCTGAGGAACATACAAGGAATATCTTGTATGGAAGAAACAAATACAATGACCAGAAAATAAAAGATTTAAGCTCATCATCAAGTGTAAACATTGTATTATCAGTCTGGCGTCTCCTGATTGTTTCATTTAAGTTTCATTTATGTGCACCATCTTCAGCTGCACAGAACCGGAGCAGGAGCTCCCTCGCCCACTGCAGGAGCAGTGCCTGGCTGGAGGTAGCCCCCACTCACCAAGGTAGGCTTTCTGCCTAACACTGACGTGCCCAGGAAGCACCTTGCATGTGCAAGGAAAAGTTCGTTTTTTTCACCCGTGCCCCTCCATATTTAATAACTAAACATAACGGGTGCCCAATACCACCCGTTTGCCACCCTGCCTGTTTACAGCACCCTGATGGGTATTTTCGCCATTGAGGACCACGAGGTTCTCTGCCATTTGAAAATGGCCGCCCGCATCATCGTCTAGGAGTTTCCACCAGAGGAAACACTGTGAGCCCGGATCCGTGCACCGATGGCCTGCAGCCGGCATTTGTAGCCAATTGCAAGCCGGCAGGCGACTCAGCCAGCCCACCTCCAAAGGCACACTTCCTAAGGCAGCCCCTGTCGTGAGCCTGTCAGGAGCCGAAAGCGCCGAGTGCCAGGACCCCTGCACCGCTGCAAAACTGAACGCAAGACTGTTATCAACATATCCACTAAGGTAAGCACTGCTATGCTGTCGATACCCATTTACCCGCTTTAATTTAAAACCATCGGCCCGCTGTGCCATACGTTCCACCAGAGTGCCGTCCATACTGTAACTTCCCTCTCTGGCATACATGCCTCTGCCCAGTTGAACCCGCCCTGCCGCCGATGTCTCTGGGCTATCAGACCTGTTGTTAACCTGCTAGACTTCTCAGCCGTAATCGACAACTAACTGCCTACAACTACGGCCATCTGACATATGTACACTCTCATATTGGTGCTTACCACTTTGCCATTCCCAACTATGCACATTTGAATAATTAATACGGTTTTATGTACTATACGGTCACCGTTACTGCCTAATCCGTTCTTGTATCCTTGCATTACTGTGTCACTACCTACTGTTGCCCACATTGTGCTTCAGCATGTGCACCTTAATAGTCTTGTCTAAACTTGCTCCAGCAAGCTGCATAACGTTCTGATGCCTACTGTTCCACTACGACCTACTCGCTACCAATGTTACTTATGTTACTATACTGTTATTGTTCTGCTCGATTCTGTTCTCCCGCAGTACTGTTGCTCACATGCCCAATGATACCTACACTGCAGCATAAATACATTATAGATATAAGTTACTGAGCTACTGCCTTCACTTCGCTGTCCAAGTGTTTAGGCCACAATGACTAGTTGACAGATAGGTGCTATACCTTCTAGCCATTTCCTGTGTATTACAGTCATAATACAGGCACTACCTGTGCAACTGATGCTAGCCTACCTGTACAATTGATTCTAGCCTACCTGTGCAACTGATACTAGCCTACCTATGCAATTAACTCTAGCCTACCTGTGCAACTGATACTAGCCTACCTGTGCAATTGATTCTTGCCTACCCATGTAACCGACACTAGCCTACCTGTGCATCTGATACTAGCCTACCTGTGCAATTGATTCTAGCCTACCTATGCAACTGATTCTAGCCTACCTATGCAACTGATTCTAGCCGGCCTATGCAATTGACGTCAGCCTACCTGTGCAACTGATATTAGCATACCTGTGCAACTGTTCTAACATATAGGTCCATATAGTCAACACAGAATCTACCCACCCGATCCTCTCCAGAACATTTTGTATACCGCACATATTGTGCCAGCCTTCTTAGCTATAGCTGCACTGGACTATCGTGACCCATCTCTCACAACTAATATGCCAGGCCACTACATCTCACTCATCCTTAGGCTCCTGATCTCCTCCCAACTGCTCACTAGTGTAGCATCCTACCCCAACACCACTATCCTAGCTGAGGCGAAGATACTTCCCTGTAATCCCTTCAACATGGTACCTAAGCCTAGCAATCTTGTCCAGCCCAACGATCAATATACAGGATACTATACCATGACCCCATGTGCCACGCACACGAGAAACCTAAAACTAAGTAGTAGACCCCCTAAAATTTACGAGCCACTAACCAGATCGCTACCACCCTTTAACAAGAAAACCGACGGTTACCATACCACGGCTACTTCCAGCTTCAAACAGCCTACCACTTCACCCACCTGCAGTACTTCCAACATGCAGACCCCCATACCTATCTCCAAGTCAACAGCCCATAAGAGCCCTGCCATATTCAAAGCAGATAACCAACCCCTTAAAGGAGCTCTCCTGAACGCTAGATCGCTGGTGGCCCACGCTATTGATGTAGCAGACCTAATCCTAGTAGACAGTTTAGACTTTATCGCCATAACAGAATCATGGCTACACAAGGCCGCAGGACCCGCACTTATGTTAGCCATCCCAGAAGGATACACTATCATCCGACAAGACAGAGCCAGTGCCCAAGGTGGTGGAATAGCCATCATAGCTAGAGAACGTCTTTCCTTTAGACTAGCAGACCCTCACGACCAACGATCTTGTGAATCCCTCTCTGTCAAACTACCATTAAAGAACTCCCAATCACTCACTATGCATATAATTTACAGACCCCCTGGCCCGATGGGCACGTTTGAAGAGGACCTACATAACCTAATTGCTGGTAACCTCAAACACACCTCACAAGTACTAGTGCTTGGAGATTTCAATTTAGGCCTGAATGATCCTGCTGACAAACAGGCTATGCAAATAGCAAACTCCCTTACCACACTAGGACTAACTCACAAACTGAACGCTCCCACACATACTAAGGGTAGAACCTTGGACTGGGTGGCCGACCACAATTGTACAGCTACAATCACTTCGCTCTCTCCTCTATCACGGACCGATCATTTCCTGTTGTCCATGACACTTTCCACTACCAGAGAGACACTGATAGCACCCCAAGAAGCCCTACCTTGTCTGACCAGGCTAAAAAAGAACATAACAGTGAACAGTGTGATCCCTAATATTCTACCCACCTTAAATTCTCTGCCTGACAACCTCGACCCAAGCGCTATGGTGCAAGAATATAATAGGATCATGCTCTCCACCTTGGACAAAGTCGCCCCCCTTAAACTGAGAGCGAGTAAACCTAAATTACATCTCAACAAATGGTTCACTCCTCAACTAAAAGATATGCGACTTTTAAAAAGAAAATGCGAAACTGACTGGCATGCCTGCCCCTCCCACGAGAATAAAAAGAAGCTAGCAACCACTGCATCACTCTACAAAAAAGAACTATGCCAGGCTAAAAGAAACTCCTATAATGAACGAATAGCAAATTCCAACTCCAGTATGAGGGAATTATTTACAATCCTCAAAGAACTAGAGTCCCCTATCTCCCCGCCTGACATCTGTACCAAAGACAAGAACTGGTGTTCAGAAATACAACTAGCTCTAACTAATAAAATCAACACCCTCCAAACCAAAATAAAAAACAAGAAAGACTTGCTAAACTTATCTCCACCGTCCGATACCAACAACTACCACTCCCCTCCAAATGGAAATACCTCTGACCCAAACACCATATTCTGCTTCACTAAAACAACTATCTTGGAAGTGGAAAAAACCATCCTATCTCTCAAACCATCGAATTGCAAAGGAGATATTTGCCCCGCATACATCATAAAAGAGGCTGCCAGAGACCTCTCCCCCTTTATATCTAAATTGATTAATGCTTCCTTTGCATCCGCACCGTTCCAGCTAATCTTAAACAGTCCTGGGTGCTCCCGCTTCTCAAGAAGCAAACATTAGACCCACTCATCGCGACCAACTACCGACCTATCACAACGGTACCTTTCTTACTTAAGATTTTAGATAAAATTGCTTACTCACAGATCCAGAAACACCTTGAAAAGCATAAACTTTTGGAAGTCCGACAGTCAGGTTTCCGACCATTGCATGGGACGGAGACTGCACTGATAGACTTGAAGACTCAGATTGATGAGCTGAGGGATCAAGGGAAAACAGCATTATTGCTGCTACTTGATCTCTCAGCTGCATTTGATCTAGTCGACCACAAGGTCATTTGCAGACATATAGTCATAGCAGCCCACTTTTCCACAGACGCTGTCAAGTGGATAGAATCATTTTTGAATGACAGAACGAGCAGAGTATTCTCACCCACTGCAGCTGCAGACCCTACACCGATTACGCGTGGAGTCCCCCAGGGTTCCTGTGTGTCTCCCACTCTATACAATATATTTACCAAGCCATTGTTCGATGATCTGGACCTTCTGGGTGTCACCTACACTAACTATGCAGACGACACTCAGATTCTCCTCCCTCTTTCTGGGGATCATGGCAGGGACCTGGCGTTGGTAAATAGAATTTATCTCATCATTCAGGCATGGATGGCAAGACACAGCTTATGCCTGAATGATGACAAGACAGAGTTGTTAATCCTCGGTTCTCCCTCCAACATCTCCAAATTAGGAGATGAATATACCTCCTTCATCATTGACGGCAATACTACCATTGTCTCCAAGGAGGTGAAAACATTGGGCTTCTACCTCGACGCAACTATGTCCTTTACCAAGCAACTAAATTCCCTGGCGTCCACTACAGCCTACACATGTAAGCTGATTAGAGCAGGTAGGCCCTTCCTCTCTAAAGATAATTGCCTTATACTGGCCAGAGCTTTAATCCTATCAAGACTTGACTATTGTAACGCCCTTTACAGTAGTGCCAACAAAACGATCATTCAAAAACTCCAAACGTTACAAAATAACGCCATCAGAGCTGCACTAGGCATTAACAAAAGAGTGCACATCTCTGCCATCAGACGTCACCACAAATGGCTATCTACCCACAATAAAATTCATCTGAAAATGGCCTCCCTGACGTACAAAGCACTACATAACGCTGCACCAAGCTACCTAATTGACAACATTTCTAGAAGAACCTCCTTTAGACCGTCTAGAACCATCAACACGAACTGTCTGGTAGTACCCAGATTCAAATCCTCCAGGATCGGCGGCAACAGCTTCCCTGTTAAGGCCGCCAAACTTTGGAACTCCTTACCACACCAGTTGAGAGCCGACATACCTTATCCTCTCTTTAGAAAAAACCTCATTACTCACCTCAACCTGACTGAAAATGAGTTCCCCTCTGTAACTGGGAGACACTAGCGCGTCTTGCTGTTAGATTGTATACTTGCTAATTGTGCATACCTATAGCTACTAAGATGTAAATAACTGCCTTCCTCGTATTGTAAGCCTGTACATTTTATTACTTCCTGTGTAATGTTACTGGCCATTTATTGTCTGTATTATATGCAACACTTGTAAGCTTCGCATATCCTTTATGCGCCCTGCTACTCCTGGGTCTGGTGCGCTTTATAAATGTAATAAACAAACAAACAAACAAACAAACAATATAACTTAACATTATAGTACAAGGTAAAGGTCTACATAGACATCACCGTAAGAGTATATGCATCATATTTGTGAATGCAGTATAACTAGAGCAAGTCCTCTGCTTACAATTCTTAATGACACTGAACAAAAACAACTGCCCGGATATGTGACACCATCAGTGATGTCATTGTTTATGCCATTTGTGATGTCATCGTTGATGTCTTGGGTGTCAGTATTAGCAGTGCATGGCAGTGGCACTTGTATAGCTTATCATAACTGGTCAATGGTTTGTGTTTTTTTATTTTACTTTGCATCCATAATATCCCTTTATCAAAAGTTGTTCTGTGAATTTTTTAGGTTATTATTAGTGCAACCTAACCATAATGTCCCTTTAACAAAGTTGTTTCACTGAAATTCTTAGGTGTGTACGAGTGCACCCTAATTTCCTGCAACTTTCTAATTCCCCTCTACAAACGTACCCTTAAAAATACATCTACCCTGCTCCTTAATAGCTCTAACGTCCACAGACAGTATAATGGGACCAGATAGCACCAATATAACCCAATACAACCCAAAATCACAGGAGAGTACACACTTTAAAAAAAAATATTATACATAGAGAAAAACCACAATTAATACAACCAAATGTACATCTATATAAAATTATACCTTTTGAAATGTAACAATTTATTTTTAAGTCATCACACAATATTATGGACTATACCAAATACTAAACATATCTGTATACCCTATGTAAACAATTCACTTCAACACCACCCACGCACAAAAACCATAGAGTGGAAAACATTCTCTCAGAACTTAGTTAACAGAACTTTACCTTTTATTATAAACACTGACTGTAGAAATTTAATACATGTGTAAAACATGTTTCATAACTAATGTACACATTATATATTTTCACAGAAGTGGTAAGCACACTTGAATGGCTAGAGCTGTACTTCCCCAAAGAAGATATCAGTGATGAACAATGTAGCAATGGTAACTTCATTCATATATTGTAGAAAATAATATAATTGTGAAACGTATACATACATTATGAACATGTATACAACAAGAAGAACAAGAATATAATCACAAGGAACAGAAAGTACCAGTGAAAAAAAGATGGCAGAACAATGAAAATCAAATGAACGAATGATGTGTACATGCACAGATGCCACAATTAACAAATCAAAAATCAAACCTATCCACATATGTAAAACATGTTATACAAAATATTGATTTCCACTGCACGAAATGTACATGTGATCATTTCCCCTCAGTCGCCCCAATCATTCCCTGAACATTTTAATGATCAACATTTTGATGAGATTTCCATCCCTAATTCGTCCAATCATTACTACATACTACCCCAAAATTTCCAAATTTCTCTTTCCCATTGTGATTTCCTATTCCCATCTTTAAGTACCTGAATATGAGTATCATCTAAATATGTCTCAAAGGTATCTTTTTTTTAAAATGGCAATTCGAAGTCTGTGGATTATATATATGTTTGTGTCCGTACAATCCCAGTATGGTGATGTCGCATGGGTGTCTGACATTCACGAAGGTACCGACAAATTTACGGCATCATCCACACACTTTTAATTAGTTTATGAACATCATCGCATGGTCAAAGTCAAACTTGGGCACCCAGGTGACGTCACACCATATGCCGATGTTAGCGATCAACTGACATGTCTGTAACATCGCAATACACTTTTAATTAGTTTGCAAATGTCAGTGTTCAGTCGTGGACATTGCAGTGCACATGAGTGATGTCACTGAGGTGCTTTATAGTTCACTGACATTGTGACATGGTCACAAAAACTCATCATTTGATCATGTGACCAATAATGTCTTGTCGTGAACGTGTTCATGTTTCTCAGACATCTTGGAATCCAATTTTCAGCCATTCTGACAACTTTGAAGTTGAAACTTTGCCCTTCCACAACTGCTAGTACAATTCGTAGTGTTTCTCTGAACCTTTGACAACATTTCACTGATTATTCAAGAGATTGGAAGTGTGCAGACAGAAGCAAATGCCAGGGATGGCTCCTCCAAAGGGACTCATCCATTTTTTGTTGTCCTTCTCAATCTGGCAAAGGTACTAAGAGGTCCTTCTCTTTGGGAGCTGGCAATCCTTTACCTGAAACGGAAAATATCTTCTGCCATGGCATTTCCTCTTCCTCATGGGCTACCACCACCACCTGGAGGACCGGGACAAGGGAACAGTGGCGCTAAAACAAATAATAATAAAAAAAAAAAACAGTGGCGCTGCAGCAGATGAACTGCTGGAGGAAGAGGAAAATGAGGGTGTAGTAGAGGATGTACCTACTATGTTGGGTGGCCTGATGGAGCCCTGAATGTGGAGGTTTTTCACCACGGTCAGAGGAGTGCCAAGGCAGGAGATCTGAGAGGAATACCAAATATAATGAATGGAAGAAGCATACTCATCCCAGTGAGGACCAGAAGTTAAGATTGCCTAAGAAGAGTAGGATGTCATATGAAAGCACTCATACTCGTCTCAGAGAAGACAGAATACCAGAGAAAGCCGAAAATCATTATTTGAACCCTGATACCTTTAATACTAAGCAAAGAACATTTCATACTTGTCCCAGTAAGCCCAAAGAGGTAGAAAGAAGTGACAATCATGGCTGGAATTCTCATACTCATCCCCGTAAGAATAAAGGCGTGGAAATAAGTGAGAATCATTACTGGAACTCTCACATTTGTCCCAGTATGAATAAAGAAGTGGGAACACGTGTGAATCAATATTGTAACTCTCATACTCGTCCCCGTAACTGCCAAGTTTTAGGAAAAAGAGAACATCCTTTTGGAAATATTTCTATCTGGCCAGCCAGGGAAAAGATTGGACATTGTATAGAGAAAAAGTGGCAAGTGTGATAAACCAAGAGAGAGAGAGAGAAATAACCTTGTAAGAGAGAACCAAGGTGTCAAGGACACAATAGAGGAAATTAAGAGCCCTATTTCTCAACTGTATGAACTAATGTTGAGATGCACGTCCAGCTCCCATGCCCACCCAAGCGATTTAGACTGCAGAAAATGTATTAGTGTGCGGGAGAACGAATATGCGCTTCTGTAGGTGGGGTGGAGCTGCAAAGCGGGAATAAATAATATAGTCTTTTGCAGCAGTTAAGGAAATGTAGGTAGACCTTAGCAGGGGGCACAAGTGATATTGAAGCATAATAGTTGAAATATAATGTACATAGAATGTAAACCAAGGCACTAATCCCTGATGCTAGTAATACTGAAGCACTGCCATATTTGAGGTGAGGCCCACTATGTTGCGGTTCTGTTGAAAGTAGCAGCATGGCAATGAATTCTGAATCACCATCCCATCCTTTGCCCCAGCAGGGGAATCAAACTTAGAGGCTGTCATACCCGGTAGATACAAAATACAATTTTATTGATTTGCAGACCTACAAAATAGAATGTGAATGGCTGAGTACGGCCACGACTGCCCCTTTCTGAAGGACGAGCTCATGATAGCCAGGCTGAAGTTCTTGAGCCGCTTAAAGGCTTGGCCTAGATTTAGAGCATTAGACATCCCATTTGAAATGTCATATCCCCACAAGCAAAACCCATATACCTATCAGAATTGGGCCGATCGGTGTGGTCCTGCAGAGGTCCAGGAGAAGCTCCTAGAAGGGGCAGCTGATAAGGGGGAAGCAAGGAGTGACACAACCCATGATTTATCCTACGAGGAGCATGAGGTGATGCCAACAAATTCAGTCCCATGAGGGGAGGGATGGTCGGGGCTCCCGCATGTCTGGGATCAAGAGAAGCACAATATTATTCTAGAGGGTCAAATAAACCTTGGAGATATCCACTGAGCACATGGAAACAACCAGGTGCATACCATGTGACTAGGCCCATAGGGATGGTTACTTTCCGAGAGGCGTGCCAATCAGATAGTGGGAATCCAAGGTGACATAGTAGGAGAAAATGTGTTACGGGCAAGGGTAGATTAGAGTGTGGACAATCAGTCAAGGGACTATAGGGGACGAGTATTAGTATATGGGTGGTAGCCAATGAGGGTGGGGGTGAACACTGTATACTGTGTGCATCACAAGGGATGATGTCTTGCCTTATAATGGCATGCCTGCTTTGAAATAACCAAGATCTGCATGTCAGCAGTGGTCGAAGTGTATGAAAAGAAGAAGTGGAACTATGTTCCCTACTAGCCTGCACCCACTCCCCACAGACCCCATCGCCGCGCCCCCTCCTATGCACAATAAAATTAAAAAAAACATGTGCCTGCTCTTTAAGGTAACGTCCTGTGCAGTGCACTGAAAGTGCAAGTTTCAACTTCTTCCTACACTTTTATTTTAAAACAAAACCTTTCCGGAACGTTTCTTTTTAAAATAAAAGTATAGGAACGGGAAAACTTAATTAAAATAAGTATAGGAGCACTGCTCCCGACCGCTCCCACCCACTTCGACCTCTGCATGTCAGTTGGGTTCTACGGCACCCTCTGTCACCGTTTTCCTTGCAGAGGGGCACTGAGTTTTCATTTTAGTGCTGAATTCCTCCCACCTTAGAAACCCCCAGATCTTTTGCTGGACTTTAGGACTTTTTTATTTTAACCCTGGAGTGAGTGAGACCTTTTTCTCACTCTCTCATGTGTTTTAACCTTATTTGGATTATGTGTTTCTTGTGTTTTTGGAGTCTGACAAACTCCATAGGCATCTACTTTTTTTATGGTGACACACAGCACCTTCTGTGCAGTGTCACCGAGAAATCCTTTAGATTTCTCAGAAGGTTTAAATACCTTTTATTGTGCAAACTTGACTTTACTTACCTTTTCTCTTTATAGGTCCAGCACACCCCATTTTATGGGGAGTGCTGGGAGCTTACCTAGTAACCCCTTATGCCACATTCTCATGTAATATTTGTTATGTTACCCTCACTACTTTAAATGGCTGGTGGCAGTGGTTTCATTTTCTTACCATTGTGCTTTTCCACCGTAGGCTGAATCCTCAGCTGCAGTACAGCACCTATGGGTGACCATTTTGACAAAATGGCCCCTGACTTCTTCTTTCACCATTTTATGTTCATGAGGTCTTTCTTGAGGTTTACTCTGTGTGTCGAAGCCAAGTTGAGCTCTTTGTTCATTTTGACATTGGCAGGCTTCAGTCTTGAAACCAGCCTCTGGCTCCAGTGTGTCTGTAAAGACAGGATTTGAGGTAGGTTCCAGAAACTCCCCTGTCCTTTGTCTTTAGGAATGCCTGAATACAACCAGTCCTGATTGGCTGGCTGGCTGTCCTTTTTGTGTGATTGACAGCCTAGGTTGTGCATGAATGGGAAAAACCTGCTTAAAAGGCGAGGGTTTTGGGACTAGAGGCAGAGTCGACCGGGAGAAACACCCAACGAAGAAACCGGGAACAAAGCTTGCTGCATCCTACTGGACTTTTGAATTGCCATGTGGAGCCCTGCTGCTGTGCTGAAACTCCTTTTTCAATTCGACAGAGAAGCTCCGAAAGGGACGACTTCTTCCCTTGGGTTAGTGGGATCAACTAACCCTGAGATGAACTCCGCTGGACCATCTTGCCTGATTAGCTATACTTCTTGACTGTTGCAAGAACCGAGGGCCAGGGGTTGAGGAATCCGTAGGTAAGTGCAACATCTGAAATCCGGCCAGAAGCTCCAGGAGTCCCCAAGGACCCTCCAAAAGCAGGACGACCCGAGCTCGAGTCCCCTCACCAGAGTGCAGTACCCAAGGAGTGAAGGAAGCCCAACAGGTATCGGAGTTCCGCAGTGGTGTTGTTTGCTAAGCGCTGAAACCGCAAAGTGTTGCTGAATCGAAAAGAGCATGTAGCTGCCGATGACCTACACATTGCCACCGCAGGAGCCCTCCTGATGTCCTCCCTCTTGTCCCCACAACTGAGGCTCAGGAACACTGGATCAGCACCTCTGCAATAGGAAAGATTCCAGCTGGACCACTCTTCTTCAAACCAGACGTTCTGTTTAGACTTGAGGAGCTTACCTCATTGTCTTTGAGCTGTTCTTTTCTCCGTTGATACTTGTAGTGGCTTACCTTTAGAGTTGATTCCAACTCTGCTTTTTCACAGGCTTAACGGCTTGTGAACCTACAAGTGATTTTTCTTAACAAAACTCTGTAACGTTGTGCAAGACATTTTGATCTAAGAAGTGCCTCAGCTCTATCGACTGTGGTCCAATTGACTTTGGCTTTCCTGGCTCCCTGCATACTCTTCTGACCATTTGACTTTGATATTGGTTTTCCTTCATAGGTGATAATTTTTATTGCTGGGAAAGGCTTGTCTAGATTTCATTGGAAGATTTAGACGTTCTCACATTTACTGAGAACCTGTTTAACCTGTTTCGTTCCTTAACCCTTTTCCTTTCTGCAACCTCAGAATCTAAAAAGTATATCTAGTGTGATAGATACATGCCATTACTATCCTTGTGAATGAAGTCACCTCGAGGTGTAGGAATTGCGTAAGAAGCATATCCAAAGATTATCCACTAACTTGTCTGATTTTTTATATTGATTTTAAAGTATACTTACCTTGTTACACGAATTACCTTTTTAATGAATGCTTATTTAAAACTTGATATTGACTAAATAAGTACTTATTTATAACTGAAACCTTGAGTGTAAGTGTTACTTGGTTACTTTTATTTACGTATTTAATTGCTACAGCTCTCCAGCTCACATTTATCCCTCTTGAGATAGGCCTGGCTGCTCAGTCACAATGCCAACTTGTGTAATACATACCTATACCAAAAGGTCTGTTACCTAATACCAAGCAGATAAGTGATGTGTAGTCTCACACAGTGTTACTACATCAATTCTTACCTAAAAGCACCCGCCTGCAGTGACCAGTCCCCTGTGCTCAAATTGGAGAGGTTTACAGGAGCCGTGTTGCCTGAATTCCTGTCTGCACTTTGGTGCGGCACAATGCTCCCAGATTGTGCAGACCATTGATGGGACCCTGTGACGGAGGAATTTGGGAGAGCACGCATATTTAAGTCCACCGTTTGTATGAGAAAACAATACGGGTGTGGGGTGTGATAGTGTTGGGGAACAGTGGTAGTGTGCTGAGAGTGATTGATTTGTGGAGTGGAAAAGTCCAAGTTGAACTAAATATATATATTTTTTTATTATATGAAGTAACTAGTATAAAAGGAATAACATAATCCTCTACTATTGGGGGAGAAGACAGTGCTGTACGACTAAGAGCAACAGAGGAATAAGGGTAGAGTCCCCATGTATTCAGTGTGTTTGGGAGCCCCCTGTCTGATGAAGGGGTTGAGAGAATGAGAAGTAGTATTTTGTGTTCTTATTGTTGTTGATTATTGTGAGGTGAAGCAGAGTGTGGTTGACTTGACTGAGGATGTATGGGATATGATGGTGTGAGAAGAGTGAGGTGTGCGTGTGTGGAGCTTGACAAAGGGGAAAGGCAGGGTATTTGAAATGAGAAAGGGGTATGGTAATTGGACGGCAAGGCACAGTTGGATCGGAGCCTGAGTAAAAAAAGTATGTAACATTATTTGTGTAGGGGCTGCTAAAATGGAGCCGGCAACCCCATTGGATTATATTTGTACAGCTATCCCCTTGTATAGGAAAGAAATAATGCAGTACTGCACAGAGTGGGTGGCCATGACTAGAGGGTGCATGTACAAACTATGGCCAGAGAAGGGAACAAATAACAAGGTTATTTTGGGTCATATGTATACATTTCTCGCAGTGAAGTATAAGGGGAAGAAATTAAAGAACAGAAAGGTATTGGAGGTATTGGAGTTATGGAAGATGGTGGAGGATTGAGAAGTTGCCCCCGATCCCTTGAAGGCAGTAAGCAGGCCACCCTTAACGTGCATCCTGACCACAACCACACACACTGCCCCAACCATCCAGGAGCACCATGATACCCTGCTCCACATGCCACATCACAAGCAGCACAGCCTCCTCAAGTTGGGTGCTTCCCTACAATCTTAGCATCAAGATACACAAATCCCTCATATGTACTACTGCGTGCCACTGCACCCACTCCTCCTCCTAGATCAGGCCAGTACCAGAATTTCCTGAACCTCATAGCATCGGCAGCCTCTGAAGCTCAGAAGCAGTGGGAACCAGAGTGTAGGCTGCAGAAAGAGTTCAAAGAGGCGTTTCAAAGGGAAGAGGAAGAGTTAGCTAGACTGAAGTTAGATAGAGGAGATGGGCAGAGGCACCAATTGGAGCAGATGAGTGAAGAGTGGAGGACATTGTGTTCAGAATCAACAGTACAGTTATAAAGAATGTACATGTGGAAAAGGAAAATGGTGGGTGACAGTTTGAAGGTGGGTAATGGGTCGGATAGGTCTGATGCCGATATGGGTTCAGGTGTGGAAGAAGAGGTGTGGGACATGGTGGATGGCTATGGTTGGAGAGTTTGTGGGTTCTTAGGTTGAGGAACCGCCATGGGTGCATGGCGGTCTCAAAGGGAAAGCAAGTGGTATAAAAGAAGATGACAGCGGTAGTGAGGGCACACTTCCTGCTGTTACACAAAGGGCACAGTATGTACCATGTCCATACATGGACAGGTATCATTTAATAAAAGCACTACCACTCCTTACAGTTGGAGCGAGAAAGTGGATTTACACATTTGTAAAGCAAACGGTAGGTATTACCTTGGCTGTGGTCGACATGAAGAGCTTGTTCACTGCAATACTGGGAGATCAAGAGAAAGACATTTAGGCTAAAAGAGGGTACCCTGGGTGAAGTTAGGGAATGACAATCATGATGGTGCCCATTTTAATGATATCGGGGTCAGGGTTGTGGGCCACGCTGCAGTGTGTGCACCATGTTACACCAGATCTACAGTCAATAATGCAACTGACTATGTAGGTTGGCGAGGACCCAGCTCAGTATATCTAACAGATACAGGAGAGGTGGAGGGCAGAAATGGGCAGAAATGGGTGAACCATGGGATCAGTCTATCCCATTTTTCAATTTCACGGTTAAGAAACGACTCCCCATGTAGGTACAGAAATCACTCAATAAGATAGTGGGGATTGAGGTGAAGGGGTGGGCGGAGATACAGTCTATAATTGTACACCACTCTAAAGTATTGAAGAAGGAAAAGGAAATCAGCCAGTCTGGAGAGTGCCATCTGAGTTTTTGTTTAGACAGGCCCCAAGAGCATTGAGAGACCCTCATTGCACTAGACTTAGAAGGGGTAATGGTGTAGAAGGACAAGATTGTCCTCATAGGATCATATGCTGAGGGATGAGAATGGCACACAGATCTATGCATCGACCCATCCCGGCCACTGTGGGATGGAGGGGTTGCAGACAGTGACTTGTTTGAAGACATGGACAATGATCGAGAAATAATATTGGCAGTTTGTGTCCCATGCAAAATAATGGTGCAATATCGACACATTCTATTTCCCATGTTACTAGTAGGGAATGTCCCACCCTTTGTCCAAGGTGATTTAGCAAAAGTACCTGACAGTTTATGGACAAATAACCCCCACGATGTAGGGGTCCTATGAAGTGTCACACCAATATACATTACACTCAAACCAGGCGTGGTATTGACCACAGTTAAACACTACCCATTGCCCAAAGAGCCAGAGGCATCATTGTGCCATCAAATTCTCCCTGTAACATGGCTATATACCCTGTAAAAAATTAAAGGATTAAGTTGGAGGATGATACAGGATTTAAGCTCTCTAAACAGTATAATACAAGATGAGTTTCCCGTTGGGCCAAATGCCACGACAATATTACGCAACATACCCACCACAGCAACCCACTTCACAGTAATTGATTTGAAAAATGTGTTATTTTCCATCCCACTGCATCCTGACTGGAAGGATGCAATTCCAACATTCAAGACTCCCACAGGTGTACTGTGAATCCCCCAGTATCTTTCACTGAGTACTGCATGCAAATTTAGGCAACATACATGTGACAAGTGCCATCATTCAATACGTTGATTTGCTGGTGTGCAGTGCCAATGAGCAGCAGTGCAGGGATGACTCCATCACACTACTGAATTTGCTTGCTTATGAGTGGTACAGAGTGGACAGAGCAAATATACAGTACTGTCAACAGGAAGTGCTATATTTAGGCCCACAGATTTCTATTAATGGCAAGAAATTGACTTCAGAGCGTGCAGCTGCAGGGCGCAGCAATCTCCAGCCAGTGATGGTTATGGACATGCAAACATTCTAAGGATTATGTAATTACTGCTGGGCTTGGATATTTGACTGCACTACATACACACGGCCATTATTTTATGCACTGAAGGAGGCCCAAAAGACAAAGAATACCATCACGTGGACTGAAGGAATGCTCACTAGCTTCCAAGTGCTCATGGACTTCATTGCTACTGCCCCAGTTCTATTGACACCTGATTATACACAAGAATTCTATTTGTTTTCACACTCATAAGGACAAATGATGACAGAAGTTCTGATGCAAAAAAGCATGATGGGTCACAAAGCTTTAGCTTACTAAAGCGGCATGCTAGACTCAGGAATGCAGGGGCCATTCCCTTGTGAACAAGCTCTGGCAGCAGCAGCCTTCATCATTGAGAAATCTGCCACTATCACAATGGGATGCCCTGTAACCCTGTATATAGAACACACAGTATTTGCCATCCCAGAGAGGTCCAAATCTCCATTGATAACACAAAGGGCTTCAGCGTACGAGGTTATACTGTTCAGCCTATATATCCATATTGTTAGGTGCAAGACGGAGAACCTGGCTACGTTCATTACTGAACTGATCACTGATACTGATGACATGCATGACTGTGACACATATGAAGGCCCTGATGATGACATACCAAAAGCAAGGGATTTTGCTCTTGAGGATGGGAAAGTGTTCTTCGTTGATAATTCTGCACCATCGACCAGGAGACAGGAAAAAGGCACACAGGTGCAGCAGTGGTTTGTCTAGTAGATGGTGAGTATTGGTACAGCAATAATTACCTGTGCATTACTCTACCCAGGCTGCAGAGATCATTTCCCTAATTGAGGCGCTCAATGCATCCCAAGGGTGGCACGTTATAGCTATTTCCAGCTCAGCATATGTCACCACCACATTCGATGTTGTCACAATGGAAGAGGAGAAGGCTACAAAGAGCAGATGAATCTCCAGTGCAACATGCCACACTGTTAGGCTGATTTACAGTTTCTCACCGGCCTAAATTTGTCACTGTCTTCAAGTGCGCCATGCATACCCAATTTCTCTTGGTAATGAGGCAGCAGATCAAGTGGCCAAAATAACTGCTTATCTCTCAGTACCAGATATCACAGCATACCCAGAAATAGCATGCATACAGTTACAACTAGAAGTTCCACATACCCAAGTTAATGAGTTACAAGGACAGGCACCCCAGGCTGAAATGTTGCTATGGCAAAAAAGGGGGTATGAGCAATCTCCCATTGACCTACTATGGAGACAGGTCATCACAGGTAAGAGAGTAATGCCTCAGGAACTGGTAATGGTTGTCTTTGAATAGTTGCACTACCACTCACATGTATATAAGTAGCATATTGCTACAGGCATACATGAGGATTTGTGTGTGCCATATATGCATGAACTGTTGAATATGTTTATTTCCAACTGCATCCTTTGTCAGATACAAATACTGGGAAACCATTGAAGATGCTGCCAGACACATTAGCATGTTACAGCGGGCCATTCAGTGAGTGGGAGAATGGTGCAACACATACCAGTATTTAATTGTTATTGTTTGCCCCTTCTCCCAGTGGGTTGATGCCTGGCCATGTGCACATCCAGATGCTAAATCAGCAGCCACATTTTTTGTATGAAAAGTGTTTCCCCACTGGGAAGTGTGCGAAGCATTTATATCAGATTATGGCACCAACTTCTTTAACATGCTACTTAAAGAAATAACAGCTCTGTTAGGACTCAAACATAAGATGTTGTCCATTTCTCATCCTGAATCCAACAGCATTGTTCGCATCAATGGCCCCTTACAGGTAAAATTATCGAAATTGTGTGACACCTTTAATAAGAATTGGGTCCACTATTTCTCCATGGCCTTATTCATTTTGCAGACAAAGCCCTGCAAAGACTATCACCTTCCCCTCACAAACCAGTGAATGGGCAGTGCATGCAGATGCCACTTTAACCTAAGCATAGTGTGTCTGATGCTTAAGGGTTGCATCCATTTTACGAGGTGACTTTACAGTATACTTGTGTTATTTCACAAAATGCATACAGCTTGTCTCTCGGCAGATAGCGCCAAGAAGAACAGAAGAAGACAACAGCACTGAACCAGATACCACAAGCTCTCCAGCTCTACAGCAGCAACTGGGGAGACACTCTGTATAACAAATGTTGTCCACAGATGGAGTGAGCCACAGTACAATGGTCCCTACACTGTGATATATGTCACTCCATTTGTGGTAACGGAATTGTGGTATTGTGTACAATTCTCTGATGTTTGAAAGGCTCCCCATTCAGCACCTCCTTCACAAAGTTCTTCATGTGAATCTGAATAAAATTATAGCCTCCTGCCATCTGCAATACCATTACTATCTCAATATATGTTATACCTCGTTTCATTCAGAGCAAATACCAATAACATTGAAGAATGTGCATTCATTTCACAATAATATTCACCCATTGCAATAAAGCTATCATTGCAGTATTCAATAATTTGAGAAATGCTATCCACCCCCTGCAGATCTCTCATCACAAGCACTATGGCCCTCATTACGACCCTGGCGGAAAGTGACTGACCTGACCGCCATAGCGTAAATAGCGTTTCCGCCATCGCACGACGGAGCAAAGTGCGGCCAATTCCGACCCATCGGGCACGAGCACTACGCCATGGCGGAAGTGCAAAGTCCGCGATGGCGGAAATGTCCCCAAAACGCCCCTCACCGCTGTCGTACGGCGCCCTAGGTGCAATTCCGCCACCCATCTTAGCGGTCACCGTAATGAGCGGCAACCGGAAAGTACGGTGACCGTAAACATACGGAAACGGAAGTAAAAACATGGGCCCGGAACGGGAAACAGCATGCCGTACACCTATAAAATCAGAATTCCCACACAACCATTAAAAATACTACCCTGAGACACATCCCAACCCGTCATCCACCCCAGTGAAAGCAATAGAAATGGGAAAAGTAGCGAAAAAAGCGTGCGACCGCAAGCGGCAGGTCCACTTCTCCCGTGAGGAACTCACCGTGCTTACAGAGACCCTCCAGGAGAATGCTGCCGTCGTCTTCTCCACGCAAATGACCAGGACGGCACTTGCGAACAAGAAGGCCATATGGGCCCTGGTGGCACAGCGGGTAAGTGCGGTGGGGACCGCACCCCGCAACCCACAGCAATGCAGAAAGCGATGGGACGAGCTGCGCATACGCGTACGGAGCATACTATCCGCCAATCGCAACATTGCCACAGCTACCGGGGGAGGATCGGAATCACCCATCAAGTTGACCCCCTGGGAAGAAATCTGTGCCTCCACCATTGGAATGGAGAGTATAGAGGGAGTCGGAGGGATGGAGAAAGGAGTGCAGACATCCGAAGAATCCGGTAGGTGGGCCAACTAATACAATGCCAAATCCACAATGTCCAATCATGTGAAGTACCATGTGTAACACATGTCCAGGAGAACGTCCACATACATTGGCCTGACAGCGCACTTTAAAACTCACATTAAATACATAAATAATTAAAAACCCTAAAAACACCCTCTACACGTGCAGCAGGCCCACCCTAACTGCAGGCTGCAAAACAACTGCATCCTCAATCCACACAAAAATGAAACCACCTCCAAGGCCCCGACCCAAATCACCCTCAGGTACCACCCCAATGCATGTGATACATTGCCATTCCAATTTCAACAGACCCATTAATAACGCTCGCCCTCCTTTACTCCACCACAGGGTCCGATTCAAACGACAAGCTCCAGGACACCCCTACCAGCACACCTGCAAAGAGGGCCAAGACCAACGGCCAAAGACCCTCCACCTCAGCTGCACGCATCAAGACACGGCAGCAGCACAAATCAAGTGGCAGCACACAAGAGGGAACATCAACAGGCACCCCAGCAGCCAGCATGCCCACAACAGCACCACCACAGGTCCCCCCAATGGATGCCACAGAAGGCACTGCCTCTGGTGGCAGCAGCACCATAGGTGACACTCCATTAATGGCAGCATGCTCCGACACAGAAGACGGGGATGTCGAAGTAAGATCCATCCATGACCTGTCTCAATCCCCCTGTTTGTTTCATCCCGTACACCATGAGGATACCAGGCAGGGGCACCCACAAGACGACGACTGGCCATCCCCCACAAGCCCTGTGGCAAGGCAACATGAGGTGACCAGCCCCTCTGTGACACCACCGCAAATGGCCATGGCACAGCACAGGCAACAGTCCCTCGACCAGGTGATCGTGCAACAGCAGCAACTGGCCACGCTCCTCAAGGACCATGCTGATGAATGTGGGGGTACTAAGGCAGCCATAGAAACAGCAACTGAGACGCTTAGGGCAGAAATGGAGAGAAGCACCGAGAGCCTGAGAGTACAAATGGAGAGAAGCACCGAGAGCCTGAGGGGGGAACTGCATGCGACGTCCAAAGACGTATGTGCTGAACTTGCCGCTGTGCGCCGTGTGCTCACTGAGCTCTCACAAACCCTTAGGGCCATGCATGGACGTGAGCAGGCAGAGACATCATCCGTTGCAAGTTCCGTCCAGGGCAGCCCCCAACGTAGATCTGGGAGGAACCTGCGCTCCACAGGCAGGGGTGCCCCTGATACCCGGAGAGGGGGCTTGCAATAGCGTCTGCCCACTGACAATGAGCATCTTTGGACACTGGTGTTCGGGGGGGAGGTAGGAGGGTGGAGGGGGGGTGTTGGGCTTACTTGGGTGGCGGGTCGATGGGGTGTGTAACATAATTTCACATATGCTATAAACATTCCACAATCATCCAATGAGATGTGTGGACATTGATCTTTGTGTACGAGGCCTTTATAGGCGTACAGTCCATATTGTGCATGTTCCAGACACACACAGTGCCACAAGTCCCGTGTCCATGTATCAGCCACCAGGCGTGAGTGCTAGAAGCATGAATCTATGAGAATCTGATGAATGTCACGGCCCTCCTGTGCCTCGCGGACTCCTTGAGGTGCTGCCACATCCCCACCCTCATCATGACCATCTTCAGGTGCTTGCAGTTCTGCGTCAGGGGGCATGGGCACATTTCTACGTACGCACATGTTGTGTAGTATGACACATGCCATGACCATCTTTGCCACCTTCACATGGCGGTACAGGAGGGCCCCGCCAGACCTGCTGAGGCAGCGGAAACGAGTCTTCAGTAGGCCGAATGCCTGTTCTATGACTACACGGGTACGTGAGTGGGCATGGTTGTAGTCCTCCTCATGCTGGTTCTGTGGGTTCCGGAGTGGTGTAAGGAGCCATCTCTTCAGTGGATACCCGGCATCACCTGTATGTGGACAATAAAGGACGTTTGTGGAACGACATTGCTACGTACGCACCCCCCCCCCTTCCTGCCAGGTCATTGCCGCATCACATACCCCACATTATCATGCATGAAATGAGACTCACCGAGTAGCCAGGATCTGTTCCCTGCGTGTCGCTCCATGTAGCGTGGTATTGTAGAGTTCCTCAAGACCATAGAATCATGGGTTGATCCAGGAAATCGGGCACAACAATGTGTAATGATCCTGTTGGAGTTACACACCATTTGTACATTAAGAGAATGAAATTGTTTTCGGTTGCGGTACTGGGCCTCCATGGCATGTGGGACGACCAATTCCACATGGGTGCAGTCGATGGCACCAATGCAACCCGGTATGCCGCCAAGTGCATGGAATCCCACTTTTGTGTTCGTAATTTCCTGCTCCGAGCGTGGTAGAGAGATGTAGTCGTCTGCGTGCTTCAGGAGGGCATCGAGCACTTGCAATAGTGTCCGTGAGAACAGTGGCTGTGAAATGCCATGCAACTGTCCGACTGTGTGCTGGTAGGTGCCTGTGGCCAGGAAGTGGAGTACAGACACCACCTTCAGTAGGGGTGGGATGGCGGTTGGGCTATCTATCATGCTGACAAGGTCAGCCTGTGTCATGTCCACAATGGCGGTTATGGTGTCCCGGTCCAAACGGTAGAGGGTGTGGATCTGCTCATCAGTGAGGTTGAACGGATGAGCTCGGAGGCGTGGGATTGCGGGCTGCCTGCATGGTGGTAGTGGCTGTGCTGGTGGGCCTTGCTGGCCCTGCCTTGCCCTCCTCCTTCTCCTGTGTCTCCTCTGTGCGGCCGGTTGTTGTAGTAGTTGGTGTTCGTCTTCTTCTTGAAGTTGGAGTACTTGCAGTGCTATCAGGTCCCCCAGGGCCAACATCGCTAGTCCTGACGGTAGCATTTTGGAGTGGGTGTGGTTGTGGGAGGGGGTTGGGTGTGCAATTTATGTGTTTTCAGGCTGTATAGCCTCCACCTGTGGTGATTCATTCCACCTGTGCCAGCTGCAATCCCCTTTGGGCGAGCACCGTACCGAGGTTCACCGACGGGCGGGGCGTCCCATTTGTGAGTGAAGCCAGTTGCCATTTTCACACACTGCCACACTACATGGATGATTTTGTGATTTCAAGCGGTCACAGATGCCTTTTCGACGTGATGTTGCAAATGTGGAATTCGAAGGACAGCGCTTTCGGTTTTCAGCTAGCGGCGAGGAGACGCCCACAGGTCTGACTGCAAATATAACGTTCTATTGTTTAATGTCCTTGGGACAGGGGCCATGGCGAGAATGCTATGATTGATATGAATAGTATGGGATGCGCAATAGCGTAGTGGACAAAAAGGCAGGACGTTCCCAAATACATGTTACTTCACAACACTAGAATTCCGGGCTGGAGAACAGTGGATTTTGCAGACTGCATTACGCACAGACTCCATGGAAGTTTCAAATGTGATGTGAGTAAATAATCAGGCGTTTTCATACCGGGATGAGGGAATGATGTATGGATGCATGGATGCATGGACAGATGATTTGATGGAGAGTTTGCCATGTACAGGGCTTTTTGGAATCTATCCACCTCCCCTGCGCTATGTCATGCAGAGCTGCCATAGTGGGACCATCGTCTTTCTGCCCTTGTTGAACCCTCCCTGTCTCGACGCCCCTTCAGGCACTTGTGTCTATGCACGTTACTAATCCCATCTAATGGATTCTGTCTTCACAGACGCATGCACACAAACACTCATTTGTAATGGTGTTTTCACCTCGATTTTTATGGTTGTGATTCGCAAGTGATTTTTGGGTGGGTATAATCCTTTTGAGTGGGCTAGCATGCATATGGCTGTAGATTTAGTGTGATCATTGAAGTGAGTTATACAAATGTAGTTCTGATGGCCATACTATTCTTTTTCATTTCATTTGGGTGACAGGTATCTCCTCCCCTTTTGCCGCTGCCATCTGTACGCCACTCCTGCAGATGGCTTTTACTCCCGACACCTGCTGCTTCGTGTCAATCAGTGGAGCACCATTACGATCTTATGGGACGATCGCCAATGGGCCACATGCCCTTACGCAGTGCTAGTGGCTAGGAGCAACATATCGTCCTTTCTGCTGGACTAGTGCCTACCTAATGGGACGGCCCTGCGGTTCTAGGCGCTTCCGTGTTGCCTTTTTGGACGTGAATGTAGCCCCTGTGTACCATGATGGAACAGGGCGTCACACAAGCAGAAGCTGGTCATTTATTGCGGATGCAGCCCACAATACTGGAATGTATTTTGGAGTCATGACCTAATGGCTGTATGGCCCTTGGTGGTTTTGTGGTGCAGTAAATTTCTATTCTGTTTTTGTTTGTCTCATTTTTCTGCTCATGTTGCTGTACTTGGACCTTCACATGCCTGTGCTGCATCAGTGCGGCAATGGTGCCATGGCAGATATGGATGCCCACTCACAAGGCACTTGGAGCCCCTGGATTCATTTGTTCGTTGGCATGCATGGGTGACTTGTACATTTCACTGGTTGCATTGTGTGACTTCATTGCACCTACGAGGAGTTGTGCAATGTGGCCAGGGAGTGGTGTACAGGCACTCAGTAGGGCCGTTTACGGTTGATTCGCGATGCCGTACTTCTCACCATGGCGGAATGGTACTTTCCGCCATGCTTGATGGCGTTAGGTACATGTCCGCTAGGGTCGGAATTCGCGTACCGTTGCGCCATGGTGGTAATTACGGTTTGGCATGGCGCGCGTGCGCGTACTTGGTTCAGTTAGCGTTGGCGTTCACTACGGTGTCGCTAATGGCATCGTACTTTACGGTGACGGGTCATAATCGCACCGAGCGCTATTCGATGGCGGTATTGCATTTCTGCCATCGTTTTTCGATTTCCGCCAGGGTCGTAATGAGGGCCTATGTAATAATGTCAATATTGTATACATGTGTCGGTTTTGTTTCAGGACTCTGTATTGTGAGCAGTCAGAATTGAAAGCCTGACACAAAGTTGTCATGGTTTTGGTTAAAGACTTTTATTTAAATGAAAATGGGTTGGGAAAATGCCTTTCTGACCCGATTCTAAAGAGGAGTTTCCCTACCTAAAAACCCAAATCAGGATCTGTCTGTGTCAGGATGTCAATAACTTAAAAGCCATCCTTGTGTCCAAAACTTCCTATCCTGACACTACAAACAAAACAATAAAGTGTGAAAGTAAATGTCTTCAACCTTATATTGGCTAAACAGTATTTGTTAGGCAGAATTACCTACAGTACCCTTTCGGAACACTACAGTCAATTAAGACTACAAGTGTAAGCACAATTTCACCTTTGATAAAGTGGTAGGGATGGCGGTGGGGCCAGACTAATCTCAAGAGTTTAAGTGAGCAGTAGAACAAGTTAAACAAAGGACTAACTAATACAGTGATTCAAACAAACACTTACTCAAGGTTTCTTGGTAAAAAAATATACATTTATTTACTCAGTCACTTTGAAAACATTACACTAGCATATGCAGCTCAATATCACACACTAATAAACCACAAAAATACAACTGTTAAGTAAATGAACAAGTTTAGCTCCCCTGAAGTGGGAGCAAAATGGCACTTCAGATACTTAATAAAGGGGTAGAAAGACATGGTTATAAGAACAGACAGCCAAAATACATTCATAGGCAGGGCAAAGGGTTTCAGTTAGCTTACAACCAGCAATTCTTCTCAATAGGCATGGGCCAAAGTCAATGGTTCTTGGAGTCTTTGTATAGGATAGCACAGTTCTGTTAGATAACGGTTAAGTCTTTGCCACAGACTTTAGAAAGTTTGGTTAGGTGAAAAGTTTGATGAATGTTTATGAATGTTTATGGAAGGACAAGCCTTCGAAGTTGAGAAAGTTTCCATGAACTCTCGCAATGGGCGAAAAGATTTCCGGACCGCGTTTGCACAGTACCTTGGTATTGAAGAAGAGCTGTAGCTGAGGCAGGTGTTCCTGGCAGTTCGAGTAGATCTCGCAGTTCCTGAACTTCAGTCGTGGGGACAAGAAGGAGGACAGCGGGAGGTTCCTGCACTGCCCAGAGATGAGGCCAAAAGCTTAGCAAGACATTGGTTTAATGTGTGAGTGCCTAAAGTACACAAGCTGGTTTCCTTCCCTCTGGCTATCCGGTTTTCAACAGCACTCTGATGGAAATTTGACCAAATCGGAAAGGTGTCCAGGTGACTTACTAGTTGGTTGTTCCCACCAAACTCAAGGGAAGAAGTTAACCTTGAAGGGCTTCTCTGTCGATTGGAGTTTCAGGCAATTCGGACCTGTAGCAGGGTTTCACCGGTCGTCCAGGAGTTGCAGCAGTCCTCTTCCTTCAGCTTGTCTTCGGTTCTTTCATTTCAGTGGTCGACTCTGCTTTCCAAGTCCCAGACACCTGCTTTTAAACATTTTTCCCCCATTCATTCCAGCCTGGCTGTCACTCACACAGCCGGGTGGCTGTCCTTGCCGGACAGACAGCCAGCCAATCACGCCAGAGTGCATTCAAGTCTCCTAGGAGACTAAGCAGAGGGAGTTTCGGGCACCGCCCTCACATCCTGTCCACCCCAGACACTCAGGCACCAGAGGAGGGCTACAGCACTGAAGCCCACCAAAGGCCAACAAACAAAGGGACCAAAGCTGGTTTGGTGGACAGAGACAAACACAGGAAGGACCTTTCCTAAAAGAAATGGCAAAAAAAGATGACCAGAGTCTGTTTTTACAGATAGGTCTTATATTGAAAAACATGGCTGACCCGATTTTTAGCTACTGTTCTTAGCAGTCGGGAAAAATCACGGTAGTTTATCGAAACCACTGCCACCAGCCATTTAGAGTAGGAAAGGGTAACATTTGACTGTTACATGAGTGTTTTCACTCAGGGGAAGCTATGCAACTCTCCGGCACTCTATAGTAAGATAGTGTGTGCTGGGTCAGTAAATTTAAAAAGACTAGTAAAGCCAATTTAACTTTACAGGCTCTGGGAGATGGTAGTCAGTCCCAGAGAAGGTATTTAAACCTTGGGGAGTCTGGAAGAACCCCCTGTGCCACTAAACTGATGGTGCCGTGTGACACACAGAAAAAGATGATGCCTATGGAGTTGTTTTAAAACTCCATAACCAAACAACACACAATTAAAACACACACAAAATACATGGAAGAGTGGAAAAAAAGGCTCACACATTTTCCCAGGTAAAAAAAAAAACAATCCTAGAAATCCAGCAAAGTTGCTGGGGGTCTCAAAAGGTAAGGGAAATTAGCACATGTTGAGAATTCTCCCTAATAGTGTTCATAACTGAAAATTAGAATGATAACAATGAACATGTTCTCCAAGGTGAAAGACCTTGTACCCAGAGGGTGGTTCCCTTCACCTGGATTCTGAAATAGGATGGCAATGTCTCTTTTACTAACAGTTCCTTTTGTGTCTCTCCTCGATTCACAATGTTCTTGTTAGGCAACAAGTTCTGCAACAGTCTTTCTTTAACACAAGTATCTCCTTTGTCTATCAAACACTATCCTTCTTTAAGTAGTTCCTGTAGCTTTGCAACTCACCTGTATAAAATAATTGGTTATTTATAACACACTTATTATCAAATAGGTTTCTAAGCACTGACTCAGGATTCGAGCCTGTGTTGCTTTGCGGTGTCTTGCTACCAAGACAAGCGCGTTGCCACTGAGCTATACAACCCATGCCAGGACTCTTTGTCCAATTCCAACTGCCTGTTGTACTCTCCTGCCAGGACTTCTCTTGGGGTTTCACTTGCCTGGTTTCCTTCTCTTGCTAGCACTTTGTATGTGTTTTCAAAGCATTTTCAATTGCCTGGTATCCTTTCCTTGCCAGGACTTCTACATATACTGTTCTTGACTCTGTATATCTGTCTGTGGTAATGTTCGTTCAAACTTTGGCCCACACTTGCATCCTTATCTTATTAGGGTTTGTCTTTGTACTTTGCCTTTTCTGCATTCAAACACATTTCTTGTAGTTTCTGGATTAGCAATCTTATAACATTCAAATTGTCATTGGCACTCTCACCGGAATGCCCAAGGGTCCCCACTTGCTTTGTGTTGACTCAGTGGTACTCTCCAGAGTCTCTGCTCCTGCTCGCGTTTCTGTGGCTTAGCTCTTCCACTCGTTTTCCACTCTGGATTGTGCAGTTGTCCTTCCTGCTTCCCTCGTGGCTCTTTGGTCAGACACCTGCTTCTCTTCAGGTCCCGGTATGGAGAACGCTGCTTCTTTGAGTGGCCGAGTGCCCAGGATCTCTAGTTGCTCCTGGCATCTCGACAGCACCTGCTGCTCATGCACTGAGTTTCTCTCTCTGCTTCATCTGACTCCTCTGCTCCACCACACTGGTATGTGTCTCCTGCTCTTGAAAGCCTCAGCATAGGAACTGTCATCTTTTCCTGCACCACCACGCTCAGTAGTGCAGTTGCCATCTTTACAGGTCCCACACAGAGGTAATTCTGTAGACAACTAGTCTGCACATTGAGCGTTGGCTCCTGTTACCTTGTCCCAACTCCTTCATCCTAATCGTCTCAGTACTTCAGGGATTATTGGAGTTGGAGTCCATGGATGTCAATGGTTTTACATGAGAGAACATTTCCACAAAAATGTATCTCAGAAGCAAAAGGGGTTTTCTTGGAGCTTTGTGTGTCTAGGTCATAGATGGTGGATTGACCTCACGAATATGGGGAAGAGGTTTCTTTACTTCCTCTACAAGGGGGAAAAAACAGATGACAATAGGCCAATAAGGTCTTGGGTATTAGAGGACCTTCATCATGGGAAATGGGGGGATACGGTGTCTTGTCCAATGAAGTCATGGCATCTTCCTGGTAGTTGTCCCCTCCCATGTTATCCTTCCTCATATAACTGCCCCCAGGGCCAGGATTGGGGAATGGCTGCGGTGCCCTGGCCACATGGGAGGAGGTCACTGCCGGGGAATCCCTGATGACTCAACTGGATTTATAACAGTATATACTCACTGAGCCAGTTTATATAGTTAGGGCATATAAAGGGGGTGTAGTATAGGGGGGTGTTTAAAGCATAATGTTTTTGAGTATGGTACCGTCTGCAATGAGGTTCTTCAAAATGATGTAATGATTATAGAAGGAATCTAGGTAGATGATACAGCCACATGGCAATGGCAACCTCAAGTAAAAGGAGGGGTGGAGGAAGGGAAAGAGTACAACCAATCTTAAGGGTATGTATTTGACACAATCACTGATGTGCACCATCCAGAAATGAGTAACTTATAGTACAGTCAAATGCACTCAGTGGGGTATTAGAGGTCAAATGGGAGCTGCTACATTTGTTCTCTCATCCTACATGCATCAGAGGCAGCCAAAATGTTAGTACCCCAAGAAATTCCACCTCTAGAAGCCCAGTGTTTAGTTAATCTGGTGCTCTGTCGGGTTCAAAGCATCTTCCAGGGGCGCATAGTACGAGTTATACTAATGAATAAAAATGAGGAAAAATGTGCAAACGATGAAAAGGACCCACGCTGCAAGACACATCTATTGCTAAAAATGATTGGAGTGTTGCCCATGTCAAACACATGGGAGGAGGCAGTAGTGAGCTGCATGGCAGGGGGGTTGGCTGGGTTTGATTAAGGAACTATATGGAAAATCAACAATAACTGTCTTACCACATGGGCTCTGTTTCGTTCGCCAACTTGATCATTTCCCACTGCACTATCTGAAGCCATTTGGCATTGGCTGTGGCCTGGACCCCTGGAAGCAGAAGGGAGGCAATGAACACCTCTGTTTTGGTGTATAGATGGCATTTGTCTGGAATTTGTTTCAGCAGTTGGGAGGAATCCTCAAATGAGCACTTCTTCCGTCTTCATAGTGAGCACTTCTTTCTCCTTACTTTTGGGGGCTGAGATGGGGGTTGCTTTGGTTGTTCTGTGACAAGCTTGGCTGCTAGGGTCAAGTAGGCATAAGGAACCACGTGGAGGGCTGAATTTAAGGTTGTTAGTGAACATGCCCCTCTCTAGGATGGTGTGGGGGGGGGTGCATGATGTCCATTCCACATTTGAGTGGTTGCCTAATCCTCAAATCTGTGGCTTGTTGCAGGACCTAATGTGCGCCAACATGATTGCACAGAGCATTGAATGTTAGTCACGTGTGCCTTCCACATTTCTGAATGTCCAGTTTCAGTTCCTGTTGTATATGTGGCTGGCCCTATTGTGTCGGTATGTATTTGAATTCACGTAGGCATGTTCACCTGAGTAGGCAGGGCTCTGACTATGGTTGTCTGACTTTGTGCAGTTGAGGATGCAGTGGGCGAGGAGGAAGCGGCGGATGAGGCACGACCATCTATTAGTTGGGACAGGGGGTCTGAGCCTGCTGAGAATGCTCTCTTGTTGAAGGCCATCATCAGCAGTAAAAGCCATAGCGCAATTCTGCCTGTGGCGAATAGGGTTTACTTAGCGCTTGATAATTATGTATTATTATTATGCTTGATGAGGCGTGTTTGTTGTTTGCATAGTGCCCCCCTCCCCAAGCCCACGTTCTTCCTCATGTTCCTCCTTTAATGAGGATTTTACATGTTCTGTCACGTTTGTGTTCTTTGCGCCTACCCTTCCTGCCCGTTGCTTTCAGTCTCTCGCAAAATGCAACTGGAGCGCACTGGGTGGTACAAGCCAGCGCAAAATCTGAGCTGGGAAGCGGAGAACCCCAATTAGCGCAGCTCAAAGTGTACATTTGTGGCACAAAGTCTCTTTGCGCAGCCCTACTCATTTTGTAAATTAGGTCCTGAGTCTTGAAGTGCATTGTGACAACCTCCTGAATGCATATATGAGTAAATTAGCCACCGTCGTTGTACCGTCGTGGCTGGAAGAAGGCGATCGCCCTGCCCCGGCATCATGGTGCATAAAGGCCATATACCATGCCTTATTACATTCGGAGCCGCGCGGAAGGACAACATGAACAGAAACATTTATGCAAACAAATTTACCATGCCCAGAATACGACGCCATTGACTAGAGATCGCTAGAGGCAACTCGAAAAGAAACAAACGGGGTTTGTCACAATAGTATTAGTTAAACACGTTTGCAAACATGAATTAGACTGTTGTTTTACCATTTTCGCTCATAACAGGAAAATAAACGTGTTTACTAGTTTTCTTTTCATGTTATTCATGTTATTATTATAATTGTTCTTTTATAACGCGCTTAATACTGATCATTGGTTTCTAAGAGCGGATCGGGATTCGAACCAGTGCTGCATTGTTTTGATTCTGAGACAAACACGTTGCCCCTGAGCTATCAACCTCGCCAGTAAAGTAACATAGACAGTGAAAAAAATCTGTCTGTTTCAGTTTTTGCCCTTGGGATTTTGTGTTTTATATTCTCCCAGCAACACAATAAAAAGTGCCAATTACATTTGCTCCCCGTGTTTGTACAATGGCAGGGTGTTGATCATCTGGCCCCATGATACGCTTTGAAGTGCGCCTCTAATTCCTCTGTCAACCGGCTGGGCCTGCAGCCCCCTCAAACAATGCGCACAGATGCACACATGTTTTTAGAATCAGGCTCTATACGTAAATGTTTCTTTGATGTTCATTACTTTCACTTTTTGCTCTAAAAGAATAAAAACGATAGTTTCATTTTGTGAACTGTGACAGGCGTGTGATTGTCCTTTTAAAAACATGTATTACAAATGAGAAAAAAAACCTCAGTGCATTTAACCGTGGTTTGCGCCTTCTGTTTGTCAACTGCTATTCTTTTAACCGATTCATTGCAGTGATCTTCTTCTCGCCATTTTCGGTTACTGTTACTGTTATTGGAATTAAATAATAAATGTATCTCACCAAGATATCACTGCTTCCTAGGTTCAGCAAAATCTTAATGCCTTGCTCAGTTGAACTGCAGATGGCAAAAACAGAAGCTCTGCTTGTTGTCTGTAATACATTTCTCCAAACATTAAAAATGCATGTATGTGTCCAATCCCTGCCTGTATTACTGCACAAACGTCGTGTCTAGCATTGCTATTAATGGTTTGATATCCCGGAATGTAGAAGCCATAAACAGCGGGGTGGTATGTAAAACAAGGCTGCCATTCCTGACATTTGGTAATGAAATCACAGTTCAACACAGGCAATGGTGCAAGGGAATCCACAAATTGCCTTCAAGTTCATTTTTTTTCTTCACACTTTAGGCGATGATTTGGAAATGGAGCAAAGGAGACACGCTGTTACATTATTGCATGCTCATGTCTATTTGGGGCCTTGTGAACTTTCCCATTTTCTGCAAGTAAGAGTCCTATTTCTCTTCTGCTGGAAGCAGTCATTTGCATCCTGCAGCCGCGTCTTGCCTGATCTGCAGTCTAAGCATATATCAGACGCTGCCCCGGGGAGTGCGCCGGCACGACAATGGTTATCAGTTCAGCCGCACATCTGGAATAGGCAACACACAGCATTTTGGAGTCTCACTAAAACCCTAATTCGGCCCACTAGAGAAAAGTCCATGTCATTCAATTCAATTGCCATTGACTCCCGCGTATATAATTCAGCCAACAACCATCTTTATTTCTCACTACATAAAGGAGACAGCGGGTGCAATATGCATTAGCATGCATATTGCAATGCCTTGTAAATTAAAAGTTCTTGAAATTAGTAATCAAAGCTCAAGATGTTGATGTATTCCCAGCCTTTACACGCGGCAGGTGTCACCATATGCAACTGGTTGAACACAAATTAGCTCACTACAACCAATCACCAAGCACTAGAGGCTGAACCACAGGATAGAAGCCAAAGGCTGATCACCAGGGGCAGCTCTCAGCCAATCCTTGCTGATTTTTTCTGCACCAAGAAGTGAATGCTGGGAAGGCCTTGAGAGGGGGCAGGGGTGCCGGGAAGGCCACAAATCCATGGTCACTCGTTGGGATAAGGGGCCATGCCCTGAACGGAAACATTATACATCAAATTCGATCTTGAGCAGGAGGGCAGAATGGACCAGCGGCGCCGACTGGCACCAATGAGCTATAAGATGGAAAGGGGAACAGCAACAAAAATACATTCATTCAAATTCATGTAAGAGGCAATCTAATGAAAGTAAATGAACATCGAAACAAAGAAAATGCTACTTGATATTGTATCAAAACATTACATTGTATTGATTTGCTACTTGTGGTCATGTCTCTACAAGTTTGCTTTCATTATACAAAAATAGAAAAATGCACGACAATGTGTTCCCAGCATTGTACAATCACACACAATCACACCTATTTAGATATGTCTTTTTTCACCAGATAGTTCTAAAATGAATGCATTCCCCCAATATTCGCATTCACACTCCTATCCCTAAACTGCTCGTTCATACTCATCCCACAACGTGCAAAAGTGCCAATACATTTAAAACATGTTAAAACACCATATTTCAAAACAGGTTCCGCACTAGTTTGATGTTTTGCCTGCCCTACATTTATCGCTCTGATAGGCAATACATTCAATCACCAGAATTTCTTCATGGGCTTATTTTCAATAGACAATGCTAGGAGCATGCACTCTAGCTGAATAATGCTTTTTAAATAGTATACACATTCATATAATGTACTAATATTTTTAGAAAAGTATAGTACAGCTCAAACAGTGGGCCTCATTACAAGAACAGCAGTAACCAACTGGTGCTACCGGCGGGTTGCCACAGTCTTCATAACAGTCCTCATAACACTGAATCTCATCCCTGATATCCCGGTACCAGTGGCATAATACAAGTCCCGGGGGCTGGGATATCAGGCAGCGGATCCCGTGTAGTCCCATAGCACTCCACGCGAATGGGTACACAGTAGCACCAGCACCGTTCTTAACGGTGCCAGTGCTTCTGTGAAAAATCTGCCATCTGGGGCCGTTGCGAACTGGCAGGTCAGACCTGCCAGGCGTGATGGCCCCCGCCCGCAGAGTCAGAGTGTGGCGGTCTGGAATGGTTACCGTTATGTTGCTCCCGGCATCCTTATTTCCGGACTGCCACACACATAATGAGACCCAACGCCTCTAGCGAAGTCGGCCTGTCTCTAGCACAATTGCCATTTTTAAAATAACACATTTTTACATGTTATTTTTGGTAAATTTGCTGTAATGCTGTTATTCTGTCCTTGTGTTCTTTTGTTTGACAAGCATATAGCATCAAGTAAAGTATTTTTAAAATCTCTTAATGAAACAGAAAGAGGAGGGAAATCACCAGTTGGATTGCCTCATCATTGAAGGGAAAAGCCTTTTAGATGAAATGGTGCAAACTAAGCACAATTTAAGCAGGTGGAAAACTGTGAACAACCAGTGAAACCCACACCAGAATGTGAACATGTAAGTAGTTTTTGGAAACTCGCAAATCAAAATGTAGTTTGATAAGATTTTGATATTATAAAACGGTTTTGTAGAAAGCTTAATTTTTAGTTTTCGATCAGCCAATCAATTTACAAGGACATACTTTGAAATTAAATTACTATAGCCATTTCCATGTCAGTAAACGTGCCATGGAAGGGCTGATCGAAATGGTAACGCAGTGCACAAGCCAAGAAGGTTATCAAAATGTTAATTAAGCCAAGTGGTGTGGCTGTTTTCCTGTCAGGCCCATGTCACCATGCTGGCTCCATTACGTAGAACGTCACAACCTGTCCATTCTTTTGTCTTGCAAGGATAGTGGAATCAAGATAGGGTGACGGTTTTTTAGGGGTCAGAGGATCTTGCCATCTTGGAATCTGGTGAAGCAACTGTGAGCTGGTCTCACCTGGTCTCACCCCCTTGCTTTTATGATTTTTTTGTAATAAATAAAATGAATCAGGTAACTTTGTTTTTGAAAGGAAGGGCTACTAATTAGACTCCACCTTTCCTAAAAGCTACAATACAAAGGTGTAATGCAGGCATGTATGTTTGCTGCAGCAGTGTCCTGACATCTGCAGCCCCTGCTCAGCATTGTCATAGGGCACATTCAAAGGTCGTGTGTCTTTCCTGACATCTGCTAGTACACTGAATCCCATTTTTAACAACTGGACCTCTTACCTCAAATGTAAAATGTGTTGCCTTATCAGTCTGGTGGCAGGATGTAAATGTTGAAGAGAGCAGGAGACAAGGTGGAGCACTGCAGGACAGCACAAGAGAGCATCTTAGTTTGTCAGAGGAATGAACAAAGGTCAAGAGTCTGTGTCCTCTCCGTAAGAAAGGAGAAGAACCAGGAGAGATTCTGCCAGCTGCACTGGAAACAGAGTTATCACCAGAGGTGAAGGACCCACTGTAGGTGCCAGCCAAACTCCCTGGACCGGAAGTGAAGAGCACGAAAGACTCTCCTTGTCCCAGAGGTACTGGATTGGAGCCAGGAATCCTGCTTCGCTGCTTCTAGCCAATTTTAAACTGCTTCAGCTCTGGTCAATGTCCTCGAGCCATCACAGGACCAGTGGTGCTGCTTTTGGTGTGCTTTGCATCATTGAACCGTCTTGACTCCGCTTTCCAACCAGTAGCACTCAGCACCCCCTCAACTCGAACACCGGCTCACTGTATTGGAAACCTATGACTAGCAAAATCTTCGATCACTCCATCATACCAAAAGGGCACATACTGCTGAAATCCATCATATCACATTCTGACTAGAGAGCATTGACAACAGCGTCTTGATGTGACTTGACTGTAGATTCAAACCTGTTAGACCCTTGGAACTGCATTACCTCAAAGGCTGATTCCAATGGCACTGAACACCTTCTCAAAGCTAACTCAACATAGACTTGCAGCTGGTTCAACACAACAAGTCACATCTTGAACCTAGATCGACCACAAGGAAAGCACAGAGATGCCCAGTGTGATGTTATCATACCACTTAAGACCAAGAATAATATATTGTGACGAGATCCTGTCTTCCTGGTCCAATTTTGGGGGTGCAATTCCGCATCAGGCTCCTTTTTCAATAATTTTCTTGAAAGACATATCCTTTGAAAAGTGGCACTGCTGTCACCACTTGCCTGATCACAATTGCTCAAGTGCCAGCGTGCTATGGTATAGCACTTCTTCTGCATGTTCTGTATTCTCTACACAGGGGTGGGTTTAGGTTAGTGTTTTTAGTTAGTTTATAACTTGTGTGATTGTTTAATAAAAGTGTTATTCATTTGAGAACCTTGATTGGACATTCTTTTACTTTGGAGTCGTTGCACTACTGCTGTTTGGGTTGCTACTGTTGTCACCTCTCACTCTTCCTGAGAGTATACCCTGCCCTTGGTTCACATTACCACAAACGGGGAAGGACGTATACCTGTCAGGCTATGTCTGTTTTACTTTTTTCATTGGGATCACTGCTGCTTTTGTAGCGGTGTAGGGCTGAATAGACAGTTAGCCAGTACTTATCCCTGTAACCCAGCAGAACATTGTTCATTTGGTCGCAGCAACACAACATTATTATTATTATCATTTTTCAAAGGGCTTAATAGTTGGAGATTTTACATTATATTAGCAGGGTATGTCATCTAGCTCATGCAACCTTAGGATGGGTGTGTTTTTTGCTGACATTTACACAAATATGTTTAGGCATTTCTCCTCTAAATTTCCTCAACAAATCCACTAGAGCCTGGAGAGGAAGATTATTAACTTCCCTACTTAGACTAGAAAGCAAGCTGTTTCCCCTTAACATAACCACAGAGCTTCATTATTAATTACCCGGACAAATGAACACTGGGCAGCAGTGTCCTGATCAGAAACGGAAACATCAAGAGACTTTACAAACACCAGCTAACTATGGGGTCATAGACTGGGGAGCTGCAAGGAGCATGCAGCATGAACATGCATGGCAGAACACATTACACTTGTTTTATACATGAAACAACAACTAGGGAGGTGAGGGGGCTGAGGATGGTGGGGAATATGCATAGTAAAGGGCAACCAAGATGATATTTCTTTTTATTATGTTCATAGACACACATGTTCGAGTATATGTAATCATTATAATTGTTCATTTATAACGCACGTAATACCAGGAGTGGTTTGTAAGCGCGGGATCGGGATTCAAACCTGTGATGCACTGTGTTGTCTTGCTCACAAGACAAAGGGGTTGCTCCTGAGCTCTCCGTCCTCCCGTGTCTGCGGATACCACCATGCCGAGCCTGTGGCGGAATATAGCACTACACTTGCCTAGCGTATGAAAATAGCTGCCCTTTTGTTGTCACAGACATTTGAGATTGGGTTCTTCTGCTGTTCCTCAGTCTAATCTAAAATACACATAAACCTGTGGGATAAAAATCTCAACTGATAAGGAGCATTTTATAATCAAAAATACATGTTATAATGCAATGCAATTTACAAAATATTTAATTTATGTTCTATGATTTTTTACAAATATTTACACACATCACAATACATATATATATAGAAACTTACAAACATATATTTCCGAACATGTATGCAAACATGAAAGTGCTTACATATCTATTAAAATATTCTAATTTTCAATAATTTCATAATGGTGTATGGACTAATAAAAACAATCATACATACATTCACTTGTAAAACACACCTTACTTCCTAAACAGCCACATATTCTGTTAGTATTTCGCGCTCTGAAACACTTGTGTACGAGCACGATATAAATAAAACATTAACTCAATTCAATATTTCCCTGATGCATCGACCACATCTTGCTCTCTAAACAGCCACGTATGATGCTAGTATTTTCCTGCATATGTATGTTTCAGCCGGTGTTGCTCTTATGTGCAGGACATTCTTCAGGGGACAGAATCTATACAGAGTGTCATCATCTGTCACTTATTTCAACAAGATCTACAAGAAATACATATGGGAATGTAACAGTTAAAAACCTTGCCAGTTAGTGCATGTATTATTTTTTAACACTGATACAAAAAGGGGAGACTATTTTGTCACCTACCTAAAGGATACACTACTGTAATTTGGGACCTACTCCAGCTGTTACAATTCCAAATGTAGGTGAAATGTTCACATGTTCATAGTTTTTGTATCTGGCAGAAGAAAGTGAACAGCAATAATCACTTCTTGGTAATAAACTGAATGAAAACATATTGGAAATTACAGAAAGCAGGTACTCACGCCTCTTTCAGGTATCTTCACTACCTCTTCTAGTGCACCTGTCTTCAGGGCACTATCAATAATGGATATACATATCCACTATTAGCAGTAAATAGTCGCATTTCTGATATTAAAGTAACACACTCACTGCAACCCTGCAATGGAGCTTACCTTAATATATTGCTGTGGTCGCATACACCATAATAACCGCATACACTGCTGTTCGAATGCCTGAAGCAATATACAAGAAAACTGAATTCTATTTCACCATACTGAAGGTCGAAGAATATGCTGAACGTTTCTCATCATGGCCCTTACGTTCTTAATAGCTGCTCTGGCACTCAACATTTAGGCAGGCAAAACCACGCGCAGGTGGTACTTGTCCTCCTCCCCTTTCACCCAGGTGCTGTCCTCTGTGATTCCAGGGCCGGCTGAACATGTCAGGGATACGTTAAATCATTGAGGTATATTATAAGCACCTCAAATTATTACTAGATCATTACTAGACAGGCAGACAGCAGGGGAGATCAAACCTCAAACATTTAACAGCTATCAAGCACACTAGGCAGGGTCATTTATTTACAGAATGAAGGTCATTTTCTTTCCAATTGTTTGTTGTTTATTTTCTGATATTTGCTGACACCTCATTTTTGGGGATTTACAAAACGTAGCCTTAAACTTTTCACAGGCTATGTTGATGCAGTGGGTTGTCTTATGGCCCACAGAAAAGTGTGTTTGGGGGCTTGGCTTACTGGAATTTCTTTTCTCTGGCCCTTTTGATGCTGTATATTTTTTTTAAATAATCTGGGCCAGGGGAAAGTGGGCCTAGCCATATTTCAAGGTATTATGCGCCTATGTAATATATTGCAGGGCCTGCGGGAGCGGCCCTGTAGTTATGGTTAAGTTGATCAACGCATAGGAAGACCACTTTTTGGGCGGCTTATTACTTCGCCGCCCCTGGATGAATCCTCACGAAACTTTGCAAAGTATATGTCCCCGTCAGATTGATTTTGTGAAGTTTGGTGAGGTTTAATTAAGGGCGGGAAAAGTTATAGAGGGGTCCCAAAATGTGTGTTTTTTCCCAAAGATGCAATGGAAAGAAAATGTGCTCACGCCTACAGCCCAAACCGCTGTATGGATTTTCACAAATTTTGTGGTAGGAGCACCGGCTTGGTCCCAAAACTGTGCTTTTGTATATTTGGTGTAGATCCGTCAAGTATTTATTTTTAAAACAACCAAAAAGTAGGTAACAAAAAATGTGTGATATTTGGTTTCGGTTTGCGGACTCACTTCCCTGTTCGGTCCGTAGACGGACCTCTGATTGGCCCCTGGGCTGATTTAAGGTCCGCAGACATTGGACGTGCCTGCTGATTGGATGGTGAAAAGCGTGAGGTGCGTCATATCTTTGGAAATGCCAGCCACTTTGGAAATTGGATCCGCGGACAGCGCGCTGGGGAAAAAGTCTGTGAAACACATTTTGGGTTATTTGGTGGTGGACATAGGGGATGGGAAGAGTCTGGGTGTGGAAAAAAAAGTTGATATGGGGTTATTTTTGTAGGAGGAAAAAGGTCAGGTAGGTGTCGTAGCAGCCTGCGGACACCGCTGTTGTTCACCGACAGGGCTGTGAACTGACATCTTGGAAAAGACATTTGGGGTTATTTGATGGCTGAAAGAGGGTGTCGAAATGGTAGATAAGTGGAATGAAGGTAATGTGGAGCTGAAAAAGGATTTGGAAATGCTGCAGAGTCTACTGTCAATTTCGGTGTCTGCAGACATAATTTTGATAGCAGGGGGTCAGGGTGAGTTTTATTAGTTGATGGTGTATGGTATGTAGTTGTTATATATAGTTAATTGTATTACGCTGATTGAGGCCAGTGGCCAGGTTCTGGGGGAATGGCTGCAGGCCATGGCCCCAAGAATATGTCCACTGGCCACAAACACCACAACCACCACAGTAGTAATATGTGTATATTTATTTATTTAATTATGTATTTATTTATTAGCATTTGTTGAGCGCACAGCAGACCGAAGGCATTCTGGAGCTTGTCACAGTGTTGCTTATACTTAGTTACATACAAATCAAGTCTGTTGGTGTTACATTGAACAATATTATTCTTTTGTTACATACATACATTGAGAGCAGGTAACTAGGAGAGCAAGGTTAGTTGAAGAGGGCAGTTTTGAGTTTTTTGCGGAAGAAGAAGATAGATGTTTCAGCTCTGAGGTCAGTGGGGAGGGAGTTCCAAATCTTAGGAGCGAGGAAGGGGAAGCCTATACCTCCTGCCTTTGTCCTATTGATGCGAGGTATCGTTAGTTAATTGGTGTATTGTAATCTGGTTGGTCTGGTGGATTGAGATCTGCATAATGTGCCAGATAGGTATGAGGGTGCTGAGCGGTTGATGCATTTATGAGTGGCTGTGAGAATTTTGAAGGAGATGCGGTCCTTGATTGGGAGCCAGTGAGCTGTTTTCCTGGCTTGTGTGATGTGGTCTCTTTTCGGTATGCTGAGGGCTGCTCTACGAGCGTTGTTTTGAGTTGTTTGGAGCCTAGATAGTTTTTTTTTGGAGGTGCCGGCTAGGAGTGCATTACAGTAATCTAGTTTGGCTCCTATGGTTGCTCTAGCGATGGAGAGGCAGTTATCCTTAGTTAGGAATGGTTTTATTGTGTTGATAAGTTTAGTACTCAGTGCATAGGCCGAGACTATGGCACTGACTTGTTTGTCCATAGATAGGGTAGCATCTATGTGAACCCCCAGTGTTTTGACTGAAGATAATACTGGCATGACACAGTTATCTATGTTGAAATTGAGGTACAGCGGGTTGAGGTTGGAGAGTGTGGCTTTCTGGCCTAGAATGAGGATTTCTGTCTTGTCCCCGTTAAGGCAGAGGCTGTTAGTAGCCATCCACGCTTGTACGGTGGAGTAGATTTGCTGTAGGGTAGTGGCATCTTGATGATAATGCCCCATCAGGGGAAGGAGACCCTGAGTGTCATCAGCGTAATTTGTGTATGTGATCCCAAGTGCGTCCAGTTTATCAAAGAGAGGCTTGGTAAAAAGATTATAGAGCGTGGGGGCAGTACATGAGCCTTATGGGATACCGCAGTGGATGATGGAGGGTGCTGCATGAGCTGTGTTTGAGAACACTTTCATGGCTCTGCCCTCTAGGAAATAGGCCACCCAAGATGCTGCGTCCTTAGAGAAGTGCGCTGCATGCGTCAGATGACTGGTAAGTGTGATGTGATCTACCAGATCAAACGTTGATGAAAGGTCAAGGAGAAGGGGGAGAGCAGGCTTGCCTTTGTCAAGGATGTTAGTGATTTCGGTTTTTAGTTCTAGAAGGGCGGTTTCAGTTCCGTGCCCCTTGCAGAACCCAGATTGTCTTTTTCCTAGGATCGCGTTTGATTCAAGGCACAGTTGAATCTGTTTGTGGGCGGCCTTGTCTAGTATTTTCAGAAGGAATGGAACTGTTGTTATGGGTCAGTAGTTATTGGGGTTAGCGGGATCTAGCGTTGTTTTTTTAAAAAGAGGGTGCACCCAGGCCTCTTTAAGGCTGTCTGGGACTATTCCCGTTTTGAATGAAACTTTGATGAATGCTGTGAGAAGAGGGGCGAGCGCTTCTGTGCAGTCCTTGATGATTTTTGGGGGGCACATATCACCCTTACATTGTGAAGGTTTGAGGTGTCTGAGGATGTCAATGACATCGGCTTCGGAGATCTCAGTGAATGCGAACTTGGGCATGTTGCTTGTTTTTACATTTGGTTGTGTCTGTGCAGGAGGGCTTTGCTTAGGTACAGTTTTGTAGTGGTGAGATATCTTGTTTTGGAGGAGGTTTATTTTTGCAAGCATGGCTGATTGTATGCCTGTGCACCATGCTTCATCTTTGTTGATCTCATCAGGGCATGTGGGTGGTACAGATAATTCTTTAAAGATACTGAAGAGTTCTTTAGAGTGGGAGTTGGCAGCAGAGATACAGTAGTTGTAGGCTTCAGATTTAGCAATGAAGATGGCGTCTTTGTATTTTTTGGCTATGGATTTGAAGTTATCTTTTGTGGTGTCACAAGGATTGCACTGCCAGTTTTTGAGTTTTGGGAAACAAAATCCATACTGGATAAAAAAAAAACTGTTACAGTTCTGTGAATGTAAGGGTGATAGTATGTTAGTGATTAAGGGAATGCTTGAAGTATTTAGATACCTGGTGGTGTATTCTAACTACAATAGAAGTTAGAAGATGTTTTGTGGTATAAGAATTGAGATGGCGTATTTGAAGTGTTTTGGAATGATGGGTATTTTTTCAAGTAGTTAGATACCTGTTTGCGTGTTCTAACTGTTAATTGTGCTGCAGTTCAGTGACTAAATTAGGGTTAAAGGAATAATAAGTAGGCATTTGTTAAATGTTCTGGTAGGCTATGTTTTGGAGTACCGGAGGTATTGTAACATTCAAACCAACCACTTATTTTTTGACATATGCAATGTAGTGCCCTGAAGTAGTTGTGGCACCAGGCATAGGCATACTATTGCTACTGTTGTACAGGTTTTCTTTCCAAGAGATACTTGGCTGTGTGTGAAGCCTGTAAGCATACAGATATTTTCTTACCATCTGCATTGTACATTAGAAGCATTAGTATGACATATTGGCTATGAGAGTTTATTTGTATGGAGAATATGGATGTTTTTGGTTTCCAGTACTTCTAGTAAGTACATTGGGAATTCTTGTGGATTTTCCCATGTGTATATGGTAGATGTTACCATGCATGCACAGTAGTCCAATTCTTGCCTTATACTGGAGACACTGTAATTGCAGTCAGGATTATTTGTGGCATTTCTATGAAGGACAACACAATTTGTACAAGCCGCTTAAGTAAAGTTTTGGGAGCATAGCTCAGCAGTGACGTGCTCGCCTTGGAGGCAAGACGACTTGGAGCAACACAGGTTCGATCGCCAGGTCCGTGCTTAGAAACCTCTGGGTATTAAGCGCATTATAAATAACTTATCATATCATATCATAAATGTTATGAACAATTGGTGGCAATTTAAAGAGAAGATTCATTGCCACATTAGCAAAACAATTTACTCCAGTTGTGTTGCTGACTTTAAATGGACCATAGAGTTCTGTTTGTGAATCGTTTGATGGCCCTGCAGATCTTTCTGGAGAAGAGACATTTGTGTCTTTCTTTTCTGATGGACGTACAGTTGACTTTGTACTAGACAGGTGTGTAGTTGTATTGGTATGAAGCCGAAGGAGTTGGTTGTTGTTTTTTATGGTATTGCTGGGAGATCTCTACAGCTTCTGTTTTTGTGACGTACAGGGTACATATCTAGATGGGGCTGTATAGTGCCCATAGCCTTTTGTATTGCAGGATGCAAGGAATGTCAGTGTTTACTTTGTTTGCATCAAAGTTAACTAGGAATAGACCATTCGGTGTATGTACATGTGAAAGTGCTACGTAACTCATATCTTCTTTAAAAACTGTGCTGCCAATGTGAACCAATGCTTGATCTAGGTTTAGACCTCGTGATTTGTGAAAAGTGACAGCACATGCAAGAGATAGAGAAAATGTCTTTCTGAGTACGTACATGTCTTCAAAAAGAAGCAAACATGCTATTGTCTGAACAGTTTCTTTTAACTTCTGCAAAGTTGTCAAAGTGGATGTTGACAAACTGCATGTTGTTGTCATGTGGATACGTTTGGAAGCCATCAACGGTGCCAATTGCTCCATTGACTAACCTTGTTCTATGTCAAGGTTACATTTTAGAATGACTTTGCAGTTTAGACACAAAGTTAATATTTTCTCCAATCCAGCTGTGTTGGAGATATATTTTTGTAAGCTATTTAGTTGTGCTGTTGCTTGTTGACACATAGGAAGTGTCATGCCGTGCACTTCTAGTTTGTCTGCGGAGCCGATAAGCAGTATGGGCTGCATATCTTTTTCAACATTGTCTCATTGAATTGACTACAGCTTGGAATGGTTGCCATTAAGCACATGCATTTAGATTTTGTTGAGTTCATTGTTCGATGACATCAGGAGCAGATGTGTTTTGTCCGTATAATTCATGCATTAGTCTACTATTTACGATAGATTTTGCATCTTTAGTAAGTAGACCAGTTCTAATGATTTTATAAATGTTAGCACAGGTGAGGTCTGCAGATGCAGGTTTTGAGTTAGTTCTCTGTAGTGAAAACATGTTTTTAGTTAGTTGTCTGTAGTGAAAGTTTTTGCCATAGATTTACATTTTCAATGTTGCCAAGGGTATTGCAGGATTGTCTGTGTCCTAATGTTTTGAAAATAGGTTGACCTTTGACTGGTGTTAACTATAGGAGGACACCGAAAACAATAATATGTTTCTCCCAAACAGTTCCTCGTAGTTGGTTTTTAGGATTTCTTGGATTCTGAGATGAATTAAAACCAACACGAAGTTGGAAACAATGCTTACTTCATCTATCAGGAGCACTTTCATTTGTTTTAGAATTCTGCTTACTTCAGTAGCAGCTTCTGCTGATAATTCATAGTATTCTTATTTTTTTTGGAGTCCTACAGGGAGGAGCAGCAGTCCTATTTTGTAGGCAGCTAAACCTGTGGGGGCCGTTACCACAGCTGAAATGTTCTTTGTTAAGTTTTGTCGAAATTTGCTGATTATTTTAATTAAGAATGTTCTAGCAGAACCAGCGTCACCACTTACATACAGGAGCAGAGATTTATAACTTTTACAGTGACAGGTTTTAGTTTCATGTTTAAAACCATGTTGAATTTCTTGAGTGACCTCTAGATAAATGGTGAGTTGTTCATCATTTAGCTGTGATTCAAGCACTGACAAGTCTTCCACAGATTGTTTATATCGATACATGGTATGTTCTACCTCAGTCATGACTATTTCTGCTTCATTTAGAATGAGTGGTTCTCCGAGTGGCTCTTGGCTTCCTGTAAGGGAAGGTTGACTGCCCTCAGGAGTTTCTTTGTCTAGTTGAGCTTCAGTTTCTTCCTCTAGTTGGTGTTCATTGTCTAATATGTGTTTGTATTGTTTGTATTGTTTGAAATTGTCAATTATTATTTTTCTTTTCTCCAAGGTTTAAAAAGTTGGAGTAGGGCCATCTAATACAGTTCTCTATGTTGGGAGGTTAAATGATAACTTTATATGATTAATTAGACTGATTTGGTGAGTTGCACTAGGCTTCCTTTAAAAGTTGAGACTGAATATTTACCAGTTGTGTCATTTGGTGTGACATTGTTTTTGTAGGTGTTGTTATAGGCAATGTCATACAGACGCCTGCGTAGTATTTCATATTCCACTAATTTAATGTTCTATGTTCCATGTTCCATCTCTGGAATATGTGTGGGGAGACTGGAAGATGGAAGATGGAATGCTAGTGGAAAGATGCTAGAAGAAATGTTATAACATATATTTGTTGTTGTGCTGTTGAAGAGCTGGTGGGTCAATCCTGTTACTTGCCTGGCCTGATTTGATCATATCAGGCCATGCTGTTTGCTAAATATTATTAGCAAACAACATGGCCTGATGTGATTTTACTTGTAATCTACTCGCGGCACATGTAGACTTACTTTTACATCTGGAGTCATGTACGGATGTGTTAATCTCCAGCTCCAAAGATGCCGTAATTCACACTTGCCAAAATCGCTCACAAGTTCATGGTGTGCTCTTTGCTTCTGCACCTTGTTGGGCTCATCTTCTGATCAGTTCTTGAGGTCTGTGGCTCACGCACACTGCTGTTCATTTTATTCTCGGTCTGACCGGCTTCTCAGTGGGCTGCCGTTTCAATGTCCTTATCCCATTCTCGTTGCCATTGAAATAATGTTGCTCAATACCATAGAAGGAGATTACATGAGTTTATTCACGTAACAGGATTGACCCACCTTCAACAGCACAACAATAAATATCTGTTATAACATTTCTCTCTAGCATCTTTCCACTAACATTCCATGTTCCATGTTCCAGTCTCCCCACATACATTCCAGAGATGGAGCAAACAATGCACCCACATTGAAAACATTTAATCCCAACAAAAAGAGTATTCTCACCACAGACGCCAGTAATCATGGTTTGGGGGCTGTGTTATTACAAGTAGAAGGTGAAATAGAGTATCCTACTGCGTATGCCTCAAGAGTTTTGAGGGAAGCGAAATGAAATTATTCCACCATTGAGAAAGAGCTCTTGGCTGTAAAATGGGCCATTGAGAAATTTCGTTCGTTCATTTGCGGAACCAAGTTTGGCGTAAGATCGGACCAAAAACCACTCAAGGAGATTTTAACTACCAAAGGATTGATTAGATAAAGTTTCGTTGAGAATTAGAGAATTGGTAGCATGTCTGCAAGAGTATAATTGGGATGTGGAATTTGTTCCTGTTGTAAAATACAAATCTGCTGACTGTCAAGATTAACCAACATTATTGATACCGTGGATGATGATGGAAGTGATGAGGAACAAATATTAAATGTGCATCAAGAAATAGTATCAGAAGATGATTGGGTACAAGCCATGGCAACAGATGAGGTCCTCATAAGAGTGAAAGAACGGCTTGTAAGTGGAGCGAAAGGTAATGAGATTAAGAAAGGTGAGCTTCCAGAGGCCGTCAGACATGTATTTGATGACCTACATATTAACAAGAGTTTAGTTTTGAGGGGTGACAAATGATATCCACCACTCAGAGTAAGAAAGAAGATACTAAAGTTAGCAACATGAGGGACACCAAGGTATGACTAAGACAAAACAACTTGTCAGGCAAGACTATGGGTGGCCCGGGATGGATTTAGAAGTGTAAAGACTCATTAGAGAATATTACAATTGCGAGGACTCTGCAAAAGGGTACATTGCAAGGCAAGAACCTATGACTATTATGTCTATACATGTTTGGCTAGATATTGTTGTTCCAGCGAGAAGTCAAGGAACTTTGAGATTTTACATAGTGCTCATTGACATGATGTCTAGTGGGTGGGGTATGAGTGGGTCCAGAATATTTGTTCCGAAAGATATTATTGTGTTTTTGGATGTAATCTTTAACCTGGAGGGTTATCCCACAATGATTATTACCGACAATGGAGTACGATTAGTATCAGAAGAAATGAAAACATTTCTCAAAGACAATGGAGTTGAGCATAGAACGAGTTCAGTTTATCATCCCCAAACTAATGGTACTGTTGAGAGATTCGACAAGGTGATAAAGAACAGTATCAGGGGTGCTTCAGCAAATAATGCTGATTGGAAAAAGGCTGTTGAAGAAACTGTTGTTGAACATAGATTTACACCACACACCACTACAGTTATTTCCCCTTTTGAAATGCTGAGAGGTAGAAAACCAAACACAAGAGTATGTCCTTTGTGTTTGGGCAGAGCAAGCAAAAAGAACATTGATTTTAACGCGGTGGGAGAGAAAACATCTCACAGACAATTGAGTTATAAAATATGTTTTGATGCAAGAAAAGCTGTAAAGGAATGTTGTGTGAAAGTGGGTGATTGGGTGAGAATTAAGCTTCCACAAATTAATGTTAGAGGACATATCAAGTAGTCAGAACCTATACAGGTACTAGAAAGATTGTATGGAGCCGTAAGGGTTTTGGATGGTAGAGTGTGGAACGTGAACAGTGTGTGCAAGTGTTCCAAGCAAGTGTCCAGGAGTAGTAATATAGTTAAAGGTATTGAGGAAATTGAGAAGGATAATAACTCTGGGAATGGAACATTCCTGGGGAAAAAGACTGTTACCCATGTCAAACATGTTTGTGGAAGACCGTCATATTTGAAGGATTATGTGAGCTAAATCTAGTCCATTCTGCAAGTTATAAAACGTAAAACTGTTCTCCAACACAAACAGTAATGCATTTTAATATTGCATATTCTGTATTTCATATGTTATTGTCAGTATTGTTTTTTTCCCTTATACCCAAGTTAAGTAAAGATGTAGTTTTGTTGTAAATATGTATAAAGAAGGGAGGTGTGTAGTATTTCATAATCCACTAATCTAATGTTCTATGTTCCATCTCTGGAATATGTGTGGTAAGACTGGAACATGGAACATGGAATGTTAGTGGAAAGATGCTAGAGAGAAATGTTATAACAGATATTTGTTGTTGTGCTGTTGAAGAGCCGGTGGGTCAATCCTGTTACTTGAATACACTCATGTAATATCCTTCTATGCTTTTGAGCAACATTATTTCAGCATGTTCTCCAAAGCCGTACATCTGTTTGGGTAGTATGTGTCAATTACATTGTTTTGTAAAATGTCCTGGCTGTTGGGATAATTTGTGGCTATGTTTTCTATCTCTTAGTAGGATTTCAGTACTCTTTTTCAGAACAAAGCTGGTCCAATGTTTAGCCAGACAATGTATTCAGATTTGCAATATAAGGCTGTACCTTTTAAACAGCCTGCAGTTTCATAAAACCCACATTCTCTATGGGAGAGCATTTGTATACTGAAGCTGTACAATTTTTGTGATAGTGTTTTGTCAGATGATATGTCTTCCAAGAGGTGTTCTCAGCTGTGGCATATCTTGCAACTGCAGTGGAATTGTCTGCAATGTATTGTATGTGTATGTTTGCATTTCACATGAGGGCATTGATTGCATTGTAATCATTGATGTACTTGGATGCTTTGTCTTAACTGCCATGGGTCCCCCGCCCCCAGTGCCAAGGCCTTTTTTGGTGATTTTGGTATTTCACCATTCAATGCCTTCTAACGTTTTCTCTTTCATTAACCCCTCACCCTTGGCACTTAAGGGGTTAATGTATGTATTTTTGGGGGATTTGCTGTGTCTAACAGAAGACATCAAGCTATTTACTTGTCCTTTTTTGCAAACTGGTCTAGGGAAGGCAAAGCAACATTTTGTATAGTAATTGCCTTTGTTTTTATATCTACATCGGCAGTATTTGCCACATTTATGTTTTGGAAGTGTAAGACTTGTGTATGTAGGTCACTATCTGTGGTTTCTGAAAGGATGTTGCAGGTAATGTTGCAGGTAATTTTTCAATAAACTGTAAAACAGTGCTGTCACTATCATAGCCACAATTTAGAATTACCTTTTATCCACAAATGCATGTGGATGTGTGGTGCTCCTCTGGATTGATATTCTTTTCTCCAAAAGAAGTGTTGCAGGGGTAGTTTTATTGCAAATAATGTGCAGCATGGCAATTAAGTGATGGTGAAAGTACCTTGACACATTGAAAGGGTCAAGAGAACAGAGTTCTCCTCGTGTTTTTATAGCTATTCTGTCTTTTTTTTTTATTACAGTGCGTAAGAAGTCGTGCAAGTCATCCCATGCATACTCTACACAACTTAAAGTAACAAACCATGTGGGTAGGCCTATGTTCGTTTGCATAAAATGTACATCAGCGTGAAATTGGAACCAGTATTCTTTTGTACCATACATGTTTGCCAAGAGATTTGTGATAACTGACTGATAAACGTAATCTTTGTCTTTTATTTTTTCAAAGCATTTGGGTTGCGAATATGTTTAAAAAGTTAGAGTCTGTTTTTAATGTGTGTACAACGCCATAAAATAGAGTTCCTATTTCACTTTCGAAGAGGAGGTGGAAAATGTATTTGACATTTTGTCTGAATCTGGGGTCTTCAGAATACATTCTTGAAGAGCGATATTCTGATGCACTAATTTGCATGGACCTTTCATCATGTCTTACTCCTTTTCTTGTAGGAAAGAAAGAGTAGAGGAAACAGTAGAGGAAAATAACATGCTTCTACACTTTTTTCCCATATGCTCATTGGGGTTCCTTTGGCTTGATGCATTTGATATGTCTCTAATGCACTGACAATGGTGTCTTTGGAGTGTAGTGGGTGAATTGTATACTGGTCTAAAATGTTGGCTGCAGTAACAGGATCTACATGTTCAAAATGGCCAGTTGCTGGTGAGTCTTAAATAATTTAGGTGGTTTCTATTAAGTTTTCCTCTATTTTTATATCTTTGTAGTATTCATTGTTTTCTTTTAAATATTGTAGGGCTTGTCGAACTTTGGTTAAGTTGACTAGTTGCCAAATTATTTTGTCTTTTGTTGGCACACCATTAACTAGTATAATCAAAGATTGATCTATTGGTCATTGTACTCCTAGAGTTTGTACATTTTCTTTTAGATCCAATGGCAAATATGCTACTTTGCCACAGATGCCCTTTAGTAACTTAGAAGGAGGTAATTTGGCTGATTTCGGTTGAAGACATATTATAGCTTGAAATGCGTGCACTGTTTGTATTATAATGCTCTCCTACAAGTTAAGTTGTACAGCTTTCAGAAGGGGGAATATGCTATGTGATAGCACGTGATAGCATTTGGCTATTGTCAAGCTTTGTGTTGCAGTACGTGCAAACTGTTGTGGGTTCAGTTATTCTGCATTATTTAGTTTCTGTGGTTAGATATACAGCTAATTGGAACCAATGGGATTCTTCATGTCTTCTATTTGGTAGGCTAGATCTACTATTTTTTTGCCCTTTTTCTAAAACATTCTGAGACAACAGACACATATCTGGTCTGGTATTTCAACAGATGTGTTTTGAAACTTAGCTATTTCTTTTTTGAATGTCTTTATTAGGACATTGGTGTTTATGAGGTTTTTGGTAATGTTTTCTAAAGGTACAGAATTTTCTAAGTCAACTTCAGTTCCAAAGTTTTTACGTTTGATGCGCTCTATTTCTTGAAGCAGTTCTTTGGTTGTTCCAACTAGGAGAATGTTATTTAAATTTTGCAGTTCTAGTGCAGGACTTTTTGCATAGTATAGTCGATGCACAAGATTCCGCACAGTGTGTTGCTAACATTTTGATGTGGTGGAAAGTGCTTTTGCAAGGAGATCCTAAAATGCAGGCTAATGAATGTCCTCGCAGACCAGTATTGCTGTGCACTGGACCGGATTCTATGGTTTGTAACATTTTCATTCTACTTTTGTCTTTTAGTTTGACATAGTGATTGAGGAATTGTCGTAAAGCTTTAAAGGATTGTTGGTGTACATTACACATTGAGCTACATGTCTATTTGTACAATGGACAATTTGTTTGGGTGAAAGGAGCATTTGGTTCAAAGTATGTTGGGTATTTATTTTCTATAAGGGTTTCTTTTGCTATAATGGTGTGTTCCACCATTTCATACCCTCAACCATTATTATCTATGGCAATTGTTTTTTGTTTTTCTTGCTTAGAAGGTTCTTCATTGAAATATTATTACTATTACTATGTGCTTGTAACGCGCCGACAGCCCACAGGCATCAGGGCACGGAGAATCATCCTAATGAAGGAAATATGGTTCTGTGCTGCTTGTGTGAATCAATTCTCCATTACAGAAGTTTGAAAAAGTTTGTCTATTGGCACTGCGCATGTTTAGAAGTAGTTTTTGTAATTTTTTAATGTATTTGGTTAGTGGTTTCATTCTGTTTAAAATCAATACAAACAATGTTCTCTTTAGTAGAAAAGCACTGTTAATCAGTGCTTGTAGGATTAGTATCCTACAGTAGTTTTTAAGGGTAGATCCTGACTTTTCAGCTGTTCTTATAAGATTGTGAAGAACTCTATGGTGGAACATTTTCTAGGATAGTGTTTATGATTGAAACAAAACAGTACCTGTAGGGTGATTTTGAAAAAGAGGGACAAGTGCTTAGTACTAATCTGTTTTTGGATTGCTTCACAGCGACTACATTAACACTGGTACATAGGTGGTTGGGTTTGTTAGTATGTCTGCTTTTCTTTGTACATATTCTTTTACTTTTAGTTTTTACAAGAGGGGCCTTACCTTTTTTAGTCATTTCTGGTTTAGTTTTGTTGAGTGAGGTTACTAGCTCTTTTGTTTCAATGTTTTCAATAAATTGTTTTAGAGCTAGATGACAATATGGTATAGTTTTTTCTTATCTGTTCCAGCTTTTCTTTTCTTTCTTTTCTATGGGGTTTCATTTTAGTAGGCATTTTGTGGTGTCTGTTGGGAAAAGATAAAGTTTGCATTGGAAAGTTGTGAAAAGTATATGCATGTATGGTGCATGGGTTTGTGGGTGTGATTGTAAAGCTGAATAGAGTGCTGTTTGATTGCAAAGTGGTATATTAGGTGTGGTTGGGAAGGTTGTGAGAGTAAGAATCTGTAGAGGTGTGATGTGTTGGGTTAGTGAGTAAGGGAGTGCTGGTGTGATAGAGTGTGTAGGGTCATTTTACTGTTTTGAGCAACAGAGTGGATGTGGCAATGGTGGTGTTTAGATGATAAGAGTGTGAATGGTGGAATATAATGGGCTAGAGGGAAAGAAATGTTGGTTTGAAAAGAGTAGTTTGGGGTAATATATAAGCCAACTGAGCTGCTGTAATTACATACATTTACATGGTACATTAATATGCTTACTTTGTTGGATGTGAAGGGTATTTGTTTTTCGGTTGTTGTCTTTTGTAATGTGCTTCGTTCCTGTAATTGTAAAAGAAGGTTAGTGGGGAATATGTGGTGATGTTGAAGTACTTTTAGTAAGCAAGGTTGATATTCATGAAGGAAGGAGGAGTGAAGATTGGAATGGGTGATGTTGGGATGTATGCATGTGCTGCCAACATATTAAACTGGCAGACACTAAGTGCCACTCAAAAATGGTCTGTATATCTATTTTATCTGTGTTTCCTTTATTTTAGAAACAGTGACACAGTGCTGCTATACATGCACATATGCATTTGTTTTACTTTCATCACAATGCTTGTAAATAGAAACATTTCGAAGTGCAACGTATTGTAATTGTTTGCTGCTTCATGTGAGCAGGTGATGAATGATGCAGGGCATGGCATTTGCTAGAGTGGTTAAAAACGGGACTATGCTTATTGAGAAGCTTATTACAGGTTAAGTAGCAGGAAGTCTCTATATATATATTTGTGAAAGAGTTGAAGAAAACATTTTTTTCAATATAAGCATACCTGTACTATGTTTTGTTAAATGCAAATCTTATTAAATTTGAAAATAGAAATCGTGGACAGTTGCACAGTAGTTTTTGATGCAGATGCCTTTCATTGACATGAGATATGTAGTCTGAGAGTTCAAGTGTACATCTGGAGTGTTGAAGTGCAATGACAGGGTTAGGTGTAGAGGTTTTGGATGTGATTGGTGGATGGATTTGTGACTCTTCCAAAGCAGCCAATGAGGGAGTGTTGAGAACATGGAAGTGGAAAGGCTAGAAGAGCTGCCCTTGTGTAACGGGGTCCGTGGACACAGCGGTAGTCTGTGGCCAGCACATGCCACATGGTCTTTTGTACTGTGGGGATTAGCCAATCCGGTTTGGTGGATGTGGTATACAGGAAGAGAGGGTAGCAGGAGTTTTGTTTGCATGAGTTGTGAGAGCACTGATAATGTCTATGGCTATGTATTTGAGAAGGCAGACTGTGTGGATTCTGGGAGACACTTCAATTCAGTCATTGAAGGTGTATGCTGAAAATCATGGCATCCTTAGAAATATTGGATTGGCAGAAGTGGAAGTTTTCTGGCATGCTATTTGTGGCTTAAACTGGGCAAGCTTGTTTTCATTCTGTGAGAGTATGGGTCACTTTAAGGGGGTAATTCATGGAATAAACGTGCACCGAAATTTGTGGCGCAAGTGTGAAAAAGCCGGCGCACGCGTGCGATTCATGGAAGGCCCTGCACGTGTTTTTCCCAGGATGTGTGCCAAATCTGCGCTTACCTTACACGTCACTGCGACTTTCCTAGGCGTGCGCAACAGGAACGGAGAAAGCGCACAACTTATCGAGCACACACCTAAAAAGGGGGCGGAACATGGGGAATGGGGAACAATGCGTGAAAATGTAGGCGTACCGTCGGAAATACCGCTGGGAAATGCACACAACGCCCACACGCTAGTGAACAACACGTATTCATGGAATCGAATAGGGAAAACCTGCTCATATCTAAACACACGCACACGCACAATTACATCCACCACACGAAAGAAGGCGGAAGCGCCCCTGCTCAGCATAAAAGTATGTGCAAACAAGCATATACAGCTACGATGAATGTCCCGTTCCTCACAGCAGTGATCGTGGGACACCACAGGAGGAGGACAATAGCCAGGCCCCGCATTTTTTTGCCCAGGACCAGCCATTTTGGGATGCCTGATGACAAGGTCTATGGCAGGTATATGGCAAGTATAGGTTTCTACCTCATATCATCCTAGAGCTGGTCAGGGAGTGGGAGGATGAACTCACATCACCCACCCTGTGCTCCCAAGCATTGAGCCCCTTGTAGAAGGTGCTCAATGTACTGCATTTTTTGGCCACTGGGTCATTTCAGCGGACAACTGCCATAGTGGGCGTCTCACAGGCCACGCAGTCATGTTGCCTACACCAGGTGTTGGCAATCATCACTGCGAGCCCCTCTGTCCGCAGGCACATATACATGCCCAGAACACCTGCAGAAAGGCAGGCCGTGGTCCTGGACTTCTACAGGGTGGCACATTTCCCCAAAGTGCTTGGGGCCATAGATTGCACCCATGAGGACCTATGTCCACCTAGAGCAACTGAGAACATCTATCGAAACCGCAAGAACTGGCATCCCATTAACACGCAGGTGTTATACGATGCCAAGGGAATCATCACCTCTGTCTATGAAAACTATCCTGGGTCCAGCCATGATAGTTTCATATTCAGAATGTCCGCCCTGAGCCAGACCCTGGAAGCTGGGAAGCATGGCGGCACATGGCTCCTAGGTGAGTACAAATGCCTGTGCACATTCATGCATGTCACACACAGACAAATACACAAGCCCAACTAATGACAACCTTTATTACGTTACCAGGGGACAGTGCCTACCCTCTGAGCACCTACATGATGACGCCAATACGGAACCCCACCACACCACCCCAGGTAAAATACAACACAGCCCATATTGAAACCAGGGCCATAGTGGAGCGCACATTGGGAGTGCTCAAGTCATGCTTCCGCTCCCTTGACCTCTCTGGCGGACAGCTACTATATGCACCCCCAGTAGTGTGCATGATCATTGTGGCAGGGCAGGGCAACAACATTGTGTGCCCTGCACAACGTTGCAACACGGCATGGCGTAACGGTGGACATGGTGGAGCCCCCACATCCCCAACCACACGCACGGCCATTGTGCATGGGAGGGAAAGGGCATGTGGCGAAGCAGCCCATACCCAGGTTATGGCCACATATTTCACCTAAACTCCAACCCCTGCGGAGGGCAGACAGGCCTTGCACATACCAGGTCACAATCGATGATTAGAAACGGACAGTTAACTGTCACAACCTTACCACCCTGAGAATGTGTCCACGGAAGTGCCACATTGTGAGCATCCCTAGCTAATTAAACACAACCAATCCCATGTGACCAAATGGAATACATGCAAGGTGCATATCCCACCCCCTTGCTAAATAGGGCATGAAAGTATGGTATGCCACCCAAACCCTCCCAACACCCATGAACCCCGTCTGCCACACCATTCCATGGTATGCAACCGAAAAACATCAAACCATATGCACAACACATGACCCAATAGTCATGAAGTGCCACGTGAGAAATGTAAATAGGCACCAGACAATTACACCTGACATGGAATCTGAAGAAATGCCTGACCAAAACCTCACATCCTGAAGACGGTGGCACAAATGCATGCCACCAGTGGTGCAAGCAACAAAAGTCAGAATACCTGTTGCCATGCACATTGGACAATTGAAAATTGGCATTTCAAACACTGCTCACTGGACAGCACAGTGAGTGTGCATTGCATTGGGGAAACCCCTTGAGCATCATTTGAAAAAAAGGGCATTCAACCAAATAGTACCCTGTCATGCATGTACACGATCAATGACTTGAAAGTGAACATGGATTGTCGGGACACAGAATGCCTGATAAGGCAATCTCGGTGCATGTGTGTGCACGGTGTCAATGTAGTTGGTGGTGGGGCATTGCCTAAGTGTTTGTGTCAGTAGGGACATGCATTGAATACATCCATGTGAAATGAAGTGAACCTCAGTTTCCTGTACACAGCACATGTGAACATTGCACTCAAAGACCGCCCTGTGTGTTAAACCACACCCATCCCCTGACACCTCAAAATAAAGCACAACATAGCATCAGCCATTGACCAGCAAAACATATCATGTACAGAGTACCCCACATAGACAATGGCAGACAGTGACCCATCACTGAATCATAGAAATTCATAATGAGACCTACACACAAAGTTCATCAAAGCGCATCAATGAGGGAGGGAACAAGGGTGAAGAACAGTACATTCCTACAAGTCCTTCAAACAGTCCACAATGTGAAAATGAACTATCAAATCAAAGTACATATTACAAGTGCCTGGAACCATAAGGGGGAGTCTAGGGAGGGAATGTTGGAAAACAAATCTAGCATCAACATTGCTATGCCTGACGGCAATAGTTGCAGTGCAGGAGTCACATAAGGCGAGGGAAGAGGAGGGAAGAGGTGAGCAAAGTAACAAAACAAGTGACAAACTGTGGAAGGTCGACAAAGAATCAAGATATTGCTGGGGAGGGGGAGAAGAAAGACAGGAGGGAATGGGGGAACAGACGACCTGTAATCAGTGGTGGAGGGACCAATGATAAAAGTGCCAAAACAATACTACACCGGGAAGCACGAGAAAGCACTGTTTGCTGGCCGGACCTGATATCTGTGGCTCGTGAGGACTGCTTCATTACACGGCCCGGAGGACGTCTTTAGCAGCTACACCACGCTGCCTGGAGTGGGTGCCCGTGGCTCCGCCCATTTTGTGCCTCGGGCACTTTTCTTCTCCTATTAAATCCCGTGGTGCAGCGCACTCGCGCTCGCACCGGGAAGCACGAGAAAGCACTGTTTGCTGTTCGCTGTTTGCAGTGGGAAGTGTGCCTCGACTTCTCTATCTGCAACTGTGCATGTCTGTTATTATTCCTCTGCAAGACTTACTCACGATTGGCTACATGCGACTGCTGGCCACTATAGGGTAAAAATAATTTGATACAGTTAGGGATTGATTTAGGTCTCTGTTGTGGTTTTCAAGTAATTGTGTTTAAAGATGGGGAAAAAGAAACCAGGATTACCAATGAAAGATATAAGAACAGATTTTTTCAATGCTGTTAGCATGCGTCACGCTAGTTTGGTGCGGGCTGCTGCTCTTCCTCTCCCTGTAATCAGTGATGAGGAAGAAGCCATGCTGCAATGTGCTCAGGACTGTTCACCATACTGCAAAACTATTGAGGATACTATCGACCCCTCGCAACCTCTTTTTGTTGATGATGAACTGCTAGAGCTTACTGAGGGGAGGGAAAATGGTTGTGAAGGTGAAGCTGTCTCTGTGGCCTCTAATGGACAGAAAGATAGTAGTTTTTGTTATGACAACTTTTCGGAACTGCCACTCAGTCCATCAACTGCTTTCGGGCAGGCCTCCGTCCTTGATGTGAAACTTGACAATCAGGTGGGGGACAGGGGTCTGGGTTCGGATCTTGTTACCACTCTAAGTATATTTAACAGATTACTTCTAACGGAATTGAGAAAACAGACCCAGGTTTTGAACAACCTATCGTTAGAACTATCTTAAATACCCCACTACCTATCGGAGTCCATTTCGGTGGCATTAAATAAGGAAACCCCCTGCATTAATGCGCAGGTTCTTAAGCTAATAAGGGACAATTCGAACACTGTCCAGGAAAAACTGGTTTTGTCAGATGTCATAATCACTATTCCATCCACACAGACCGTGGGGGGGGGTGCCTCCAAAAAGTCCTACCAACTATTTACAGGTCCATAATAAAGACAAGGTCAAGGAAATAAACTGTCCCTCCCAGACCCAGGACAATGAAGTCTATGAGGTAAAAATCTCCAAACGTCAAAGTAAGAAACTGGCAAAGCAAAATAAAAAAAAAAATAATAATAACAATGCAGCTAGAAATAAAATGTCTTTTGAGGAATTTGGATCCTCAACAGTTAGAGCCCGTAGAGGGGGCTCTACTTGGAACCCTACTACAGTCCATCCCAATCCAGACACACATGCACTGCCAACTACTAACGCTATGGGTCTCACACGTGACGAGGGAATTCCTTTGAGGGCCTCCTTTTCAGATGGGGCTAACACTCTAAGTGAAGAGCTAAAAAAGAAATCAGACGTGATGTACCAAATCTTTAAAGGTCCTCATTCACTTGAAGCAACTAAAGACAATACTACCCTAAAGGGCGTTTGGGGAACAAATCTCCATGATACGTGCGCATCCATCATTGCCCAGGAGTTCACCCGTCCACTGCATTCCGAAGGAATGTCAACCTCCTGCCTGCCACGAGAACCCTACTATGATAAGCATACTATGATTCTCTCTGATCCAAAAAAGACATTAACATCTATTAATAAGGGTTCGAATGGTTTGGAGCTGGGTGTTGACAGCAGTGCCAGAATAGTAGACAGTAAAATTAAACCAAATAAAAGTCTGAATGCCAATTGTATCCTTGACAACAATGTAGTGTCTCTTGGTTGTTCTGAAGATGAAAAAGAGCTAGAACTTAGACGTATTATTCTGAAGGTGTTGGGTGAGAATCAGACTCCAACAAGTAGCTCTACTCTGGGTACAAAACAAACTAGCATGCAAACTGGTGAGAAGTTTGTCTCCACCCATGGCTTTGTGCAGGATGGTATGGGTAGAATTGATCACGGAATGGGAAGAGCTGACAAAAAGGTTATACCACGTGAAAATGTATATACTAATGGGTTCTCATCTTTTGACAATATGGGATCTGATTTGAAACAACCTGTTTCTCCTGAAATCCCTGGTCTGATATTGACAGTACTATTCCAAGAGCAAGTGCCCATTTCACTGAACCGATCGTACATACTTTCATTACTTTCTACCATGCCTGAACTTAGCCTGATCACTTCGGCTGATATTACCCTGGTTGATTTCATTCATAGGAACAGATATGACTACGTGAGACTTGCTATACCCTCTGCTCTGATTAGGTCGGTTCTGTTGAAGGAATCAGAATCTTTTCAAAAACTGGGTTTTGATATCTATGAATATAAGTCTCAAACAATTGCTCAAAAGAAAACTATGCTGTCTGAACAGGGGCAAGTTCAACCTAGTCAATCCACTAATCCTCCTGATGAGGAATCAAACCTGTACAAGCAGGAATGGAGGTGGCTTGCCTTGACTCTGAGGGAGTCTATTGACTCACTCAGGAAGCTTGGCAATACCCTCTAGCCTCCTCCTCGTTCTTCAAATTTGTGAGTTGGAACTCTCGGGGAAATGTGAATCTTTTGAACAACGAAGAATGCATTAATTTTCTGTCACAATTTGACTTTGTTTTTCTTCAGGAAACCTGGTCTAGGGAACAGCTATGCTGGGAAGGGTTTACTGTGGTCAATTATTGTGCACGGGGCTCCAACAAAGGCCGCTCAAAAGGTGGACTTCTAATAGCCATCAAACAAAACAACTCTTTCTCCAAAATGGGGGTATGGTGTCTGGAACACCACTTTCTTGTTGCGTCTTTTAAAATGGATATAGAAAACAACGAGTCCCTCTTTATTTTATTTATTAATATCTATTGGAACCCCAGTGAGATGTCCGATTTACAACTTGGTAAGGAACTGACCATTTTGGGATCTATAATTGAATCCTGGCGTGAGACAAACTAGGGAGGTCAAATCATTATGGCGGGGGATCTTAATGCAAACTGTCTATGTGATTTGTTAGTGGGGGATGAAATGCTGGCCAATGGTGAACAGTCTGTGAGGGTTGGTGGCTCTGGAGTATTGAGAGGCAGATTGTGGTTACATTTTGCGGAATCTCTGGGTTTGGATCTCCTTCGAGGGCACCAACATACTTGCAAAGCCAGAGGCTTGGAATCCACTTTAGACTATACTTTTGTGTCTATTGGTATCTTTAGGAGTGTATATGATTTGGAGGTGATTGACTCTAGCTCTAGTGATCACTCTTTTCTTACCTGTAAAATGGCCTTGCAATTCCCTACCCCAATTAAAGAAAAATATACTCATGGGGTGATGATAAATCAGCATGGAAACAGAATTAAATGGTGCCGTACTAAAAACGTGAAATTTACCTCAACTATGATAAGCGACTATCGGGTAATGACTGAGTTACATCACAATCTATGCTATTCTCCCTCGAACTTTTCTACATATTTTAAGGACACCATTGACAATCTGTCCCCCCGCTTTACACCAGGGTCTAAAGTAAAGTCAAAATGTAAACATCCTATGGATATGGTGATCCATACACGGAAACTTGTTTATAGAAAAGAACTGAGAAAATTAAAAAAGGAAGTACTGTCATCCTCTGACTTCTATAAGAGGAAAAACAAAATCAAGCAAACCTATAAGAATTGGCATATCCAATATAGAGCAGTACGCATGCAGCAAGATGGTGAGCTTATGTTGAAAGCACTGCAAGGGCACTGCTGTTTAAACTTCTGGTACCTGATAAATGCAATTGAAAAACCTCAACAAGATATGGCAGTAAATGTAATTAATGAGGATGTTTGGCATGGACACTTTACAAACCTTTATGCATTGAACAAAGGTAACCAACAATTGCTCATGTCTGAACCTCAGTCTTGGTTTTTGAAGTTTTCGAGCTATGATATTACTGATATGATTAGGAAATCCAAAAACTCTGGAGCCATGGGTCCGAATAATCTATCTAACAAACTCTTAAAAAGGGACCCTGTGATTTGGGGAAAAATCTTATATATACTGTATAGTAACATTTTGGAGACCAAGCTTATACCCTTATCTTGGAAAGTGTCCATCGTTATTCCTGTCTTTAAGAAGGGAGCACGCATGTCCCCACCCAGTTACAGGCCAATTGCGATTGCAGACCCCGAGTCTCAAATCTTTTGTTCGTTGGTCCTAAAGGAACTTCAAGAATGGATTACTGAAAAATCCATTCTTGACAACAAACAAATTGGCTTAAAAAACACATTGGAACAGACTGGGGTGGGCTAGTGCTAAAAACGTTGAGAGCTAACTCTATGGTAAAGGGGACTAGATCGTTGTTTGTGGCATCGATGGATCTTAGTTCAGCATTTGACCTTGTCGATAGACAACTCCTCTGGTGGAAGTTACAGGACCTCAAAATACCTGCTCCTTTACTCCAGATTATCATTGCCTTATACACTGACACCAGTTTAATGGTCCGCTTGACAACGGACGGTTTACTTTCCAGACCCATTAAAATTCCGAATGGTTTAAGACAGGGTTGTATGCTGGCCCCGACGGTCTTTAATTTGTATGTGTGTGGAGCCCAAAATGCTCTCAATGGTAAAGGTTTGATTTCCCCTAAGCTTAATAATGTGTGTATTGACTGGTTGGCTTATGCTGATGATTTTCTCTTATTGGACAGAACAAAATGTGGTTTGCAGAGGCTACTACGAGCTTTTCAATCATTTGTTGAGGGTATTAAGTTGAAAACTAACCCAACAAAAACTGTTATTGTTAGATTTGGCAATAAGAATAAAAAGGAGAATGCCTTTACTTGGTTATGTGAAGGAAAGAGAATTAAGGCGCTACCTTCATTTAAGTACCTAGGTTTCTATTTTTCTGGTCAGGACTCTCTTGCCCTGATAAAAACTCAGCTAAATCTAAAAGCAGACATTGCCATTAGGCAATTGAGGGCAATAGACAATAAATTTGGTAAATTTACTATGGTGCCGCTGAGAGATTTTTATATAAAAAAGGTTATACCACGCTTAACCTATGGTATAGAATTATTTACTAAGGAATTACATACCTACCTGATAACTATTGAAGGGAGAATCTTGAGAGCGGTGCTATGGTTCTTGCCGAAATGCATACCCGTAGCCTTAATCAGATATGAACTTGGTTTGCATTCCCTTTCCTCCTAGGCAGTTTGGAAAAGACTATGTCTTTGGAAAAAATGCAAAACCAGCAAGGAAGAAACTCTGTATAATTGTGTGTACCTTGATTCTCTGAATTCTTTTATGGCTGCCTTAAAAACAGAAAGTGAGACTTGTTTGATAGAATTAGGTCTAGCTATGAGCTCACTATGTAACAAGCCTGGCAAAGTTAAATTTAGTTTAATGGGTTCAGATTGGCAATCTAGGAAATCAATCATTGAAGACTCTAAACTGTATAATTCAGCCTGCTCCATTTGGAAATGGCAGGCAAATATGGAAGGCTATCTGTGTAAATACCCAAGCAAGAGGTTACGCAGTGACTTCATGCGCTTCCGCTTTAATGTCCTACCCACCAGACAAATCTTATGTATTAGAAATCAGACCAATGAGGTTGTCCCTTGGTGTAGATATTGCAAAACAGTTGAGACTGTTGAAACTTTACAGCATATTTTACTGGTCTGTCCTGGCTTAAAATCACAGAGGATTAGGTACTTCTCAAAGTTTGTAGTCTCTATCTTTGAAGTACAAAGAGACTTTATTTGGCACAGAATGCTCCATGACAACTGTTTAAGTCTAAAAATAGCTGTGACAAGTTTCTTGAGAAATGTCTGTGATTTGAGTTAACTGGGATAATTAATTTTCTGTTAAGAACGGTGATTTGTTCCTAACTTATTTTTGGATTCAATGTTATTGTCTTCTATTTTTTTTCTTTTTTTGTGCTTTTGTGCTTTTTTTCTTAAATACAATTGGTTGAAAAGTTATGGTTTTCATCTATGCTTTTAGCTTTTCTGCTGCTACTAATTCAATGCAAGTCTTTACTGATGTGTACAAAGTGTAAATTAAATTGATCAATGTGGAGTTTTAAGTTTTTGAATTCTATTTTATGTTTAAACTCATTGTTGAATTAACTTAATAATTTGTGATTTTCTGTAAAAATTGTATAACTGTATGTTTTCTCTTGTGAGATTGTAAAGGTTTGTAATAAAGCAAAACAATTAAAAAAAAATAAAAAAAATACTAAAAAAGGTGAAAGTGGGGGGCGGATGGACAGAGGCAGAATGGCTAATGTCTGCAAAGAACAAGCGCTACGTATCACCATGCCTGATGGCAATTGGGGTAGTGGTTGAAAATTACAGACAGAGGACAAGGAGGAGGGGAAAGGGTGTTGAAGAGGGAGAGGGAGGAGAGAAGGGATGAGGGGGCCAAGGTCAAAATGCATGAAGGGGGATATGGGGAAAGAAAGCACACACAGGGGACAGAGGGAAAGAAGATGGTGCAGAAGGGGAGGGGATGTGATGTTGAAGGGGGGGAGACAGAGGGAGACAGTCAGGGTAGACAAGGGGACAATCACGGGACCCAGAAGGCTGGTGGACAGGGCTAAACAGGGTCTCCATTGTGGGCTTTTTGTAGTGGTGGCAGGCTCCAGCCTCCTGGTTGACTGGATTGTCACAAAAGCCAAGTGCAACCAATAGGAAGGGGGAGCAGGTCCAGGACACAAACATGACAGTCAAGTCAAAAGCAATACAGCCATACTTCAAAAGGCACATCAAAGCACCAGCCAGGGCTGCAATATGGCCAAATTGGTGCAAGCAAGAAATGGGTGGTCGTTGAAATGCGTGGTGACATGGATAACTCAGCGTGCAACCATAATTTCCCATATCCAAATCACTGTGAGGAAAGAGTCCCAATTCAACATTTTCAGCACACAGACCCCTCCCACCATCAGTGTGTGTTACACAGCCAAAGGGTGGATGGTACCACCTACAGCAGGAAGTGCATGAACATAGACAGTCAATACACAACAAATATCATAAGCAACATGATGAAAAGCACATTCAACAGAATACTCACCAAAGTGAAGTGCTGACATGCATTGGAGAACCCATCCGGAATACCCACTAGGGGTGTACACACAAGTAGGACTGCATGCTGGCCACAGATATGACAGAAGCCCAATGCCCTGTGTCAGATGCTGTTACACCAAACCATCCTTGCGAGCCCATGGAAAGGGGAAGCAGGAGTAGCATATGTGTCAGGACCCCAAGCAAAACACTACACAAGACAAGCCTGAATGGGCCCAGCTGGAACACACAGTGGATGCCTTCCAGTGCCACAAAGCACCACACTGTCACATGTATGCACAATAGACAAAAGAAAATCCAATACATAAAAAATATGCAGAAAATAAAAATCAAGTTAAATAATTATTTGAATTAAAAAAATAAAAAGAATAATTAAAAAAATAAATAAAAAAAGTATAATTTCTTGTTTAAAAAAGTAATAAATAACGTAATATAAAAAAATGAAAAAACATTTTAAAAAAAACATACGTACCAGAAACTATCAAATTTGGAGGAAAAAAAATATTTTTGCAGGACCAAAAAAAAAACTGCTGAAAAAAGGTAATTGCAGGAAAAAACAAATTAAAATAAAAAATGGCCATATATGACCCAGTGGGTGGGGGTGGCACCCAGGAGGGGGGAGGTACAGGGTGCACCCCAACACCCACATGTGTAGATGTTGAGATAAAAAAAAAACCTCACTTGGCTCAGCGCCTGCACAGCCGACCTATGTGGGAGATTGGTTGTCATCATTACCCTCTGGATGGAAAGCAGAAGGTGGACGTGGCTCAGTTGATTCACCACGCCTAGCCGTGGCTTGCCCCTCAATTGCAGCAAGCATGCGGGTCTGGTAAGCCAGGTCCCGGCTGGCAAGGAGACTGAGGTCAGCATGCATTACCTCACGTGTCACATTTGCTTCCTCCTGCAAGGACTGACGTGTGAGATGGAGTTCTGCCTGGTTGGCCTCACATGACAAACGGAGCGACTCCTGGCTTGCATGGAGTTCAGCTGAGATGGTTCTTTCAAGCTGCACCATCCTGTCTTCTGTCCGCCTACTCTCGTCCATCTAGAGCGCAGCCAGAGTAGATCGGAGGGATTGGTGTTCCACCATCACTGCCTCACGGTGTGCCTCTGCTTGAGCATCAAGGGCTTGACGCAGAGCCACCATTTCCTGCCGGCACGCTGTGTCAGTCACTTCCATACCCAGCCTGAGTGAGCGGCACGTGGACTGCGTAGCCCGCTGCTGGAGCACCATTTGCCTTACAGAGGGGAGGATGGAATGGGCCACACTTTCCATACCTTGAGCAATCTTCTCAACTGCTCCCCCCTGTTGATGTGCTATGGCAATCATGGAACGCTCCCACTCAGTTGACCCCGGTGGCACACGGCCACCGCATTGCCGGACACCACACCTGCTGGGGCCAAGGAGCCATGGTCCTTGCTGGGTTGGTGCTGCCCATGTCTGCAGGACTGCATCCCTCCATCGATCTGATGCCCCAGGAACATGCCCAACTGGTGTTGAGTGTGACCGTGTACCAGTAACCACCACAGGTGGACATTCCAACCCTGCCTGGCCCCCTACTGCAGTTGTCGCGGACAGAAGAATATCTAACACAGGATCACTTACTGGCGACGACATGTCATGATGCATATCTGGCTCAAAATAGTGGTCAGAGGATACATCAGAGCCTGACTCAGAGTCAGCTCTGGACACGATGGCCTGGAGCACCTGTGGGTTCTCGTGGGCTGCCACCCCACGACCACCACTGGTGCCTGGTTAGTCATGTGAACTGACCACCGTGTCTGGGATGACATCTTCATCCTCTGCCAACAGTGCGTCATCACCTGCAACATAAAGAAAAGAAACAAGGACACGCATGTCAGATCACAACATTGACAGCCAAATAATGAAACAGCCATGTCACAGGCAACTCAAACCCCAACATGCATCCTGTGGCATTGCAATGCAAGGGTATCCCAAAAGCAGAAAAGGATGTGTGCAAACTGTGAAGGCAACACATGTATTTCATGTTGCACATCACCTGCATCACACACAACCTCTAGCAGGCACATATCCAATGCAGAAATGAGAGATGGCAACAAGGAGATGGCACCTAGCATAAGCATGTGGGAACACACAAATAGCCACAGCTAGAAATCAAACCAAACGCACCATGATACATGTAACATGCATGTTCATGTGCAGCTCTCAACTACCATCAACTATGCAGAGTACCTGTCTCACAGGAGGCACATACGCTAGTGCCTTTCTATACAATGAAAGTAGGACATGGGTACATACATGTCAGTTCACCACCAGACAGCAGCATTGTGTTTGCATGTTGAGGGGCTGAACTTGGCACAGGAGTGGGTGTGTGCAGTGCAGTGCATGTGTAGCCCCTCAAAATCCAACATCAACACGTACATAGTGATGACAATCTCCAAACATGACAGCAGAGTAAGGGCAATTGCAGCCATCATGTGCAAATGACATGCACCATGTAGCATGGATTCCATGAAACACCCACCCTCTGGGCAATAGCAGGGAGGCACTGCATGGCGCTTTGGCGTAAGGCAGCGCTTTGGCATAAGGCGCTTTTTAAATAAACAAATACAAATAAATTGTTCCCCACAGAACTTTGCATTGGCAGACAGTGTTGGCATCCGTCTATTGCATTTCATCATTCAAATGTCACTCCAGCCGATGAGAAGTGGACATGATGGGGGACAGATGAGGAACCATCAATAGTACACCCATGCATGTAGGCGACAACACTAGTTGAAAATAGACAGTGGGCCTGTAACAGGGGGAGCCATGTGCATGATACAGATGTGGACAGCCTGAAGTTGTGCGTGATGACACACAGACCTACAGTGAGCATGACATGGCTGTCCAAATGAGATGACACTTGGATCATCCTGGACACATACTACAATGAGCAGGTGGTCAAGGACACCTAGGGCATACATGGAATGCACATGGAACATGATTTTGCACACATGTGCATGGGGAGACACTGCCATCAGCACAGTCAGAGTGAGACACACTGCACCAAGGACAAAGTATGTATATGACATGATATGACATCTCATCAAGATTGCACTCGTACACAAGTGGCTCAGAGCGCAAACAAGCTAAGGGAGTGGAACAAGGGAGAAAAGGAATTCAAAACAACTATCATACTGGGCACAGTCGGTGGTCAGTCAAAATCTCGAAACTAAAATCTCGAAAAAAAAGCACAAATTTAAAATCTCGAAAAAAAAAATATCGAATTTTTTATTTATTTATTTATATGTGTTTTTGGGGTCAGGTAAGTAAAAAAAAGGGGTAAAATAAAAATAAATGAAAAAAGGGGGGTTGGGGGGAACCCCCCCATTTTTAAAAAAAACGCATTGAAAAAAAAATTCGATATTTTTTTTTCAAGATTCTAAATTCGTGCTTTTTTTTGAGATTTTAGTTTCGAGATTTTCACTATAAACCGGCACAGTCACATTGAGAACACGCAAATGCATGGAGAAGGGATAAAGGGTTGAAGAAATCGGAAGGGGGAGAAGGGGAATGTGCCAAACAGAGGAGACCAAAGAAGGAAAATGTAGTACATTGACAGAATAGGGATTCAAAAGGTGGCAGTGCAGCCAGCAATTGGCAAGTTCAAGATAAATTGGATAGGGCAAATCTGATGAGTGCAGAAGAAGAGTGGGGGGGCTGTATGGGTACATGCACAGGACCCATTGCAATGGGAGGCCTGGAGGCAGTGCAGCAGGGAGGCAAGGAGAGCAGGTACCTGGGCCCGAAGGACTGAATGTGTGCAGGGGCACAGTGTCAACAGAGGAAACTGTCCAGCTGGGGAGAAGAGGGGCTAATGCAGGAGCAAATAGGAAGGTCTTGAGGTGCTTCCAGAAGCACAGATGTTTCTCCTCAGGTTTCAATGTGGCTAGTTGGCTGTTCCAAAGGGAGTACCCAGCCGTACACACAGATCTGCCCCCAGCTTATCTATTCAAATAACGACTAACCCGGAGGGAGTGTGAGGTAGAGGAGCAAAGGACTCAAGAGGGGCAGAATTGGCAGAGGGATTGTTTAAGGTAGTTTGGACACAGTCCCAAAAAATCATTGCACACAATTCAGAGGGTCTGAAGTATCAACCTTGCATCCACTAGTAGCCAATGGAAGGATTACAGAGCTGGAAAGGTAGGAGCCAAGGGCATGAGGCCACGGACAAGTCTTGCAGTCCTATACTGGATTTGTAGTAGAGGGCGGATTGTGGAGGCAGGTTGAATATTGGAACAGCCTGTCACAGTACTTCAACCATAAGTAAAACAGAGCATGAGAGACCGTGAGCATGTAGGTGAACAATAGGAAAGGCACAGTACCCCTGAGGAGGTGAAGAAGTTAATCTATCTCTAGATACATCAGAAATGTGTGCGTAAAAGGAATGTGTTGAGTCAAAGGTGACCCTGAGGTTGTTGGCCTTGCAGATGGAGGCAAGAGGAGGGCCAAGTGGGCTGGCCAGAGATTGAGGGGAAAGGATGGCAAAGGTGTAACAATGAGGAGGATGTCAGTCTTGCTGGCATTCAGACAGAGATCGTTGGTAGTACACCAATAGCAAATGGCAATGAAGCTATCAGAAATAAGGGAGGGAGAAGAGGTGGCCAAGGGCAGCCTGGAAATGAGTTGGTTGTCATCAGCATAGCACTGGACGTCGTAGAAGAAACTGAAAATGCAGTAGGCGAGAGCTGCCAGGTGCTGTTTGTAAAGTGAGGCCAAGAGGTCAGACCCCCGGTGAACACCACAGGTAGAGAGGGAGATTGAAGAAAGGAAAGAGCCTACTTGTAGCTGGGCGGTCACACATGCCAAACACACATGTCATTGAGTTACACGCATCAATACTCACCAGATGATGCATCATAATCCATCCTCTCTCCCACTCCACGAATTTGTTCTTCCGGGATGAACTAAGCAATCTCCTCATGCTGAGTGAGTTCATCCTCCTCTGGTTGTGGCCCACCACCAGTCACCAGAGACATGGAATAATTGGAGGCACGCTTTTGTTTTGCACTGCGTCAGAGGTCATTCCAACGCTTGTAGCACTCCTGAGCTGTGCACGCCTGGAATCCCATGACTGTCACACCATCTGCAACATGCTGCCAGTGGACCCAACACTGGTGATACGTTGTATGGCACTGTGGGCCCACAAGCATATCGGGTTGGTGTTCCGACACGTAGTCCACAAGGTAGTCCAGTTCCTGCTTGCAGAAAGGCTTCTTCCTTGACGTGCCGGAGGCCGCAGCCATGTCTGGGGTCCCAGCCTCTTGCGCAGGAGCATGCTTGCTCCTTTTGGCCAGTGGTACTGACCCTGAGTGGCCAATGTGGCCCTGATCAGTGGGGGCAGTGGTGCTGGTGGACTGGACCAAGGCAGTGGGTGTTGGTTTGAGGACAGAAGGTCTGGCTTGGGTCTGACTCACTGCCGGGGTGGTGTTGGCTGCATCTGCACATGCAGTTTCCACTACCCGGCTGCTTGGGGCAGCAGATGTCATACCTGCCCCAGATACGTGTGCCTCAGTCACAGCTACACTGGACACACGTGACCCGCATCTCCGGACAAGATGGAAATCATCCAGGGAGTCCTCCTCACGCAACGCAACATGCGTTTCCTGAACCTGAGCCTGGGTGGTGGCGCGCACAGCTGCACATGCAGCTATCACCACCAGTGGGCCCATGACAGCAGATGTAAATTGCTGTTGGGTCATATGGGCTCCAGGTTGTGATGCAACAGCTGCATCACCAGGAGCCACAGGGGATGGTGGCATGTCTGCACCAGCACATGGCTGGGCATCCCGCCCCATTGGGGCCCCCCTGCCTCTTCCCCCTCTGTAGCCACCCTGGCCACCCTGGACTCCCTGTCCTCCTTGGACTCCTCGCCCACGAGCCCGACCACGCCCAGCCCTGGGAGGACGCCCAGCTTTGCCGCTCTTAGCCTTTGGTGGCCTCCCAACCATGGCACAGATGTAAAGTAGCCGATGGGAGGTGCACTCAACAATTGTCCTGGGCGATTGGCTAGAAGGGGGCAGGGTACTGGATGGAATACGTACCCCAGTGCTCCTGCAAGGCTGTCTGTGACCCCTGGGGAAAAATGACGGGCACACAATGCTCAGACACCTCCCAAAAAAAGAAAAGAAAAATCAAAAATTGACAAAGTATAAAAACAAAAAATAGTAATTTCATAAAAGAAAAATGTGCACGCGACCCCGGTAGCCCATGTGCGTGGATTAAACCTCCAGCAGTACGGTGTGGCACCCAGGGACACAAAAAACACATACGCGTAGAACATGTGGACTACTATGACTTCGAAAACGGTACATGATGCACAAGGGGAACAACAGTGGGAAAAATAGCATGCGCGACTCACTGCCTGCCTTGCGTGAAAAAAAAGCAAAAACATATGCACTTGTGCGCGTAGGCAACACCCGCCAAAAGAAGAGTTATGAACTTCAAACGCTGTGAAGTAATCGCGTGTGATTCCAGCAGGGTAAACACATGTGTCAGTCTCCGCGAACAGCACGTACAGTGGACTGCTGGTCCGCGCTCACCTTTAAGCTGTGCTGAGGGAAACGACTGCGCATGTTACGTCACATACACGCTTACGCGCTAAGGGCCTTTCCTCAGATTACACACTGACGTGCTGTTTTTTCACGTGCATAATCACTCCATATCAATCTGGCCAGGCGACAACACACTGAAGACCACGCTCCTGCCAAGAAGGCCATTTTCCTTCCCCCCAGAGGCCTGAGCCGACTCCCACCACCCATCTGCTGCTGCCTGCCTGCCTGCTGGCTATGTGCCCTGCTATTTGGTGCCTGCACGTCAGCCATCTGCAGGGGTCCAGTTGCTGTGACCACCCCTGCTGGAACAGAAGACTCCCAACTGAAGTTTCATCGCTCCACAGCCCAGCACCAGGACCCAGTTGCCCACCCACACCTGCCTTGCGGGTTGCCATGTCGGGGGAAACAACATCTGAGACCACTGGCAACCCACAGCCATAGAGGAAGACGGCTGCCAGCTTCACAGCAGGAGAGGTTTTCATCCTGGTGGAACAAATCCTGGTGCATTATGATGCCCTCTACGGAAGAAGACGCGCCAACAAGGATGGACGGGAGAGGATCTGGCTGGACATCGTTGTTGCCATCAACGCGGAGGCAAGCGCTGGGAGGACTTCAGGTCCAGGACCCTCAGGAAGGCCTGGCTCCTCTTGGAAGCAGCAGATGCAGTGAGGCACCGGGTCCTCCTTACCACCGATGACATGAGGGTCCTGCAATGCATTAACCCAGCGCTTCACTGCCAGGTCCTCAAGAGGGAGACCGGTCCGGAGTCGAGCGGTAAGTGTCCATGCGTACTTATTGGACGCAGTGCATGTTGAGGTGTGCCAGGAGTGTGCAGCTTGGACATATGTCTTAAAAGGGCCATGCATGGATATGTATGTGCAGGGACATGACCATGCTGCATGTGAGTCCTGTCATGTGTGATTGTGTATGTGTTCCGAAGCATGATGCAAAACTGCATGTGGAGATGCACACATGTTAGTATTTATGTGTATGTACTATGGCATGGTTGGGGCGTGACATGGATGCTGGTTCCACTTTTATGTACATGCACAGCATACATGTGTGTGTGTGTGTTTGACATGTGTGCGACTGTGATACCCCATGGATGCATGTGACACAGACATGTAGGAACCTGATTGGCAGAAGTGACATAGTTGCCGATGATTGCACTGTGACAGGTGGTGGAGATGTACAGATGCACGTCTGTCTGTTGGCGTGTGTGCATGTGTTCGGCACTCCCCATGTTGCTTGTGACGTCATGCCAACCTTCGGATGTTCATGCTGTTGTGTGTGTATGGATGCTGCTGCTTGCTGCACAATTCCTGTTAATTTGTGCATGTGTGTGGGTTCAAATGATATGAGTGTTGGGGAGTGTGATGCCATCTGTGAAGTTTGACACTGCCAAACATGTACAATTGTCATGTTTGTATCGGACCATTGTACAGTGCCGTGATGCCTGTGTTCTGTCTCTCCCTGTCTGCAGCGTCGACTGATGAAGATGGCGGAGACAGTGCTCTGGAGCACAGCGGCAGGGATCCCACCGCAAGCCGGAGATGCAAAGTCCAGCTCTCCTCCCACGTAATCATCTCTTCCGGGAGTGAGAAATCTGGTGCCACGGCCACGCCCACAGCTGCCGAGGGGAGGTCCAAGAGGCAGAGGTTGCAGGTGGACTCCTCGGCAGCATTAGGGGCAGCTGAGCCCACAGAGGGGCCTATGGAGAAAGATGGCACGGAGTCATCCAGGTTGGTGGGGGTTCATTTGAGGAGGAGGCCGTGGAAGGCCCGCATATAGGGCCTGGAGGAGGGATTCCGCTGGTGCTAGTAGTACAGTCCAGGGGCAGGGACAAGGAGGCAGCACAGGCCGCCGTGGGGGTGCCTGTGTGTAATCCTGTCCCCGATCCTGTGGCTGCATCATCCCACACCATCAGGGATGTATTCGTCCAGACCCGTTTTCAGGGAGGGGATGCGCGAACAACATCTGGCCTTCCTCTCCCTGCAGACTTTGCAATCCGTGACCGTGTTGAGCCTGACCTACTTAGGATGGCGTTGCATCAACGTGGTATTCGGGATGACGTGCATGGTTCTCGTGAGGACAATGCACATCATTTCGAATACCTCATTGACCGCGTCAGCCTACTAGGACAGGTCACCGGCGCTGGGTTCCTCCGTGTGCTGGATCTTCTAGCGACCCCTTCCTCAACTGAACTCCAAATGCGCCAGTCGACCACCGTGCAATCTTCCTGCCCAAGTATCGCCTGGGCACCCTGTGGAGCTGCTCCCTGAGCCAGCGGCCAGGCTGGTGAAGGACACATCCCTGCCACAGTTGGGAGTTGGAGGTCCAGCTGGGGTGGTCACCCCACCAACTGGACCCCAGCAAGAGGAGGATGTGCAGGCATTGACAGGCAGGGCACATGCACGGCAACAGCAGGCTCAGGGTGGGAGCGATGATGGCTCGGGCCATCAACATCACAGGGGCAGGCATCGGCCGGAGGGCAGGAGGACCCTAGATTGGGAGTGTCTTACGTGTGGCAGCAGTTCAGACAGCAGATAGATGCGGAGCGGCGGCGGGCGGAGGAGGCACGGCTCACTATGATCAGGGTGGAGAACTCCATGCGCAGGGTATTGAGGCAGGCTGAGTGCCTCAAGGCAACTCGCAGGGAGTTGGAGGAGGCCATGGATGCATCCCTGCAAGACCTCGAGACCAGGGAAGAGGCCCGCCTCCGGAGCATCAACGTGGAGTTTGATGATACCCTGGCCCGGAACATCAAAAATTGAGCCGTAGGACTTGCCCGCCGCCTTTGTACATAGTTCTTTATGTTTAGGTTTCCTGTGTTTTATCTTTTTTTTGGAGTTCATGGACTTTGCTCCACTTTATGTATATAGTTTTTTATTCATAGGACTTTTTGGAGGTTTCCTTTTGTTGGGGGATCATGGACCCTTTGGACTTCCATTTTATATAGTTCTGGACTTGTACATACATCCCATGAATCAATGTTTTTTTAGAATTTTTTATGTACTTTATTTGGACATTGGCAATGGACCATTTCTCTTTTCTCATGTTGTGGATTTTTGTTTTACATTGGATTTTTCTATTTTTATTTTTTTTGCTTTCAGTATTTCTTAATTTGCAAGTTTGAATTTTCATTATGTTTTTTCATTACGTTTTTGAATACATTTCATATATCTTCATTATTTGTGTGCATGTCTCTATGAGCATTGCCTCAGTCATGTGTTGCCACTGTGTGGCTCTGTTGTACATTTATGCATGGCCATGGTGGTTCTTTTAAGACTCTCATGGCATGGGTAATTTGGGAGGGGGTGCAGTGGATGGTTGCGTGCTTGTACTGGGGGAAGGGGGGATTTGGGTTGGCATTAGGGCCATGGGTCTGTTTTGTTAGGACATGTTGTTTGGTGGGCCATGTGTCGGGGCCTGCTGGCAGGTGCCCGTCAATGATGGGTGGGTGGGTGGGTATTGCGGGGGAAATGAGTCGAGGCCTGCTGGCAGTTGCCCGTCAACGGTGGGTGGGGTGGGGGACATGGTTCGGGGCCTGCTGGCAGGTGCCCGTCAATTGTGGGCAGGTGGACGGGTGGGGGACATGAGTCAGACCCTGCTGGCAGGTGCCCGTCAATGGTGGCAGGGGTGGGGGACATGAGTCAGGGCCTGCTGGCAGGTGCCCGTCAATGGTGGGTGGGGTGGGGGACATGAGTCAGGGCTTGCTGGCAGGTGCCCATCAACGGGGTGGGGGAAATGAGTCAGGGCCTGCATGCAGGTGCCCGTCAATGGTGGGTGGGTTGGGGGACTTGAGTCAGGGCCTGCTAGCAGGTGCCGGTCAACGGGGGGGACATGAGTCGGGGCTCCCAAGTGCATGGTGCCATGTGGCCTGCCTGCGGGGCATGGTATGGGGTGATGGGCTGCCTGTGGGGCATGGCCAGGGGTCTGGGGTGGTCCCATGTGGTGTGGGCTGCCTGCGGGGCATGCCCAGGAGTGATAGACTGCCTACAGGGCATGGTATGGGGTGATGTGCTGCCTGCGGGGCATGTTCTGGGGTGATGGGCTGCCTGTGGGGCATGGCCAGGGGTGTGGGGGGGTCCCCTGTGGCGTGGGCTGCCTGTGGGGCATGCCCAGGGGTGATGGGCTGCCTGCAGGGCATGGTATGGGGTGATGGACTGCCTGCGGGGCATGCCCAGGGGTGATGGGCTACCTGCGGGGCATGGTATCGGTTGATGGGCTTCCTGCTGGGCATGGCCAGGGGTGTGGGGTGGTCCCCTGTGGTGTGGGCTGCCTGCGGGGCATGGGGAGGGGGGCACACTCGGGAGGGCACACACTGCCAAATCATGTGTACAACTCCCCGCGCACCCCTTGGAATACGGGTACCCTGATCACCCCAGCAAAATCACATGTAAAACTCATCGCAGCGCACCGCGCACCGCTCGGAATATGCGTACCCTGCTCGCACCCGCAAAATCACGTGTAAAACTCAAGGCAGCAGGGTACGAGTATTCCGAGGGGTGCGCAGGGAGTTTTACATGTGATTTTGCTGGGGCGATCAGGGTACGCGTATTCCGAGGGGTGCACGACGAGTTGTACACGTTATTTCGCTGGCGTGAGCGGGGTACGCATATTCCAAAGAGTGCACAGTGCGCAGGGAGTTTTACAAGCGATTTTGCTAGCGCGAGCTGGGTACGCATATTTGGAGGAGTGTGCGGGGAGTTTTACACGCGATTTTGCTAGCGCGAGCGGGTACGCGTATTCGGAGGGGTGCGCAGGGAGTTTTCCACATGATTTTGCTGGCACGAGAGGGTTATGCGTATTCCGAGGGGTGCGCGGGGAGTTTTCCACGCGTTTTCGTGGTTGGGGGCTGCATGCTGGTCCACTGGCCTTTGCACAATGTACTGGATTTGGATGATGTTTTTGGCGCACGGGGTGGGGTTGGGGGTGTAACTGGCACTGCTGCAGGGTCGCTGCGCCACTCTGCGCCACGACTGGTTATGGATGCAAGTATCCATGAATACGCTGTGCGCTAAAATGGGTTTTGGCGCACGTGGCTGCCGCAGACTGCCGTACGTGCACTCTGTGTGCCAGCCGTGTGTGCCACTTGTGCGCTAAATTCTATGAATTGTCCCCTAAACGTCCAGACATTGTCGAGGGGACAGTTTGGGGTTTGTGACTCCAATGTCTCTGCTGGTTGCCCGGAAGGATGTCTTTAAAGTCCTAATGGAATTGTTTCCTGCTGCCAAGATTTTATTTTCTGAAATAAATCAGAGGCAAACATGGTGATGTCCAACAAACTGTTTCAGTTCACAAATTGAAGAATCAAGGCAGCTTGTCAATAAAGCTGTATATGCTTTTTTTGTATGCTGCAGGAATGTCATCTTTTGAGAATGACAATACAATTTCTGATGGTGTGAATGTTTTTGTCAAGATGGAGTTCCTTTCACAGATGTTGAAAATGCAATTTTCCTTTAAAATGTTCGGAATGCATTGAAAAAAGTTCCTGTGAGAAAATTGTAAAGGAAAATGTGGAGTGTACCGTACCACTGTCCATAAAAGGAAAAGAAAAGGAACAAAGCTCCTCGAAAAAAGGTTCTTTTCAGAGCCACAACTAAAGATTAAATTACTTTAATTGTGGTTAATTCCCCTCCAACCCCTTTCAGTACCTACGGTGTCTGTGGACACCGCAGTAGTCCAGGGACGGCACATGCAACATCCAGGTCTTTTAAGGATGCCTGGCATGGAAAGGGAACTGCGGAGAATGAGGACAGTCGTGGGTGTCCGCGGACATCAGAGGATCAGCCATACAGGTTTCCTGGGGGTGTTGTATCAGAAGAGAGGGTAGCAGGAGTTTTGTTAGTATGATTTGTGAGAGGATTCAAAATTGCCATGGTAATTTCTTTGGATTTTGGTGGACTCTTGGGTCCATTGGTTGAGGGTGTATGCTGAGCATTGTGAAATAGCCAAAAATCTTGGATTCCCAGACTTGGAAGTATTCTGGTATGGAGTGTGAGAGATGAAGTGGATGGACTTGCTCTCATTTTGCGCAAATATGGTTGAATTTAACCATCCGGACATTATTATTGTTCATTGTGGAGGGAACAGTTTGGGGAACATGACTGGAATTTCATTGCAGTTTGCAATGAAGGAGACATTGGGAAATTTGAAAGAAATGTTTCCTAGTTCGAAAAAAAAAAAAACGCATTGCCCACATACAGATGTGTATGCGCTCTACTTCATTTGGTCCACAAATGGAAAAAGCAAGGCGCAAGGCGCAATGTCAATAAAGGTGTGTGCTTTTGTGTGAGATGTTGGCATGACATTGTTTGGTAATGAGAACATTACATTTGAGAGTGCTAATTGATGTGGGTAATTAGATTTTTTGTGGGAAACATTCAGAATGCTTTGAAGCTCTTTTTGTGACAGTGAGAAGAAATCATTCAATTCAGTCAAATGTTTTCTTAGTTATGTCTGTAAAACCAAACATTTTAAAAAATATATATATAATCCAAAAACACAAAAAAGGTTATTTTAAGAGCCACCTTTTTTAAACGCAAAACAATTAAAATGATTTCAATTATCCCACCCCATGCCTGGAATCTTTTAGATGTCTGCAGACTACTGTGCTGTCCACAGACTATGCAGGCTTCACAGGGGCCAGTGACTTTTTTTCTCACTTCTATTTTTTACCTGCGAAATGTGGCTAACAAAGGAACATTTTTTGTGTTTTTTCAATTTTGTATTTTATTTGGCCTTTTTTTCAGGAGGGACAAGGTAGGGGAGGGGGAGAGAAGGGGCACCAACCACAGGGACAAAGGGGCAGGTGAAGAGAGGAAGATGTTGGGTGGGCCTTAATTAGGTAGGTGGCAGTGTTTCTCATGCTCCTTGACCGCAGTCCTGAAAGCACTCCAAAACTGCTCCCACTACAGATCAGTGCTTGACAGTACAACCATAGCACTGGTACCCTCGAAAGGTAAGGGTCAACAGCAATCTGTATGGCCTGTGAAGCCACCGCTGGGATCCTCTGCCCCAAAGGAGTATCCTTTGTGGTGACAAGAGCAGATGAAGATGATGGGGTGGTGGAAGTCAACCTGTTCTTACCTGAGAAAGGTATCGCCTTTCTCAGAGCAGTCGAGTGGGTTTATTTGGTGTGGCACCTCATGGAAGTAGTCCCATAAGAATACAAGCCAGGATTCCCGCGACTGAGTACAACTTAACACTCAGTGCATTGCACCTTGCTTGCACAAGCCTTTGGGACATTTCCAACTGTCGTGAAAAATTGCCATACCCAGGTCTCACTCTGAATACTGGTGACAGGGACTTCCTCCACTTCATCCTCTTCTTCCTCTTTATTCTCCTATCCTGTATCACTGTGCCTGTTCCCCTCTCCAGGCCCTCCAGATGATGATGGTGGTGGTGGGGGTGGCTGGGAAGAAGCAATGGCCATAAGAGATGCCATGGTATTTAACAAGAATGTCTGCAAAACAAATCTGCACTGCAGTGAAGCAGGTTCTCCCTCCTGATAGCCAGAATGAGGATGAGGAAAAGTAACGGGTGGGTCCTTTTTGAAGAATCTTCCATGGACAGTCATTCTCCCCAAGGACTACTGAGTCACAAAAAGGCCTTTAAAAGTTGTAAAATGTTGCCAGATCAACATAGAATAGATATTGGAGCTATGCAAGGGTATGGTTTCTGCTTCAAACACCTTATATTGGCTGGAAAAGTACTTTTAAACTGTATGTGGCCACAGACACAGTTTGCAGACACCCCCCTCATGCCGCAGACACCCATCGGGTGGGATTCGCAGGGCGCATGCACTGGGTGTCCGTCAAACAGGTCCGTTGTCTGCAGGCTAATAAAAAGTGCATCACACAAAAACAGACGTGTCTGGACATTGCACCTGTCCAGGAGCAGCTGCATTTTGAGTGTGGACACCCTGGAAAGTTATAGTGTCTGCACAATCATAATGGGAGTTTAAAAATAATTTGAAATATCACACAACAATAAACAAAATATTTATAGTACAAAAAATATCTTTTTTTCACGAAAGGGGTGGGCTATCGGAATGGGAAACATAAATGGGAGGATTAGGAATTTGTGTACAATAATCATGAGGGGAGTAAGGGTGTCAGGTTTCATCAGAGCGTCTTAGATTAAAATGTTCAGAATTTGATGGGGATGATTTCTGGGGACAAGGGGTACAGGTGCAAGAAGGACAGTAATAGGGAACATTTTTAATGACATGATTTTTGACATACAGTAAAAGTTCCTTAAAATCATTACTCAGTTCAAGCAGTGTTTGTGTAGACAGAGGGAGTTCAGACCAGATGGATTAAAGTTCCACCATCTTGTTTTCTCTCTTTATCTCTCTTTCTTGCTGTTCCTTCCACTTCCTTAAACACTAAGCACTTGTGTGTGATGTTTGAATGTAAATTCCACTTGCTGCAGGAACAGGGAGTGGGCGCTTTAAGCATGGTTGCTTTTATTCAATAACTACATACTTTTGCCTTTAAAAAAAGTGGACTCGTACTCCTTCTTTGATTCACTCTTAAATAATTACCTCAGTGTCTGAGACAGAGGGAAGGTCTGCTCCCAACCATCCCCAGGTCCCATTGGAGTTGGCCTGTTGATGGAGCAACACCTGCCTCTCTGCCAGCCACAGTGGTATCGGGACCTGACAGTGCTGAAAGACCCAGTTAGTTGTGTCAGCCTGCCCCATGTTTGGGAGCCAGGAAAAAGGCTCACAATCTTTTCCCTTGAATCACTGAATTGGGATTCAAAACAACCTGACAGTTAAGACAACCAGGGCCCCTCAGTTTGTGCCTCAAACCGATTGGAACCATGATACGAGCTTGTTTGAACCAGTTGAACCAACAGGACTAGCTCGTGCTGCCTTTGGAACTGCACTGATTTGATCTACGAACTGCTGTACTTTACCGTTCAAACCAGTTTGTCATGGCTGAGCGCCTTTTTGCCTCAGAACAAAGTACAAGAAGTCATCACTGCATCCGTACTGTTCCAATCACTCTTTGAACTGCCAGCATTTTTGTTGCTGATTGTTAGCATTCAAATAGACTCTGGGGGAATAATAGAACTGCGACCTTCCAACACTGCATCGGAACACCTGACTCAAACTCACCCTGACTATCGAAGGGACCCTGGTGGCTCTCATGATTCGCATTATGTTGAGCATCTTTTTGAATCACAGAAATCCTCAGTTTGACACTGTCACATCCCAAGCAGAGCCCATCACCCGTTGGCTCAAACCAGCCGCTCATTTCCAGACCTCGTCTCAAACTGCTGGAAGCATCAGGATTACAATTTTGATCCATCACCGGACCTTGACTCGAAGAGCTGGAGTGTCACAGAGTGACCCTAACCAGCAGTTACCACGTCTCGAACCCAACTCAATTTTGAAACCAACTCTTGTGAGCCATCCAAACTGCATTGCCTGATACACTGTCCTCAGACTGCTCTGAACTACCATTTCAAACCAACTCTATCCCCATTCCCCACTTGGCATTATACAAACCTTTGCACCTGAACTTGGCTCATTCAGCTTGGATATGATCCAGAAGCCTGGTTCATTGCTGTCGAACAGACAATAAGTGCAGAAAGGTTTTATTGACTAATAACTGCACACTTGGTCCAGGTTTGGCCCCAAGAGACTGGTTAGGTCACTCAAATACCTTCTTGCACCAGAATATATCCTTTTTACAAATGAACTGGATAGTCCAGCGCCTTTGATGAGCAGCAATTACCCTTGAGATGGATGGGGATGCAGATCTTACTCATACACCAAATAAAAGAGCCAACTCAGGAAGTTGGCAAAAGGAAGACTGTTTTAATGTCAATTATCTAAAACAGGGAACATAACGAACATCAACGCAAACGCTTCATCTTTAAACTCAAAGCATTTAAGAAAAAACAGTACTTTTATAATCAAAATGTGTCATCAATGACATCTAACCTACGTGTTGCCAACTTCATCCTATGTGGCAAAATACAAAAACCTAACGGAGGGAGTGAGTGGTTCTACATGAACATCTAAGTATATGATCCATACTAGTCTAAAAAAGTGTAACTATGTGATTGGTTACTTAACATCAGGTGGGCAACTAAACCCTTCTCTAAAAATGACCACTATGAACGTCACTAAATACATGACGTCCCATTGGTTTACACACTATAGGATCCCTGAATACGCAGGTCCTCTACAATTGGTTGGCACTTTGTCTCTCTTCAGTACTTTTCCACCTATGTTAGCAGCCTGCAGGCTGGCCGTCCAGATGCTGGTGCGGTTGCCTTACCTTTACCTTCCCACCAATTAGCATATCAATCCAACATCACCTCAGTGGTCTCCTGTAAATTAGGCCTTTGAACTTCCGCCTTGAGAGTGTTCTTAGCTCTGAGAAAATTAGGGAGTGAGCAGCAAAGTCTGCCTCATGTGTAGGTGTGATCATCTCGTTCGTCCAACTTCATGCTCACATGTGACTAGAGACCATAAAATCTAGCCTTTTCGTGTATTTAATATTTTATTCCAATAGACCTCTGACGTCTTCCTTATTATGTTCACTCCTTCTGAGGCGTTTTTGCTAATGTCCAACCTGCTTTAATACGTTTAGTGGAAACATCCATAATTCTCTCATTCCAATGTATGCATACGTTAGCGCTTGCCGCAATCTATTTTACTATAAGCTTAGAGCTAGCTTCACAATTACTTTGCTGCTTGCGTTTTTTCTGCATCTGTACACGTGTAAAATGATTTAATATCTTCGTCTGTTTCTGTGGCATACGTTTCTTCACCTTGAGCCCAAGATTTCACTTATCCTTATTGCTTTCTTGATGCCATATAGAATATCCGCATTCTCTGATCACTGCACCTTTTTATGTACTTCATCTTCAGCTCCATATAACAATTACTTGGTAATGGCTAGTAATACTACCATTTATCCTTGCCGTTTATTGGTGCTGCTTCTTCTGGAATCTCATTCAGATGGCCATCATATTTCTTTGCATGCAGATAAGGTTTTCTCAATAGGTTCCTTGGCTCCCAAATCCTCTCAGGAACGGGCCTTTTACTGGAACTGGACTGAGTCCATATTCTGCTCTTTGTCGATTCAACTGTTCTGTATATGCCTCATTCTCTGGTTTCCAGCATACAGGTAAAAGAGGCGGGTCGATTGAAATGGGGGTACTTGGCTCCTTCTCTACACTCCTCCCTCTGGGCGATTCATTGACCACTCCCACATCATCCTTCACATCCAGGCAGCTTGGCCTGAAAAACAACTTCTTTGGTACCTATATCTTCATGACTCCCTTCAAACATCCTGCTGTTTTCACATGTTCATCTTTATTCCATGTCATAAGCTGGCACTGTCCACTTGGATTGCTATAGATCCATCTTCCCACATATTTCTTATGATTTGTACTTTCCAATGGCACAATCTGCAGAGGTCCTCCTCTGTCTACAACCCAAGTCAGTAATTTAGCAAGTCTTGACCATAATGACTTACAGCCATTCTGTACAATGTCAATGACTTGTTTATAGCATCCAATGATCACCCAGGCTCTGCAGACCACCACTCCTTCTTCCCATCCATGGGGTGATAACAGAGATCCTGAGATCTGCATTTGACCTCTATTCTTCCATCTTCGAGCGTCCTCTGCTGATTTTCCTGCAACCTCCAATTTCTTATTCACCTCCCATCTGATTCCAACTCCTTTTACTCCAGGCTTCTCATATCTGTTCTTATTCTTAGTGTGGGCTTTATTTCTTGTCTTGGTATCTTGCACAAAGTCATCTTCATCTGGGTCTGTCCATTCAGTTGCCCATTTGAAGTAGGCATCTCGACCCATGAACTGGCCTCTGGTTTTGCAAAGTGCTATGTGTGAAAGACAATGAGCTGTCTGGACATCTATTTTTGATAGCTATAAAGACTTTAGACTTTCCCATACTGTATGGCATGAGTGCACACCTAAAGCACTCCTCATTCGAAGTCCTTCTTCCTACTTCTTTCATATGCTGGTATCACATGTTATTTCCCAAACGTGCTGTACTGTCCAAGTAATCATTTAGCTCGAAATCATCTTCTTGAGTGTTTCTTTTAGTTCTCCTTCTTTTCATATGAGTTTCCAGAATCATGTCATGAAGTGTACCAGCATAACTCCTTCTCTCTGGATAGATCATAGACACATCTGTCAGTGGACGAGGTACACCTGTCAATGTTCCCCTGGTAGGAGAACGTTCAGAGAGCTTCCTTTGCTCAGCTGCCCACTGAGGCATAAAAATGTCTTGCATAAACTCCATACATGTTTGTCTTCTCTGAGTTACCTTTGTGTTCTTCATTACAGGAGCAGGTGTATATGCATGCATTACTTGTATAGGCACATTGTCTAACCTTTCTTGCATCGGAATGATTGCTAATGGTGCTTATCTCAAACTGAGATAATTGGTCAACTTTCTCTGGAACAGTAATAACTACATAGGGCCTTGGGTGTATCGTAGTTGTCATAATTGCTACTTCCCTTTACTCAGGCATATTTGCTGGAATCTTAGCCCCATGTATATCAAGGTAGTAGGATGTGCGGACTGTGGAGAAACTCTTTCAGCATAAAACAAAATGTCTGTCTTTGCAAGCAACCTTCTCAATCTGTCTCTCGAAGGAAAGTTTCATGCCACCGTCCTGTGGGTTCTCTCGGAATATAGACTTACTTGAATTATTATTCCCTCCAAGATCACCATCAGAGTTTCAGTGTTACTGGGGTCCCTTAGGAACGTTAGTACGTCTGTGTGTCTGCCAACTAGATGTGGATATTCTTCAGTCAGCTGAAAGAACACCACATTGACAAGTCTGTGTGCATTTGTGCTATCCCCACTTTACTTAGGTAACTGCAACACTTGCTCAATAATTGCTGCAAGTAGTCTCCTTACAATCGGGCCATTTTTAAGATCTTGCTAAAATGTACGCATATTAGAAGTTCTCCCCACAATCTCTGGATATGAGTGCAGCACATAGAGAAAAACTTCTAATATAATCCTTGAAATGTTGTCATTGGATAACACCATGGGCAGATCCAAACAAGAACTCAGTATGGAACAATTCAGGATACTGTACTCTCTTCCAGTTATCAAAGCCACGATCAGAGTCTGGCATCTATCTTCTTATCAAGGCTTAAGCATGCCTCAGTCCAAAGTCAATAAGCTACTGTGGCTTTAAGAATATAGATCTTCCCTTAACCCTGAAACAGATTTGCACAGTGTTTGAATTTGCTTCCCTTAACCTTTTCAAAGCCAGCAAAAAGGAGTGTCCCAAATCAAGCCACAGTCCAACACTTTTTATCTTTCTTGTTTGTGAGCTTCTGCATCCTTCTTCCTCATCATAGATCTAGTCTCCAAGTGATGTGGTTCTTCACCCGATGCTTATACTTGCTTCTCGGTGGTGTGCGGAGAGGCTTTTCCAGTAAAAATCTTGACGTCTCCAATAAAAATCCAAGCACGCCTGACATGCACTTTGACAGCAGACAGCATGACGTCTTTTATGATAAATGGCCATTGAAACCAGGTTCGTCCCACCTTTTTCTCGTGTGGTTCTGAATTAGGACCTCATCTCCAGCGAATAATTGGGGAAGACATAATTCTTGAGGTTGATTTGTTGAAGCATCTCGTTCTGTGTTCTGTACTGCTCTGCACCCATGTCGATGCAGCTGTCCTGAAATGACAGAAACAGTGGAAGTCATACAGTTCAAATAATCCTGCATTTCCATGCCAAACAAATCTGCAGTTGACTGAGCATCACTTCTAACTCTGGATGAAGGCATTAGGGGTGTTCTCATCTGCCTCCCAGTCACAATTTTGTGAGTCGTGAGATGGTGGTCAGAACCGGGTTGGTTCCTCAAAGCATATAATGCCAGTGGTAGGCAATACAACCACCCTTTCTTCAGAGTAAGCTTCAACTTGGTTATCCTTTCCTTTAGCAAGCTGTTGAGCCTCTAACAGATCCCATTTCCTTACGGATGATAAGCGAGGAAAACTTGTGCTTTATACCAAGCAACAGGCTGATCTGCTCAAATGTTTGTTTAACAAAATGCAGACCATTGTCTGACCTTAACACCTCGCATACTCAACTTCTAGGAAACACTTCCTACACCAAAAATGTAGCTGCACAGGTGGAGTCTGAATGCATACAGGCACCTGCCTCAATCCACCGTGAAAAGGGGCACACCACAACAATCATATATCTGTACCCATTACATACTTGAATCATATTGACCTAGTCGATATTCAAATGCTGAAAGGGGCGAATGGGTCTTGGAATAAACCCCCTAACTGTGCGCAGTGTATGCCCAACCATGAATTTTTGACAAATTAAACAATTAGTGATAAAGAAGGCAACATGCTTTAACAGATTTGGTACAAACCAATCCTCAGCAATCATTGCAGCAAGGTTCTCCAGCTCCAAGGCTACAGGCATCACCTGTTTACCAGTGCTGTCCTGTTGCCACAATGCTTCAGAGGAGTTTAAGGAACACCCTCATAGTGTCCACAAGTCCTTCTCATCTTGAGGTGCTTCCCCCTGAACCTCCATATGCTGCGTCTTTGACAAATCACATTTAACAACCACAATGGCCACTGGGAGTTGTAGTGCCTTGATAAGCCTATCTAATAAGGCTATGTGCTTTTCCAAGATGCTAACCCTGCGTGAACGGTGCACAGTTGAAGACACATAGGCAGAGTCGCTGTACACAGTTACTTCCTGGTCTGCATGATTCTCGAGCACGACAATCAGCACCACTAACTCTGCAGCTTGTGCCGAATAGTAAGATGGTAGTTGTGCACTTACCAATGTCTGAAACTCCCCATTGGCTGTGCATTTTACCACAGTGGCACCTGTAAATCTCTGCCCATCATTTTGATCAATTCTCGAAGAACCGTCAATAAAAACAATTTCTTCACCTGGCAAGGCATTTTCTTTTACTGTTGGGATTTCATCATAGAATTCTTCATAGTTTGCACATTCATGCACATGCTCATCCTCTGCCAGTGGTTTGGCTACAAACATGGCCAGATTCACTATGTTTTTGTTGTGAGAAGATATTTGGCCAAATTTGGCATTAGATATAGAACGACACCTGATACTAGGGACTGGGTCACTGTCTATTGTAATAACTGAAAGAGATTTTGCGGAATAATTTTCCGAAGGTTTTTTGATGTACCAAATACTTTGGTTGTTTTTTATATCCGAATGTTGAATGAGTCCGGTATGTGGTTGTGAATGACGATATGTATTAAGTGTTTTTTACTGATTTTTATGATATTAAGATGAACTTTTCTGGTAATAAGGTTACCGAATAAAATTTGATATGTACTAAAATTTAACTCAGTGTCATCCCATTCTACTGATCCACTTTTGGATATCTTTATACTATACCTGAAGGATCAGGGACTTGAGTGCAGGTCTACCCCTTTATTTTCTCTCAGATTCACTACTCTGCATCAAACTATTTTAATCGCTGGATTTGATATAACTACCTTCTTCCATTTTCTCAGTCCACGCAATTTTTTTCTGTGTTTCTGTGTCACCTAGGCTTTCTTTAAAGGCTGTAATAAAGGCCTTATATATGAACTGTAATCAAAGACCAATGATCTGACGTAATTGCATTATCCCAAAAACCTCTGCATGTGTTTTATCGTGTGTGGTTTTCTGGTTTTCAAAATAGCCTCAGCCCTCTCAGGAGTAACCTTCTTTCCTTCATGTGAAATCAATTGGCCTATACACACCACTTCTTGTTGACAATACTGTAATGTTTCCTTGTCAACCTTATATCCTTTGTAAGCAAGTATTATCATCAGCTGGACAGAATCACATCTGCACTCCTCCTCTGTAGTACTGCAAACTAATATGTCATCTACGTATTGCAGACAACACTTTCCAAATCAATATTGCTCAAGTCCAACTGCAGGACTCTATTGAAAATCAATGGAGACTTGCAATACCCCTGGGGCAACCGAGTACTTTTCAGTCATGTTTGTCTGAACATAAATGACATCAGATCCTGTGAGTCTTTGTGCAATGGGATTGAGAAAAATGCATTTTTTTAAATCAATCACAGTGAAATATCATGCTCCAACTGGAATATTACATAGAAATGTAGACGGGTTCGGGACTAGAGGGAACTCGGCCTCTACAATCTGGTTTATTGGTCTCAAATCTTGTATTAGACTCCAAGACCCCCCTTTAGGTTGGAAGAAATTGTTTTGAAAATACCTTAATCTGCCTCTCGAGACATGGGATACTGTCGTGCTCGAGGTAAAATTGCTCCTGGTTTCAATTTAATCTTCACTTCTCCAACCCCCTTCAATAGGCCTACGTCATAATGGCCTGTAGTGCATAATGAAGCTGGCACCATTGTCATATCTTCCTCAAAATACTCGGGACATTGCTGTGCCAACATAATTTTCTGAGGTACCTCTTGTTTGATTGCTCTCACCCAGTAAGTAATACTCATCGCAAATACTACTTGGTCATCAAATAGATGATCGCCAAACATGTCCTCATTGATGACATCCGTTAATCTGTAGTAATTTTGTTGCTACAGCAGGAAAACTTGACTGGGAACCAGAGTACGCGCCTTGTCATCATTTTTTACACTATGCTCCAGGAGTCCCAGGCTCAAGAGGCTGCAGCATCAGGGCCATCATGCCTCACTATGGGGAGCCATAAACATGGTTTTCCCCCTCCACCTATCAAGGGTAAGATTTGTGCTTTGGAGGGAGTTGTTTGCCATTCACCTGCAATTGAAAAAAGTACGAGAATACAAGTACCAGAATCCTTAGAGACATCAATGTGAATGAATCTGAAACACCTGAAAAGGAAATGTAACTAGACGTGTCTGAAAAGGAAAAGAAACACAGCCTCCCTGATGATTGATGGAGTCAAGAAAACGTTTGGAGGAGAAGACAATTTGTTACAGCAGGACAACTTGACTGGGAACCAGAGTGTGCGCCTTGTCATCATTTTTTACACTCGGTTAATCTGTAACCTTCTCCAATAGCAATCACTGCACGCCATTGTCCGACTTTGTCATCATTCCCATCAAGCAAAGCCATTTCACCTTGCACTATGGCTGCTTATAATTCCAAGGGAAATACTAGTCCTTCTTCTTCGTGCATAGGTATCTTTGGTCTAAACAGAAATTCATCAGATATTCTCATTGCCTTGCTTGCTAGGCCTGGCAGATATGTCAATAGAACATGCACTCCATAATGAAAAACTTCTGGCTCTAAAGGTATTGCTCTCATGGCTACGTGTCCTGCAAGTGCTCTAATAATTTCACACAGGTTTAAATAATTGTTACGCTCACTTGCCTCCCACAGGGGCATCGGTCGGACCCGGACTGCTGCAGCCTCCACCCATGTGATGCGTAGTGCAGCGATGACTGACTGGATCTACCCTCCAATTCTTGTTTGCGTGACTAGTAGAAATATTCTCCTACAAGTGGAGAGATGGATTTAGCCACTTGTGAATTCAAGTGATAGCACCCCCACTGTCCTCCCCTCTAGTCACCACTGAAGTGCCCTCTCAGCAATCTCACCTTATATTCTTGAAGGATGAGCCCTCCATCCTGCGAAGTACGCAGGGGCGCGTTGATGACCTGTTACTTCACTGGCCTGAAGATATTGGAAGAGTTGTAGACGAATCCTGACTCTAAAAGGTCCTGGCAAAGAGCCGTAAGTATATAGTTCGTAAGAGTTCAAAATGTCTGGAATTCACTCCTGTCCAATTCCTCTTTTATCTTGTAGCTTTGACCCAATAAGAAGATTGACAACTGAAAGCGCTCCGGTAAAAGTCTGTGTTACCCAACACTGTCCGGTAAATAATGCCCAGGGTTAAACTTGCTGCTTTCTCCTTTTCTCAGAGGTGCGGCATAAGAAGAGGTGGTGTGCTGATGAATAATACCTCCGGCGGTAAAATCAGGTAAGCATATGGCAGCTAAAGAGATTGTCTCTGTCTGTTCTCTCTGCTCACCTTGTTGTTTCTTGTCCCCCTTAGGTGCCGGAATTTGGCGATGTAAAGATGGAGACAGCGCCGGATCGAAGAGATGCTGCGTGGAACGGTGAGTATGGCGCGGCACTGCTGTTGGCGAAGCGACGTGTTTAAAACAAAGTCTTTCCTCAGGTTTGAAGATGCGATGAATCCGGGATCAGGTAAGAAATCAGGTAATATTCTTGTTCTAACCTTTGCTTCTTTCCTTCTTTCTAGGTGCTCCAGGTTCAAGGCGGGCGTGGCAGAAGGCTGGATGCTGCTGCTGGCATGGTGAACGTTACGCTGCTGGATGCAGAATAACGCGAAGCGTGTGCTGCTCTTCGGGCGTGGTTTCAATAGCCTCCAAAGTAGTGCCAGGTAGGTATTCCTCCCCGACCACATCCGAGTAACAAAATAGTCCCTAAGGTAAAGTAGTCCCTTCCAGGCCTCACATGGGCTTGGATCTTCTTGCAGCATGGTCTGCATCAGGTAAGTGTGCACTTATGAGCCTGGCGCCTATGGCGCCAGGACTGATGTCCCATATGAGCCTGGCGCCATTGACGCCAGGACTGAACCCAGACAGCCCCTAGCAGGGGTTGTTGGGTTTTCTCAAGGCAACATGATGCCTGCTCCCGGGGCTGATGGACATGGTCTGGATGCCCGGGGGTATGCATCATGACAATAATGCATTCCTGGAGTTGAGCACACTATGCCTTCATTGGAAAATGAGATGGTCATATTGAGCTGTGTCATCAAATCTCAGCCCAATATTTTGACATGTGTGTGCCTGGAGTATAGCAGTGGCACCTTCTTGTTGCATTCTCCTATAGAAACTGGTAACTCCTCAGTGAAAGGAACTCGACTTGTAGCCCCTGAAAAGCGGTGCCAGACATTAAAAACGTTCCCTTACATATACATAAGCGCATTGCACCTGTGTCTACTAAAAACAAAAACATGTTGCCCCCTATACTGACATCTACCCTTTGTTCCTCATGAGGATTCAGCATCACGGATAGGACTGAACATATCAAGTCCCCCAGTGAGCTGTCCTTTTGTGGGTACAGACACATTCCTTTACCTGAAAACAGATTCCCTCCACTAACTGTGACATTCCCTATCCTAACTGCCCTGTACTTGTACAGCATGGGCGCATGCTGCGACTTCCCTTGTGGTGGAGCCACTGCTACCTGCTGTGCTGCAAGCCTTGCTGCACTCTCGGATTCTGAGCAAACCCATCATTATACTGCTGCGAATATGCAGGCGGGTTTAAAATCCCCCCTCTTCAAAATTGGTCGTTTTGCACCAACCCTTGACTTCTTCATATTCGAGCAAAATGCCCTGTTATCCCGCATGTCCAGCATAGGGGTGGCCTCCTAACCTGCCCATCCTGTATGTTCTGACTGTCATTCTGCATATATTGAAACCCACCTTGATTGTTCTGAAAATGTCCCTGATTATTCTGCCAATTTCCTTGATTATTCTGAAAACCTCTTCCTCGAAATCCACCACTTCTGTGCAGAGTAAACCTGTTATTGCTCTGGTCAAACTACCTATGGTTATTCACCTGTGGCATACTTACATTCTGCTGTGGAGTCATCCATCTACACGCGTCAACATCAACCCTTCGATGGCGTATTTAGACAGCTTTTTCTGTACTAATTTTGCCTCTTCGCCATTCCAGGCATCATCATTTTTGCGATTCTTCTCCTGCAAGAGCCTGCAATAGTGTGCAATGGTCAGCTGAATCTCTGACCATGGTTTGGCTTCAATAACCACTAATTTCTTAAGCTGCTTCTGTACAGGTTCTGGTAGCCCCTGGCACAATATATGATAAAATACTTGTATAGATTTTGCCCAAGACTCACGCGTTTCCAAAGCCCAACATTTTTGAACATTTTGAATGTAAAGCAACGAATAATCTCCGTTCTTCATCTTTTTTGTCATTATAGCTCCCATATCAGACGTGTCTGGATATAGTACTCTGAGTGACTTCCAGACTGCTGTCCTGCATTGAATGGAGCTCCATCATGGGCAGCATTAACTATAGTCACACCAGGGTATCCTGCCCTCGTCTATACGTCGTCAGCTCTCTCACCTAGTATGTCGATGAGGAGGCCTTTTATGTTCCCTATGGCTAACTAGTTACCTCCCGTCATTTTCTCTAATTCATGCATCCATTTCCCAGCACCCGAAGTTAAGCTTGGGAGCTTGCACCTTAAGTTATCCTTATCCATCTGGTGCCACGGTATATATTGTGGTCTGGCCCCTCCTTTTTTCAATAAGTAAACTGCAAAGCTCCAAACTCATTCTCATCTCTCATCATTTGTCTGTCCAATGCAGGAATTATATTACCATATCGCCTTCTACCAGGCAGCGATCTTAATCTGCTCACATAAGGCGGCAATTCTCCCCTTTCACTGTGGAAATGCCCCTTAGGTAGATCTGACTGTGTCAGTGGCTCTGGTGCCCTGGTTACAGGTGCGTTTAAATCTGACCATCTGACTTCCTTCTCCATTGAAAAACATCCCTCAGGGCCACATACGCCCTTTCTTCCTTCCCGATGGAAGGTGTCTCTGTCTTCTGTAGAGGAGGTCCCAATTAAAGCCTGCACTCCAGTCGCCCATTTTGAAATACCAGGAACGTTCACACTGAGATGTGTGACGTATGATGAGCAAATAAACCAGCAGAGAGCCGCAGTATGGCTCTGCCCAGTACCTATTAGAAAAACAGTACCTATCGACGTACCAATACCAAGTAAACCATGGACAGTAAGGTACCCATTGAGAAAACCTTACCAACAAATGAAACGAAATGAAGATTGTCTGAGTACAGTCTCTGAAGAAACCAAAAATGTTTTAATGGAAGACGAATGATGACATCACAAGGGCCCAGACTGACTTACAGATAGAAGAAATGATAACCAGAAAATGATGCAAAGAGACAAAACACCACGAATAAGGATATCGTGAACCTAAACTGAAAGGATGATGTCAAAATGCTGTAAGCAAGATGAAGATATTCGACCAGTTTACACCTGTAAATGTGCTTGGAACCGCAAGAAAGCTAAGTAAACAGTGTGGCTTGCTATGCTTAGTAGAAGAGTAGTGCGGCAAGCACCATGATACATAATCTACCTCAAACGAAGCACAGTATTATAAGTATATTTGTACTTTGCACAAGAAGCAGAATCAACCCAGGTTACTAAAGGCCACACGAGAAATCTTCATATTTAGCAAAAACGAGAAAAGACGGCTGAAACGAAACTCAGCAGAGGCAACATGTGCCAGGAAAGCCAAGGTCATACCAATAGAAGAGGCGAACAGTAGCTACATTTAATTGAAACTAAGAACAGAATAGCCTGCCTCTGAAAGGTCGAGATAAGAAGGTGAAGGCAGGTGGCGGGTGAAACGAAAATCAAATACACAAATAGAGAGAAAAGAGACAAATTCACAGTGTCTGAATCACGTGACCAGCCGAGCAAGAAGAAGCGAGGGTTCGCACCTACGCTTGGCACCTGACCAGGCAGAGATATCAGAACTTTTCCAGACAGAAGATGCAGTCTCGAGGCCAACCACAGTGAAATAATTGACACATGGCTACTAAAGTGATGATTAATTTTAACCATAATCGGAGGTAGGTCGGGTAACTAAGGGGCACCCCGCACCTAGCCGACCATTCTGCGTGCTGCTAAGCAAAGGAGAAGTATGCATGGGGTTGGTGCCAACCCAATCACAATGGACAGAATAATCTAGGGTCCTATAGTTAGTAGAACCAAAAGACATTGTACTTTTAGTGACGTCTACAGTAGTCATTTTTGAAGGAAGTGTTTAGACGGCCACCTGACAGTGTTTACCCAATCCCCTCACTCTCTTACCATATATAGATATAGTACCTATAGTAAAGTTACCTTTTCCTAACCAATAGAATTGCATGTTAACTTTTGAGTGTTATATGTCAATGATGATGAGTTTTGAGTATAAATGTTACAACTTGTATGAAGTTCGTTGGAGTTGAAGCGAGAAGGATGAGCGCATCACTGCTGATATTCATAACTCCCTGTTTTTTGTACGGACCTTTGCCAAACCATTGAGTTGTCCTTATTGATTGGAGTTGCAGTAATAAGTCTGCACCCCCATCCATCTCATGGGTGCAGCTATCTTGTCTTAAAGTACTTCTGAGCAAACCTCGGCTCTATGGGCCGGCCGGGGGTGTCGGAATACACTTGGTAGTAGAGATTGATGGTTATTGATTATCGATTAGAATTAGACACCCATTGACCATCAACATATAGTAACTCTAGGCCTTCGGCAATATCACAAGTCCTTTGTCATTCGGCTGAGTAGACCGTGAAGCTCCCCGTAGACAGTGGTAGTGTAAGAAAACAAAACCTCCAGAACAAGGTCTGAAGGGACCTGTGCTTCCCCATGTAACCCCTTCCCATTCCTACGGGCAGCTGAACAGTGGAAAAGCCGAATAAGGCGGTGACAAAGGCAGTGATCCCAAGGGTCCAGAGAGGAAAAATGCGAACAGTGAGTGAAAAAGACTAAGGCCCTCATTACGACCTCGGCGGTAGCCATGTCGCTATTGGCGGCATGGCTGCCGCCGAAATCACGTCTGTGTCCACAGAATGAGGAATTACCGGGCCATTCCGAGTTCAGAAGGCCCGGTAATACCTCCCTCCAAGGACCCAGACCCAGTCCTTCCCCATTCCCATTTCTGCCCCCATAGGGCTGAATGGGAAAGGGAGAGGGAGCAAACAACGGGCCATTACGAGTTGGCCCGTTGTTTGCTCCCTCTTCCCATCGTGGGACCCAGTAAGCACGCCTGGTTTTCACAGGCGTGCTTACCGTGTCCCGCGAGGGGACCTCGTAATGAGGCGGTACGGGGTTAATGGCACCGGCACCTTTTACGGCACCGTTAACCCCGTACCGCCAGGGTCATAATGAGGCCCTAAGTGTTTTGGCAAAAGTGCATGCTTTAGAACAAGTGAAGGGAAAAGGTAACGGAGGGAGGCGGGAAAACAAAATATATCTAGAAGTAGAGAAGAATGTATATATATATAGGGGGAAGAGAATAATGAGAGAGAGGTTACCAGGGAGGACACCCGAGAAGAGAGAGAATTCGTCTTATTCCTACGCTAATATAGCGAGTAGAAGAAACATGTATCCAGAGTCCCAAATAAAGGGGAACAAATAGACTAGCACAGCAATTAAAGTCACCGTGAAAGGGATACGTTTAAACCCCATGTCAGGGTAATTTTAGAGGCAGAGATACATGTGACCAGCTGGTGTTCGTCTAGTCTGTTAAACGTCTGTCTTACATGTTGTTTGTTGTGAAGTCATAAATTGAACAAAAAAGAGCAGCCAATGATCAAGACAGACAGGAGGAGCGTAAGTTAGAGGAAGAGCAGAGGATCCGAGACAAAAGAATAAAGAGATGAAGGGATGAGGAAATCCAAAGGGCAGATGAATGAAGAAACGAAAAGGAAAAGGAAGAAGATGGAGTCAGAGAAGAGGCGAAGAAGCGCAGAGAATTTGATGACGATGTAGAACGTAAGTGAAGACAGAGATCACGCAATCTTGAATATCTGGAGAGAGAGGTTAAAAAACCTGATCCAGTGGTAGATTGGGAAGACATCAAAGAATTCTTCCCTGCGTACGATTCAGTACCAGGCACATTTAGGGCGAATATTGAAGATGACTTCAATACCAGAAGCATCGGAGAAACGATTGATAGAATATATGACGAAATGGGGTTAGAACAAATACCCCAAGGGGATGGGGAAGACGAGCGTCTGGAGAGCACTCAGCTTTATCTCACTGAGGATGTCTCCCAAAGTAGTGGGAATAGAGAACTATCCCTGGATAGGTTAGAAATAAGTAGGAACAAAGAAGACACAAGAAGTTGCAGGAGTTGGGGACAGACCATGTCCAACGCAGAAAGGGAGGAGCGTGAAGAAAAGGAGGAAGAGAGGAGTGAAAGATGATTCCCAAGGGAAAAAGGAATAAGATGTTCAGACACTGGTGAGTCTGCACCGAGGGCATCAGAGTCAGCCACACAGTCGACCAGCACGAAGAAGTATCTCACGGTCAGAGGGGGGTGTCTCTACTGCCCTATGTGAGCAGGCTTAGGACATTGCCAGGCAGGCGGCGATGCGGAACATTACCCCTGAAATAGACAGGAGAACAATGAGAGAAGAGAGAAAGATCTATTCATCCCAATTTCCATTACTCGAGAAAGGGGGAGCAAGACCACAATATATTCCATGGCCACACATGGATCGAGAGAATTTGAAAAACAAGCTTCCAATGCTGACATTGGGAGCCAGAAAATGGAAACACGAGCTAGAAAAAATGACAGGAGGAAACACGTTAGCTATAGGGGATATCAAGGGTCTCCTAATCGCCATATTTGGTGAGACGGTGTGTGGACATGGGCAGGTTACCCTGGTGTGACCACAATTAATATCGCGCATGAAGGAGTTCCATTTAACAATTGCAGAGCTGCGGTATGGAAGGCATTAAGAGTGCTTTACCCAGACACTTCTGATATGGGAGCTATATTGACACGAAAAATGAGGATCCGTTGATTTACATACAGAATTTTCAAGATGTGTGGGTGCTCGAGACTCATGAATCTTGGGGTAAAATCTATACCTGTGTTCTACCATATATTGTGCCAAGGGCTGCCAGAGCCGGTACAGAAACAGCTAAAAAAATTGGTAGGAATCAAGGCTAAACCAGAAATACAGCTGACCATTGCACACTATTGCAGGCTATTGCAAGAAAAGAATTGCAAAAAAGAAGCTGCACGAAAGGGTGAAGAGGCAAAACTGGTGCAGAAGAAATTGTCAAAATATGCTCTTGAGGGAGGCATGATAACTAGCACAGCTGAATTGAGCATGCAGCAGGTCAATACTTGGTTTTACCCCAAGTGAAGAGGATTTAGGGGAAGAGGATGGCAGAGTAATCAGGGAGGTTTGCAGAATAATCAAGGAAGATTCCAAAACATGCAAAATGGCAATCAAGACATGTCAAATGGGCAAATGATCCGACCACCACCAGTATGTTCGTTGTGTGGGATGACAGGGCATTTAGCATGCACATGCAGAAATCAGGGCATGATGCAAAACTGTCAAAGAATAGGAGCAGGCGTGGCAAATCCACCCTGCTTCATACAACATGGAGTTGCAGAGAATCACATGGTGCAACAACAAGCGCCAGGAACGCAACAAGGTTTGCAACCTCAGAATATAGTGAGTTTTCCACAAGGACAGTCCCCAAAAGTCACAGTTGCAATTATCACAAACAATGAGAGCAGGGCAGACCGTGAACCCTGGAATGGGAAGTAACACTGGGAATGGGGGAAATCCATCAGCACAGGGTGGGCCCAAACTATATATGGATTAGGACAGCTCACTGGCAACCCTGATGTGTTCTATCCTATCAGTGACACCCGACCCTCACCGGGAACCAAGGGTGGATGTCGTTATTAGGGATAAAGACTATTCCTTCTAAGTTGACATGGGCACAACACGTTTGTGCATACGTGAAGGCAAGTTTTCCTTGTCTGGCGATGCCATAAATACTAAGAGTTTCACAAGAGCTACAAGTCGTGTTCCCTTCACAAATGCACTTCCAGTCTCTAGAGGAGAATGTGAGATGAATGTGCCTTTATTATATTCACGACAGACCCCAGTAAACATTTTGGGTCGAGATCTAATGACAAAGTTAAATATGAAAATCTTGTTCACGGAGGAGGGCATAGTATGTTCAACTCCAGGAATGCACTATTCAAACGTATGGAAAATGATTAGAGCATACGAAAGACACACAGCTATGAGGGCTGTCCCATTAGAGCCAGAAATATTCGTGTAGAGCCAGGCCTTGCAGACAGAATCATGAGGACCCCAGATGAGTTTCTATTTCGGCCAAGAATACCTATGCACAAGGAAAAGGGACAAGTATTTTCCTTGATGATACAGACAGCTGTAGTATGAGGGAAAATGGCCATGATTTATGGTTTTGACGACAAAGGCCGACAATGGTGCACAGTAATCGCCATTGAAGAGGGATACCGATTGACTGAAGTCACTGATGACAATCTGTTTAAAGAGCAAACAGATATGGGAGAGACAAAAGTGGAGGTGAGTCTCACCTTTTAGGGTGAGAATGATCAAAAGAGAACTGCCTCAGAGAACGATGTTGGCACAAAACTGTCCTGAATATTTAGATAACGACATGAACCAGGTGCCTTTTCTCAATGTGGACCACAGGACCCTATGACATATGCCCATTGAAAGTGGTTGGAGAGGTAAAAATTAAGTTAAAAACAGGAGCAGTTTTACCCAAAGCATGCAAATATCCTATGTCCAGAGAGGCAGATGAAGGGATTTTTAAGACAATTTCTGCCGTGATGGAGCAAGGCATCTTAGTGACGTGAGAGTCACCATGTAATACGTCAGTGTACCTTGTGAAAAAAAGTAAAGGAGGCTCTTGGAGGCTAGCTCAAGATTAGAGGCCGATAAATGATATTGTTGAGGCCGCGTTCCCTTTAGTCCCTAACTCGGCTACAATCCTATGTAATATACCTGTTGAGGCAAAATATTTGACAGTGATTGACTTGAAAAATGCATTTTTCTCAATCCCGTTGCACCGTGAGTCACAAGATCCAACATCATTCATATTCAGACAGATGCGTCTGAAAAGCACGAGGCTACCCCAGGGAAACTGTGAGTCTCCAACAGAGCCCTACAGATGAACCTAAGCAATATTACATTGGAAAGCGTTGTCCTGCAATATGTGGATGGCATCTTAATTTGCAGCAAGACAGAGGAGCTATGCAGGCATGATTCTGTTCAGCTATTGACTATACTGGCTGAGAAAGGATATAAGGTTGACAAGGAAAAACTACAATATTGTCAACAAGAAGTGCTATACATAGGCCAGCTGATCTCGCATGACGGAAAAAGAGTGACCCCAGAAAGGGCTGAAGCCATACTGAAAACGGCAAAGCCACACATTCTAAAACAGATGCAGAGCATCTTAGGCCTGTGCAACTATGTCAGGGCATGTGTCTTCGACTACAGCTCTTACACCAAGCCTTTGCATCAGGCCTTAAAGAAGGCCCAAGTGACGAAGGAAAAAAATTGAATGGGCTGAAACCATAGAGGAAGGATTCGCTGAACTCAAAAAAGCTATTTGCACGGCACCAGTTTTAGGAATTCCCAACTATGCCGAGGATTTTTACCTGTTCTCACAGATGAATGGCAGAGTTATGACAGAAGTGCTCATGCAGAGAACCACATTGGAGTACAAGCATCTGGCATATTACAGTGGGAATTTAGGCCCAGTGATGAAAGGCCATTTCCTGTGCGAATAAAGTTTGGCTGCCGCAGCGTTTGCCATCAAAAAAGCTACTGCCATTGTAATGGGATGCTCAATGACGTTGTACGTCCAGCACCCGCTATGTGCTATTCTTGAGAAACCAAAGGGCATACTGACATATCAGAGAGCTTCTGCTTATGAAGTGATCATATCGAATCCATTGATTAAGGTAATCCGATGTAAGATAGTGAACCCAGCTATGTTTATAGCAGAGCCAGTCACTGAAGGAGAACCAATACATGACTGTGCGAACTATGAAGAATTCTATGATGAAATTCCCAGTGTAAAAGAAAATGCTTTAGCGGAAGGAGAAAGTGTCTTTATTGACGGTTCTTCGAGAATCAATCAAAATGATGGGCAATGATATACAGGCGTCGCTGTAATGAAACACACCGCAAATGGAGAATTTCGAGTACTCTTTAGCGCACGAATACCATCTCATTTTTCAGCGCAAGCTGTACAATTATTAGCGTTGATACTTGCCATTGAGAATCACGCAGACCAGGAAGTAATGGTGTACAGTGACTCTGCCTATGTGACGTCGACAGTGCATGCAGGCCTAGCGCACTGGAAAAGGAGGGGCTACCTCCGAGCAGATGACATGCCAGTGCAGCACGCAGCATTATTGGACAGGCTGATCAAGGCACTACAGCTCCCAGTGGGCATAGCGGTCGTGAAATGCACCGCCCACGCGAAAGAGACAGATTTTATCTCACGCGGAAATCAAGCAGCAGACACGGAAGCCAAACGTATGGCATCCAAGAGTGAGACGATCATGGAAGTGGAAGCCACCCATACCAATGAGAAAATGATGATTGCACGAACTACACCTGAGAGCTATAACAATCTAGGGCAAACACAGTTGATGGAACTCCAAGGGGAGGCACCACAGGAAGAGAAATATCTATGAAAAAGGCAAGGGTGTTCTTTAAACCCCTCTGACAGTTTGTGGCAACAACACAGCACTGGTAAACCGGTGATGCCAATAGCCCTGTTAAAATTAGCGCTGGAGCAGCTCATTATCCGGCACACATGACAAAGGAAAATCTAGTGGCAACGCTCGCAGAAGACTGGTTCATACCAAATTGAACCGAGCATGTTGCACTTTTTATAATGAACTGTATAATCTGCCAACAATTTGCAGCTGGGCATATTTTAAAAGTAATGAGAGGGGGCATCCCCAGGCCAAATGGGCCTTTTCAGCACTTGCATGTCGATTACATCGACATGATTCAAGTATGTAATGGGTACAGATACTTAATTGTTGTGGTGTGTCCATTCTCTAGATGGATAGAAGCAGGTCCATGTACACACCCAGACTCTACCTGTGCGGCCACATTTTTAGTGAGAAAAGTATTCCCCAGATGGGGGGTGTGTGAAGTCATGAAATCAGATAATGGAGCTCACTTTGTAAACTAGACTTTCGAACAGATTAGCTTGCTGGTTGGTTTAAAGCACAAGTACTCGTCGGCGTATCATCCGCAAGGTAACAGGACCTGTGAGTAGCTCAACGGCTTATTAAATGAAAGGATAGCCAAGTTGAAGCTTACTCTAAGAAAGGGATGGTTGCACTGCCTTCCCTTGGCACTGTATGCACTCAGGAACCAACCCGGTTCCGACCATCATCTTACGCCACACGAGCTAGCCACAGGAAGAAGAATGCGCACTCCCCTGACACCCCAAGATAGAGCTAGAGGTGATGCCCAGTCAACAGGAGAAATCTTAGGGTCTGAAATGCAAAATTATCTGAATTGCATGACATCTTGCCTTACTGTAATTTCAGACCAGCTGCAGCGACGAATAAAAAAGTGCAAGGCAGCACGGGACAGAGAAGGAGATACTACTACAGGCACAGCTCAAGGACTTTGTGTACCATCCGTTTTTCCTGGAGATACCATCTCGGTAAAGTACCATACGAGGAAAAGGTGGGTTGAGCCAAACGGTCCCTTTACAGTGGAGGACTGCACTCCCTCTGCAGTGAAACTACAAGGCAGGAGAGCTTGGATTTTTCTGGGGGATATCAAACCCTATATCGGAGAAGGCCCCCTGACTGCACCCCAGCGCAAGGAGACTACAGGCAATGGGGAAGAACCACAGCACGTGCAGATGAGATCCATGATGATGAAAAAGGACGCATGAGCAACAGAAAAGTAAAGACAACAGAACTTTTGTGAGATAGTTGTGGTTTCACTTCATACATTCTTCTGAGCAAAAAAGAGGGTAAGGCCAGATAAACTGGACACTCTGTGCATCCTAGTTGCAGGGTGAGAAGACAATTGCACTTATAAACCACAACCTAGTTTATTGAATTTGAACTTTGGAATGAGACACACTAAAACTGTGACGAGAAAATAATATGCCAAATTCTGATCGGGGACACATACATTGGAAGAAAATACAGTACCCCGATTCCTTCTACACAGAGACTTTGTTCAAAATCACTTATGGTGTCCCACAGTAGTGACATCACCAAAGACTTGGTGACATACTTCAATCTAGTACTAAGATCGTACCCATCACTGGTGGGGAGGCTCACAAATGTCACTGACTTTCTTCAAGATCCTGAAAACGAAAAGATCATAACGAGACTACTTACTGTAATCACCAAGCAATTCCTCCTTCTTCCTGAATACAGCGAGGAGAAGCCAAATGTCCCAAGCAGAGAAGGAAGTAAATGAGCTTGTCAATACATTGTTCTTTCGTATAATCGAAGACTGTCCAAATCTTGTCGAAAGAACAACAGATTTACTCACGTTTCTTCGAGATCCAGCAAATACAGAGCATCTAAGCAAACTCGTAAACAACATTGTGATCTTAGTTGCACTCCATGCAAACAGAACGTGCAGACCCTGTTTAGATTGAATGAGAGCAAATAGTTCCAAACCTCAGCAAGACAGGACAAATGTCCGAAGACAGTAGGTTGGCCAGCAACGTTTTCTTTCATTTAATAACTGATTTTCCAGAGCTAGTGGGGAGACCTGTAGAAGTTGACATCCTCACTTTCATCAAAGACCCAGCTAATGCTACACAGATGGGCATGCTCTTGCATGGAATAGTGATGCAAGTGGAACTCTCTAACCATCAGCAGAACTATTTGAGAAGATTTTAGACTTTCTGCCAAGGGACAGATCGAGAAAACATTGCCAGAAATGTCCTTTCATATTTTCTATTTTGACAAAGACAATGGGCCTCATTACGAGGTTGGAGGTAAGGGATTACCAGCACTGGTAAGGGTGCCGGTGCCGGTCATCCCTTACCTCCATATTCTGAGGTCCCTTAGCGGGTCCCTTCCTTAACGCCTGGTCTGACCACGTGTTAAGGATGGGACCCGCTAAGGGACTTCAGAGCTAATAACGGTACCGCAAATAGCAGTACTGTTATTAGCTACTTCCACATTCCCATTGAGTCCTATGGGGGCACAAATGGGAATGGGGAATGGTTCTCAGAATGGGAATTTACCAGGTCCTCCAAGGTTGGAATGACCCGGTAAGTACCCATTCCGAGAACCCGGACGCGGTATGCGGTAAGGGGGTAGCCATTGTGCTAATAGCACCATGGCTACCTCCTACCTCGAATGAGGCCCAATATGTCTTCAGGAATGAAGAAGATAAGAGGTGCAGACTGGGAGCTGACATACTTTGAACAGGCGCAGTAGAAGAGACTTGCTGAATTATTGCATGATATTGACACTTCCCATAGCCGAGTAAAAGAACTGCATCCCGAGATAATAGACAATTCACTATTCAAAAGAGGGGGGGTTAATTGTGTAACACCTGAAACACACAGCAAAGAATCCGAAAGACAATATTGATTAAAGGAGTATAGTAAAAGTTAACATTTTGGCAAATGATCGAGAAGGGGGCACAGAGAAGCAACCTTGTCCTCCCGCAGGAGGAAAGAAGTCCACATTTCTCTGGAATTAAATGCTGCCTCCTGACATACAGGGGCATAATGTATTTGTGTATTATATTCATCATTGCTTTATTGTCATTAATGATCAGAACTGCATTTTTGATTGGTGCACAAAGCATTCCTATTCCAGTGCACCCAGCTAATGATGTGCACATGAAACCCACAAAAGTACCCAGACCTTACATAGTCATTCCAGTCCCTAGAAGATCTGATGGTGGAATGAATGAGATGGATGTGATTAGCAATAGCACATGCACACTTGTGGTGACAGATGAATCGAAAAGCTGAAGACAGGGTCAGCAAAGCATGAATGTGACAAGATTCCTGACAACCACGCGCATGCAAACACAGAATGCACACGCAACAGGCCTAGTGTCAATGACTGCAGAACCACAATTCAAAGCCTCAGAGAAGAACAGACTGCCTACTATGGGAAATATCACTACAAGTAAAGTAAAGAGCCAAATGAAGGAAGGAAGCAGACATAGTGGAAAGTCTAGAGGAGCTGAAGAAGAAACACACAGAGACAGCAGTGACAAACATGTATGTTCCAGTGAAAGGTATAAGTACAAGTTCCACAGTACAGCCATATACCGGACCAATGTCAGGGTGGATGAGATCGGCATTTATAACCAGCAGGAAAAAGATGTTTGAGGACAAGGAAAAAGATACCAGACTCTTGTCTACACAAACGGCACAGGTGAGAAGGCCTGCACCGTGGACCAGGATACCTGAGGATCCTCCAGTAAGAAAGAGCCATATAGATGCATTCAGGGATGTAGTTATAGCAAACTACACGAAAACCTTAAGAATCAAGAGGAGCATGCATGGAGCCAACAGTGAACTAAACGATTACTTGGACAGCACAGCACATTTGGGAAACAACATTTGGTACCAGCACATGAAAGAAGTTGGAAGACGAAACTCAGAAGGGGAATGCTGTGTTTGTGCCCTCCTACCATACAGCATGGGGAAGTCCAGGATCTTTGTAGCTGTAGAAATTGATGTCCAGACAGCACACTGTCTTTCACATGTAGCCATGTGCAGGATCAGAGTCCAGTTCAAGGGTAGTGATGCCTCCCTAATAGGGGCAACAGAAACAGCCTATCGCTATGAAGATGATTATGTTCAAGACATAAAGATAAGAAACAGAGCTCATACTAGGAACCATGTAATCCGGTATGAGAAACCTGTAGTGAAAGGACCAGAAATCAGATGGGAAGTGAATCAGAAGCTAAATGTCCAAGGAAAAACTCCGGAAGAGGCTCAAAGTTGGAAAAACAGAGGCCAAATGCATATTTGGGCAACAGTGCTTTCACCAGACGGATGGGAGAAAGGAGTATTAATTTGTAGTGCATGGATGGTCACCGGTCGTTACCAAGGCACCATCGACATCGTACAGAATGGATGCAAGCCATTATGGGCAAAGCTTGTACAACTACAAACATGGGTAGATGACAGAGGAGGACCATTGCAGATAGTACCACTGGAGAGCCAAAAGTTCTGCTTCAGGAATAATGGCACTAGAAAAATGGGAGAGAATCAGAACTGTGGATGAGTTTTTGACACCCCACGAATGGTGCACGGAACTGCAGTAAATATGGATCATTATTGGGCATGTGGATCCATAGCATACATCAGACTGCCATAAAACTGGGGAGGTATATGCACCATAGTGAACGTCCATGTTCCAACATTGGTGATCCCGAAAAGTGACCTGGATATTGACAGTTTTCTGAAAGCAGATGCTCACCTGAGGAAAAGGAGATCTACGGAACTGATGACCCGATTGAAAAGGGAAATTTAATTCTCTGCCAAATCTGAGGAAGCCTTTCATGCAATCCCATATGAACACAGGCTGTTTACCCTCACCTCCTCAGTGTTCGCAACAATTTTCATGCCAAAATTCCAAGTTGGAGCAAATACTAAATGGTTACAGATAACCAGATGGGAGTTACTGCAGACCATCAACACGACAATACAATGATTCAATGCAATCAAGGAAGAGTTAAGAGCCATCCGACTGATAACTCTCCACAACAGATATGTACTTGACATGATCACAGCTATGGATGGAGGAGTTTGTGCAAAAATTGGAGAATCATGTTGCACATTTATACCATCCCACGATGAGGAAAATGGAACTTTAACAGAAGCCATAGGTATGCTGCCAAAACTGCAGAACCAGATGATTGACGAGACAGACAAAGTTGATGATAACAGCTGGTTTGGAGCACTATTCTCATGGGTCCCGCAATGGATGGAAGATGCATTCAAGTTTTTGGGAGACCTGCTAGTGATGAAATTGCTAGGATTTTGTGTTATCAAGATAATAATCTCTCAGTGTCAGAAAACTGCAAAGAAAGCCATAGGGATGAAGATCATGATTGATGTCAAGCCAGGATGGAAGCCCCAAGATCTGACTGATTAAGAAATAAGAGACTTTGTAAAGGCTAGCATTCACAAACCAGAAGGAACAAAGTTTCTCTACCCCAAGAAACATGGAAACTATGTGGGAAGATGGGTTTACTGCAGCCCAAATGGACAGTGTCAACTGATGACATGGAATAAAGATGAACATGTGAGAACAGCAGGAAGCCTGGAGGGAGTCATAAAGATATGGACTCCAAAGAGACACCTCTTCAGATTATCATGTATAGATCCAGAAGATGAAGAAGGAATGAACCCAGGCGATGAAGTGAAGGTGAATACAGAAGGACAGAGTGAAATTAATCCAAAGACAGAAGTGAAAGTGGTCGATGAATCGCCCAGAGGGGGGAGAGTAGAGGAGGTCCCAAATAAAGCCTGCACTCCAGTCAGCCATTTTGAAGTACCAGGAACGGTCACACCGAGATATGTGACATATGATGAGCAAATAAACCAGCAGAGAGTCGCAGTAGGGCTCTGCCCAGTACCTATTAGAAGAACAGTACCTATCGACGTACCAATACCAAGAAAACCATGGACAGTAAGGTACCCATTGAGAAAACCTTGCCAAAAAATGAAACGAAATGAAGATCGTCTGAGTACAGTCCCTGAATAAACCAAAAAGGTCTTAATGAAAGATGAATGGTGACATCACGAGGGCCCGGACTGACTTGCAGATAGAAGAAATGACACCAGAGAATGATGCAAAGAGACGAAATGGCATGAATAAGGATATTTTTAACCTAAAGTGAAAGGACAATGTCAAAATGCAAAGAAGTTTAAAGCTGTAAGCAAGATGAAGATATTCAACCAGTTTACACCTGTAAATATGCTTGGAACCACAAGAAAGCTAAGAAAACAGTGCAGCTTGCTATGCTTAGTAGAAGAGCAGTGCGGCAAGCACCATTATACATGATCTACCTCAAACGAAGCATAGTATTATAAGTATATTTCTACTTTGCACAAGAAGCAGAATCAACCCAGGTTACTAAAGGCCACACGAGAAAGCTTCATATTTAGCAAAAAAAACCGAGAAGAGACAGCTGAAACGAAACTCAGCAGAGGCAACTCATACCAGGAAAGCCAAGGTCATACCAATAGAAGAGGCGAACAGTAGCTACATTTAATTGAAACTAAGAACAGCATATCCTGCCTCTGAAAGGTCGAGATAAGAAGGCAAAGGCAGGTGGCGGGTGAAATGAAAATCAAATACACAAATTGAGAAAAAAGAGACAAATTCACAGTGTCGGACTCACGTGACTAGCCGAGCAAGAAGAAGCGAGGGTTCGCACCTACGCTTGGCACCTGACCAGGCAGAGATATCAGAACTTTTCCAGACAGAAGATGCAGTCTCGAGGCCAACCACAGTGAAATAATTGACACATGGCTACTAAAGTGATGATTGATTGTAACCATAATCGGAGGAAGGCCGGGTAACTAAGGGGCACCCCGCACCTGGTCGACCATTCTGCATGCAACTAAGCAAAGGAGAAAGTACGCATGGGGTTGGTGCCAACCCAATCACAATGGACCGAATAATCTAGGGTCCTATAGTTAGTAGAACCAATGAGATGCCGTACCTTTAGTGACGTCTAGAGTAGTCATTTTTGAAGGAAGGGTTTAGATGCCCACCTGACAGTGTTTAACCAATCCCCTCACTCTGTTACCATATACAGATGTAGTACCTATAGTGAAGTTACCTTTTCCTAACCAATAGAATTGCATGTTAACATTTGAGTGTTATATGTCAATGATGACGAGTTTTGAGTATAAATGTTACAACTTGTATGAAGTTTGTTGGAGTTGAAGCGAGAAGGACGATCGCATCACTGCTGATATTTATAACTCCCCGTTTTTTGTACTTGTCATTAAACAGACTCCCTTTGCCAAACCATTGAGTTGTCCTTATTGATTGGTGTTGGAGTAATAAATCTGCACCCCCATCCATTGCATGGGTGCAGCTATCTTGTCTTAAAGTACTTCTGAGCAAACCTCAGCTCTATGGGCTGGCCGGGGGTCGCGGAGTACAATTCGTCCGACATTTCCTGTGCCCAACTTGTGAAACCGATCTCATCATCATTTCTGCTCAGAATCAGTCTATCTAAAGAGAGCTCCTTTGGCATTGTGCTACATGAGGCGCCCTCTGTGTCATACAACTGAGTACTCTCGAGTCGATAATTTTTTCCCTTCCCTTTTAACTTCTTCTGGACTTTCATTTCAAAATATACTTTATCGTTCGCTTCCCCAATACTCCTCGAGTCAAACTTGTCTTCCAGATTTACTCTAGATGAGCCTGGGAATGACTTGTACTCTGGAAATAATTCCTCTATGTCCTCCCATGCTACTTCTATAATAAATAATAAAAATAATAATAATAATAATAATAATAATAATAATAATAATAATAATAATAATAATAAATAATATATGATAATAATATATAATAATAATAATATAATATATAATAATAATATAATATACTTCTGGCTCTGGATCTCTTATCTCCTTTTCTAGGTGATCGGGATCGCATGCTCTCTGCCTTCTTTTACAATCTATATCATCATCAAGTTCTCTTCATTTCCTTGCTTCTTTTCTTACTCTGTCTTCTTTTTTTTCTTCATATCCCTTCTCTCATTTGCCCTGCGTATCTACTCATCTTTTCACCTTTGTATTCTTTTATCCCCTATTTCTTTTCCTCTGCTTCAATTCTTTTTTGTTCTATTATTTCCTGCTCACCGATTGCTCTTTGTCTATTATCGTGTTTTCTTTGCTCTTCTGCTCTCTCTTGTTTTCTCAACTGTTCTTCTTGATACAACTGCTCTCGTTCCTGCATATGCTTTCTTTTTGCCCCTTCATCTTTCAATCGTTCCTCTCTTTCCTTATCTTGTTTGTCTTGATCTTCCCGTTGTCTTACATCCTCAATGCTCTTACCATCGAGTTTTAATAAAATCTGACCACCCATCCATTAATTCTGTAAAAGTGCTACCTCACCATTTTTGCCTCTTTCTCCTTTCCATCGTTTTATCTCTCTTCCTATATCTAAAGATGTACTTGCTCGATCACTCCTTTCCTCATCGCATCTCTCCTTGTCCCTTGGGACCTTAGAGATTACATCTTTCTCAGTATTTATCTTCGTGCTTTCATCACTGCTTTGCACAGGTGACTCATATGCCAGGTTACTATATCCTGTTGCTGCTTTAAGCTCCCTCATGGATATAACCCATCTTCTTTCTTACTCTCATCTCCTGTTTCAGCCAGGGCGGGGGGAGCAGAAGGCTCCTCACTCCCCTCTCTGAATATATTAAGTATCCAATCTATAGGAGGTTCTTCCTCCTTCTCCTGTTGGTACATCTTCCAAAGTTCTAGACTAGCTAATCACTTTTCTAACTTCTGTGTATGCTGCATGCAGATATGTAGTCATATGCTGAAGGACTGCCTTCGAATGAGGCCCAATGTGTGCATTTCAATATGTGATGAATAGCATCCGAGCATGCATGCATTATGGAATTAATTTTAGCCCTTCATTGTTAGTTGGTGTGACTGAGGGTTTGTGCTGTCCCTATTATTATTGACATAATTGATGGCGCTGCAGGCTTATATTGTACCTCAGAACATTGCCACCAGGTACCAGTGCGTAAATAAGAATGTAAATGTGAATGATACTTTATTGTATACTTGACTCTTACATAGCTTGACATTTGCCATTTTCCTGACCTTTGGAAGCTACAATATTTCACAGGCCAGAGCACGAATTTATGTTGTGTTGCCATAAGTGAAGTGTAATGTTGGCACCTCCTCTTTCAATCCATACAAAAGGACACAATTTGATATGCTGAGCTGACATGACACGCACTGTTGTTCAAAATACCCTGCGGTAATACTTCAACCAGTTGGGTAATGCACACGATTTCAAGCATACATACTTGACAACAAGGACAAGCAAAGGGAAAACATCGTTCTGGTACATTTAATGTAAGCATGCTAGAGTACCCAGTCTTCTAAGATCTGGACACACCAGCAGCATAATAAAATTAATTAACACACATCAAATACAAGTAGAACATTCTTAATTTGTTAAACATAATAAGTCAGCAAAAGTGATGTGAAGGAAAGCACTACAGACGAGCTGTTCACTGCATTAACATGAATAATGAAACGAGAGGACATCTGGTGTTTACACTTAAATGTCACTGTATGCACCATAAACCGGATATGCAGAAACTCAAAGGCAGACTATTTCTACTGGAAATAATCCGGTGTTGAAAACATTTAATGGGCAGCGAGGACCAGAATAATGTTCAAAAGGGCATGCATAAATATGTTAGGCAAGATTCTTTCTCTATATGTGCATGGATTTCTATGTCGGAGCTGACTCAGGGTGTGGAATTGACAATTCTGCCCTCCATAGACTCTGTCTTAGAAAGCAGCCTGCATTTACGCCAGACTGGCATTTCCATCCTGATGCTCATGCTTCGCATTCGTCTGGAATCTGCCTCCTTTTCAAACCAACTAAAACCAGACGCATTTCATAGTAATTCATTTTAAGTGCCACCTGTCATGTGTAAATGCCAGGCGGCATTTACTCAGATTGCACCACGAAGTGCAAAAACACGTCTGAAAGGTGATTACACCTGGTTTTTACACTTTCTGTTTAGACTGTGTAATGCAACTGATGAAAATGTCATAAAAGGGGCATGTTTGCACTTACATCATAATTGCTCATTGCCCCTCCTCCCGGGCAATTTACATGGACTTAGAAAATGAGCCTCATTGTGTTTTGGGTGAAGACCTTCATCAGTAGCAAACATGAAGCTTCAACGAATAGATCCCAAATTACTTCTATGATTTAGTCCAAAAAACGGTCAACTTTCAAAATGAAAGAATAAATATCAATATTGTCAGCTCAGAACACAAGAAGGAATCCTTGGCGTGCCACACAACGAGAACAAAGAACAACGTCTGTGTAAAACAGTGATGAAAATTGTGTGGCACTCAAAGAGGTGCAGCGCACACAGGTTGGAGGATGGGTGCAAGGGCAAAGTCTGAAATGTTCAGGGGAGAGAAGACCGAAAGTTATTTTTTGGAAAAATAACTTTAGGTCTTTACTCCCTCGAACATTTCAGCCATGGTCTTACAACCCCAATGCCTATTGATTCACATGAAAGAAACTGATACTAACCTACATTCCGTTCACACAAAGTCACACCACCACTGATACCAAGAAGTACTTGAACACCAAACAGTGATGGCTAAAACAAAGAATACGATGCAATAACCAGTAAACATCAATGAGACAGACCAAAGAAAAAAGACTTGCCAACAAAGGAGTCAACACAGACTGAACAAACAAATGAAGAAAAAAGGGACAATCATACATCTATGTAAAACACATTAAAAACGCACTGAAAATAAAGTTAAGGAAGAAGGGGTGGTGAAGAGGGAAAAAGAGGGTTGGAGACAATGTTGTACGAGAGGGGTGGGAAGGGGAAAGGGAAAACAGTGGAAAGATAATGGAAGAAAACATTGATAAAAGGAAGGGAGAGTGGCAAAGCGGCGTAGGGATGGAAGTGTGTTGATAGTACTATCATTTAATAGATTCTGTATCTGCATCGCCATATAAAACATACAAACAAGTGTGAACGTACTAACCACACACAACTAGACAATTACTCATGTCTTGGATACTTCTGGACTGAGCACATCAACACCTGCCTCCCCATCTAATCCACTAGCTTCTGCCTCTTATCTTGCAGGACCGACATGTGCAATGGGGCTGCAATAATGGCGGAGGTGTACTGAACAGGACTCCATTACATTAAATGATATTACAAGTTCTTCAAACATTTCTAAGCTTTGTCAACATGTTTCAGTCCATTACAAAATCAATCAGGGTCATCCATTATGATTGAAATATTTGTAAACATTCCGTCAGAAAATCAACTGAATACAAATAGACACTAGCAATATAGTTCCTAAATCAATACAACATTTGAGTAGTTTGTCAGGGCGGCATTCACCAATGTTTGGATGATTTTGAGTATAGAATAACATCCATACACAATTTGTGTTTTGATTTATTTTGTTCATGTTACATATTTGTCATTTTGTATGGACAATGATATGGTATGGTATGATATTTCGTTTACATCACGCTTATACACAAGTGTTTCAAGGTGCCACGAAGCGAGGGAACAAGACAACGATCTTACTAGGCCCAGTGACATTGAGATTGCTCAAGTGCAGGGGAGAGGGAAGGGGAGAAGTGCCAGGGGAAGTGGAGGGGGGAGCAAGTGCAAGACATCAATAATGCTGTTGTTCTACTTCTTTCTTTTTCTTCCTAGTTTTGCTTTTTCTACATTCCATTTTCTGGTTCTATGTCATGTTTCCGCATGTTAAAGCCCTAACACAGAACAGACTGATGTTGTTTGGACGTTTTTGTTTTGGCCTTATTTGCGGAAATATTACATACTGCCCTCCTCCTTCCCCACCGCCACCTTCTCCTGCTGATTCTCTCATTAATCATGGGGGTTTAACCCACAAACCCTGTTTCCCCACCCACCACCCCCCTCTTGCCTCAACACACGCATCCTCCCCACACATATGCACACAGATACAAACACGCACACACACATACAGACCAAAACTCATCTCTCTTGCAACTACTCTGCTGGGACTCATGGAGCCTGTCAGCTCCAGTGCGCACTCATGTGAGGCAGGGTCATGACAGATCGATTGAGAAAGACTGCTCTGCGCTGTCATCCAGCAGTCTTTCTAAATCAATATTTTTTCGAATCGATTTTTATGAAAAAAGATCTTTTGACCTAATACCCATTTTCTTGTCCTCCTGTGTAATAACAGTGCTTTTGACACAATTTTGGGTCGGTTGTTTAAGAGCAGTTGTGGGAAAAGATATCAGTTCCTTCTCTCAGCCGTTAGATATAAAATAAAATTAGCTAACTTGTTAGATGCTGCATGGGTAAAAGCAGAGAAAGAGAAAGCCTTACCTGAGAGGAGGAAAATAAAGTTTCATATTAACTCTTTACATTCAAAGCATAATTTATTTGACAGAAATACTATGTGATCGTTTTTTATTTATAGTAACCAATATATATATATATATATATATATATATATATATATATATATATATGTATATATATATATATATATATATATATTTTTATTATTATTATTTTTTTCAGTAAAAACACTTTGTTAAAGGGACGGGACGTTATGGCTCAAAGTAAAACCGAAAAACCATTGAAATTCACTAGTTAAGGTAAGCTAAGCAACCATAACTTGCGCCACCACTGTGCATTGCTAAGACTAACACACAGGACATCAAAGAAGACATCACAAATGTCATTGATGACATCACCTAAGGACACTTTTCCTGTCTGTACTGTACGCAGTCAAGATGAAACTGCTCTTAGAACACGTGCGGTGTCCGGGATGTCCGTAATTAACCAAAATGGGGGTGTCCTGAGGACACTATGCCTGTCCGTACTGTATGCAAGCAAAATGGAACTGTTCTTAGAACACACTTGGTGTCCGGGATGTCCGAAATTAAACAAAATGGATGTGTCCTAAGGACACTATACCTGTCTGTGCTGTATGCAGGCTAAATTAAACTGTTCTTAGAACACACTAGTAGGGTAATTCATAGAATTTCGCACAAAAGAGGCGCACGCGGCTGGCGCAAAGTGTCCCCGTGCGATACACTGCCCCAGCCGCGTGCGATAAAATCCATTTCATCGCACAGCGTATTCATGGATTTTAGCCCTCAAAACCAGCCGTGGCGCAGAGTGGCGCAGCGACCCTGCAGCAGCGCCAGTTACGCCCCCAAGAACGCCCTCGCGCAAGGAAAATCCCCAAATCATCGCAAATGTCTGCGCTAACCCTGGACCAGTTTACAGGGCTGCCAAACAGCAAACGCCAAGCGGGGTCCGTGTATTACTGGGTGCGCGGGAAGTTTCACACGCGATTGGCCCTGTGCGAGCGGGGCACGTGTACTACTGGGGTGTGCGTGAAGTTTCACACGTGATTCCAGCAGGGTACGTGTATTACTGTGGTGCGCGGGAAGTTTCACACGCGATTGGCCCTTGTGCGAGCAGGGTACATGTATTACTGGGGTGCGCGGGAAGTTTCACACGCGATTGGCCCTTGTGCGAGCAGGGTACATGTATTACTGGGGTGCGCGGGAAGTTTCACACAAGATTGGCCCTGTGCGAGCGGGGCACGTGTATTACTGGGGTGCACGTGAAGTTTCACACGCGATTAGCCCTTGTGCGAGCGGGGTACGTGTATTACTGGGGTGTGCGGGAAGTTTCACACGTGAATCCAGCAGGATACGTGTTTTTCAGGGGTGCGCAGGAAGTTCCTCAAGCGATTGTCCTGGGTACGTGTGTTCCAGGGGTGCGCGGGAAGTCTCACACGCAAATTCAGCAGAGTACGTGTATTTCAGGGGTGTGCGGGGAGTACTACACGTGATTTGGCCGTGTGGGTCCTCCCAGGTGTTCCCTCTACACTCTCCACGGCCCCTGCAGGCAGCCCACATCACAGGGGACTACCCAGCACCCCTGCTCATGTCCCGCAGGCAGCCCATCCACCATGGGCATGCCCCAGCCAAGCCACATGTCACCTTGCAATACTGATCAACAACGAATGTCTCCCAGCACCCCCACCCCCCAGCACTGTGGGGCACCTGTCAGCAGACCCCCACTCATGTCCAACTCATGTCCCACTGCACCCCCACCCCCCAGCAGTCAGGGGCACCCTCCACCAGGCCCCCACTCATGTCTCCAGCACCCCCACCACCCAGCATCCAGGGGCACCCTCCACCAGGCCCCCGCTCATGTCTCCCAGCACCCCCACCCCCAGCAGTGCAGGGCACCCTCCACCATGCCCCCACACATGTCTCCCAGCACCCCCACCCCCCAGAATCCAGGGGCACCCTCCACCAGGCCCCCACACATGTCTCCCAGCACCGCCACCCCCCAGCAGTGCAGGGCACCCTCCACCATGCCCCCACACATGTCTCCCAGCACCCCCACCCCCCCAGCAGTGCAGGGCACCCTCCACCATGCCCCCACACATGTCTCCCAGCACACCCACCCCCCAGCATCCAGGGGCACCCTCCACCAGGCCCCCACACATGTCTCCCAGCACCGCCAACCCCCAGCAGTGCAGGGCACCCTCCACCATGCCCCCACACATGTCTCCCAGCACCCCCAACCCCCAGCACTGTGGGGACCCTGCCAGCAGGCCCCCACTCATGTCCAACTCATGTCCCCCTGCACCCCCACCCCCCAGCATCCAGGGGCACCCCCCACCAGGCCCCACTCATGTCTCCCACCCCCCAGCAGTGCAGGGCACCCTCCACCATGCCCCCACACATGTCTCCCAGCACACCCACCCCCCAGCATCCAGGGGCACCCTCCACCAGGCCCCCACACATGTCTCCCAGCACCGCCAACCCCCAGCAGTGCAGGGCACCCTCCACCATGCCCCCACACATGTCTCCCAGCACCCCCAACCCCCAGCACTGTGGGGACCCTGCCAGCAGGCCCCCACTCATGTCCAACTCATGTCCCCCTGCACCCCCACCCCCCAGCATCCAGGGGCACCCTCCATCAGGCCCCCACTCATGTCTCCAGCACCCCCACCACCCAGCATCCAGGGGCACCCTCCACCAGGCCCCCGCTCATGTCTCCCAGCACCCCCACCCCCAGCAGTGCAGGGCACCCTCCACCATGCCCCCACACATGTCTCCCAGCACCCCCACCCCCCAGCATCCAGGGGCACCCTCCACCAGGCCCCCACACATGTCTCCCAGCACCCCCACCCTCTAGCATCCAGGGGCACCCTCCACCAGGCCCCACTCATGTCAAACTCATGTCTCCCAGCACCCCCACCCCCCAAAAGTGCAGGGCACCCTCCACCATGCCCCCACACATCTCCCAGCACCCCCACCCCCCAGCACTGTGGGGCACCTGCCAGCAGGCCCCCACTCATGTCCAACTCATGTCCCCCTGCACCCCCACCCCCAGCAGTCAGGGCCACCCTCCACCAGGCCCCACTCATGTCCAACTCATGTCCCCCTGCACCCCCAACCCCCAGCAGGGCAGGGCACTCTCGACCTTGCCCCCAGACATGTCTCACAGGACCCCCACCCCCCAGCATCCAGGGGCACACTCCACCAGGCCCCCACTCATGTCTCCCTGCACCCCCACCCCCCAGCATCCAGGGGCACCCCCACCAGGCCCCCTCTCATGTCTCCCAGCACCCCACCCCCCAGCAGTGCAGGGCACCCTCCACCATGCCCCCACACATGTCTCCCAGCACCCCCAACCCCCAGCATCCAGGGGCACCCTCCACCAGGCCCCCACTCATGTCCAACTCATGTCCCCCTGCACCCCCACCCTCCAGCATCCAGGGGCACCCCCACCAGGCCCCCACTCATGTCTCCCACCCCCCAGCAGTGCAGGGCACCCTCCACCATGCCCCCACACATGTCTCCCAGCACCCCCACCCCCCAGCATCCAGGGGCACCCTCCACCAAACCCCCACTCATGTCAAACTCATGTCTCCCAGCACCCCCACCCCCCAGCAGTGCAGGGCACCCTCCACCATGCCCCCACACATGTCTCCCAGCACCCCCACCCCCCAGCATCCAGGGGCACCCCCCACCAGGTCCCCACTCATGTCTCCCACCCCCCAGCAGTGCAGGGCACCCTCCATCTATGTAAAACACATTACAAAAAGCACTGAAAATAAAGTTAAGGATGAAGGAGTGGTGAAGAGGGAAAAATAGGATTGGAGACAATGTTGTACGAGAGGGGTGGGAAGGGGAAAGGGAAAACAGTGGAAAGATAATGGAAGAAAACATTGATAAAAGGAAGGAAGAGTGGCAAAGCGGCGTAGGGATGGAAGTGTGTTGATAGTACTATCATTTAATAGATTCTGTATCTGCACCACACATGTCTCCCAGCACCCCCACCCCCCAGCATCCAGGGCTCCCCTCCACCAGGCCCCACACATGTCCAACTCATGTCCCCCTGCACCCCCACCCCCCAACAGTGCAGGGCACCCTCCACCATGCCCCCACACATGTCTCACAGCACCCCACCCCCCAGCATCCAGGGGCACACTCCACCAGGCCCCCACTCATGTCTCCCTGCACCCCCACCCCCCAGCATCCAGGGGCACCCTCCACCAGGCCCCCGCTCATGTCTCCCAGCACCCCAACCCCCCAGCAGTGCAGTGCACCCTCCACCAGGCCCCCACTCATGTCAAACTCATGTCTCCCAGCACCCCCACCCCTCAGCAGTGCAGGGCACCCTCCACCAGGCCCCCACTCATGCCTCCCACCCCCCAGCAGTGCAGGGCACCCTCCACCATGCCCCCACACATGTCTCCCAGCACCCCCACCCCCCAGCATCCAGGGGCACCCTCCACCAGGCCCCCGCTCATGTCTCCCAGCACCCCCATCCCCCAGCAGTGCAGGGCACCCTCCACCAGGCCCCCACTCATGTCAAACTCATGTCTCCCAGCACCCCCACCCCTCAGCAGTGCAGGGCACCCTCCACCAGGCCCCCACTCATGTCTCCCACCCCCCAGCAGTGCAGGGCAATCTCCACCATGCCCCCACACATGTCTCCCAGCACCCCCACCCCCCAGCATCCAGGGGCACCCTCCACCAAACCCCCACTCATGTCAAACGCATGTCTCCCAGCACCCCCACCCCCCAGCAGTGCAGGGCACCCTCCACCATGCCCCCACACATGTCTCCCAGCACCCCCACCCATCAGCACTGTGGGGACCCTGCCAGCAGGCCCCCACTCATGTCCAACTCATGTCCCCCTGCAGCCCCACCCCCCAGCAGTCAGGGGCACCCTCCACCAGGCCCCACGCATGTCCAACTCATGTCCCCCTGCACCCCCACCCCCCAGCAGTCAGGGCCACCCTCCACCAGGCCCCACTCATGTCCAACTCATGTCCCCCTGGACCCCCACCCCCCAGCAGTGCAGGGCACCCTCCACCATGCCCCCACACATGTCTCACAGCACCCCGACCCCCCAGCATCCAGGGGCACACTCCACCAGGCCCCCACTCATGTCTCCCTGCACCCCCACCCCCAGCATCCAGGGGCACCCCCACCAGGCCCCCACTCATGTCTCCCAGCACCCCCACCCCCCAGCAGTGCAGGGCACCCTCCACCATGCCCCCACACATGTCTCCCAGCACCCCCACCCCCCAGCATCCAGGGGCACCCTCCACCAGGCCCCCACTCATGTCCAACTCATGTCCCCCTGCACCCCCACCCTCCAGCATCCAGGGGCACCCCCACCAGGCCCCCACTCATGTCTCCCACCCCCCAGGCAGTGCAGGGCACCCTCCACCATGCCCCCACACATGTCTCCCAGCACCCCCACCCCCCAGCAGGGCAGGGCATCCTCCACCATGCCCCCACACATGTCTCCCAGCACCCCCACCCCCCAGCACTGTGGGGACCCTGCCAGCAGGCCCCCACTCATGTCCAACTCACGTCCCCCTGCAGCCAGGGGCACCCTCCACCAGGCCCCACTCATGTCCAACTCATGTCCCCCTGCACCCCGACCCCCCAGCAGTTCAGGGAACCCTCCACCATGCCCCCACACATGTCTCCCAGCACCCCCACCCCCCAGCATCCAGGGGCACCCTCCACCAGGCCCCCACTCATGTCCAAACCATGTCCCCCTGCACCCCCACCCCCCAGCATCCAGGGGCACCCCCCACCAGGCTCCCACTCATGTCTCCCACCCCCCAGCAGTGCAGGGCACCCTCCACCATGCCCCCACACATGTCTCCCAGCACCCCCACCCCCCAGCATCCAGGGCTCCCCTCCACCAGGCCCCACACATGTCCAACTCATGTCCCCCTCACCCCCACCCCCCAACAGTGCAGGGCACCCTCCACCATGCCCCCACACATGCCTCACAGCACCCCACCCCCCAGCATCCAGGGGCACACTCCACCAGGCCCCCACTCATGTCTCCCTGCACCCCCACCCCCCAGCATCCAGGGGCACCCTCCACCAGGCCCCCACTCATGTCTCCCAGCACCCCCACCCCCCAGCAGTGCAGGGCACCCTCCACCAGGCCCCCACTCATGTCAAACTCATGTCTCCCAGCACCCCCACCCCTCAGCAGTGCAGGGCACCCTCCACCAGGCCCCCACTCATGTCTCCCACCCCCAGCAGTGCAGGGCACCCTCCACCATGCCCCCACACATGTCTCCCAGCACCCCCACCCCCCAGCATCCAGGGGCACCCTCCACCAAACCCCCACTCATGTCAAACTCATGTCTCCCAGCACCCCCACCCCCAGCAGTGCATGGCACCCTCCACCATGCCCCCACACATGTCTCCCAGCACCCCCACCCCCCAGCATCCAGGGCTCCCCTCCACCAGGCCCCACACATGTCCAACTCATGTCCCCCTCACCCCCACCCCCCAACAGTGCAGGGCACCCTCCACCATGCCCCCACACATGCCTCACAGCACCCCACCCCCCAGCATCCAGGGGCACACTCCACCAGGCCCCCACTCATGTCTCCCTGCACCCCCACCCCCCAGCATCCAGGGGCACCCTCCACCAGGCCCCCACTCATGTCTCCCAGCACCCCCACCCCCCTGCAGTGCAGGGCACCCTCCACCAGGCCCCCACTCATGTCTCCCACCCCCCAGCAGTGCAGGGCACCCTCCACCATTCCCCCACACATGTCTCCCAGCACCCCCACCCCCCAGCATCCACGGGCACCCTCCACCAAACCCCCACTCATGTCAAACTCATGTCTCCCAGCACCCCCACCCCCAGCAGTGCAGGGCACCCTCCACCATGCCCCCACACATGTCTCCCAGCCCCCCACCCCTCAGCACTGTGGGGACCCTGCCAGCAGGCCCCCACTCATGTCCAACTCATGTCCCCCTGCACCCCCACCCCCCAGCAGTCAGGGGCACCCTCCACCAGGCCCCACTCATGTCCAACTCATGTCCCCCTGCACCCCCACCCCCCAGCAGTGCAGGACACCCTCCACCATGCCCCCACACATGTCTCCCAGCACCCCCACCCCCCAGCATCCAGGGGCACCCCCCACCAGGTCCCCACTCATGTTTCCCACCCCCCAGCAGTGCAGGGCACCCTCCACCATGCCCCCACACATGTCTCCCAGCACCCCCACCCCCCAGCATCCAGGGGCACTCTCCACCAGGCCCCCACTCAGGTCAAACTCATGTCTCCCAGCACCCCCACCCCCCAGAAGTGCAGGGCACCCTCCACCATGCCTCCAAACATGTCTCACAGCACCCCTACCCCCCAGCATACAGGGGCACACTCCACCAGGCCCCCACTCATGTCTTCCTGCAACCCCACCCCCCAGCAGTGCAGGGCACCCTCCACCATGCCCCCACACATGTCTCCCAGCACCCCCACCCCCCAGCACTGTGGGGCACCTGCCAGCAGGCCCCCACTCATGTCCAACTCATGTAACCCTGCACCCCCACCCCCGAGCATCCAGGGGCACCCTCCACCAGGCCCCCACTCATGTCTCCAGCACCCCCACACCCCAGCATCCAGGGGCACCCTCCACCATGCCCCCACTCATGTCTCCCAGCACCCCCACCCCCCAGCATCCAGGGGCACTCTCCACTAGGCCCCCACTCATGTCAAACTCATGTCTCCCAGCACCCCCACCCCCCAGCAGTGCAGGGCACCCTCCACCAGGCCCCCACTCATGTCTCCCACCCCCCAGCAGTGCAGGGCACCCTCCACCATGCCCCCACACATGTCCCCCACCACCCCCACCCCCCAGCATCCAGGGGCACCCTCCACCAAACCCCCACTCATGTCAAACTCATGTCTCCCAGCACCCCCATCCCCCAGCAGTGCAGGGCACCCTCCACCATGCCCCCACACATGTCTCCCAACACCCCCACCACTCAGCATTGTGGGGACCCTGCCAGCAGGCCCCCACTCATGTCCCCCTGCACCCCCACCCCCCAGCAGTCAGGGGCACCCTCCACCAGGCCCCACTCATGTCCAACTCATGTCCCCCTGCACCCCTACCCCCCAGCAGTGCAGGACACCCTCCACCATGCCCCCACACATGTCTCCCAGCGCCCCCACCCCCCAGCATCCAGGGGCACCCTCCACCAGGCCCCCACTCATGTCCAACTCATGTCCCCCTGCACCCCCACCCCCCAGCATCCAGGGGCACCCCCACCAGGTCCCCACTCATGTCTCCCACCCCCCAGCAGTGCAGGGCACCCACCACCATGCCCCCACACATGTCTCCCAGCACCCCCACCCCCCAGCATCCAGGGGCACTCTCCACCAGGCCCCGACTCATGTCAAACTCATGTCTCCCAGCACCCCCACCCCCCAGCAGTGCAGGGCACCCTCCACCATGCCCCCAAACATGTCTCACAGCACCCTGACCCCCCAGCATCCAGGGGCACACTCCACCAGGCCCCCACTCATGTCTCCCTGCAACCCCACCCCCCAGCATCCAGGTGCACCCTCCACCAGGCCCCCACTCATGTCTCTCAGCACCCCCATCCCCCAGCAGTGCAGGGCACCCTCCACCATGCCCCCACACATGTCTCCCAGCACCCCCACCCCCCAGCAGTGCAGGGCACCCTCCACCATGCCCCCACACATGTCTCCCAGCACCCCCACCCCCCAGCACTGTAGGGCACCTGCCAGCAGGCCCCCACTCATGTCCAACTCATGTAACCCTGCACCCCCACCCCGAGCATCCAAGGGCACCCTCCACCAGGCCCCCACTCATGTCTCCAGCACCCCCACCCCCCAGCATCCAGGGGCACCCTCCACCATGCCCCCACTCATGTCTCCCAGCACCCCCACCCCCCAGCAGTGCAGGGCACCTGCCAGCAGGCCCCCACTCATGTCTCCCAGCACCCCCACCACCCAGCAGTGCAGGGCACCCTCCACCAGGCCCCCACTCATGTCTCCCACCCCCCAGCAGTGCAGGGCACCCTCCACCATGCCCCCACACATGTCTCCCAGCACCCCCACCCCCAGCATCCAGGGGCACCCTCCACCAGAAAACCACTCATGTCAAACTCATGTCTCCCAGCACCCCCACCCCCCAGCAGTGCAGGGCACCCTCCACCAAGCCCCCACACATGTCTCCCAGCACCCCCACCCCCCAGCACTGTGGGGACCCTGCCAGCAGGCCCCCACTCATGTCCAACTCATGTCCCCCCTGCACCCCCACCCCCCAGCAGTCAGGGGCACCCTCCACCAGGCCCCAATCATGTCCAACTCATGTCCCCCTGCACCCCCACCCCCCCAGCAGTGCAGGACACCCTCCACCATGCCCCCACGCATGTCCCCCAGCACCCCCACCCCCCAGCATCCAGGGGCACCCTCCACCAGGCCCCCACTCATGTCCAACTCATGTCCCCCTGCACCCCCACCCCCCAGCATCCAGGGTCACCCCCCACCAGGTCCCCACTCATGTCTCCCACCCCCCAGCAGTGCAGGGCACCCTCCACCATGCCCCTACACATGTCTCCCAGCACCCCCACCCCCCAGCATCCAGGGGCACTCTCCACCAGGCCCCCACTCATGTCAAATTCATGTCTCCCAGCACCCCCACCCACCAGCAGTGCAGGGCACCCTCCACCATGCCCCCAAACATATCTCACAGCACCCCCCAGCATCCAGGGGCACACTCCAACAGGCCCCCACTCATGTCTCCCTGCACCCCCACCCCCCAGCATCCAGGTGCACCCTCCACCAGGCCCCCACTCATGTCTCCCAGCACCCCCATCCCCCAGCAGTGCCGGGCACCCTCCACCATGCCCCCACACATTTCTCCCAGCACCCCCACCCCCCCAGCAGTGCAGGGCACCCTCCACCATGCCCCCACACATGTCTCCCAGCACCCCCACCCCCCAGCACTGTGGGGCACCTGCCAGCAGGCCCCCACTCATGTCCAACTCATGTAACCCTGCACCCCCACCCCCGAGCAGTCAGGGGCACCCTCCACCAGGCCCCACTCATGTCCAGCTCATGTCCCCCTGCACCCCCACCCCCAGCATCCGGGGGCACCCTCCACCAGGCCCCCACTCATGTCTCCAGCACCCCCAGCCCCCAGCATCCAGGGGCACCCTCCACCATGCCGCCACGCATGTCTCCCAGCACCCCCACCCCCCAGCAGTGCAGGGCACCTGCCAGCAGGCCCCCACTCATGTCTCCCAGCACCCCCACCCCCCAGCACTGTGGGGTAGCCTCCACCAGGCCCCCCTACATGTCCCCCCAACACCTCATGACGATCCATAATCATGCCCCCCATGCCCACTCAATACACTGCCTACGCCACCCCAGTCAGAACACACCACCAGGTATGACATCCACCCGACAAAGAAATCATCAGCACATGAAGCATCCCAAATGGCTAGTCTGCATATCAACACATATCCGTCAACCCACACACTGACAACATATGAATGATAGAACACACATTGTGACATGCATGAAACCAAAGAGAGAATACCACATATTGAAGTACAAAATTATAATGTATCAAACAGAAAAGCATGGCAATGAAATGGAACAGAGGAAAATGGAAATAATAAATGAAATCAAGCATGTCCAATAAATGTAAAAGATGCATGAAATACAAATGAAAGGCAATCCAAAAGCAAGTCTCCAAAGTGTCAGTGTGAGAAAATAAATCCAATGTTCCAAAATAAGAAAAAACCATTGATCCATGTGAACAAAAAAAAAAAAAATTCCAAATACATTGTCAAACTATGTACAAGGTGAACATCCAGGGTCCATGTGCCCAATCCTTTAAATGAAACCTATAAAATAAAATACTACCTAATGAAGAACTATATACAAGAAGTTGGGGCGTTGTCCAAGCGCCCCAAAACAAAACAAAACCGAAATGAAACTTAACACTAAAGAACTATTTACAAGGGCAGCGGGCTAGTCCGACGGCTCACTTCTGGATGTTCCGGGCCAGGGCATCATCGAACTCCTGCTCAATGTCCCGGAGGCAGTCCTCCTCCATGGCCCTGAGGGTCCGCAGGGCCGACGACATGTTCTCCTCCAACTCCCTGCGGATTGCCTCGAGGCACTCGGCCCGCCTCAGGGCCCTCCGCATGGAGTTCTCCGCCCTGACCATCGTGAGCCGTGCCTCTTCCGCCTGCTGCCGCTGCGCATCTATGGCGTGGCCCAACCGCTGCCACACGAAGACACTTCCCGTCCTGGGTCCTCCTGCCCTCCGGCCGATGCCTGCCCCTCCGATGTCGAAGGCCCAGAGCCATCATGGCTCCCACCTCGTTGCTGCTGCTGCTGTGCCTGTGCCCGTGCCCTGGCTCCTGCTGCCTGCACATCCTCCACCGGCCGGGGTGCAGTCGTTGATGTGGCCACCCCTGCTGGACGTCCGACTCCCGACTGTGGCAGGGATGTGTCCTCCACCAGCCTGGCCGCACCGTCAGAGGCAGCTCCACAGGGCACCCAGGTGACAAATGGGTGGAAAGATGGCACGGAGGACGACTGGCGCATAGGGTGTTCAGTTGAGGAGGGGGTCGGAACAAGCTCCAGCAAACGGAGCAATCCGGCCTGGGTGACCTGTCCCAGTAGGCCGACGCGGTCAATGAGCCATTCGAGATGACGTGCAGTCTCCTCATGAAAAGACTGCAGGTCACCTCGCATGGCCCGTTGACGCAACGCCACACCAGTCAGGACAAGCTCAACCCATACCTGGATAGCCACGTCCACAGGCAGAGGAAGGTCAGTTGTTGTAAGCTCATCCCCTGCCTGAAAACGGGTCTGGACGTAGGCATCCCTGCTGGTGAGAGATGATGCAGTGACAGGATCAGGGACAGGATTGCACACAGGCACCTCTGCGGCGGCCTGTGCTGCCTCCTGTCCCTGGTCCTGCACTGCGCCACTAGCACCAGTGGAATCCCCACCTCCAGACCCTGTCTCTGTCGCTTGCATGGCCTCCTCCTCCACCAAACACCCCACCAACCTGGATGACTCCATGCCATCTTCCCCCGTTGGGCCCTGTGGGGTCCCAGCTGCCCCTTCTGCTGCCGAGGAGTCCAACTCCGACCTCTGCCTCTTGGACCTCCCCCCGGCAGCTGCGGCCTGGGACGCGGCACCGGACTCCTCACTCCCCGACGAGATGACAACCTGGGAGGGGAGCCGGGCCTTGCGTCTCCGGCTGGCGGTGCAATCCCTGCCGATGTGCTCCACAGCACCTTCTCCGCCCTCTTCATCAGTTGACGCTGCAGACAGGGAGAAATAAAACACATGCATCAGGGCACTGTACAATGGACACATACACACATGACAGTTGTTCATGAGTGGCATTTGGAAACCTCAGACATGGCATCAATTTCGCCAACACACATGTCATTTCAACTCGCACACTTGAGCCATACACAGCCATATTGCAACAGGCAGCACCATCCATACACATACAACAGCATGAGCAGGCAAAGGTGAGCCAGACATCACATGCAACACAGGGAGTGCACTACACATGCACACACACCACCACACTTGCATGCATGTGTACGCCTCTGCCAACTGTTGCAGTGTTCAGATTGGCATCCATGTCACATCTGCCAATCAGGCTTCCACATCCCGCTGTCACATGCATCCATGTTGCATCACTGTTGCCCCCTTGTCAAATACACACACATGCACATGTACACAGTGCTGATACATGCAGCTGAAACCAACATCGAGGTGTGACATCATGAACATGCCTACTTACATACACATTCATCCAAACATGTGTGCCCACACATCTGCATTTGGCATGCAAGCCTACATACACAAGCACCATCCATGTCTCACACATGAGAGCCCTCGCATGTGTTAGCCTCACAGCCCTGTCTACCCCTTCCCCATACTTGGTCCCATAAATACACATGTGCAACCTGCACACTACTGGCACACCACCACACGCACAGCTTACAATCATGATGCATGTACACTTACCGCTCGACTCCAGACGGGTCTGCCTCTCAAGGACCTGGACGTGGAGCGCTGGGGATATGCGTTCCGGGACCCTCATCTGATCGTCCGACAAGTGGCCCTGGCACCCCTTAGCATCTGCTGCCTTCAAGAGGCGCCGGGACTTGTTGAGGGTCCTGGACCTGAAGTCCTCCCAGCGCTTCTTGACATGATCGAATAGTCGGACTGCCACCCCCTCCGCGTTGATGGCAGTCACGATGTCCGTCCAGATCCGAGTCCGTCCTTCCTTGTCGGCGCGCAAACTTCCGAAGAGGGCATCATACTGCCCCAGGACTTGCTCCACCAGGACACCAACTTCGGTGGCAGTGAAGCTGGTGGCCCTCTGCCTCTCTGGCTGGGGGTTGCCAGTGGTGTTAGATGTTGCAGTGCCCGACATGACAACCCCAGAGGCAGGAGTGGGTGGGCAACTGGGTCCTGGGGCTGGTCTGTAGAGCGATGGAATCCCAGTCAGGAGTCTTATGTTCCAGCAGGGGTGGTCACAGCAACAGCACCCCTGGCTGATGTGTAGGCAGCAAATGGAAGGGCACGTGGGCAGTAGGCAATCAGGCAGCAGCAGATGGCAGGTGGGAGCGTGCTCGGGGCTCTGGGGGGCAGTAATTCTGCCTTCTGGGCAGGAGCGAAGTCTTCCGTGTGCTTACGCGTGGCCAGCTTGATACGGAGTGATTTGGCACGTGAAAATCAAGCACGTCTGCGTGTAATTCGAGGAAAGGGCCTTAGCGCGTAAGCACGTCAGCACACGTACGCTCTCAGCTGAGATGCAGGCAACTAGGGAGGAGGTCTGGGCATCCCGTGAGTTGTTGCATGGGGACCTCTGCACGATTATCCTCCAGAACTAGACCTTCCACACCTGCATGCTTGCTGCCATGGAGGACCAGACTAGGGCTTTGCGCGGACTGCCTCCCATAGTGCCACCACCTCCTGATGCAGCTGCAGAGGGTGAGGAGAGCGACAGCAGCGAATCTCTCACAATCAGGTAGCCGTGCAGGCCATGAGCCCATGGAGGTGTTTTTTTTTCTCGCAAGATCCACACAGGTGGGTTTTGGTGTGCACCCTGTCCTCGGACCTCCTGGGTGGCCTCCCCCACCCCTCCTGGCCCATTCATGGGCATTTTTGATTTTTGTTTTTTGATTTTTGAATTTTGAATTTTGAATTTCTTATTTTTTGCACAGTGTGTTGCCTTGTGTGGCTTCCGTGGGCATACGCTGTATTGTGGCTGGGCACATGCAGGCTTGTCCTGAATTTGGGTCAGATGCTTGGGTTTGTGTGACACACACCCCTCCTGCTTCCCGTTTCCATGGGCTTGCAAAGGGTGTGCCCAAGTGACATTAACTTACACGGTGACGTTGGACTCCCATTTGATGTGTGGGCAGTCTGTAGTCAATACTGTGTATACATTCCTAGTGCGTATTGTTGTTGTATTGTACACTGCATGGTGTATTGATATGTGCCTCTGCATCCATCTCATCCTCCTAATTTGCAGGTCCATTTGTCATGTCTTCACAAGGCGGTCTACTTTGGAAATGGAGTCCATGTTGTAAGCAGTGCACCTACACTTTTGCGTGGTGCTAACACTGTACAGTTGGAAGTGTTCGAAGTGCTGGCATTGTCAGGTAGTGAGGCTACCAATTTTTTAAGTCCGTACTGTCATGTTTATGGTAGGTTGGAGGTTGTGTAGGTGATTAGTATTATTGGTAAGTATTTGGTAATGTGTGTTGTTGGTCCTGCATTACTGTGAGCATTTCATGTGTGTCCAGTTTCCATTAGGGACACTGTAGTTTGTGACACTTGGGTCATGTTGTGGGGATTAATTTGTTTGCTCTCACATAGCATGACATGCCATGGTGTGTTGTGTGGCGGTGCCGGGGAGGGGTTGGGTGACATGACACTGTTCTCATGTTGTATTTTGCAAGTGGGTATTCATTTTTGCTGCATGGAAGTGTGTCTTTTGATGACACTGCATTGGTGATGTTTGTGTAGGTAGGGATGCACACATTGTGACACTTCCAGATGAACAATCTCAGGCTGCTATGGTTCTGACAGATGAGTGTCCCTTAATTCATCATAATTGTCAGATTGAGTCATCATTGATTGTCAGATGGTATGTGCCAGGGCTGTGTGCACTCCACAGGGGTGTGATATCTATGTGAAGTAATTAGCCACCAGCTGCGTACGGGCTGCCTCACCCCGTGCCCTTTCCCCTCCCATGCGCAGCGGGCGTGCATGTGGTTGGGGATGTGGGGGCACCACCATGTCCACAGCCAGGCCCCGGCGTGTTGCAACATTGTGCAGGACACATGCTGCCACTATGATCCTGCACACTACTGGGGGAGCGTGTAACAGCTGCCCACCAGAACGGTCAAGGGAGCGAAAGCGTGACTTGAGCACTCCGAATGTGCGCTCCACTATGCCCCGTGTTGCAATATGGGCTGTGTTGTATCCTACCTCGGGAGGCATGATGGGGTTCCGAATTGGCGTCATCATGTGGGTGCTCAGAGGGTAGGCACTGTCCCCTGGGGAGGTGGTGATGGAGATCATTACTGGGGTATTGACATTACTCTGTATCTGTCATGCATGCGTGTGCTGTGGCATTTATACTCACCAAGCAGCCATGCATCGCCATGCTGCCCAGCTTCCATGTCCCGGTTTAGGGTTGACATCCTGTAAATGAAGCTGTCGTGGGTGGACCCTTGATAGTTGGCATATACTGAGGTGATGATTCCCTTGGCATCACATACTACCTGGACGTTGATGGAATGCCAGTGCTTGCGGTTTCTATAGATGTGCTCAGATGCCCTGGGGGGACGTAGATCCACATGGTTGCAATCAATGGCACCTAGCACTTTGGGGAATTGTGCCACCCTGTAGAAATCCTGGCTGACAGCCTGCCTTTCTGCAGGTGTTCTGGGCAGTTATATGTGCCTGCGGACTGATGGGCGTGCAGTGATGATGGCCAACACCTGGTGTAGGCACCGTGACTGCGTGGCCTGTGACACCCCCCCACTATGGCACTTGTCCGCTGAAATGATCCGGTAGCCAAGAAGTGCAGTACATTGAGGACCTTCTCCAGGGGGCTGAGTGCTTGGGAGCACAGGGTGGGTGATGTGTGGTCATCCTCCCACTCACTGACCAGGTTGAGTATTATGTGTGGTGGAAACCTGTACCTCCCATACACCTGGTCATCAGGCATACCAAATAGGCTGGTTCTGGGTGTGAAGATTCTGGCCGTGACTATCCTTCTCCTCCTCCTGCGGTATCCCACGGCCACTGCTGCTAGGAACGGTATATTCATCCTGGCGTCTGAGCTTGTTTGTTGTTTGCGCACTCTTTTATGCCGCACGGGATGTGCGCCTGCTTCATGCTGGCGTACGTGTTTCCGGATTGGACCTTTTTTTTGGCGTGTTGTAGGCGACCGTGTAAATCTTCCCGCCCACCCCAGGAATACATGTAACACGCTCTCCCAGGCCCAGTCGTGAGTAAATATTCCTGCCCACCCCTGGAATACACGTACCCCACTCTCACAGGCCCAGTCACGTGTGGAACTTCACATGCACACCGAAATACACGTACCCTGCAAATTCGCGTGTGGAACTTCCCGCGCACCCCGAAATACACGTACCCTGCTGGTATCGCATGTGGAAGTTCACGCGGACCCATAATACACATACCCTGATGGAATCGCGTGTGAGACTGCCCGCGCACCCCTGGAATACACGTACCCAGGCAAATCGCACGGCTGGGGGTTGGGGTTGCAGGGAGACAGAAGTGGGGGCCTGGATGGGGGTGGCCCACTGTGCTGGGGGGTGGGGGTGCAGGGGGACATGAGTTGGACATGAGTGGGGGCCTGGTGGAGGGTGCCCCACAGTGCTGGGGGGTGGGGGTGCAGGGGGACATGAGTTGGACATGAGTGGGGGCATGGTGGAGGGTGCCACACTGTGCTGGGGGGTGAGGGTGCAGGGGGACATGAGTTGGACATGAGTGGGGCCTGGTGGAGGGTGCCCCACAGTGCTGGGGGGTGGGGGTACTGGGAGACATGAGTGGGGGCCTGGTGGAGGGTGGGCCACAGTGCTGGGGGGTGGGGGTGCAGGAGGACATGAGTGGGGGCCTCGTGGAGGGTGGCCCACAGTGCTGGGGATGGGGGTGCTGGGAGACATGAGTTGGACATGAGTGGGGGCCTTGTGGAGGGTGCCCCACAGTGCTGGGGGGTGGGGGTGCCGGGGGACATGAGTGGGGGCCTGGTGGAGGGTGCCCCACAGTGCTGGGGGGTGGAGGTGCTGGGAGACATGAGTTGGACATGAGTGGGGGCCTGGTGGAGGGTGCCCCACAGTGCTGGGGGTTGGGGTGCTGGGAGACATGAGTTGGACATGAGTGGGGGCCTGGTGGAGGGTGCCCCACAGTGCTGGGGGTTGGGGTGCTGAGAGACATGAGTGGGGGCCTGGTGGAGGGTGGCCCACAGTGCTGGGGGGTGGGGGTTCAGGGGGACATGAGTTGGACATGAGTGTGGGCCTGGTGGAGGCTGCCCCACAGTGCTGGGGGGTGGGGGTGCAGGGGGACATGAGTGGGGGCCTGGTGGAGGGTGGCCCACAGTGCTGGGGGGTGGGGGTGCTGGGAGACATGAGTGGGGGCCTGGTGGAGGGTGCCCCACAGTGCTGGGGGTGGGGGTGCAGGGGGACATGAGTGGGGACCTGGTGGAGGGTGCCCCTGGATGCAGGGGGTGGGGGTGCAGGGGGACATGAGTGGGGGCCTGGTGGAGGGTGCCCCTGGTGTTAGGCGGAAACCTGTGCTGTTCCCTCTGGGACCACTGCAAAAGATTTAGGACTACAGGCGTTTGGCGGTGAACCCACTTGGTAGCAGTCTGTACCACACAGATTCACTTGGTAGCTGTGGCTGAGCAGTCAGACTTCCCTCAACAAGAGTTGAGCAGTATGTGGAGTATAGAATATAGGGCAATTCTTCACAGTAAGACAAGCAAACACGCAACGAGACTCAGTGTATAGATATTCAGGTATTTATTTATAACGGAACATGTATGAAAAACACTATGGCACTATCACGGCAAACACTTCAATGACAATTACTCTACGAAGAAGAGATGATCAATCCCTCTAACAATATTTCGACAAGTCTAGGTTCTACCAGCATCACTTATTTGCAGACAGAGGTGTATGCCTCAACCTAGATGGCACTCTAATATTAGTTAGGACGGGAGAGAAAAATAGGCAGGTTACGAAATCAACACAGTTCAATACTTCACGGGAAAAATGCAAGGCAAGAAGGCAAGAACCACAATAGATCATAAAGTTTAGGGGCCAGGCCCACTCGGAGAGAGGCAAGGCGATACGTCCCAAAAAGTCTCTAGGGGAAATGCGGTGTAGTCTTTGTAGCAAATTGTTATCGGCAGATTGAACCAGTTCAGAACAATACGTGAGAAAGCTTGGAGGCGACCCAACGGAAAGGAGAGGATTAAGACACCTCACTCGAACCGATCGAAAGGGAAGCCAGGCGGACACGGTACCTTGTTTGTGGAGAGACAGCTCCGGTGGGGGCAGTTGTTCCTGGTGGTGGATGCACGTCGGGTCTTTGCCAAGAGTAGAGATTATCTCGTCGTCGAAGAAAAGTGAAGTACGGTGCACCACCAGGGAAGAGACCAGCCGCGGAGTGCTCCGTCACAAGGCACCACCTTTTGGTCGCAGTACAGGGGTAGTGGCTATCCGGTTGCCGAGGTGCTCTGCACGGGCAATTCGACCACTGCGTCCTGAGGCGAAGAAAAAGTAAAGGGGACTGGTTGTTCCCCCCAGTCAGGGGAAGAGACTCTCCGGCAGGGAGATCTCCTCTGTCGTCGGGAAGTGGTGAGTCGGTTCCGCAGGGCTCCACCGGAGGTGTCGTCGTGCAGGTCGGCTCAGCGTTACCCTCGTCGGATTCTTAGGTCCTGTGGCGACTTCTGAAGATCCAGTCCCAAAAGCCCTGCTTTTATGCAGAAAACCCCCATTCATTCAGCCTAGCTGTCAATCAACACATGCTAAGTGGTGAGCGGGAAGGCTCACCACTTGGGCCAATCACTCCAGAGTGCGACCGGAGTTGGCAAGGCAACCCGGTCCAGGGTGCCTAAACCCCCTCCCACACCCCTGTGGTAATCCCAGACAGAATGGCACCACTTTGGAGGGTCTCTGTACAGAGCCCGCCAAAAGTGGAACAAAGGGCTCAACCTTTGGTTTAGGAGTCACAGAGACGAACACAGACGCCATTTTTAAAAACCGAGTTCTGGCAGAAAATACCATCCGATAAACTTATTTAAGATAAGTAGACCGGTGGTACATTAGAAATTAACGAGAAAAAGTATCAATCTCTAACAATGGGACGAATCCCATAGCGTTATGTTCGGGGTCGAACATAACAAGTAGTTTCCACTGCCACCAGCCAAAACTCGACGAGGGGGGACGGGACGGTGCCCCCTCGAGTAACAGATCCAGGAGTAATCGAATTACCCCTACTAGTACGTCCACAATGAGATGGTTTGTACTAGTTCTGTTAGTAAATTTAGGTCTAGTAAAGCCAATGGTGATTTTACATGCCCGGGGAGACAGTAGTCAGTCCCCGGGTATGGAGTCTATGGTGGAGGCCGGCTAGGATGCCCCAGTGTTACGGCACGTAGGGTGCGGTGTAACACACATAGAAAAACATATGAGACCCTATGGAGTAAAAGACCCCATAGCCCATAGAACACATTGCTATTCAAAGGAATTACACACATTCATGTCCAAGAGTGGGAGGAAAAGAGTCTCACTCTTGGCAGGATGGAAAAAACAAACTCCAGAAATCCAGCAAAGCTGCTGGGGGACTCACTGGGTTAGGAAATTCAGCCTAAACAGAGAATTCTCCCTAACACTCGCCCCCCCCAGACTAAGGGACAGGAGGATTTAATCCACTCCTGGATGAATCTCATACCTCTAGTCGATGACATACATCCTAGAGAGACCATCAGCATTTTGGTGGTGACATCCTGACCTGTGCTCAATGGTGAAATCAAACCCTTGCAGGCAGATCGCCCATCTCAATAGTTTTGGGTTTTCCCCTTTCATTTGCATTAACCATCTCAAGGGTTGGTGGTCAGTCTGAATGACAAAAGTAGAACCATACAAGTACAGCCTAAACTTCTTCAGAGCCCACGCGATAGCAAAGCACTCTCTTTCGATTGTTGCCCACCTTGTTTCAGGATCCTTCAGCTTGCGGCTGATGAAGCAAACGGGGTGCTCCCTACCTTTCCCATCCAGTTGACTGAGTACAGCACCTATCCCTACATTTGAAGCATCTGTCTGCACAATGAAGTGTTGGCGGTAATCAGGAGCTCTGAGTACTGGGGGCTTGGCAAAGAGCCTTTTTCAGGTTTTCAAAAGCCTGATTGCACTCCTCGTTCCATTTAACCTTTTTATGAAATTTGGGCGAGGAGATGACATTCAGTGGAGAAGCTATGGTCCCATAGTTCTCTATGAAATTCCTGTAATACCCAGTGAGGCCTAGGAAGGCTCTCACTTGGGGTTGAGTAGTAGGTGTTGTCCAATTTTGCACAGCTTCAATCTTACTGAGCAAAGGCCTTATTTCTCCACCTCCTACCTCATGTCCAAGATAGACTACCTTACTCTGTCCAATTTGGCATTTACTCGTCTTTATGGTCAGATTGGCTCGTTCAAGAGCCTGCAAAACATCTCTCAGGTGGGTTACATGTTCTTCCCAGGAATTGCTGAACACTGCGATGTCATCCAAGTATGCCATGCAGAAGTCCTCCATCTCATTCAGAACCTGGTTTACCATCCGTTGAAACGTAGCAGGTGCATTCTTCAATCCGAAAGGCATTACCTTAAACTGGTATAAGCCAACGGGGGTAGAAAATGCAGTTTTCTCCTTGGCATGGTCTGTCAGGGATATTTGCCAATAGCCTGACGTCAAGTCAAATGTGCTGAGGAACTTGGCGGCGCCAAGTTTATCCACCAACTCATCTGTTCTTGGCAAAGGGTGGGCATCAGTCTTGGTGACTGCATTAAGAGCTCTATAATCCACGCAGAATCTAAGTTCTTTAGATCCAGCCTTTGGTACTAACACAACTGGGCTAGGCCATGGACTAGTAGAGGGCTCTATTACCCCGAGATCAAGCATCTTGCTGACCTCACCTTTGATGTGGGTTCGTACGTTTTCTGACATTCTGTATCCTCTGCTTTTGACTGGCAGACAGTCACCAGTGAGTATGTCGTGCTGGCCCCAAGGGGTCAATCCTGGTGAAAGCGAGAACAGAGAGGCAAACTGATTCAAAATGGATTTGCACTCTTCTTGTTGCTCGGGTGTCAGATTGGAGGAGAGATTTACTCCTTCAATTTGTTCGTCTAAAGGTAAGCCTCTGAGGAGATCCGGAAGAGCTTCACTCTTTTCTTCTTCGTCGGATGATGCTAGAAGCAACGCTCCTACATCAGGTCTTGAGACATACGCTTTGAGGCGGTTGGTGTGGAAGATGTCGGAGCCTCCTTGGGATTGCCCAAGTCCACCAGATAGTTAACCTCTCCAAGTTTACCCACAACTCGGAAGGGTCCCATCCACTTATCTTGCAAGGCCCTCTGCCTGGTTGGGATCATAACGAGAACGAGCTGGTCTTGAGCGAACTCAACCATGTTAGCTTTTTGATCGTGCCAGTGCTTGATCAATGCTTGTCCAGCTTTCAAGTTATCGCTTGCTTCCGTCATCATGAGCGACATTCTCCTCCGGAGACCTATCACGTAGTCAGTCACTCTGACTGGCTTGGGGGAAGGAGCACTCTCCAACCCCTCCTTAATCAGGGCCAATGAACCTCTGACGGGATGACCATAGAGAAGTTCGAAGGGAGAGTAACCTACTCCCTCCTGAGGGACTTCTCTATAAGCAAAGAGAAGGCATGGCAGTAGAAGGTCCCACTTACGCTTAAGGGGTTCTTCTAAGGCACCTATCATGCTCTTCATGGTTCGGTTCAACCGTTCTACCAGCCCATTGGTTTGTGGGTGGTAAGCTGTTGAGAACTTGTAAGAAACTCCACAGGTTTTCCACATGGCTTTCATGTAGTGGAAGGAACATTGTGAAATACATATTGACTACCCCTCTCTTTTAGTCTTGTATGTATCCCAGGTCAGGATTCAGGGCAACCTGTGTATTACATTGACCAGGTAATCGTTTAGTTGAGAAAAATTGTGCAACAACTGCAATTTATTACAAAATATCTATCTTTTATAGTCATATAAATATCTTAAAAAACATTTCAGACATGATTATCAATCATACCATTCATTCGTCATACATATATTCTAACAGGGGAGTTCTAAAACTGAGGCAAAAACTTGTGCATAACAGTTCTTCAATGTATGCAATTTAGACATTGGAAAAAGACATTAGATTTTCCTTAGGCAGTCGACATATGTTTCGGCCCATTATAGTATACCACTTATGTCAACAGTGGTCACAACAATAAGTATCGGGCCATCTTCAGGACAATTATTGCTTAATGGTAGATCAATCTTCTTACCCATTAGCACACAAACACATACATGTGCGTCTTCTGTTTGTGTGTCTTTGAATGCCGTCTTACTTTGGCTATGGCTGACTCGATGTCTTACATGCTGTTGCTAAGTAAGGCTCTCAGAGGTAGTGTAAAGTGGACTTCTCTGATGTTCATACAGGTTAGCTGCTGCTATTTGTATATTGGGAACTGGTCTTGCTTTTGCTGCGTGTGGCCAAGTTTCCTTTTTTACAGGTTATTTGGACATATGTTCCAATAGTTGGTTTATTGCCTTTTTCAGCTCCGTCCGTGCCTGTCTCCGCGAGAAGACGAGAACCATGTAGTGGGACATAAAGTTTGAACCCCTGTCAGAGATTACTTCCTTAGAAAACCCGACCCTAGTAAAAATACCAAGGAGGGCCTTAGCCACAGCCGGAGCTGTAACAGTCCTCATAGGAATTGCCTCAGGATACCTAGTAGCATGGTCTACTACAACAAGTATAAACCTGTTGCCTGAGGAGGTTGGAGGATCAAGGGGACCAACAATGTCAATCCCTACTCTCTCAAACGGGACTCCCACAACTGGGAGAGGCACTAAAGGTGCCACATTCTTGGAGCCAACCTTACCAGAGGCCTGGTTGGTGTGGCAGCTCCTGCAGTGTTTTTCTACTTCGGCCCCCATCTTTGGCCAATAGAAGTAGAGAGAGAGTCTTTCCTTAGTCTTCTTGAAACTCAAGTGACCAGCCAAAGGAATCTCGTGGGCTAACTGCAAGAACTGTGGTCTGTTCTCTTGGGGTACTACAAGTCGTTTGTAGTCTCCAGGTGCAGACTCGGTTGGTTCGCTGTAGAAGAGGCCATCTTCCCAGTGCAACCTGTATTTCCCAAGCTCTTGCCCTTCAGCCTGAGCTTCTGCCTGGTGGCGAAGACCTTCCAGAGTTGGACATTCTCTCTGTCCCTTACTGAAGTCTGCCCTGCTGGGTCCACCTTCTGCCAGTAAAGACTGCAGCTCAGGATGGTCGACAGGATCCAGATCTCCAATGAGTTCCTGGCCTTCCATTAGCTCTTCCTCAGAGTCTAATTCTACCACACAGGGTTGTACCTCCCTCTCAGCCTCAGCTGAGCTAAGCTAAGCTAAGAAATCTAGTCTATAAACTGTACTATGCTAAAAGTCCTGCTTTAGCCCTAGCCAATTTAAATAAGAATCTTCTACATGGTACAGCCAAAGACCTACTCGAAGATATAGAGCATATCCAGAGAAAGTATTTTGGAAGTGAAAGCCACTTACAAAATGCAATAGCTTTACAACAGGCTAGCAACAATTGAACAGATGGCAACCTATTACTAGACACATACAAAAAAGAAATAATACAATTTAAAAGTACATCCGCTGAAGTACCAAAACGTGTGTGTGTGTTGCCGCAGAACTTTTTATAAAATGAAGAATCCAAATGGTTTGAATTAGCTCACTACCTTATAGCAGAAAACAAATACGAAATAATTGACCCCTTAATAATTTGAAGTTACTGCATTAGAAAACTTGACAACAACCAAACTCCTTCACGTGCTATCACAAATAACTCAATTTATATGAGAGCATCATAATTCAAACAGTTCACCCATTTGAAGCAATAATACGCCTTCAACTAAAAACAGCAAAATTACCTCCCTCTGAATTAGTGAAAGGCATTCGTGGCAAAGTAGTTTATTTACCATTAGATATAAAAGAAAATGTGGACACTCTGGGAGTGCAACGTCCAATAGAGCAATCTTTAATTGTCTTAGTAAATGGCGTACCTACAAAAGACAAAACCATTTGGCAACAACTCGTAGACTTACATAAGGTCAGACAAGCCTTGCAAGATCAAAAGACAATAAAGAATACTACAAAGAAAAGAATATTGAAGAAAACGTAAGGGAAACAACTGAAATAATTCTAGATCCTGCTACAGTATCCAATATTTTAGACCATTATACAATTCATCCATTACACTCTAGTGACACCATAAAGAAACATACCAAATGCGACAAACCAAAGGATCACCAATCAGCATATGGGAAAAAAGTATAGAAGCATGTGTTTTTCCTCTACTCTTTCCTACTGGGAAAGGAGGATGGTACGATGATAGACCCATTCAGATAACAGCATCAGAATACCGCTCATTACTAATGTATTCTGAAGATCCCATATTTAGACAAAATGTGGAATATATATTCCACCCACTCTTTGAAAGTGAACTAGCAACTCTATGTTACGGAGTTGCACACACATTGAAATCAGGGACCCACTTTCAAAATATGTCACAATATGTCAGCTATGCAATTACTACAAAAAGTGCAAGAAAAAGATGAGGTTTTACAATCAAGCATTACAAATCTGTTAGCAAACATGCGTGGTACTAAAGAGTACTGGTTTCGACGTCACGGAGATGCACGTTGTATGATTAGAAACCTTGGCCCAACCACTTGGTTTGTTACTTTAAGTTGTGCAGAATATGCATGGGAAGATTTACATGATTTCCTACGCATATCAAACAAAAACAAAACAAACATAGACATACTAACACCTGGAGAACTTTTCTCTCTAGATCCTGTTAATGTTTCAAGATATTTCCATCATCACTTCATTGCTATGCTACACTTTATTGTAATAAAACTGTTCCTCCCCTCGGAGAAGTGCAACACTTCTTTTGGAGAAAAGAATACCAAGCCAGAGGAGCACCACAGATCCACATGCTTTTATGGTTTATATATGCTCCTAAATTTGGACAAGACAGTGATGCCACTGTTTTACTGTTTATCGAAAAATGTGTCACTTGTGAAATTCCATCAGAAGCAACAAATAGTGAACTTCATGCACAAATTGTACAATTTCAAAGAAACAAATGTGGGAAATATTGTCGTCGCAAGTACAAAAACAAAGGGAAATACTACACCAAATGTTGCTTTGGTTTCCCTAGACCAGTTACAGAAACAGGTGAAGTGAACAACTTCATGTCTTCAGTTAGACATAGGGCCTCATTACACGGATGGTGGTAAGGATTTACCGGTACTGGTAAAATACCGGTACCGGTAAATCCTTACGGCATTACTACGAGGTCCCTTTGCGGGTTGGGGGATTTAACGCCTGCTTTTTGCAGGCGTTAAAAACCAACCCGCAAAGGGACCCAGGGAGCTAATTACGGTACCGCAATTTGCGGTAACGTAATTAGCGCCTTTCCCATTCCCATTCCCATTATGCCCTATGGGGCAAAAATGGGAATGGGGAAGGGCAATGGTGGAAGGGGGAATTACCGCCCCGCCAACCTTGGAATGGGGCGGTAATTCCCCTTTCCGCCAAGGCGGTGCCGGTATTTTACCGGCATGAACCATGGCGCTAATAGCGCCATGGTTCTCTGCCATCCGTGTAATGAGGCCCATAGTGTTAAAGGCAAATCACCTAAGAACACATATTACATAAAAAGAACAGAAGAAGCAAAATATATCAATGATTACAATGCAATCATTGCCCTCTTATGGAATGCAAACATAGATGTGCAGTACATTGCAGACAATTCCACTGCAGTTGCACGATATGCTACAGCCTACTTAACCAAAGCAGAAAAAACAGAGCTTCAAGACCTCTGGAATGACCTATCATCGGACAAAACACTGTCTCAGAAATTCTACAGTTTAGGCATAAAAATGCTCTCTCATAGAGAATGTGACTGCTATGAAGCTGCAGGTCGTTTAACCGGTACTGCTTTGTATGGAAAATCTGAAATTGTAGTATGGCTAAGTCTTGGTCCTGCTAAATCTAGAAAAAGAGTTCTCAAATCATACGACGACATAGAAACAATAGCCAAAAACGATCCCAACAGCCAAGACATTTTGAAAAACAATTTACTGGACACATACTACCCAAACAGGAGTACCACTTTGGAAATCATGTGTCTATACCACATAGCCCAAAACTTCACACACAAAAATAATATAAAACCTGATGAAAAAAATGTAGATACAGAAGAAATACTAGATATCTATGACTCCTATGAAGGCGCTTTCAAAACAAATTAAAGCACTATAACCGATATAAACTTTACACAGTACAAAACAATGTTGCACAATGAACAGCAACACAAAGAACAACTCCAGGCCCAACTAGATAAGGGCGCTCCCGACAGTAGTCAAACTTCTGTAACAGGAAGCCAAAAACCACTGGGAGAGCCACTAATAGCAAATGAGGCAGAATTAGCTATGACAGAAGTAGAAAACACCATATGTATCACTATGAAGAAGATACAGAAGACTTAACTGTACTACAAACAAAACTGAACAAAGAGAAGTGCACCATTTTTCAAGAAGTACCAAAAGAAATTGCACATGGTGTACAACATGAAAATAAAGAATTACTTATTTATTTATTTGTTTATTTGCATTGCGCCAACAGCCCGCTTGCATCAGGGCGCATACATGGAGACAAAGACAAACGAATAGTGGCACAGAGTGAAACAGGACAGTTCACAGTACAGGTGGAGATAAGACATTTTCAAGGCAGAGAATCTTGCAATGTAGTTTACTTGAAAAGCAAAGTTTTAAGCTTTTTACGAAAAGGTGAAGTGATTGGTCTCCAACCTAAGACAGTTCGTCAGTTTGTTCCAGTTCACTGCTGCACGGTTGAGGAAAGCTCTACCCATGCTGATTTCTTTTTTATGTTTCGGGATTGTTATAAAACACTTGGCTTCTGATCTTAGAGTGCTGGGAGGGTTGTAGAAAGTGAGTTTAGACTTCAGACAGGCTGGTGCTTTTCCGAAAAGAGACTTGTGTGTTAGGCATAAAGACTTAAATTGCACATGGTCCTCCATTTTCAGCCAAATGAGGTCCCGTCTGACTTCACTGATGTGTTCCCTTCTTGCTTTTTGTTTAATCATTCTGATCGCATTGTTTTGGACCAGTTGAAATTTGTGCATACTTTGCTTACTTGCTCCTGCAAGAAGTGCATTTCCATAATCCAGACGCAACAAGATGGTAGCTCTGGCTATTGTAGCATAGTTGTTTTCACTAAGTAGGAGTCTAATATCTTTAAGTAGTCTGATGTGATAGTTACAATTTTTGCTAACATACATGGCTTGAGCATCTGCATTAAGGGGTGCTTCCAGAGTCATGCCAAGTGTTTTAACTTTACCCTCCACTGTGATATGTGATTCTTTGATTTGAAAAGCCTGATAGTCAGAGGCAAGTTTGGCTCGTGCCTGGGTGGATCCAAAGATCATTAGCTCGGTCTTATTGCTGTTAAGGCACATCCAATTCTTATCCATTCACTCTTCAATAGTCTTATGAAGTGTGTTTAATGTCATACTATCCTTCGCGTCGTCTCCACTCAGTTCCAGGACCAGCTGAGTGTCGTCAGCATATTTGGTAAAGAACACCTGAAGGTGTTTTAATAGCTCACATAGGAAACAAATGTACAAGTTGAAGAGCAGTGGGGACAGACTGGCTCCCTCTGGTCCCCACAGAAGATGTTGGATTCAGAAGAGAATTTGTCTCCCCAATGTACTCGGGATATTCTGTTCTCGAGGAAGGAAGATAACCAGCTTATTGCTTCCTTGGAGCAGTTCACGACTTTCTCAAGTGCTTGTTGTAGAGGCTGGTGGTCTAACAGGTCAAATGCGGCACTGAGATCCAAAAGGACCAGTAGGCCAGCTTTTCCCGTGTCCATAATTTCCAGCATTTTGGTTTGTAGGTCCAGCATTGCTGTCTCGGTGCTATGTACAGCTCTAAAACCAGATTGTTGTGGGTGTAGAATCTCGTGACTTTCTACATATTCCTGAAGTTGTGCAGTTGCAGTTTTATCCATAACTTTAAGAGTAAAGTTAAAGTTTGTGATGGGTCTTAGATTGTTCGGGTCACGTGGGTCTAAATTAGTTTTTTTTACTAGAGGTGTAATAGTGATTTGTTTTGTTATTCGGTACTGTTTGGTCACGGAAAGAACTGTTTACAATTTTAGTAAATAGTGGAGCAAAGATGTCTGGATGTTCGAGAATGATCTTGGGAGGGAGTTTATTTTCGGCGCAAGAGGATGGTTTCATAGACGCCAGAGTTTTCATCCTAACATCAATAGAGATGGGTTGAAATTGAAACTTCTCCTTTCTCTCAGTGGTCGTCAGTCTTACAGGGCAGCTAGATTGGAGGTTCTTAGCTTGAGCTGATGCAATGTGTTCTCTAGCTTTTGTGAAGCTACTATACTATACTACTATACATCAGTGGTGAAGCTGGTTCAGGAAAAACATTCTTAATAAAAATCATCAGCAAGTTCCTTCAACAATTGATAAACAACAAACTGTTAGCTGTTGTACCTGCCCTCACAGGTTTAGCTGGCTACAACATAGGCGGTGTCATTTCACACTGATTACTACTCCTTCCAGTAGAACACCAAAACAAATTAGAATATTACAAACTTTCTACAGAAGCTGCAATGGAACTACTCAGAGTGTTAAAACAAATGAAAATGCTACTAATAGATGAAGTGAGCATGGTCTCCAACCTAATGTTGGCTTGTTTCACCTCAGATTACAAGAAGTACTTAAAACAAACTACAAAGAGCTCTTTGGAGGAAAACACATGATTGTTTTCGGAGATCTTCTTCAATTGACACCAGTGAAAGGTGAACCTGTTATTAAAACATTAGGACACAAACTCTGCCGTAAAACTGTTGGCAGCATAGGAAATGTCAACCTTTGGCAACATTTCCAATACAGAGAATTAACAGAAAACATGCGCCAGTCTGCAGACCTCACTTACACCAACATTGTAAGAAGTATTAGAGTTGGTGTATTATCTCAAGAAGCAAAAGCAATATTAAAAACCAGGCACATCCATGCACTTTATGGCCATAACGCATGTGTTACTGATGTCATGGAACAATTAGCACACAAAATTGTCAATTGTATGTCCTTGATGCCAACTCTTGCAAGCTGTTCCAAATTCAATGAATCAATGTTGGAAAAAGAAATGCAACCAATAATTGAAATTTGCTCCACAGACAAACTGGACGTACATGGTATGACACTACCCATGTATGAACAAGCCACAACAAGACTAAATACCTTAGAAAATTCTATCTCCAACACAGTTGGTTTGGAGAAAATATTCAAATTATCTTTAAACTGTAGAGTAATGCTTAAACGTAACCTTGACATGGAGCAAGGACTAGTTAATGGAGCACTGGGTACAGTTGTTGACTTTCAAACATACCCACGTGACAACAACATTCAGTTTGTCAATATTCTCTTTGACAAACTTTCAGAAGTAAAAAGGATAGGGCACTCAACAGCTCGATTCCTTCTTTTCAAAAACATGTATGTACACAGAGAACAATTTTCTCTAACTCTAGCATACTCAGTCACCATTCACAAATCACAATGTCTTACCCTAGATAAAGCATTGATAGATATTGGGAACACAGTCTTTAAAGAAGGCATGAGCTACGTAGCAGTATCACGCTTATGTACACTTGACGGTCTATTTCTAATCAACTTTGATACAAGTAAATTAAATGCTGATGTTCCTTGCATTTTATAATACAATAGACTACGTTCACTATACAAACCCCAACTAAAAACCTATCCTGTTCCACAAAAAGCAAAACGTTGTAAAAGAAAACTACTTCAAACAGAAATAATAGAAGCTAATACTTCATCAATTACTACAACCAAAGAAGAATCTATTACTCAAAGTAACTCAGATAGTTCTTCAAAGAAGCAACACACACTCCGAAGAAATGACTTGGACACAGAACTATCTGGTCCATTCAAATTTTCAAATATAACTGGTGTAAATTGCCACGCAAATGTCGCAATAAATATTCTATTTCAATCGCCACCAATTGTTGACAACATTTACTTACACAGTACAGACCAATTGTTTTTGCAAATGTTAGTCCTTCATAGAAATGCAAGCAACAATCCTAACAACACATATAGTGTTCATGGAATAAGACAAGAATTGGACTACTGTGCTGGAACGGTGAAATTCACTATAAACTCACAAGAAGATCCACAAGAATTTCTAATGTACTTACTACAAGTACTGGAAAACAAAAACATAACTATAAGTGAAATCTTCCAGATTTCACACATGTGGAAACATACATGCACTCTGTGCAACAATATGCAACACGAACAATCACTAATTAACGTTTTGTTTATGTATCCATATCTAACTGTGAATCTGTTCCATTTCAGCAACTTGTACAAAATGCAAACCATGTCAGATTATGTACTACCTGCAATTCAGATAATTGCTCCACCTTACAAATACAAACACATAGTAAATACGTAATACTAATGCTTCTACGTTACAATGCAAATGGTACCAAAAACAACTGCAAGCTGACTGGATTCACACATGGTCAAGTATTACTTGATAAGAAAACCTTCACAACCATAGGTATAATCTACCATGCAGGAACCACAACCAATGCAGGTCACTACACTGCATATATTAAAAAAAAGAATTGTGGATGGTTCGAATGTAATGATAGTACCATTACTTTAAAGCAAAGATTACCAGCAAATCTTATAAACGCTTATTTAATATTCTTAAAACCAAAATTTTATAACTAATCTGTGAATAAACATTGATAAAACTTCAATTAGAAAACTATACACAGTTAGACTATGCCAACAGGTATCTAACTGCCCCAAGATTCTGCAACAACCGAACAGATAAATCAATACCACTAAATTATAAGATGAAATAAACAGTTAGAATATGCCAACAGGTATCTAATTGCCCCAAGATTTTGCAACAACCAAACAGATAAATCAATACCACTGATTAATAACAAGAAATAAACAGTTCGAATACATCAACATGTATCTAAATGCCCCAAGAATCTGCAACAACCCAACAGATAGATTAGCATCTTGAGAATATAAGAGAATATAAATAAAAAAATATAACCAGTTATAATTCAACAACAGGTATCTAACAATCTGCAACAAGCCAACAAATAGAATATTAGCCAGAAACAACAAGTAAACAGCATGGATTTATTTTCCCACAGGCCCAATGATTTAAACAACAAACACAGAAACTGAGCAAATTGCACAGTACACTGGTTTGTAAACTACTAAATATGAGGGTCGAAATGAATCAGAAATGTCTATTATTCAATGTTATAAGTCTTTATAAACTACCTACACTAACATGATATTTCCTTTAATCACAGAAATTGACAAAGAATATATCTGCTCCAGTTACCAAACCAAACAGTAAGTATATTATAAAAAGTACTTCAAAAAAAGGCAGCAGGCGCTCCTCTCCAGCAAGAACATGGCATGATAACCTGTTCTGAGATGAGAGTTTGCAGCACACGCTTTTTGCTCACTGTACCTTTCACAGATGGGAAATTTCCATTTGCATATCAGTCTTTGTCCCGCCCACATGGGCAGTCCAGAACTGAAATGCAATGGCAATTCCTCTCTGAACAAGAGTACCAACAGCAACCCCATACACGTGTTTCAGCCTTGTTGGGCCTCATCAGTGAGGTAAAGCTGCGCCTCTCTGAGCACAGTGAGCAGGGAGTCCAGGTCTGGTTGCCCCCAGGTAATTTAGGGTGACCAACCCCAAGTTCCTTGCAAATATTTCAAAACAAGGTAGCTGGCGCGTTTGCTGCAAACTCTCATCTTAGAACAGGTTATCATGCCATGTTCTTTCTGGAGAGGAGCGCCTGCTACCTTTTTTGTAATATTTGCAAGGAACTTGGGGTTGGTGTAATGGGTATACAATTACAGTACATTGATTAGAAAGATACAAGTAATTTTTTAAGAAACCAGTGGTTCCTGGCATTTCTAATGCCAATTTACTGCACTCTCTCTCTCTCTCTCTCTCTCTCACTCTCTCTCTCTCTCTCTCTCTTTCTCTCTATCTCTCTCTCTCTCTTTCTCTAGCTCTCTCTCTCTCTCTCTCTCTCTCTGTCTCTCTGTTCGTTCTTGCACCCTCTCTCTCTGTCTCCCTCTCTGTCTTACTCTAGTTCCATGAATCTCATAGTGGGGGAGAGGCACATTTTTACGTACTTCTTTGCTAGAACCACCTCAGCATTTGCTGATGTCCACAGAACTGATCAAAAACACACATTGGAGCTCATCACGAGTCTGGCGGTAACCGTTCCTGAAATTCCAGCAGGTTACCGCCGGACTCGTATTACCATTCCGCCTCCATGATTCCCGGAATTACCGGGGCATTAAGACCCCAATGACCCGGGAATTCTGGAGGCGGAATTTGGTAAATCCCCATTCCTATTCAGTCCCATAGGACTCAATGGGAATGGGGAAGTGGAAACACTGGCACCATCTCGTCATGGTGCCGGTGTTTCCACGTCCGCCTGCAGGCGGGTGGTGTTAAACCCGGCAGGACAGACCTTGCGGGAATGACACCTCCGCCTGCAGGACTCGAGATCACCCGGTATGGCAACAACAGTGGCGGCGGGTTTATCGCCACCGTTATTTCCATACCGGGTGACTCATAATAAGGCCCATTGGGCCTCATTACGAGAACGGAGGTAGCCATGGAGCTATTAGCTCCATGCTGCCACCGTTCCGGGCTCCATTACCGGGTTCCTGCACTGGAGACTTACCGGGTTACTCCGAGATAGGAGGACCCGGGAAGTCCTCCATGCAGGAACCCTTCCCCATTCCCATGTGAGCCCCCATAGGCTCAATGGGAATGGGGAGCGTGGTAATAATGGGCAGATTACACCTGGCCCGTTATTGCCTCCCTCTTCCCCTCCTGGGACCCGGAAAGCATGCCTGGTTTTACCAGACGTGCAATCCGGGTCCCGCGATGGGAAGCTTGTAATCGGCGCTCCCGGAATGAAGGGGTCCGGTGCTGTACCGGCCTCCTTCTATCCGGGAGCGCCAGGGTCATAATGAGGCCCATTGTCTTAAACGGGTGCTGCATTTTTATGGTCAAATGTAGAATGGTAGGAGCAGCACAGAGACTTGCCCCAATGTGGGGACTGGGACCAGACTGCTAATTGGAGACATTCTTTATCATTGCATGTGTCTTGCAGAATTGTCACCGTCACACTGATAGTGCTGGGGTTCCACTAGTCATGCTAAGGGACCAGAGTTCCAAGCTGCAGGGTCTACCGCTGTATTTGGTTTCCCTTTGTTTTTTAGACCTTGGAAGCTTTAAAAAAGCACTTTATTACTTTGTACTAACATTGTAAACTTTTTTTTTTTACAATTTTACAAAATTAGTTTCTAGTTATCCCTTGTAGTATATATATTGTACTCATTATATAAATATTAGGCTTGTCTTACTGAGCAAAGGATATTATCAAAATCTAGAAAAATAATGTACATTATTTTCTGAGTGTAAGTTATCATTCCGATATGCAGAGTCTGACGCTCACAGTGTACTCTGAGGGAAAGAGAAAGGCAAGAAATAGCACCAATTTGGTCTGCTGTGCATAAAATCACAGAACATAAGAATGACAACAAAGCATTAGTACATATATATGTGATAAATTGTGTACTAGAATCCTTAAGTGCTCCTTTATTTCATCATAACACTCTAACATTGACCTGTTTGCAACCATGGTTAATATGTGCTCATTTGGATAGCTGTAGGGTTGTTACTCCAATTGTTCTGCTTCTTGTTTCTGGAGCTGTTTCCTCTCCCACAAAACAAGACATTCCTGGAACTTTAGGAGGGGGAAGCTGTGTGGTTGTGCTCACAAAACACATACATTGCTTAAAAGTTTTAAACATAGGATATTTGTAGAAGTAGTACTAGTTTGTCATTTATAAAGAACCTTTATCCCATTAGTATGCCTCAATGTGCTTGTGGAGGGAACGCCCTCGGGGAACCGATGTCCAAGCTATGGGAGAATTGTCTTAGAGGCTAGAATGCATGTGTGCATTTGGCCAGAGAGGAAATTGGGTGGGATGGCCGAGCCCCAGAAAGCTACTCATGAGGGTCAGGCATGTGGATGTGCGCTGAGAGGTAGTCAGGAGACTGCGCGAGTGCAGAAGACTTGTTATGTGTCTAGCTAGTCCGAATTATTGTCATAGGACTTAGCTGCATTCTGATGGCAGAGATGTTGTGAGATGTTTGGTCTGGTGTTTGGAGGCAAATGCATGAGGGTGGGTGGCTATGCTTGCGGCTAGTGTCACCAAAGTGGTGCATACCAACATATCTTGGGCATCAATTGGAACTTTGCTTAGTAGTGCCTATGGAATCAGTTGATCCAGTCTGCATAGAAATTACACTTTACCTTGTGCTCGAGGACGTATGGGGCAGGCACAAACAGTTTCATGGCATAGGTGTCATGTTGGTAAGCATGAAGTTGAAAGTTTGTCAGGGTGCTGGAGTTTTGAGTGCCTTCCTGAAGGAGTGGTCCTCTTCACGGTGGATACTGAGAGTAAGAGAGTTCCAGAGAGTGGGGATCATAAGGAAGAGGGCAGAGCCAGATCTATGGTTTCTGATTAGTTTGTCGCGTGTAAGTTTTGTTGGAGAATATCATGGCCTTTCATGTGGAGGGCACAGTGGGTGATGCACATGGCCTTGAAACTCGTCAGTCAGAAAATAGCAAGAGGAGCACCCGAATGGCAGGAGTGATGTGTTCTCTGGATGAGAGGGCAAGGAGGACCCTCATTGCATAGTTTTGTATCCATTGGAGCTTTCTGAGCTGGTAGGCAGGGGCAACCAGATGGGGGGAATTGGTGTAGTCCAAGTGGGGGAGAATGATAGCCAAGATTGCTGAGTCTCTGTAATTATTGGAGAGATAAGGGACAATTGATTTGTGGATGCAGAGGTTAAAATGACTTGATGTGGAATTACAGTTGATGTGGTGAGAGAGTGCTAGATCTGAATCAAAAGTGCATCCCAAGTTCTTTACTGAGATGGATACTACGGACGTGGGTCTTAAGGAGGGTGGCCAGGGGGTAGGTTGGATGAAGAGTGAAGTTTTGCTACAGATCACGATTTTAGTTTTACCAGGATTAAGGAGGAGGTGGTTATCCTTCATTCAATATTCAATATCTGAGAGGCAGGTGGCTAGGTCAGGATGTCATGACAAATGTATGTTTTCAAAAAGGTTTCCTACACGTGAGCTGCTCACATTAACAGAAAAAGCTGGAAAATGATCAAGAAACCAGAGTTTGTTGGTGGCAGGGTGACAGGAAGAGCTCAGTTTCCTGGATTTAGACCCTTTAACAGGCATAAGGTGGCAACATCTGCATGGGAAGCGGCACTTAAATATTATGACAGCACTGGGGAATATTGCCTGTACTTAGCGTGTAGTGATTATATCTGGTGGGTGAGGCTTTAACAGTCATAAAATGGTAGGAATGGACTTATGCAAAACTAGTATATGAGGGCAGTGTGTCTGGAATGTGTAAGTTATTCCAGGTTTAACGCTTTCATAGCATGACCCCACCAATTACATATCTAGGGAGAACTTAATGTGATGAATCACAGGTATTCGTCCCATCTCCCCAAGGGGATGTCCCCCATGAGGCTAGGGTGGTGAGCCTACTCTGCAAGTCCCTCCCTAGGGTTGAGACAAGTGGAACCTCACTGGGAGAGACACCCCTTTGGGGACAAGGACTCCCATTCCTGTGACAAACACCCTAGGCCATTTACCATAGCCACATGCATGGGACTACCTTTTGGAACAAATAAAGTGCCATATTTACCGGTGACTGAAGGAAATGCAAAAAGAAATCCATTTATTAAAAAAAAAGGAAGATGTCTCTTTAACAAGAGATGTACATTTAACTGGGATGAGTAGAGAAGGAGGAGAGACTGGTGCCCATGGGAAGCCCCCTGACATCATTACGCCTTATGGAGGTGACGCGAACTCAAGTCGCAGAGCCCATGACTTTCAAGGAGGCAGAAAAAGGCAATATGAGACGCTGGAGGCCTGGCGTGTGCAGATGCCAGAAAGGCATTGTGAGGAAGGAAAGAGGAACAAGCTATTAGGTGGTGGTGTGACCACAAGTACAGCGTGGTGGGCAGGATGCTTAAAGAACGATGGCAAGATTACCGGTACGGGAAGCGCAGAAAGCTTTTTGACCGGCAGCACGAGTGCAGAGTAGTAACCCAACAAGGAACCGGGAACGGGAACCCGACATGCAAGAGGAATGAGAAAGCACACCCAAATGATAACCGAGCCCCGCCAGCCTCCCCGGCAAAGAAAGAGGTACTGGTGGAGCGAGGAGAAGCAGGAGGCTGCAGGGACATCGTTAACAAGGAAGAGGGTTATTTTTTGAAGAGAGGAACTCCCTCCAGTCCTAAGAATGAGATACCAAGAGAGAAAACAGTTAAGAGAAGAAGTGAGAAGCCTGTAATACAGTGGTTTAAGCAACAGAGGGATTTAAGATCACAATCTGCACGCTTAGGTGGTCACTGCCTCCACATCATCTTCCGAGACCACAAGGAGGCGGAATCACTTCCCTGAGCAGCATGCACATCAGGTAACGTTCGATGGAGCGGCATCTGCCTCAACTTCACCTTTATTACGTTATTTATTTCTGCACACAAGTGGAGCTCCAATTACTTGTAAAGTGAATCTGAAAGTGAACCTGCCTATTTCAACATGTTTCTTGGGCTCTGCCATACGATTCGCTGTGGCGAGCATTCTCAGTGTTCTGCTTGCCCTGGAGAGCCATTTCTTCACCCCGAGGCCACACTGTTCCATCATGGTGGCAACCACCATTTGCTCTGCAGCTTCTCGACTGTCTACCCTACTGCTGTTCCAGTTGGCCTAACCTTTCGGCAAATAGCCAATCAGGCTGCCGGGAAGGCGTGAGCCGGTCTCCGACGAAGGTCCTGACTTAGGCCCCCTGTCTGTCCCTGTCTGGCCCTAGGAGGGCATGGAGGTCCTTTTCTGTACTCAGCCCCACCTCAAAGATTGTTCCTACTCTCAGACGTCATGACCTGCTCTCCAGTGACATTGGGCCTATAGATCATCATGCTTCATGCACACCTACTAGTGAGTGAGGGCTGAACTGTCCCTTTGCCTCTTCCACAACCTGAACTTTGTCATGCGCCTTCTCCTCTACCTTCCTACACCTAATCCTACCACTTCTCTCCTGCATCTGCTGTGTACCATTTTTGTTTGCTTGCATGTAAGGCATATGTTTGAAAATCTAATTTAGCTTTGCCTTTTCATCTGTGCACCTTTTTTGCTTGCATTTAAGGCCTATGTTTGAAAATAGAATTTAGCTGTGCCCTTGATCTGTGCACCTAGTTTTTGCTTGCATTTAAGGTCTATGCCTGAAATTCGAATTTAGCTGTGCCCTTTCATCTTTGCACCCCTTTTGCCTACATTTAAGGACTATGTTTGACAACTGAATGTAGCTGTGCCCTTTCATCTGTGTACCTTTTTTGCTTTCATTTAAAGCCTATGTTAGAAAATTGAATTTTTTGCCCTGTTGATTTTCTTTTGGTTTGCTTTTTCACCTTTTGTGTCTACTGGGCCACCTGATGAATTTAGCTAAAAATGTGCAGTGCAGCCACTATTCCTCATTCCTATACTATCCTCTTTCACCCCTATGGCTCTCACCATCTAACCCATCTTCTATAACTACATCACTATCACCTACACCCTTCTCTCTATGTCAGGAAGGAAAAAGAATAAAAAAGACATCTTGAGTGCGAACCCTGGACTTCCCATCACAGCCACCTAGCCAGCACTTCTTTGAGAGAGGTTTTCACTGACATTCTCTTCTCTATCCCCTTTCCAGACCTATTGGCACCTCATCTCACATCTACTCTCACTCCTTCCTCATCCTCTCCCATTAACAGTGGTTCCAAGTGGGAAGTCCTCTTGCCCGGCTTCTCATCTCCATATTGCTTCGTTAATGTCTACCATACAGGCACTATATTGGTTTAGGGTCCTCAACCCAACTTCCTTCTCTTTGATGGATCCTGCCAACTCTCATTAACTTCCTACATCACCCTGCCTCTCCCCCTCCACTCTCTCTACCCTTCCTACCAGTGTTCCAAGCCCTTATACCCCCCTTTGAAAACCTTCAAAAGCAAAGACCTCCTTCACCTGATGACTCTTACCACATGCTCAGCCAACAAACACTCTGCTGACATCTGCCTCCTCCTTGAAGACATTAACCTCGCCATTCTTGCTCTTGCAGAGACTTGGTTCAATGCCAGCTCAGTGACTGATTTTCACTCCCTCCTCCCTGATGGCTAAAAATCATTTCCAAGCCTCAACCTCACTGTGCCCTAATCTTCCCTGAATGGGTTCCTTCTTCCATCTCACCCGCCCAGCACTATTCTTCCTTTGTGAGTCTGGCGTGTAAATTGGGCATCTTGCCCTCCTCCACTTTGGCCATTGTCACCATTAAGCAGCCTCCAGGCACTACCACCCTATTCCTCTCTGAATGGGCGGATTTCTGTAATTTCGTACTTTCATCCACCTCCGATCTCCTCTTCTTGGGGGATTTCAACATCCAGTTGGACTCCCCTGTCACTGTATATAATCTTTTCATTGACCTCTGCTCATCTCTATCCCTCTCTATTCTCCCATCTGGTCCGACCCACTCGGCTGGACACAGTCTTGATGCCCTCATTCACTCTCACCTCTCTCTCTCTTCCCCACTTGTCACCCCTCTCTCTTGGACAGACCATTCTCTCCTCTGCTCACATTTGGGCCTCTTTGGCCCTCTGACCGCAACCCCAAAAGCCCTGCCAACCTCTTACACTAAGATCCACCCAATGAAACGGCTGTCAGCTTTTGCCTTCACCTCCACCTTCTTCCCACCTTGCCCCTATCACTGACTCTACCACTGACTCTTCTCTCAGCAACCCCCATTTGTCCATTACCAATACTCTTGACATTCTTGTCCCAGTCACGAGGATCCACCTGAAACCCACATCTAAACGGAACACCTGGTATGACTCTGAAACGAAAATGCAGAGCGGTCGAACATAAGTGGCAAACCTCTGGTGCATCTTCTGACAAACCTGCCTGTCGCCTGCTCCAAAGGCAATACAGACTCTTCATCTGGGCCAAGAAAAGAGCCCACATACAGGCACAGATTTCCGGGGCATCCAATAACACTGCTGAACTTTAAAAGATCTGCAGGGAACTAGCTAATCCTTCCACAGTCTCCTCTTGCCTTTCCCCTTCGCAGGCTCTTTGCAATGCACTGCCCACTCATTTCTCCACAGAAACTCAGGACATCCTGAATTCTCTTGCTGCTCACCCTCCCAACCCTTCCCACTTCCCCTTGATTCCCTTGGCCCCTCACCCTCCTCTTTCCCCCGCTCCTACCTCTCACCTGTCACATCTGAAAAAGTCACCAGAGTTGAGTAGAAGGTCTCTTCCAAACAGGTTTGTTCTTGCTCATCCAGAACAATCAAGGACAACTTTGGCTCACTTGCCCCTGCACTGGCTGATTTCTGTAATCATTTGTTTGCCAATGGATCTATCCCCTCCTCCCTCAAGCACTCCCTTGTGCGTCCCCTCCTGAAAAAACCTTCAGCAGACCCTACCTGTCCAGCCAACTACCGCCCTATCTCCATCACCCCATACCTAGGAAAGCTACTGGAGAGTCTGGACTTGCTCCAACTCAACTCTCACACCGAACTTGTTGGTGGTCTCCATGACCATCCATCTGGATTCTAAGCATCCAGAAGCATGGAAATTTCTCTTCCGAACACCAGTGAAAAACTGCTTGCAACTTTTAAATCCAACTCCCCAGATGTACTCATCCTACTCGATCACGCCTCTACCTTTGACACGGTCAACCAATCCATCCTCATACAGAGGCTCCATGATATCTTTAGTATCTTGGACCGGGCACTGTAATAGCTGACATCCTTACTAACTAACCACATGTCCCAGGTCATCCTGGGCTCCTTCTCCTCTCCTACTTCTTTCTCCACCGGTGGTGTTTTCCAGGGTTCTATCCTCTCCCCTTGGCTCTTTAACATCTACATTGCTCTGCTTGCTTGCCTCATCTCCTCTTTCTCCCCCAACTTCCAGTGTTATGCTGATGTCGCACAACTCTTTTTCAAACTTCCCTCCTTTTGCACCTTCCATCATCCATGACTGCCTATCTGCCATCGAGTCCTGGTGCAGCGCCAATGATCTCTGCCTCAGCGCCTGTAAAACTGAGATCCTTTGCATTGGAACCCCAGTTTCCTCATTCTCACCCTCACTCTGACCTTCCACCATGGGGTCCCCCTGCTCCTTCCTCTGAATCCAGAAGCCTTGGAGTCATCTATGTCTCGTCTCTCTCCTTCCTCCCTCACACTCAGGACATTGCCAAGAAGTCCCACTTTCAAGCTCTTCCTTCTCAAAGGAATTCTTCCTTATCTCACTTTCTCCCAGACGCTCAATGTTACCCGAGCCCTGGTTCTATATAGGCTTGACTACTGGAATTGCCTCCTCCTGAATCTGCCTTCTTCCACTCTGCGACCTCTCCTGCCTGAAAAATTCTTCACTGGCCCCTGGTTTCTGCACGGATTAAATTCAAATCCCTCTGCCTCCACAAGGCTGTCTGGGCCTGGGGACCACACTATCTTCAACTTTGTCAACTTTATCTCACTAAATATTCTCCTTCCAGACCTCTACACTCCTCTGGCACCAACTCTCTGTGTGTAAAGTGTTTTGGTAAACAGAGAGTGTGGGGCTGATCACTCTCCTCCGCTGGCTCACTCCTATGGAACAGCCTTGCCCTCTCTCTGTGCCTTGAGCAGGACTTCCTTAAATTCAGGAAGCTCATTTAGACTTTCCTGTTTACTTCATCCTTCCCTTCCTCTCCCCTCTGTTAATATGTACAGCTGCTGTGATTGGTGTCCTGGGCCATCATGCATCCTCAGGCCCCTGACCTCCAACACCTAATCGTCCCAGTTCCTGTCTACCCTCAGCACTTGCCCTTGCACCCCCTCCACCTTGGAGGCACACACTTACCCATCACGGCCCCTGGCCGTGCAGCACTGTCCTCATCATGCACTTCTGCTATGCACTTATCTGTGGCTCACCCACGAAAACTGACACTTTAGCACTTCCGCTTTCCCTCTTCCTTGCTGCACTTGCACATTCTGAATACTCACAAGGCATAGTAGGTTCATCCATCTTTCCCCTTTTTTTCAATGTGTTTCACACCCTGGTCCCTCCCTTTTCTCTCTGGGCGATTTGAAGTGGTATTTACTTGCTATATAGGTGGCTAACAAGTGAACAATAAATAAATAAATAAACCCAGGTGGGGGACAAGTAGAGACTGGAAAAAAGTTCCTTGGGAGGAAGGGGGGAAACACTATGACCTCAGAATTGAAGACCGAAGCAAGTCTAACATAAGAAAATGCAATGAGAAACAGGATATACAAATCTTGAATGAACAAGATAATAGAAGAGACATTGTAAGACTGAGAAGTAATGATGAAGAAAACCTAAAAAGGGGTCAAGACAAACCCACCTCAGGAAATCCTGAATGTAAAGAGAGGAAAAAGACTACAACGGATGACAAGAATGTGAGAAAGTACCTGAAGGGGAGTTATTGTCAATATAGAATGACAAAAATTATGAACCCGAAGACTATTCTTAAAGAACTATACAAATGTATCTCATATACTATCCAAGGAGATTATTCTGAGAAATATCTCTACCACAGTGAAAGACTTTCAATAATAACCTAATTGGAAGATAATGGAAAGACCAGGTGAAGATAAGGCATTTGATTGGCCTATTTAAGTTAGTTATTTATACTGGTAGGGTCAGATAGAGTTAGGTTGGATAGAGGACATTTTTTACTTTGGACTTTGTGACAACTGACAAGCACCTTTAGTTTCCTTAGATAGGTAGGGTGTTCCCTTTAGTGATAGGGAAAGTTAGGCCTTTTACTTATAAGTTTGACAAAGGTATTGAATCATGTCCTCAGAGTGTCCGACTTCTTCTTCCGACCCGCCACAATTAGTTAAAAAAATATGGTTGGAAACTGAACTATTAAAGTGAACTGATGTATTATGAGTTAATGGTAACATTTGTGCTTCCTTCCTGTCATTGGAATTCAATGGACTGGAAAACGAATAACGCTTAGACTTCAGTCTGGATTCCACAGAGGTATAGGAACAAAACTAAATGTAATAATTATTAACCTGCTAAAAGTACTCCCAATGACCAAATGTAATGTTCGTTTGTATGCAGCATTGTTGGACTTAACTCCTGTTTTAGATTGGGTGGAAAGGACCAGGTTGTCGGCCAAACTAGATTCTTAGGCCATACATAAGTGCTCAGTGAAGCTTACTATTTATTACAATCCATCAGTTAGAGTGCGACTAGACCATTGTGGCTATTTTTCTAAAACTATTTATTCAAATGAAGGTCTTAAGCCGGAGATGCTTTTTGGCCTCCTGCTTTTCAAATTTAATTGATTTGGGTTGGTCACTTCAGAAGGCTGTTAAGTTTATCCCAAAACTGGCTTCCCATCACATAAATTGGTTGGCCTGTGTGGATGATGTAAAGTGATATTCAATGTAACTTGCAAACGTCTTCATCATAGTTTGGATGTGATATTGGAGTACAGCGGGATAAATGCCTTGGCAATCAACATCACCAACTGGTGGAAAAAGAAAACTAGATGAATCTGCATAATACTGCATGGAATAAAAACTTCAATATTTGCCTTTGCAGATTGGTTAAAAGAATTAGAGGGCAGCATTTAGGCTTCTTTAGGCCTGTGAAAATCTGTTCTGATTGAGCGGATAAGATTGGAGCTGAGGTTGGTATCTCTCTCCACTTGGGTACATTTTATCAATGTATATGAATATATTAACAGTTTATCCTAGCTCTTTGCTTTATATCTTGAAGGATTTGATGATCTGTCGTAATAGTGAGGGTTTCATTAGTTATGTAAAGGTGCTTTTAGATCCCATTCACTGTAATAAAATGTACACTGGTCATGTTGGCAATTTAATGTATACTGTAAAACTAAAGCCTATAAATGGGACCATGAAAGGTACTCTGAAGATATTATCACATACATTTTGACAAATGAATATGAAAAGGAATTTCCCTTTAATGAGCAAAAGCAGGAAAGTTTGATTCAGTTACCTCAAAGAGATATCCGCAGAACGTCTGATGTTTCAAATGAACTGCTTAATACTCTAAAAGTGTTGGATCCGAGAATCAGATCGCCAACTTAAAATCATGTATTTAGGTTGTGTAGAGTCACAGACGCAATGGTACAACGGAATCAGTTCTTTATTGGCTATAAGAAGATTAAGTACAGAAGAGTATCTTGTATGATTTGTTTGAGGGATTTGAAACTCTTTGATCTGTCTCATTTTGGGTGGGTGTGATGAGTGGACGCCAGATTCCTCTAATAATACAACTAGAGCTCATGTGACAGATTCTCTTAGCCTTACTCAATGGATGAAATGTGGCTTCTATCAAACGAACAAAGATGTTTATTTTGCCATCATGTTCTCATATATTTTAACTCATGCTGTAACTGCTATATTTCATAATTATAATTATATTTTTATAAGAAGAACTCTACATTCAGGACTGGATCAAAACACAAACAGAAAGATACAACCTGAAATTATACGGAAATCGTTCATGGAAGGCAGAAAGCTGAACACCTAACCTTAAGTTCAGGTTGAACTTGTTTCCTAATTGAGAAATAATGAATGCAATATTTAAACATCTACAAAAATGCAGACTATGGGGGTCATTACGAGCTTGGAGGTAGCCATGGTGCTATTAGCGCCATGGCTGCCTCCAAACTCGTGTCCGGGTTCCTTGAATGGGGACCTACCTGGTAATTTCAACCTTGGAGTACCCGGTAAGTCCCAATTTAAAATATCCATCCCCATTCACATTCGAGCCCCATTCGTTTTCAAGGAATCCGTATAGATTCGGTTTCTTCATCATTAAAATCCATGTGCTGTCCATAGGCATTCATAGCAATGCTTTGACTTGTCTCTATCCATGTGCTTGTTTTGTGTAAAATGTGTAAAAAAAAAGCCCCCCTCCATATTCCTATGCACAAAAAGATAAACAATTAAATGGAGCAAATGCAGACACTCAAATGTTAGCAGCCATGATCCTCTCCATGCGATTTGCAAAATGACCCCACTAATGATCTTCTTGCTGCCATACTGCTTGGCGATGGATGCCAATGCTGACTCAGGCAAAACATTTCATAGTCAGTGTTTGAAAATGTCAGGGATTTATGTAGGCTTTTTTAATACGGGATTGGGCCTCATGAATGCCCCTACATTTTGGTAACACAGGCCCTCCATTCAGTTGCATCTTGTCACTAAAGCAGCAGGTGCATGATTTGAATCATTGTAGTCTTCTTAATACGACCCATTCACTCATCTCTCCGGAAGACTAGCGAGACAAAATGATCCATAACAAGATGAGAAGTATTTAATAAAATATGTCTTGCATGTGGCCAATAAGTTGAACACCTTGCTCCAGGGAATCAATCTAATTTGCCCTTGTCCGTCCTTTACAGATCTACACAGAGAGCAGCATAATGGCACTGACACTGACGCTTCCTTCATTCTTCAATAGAGCTAGAATTAAAAAGCAATAGCGTTAACTGTGTGTGTGCTTAGGCCTCGGGCTGTGGCAGCCAAGAAAGGAAACATGCAGAGCTTCTCCTCAAAAGTCACATACTTGATCATTTTTATTAACCACCCCTCATAAGGATGTATTATACATAGTTTATGCACCTACACCTGCGCTTATAGAGATTTAACTGGCATGGCATTCTAAAAAAAATACTAGACAGAAATGAATATGAAACTGCTGTGATAGAATAACAAATAAAAAAGTGGCAGATATTTTTCACAAAGGAATACAATCCACGTTTGGCTCATAATTGTTCTATGTGCACATTAAATGGACCACTTTCCTATTGAATCTCATGTTTCGTTTCCTTGTGATTATTCATGGGAATACATGCCATTGAGCTCATTATGAGTCCGCTGGAATTTAGGCCTTGATTACCACCCTTTTCAGTGACGATCGGAAGAATTCCTATGCAGAATTTTAAAATATAAAAATCATGCCGTTTCCACTGCAGTCTTAATTTACCTTAATAGTGCACGAGGCTAATAGGTCCAGATGTTTAATCAAGTATGTTATTTGAATAGATGGTATTTGAAATACCAGCTACTTTTACCTCTACGGCTGCAGCCATAATTAGCTCAGTTGGAGCAGCAGTGGCTCTGCACCGCTTACCTGATCAAGGAAGACCATACTGGTGGCAGTCTTTCTACACTTACCTTCAGTTTCACAGAGGAGGAGTCCTCTCAATCTGCAGCCTTGTGTGGAGAGGAGGAGTCCTCTCAATCTGCAGCCTTTTGTGGAGTGTGATGCGACAGAGTGCAGTTGAAGCAGCAGTGTCTCTGCTCGGCTTATCTGTTCGAGGAAGACTATCTTGCTCTCTTTCTACACTTAACTTCAGTTTCACGGAGGAGGAGCCCTCTTAGTCTGCAACTGCATGTGGGGAGTGCGATACAAGAGAGTGTAGTTGGAGCAGCAGTGCCTCTGTTGGCTTACCTGTTCAAGGAAGAACATCCTGGTGACAGTCTTTCTATACTTCCTTTCAGTTTCACAAAGAAGGAGCCCTCTTAATCTGCAGCCTTGTACGAAGCATGCTACGTGAGAGACTGCAGTCGGAGCAGCAGTGTCTCTTCTTGGCTTACATCTTCAAGGAGGACGATCCTGGTTGGAGGCTTTCATAAACGTACCTTCAGATTCACAGAGGAGGAGCCCTCTTAGTCTGCAGACTCATGTGAATCGCCTGCTGGGAGTGCACTGTGAGAAAGTGCAGTTGGAACAGCAGTGTTTCTGCTCGGATTAACTGTTGGAGGGAGACCGGTATAGCAGAGGCCTAGGGATTCATCCATCGAGGACCCAACAACCCTCTCCCTAGAATAATGGAGGAAACAGACAAGGGCAAGTTCAACTGTCGTTTATAACAGAAAATCGACAGGGATCAAACAGGACAATCTCAATTGCCCCAAATGCTCCACTCCCCAAGACACGCTTCACAGTTCTATCCTCAAATGGCATCATCACTTGCACCCTCCCATATGGATTGGGTGCATAGGGTGGTATCACCTATGTCTAGCACATATAGAAGTTATTCTCCTGGCCCTCGCATGTCAGATGGTTGACCTGCCCGTCCCTAAGAAACTATTACATTGTTGCAGGGTTGTGGACTTACCATTGGACCTTGCTCTCTGCCACCCACCCCTGAATCTCTGTCTCTTGATTGGTTGGATCTGGTCTCCCCATACCTGGAACCTAGTTCGGTTCTCAGCCCTTTGTGAACCTCTTCAATGTGATATGAAGTGACTATATGTCCCAATTGTATCTGGTAGTAGACCACATTTGCCTATGAGAGTGCATTTGCACATTGCAACACTTGTTTCACTTCTCGTCTGGGTTGCTGAGACGTACTCGTCTTCCCACCATGGGTGAATACCCATTGTCTAGTCTGGCTGCATCACATGGTTATGGACCACAGAATCATGTTTTTTGGGACTGCATTCACAAGGATTTATTCTGTTTTCCTGCAGCTGGCCTCTTGTCGTTTGGAGCTTGGAATGTGACTGTTTATCACTGACCTTGGCTGTGAGCTCGGTCTTCGTTTTGTGCAGCCTGAGCCGGATACCTTTGTCTGGTGTTCTGTGGTTGAGGCCTTCTCTAATTTTCCTTAGACTTACATGTGATTTCTACATGCTCATACTGTGCTATGTTACCTATAAGTTAGTCATATGTGGTCCTAAAAGGCTCCATATATACTCTTGTTGCTTAGCATTTCAGCGTTACCGCATTTGACTAATGAGAAAAACAACAAAAGCTTTGACAGTATGCAAATGTATCTGTCCTCTTGTCTACAGGATTGTGTACGCATGTTCCTCGTGTGTACGAGTGTGTGTTTGTGTAATGCTGTGCAGGGCTGAGAGTGTGCATCATGACTAACGCTACTACGGTGTGGTGTCACTAGTGACGTCAGCTCAGTGTTTTCTCTGCATTTAATCGATGCAGTCCATTATAGTGTTCGGATCCATGATCTCCGTTCAGTTCCCTGGATCTGTAAGGATAGGCACTGGGTATGATTGGAATGGGTATCTGAGGGGATACCTCTGTGTATACATGCAGGCAGTGGTGCACTCTGGGTTTCTCCAAATAATGATGAGTGACTTCAATTGTTCTTGACTCTTCAGCCTGTCATGTTCGTAGGGGTGAGGAGGGGCATTCTTGGGACCCTCTCTTCAGTCCCCCCTCGGGTCGACCTGTCTACTACTCCTCCATACCTTGTCACCTTAATTCGTGGTAGCAATATTTGTATCACTCCTCCGAGATGTCAATAGTAATTTGCATGGTCATCAAAACTCCAGGTAATGTAACTGCATTCTCCTTCTAAGTTGCACCATACCCATTTCTCCCCATATGTCTTGTTGTCAAATAGCTTATCGCATTTTAACATCACAGCTGGGAACAGCAGACATCCCCTTATTCTTGTTCTCAGCTTATCTCTTTTGTCCACTATCTTGCCCTTTCGTTCTCCCACATTTACTTCCATCATCACCTTGATTCCTATTGATTTCTCAGTAGTTTTTCGGCGTTGAGTAATGCAGATCTTTATCACGTACAGTCCCATTAGTCCACTAGTTCTAGTATTAGTGCCCCTAGTAATACTTTCAATCCATCTGCCTGCCATGCAGGCATCCATGGCCATAGGTATGCTATCCAGCTCTGATCTTTACCGGTCTCTTTGGCTTCTTCCTCCATCTTGGCTTGCATCTTCAACAGTCATGTCGCTGCTTCTGTCAGTGTGCCATTCTCTGTGTCATTGCAACAGGAACTCCCAATGTTTGCGCAAACTCCTCCTTCCATTGCTGTGAGGAGATCTGGAACATTTCTGTTCTGGAGTGCCATCAACCTTACTGCTCGGAGCTCTTTTTTTATTGCGTTGAAACTGTTTACTATAGGGTTTATTGTCAGCGTCAGTTCCCATCTGGTTATTTGCAGCCATTTCTTGTTTGTATGGGTCTGGACAGCTGGAACCACTGATGTGAAAAACATTTCTGTCCTGCTAAATAACCTATGTTTAGGTAGTACATCATCCAGCGATGCTTCTGACTCTGGTGGGAAATAGATGTCTTTCTTTACTCTCCTCACTTTCACAGACCGTTTCTTTCTTCCCTTTTCTTCTACTCAAACTGACCTTTGCTTTCTCGTGTTAGTATCCATCTTCGGGAAATAATCTATATTAATGTCCTTCTGAGGTACTACCAGTTATGGCATATTGATGTATATTAATGAGCAAGCCCCTCCACAGTTGGGTGTTAGCTTCTCATTCGCCTTGGATCCACATGCCCAATAATGATGCATCAGGACTGAAGTGCCAACCTTCATTGTTGTGTGTTTTTCTGTGTACCGACATCCTAGGTTATCTCCAACTCTTACTGTGCCTTCATTCTTGTAGCACAATGCCTCTTCAGAGGTATTATGGGCACCAGTCTAGCTTCATTGTCTACCCAGGTGAGCAACTTGGCACTTACATCCCATTCTTTCAGGCACTTGCCATTTTCTCCTTGCACTGTGTTCACTGGTGATTGTACTAGGGTGTGCGGTTTGCTTCCTACTACTGCATATTTCCACCCCTCCTCTGTGTATACTTGTCCATACACAAGCATCTGTTGTCTCTCCCAACATCCTGGTTCTCCTCCTATTTCTTTCACCCCCCTCTACGGCCAGAGCAGCTTCTTTAGAGTTATTCTTTTCATCTCGCCTGTATTCGGCCCATCAGTTATGTACTGTGTAGCTTGGTCTAACTGCCAATGATTGTTCATCTTGTTGAGAGTCTTTATGTAACTATTTTCATGGGGGAATGCTGTTTGAGACATCCATCTTAATGTTGCTGTTTTTCCTTGGAATCTTCCCTTAGTTGTAACCATGGATAGGTACATGAGGTATTGTGCTCTTGCTGCTGGTATTTCAGTTGCTATGAAGGTTCTGGAGGCACTGATGGCATAGGGGATTAGTGAGCAGACATAGCAGCTCTCCCCGGTGGTTTCCTTTCCTACTTTGGTCATGTGTTTATACCACATGTTATTAGACACTTCAGCAGTGTCAGTGAGATATAGGTCCAGCTCCCCATGTCTATTTGAGCAGTGAGCTTACCTTTCCTTACCGTGCTTATAGTGCTCTCCTGTTCACCTGAAATAGTCGTTCCACCTGCTTGGGTTGGGGTAATGTTAGTAGAGAATACAGCGGTTTCACTAGACACAAGAGATATTTGCCAAAAGATAAAAGACAGTACCCCACCCGGGAATAAAAGAAACAAGATAAGTATATTTGTAATTATTTGTCCCATTTCCCTGTGCTGCTGGATCCTTGTGCAGCTTGAATATATCAGTTGCCCGCCTGAAATGCGCAAAACTGTGTGTTATTAGGTTAATGTAGTGTTAGTTTAAGTCTTGTGGATCATAAAGTAAGCCATTGCAAATATAAATAGTTTTTCCCATACCGTTCTAATTCTAGGGTATCTGGGTAATGCAAGGACAGATGGGTTTCTTCGTTCAAGTTGTGGGTAAGCTTGGGCCAAATATGCTATGAAAACATAGTAGTACACACTAGGAGGACATGCTCGAAATATGTTGGACCTTCTAATAAAGTGGACAAATTGGCTGAAAAAGTCTCAGGTTGTGAATCATTATGCAACATGAACAATTATGCAATAAGACAGTCGCAATTTCTCGAAGAATGTGTGTGGAGAGTAAAATAACAAACAAGACAGTGTACCCTCACTCTGGATGTGTAGGAAGTCCTTGCCCTAATTCTGCTGCCCGTGAGCGAGTAACCATTGGCTGTCCTCTACTGGGCAGTGGTGGTTCCGACTTATCTCCTTGTTCCTCTTCCTGACGATCAATGGCCCTATCGATCTCATTGCCCGGTGAGACCACAGCTTTGTAGGGCTTGACGTCGTTCATGTGATTCCACACTGTTTTCCCTTCAGGTTTTATCGCTCTTTCAGTTACTGCTTCTACAGTTTGGGGGGCCTGTAAATTTGGGTGCATTCCAGCGCTCGGAATAGTTGCAGAGGAGGACACTGTCCACAGGAAATACAGGTGGCTGCTTAAGTAACTCTTCAGCGCTGTTGACACTGCTGCTTTCTCAGTTGGATTCAGGGCCTCCCTGGTGTTGTTGTATCTGGCGAGAGATAAAAGAGGCACTAGCAACCAAGCAAGTAACATATTCATACATTTCTTGACCCAATACGTCCGCACTACCCTGCGCATCTTTGATCACCCAAGTGGGAGGAGCCAGGGGTGACTGTATGCACCGTCCTGTCTACACCTTGTGTGGGGTTAAATGGTGGTTGGACCCGGGATTGTTGCACAATGCGGTCCTCTTGCGATCAGACAATACTTCCACAGTACCCTGTGTCAACCGTCAGGGAAGATCCTGCTCAAGGTCTTTGGGGACTCTGGCTCTCTGTCTGTGCACCTGGGCAGAGTCTCACCTTCTGTCCTTGTTGGCAAGTCATATCAGGGGTTGGGACAATATGTTGGCCGACTGATTCAGCAGGGTGTTTTTTTCAGATGATTAGGTGCTGTGGGATGTGGCCTTTCAGAGGGTGTGCAGGGTGTTGGGGTCTTTGGTTCTGGATCTATTTACCTCTCCCTTAATTGTCAAGGTTCCCTAGTCTTTGCTCCAGGTTCCCTTCCCTAGGGGAATGGGGGTGGATGACCTCCCACGGTCAGCAGGGCTTCTGTATGGTTCCCTCCCCCTTCCCCTGGTATTGGTTGGGTTGCATATCACACTGGTCTGTGGTGTTTTTGCTCTTTGACCATTCTCTCTGGAGTTGGCATGCCTAATACTTTAGTACAGGGACTAGGAAGAGTGGACGTAGAGGTAATGCCTGGATGACTTACTGGTAATCTTTATTACTCCTACTCCTAGTACGAGTTTCCCAACTCACACTCCCCCATTGTCGAATGGGCCTTTCAGGCACTGCTATTTACTGTTATGGCTGTGCGGGTGGTTAGGGGGTTATTATGCTTATTAGGAGGAGGTGGCATGTCTAAGGGAAAGTAAAAAAAGAAGAGGGGTTCCTGTCAGAGGTGGGTCGCCTCATACTTTATTACTAGGATGAGAAAGAGTAGGACTAGGAGTAATGAAGATTGCCGGTAAGTAATTCAGGCATTCTGTATCATTAAACATCTAATTGACAGCAGAGAACCTGCACATCAAGCTGCAGTACATTTGTCAGAGAGCTAAAGCTCTCCCAGCAGGGATGTAATTTGGGCTTGCTGGGGTCACGGTCCCCAGCTACTACTGGCATTTTTTTGTGACCCCTGCCCTGCCCACTGCTGGAGCTTGAGTTTTTAAAAAAAAAATAGTTTGTTGAAAACAACAATCTATTTTAAAATTCTCAAGCTATATGTGCCTGCAGACTGCCTCTGCCTGGGCGGGAGCGCCACTATGTCTGGTCTGGACTCGTCTCGAGCTCATGGTTGCTTAGCAGCCATGAGCTGAGTGCCGCTGCCCACCTCACAGCACAGGCCCCAGGGTTGCACCGCATGAGACTCAGCCTGTGGCGCTTGGCACTCCTGCTGCTCTGCTCTTCCATCCGTGGAGGTGAGTCTGCCGTTGGAATCCATGGCGCAGAGGGACGTCACCATGGGGCTGAAAGGGGTGAAGTTAATCCAGGACTAATGATTAACAGGCGGATAGTGGCAGTAATATGTGCATTCCCATCATGGGTTCATTAATGCAAGAGTTCGACCTCACCGGAATCATGCGCAAACATTGCAGGGTGAAGTGGCATGAAGACAAGACCTGCCTTTTTTATGTTTCCATTGTATATGACAAGTTCTGCTTTCGGAGCCATGACATTGCACGGACAAACAACTACTGTCAGGCAAGCAATTGGAAAGTCAGCCTGCCCCTACTAGTCATGTCCTCTGCACGACTGCACCTTGTGAGAGCACAGGTACCCCTGTGTTGCCCAAATATTACATCCAGATACGCCATATGTTCATCGTGAGTGATTTCTTGTTCCTAGTTGCCTTTAACATGTTGACACAATTTTGTTTCCCAAATATATGCGTCTTCTGTTGAGTGGCAAAATAAGGGAGAGTGGGAAGCAAAGAATTCCTTTGTGAGTTCCTGCATTACTGTGCATTCCGGTCTGTCCAAAAGATCCCACTGCAGCCCTGCGTGTCCCTCAGAATGATTCAACTTCTATGTGGAAAGACACCTGCTGGACGTTGTAGAAGGTGCGCTACAGAGAGATAGCTCTGCATCTTAATGCACTTGCGGCTGAGATATTTAATGTAATGTAATGTAAAAAGCATTTGTACACCATACCGACACCAGCAAGGGCATCATGGCGCGAAGAAGTTTCATAGTTGACCATAGAAGGCACCGGCTAAACTGTGAAGAAGTATGTCTTCAAGGCCCAAAGAAAGGAGAGGTGATCCTCAAGCACCTGTAAACACAGTAGGGGCAAAGTTCCACAAAGTAGCAGTCGCCACAGAGAAGGAACGTACCGCACACGGGCTAGCCTAAAGGGGCACAACCACTCTCAAGGATGCAACTGACCGGAGATTCCTGCTAGGAAAGTAGGGATGAAATGTAGCTTGCAGAAAACCAGGGCCATGTACATAGAAGGCATGTATGCCCTCTACCAGGTACAGTACTTCAACCTTCCTCCTTTAACTGTTCTAGCAGTTATGGAGTGGCTAAGTCATAGCGTACCTGGCTGCGCAATGCATAGTACACTTAATATATAGTGGATGACTAATCCATTAAGCAACGTTGTTGCAGCAACAGGCTCACAGAGGATGAAGAGGGATTTGGGAACTTTTTTTTAAATGGGTAAAGTTTTGAGAGAAGCAAGCATGCAGGGCTTGACTCAAACCCTTTTCCTGACTCCCTCAAAAAAGCTACCCACAGAAAAGAAAAACCCTCTTGAATTAGTTTATTGGGAATTAGCGGGTTGTTGTGGAATCGAGACAATCGTCTCCCAGGGTTTGGAGAGTGGATTGGCATGCGTCCGAAAGGCTGGTAGGGCTGGGAGGGTCTGCCACATGCCAGGTCTAGGTCTGAATGAAGCTGATGCAGTTCTACCACCTTTTCAGAGCCACTATACCATCAGGAGTGTTCCAAATTTCCACACAGGCCAGTCAGATTGTTTAAACCTAATGAGGTCATTGAGCTCTCAAAGATGTATAGATTTAAATGGCAGATTAGTACTCGGGGAAGGGCGTGCCAAAGATTCATTGGCTGAACGCTGGGCTCTATTTCCTGATAAAGCCCTCTGTTTCAGCAAAGCCACAGTCCTTTCTCCCGGGCCTACCTGTGTGGTGTCACTGCCACTCCTGTTCTGCCTGCCATTTTCCTCTACTCACCACGCCTCTCCTTGCCTCACCACTCCATTAACATGTCGGCCCACACCAATGGAGGCACTTCTCCCAGTGCTTTCCTTTTTATGGACGAAGGCCTGGCTCAAATATTAGTGCCCACGGGGCGGCTGCAGCAGACGCAGCCTGCGTGGAGTGGTGTGAGGAATCAGCGTACGTGGCAGGTGTGAGTGGATAAAGATAAATCGGGATAGGGAGTACAGGCGCGAGGAGAGACTATCTGGGATGCCCCCATGCTACAGGGATAAGATAAGCATGTATGAGCAAGAGCGATTTCATAGCAGAGAACCCCTTATGTAGACTGCAGGCACAGGTTTAAAGAGGGAAATTACAGGTTTAGGGATGTGTGTGATGAGTGAGAGTCTAACAAGTAAGACAGTGGGGGGGGAGTGGGACTGTAGCAAACTTTGAGAGATACAAGAATCTGACCAAAGAGGCAGGGTAAGAGTGAGAGAAGGTGTGAGAAGTGAGGAACACCCTAGGGCAAGGTGAAGGAGAGAGCGATACCTCACAGTTGCAGACATGATTGTAAGGAGAGACTGCAAGGCACTTGTGGAAAGAAGGAGGCTTTAGGAAATAGTGTCAGAGTAGAACAAATCAGTAGGGAGAGGTATTTGAGGCATGGGCGGGATGGATAGGTCCACAAGAGGAGTGAGTTTGACTCCTGTGACGGACGTCTGTGGGGAGAGAGTAGGGACAGTTGTGTAAGAGGAGAGACTGCAACGGCAGGCAATGAAGATAGTCAGATGGCAGAGCAGATGGGACAGGTGTTTGAGGACAGAAACTCCCATGATGGGTTGTCCGGGGAGAGAGGTAGGCTGCAGGCAAAGCCTTGTTAGAACAGAAAGTGCAAAGACAGATGTGATATGATATGACAGGATATGATAGTTTATTTATATAGCACCTATACACAATGTGTTTCAAAGCACTTCAAGGCAAGGGAGGGAACAATGGAAAATACAATGACCTTCTTACAGGCCATGAACAGTAAGGATGTGAAATTAACTATCGTACTCGGCCTGACGACAGTTCAGATAGTGCAAGAGCTAAGACATAGAAAAGGAAGGGAGGGGGGGAGTGGGAAGGAGATGGAAGCAGACAGGCGACTACAGTACTAGGCATGACAACATTTCTGGTAGAGCCAGAGAAAAACAAAAGGTGAGGGAGAGGGGTGCAGAAAGGGAGAACAAGAGTGGGGTGTAGTGACTGGGGCGAGAGGAGAGGGAATGCATAGAACGAGAGTGCACAGGAATGGAAGTGAATAGCTTGCCATCATCCATGGTAAATATGCCACCCTGTGCCAGCCCATGAATCGCCTAGGCCACAGAAGTATCCCCAATCCAATCCCATGTAGAATGTATCCTCATGCCAATCCCATCTACCCATTCAGCTCTAAAGATGCAAAATCCCTGTGTCAGGCTGTCATACAGGTAACAGGCTTGGTATCTCAGGAGCAGTCAGCGCAGCCCTCTTGTTTGTCACAACAAAGACACGTTTGTGATTGCTTGAGGTGTTCTACAAATTAGAGTGTTGTTTGCTATTTTGGAAAAAAATGCTTCTCTGGAATTGTGACAGGCCCAGGCATATTGGAATATTTTATTATGCTAATTCAAAACTGCCTGTAAAACCCATGACATGTTAGCCAATTTCCTTTGAAAACGGTACTGTAGGAAGCATCATTTGAACAATTTTTCAGAATGGGATTACGCTCGGTAGTCATGTTGAAATAACAGGGCTGATCCACATAAAGAGGGGATTTGGGTTCATACACTCCCAATGGTAACATGGGCCTTGACAAGCTGATACGTTTCACACAAGAATGGATTGTCATATGTAGCGTATTATGTCACATTATTTTTAATTCAAACCCTTGTTTTATTAGTTTGATCAACAAACATGTACAACTTTTTTTGTATATTTCATAATTCTTTGCACTTATGTTTTGTATATGATTTCAACTTTTTCATTTCATTACAATTGATTATGAGTATATGAATCATTTAGTTACTATCTTAGCAAAAAACTCTTAAGAATAATAAAATAACATTAGCGCAGTTCATTACTGCGTATGATTATCCTTTTTAAAAAACAATAATATTTATCACAATGGGTATACCATTCCAGTTAGACCGTGTTTAGGAGAACGTCATTTGGCAGATTATCTACTCTGCATAACACATTTAGACACACGTTAGTAAATATACAGTTGTCAATATGAAAACATGCAAATATAGAAACAAAGGAAAAACTTCCACTCAATAATTTACAGACAGTTTGTATATTGTCAATTAACATAAAAATATTATTTCAGCCATTCCAAGCTTTGATACATGGTTTCAAGTTTCAGATTAATGATTGTTAAAAGTCTACAAAGTGACAGGATAAGTCTTATACTGTTACCCCACATGCAAGCTAACCAAAGCCACTCTCTTTTGAGTAAAATCATGCCTACTCCTTCTGTATCAAATATTTGAAGGCGGGTTTCCTCAAAATATGGACAGAAAATGACTAGATGTTTAGTTGATTCAATCTGCGCCCCGTCATTACAGAACCTACAGCCCAATTGACTAGCAAGTTTTAGAGATGAATGCCAGCATCCAATTCTTTCAAGGGTCAGCAGTTGATTTCATTTGAATCGGAGATAAGTTTCTCTAGCTTTATTACAAGGAAATTGAATTATATAAGGTTTATTTGGTAAATAAATAAAGAATAATTCTTCCAAAAGAACATGAGTAATTTAGTAGTGCTAAATGTTGCTGCCTCTTTATACAAGTTGAATTCAGACATTCCATTTAAGGTCTTACACCATTCGTGATCAAATAAACAAAGTTTGACATGTATTAGTCTGATTTCCAAATCTGATGGTTTAAGTGCAATTTCAGCAAGTAAGGAAACCATGCGATGGTAATATTTTGTAATAGACGGAAGGGAGGAAGCAATCAGCATCTGGCCCAGATCCTCATATAAGCAGTTAGTTGGAGGATATAACATTTTGGCTAAGTTTGACAAAAGCCGCCAGTTATAGCGTGCAGACAAAGCTGTAAGTCCAAATTCCTGCCTCAATACTATGTTGGGGATAGACTTAGCTAAGCTCAGAGTCCCCTTCCATAACCGTCCTTGAAGTTGATCAAGAAGGCTATCAATGTCCACAAGGCACATGTCTAGGGCATACAGAAGTACTGATTCAACTTCAAGGATGTAAAATTGAATTAATGGAATTAGTGAAAATTTACACTACTTCACATAAACTATTTGCATTTGAGTTGCAAGGGGAGCCGCTTTTTTGTTCAATATCTCTTTCCACATTGCCAGAGAATTAGAGTCTGAGATTGTATAGCCAAGATATCGAATCAAAGGGACCACAGCAATTGGAAAATCATCAATAGTCCATTTGTATGAAGAATATTTCCTCTTAAGATTCCTGAATACCACAATGTTTGATTTTTCTACATTGCAATGAAGATTATGGTTGCTGCAGTAAGAGGCAAATAGTGACAATTTGGCTTGAAGACCCCTAGGGGTAAGGTCAAAGATCACGATATCGTCGGCGAAAGCTAGCCAATGGATTTTTAAATGACCAAGTCTCGCCGGATAAGAGATCTGCTTAGCCCAGATGTCGTTTATACCACATAAGTATAGATTGAAGAGGGTGGCAGCTAAGTTGCACCCCTGCTTCACATCAATATCGATGGTGATGGCATTAGTGGTTGCACCCGCATTGTTGACTCTTACAAGATAAGAGGTGTTTGCATGGAGTTTAGAAATTAAATGTATGATATAAGGAGGTATGTTCATGGATGCCATTTTTTCCCAAAGTAGTGAGCGTATCACGCAGTGAAACGCGGATGTGAGATCTATTGATGCCATGTAAAAGGGACCAGAATTCTGTACTTTTGCTTTTGCTAGGAGATGTGTCATTATTGTTGCATTAAGTGCAGTCCCCATCCTAGCCCGAAAACCAATTTGGAACCGTGACAGGATTTTGAGCTGTCCGATCACAGTTTGTAGCTCGCGAAGCAGTAGAATGGCAAAATCTTTAGCGGTGGTATCAATTAGGGCAATAGGTCGGAAGTTGGAAGGGTCAGATCTTAAGCCCTTTTTATATATAGGAACAATAATGGAAGATAACCAGGAAAAGGGAATAAATCCAGTCATTAAGATGTTATCAAATTGTTTTTTAAGAATCCGAGCCCACATTGCTGGACTTCGTTTGAAGACACAGGAAGGATTGCCATCTGGGCCAGCTGCTCTGGAGTAGTTCAGTGCATGTATCATATTTTCAATTTCAAGTACGGGCCATAACTAGATGGAACAGGTTACCGAGCCAGGATTCTTTGAACCTCGATCAGCAAAAACTACAGGTAGGTAGAAGTTTCTTTCAAAGAATGCTTTCCAGGAGTCCGCAGATATCATTGATGTCTGGTCCGTTGGCAGTGCGGTTGAACCCGCCCTGAGCATAGCCCATGTAGATCGTCTGTCTTTGTGACAAAATGTGGCAAACATTTTTTGATTATTCAAATTATACATGAACTGTTTGTGATTTCTGCATTTATTGCGGTATGTATTAAGAATGTTTTTTTTTTTTCCCCAGAAATTCCTCCCATGGAAGAGAAGCTTTTCTAAGTTCGCACAGAGCCGTGTTCTTGATTTTATTAGCTACAGAAATTGTGTTAGTATTGGAGTCTTGTGATAAAGACAAAGGAACATTACATGTCTCTCGCAAAATGGTTGTTGCATTAGTTAGAAAGTTAGATAGCCTACAGAGTTCAGATTGCGCAGAACAGTGATAGTGAGGAAATCTGTAGTGATTCGAGAGTTGTGTAGTAATCATGTCATTCATTTTATCACAAAGTTTTGTATACCAGCGAATTGACAGACCGGGACGATCCCCTTGCAAAAAAGACTGTTGGTGATCATTACTAAGCATGGCCACATCGACCTCTAGATTCAACTGGATTATGAAATGGTCACTACAGCCAGGATCGTAAATCGCAATTTTACTTGATATTTGCTTTAAATTCGCTGAAATTGCGAAGTAGTCAATACAGGAAGAGGCCGTACCCCTCCTCCATGTATGACAACCATCACTAGCATCGAAAGGAAGAAAATCAAGTTCCCAAGGTACTAAATAGTCTTGCCATAATTGATCTCTATAGCTCGCTTGGTATTGACCATCAGTAGTAACGTTGTGCATATTCAATTTTAAGCAATAGGCATTAAAATCTCCTCCCAATAATATTCCACAAGTTGGATATAATACTATAACCTCATCAAAGAGATTATCAAGCTCTTGGAAGACAGTTGTTATTTTAAGTAGTACCGGATTGTGATAGAGAGAGACAATGAGCAAGGGATCATACTGTTTATCATCTAGTGTAACCAACAAGGCAAGTGTTGCCATGGATTTATATTCTGCCAGAATATGGATTTTTAAATTGGTATTTACACAGATGGCTATACCGCCATATGGCCTCCCAGAAAGGCCTTGTTTAGCTTTAATTTGGTAGACAGCATATCCAGGCAACAGAAGGCCCTGCTCACACATTGGGCCTCATTACACGGTAGGCGTATTTTACCGTGTCCGCCTTGGTGGATGGCGGAATTACCGCCCTACTCCAAGGTGAGCGGGGGCGGTAATTCCCCATTCACCGAGGCACTTCCCCATTCCCATTTTTGCCCCCATAGGGCTCAATGGGAATGGGGAAGGTGCTTATTACGGTACTGCAAATTGCGGTACCGTAATTAGCACCAAGGTCCCTTAGCGAGCCCGTTCCTTAATGGCTGGTAAAACCAGCCGTTAAGGTCGGGTCCCGCAAAGGGACCTCGCAGTAAGGTGGTAAGGGTTTACCGGTACCGGTGCCCTTACCGGTACCGGTAAACCCTTACCGCCTATGTGTAATGAGGCCCATAGTTTCCTGGCATAACATAATATCACATCTAATGCCTTAGTGCACATGATTGATCCATGTAAACAGGTTTCTAAAACCACACGAGTTCCATGACAAAATGGATAATACCAAAGGCTGGTTACTGGGGAATGTTGTCCATCGCTGGGTTTAAGGTAGTGGCTAAAACAGATAGCCAAGACCAATCCTTGCTAATAGTTGATAGTCCTGCAAGCTGAGCGATTACAACCGCGTTAATGCCACCCTATGAATCGCCTCGGTAAGTCTTTGGAGAATTTGGAGTGATGACCGGAATTGGAGTTTCATTAAAGCAAATCACATCATCGATGGAATCAAAAAGATGCAGCATCAGGCCATAAATCGTAATTCTTCCATGTATTGCATCAGCAAGTTAGTGATGATGGCTGATTGCACTTTGCACACCATACGATGATTCTGAATTGGTGGCAATGTAACCCACTCAATGTCAGCCGTATTCAGTGTGCGTAATGCAGGAATTCTGCTAAATGCTTGCAACAAGGCAGAACTATTAAGGTGTTCAATTCAATTTTTATCTGAAATAATTTCCCATCCTATGATAGTCGTAAAGTACTTGCTCGTTTCTCCCATACCATCATCTTCCCCCCTTTGATGCTTTGGAGATTTGGACCGTTGACCTTTCTTAAAGTTCTCCAGTGTAGGACCCTGCGAATTGGGGAAGTTGTTAGCAGACTCAGGGCAATTTTCAATATTTTGCGAGTGGGAGGGCACATCAGTAGGTACCGAAACCAATCGGGGTGCGTCGTTGGCAATATTTGAATTACTGGTGGTGGATGTCATAACCACCGCCTTCCCTGCTTGAACAGTTTTATTCTCAAGAGGTTTGAAAAAATTGGATAAATGAGTTTGAGAGGAGGGCTGTGATTTGCCTTCTGTATTCAAATGATTTTTGGGGAAGGAACATGGCCATTAGCGCCCAAATTTTCGACCGCCCTAGAGTTTTTTTGGGAATGGTTACACAAGGGCCAAGCCCACCTTTAAGAGCAGTCTGTTCATCTGGGCTAAGATGTTGCAGGGCATATTTGCATTCTACAGACAGTTCCTCCAAATCAATACCTTTTTGTTCTTTGGTATCTGACCGTCAGTGTTCATAGAAGTTGTGCACTCATTAGACTTTGAGCTTTTTTTTGCTTTTTTAGTGATTTATTTTGTTCACTAGTGCCTGGGCAAGGCACTTGTGCTGCAATCTTTCTATCAGCTTTTCTTTTTAGGGCTCGAAAGAAAAGTCTTTTTTCCTTCCTTGAGCTAAAATGATGCCCTGCACCTGTCGAGGGGACTTCGGTAGGTGCGGTAGCAGTGCTGGCAATAATAGAACCAGTTTGAACATTTGCGTCCAACCGTTTTGTTAGGGCTGAAGGACTATCGGGGTGGGAACTTTGACAGTCTTCGATGTTGCCTGAGAGAGATCCCACCTTCTGTTCGTCAGGTTCAGGATGTAAGAAAAATAAAAGCTGTTCTAGTTTCTCAGCACGTAGAGCGACCTCCTGGAATAGTTGTGCGTGAGTAAGAATATGACAAGATGTTTCAGCCAGTGGAGCAACTACAGTCTGAGCGAATGATTGAGAAAATGTGTAGATGACACGGGGTGCCTCCTGATTCGGTATTTCATGAACAGGAGCTGATATGATATCTGTTTGCGTAGTCACAGAAGCATAACAAGGCGCAGTCTCTTTCAGAGGCGGCTGATCACCAGGTTCACGTCTGAGACTATCTGCAAATATAAATCCCTCCAATTTATTGATTTTTAGAAGATTCTGAGTCAAGGAGCACTTGCAATCCCTGATCTCATAATCACCAGATTGGCCGAGGGAGAAAAAAAAGAGAAGAAACAGTTACGCTTGGGAAATGTGTAACAGTGTTTGAAGTAAACAGAACGTCGCAGCGAAGCCGCGGCTAATAGTTGGGCACAAGTGGCTCAAAGTAATATATACCAATTGCTCAGTACTTGAATTCAGTCCAATGCTGCTGGAGTTTCGCCATGCACATGTCACATTACAGTGATATCCTAGACATATATGTCTTAGTGTACTGACTACAATGCTATATGACATAACGTCCTGTGATGTCACCTGGGGCTGGGTCAAATGACATCACTTGCTGTGATGTCATTTGAGGGTGGGTTGAAATTGCATCACTACCTGTGATGCCATGAGGAGGACAAAGGTTGTAAGATGTCACTTCCGCTAGCGCTGGCATTTTGGTGATCTCCCAGACCACCAAATGATGGTAAAATTGCAAAATTCTGCACATTTCAAATCTGGTACTCAATTTATTTTAAGTACAGAGCAGGCCTTAGGACAATCCACTTTACAAGTACACGTTTTCAATTAGGGGAACGGCATAATGAGGCCGGCACTGGACTTTTCTAAGCTGAATTACGGCGCATGTTTAAGCATAATTGCTGCGCTATTTTCAGTGCTCTGCTGCTACGTGTTCCCTACCCTGCTGCAAATGTTGTTACTATAAGATATTTCCAGCGACATTTAAAAAGCACGAATTAGAGACCTTCAAGAAGAACAGTGCAATTTGGGAAAATAGCATGCACATGAAAAGACAAATTAAATGCTTATTCAGATCGGAACGACCAACATCTCTGATGATGATCTCCATTGCGCAATGTTCCTGCATTTGTCCACCTGAGCACAAGCATCCAAAGTCGATTAAGCACCGAATGACCTTGAAATGCAGCACACTGCGGAAGAATGACTTGAGAGCAGGCACTTAGTAAAATGACAAGAACAATCGGAGCATCAGGAATGCAACAATGCCACATCACTGGCCACGCATACTGAGCAATCAACAGCACAAGGTGGACAAAGAAAGAACCAAGACGTCTAGTGCTTAAAGCACGACTCACAACGTAGCAGCAAAGTGGGCAATAGCACATTTCATTTCACTTCACTCTGTCATGGGGCGTGCGCATTTAAGAAAAAGTAAAAGAGGACTTATTAGGTAACCCCATGTGAGGACGTGAACTGTCCACGACCATGAGGTGAATAGCACATCTTTAGTTACTTAGGTTTCAATGACCAATGATCTTTGCCTGGTTAATACGTTATAGCAATAGATAACATTGGAACCACAATGTAGGCTCTCGAGCAAGCCACAATTTCTAAGAAAAAAAACGTTCAGCAGTGCTGACTGCAAGAAGGGGCCTTCCTGATAATAACTAAGGTCACAGTGTATGGTAAGTGTAGCGGGTCTCGCAACATCCAGAGCAAATGGGAAAGCCCGTGTCCTGTGGCCCACACATTCATGGCAGGCTATTGCTGTACCAGCGCTGAGAACAGGTGCACAGCACTCCATTCCAATCGATGTGCTGCAGTGGTCATTGGTGGGATTTACCAGCCAGTAGAAAATGTTCACAACGTCAATAAAGAAAATGACTAGGCAATTGTCAAAGCCGCTTGTTGTGTGTGGTAATGTGCTGTGCGTGTGTGCCTTCCAGATGATGTCAGGATTCTTGTGGAATGTGAGTCTTCTGGGTTCCAAGGATGACGGTTGGCCAGTGTATTAAAGGGAGCTGATTATGTGGGTGCGGGGGCTCCGGTGTCCGTGACTACGTGTCTTGTGTCTTTGTGTACCCGCCTTTCCTGCCTCTTTCTTGAACCACACCTGTTGGCAACCAAAGGACATTAAACGTAGACTTACAATAACGGTGCGGCTCCCGTTATTTCTTTGTGCTAATGTAACCAACAACGAAAAATAAGAGACCACAAACGCACCAAGCGACTTAATAACTGATGCGTATGGCCAAACAACAGTCTATCTACCATTACCTAGGAATATGGATGTTATAATTCAGATCAAACTGCCAGCACATTACATATTTGGTATAGTCATTTAACATTCCTTTTCTAAGGAGTTCAATGCATCCCTTATGTTTGTTTAATAATAAAAATTCACACGATAGTTGTACACTATTATGCAAAGTACATATGGTCAACATTAAACTACTCGCATCCCCAAATACTTCACAAGCGTCAGGGGGCCATCATTTTACTTGAGGTCTGCAGGTTGTAGATTTCAATATCGGGCCTTGAGTATCCAGCTTGTATCCACCTCTTCTGATTTTCTTAAATTAGAATAATAGCAGCAGGCGGCAGAAACTGGTGCACATATTGGCGGTCATTTTACAGGCTGCGCCGAATGACCTCGGTAAAACCCCTCGGCTTACTTTGCATTATCAGCGCGGCATATCCACTGTATCTTCATCAGCTTACGCCTCACGCGGTAGTGCAAAGCAGAATGTTAGCACAGGCCCCACAATGAATGCTGCTGACACTCCCGAAAGTGCTCAAAATCCCCTCCCCCACAGATAAACTCAGGAGCCCCATGGCTCTGAATCCGTCCACATCCTACCTCATTTTGTTTTTAAACTATGTTCCCCAGCCCCCTCAGGGCCAGCAGAAATTCCTCCCATATCACACAGTCCCGCACTCTTATGAGAAACACAGGAGCCCCAGGGCTTCCCACCCCCTACCCTTTTTCATATTAAAGTATAAAAACAGAACCCGAGAGCAAGAACCCCTCCTCGCTCCAAGGGCACCTTTTCCCCACCTCCAAAGAGAAACACAGGAGCCCCAGGGCTCTCTGTTGCCACCTCACCCTTAGACATATTACATAAACAAATACACATCCCAGGGCTAGCAACGCCCCCTCAAGCCATCCCAGACCACCTGACTCCCCCATGTTCTAAAGAGGAACACAGGGGTCTCAAGACTTCCCTCACACCTGACTAGCTAGAGACTCATCGGGAAACACACTGATGTTGCACTCCAAGTGTTAAGGGTATCAAGTCAATATAATAAGTATACATAGGGTGCAGCGGAGAGTCAAACCACCCTGGCACCAGGTGGAATATAACGCCAAAGAAAGGAAAGAGTCCTTAATAAGGACCCTCACGTCCCCTGCACAACCAAAATACTCAGAACAGTCAAGATTGTTCTAAATTTAAAACACGAATTGCTTTAAAACTACACATTTGTCATCAAAAACAGTGATTCAAAGAAACCTGTAATTACGATACTTTCAATCAAACAAACATTTAATGATTTGGTCAAATAAACAATACAGAGCTCAACGTCTTTCGGATAATCCCCTCCATCAGGAGCTTAAATTAGGTCATTGGTTCAACAGTTTCAATCTTCAATTACTATAAGGTAAATACAGTGTATTAGCCATATCTGTGTTAAAATTCCAAACTTCATAAATGTCATAGAAAAGTGGGGACTCTTCCTTCCATATTAGGGGACCCTATTCACCTGGATTCGAGCGGCAGACAGTATAAACAAATCAGTCTGACATTCTCTTCCGAAGGACTAATCCTCTTCATCAACTTCACATCACAATTAGTGTTAATGGGTAGCAAGGAGTTTGAGAATAACAATTGCACCAAAGCGTTTAGGTATCTTACCTATTACCAGGAGACGATACGCGTCCTTTCTTCAAAATGTAAGTTAGAGAGGTACAATCAGATGATATCTACATTCAAATGAAACTGAATGTAAGTATTGTGCCCCAATATGTCGTCTAGTGTTCAAAACAACTGGTTACCAACTTAAATTTGGAAGAAAAGACACCTATCGTCTCCTAGAACCCTGGGACTCAGTCTCCTATAGATTTGTGGACACAGACAATGGATGTGTAAATAATTTAGAAAGCCTACATACTGGACTACTTGCTTCTACTCTATTGTACTTGATTAGATCAGAGGTATTAAACCTGTTTACCTTGTGCTGGTTATCTATTGGGTATGGTAAGTGCTCCTTCCATGAAGATGCTTCAAATAACTCTCTCCAACTTCGGTAAAGCTTCTAGAAGGGGGAAATCCTTTTGGCTGTGCCTTAGAACGTAGTTCTAAATGGACATGGGAGAAATAAAACAAAAAAAATAAAATAAAACCTTTGGTACCTTTGCATGAGTTGGTGTCTAACCCACACACAGACCTATGGCTTACTGTAATACTCACTGGGGATGCTGTCCAGTGCATGTGTGGATCTGTATCAAGTTCTCTGTGTCAAGGTCGGTTGCTCTCGTCCTTGGGTTGTGTACTTCTCCGGGAACTGCAATAAAACCCATGGTATATAATGTTAATACCAGGTAAATGCCCGGATGAAGAACCAGATCTAGCTGAAGGTTGCCTATTCACAAACACAGGCTGTGAATTCTCATACCCCTATTGTTCTATATTATATACCTTAACAGGGAAGGGGTAAGAGTGCTTTTGGGAGTAATCCCCAAACTAAGCAACCCAGCAGTCCCTCTATTTTACATTGTGCACGAAATACACCCCTAGGAAATGTTCAGCACATACTGTTGATGATATTGGCTTACCAGTACAATGAATATAGAGTATAGACAACCATTAAATGTGTCTTTGCCTTGACAGGTGAGCATGAGGACACTCCTGAGGAAGGATATGAAGAGGATGACATTGATAATGATGATAATGTTGGACACACAGAGGGGACAAGTGACCCAGAGCTGTATGTGGCAAAACCCCCTGAATCTCCACGGGACAATAGCTCATGGAGCCCCAACCCGCATCCAGCTTGATCGGGATACCCACTGGGTAGTACCATTAACACAGGACAATGTGACCATGGAGCAACCAGAGACAGAGCCGGGGAATCTACTTTTGGTGGTGGACACCACCAATTCTTTGGAGCCAACATCATCTCTGACCTCTGACACATACAGTCTGTCTGTGCCTCCTCCAGGGGCAGTGTCATCAGTCCCTGGCCAAAAGCAGGGATCAACTATCACACTCCTTACTCCCTCACCCCTCACCCTTGCCCACAATTTCTTTTCTGACACCTTCTTTGTTGCTGGACTAGTGGAAAGAGTGGCAGCCATGGATGCTGCCTAGCCACAGGGAGTCTGGGGGGGGGGCAAAAGGAGGAGAAATGCTTGATGTCTGTACCGTGTTGGGACCACTCCTTCCTGATGAAAATATTTCCCGCTCGAAGGTGCAATGTGGGCTGGAGGCAGCCAAAAGGCAGAAGGAGGCATTGCTGGCGGAGGTGCGGGAAGCTAGGCAAAATGCATGGGAGGGTGGCCCCCTGGCCCAGGAACAGACTGTTGCTTCTGCAGCTGTTCCTGTAGCCGCATCTGCAGGATACTGTGCTCAGGTCAGGGAGATGTCTGTCTGGCACTGGAACAGGCAGCTGCTGATGCAGCTGCAGCAGCCTGGGCTCAGGAAAGGGAGGATGCCTGAATGGCCTGGGAGCAGGCTTCTGCTAATACACCTGCAGCTGCATATGCATTGACCTATGATCAGGACAGTGGGAATGCCTGACTGGCACAGGAGCTGGCTATTGCTACATCTGCAGCGGCATATGACCAGGCAAGGGAAGATGCCCGACTGCCCCGTGAGCAGGCCACCAGGCACAGCCAGGACTGATTTCACCTCTTCTGCTGCTGTCCAGAACCTGAGCACATAGCACTGCCGCCCTCTGTGGGCAGATTGTAGAGACTAGCTTGCACCATGGGCAGTCTCACATTGCATTGACCAAGCTGCTGACCCAACAGGAACAGTCTCTCACCCACATGAAAGAGTATTTAGGGAAGGTATCTTCCCTCCCTGAACCCCAGCCTCTAGCTCTGCACAGTAGGCCCCCACCTGTCCCAGGCTAGCATGCTGTTCACAAAAGGTAGAACATGATGAAACCGGAAACCTTTCCACAACAGGTCCCTGTGCCCAAGTGGCCATACTGAAGGACATAGTTGCACCATCGCAGCATATAATCGTTCACCTCTTCCTTTCCTGGCAGGCTTGCCACATTATTTAATTTGGGTTGGCCTGCATTCTGCATTATGTGTCCAATACCTTAGACTTGTGTTTGTTTGGATTTCCTCTGTGCTTCATCTTCACCTTCATTTCCTTGGACTACCCCTGGAACATACTTCCCAGAGCACGGCATTCAATGAACAATGGATCCACCCTGGCCCTTAAAAGCAGCAGCATCCATAAAATGCCCCCCTGCTCAGTTCAGTTAGGTTTGGAACCTCTTTTTTTGTGTACTGCCTGTTTATCATTTAGGTTCATAGGAAGGGCCAGTGAGGAGTAGAGCTATGTAGTGCAGCATACAGATGCACTTACCACTGTCCAAAGAAGTTGTTTAGGAGTGCCTGCGGCAGGGCAGGTCCGTCCATATGATCCTGTTGATGGCTAGCCCCTGGAGCCTCCCCGTCATGGCAATTGCCACCATCATCAGGATCATGGTCACCCTCCTACTCATCTAGCATAGACTCATTCCGGCACCTGGAAAGGTAGCAGACCTTCTCCAGATGGTACATAAAATGTGCAACTGTTCAGTGAAGGCACTTGAAGTATTTCCTCTGTAAGCTAATTGACCAATCAATGGTGTTCTGGGTGTCGACAGCATTGTACCAATGCTATTTGGGGTTGGAAGGATGCCAGGGTGGTGAATTTGGATCTTGCACAAAGACACATATAACTAACATGAGTGAGTGTGGTTAAATACCGTGGTGTTCACCACTTTGCAAGGTCTGTGGTATGTGTTCCCCTATTGTCTGGCAGTTTTGGCCACCGACATTGACATCTGTTGGTTGTCATGTAGGGCACAGGCAAACGCAGAACATTTCTACAGTTGCCTGACACTGCTTATTCTTTTGCACATTTCGGAGAGTGTAAAAAGGCATAGTGTGACCAGCCAACACTGCGCTGTTTCACTATTAGTTCATCATTAGGTATACAACGCATGTACACCAATCTTTGCTGGTGAAATTGTACAATGGATCCTTACCTGACACTTCTGCACAGTCGTAGATGCTTTATGTAGGCAGATTACTTTTTTAAATTTATTTATTTACGTACAGCGTAGCCTATTAGGCTTTTTAAACATCCCAGTCCGTGTACAAATACAGAAATACATACAGCAATATAATGCAAATCCATAAACAATAAATACTTATATTACTATCTACAATATGCTGATGTTAGCATCATAAGCAGGACAAACTCTACCCACGGTTATTCGGCATTGTAAAAACAATACATTCTCAGCCACACAACTCTAAAACAATAAGCCAGACATCATCTCCATCATAATAATTCTGCCACGCCAAGTCTGGATCCACCTCAAGTGGATTGAAACCAGCTGCCAAAAATACTGTATAGCGAATAGATCGCAAGGCCTTGCATTCCAACAATAAATGACTCAGACTTTCAGCAATGATATCCCCCACAAAAACGACAATAAGTGTGACTTGCACAAATCCCCTTTTTACTAAATAGAGCATATCACAAATTAAACATAATACGCGAGTAGGTATACCTACCAGTATTACATATTTGGCAGAACTGACCTTCATGACAACGTCATTAAGGAGTTGGTTGGAATCAATGGCAATGAATTTCTTCTTGGTTTATTTTACCCCCAACTTACCCAGCTGTATGACTTGACTTACTTGCCATCCAGATGGCGAAATCCTGAAAAGCTTGGTAAAAAGATAACCTCCTACATTCTTGGAGTACACACCGGGCAACCAATATATTGTAATAGAGGAGAGAAAGGGATGGACGGAAGTCGAGCAAGTGGTTACTGTGGCAACAATACTTGGAGTCTGTTACCTATGCCTATGCTGTGAAGTGGAGCGTGTGACTTTGGACCTTGTTGTTCCACTATAATTTCCGCAGTCTGGGGTGGGGCATGGAGCACGGTGCTAACAGAGGTGGATCAACTAGTTACTGTGGCCACAATCCTTGGTGTCTCTCTTCTATGCCTATTCTGTGACGTGGAGTGTGTGACTTTGGACCTTGTTGTTCCACTATAATATCCACAGTCTGGCATGGAGCACGGCACGGACAGAAGTGGAGCAAGTGGTTACTGTGGTCACTGGTGTAATGTGGTGAATGGGACAATTACAGCTTGACTGTCTTCGAGCAGATTTGATACAATTCTAAACGTACCCTATTGCTGGTAAGAGATGTTTCGCTAATATGTTTGCTGCAAAAGCTGCATATTATATATAGGAGGTGAGTGTGGGTCTTCAACCTTTGAGTCTCGGTGAAGCCTACCAGTGTCTACGCGCTTACTAAAGAACTTTGCTGACAAACTGTTGATTCATCTGATTGTTCACCCAAAAATGCCAGCAATCACTCGAAAACCGCCCATTACGTCCTCCCGACTGCACTGTCCGCAGCGGAGCACTCAGTGCCACCGGTATTTTGAAAAAAACAAGCAACAAAGAGACTAATGAGGAAAGCAAAATCAACTATGGTCAATATTACCAGTTCTATCTTTGAATAAATGACATTGATGAAAGCGATCGAGGGAAGATAACGTCTTTTCTCAAGCCTAATAGTAAACCTGCCCACAAAGAAATTATACTGATTCATTCTCTCACCTCGAGACCGGCCCTATCCTAGACACTGCATCCACTCAACCTTAACCAAGCTACCTGATTTCTTGGTAATGGAAATAGCCATGAGTCTACAGACTGAGTCAAACCCGGGACATTTTACAACTTCTGTTTTAGAAAAATCTTGTCAATCTCCTGATCCACATTGCATTACAGCGACAGACCTGTCTAGTTCCCCTAATTTAACGGCGATTGCAATGAACGCACGCACATCGCTGTTACATAATGAGGAGAGCTTTTCCTCATCCGACTCTTATATATGCATAATGATGAACAATACTTACAAACTGTACTTGCTAAAGTAATTAATTTACTTTCTTCTGATTAAGGTCTAGTGTCACAAAACTCTGCCAAGGGAAGGGTGGATAGTTGCCCCATCATAACTATTCAGGATTCACAAGCATCAATGAGATTTACGCCCCATACTCTAGACAAAGCTATTCAGTCGGGGGAATACAATGTTGGAGGGCCAACCTTAAATATTTTGTGGTTAAGTAACTCATTGAAGAATACTGGCGAACATGATATTTATTCCTCCACCTGGTAAGAAACACAATCACAAAACAAAATACTGTGTATCACGTACTGCTACTAGTATTAAAGGTAATTGAAAACCCACAATAGTATCACAGGCTCTAGCCTCTGATTTACCCAAGGATATGATCTCCCAAGAACCCAGTAAATGTTTTTAAACAGTGAAAAATCCAAAGCTTAAAAATAATCAGAAGGGATATATCCCGGGCCTAAATTTAGTGCCAAATAGGCACCCTGTTACATAAACTTTAGGAGGAAATGAGTTAACTAGAGAGAACTTTCTTAAGTCCCTCCAAAACACCAGAGTAAATTCTGGTGAGGAAAACTGCCCTGGTGACACCGAAACTAGGGGTCAAGGGATTGAAGTGCTACAGTGACTTTGTAGCTCCCAGAAATAATAGGGGAAATACAGAGGCCCAAGGAAGTAAATGGATTATTGTATACGCCCATGGACTATGCTCATTCTAACAACACAATCATAGACTTGGATACTATTCTTGACAACACAGGCTCAGAAAAAATAAAAATTATAGATTTATATTGCTTCTTCCGCCAACCCTTACTTGAATCAACCTAATACCTCAGAATGAATGCATCATATACCAGTGGGGAGGAATATCAACAGTAACGAGTTAAAGAGAGTCAAAATTCCTCACTCACAATGGGGCCCTAATCAAGCTACATTACATTTTGTATCCACGATTACTGTTGAGTCCATTTTTAAGCAAGAACCCAGTTTGCTGAATCTTGGATATGAATTTCACAAAGTGATGAAACCTAAAGCTGTGATAAATAATAATAATAATAATAATTAGGCTTTTATATAGCGCTACAAACCCTCAGGTATCTGAGCGCTGCTTATTATTACCCACGGTGTGTGGTGCTCATTTATCGACCTCGGAAGGATGAAAGGCTGAGTTTGGCCCCGCCGGGATTCGAACCTGCGTTAACAGGCTCTGCACGGGTGTCAAAGCGAGCGCTCTACTCGCTGTGCCACTTGACCGGCTGATAAACACAGCCAGTCTCTCCCCAGGCTTGGTAACCCATCCATCCAAAAATGTTATAAAAGACCTATAGTATCTAAAGTTTGCCTCGGGTTACAATCAAGAGGCAGCTTATCAGAGGTGCAGGTAAACTATCCACTAGATCTAATAACTTAGATGAAGTAGACTGATGGTTGAGCCTTCTATTCAGCAGATTAAATTCAGGTCCTGTAATACTAGGGTCTATTGTTCTTTTATGTTTAACTCTCTAGGCACAATTCTACTACTTGCTGCTATTATTCTATTGCAAGAAACCTGGTTGAGGCAAAATTTATTTATAGATGGTTATGTCACTTTTCAAGTGCCTGCCCGGAATAATTAATCTGGTAAACTGTTTGAGGGCCTGATTACAGCTGAATCGACTCACTTACTGGTTAGCTGATCAGATTAGGAATTGGCTGCTATCGTGGAAACCTTGTTGATGGGAGGATACAATGCATTTCTGTTAATAAATGTTTATAACCCACCAGGGAATGGTAATACAGAATCAGTAATTGTCCATATTGATGTGTTGATAGAATCCTGGAAAATTGCTCCCACAGATGAAAAGAGGATTTTCAGTAGCCAATTATCTGTGTTTCTTAAAGGCTACAGCACTTTCTCCAATATTTGGACTTCAATGCACTTTAATTCATAGCACTTTACTATCTAAAACTAAAGCACGTTATATATGCTATATAGATTTTACAAAGGCTTTTGACATGGTGGATTGAAGGGGCTTTTAGGAAAAAATGGAGAAAGGTGGGTTACACGCTCAAATATTCTATGTTGAAAAATCTCTTTATGCCGATAACACAGTGCAGATCAGATTGGACCAAGAAGCTCAATTGGTGAACAGATATTTGTTATTTACGGCTTAAAACAAGGATGTATATTAGCCTCAATCTTTTTTAATATATATGTCTTGGAGTTTTTAAAAATTGTAGTAACCACCCCCCACCTATTGAAACTCATTCTATTGCCTAGTGCTCTGATACGCAGATGACATTGTGATTCTTGATCATACTGTGTTAGCAATAAAACATAGCCTAGATGCACTGGAAAAGTATTCTGAACAACCCCAATCCATCCAAAACCAAAATATGTCAATTAAACTAAATTGCAAAACAATGAAGAGATATAATTGGGCAGTCAGAATGCTACTTTGGAAGAGGTCTCCAGTTATTCCTATCTTGGAATGCTAATATCAACCAATTTGGATAGGGAGGCCCTTTCAAAAGTCCTATTATGTATAGCACTACTAAGTTCATGACAATTAGGTCCTTTATATCTAAATTTGGTGGGTTCCCGGGTGAGGGTTTACTAAAGCTATATAATTCCTGTGTGATTCCAAGTGTATTATACGGCCTTGAGGTATTTTCAGTTAAAGAAACTGCTTGGCTAAATATCTTGGAAGGGAAATTATGGAGGATGGCTTTAGGACTCCCTCAGTGTGTGCCGGTACAGGCTATTTGTTCTGCATTGGGCCTTACTTCCCAATCTACACATAAAATGATAGCAACCTGTAACGTTTATATCAAATTGATGGTTAGTCACAGAAAGTAGAACTTTGTTTATTTTTATTTCTTAGATAAAGATGGTAGACTGAGCATACAACCAGCTCTGAAGGTTTGGCATAAAGAGAATTTCTGGAAGCAATTGGATGCTCATGTCTGCCTGAGGATAATTTGGCAATAGAATTTTCAGAAATTAAAAGAAAGGCAATGCATTGGAATTGTAGTTCACATGCTTCCTACCTAGCTGGGAAATCCAGCTACGCGATATATTCTACGCAGGCATTTCCCAGAGATTCAGCATGTGCATTTATTACAAATTTTCAGAATGCCAAAGTAAGAAGATTTATCCCATAACTAAGGTTGAACCAACTACCAATGTTGGAAAATAGGGGAGCATGGCTTAAAACCCAATTAAAGATCTGTTATGCAGACTATCTGGAAAAGAACTTGAGAACGCTAGACACCTTTTGATTGACTGCATTACATTCATCACTTTATACGAAAAAGTTTATATGAAATTGGTACAAGATATGAATTGTATACATATGAATCAATTGTGATCTTTAATATATGAACGAAGAAATACCATAACTAATTTTACAGTTTATTATATATGGGAGGAAATTATAAAACTACTAAATTGAGAGATTGTGCTGAATGAATCCTCACTATATTTTAAAACGTATAGATTTGTTTTAAAAGATAGCCTGTTTTAATATGTGATTTACATGAATTGTATGTTTTTACTCATAGTATTTGAATTTTAATGTTGTTTTTTAACGTAAATATGAAAAGAAAACATTTTATATGTGTATACAATGTTTTCTTAGTGTTGAAGGTTATAATTAACCAATGTGGCACTTTAATAAAAAAATAAAAAATATAGAGGCGAGATCCTTCAAAAGCATTAACAATTTTACAATGGAAATTAACACTTGAAATCCTGCATCCACAATTCAGTGAGTACAACTTTATTTCCGTCAATATGTACTCAACTGGAGTAGAGTTGCATAGCATAAGCAGTTATTGTATACAAGATCGATCCAAAAGAGTAAGCTTTGCCATAACTCATGGCGTTAAAATGTCTGTCCCATACAATACCATTAGACAAACCTTTGCTTTGTACAGTTGGCGTAGACTAATCAAGGAATACCCCACATTCTGAGCTGAGAATTGCTTTAGCTCTGTAATCACAGATTTGACCCTAACTTGCAACCGCTCGAAGTGGGAATCCCACATTAGGTGATTATCAATTGTTAAGCCAATAGATTCATTTGCACTCACTTGCTCAACTTGATTGGGCCCCAGGGTAATGCAGGAACGTGAGTGGTTCATTGATTTATTGGGACAATATATCATAGATTGAATTTTTTCAAATTGGTCCTCAGTCCGTTGATTACACAATATCGGGCTAAGCAGACAAAGGTACTCTGACCATGTCAGGTCAAGACGAATTAGGTCATCTGCATAACACAGGAAGGGAATTGTATTCATCCCCAGTCTGGGACGTGTGGCCGGCTAACTCATCAATGCCTCTGAAAGATCGCTCAGGTAAATCAAAAAACAGTGGTGCTAAAATGCACCCCTGCTTAAGCCAAACATGGGTATCGACAGGATCAATTGCGTTTCCTCTTCTCCTTCCCTCATTTCTGACTGTCTTTCTGCTAACCAGGAATGGTGTGCCGCCAACGACCTCTGCCTTAATGCCAGTAAGACCGAGATTCTACTCATCGGCACACCCACTCCCTCCTTCCCTGCAGCTCTCTGGCCGGCCTCTCTTGGCCCTCTTCCTGCTCCTACCTGCAAGGCAAAAAACCTCGGGGTCATCTTCGACTCCACACTCTCCTTCTCTCCTCACATTTCTGACGTTTCTAAGAAGTCACACTACCAGCTGCACCTCCTCAGAGGTATCCTTCCTTTCCTCTCCTTCCCCCAGAAGCTCACTGTCTCCAGAGCCCTGGTTCTCTCGAAGCTGGACTACTGTAACAGCCTCTATCTAAATCTGCCTGCCTCTACTCTCAGCCCTCTGCAACTCATCCAGAACAGGACTGCGAGACTTGTCCTTGGCCTCAAGCCCAAGGACCGTATCTCTCCAGGACTGAAATTGCTTCAATGGCTCCCTGTGGCTGCGAGGATTAAGTTCAAAACCCTCTGCATTGTCCACAAGGCCTTCTGGGGTCTGGGGCCAAATTACCTTCAACTCTCCCTTCCTAAATATCTTCCTTCTCGAGCACTTCGCTCTTCCGCCTCCAACTCCCTCAGGGTCAGCCGCTTCTCCAAGCAACGAGTTGGGGGGAGATCTCTCTCCGCAGCAGGGGCCTCCCTCTGAAACAGCCTTCCTGCCTCCCTGAAACTTGAGGAGAACCATCTCCGGTTCCAGAAGCACCACAAAACCTTCCTCTTTGCTTCTGCTTTCTCTCTCCCTCTGCCCTGCTAAATCACTGAAACTGTACTGAATCAGCAACTGGGCCACTCCCCAATCTCGGTCCTTGGCCCAGCCACTCTCCCCTGCACTGCCTTCCTGGCAACCCCTGCACTGCGGGACTGTCTCTGTATCCCTACAGCCCCCCTTCCCAGCACTTGTCTGCACTTATCTTGCACTTGCCACCAGCTGGCCCTTATTATTTATCCTGTTCATTACTAACCCTGTACTGCACTTTCCCCTCTCCCTCTTGCACTCTTCCCGTTCCCCCCCTACCCATGCACTTGCGTGATCTGAATGACACTTGGCCTAGTAGGATCATTGTCTGTCTCCCCGTGTTCCCCCTTCCCTGCTGCGTCACGCCTTGAAACACTTGTGTATAGGCGCGTTACAAATGCCATATCATATCATATCATATCATATCATATCCATGATCCAGATTACATTGGGTTCAAATCTCGTTAGTCTTGGTAGGCTATGTTGTGCTCTGTCATAGCGATGTGTGCACAGGAAGTGGAAGAGGACAGCATGATGCTGCTGTTCCAACTGATGTGTGCCTCTCCTCTCCCTACTGTACGATTTGACAGGGACCAGCATAAACAATGGAGGTGATTTTGCTGTACACATAACAATACAAGCCTCTGTCTCTCCCTCCTCCTGTTGGATAGTGACCCACACACTGTCATGATTCCTCCAACATTATGGAGCAGTGTGTTACACCTGAATATTTGAAGTCGGCTGGCATTGGAATTTCTAATGGACAATGTCCGCTGCAATGCAGGGTAGGGAAGTAGAGTCATGTATGTGTGAGAGCTGGGACTGGTTGACAGTGTTGAGGCCTGAGATGTGGCTATGTCAGATACAGTGATCATTCTTCTACATGTTTCCAGTGCTATGTGCGGTTTGTGATAGAGACTTCATTCAAGGTGATGTGTAGCACTGGTCACATTGTGTTGATCATGATACATTGCAACACAGGATGTCCATATGCAGAATGGGGGAAATGAGGAGGAATTCTGTACATGGCACATGTTGAGACATCAGACAGTTGGTTCCATGGCAAGCATACATATGTACAAGTGCACTCAATAGGACATCAAGGCTTTCTTAGTACCAGTGTACACTCCTACCTTTCCCATGGTGTGATTCTGGTTTTCCAGATCATGTGGACTGTGGATGGGTCATCCGCTTACTTGTCTTCAGACATGCCTGATGTAAACTACACACTACATCACACAAGCTACCACCCTCCACATCTCATGAACAACCTACCCTTGAGTCAATATATCAGAATACGTAGGATCCTCTCTGACGATTCCACCTACCAAAAAACCACGGAAGACATCACAAAAAGATTTAGGACAGGGGGCTACCTGACAACAACCCTGGAGGAAGCGAAAAGGAAGACAAATTCTAAGACTAGAAAAGTTTGTTAACACCAAAATACCATACAAATGATCCACCCTGAATTCACTGGATGAAATTTGCCAAAAAAAGCAGTCAGATTATTAGACTGATCAAAAAACTGGAAGATAATGAGACTGGATCCACGACTCTCAAAACTCTTTCCCACCTCACTGATGATAGCATACACACATGGTAGAAACTTCAAAGACAGCCTAGTCAGGGCTGAAAGGATCACACAACCGACACAGGGATTTTTTATCTAAACTGAAGTGTGGCACATTCCCATGTCTACACCGTAGACACTGTAAAAATTTCCAAAAGAGTGGCTTTGTCAGACACTCATACACTGGAATCAAAGTGAAACTACTACAATTCGCCACATGTCACTCTAAGCTTTTAATCTATGGCCTCATTTGCCCATGTGGACTACTATGTAGGACTTACAACACGTAAAATCAAAGAGAGAATTACAGAACATAAATCCAATATCAGAATGCAAAATGCTAAATGTCCAGTGGCAAGACACTTTATGGAAAAAAGACACTCAATAGCACAGTTGAAATTCATAGTACTAGAACTTGTTAGAACCCATCCAAGAGGTGGAAATACCCAAACACTAATATCCAATGGAGAAATGTTCTGGATCCATAAATTGGACTCAATTAACCCGACCAGAATGAATGAGGAATTCTCACTAACTACATTTTTATGAACCTACAACCTCTAGACATGCTGAGATAGATGCCGAACCTTGATCCTACAGCAGCCATCAAAACCGAATCCTACAGCAACCATCCAGATGCTGAACCTTGATCCTACAGGAACCATCCAAATCTAGACACTCTATAGAGCATCTTTCCACTTTAGATTGATGTCATCAGCCAACAATCTATACACAGATTTTATACGTTATGGATTACGATTTGATGAATCTCATACATTGTAAGCACATCTATTGTGGCCATTAAGAATATGATCTATTACTTCAGTGAACACCATGAACAATTAGTACTGCATGTAAAGCTACATGCCTTAGACACTTACAAGGGCAACAATTAACTATCCGTGTATGACTTGATAGTGTACTTCTTTGTCTCTACTTTCATATGCGACAGAATGCCTGTATGTTGTATTCCCGATTATATTCAAAAGCTGTTTACTACTGTAAATCAGTCGACAGCCTGAGTTTTTTAATGTAACATACTAAATATTATGTGGTCAATACAAAGTATGATACAATGTACCTCGCAACACCTAACAAACCTGATTAGCAAGAACATGACTATTCTTGAGTTACCTACTACTTAGAGTCCTTCAACTAAAGTGAATAGTATGTAAGCAACTTAAAATCATTATGTATGTAACAGCTCCTATTCAATATATATGTTTGTTGTAAAACAGTTAAGGATATTTAAACATATCGTTTGGCCTACATATTCAAACAGGCACAGATTAGAGAACCCAGGGAACCTTCAAAGGACTTGTTTAGATATGACATAGATTCATCTATGCTGCTTGACGGCACATGAATCTGACCCCATTCCTCAGGTACCATGACAGCGTTTAGATTATTCAACCAACACTAATCCTTTGATACTACAACTTATGGTCATGACATAAAAGGTGATTTTCTTCACAGCCACTCGATTTGAACGGCAGAACCCACGATACTCCGGTGGAACACTCCATACTAGTGGTAAGCAATGTACATGCATTTAATTATATTTTAATTATTTGTTGACAATAGACCTCTCCGCCTACCCATGTTCTTAAGACTATCCATCTTGCCATAGATATCACATCTGTCCAAGGACTCTGATACCAACTGACTCTCCATTAACATTGGTATGCACACTCCTTCTGGAGGCATGTACCTTTTTACATTCATTATCCTAGACATAACAATTTAGCATCCATTAGAACTTAGCTACTTCTTTGACCTTTAAATCCCATAGAGTCAAGAGACTCCAGACACATCCCACTGTGATACACCAACAGGACGCACGATTCCCATGAATAAGAAGTTGCGAGCTATGTTTATCCACATCACCATTATCTCTGCAAAACACATGGAGACCTATTACTGATTGCAGACCGATACATTTTCCATTCTTGCTTTAGAAATCCCTGAGGTAATTGAAAACGCAGTTACAATATGAAATAACCCTGATGAACCTCATTACGTGGCCTGGATAAACCACTTAGAAGGTGAAACCTATAGACAAATCACCAATGATTCATATATTATCCAACATTTGAAGCATCATTTTTATGAGTTCCTTTTGTCTTATTTTGTAGATTAGAATTGAAGCTAGAAAATGTATGAACCACATGAAATTGATGAATATTCAGCACCCTGTAGAGGAGGAGCCAAGTACCTCTACCGGAAGTTCCTCCCCTATTCTGCCCATATGTTGGCAACTGGAAATTGCGACATGCGCACTGCCCGTGAGAATGGCAATACCACGGAAAGTCCTTGAAACATGGTATCCATTGAGAAAACTCTATATGTATCCACAAGCAAATGATGACCTTCTGAAGGAAGTTCCAGAAGAAGTGTGAAAAGCATAAAGAAAGAACTGGTGACATTACATGAAGTTCAGGCGACGCACAGAGAAGAGATGTAAATGAAGTAAGAATATAGATGCTATAGAAGCTGATGACGAAATAATGAAGTATACAACAGTTCGGGAGCGAAATGGAGATTGCATGTGTGGAGAAGCACCGAAGAAAATGCAAAACCATTTTACAATTGTACAGACGCAATAACGCAAGTAGACAATGTAATCATGAGGCTGGCTACGTAGTGAATAGATTGCGGCAATGTGCCAATGTATATACATAGGAATATATAGAATCTGGATGTTCCACAATGCACTTTAGCAAACTCTGGCTCCATGAATGGAAGAGTTGGAAGTGTGGCCAGCAGAATAAAAGCTGGCGGTGAAGGAAGGTTTGAGAAAGGCTTGCCTGGCCCAGTGTCAAGATTCAGGGCTGCCGAGAGCCTTGCCATGTACTCAAGAAGATACAAAAACATGAGAAGCAAGCTCAGCTCCTGTTTGAGGAGTAAGGAAACTCATTGAGGGTGCCAAGATTTTTTTTGTTTAATGGTATTAAAATACAATAAAGTGCTTGAAAATGTCGTCTCCAGTCACATGGTCGGATGAGGATAAACTTTGGGGAAAGCTACACCGAGACCCGAAGATAAAACCATGCTTCAATCTCTTTTATTCGCAGACCGCAGATGTGATGATGAATGTTGGGCTAATTGGGTGGGGAGGCATGACCAGGCCAACCCCCCCAACACCTCGAGTCCCAGTTGCGTGCTGGTAGTGAGTGGAATCTTCCAGAAGGGTACAAGCGTACCAACCAATTATAGATGGCCACATATTAAGGAGCCCTATAGTTTGAGAAGCCAATAGTATGTCATATATTTTCATGACAAGGAAGATGACTTGCACTTGGGGTGGGCTTAATTGCCCACCTGACCTTAGAGATCCAATGAAGTCCCTGTATCCCATAGAAAGTATATGTAGATGTTCCCCGTTCGCCAACCACAACCTGTAGTAGGTTTTCTTATGTTGCATATTGCCACGTATCATGGCGTCACTCATGAGTCATGACGAATATTTAGTGTAAAGGAAATGTTTTTTATGAACTATGTTGAGATAAGTCTGTTCGGCATCTGTTGATGTCTGTTATACTCTGTGTTTTAAATACCTGTTATTAAAACAGCTTTACCTTTTGCAAACTTCCTGAGTCGGTCTGATTATTGATGTATGAATAAGATCTGCTTCCCCATCCATCTCAGATACTGTTACCTCGTATAAAAGGACCCGCTATCCGGGTTCAACCCGATGAAGGGATTACATTCCCGAAATGCGTTGAGCTCATTTTTAACTGTCTGAACGTTTAAATGAATGGTATGATATTAATACCTCATATGTACAACTTATGTATTACAAATCTTTGCTATAAATTTGTTACAACTTGAATGAACTGTGGCACTTATCCTCCTGTTTGTACTTGCGACTTCCTTTTCCAGAGTCACATCTTCTCCCCTGCACCTGTGAACTTTCCCAGAATACTGAGTAGTTTTATTAACTCTGACTTACCATAAAGAGGTTTGCACTCCATTGACTTTTCCATTGACTTTTCCTTGGCTTGTACCTTTGGCATACTCTGGAAATTGGTCCTCAGTGTTCGCCAGCTGCCTAAGACAAGCTTAATATTTTCCTACTGCTACTTTTGCTTTCTTGTTGGGCATCTTTCACAATTGCAGACTGCCTCGCGCTCTCCTCATCATGGCCTCGCCTCTCATGGGGCATAACTGCCTTGGTGCTCCATCTCATGTGTTACTGTCCTTCCTCCTCCCTGTCAAAATAATTTGCACCATTTGCATGATTCTCCTAGGTTGGTCTTGTTTCTCAGTTGTGACCTCACCATGTCTGCTCACCCCAGTGTACCTACACTTCCCTTCCCGTACCCCCCACACCTGGCCTGCTGGGTCCCTTTTTGTTCTATAGACTACTACTTCTTCCCAATTTTCTTGGTTTGTGACATGGCACCTCAGACACACATGGCCATTTGCGTGGGTTTTGTCCCCTCTTTAAACCCTACTGCCTCTGCTACTATGCACATTGTACATTTGCAGTAACCTGCTTTTTCTTGTATTAGTGTTGGTCTTGAATGGTGAAGTGCAGCTCTACCATTTTGTGTTTGAACCAGTCGTCTTAGGGCTCTCTGGCTCACTCATGCTCATGTCCACCACTGTATCTACCCTCTGGTGCCCTTATCAAGTTGATCCTCTCATGCATTTCTACACTGATGTTGGTTTCTTCACATAGTCAGAATGACTATGTGGCCCTGTGTGTCACACTGATGAAGCCTTCCTAGTGAACGTGGCTTGACAACAACCACAGTGGCACATGTGTAGCCTGTCAATTGTTTTCTGCCACCGGGAGCCATCCCGCCATGATGCACCAATGTGCATTGGGTACATGTAGTGTTTGTCCCTGAGTTATCTTTCTGTAATCCACGTGTTCTCCAATCGTTCAAACAGGGGCATATGGTTGGATGGTGTTCGGTCAGCCAAAGTGTGGCAGTATTATGGCATGCACTGAATACTGGAGTGTGTGCATGTACAAGGTCGTATGAGGACCTCATCTGTGCAGTCAATGCCAGCCTGCAATGGCATAAAACTGGGGCTTTCTGAGGTTGATTGCGGCTGCATCATTGGGGAAGGATATGTGGTGGCACAGATGTTTCATCATTGCATTCAGGACTTGAGTTAGGATGTGAGAAAAGCAGGGCTAGATAATACCATGTGTCAAGTCCACAGTGTCTGGAATATGCCTGTGGCACAGAAATGGAGAACCTTCAGCAGAAATATTCTGTGTGGTGTGTCTGTCAGGCTGTATTTAGCACTACCTTTCTGCTAGGAGGCTGTGAATGATGGCCATGCCCAGGCAGTAGATGGCGAGGACCTGATTATCTGTGAGGTCACAGTGGGAAAACCTGGCCCTATGCACCCTCACTGTGCAGAGCCTTCAGGCTCTCCTACCTATCGTACTGGCTTGTCACTGCTAAAGGGGAGGTGCACAGGATGATGAGCCGTCCGAGGGGGGATGCGCAACAGGCAAATGGCTTGGTTTTCTGAAGATGATTAAGAATGATATTGTCACAGCTATATGGGCTGCCTCAGTGGGGGCCGAAATACAGGTTGATCAGGTACCTTGGGGGGCACAGACTGGGGGGCTGCGGGACAGGAAGGTGGAGTACAGGTGGATTGGCTGCATGAGGAGAGAGTCTGGTGGACTGCCTGATGATGGGCTTCAGTACATGCTAATGGGCTGTGTGAAAGGGATGTTTTGCATCTGGCGAATGCGCTGCCAGTTTTGAGGCTGGATCACAGCTATATGGGGTGCCTCGGCAGGGCATGAATACAGCTGATGGGCCACCTGAGGAGGGCTGTGGCACAGTCTGGTAGTAGGCTGCCTGATGGGGCTCGAGCATAGCCTGATGGGTACCTGTTGTGGCCGCTACTTTTCCCTAGGTGCCTCTGCCAAAAGCGTACATATCAAACTAACATGCAGAGAGTAAGGTCCTGGTTTCTATTCTGTTCTAAAAGTATGTGTCTCCCCCACTCTTAAGTGCTACTCCAACCCTTCATTTGAGGATTTGCACCTGTGTGCCTTGTGTTTAATTTTGGGAAAGCTGTAACTGTGGTTCTTGCCACCTGTTATGATGGCCACTTTACCGCCTTAAAGTGCACCTACTCTGGAGCAGGTGCACTTTGAAGGAGTAAACTTGGGTGCTAAATTGTGTTTAACCTCATTCCATTATGGGATGAGGCATAACTGTGAAGGGTAATTGTGGGGCAGAATTGTGAGGCTTAGACAAAAGGCAGCGATGCATATGTCATGTGTTTATGCTTTATTTTTAAGCTGTAAGGAAAATGTGGTATTGCACCTTTCAATTCCATTGGGCTTAGCATGAAAGTGAAAAATACATGGGTTTTACACTTTTCTTTTTTTCCACTTCAGAGCCCTTATAGAATGACCCCATTGTAGGGTTTTTGATTCGAGGGCAAACGATGAGCAAGTGTATGTTTGTCAGGGTGGAGCCATAGTGGCACAATGAGTGGCTGCCTAGTAGCAAAGTTCTTGTTGCTGGTTTTGGGCCATCTCCAGAAACCTTCTCTCCCCAAAAATAGACTGCCTTGTTAAAGGGAACAGATGGGAGGCTAAAAGTGGGAGCAGCTCTGGTCATTCTGCAAGGTTACGCAGAGGAGGAGTTGAGGGAGAGAGAGTTTTATTTATGGATGAAGAGACATGGAATGGTGGTGTTTTCAACACACACTTCCACCTATTAATGAGGCTGGATTATGTGTTTGATTGGCTTCAGCTCCTTGGGTAGCCAGCACTCTGTTCCTCCCATGCCAGAAACCCCTCAGAGGAAGAGGACACTTGGAGGCTCTACTAAGAAGAAGTGATGGAGGCATTGGGTAGATGTCAGCTTCCACTGAATGTGTGCTAGAGGAGGGGACACCTGGGGAACATAAGGATGTAGCAGAAGCACTGACGAGATGACCCCTTGGGGGAGAGAATCAGAACCCCAGTGACTCAGTCTTCACGAAGGGCCTCATGCACGGTATACCAATGAGTACTGTGGCTCAGTAACCTCCTATATGATTAAAGACAGCCAATCTGCTTCTGAAACAAACATAAAAGGGACAGAGGGGTGGAAACCTGCACTTCAACCTCACATCATCATATCACTTCATAGAGAATTACAGTTAAAGGTTTGTGAGGAGATGTCAACCTCACAATGTTGACAAGCGATTGAAATAAATGAAACTCAAACCACCTAAAAGAGATGTTCCAGCACCTTAGTATTCTGAACCAAGCTTAAGCATCCCCACTACATAGGTTGGCACAACTGAATGCACTGAAGGAGATGTGATACCAGTACAGGGTATCATGGAAGCTGCACATGTTTCGAACTCATAGGCAGGCATATGCTGACAGCGTCACAGGAGGCATTGAAGTTTGAGTTAAGCGGGCTTTTGGAGAGGAGATTGGGCATCTGATGGAAGCATTCCTAGCTGCACTTCAAGTTGACAAGAAAAACACTGATACTCTTAAAGAGCTGGTTAGCCTTAACAAAGAAGCAAATTCAAAGGTCCAGAGAAAACTGCCCAAAATATCTACAGAAATTGCCACACTTCACACTAAGCAGTAAGTGCTGCCAGCACATTTTTGTGAACTCTGCAAGGAGGAATGATTTCAGGAACGAGGTACTGAAGGAAGAATCAGAAAATAATGAAATGGAAGCTTGTGTGCAGGAACAACCAACGTGCAGTGTGAAATCACTGGCTGTATCAAGATGGACTGAACCCAAAGAACGATCACCCTCAGGAAAGTCCAATGTAAACCATCTAATTACATATTGGTGACATATTGCGGAAGATCGGAAAATACGAGTTGCAAGAAATTGTTCATATTGCTTCAGTAAAGATAAGAAGCATGACTTCTTGGATAGTGAAGGCGTCGTCTTCCAGATCACCTCCCTGAAAAGGCTAACAAGACACAAATGAAAAATATATTGTAATGAAGGAACATATTAGATTTTGTGTGTCGACAGACCTTTCCATTTTGAATGAAAAAATGGCAAACCATAAGAGGGTTAGGGTGGAGGAAGATCCAGCACCACCAAAATTGCATTATTTATAGTGCCTGCACAGAATTCTTAAAATTGATGCCTGAGGGGTATTAGTATTGTTAGCTGTGCTGTCATATATTAATTTGCTTATTTCTTTAGCAGCTTGAAGAGAGGAATGATTTGCCTAACATGACATAACAAAATAAATATTTAAGAATAATGGTGTAGGGGAAGTAGAGAGTCAAAGGTTGGGTGCCTACATTAGCTAAAATCGTTACACCACTCTACTACTAGGAAACTGTTAGGTTTTATCCATGTTAATTTTCAATTAGGGTTGAGGATTATTGGGGTAAGAACAATGTTGGAAGGAGGGGAAGATTATAGGGAAATACAGAAACATGGGATTCTGTTGGGAAAAGTCACACGTACAGAGGGTGTCTTAGATGATCATAAAAGAGATATAAAGTGGGATGGGGTAATAAATAATGAAATTGGGTTCACAGGCAATCCAGGAAAACATGGTCACACATAAAAAAGAAGATGTAGTGGGTCACTGGTTGCCATAATGCAGGGACATTTCCCATGTGAGCAGGCACTTGATGCTGCTGTATTTTCTATCTATAAGTCTTCTATAATAACTATGGGGAGCCCAGTAAGTTTGTACGTGGAACATGCATTATTTGCAATGCTGGAGAAAACAAAATCAACACTGACCACTCAGAGATCTTCAGGATATGAGGTAATACTAACCAACCCAGCAAAAGTGAGGTGCAGAAAAATAAACACAACAGAGTTTATTGCAGAGAAAATAGAACAAGAGGAGTATGTACATGGCTGTGTAACATGCAAAAACAGGAGTGAAGGTAACACCCTAGGTAAGGAAAAACTGATCAAAGGGGGGTACATGATTTTCATTTACTGAAGTTTCAGCATGTATCAGACCAAGTGGGCAAAGGCACTCAGGTTGCTAAGTGGTGGGGCAGAGACAAGGAGTACACAAAGGGGAGGAGTTGATAGTGTACTCACAGACACGCCCACCAAACCATTCCTCTGCACAAGCAGCAGAACTGGTGGCCTTGATTGAAGCACTAAACATGTCAGAGGGCAAAGCAGTGAATATCTTCTCTGATTTGGTCAATGTTTCTTCCACAATACACTCAGGGTTAGCACGCTGGGAAAGGAGAGGATTTAAAAAGAGTGATGGCACTCCAGTTCAGCATGCAGAATTGTTATGCTCACCTGGTCTCTGAAGGGACATTGGGGCACGGTAGCAGCCCTCCCAGGAATGTGAATGGTTCTAGGATCGCCTTCACCTTCTGTGCTGATGGCTGCGATGGCGAGAAGGTGCTTCTTAGGGCTTCACCTGCATGGAGTGAACGAACGTGAGCATGCTGGGCTAAGGCCCTTGCCCACTTCCTGTACGCCCGAGGTGTGGATTCTTGTAGATGCCCTGCTGCGCAGAGCTCACCTGATGTATAAGGTTTGTGGGCTCTCCGTCCTGCTTCTTCTGACAGGAGCGCTTGATTATCGCGGACCAAGTTCCTTCACTGATCCAATGTCTATGGGCTCTCCGTCTACTTCTGGCAGGAGCTATTGGTCTGTCGAGGACCGAGTTCCTTCACTGGACCCTTAGGTAAGTAGCAATATTCTTGTCTGTTTGTCTGTATTGTTCATCTTTTCCTGCTCATGTTGTTTTTTCTTTTAAATGTGTTTGGTCTAATATTTTGCTCCTTTTTTACCCCGTTCCTTACCCCGTTGTTTTGTCCTCTTTTGTGCAGGAGGCGGTGCAGGCCTGTGCAGCTGCGGGGTCCAATGCCGGCTGATGGAGTGATGCAGAACGGTGCCAGCGACTGCAGGTGACTGGTAAATTGACTTGTAGGAATGGGCGCGTATTGAAGATGAAGCACGATTTCCTAATAGGGAAATGTCCTAACCTTGTCTTTGTTCCTTTAGCAGCATGTGAGTTTGCAAGGAAGAAGACCGCTGTGGAGCGTTGGAGGAAGCTGGATCGTCAGATTCCAGGAGATGAGCTGCAGCGAGAAGACTGCCGTGAAGCAGATCAGGATCGGGATTGCAGGATTCAGGTATCTGAAGGCTCATGCAGCGGTGAGCGTCTTGTTGCATCAGCGTGCAAAGTAACGCAAAGCACGAGCCTCATGAACAGAGCATCTTATATAGATGGGCTCTGGGCCACACCCATTAGCCTGGTCTACCTGCCACACCCAGCCACACCTAGCAGCTTGCACGTGGAGCTGACTCTGGAACTAAGCAGCCCAATGGAAAAAAGTAGTCCCTAATTACTTCTGCATATGAGCCTGGCACCAGAGGCGCCAGAACTGAGTCCAGCAGGGCCCCTTGTGCTTGTTTGTCCTAAAAGGACTAAAATGGGCCAGTGGTGGGTAGCAGCTCACGGCACCCACTACTTGGGGGCATCGCATCTGTCTCTTTTGGGCCAGTGGTTGTGACAAGAATTACTGAGTAAACTACTAGAAATGTTACCACCCCCAGTAGAATTGCCATTAATAAAGTGCAAAGCCCATATAGGAGGGCAAGATTTTATCTCACTAGGAAACAAAAGAGCAGGCAGAGCAGCAGAAGAAGCATCATATATTCCAGATGGATCACATGTGCTGTTCCCTGGTGGAAAAGAAAAAAGACTTCTGATAGCAGTATTAAAAGTAAGCAAAGAAAAAGATGCATTACCTGAAAACGTTAATGCAAACACAATATTGCAGATAATTGAATTGCAGGGAGAAGCATCAAATGCTGAAAAATAATAGTGGAATAGGCGAGGATTTTCTCTGACCTCACCTGACATAGATTGGTGACATTATAGCACAGGAAAGGTTGTCATGCCAAAGAAATTGTTGCAATTGGCATCGGAACAGCTTCACTATCCTACCCACATATTGAAAGAGCATGCGGCTGCAGGTTTAAGTGAAGACTGGTTTGTGACAAATCTGTTTGAATACGTCACTGAGTATGTAAATTACTGTATGACCTGCCCAAAGTTTATGCCAGGTCACAAATTGTGAGTAGTACATGGAACATTGCTGTGACCAGAAGGCCCCTTTCGGCACTTGCATATTGATCATGTAGAAAGTTTTACTTTCAAGTACCTGCTTGCAGTTGTGTGTCCATTCTCACATTTGCTTGAGGCAGGTCCCTTTGCCCACAATTATGCCAACTATGCGGCCAAATTTCTTGTTAGGGAGGTTTTTCCAAGGTGGGGGATCTCAGATGAAATCCGCTCTGGTAATGGTCAACATTTTGCTAATGAGTTAATAAGGGAAATAACAACACTCCTGGGGGTAAAGCATAAACTCTATATGGTTTACAATCCTCAAGCCAATGGTTTGCTAAAAAAGATGAATGGACTGCTTAAAAAGCGATTGGATAAGCTTATGCAGACACCTGAAAAATTCTGGGTGCACTGTTAGCCTTTTGCTTTATTTGAGCTAAGAAACACGCCTTGAGGAGATCAGCACCTGACTCCTCATGAGATTGTTACAGGGAGGAGAATGCATGCGCCAATTCCGTTAGCGTATACAATCTCTGACACTCACTCTACCTCAGCTATTCTGGGGGAGGAATTTGATTTGTACATCAAAGAGGTTACCAAGTCCTTTAAATATATTTCTGTGCAGAGGAGGCCTAAAAAACAATCTGGACAATCAGGTGATCCAAACAGACATTTCCCACAAACAGCAACTCTTTATGTGGGTGATCACGTCCTTGTGCGGAACCATGCAAGAGAGTGGAAAGAGGAATGCTTCACAGGCCCACACACCGTAATCTATTCAATACCAACAGCTGAAAAACTCCAGAGTCTGCGAGGATAGGTACACATCACGGACGTCCGCAGAGACAAGAGCACCACTTCTCAAGGCAAGGCATAATGGGAGTTTTCTTTCAAATTATTTACAGCTTTGCGTATTCACAAATAAAAACAGCAAAAGTGGGTGATGACAAAGTCTTAAATGGAAACTGTGTAGCTAAGAAAAATAACTTTTCAGTGTCTTGGAACTTTTCAGTTATTTGGAGCACAATGATGTTAACATGTTTAGTGTAGGATTAATACTTTTGTTTTCTTTGACTTTTAAAGAAAAAGTGATACACAAATGGATGGAAAAAGAAACAGGGGGAAAAAAGTGTAATGAATGGGGAGGCCTTCCACTATGGCACCGAAGAAGAGCATAGTTCATTAACTGGTAATCTCTGGTAAGATGAAATGATGCATGTGGAGTAAATGGCACATGCTACGTCTGCTCTCTCATTCCCCACGTAATAGGAACACATACGGTTTTCTTGCCCAAAGCAGTGTCTTATGAGGAAGCAGGGTGCTTGATTCACTTATCACTATGTAGAATTAGAAGTTTGCTTCATGGGAACAAGGTAGAAGTCCAGTGGGTGGATTGAGGTGGGCAGGTGTATCAGGATAACTTTGTCAAATTTTAAAAAAACAATTATGGAAAAGGAGGCAACGTGGCACAAGCTAATAGAATGTGTGACTGGAGTTCTTGACGAGGGTGAATTTACAAATAAGAGACCATAAAAGATAAAAATGCAAAACAGAAGAAAGGCAGTGTGTCCCTTGGTGTCATACAAGGCCACTAAAGAGATTAGAGGGAGCAGTATGGTACAGGGACAAATGTGGGGGGGATTAATGCAGTGTCACGCTGAAGGATTGGTGGTGTTTGAACAAAATGTGGCAGCAAAAGTCAATGATTGCTGTCGAACAACTTGGGGAAAATATGTGCATGCCTTTAGATGGTTACATGAAAAACATCAACCAGTTGACATAAAGATCTTTATATGATTCCCTTTGTGTTTCAGGTCACATGGGTCCATTTACCTGAGGATTAATTCATGCTGCGCCAAGGTCGTGCAGAATGCAGCACTGATGCGGGGAACAGCCGTAGTTATGGATCTGTGGTGGGCCTGCAGACCCAAAGCATATGCTCAGCTTCCACTTGACTGGAGTGGTGTCTGCGCTCTCATCACTTTGCACAGCCCTGCACTAGTGGTGTCTCAAAATTGCACTGCCATGAAATTGCACTGCAGGGGAACATGGCACATCAAAGTGAGCATCAAAAAATAATGACGACAAGGAAATGAGAAAATAATTACTTCTCCAAGAAGAGTGTGGATAACCTGGCTGCTATCACTTGTTCTCTATTGCTGCTACGTTTTTCACTTAATTTTTGCTTCCAGGAGTAAACCCTTTGGCAAATTCGGAATGGTTGCAGCTGACCCATTACGAGCTATTGCAGCTGGCTAACTCAGATTTGGGCTTTGCACTTGGTGGCCCTTCAAAATAGATTTATTTTTGACCTCCTGACAGCCATGGGAGGATGTGTTTGTGCCAAGCATGGGACCATCTCCTGCACCACTATACCTGATGGTGATGCCTTAATGGTACTCTAAGTGCAGCCATACAAGAGATACAGACACTCCAGGGAAAGATGACAAGCAAAGTTAATGAAGTGCAAGCTAAACACTGGCTGGACAGAATCTTTACATGGGCATACACCTGGCTTTATGAATTGTTTCGAGTGACTGTGCCTGTGTAAGTGCTCATTCTCATCACCTTCTGCGTTAATAAGACCATTCTTAAAGTATGTTTTAAAGACAAAGGGAGAATATTAGACTGGGTAGCCACCTCCAACTGCCCTACTACCATCACCAAAATTACACCCCAGCCATGGACTGACCACTTCTTCATTAACTTCTACCTAACATTCAACAAGATGCTCAGGATTGAAAAAATAATGGCACCATCGGTGCCCACTAGATCCAGAAAGATTATCACACCTGACAATATCTTACCCCTACTCCTACCAACCATCAATGCCCTGCCAACAGATTCTGACCCGATACCATGGTCAGAATATACAACAACACCATGGCCACAGCCATGGACACCGTTGCCCCACTGAAGAATTGTAAAAGTAAACAACAATCCCACCTCAATACTTGGTTCACCACCCATCTAAAAGAACTGAGATTGGAAAAAAGGAAGCTTGAAACTGTATGGCGACACACCCCTACAGCTGAAAACAAACTTAAACTCAAACTATGTGCTACTAACTACAAGAAAACAATCATTCAAGCTAAAAAAAGACATCTATAATGACAGAATCTCTATCGCGTGCTCCAATACAAAGGAATTATTTGCAATCCTTTGAGAACTTGAATCTCCTATACCACCACCTGACAACGTACCCAAAGATAAGCAATGGTGTACCAATACCCAAAACGCCCACGCAAATAAAGTGAAAACACTACAATCCAAAATTACCCTAAAAAAAGCCTTGCTCCCCATCAGCGAAACTCCCAGTACGCCCACACCCACAACTACTCCCAATCCTAGCTTAACACCTTTCAAATTTGCTAAAGTCTCTACTCATGAAACTGAAAAAATCATTGCCTCACTAAAACCCTCAAACTGCAAAGGTGATTACTGCCCGGCCCAGATAATTAAGAATGCCGCCAGAGACCTAGCCCCATTCATAACCAAACTTATCAACACCTCCTTCTCATCTAGCACGGTCCCAAGCAGTTTAAAAGAGTCCTGGGTTCTCCCCCTGCTAAAAAAACAAACCCTGGACCCCTCCGTCCCCACTAACTATAGGCCCATCACCACGGTCCCCTTCCTCCTGAAGATAATCGACAGAGTGACCTATCTCCAAATTCAGAAATACCTGGAGACTAACCAACTCCTTGGCACTCGTCAATCTGGCTTCAGACCTCAGCACGGCACTGAGACTGCACTTAAAGATCTCAAAGCACAAATTGACGAACTTAACGACAAAGGAAACACAGCTATGCTACTCCTCCTTGACCTGTCGGCGGCCTTTGACCTAGTGGACCATGCAGTACTTTGCAAACACCTAGCGTCAGCCGCCCACTTCTCAAGTGAAGCTATAGCCTGGGTTCAATCCTTTCTCGACAATAGAATTATGCAAGTCTTCTCCACCTTAGACTCTGCAGACCCTATCCAGACAACATGTGGGGTCCCACAGGGCTCTTGTGTCTCGCCAACGACACCCAGATCCTCATCCCCCTTTCGGGTAATTTCGCTACGGATACAGCTTTAGTAAATAAAATGTACACCCTCGTTCAGGCATGGATGGCAACCCATGGCCTCTGCCTGAATGACGAAAAAACAGAGATCCTCATTCTAGGCTCACCTAACAACTTAAAAAACTCGATTCCAACTACAGTTCCTTCAATATCGAAGGCAATAAAATCCCTGTCGCCAAAGAGGTGAAGACCCTTGGTTTCTACTTGGACTCCACCTTGTCCTTAAAGAAACAAGTGAACTCCCTGGCCTCATCCACTGCCTACACTGGCAAACTCATTAAAGCATGCAGACCCTTCCTCTCACCAGCTAGCTGCATTATCCTAGCCAATTCACTGATCCTCTCAAAACTGGATTACTGCAACGCACTTTAAGCAGGCGCTAACAAATACATCGTCAATAAACTCCAAACCCTGCAAAACAACGCGCTCAGAACAGCCTTGAACCTCCCAGCCAGAGAGCACATTTCAAATGCGCGTAGAAACTACAATTGGCTAAAAATCAGCGATAGGATCACCTTCAAAATTGTCACACTAACATTCAAATGCCTGAACAATGCTGCCCCCCCATACCTCAGGGACAGAATAATAAGAAAAACCTCTTCACGACCAACTAGAACAGCCAACTCTTTCTGCCTCCAAACCCCAAGATTCCTACTAAAAAAAACAGGAGGCAATAGCTTCCCTGTGCAAGCAGCTCAGTACTGGAATGCCCTACCAGTTGAACTAAGACGGGATCAGTCCTACAACAGCTTCAGGCACCATACCCGCACCTGGCTCCGTCGCAATTACCTTTGAAACTTGAGACCTTGTGTATTGTGTACTGATACCATACGCATCTCTCCACTCTGATACCATACGCACCTCTCCACTCTATCATGTAAAATGTACATAATGCATCTCCTGTTTATAATATGTACCTATATGTAAAGTAAAGATTGTATATAATGTAATTACTGTATATAACATATAATACCAACATGTGATAACACTGTAACCTGTAACCTGTAACCAAGTTCTAAGTATTCTTGTTACACTGTGCGCCCAGCAACCCAAGGGTTTTCTGGCGCCCTATAAATAAACAAACAAACAAACAAACAAACAAGCAAAAATAACATTTGATGTTACCATTGAGTGTTGACAAAATAGTTTTGAAATGAAGAGCAGGAATAAAATAGTCGGGGAAAGTGAAAGGGAAGATCCTGATGGATGTTTTTTTCACACCTTGCTGTTGCTGAAAATTACAAGGAGTTTTGAATACAATGTCTGAAGAATGAGACAGGGTGTGTATGGGTGGGGAAGATTTGAATGGTTGGGAGGAGACTGGAGGAGATATGACCAGATGGGAGAAAATGTGGATACATAAAAATGAAATTGTTAAAAAGGAATGGGAGGCCCAACAAGATTTAGTTATTAATACATTAATAAAAGGGTGAATAATGTAATAAAGATGCAAGTCCAATGTGGTAAAAAGGATTACACTTATCAGCTGCGACAGTAGCACTGTAAAAGGGGAGGGGTCCCATTCTGATGCTCATAAAATAAAAACACATAATAAAACACATTCATAAATACAGTAGCACAGGTAGGTATAATCAAACTTAGGGGTAGGACAAAACACAGCAAATATGTCTTAACAGTTTGCTTTTGTAGAAAACGTGTGTTAGCATTTAACGTGCTGGAAAAGCCGCTGTGGCTGGTGACTTAGTGCAGAGAATACAAACTACTCAAGGACGTTGTTTATTTGTTTTTGTTACACCTCATAAGGGGATTATGACATTCCTGTTATATCTACATCTTAGTATCACACAAAACAAGAACAGGTGTAGAGTCCATTTTTAGCATGATTTGACATATCTATTATTTAGCTCCCTAAATCTTACCCTAATCAGAAGAACACTCTGTCCCTTCATGGTGTTCTCACCTTGGGTTGCGCTGTTGTACCGCCTATCTAACAGGATAGGAAGGAGAGTAAACTTACCCTATTGCTACAATGAGAATGATATTCTTACTACAAAACACAATCTGGGAACCAGTCCCATGACTGAGAAGCGGTGTGGTGGAGCAGTTTACGCGGGACTGTTCAGGAAATGGGATAGGACCATGCAATTTATTAACCCTCCATGAAGTGTGCTTCACCTTACCACACAATTTGATTCATAAGATGGAAAAAGTGGAGCCACTCTCTCATCAAAGCTTTTCTTTTGTGGTCAATACACACATTGCTTATTTTACTTTAGCATAATGATTTGGCAATATCCATTATTCCATCTCTAAGACAGTGATTGAGAAAAACATGATAAATGTACAAAAACCACTATCAAGTCATATAAACACTGGTTGTTAATCATTGTTATTTTTTAGGCATGTATCTCTGGTAATTAAAAGATATATGCATAGTCTTTCATTGACTGGCTTCGATAACTTGTTTTTGGAGTCATCTTCTTCAGGACCGATTTCTTAAACATTTTGGCAATCAGTCATCCACCCATCAGCTTCGGCGGGGCACCCAGCTCGACCTTGTTAGCTTTTTTTCCCATGTGTGTTGTACACTTCATTTTGTCATTTTTAACATGTGTTGTTTTCTGTTTTTGCAGGGGGTCCAGTTCTATTCACGAGAAGAAACTCATTCATCTCCGTGTCTGTTTCATTCATGCAGCGAGGCTCCATGAGTAATATCGTGCAGTTGTTGCAGCAAAGACCCACAATCCCAGGCTACTGTTGAAAGACTTGCACAATGGTTGTTATTTTTCGAGGTCATACATTACAGCTTGCAGTTTTCACCAACAAGCATTGAATGCATTCACAATTCAAAATCTTTCTTAAAATACGACTTTCTAATGGAGATGAAAAAAAAACACAGCAGTTTCAAATTACCCCGTAGAACATTTTGCCTGGGAAAAGAGTTAGAGTGTCCCCAATACATGCTACATTTAAGTAGAAGTGCGTCCGTGGTTCAAAGCTCGGACGGTGACATGGTGAGCTGCTCTTCCCATGAGAATCAGGATGAGGCAACCAGTGCAGTTTATTAAAGTTCCACTGGTCGTCTCAAATATTTCAATGACTTAATTTTGTGCTGTGGGAATTGGAGGTGGATTGTGACATCACAAGGTTGTAATTGAGGGCAGTGTGGGATGAATCATGGACCCAATTATTAAATGCAATGTTTGCTTTTCTAAAGGGGTTCAAAGTGTATAAGTCAATCAGCTTTGTGTGGGGAGATTTTTTCGTGTCACATTTGCATTGTATCACAGTTCTAACTTTCGGGGCGTTTCTTTGACAGCACCTTTTCATGCTGTTCTGTTCTGTGATCTGTTTGAAATTGCTGTCCCAGATGTGTCTGGGGCCCTGAATAGAACTGGGGTACCTCTTGCACCAGTGTGAATTCCATTTTGACTACTTTTATAATTTCTTGTCAGTTTTTCAAGGCAGCCCCTGACTCATTTTAATCATTTCCATTTCACCATTTCTAACAGCCGACCCTCCTTCCAACAATGGATGATAAATGGATTTTCAAAATGGGGATAAACAGAGCACTTGGCACATACCAGAAGTGGGGTTCAAAACTGGGAGGATTGGAAGAAAGCCTATGGGGACTACACAAGGGTAGAGTAACTGATGTCTAAAGGTGCTAGGATTGCATGTCCAAGGAATTATTAGAAAGAGTTAAATCTTTAGATGGCCTAGTGTCCTAGTCCAAGTCCTCTTTCTTCAAAAGAAACACAATTCTACGGATGCAGCCCCCTCCAGCTTTTCCAAAAGCGCTTACAATCACAAAGTATTTACAGTGCAACATCACATTAACTTGGCTTGATTGCTTCTTGGCACATATGTTCTCCCTGGTTAGCTTCTGGGCTCAGAACAAAACCCTCTGGCCATGGGTAGGCTTTGCAGGGCCTGATCCTGAGCTTGTGATGAAAGGTGTGTGGACATACAACATTCTCCCTTCCAGTTTCCAGGACCCTCACTCTGAGGTGGGTGGAACTATTGGAGGGGAGATGTCGTGCTTTCCAGGAGCAAACACTGCTAAAATCACATGTTGTGTGGGAAACATGTGCTCCAGTGGCATTACAAACATTTCTTAAAAGACTGCCACTTTTCCGATTTAAGAACGTTTTCTTAAACTTTCATTAAACGAGAAAAGTGGTGCTGCGGTCTAAGAAATGCTTTGTTTATAAAGGGAAAAAGTGGGCAGTGATGGTTAATGACACCTCAAAGGTACTGTATTTTTACTCCTTTTGTGTCGCACTAAACCAGTGCTTCTGGGAGGAGAAACCCCTCCATGCGGCTGTCCTGCATTCCTGATGGTTGCTGGGGCTGTTGTCAAGCCATAATTGAGGCAAATGCAAAAGCGGAGTGTTTATGTCCTTGCACCACATTCTTTCTTCATCAGAATATGGTGTTTGTAAGTAAAGTGTTCCTCCTTCGTGGAGGAACACTTTCTTACATTTGCACACACTCTAGAATCGGCCCCGTCGGTTCTAGAGTTCTAGACACAGAAAAAAACTACCAGGCAATAACTTGCTATACTTCCTTGCCCTAAGATTAACCCCTGCCAGTGCCCTTGTCATGCTGAAGTGATCATAACCCCCATCTAAAGGTCACCTTGCTGGGCTTGATCCCGCTGTAGGTCTGGGCTATTCTGCTTCCACAAGTACTCTGCCTTACAACTAGGTGTTACCCCACTTCAGACACTAGTTGGGCCTTTTCTCTAGAGGGTCTGCAATTCCTGCAGTACTCTAGACTTTAGATTCCAACAAGTCTTGCACTCACTTACTTTTCCTTAAATATCCTCTGGATCTTGACAGGACCTGGGTTATATTCCCAAGTAGTCTCTAAATAATGTAACTTAAGTGGTTTGCTGCACTGGCCAGAAACACCCTTTTCTCACTACTCTCTCCTCACCTGCACCAGCATCCCGACTTGCCTTTCTAATTCCGCAACTCCTTTTTCCTTCCATATTGACACGCCATCTTAAGGGCTGCAACCTAGACTATGTTTCCTTCTTGCCCAAATTGCTTGGGTCAGAAATGACCAAAGAGCAAACGAACAAACTAGTACACAAACTGTAGACTGTGAACAAAAAGTGGCTAAAAACGAACAAAGCCTTCCAACATGTTTTTCGCATCTTTGGCCAAGTTTTCAGTGCTATAAATTAAAAGAGAAAAATATAGGTGTCAAAATAAAGGTTCTCATTAAAAAGATACAAATACATTTTAGGCATTGGTTCTTTTTAAGCCTTATTGAACAGAGGATATCTCCGAGGAAGACTACACCGCTATCAATGAATGTATGGTTAAATCACTACAATCAACATTATTGAGTCTGCTTACCAAAAGAAGTCATGTTTTAAACAATTAATCCTGCAAATGTATTCAAACATAATCTTTGTTTAATCCTCATTTAAAAATAGATTTGTACAGATTGTATTTTTTGTATTCACTTCCTTGTTGTGCTTTCAAAATGTATATAGACATCAAGAAAATATTTAAATTGTACATGATGCATCATTTCAAAAAGTTTTCAGTGGAAAGATTCCAAAATTGGTTCAAAATTTACTGGAGAAGATCTTGCATTGTCTGAATATGAACAAAAGAGCAGGAACACAACAATCCTCGTTTACTTCTTCTATAAAAGTTAAATTGCTAAATTGTTCAAATACAAGGAAATCCTATTTTACCTGTTATTAGGACATGTTACCAACATTTGTTTCCATTAGTAATACAACAATATTCAATTCGTAATCATAAAATAGGACGTATTCCATCAAACTTGGTTAGCTTGAAATGCTTTTAACCAACTGCACTTATATGTGACGTTGCTTGAAGCATGGTTCTAAATACAAGCCTTTGTAACTTTTTAAACATAGGAAACACTCTTGTTTGGGAGGTCCATAGATAGAGCCTCGGCAGTTTGGAGACCAGGGGAGCCAACATCTCTCTGATAACACGGGGAAGTATTGTAGAAATAAGGGTCTCCGAGACACAAAGTGGGCTGTCTTTAGAGCTTCCCAATAGTGGACGGCGACTTTAGCTCTGTGCAGACATGAATTGAACTCGTATACTTAACTATTGCACAAATTCATGCATATTGGTCATCCAATGCAAACCTTCAAAGGGAAATAACGTGATTGCCAAGGATCACACATGCGCCCAGATGCCAAAACCAGAATAAAATGTGTTATATTTTCACAGTTTACATCGTAAGGCATTTTTGATTTGTTTTAATAAGCTGCTTGAAGTCTTGGTCATAAGCACACTAACACATACTCAGCGCGTGGTTGTTTGTCAGGTAATAGCGCTGATGTAATAGCTTGAAAATCAGGCAACACTGCGCTAAAGATCATTTTTATTTATTTTTTGCACAGGCATTTGGATTTCCGATTTTCATAAATGCCACTGATTTAAATTCTGCGCAAGCTATTCTTTCTTCACTTTTGACTCTGGGGGGTTAACATTTTAATATCTGAAGGGAGCACAAGTGCATTCCACTTTCATTATTCTTTTAATATGCTTCCAGAGCCCTTGCTCTGTCAATTTCAGCTTGCCCTGACTACTTCAGGGTTTTACCAAAGTAAACTATGGATTTTCGTGTTTGACAAATAAATGAGCTTGTCTTCAGGGAGTGCTTCACTTCTTGACAAATATCTAGCACTGATCCAATCAGGTATGCTGAGCCCTGGTATGTTCAAGGGACATGAAACTGAACTGCAATTTAGCAATGTCAAAGCATTTTAATAAATCGATCGTTCGCACAATGCACTAAGGATTTTTTTTTTACTTTCTGAAATAATACTGGGCTTTATTTTATTTTGTAATACAGACGCTGGATGCTTGGCTTTCATGCACTGTTTTTCAGAGTGATATACTCAGTGTTGCCGGGGATTTTTTTTTTTATAGGTACTATTTGTTAGAAATACTTAAAAATAGCTTTACGCTTTTCGGAAAGTCTCCATAAGAAAGGTGAAAAGAAAAATGCACTACATTTTTCCATTATTTCTCATTTTAAAAATGTGTTCTCATAAAGACTAGGTAACACAATTTATTGTTCTTCTAAAAAAGTAATCCTGAAACATATAACTGTACCTGAGAACAACATGGATATTTCTGAGCAGCATGATGGGTAATATGATGCAGACGGTGACAACAACAATGGACCGCAAGTTCAATATTACTAAAGTACATGTTCATTGTAAGGCTTCTTTATTAACAACATTTTTTGTTTCTCTTCCCGGTGAACACTGTCACTTCAATTACAAGTTTACGGCTTTGTCGGCATCCACCACTGTATCAATTGAGTTGTACTCAGTAACTGTGCCCAGAAGTATATACAGAATCTGATCCTAGGGCCTGGACCTCGAGTTTTGTTCCTTGTGTCGGGACCAGTCCTTCTACGACCACATTGATGTTTCGTCGATTTCAGGCAACCGTCTCTTGTGTGAAGGTGCTGTAATCCAGGGAAAGGGGTGGGGTATCCAAATGTCATGCAGCTAGTAATGTCCACAGTATCCTAACAGGTAACTATGCAAAGCTTGCTGCAGATTGGTGAAACAGTGTGGAATTGTATAAGGAACAACGTTTCGCCAAGGCCAAAACCCACTAACAAATTTTGCTGAAATCTGAGGAATGGGGTGGGGTGTCCAAATGTCACGTAGTCAGTAATGAATGTCAGTAATGTCCAGAGAGTTCGAACAGGTAACTATGCAAAATTTGGTGCAGATTGGTGAAATGGTGTGGGATGGTATAAGGAACAACGCTTCGCCACGAATTCCGCCACAAACACATTTTTATTTTTATATATAGATTAATAAAGGGTGTTTTAGATTTTGAGTTTAGTAAATATAACTCGTTCCAGATTAGAAGCAAAGGTATTAAAATACATATCCTGCCAAACAAACCAGCATTATGTTTCGGATGTGCACTACATGGCCCCTGTTCAGAGGTCTGCACTGTGCAGTGTAATTCACCCAGAAGAAGGATGAGTCATTCCATTGTCCCTTCTGAACAATACAATGCATCTGTTTATAGCCAGTTAGCCAGTCCTAAAATGTGTGTCAACTTTGAACCAGATCTGAAGATATAAAGTATTATTAGTCTTTGCATTTTCGTCTATGTATCTACTATAAATATCTATGTTTGTTTGTGTGTCTGTCTCTTTGTTTCTATATATGTATAGATGTGTGTGTCTGTGTCTGTGTGTGTGTCTGTCTGTTTGTCGCCCATCTTATATATATAGCGATCCGTCCATGAGTGTGTTAGTATGTCTGTCTTTCTCTGTGTTGCCTTTCGCAGTTGGCATTTCCTCGCAGTCAGTTATTAATCTATTAATTTAGAACAATGGCTTCCTCCGCCACAGCAAGGAAGAAGCACTAATAACTGGCATGACACATGTGCCATTCAGCACAGCATAAAGTAGGAATGGTTTCCTACTTAGTTCCTGTTAAGCAACTAATGTTGCATTCACAACATTCAATTACCTAACTGTGCTTATCTTACTCCCCACTCCATCCTTCATGCTGCTGTTTGCAGTGTTTGCTACTATTTATATATACTTCTTCGCCCACAATATGTATATGTGGGTGAAGTATCATATATCAATAATAGCAAACACAAAAAACAGCGGCATAAAGAATTACCATAAACTGGCTCTATTAAAAGAAGCTCATCTGTTTGGTGCCACTGGCAAAATAATGATTGTCGGGAAAGCCGCCTTTATAGTTCACATAAATGTGTGGTGTCTGGGTGGACACTGCACAGAAGAAACGGCTACACTGCATCCCTTCGTTGGCAGGCCCCTAATACTAATACAGCCAGGAGAATGGGTCACGGATTTACAGAGCCTGAGAGAAGGGTATTTTGTTGTTCTTTTATGGTTTCTCGATCCTAGTGGCAAGCTGGTCCTAAAATACTCCATTATGTAAGGTTTATTTTAGCTCACAATACGTGGTGGAGGTTTTATGAGTATGTGAAGGACCCATGGAGTACTTGCAGTTGTAATTTGAGACTGCCATATGGCTGTTCCTGAGCAGCTTTAAGGGGCCGCAGACCGTGCCACCGAGCAAAGGATCATATGTAGGTACCATGAGAGGGTCAACATGTTTTCAGTGGCTCTTGAGCAATGTTTGTGGCCTCATAAGTCCTCTGTGTTGGTATTTGTGAGCAAGCGTGGATGAACGTTTGCAAGCAAAGCAGGCATGCCTAAAATGTGGTTAGCAACAGTATTATGGATTTAAGTCCTTCTCTGGGAAAGGGTTGCATTTTCTACTCAGCCTACAGTGATAACAAAGACTTTTTGTGGCATTGTTGGGTGTTATGTTTATGTTTATTACGTTTATATAGTGCTTTAATCCAAAGCGCTTTACAATAAAACAACAAGATACAATAATGGAAGAAGCACGTTAACAAACATGAGACAAACCAGCGTAAGAATATGTAGAACAGTTTCCTTGGATATTGGAGATGAGGGAAAAGTGAGAAGGAAGGGAGAGGGGGTATAGAAGGGAAGGGGAACACAATTCAATGATGTGATATAAGGTCAAGTGGATGTGAGAGGAAGGGAAGGGGAGGTATGAGGAGAGGGGAGAAGGGAGGAGCGAAGGAGGGAGGTCAAGGGGGGAGTGAAGAAGTGCTTTCAAGGAGGTGCAGAAGGAGGTGTCTGTGGGGGTGGAGCAGATAGAGAGAGATAAGGAGTTCCAATGTAGGGGGGCCAGGAGCTGAAAGGAGGGGAAGCTAGAAGCAGCATAAAGAGACGGGGGTACAGTAAGTAGAAAGAGGTGAGCAGAGCGGAGAGAGCGAGAGGGAGTGTAGAAGGAGAGGAGAGAAGAGAGATAGAGGGGAGCAAGGTCATGGAGAGATTTGAAGACCAAACAGAGAAATTGAAATTTAAGTTGGGAGGGGAGGTGTTAGACGTTTGTTGTCTAGCAGAGTTTCCTGGTATATGTGTGGGTGCGTGCTTTGTGCTGTAGGTGATATGTGGGTGGCCCCTGGGAGGGATAGCTTTTAGACAGTGAGCATAATCCTTGAGCTGCTTAGATGTGTGCTGTGGACGGCAGATGATATTTCAGGTAAATGTACGTTCTGGATAATATCTTTAAACAGTGAGAGCAAAACCTGAGTTGTGTATCTTAACTATAGAAGCAGCCCCTATACATATTATTATTATTATTATTATTATTATTATTATTATTATTATTATTATTATTATTATTATTATTATTATTATTATTATATTGAGTGTGTACTTAGCTTCAGACCATGCTCGGGGAAAAAATGGAACACTTTACAAGTCATAGGGGGAAGTATATGGCAGTGGAAGGACATCACAAGATGTCAAAACAAAGATGCAGGGAGCGAACAATGTGGGAGAGGGATGGTGGGCCATTTGGCAGCAAGAGATTTACAAGCAACCAAGGGGAAATAGCGGGCCTGCAAAACGTGCAGTCTCAGGTTTGGTGGTGGACATTGGTGTTAAGGAGGAGCCAATCCTTGAAGTGGAGGATCTTGAGCTTTTTCCTGAAATGTAGAAGCTAGGGGGGAAGATATATGTAACCCCCAAGAGGAAAGATGTGTATAGTACGTCAAGGCAATTAATAACAGATGGAATTAAATAGATTGAAATAATCAAAGTTGGTGCAGAAAGTTTGTAATGTTTTATAAAAGTAGAAACGTATCCAAACAATACACAGCCACACAAAAAGGAGCATTCAATAACTAATTAAGCTAAGTAAAAGCACGAAGTAGAGATATTGTACAATTTGTCTATGTCTTTTTAGGCCCCTACCTGGTCACAATAGAATGTAATTACCATACAGTTGGAGATTACTTCCTACAGATGTCTCTCTATATCATGTCAAAAACACACATAAGGCAGGTCTCTAAACACTGTATGTATTTCCAAATGTTTTTAGACATATAAAGTACAGGTCAATCTTCCTGATTTCTTTTTTTGAAATTGTTGCTACTTAATTGCCTATTCTGACCATCCAATCAATGCTTACTCTCCCCACTGGGATGGACTATGTCTTGGGTGAGGGGATAGAAGAAGAGATTGACATCCTTAAGGCTATATCTAACTGGGCACGGGCAGCAGAAACGTAAAGATAATTGTTTTTTTTGTTTAATAAAAATCTGGAAAATGGAATAATGAGTGCCCAAATTATGAGTTTTAGCAGAATGAAAAATAATCCTTTAATATGCCTCCTTCTTTAATGCAAAAAGTGAGTTTAAAAACAATATAGTTTATTCTGAAAGGGGTGACCAATTATTAGTTGGGCATCCCGTATTTTCCACATTTTTATAAGATGGGAATACCACCAGTCCAGTGTGATTTCACGTTTTTTGGTGATCTATTCTCAGGTATTTCCTTCACCGCAGAGTATTGGTTATCTTTGGAGAGACAGAGGAGACACAAACACTATGTATGATTCTTGTTTCATCCTGGGGCATATTCACTGCAAATAGGTCTAGCACATATGTGTCATTCAGAGGACTTAAAGTAGATAACTATGCTCACCTAATGTCAAATGCTCTGCTTGCAGTTTAAATGGAAGAAGAGGGTGAGCAGCCTCATAGGCTTCACGTGTTGCTGTTGCACTTTTGGTATTGGTATTGGTATTGTTTATTTATAGGGCGCCTATACACAGGCAAGTGTTTGAAAGCCCTCAAGGAGGCTGGGAACACAGGGAAAAAACAACAGTCGCTCAGAGCCCTTGAATTTTTGAAGCGATAACCGTCTGCACAGGCAGATTAAGTGGATATGGTACCTTTAACTGTTAGGATACAACAAATAGTCTTGACAGCGATTTTGCAGTTTTTTCAAGTGCACATTAAGGGGTAAGACAAGGAAGGGCAAAGATTTACAGGCAGAGTTGTAGTGCAAGTGCAGGCAGGACGAGGGAGGGGCAGGGGACCAAGTGTACCCAGTCAGTAGAGACTGGGGAAGTGCGGAGAGAGAAGCTCTCAGGATGTATTGCAAGTGCAGTGTGTGAGTGGGGTGCAAGGCACTGAGGCAAATGCAATAGGACTGGCAGGGGTGCCTAGGACCTGTGAGACTCTTTGGTACACCAGGCGGCCAGTCAGTGAGCAGTATGGAAAGAGGGAGAGAGAGAGAGAGAGAGGAGCAGAGGGCTAGGTTAGCAGAGTGAGAGAGAAGGAAGAGGAGAAGAGGAAGGTCTTGAGGAGTTTCCAGAACTTAAGAATATCAGGTTCAAGACGGAGAGTGGCAGGGAGGCTGTTCCAGAGGGAAGTGCCTGCTGAGGAAAGGGATCTCCCTCCAAATCTCTGCTTGGAGAACCTGTTCACTCTCAGAAGGTTGGAGGTAGATGAGCGGAGGGCTCGTGAGGGACAGTATTTGGGAAGGCAGCATTGAAGGTAAGTAGGTCCCAGGCCCCGGAAAGCCTTGTGGTCAATGCAGAGGGTTTTAAATTTGATCCTTGCAGCCACGGGGAGCCAGTGGATGGATTTCAGTGCTGGAGAGATGCGGTCCCTGGGCCTGGGGCTAAGGATACGTCTTGCAGTTCTGTTCTGGATGAGTTGCAGCGGATGCAGGGCAGAAGCAAGCAGGTTGAGGAAGAGGCTGTTGCAGTTGTCCAGCCTACAGAGAACTAGGGCTCTGGAGACAGTGAGCCGCTGGGGGAAAGTGAAAAAAGGTACAGTGCCTCTGTGGAGGTGCAGTTGATAGAGACTTTTTTGAGATGTCAGAAATGTGTGAGGAGAAGGAGAGAGTGGAGTTGAAGATGATCCCAAGGTTTTTTGCCTCACAGGTGGGGGTAGGCGCAGGGCCAAGGGAGGCCGGCCAGAGTGAGAGGGGGAAAGTTGGAGCAGGAGTCACAATGCTAACAATCTCAGTTTTACTGGCATTGAGACATAGGCTGTTTGCAGTACACCAAGCCTGAATAGCGGACAGACAGTCAGTTATGAGTGAGGAGGAGGAGGCGGCGGAGGATAGCTTGAAGGATAGTTACGTGTCATCTGCATAACACTGGAAATTAGAGGTGAAAGTGGCAATTACACGTGCCAGGGTGGCCATGTAGATGTTGTAATGTGTATTCATTTATAAAGTGCACCAAGCCCGTAGGCATCTGGGCGCATTACAGGTTACATAGTTACAGATGACGTTGAAAAACCAGGGGGATAGGTTAGAACCCTGGGGAATGCCACAGGTTGAGAGGGTGATAGTCGAGAAAAAGGCATCAAGTTCGACTTGGGATGGGCCATTGGAGATAAAAAGAGGTTAACCAGGCCAGTGCCTGACCTGTGGTTCCCAGTGTGCCACAAAGCTGTGAGATCAGGATGTTGTGGTTAACCGTGTCAAAGGCAGAGGAGAGATCAAGGAGAATGAGGACAAAGGGAGTGTTAGTATCAAGATTTAGAGCAGGACTTCACAGGTATTCAGAAGAGCAGTTTCCATGCCTCTGGATGCTCTAAAGCAAGACTGATGGTCATGGAAGCAACTGATTGCTTCTGTGTGGAGGTTTAGCTGAGAGATAGCCAGCTTCCCCAGGAGTTTACCCAGGAAAGGAGTGATAGAGATTAGGCGGTAATTTGAAGGAATGGAGGGGTCAGCAGACGGTTTCTTGAGCAGAAGGTGCACAAGGGAGGGCAGTTGGGAAAGCTCACTTAAACACAGGAGTGAATTCTAGGTCAGGGCGGTTTGGAGAAACATTAAAAAGTAAATTGTGCTGATACGGTCAACGACGTAATAAACAGACGTTTATTTATCCCTTTGTAAAGAGCTGTATGGGGCCGACATATGCTGACTGCTCCATAACTGCTGGTGCCTAAGACACCTCCAACCTTTAATTGGTGTCTGTTTAATTCCATGCACAGCTGGCTGCGTCTTGCACTGCCACTGCGTTTATTGCTTACCGGACAGTGTGTGGGAGTTGTTAAAGAATCACTCGTACTGCGTCTGGAAGCTCTATTGATTCCACCCACATCCCATGGTACGGGTTACCCTCTGGGATTGTTCCTGCCACCTCTCTGGCCCCCTGCCCCTCCTTTGCCTGTGCCTCACTGTAAGAAATGCCCTACATTTCTGTTGTCATTGGTGCTACTCGTATCTTAAAAGTACACAGTCGTTTCAGGTTGACATGAGTCAGCAGTCCCACAGTTGAAGTGCAAGGTCCACTATCCTCTGAGCTACTGCTCGAGAGGCTCTAATTGTCAGGCCTAGATAGTGGTTTATTATTAAATTGCCATCTCTGGATGTGGCTTGTGTTGTTAATTTCTGTGATTTTCCTGTCTTCATAGTAGGTGGTCGTGGTTTAGGGCTATATTCTTTTGTGGCTAAAGGCAGAGATGTCTTTTTTTATTTGTTTTTTTCAGGTTGAAATCTTTGAACTCCTTCATTGTCACCCATAAGTCTTCCAAAATCTAGTTTAGCAGCACTATTTAGTTTTGTAAAGAATCTTGTTTCAATTGAATTTCTTGAATCAGTTTTTCCGATACGGTCTTTGCTGTACTGATAATCAGGATGAGCCAGTCACGTGTGCATTTACTGGCAATGTATCTCCAGTCCTTCGCACAAATGGAGTTGGTAAAAAGATCCTTTGCTCAATTCTGATTATCAGTCCAATTGGCGCTGTATGAGACCAAAGATATTTGGTCATCGCACCATGCAACTCAGTTCTAATGAGTTGTTTTTTTAAAAACCTTGAGTTTGTTCCATTTATCCTGGGCTGCTCCTCTGCCCTGTGGGGCATCGGGTCTGAGGATCGAAGGGATAGCTAAGATTCCCTCAACAAGCTGCTTGGCATACGCATAGGCATAGGCTTGGCATAGGCCAGGTTGGTTTCTGACATGGTTGTTCATTTTGTGAGGTAGTAGGTTTTTGTACAGACAGACTATCATCAAGGTAAGTGCAAGCGCTTCCTCAACTTGGCCCCTTTCCTAGCTTCACCCCCTTCAACTAACCCAGAATAGGACTGCAAGACTTATCCTTGACCTCAAGCCCAGGGATGCATCCCTCCAGCCCTAAAATCTCCCCACTGGCACCTAGTGACTTCAGGGATCCAATTCAAGACCCTTTGCATCATCCACAAGGCTGCCTGGGACCTGGTACCTCTCTACATCCAGCTTTCTCTCCCGAAATACATTCCGGCCAGAATCCTTTGGTCTTCTGGCTCAAACTCTCTGCAGGTCAAATGTTTCACCAAGCAGAGAGTGGGAGGTAGAACCCTTTCCTCATCCGGCTCCATTCTCTGGCACAGCCTCGCTCCCCCATCAGACTTATTCCGGATCTTCTTTAGTTCCAGAAAACCTCTCAAGACTATGCTTTGTTCCTCTTCCTTCCCACTCCCCCTCCCGTGCTGAACTCTCTGTCTACTGCTGTGACTGGGGCCTGGTCCCTTCAGAGTCGTACATGGGCGAGACCACAACACACCAGTCCTCCCAGCATTTTTTGCCAACACTTGCCCTCTGGCTCCCTTTCCCGGACTATCCCAATGTGTTCCTTCCTTAGTGATATTGCACTCATCCTTCCCTCCCTCTATTTACTCTTGGGCTTGCCACTTCGGCCTGACCTGCCCGCCCTCACCCGCAAGGATACCCCACTCCTGCACTTCTCCCTCTACCCCTTACCCCCTGCACTTATCACCTGGTCATGCACTTGCACTGTAGAATTGTCACAATACCAATCTAACCGTTCTTTGTTGTTGTACCTTTTTGATTCCAACGTCCCCCAATCCACCATTTTGTCTTGTGGTGCCTGGAAACCACTGTGTATAGGCACCATAAAAATATAAATAAATAAACTAAATAAGCTAGATTACGCTAGTAAGGGGTATATGATTGCAGTTAATGAAAGAAAAGGTACACCGTGTTTGCTGTAAGAAGGACAAAAACACACATAAGTGCACCAAGGCAGGTTTCTAAACCCTCTACATATTCCTAATCGTTTTCACACATATGAAGTACAGGTCAATCTTCCTGATTTCTTTTATGCAAGATGCCACTAGTTAATAGCCTATTTTGACCCTCCAACCAATGCTAACTCTCCCCACAGTGATGGACTATACCTAGAGTTAGGTGGTGGGCGCTTGTCTAGGGTGAGGGGATAGAAGAAAATACTGACCCCCTTTAGGCTATACCTGTGCAGGCAATCCTAAAGAAATGGGTATTTGTTGTTTAATGTTAAATGTTAAAGGTATTTTTACCGCACACCGTCACCAACGGAATTGGTCCCCAGGCGCTCTGGCGGATCTGTAAATGATAAGGTGGGGTGGGGTGGGGTGGGTTAGTAAGGTGAAGAGGGAGTAGGATAGTGAGAGGAGTGGTGTTCTGTTGGCAGCTTCAACTCGGTATACACCAGATGCTGAGCTTTGGTGCTGGTATCGGGTCTGTGATAGGCCGCGTGTGCTGTTGGTCCGGTTTATGTGTTGTTGCAGTGTTGTGAAGTGCGTGCGGCTTGTTGTGCGAGAGATGGTTGTGTGAGTTTGAGTGAGCTAAGTATGCAGAGTTTGAGCTTATATTGGTTAGTGGGTTATCTGACCTTTGGCATGCTAGCATTGCAGTTCTGTCCCAGTGTGGCACCAGCTGGTCCCCACAACTCTATCCGGATGCGGCGCGGGCCAATGTCCAGAATTCTATCTCGGTGTGGGCAGGCCAACAATTCACAGTCCCATCCAGATGCGGCGCAAGCTAGCATCCTGAAATCTGTCCAGGTGTGGGCATGCTATCATTCGCAACCCCATCGGGATGCTGTGCTGGCTGGTGTTCGCAATTCCAAGTGTGGCACACGCCAACACTCATCCAGGCGCAGGCTTGCTATCCTTCAATTGATCCCATCTAGATGCGACGCAGGCTAATGTCCACAATTCCAGGTGTGGCTTGGGCTAGTCTTCAGCTTTCACCTAGGTGCGGGCATGCCAACGCTCATGATCCTATCTAGATGAGATGCAGGCTGACATTCTCAGTTCTGTCCAAATGTAGACATGCTAATATTCACCACTCCATTTAGGGCGGGCATGCTAGCATTCAAAGTTTTCCTCTAGATGAGACGCAGGCCAATGTCCACAACTCCTTCCAGGTGTGTCCATGCTAATATTCTCAATTCTATCTAGATGTGTCTGCCGGTCTCGATATGGTGCGTCCGGTACGTGCGAGTGGGCGAGTCACTTGAGGACTTTCGCCTGTCTAAGTATGTGTTCCGTCTCTGGAGCCTTCCTTTGTGGCTATGTCTGTCATATCTTATGCTCTGTCGGGTGTTTAGTTCTTTGGTCTGAGTGTTTGTCCAGATTGAGAGTGGCCGGGATTGGGGTTATTTCCATCAATGTTTTAATGTCTGCACATTCTGCTGCGTCCCCGTTGTGGTTACCCTGTGAAGAGCCATGATTTGAGGAGTTTCCTGAATGCTAGGTGGTTTGTTGTGTTCCGTACATTCTTAGGAAGGTCATTCCAAGTTTTGGGTGCCTGGTGGGAGAAGGAGGATCCACTGAGTTTTTTTCTGTGGTAGGGTTTTGGTTCCAGGCGTATGTCGGTGCTTGATCTTAGTGTTCTTGTCGGTTGATGTAGGCGTAGTTTGTCGCTTAGGAATTCTGCGCCTTGTTTGTGTATTGCTCTGTGCGTGATGCACATGGACTTGAACTTTATTCGTTGTTTTAGTGGTAGCCAGTTTAGTATTTTTAGCGCGGGTGTGATGTGTTCTCTTCGGGGTAGCTTGAGGAGGAATCTGGCTGCTGCATTTTGTATGAGTTGCAGTTTTTTTAGAAGTCGTTCGGGCATGCCTAGGTATAGGCTGTTGGCATAGTCTACTCTGGACATGATCAGAGCGATGATGGTAAGTGTTTTGTTGGCGAACGACAGGAACGGTATAATCCTTTTTTGCTGCTCGCAGGAGGAAGAAACATTTTTGATTACCGAGTTTACTTGTGGCTCTAGAGTGAGATTGTTATCCATCAGGACCCCTAGGTTTTTTACAGTTGATGATGGTTCTGAGCTCTATTGGACAGGGGATGCGTTTTATGTCTCCTCCCTTTTTTGAAATGATCATTATCTCTGTTTTGCCTGGGTTGATTTTGAGATGGTTGAGGTTCATCCAGTTGAATATGTCACGAAGGCAGTTCTCTAGTGTGGTGTTTTCTTCTCTGGTATCTTCTATGTTGAAGATTATTTGCGTATCGTCGGCGTAGTTGTAGCATGTGAGGCCGTGTTTTTTGATGAGTTTGATTAGTAGGTTGAATAGCAGCGGGGAGAAGGATGAACCTTGGGGTACTCTGCACGTGGATTCTCTTGGTTTGGATTTAAAAGGTTTCATCCATACTGTTTCTGTTCTGTTTGTTAGGAAGGATTTGATCCATAGTAGGGCAGAGTCTGTTATCCCTAGTCCTTCTAATCTCTTTATAAGGATGGTGTGGTTGACAGTGTCGACAGCTGCCTAGAGATCAAGGAGAATCAGGGCGGTACTGTTGTCCGAGTCTGCATTTGTTTTTAGGTCGTCCCATATTGAGAGGAGAGCTGATTCTGTTCCTCTCATGGGTCTGAAACCAACTTGTGCCTGGTCTAGTAGACAATGCTCTTCTATGAATTCTTGGGTTGTTTGGTAGACCTACGTTTCTAACAGTTTGGCTAAGTAAGGTATGTTGGAGATGGGTCTATAGTTAGTAGTGTATAGTTTAATACAAATCCAGCAAATGGATTATGAGTTTTAACAGAAGGAAAAATAATCCTTTAATACTACTGATTCTTTAATGCAAAAAGTGAGTTTAAATAAAATATATATAAATTATTCTGAAAGGGGTGATCATAAAAAGTATTAGCTAGTTTAGTTAAGTATGAAATTAAACAAATATTGCTATGAATCATCTATACAAAGCACAAACATCAATTCTGGCCATGATGAAGTTGCAAGCCAAAAAATTGACAGCAACTATGCGACCGATCACATTACTTTAAGAAAAGAAATATGCCATGGAAAAAACTTTTTACTTTTGACTGTTCTGCATTATCACAAAAGAAATAAACTATTAAAGTATGAATTTTCTCTCTCCTGTATCCGCAACCTTTATGCAGGGTTAAAATGTACACGATTATAATATTTACACACACAGGATACTTCTCTGTTCACTACTACAGAAATGCTCATATTTAATGATAAAGAATGTCAATCATATTTTGTATAACTAAATGTTGTCAATGCTGTCAACCTGTTTCTACTCTCCTCTATTTCTAAATCACGATTGAAAGCCTTCTGTTTTAAATGTATCGCAGTGTTGATTGTTTCTTCTTTTCATTTCATTAGGATTTTATTCAGCAAATTGTCATTAGCCAAACATACATAATACCACACTTATGATACAATTGAAATGTGAGTAATGCATTGCATAAATATAAGGGCATCGTAATAAAATCATATCATACCACAAAATAGTACAAAACAGAAATAAAAGTACAAACAACATTCCCAAAATGACATAGACAATCTTCCGCTTGTGCGGTGGAGGTAATAAGTAAAAACCTATGGCACTATGAGACAAGAATGGACAATAATACCTACCGAAGTTCATAGCTAACCTCATCAAATGTGCTAACGTTGCGGAAAAGTGTATTTGTAAATACAATAGCAGCATATTTTAAAGTGCAAAGGGATATATAATGCATATAAGATTATGTAGGTAATATGCGTGTATTGTTGGATCTTCAGTTATATTTAACACAGACTTGATAATCATATGTGAATCAGGTGATTAAAGACATCAGTAATGGTGACAACATTTTAATGCCCAAATCCCTCCTCTTTCATTATTTTTGCTCTTGTGCACCAAGCCTGATGGACATAGTTTGCTACAAAGAATACTGTATTTATATCATTACTGCACCTAAATAACGAAAGAGGATCACCAGGAACGTCATTTCACCAAAATATCAGGGGTAGCGGAAGTGACATCACCCGACCCTTGACCTATGATGACATCACAGGAAGTGATGTCATTTGACCCCACTCTGAAGTGATATCCAGGGAAGCGATGGAACACGACCTTTCACCTCTTCATAAAACAGGAAGTGGCATTACATAGCATTGTTCCTACGTAGACTATGAAAAATATGCTTACGATATCACTATAATGTGATATACCTTTCATACAAGAATGGATCGCCATATGTATCATTAAGATCAGTGTGTATAGGCCCATAATACCACATTTCTGTGAATGCAAGCAGACGTCCATGGCCTAATGATGATGATGTGTTATTATTTAGCACTTACACTTAAATGCTTTATATAGAAAAAATATACATACAATATCACCCAACCCGTGTTGGTACTCATATATCGACCTCAGAAGGATGAAAGGCTGAGTTGAGGTGTTTAAGAACACACTAAATCAACGACTCACCCCCTGAAGTGTGCCTGAAATAAACATTTAATGAGTCTAGCAATTGTTGTGTAGAATTCCAGAAAGACACATTACTTGGTATTCCTATTCTTTCTTATTTAGGGGCACTGCTGAAAGTGTTAGACTTGTGGAACCCCTGTTATTTTTTTTTTTTACTTTTATTTTATTTTTTTAGAGACCTGAACAAGAAAGCCAGCCACTCCAGAAGCAAAGAGCCACATGGGGCTGGTGACAGCCCAGGAGCTTCCATTATAAAATAAAGATAACATAATTTATATTTTTCTTTATTTATTTTTTTAGGGGTAGCAAGGGAGACCACAGGGGTCACGTTTGCTACCCCTGCATACCCATAAATGACTTCCCTGAGCATCACTCGTATGAAGTATTTCATATGCATTGCAAATTGTCTTTCAATACATATTCCTAGCCACATGATAGAGCTGGCAAAAAAACAAGAAAATTGCCTAAAGTTTCCCTATCCATGCTACATACCACACATACATCATTTCCGGCGGTATCCCATTTTGTAGTGCAATGTGCCAAGTTCAGTTGCCCTAGTCTAAATTTCATATAAAGGCTATTATATGAGCAAGGGGAGGATATTAAAGCAAGGGGAGGATTGAAAATGTCTACGTATTTTTAAAACCCAAAACCGGTTTTCTGGGCAAGTATGTGGCTCCCATCGCCAAACCAGTACAGGCATTAACCAAATCGACCTCTGCAGCCTCCCGTTAGATTCTCTTAATTTTTTTCACATCCCATTTGGTGACAGGTGATGGATTATGCCACAAGTCTCAAGGTTCATAGCCAACAAGAGTTTTTTTAAATGTATGAACCAGGGCAATGATACACCGCCCTCCAGGGCCCACACATGGGCAAAAGCCTCACAACACATTTTAAGTTCTGGGGTTGACCACAATCTGAACCAATGAAGTACCCTCATAATGGTGGCATAATGGTGGCCTCATTATGGATTGGCCTACGACCCAACTACAAATAGATGGAGTTGCCATGGCATGCTGTTGACAACGCAAGCATGCATTTAAAAAAGCTTCTTTCCGCCAAGCCCAGTTTGTTGCTAGTTAAATGACCCCAAATCTCCGCCCCATACAGGGCAACCAATTTGGCCTAAGCAACATACATTGTTAGGACGGGTGAAATCGCACCTCGGCCATGGGCAAGGAAAAATCTCCATGTTGCCCCGGCATATTTTTCCAATAAGGACCTAGATTTGAACATCTGGAATGTTCAACTGCCTTGGTCATTAAATCTTACCCGAAGGTAGTCGTAACAACACACCTGCTCAAGGGCAATTCCATTAATATTCAATTTCATTTTCATAGACCTTTTAAATTTGGGTAAAAAAACAAATGATTTTGTTTTCCCAATATTTATCTTGAAATGTAACTCCGTACACTTCTTGATGAATGCCACCAAGGTATTCGCAAGCCCTTTCAGAGATGTTCATAGGAGAATAGCATTGTCCGCAAAAAGAAGTAATGGGATTGCCTCATTGCCAAGTCTCAGCTGATGAAGACATTTCAATCTAATATGCTGTATTACCTCATTGACGTATATCAGAATTAACAAAGGGGCGAGGATGCATCCCTGCCTCACCCCTTTGGTCACCATGAATAGTTCAGTTAGTTCGCCGCACATCACACTGAGGCTCTATTATTCGAGTACAAATCAATTATAATTTGTAGCAAATTGGTTGGTACGCCCCAACTAGACAAAATGGACCACAGCATCTCTTGTGACATGCTGTCAAAAGTGGTCCTATGGTCGATGAAAACAGAATAAACATTCATGTTTATAAGGACAGTGTATCTCTGTGTGACCAAACGTAAGCAGAACACCTGGTCCATAGTACTTGTTTTAGGGGGCGAAAACCTGCCTGAAGATGGTCAACCAATTGTTCCTGGTTAATCCATGCATGGAGGTGCTAATAAATCATTCTGGTAAATGTTTTTCCCACTCCGTCCAATAAAGAGATAGGCCTAAAATTCCCAGGGTCCTCTCTCCCTCCTTTTCTATGAATAGGAATTATGGTGGCTTTTTACCCGCAGGGAAGCACAGTGTTAAATCTGAGGTTTGCATTGATCAGAAGCTGACAAACCGGTACTGGCTGGTCCTTCCTAAAGTGCCCATTACAGGTTCTTAGGCCCATGGCAAGAAGGGAAGCAGCACAGCCTAGGGCTTGCAGGTGAACCCTGCCCGGTGTGGGGAAATTCAATGAAGGGATATCCCATACTTTATGGTCATCCCAAAGCCCCTCCAAGTCGGAGAGGGGTTCAACCCACAAGTTCAGTTCACCAACCAGCATGGTTCGTGATCCCACTCCTTCACATGCTTCCCTTTTTTCCACAAGATTCCTTGCCAATTCAAACACATGATATATATGTGTATTTGTGACTCGATTAGAGATGTTAAACATAGCAATGGGTTGATCACCTGGTGGGGCAAGTACCAAATACTTAACATCCAGAGAGCCAAATTGAATATTTGGGACCTGCCAATTGAGGACAGTGTTTATCCATATTGCCAGCCCTCCAAAGTGTCTTCCTTTTAGTCCCTTGTTGGCCGGAAACTGAAAAATCTCATATCCCTGGAACAAGATTGATCCCAATTCCCAAGTTTCCTGTAAACATAATACATTATGTCCCCTCATACAACTATGCCTATCAGGATCTATTAAATGTTTCCTGAGGCCAGCTATGTTCCAGGAAATTAATCTGACTCCTCTTACTTTTGAGCTTCGATTTAGCTTGGGGACAGAGGGGACAGAGGTGTGTCACTCCACATTATCCAAATTGTTTCCTGCCTGGCTGATACCGGCCTCTCACCTATTGGGCCCCCTAACAACAGGTCAAGTTCCACAGTGTACAATATTTCTTCAATAAATCTAATCACTTCATTCTATCTGTGATTCATTGGCTGTGGTAGCTATCAAACCTTTGCCACTAAGCATTTTGCCACAGATCCTGGTGAACACAGCAACCCTGGTGAGCAATCTGATCCCAGGAGGGCATAGTTTAGTTGTTTCAGGCTCTCCCAAGCCTGTTTACACTCGCACTCCCTCAGCCCGCCTCCCGTGTTTGGGATTGGTTGTTGTCTTTCTCCATGTGACCGGAAGAAGCAGGAAGCAACAGAGCATTTTTCTCCATGTTTCCATGCTTCAGGGGTCATTTTCCCACAGATCCTGGTGGACAAAGCAACCCTGGTGAGCAATCCGCTCTGAGTAGCGTATAACTTAGTTTTGTTAGGCTCTCCCTAGGCCCGGTGCACTCACACTCCCTCAGCCCACCTCCCCTGCTTGGGATTGGCTGTTGTCTTTCCCCACATTACTGGAAGGCCTCATCTTCCGAGGACCTCCCAAGGCAGCCTTGACCGGGCAGCCCTTGACTAACGGTCACAAGGAAAAAACAGGCAGCTCCTAAAGAATCTGCTCCCCTCTGTGTTTGCCCTTCCTCACCTGAGAAGTCATCCACAATCAACCACCAGTGACTGACAAGTTAACTGTGGCCAGGTGGGGAGTACAGCCATTACTGTACTCCATTAAAATATCACCATTTATTACCTTATATCATATACCTATGCATCTAGCCTAAATTGTATATGGTGCTTTCAGTCCAATTGTATAAGTCAGCCATACATTCCTCCTAGCACAACTGCACTAGTCTTCCATATCTTTCATTCATCCAGTTGTCTAGGGTGGGCATGCCCTGGTAGCCTTACCTTGCCTTAACAATGTGTGTTAGTAAACCATGTCTCGCATTGAGCCCATTTCTGTTAGCTATATCTCGCATTTAGCCTAATTTTGCAAGGTAGCCATTCCTTGATTTAGCCATTTGTGCTAGTCAGCTATATCTTGCATTTAGCCTAACTGTGTCTCGTGTTTAGCCTAATTGTACAATGTAGCCATTCCTTGCTTTAGCCATTTGTGTTAGTCAGCCATGTCTCACATTTAGCCCATTTCTGTTAGTCAGCTATACCTCACATTTACAGGCCGATTCATGGAATAATTAGCGCGGCGCAAGTGGCCAAAAACATGCGAATCGCAGTGGAATAGCGAAAATCGCAGTGCAAGTGCGAAAATCTCACGAAAAGCAGCGCACATCGATTCATGGAAGGCTGTGTGCGAGAAAACCATCGGATGTGCGATAAAAAAGTGCGCGGCGCACGTTGGCGCACAGGCCATCTAACTGCGTGCGCCAGGTCACAGCGAAAATCGCACAGGCCACAGCGAAAATCGCACATAGCGCGGCGCACGCAACAAAAGTAGGCGGAACACGGGGCGTAACACTCATAATGGGGAACAACTTGCCAAAATGTGGGCATCACGGGGGAAGTACAGGGTACAAGTGCGCGGAACGCCCACACGCTCGCCTACAACACGTATTCATGGAATAGAATAGGGCAAAAAAGCGCACGCTCAAACCAGCGCACAGGCACAAACACGACCGCCACAAGAAAGCAGGCTGTAGCGTCTCTGCGCCTGTAAGAAATGTGCGCCAAAAGGTGCGCCAACAAATAGCACCTATATACAGCCATGATGAATGTCCTATACTGTGGCCCTCCAGGACAAATGACGTGCAAAGGGGTACCCACAAACACGGACACCCGCTGAAAAAAAATACGTGTGCGTGTATACCGGGGTGCGCGGGAAGTCTCACACGCGATTTGTCAGGGTACGTGGATTTCAGGGGTGCGCGGGAAGTTCCACACACGATTTGTCAGGGTACGTGGATTTCAGGGGTGCGCGGGAAGTTCCACACGCGATTTGTCAGGGTACGTGGATTGCAGGGGTGCGCGGGAAGTTCCACACGCGATTTGGCCGTGTACGTGGATTTCAGGGGTGCGCGGGAAGTTCCACACGTGATTTTGCCGGGTACGTGGATTTCAGGGGTGCGCGGGAAGTTCCACACGCGATTTGTCAGGGTACGTGGATTTCAGGGGTGCGCGGGAAGTTCCACACGCGATTTGGCCGTGTACGTGGATTTCAGGGGTGCGCGGGAAGTTCCACACGCGATTTGGCCGGGTACGTGGATTTCAGGGGTGCGCGGGAAGTTCCACACGCGATTTGTCAGGGTACGTGGATTTCAGGGGTGCGCGGGAAGTTCCACACGCGATTTGGCCAGGTACGTGGATTTCAGGGGTGCGCGGGAAGTTCCACACGCGATTTGGCTGGGCACGTGTATGACAGGGGTACGCGGGAAATTCTACAAGCGATTTGGCTGTGTGCTCCCAGGTATTCCCTGTACACCCTCCACGGCCCCTGCAGGCAGCACACACCACAGGGGACTACCCTGCACACCTGCTCATGTCACCCAGCAACCCCACCCCCCAGCCACCAGGGGCAGCCTCCACCAGGCCCCCACCCATGTCTCCCACCACCCCCACCCGCCGGCAGTGCAGGGGCACCCTCCACCAGGCCCCCACCCATGTCTCCCACCACCCCCACCCCCCAGCAGTGCAGGGGCAGCCTCCACCAGGCCCCCACCCATGTCCCCTATCACCCCCACCCCCCAGCCACCAGGAGCAGCCTCCACCAGGCCCCCACTCATGTCTCCCACCACCCCCACCCCCCAGCAGTGCAGGGGCAGCCTCCACCAGGCCCCCACCCATGTCCCCTATAACCCCCACCCCCCAGCATCCAGGGGCACCCTCCACCAGGCCCCCACTCATGTCTCCCACCACCCCCACCCCCCAGCAGTGCAGGGGCACCCTCCACCAGGCCCCCACCCATGTCTCCCACCACCCCCACCCCCCAGCCACCAGGGGCAGCCTCTACCAGGCCCCCACCCATGTCTCCCACCACCCCCACCCCCCAGCAGTGCAGGGGCACCCTCCACCAGGCCCCCACCCATGTCCAACTCATGTCTCCCTGCACCCCCACCCCCCAGCATCCAGGGGCACCCTCCACCAGGCCCCCACTCATGTCTCCCACCACCCCCACCCCCCAGCATCCAGGGGCACCCTCCACCTGGCCCCCACTCATGTCTCCCACCACCCCCACACCCCAGCCACCAGGGGCAGCCTCCACCAGGCCCCCACTCATGTCTCCCACCACCCCCACCCCCCAGCATCCAGGGGCACCCTCCACCAGGCCCCCACTCATGTCTCCCACCACCCCCACCCCCCAGCCACCAGGGGCACCCTCCACCAGGCCCCCACTCATGTCTCCCACCACCCCCACCCCCCAGCAGTGCAGGGGCACCCTCCACCAGGCCCCCACTCATGTCTACCACCACCCCCACCCCCCAGCATCCAGGGGCAGCCTCCACCAGGCCCCCACTCATGTCTCCCACCACCCCCACCCCCCAGCCACCAGGGGCAGCCTCCACCAGGCCCTCACCCATGTCTCCCACCACCCCCATCCCCCAGCCACCAGGGGCACCCTCCACCAGGCCCCAACCCATGTCCCCTATCACCCCCACCCCCCAGCATCCAGGGGCACCCTCCACCAGGCCCCCACTCATGTCTCCCACCACCCCCACCCCCCAGCAGTGCAGGGGCACCCTCCACCAGGCCCCCACCCATGTCTCCCACCACCCCCACCCCCCAGCCACCAGGGGCAGCCTCCACCAGGCCCCCACCCATGTCTCCCACCACCCCCACCCCCCAGCAGTGCAGGGGCACCCTCCACCAGGCCCCCACCCATGTCCAACTCATGTCTCCCTGCACCCCCACCCCCCAGCATCCAGGGGCACCCTCCACCAGGCCCCCACTCATGTCTCCCACCACCCCCACCCCCCAGCATCCAGGGGCACCCTCCACCAGGCCCCCACTCATGTCTCCCACCACCCCCACCCCCAGCCAACAGGGGCAGCCTCCACCAGGCCCCCACTCATGTCTCCCACCACCCCCACCCCCCAGCAGTGCAGGGGCAGCCTCCACCAGGCCCCCACTCATGTCTCCCACCACCCCCACCCCCCAGCAGTGCAGGGGCAGCCTCCACCAGGCCCCCACTCATGTCTACCACCACCCCCACCCCCAGCCACCAGGGGAACCCTCCACCAGGCCCCCACTCATGTCTCCCACCACCCCCACCCCCGGCAGTGCAGGGGCACCCTCCACCAGGCCCCCACCCATGTCCCCTATCACCCCCACCCCCCAGCAGTGCAGGGGCACCCTCCACCAGGCCCCCACTCATGTCTCCCACCACCCCCACCCCCCAGCATCCAGGGGCACCCTCCACCAGGCCCCCACCCATGTCTCCCACCACCCCCACCCCCCAGCCACCAGGGGCAGCCTCCACCAGGCCCCCACTCATGTCTCCCACCACCCCCACCCCCCAGCATCCAGGGGCACCCTCCACCAGGCCCCCACCCATGTCTCCCACCACCCCCACCCCCCAGCCACCAGGGGCAGCCTCCACCAGGCCCCCACTCATGTCTCCCACCACCCCCACCCCCCAGCATCCAGGGGCACCCTCCACCAGGCCCCCACTCATGTCTCCCACCACCCCACACCCCAGCAGTGCAGGGCACCCTCCACCAGGCCCCCACTCATGTCCAACTCATGTCTCCCTGCACCCCCACCCCCCAGCATCCAGGGGCACCCTCCACCAGGCCCCCACTCATGTCTCCCACCACCCCCACCCCCCAGCATCCAGGGGCACCCTCCACCAGGCCCCCACTCATGTCTCCCACCACCCCCACCCCCCAGCAGTGCAGGGGCACCCTCCACCAGGCCCCCACTCATGTCTACCACCACCCCCACCCCCCAGCATCCAGGGGCAGCCACCACCAGGCCCCCACTCATGTCTTCCACCACCCCCACCCCCCAGCAGTGCAGGGGCACCCTCCACCAGGCCCCCACCCATGTCCCCTATCACCCCCACCCCGCAGCAGTGCAGGGGCACCCTCCACCAGGCCCCCACTCATGTCTCCCACCCCCCCACCCCCCAGCCACCAGGGGCAGCCTCCACCAGGCCCCCACTCATGTCTCCCACCACCCCCACCCCCCAGCATCCAGGGGCACCCTCCACAAGGCCCCCACCCAAATCTCCCACCACCCCCACCCTCCAGCCACCAGGGGCAGCCTCCACCAGGCCCCCACACATGTCTCCCACCACCCCCACCCCCCAGCATCCAGGGGCACCCTCCACCAGGCCCCCACTCATGTCTCCCACCACCCCCACCCCCCAGCAGTGCAGGGCACCCTCCACCAGGCCCCCACTCATGTCCAACTCATGTCTCCCTGCACCCCCACCCCCCAGCATCCAGGGGCACCCTCCACCAGGCCCCCACTCATGTCTCCCACCACCCCCACCCCCCAGCATCCAGGGGCACCCTCCACCAGGCCCCCACTCATGTCTCCCACCACCCCCACCCCCCAGCCACCAGGGGCAGCCTCCACCAGGCCCCCACTCATGTCTCCCTGCACCCAGGTCCTCACAATCACCAACCATGTGCGTAATGGTCAGCCTTCACAGCCAAAAGGCCCTACCAAGTAACCCATTCACCCACATGGAAATGGAAATTACATGTTACACCCCCAACGTACATAAAGCAAATGAACCCATGTCTGTCACACACAATGGTTGCAAATGAATTGGAAAACACCCAACATGACATGCATGAAACCAATGAGATGATACCACACAGTGAAGTATGAAAACAAAATTGTATTAAAAAAATATGAATGCAAATGAAATGAAACAAACTACAATGCCAATTAAAAAAATAAAAGGTGCATGTCCGTCCAGAAAAATTAAAAACACCAAATCCAAAAAAAATGTACTTCAAAGTCACATTAAAAATTAAATCAATCCGACAGAAAAAAAATAAATCCAAACACCATTGCTCCATGGAGAAGAAATAAAAAATTAAAAAATAAAACAATCCAATGAAGAACTATGTACAAAATATCCAAGGGTCCATGAGCCCAACTGAACAAAGGAAACCTACAAAAAACCCTAACAAAAATGCAACTATATACAAAAAGTGGAGCTGTGTCCGTCGACTCCAAATCATAAGAATAAACAAATGAAACCTAAAACTAAAGAACTATATACAAAGGCGGCGGGCAAGTCCAGCGGCTCACTCCGTAGTGTTCCGGGCCAGGGCATCATCAAACTCCTCGTCTATGTCCCGGAGGCGGTCCTGTTCCATGGCCCCGAGGGTCCGCAGGGACGACGCCATCTGCTCCTCCAACCCCCTGCGGATTGCCTCGAGGCACTCGGCCCGCCTCAGGGCCCTCCGCATGGAGTTCTCCGCCCTGACCATCGTGAGCCGCTCCTCTTCCGCCCGCCGCCGCTCCGCACCTATCTGCTGGCCCAACCGCAGCCACACGGAAGACACTTCCTGTCCTGGGTCCTCCTGCCCTCCGGCCGATGCCTGCCCCTCCGATGTTGATGGCCCCGAGCCATGATGCCTCCCACGTTGACTCTGCTGCTGCCTCCGACGCAACTGCCTCTGCCAGCACGACGGCATCCAGGCTGATGGAATCCACCGACGCCGTCGTGCACGTGCCCTGCCTGATGATGCCGGCACATCCTCCATCTGCTGGGGTACAGTTGCTGTGGTGTCCACCCCTGCTTGACCTCCGACTCCCGACTGTGGCAGGGATGGGATCCCCACCGAGCTGGCTGCATAGGTCAGGGCAGGTCCACAGGGGGCCCTGGTGGCATCTGGGCCGGAAGACGGCAAGGAGAATGACTGGCGTATAGCCTCCACAGAGGAGGAGAGGCCGCCAGATTGGCCGACACATGCAGGAAACCCCCGAACATGGAAGATCCCAATTGGGCCACGTCGGCACGGTGCTCTTCGTGATGATGTGCGTGCTCCTCCCGGGAAGCACGCACGTCATCACGAATTGCACCCGCGCGCATCGCAACCCCAATCAGGACCTTCTCCATACGGACACGGGTCCCCTCGTCCGCAGGTGGAGGGGAGTCAAGTGACATGGACATCCCCTCTACCTGAGGACGGGCCTGGGACGGGGCATCCCTGCTGGTGCATGGTGGTGCACTCACAGGGTCAGGGACAGCGACATGCACAGGCCCCTCCACGGTGACCTGTGCTGCCTCCTGCCCCTGGCCCTGGACTGCACCACTTGCACCAGCAGGGATGCCCCCACCAGGCCCCATGTGTGCCCCTGTGGTGGCCTCCTCCTCCTCTGTGGAAACCACCAACCTGGATGGCTCCTCACCGTCTTCCACCGTAGCAGGCCCCTGTGGGGGCTCACCCACCCCTTCCGCTGCAGCCGTGGGGGCATCCCCGCCGCCTTGCTCCACAGCGCCGTCTCCGCCCTCTTCTTCACTAGCCGCTGCGTAGATGGAGACAAAGAACACAAGCATCAGGGTACTGTACAATGGTCCCCTAGACAGGAAGCAATAGCAGATGAGTACCACTATCAAAGTACACTTCCATCATGTCCCTCCACAACACATGGGTCAGTCCAGGCAAAACACACACAGTAACAGGCATGGTGCATGCCATGGACATTTCCATACATGTCCAATGGACTCTTGAAACATACAATGATATGGAACTCACATGCATCATGGGTCATGCCTATCACATGCACACACTTCACCTCAGTCACATCCATCTGGCCCCATACACCCCAAACACAGCGGATACAAGGGTAACTAGGCTGCATCAGTGAATCTGTGCATTGTCACACACATGTGTCATGCATCCATTGCATGCACAAGTCACAGACACGCAGGTCAGGCACACAGACATGGCTACCATATATGTACCTGGCATCAGCACCCATCCCTCACCCCCACCCATGTCCAGGAACAGAGACTGGCATGCTCTCATGTTTAAAATCTGCATAGGGCTCCCCATGTGGCATTTAAACACATGCAACAACCATGTGGTTCACACATCACTGGTCGCACATGCATTACCATGATGTCCCTGCACGCATACATGCATACATGGCCTATGTCACACATACAGGCAAGTATCAGAGAACCAGCACACCACAACATGCCCTGTCTCACACAGCAATGCTTGGACACTTACCGCTCAACTCCAGACGGGTCTCCCTCTCAAGGTTCTGGGCGTGGAGCGCTGGGCGTACGCGTTCCAGGACCCTCATCTGGATGGAACTCATGCGGCCCCGGCCCCCCTCCACGAGGCGCCGGGCCTTCACGAGGGTCCTGGACCTCAAGTCCTCCCAGCGCTTCTTGATCTTCTGGACGTCGCGGGTTGCCACCCCCTCTGCGTTGATGGCAACCACACAGTCGGCCCAGATCCTCTCCCGTCCTTCCTTGCTGGCGCAGGACGATCCAAAGAGGGCATCATACTGCCCCAGGACATGCTCCACCAGGACACCAACTTCGGTGGCAGTGAAGCTGGTGCCCCTCTGCCCCTCTGGCCTGGGGTTGCCACTGGTGCCAGATGTGGAAGTGCCCGACATGGCAACCCCAGAGGCAGGTGTGGGTGGGCAACTGGGTCCTGGGGCTGGGCTGTGGAGCGATGTAATCCCAGTCGGGAGTCTTCAGTTCCAGCAGGGGTGGACACAGCAACTGGACCCCTGCAGATGGCTGATGTGCAGGCACCAAATGGCAGGGCACGGTGGCAGCAGGCAGGCAGGCAGGCAGGCAGCAGCAGATGGCACGTGGGAGGCTGCTCGGGGCACTGGGGGGCAGTAATTCGGCCTTCTGGGCAGGAGCGTGATCTTCCGTGTGTTTTTGCGTGGCCAGCTTGATACGGAGTGATTTGGCACGTGAAAATCATGCACGTCAGCGTGAAATTCGAGGAAAGGCCCTTAGCGCGTAAGCGCGTCAGCACGCATACGCTATTCTATTGGACCAAAGGCCCTCAGCGCGTAAGCCCGTCTGTGACGTGACCCGCACGGGTGTTTCCCACACAGCACGTGATGACGGACCACACGTGGAAAGACTGCACATCAGAGTGTCATCGCGTGTAATTGGACAAAAGTGCGCGTACACGCGATTGGCCTATGTACGTGTATTTCAGGGGTGCGCAGGCACTTACACACGCAAGTACGTCAGCGCACCTGTATCCCGGGGTGCGCGGGAATTTCCACACGCTATTGGACTGGGTACTGGATTTCAGGGGTGCGCGGGTCACACGCTCGCCTACAACACGCGCAACGCATAAATTTGCGCGCTAACAAAATAACAAGCTCAGACCCAGGATGAACATACCGTTCCTAGCAGCAGTGGCCGTGGGCTACCAAAGGAAGAGGAGGAGGATAGTCAGGGCCAGAATATTCACACCCAGAACCAGCCTTTTCGGGATGCCTGATGACCAGGTGTATGGGAGGTACAGGTTTCCACCACACATAATACTGGACCTGGTGAGTGAGTGGGAGGATGACCTCACATCACCCACCCTGTGCTCCCAAGCACTCAGCCCCCTGGAGAAGGTCTTCAATGTACTGCACTTCTTAGCCACTGGATCATTTCAGCGGACAAGTGCCATAGTGGGTGGGGTATCACAGGCCACCCAGTCACGCTGCCTACACCAGGTCTTGAACATCATCACTGCACGCCCATCAGTCCGCAGGCACATATACCTGCCCAGAACACCTGCAGAAAGGCATGCTGCCGCCCTGGATTTTTACGGTGTGGCACGATTCCCCAAAGTGCTAGGTGCCATCGACTGCACCCATGTGGCTCTACGTCCCCCCAGGGCATCAGAGCACATCTATAGGAACCGCAAACACTGGCATTCCATCAACGTGCAGGTAGTATGTAATGCCAAGGGAATCATCACCTCAGTATATGCCAACTATCCCGGGTCCACCCACGACAGCTTCATTTACCGAATGTCCACCCTAAGTCGGGACCTAGAAGCTGGGCGGCATGGCGATACATGGCTGCTTGGTGAGTATGAATGCCACTGCACATGCATGCATGTCAGATACTGAGCAAGGTCACAACCCCACCAATGATACCAATCACCACCTCCACAGGGGACAGTGCCTACCCTCTCAGCCCCCACATGATGACGCCAATTCGGAACCCCACCACGCCACCCGAGGTAACATATAACACAGCCCACATTACAACCCGGGGCATAGTGGAGCGCACATTCAGAGTGCTAAAGTCACGCTTTCGCTCCCTTGACCGTTCTGGCGGGCAGCTGTTATACGCTCCCCCAGTAGTGTGCAGGATCATAGTGGCAGCATGTGTCCTGCACAACGTTGCAACACGCCGGGGCCTGGCCGTGGACATGGTGGTGGCCCCACATCCCCAACCACATGCACAGCCGCTGCGCATGGGAGGGGAAAGGGCACGGGGGGAGGCAGCCCGTACACAGCTAGTGGCTAATTACTTCACATAGAAATCACACCCCTGTGGAGTGCACACTGCCCTGGCACATTCCATCTGACAATCAATGATGACTCAACCTGACACTGATCCTGAATGTCTGGAGAATCAACCGTGAAAACCATATCAGCCTGAGATTGTTCACCTAGAAGTGTTACAATGTGTGCATCCCTACCCACACAGACACCACCAAGGCAGTTTTGTGAAGAAACACATTCAAGCAGCTAAAATGAATACCCACTTGCAAAATGCAACAAGAGGACAGTGTCATGTCAGCCAACCCATCCCCAGCACCGCCACACGACACACCGTGCCATGTCATGCTATTTGCAGGTAAACAAAGTAATCCCCACAACATGACACAAGTGTCACAATGTACAGTGTCCCTAATTGAAACTTGCAACACCTGAAATGCTCACAGTAATGCAGGACCAACAACTAACTTGAGCAGGTACTACCATTAACATGACATCACAAATGTAATAAATTAGTAGTCTCACCACCTGGAAATGCCTGCACTCCCACCACTTCCAACTGTACAGTGTTGGTGCCATGTAGAGTTGTAGGTGCACTGCTGCCAACATGGACCCCATCTCCAAACTAGAGGGCCTTGTGTAGACATGAGGAAGGGACTTGCAAATTGGGAGGTAGACACAGATGATGAGTTACACATCAATGCAACATGCAGTGTACAACACGACAGCAATATGCACTAGGAATGTATACACAGTATTGACTAGACTACCCACACATGTAGTGGGAGTCCAATGTCACCATGTACGTCAATGTCACTTGGGCACACCCTTTGCAAGCCCATGGAAACGGGAAGCAGGAGGGGTGTGTGTGACTCAAACCCAAGCATCTGAACCAAATACATGACAAGCCTGCATGTGCCCAGCCACAATGCAGCGTATGTCCACAGGAACCACGGAAGGCAACAAATTGTCCCAAAAAAATTGGGAAAAATAAAAATAAAAATAAAAATTAAAAAAAATCAAAAATGGCCATTCATGGGCCCGGGGGGGTTGGGGAGGCCACCCAGGAGGTCCGAGGACAGGGTGCACACCAAAACCCACCTGTGTGGATCCTGGAAAAAAAAAAACACCTCCATGGGCTCATGGCCCACACGGCTACTCTATTATGGGAGTTTCACTGCTGTCGCTATTATCACCCTGTGCAGCTGCATCCGGAGGTGGTTGCACTATGGGAGGCAGCCCACGCAAGGCCCTAGTCTGCTCCTCCATGGCTGCAAGCATGCGGGTGTGGTAGGTCTCGTTCTGGAGGATGAGTGTGCGGAGGTCCCCATGCAACAACTCACGGGATGCCCGGACCTCCGCCCTCGTTGCCTGCATCTAGCTGAGAGCGTATGGGTGAGACGCTCCAGCTGCTGTTCTGTTCTTTGGTGTGTTGAAGCCTCAAGCTCAACAAGAGTCGTCCTGAGGTGAAGGAGCTCCTGCCTCAGGGCTTCCCTGTGGCCCTGGGACTCTATGGAGATGGCCTCCTGCAGAGTCGCCAGTGCCGCCCGCCTGTCCCTGTTGGACGCCAACATGTCCTCCCTGTGTGACTGGCAGATGGAGTCGGTTGCCTGCTGTAGTCGCTCCATCAGCCTTTCAGGGGGGACAATGGAATTGGCCACACTATCCATGGCCTGAGCCATCATCTCGGATGATGCTGCCTGTTGGGTTGCCATACCGTAAATGGATTGCTCCCATGCGGTATTGCCAGATGGCGTACGGCCACCACGTCGGCGGGCACCACACCTGTCTGGGGCAAGGCGAACTGCGCCTTGCTGTGCCGGCACTGCCTGAGGCTGCAGGACTGCATTCCCCCTCTGATCTGCTGGCCCAGGAACAGGATCAGATGTCGCAGAGTGTGACCCTGCATCCGTAACCACCAAAGGCGTAGCTGCCAACACTGACATCCCCATTGAGGGTTCTGACCCTGGTGCAGGTGGGTGGGACAGAACAGAATACCTCCCTGGAACACTCACCTGCGACGGCACGTAGGTCTCATCATCCGAATCAACACCTGAGTACAGCTCGGGGGAGGTGCAGCCAGAGACACCCCTTGAGAGCACGACCTGCAGCACTTGTGGGTTCTCACCCACCACCACACCACATCCCTCACTGGTGGTTGGTCGGCCCTCGGACCCCTCCTGGGTCTGCACCATCTCCACAACCCCAGCAGTATCAGGTGCGTCTTCCCCTGCAAAGACATAAAAACAAAGAAATGGAAACAGGCATTAGCACCATGGCACACAATGAGGCTTGAGAAGCAAGAGAACCAGTACTTGATTGACACATGTCCCACATGACTAAAACCCTCCCATGCATGCACCCTCACTGCATATGAAGGGCAGGCAAATGGCACACACTGATGACACCAAGATGGAAGATGAACACATTTTCTGCATGCTGCCTGGCAGTGGCATCACACATTGGCCTGTGATTGCCAGGTGAAACACACATGCCATCACACAGATGGCATGTACCATTGCTATTGAGTGAAGATGGAGAGGAGGGCAGCACCTATTCATTCAGTCCAGTTCCCGCATGTAATAGCTTTTCTAATTCAAAAAGGTCAGATTTTTCACCTGGAGCTGCCAGTCCAAAATGGTCCAATTGCACAGGGACATGTGTGAACAAATGATATCCTGGTAACAAAGTCACTCCACTTTACCATAGCCATGTCAGACATGTGACTAGAGGACTGAGAAATGCCTAGTAAAAGTGGTGGAATGCAAACAATCTGCCTGAATGAACAGAGAAAAATAAGCAACAATGTTGTGGCAAGGTGACACTTCAAGGGCAACTGGCGTGCTGTTGGGCTAGATGTCTACTGTTGGCAAAAGGGATACTGCTATGGCCAAATGCAGCTGCGCAGGATGTATTGCATGAAGCACATGGCTGACCCATACGACTCAGGCGCACACACTCTCACCTGGCACACAAACAGAAGCCCTCACACACACACCATGCACATGGATGACACACACATGCATGCGCACTCACCGGACAATGCCTCGTAATCAGGCAGATCTCCCACGCCTTGGATCTGTTCCTCCGTGACGTAGGTCCCAGCGACTGACTCATGTGGAGTGAGTTCCATGTCCACTACTGGAGACCCACCTCCAGTCACTAGAGTTGCGGCATGACTTGAGGCCAGCTTTTTCTTTGCCCTGCGCTTTAGGTCATTCCAGCGCTTATAGCAATCATTGGCTGTGCGCCTCACGATTCCAAGGGCACTTACGATGTCCGCAACGGTCTGCCAGTGTGCCTGGCGTTGTGCAGGTGTGGTCTTGGATCCTGCAACAATGACCATCTCGTTATCATGTCCGGACACATACTCGACAAGTGCATTCAGTTCGTCATCCGTGAAGCTGGGCTTCCTCGACGGGCCGGACTGTGTAGCCGTGTCTGGGGCATCAGCCTGTGCCGGACGAGCACTCTTCCTCTTCCGCTTGGAAGGTGGTGGTGATCCTGAGTGTCCTGCGCCGCTCTGGACACTAGGGGCAGGAGCCCTGGTGGACTCTGTATCAGGAGTGTGGGATTGCACACTCAGCATGGGAGTTGGTGCAGGCATTGGCTCAAGTGTAATGGTGTCAGGGGGAATGTCAGCAGGATGGACTAGGACCGACACTGTCCTGGCTGGGTGTGTGAGAGCTGGGGTGGATGGAGCCGCAGCTGCCCCTGCAGCCTCTCCGCCCTGCCTACTTGGGGCAGCAGATGACCTTGCTGCCCCAGATCCACGTGGCATGATGACATCAACGTGCACCAGCGCACATGTCATAGGCCTGCTGACCTGGAAGTCAGCCATGAAGTCAGCCAGGTCTGGTGCCACAATGGGCTGGTCCAACAAGGGCTGAGCATGGATGGTGTCAGCCACATCAGCCTCAACGGGAGGGGGGGGATTATGGGTGCCCTTGACTGGTCCTCCACACATGGGGGGACAGGCTCACCCTGCAAGTAACGACCACGTCCCCTACCGGATCCACCACGGCCACCACTTGTGGCTCTTCCACCTTTGCCACCCTTACGGAATCCTCGCCTCCCAGCCATGGCACTGATGTTAATGTGCGTATGGGAGTGGCTGTAAACTATTGTCCTGGGCAATTGGGGTCAAAGGGGTTGGGTACCAGATGGTAATTGTACCCTAGTGCTCTAGCAAGGCTGAATGTAACCCCTGGGGAAAGATGACGGGTCACGCTACGCACAGGAGGCCCAAAAAAGGGAGATGACGTGCACGCAACCCCTCCTAGACCACGTGTGCAGAAAGAAAAACCTGCACTACGCTGTGGCACCCAGTAACACAAGAATGAACGTATGCGTGTCACACGCAGCCTAGAATTACCTCTGAAGGGGTAGGCTACACACGGGGCAAGCACAGATGTTAGATACGTGCGTGACTCACCGTCTGCCAGGTAAAAGAGCGTGAAAAAGGAGCGCGTTTGGTTGGCAACACCCCCGCCAAAAGAAGATTTGTACGCTGTCTGAGGAGACAGGACAACAGTAGAAGGGAACACTGTTTGAGGGAACAGGCCCAGGTAAACCAGTAAAAGAGAAAAAAGAGAAAAAGCAGTAAGAGGTAACAGGGAGTACGAACTTGAAACGCCGTGAAGTAAATCGCGTGTGAAACGACAAGAAGTACAGAATTCACCCACTTGCTCTCCACGAAAAGCACGTACAAGGAAATGGTGTTCTACACGTACCTTTTATGCAGGCCCACACGTCCAGCGTCACTTACGCGGCGTGTACGCGCTAGGGACATTTCCACCAATTACACGCTTTGTCACTTCTGTGTGTAGGGCCATTTCCACCAATTACAAGCTTTGTCACTTCTGCGTGTAGGTCCATTTTCACCAATCACACGCTTTGTCACTGCTGCGTGTACGCGCTAGGCCCATTCCCACCAATTACACGCTTTGACACTCGGACGTGTCTTTCATTTTTTTCACACGCAACATTTTCCAACGTGTGCACAATTCAACGTGCACGTGACTTCATAGACGCGCATACGCTGGCGACACGTTTACGCGCTAAGGGCCTTTCCTCGAATTACACGCAGACGTTTTGGATTTTCACGTGCCAAATCACTCCGTATCAAGCTGGCCACGCGTTCACACACGGAAGACCACGCTCCTGCCCAGAAGGCCAAATTACTGCCCCCCAGAGCCCTGAGCACGCTCCCACCTGCCATCTGCTGCTGCCTGACTGCCTGCTGTCCACGTGCCCTGCCATTTGCTGCCTGCACATCAGCCAGGGGTGCTGTTGCTGTGACCACCCCTGCTGGAACTGAAGACTCCCGACTGATTTTCCATCGCCCCACAACCCAGCCCCAGGATCCAGTTGCCCACCCACTCCTGCCTCTGGGGTTGCCATGTCGGGCACTGCAACATCTGGCACCAGTGGCAACCCCCGGCCAAGGAGGCAGAGGGGCACCAGCTTCACTGCCACCGAAGTTGGTGTCCTGGTGGAGCATGTCCTGGGGCAGTATGATGCCCTCTTCGGAAGGTTGCGCGCCGACAAGGAAGGACGGACTCGGATCTGGATGAACATCGTGACTGCCATCAATGCGGAGGAGGTGGCAGTCCGCGACTACGAACGTGTCAGGAAGCGCTGGGAGGACTTCAGGTCCAGGACCCTCAACAAGGCCCGGCGCCTCCTGAAGGCAGCGGATGCTAAGGGGCGCCGGGGCCTCTTGTCGGAAGATCAGATGAGGGTCCTGGAACGCATATCCCCAGCGCTCCACATCCAGGTCCTTGAGAAGCAGACCCGTCTGGAGTCGAGCGGTAAGTGTAGATGCATACTGATTGTAAGCTGTGCGTGTGGTGGTGTGCCAGGAGTGTGCAGGTTGAACATGTATTTTTATGTGGCCAAGTAGGGGGGGTTTACAGGGCCGTGAGGGTGACACATGCGAGGGGTCTCATGTGTGACACATGGATGGTGCTTGTGTGTGTGGGCTTGCATGGCACAGGACTTGGAGGAATGATTGTCAGGTGTGACATGGATGTCGATCAAAACACTGCGACAGTTGGCGGAGGTGTACACATGCATGCAAGTTTGGTGTTGTGCGTGCATGTGTAGTGTACTCCCTATGTTGCATGTGATGTGTGGATGACCTTTGGCTGCTCATGCTGTTGTATGTGAATGGATGGTGCTGGCTGTTGCATTATGGCTGTGGTATGGCTCATGTGTGCAAGTTGAAATGACATGTGTGTTGGGGATTGTGATGCCATGTCTGAGGTTTACCAATGCCACTCATGTATAACTGTCATGTGTGTATGAGTCCATTTTACAGTGCCCTGATGCCTGTGTTTTCTTTCTCCCTGTCTGCAGCGTCAACTGATGAAGAGGGCGGAGAAGGTGCTGTGGAGCACAGCGGCAGGGGTCGCACCACCAGCCGGAGACGCAAGGCCCGGATCCCCTCCCAGGTTGTGATCTCGTCGGGGAGTGAGGAGTCTGGTGCCGCGTCCCAGGCTGCAGCTGCCGAGGGGAGGTCCAAGAGGCGGAGGTTGGAGTTGGACTCCTCGGCAGCAGAAGGGGCAGCTGGGACCCCACAGGGCCCAACGGGGGAAGATGGCAGCGACAGTGGCGGGGTCTGGTGGCGGGGTCTGGAGGTGGGGATTCCACTGGTGCTAGTGGTGCAGTGCAGGCTCAGGGACAGGAGGCAGCACAGGCCGCTGCGGAGGTGCCTGTGTGCAATCCTGTCCCTGCTCCTGTCACTGCATCATCTTGCACCAGCGGGGATGCCTACCTCCAGACCCGTTCTCAGGGAGAGGATTGGCTTACGACACCTGGCCTTCCACTCCCTGCGGATGTGGCTATCCTGCACCAGGTTGTGCCTGTCCAGGGTGGGGTGGCGTTGCGTCAACGGGCCATGCGAGCTGACCTGCAGTCTTTTCATGATGAGTCTGCACGTCTTCTCGCATGGCTCGTTGACCGCGTTGACCCACTGGGACAGCTCACCAGGGCTGGATTCCTCCGTTTCCTGGACCTTGTTCCGACCCCCTTCTCCACAGAACCCCCTATGCCCCAGTCGTCCTCCATGCCATCTTCCCACCCATGTGTCACCTGGGTGCCCTGTGGAGCTGCCTCCCACCGTGCGGCCAGGCTGGTGGACAACAGATCCCTGCCACAGTCGGTAGTCGGACGTCCAGCAGGGGTGGCCACGTCAACGACTGCACCCCAGCTGGAGGAGGATGTGCAGGCACCATCGGACAGGGCACATGGACAGCAGCAGCTGCAGCAGCAGGAGGCTGTAGTTGGGAGCCACGATAGCTCGGGGCCTTCTACATCGGAGGGGCAGGCCTCGGCCGGAGGGCAGGAGGACCCTGGACGGGAAGTGTCTTCCGTGTGGCAGCGGTTGGGCCACGCCATAGATGCGGAGCGGCGGCAGGCAGAAGAGGCGCGGCTCACGATGGTCAGGGCGGAGAACTCCATGCGGAGGGCCCTGAGGCGGGCCGAGTGCCTCGAGGCAATCCGCAGGGAGTTGGAGGTGAACATGTCGGCGTCCCTGCGGACCCTCGGGGCCATGGAACAGGACCGCCTCCGGGACATAGACGAGGAGTTCGATGATGCCCTGGCCCGGAACACCACTAAGTGAGCCGCTGGACTGGGCCGCCGCCATTGTATATAGTTATTTAGTGATAGGTTTCCTTTGCAGTTTATTTTTCTTTGGAGTCGACGGACACTGCTCCACCTTTTGTATATAGTTCCATTTTAGATAGGTTTTTTGGTAGGTTTCATTTCTTCTCTTGGGATGATGGACCCTGAATACTCTGTACATAGTTGGACTTTGGATTTGGATATTTTTTTAACTATGAATATTTTTTGCCATGGAGCAATGGTTTTCTATTTCTTTTTTACCTTCATTTACTTTTCATGGACTTGAACTTTGGAAGATATTTTTTCGTATTGTCATTTATTGATTTCATTTTGAAAAGAGACAGCCTGCTTAATTTTTTCATTATTTTACTTGTGTTTTTTGGTTGATTTCGATAGCCATTGCTGTTGTTTTTAATACATTATTTTGATTTTTTCATTCTTCAATGTGTGGTTTCATCTCATTGTTCTCATGCATGTCATGATATGGGTTTTCAGGTTCCCTTGCAACCATTGTGTGTGTGTGAGACACATGTGTTGATTTACATTGTTTCCATTGGAGTAGTATCATGGGCACATGTAATACTTGGTTGTGTCTTTGGGCTGTGGTGGCTGGCCATGAGGCACATGCTTGAGGATTGTCAGGGCCTGTGGGCAGGGGGACTTGAGTGGGGGCCTGGTGGAGGCTGTCTCTGGTGGCGGGGGGGTGGGGGTGGTGGTAGACATGAGTGGGGGCCTGGTGGAGGCTGCCCCTGCACTGCTGGGGGGTGGGGGTGGTGGGAGACATGAGTGGGGGCCTGGTGGAGGGTGCCCCTGCACTGCTGGGGGGTGGGGGTGATGGGAGACATGAGTGGGGGCCTGGTGGAGGGTGCCCCTGGTGGCTGGGGGGTGGGGGTGGTGGTAGACATGAGTGGGGGCCTGGTGGAGGGTGCCCCTGGTGGCTGGGGGGTGGGGGTGGTGGGAGACATGAGTGGGGGCCTGGTGGAGGCTGCCCCTGGTGGCTGGTGGGTGTGGGTGGTGGGAGACATGAGTGGGGGCCTGGTGGAGGCTGCCCCTGCACTGCTGGGGGGTGGGGGTGGTGATAGACATGGGTGGGGGCCTGGTGGAGGGTGCCCCTGGTGGCTGGGGGGTGGGGGTGGTGGTAGACATGAGTGGGGGCCTGGTGGAGGCTGCCCCTGCACTGCTGGGGGGGTGTGGGGGTGCTGGGAGACATGAGTGGGGGCCTGGTGGAGGGTGCCCCTGCACTGCTGGGGGGTGGGGGTGGTGGGAGACATGAGTGGGGGCCTGGTGGAGGGTGCCCCTGGTGGCTGGGGGGTGGGGGTGGTGGTAGACATGAGTGGGGGCCTGGTGGAGGGTGCCCCTGGTGGCTGGGGGGTGGGGGTGGTGGGAGACATGAGTGGGGGCCTGGTGGAGGCTGCCCCTGGTGGCTGGGGGGTGGGGGTGGTGGGAGAAATGAGTGGGGGCCTGGTGGAGGCTGCCCCTGCACTGCTGGGGGGTGGGGGTGGTGGGAGACATGAGTGGGGGCCTGGTGGAGGGTGCCCCTGGTGGCGGGGGGGTGGGGGTGCTGGGAGACATGGGTGGGAGCCTGGTGGAGGCTGCCCCTGCACTGCTGGGGGGTGGGGGTGGTGGGAGACATGAGTGGGGGCCTGGTGGAGGGTGCCCCTGGTGGCTGGGGGGTGGTGGTAGACATGAGTGGGGGCCTGGTGGAGGCTGCCCCTGCACTGCTGGGGGGTGGGGGTGGTGGGAGACATGAGTGGGGGCCTGGTGGAGGGTGCCCCTGGTGGCGGGGGGGTGGGGGTGCTGGGAGACATGGGTGGGAGCCTGGTGGAGGCTGCCCCTGCACTGCTGGGGGGTGGGGGTGGTGGGAGACATGAGTGGGGGCCTGGTGGAGGGTGCCCCTGGTGGCTGGGGGGTGGGGGTGGTGGGAGACATGAGTGGGGGCCTGGTGGAGGCTGCCCCTGGTGGCTGGGGGGTGGGGGTGGTGGGAGACATGAGTGGGGGCCTGGTGGAGGCTGCCCCTGGTGGCTGGGGGGTGGGGGTGGTGGTAGACATGAGTGGGGGCCTGGTGGAGGGTGCCCCTGCACTGCTGGGGGGTGGGGGTGGTGGGAGACATGGGTGGGGGCCTGGTGGAGGGTGCCCCGGGTGGCTGGGGTGTGGGGGTGGTGGTAGACATGAGTGGGGGCCTGGTGGAGGCTGCCCCTGCACTGCTGGGGGGTGGGGGTGGTAGGAGACATGAGTGGGGGCCTGGTGGAGGCTGCCCCTGCACTGCTGGGGGGTGGTGGGAGACATGGGTGGGGGCCTGGTGGAGGGTGCCCCTGGTGGCTGGGGGGTGGGGGTGGTGGTAGACATGAGTGGGGGCCTGGTGGAGGCTGCCCCTGCACTGCTGGGGGGTGGGGGTGGTGGGAGACATGAGTGCGGGCCTGGTGGAGGGTGCCCCTGGTGGCTGGGGGGTGGGGGTGGTGGGAGACTTGGGTGGGGGCCTGGTGGAGGCTGCCCCTGCACTGCTGGGGGGTGGGGGTGGTGGGAGACATGAGTGGGGGCCTGGTGGAGGCTGCCCCTGCACTGCTGGGGGGTGGTGGGAGACATGGGTGGGGGCCTGGTGGAGGGTGCCCCTGGTGGCTGGGGGGTGGGGGTGGTGGTAGACATGAGTGGGGGCCTGGTGGAGGCTGCCCCTGCACTGCTGGGGGGTGGGGGTGGTGGGAGACATGAGTGTGGGCCTGGTGGAGGGTGCCCCTGGTGGCTGGGGGGTGGGGGTGGTGGGAGACATGAGTGGGGGCCTGGTGGAGGCTGCCCCTGGTGGCTGGGGGGTGGGGGGTGGGAGACATGAGTGGGGGCCTGGTGGAGGCTGCCCCTGGTGGCTGGGGGGTGGGGTGGTGGTAGACATGAGTGGGGGCCTGGTGGAGGGTGCCCCTGCACTGCTGGGGGGTGGGGGTGGTGGGAGACATGAGTGGGGCCCTGGTGGAGGGTGCCCCTGGTGGCTGGGGGGTGGGGTGGTGGTAGACATGAGTGGGGCCTGGTGGAGGGTGCCCCTGCACTGCTGGGGGGTGGGGGTGGTGGGAGACATGGGTGGGGGCCTGGTGGAGGGTGCCCCTGGTGGCTGGGGGGTGGGGGTGGTGGGAGACATGGGTGGGGGCCTGGTGGAGGCTGCCCCTTTACTGCTGGGGCGTGGGGGTGGTGGGAGACATGAGTGGGGGCCTGGTGGAGGCTGCCCCTGCACTGCTGGGGGGTGGGGGTGGTGGGAGACATGAGTGGGGGCCTGGTGGAGGGTGCCCCTGGTGGCTGGGGGGTGGGGGTGGTGGGAGACACGAGTGGGGGCCTGGTGGAGGCTGCCCCTGGTTGCTGGGGGGTGGGAGTGGTGGTAGACATGAGTGGGGGCCTGGTGGAGGCTGCCCCTGCACTGCTGGGGGTGGGGGTGGTGGGAGACATGAGTGGGGGCCTGGTGGAGGGTGCCCCTGCACTGCTGGGGGTGGGGGTGGTGGGAGACATGAGTGGGGGCCTGGTGGAGGGTGCCCCTGGTGGCTGGGGGGTGGGGGTGGGTGTAGACATGAGTGGGGGCCTGGTGGAGGCTGCCCCTGGTGGCTGGGGGGTGGGGGTGGGTGTAGACATGAGTGGGGGCCTGGTGGAGGTTGCCCCTGCACTGCTGGGTGGTGGGGGTGGTGGGAGACATGGGTGGGGGCCTGGTGGAGGCTGCCCCTGCACTTCTGGGGGGTGGGGGTGGTGGGAGACATGAGTGGGGGCCTGGTGGAGGGTGCCCCTGCACTGATGGGGGGTGGGGGTGGTGGGAGACATGAGTGGGGGCCTGGTGGAGGCTGCCCCTGGTGGCTGGGGGGTGGGGGTGGTGGTAGACATGAGTGGGGGCCTGGTGGAGGGTGCCCCTGCACTGCTGGGGGGTGGGGGTGGTGGGAGACATGGGTGGGGGCCTGGTGGAGGGTGCCCCTGGTGGCTGGGGGGTGGGGGTGGTGGGAGACATGGGTGGGGGCCTGGTGGAGGCTGCCCCTGCACTGCTGGGGGGTGGGGGTGGTGGGAGACATGAGTGGGTTCCTGGTGGAGGGTGCCCCTGGTGGCTGGGGGGTGGGGGTGGTGGGAGACATGAGTGGGGGCCTGGTGGAGGCTGCCCCTGGTGGCTGGGGGGTGGGGGTGGTGGTAGACATGAGTGGGGGCCTGGTGGAGGGTGCCCCTGCACTGCTGGGGGGTGGGGGTGGTGGGAGACATGAGTGGGGGCCTGGTGGAGGGTGCCCCTGGTGGCTGGGGGGTGGGGGCGGTGGTAGACATGAGTGGGGGCCTGGTGGAGGGTGCCCCTGCACTGCTGGGGAGTGGGGGTGGTGGGAGACATGGGTGGGGGCCTGGTGGAGGGTGCCCCTGGTGGCTGGGTGGTGGGGGTGGTGGGAGACATGGGTGGGGGCCTGGTGGAGGCTGCCCCTGCACTGCTGGGGGGTGGGGGGTGGTGGTAGACATGAGTGGGAGCCTGGTGGAGGGTGCCCCTGGTGGCTGGGGGATGGGGGTGGTGGGAGACATGAGTGGGGGCCTGGTGGAGGCTGCCCCTGGTGGCTGGGGGGTGGGGGTGGTGGTAGACATGAGTGGGGGCCTGGTGGAGGGTGCCCCTGCACTGCTGGGGGGTGGGGGTGGTGGGAGACATGAGTGGGGGCCTGGTGGAGGGTGCCCCTGGTGGCGGGGGGGTGGGGGTGGTGGTAGACATGAGTGTGGGCCTGGTGGAGGGTGCCCCTGGTGGCTGGGGGGTGGGGGTGGTGGGAGACATGAGTGGGGGCCTGGTGGAGGCTGCCCCTGGTGGCTGGGGGGTGGGGGTGGTGGGAGACATGAGTGGGGGCCTGGTGGAGGCTGCTCCTGGTGGCTGGGGGGTGGGGGTGGTGGTAGACATGAGTGGGGGCCTGGTGGAGGGTGCCCCTGCACTGCTGGGGGGTGGGGGTGTTGGGAGACATGGGTGGGGGCCTGGTGGAGGGTGCACCTGGTGGCTGGGGGGTGAGGGTGGAGGTAGACATGAGTGGGGGCCTGGTGGAGGGTGCCCCTGCACTGCTGGGGGGTGGGGGTGTTGGGAGACATGAGTGGGGCCTGGTGGAGGGTGCCCCTGCACTGCTGGGGGGTGGGGGTGGTGGGAGACATGAGTGTGGGCCTGGTGGAGGGTGCCCCTGGTGGCTGGGGGTTGGGGGTGGTGGTAGACATGAGTGGGGGCCTGGTGGAGGCTGCCCCTGCACTGCTGGGGGGTGGGGGTGGTGGGAGACATGAGTGGGGGCCTGGTGGAGGGTGCCCCTGGTGGCGGGGGGGTGGGGGTGGTGGTAGACATGGGTGGGGGCCTGGTGGAGGCTGCCCCTGCACTGCTGGGGGGTGGGGGTGGTGGGAGACATGAGTGGGGGCCTGGTGGAGGGTGCCCCTGGTGGCGGGGGGTGGGGGTGGTGGTAGACATGAGTGGGGGCCTGGTGGAGGGTGCCCCTGGTGGCTGGGGGGTGGGGGTGGTGGGGGACATGAGTGGGGGCCTGGTGGAGGCTGCCCCTGGTGGCTGGGGGGTGGGGGTGGTGGGAGACATGAGTGGGGGCCTGGTGGAGGTTGCCCCTGGTGGCTGGGGGGTGGGGGTGGTGGGAGACATGAGTGGGGGCCTGGTGGAGGGTGCCCCTGCACTGCTGGGGGGTGGGGGTGGTGGGAGACATGAGCGGGGGCCTGGTGGAGGGTGCCCCTGCACTGCTGGGGGGTGGGGGTGGTGGGAGACATGGGTGGGGGCCTGGTGGAGGGTGCCCCTGGTGGCTGGGTGGTGGGGGTGGTGGGAGACATGGGTGGGGGCCTGGTGGAGGCTGCCCCTGCACTGCTGGGGGGTGGGGGTGGTGGTAGACATGAGTGGGAGCCTGGTGGAGGGTGCCCCTGGTGGCTGGGGGATGGGGGTGGTGGGAGACATGAGTGGGGGCCTGGTGGAGGCTGCCCCTGGTGGCTGGGGGGTGGGGGTGGTGGTAGACATGAGTGGGGGCCTGGTGGAGGGTGCCCCTGCACTGCTGGGGGGTGGGGGTGGTGGGAGACATGAGTGGGGGCCTGGTGGAGGGTGCCCCTGGTGGCGGGGGGGTGGGGGTGGTGGTAGACATGAGTGTGGGCCTGGTGGAGGGTGCCCCTGGTGGCTGGGGGGTGGGGGTGGTGGGAGACATGAGTGGGGGCCTGGTGGAGGCTGCCCCTGGTGGCTGGGGGGTGGGGGTGGTGGGAGACATGAGTGGGGGCCTGGTGGAGGCTGCTCCTGGTGGCTGGGGGGTGGGGGTGGTGGTAGACATGAGTGGGGGCCTGGTGGAGGGTGCCCCTGCACTGCTGGGGGGTGGGGGTGTTGGGAGACATGGGTGGGGGCCTGGTGGAGGGTGCACCTGGTGGCTGGGGGGTGGGGGTGGAGGTAGACATGAGTGGGGGCCTGGTGGAGGGTGCCCCTGCACTGCTGGGGGGTGGGGGTGTTGGGAGACATGAGTGGGGCCTGGTGGAGGGTGCCCCTGCACTGCTGGGGGGTGGGGGTGGTGGGAGACATGAGTGTGGGCCTGGTGGAGGGTGCCCCTGGTGGCTGGGGGTTGGGGGTGGTGGTAGACATGAGTGGGGGCCTGGTGGAGGCTGCCCCTGCACTGCTGGGGGGTGGGGGTGGTGGGAGACATGAGTGGGGGCCTGGTGGAGGGTGCCCCTGGTGGCAGGGGGGTGGGGGTGGTGGTAGACATGGGTGGGGGCCTGGTGGAGGCTGCCCCTGCACTGCTGGGGGGTGGGGGTGGTGGGAGACATGAGTGGGGGCCTGGTGGAGGGTGCCCCTGGTGGCGGGGGGTGGGGGTGGTGGTAGACATGAGTGGGGGCCTGGTGGAGGGTGCCCCTGGTGGCTGGGGGGTGGGGTGGTGGGGGACATGAGTGGGGGCCTGGTGGAGGCTGCCCCTGGTGGCTGGGGCATGGGGGTGGTGGGAGACATGAGTGGGGGCCTGGTGGAGGTTGCCCCTGGTGGCTGGGGGGTGGGGTGGTGGGAGACATGAGTGGGGGCCTGGTGGAGGGTGCCCCTGCACTGCTGGGGGGTGGGGGTGGTGGGAGACATGAGCGGGGGCCTGGTGGAGGGTGCCCCTGCACTGCTGGGGGGTGGGGGTGCAGGGGGACATGAGCAGGTGTGCAGGGTAGTCCCCTGTTTTGTGGGCTGCCTGCAGGGGCAGTGGAGGGTGTACAGGGAACACCTGTGAGGACCCACCCAGCCTAATTGCGTGTGTAACTTCCCACGCACCCCTGTAATACACGTACCAAGCCAAATCGCGTGTGATAATTCCCACGCACCCCTGTAATACATGTACCTGGCCAAATCACATGTGAGAATTCCCGCGCAACCCTGTAATACACGTACCCAGCCGAATCGTGTGTAAAACTTCCCGTGTACCCCTGTAATACACGTACCCAGCCAAATCGCGTGTGATAATTCCCGCGTACCCCTGTGATACACGTGCCCCTGGCTAATCGCGCGTAAAACTTCACGCGTACCCCTGTAATACACGTACCCAGCCGAATCGCGTGTAAAACTTCCCGTGTACCCCTGTAATACACGTACCCAGCCAAATCGCGTGTGATAATTCCCGCGTACCCCTGTGATACACGTGCCCTGGCTAATCGCGTGTAAAACTTCACGCGTACCCTTGTAATACACGTACCCTGGCCAATCGCGTGTTAAACTTCCCGCGTACCCCTGTAATACACTTACCCTGGCTAATCGCGTGTATAACTTCACGCGTACCCCTGATATGCACGTTACCCGCTTTGCGTTCCTTGTTTGGCAGCCCTGTAAACTGGTCCAGGGTTAGCGCAGCCCTTTGCGATGATTTTGCGATTTTGATGGCTTTTCCTTGCGCGAGGGCGTTCTTGGGGGCATTACTGGTGCTGCTGCAGGGTCGCTGCGATACTCTGCGCTACGGCTGGTTTGGGAGCCTAAAATCCATGAATACGCTGTGCGTGGAAATCGGTTTTAGCGCACGTGCCTGGCGCAGACAATCGCACGCGGACACTCTGCGCCAGCCGATTGCGACACTTTTCTGCGAAATTCTATGAATTACCCTGTTAGCCTAATTGTGCAAGGTAGCCAGTCCTTGGTTTAGCCATTTGTGTTAGTCAGCTTTATCTCACATTTAGCCTAGTTCTGCAAGGTAGCCATTCGTTGATCTAGCCACTTGTGTTAGTGAGCTATATCTCACATTTAGCCTAATTGGGCAAGGTAACATTTCCTTGCTTTAGCCATTTGTGTTAGTCAGCCTTATCTCGCATTAGCCCACTTTGGTTAGTCAGCTATATTTTGCATTTCATTCAGGTGAGGATGCTGGCAAGGCCAACTCTTGTAAGTGACAAAAGAGTGCTGTTACGTACAACTCAAACCATACTCTACACCTGGAACATTCAGCCTTCCGCTCCACCTGAAAATTTGAGACAAGCACAGCACTCATTTTTTTTTATTTTTTATTTGTTATAGTTGTGTTACAACTTTTCAAATTTCATTAACATATAAATAATATTTAAATACAAAAGCACAATAATTTTCAATCTTACAAGGCTAAAAGATAACGCATTCTTGTAATACCCATATTGTCACATAATTAAATAATAATTCATTTTTATACAGATGATCACACTAATTCATACTATTTACAAAGTTTACACTTAAATTCTACTTGACTTTACCTCTTATTTTCAACCAACCAGTTACCTAATAGCCTTATAGATAATACATTACCCATTATACACCTCTAAACTGGGGAGCACAATTTGAAAGAATTGCACTATGGCAATCTGAATTTGTGTGCGGGTACTAGAGAACAGCTCATGCCATCTTTCATCACTCTCCATTGGTCTTTGTACTACCTGTGTATGTGCAAAACACCTGGTTCGTACATCATAGAGTGCTACACATTCCACGAGGAGATGTTGTAGAGTATCTCTTTGTTCTGGTACAATACAATATCTACAGTAGTTTTGTTCTTTTGCCAACATTTTCCTTTTACAAAGGACATCCCTTGTGTACCATAGGTTTAACCAGGATCTTAAGTATCCCATTCTTACTTTGGGAGAAGGGCTTTTCAATAAGTAGTCTGACATCAACCCATATTTTTTGATACCAAATAGGGAGATGTCAAAATCTTTTTATTGGGAGCACCTTGTCATATTTGCTACCCAATCAGCCAGATGTACTTTTTCCTTAGCCCTAACAGGCTTTGATAGTAATAATACTATCGTGGTGTCTGCCAGGGCTAATTCATTAAATACATATTTCCTCCAATTAGCAGCGAAGGGATTTACAGATTTAAGCAGATGATGCGCAATCACTTTCAGTATATTGTTACTTCCCTTTTCCAAGAGGCATTTGCGTAACAAGGCACACTGTTTCCAGGACACTTGGGCATACATGGATGTCAATCCCAGTTCAAAACGCAAAATAGCCATCGTCACAGAGTTAGACAGGCATAAGATCTGTTTCCAGTAACTTGACTCCAGTTGATCCCAGTAGCACTTTTCTCTTGGCAAGAACCCTTCAATGCCATACAGCAGTATTGGGAGAACCTTCATTTTATAAAATAAAACAACATGTTTCATGGAGAACTTCCCATACTTCCTGATCAAAAATCGTGATTGTGAAACAAGCTGTTGCATTTTATGCTTCCTTACAAGGTCTTCCGCTTGTTTGCATATTACAATGTTGATTAACACCCCGAGGTATTTATATTGGGTTGTAGTCTGTACGCTTTCATTCAGTATTTTCCACTAAAAGATATTACTCCTAGTAATTTGCTGTTTTCCACACCTTAGGATTTGGGTCTTTGCGATGTTAATTTCCAACCAATTAGCTTGTACATAGAGGCCCAACTTGGTCAACATATTTTGAAGGCCTTGTGGTTTTTGACACTGGTCCCAGAGGGTTCATGGAATACCCACCCATATCGCAAAGGTGTTAACCAATGAGAAACTGCCCACTTAGCAGACACAGGGATGGTGGACTGTAGATCTGCAATCGCTTGGCCTAGTAACGCACCACTAGAATGGCCACTACCCTCTGCATCTCCTACCATGTCTAGACCTAAACACCCAACATTACAAAGCATAGGGCAGCTAATAGCTTGGTGCAAAGAGTGGGAAACAGCCAAACTCAACTCAACATTGATTATATTTTTAAGTCAGAGATAGGTATGGCCATGCTTGGTGGAACAGAAGTGAGTCTACACTGCAATGATAGGTTCCTGGAGAACGAAAGCACCAAACCAAACAGAGAGCACACATTAACGGAGATACGGGGAAGTAATAAGGAACAGGGTACCTATTCAAACTGCATGGATGCTCACACATACCTGCCAATATTCTGACTCTCTCCTCTGCACCATAAACCAGTTAGAAAGCAGCTAACCCCATGATTAAATCAGCCTAGCTGCACACATAATTATACACCACCATGCACACCTAAACAATCTTTAGAACAAGCTATCCCCACAAAAGAATCATCCTATATGCACCGATAATGTCATATACAAGCACCACCTCCACTAGAATGCAGCTACCCCAAAGACAGTTTGGCCAAGCTGCAAATATACTAACAGTATCACACATCCTTCAAACTAGTCCTAACTTTACAATGCAACTACCCACCACGGAAATTGGGTGTAGCTGCACACATACAGGGCCTCATCATGAATTGGGCTGCAGCCCTTAAATGCGGTGGTAACGGTATTACCGCCGCATTTAAGGGCTGGCCCTATCACGAGTTGGCCGATAAATCGGCTGTTTTACCTCCAGCTTTTTTCTGGATGTGAAAATCAATGTTTTCGGCGGTATTACAGCCGGCTGTATTAGCCCGTAGTGTTAGCACCGAAAATTCCCCATTGGATCCAATGGACCGAATCAGGAATGGGGATTTACCGTTAAGGCCCAACCCGTGATCTGGTGGTAATACTGCCGGGCCAGTCGGTGCTAGGGTTATTACAGTCGGCGGTTTTACAGCCAGGAATACAGGCCAACTCGTGATGAGGCCCACAGTGTGCACACACGTACTACTTACTACCCTACTTTCGCCACAGCCCTGGACTACAGTCCCCTAGGGCGCTCAATCCAAAGTGTGTTGATATCATACCAATGGTGAAAGGCACTATATAAATGCTCAATAACCTAGGGGCTATATATTGTATTGAACATCATTTCCTAATAAGTATAGGAAATGCGTTTGCTTGGAATATTTCGACAGAAGTATGTCTTTGCATAAATATAGTCTTACTTGAGTTCCTACACGATGGATGGGTTCTTACTTTTTAGTATATTCTGATTTGTTTTTGATGTCACTCAAAATTCCAGGACAGAATACAAAAAATAATGGACAACTACCTATCTCTTATAGTATGTTGTGTATGACTTCCTTGTGTATCACTTACAGCTTCTTTGCTATCATCATGTATCTGCACTGTAGGGGGTGTAGAGAGAAGGCATGAAGAAAGCATATACAATACAGCAACTTTTAAAGTTCCACACGTGATACCAGTTTGGTTTTGGGTGTTGGGTGAAAGGTTTTGAGACAGTCAAATTAAATAATTAGCATGCCTGCATGGTATGTTTGCTGCCACTCGTTGTGACCATTTGGAGTGTGATACAGAATGTTTACCATAACTCAGAAACAAAAGGAGAGAGAAAGAAAACACCTATTTTTCAAAAAGGCTAACATTCATGGTATCATTACGAGTTTGCTGGTGCAGTAAAAAAGAAGTAGTAATTCTGTTGCTGACAACTTTCTATTGCAATAATACAAATGCCACCCTTTTTACCACATTGTTGAGACAAAGTGGACGATTCAGCTCCAGCAAAATCCTTCACTTTACATCCAATAGTCTGCAGAATTACTGCTAACAATAAATCTGCCAGAAATACCCATGGAGACATATAGACTCCAAAAATGGGGATTTACTCTGCCATATCGCTAGCCATAATACCTTGGTAATGTCACAGGACTGAGCGTCAGTAGCGGTGAACAGATTTTGTGGTAAATTGGGGATTTACTGCTGATTTGCTGCCCAACTGGTAATGAGGATAGTCATTTTGTATATTTTTTATTTTCATGGGCAGAACAATTTCAGTATTATTTGTCAATACATCAGTGACATGTGTAGTACATGGTTGTAGCATTTTTGTATTTATAGTCATTGGGTCAGGGATAAAATATAAAATAGTTTTAAAAAAAGAAAAAAAACACATCTCACAACCAAACACAAATACCAATAGTTGTTTGTTGTTTGTGGGGGTCCATATTTTGTGATAGATTTGTGACGATATATTTATTGTAATAGTTACAATTTGATTTCAGCATTTTATTAGAAAATGAGAATTACTTTCAGTGCACTTCTCATATTTAACCTTGGTACGTTGTTTCATACTCTTTGGCAACGCAAAAAGTGTAACGAGTGAACAATGTGTATGTCACCGTTTTGAAACAAATGTACAATTGATGTATTTGAATCCAGAGTAGCTTAGGATTTGTTAGGCCAACCTTAAAACAGAAGACCGAATGTGTGAAAAGTAATCCATTATCGTCTGGCAGAAGGCTGGGCGTGACCAATAGCATGATCATATCAAAGACAAATACATCTGTAGAGAATGTGATTCTTTAACAGTCATATTTTAAGATTTTGTGAAACATTCAAATGCCTTTGAAGGAATTTTAACTTGCAGTGGTTTATGGTAGTGATATTAAAAATCCCTTTGTAAACTGGCAACCAATCTCTGCGTGTGGGTGATGAGTGTTTCTTATGTATGCTGTATATTGTATTTAAACATGCCTGTTAGATCACTCATAAATGGTGAATGTTTTCACACCAAGTGGATTCCTTTACATTTCTTTTCTTTACTCTTCAACATACACCCCAGAAGCATTGAAATGGCAAACTGCCATGTCTTTGTACTTTAGAGTTGATTGAATATCACAGTTGCAGGAAAACACAGCATGTTCTGCGGAAGAATGCAGACGTAATAATAAAAATGCATAAATACATGTGTCGGGACATGCAGCAACCAAAGAAGAAGTGACAAAATATGATTTCTTCATCATGATCTCACCCCATTTTCCCAATCCTTAGCTATTAGTATTTTTCTTTATGTCCTAGCAGACTCTGCTTAGAAATGCCCTTCTCCCCTATCGGCACTAGTTAAACACGTGTCTGTCATGACCTAGGCATATGCACCATAATCGCTATCAGCTTTCTGACCATCTATTGTCAGTGGGACAAAGTCGCTGAGCTGAGAGGTCAGTGGATCATGCCACCACAAGCCGGTACGGACGATGGCCTCTTCACCTGAAGCGGATGTCATCAAGGGGGTTGAGGCCCTGCGCCTGAGGGAGACAACACCCGGAATAGAACCTGATTTTCCATAATTCCAGAAGCACATCATCGCATGGTATAATTCTACACCTCCACTGTTGTAGGATTACAGATCAGAATAAAGGGTTCTATTGTTTTAGGCGGGAGGCGGGAACCTCAGGAATCATGCAGCCTGAATGTGATATAAGTGATAGATCTGGAGAGCAGGGCAGGTTAGTTAGTTGGGAATGGGTTAATGGCTAAGATGCTATCTGTTGTCTTGAAAGCAAAATAACAATTCCTTTTGCTTCACCATGTTCGAAATCTAAGACAACTCTATTTTTGATAATCAGTTCTGATTAGCTTTATTTAAAAATTGCTGAAATTGTACACTCTCACAATATGATATAGATATAGACACACATCTTACACTAGGCAAAAGTAAAACATTGTTACATAGACTACATACATGGTTTCAAGTATATGCATGCTGCAGAACCTAACAGAGACACATGTGCACTTTCGCTTAAACAAGCAACAACACACATCCATGTTGATCATCTTGTGGGTTTATGGTGAATGTAACAATTCCTGCCCATGTACCCATTGACTCTCTTATGGAGGATACACTGTGAGATTATGGACTTCCTTTTGCATTTTTTGCAGGAGAGCAGTTGCCTCCCGTGCATTTACACATTTGAAAAGACCACTTCCCACCGTCTTTTTTGCCTTTTGGACAGCTTTGACAACGATTGTTTTGGCACTTTCACGTGTGGCAATTATCTTTCCTGAAGGTTCCTGAAGGAGTATGCTTTATGCGCACTCTATCCTAAGCATAGAGTGTACAACGAATGAGGCCTAATGTACTGAAAAGTTCAAGTGAAAGCAGCATTGACACTGCTTGGATAATAGTCCAGCAGGTAGAGACCCCCGAGTGCATAAACATGTGACAGTGCAACGTAACTGATACTTTAAAAAACATAGGTAAGTTATATTCCCAAGAGCATGAACAAGGCTAATGTATTGTGAGTTGTGAAAAGTAACTGTATATTCAAGACAGAGAACTGTTCTCTTTATACTTGAATGTATTTGTAAAAAATGGAACCTGCTGACATGCTTTTAGATTTGTTTGACAATGACAAACTGCATATTATCCTGATTGGGATATGGTTATACGCCAGTCCATGTATGCATCACCCAGTTAAGCAAACTATGGTCTAAATCCAAATTACATTGTAGCATGACTCTGCGGGCAAGGGAAAGGGGTAACACAATGACCAAATCATCTGTGTTATATGTGGCATTGAATGGCTTGTTTGTTCGTATGTATGCTTATGCCATTTACATTAATTGGCCCATTACTATGCTATGGTCTTCTCTTCAAACTGAAGCCTGGTCTCATTGCATTTTGCAGAGTTCTCTAAAGTAGACAATAATTAGAGAAAGTATACATTTTGTTGGGTCACCCTTCCATTAGTTAGGACCTATTGATTTCGCTATACAGTTTACTGACACACCTAGTTGTCAGTATTAATGAGCATATTGAGGCTCTGCCGTCTGATGTATACTTGCAACTAGTCCTCTGTAGTAGAAGTTAAGTCAAAGATTGACATTTTGTAAGACCCCTAAAGAGTTAAAGAATTATTTGTGCGTTCATATTTTGAAAACTGGTGTGCCCCTGACGAGCAACAAGTGAAGGAGCTCTTCAGACACAATGGCATGTTTTCGACCCAAATCTTGTTTGTATCCAGTCTTGGTATCTCGTGCATTTTAGGTGTTGCATTACGTTTGAAACCATGGTCAACTCATATATATGAGCAAGACACTCATTTCAGGTCAGGGATGACACATTCTTGTGCAACATCTGCAGACACTTTTCTGTGATCTAATTCTTTCGAGTATTAAACCAGTACCAGCAGGAGGTCATGCACAACAGCAGCATCTATGTTGCAAGCAACGTATCTGGTGGTAGCCTTTAAAACTTTAGTGATACTTTTTCTGGTTCTTTGGCATAAGTACGTAGGTATGACTTAACTCAGAAAACTCTTGCTGGTACCATCCTTCACACTAATATACAGAAGAAGGGGTTGGTAGCCAAAGCCCATGTATTCCTGGCATAAACTATGTTAAAATCATGAGTCACTTGAAGATAAAAACAGGGTTTCTCATTTATCCAAGGGACAAGAGCACCTAAACCCCCCTCTTCCTCAATGGTTTGTCATTTGACCATTGCAGATTTATGCTAATTATTATTACTCAGAGAGGCTCTTTGAGCAGATATCCTTTTTTCTATTTGCACATTACATCTTCTAATATTTATCCGTAAATTTAAAGCTTCTACCCTGATTTTGTTGCTTCCTCAAAGGCAATCTGGAACATATTGTATTCTACGCTTAAGAACGGTTCAGTTCACCAACTGCAGGAGAGTCACATAACAGAACTGGCTTTTATTTGGTATGATAATTTGACACAGCCAATCAAACTGTCTTTTGCGAAACAGCCTTCACAATTTAGAATTCAATGTCAACCAGCTGCTTAATCTACATACACAAGGTTGATTTTAAGGATGTCTTGGCTCTTCCTTTCTGCGCTATTATTCAGCGTCAATATTACTGTGGTTGCCAAAAAAGTAGGGAAAAATCCTTCTATGCAATGTGATTATACGATAGCCCACTTCAGATAAAAATCACATATGCACAGTGTCACCTAGGAGCCTTCACTAGAAATTCGCCTCCAGAGCAGAACCACTCAGCAATACACTGTGGAATTACAAGTGAGCTGATACGCTTTCTTATTTGCCATGTATGAGGAAATTATCATTATCTTATAGGGCCATGATATTTAATGCATAGCTTTACCAACCCAAGGCTGCTAGCTATCAAGGATGCATCAACCAACCACATATGTATTTGACTCTCTATGGGCATTGTCAGTGCAATCTGCAAGTAGCTAGCCAATCTTTCTGCAGTCTCCACCTCTCCTGTTCCCTCCCAGGCCCTCTGCACGGCTCTGACTTCTAACTTCACAACTAAAACTCAGGACATCCTGTCCTCGCTCTCCTCGTCATCTCCCGCTGCAACTCGCGGCCTCCCTCCAGCCGCTCTGGCTGCCTCTTCCTCTCATCCTCCTTTCTCCTCTTTCTCTCAATACCTAACAAGTTTTCTAGACAAGTCCGATCTATGAAAGTATCGTCCAAACAGGTGCTCCCCTGCCCCTCCAGAACCATCAAGGACTGCAATAATACCCTCGCTCAAGCCTCAGACAATTTCTGCAATCACTCATTCGCCACTGGATCTCCTCAAGAACTCCCTTGTGCACCCTCCCCCAAAACCCTTCTGCCGATCCTACCTGCCTGGCAAACTACCACCCGATCTCAATCATTCCTTTCCTGGGCACACTCCTGTAAAAGCTAGCCATCTCCCAGTTTATTCTCCACACTGAATCCTTTGGCTGTCTCCATTACCATCAGTCTGGCTCAGAGCAGCCAGAGACACAGAAACTGCTCTCCTGAACACCTGTGAAGATCTGCTCTCTAAATTGGACTCCAGCCTCCTTCTATACTCATCCTCCTTGACCTTTCCTCTGCTTTTGACACAGTCAACCACTCCATCCTAATGAAGGCATCATGGATCAGGCTCGCTCTGCAGGGGCTGACTTCCTTCCTCCAGGACCGACTCTCCCAGGTCCAACTTGGGTCCTTTCACTTCACCACCTCTCTCTCCACATCTGGTGTTCCCCAGGGCTCTAACCTCTCACCCTGGCTCTTCAATGTCTAATTGGCCCCCTTGGCCCATCTGATCTCTACCTTCTCTTCGAACTTTCAGTGTTATGTGGATGACACTCAGCTCTCCTTCCAGCTCCCCTCAGCCTCCTATACTCTCTTGCTCATTCCTGACTGTCTATCCGTGATTCTGGATTTGTGCACCACCAGCGACCTCTGCCTTAACGCCAGTAAGACTGAGATTATTCTCATTAGACCCCTGCTCCTGCTTTCCCTCTTCATGCTGGCCACCCTCCTTGGGCCCTCTTCCTTTGTCTTGCTGTGAGGCAAAAACCTTGGTGTCATCTTCAACTCCACCCTCTAATTCTCTCAGCAAATCACAGACCTTGCCAAGAAGGCCCAGTACCAGCTGCACTTCCTCATAGTTGTTCTTTCTTTTCTCTCGTTCCCCCAGATGCTCACTGTTTCTAGAGTCCTGGTTCTCTCTAGGCTTGACCACTGCAACAACCTCTTTCTCAACCTTCCTTCCTCTACTTTCTGCCTTCTGAAGCTAATCAAGAACAGGACTGCAAGACCTATCCTTGGCATCAAGCCCAGGGACCATATCTCTCAGCCCTGAACTCTCTCCACTGGCTCCCGGGGGTTGCAAGGATCAAGTTCAAGACCCTATGCATCATCCACAAGGCTTTCTGGGGCCGGGGCCCGCACTACATCCAACTCTCTCTTCCAAAATACCTTCCTTCTCAAGCCCTTTGCTCAACTACCTCCAACTCTCTGAGGGCCAGAAGTTTCTCCGGACAGAGAGTGGGGGTGTAGATCTCTCTCCTCTGCAGGTGCCTCCCTCTGGAATGGCCTCCCTGACCCTCTCAAACTTGACCCTGACCACCTGAAGTTCCAGAAGCAGCTCAAGACCTTCCATTTCTCCTCTGCTTTCTCTGTCTTCCTCTTCTGCTGACCACCTGTCTGCGGCTAGTTTGCCATCAGAGTCTGACTGGTTACCAGGCTCCTCCATGATCAGTCTCCCCTGCACTGCCTCCGGGCCTACCACACATTTAGGGGCTGTAACCTCTACAGTCCTCTGCCTCCTTGCACTTACGCAGAGCCGCACTGTCCGGCTGCACTTACTCAGAGCAATGCAGCCCTGATTGCAATTCCTCTTTCCCTCTCCCTGACACCTCCCCTTCTCCGTTTCCCCTGCACTTGGCGTTGTGGCACTTGGACGATCTGATTGACACAAGGCCTAGTAAAATCATTTGTCTTGTCCTCACTCTGTCTTCCCTCCCTTGTCTTGTCGCGCCTAGAAACACTTGTCTACAGGCGTGTTATAAATGACTTATATCATATCATATCAATGTAGGCTGAAATACTATTAGGGCATGTTTTCCATTCACCATTAATATTGTGGTAGGGTTTGAAAATGGGCTAGAAAGAAGTGTTGCTATCTGCAATGTGATAGTAAAATATGACATTTCAACTAACATGCCATGTATGCACAGCACCCCTAATAGCCATCACTTACTGTTCACCTCCAGAACAGGCACTGTGCAGGCATGTCTTTTTGAGCTGAAATTACATATTCTATTGTGCACAGCAAAACATTGAATTTCTTAAAATGATCTCAGCACACATTTTGGAGCAAAAGCTAGACTGATACTAAGCCAAATTGTGTTTTCTGATCTATGATAACATGCAGTGGCTGTTAAATGGTCCATGGTACTTTACGTACCACACATGCTAAAGCTGTATAATGTTTGTGAATTAGTCTTCTCAGATTAACAGTCATCCCACGGGTCTTTGATTTAACTATCTGACGCTTTGGTGAGGTAAGCAGTGAAACACCTTTCTACTGCTGTTGATAAGTTTGTAACAAATTAAACATGTTTTTTAAACTATTTACATGAGTCATTTGCAATCTTTGATGTATTTGAAGGCCATCTCTCTTTAAATGTTATATGCATTTTAAAGTGCTTGCCAGTAACACTATGGGCCTCATTACACGGTAGGCGGTGGACCAAAATTAGCACCTTGGTCCATGCCGGTAAAATACCGGCACCGCCTTGGAGCAAAGGGGAATTACCGCCCTATTCCAAGGTTGGCGGGGAGGTAATTCCCCCTTCCCCCATTGCCCTTCCCCATTCCCATTTTTGCCCCATAGGGCATAATGGGAATGGGGAAGGTGCTAATTACGGTACCGCAAATTGCGGTACCGTAAGTAGCACCCTGGTCCCTTTGCGGGTTGGTTTTTAACGCCTGCTAAAAAGCAGGCGTTAAAGTACCAACCCGCAAAGGGACCTCGTAGTAAGGCGGTAAGGGTTAACGGTCACCGGTACTGATCCGTGTAATGAGGCCCATCTAAGAGCAGGTATACTCTTGCCCTCCATGTCGTTAAGGCAAGTTTGGGGAAACAAAAAAAATACTAGTGTAGTATTTGCGTTTGCTTCTGCAACAGAATCAGCTTTATCTGTCAAAGTTATGGCATTGGAAATGTAGAACCAGGGTCCTCAGCTCTTTGTTTTAAAAAATCTTTTTTTCTCTTTTCTTTTTTAAATGCAAGCTCCTGGGCTGGCTGTGGCCAGCACCATGTGGCTCTTTGTTTCTGAAGTTGCTGGATTTCTTGTACAGGCCTCTAAAAAAAACAGGGAGTTGCACAAGTGTAACACTTTGAGCAGTGACCATAACTAATAAAGAATAGCAATAACAAACAATTTGTCTTTCTGGAATTGTCTACAATACTTGCTAGACTCATTAAAGGTTTATTTCAGGCAAACTTGAGGGGGTGAGTTTACTGATTTAGTCTGTTCTTAAACACCTCGACTCAGCCTTTATCCTTGTGAGGTCGATAGATGAGTACCAATACAGGTTGGGTGACATTGTTTGTATATTTGTTCTATATAAAGCTCATAAGCGTAAGTGCTTTGTAATAACACATCATTATCATTTGGCTTTGGACGTCTGCTTGCATTCACAGTAATGTGATCATATGAGCCTATACACACTGATATGAACGATACATATGGGGATCCATTTTTGTATGAAATATATATCACATCATAGTGATATCTAACCATATTTTATGTTGTGTACTTAGGGACAATGCTATGTGATGTCGCTTCCTTTTTTTTCAAGGGGTGAAAGGTCTTGTTCCATGGCTTTCTGTGATGTCGCTTTCAGAGTTGGATCAAATTACATGACTTTCTTTGATGTCATCAGAGGTCAAAGGTCATGTGATGTCACGTCCGATACCCCTGGCATTTTGGTGAAACGATGTCCCTGGCAAGCAGAAGACCATCTTTGTTGTGGAGAAATGCAATAGGGTAATGAAGTGACAGTGAAAGTAATGCAACATTTTCACTGGGTCCATTGAACAGATTTCACAAGTACTTTTCAAAGCTGTAACTATTTTGTTTTCATTTGCAATACACATTTCGTCCTATAAATCATCACACGCATACTCTACACAAGTGAGTAATAAACCAAGTGATATGGCCAAGATTCCTTAGCATAGAGCAATCGTTAGTATATCAAAATCAGTTCTCTCTGGCCCACATACATTTACCAATATGTTGTTGGAGATTCTTGACTCCAACACTTTATGCTTGTATTTCATGCTTTGAAAAGTTGTATTCGCCATTATATTTACATGTGGGAGCAGATGTTTGAAGTATGCGCAGCACCACAGCATACAGTGGCCTGCGAGCTATCTAACAACATATGAAACATTAATTCATTGTTTTGAAAGAGCTTAGGATCTTCAGTGCACATATTTAGAGAACAGTACTCTTTGGGCTTATTCGTATGGGTCTCATCATATAGGTCTACTTTACTTGTAGGAAAAGGAGTGGAAAACCACAATCTTCTAGGCATCAAACTCCCTTATTTATGACGTGTTTGAGATATTTCCAAAGTGTTACCCATGGCATCTGAGGAATGCAAATGTTGCATTGTTGTATAGGTCAATTATAGCATGAGGATTGACATATTCACACAGTTTGAAACTCGTTTTCATTGATTTACAATCTGATATGTATATATTCATCAACATGTTATCACTGTAACATTGATTGTGTTAGTTTAGATTTTTGATAGCTTGTTTAATGTTGTCTTTTGTCTCCCATTTCTTGCCACATCTTTTGTTCTTTTGTTGGCCCTCCGTTGCTAGCATGATTAAAGCCCAATTGATGACCCACTCCCAGAGTTACAGCATTCTTTTTTGAGAACAAGTGCCACAAATGAAACGTGCCACAGTATTTCAGAAGGGAGAAATTGGGCAGTTTTTAGTTTGAAACAAACTAAGGCCAGCAAAGGGTGCGCCATTTGAATTATAATGCTCCATATCATTCGATGTGTGGAGTACATGTATAAATAGATATCATACTTCATCCGTACAGGCAGCCCGAAGGGTCATGTGGTTGTCATTGAGTGAATTCTAGCAATAGGTGCAAAACAATAATACTATTTGAATTATTGAGCTCTCAAGTTCAACTGTTGGAGAACATGGGGAAGTGGATATACATTTCAGTTTTACTGACAGCTCAAGAGGCCATGAGGTTGTCTTCGATTTTTTACTAGCAATATATGCAAACCAATATGACCGATTGAAACTAACTGGAATCGTCATGTTTGTCTATTTTCAGAGAAATGTAAACTAATCATGAACATTTGTCAAGGTGTGTTCTATGACAGCAGATGAAAACAAACACGACTTGGCATTTCAGCAGTCGTCCCTGAAAATATACCTATTTCTTTTAAGATAAGTGGTATTCAGAAAACCACTAACAACAAATTGATGTACATTTAAAATAGGTGGTCTTGTGTTCTTCTTGTGCACCAATGTAGACAGTTTGGCTATAATCCATCTGTCTGAGAGCCTCTTCATTTGTGCCTGTGAATAAACTTTACTTTGTGTCTCAGCACTTTACAGTTAATGGCAGAGTGATGTGTGGCTAGAATCTGTACAATGTGACATTTTATTTTGAATTCACCATCAGAAAGACAGCCCTATCAATGCACAAGAATGCTTTTATGCGTGTAATAGAACTAGAATCCAGGTTCTGCAAAATGTTGTCTTTAATTTTACATATTGTTTGAAAAGAGTCTTAGGAATTCTGAGAACTGTTTTGAGAACATTGATCCATATACCACTGCATAGCCTCTGCCATCAACATTCATAGCAATCTTGCACTTTTGTTGTTTATTGTATGCTGCCCACTGAAAGAAGGCCTCTGTATTGCTAATGTGACACCAACTGCTCTAACAAAAGGTGTGGAAAATGTCTATTTCAATGAAATGTTGTACCCAGTTCTAAGTCTCTTTTCAAGTTGTGTAATATGTTTTGTTAAAGGCTAGATTCTGCTCAGGAGACGGATTACAGTTTTCTCTCTATTTTTCATGGAGACAATTATGTTATGTTATGTTATGTTAAAGGATTTGTATACCACACACTTTCACCACCTGCATGGTCCCTTGTCGCTCTGGCTGATCTGTAAAGTATGAGGGTGGGGTATGTGGGGAAATATAGTAGGATTGAGTGGGAGAAAGAGCAAGAGAGCTGTGATGTGCTGTTGGTGGCTTCAATTTGATTTACACCATTTGCTGTGCTGTTGTGCGATGCTATGTGTGTCTTGTTTAATTGTTGCAGTGTAGTGAAGTGTGTGTGCTTTTTGTGCTTTGGAGGTATGGTTATGTTTAGTTTAGAGTTTGAGAGGTGTATGCAGAGGGATGAGTATTTTAGTCGGGGTTGGTTAGTGACATTGCTTTATCGTACCCCCTTAGTTTTGGCCACCTGTGGCACATAACCTTTCTAGTCCCGTACATTGTGTTGCGCTATAATTCTTCCTCCTATTTTTGTGCAGAGGTGTGGGTCTTTAAGGGCTTTTTAGTGGTAATACTTTCTCCAACGGTTGTGCTCAGCCTAATGGATGACTACATCACTTTTCCCTTTGCACATCCTGGTGTGCAGCAGCCATCGCCTCCATGGGTCCCTTGAGGAGAGGACACCTCTTCTCTGTGCCCTTGAGCACCCTGGGCCTTGTGGTATGTCTGTTCGGTCAACTATCTTTCCCCTTTGATTGTAATGTCCTCTGCCTGTGGTTCCATAAAGTCAGTCCCATCTCTCATCTTAGTGTTTGGTAGGGCCCTCTATGGGAATGGGTGCACCAGGGTCTCCCTCCCATTCGGAGTCCTCTCTACTTCCCTGCACTTCACTGTGGTTTGGTCTAGTACCCCTTTTTCCATGTTTGTTATTTGATTGGGCAGTGGGCGTTGCATATTAGTTTTCGTCCCATTCTGAGAGCCATGTTATTAGACGTTTTCCGAATTTTAGATGGTCCTTCATCATTCATATTTCTATGGGAAGGACGTTCCAAAGTTTGGCGGATAGGCAAAAGAAGGCTGATCCACCGAGTTCTTTCCTGATGTATGGTTTTGGTTCTAGGCAAATGTTGTCGCTGCATCTGAGTGTTTTGTTGGCTGGTAAATCCTGATATACTTTTGTATGAATTCTGCTCCATGGCCAAATATCAAGCACTGCTGCCAGCCTTCAAATGCCATTCCATGATCCCTGGTGCCTCGAATTAGCCCTCAAGGAGTGTCCATATGGCATGTTTCAGTGGCACAAGAGGCATGTCAAGACCTGTGAATAGAAATGTTATGATACAATTGTGAAAAAGGCAACATTAAATAAGGCAACTTGTGCAACTAACCATTTTAAAATAGAAACAGTTGCAAGTACATATATGTAGATCACGGCCACTAAACCGAACATTCAGGACACACCTGTCACAATATGTATTGTTGTATTGTTTGCTTAGAGCAAGTCTTTGTTGCAGAATATGTTCCCATAGGTGATGTAATAATGTGATGCAATCAGTAACACCACAGATGACATCTTTGAAAACTTAATAGTGATTCAATGGATGATAACATTTGTGATGTTGCCTATGATTTCATGGGTGGGGACATGAGCAGTGCAGCATGCTGGCAAAGTTACAGTTATGTTAGGAGCAATAACAGGTGAGACTTTGTGGTTTTGTTTTTTTGCATTGCAGCCACAAAGGCCCTTTAACAGTGCTTTTCCTGAATGTGTATACTTTTGGTAATACAACCGTTTGGTCATGTGAATGGCTTCATATCAGAACAATATATTCTTTTAATCGCATTTCCAACAGCTTTTTACAAAGGTTTTCAGATGTGGAAAATAATTTTGCCATGCAATTAGTAGATTATAGCCTCAATTAATAAACTGAAAAAAATGTGAAAATCCAGCTCACCACTTTTGAGATATTCTAGTTTCAAAAATGTATCTATAAATCATTAATGCACATAAAGTCAATTTATTATATAAATTGCAACACAAAGTTTGTGGTTTATGGTATTCAATGCCTATGTGCAAAGACCTACATAGGGAGCATGATAAAACCATTAAAGATCTGAATATTGAAACATTTAAGAGTAAGAACCATGATTTGAAATACCCATTGGCCTAGCATTTCCAACTTGAACACAGCAAAGACACAGTAGATCACATCAAATGTTCTAGAATCGATAAAGTCGATATGCCTCCAAGAGAAGGTAACCGAGAAAAACTACTAAGATGTAGAGAAGCCTAATGAATCAACATCCTGGACACATGTAATACAGGCCTCAACTCAGATACAGAAATGAGCCATTTTCTGTAGTGACTTGCTATCTGTTGTTATTACTACACCCTATTTTGGCCATTGGGGCACCAACTGTTTTGTATTAATGAATCTACCCCCTCTTTTTTCTAAATTTAATGAATCTATATTATAAATCTTTTTATATATTTTTCCTCATTTTTTGAATGACCTACACAGTGTAAGCGATATTCATTCAACACTGCAGTTAAGTCAATGCCTAGTCTGGGATGCTGAGGAAAACCCTTATTGATGTATTTTTATGTCCAGTTCAGTACTCTGGATGACAACCCTTGTATAACACCCCCCTCTTAGAATTCCCCTGACCCCACTGAGCCAAGAAGTAGGTTTGTTTTGCAAATTAAAAGGTTTATTTGAAAAATTAACAAGATATATCACACTTTTATAATAAATTAATAATTGATATCACACTTATGGATATAATGTTGATCAACAATGGGTAATCTGGCCCTAGCACACTTCTTTACAATCAATGAGGAGTTAGTATAGGATGGATAAGGTAGCAAAAATACTTTTATGGTTTCAAGGGAAAAGCAATGAGGAATAAAATGCAGTACAGAAATAACTTGATATGATTTTAGCAAAAGATAAGATAATCGCTTTTTCTCTGGCAATTCACCCACCCCTATGCAATGTAAGAAATGGAAGGAGATGGAAAGAGGAGCACACAGTTCTCAGGAATGCAATCAAATACAATACGAAATTCAGTTCCCCGGCAGCAAGCTTAGAGGAAACAGGTAGCAGTTTGAAACACAGGCCCAAAATGCTTTGAATGTGATGACAATGAAGTGAGAAATGTGCTAAAAATGCTTCTAGTTTATAGTAGTTCAGGCTCACGTTAGCAATGCTCTATGTGTAACCAGCAGGTTAAAACGAATTTTAGCAAAGGAAAGCAAGAAGCTGCTGATTTGTACACGTGGCTGAAATTGTGCAAAATGTCAAATTGCGGCAAATTTAGTTGTGTGCTTCGAGCGCGATTACGGAGGCACAATAAGGAGTAGGAAGTCGGTTCTAGGCTCGTTGGAAAGCTTGGAATCTTAGCTTTAAGATTCTAGGAGGCAGTTCTAATAGGCTAAAATAGTTTGGATTAGATTATTTAAACTAAGAAATTGGTTTTGCACAGTGAGTACTCACACTATATTTTTGAAATAAGCCGTCAAGGTCTGGTGAGGTTGGACAGGACTTCCGGCGGGTGGTTCTGAACAGCGGTCTGGTCTCTGGTTCTGCTCTCAGCACTGCACAGTTCTGGTCTCTCTGGATCTCTGGTCTCTCTGGATCTCTGGTCTCTCTGGATCTCTGGTCTCTGGAGGTTGATGGATTTTAAGTCTGGAGTCTCCCGGCAAAGCGTCCCGCAAGAAAGTGGAAAGTGAATGTCCTGTCTGGCTTCCAGTGGCTCTTTTTATGTCTTTAGAAAGTGGGTGTGTTCGTTGATCATAACTAAACCTGCACCTCTCACTTATCATTGGCCCAATTCTCCCCTCTCCCATGATTGGGGGAAGGAAATTGATTGTCATCATGATGAGGTCCGTTTATGGGTCAGAGGATCCTCCCCTGGTCAATTTGCCCACAAATCTATATTTGATTCAAATACATATTTCCCAGATACACAATTTGTTGAAATTACATGTACACATTATATATTCCTTATGGTCCATGCTTGCCCACCTCTGATCTTCCTGGGGGCTTGCATTCAAAAATGACAACATTTTGCGCTTTTTGACTGGTTTACCAATATCGGACATTTACCAAAAATTACACACATGTGCGCAAGGAGTATGGACATTAATTGATGAAGTGTCAGATTTTTAACATGCAGACATTTGGAGTAAGACCCTATTTTCCGCTAGCAACCCCCCAGAATACACCACAGGGTCGTAACACCTCTTAAAACGTGCACAGAAAAATCACCAGAATAATGATATTACTTATATAATTCTGACAAGTCCGTACTATGAATGATCCTTTTTTTTTAAATTATGCTCTGGCCCAGATGGGTGTGGTTTAGGTTCCAAAGCACATGGGGGAAGCTTCTGTCTGTCCCCGCCTCCATCTCGGGTGGCTCCCAGAGGCACTTCTCCTCCCACTTCTCCCAAAAGGAAGCCACTTTACGGCCCCCCCAATTTAACTTTTGCCTGAGTCCAGGACAAGGCTTTGTTCAACCTCCTGCAGGTGCCCCTCCCCTAATCTAATCAGAGAGGTGTCATCTCCTTTTGGTGGGGAAGCAGGAGGCAGCCAGGCCTGGGAATGCAGTTTGATCAAGTTTCAACTCTTGTCGGGGGTTGTTGTCAGGCAGAATTCAGCTAAATGTCAGTTTAGTTCCCAGTTTAAATCAAAACTTACAATTTTTACATATACATTAAATAATTACTTCCTTCAAGTCATTTCAGAATATAGTTTTACATTGTATCCACCTCTTAGCAAGTCTTTCCTTGGCCTGGTCTGGGTTCCTCTGTTCAGTTTTACACAAAAGTCTGGTGGTTTTAAAACGCTGGCTTTCTGATAGTGGTGAGTACCGGTATTGCTTCCATTTTTGGGATCTGTCTTGAATTACTGCATTTCAATAGAGTGGTCTTGTGCCAACTGCGCAGTTCTCCTGGATTCTGGCGTGAATGTGGGCAGCGACAGCTCATCCCCACATCCACCCAGTCTATTGATTTAGTTTGTTCTGGGATAGAATAATGGGCGGTGACAGCTCATCCCCACATCTACCCAGTGTAAGGATTCAACATGGGTCACAACCCTTGACAAACCCCCCGCCCGACTGCGCTTTGATTCGAGGGAAAGTCGGCTGCCAAGGATGTTTTGAGTCCTGTGCTGGTATGTCCGCATTATCTTCTTCCAATTCTGTAGATGGCACAGTTCAGCATCTTTTCCTCCACCCAGTTGGATCGATCGGTTCTCCTTGCCGGTCCTGATGGGAATATTGGGCGGTACCCCGGGCCCCTCGGGTCTCTGCTCCCCGTCCACGGTCGTCCTCCTTGGTCAGTCTCCAGGTTTTCTTTCTCCTTGGATGACAAAGGAAAGCGGCAATACCTATTCATAGACATTTCTCCCCCACTATTGATATAGTGTGGCGACATATGCATTTTATACTTTAATATACATAGCATTCCAATTTTGAAAAACAAGATATAATTCAGAGACAGTGGCTTACAAGCGTCATAATATTTTAGAGACTATATGTGGGATATTTTAGGGTTGGAACTGAATTAATCTGGAGCGGTCCCCTCTGGTATTGCAGAGGACTCCTCCAGTTGCTGCAGAGTGTGCCTGGGATGGCAACACTTTAGCTGATTTATATGTACCCACTTGTCTTCCCCTTCTGCCAAACTACCTTTGGGGATGCGGATCTTATACGCTACAGGGGAGATCTTGTCTATAATTTCAAACAGTCCCTTCCATGTAGGCAAACATTTTCACTGTTTGGCCTGGTTCCTTTGGAAATTGTATAGATAGACCCGGTCCCCCACCTCGTGTACTCTCCTGGTGGTTTTCAGGTCGTAGTGGGTCTTCATGCTATCAGCTGATCTTTCTAGATTCCGCTGAGCATAGGCAAAAGCATGCTGGAAGTGTTTCCTTAAATTCTCCACATACTCATGAGTTGTGGAGGCATTTATCAACGTTTGCTCTTGGGTTCTGTAGAGCAAATGCTGGGGAAGCACCATCTTGCGTCCAGTCATCAACTCAAATGGTGGCATTTTAGTTGCAGATGAAGGGGTAGATCTGATGGCCATTAGGACCAGAGGTAGTCAGATATCCCAACTTGGTCCAGAATCTGCCACAAACTTTTTTAAGATGCTCACCATGGTTCGGTTATATCTCTCCACTGCTCCAGAAGAAGCTGGCCTGTAAGCAATATGTAGCTTCCTTTTGACCCCCAGTATCTCCCACATCTTTGTCATTACCTCGCTGGTGAAATGGCTACCTCTGTCTGACTCAATCCTTTGAGGTAGACCAAAACGGGAAAAGATGTGGTTAATCATCAGGGCAGCTGCTGTTTCTGCCTTGCAGTTTGGGGCCGGGAGACATTCCACCCACTTGGTAAACAAGCATGTAACGGTCAACATGTACTTGTTTCCTCTGGACGAGCGAATTACAGGGCCTACAAAGTCGATTTGCAAATCTGACCATGGCAGTGTCATCCCTCTCTTTTGGAGAGGCGCACGGTGTGTGAGGGATGCTGGCTGAGATTGTGCACACACAAGACACCCTTCAAGTATTGGTCGAGGTCCTGCCCCATGTGTGGCCAGTATGCAACCTCTCTTAAGATTTCAAGTGTTGTATGAAACCCCCTATGACCGACGGTGGCCGCATCATGGGCGTGACTTAACATCAGGCTTCGGAATGAGGTAGGAACCACCCACTGATCATGGCCAGTTTGGGATTTCCTTACCAACAAACCGGCTTGGATTCGGAACATTTTTGGACATTTCATCAACACTCTTAGGTCCTCTTTCCCAATGTAATCGGCATCCATCAGGGGAAAGTTATCAGGGTCCTCAAGGTGTTGGTAAAACTTACCAATGATTGGATCCCCCTTCTGAGCTGTAATTAAATCAGCATCAGGGGTCTCCTTACTCCATTGTGCAGTTGAAAGATCATTGTGAGTATTTGTCTGGGACCTAGTGATAGCAGTGACCTGGATTTCCCCCAATTGGGACTCTATTTCTATTAGCTCCCTTGGATGGCCCTGGTTTTGGCCAGCTTATCAGCTAAGTCATTTGCAGTTTTGTCTGGTCCCTCTACTTTGGAATGACCCTTGATCTTTTTCCAGTAGATGGTCATCCCATTCGATGTAACCAGATCATCAATGTTTTGGATTCCCCATGTTTCAGGGGTTTGTTATTAGCACATAACATGCCTCTGGTTTTCCAATTAACCAGGTGCTCCACGAACCCGTTCCGTACATAATCCGAATCTGTGATTATGACCTGTTCGTGGAGTTGATGTTGGACAGCAGTGAGGATGGCCTGATGCACAGCCATCAATTCTGCCACCTGACTACTTCGGGGACCAATTTTGTATCCAGCGGAGGGTTCTGGAAACTCCTTCACCCATGCATTCCCTACGCCGGCCACCAGTTCTTTCTCCCCGTTGTTGTCAACATGGTAAGAGCATCCATCCACATAGACAGTGGGCATTCCCTCACACTTGTCTTCTTCAAAGACTTTGTGTGGGGAATTGAGGTATGCCTCCATGTTGTCCTTGATTTTTAGACTTTCGTCCTCGAGACAGTTTTCTCTGGCACAATCATGCAAGTCAGCCAGACCTTGCGCGAGGGGACTCTTCTTGTTTTGGCCATATCTGACCTCCACAGGAAAGCCTTGCATTGACAGAATCCAGGAAGTAATTCGTGAATTACTCACATTTCCAGCCCGGATTCTGTCACTTTGGAGGTATTGCAGAGGCTGATGTGGAGTTTCCACTATGATGTGTTCCCCCTGGATGAACGGGCGGTAATTCTTCAATGCCCACACCGTTGCCAGGAGTGCCTTCTCACAATCGTTGAATTTTTCCTCCACAGAGGATAAAGTTTTGCTCGCATAGGAGATTACTTTATTGACCTTGTCATGCTTTTGGTATAATACTGCCGTCAAGCACGTATTAGAGAACCCTGTCTCCAGGAAGAACTCATTGTTTCTGACAGGGTAAGCTAGGCAATGCGCTTGTGAGAGGCTTCTCTTGAGTTGTCTTACTGCCTCAGATTGTTCTGGACCCCATTCCCACTTGACCCCCCCTTCAAGAGATGAATCAGGGGTCTAGTGATCTCTGCATAGCCTTCAATGAACTTTCTGCTGTAATTAGTCAGTCCAAGGAGGCTCCTTAGTTCCCGCAGAGTTGTGGGGTCTTTCAGCTTCTGAAGTGCTTCCACTTTCTTTTCTTGGGGACAGAGACCCTGAGGAGTAATCTCATGCCCCAAGAAATTAACACGGGTTCTACACCACTGTGCTTTCTGGAAGGAAAGTTTTGCTCCGGCGGCCCTCAACTGTGTCAGAACATAACGGATCTCCGCTATGTGTTCCTCCACAGATGAACTTTTGATGAGGACATCATCTACATAAGCCAGGTTACCCCTCGCACCCAGGTCGGGCATGGCCTTGTGTAGAAAAATGTTGAATTCATTGCCGGAGTTGAGGTATCCGAAGGGAGTTCGGGTCCATGTGTACTGCTGGCCCCCAAAGGTAAAAGCCAGTTTGTATTGGTCCTCCCTACTGACAGGCACGGTCCAGTATCCATTGGTCAGGTCTATTGCTGTGAATACCTGTGACCCCTGAATCTGGGCCAGCCCTTGGTCAATGTAGGGCAGAGGCCATCGGGAAGTATGGACCCGTTTGTTGAGCTCCCTAAGGTCGGCGCAGAGACTCCACTGGCCGTTTGGCTTCAATATTCCCAGCACCGGATTATTGAAGGTGCTGTGTACTGGATGTATTATTCCCCGGGACTCAAGGTTCTTAATTATTTCAGTAAGGGACTCCATGGATGCGAGAGGCAAACGATATTGCTTCACAAACACTGGAGTCATGCCAAGGTCCGTGGGAATTGTTGTCGTGTGGATGTCGGTGCGACCACAGTCATATGAGTCTACCGCAAAGAGATCTTGGAAATCCAAGAAATCTTGTTTCAACTCTTGCTTCTGTTCCAGAGTCACGCAGGCATCAGCTAGGTTGACCCTCTCTTCCACTATCTGCCTGAAGCCTGGAAAGACTTCTGGTTTTGTTATCTCAGCAGCCTCCTCCAGCTGGGTGGAGAAGTCCCTGGTCAGAGTGCTGATTTGGACTGGAGGCTTCAGGTGGGCAAGGCAGCACTCATGGACCTGGAAAATCACCTCATCCCTCCTGAAGTCACAAGTCACATCTTCCTTACCATAAGGGCAAGAAGTGTACACCAGGAAGTTCCCCCCATGCCAGGTGAAAATCCTGTCTGGTGTTGTGTTGTCATCACTGTCACTGTCAAAACAGTCCTTGGGGATTGGTCCTAACAGTTCATTTCCTAGATCAATGGAAAAATGTCGGTCATCAACCGCCATTCCAATAATGGTGCCTGCGGCTAGAGTAATACTCTATAAGTCGCTGTTATCCACCTCTATTGGAATGGTGTCATGTTCTATGTTGACTAATGGAGTTGGGTTTACCCCCAACCCTTGCTGTTGGAGAGAAGCATTTAGATGTACGTAAGCATCAGGGTTTTTCAATTTTTGTCCTCTTTTAACTTTCACTTCCAGGGAGAATTGTCGGGGCCTTTCCGGGATGGTGACTTCCTCTTTAAGCTGAATTTCAACTGCATAAGGTAGCAATTGAGCTGACCTAAATGCTTTTCCTGGATCATCAAAGCCCATGGGATTATCCGCTAATCGGGACCAAGCTTTGAAGTTTATTAGGTCCAAACTAATGGCGAAGCGATTGAGAATGTCACTGCCTAAGTAAAAGGCGGCATTGACGTCTCGCACGACCCAACAATTATGGACTATGCTCTTGTTGCCAATGGAGATTTTGAGCATACACCTGCTTGGCAGGAGATGTTTGGAATTGGGTGTTTCCAGATCTATTTCCCATTTGTCTATCAGTTTGAATGTGGGAATGGCTGGATCTTTTAGGAGTTGGCGTAACATGGCTTCGCTGCTGAAGCTCTTACCGTTGTTCACACACACTCGAGCGAGAGCAGAGTCCTTCCCATCATTTAACTGAACAGGGATGAACAACTGCTCTCCAATTTGCTGAATATCAGCCAGGCTCTGAGCTGATTTCACCTCTTTCTGGACTATAGGAGTGGGAGTGTCTGATTGTGGATTGGTAAAGAATTTCAGAGTGTTTCCTTCCAGTGTGGAATACCACCTTAAACTGGAAGGAAGGTTGATTTTCAGAAATAGAGAGGACCCCCCATCACCAGTCTGTTGTCCTACTGCTATTACTGTCACGTCTGGAATTTGGTTGTTCTGGAAGTGAAATTCTACTTGGTCAGATTTTTGTTCAACCATGTGGCAGGTGCCGTTTAAACTAACATGGTTGACACTCTGTTTTAATTTTATTGGTCGGCTAGTCTGGGTCCAGAGGACCTTGTTTACGCAATCTATTAGGGGTGACAACCTTCTCAGGAGGTCATTCCCTAGTAAACAAGGGGTGCCCTCTGGAGTCACTACTATGACCGGGTGTTTCACCTTGTGTCACCCAATTTTGATGTCCAAATCTGCAGTCTCCTCGACAGGAATTTCCTTCCCGTCAAAGTTCTGCAGTTGTCCAGGAAGAGAGGTGAGAGGAATACAGTAATTCTCCCCCCTTCCTGCATTTAGTTCATCAAAGGCCCTTTTGGACAGAAGGGTAGCTTGGGATCCAGTGTCCACCAGTGCCGAAATTGTACCCTGCCCCTGTACTTGTACCGGGGCATACTATCTTCCCTCCTTCTCCTCAAGGGGGCACAGATAATGCACATTTTTGGACAACTGGTGGCCTAACTTTCTGGTTTTGGACATTGCTAGCGAAGAGATTTGGGCAGAATTCTGTGGAGAGCCTGGGGAATCTGAAAGAAAAAGTTGGCAACTGGAAATGGTTTGGGTTCTGGGCCGCCCCCCCCTTTTTGGATGCAGTCATCAGGATGGGTTTGACCCATGGGATTTTGGTATTGTCGGTTCTGGGATGAGATGATGGGCGGCGGTAGCTCAGTCTCCACATCTCCCCAGTCTGAATTGGCATACCTTGGGTCCCATTTTTCCTTGGGAGGAGTTCCCCCATCTCTGAAGGAGAAGATCCTTTTCCCAGGATCTTCTGAGGATCCCTCTCCCTCAAATTGGAAGACCTGTACCTCCTCCACAAAGTGGGTCTGTTTGGGTCCTTTGTTTCTCCTACCCCCCCTCTGCTCCTTGGGAGGCAGGCTTTCAAGGGCAGGAGATTTTGTTTCCGGTTCCTGGTTTTCCAGGGGCTGTTTACAAGTTGGGAAGGAAGCTTCCTCCAAGGCTTTACACCCCCCTTCCCCTTGTGCCTCCTCCCTGGGAACCGGTGGGTTATCGGGGTGCTGCCCCCGTCATTGTTCTGGAGCACCAGGTCCAGAGTTTGGGGCATTCTGCAGTGGCATGCTCATCTGAGGGTTCTGTTGAGCCCTCAGTATGTGACCCAGATCTCGTGCCACATTTTGGACCTGGCGCTCAAATTGTGAAACCCGCTCAGGCTGATACGGGGTCCTGTTTTCTCCCCTGGGCTGATCCCGGGAAGGGTAGCTATCCTTTCTCTGGTAGTACCCCTGGTTGGGAAGATTTTGGTACCCCTCCAACCTTGGCCTCCCCTCTCCCGGATTAGGTTGTCTGGGCTCAGGAAAGTGGGGAAAGAAGCATGGATGATTTTGGGGCTGAAAGTTGGGCGGATACCTGGGGAAAAAGTACTGCCCAGGATTTGGAGAATTTCTGCCCTCCTGTGGGAAGTTGGAAGGGAAGTTCCCTGGGTTAGGTGCTTGGCTGGATCCCCCCCCTTGGGCTGGGGGAGTCCACACATAACCCAGGATTGGTCTGTTTCCCTTGTAGCGGGGACTTACATAATCAGGGGAGCAAGGGACCCCATTTGTGGGACTACCTCCTCGACTCCCTGTCTGTGACTGGCCCGAGGGCCTTCTGGGCTGTGAATTATTTGGTGCAGGCAGGTTTTTAGGCCACCCCATCTCCAAATCTAAAACGGGGGCAACCTTTACCTCCGCCACCTTGGCAGCAGCAGGGGTGCTGTTGGTTTTGGGGTTTTTCTGCGCATTACTTTTATTTTCTATGGGCTTCTGCACTTCATAGATCCGGGTAGCCTGCTCAATGACCCAGTCTAAAGATCTTTTCTCGTGAAAATCTCTCAAGAGCTGGGTCATTATGTATTTGGGGAGAGCATGGAAAAACGTATTGATGAACTCTCTGCTGTCCGTGCGCACCCTTCTGGTGGTCTGCGCAAAAGCATGCTTTAATTCTTGCACAAATTCTTGTGGGGCCTGATCCTCCCCACATTGTAAATTGTAGGCTGCCTTGCGAGCCTCTTGGGGATTTCTGTGAACAGAAAAATGTTTCAAGATGGCCGCCCTGTAGGTGGACCATCTTGAATGGTTTTGGTCCTCCAGCCCTGCAAAGAAACTGGAGTATTCTGGTGAGAAGGTCCACTTTACATATTGAATAAAGCTTTGGCTGTACTTCAAATGGAAAGTCTCCATCATTTGCTCATAGAGCTCCAAGTGTTCCCAAACAGAATACTTGGCGTTCTTATGATAAGGGGTGATGACACTCCTTATTGCCTTTATTTGTTTCAATGGGTCCTTAAGCAAGGCCCTTTTTGCCTTATTGGCCTTTTTGGTTCGGGTCACCCTGGTCCATTCATCCTCTGACTCCGAAGCACTGCTCCCAGAGGTGCCCGTCTGATCTTCCAGGTTTTCCCGGATTCTGCGAGCCTGGGAATGGCTGGCAGCATGTGGGAACCTGGTCTCCTGTGTCCTGTAACGCTCAGAGGAGTCTTCAGATCCCTCCTTGCTGCCAGGATTTGATGGGTACCCCTCCCACTGACCTAACTGGGCAGAGGTTTTCAGGATGCCCTTAATGGGCCTACTCTCCTGGGGTTCCCCACTAATTTGCACTGTGCTTGGGTGCCCATACCCGGATGCCCGCCCCTCCATTCCTGGGTGGTACTGGCCTATGAGCCCCATACTTCTAGCTGGATAGTAATCTGCCATCCCCGTGGCCCTGGGCTCATGTGCGCGAGGGGACATGGGGGTGGCGGAATCCAGGGACTGGGAGAGATGAAGGCCTCTGGTACTAGGGCTCCTGAGGTTATGCTCAGGAGTTTCTCTTTCCCAGCGAACCTCATCTCTATCCGCCCCTGCACCCTGTTGCAATGCAAGAGCCTGCGCTTTCAGTTCCTCAGTTAAGGCCTTACTAGACTCTATCAGTCTCTCCTGCATCGCTACCTGTTGCTGGAGACTATCATTGTGCTGGCAGAGAGCCTCATTCTCTCTCTGTGCCTCCTGATTGGTCCTGGAGTACTGGGCCAGTCTTTGCTGCAGGAGGGTTACCTCCTGAGCTGTGTCCCTATTGGCCTGCTCCTTTCTTGCCAGAGCATCCTCCACCCTCCTGGTGTGCTCTAACAAGTTCTGGTGTTCTTTTTGGAGGTAACCCAGTCCCTGGAGGGCCAGGTGATTTTCTTCCATTTTCCTTTTTAAGTGGCAGACTTCCTGGCCTAAGTTATCCCTGTCCTGACTAAGAGCCTGCATCTGTGCCGCCAGGTCGTCCCTTTGCTTTTGGAAGGCACCAGCTTTCTGGCGCTCCTGGTCAAACTCTGCCTGGGTATCCAGGTCTTTCAAAATCAGTTTATTGCTTTCCTCTTTTTCCCTATTTAGGTGGCTTTGCAGGGTGACTACCTGCTCAGCACATGCCCTATTGAAATCTAATTGTTGCTCCAGCTTTTTCTGGCTCTGCAGTAGGGAGTCCAAACCTTCTTGGTACTCCCTCTGTAAGGCCAGAAATCTGGTATCCTGGTCAGCCTTTTCCTGTTGCAGCACATCCATATCCTCCTTTATTTTAGTGATGTACTGTCTGCTGTCATTTTCTGACTCCTGGCTCCTGAGCAGCCTCTGCTCAGAAGAGTCCAGATCAGATTGGGCCTTCTCTAACGCCATCTGTTGCCTATTTGCCAGATCTTGGCCTTCAGCACATTTATTCTGTATGGCTCCCATATATAGGTACAAATATGCCGCTATCCTAACCATCTTGTCGTGTTCATCTTTAGCTTTGGGAGCCATATATAATTCACTCAGGGCCACATGTAATGGACCCTGATCTCTCCATATATCTGACCCTGTTTCAGTGACCTGTTGCGCGATTGTCTGCAACCAGACCGTTTGGTCCTGATGAGTCCACTCACCTCTCACAAATAGCTTATGTAAGAAGTGCTCTCTGGCTATTTTGATGTCTACCAGTGTCGTCATTCTGGAATTTGAGTTCCTTCCTGACTTACAGAAGTTTGTATTTTATTTCGCAAAACAGACCTTCTCCTTAGAGCGTTTCTTTGAGGAGTGCTTTACAGCGTACCACAGCGTGGTGATCCGACCGGATGTATGTATCCCGTCAGTTAGCACACTGTATTAAGCTGCGCAAATGGTAAACCTAACCCAGAATATCCCGGCTCCGAGCCCCCACTTTGTAAGCGATATTCAATCAACACTACAGCTAAGTCAATGCCTAGTCTGGGATGCTGAGGAAAACCCTTATTGATGTATTTTTATGTCCAGTTCAGTACTCTGGATGACAACCCTTGTATAACACCCCCCTCTTAGAATCCCCCTGACCCCACTGAGCCAAGAAGTAGGTTTGTTTTGCAAATTAAAAGGTTTATTTGAAAAATTAACAAGATATATATCACACTTTTATAATAAATTAATAATTGATATCACACTTATGGATATAATGTTGATCAACAATGGGTAATCTGGCCCTAGTACACTTCTTTACAATCAATGAGGAGTTAGTATAGGATGGATAAGGTAGCAAAAATACTTTTATGGTTTCAAGGGAAAAGCAATGAGGAATAAAATGCAGTACAGAAATAACTTGATATTATTTTAGCAAAAGATAAGATAATCGCTTTTTCTCTGGCAATTCACCCCCCTCCCCCTATGCAATGTAAAAAATGGAAGGAGATGGAAAGAGGAGCACACAGTTCTCAGGAATGCAATCAAATACAATACGAAATTCAGTTCCCCCCCCAGCAAGCTTAGAGGAAACAGGTAGAAGTTTGCAACACAGGCCCAAAATGCTTTGAATGTGATGACAATGAAGTGAGAAATGTGCTAAAATGCTTTTAATTCCCTCTAGAGGTTCAGGTATCTAGTTTATATTAGTTCAGGCTCACTTTAGCAATGCTCTATGTGTAACCAGCAGGTTAAAACGAATTTTAGCAAAGGAAAGCAAGAAGCTGCTGATTTTTACACGTGGCTGAAATTGTGCAAAATGTCAAATCGCGGCAAATTTAGTAGCGTGCGTCGAGCGCGATTACGGAGGCACTATAAGGAGTAGGAAGTCAGTTTGTGGCTCGTTGGAAAGCTTAGAATCTCGCTCCTAGCACAATCGGTTCCAGAGATACGGCCGATTTCGTGAAGGTAGTTTTTCGGATTTGAAATTTAAAAGTTCAAAATGACAGATGACAGTTTTCAGTTTTAAAGATGACAGAATGACACGATTCTAGGAGGCAGTTCTAATAGGCTAAAATAGTTTGGATTAGATTATTTAAACTAAGAAATTGGTTTTGCACAGTGAGTACTCACACTATATTTTTGAAATAAGCCGTCAAGGTCTGGTCAGGTTGGACAGGACTTCCGGCGGGTGGTTCTGAACAGCGGTCTGGTCTCTGGCTCTGCTCTCAGCACTGCACAGTTCTGGTCTCTCTGGATCTCTGGTCTCTCTGGATCTCTGGTCTCTGGAGGTTGATGGATTTGAAGTCTTGAGTCTCCCGACAAAGCGTCCCGCAAGAAAGTGGAAAGTGAATGTCCTGTCTGGCTTCCAGTGGCTCTTTTTATGTCTTTAGAAAGTGGGTGTGTGCGTTGGTCATAACTAAACCAGCCCCTCTCACTTATCATTGGCCCAATTCTCCCCTCTCGCATGATTGGGGGAAGGAAATGTATTGTCATCATGATGAGGTCTGTTTATGGGTCAGAGAATCCTCCCCTGGTCAATTTGCCCACAAATCTATATTTGATTCAAATACATATTTCCCAGATACACAATTTGTTGAAATTACATGTACACATTATATATTCCTTATGGTCCATGCTTGCCCGCCTCTGATCTTCCTGGGGGCTTGCCTTAAAAAATGACAACATTTTGCGCTTTTTGACTGGTTTACCAATATCGGACATTTACCAAAAATTACACACATGTGCGCAAGGAGTATGGACATTAATTGATGAAGTGTCAGATTTTTAACATGCAGACATTTGGAGTAAGACCCTATTTTCTGCTAGAAACCCCCCAGAATACACCACAGGGTCCTAACACCTCTTAAAACGTGCACAGAAAAATCACCAGAATAATGATATTACTTATATAATTCTGACAAGTCCGTACTATGAATTATCCATTTTTTTAAAAAATTATGCTCTGGCCCAGATGGGTGTGGTTTAGGTTCCAAAGCACATGGGGGAAGCTTCTGTCTGTCCCTGCCTCCAGCTCGGGTGGCTCCCAGAGGCACTTCTCCTCCCACTTCTCCCAAGCGGAAGCCACTTTTCGGCCCCCCCAATATAACTTTTGCCTGAGTCCAGGACAAGGCTTTGTTCAACCTCCTGCAGGTGCCCCTCCCCTAATCTAATCAGAGAGGTGTCATCTCCTTTTGGTGGGGAAGCAGGAGGCAGCCAGGCCTGGGAATGCAGTTTGATCAAGTTTCAACTCCTGTCGGGGGTTGTTGTCAGGCAGAATTCAGCTAAATGTCACTTTAGTTCCCAGTTTAAATCAAAACTTACAATTTTTACATATACATTAAATAATTACTTCCTTTAAGTCATTTCAGAAGATAGTTTTACATTGTATCCACCTCTTAGCAAGTCTTTCCTTGGCCTGGTCTGGGTTCCTCTGTTCAGTTTTACACAAAAGTCTGGTGGTTTTAAAACGTCGGCTTTCTGATAGTGGTGAATACCGGTATTGCATCCATTTTTGGGATATGTCTTGAATTACTGCATTTCAATAGAGTGGTCTTGTGCCAAATGCGCAGTTCTCCTGGATTCTGGCGTGAATGTGGGCGGCGACAGCTCATCCCCACATCCATCCAGTCTATTGATTTAGTTTGTTCGGGGATAGAATAATGGGCGGCGACAGCTCATCCCGACATCTACCCAGTGTAAGGATTCAACATGGGTCACAACCCTTGACAACAGCATTGTTCACACAAACTCAATCAATGGTGTATAGAGCACCTTACTTGTGTATTCTTAAATAGAGCAAACTTCAATTGAGGAATTTACATTTGGTTTCTGTTATGAAGGCATCGACAGGCACAGGTAAGTCTTCATATGCTATATTTATTAGGTTAAATGGGGAAAAGACCCCCAACAACAGCAGCGGCTGCTTACACTTACAAAGGCACTCTCAACTGACAAACCCAGAACGCTGACAGCAAAGTAAGCAAACACTGCTTCTATGACCTCACTGGAACTGGAGGTGAATAACATTCCATGTCATTTAGCTTTACTATACACGAAGAGGGAATGCCATGAACAGCAACATCATAACACATCTCCCTTTTTTTCTAAAACTCCTTCACAAATCCTGCATTTCACACTCAACCTCTTTTCACAGTGGCGACCCTATTTTTGTTCCAAACTTGGCCACCAGCCACACGCACTGCACCTTTCAACACAGCAACAACCCTGACTGGGTCAGAATATAACAAGTCTCCTTTCTTTCTCACCACCCCTTTCTTAATCCTCACCCAGTCACCACACTCCACACGCAATTCCTTCCTTCCTCTCCTTCTGTTTTCACGCATGACCCATTCACTCTTCTTCTTTTTGAGGGATTTTCTCACCTCATCAATGACCACATAAGATTCTCTACTTCTGCCTAACCATGGCGGACACGCCATGGAATAAGGTTTGCGACCTCTCATGAGTTCGAACGGGCACAAACCGGTGGTGGCATGAGGTGCCATGCGCAACGCCCACATCCTATTTTGAATAGTAGCTAATTTGTCAAATCCACACTCTTCCCCCATGCGAATGCTCTCCATTACGCATCTATTCAGTCTCTCAACTACTCCATTTGTTTCAGGATGATAAAGAGCTGCCCTCTTATGGCTCACACCACATTTTTCTAAATACTTGGGAAAACATCCCCCAGTAAATTGCGTGCCATTGTCCGTAAGAACACTCCCTGGGAGACCCTCACTCGCAAAAATCTCTTGTAATACTTTAATCATACTTTCTCCCGATATTTCTCTCACGATTCTAAAATCCGCCCACCTGGAAAATAGATCAACTACCACGACAACAAATCTTCCCCGACCATATCCCAAATCGACAGGACCCAGTATGTCCATGGCTACATCACACCAAACACGGGAGGGCACACCCACATCGATTAACGGTTGTTTCTTGGCTTCTACTCCCTTCCCGCTCCTCATGCAAAATTGACACTCACCCAAACGGGCCTCAACTTCCTTATCGAATCCCGGCCACCAGTAGTCTGTTCTCAGTACTCCTTTGGTCTTTGCAATACCAATATGTCCACTGTGCGCCAAATCAATGATTCTTCCTCGAATGCCCACTGGAGCTACTGCCCTCTCCCATCTGAACAATATCTCATCAGCCACCGACAGTTCATCTTTCACCTCCCAAAAAGGTTTTTCTTCCTCTAACAATGCCGATTTGTTCGGCCAAACATTGGAGACAACATATGAAATCACCTTACTCAATACCTCATCCTTTCTTATCTCATCTAACCACTCTTGCTTGGATACAATGCCTTCTGAGCCTACAAACACCATCCCCATGTTATCCTCCTCAATCCTGTCCTGAGAGTGAACCCTTACCCTTGACAAACTGTCTGCTAAAATATTCTCTTTCCCGGGAATCACTTCCATCACAAATTTGTGGGTTTGCATTCTGGTGACCCATCCAGCCACTCTGCGAGAAATCTTGTCCAAACCCTTCGACTCAAAAATGACTTTCAAAGGTTTGTGATCCGTCCGGATTACAAATTCCACACCCCAAACAAAACTTTTAAATCTTTCTACCGCCCAATAACATGCGAGAGCTTCCTTCTCCAGAACTGAATAACGTACTTCGGCACCTTTCAAACCACGTGATGCATGTGCTATTATAACTTCTGATCCATCATCTTGTTTCTGTGCCAGAACAGCTCCCAGGCCGCCCTCACTAGCATCTACCGTAATGATAGTCAACTTTCTCGTATCGAAACATCCCAAAGGTTTTGCCATATCAATTTCCTCCTTGATTCTAGAGAACTCTACATCACATTCACGACTCCATATAAAGTCTGCACCTTTCCTTAATATTTTCCTCATCTCCAGAACTTTGGTTGCATAGTTCTCTACGAACTTTTGATAAAACTCTGTCATACCTAGAAATGAACGGAGTTCACTTTTGGTCGTAGGCTTCTCAATTTCCTTTATGGAGTTAATAATCCCTTCTTTGGGTTTTACCCCCTCAGATGACACTTCATGACCTAAGTAATCCACCTTGGACACTGCAAATTCACACTTTTCCTCCCTTAAAGTAATGCCTCTCTCTTCAAAGATTTTCAACACAGCGTTTAAACTCCTGTCATGCTCACCCAGCGTCTCACCACATATTAACACATCGTCTTGGAAGCAAAACACACCCTTCACACATCCAAGTAACCTATCCATGATCTTTTGAAACACTGATGAGGCCGACGCCAAACCGAACGGCATTCTCCTGAATTGAAACACGCCTTCATGGGTTATGAAAGCCGTGACCTTTCTACATTCTTCCGTCAGCTCCACCTGGTGATATGCAGACGCCATATCAAGTTTTGAAAATATCTTCCCCCGGCCCACCATGGTCAACATCTCACCCATGTTTGGCAAGGGATGCCTATCAACCATCACACACTTGTTGAGCTCACGCATGTCTATGCACAACCTTAGATCGCCTGAGGTCTTTTTTACTACTACAACCGGTGACACCCACTCGACACCTCCTGCTCTTTCAATCACCCCCATTTGTAGTAATTTCTTGAGTTCATTCTTCACACCTTCTCTCAAAGAGAAAGGTACCGGCCTAAGTTTCGCGACAACTGGCAAACTGCCCCTCCTTAGGACAATCTGGTGTTGAAATCCTTTCACCTTCCCCAAGCTTTTCTCAAACACCCCATAATGCTCTGTCACATACTTGCCCGCCACAGTGGATGGTAATGACACTTGGAGCACTTGCTCGGGATGGTTTGGATCTAACCGTATAGCCAGACTCTTCTGCTCCCTCCACCCGAGCAATGATTGCCCTTTCTTAGTGACATATACTTTACCCTTACACCTTCTTCCTTTGAACTCAAATTCACTCCACACGTATCCCAGCAACTCAATCTTGTCCTGATTGTACCCTCCGGGATTGATGTCCGGCTCTATTAATCGAGATACCTCTCCACACATCTCCTTCTCAAACACACTTCTGGACACTAAGGTAATCTTTGAGCCGGAATCAGCCATCATGGAAACTCCATGACCATTCACATTCACTATCGCATACGGACGCTCACAGTCGTCTCCATTTTCACCATCCATCACAACATTAATGGTATTGACAATGACATTCTGCATCGGAAGTATCACTTCCTCTTCTGACGATCTTCCATCCTCTTCTTCATTGACATAAAGGACCTTCCTTTGACTGAACTGACTAAATTGATAGTTTTTGCAGCAATTCGCAAAATGGCCTTTCCTTTTGCACTTTGCACATGTCGCCTTACGACCTGGACACACGATAGATGAGGCAAAATGCGTGCTGCTCGCACATCGAAAACACAATCTGTCCTCTCTTCTTTCTGTTCGCTGCACTGGATCTTGGCTTCTCTTCTCTTCCCCGGTGACTCTATTCGACTGCTTGGATTTTCCCCTTCTTTTGCTCTTGCTATCTGCCACCCTTAATACTTCATTCTTGACTTCCTTATGATCATTGGTTTCATTCTTCGATAACTTCGCAACACATGCCAATGAATGTTCCACGCGCTTAGCCAGATCCAATACTTCATCTAGGTTGGGGTCATCCCTCAGCCACAACTCCTCACGTATCTTATTGGACTTACAGTGAGTCATAAACTGGTCCCGGATATGTTCATCAAATGTACCCTGAAACTTGCAAGTTAATGCTAAATGACGCAGGGCTGTTACATTTTCTTCAACCGATTCGCCCTGAGCTTGCATCCGCATGCGGAAATTATACCGTTCCAATATTGTACTGGTCTTGGGGTTGAAATGCTTGTCCAGTTTCAACAGGGCCATATCAAATTCATTTGCGGCATCACCATCACTGCCAACTCCCGATGGCTGGGGAAGAGTCTCGTAAATTCTTTGCCCTTCATATCCTAAAAAATGTAACATCAAAGCCAACTTCCTTTCACTAGAGTATGATGTCCCGCCAGCAGCCTTTATGTAATGAGCAAATCCCTTGCGCCATAGAGCCCATGGAATTTTTGCAGCTCCTGGTACCGGCATAAATATGGGTGGACCAGCTATTCCTGGTAAACCCGCCATGCTTCTTGGACACTTTTTTTTTTTTTGTGCTGGCTTGATCTTCTTAACTGATGTGCTATCTACAGTCCCCCTTCTGTGTGCTGCGTTCTCTGGGCGACTGCTGGTTGACACAGTATTTCCTGAAAGCTTTGACTGCCCCAAAGTGGAACAAATGGCACCATTCGTTTTAACTTGTCTCTACATCTCTTTACAGTGCCCCGCGTGCATTTAAGAATCCCTAGCTAAGCTTTTAGAAATTCCTAAAACCTTTCATCCAGCAGCTGCGCGGTGCCCTTCCTCTTCCACAGCTTCTGGTGTGCCTCTGCTTAGGGTTTTACGGCAGTTTATCTCCACCGTGCTTCTCTCCCATGCGAACTTCCTTCTTATTCTTAGTGGGCCGCAACCATCAGCTGTGTGGTACTTCTCCTCGTCTGCGATTTCTGGTGCACTTCCACTTAGGGTTTTATGGCCGCCCCTCTTCTCCGTGCTTCTCTTCTTCCCTGCAGGGGCTCTGCGTCCGCGTTCAATCCTATCACGCCGACATGAGCGCCGATGCTGACACTTTTAACGCGATAATAACACGTCGGCTGGGCGCGATGACAGTTCTAGTTTGGGTAGTGCCGCAACTTCTCCGAGCCGAGCGTGAACGGCGGCACGCTGCGAACGTGGGAGCACGGATCGGGCCTGGTTGGGAGCGACTAGCGCGAGGCGGCGCTAAACTTACTTAATGGCAGTCTGCTGGATCTGGGTGGCCACTCAACGCCGCGCGGTAGCGGAGCGGCCAACGCTGGATATCTTCCCTCGGGACCGCCGCTACTACGCTCTGGGGATAGCAGAGCGGCAGTCTTTCCTGGATCTTTGCTGGGGGTCTTCAGAAACATCCCATCCTCGTCGCCATTGTTATGAAGGCATCGACAGGCACAGGTAAGTCTTCATATGCTATATTTATTAGGTTAAATAGGGAAAAGACCCCCAACAACAGCAGCGGCTGCTTACACTTACAAAGGCACTCTCAACTGACAAACCCAGAACGCTGACAGCAAAGTAAGCAAACACTGCTTCTATGACCTCACTGGAACTGGAGGTGAATAACATTCCATGTCATTTAGCTTTACTATACACGAAGAGGGAATGCCATGAACAGCAACATCATAACAGTTTCCAATACCTTTAGCACTTAAGAAGAAATATCAAAATGTTTATAAAAAAGAAAAAAGTCCTATATTTGTATCCACGAATTTCTTCACATTTTAATTAGCACTTCAATTTTGATCGTGAAAACAAACGAGATCACATGCCTCACATTAATAGGAAAAAATAGGCAAACTCCATGTTTTCTTTCTTTCTTGTTCAGCATCTGTTTGAATGCATAAACAAGATTGATCACATGCTTTGCATTAATAGGCCAACCCTTCACCTCTCTAATCGAAGCAAGAGACATTAGCCAAAGACATCTTTATTCAAACTGCACTCTGCTAGAGTCAGATTACAAGTATGATGACGCGATTGTGCACGTCAATACGATCACGCCCTCACGTGATCAAATTTTAAAGGCAGCGACAGCACAATTGGTTCCATGCTTCTACTGCTGCATGAACCACTGCACCTGCCAGGACAATAGTATCCTGGAAAAACGAATTAAACCATAGTAAGACCATCTAGAAGCATTTCTTGAGCCCTGTCTCTGTATCCACTTCTTAAACCTTTTAAGCAGCAATTTAAAGAAGCCACTTCGTTTGCAGTTTAGACTATAGGAACTCAAACCTTTCCTGATTAGGTGTGCCTCTAAATCTACAGGACACACTCTAGCGAGCAAGAAGGGTAACAACAAAACTCTACACTCTTTCCAGACATTAACAGCTTTCAGACAACAAGCAACTATGTAACCAAGAGTGAAAGTAACCATATGAACCACGTTTTTCAAGTGAGTAAAGATGTTTCAACACAAATATAATATTTAAATGTGCCAAAAGCTGACTATTTGCTTCATTATTCATGTTTGAAAAATAGATTGTTTTGTAATACTGATAGAAAATCAATATTTGAATCTCGTTTTTATTTCTAGATCTGAATCAACGTTTAAGTATAAACAACTCTCCTGATGAACCACGAAGTGTCTAGTGGGGAAACACGTGTTGCGAGAGAGTGAAAATTGTAAACTCTAAGGCACACTCTACACCAATGTTTATTCAATAAACAAAAACAAAATATACAAACCAACTATAACTCTTTATTGGAAAAGTAACTGATTTAGCGCAAAGAATGGAACCCTATTTTCTTTCACAATATATTCACAGTAGAGCTTCAACATTAAAGCCATTATTAAACATAATTGGACATGTTACAACGTGACCCTACTTAGGCTCAGCTATTTCATGAACCTCCAGTATTTGGATACCGCACATGTAAATCAATATGGAACAGTCTCATTAAGGCAGATTTCAGTGTTTCAAAGCAGTCAAAAACCACATACAATTGGCAGCACTGTCACAATGTCATCAAAGGCAACTTTATTAACCATCATATAGTGGCCAAACAATCTTCTTGAGACACACCACCACATGTCATTCTACTAATGTTATTTATGGCATAAAATCAGTGAGGTCTCCAAAAATACAACATTTCATACAGGCACATCACTCAAGAGTCCAAATGTAGTTTAATATACTTGAGCAGGTAGTGACACAAAGGAGAGGGGATGACTAAGATTAACGGCTTCTGCAAAAATAAATCTATTGGATTGAACATTTGGATGTATTCACACCTCGTGGAATGAACACTGAATAGGATCTTACATGTTACTTATAAATAGTTATATACTCTGAGAAGATGTAATGCACAGTGATTTTTTTTCCTTCAGTTTGTAAATTAAAACTACACTTACATGACTACTGGGTATCAGGTCATATTTTCGAATACTTATTTTCGAAACACAATTTTAGTAAAAAAAAGTGTTAAAAAACAGGGGTTTGGGGGCAACCCCCCATTTCAAAAATAATAATAAAAAAAAGCATTAACATTTTTTTTCCGGCAAAATGTTTTCGAGAAAATGGCATTCAATAATAAGCCATTCGAATAAGTCACTATAAGCCGACTACTGATCAGGTGGCTGTCTGAATAGGTTCAGTAAGGTCATCCTTGTCTGTTACTTGTTTCTTCTTTACTTGCTCATTGATAAGTATGACACAAAATAATTTTTTGCACCATCGTAATTCCTTGAATGTTCCTGAATAATGAAGTACATCAATGAGAGTGTTTATGATAATAATTATGGGGCAAAGATGAGAATTTAGCAATTACATTTCGGGATCTGTTATGAAGTCATAACCACTAGTTAAATTGCTGTAATTCTATTAGTTAGGAAACTTGAAGGTAACCTATTTATGCAATGTTGAGCAGCATATGGTCATTCATGAATTATAGAAGTGATTTTTATTGTAAGTATTTACAACACTAATAATTATGCACATACACGTGGACACTCTAGGTTTTGGGTAATATCATTTTATGAAGATGTATGTTTTTCCTGACAAATTTTAATGTTACAAATCATTACCTTTATTTAACATCAGACTGGATTATGTTCATGTTGTTATCATGATATCATCATGTACAATTCAGTAATGAGGTTATTACATGTGCATGCAAATAATACATGAAGGTATTATTTACAATTCCATTACTGCCAAACATGGTGACTGAAGTGCTCAAGAGGAGCTAATCAACATCTGCAGTCAAGATACCCTAGAAGATTTAGTATCATATAGGAACTTGTGATGACTTGTTAATCTGTTTGACTTGGTTAACAAACAACTAATTGTCAGTATACCAGTGCTGTCATATGAAAATAGCACACCATCATGTATGGCCATGGATGGCATTGCGCATGTATGCAAACAATGCATGAAAAGATCTTTTTTAATTTCACTACCGGTATATACCATTATGGAAGTAGGTACATGATTTCTCAAAATATCCCAGATGATTTAACATCACATAAAAATTTGTGATGGTACTGCAATCTGTTTTGCTTGGTTAATAACAAACTGTGCAATCGGATATTTTGAGCGATCAAGTGGCAGCACATAATCACGCATCACTGTGGCTTATGCCCTACCTAACTATCCGCATCAATACAAACCCAAGCGTGGGGCGGTATTCTGTTTTCCTACAGCCGTCTTTGCCCCACGCTTGGCGTTACATCTGAGCCAGGTAAGCCCTTAGATAGGGTAATTAAAATGACTATTAAAGGTTAATGTTGTCCATTTTTAAGACCCCTATTACGATCTTTTTTACAGGTGGGTTTTCATAATGTTTTGGGGATGACCAGATAAAGGGTTAGCAAGCTTTTTTGTATTTGTGTTCACAGTCACAGAGCATATCTGTGAGCCACACATTGATTTTTTGTAGACACATGTGTTTTAGTAGGTTGATTTTCATTATGATCCCCTTATAGGCTGGTTTGCACAATATATAATTTTGAGAAGACTAGTTCATACAACGGAATGCAGGTCAGAAAGCAAGTTTAAACTTGTGTTCACAGCTGCAGTTCATATTTCATATTTCTGAACTACATATTGGTTGTGTACTATAGTTCATTTTTAGATCATTTCACTGTGGTAGTTGCAAACTACAGGCATCTGATTGTGAAGGTTAGTGAATTTCAATGACCTTGCTTAATAGTAGAATACTCCATATACACATAAATGGGCATACTAGTTTTTCTACTTACTTTTTGAACAGGAACACAGCGCATGCGTTCCCTGAAGAAGGGATGGTCATAACCCCAAAACAAATAGTAGTTACAAGAGAACCTTAGAAGATTCCTCGACTTCATATTCAAAGGAACGTTCTTGCATTATGCACAATGTCACATTGTACACAGTTATTGTGACATTTTATCCTCGATTGGTGCTTTAATCACCAGAATTATGTGACTACATCATTGAATATCATTTATGTATATTTTGGTGAATTGTGGATAACACTGATCAACAATATAAAAACGTTTTTTGCACCATTATGAATGTTTATTTGGATGTTGTGCATCCTATAAGGATTGTAAATGTATTTATTTCATCTCATAATAAACACTGTCGAAATTGACAAAGAAATAAGTACTTTATAAAGATGTTCTCCCTAATTCTAAGGGGGAGCTCTACACAGGAGTGCCCGGGTATTTCTTTGGTCTTCCAAGAACCACGTTTTAAGCTAAAGAAGCTTGACCATTTACACAAATGCCTCACTCATTCCTATTCTTTGCAGCACTGCAAATAAGAATATCCACCTTACTGAGTTGAAGGCTTTCACTATGTCAAGAACCATGGCAGCAGTCTGAGTAATGGGATTTATATAGAAGAGTACACCAACAAAGTCCTGTAAGCTATGGCATGTTAATTTGCCTGCTACATACACTTATTGAGCATAGACAGTACACTGATTCAACAGGGATTCAAGCCTAAGGGGGAGTGTTTGGCCAGTATGTTGATGTCAAAGTTGAATAGAGATAGAAGCTGGGATGAGGCCCATTTCTTCCTATCTTTGCCCTGTTTTGGTAATGTGACTATTTCTGCTTCTCGGCGCGATGGCATCTCCAAGACCTCTTTGAATACCTCCAGTAGTACAGGGCTTAGACAGGCGCTTTCTTAAAGGCCATTTCTGGTATTTCTACTGTGATAGGTCAGTTCAGGGATGCTCTGTGCTTTTCCAGTGTCCATGCCATGGCAATTTCATTTGAATAAGCTTCAATCTGTTCTTGTGGTTTATCCACTTGACTGGAATGTAGTTTAGTGTAAAAGACTTCAAATAAACACAAGAATACCTGCAGTATCCCTAATAAAGTAACCTCCCTCAGTTATTTCATCTTCCCAATGATCACATAGCTCACTTCTAATGATACACAACATGATTTACCTGCACATCCTCTGTCTCCTTACCTACCAGCCATTGCATTTATCTCCATGAATTTCACTACTCTAAATACCATTTCTCTTAATGTTTCAGTTTACTTTCGATTGCCTCCAGAGGATAATGGCGGCGTGTTGTGACATAGGCTGTATCCTATTCCTTAATTTATTTTTCCCTTCTAATCAATTGTAATACCATGGACACTGCAGCAATACAAACCCTTGTAGGTACACCTTCTGTGCCTTCCATTACAACAGCATCCACAGATCCCTGATTGTTTTCGAAAATGTCCTGCAGGGACTTTGGCAGATCAGCCTTCAATGCTGCATCGATCAGAGCACCAGCCTTAAAACTCCATTTGTATCCACCTCCAAGCATGTCTCCCCAGCTCAACATCAGTAGAAAAGGGAAATGGTGTGATATAGTCTTAGGCATTATGCTGTATGACTTTATCTTTCCAAAACGATGCGCTCATTCAGATGCCCTTTTCACCTCTTTGCGCATTCATGCCTGTCACGGGGCATGTCTGGGCATTTAAAAGTGCATCCCAAATTCACAAATGGCATGTGTCTTGTGTCTTGACTTCTTCCCTGTCCCTGTGGTGTGAGCATGCTTTCTGCCGAAACGCCTGTGGAATGTTAGGGGGATAGCTCAGGGGCAACAAGACAACAAAGCGCAACACTGGTTTGAATCCCAATCCTGCGCTTAGAAACCGATCTCTGGTATTAAGCGCATTATAAATTAACAATTATAATTATGTTGATGTGTGGAATGTTGATGGGTGATTGTCCCTGAGTGTTCCCTGGATGTCAGTTTAGACCTGAGTGCCTGGGAGAGAGGGTGCTGGTGGATATATCTTCTACCAAAATGTACTTATCTAATACCTATGATCCTGTAACTGAAACATGAGTAAAGAAGTTACTCACATCAGCATGGTCTCCCTGTGTCCGAATGGGACAGGTATAACCAGACGTGGGTCCCGTGCCTGTTCGGCTTAGAGACCCAAGCTGCTCCTCACTGATGAGGCCCAACAAGGCCGAAACATGCCTGGGATGTTTGTGGTCTTGTGCAGAAGGGATGTGACCTGCACGTTTGGGCTGGACTGCACCTTTTGGGGTGGGATCAACCCTGATTTGCATATGGTCTTTCTCCTTCTGTAATGGTTTGGCAGGTGAAGAAAGAGGCCTCCCATCCTCTGCTAGCCTGTCAGGTCCTCCATCACACAACTGCTGAAAATCACTGTCGCCTAAACCTGCGTGCTCTGTTTCTCTAACCAGTGAGCTCCCCTCTTCAGTTCCGGCACCCTCATCTTCAGGACCTCTCTGCAACTCAGGTAGGTGAGACACACTTACTTTAGGATCTGCACTGCAGCAGGTCACCAGGTTGAGGCACAACATGACCTGTGAGGCACAGCGCCAGCTCATTGTGCAGGCCACACAGCACGGTGCAAATGAATGCCTTGCTGACAACATGGCTTCACCCAGCACTCACCTCAGGCTACTTTGTCTCCCGGTCAACACATCACTTCCTGTGTCTGGGCTGGGTAAAGAACCTCCTGGGAGTGCTCCTCTCTCCACCCATGTCAGTGAGTTACTGCCACCTTCTAACGTAATCCATGCTCAATTGTCAGCAGTATTAAATTACATTTCTATAGGATTGTTGCCTTTGCACCGTGATGTAATGGATATACATTGCCATCTTGTGTGCAGTTCTAGAACAGCCCCCAAAACACAGATTAAAATCAAACCTCACTCTAATGTAAATTAGCACCCGGCATGGGGAACCCCCCAATCAGGTGGCTAGAAATGCACGCTGAAACGTACAATCTCAACCCATGTTCCAAGCTGCCTGACAACTGTTTCCTGAGGCCACTATCCTCCCCCCACCCTCCGCCCACTTTTTTTTTCTTTCTGCAATTTCCAAGACCCCTTCCTAGCCCCACTCACCTTTTTGGTGCAGATTACCAGCTTTTCCAGCTGCTATGAAAATTCTATGGCGGCCACCTTAGCACAGTACTTTCAGTCATTGAATGGGACGCTTCGCACACACCATTCAATTACTGAAAATACTTTTTTTTAGCATCCCTAGTTACCGCATTGGTACCCAGCGTGCTAATGGCGTTAATCCCCTGTTCCAAGGGCTGGAACGGAGGGTAATGGCCCAGAGCCCTTGCTAAAGGCTCTCGCTTCTCTCAGGCCATTAACTAGGGCTGCCAGGCTGTTACCGAACAGGGGCTTATCACAACATTCTCACATGTATAGGAAGCATATAATATGTACATTTTACACCAAACATTCATACACCACTTACATTCTATGTACTCACATGACACACACTCATACGCCAGATGCTCACATGCCAAACACTTTTGCACCACTCATTCACTATGCACTCATATGACATACAGCATAAACCATGCAAGCATACACCATACAATATGTCATACACTGGGAAATTCACTCATAGGTGATACACTCATAGGGGATACATTCACATAACCTACCTATAGGGTGTATGCTTAAAAGCCATGTGCTCACATGCAATGCACTCACACACCATACACTCATATGCCATAAACTCATTGGACATACACTTATGCGACATACACACTATATGCCATATTCCTCACAAGAAACACTGGAATTGAATATAACAACATTTTTAAATAAACATCCAAGGCTAATCTAACAGCGAATAAAGTTTACAAAGTGTTGCAATAAAAATGTGTATTTAGCAATTTGATGAGGATTGTGGACAAGCAAACCTTGCACAATCCATATATATGGGTAAGAGTGTTTGGGCACTAGGGTTTTAGAATCCATGTGTGTTCCAATCATACGCTTGTTGGCCTTGTTTATAGGTTTATTAGCTGCAATATCACGGGTTGGAGAGGTATTACCCACATCTCTTTTCAACATTGGGGTTTGTTTGTACCCAGGTACTTTGCACTTTCTTAAGCAATTAGAATTCTTAGCATCCTTGTTTGTATTGGTGTAAGTATATTTTATTGTAATACTTAATGCTCAGCCGACATGTGTTTCAACCTCTCTGGTTCTTTATCAAGGCTAAAACATGTGTTGTATTGACGACCCAGTTGGTGGGATTTTTCAGACTTGTAATCCCGTTGGATTGGCGTCTGCCCTGGTGGGCTTCTGCCTGGCTGTTGTGTCTTGGGTGTGTTGTGTGGTTGTGCCTTGGCTGTGTCTGTTGTGCTTTGGGTGTGTTGTTCCTTCGGTGTGTTGCTCCGATCGGAGCAGTGAGCTTAAAGCCAATCTGAAGATGCCCTTGACTGAAAATCTATCTATGAGCTCATTCCACAGTGATGTTACGTTATATCTTAAACCCACATAATCAAAAGTGTAACATTGTACAAGCCTCTTTTCATGCAGATACATTTTCTTACATGTGTACTGTTGCCCTGGTTCTTAACCAAGGCACATTTCTTGACATTGACTTTAAGATCACGAGCCAGCAAGTAATCATTGCAGGTAGTCATTAGTGTTTGAAGGGTCATTGGGGATCTGGCATTTATGACTGCATCCTCTGCATGACTTAGTTCTGGTAGGTGTCCTCTAATACATGGGGTGTCTCTGGATCTCCTCTCCAGTTCCTCTAATGGAGAGTTAGTAGATTTATTTTATTTTATTTGGCATGTGTTAGGTGTTTATACAACTGAATAGTGTTTCAAAGTGCCAAAAGGCTAAATGGAAAGGGAACAGGGGAAAAATAACAATAGCAAAAGCAGTAAAATAGAGTCATGGTCCTACTAGACCTTGTGGCATTCGGGCGAGCAAGTGCAGTGAGATAAATTGAAAAGGAGCAGTGCAAAGATGAAACCCTGTGCGACACCCCTTAGCACTGACTCTTCCCACTGTAAGGAACTCATGGTGGCAACAGTAAAGTAAGATACAAGTGATCACAGTTCAATGGTGTTGAACTTTATAATGGGTGAGATAAATGCCTAATCTAAGCCTAAATCTAAGAATGGAGTAAGCTACGACCATCAAATAATAATAAGGCAGACCTAGTGGTGTCTTGTCAAATAAAATGGGCCTATTCTAAATAAGAACTATTGCCAATCCTTACCACTACCACTATGTTACAAAAAATACTGTGGGATAATATTCACAAGAAAAGAAAGAAGTGTTAAAAAAACAAGAAATCAGGATAGTGTGGCTGGGTCTCCACCCGCTACGTGTTTAGGCCGGGACAAGGCAGGAATTCTGAGCACAGCACACTCCTGGGCCTCTTCAGCATGAGTCTCACAATTCCAGTTCAACAATATCAGAAACTTCATGGGCTAAGTCTCTTCTCTGCAAAGTCTCTTGCCTTAGAAGGTCTGATGTTTCAAAACAACTAACACACGAAAGTTCCTTCCGATAATCTTGTACCTTGGGCAATTGCTCTTCGGCCCTTGGATCTCCCTCTTCCGGGCTCTGATCCCGCTTTCAACCTGGGCCTCCCTCCATCGGGTTCACTATGGCCTTTCAAATGCAGCCTGCAACTTCCTACTACAGACAATCATTGGCCGGGTTTACTTTTGCCTTCACAGTGTTCACAGGTGTATTGCTCTTCTCCCCAACTCAAAGGTCCCTCAATCCGGTTTCTCGTTTACCAAATATACAGTTCACTTTATGTTCTGATGATGCTGGATTCACTTCCCTTAGCTTTCTCTTGGCAATGGGTCAGAGCCTTTCAAGTGTAGAAGGGATTTGACCTGTCCCTTGTAGGACCACTTTGACACCTCAAGCCGCCCTTTCCTAGGGCTTTCTAGTACTTGCAGTTTCAACAAAAAAGAGGCCAGCGAGGGTCCTTTAAATGAGCACCTCTGCAGCACCTGACCACTCGGCAGCTGGCCCGTCTGTGGTCTTCCCCCAAAAGTGCAAACACACACAATTTCTTTGTTATCAAGTTCTTGCATTCATCTAATGTTGCTGGTTGCAACCTAGGGCTCATGTTATTTGGCTCGCTATCAACTGCCTCTGACTCAGCAATTGTGTTGGGTACGCTGCCTTGGCTTGCTTCTGGAGTCAAGGATGGTACCACAGTAGCCAGAGTGCCTTCCGCCTGTGTTATAAATGTGGGAGGCCCCCATTCACCATTGACATTGATCACTCCACACGTCAGCTGTAGTTCCCGGTCATGTAAGTCCCGTTTCTGAGGCTCCACGGTTCTGAGTTAAAAAGAGCATGGGCAGTTCCCACTTTGTTGTCCTACCTGGTCTCGCTGTCTTTCTCCTCCATTTGAACTGCCGGTTTGGTGTAGCTGTCTCCTCGTGCGTTCGACCTTGCTCGTAGTGCGCTTTTGTGCCCTGCCTTTTACCCCTGTGGGGAAGGTAATGGGCCATCAGGTGTGTGAGATTATTGTCAATTGCCTGACTCTGCCTGGCCCTTGTGTTGGGACATGTCAGGAAAACGGCTCTGTTTTCAGTCCGTTTTTTGTTATGGTGTAAGAAAGTGTTTGAGTCAGAAAACGTGGGTAGAGCTTAAAAATATCCTGCAGGGTAGGATGGGGAAAAGGTGTTAGAAGGAAGGGGATACCCCATCTCACCCATCAGTGTCCCACTTCCACTACCTGAGGACAGCCCCCCATCCAGGAGATCCTCCTGCTCTGGTCCATCCCCAGGACCTGGATCCAATACCGATGGCCGTTCCCTGGCCACCTGGATGACAGATACACAGGGACTAGTCAGGGAGACACCTTCAGTATTGTCACACCATCCATATCTTATACTTGGGTTGTTGTCCCTATGAAGATGAATCAAAATGTCAACAAGGGGCAGAGTTGACCAAAATGAGTTCCTGTTAACTTGTACTCAAACAGACATTACTTTCATGATAGTGAGCTATATTGGAATACCATTGCTGCAATGATACTTCACTATTGAAAAATTGCATGTTTAGCCATTGACGGGTGACGTCAGCCTCAGGCTTAAATCCTGAGTATCAGACTAAATTGCATTGTGCTCAACCACCTCTGGCATCCTGGCATGGATGTGTTTTCCAAATAGTTTGATGATTTCCATGAATAGGATAATTGGAGGGTCGGACGTAGGCAACAATTTCCAAAATTTATGAAATATTGGGACTATAATCTCTGTAGTCCAAAATGGGAAAACGAAGGTTAATAACGGTCTCCAAATATCAATGTTATATTTGAATATGTCTGCTTAGTGCCCATCTGGGCCCGGGTTGTTGTAGCTTGGTTCTTTACGCTAGACTGTTAACACTGCACCTACACTTAACAGTCATAAATTAAAGCTATTTCGAACACACAGTAATCTATATTCTAGGTTTTCTGAATATGCAGCTCTTCCGATTTACATACTTTATACATCAATCCTTTCACCATACAAACTAGTGGAATGAAAAACGTAGTTGCTTCAAGTACATGCAGTGAGATAAAATCCCCACCAGCACCAGTGTACTTGCTGATACATTTCCAAAACAGCTTCACTTCTTGCTTAGCTGGGAGCAAGATGAAATCAATTACACTATTATCTCTGCCAAGATAGAATTGCCTTAGAAGGCTCTAACACGACACTTGTTTAAATCTCTAAGTCCTAGTTCAATTTAAGGATCTGTGTGGTTTTTCCATCGCGGAAAAGTCTGCGACGGAAATGCTTGCATGAGAAATGTGCGAACCACACAAGGTTTGCACATTTCCCATGTGAACATGCATTCAAATCCCTTACATACCCACACCCCCACCCACACCCACAACATACCCACAACACTCCCCCACCCACACCCTCAGCACACCCCCATCCACACCCCCAACATAAACAAACCCTACTTACCTTTTTTACATGCTGAGTCCCTGTGGTGCAAGTTCCCTTTCACTTCTGTGATCAGTAACTGGTGCAGCAGGGTCATAACTCCCACTCACTATACCACACAGTATAGTGAGCGGGGTGTTGCGGGGGACACCCCTGCAGCCCCCATTTAGTTATTTTTCAGGTGTGCTGCGGAGGGTGTCCCCGGCAACACCCCACTCACTATACCACACAGTATAGTGAGTGGGGTGTTGCTGGGGACACCCCCGCAACCCCTGTTTTTCAGGGGGTTTTTTGCTGGTTTTTTTTCAGTTTTTTTTTCGGGTGTGCTGCAGGGGTGTCCCCGCAACACCCCGCTCACTATACCACGCAGTTTTTTTATACTTACCTACAATGTTACCACGAAAGGTTCAAACCTTTGATGGTAGCATTTTTCAAACTTTTTGTACGGTCATAATTTTTTTTCGGTCCTATCGTACAATTCTCAATTTAATGTGGCTCGAGAGTTAGGTCTTCAATATTTGGTCTGTTTTCCTTTAGACCCATCATGCTTATGCAACATGTACATTTTCTGTAATTGTTGGGGTGCCAAAGACCAAATATGTAGCAATTCTCTATGTAAATTTTAGTCAGAAATGTGTGTTGGAAAAGCATTAGACATGTTATGTTATGTTGGCCTATACATTGCTCCGTTACAATTTGCATGACCTCCAGGTGCTCACGTAGCTCTGTAAGAAAGGGGAAAGGGAAGTTTAGTGAGGGAAGAAGGATAGGACAGTTGTTGTGCTCTTCTGTTGATGCTTGCAGTACCTGGAGAAACTGGTGTCTGTGCGTGTCTGTTTTCTGAGTGTGCTTTGACTGTTTGCACCGACTTTTTGTGTCCAGATGGGTAAGGCCCAATGTCTGGGTTGTTTGTTGTTTGTGGATGTTTGTTGTGGTGGATGTGGAGTTTGTATGTTTTATGTGGAGTGTGGCTGGCTGGTCAGGGTATGTGTCGTACCTGGGAGGTATGCGGGAGAGGAGCCAGAGCAGAGGTGGTTAGTACAGTGGCAAACTTCTGAGTGCAGTACGCTTTCAACACAGATTTGCCATACAGCGGCAGCTGTCAAAATTCAGCAAAATGCTACACTGACCACCCTAAAGAATTTAGCATAATTTAATACAGTGGCTACACTTAAAATTCAGCTGCATGCAATACATTGGCTATACTGAAAATACAGCTAAATGCAATACAGTAGCTACACTCAAAATTCATCTGCAAGCAACAGAGTTGCAACACTGAAAATTCTGCTAAATGCAATACAGTGGCTACACTCAAAATTCAGCTAAATTCAATACTGTGGTGACACACAAAATGCAGCTGCATGCAATACAGCGGCAACACTGAAAAGACAGCTAAATGCGATACAATAGGTACACTCAAAATTCATCTGCAAGCAATACAGTCACAACACTGAAAATTCAGCTAAATGCAAAATAGTGGCTAGGATTGGAGAACAGTAAGATGCAACACAATGGAAAGAATTGCATGGTTTTAATAAAGTAATGGAGTAATGGCAAGGTTTCAGAAGCACAGCACTGTCTGTGCTCCCACCTTCTACAACCCTACCTGGTAGTTGCAGTAGACAGCTGTGCACGGTGGCAAACAGGCAATGTGGAGGTGCATAAGGGTGGTGCCCTATGCTGACTGCCCGAGCAAGGCTGCCCTGGGACACTCAGCTAAAAGTGCTGCACTTCCTGGAAGCAGGAAAGGCACGGGGGTCGCATCAGCATGGTCAAAATGGGGGGGGGGAGATGTTGTGCAGGCAAACCGGCTTGGTGGGCACAAGCACAGACCTTACCATAGGAGGGGTGGTCCTGGATCCCACAAGGCACCCAATGCAAAAACATCTAATTTTCTTCTTTCCCATGAGGTCCATCCTCTAGTGCGAGGTCATATTTTCATTTAGAGCTGATTTGAAACATATGATTGAAAAGACTTTAGTTCAGATCCATTTCAGTGCTTTCTCAAAGGAAAATATCAAGAAATACCTCCTGTTTTGCAATATTTCATGTTCTGCAGGAGGATCCACTTGAAGCCCAAAGCCAAGTGCAAATGTTGGTACGGGTCAGACGTCGTCACCCTTAAACACATCTGCAGGGTGGCTAAGAGGAAATGGCGTGCTTCCGGTACATAACCTGACAACATGGCCTGCCGCCTTCTGCAAAGGCAATAACGGTTCTCTGTCTGCACCAAGAAGACAGCCCACATCCAAGCCCACATCGCTGCGGCATCTAACAACTCTGCTGAACTCTTTAAAATCTGCAACTGGCAGGCCAATCCTGCTGCAGTCTCTACCTCTCCTGTCCCCTTCCAGGCCCTCTGCACGGCCCTGGTTTCTCATTTCATCTCTAAAGCTCAGGACATGCTGTCCTTTCTCTCCTCCTCTCCCTCTCCTCCCTCTACTGCCTGCTCTTCCTCTGACCCTTCTTCAACCGCCTCTCTTCCCTCCTTCTCTGCCGTTCCCCTGTTCTACACAAGTCTGATCTATGAAAGTCTCGTCAAAACAGGTTCACCCCAGTTCCTCCAAAACCATCAAGAACCACATTGACACCCTGACACCTGCTCTGGCTGACTTCTGCAACCACTCCTTCATCACTGGAGTCTTCACTTCCCCCTTGAAGCACTCCCTTGTGCACCCTCTTCTTAAGAAACCCTCTGCCAACCCTACCTGCCCAGCTAACTATCACCCAATCTCCATCACTCCTTTCCTGGGAAAACTCCTGGAAAGGCTGGCCATCTTACAGCTTAATTTTCACACTAAGGAGGTCATTACGACCCAGGCGGTAAGTACACCAACATGTCCACCATGGTGTAAACTATGTTTACACCATGGTGGATGGCGGATTTACCGCCCCGTTCCAAGGTGAGTGGGGCGGTAAATCCCCATTTCCCATTTACCGTTCCCCATTCCCATTTTTGCTCCATAGGGCATAATGGGAGTGGGGAAGGCGCTAATTATGGCACCGTAAATTACGGTGCCGTAATTAGCACCAAGGCGGTTTAGCGCCATGGATTTTAACGCCTGCTAAAAGCAGCCGTTAAAATTGGAATCAGGCGTTAAGGGTTAACGACGGCGTTAACCCTTAACGCCTGGGTCGTAATGACCTCCTAAATCTATTAGTTGTCTTCATGACCATCAGTCTGACTTCAGAGCTGCCAGAAGCACAGAAACTGCTCTCCCGAACATCCGTGAAGACCTGCTCTCCAACATTGATTCCAACACCCCCTGTGTCCTCATCTTACTTGATCTCTCATCTGCCTTTGACATGGTCAACCATGACATCCTGCTCAACCGTCTCTGTGACAACCTCGGTATCACCAATCAGGCCCTGGCCTGGCTGACTTCTTTCCTCTCTGATCAACCCTCCCACATCCAACTTTGGTCCTTCCTCTCCTCTATATCTATCTCTACCTGCAGTGTTCAAACAACATCTGGCACTTCTTGCCCACTGCATTGTACTCTCTGCCCCAACCTTCAGTGCTATGCAGATGACACTCAACTCATTTTCAGGCTCCTTTCCGCCACCTCTTTTCCTTCTCTCATCTATGACTGGCTGCCTGCTATCCAGGAGTGGTGTGCCACCAATGAGCTCTGCCTTAATGACAGTAAGACCAATATCCTCCTATTCGGCACACCTGCACCCTCCTTTCCTGCCACTCTCTCGCCAGCCTCTCTTGGCCCTCTTCCTGCTCCCACGTGTGAGGCTAAAAACCTTGGGGTCATCTTCGACTCCACACTTTCCTTCTCTCCTCACATCTCTGACATCTCTACGAAGTCACACTACCAGCTTCACCTCCTCAGAGCTATTCTTATTTCCTCCCCTTCTCCCAGAAGCTCACTGTTTCCAGTGGCAGTGAGGATTAAGTTCAAAACTCCCTGCATTGCCCACAAGGCTTTCTGTGGCCTGGGGCCTCAATACATTCCATTCTCTCTTCCTAAATATTTTCCTTCTTGTGCTCTTCGCTCATCCGCCTCTAACTCCCTCAGGGTCAGTCACTTCTCCAAGCAACTAGTTTTTGGTAGATCTCTTTCTTCGGCTGGGACCTCCCACTGGAACAGCCTCTCTGCCTCTCTGAAACTTGAGAAGAACCATCTCCGGTTTCCAGAAGCACCTCAAGTCCTTCCTCTTTTCTTCTGCTTTCTCTCCTCCTCCCCCCTGCTGATCTCCTGGCTGAAACTGAAAATGCACTTGTTATATGGCTACCCTCTGATCTTGGGCCCAGGTCCGTCCCACAAGTTGCACACTGCACTGCACCTGGCACTCAGGGACTGGTTCTGTATCCCTACAACCCCCTACCAGCACTTGACACCTGATGTCTGCATTAACCCTTGCACTTGCCACCAGCTGGCCGCACTTTTTATTTATTGTCTTTATTTATTTTAATGTTATCCTATTGTAAAGGAGGAGCCAAGTACCCCACTCCACTTGCCCCACCTAACATTACCTGAGAGGTATGAACCAAAATATGTGATGTATCCTGAACAGGTGAACTAGCAAAGAGAAGACAGCAGGCTCTGTGCAGTACCCATAAGAATACCTATACCTAAGAGAATATGGCAGGTGAAGTACCCATTGAAGAAACCATACATACATCCGAGACAGTATGATGGCCATTTGAACAAGATTCCTGATGAAACATAGAAACTGAATGACCAGGATGAATGGTGACATCATACAAAGTTGAATCAACACCCATATAGAAAGATAACCAGCCCAGAGAGGCAGCCGATTTATAAAGAATGAAGAAATACCAAGGATAAGTGACAATTTGGGAACAAGATGAAGAAACTTTTGCCACAAACCTGATGAAATAAACTTAGTTGGTTTAAACGTGTACAGATGCAATGAAACTCAAGCAGCAGAGCAATCATGAAGATAGCCACGTGCTTTAAAATAGTTAGATTGTGGCAAGCGCCAATAATATACACATATATACCTCTATAGATACATATGGATTAAGTAAAGAATGAATGTTTCCACTATGTATAAAGCAGTACTGAACAATGCTAGAAGGCCTAATTTCAGTGTCACAGTTACAAAAAGCAATTGAATTAAACAGAATACAGTTCAGCAAAGGAGTGCACTGAGCCAAGAAAGCCAAGGTCTTATCAAACTAGGAGTTGGCTGACATTAGGTACAATTAAAGTGAAAGAACAGAAGCTCCTGCTCAGAGAGGTCAAGTAAAAACAAAAGACGTCAGAAGACACTCGAGAATAAAATCAAATACACAGAAATGGTTAATTTCATGGTGTACAGTCACGTGATAGAAGAAAGTTGGACAGATGAGCAGATCACACCTACGCATGGAATCGGATAGTAGCCATACTTCTTAAAAATTCTCAGAGAACAGTACAGACGCAAGGCCAACTTCAAAGTACTAATTGACACTGGACCATTGAGGTGATGATGGATCACATGTTTAATTGGTGGGAAACTGGTATCAAGGCAAGCTCACCCGCACCTGGTTGTTGGGTCTGCGTGCTGCTCACGTAGATGCAAAATTACTGAAGAGGTTTGTAGCCAATCAATTTTAGGGGACCCCCATAGTTGGGGGTCCTATATTTTGTGCAGCCAATGGGATGTTGTACATTTAGTGACGTTCATAGTGGCCATTTTGAAGGGAAGGCTTAGTTGCCCCACCTGATGTTAACTATCCTATTACCTCTCTCCGTTACTCCATACAGATATAGAACCTATGCTTAGTTATTCACTTAGAACCAATCCCGTTTCCCGATAAGTTTCTGTAGTTTGCCACATAGGATGACGTTGGCAATGACGCACATCAACACATCAGCTATGACCAGTTATGGGTATAAGAACCCACATTTTTTATGAAATAGAGTTAGAGTATCGGGCGATTGCTGATGTTCGTTGTACTCCCTGTTTTAGATACTTGCATTAAAACAGACAAACTTTGCCAAACTATTTGTGTCGTCTTGATTATTGATGTATGATTAAAATCTGCATCCCCATCTATCTCAAGGGTGCTGCTACTCATCTGAAAGGGCTGGAAGCCTCCAGATCACTATGTACTGCACTGCCCCCACCCCCTTTGCCCCTGCACTTTCCCCTCCCCCTCTGCTCTGCACTTATGCAATCTCAATGTCACCTGGCCTAGTAAGATTGTTGTCTCTGTCTTCCCTCTGTTCCCTCTCCCTTGGCTCTTCGCGCCTTGAAACTCTTGTGTATAGGCACGTTATAAATATCATATCATATCATATCATTTTGGTTAGATACACCTTATACAGTGCATGCTACAGGAACATTTGTGTATTACCATGAAGGTGTTATTTCTTTCTATCAATGCTTAGCTGCCCTCTTCCTAAACATGTAGGCACTCAGAATGTTAAATTTAATGCTAGAATTGTGTGTTGTAAATGCTTTTTGATTTAATTTTTATTGATCTTTCATATAGTGCATCAATACAAGATCGCACCACGCCTGTCGTTTCACCTTCTTCTTACAATGTAGGGCCACATATCATATCAGATAATTTATGCATGGGGGAAAATGTAGAGATTTGGTGTGATACGGTAGAACAGGTTTTTTCACAGGTATATTTATGGTGTTCACAAAAAATTTTGCAACATTGTTTGTGGTTGCATGGCAGTGTGGTTGAAAAATATTTTGCTGCATTTCAATGGGTGATTCCATAGGAAAATAGCATCTGGTTGTTCAATTTCTGCTCAGCTAGACTTGGCCTAAATCTCTTGGCATCACATTGGTCAAATGTCAGGGAACAATGTGTGTTTGATATTCACTTGACAGATCCATAATTGCACTTTCCTATAATGTAGGTGCATCCACATGTGTGAGATACCATTGTCATGAGTGCCAAGACACCATGGGCCTCATTATAAGTATGGCGGTAAGGCAACAATGGTGCCAGTAGTGGTACCAGCGCCGTTGCTACCGTAATGCCATACTACGAGTTGTGCTCGCGGGTCTCACTTTGCCAGCCAGGTCGGACCTGGCGGGCAGTGCAGCACCCGTGAGCACAACTCGTGAATGCACCGGCACCGTTATGAACGGTGCCGGTGCATCGGAGCTCCCCATTCCCATTCAGCCCTATGGGGCCGAATGGGGAGTCCCTTATTACCGGCACCCGCGAATGGGCAATTATAGGTTCCGCCAAACTCGGCATGACCCGGTAATTGCCCATTTTGCAAGTTTGGAGGCAGACTGCCTGTATTACAGGCAAGACTACCTCCTAAATTGTAATGAGGCCCCATATCATGTTAGGTTATGCAATGTCACAAAGCGTCTACACTATGCAAAATCTCCACTGTATTGGTTTTAGAGCTCAGGGCTTCCCTTGCACTGGGATATTTTGCTTCCGCCAAGTGTCCAGACCATAATTTGCAGAGGAAAGAAAAAATGGTATAAGGATGTAGTGTTGGGGAAAGAGGGTATCCTGTAACATATATTTTGTTCAATGTATGTTATTGCACCAGTTGGAAAACCACAATCTAATACATACAAATCATACAGTCCCCCCACACAATTCTGGGCAAAGTAAACAGATGGATTCATCAAAACTCAAATGTATTTAAATAAAGGAATTGAAAGTTAAATCAAGGCAAAGGTGATCTCTAGCTTTATGCAGAGGAAGTCACCACAATGTTACACAATCACAGGCACGTGGTCTACAAAAACGAAAATGACCCACCTCCATGTATCTCACTATCTCTCACACAAACACATCCATTTTCTAAATTATATCTATAAATTGCATTAGGTATGCACATTTTGCTTCTGTTGTGTACCGGCAAATATTTCAATACTTCATATGCAACAAAACATTTGCAAATTACACATAAAGTTGCATTTGCAAATTATGCAAAACCCTGCTTTCCCCAATGCTGCCAATACATGCTATAATCAAATAACGGTTTCAGGTCTCTTGATTCCCTTGTAGATATGGTGATGTGTGCAGTTAACATGTGTGTGCAATTTACATTATGATTATATTGACTTAGAATTCTGTAGGTTTTGGGTTTGCGAAGTAGTTATTTTCAATATCAGGATGTATTTAACAAATGTAAGTACTCATAGCCTTCAATCTCCCTATCTCCTAAAAATGCAGGGTTCAATTTTACTGGACTAGATTTACACAATGTAACTGTGTTTAGGTTGCACAGAAACAGCATAATGGAATCTTCTTTATTGAAAGGAAATCTCACTTGGCACTTAAGTAAAGTGGAATCAAAATGCATTTCACATTGCAATACTCCTGTATTCTATTGGGAATTGGCACCCCCTTGTACTTCCGAACCACCCACTCGCAGGACCAAGCAAGGACAGGCTGAAGGGCAAATCTGATTTGCTTTAGGGGATTTTTAAATTTGCTTTGGTGTAATTCCATTAGGTCATGGAAAAAACATCAGTTAGGCATTTGATCCCTCCTGCCCTTTGGTCCAATCTGGCACAATTGATATCTGTCACCACCAGATGCAGTCTCACTTTCAGACAAGGCTCCTCATTTCAAGACATTACCATCTCAGCAACCTTACCGTTGGACAGACAGCTTGTTGATGAACATAAAAGGTGGTCCTTTGCACAGGGTTCTTTTAATGTGTCAATGCTCGCCTTTGTGCTGTCATTATTTTTAAAGTGTTCACATTCCTGTGCTTATTTCATAATTATGTCACACTATTTGATTGACCTGATTCTTCCAATGACTTCCATTGACTTCCCCAAAAGTCAGACATTTTTATGGCTATGAAGCACTGTGGGGTGAAAACATGAAAATAGAAAAACCATTACATTGCATCAAATAGTAATTAGGGTTAGGTGACTTTCCATCATGTAGAGCATTGTGTTCGGACTCTGAGATGACATTCTTTTCAAATGGTGCATGCACACACAGAGGCAAATGAAAGCAGAACTTCTGTGCATGAGTCCGAATGATTTGTAGATGAAAATAGAACATTGGGAGTAAAATTAGAAAAAGCACAGAGTGGCAGGAACTGAACAACTGTAAATCTGCAAACCAGGATGCAATAGATATTCATGCAAATATTATAGCATCCAGAGAGAAACTAGATATATGTAAACATCAAGTGATCATTTAAACAGATCATAATATGACAGTAAGACAAGAAGTGAAAGAAAAGAGATTGGCCCTGATTCATGGATTAGTTGTGCTGAAAAAATGGGATTTGTGTGCCATTCCGCCCGCAAATCCCTGTTTAACAAATGGGGATTTGCGGGCAGAATGGCGCACAAATCCTGTTTTTTTCGGTGCAAATAATCCATGAATCAGGGCCTTTGGTTTATGAACAATAACCAAAAAAACACATACAATAGAAGGGGAAAGTTTCTTCATTGTACATGAGGCCCCCACCACATTGTTTCCTGAGCAATATCAGTGGAAAAGGTATACTTGGTCACAGTTAGGATCTATGGGCCTTGAGGTTTACTGTTCCCCTCCCAACATGTACCCAGAATGAAAGGAAAAGATTGTTTGAGTCTCAGATACAGAGTCTTACCTGGACCTCCAAGCAAAGAGGGAAGTTGTCCACTTAATATTTCAAGAGTGGACAACAGAGAAAATCAAAGTTCTCCCAGTCAGGGAATCAGTGAATAAGTATACCCAAATGAAGAAACAATAGCTGCAAAACATGAGCCCATAAAGTGACCATTTAACTCACCTGACTACAAATGAGAAACACGAGATACAGTTCAGCAAAGGTATTTTAAAAATATCCTCCTACACAGGCAACCATGAGGAAACCTTGGGATCCCTAAGTGGACAAGAAGCCATTTGGGCTCAAAGATGACCACATGATATTGAGTGCATAAAAGTAGTTTTTAACACAAGTTTTTCTTAGTTTCCTTGCTGAACTAGAAGGCCAAAACCACCATACATAAATGCATGCCACATTCACTAGAAATCAACAGCTTTTATCAGAGGTTTGTTACAATCGGGGACAAACTAAAAGATAAGGGGAATTTTTTTAAAGAAACAAAATTGGCAGGATTGTTAAATTCTTTGAAGTTATTGGACCACTTCCACCATTAAGAGACCTTTCCGCAATTTCTCCTCCAGTGTTATTGGATTTTAAGGACTTCAAGGCTGCTGGACTCTTCATTCCTTTCTTTACAAGTCCACATGGTTTTGACATTCCTGCTCCCATCTGTAGAGTGAGTCAAACACTTCTGTGGAAGTTGAATTACATGTAGGATGAATGCATTCCCTTACTCTTGGACTCACTGAGACAGAACGTTTTACCAGCAGTTTCTTCAGTGGGAGTAGCAAACAGGAGAGCAGGGGATGGGTCCCTAGGGTTATGCCTGGCCTAGGCATCTTCATTATTCTCTCTCCACATCTGTGTCTCAAGATAACCACCCTGACCTAATCTTGGTCACCTTCCCGTGGTCTATTCTTTCCTATTGATAACCTGGGCCACTCTAGCCATCATATATTGTTCATCTGTGAGGCTTCACTCCGATTTCTCATTGATCTTTCCTTCACAAGCAGAGCTTCCCATATCTTCCTCTTCTATTCGCTCTTCACCTTATGCTATCAACACATCCTGTTCTCTTGCTACCATCACCTGGCCTTCATGTTCGGTTCCACCTGCTGTTACCACTTCCAAATCTCCTTCTTCCTTCAATGTCATGTTTACAAGTTGTTGTCTCTGTCTCACCCGCTTCAGCCTACTCTCTCCAGCTGATATTACCATGGTGTCACTACAAATCTTTGATGTTATTAACTCTGCAACCGTTTTGGATTTCACCAGTTCCTCCTGTGCCCTAGTTCTTTGCACTTCCTCAGGCCACCTCTCTCCTTATGGTATTACAGCCCTCGCCTGTGATTGCTCCTTTTTTATGTTATTACTTCCTCCTGCTTCCTCTCACCATCTGATGTTACTAGCTTAACCTTTACCCTCTTAATTCTCAACCCCTTAGTCTATTTCTGATGTTATCACCTCTTTCTTTACCCTCACAGCTCTTACCAATTGTTGCTGCTTACCTCAGCTGCCACCCCTTTAAATTCCTTTGTCTCTCCAAAATATGCTTTCTCCAATTGTCCCTAGTCTCAAACCAATGCCAAGCTTTATCTTTCTACACCCCAAGCCCACACTGGCTGATTGGGGTTTCTGGCTTGCATACTCTTTTTTCTCTTTCCTCTATCTGAGTCTTTTAGTCAGTGTTTGTACCCGTGGTATGTAATTGGATTAGGACTATGAGGGTTTCTGTTTATGATAACATCTGGTGATGCTTTGTGCTCAGTTCCTGGCATGTTTGCTATCTTGAAAGTGTATATGTCCTCCACCAGCCTTCTCGTGCCAACTGTGCAGATTCTGGGTCTCTTCTCTGCTGGAAAACAATTTAAACAATTGGAAAGTACTTGGTAGGAAGTTGAAAGGCTAAATGTGTCTATAAGCTGGTTTTATGGAGTAAAAGTGCAGCATTGTGCATGTGGCAAGAGAATGTTCTGTAAGAATGTCTATTTCCCATGAAAATTAATTGAGGTAAGGCACATGTTCTACCCCAGGAAAAGAGTTTCATCAGTGAAAAACGGTGTAGGCAAATACAAAAGGGTCAGAAGATTCCCTGCTTTAATTTAAGAAATGCATGGGAGTTTTAACGTATTACTAATGATTCTAACCAGCTGATCAAGGACAGGTGCATGTTGGTGAATACTGATGGAACAAAAATAATATGTTATAATTGATCGGTTGTGTTATTTTTGATGTTTAAAATGTAACATTTGGGAATTAATTCTCTATATCCCTACATAAGGCCATCGATAACCTTAGCAAAAGAGGGACCTTTGGTGATGGAAATGGTATATTAATAAAAAGCAAACATGTGAAATGACAATTTTGCAGATGCAAAGTATACATTTTAGGTCATAAAATCTGAGCTCAATGCCTTAACCGGTAGAAAAAAGAAGGTTGAAACATTACTGAAACTGAATCTAGGTGAATTATAAAGCCTATTACAAACAGCTAACTTTGGTCATATATTCAAAGAGTGTTACAATGAGATCACTCAGCCCTTTCTCCCTTTCTCCATAATTTGAAGGTAGAATTGAAGAAGGAGAGGGGTCCTATCAAACATAGTCTGTGAAAAGTATTTCCTAATCTACCGCTTTGGTTTACCCCCATAGAAAGACATTCTTAATGTAAACAGGATTTTCTGATACCTGCTTAACTATTTATTTGCATTTTAAAGCACTCACACAGCCTGGGGGCATTGAGGCGCTGCTACAGGAATATGTCTCTTCGTTGCATAGTTATAATGGGCCTAAAACCCAGAGGTTTCTAAGGGCGGACCCGGGGATCAAATCTGTGTTTCTTCATGTTGTCTTGTTTCAAAGGCGAGCATGTTGCCGCTGAGCTATCGTCCCGGGACTATGGTATTGCAACAGAAGCATTACCACAGTAGTAAGGTAATCTCCCTTACGAGTAAGATTTTCTCAACTATGGAAGTTAAATTCAATGAACGCAAGTAAACCCTCATAGCAACAGTACTGGCTTGAAGAATTCCTATTTGTTAATTCATAATGAGAATGTGTAAGTTGAGACTTTCCCACCAGCTTCTGTAATATTTTCAGAGTGACCAAATATGGACTTGCAATGTCTCTAATAACAAGATACTTTTTTGTATATAAGGGTATTGTAGCATCTTCCACATATGGAATATCTTGTGTAGAATGTAGAATGGGAATCTAGAGAATGTGGGGAGATTCTGAATCAGTTGGAATGAGTTGATGAGAGGACTGGTGGGGTCATACATATGATCTAAAGCAAAACTAATAAAGGAATGTATTCACTTACTTGTATGGTCAAATCTTTTGTTTGTGTGTTTGTTTGTTTCTTTATTTGTAACGCGTGCCGGACCCGAAGGTATCAGAGCGTGAAAATAAGAATACCTTAGGCTTACAAGTTACAAGTTTACATAATCACAAAAACGTACAGATCAAAGACAAAACCGTGCAGATCAATGACAAAAACATGCAGATCAATGACAATATAGCAGGTAATACATTTACATAGCAGATAGATACAGTTGAAAGGTCGGTGTGGTTATTGGTCAGTTGGTTGGTAGGCTAACCTATGGCTTGTTTTCTTTGAGCCACTTGATGCAGTTTGATCTGAAGTGTGGGTATGTTTGGTCAAGTCTTAAGGTCGCGGGAGGGAGTTTCACAATTGAAGAACTTTGACCGGGAAGCTGTTCACTCCAATTGTAGTCATTTTGAAAGGGGGAACTCCGAGGCAGTTTGTATAGGCAGTTCTCATGGGTCTAGATGTGATTCTTCTTTTGAGCCTCTCGAAGAGGTAGCGGGGTGCTAAATTATTGAGACATTTGAATGTTAGGGATGCCGTTTTAAGTTTACTTTTGTTTGTCGTGGATAGCCAATTAGATTCTCTGCTGATTATTGAGATGTTTTCTTTTTTGGAGATTCCCAGTGCTGCTCTAAGGGCATTGTTTTGCAGTATTTGGATTTTCTGCGTGATGTATTTATTCGCACCTAGAGAGCTTTGCCGTAATCCACTTTGGACAGCACAAGTGCTTGTGCCAGTTTGGTGCAACTAGTTGTAGAGAGGTAGGGTTTAGCTGACCGGATTAACTTACCAGTGTAGGCTGTGGATGAGGCCATAGCGTTCACTTGTTTTGCTAAAGTTAAAATGACGTTGAGGTAAAATCCTAGTGTTTTTACCTCCTTGGCAACTTTGATTATGTGGCCGTCTATGACGAAGGTTGTGTAGTCTTGACTGAGTTTCTTGATGTTGTATGTAGACCCCAGTATGATGAGTTCTGTTTTGTCATCATTCAGGCATAGACCATGACATGCCATCCATGCTTGGATGATGAGGTATATATTGTTCACCAATGCCAAATCCTGTTTGTAATCCCAGAATGTGGGATGAGAATCTGGGTGTCATCTGCATAGTTAGTGTAGGTGATGCCCAGATGGTCTAAATCATGGTGTCCAGTCAAAGGATTGAATACAAAAGGTTCAAATGCAAAAGGTGAGAGTCAATAGGTTCGAAAACAAATGGTTTGAATGTTTTTATTAATTATATATTTTTTGGGTGTTTCAGTTTAGGTAAAAAAAAGTGTTTTTTACCACCTTGTTAGCATAGGGGGTGCTAGAGTATTATTTTGAGGTTGGAAGATTTTTACATCTACAGTAAAGGATATAAGGGCATGGTCTGTCCAGGCTTGTGGGCAGACAGAGGTGATGGTAGTGTTACAATTGTGGTCAGCCACCCAGTCAAGTGCCCGGCCTTTCTCATTGGTCGGCTGTGTCACTCTTTGGGTGAAGCCCAGCTCTGACAGGACATTGGTGATATGTGATGCTTGTACATCTTTTTGATAGTTAAAGCCTAGGTTCAGATCACCTAGTAAGAGGGCTTGTGAGGAGTTTTTCAGGTTATCTGAAAGGATAGTGGCGATGTCCTCCTCGAAAGTCCCAATGGGTCCTGGTGGTCTATAGATGGGGTGTAAGTTGATTGTTTGTGAGTTAGCTGTTAGGAGCTTGACAGTTAGCGACTCACAGGATTTTTTGGGCATGGGTGTTTCTATTTGAGTTGATAGATTAGTTTTGGCAATGATGGCTAGGCCTCCTCCGCTGGAATTAGTTCTGTCTTCCCTGAGAATGGTGTAATTGGTCTGTACCGCAAGCATCAAGGCTGGGCCAGCCGCTTGGTGTAGCCATGTTTCAGTAATGGCTAGGAAGTCAAAATTGCCTGACTGAATAATGTTGGCAATTTCTGTAGCATGGGCTATTAATGACCTGGCATTAATAAGTGCTCCTGTAAGGGTAGGGCTGGGTGTGGGTAACATTGCGGTGGCGTGTCTGTTTTGTTTGTCTGGCTTAGTTTGTGATTTATGATCATTATCTCTTTTGTAGTTGTTATCAGTAGAGTTATTCAGCGAGAAGTGGTTTAGTTTTGTAGTGTCTTTCTGAAGACTTCTGCTAAAGGCATTGTGGTGCCTGGTTAGCGGTTCGTGGATTTTAGGTAGTCTCGGGCGTACTTTGGATTCCTTTGTCTGATGTTGCAAGGAATGTTGGTTATAATGGGGTTAGGATAGGGTATTTTTCCTGGGGTGAGCATATCCAGTCTGGAAATGCAGTTGGCGCTTTTAGTAGTAGTCATCTCTCGAAGGGGTAGGCTCATAGATGACATTATAGGCCTAAAAGCAGTCAGGTAAAGGAGGATGGTGAACATTATAAACTGGGACTGTGTAAGTATCTCAGAAGCGATTGGCGATGCTAGGTAGGATAAGACAATGGGAGGTCAAGCTAAACAGGGCGTAAGCATGGCATTTGCATAGAATAACATTGCATTGATAAGAATAACATGGGTTAGGTATGGTTCTGTGAGAGAATCTCTAAATCACAGGCATAGTACACTTAAAATATCCTTAATATTCGTTCTACCAAGAAATGTGATTAAAAAAAAGTGACATGCTTGCAATATTGGTCAGCAATAGCATTTGTAAGTGATTGATGTGTAATCAGACATTTTTACTACAATAGTGAAAACAATGTTGATACCGTTAATGGGCAAGGCAGACAATACTGGTTGCTAATGGGATACAGGTACTCTCCCATACCAAGCATGGGGTATAAACAATAGCCAGGACATAACAGGTGTACTCATTTGGCAAAGTAGGGCAGTTTGTACAGTCTTTGGTAATGGCTGCCTTGGGAGGATGTGATCTGCAGCTTCAGAACAGTAATGTTATAATTTGTATGAGAGTCTAGTAGGGGGTTTGAGCATGCTCACCTGACAGTAATTTCATGTCTAAGAATTACAGCAGCATAGTTGCACCTGGCTCCTGTGGCACTCTGTCAGCTCCGTCAGCATAGTCCTTCTTTCCTAGGCCTTACTTCATAGGCTGGCTAGTAGCCTGCCGCCTACTGGGTAAAAGTAATAACAAATGTGGCAGCCAATCCATTGCAAGGGGGGCCAAGCACACAGTGCTACAAGATCAGGCAAAATTTCAAATCTGGTCGGCGGCCATCTTGGAAGCTTTTTGCTTTGTGGATTCTAATGGATTTGGGTCACAGACACGACATATGCATCCAGTTCAATGAAGGTAGCTTGTTAAACACTAGAAGATTGTGGATGTCAGGGGAAACCTAACAGCTGGTAGCGTGGATCAGGGTGCAGTGAGGGGCTTCAAGGCTTCAAGGCAGTGGGTTAAAATGCCTGGAGCTTAGCTCCTCTGCACGGTTCTTCTGAGTTGGGTGTGCATCTTTGCAAACCCACAGAGTAGCTGCAGTGCCAGAACCCACATGTGTTTCACTGACCATCAACCAATCAAGGATGTGATAAAGTCAAACAATAAGGCGGTACCATATCTCATAACAAGGTGAGAGCGCTTGGCCTCACCGGCTTCCCCAGTTCCAAAGGCACAGCTACCCAAAGAGGGGCAAGCAGGCAGGGAGGCCCGGGACCACAGTTACAGTGCAACCACGGTCCAGCGCAAGCGCTCCACTTTAAACAGAGACACTGAATTCAGTGACGAAGGGAGAGCGAGTCCCGTCGAGATATTAGAGGAAGGGACCAAGTGACGTTCTTCTGGCTGCTGCCTTCTTGGTGCCCTTGTAACCCTGCAAACAATACAGCTGGTAATCCAGCAAAGAAGGCAGAGCATGCACGGATATTACAGAAAGGGACCCAGCAACATCCCATTGCGTGTTGCTCGACAACCCTGTAAACACATTGACGCCTCCAGGATGCACTGTGATTCCTGATTTTGAAGGCACGTCCTGATATTAAAGAAAGCAACTAGCAATGTCCTTTTACGCACAGTGTTGTAGTTGTCCAGCAGACCATAAACTATTCAGCACCAACAATAACATTAAGTTGCCACCTAGTTGCAACTGACACATTTTTCCCTCTCAAACCACCTCAAAGGAATCCACAATATGAAACACAATGCACCATCAAGATAGTTAGAGAATACATGTAAATCTACAACCACACTACCTCCAAACTTAAAAAAAAAAAAAAAAACGTGGTCAAACCTTGTGTTGCACTGACCGTTGGCATACATCCTAAGTAATAACACTCTAAATAAATGTTAAGCACACAGCTTTGTGAACAAAGGAAATTGTAAGGTGCACCTATCTGCAACCCTGGACAGGATCAGGAGAAAAAAGTTATTCCACTGAAAGCAGATAAGAAGCCTGAAAGGAATAAATAGAGGAAGAGTCAGTTACTACCCCATAATACAGCAATGGCTGCGCAAGTAGTACCACCTCCCAGCTACGTTTTGCATGTCCAAGGGGAACCAAACAAATCTTGGAAAATGTGGAAGAAAAGATTTGACCATTTCCTATTGGCCGTACATGGATTGAATTTCTCCGGAGGGAGTAAGAAATGTTTACTGATGCACTGCCTTGGCAATTATGGTCAGGAACAATTTAAAAATCTTCCGTCACTATCTGAAGAAGAATGTACAGGTTTATCTGAATATGAGAAATGCGTACAAATGTTGTATAAGAACTACGAGAAATGCACAAGCATTATTCTAGAGCGATTTCACCTCGGTAACAGGAAACAATCAAAGGATGAGTCTGTAGAGCAATATGTTACAGTGCTGAAAGGACTGGCAGCTTCGTCGGAATTTGGAGGCACGTTAAATTAAAGTTTAAGGGACCAATTCCTTCTTAAGTGCAGCAATGAAAAAGTGAGGGACGCATAATGGGCCAAAAGCAACCCCACTATTGAGTAAGTCATAAGAGTAGCAAAGGAAGTGGAGAACTCAGTTGGATGAGAAAAGAATGGATGAAGTGCAATGTATGCAGATAACAGCAGTAAAAATGAAGAAATTGGACATAGGAAACAGAATTTCATGAAAGAGAGCAGAAACATTTTTTGTAAAATAGCGACAAGAAAAGATGCTTTTGCTGTGATAGTCATAACCACTTTGCGAGCAGTGACAAATGTCCAGTGTTCAAAGCTGTATGCAAACGATGCAACAGGCGGGGACATTTCACTTCATGTTGTAAAACCAAGAGTGAAAATATAGCCTGTTTTGACGAACTATGTGAAGAAATGGAAGATTGCACGTGCCTCATTGATTTTACCTCAGATGAAATTGTCATCATTCAAGATGATGAGGCAGATACTGAAAAACCAACCTCTGTTATTGAGATTGAAGGGATAACATTTGGCATGGTCATAGATTCAGGAATAAAAACACTTTACTACCCAAACATAATTTTGACAGCAAAATGCAAAAGAATGTACGTAATCCAGTTGACATAAGACTCATAGCATATGGGGGAGGATTGACATTGAAGGTTGGTTCTGGGCTATTTTGAAATGTAAAGATAGATCAGCTAAAGGCAAAGTCTATGGGCCTCATTACGAGTCTGGCGGTAGCAGCACCAGAAAAACTGGCAGGCTGCCGCCACACTTGTAGTGAATTACCGCCTCCATGATTTCCGGAATCACCGGGGCATTACAACCCCAGTGACCCGGTAATTCCAGAGGCAAAATTCCATTAATCCCCAATCCCCATTCCCCAATCCCCATTCCCATGGAGTCCCATAGGACTCCATAGGACTCCATTGGAATGGGGACAGTGGAAACACTGACACCGCAATTACCAGTGCCAGTGTTTCCATTTCCGTCTGCAGGCGGGTGGCATTACTCCCACTAGGCCAGACTTGGCGGGAGTAATGCCACCTGCCTGCAGAACTCAGAGTTAGCCTGTCCGGAAACAATCGTGGCGGCGGGTTTACCACCACCTTTGTTTCAGGACCGGCTAAATCATAATGAGGCCAAATGTCTCAAAAAAGGGGAGTAATCCACTCTTCAGTTGGTCACACCTAAAAAGACTTCAGATAAAACTAGACCTCAATGCTGAAGAGAGTGTTTATGTCATAGAAAATATGAATGATCTGTCACACCATGCTGCATCCTGTGAGGAATTAGGACACCTCAAGGCATTCATGCATAAGATCAGAATACAAGAATGTTCAGTTCCAGTAGTACAAAAACTAAGAAGTGTTCTGCTGGCTATTAGAACTGCAGTAAAAGAAGAATTGTTGACTATGGAAAAGCAGGGGGTGATTGAAAGGATAGAAGCTGCTGAATGGGTTTCCCCTTTAGTTGTAGGGCACAAATCCAATGGTTAACTTAGGTTGTGTATTGATTGGAGATCTGTCAATAAGTGTGTAATACCAAATATACATCCTTTACCTAATATCACCGAGATGTTGGGTACCATCAAAAAAGCTAGAGTGATGAGCACTTTAGATATGAAATCTGCTTATCACCAGATTGTTCGCCATGCCATCTTCTAGAAACATAATGGCATTTATCACACCAGAAGGGTTATTCCAATGCAAACGCATGCCATTTGGTTTGATATCGGCCGTTGCAGTATTCCAATGTATCATGTATCAGCGTTTTCATGATATGGATGATGTGCTGTGCTTCCAAGATGATGTGTTGGTGTATGGGAGTGATAGTGAAGAACATGATAAAAGGTTGGGAGAAGTGTTAGACATTTTTATGACAGCTGGTTTGATGTTAAGTAAGGATAAATGCAGGTTAAGTAAGACAACCATCCAATATTTAGGCCATACCATATCATATGTGGGTATTTAACCAAAGGCTGATTTACTGGACAATACTGTGAATTTCCCCATTCCCTCGGACAAGGTGAAAATAGTATCCTTTTTTGGAATGGCTGAATACTATTCCAAGTTTGTGCCAGGTCTAGTGAGCAAATCCATTCACATGAGAAAACTAGAAAAAAAAGGGGTGAGATTTCATTGGAATGAACCATGTGAGAAATAATTCCAGGAGATTAATTAAGTTCTGATGAAAGCTCTCACATTAAGTAATTTTGACTCCAGGAGAAACAGCGTAGTAACAACCAATGCCAGTAACCATGGGTTGGGAGCTGTTCTCTCACAAACGGGCGAGGGAAAGGAATACATCATTGCATTTGCCCCCATGGTTTTGAGAACTGCAGAAAAAAAATATTCTACAATAGAGAAAGAATTGTTGCCCAACATATGGCCAATAGAAAAATGTTGTCCTGTCCTTTGGGGTGTACAATTTACCATTGGATCTGACCATAAACCCTTGAAGGAGATCCTCACCACACAGGGTTTAGATAAGGTGTCATCGAGGATCAGGAAATGGGTTTCCAGTTTGCAGGATTACAAATGGGAAATTGAATATTTACCAGGTATAAAAAATAAAGCGTCAGACTGTCTTTCTAGATTGACCAATGTAGTAGAGAATGAAAGTGATGAATATGATCACGATTAACAGGTTCTTAATGTCAGTCAGGAAGTAGTGACAGAGAATGAGTGATGTTGAAGCAATATTAGTTGACCAAATTCTTATTGACGTCAAAGTATGATTGGAGTCTAGAATGCAAGGTACTGAAATTAGGAGAGGGACCATACCTGATTTCAATAAGAATGTTTTTGATGAACTTCTGGTGAAGGATGGCATGAATTTAAGAGGAGACAAAATATTTCCTCCAGTGGGAGTAAGGCAGATAATTCTTGAAGTAGCACATGAAAGTCACCAGGAAATGACCAAGATCAAACAATTAGACAGGATTACTGGTGGCCAGGAATGGATCTGCAGATGGAAAGGATTATCAGGGAATGTGGCATATGTGAGAATGCGGCCAAGGGCTGTGTCACGACAGTAGACCTGATGACTCTCATGTCTATTCCGTTTGTGCCATGGGAAAGGGTAGTACTCAATATTGTGGGACCAGTGATATCCGAAGGAACATGTACGTATGGTATAATGCTTGTAGATATGCTGTCACATTGGGTGGAAATGTCATGGGTACAACATGTGTGTGCAAACGATATAATCAAATTTCTTGATGACATTTTTAGGAGGGAAGGATATCCCACCTCTATTATGACGGACAATGTTGTACAGTTAGTTGCTGAAGATTTTTAAGGGTAAAGAGTATTAAACACAGAACCAGTTCGGTCTATCACCCTGAAAGAAATGGGATAGTTGAAACATTTAATAGAGTCATCAAAGAAAGCATAAGAGAGGTATTTTGGAAGGGACTGATTGAAAAAAGACTGCAGAGGATACTGTAGTAACATATAGATTTACTCCCCGTGTTACCACAGGCATTTCCCCATTTTAAATGTTACGGGGAAGGAAACCCAACACCACTAGGGTTTGTCCCAAATGGTTGGGCAGAGCTTGTCAAAAGATTGTCGATATGTATATTGTCAGGGAGAAATTTGGCAATAAACAGATTGGAAACAAGTGAAGCTTTGACCTAAGGAAGGCAACTAAGCAATGCCTGCTCAAGGAAGGAGATTGAGTATGGATTAAGCTGCCCAGAAATAAATTAGAGGGATCTTTAAAGTGGTATAAACCCATGAGAGTGATTAACAAGTTACATGGTGATGTGAAAGTGACAGATGGAAAGGTGTGGAATGTTAATAGAGTTTTCAAGTAAATATGAAGGTGTGAAAGTATGCAGGAGAGGAAGGAAGGGAATAGTCAGAGAAAGAGAGACAATGGTCAAATAGTGCATAAGGAAAGTTGTAAAGCACATAAAGGGAATATTCAGAGAAAGAGAGAAAATGATCAATAGTGCATAAAAAAGTTGTAAAGTACATACAAGGGAGCTTCCTGTTAGGAGTTGTGGTAAGCCATTGTTTCTCAGAGATTATGTTGAATAAGTAATACTGGTTTTAATAATGTTTTTGCTTTGTGTTTTGTTTTTATTTCAATGTGAATTTTCCATCAAATTTTCTCAGGTGTTACAATGTTCTCTGTTCTGTGTCATTGTTTTGACTTTTTAATCTATTAGTATCAATGCGTGTTTTAGTCCATTGTATTTAAATGATCACAATGTTTCTTCTATTCATAGTATGTGTTATCATTACAATGTTCATACTTTTTCCTCAATCCACATAACTGTTAGTGTTCTTATGTTCCTTGCAAGCAAATGTTATTTCGCATACCCAGTTTTGGTTCAGCTTTGTGGAGAAAGGGAGAAGTGTAGCATCCTCCACATATGAAATGCGTTGAGTAGAATGTAGAATGGGAATCTAGAGAATGTGGGGAGATTCTGAGTCAGTTGGAAGGAGTTGATGAGAGGGTGGTGGGGTCATACATATGATCTAAAGAGAAACTAATAAAGGAGTTTATACACTTACCTGTATGGTCAAATGTTTCAGGTACCCAGTAGAGATCATATATGGCCAAAGTAAAAAGAGTCTCATAGCTCAAGAATTGGCAGATGTACATGAGTGTGTCAACCATCACTGACTAGAAAAAAGCATGGAGGCATATCCATATTCCCTGTATAAGGTGTGAGAAGAACGCACCTGAAGAGGATATGCTAACAGTTTATGTGGCTGAAAGTTCTTAGCATATTACAAAGAATGGTGAGACGGAATGAGTACCTCTTACCAGAAATGCTGCAATGTATCCCTGGAGGTGACAGAGCTGATAGTCATTTTGTAAGCATGCCTTACTGTCATAAATCATCAACTTCAGGAACTTGTCGTCATTACTAATTCTGATTATGGCAAAAATATATTCAAACATCAGAAGCCAGATTACAAAACATTGCACTGGTGCAAGTGCAAAGTTGCACAGTTTTAGCATCTGGGGATTTTTTTCCCAAGTACAAAAAACATTGGGCCATACAGTTGAAACAGTTTCTTTGTGACAAATTAATTTGTTCATGGTATAAGCACTAGGGCAAACATTTCCCTAGTGCAAAAAAACCTGCATTTCAATACATTTTTGCACCAGGGCAACGTTTGCCCTAGTGCTAATACAGAATCAGATCAGCACTAGGGACACTTTGCCCTGGTGTAAAAATGCTTTGAAAGTGCATTTTGTTTGCACTATGGCAATATTTGCACTGGTGTTTACATCATACAAATGCACTTATGACAGTGAAAATGCTTTCTAATATGGCCCCAATGTTTTTTTCACTAGTCCAGTTCTTATGGCTATGTGATCTACCCCTTCTTCAGCCAGGCTAATATCGCCATTTCAGTTCATGACCAGTAGAAAGATGGTTGTACCTTGCAGAAAATGTAGTAGATGTTGACTAATGCGTTTATTAAGTTTGAGTTTCATTTTGAATTCATGAGTGTTTCAAAAACCTTTAAAACACATTTACATTATTGCAATGTTTATAATTGTGGCGCAAATATTTCTTGAAGCCTGTAAAATTTGAATAGCAAAAGGGGGCCAGGCAGAGGCTTGCTAGATTCATATTAACCAGCTGAAGAGGTGCCATTCCTGACTAGCCCACCAACCGATAGAATAACAGCCTGATCCAATAGTTGAGGCAGTCTATGAATGGAGTCATGCCCAAAATCCTGAGAAAGAATTAACCAGAATATGTTCAGAAGAATAGGTAAGGAGGTTTAATGAAGTAATGAATGTTAAATGTTAACATTATTGGCAATAGCTCAGTGAGGAGAGACGTTAAGACGATATAGAACTATGTGTTTAGACCTACATCTGTGTCTCTTCAATATAATAACTCGCCTTTCGACACATCTCTCACTGCAAATAAGTCAGCTTCCTTCAGGAATGGTGATCCTAGTCATGGTTGAACCTGAGTGAATCAATTGTACCCATTGTAAATGCTGGGACACCAGAGGAATAGGAACCAATTAAAAGAAAGGAAGACAAGAACATCTAAATTCATAAGAGTGTCACAAATCAAGAAAAAGGGTGACATCCTACCCATATTATTGGTGCATTTTGAACTGCAGGGGAATTTATTTGACAACACAAAAAATATGAGGCTAACATAATAAGAGGTTATCATTGCTTCAAGTCCTACATTCCAAATATTTAAGAAAGAGAGATCCTATGAAATTCCTCTGGTCCTTGCTATTCTTGCTCTTGCCTACCGAAATATATGTACAAAGCGGGTGGGATGTTGGAGATTTATTAAAATTAACATCATGCATCTTACATGTGAATCGAATGAGTGTTCTGTATAATTGAATGTTCTAGTAAATAGTTAAAGCCTGAAATATTTATGAATTTCAAGATGCTTGCATAAAAAGACACGTTTCTTTGGACAGTGACCATTTCTCATTAAAAATATTGATTCCCCTTTCATATATTTTTTACATCACATATATTTGATCAATTGTTATTGTATGAGTATCTGAATATGCTCATGAAGCCCCACGACAAGTTCATTCTCTTGACCTGGTGTATTACATTATTGCAGTTGTTATTTTCCCTTTATACTAACTAGGAAATATTTAATCAGTTCATACACAGACTAACATATTTTGAAAAGAACCATTAAGCTATCATATTTTACTCCTAGTTTACCTATGGATATAGCTTGTGTCTGGAATGTGTTATGTGAGTTCCAAGCACTATATGTGCCCAGGCTGAGTCCTGCCCTGCTTTTATTGCATTCATTCGCTTGAACCGCCCATAGCACAGGTCTCCCTGATGCATAAGTAATATGCTTGGTGCCATTGCATTGTTTTGCTTCTCTATAGGACACACTCCAGAACTCACCTTCTGCCTTTTCCCACTCAGAGTAGAAACTCAGGTTCCTATTGCTGCAAGTGGTCTGGAATTGCGTATAATTCAAGAAATACATCAAATGTGGGAATCTACATGCCATGTCTAACGTTTGAACCCCTTTAATTTGCCATATCTGTTGACCCCAAGTAGACCATATATGGACAGTTCCCTGCCATATTTGTTCAGTCATGTTTGCAAAGTATTCTCTGTCAAAGATGACTGAATTTGCAACATACATGGGTTGTGCATTGTGTGGCCCTGGAGGGAATTTGTACTGATTTTCAAACATGTAATCCCCTGCTTGGTATGGTCTCAGTAAAATATATTTATTTATTTTATTTATTTATTTGCATTTTAAAAGCACTCACACAGCTCGGGGGCATCGAGGTGCTGTTACAGGAATATGTCTTAGTTGCATATTTATAACGTGCTTAATACCCAGAGGTTTCTAAGCGCGGACCTGGGGATCAAACCTGTGTTGCTTTGTGTCGTCTTGTTTCCAAGGCAAGCATGTTGCAGCTGAGCTATATTCCTGGGACTGTGACAATGGGAACTGTGCTTTGAATTCTGGACTGTCGGTTTGAAACGCATGGCACAGTGTTCCCAGAAAATGTATTTAGGCCACAGAATGGGTTCACGCTTGACAAGTAAAAAGGCATCGTAATATCGCATATAACACACATGGGGCCCCATTTCATGGAGATCCTTCACATCATCAAACACATCAAATAATGCATTTTGTGAAAATGTCTGAAGCCTAGTTCCAAAGATTGATGAACCATCTGTGTTTATTCAGGAAGAACATATACTAAGAAAAATCACACCATATATGGAAATTAGCAATGAAATGGTAGTGCCATTAAATTACATTGATTTGTTAAATGCATTCCAAAATTATTGATAAATAGGTTTCTGTCAAATCAGGACCGTCAAGGCAAAGAAAACAGTATAACATGATCAAACTGACATAATGGGCCTCATCACGAGTCTGGCGTTAACCCTTAAATGCGGCGGTAGCGCTATTACCGCCGCATTTAAGGGTCTGCCAGATCATGGCTTTGGCGGATATCCCCCCAGCTTTGAGCTGGGGAAATCCGTGGCAAAATTGCAGATTTACGGTGCTATTACCGCCGGCGGGAAATCCGCCGGCGGTAATAGCGTGAATTTTCCCCATTGGGCCCAATGGGGAATGAGGAATTCCCGAATGGGCCCAATGGGGAATGGGCAATAACCCTTCCACCAAACCCATGATCCGGCGCTAATAGCGCTGGGGGTTTGGCGGTAGGGCTATTAGCGCCGGCGCTAATAGCGCCGGCGTTACCGCCCAACTCGTGATGAGGCCCAATATGTTTTCTCATAACCAATGATATGTGACATATTATCTTCATAACAAATTAACACTTTCAGAAACAAGCAATTACATTACTGCTTTTCAAGGCACTGCTTACATGAAATGTAAAATGCTCATAACCTATCCATATTGTGACTTAGGAAATTAATATGTTCATTGGACCACATTATCAGTGTTACAAGGGGATGAGATAAAGTGGTGCTGCACCTACTGCATGATACTACAAACACAAAGAGAAGTGGGATTTTGGAGGTGTCCTTTGCTGATATTCATTATATATATTGGACCAATCATAAATGTGTCCAATATTTACATTTCTCCATCATGCCCCTGATAAGGAGCAGTGATCTAAATCCATGTATGTTTGCATGCTGACAATGCAGTCAATTCCACAGGGAAGATGTATACCACATTCCAGGCAAGACACATCACGATATCTGGAGGGTGTTTTGAAAACTGTTAAGGGAGATTAGGTCAAGCAGTACTGGGCTTACATATTTTTCAGGCCTTCGCCCGTAAACATTGAAAGCTGGCACCTTATCATGCACGTGTCCCAAAGAGACAGAATAAGTACACAGCCCACTAGGGAATGAGACAAGGAGACTAGTTGCAAGAGAACCAAAATGTATATAAGTAAAATAAATGCAAGCAAGGGACTCTGCTGCCCAAGAGCGCTCTGCCAAAAGATACATGGGCAGTACATTATAAGGAAGAAATACGTCACTGGTGACGAGGGGCTATAGTTACACAAATCTGGATAATAAATAGAGAAACAGAATGAAACATTCAATTCCATACAGGATGGCCGAATTGGATTGGCTGCTACTCTGTTGTCGTTCTCATAGTACGTGGGTCGGTAAGGCTCATCTTCGCAGTGAAGGTCAGGGCATAACAAGACACACATCTGTCTAACTAAGCTAAACAACAGGAACTGATAACATGAGAATAATGGTGCACATAACATCTTACATGAATGGGGGTACTTAGGTCAAATGAGCTAGTTTATTTGCATTCAAACCCTTACCCTCCACAATACTTTTGATGGCCTCATGTCCTGCACTCAGATGGCCACCCAAAAGATTGGATTTACCGTCTGTCTTTCAGATGTCAGGGGATATGTGTAAGTTCTGGAAAATATATTGCTATGCAGGATTAGCACTCAAAGGGGCTTCTGGTGTGGTCAGGGTTAGGCCAGGTCAGATAGGTATCTGAATGAAAGGAGTTGAGGATTCAGAGCTAGGGGGCAGTGGTCCGACTGGGTGGGGGTCGAGGGGCACAGGCGGTGTAGTGGAGATGGATGGGCTCAGGCACAGATGCCTGCTCTGATCTCAATCTCTGATTTGTGGTCTCTGGGGCCTTGCGTTCTTAAACCACATTGGGGATAGATGTTTGTGTTACCAGAGTATATGACCACTCAAGATTAGGTATATGGTAGGATCCAAAGGAAGGGTCTGGTGACCAAATGCATTCAAAGGGAATTGGGGGCATGTGTGCAATGGGCAATGGCTTGGCATGGAGGGGTGGAGAGGGCATGAGTCGGTCAACAGATGGATGGGGTGCTAGGACTGGAGAAGGCATTTGTCTCACGTTCGAGGATGAGCGCATTTTGTCAGTGCTCAATACTTGCTAATGAAAACAATGAATGGCTGTGTTTCTGTGAGAACAAGAGTCGCGATGAGTTGGCAGAGGGTGGAGGTGGTGGGGGCTGGTTGTGTGCAGCGCTTGGAGAGGGAGAGTGGACATTTCGGCAGATGGGCAGAGGGCCTAGACAAAGATGGCGTTTGAAGAGACACAAAATGGAGTTCAGACAACAGGCCTTAACATGGCGTCTATGTGCTTCTGTCACAAATGGGGGATGCTAATAAGTACAGGAGGGGCGGAGATGTCTCCTCCATTAGCTCATACAACATTTACCTGGTGCAGGAATGGTGCAGGGGGTGCAGGATGCACCCCCACTCCTCCAATATGCCCCCCTTTGTTACTTCTAATGTAACAAATATTTAGTTCCATCCTTTCTACGTTCCTCTGCCACTCTTTCTGCTTCATCACAAGCTGGATTACCCTTTATTAGTATCCAAGCTCTAAAGCCATATCTTAGGCTTTCCCCCCGTCGAGCATATTCTTCAGGAGTACAGGACATATATATACAATTTCTATCCCCATCTAAATCCATCCACACCTCCCTATGATTTTCCAGATCTTGTGGCTCTTTTGTGGTAGTATGATAAAGGTTGTCAATTATGTCCCCAGTATTGTATATAGCCACCATGCGAAATTTGGGCTCATTTCTCTCCCCAGTTTGTACTTGTGCATCCTGCATAGCATATAACATAAGGACCTCTGTCAGTCCCTTTCTGGCTGCCAATCGTCACCATCATCATTGCACCATTAGGAATCGTTTTGACTCAACATTGGATACCTATTTGGCACACACAAAAGATCAGCAAAAGGAACACAATGATAATGATCAGCATCTTCATCACAGTCCCAAGCCAAAATGTAACCTACTCAATGCAGAGGTGAACCAGTCTGTCGGTTGCACACCACCTTCTTTTTTCATCCGTACTCCTAGATCATGCACTGCCTTTATGACATGTGAGAGTGTCCCATTCTCTAAGTCAGACGAAGGTATGAATGTGCAACATGTGCTCCCGGATATTCGTCAAACCCGTCTTTCCAAGGTTGTGAGTAGATAGAGCATGTACCGGTTATACATTGTCATTAGTCTCAGTGCTCTTAACTCTACCTTGATGATATTGAACCCCTCTGTAGTCTCATTTGCCTATTGTATGAGCTCCCAGCGCACGATTTGAAGCCATTTGGCATTTGTGCGGGCCTGGATAATGGGGATCAGTGATATGATATGATATGATATGGCATTTATAATGCACCTATACACAAGTTTTTCACACTGTGTGCTGATGCAAAGCATGTCTCAGCTGAATTGAACAGTTTGTACTAGGAGCTCAGAAGGGTCTTTAGAGATGTAGTTGGATGCTTTATTCTTTCGTGACACTTATCTCGGGTACTGCCCGGGCCAACACTTGTATCCCATAAATGAACATGTCAATATTTGTGGGTATTCCTCGCACTGTTCTTTCATTTGCTAGTGTCTGTATTAGTAACATTGCTTGAAGTGTACACATTCCCGGGGTTGAACACAAACAGATCACGTTTTAGTAAGTTCATGGGAGAATCTTCATGATACATTAGGGGTGCCTGCACTGTCTTACCCCTTATTCTGCCTTCCAAATTTTCTGTGTATGGAACCATGACCACTACCCCAAAAAAACCTTGCATCTCGAGATTTTTGCTAGAGAGAGGAAAATTGCCTTCACGGATACAAGATTTTTCCACCCCTGAGTCCACCATAAAAATTAACTGTTTATTCCCTATATCTGCCCCCACCAGTGGTTCCTCATCTGGTTGTAAGGTAGTTGATAGTACGGGACACGCAAGTGATCTCTGTGGGCTGTCCTAGTTTGAGTAGATGTCTGTCCCGGGGCATGTGAAAAGATTATCACTGAGCACACACGTTCCCCCAGAATGTAGATGGTGCGCCATTAGCACAAGTGGCAAATCTGTTTGAATGTGTGTGTTATTTGATTTTGCTGGGTTGGGCAACTTCGCATACAGTGCAGAGGAAGTCTGAATGTGCTATACCCTGGTGAGGGCCTGCTTTCTTGTTGCCCATCACTTTCATTATTTCCCATGGGCAGACCGTAAGGACTGTCCGGCTGGGGGTGTCCTTTCCATATCTGCATTGTTCTGGTAATTCCCCATAGGCCATTTGCTTGTGAAACGCCCCCACCTCCCACAAGACCAACACTGTCCCCGGGCACCCCCCCCTTGGTCCTGGTCCACCACATCCTCCTCCTCCTCCCTGCTGTCCTCTGTACCCACCTCTTCTTTGGCTCGGCCTTCCCTGCCACTGGGGTCCTGTGAATTGTTCTTCTCTTCCCCACTGTTCCTGTCCATTATCTGCCCATGCTGCCACCATCCTAGCTTGTATTACTACAGACACCTCCTTTCTGCTCCAGCTGCTCTGGGGGTGGCGTTACTGTAACTGCTGCAACCTTCACTAACTTGCTCTGTACTAGCTTTGCCTCCTCTGCCAATCTCTGCTGTGCAGTTCCTTTTTCCCTTTCTTTGATCCACTTGTAATGGTGTACTATGATGCATTGTATTTCTGGACAACCCTTGGCTTCTATCCCAGCTATTTTATGAAGTTCCTTCTGTACTTCCTTACGGAGGCCTCTTTTGATAATAAAGTAAAATAGGGATGTAGATTGGTCCCAAGCTGTGCCCGTCTCCAACCACCACATCTCCTGCATCAGAAGAATGTACTGCACAGCATCTTCCTCATCCCCCATAGTGCATTGCATTATTGAGTGTAAATCGGGGGTATCAGGGAAGGTTCTCCGCAATGCATTCCATACCTGTGCTTGTACATTATTAAAGGACGCGCCAACATGCATGTTGTTCCCCAAGGATACTCCTGGTAACCTCGCCTTCACCCACACACTGAGTCTACCTGATCACCCACTGCTGTTACCAAAAGGCTTTTAACATCTCCAATTGCTAGTGGGACCCCTGCTATATTCTTTTTGATTGCACAGATCCACTTCCCTGCACCCCCAGAATGTGGCTGGAGGGCCTTGAGGAGATTGTTTTTATCCATTAGTGCCCAAGGTTCATAATGGGGTCTTCCCGCTCCCTTATGAATGAGTGGCATCTGTAATTTTGACCTTACTTCGACAATGCCATCCTCCCGAACCTATTCCTTAACCTCCCCTCCTATGCTGCTTCTTCCACTACCTGTGAGGTAGCTGAATGTATTTGCGGTAATGGCATCCCTCCCGTGGCCCCTCCTTTGTTCTCAACCAAATCGCTCCAACATTCTTCATCCATCTCTGAAGCCACTATCATTACTCATGCTTTCTGGCTCCCCCTATCTTTCTATTTGCACCGTTTTGATTGGTGTGCTATCTATCCTAAAGAGAAAATCAGCAGATTTCAACTTGTCTTCTGTTAGTAGGGGTGGGCTTTCCCCAGCGGTGGTTCTGGCAGTTGCACTTTGCCTTGTATTGTCAAAGGCGGTTCGCATAATGCTCGCAAGCGGGCCAATTCAGCTTGAGAAGATGTAAGTACTCTCTCTCTCGATCTCTATTTGTCGGCCCTGTGGGGGCAGAGGATACTGTTAATTGGGCAAACGTTTTCCTCTATCTACTATCAAGTGAAGGGATTTTCTGCCTTCTCTCCAAACGTTTTATGAATGTACTTCCAATTAGGGTGTTGTTTTTGACCCCAACAGAAACCAAAGTTATTTTTCTTTCTTGACTCTCTTTATTCTGAGGTGATCGGTCTATACTTCCCCTTATTTTCATGCCTTCTGGTGGGACACATGCACCGCTGGGTTTGGGTAGCAAGCTTTGAACTTCAAATGAATGTGTTTCCTCTTTTGACTGGCAAATGTTTTAACCGAGCGATATACGTCACCATGTCGCGGGAACCGAGTTTAATAGTAAGAAATTCATATTGCAAAGTTGGTTTACTTGAATGTCTGACTCATAAATCCTTGAGAAATCCTTGGTTGGAGTCTTCCAGTATAGGATCATGTCTGTAAATCGAAGTGGTTACCCAGGTAGAGCTGACCATCCCCTAAATTCATTGACACAAAAGTACTTTTCATCATCATCATCAGAAAAGTGTATTTCGCTAATTTAAAACATATCATAAAAACCACAGCACTGATCAACAATTCACAATATTACAGTCATGAATAAAATAATAAAAATAATATCCATATTAAAACCATAAGAACATTGCCAAGATACTCAGGTTCAGACAAACCTTAATAACAACATCCTCAGAGACAATGCACGCTGTAAAAAGGACAAAAGTAACCACCCCACATAAACTGATTCTGCCCATATGAAATAATGCAAAACAGGCTCAGAATTAAAGAATCCTTGGCCCTGAAAAACTGCCTTTAATGTATGCTCTCTAATGGATGAGAATGCATGACAAAACAATAACAAATGTGCCAAGTCTTCTTTGGCCGCAGCACACAATACACATGATTGATCCTCTTTCCCCTTTGACCAGGCTTCCATCACTGCTCTCAAATGGATGCAATTAAAATGTGCCCTTGTGATAAGTATACACTGAGAGCCCAACACAAATACTTTTGGAGACCTGGGGCCAAAATAATCATGTGTCGCCTATTAGCTGGCTTCATGATCTCCAATGACTCTGTCTTCTCTCTAAAAGACTGACATACACTGGCTTCCACAGCTTTTATGACATTAGAAGATATTAAATCTACTGTGTAAAAACATTGAATTGCATCCATTGCCACCAGTGATGCTTTAACATACCTGAGCTAGGGGATCTTCAAATCGAAGTCCCTAGGCACCAGATATTTTATTAGCTCATGAGTCAAAATGGCTTTACCATTCCCCCAGACTCTCAGCCAATGACGTACAGGCTGGGATGTGTTAAGATCACTAAGAAACCTGAACCCCAGTACCTGGTGCACTGCAAAATTAGGGGTTGGCCTAGGAAGCACCAACATTCTCTAAAAAATGTATTGTCCACCACCTGAATACACTCAAGCGTGCCATAACCCCATAACTCCATACTAGCAGCAGAGGAGGCTTTGCCATTTTAAACTTTGAGCACAAGCTCCATCGGCTTTGTTTTGAAGATGCTCAAAGCTCTAGCATCCCCACCAATAGCCTGTTTGAATCTTATGATCTGATTGTCAACATGAGCTTCAGCCCTAAAATTTGATGAGAATCTAACCACCAGATAATCAAAATTGTCCACTCTAGGGATTAGCTCATGCTTGTAAATATTGGCAAAAATTCAGGAGGATGCTTCCCCCTAAAGCAGACCGTAACAGCCAATTTCTGGGCATTTATTTTCAGGTCCAATGAATACATAACTCGAGATTAATCATCAACTAGGTACTGTAGGGCTCTATGGATACGGCTAATGACAGCATGTCGTCCGCATAGGCCAATAATGGCAGACGTCTATTACCCAGCCTTGGTGTGTCCAGCGTAGATTTCAGTAAATGGTCATATAGGCCGTTTATTTATAGGCCGAAGTGCAGAGGGGCTAATATACAACACTGTCTCACCCCATGATCCATCTGGAAAAATCAGGTGCAACGTCTATTTACCCCACTCCTCACACACGCCACCGTTGAAAGATGTTACCTCTCCAGAATTTCCACCAGGGCACCTGGGCAATTCATGGACCTGAGCACACTCCACAACATGTCATAATTTACCTTTTCGAATGCAGTGTTGAGATCCATGAAAGCCAGAAAAATTGGCTCCTCCTTGATATATAAAGAGTGGGCCACCATCAAATAGAGATTCATGGCAAGCTTTGCAGTTCTAAGACCTTCTCTAAAACTCAGCTGAATAGGGGAGATGATGTTACTTCACCCAAGACTCCCCAGGAGAGCCCAGCCCAAGATCTCAAACACTAAATGCAAAAGGGAAATTGGTCTATATGAGGCTGGGAAGACCCTTGGCCCTGCACGAGACCAAGAGACAGGGTAAGTACCTCCCACAAAAATAGCATTGAACCCCAAGGTTAGAATAGAGTCCCAAAGGTCTGCTTCTGCCAAAGAAAGATCACTTGGAACCTTGTCTGGGCCATGAGCCCTATCCTAGCGTGACAATTCGAAGCTATCAGAATTTCCCCAATTGTGAAGGTAATTTTGTCTTTCATCGAAGATAATACCTATTGCACATGCAGAGTTTGTAGCCATTCGGCAGCCACCACCACTGTACCACTGCTGTATAAGGAGGAATGGTTAACCCAAGCCTGGTCTGAGACCATCACAACCATGCCACTATACATATATTTGTAAAAAGGCCCAAAAAAGTTTAATGTCATTAGTGGCAGAAGAGTTGACCCTTTCCTCCCAAAGTACTTTGCTTTTTCTGGAAAGTAAACTTGAGGATTATATGAACAATGTAAATAACATAGGGTCATAAAGCCCTGAACATATTTAGGATCTCCAACAAATATATTCCATAAAAGAGGAATCAGAAATTGGGCTCCATTGGTTTGAACAGGTGGTGCAGCTAATGCATCATCTTCACTGGAACCATAGTTATACTGATAATGTGTGGGAAGCATTAATACTGAAGGATGCATTAGATGGTAATGGCTGCTCCTACCTCTATAGGAACTTGGAGTTCATAAACCTTCAAGATTAAAAGGGAAATATCACCCCTATAAACTTCCAATTTGGTTTGAACTGGTGCAAGGCTATTGCCATCTCATGAATCACCTGCTCCATGATGTTTGGGAGTGAAAGAACTGGTCTTTACAATATGCTAGACTTGCAAATTACTTTTCTGGTTTATAATGTGTGAGCAGGTAGCATTACATGCACACCTAGTCTACGGAGAATCTCCCAACCCCTAGGCTGTAAACACTAAAGGAGAGATTGTCTCCTAACACCTGGTAGAAGGCAAACAGACTCAAAGAAGAACTTGTTTAGGGCCTCAATCATCTTTTCCCTGCATATAGTAATCAAGAGAATAAAATACAATATCAGAATAAGGTTTTTACTGCAAGGCACAATTTATAAATATATATGACAGTGTTTATATGAAAAGCGATGGCCAGGAGTGTTGTCCAGAGCTGTGCCTGTGGTTATGATTCATTCATAACCTTACAGCCATCAACATTTGGATTTGCTTTAGTAACCCTGAGAGGGACGGGTATGCCCAGATGTGGGTCCCGAGCTTGCTGGGCCTATAGACCCAAGCTACTCCTCACTGATGATGCCCAACATGGCTGAAACATGTCTGGTGATGCATGTGGTCTGCTGCAGTAGGGATGTGACCAAGCTGTTTGTGCTGGATTGCCCCTTCTGGGGTGGGACCAAGCCTGATTTGCATATGGTCTTTCCTCTTCTGTAATGGCTTGGCAGGTGGACAAACAATGGTCTGGTGGATTTCCCTTAGCTGTGCCCATGGTTATGATTTATTCAAAACCTTCCAGCCATCAATATTTGGTTTTTCTGTGTCTATATGAGGCTGTGATTCTGCATCCAATCTATTTTGTAAAGGGGGTCATCAATCTTTTGAGGATGGTGTGGGAATTGAAGTTCAATTCTAACACTTTATCATGAATGCCAAAATTGGGGATGTGGTTAATTGCATTTTCATCAAACTCCCTCAGCTATGAGCAATTCTTCCCTTGATGGAATTTCATCAAGGCATAGCTGCATCTCCTATAAACTCTACAATGTTCCCTGTCAACTCTGTTTACATTGGGGACCCCTCCATCCACATGCAATGGCTACAGACAATTCAGAGAACTGGTGTGTGGTCAATTGTTAGTGTTACATCCTTACTAGAGAGCAAGTTGGATTGTCTGCCTGTTCATAACCAAATCATTTTCTAATTCTGCTAACTGAAGTTCAAGTGCTTCGATGATATTACTCTTCCTTATTTTGAGGCTATACCACATCCATACTTTCCTATGAGAGCCTCACACTCTGCAGATCACTAACATTTAGAGGCTACATGTGTAAAATATAAGAACAGAGGTGAGTGACCATGTTTGTTCCAGTGTCCATGACTTTGGAACACTCTCCCATTGTAAATACCTCTCCTTCCCCACCTGTTAACTATCAGAAAAGCAGTTAAAGCATTCCATTTCAGTTTATTGTCATCTGCACATTATCAAATATGTATTCAATCAATTGGGCACATTAATTGGCCTTGAAGAGGCAACAGGACTGTTCTTCAGATGTCTGGCTAGATACCAACACTGCCGTGAGACTGTGGACATCCTTTGGACATGATGGTGTTATGTGATATGTTATAACACTGCTTACTTTGGATTTTACTTTGGATTCACACAGTAATTCCTACTTCAGTCCTAGTTTGAAGGTTATTTAATGAACTAAATCATTGCTTTTTTGTAGACAATATTGCTAGTCTTTCCTGTAGGAGCTAGTGTGAACGAATTGTCTTTGTTTCCAACTCTGGAGCAAGCCACATAAAGGTGAACATTAGAAGAGTATGAATCACGTAAATCGGTTCCAGCTACTTTGATTTGGTGCATTGAGATTGTGCAGCAACATTATTGTTGTCCCGATCTACAGCAGAGGCAGCAGCAACCTCAACATAAATTCTGTATGTATAGGGCAGAAGTGTTTAAGCTTGAAGTACTGCACGGTGCGTGTATGGCTGAAGTATGTAAAATAACTTTCAGTGACTTTCATGAGAGATTTGCCACAATGTGACCTACAACATCACTGCAGACACTATTGAAGAGACATGCACCATTTCCTGTCACCCGCATCACTACAAAAGCACTGTATTGTGTCCCCCGCATGACTTCAAATGTGAGTGCCGCTAATTTCAGCTAGGTTACTGATAGTGTGGAAAGTTTAGGAACAATGAACTTCTGAAGTTTCCATGAACTGCTGAACTTTAGGAACAATTAACGTAGAACTACCACAGAACTAAGGTGCAAAGAACCATATGGCAGAGCATTGCAGACCAATTAAAAAGATATATTAAAAAAAGGTATATTTTATATGTGTTAATATGTCTACACCGCAGAAACTACACACATGCCAAAGTTCAAGTTTGTAGCATGTTGGGAAGTGTGCTGAACATTTCTAACAGACCCACACACATACGCATGCATTGCAGACCGATAAAAAAAATGCTTAAAAAATGTATTTTTAGACAAATATATATTTTATACATTTTCCATTGTCTACACCATGGGACCTACCCACATGCCAAATGTTAGGTTTGTAGCATCTTGGGAAGTATCTTGAACATTTCAGACAGACACACAAAGCATACATCCTGTAAATCAGTCACATCTACTTTGAGTTGGAGCATTGAGATTGAACATTATTGGTGTCCTGACATACAGCCAAGGCCGCAGAAACCTCAACATAAGTGCTGTATGTGTAGGGAGAAGCGTGTACGCTTGAAGAACCACAATGGTATCTGTACATGAATGTATGCCATCTCAACTGTACGTAATGCACATGCTGTACATTACATACAGTTGAGATGGCATACATTCATCAACTTCCATGGGAAATTAAGTTTCTGTAATTATCATGAGAGATTTGGCATGATGTGACAGACAATGTAATTGCAAACACTAATGAAGAGACATGCACTGTTTCCTGTCAGCGGTATCACTACAAAGGCAAAGTATTGTGTCGCACGCATGACTTCACAAGTGAGTGCTGCTTATGTCTGCTAGAATACTGATAGTGTGGAAAGTTTAGGAACAATGATGTTTTCATTAACTGCTGAACTTTGGGAACAATGAACGTAGAACTACCACAGAGCTACGGCGCAAAGAGCCACATGACAGTGGTAAGCATTGCATTTTGCTTGAAAAAACCCAAAAAAGGTATACACATGTTGCATTGTCTACACCATGGAACCTACCCACATGACAACCACATTTCAGGTTTGTAGCATGTTGGGAAGTATGCTGAATGTTTTGAACAGACATACATATATCCAAGAATTGCAGACCGCTTAAAAAAAAAACTAGGAACATTTATATTTTATACTTTTTACAGTGTCTAGACCATGGAACCTACCCAGATGCCACATTTCAGGTGTTTAGCATACTTGGTAAGTATGCTGAACATTTCGAACAGACACACACACACATATCCAAGAATTGCAGACTACAAAAAATAGAAAAATGTATGCTTTTTTCATTGTCTACACAATGGAAACTATTCACTTACCAAATTTCAGGTTTGTAGCATGTTGGGAAGTATGCTGGACATTTCGAACAGACACAAGCACATATCCACACATTTCCCTTTTATATATAGAGAGAGATAATGAAACTGAATGTGACCAATATGTATGTGTAGTTGTAGTTACAATACATATTTTTGTGGGTATGGAAGTGGCTTGAATGTTTGTGACATGGTCGAAGCATATTTTTTTGACCATGGCCAGTGTCCACAGCTATATGTTCACTTTGAGGAGAATGTGGCTGCTATCCATGGCTAAAATAGGGTGCTTAGTTGGACATGGTAAAAAGGCTATATCTGTATTTACTTTCTGTAAAGTAAAGAAAATATAGCTAGTTGTAGAACAGAGTATGCAACATATAAATATTTAAGGCTTTATACATCCATTTACTTTGTTAAACCCTCATAAGTTCTACATTGTATGTACTATGTTTTGTACAACATTTGTGCACAATGCTCTGTTGTATTAATGTGTTGTAATGTTTAGTTTAGTTTAATGTATTTATTTATGTAGCTCGAAATCACAGACCCATAGGCATAAGGACACAAACAAAAGAGTGAAAAGCACAAAAACATATAACTAGGGCAAATACAGAAACAGATCAAAAGATCACAAGAAAAAAGCCTCTCAAACAAATACGGAACATAAAAGAAAAAACAGCAAGGAAAAAGAAAGAAGAAAATACTTGTGACTGCCAGCACATGTGGAAGTCAAAACAATGAATGCAGAGAGGGTTGTCAGTTCTACGATAACAAAGGCACTACATCACATCGACTATCAATCTCGGATTAGTCAACCCTGAGGAAAATCTTCACAAATGCTTAGACTGTGAGTGAGGATGCTGCTGCCAACCCCTACCAACACACTGGGCCTCATTACAACCCTGGCGTTAAGGGGTTAACGGCGCCGTAAAAGGCTGCGGCGCCGTTAACCCTTAACGCCAGATTCGCACTTTAACGCCTGCTTTTTACAGGCGTTAAAGTCCAAGGCGCTAAGCGACCTTGGTGCTAATTACGGCACCATAATTTACGGTGCCGTAATTAGCGCCTTCCCCATCCCCATTGAGCCCTATGGGCCAAAAATGGGAATGGGGAAGGGGCCATGGTGAATGGGGATTTACCGCCCGCCAACCTTGGAATGGGGCGGTAAATCCGCCATCCACCATGGCGGAATCCGGCATGGACCATGGTGCTAGTAGCACCATGGTCCAATGCCAGGGTTGTAATGAGGCCCACAGTCTCTATACTCCAGGATGCACCAACTGTGCAACCCATTTCCTACATTTATTGTTAATGGCATCTAAATTGTCTTAAATATTTTTCATTTCTTTTAAGACTGTGTCATTTATGAAAGAGAGACACCTTTTTTATGTGTAAAAAGTAGTATGGTGCTAGTATGTGTGTATTAAGTAATTACAGAGGTGATGGTGTGTTCTAAGGGTGAAGTAATTAAGGGATAGTTGTTTTGTGTTGTTGATTATGTTTAAGTAGTTAGATACACATTAGAATAGTCCAACTATATTGTATTGTAAAAGTAGTATGGTGGCAGTATGGATGTTTTAAGGAAATACAAAGGTAATGGCGTGTTGTAAGTGTACTATAATTAAGGGGTGCTTGTTTTGTGTGTTCGTTTATGTTTAAAGTAGTTAGATACCCATTAGTGTAATCTAACGGCATATTACTGTAAATGTGAATTTAAAGTGTAATTTACTACCTACATTTTCGTTTAAGGAATATTAAGTATGCATTTGTTAGATTTGCTGGTAACCTATGTATTTGACTAAGTGTTCTTATATTCAAACAAACCACTTATTTTTTTCACATATGCAATAAGTGGCCATAAGTGGGTGTGGCAACAGTGTGATAAATTATGCCTACTGCTGTGTAGGTTTTCTGCCAAGAAATAGTTGGGTGTGTGTGTGTGAAGTTAGGCACTTTACAGTCATTTTTAGTGTCCTCTGCATTATATTTTACAAGCATTAATATTATCTATTGGGCATGTGAATCTATTTGTATGTTATAGATTGTCTGAATTTCAAAATGAGCATACGTTGCCATGATTTGCATTTTGGGGAAGGTGTTGAAATGGTATTCAATTACAATTTGGTATACATACATACACACATACACAAATCGTTCACTGTGGCTATGCACTTGTGAAACATAATTGCAGAGACTGCAAGTATGTTTCCATGTGTGTGACATTTGTAAAATGTAATTTATAGGGATGTGTTTTGTCTCTAGTAATTGTTGTAAGTACATTAGGAATTCTTGTGAATCCTCATGTGTGTTTATGCAGGATGTAAGTATTCCTGCACAGTGGTCCAATTGCTGTCTTGTCCCTGAGACACTAATGAAATTATTACGGTAGTTAGTAGCATTTCTGTGCAGGATGAGCATTTGTAAGCACAGCTGGTCTAAGCCATCTAAGTAAATATTAAGCAGAATTGGTGGCAATTGAAATAGAAGATTGAGTGCTACATTTGCATAGCAATTTACTCCAGTTATGTTGCCGAATTTTAAAAGGACCAGAAAAGGATATCTCTATTTGCTTTGAAGGTCCTGCATTTATTTTGTTTCACTTTTTTTACTGGGAGTATGGGGAGATCTGCTATGGTTTCATTTTGTACACGTTGTCTTTTTAAAGGTTTTCTTTTTTAGGTACATGCTACATATCCAGATGTGGAGTGTACAGTGCACGCAGCCTGTTGTGTTCTACAATACAAAGAATGCCAGTGTTGACTTTTTTTGCATTAAAGTTAACTAAGAATAAATCAGTGAGTGAGCGAAGATGTGAAAGTGCTACATAACTCAAACCTTCCTTGAAGACTGTGCTGCCAATGTCAACATGTGTGTGGTCAAGGCTTAGACCTTGTAACTTGTGAAACGTAACAACATATGAAAGAGACAGAGAGAATTGTTCTTTGTGTACATAAATATCTTTGAAAAGAAGGAAACGTGCTGCAGTGCGGGGGAATTCATTAGTTTGTTCAAGTTTGTTAAAACTGATGACAAACTGGATATTGATTATGTTTGTAGATGTTTGGAAGCCAACAACTGTTCCAATTGCTATATTAACTAAACCTTTTTTTTTATCAAGGTTGCATTTTAGCATCTCTATGCAATTTAGACACAGAGTTAATAGTTTTTTCAATCCAGCTGTGTTTGAGATACATTTTTCTAGGTGATTTAATTATGCTGTTGCTTGTTGACACACTAGGGAGTGTCATGCCAAGCGCTTCTATTTCGTCTGTGCAGCTGATATGGACTATGGGTTGCATCTCTTTGTTTAGTTGAATTGGTTACAGTTTGCAAGGGTTGTACTAATCACATGCTTTTTTGATTTGAATTAATTTTTCCATAACATCACGGGCAGATGTGTTTTGTCCATACAGCTCATGTATTAGTCTACTTTTCAATAATGACTTTGCGTCTTCAGTAAGCACACCAGTTCTAATGCTTTTTAAAATGTGAGCATATGTTGGATCCCCAAAATTCTTCTGTACAACAAAAAGTTAACTTCCCTCCTTGACAAAGATGCTCCTTTCAAAACCAGGATATTGAGAGATAATTATGGCCACCAAAAATGATTTCACAAGGCATTTGTTGCCTTCAAAAAACAAAAACAGAAGCTAGAATCCCTCTGGCTGAAACAACCAACAAAAGAAAATAAAGAAGCCTGGAAACAGGGGGACAAACTTTATAAAAACAAAATGATTGAAAGGAAAAAGCAATTAGTTAGCCAGGAAAATTGCCCTAGCAGGGGACAGCACCAAGAAACTCTTTGACACACATAGGCTCATTGAGAAGCCTAATGCCTTACAGATACCCTTAATGCCCACATGTCAGGATGCCACCTAAGTGCAGGCAGCTTTTGATGGCAAAATCATAAAAGCTAGAGAAAAGATAGAGGTTAAAATGCAGGCCAAAAATAACACAATTACGACATCCACATATGCTGATTATGCGGCGGCCAACCAACCAAGGTTTTTCTTCACAAATATTAACATCTGTGAAATGGAAAACATTCTTTCCGCAATTAAGCCTACAGCATGCCCAGAGAATATCATCACACCCAAAATCATCCTAGAGCATAGCAAGCTTTTCGTTCCCCTCCTCACTAGGCTGGTCAATGCCTCCTGCTGTGGTGGCTATGTTCCATCATCCATAAAAACCATCACGTAACCCTGAGGATCCAAACAAGCTTAGGCCTATCACCAATTCCAACTTTTTGCTTAGGCGGTTAAACAAAAAGGCCTATAAGTAATACCAAAGTTTTATTGAGGAAAACAGTAGTCTTCATTCAAAACAATTGAGTTTCAGATCCAATTATAGAACAGAGACTGCACCTGTAGATCTACAGACTCACATGCTTAGTATATCTGACGAGGGCAGAGCCGTCATCCTGGACCTTGGCAGCCTTCGATTTGGTTGATCATGATATGTTGAAACAATCTCTTCAACTCTCTGGGCAGTGTTCTGAGAATGTCGTTAAATGGTACCTTTCCTTTCTGTCAGATCGTGACTACCGCACAGAGTGGAGTCAGGTAAGCTTTGCTGCCAAACCAATCAGTTGTGGCATCCTGCTGGAGGGCCAGTTTATCGCCAACTTTATTCAATCCATACATCCGACCTCTCTGTACCCTGCTACACAATAAAGGGTATTTCTTTACAAACTATGCAGACAATTTCCAACTAGTCATTGAGACAACTGGAGACTATTCACCGCCTTGTCCACTGCCTACCATCTGCTAGAGGAATGGATGTCCTCCAAATGGCTCTGCTTAAACAGCAACAAGACAAAATTATTGATTTTTAGTCCCAAAACAGCACGCGTCAATCTTAGTCCAGAATATACCAGCTTCCTTATTGACATGAGGTGCATTTGCGTCCAAAGGCACGGTCAAAACCCTGGACATCTGTCTCGAGGAGTCTCTTAATTCTGACGCACATGTCGACCTGCTAACAAAAGATTTGCAATTACTCGCTCCACCTGCTAAAAAACATAAGGCCTTTCATCTCCAATATTAACACTGCAACGGTCACCTGAACTACTGTCCTGGACTATTGCAACCCCATGTTGTTAAGAACCTGTGGAAACGCCAACTAAAACAGAACAGCGCTGTGCACATTATCAACAATCTCCCTAGGCAAGTGCATATTGCCCCCTATAGACAGGAGTTACACTGGCATATTAATTTTAAGCTTCCCAATACCTGTAGTATGTCTTCTTAGATTTAGATTGTGGAATGTAGATCTGCTGAATCTGGAAATAGAAGTGTGATAGAGGAGGCTTGGAATCACAGCACAATCACAGCACAAAAGCACTCTCAGAGTTGAAAGATACTGAACTGTTGAACTAAGGTGATAGCATGAGCTGTATAGGCTTGGAGTGTGATTTGTGGATGGGCATGTGACTGAATGTAGCCAATCAGGGAGTGTTGCAGAGATAAGGGTAAAAAGGGAAGAAGATCTGCCCTGTGCTCTGAAGTCAGCGTACATAGGCAACTGTTTATGGGCAGATTGCACATGCCATCTGAGCCCTTTCATCATGTACTGCATGGAAAGAGGACTGCAGAGGCCAATCAGGCTTTCAGGCTTTCTCTTTTTGTAGGAGGAGTGGAACTGGGTAGCTAGTGCTTCATTTCGTGTTTGAATTTCTGAAAGCATGGAGCTGAACAAGAAGACTCTTTGGATTATAGGAAATTTGTGGATTATTTGGCTGCAAATAAATGCAGAACAACTTGGCATCTCACACAATCTTGGCCTAGAAGAATTTTAGGTTGTATTGCATGAAGTTCATGGCATGAAACTGACTCAGCTATTAACCATATGTGAAGATATGCTGCATTTGAAACATCCAGAAATGATTGTGATACATTGTGGTGCTAATAGTATAGGGTATGTAACTGGTATACATTTGCAGTTTGCCATGACAAACACTTTCACAAGGCTAATTTAACGTTTTCCACAAACTATGTTTATTTTTTCATAATTTGTCAAAGTCAAGTGTGGAAAAGATCAAAGCTGTTTTGTCCAGAACATAGAAAAATCTATGAAAAAGCAAAGCTGAATATAAATAAAGATGCATGTGCATTCCTGCGAGATGTTGGAATGTAATCTTTTGAAAATGAAAAGATATGACATGATTGAGTGAACATTTTCATAAAAGTTCAGAGAATAACTAAGAATGCTTGTAACAGTTGTGGAAGGGCAAAGTTTCAACTTGAGAGCTGGTAGTGTGGGGACTAAAATGTGATTTTAAGATGTCCACATTGCAGGGACAATCCACCACAGATGCCGCACTGGTATGGTCACCACATCTGTCCTTGACCACGCCATGGCATTTGCAAACTATATCGCACCCATGTGACATCAGGTGTATTCCCTGCAACAACTACAGCCAAACGTTGATCTTCACAAACTAATTTAAACTGCATCACCTAGTCGGGAACATGTCTGTTGATCGTAAACTTCAACATGGGTTGTAACGTCACTAGCATGTGCATCGAGACCACAACCATGCTGTGGCATTCACAAACTAATGAAAAGTGTGCCAATAGCACTGTGGGCATGGTGGCCAGTGCATGTGAGGTTGCAGACACACACATGCATACAGTCTGCAGACTCCAAATTGGCATTTAAAAAAAATACATTTAAAACATATTTGCATTTATATATCATTTATGGTAGCAAGGCAGAATCACTATCCGAAACAAAAAAAGGGACATTTGGGAGTGCTATATGTTCATGATTGGGTGAATTAGGGATAGAAATCTCATTAAAACATTGATCACTAATAGTTTCTGGGAATGATTGGGCAATTAAATCAATATTTCTAATCATATGATTTTTAACATATGTGCACAGTTCAGCAATTTGATGTTTCATTTGATTTGAATTAATACATATTTGGTTCATTTTATTTTGCATACCCTCTAATCTACCTTCAAAATGTTGTTAATTTTTTCGTCACGATTTTGCTTGGGTCGTTCTTCTTCTTGTTCTAGATTGTGAAGTAGAAAATATATGTGATACATTGGGGTCATTACGAGATTCGCGGTAATGGGAAAAACAATGCCGGTAAGGGAATACTTGCACTGCATACCGCTCCGGCCTATTACGAGTCAGCAACCATGTATCAGCACCACTGCTGATACCGTGCACCCCTGTAACAGCATGTGCACAGGCACGCGGCCCTTCGGCCCGGCAATACTGGGATGGCGCTAACAGGAGGACATCACAAGTCATGCGGACATGGAAATACCGGCATCATGAAGGCGGTTATAAGGGATACCGGGATGCCGGCATCACCAGCATCGCGAATCACCGCAAACAGCAATGTGCAGTGTTCCCAACTGCCACAGGTGCACACAATCAGCAAAGGTGGAGGCAATGTAGTCTGGCCCAGTACAAAAGGAGCACACCCACACAACACACCCCTTTCCAAACCAAAATGATTCCACTTGCATTTGCAATATTGGGGCTGGAGGACATGCTTGCATTGCTACACCAGCAACAACAACAACAGGCACCACAGAGAAGGAGGGTGAGACAAGCCCAGCAAACCCCACCAGTGCAGGTAGTGGTACCATGCAGGCAGCCCCCAATCCCTCGCAACAGAGCCAGTCCATTCAACCTAACCCCTGAGCAGATCCACACCCTGTACCTCCTGGACCGGGACACCATCACCACCATTGTGGACATGATACACAACGACATTGTCAGCCTGATTTAAATACGCACTGCCATCCCCCCTCTACTGAAGGTAGTGTCTGTGCTCCACTTCCTGGCCACAGGCACCTACCAGCACACAATGGGGCACAAGCAAGGCATATCACAACCCTTATTTTCTCGCATGCTGAACCAAGTGCTAGATGCCCTCCTGAAGCACTCAAACAACTACAAACTACATATCCCTACCATGGACTGTCCAGGAGATCTTTTAACACGAAAGTTGGGTTCCATGTGCTGGCAGGCATGCCAAATTGTATTGATGCTCTTGACTGCACCCATGTGGGATTGGTGGCCCCGCATGCCATGGAGGTGGTGTACCGCAATCGTAAGCTATATCACTCCATCAATGTACAGATGGTATGTGACTCCAGCAAGATGATCACACATTGTTGTGCCCTATTTCTCAGATCAACTCATGGCTCAATGGTCCTGCAGAACACCACCCTACCACTTTACATGGAGCGGCATGCAGGATGACGTGCCTGGCTACTTGGTAAATTGCATGACAGGCAAATGGTAGTGTAATGGGGGGAGAGATGCACACACCACCCTGATGTCATTGTTGCGGTGACTGCACAATGTCCATATTGCAAAACACTGTGCCCCAAAGCATCCCATACTGAACATGACAACCAAACCCCATAGTAATGACGGAAGCTGCACACCAAATGCCTGACTTTCAACCAGCCCACATACCACAACACGTTCACTGCACATCATCAGACCTCACCCTCCATAACACAATCCAGCAACATGCTGTGAGTATGCACAATGTAAATGTCTGCAGCAAAACACAACACAGGACAAGCATCCATGAGTGTGCACAAATTAATCCCACCAAGGGAATACAATGCTTGTGGCTGGGCCACCACCAGAGTAGCGCTGCATGTCACCATGGGAATAATAAGCGCTGAATGAGAAATCATGCTGAGACTTGCGCCAATGCTGCTAGTAATAAAATCATGCTAATCACTACACATCACAGTATGATACCAAACACAGCGGTATGCATCCACAGTGCATGAACACCAGCAAGGGAGTGGACACCCTGTATCATCTGGACGATGCCACCCAATCCATTAGACCATGGGACAGCACACATTGTGGCAAGGTAAGATGTGTGCATACATCCAGGGACATGTGCATGTGATCAACAAATATCTGCAGGCATGTATGATAAGTACAGGTGTCTATCAGGAATTGACTTACACATACCTTATTTTGCACCCATGCAGGTGATAGTGGCTATCCCTTGAAGACGTGGCTCCTCACCCCTGTCCGGAACCCGCAGAAGAGGCATGAAGAGGACGAAAATCATGGCCATGCCCGTACCTGTGTGGTGATCGAGCAGACCTTTGGCCTGTTGAAGGCACATTTTCGCTGTCTTAGCCAGTCGGGTGGGGCACTTCTGTACAGGCATGAGAAGGTGGCCTAGATCATCATGGCATGTGTCATTCTGCAAAACATGTGCATCCAACGAAATGTTCCTCTGCCCCCTGACATTGAACAGCAACCACCAGGTGAGGATGAAGAATATGATGAAGATGGGGTTGCACATCATCCAGGTGGCGATGCACAGGAGGGACGTGCTGTGCGCCAGTCTGTGATAGGCCAATATTTCTAAGACACATGGATGCAGAGGGTGACATGAATGTGGGACTCATGGCACTGGGTGTGGGGGTACATGGACACTATGCACTGTAAACCAATAAAGCACACATATACAATAAGGAATGTCCAGTCAAGTGATTTGTTTGATACACAACGGGTGTATGTAACAGGAAAAAGTAAAACGTGCTCATACCCTCCACCTCGCACACACCCCCGTACTCCTCCCCCACCCCCCACAACTCCCCCACGCACCCCCTCCTCCCACCCCTCCCCCCTTAACTCCCCCACACAGACCCTCCACCTTCTCCCTCCCCCCACAACACCCCCACACACCCCTTCCCCCACAAATCCCCCATACATGGCGTGCAATGTTATGCCACTCGAGTCTGCATTAAGTCTGCACATGCAGGCTGACCCTGCTACATATGTCCTGGGTCGGACTCCGAGGGTGGCATGTTAGGGCGCTGCATGGTGCACACAGACCTGTGCAGGGGGCTTGTCTGTGTGGAGCTTGACGATGACCCCGTGGGTGCATGCTCTACTGCCGGGGCAGGACGCTGAGCCTCCAAGGCATCCTCATTCCTGGCAAGGACCTGCTTCACTGCCGACAGCTCCTCACAGATCTTTAAGGTGCTGGACTCTATAGCATCTTTCATGGCCGCAGTGTTCTCTCGGGCCTCCTTCCTTGTCACGTCACCATCAGAGACATATTGTTTAACAAGGTCGATCAGCTCCTGCTGCCCCGCCTCCATCTGTGCCATCCTGAACTCCCGTCCCGAACCCCTGTGGAGGTGGATGTTATGTGTGGCAAGGGGCCCAATTCTGGTGGGTCCTCTGTGGGGCTCCAGGCCTCTATTTCTGCCTCTCCTGCAGACTGGACGTGCAAGTTGCCATCGGGTGTGCTAATTGGGGTGTACTGGGGTGTTTGGGCGGGGCGAAGGTGTGGCACCTACTTCCAGTGAGTGGTTGTCCTCCTCAGGGACACATACCTCGCCTTGAGAAAGTTCCTCATCACCACTCTGTGGCGCAGTGGCAGCTGCCTCCTCCGCCGAGCTGTTAGCTGCAGACAGGGTCCCATCTGCCATTGGCTCAACAGCAGCAGATTCCACAGATGTTGGAACTGTTGGTGTAGTGGCTGTCCTTTGATGCCCCTGTTTCCTGCCATCCTGTGGTGCCTTTGTCCTCGGTGGCAGATGTGCCTTGCCTGTGCCCTTGGAGGTTGAAGGCCTGTTAGTGTCGTCCCTGGACCTGGCCCTCTTTGAAGGAGTGGTGGCCTGTGTTGCAGAGTCCTCTGCATCGCTGTCGGTATCACGGCCTGTGGGGGACCGAAATAGGGACGGCATCAGTGATGGCATAAAATGGTATTAGTGCAGTTGTACACAATTGATGACTTGCTGTCCTACAGCTGTGGCATACAGGTTGCTTGCCATATGGTGGGTTTGTTCAGGCATACGTTACTTTCACACGTGTGAGGTGGTGTATGCTGTGTGACATGCCTTTGTGTTGTGGACTGCTTGCAGTGTGACACATGCCATTTCCCTGTTTGTGGTGTGTGTCTCAGGTATGGCATTGGCATTCTGCATGCATGTGAATGTGACAGTGCTGGGGAGGGCATATAGGCAGGGATGTGTCCATGTGTGTGTAATGGCCTATGCATTGCCTCATGGCACAGTCACATTGGTGGACCATCATCATACTTTGCATTACAGTGTTTGCGTTGGACACTCACCTCCATCTGCCAATGACGACGCTCCACGTTCCATATCTCCCACTCCTTCTATGGACTCCATTCCGATGGTGCCGGCGCAGGTTTCTTCCCAGCGGCTGAGTTTAATGGGTGAGTTTGAGCCACCGCCAGTAGCCAGACCCTGGCTCCGGTTGGCAGACAAGATATTGTGCACTCGGAGGCACAGGTCGTCCCAGCATTTTTTAATGTCCTTTACTGTGCAGGGGGTGGTGCAAACTGCACTGACTTTCGGGTCCACTAGCTCCCATACCTCTTTCTTTTTGAGCTGTGCAGCTCTCTTCAGGTCTGAGGCAAAGACCACGCCTGCATTCTCTGCCAGAGTGTTAGCCAGCATGTTGAGTTCCTCCTCGGAGAACCGCTCCTTCTGCTGCCGGGATGCCCCTTTCTTTATTGCCTTTGGCATAGTGCTGGTGGTTTAGATGCTGATCTGAGTGTTGGTATGAGGCTCCAGGTCCTGTATCTCGAGGATGGCAATGGATTGTGTTTTTAAAGAAGGCCGCCGTGCCATTTCCCGTTCCGGTTCAATGACGTTACTTCCGGATCTGCTATTAGCAGGCCCGCTAATGACGGGCCTGCTAATGCCGTGCCCGTTAATGCCTGCCCCGTTATTTAAGGGTGGAAGGAGGCGGAAGCGGTGTCAGCATTTCAGATTTGGACATTAGCAGCTTCATAGTTCAAAAACTGTTTTCATTATTCAGCTTGTAACATGGATTACTCCCACATGAAAAATAAAATCGACCCACAATATCTCAAAATTCCCAGTTTGGATTTTTATAATGTTTTGCAGGTGCCTAGATTTTAGCTTTCATTGGAGCACTGAACCACATTTTGAAAATCGATATGTGATGCATGCGCACTGACAACCAAGTTATCCCAGCAAAAAATATGAAACAACTTAAAAGAACAAACACACCATATGCTCAGCAACCATGCAACACATATGCACCACAGCTATAACCACACACAGCATACCCAACAACCCACACTGCATACACATTACAAACATACACCCTAGCAACACAATTGCATAATTCAAGCACTATGTAGCCAACATGATTATGACCACACACAGCATATGCACCAACCCACACTGTGTACACATCCCAACATACACTCAAGCAAGAAAATACAAAATTACACACAACATTCACAGCTGTAACCACACCCAGCATACCCAACAATCCACCCTGTGTACACATTTCCAACACACACTCAAGCAAGAAAATGCATAATTTACTCACCGCACTCACATACTACATACACTCACCCATACTGCGTACACATCCTCACCTGTGCTCGACAATCCAGCAAGGCGTCTGCTCACCACACCATTGTAAAACTGACCACGGACCCCTTCAAATCCAGATGCTAGCAAAGCGCCACCTCCCCACCATGTCTCACCACAATACTAACTTTATGTTGTAGGTATACAGGTAGAAAACAAACATTTCTACTACTGAACTGTGTGCGTGAAGCTTCACTCTAGCACACTCAGTACTGCTTAACTCCTCATACTGTGATGCCTGGTATTGCACTGCTCTCACCGCGGCCTGTGCCGCACCCCACGTCACACTACTGCATGCCCGTATTACTGCTTATAAGCACGCTGTAATACGTCAGATACTGTCCCGACACCTGACAACGTTAGTAACTACTCTGTGCCATAGTGCCTTGGTCTTGCCTCCTTCCCACCATAGTCTGCAGCATCCAGCACTTCGCGCCTTGCATTTCTAGTACCGCCACACTGCACTGTACCTCCTTACACTAACCTGTGTTAGTCTCTGACTGTCTCCCGGCATACTGACTGCCATAGCACGGGCCTCGTTTGTGCCCATAGATCACTCTCATACAGCCTACTCACATGTACGCCTAATGTATTTAATGCTGCCCACATGTATTCGAATTTGCCTGCTGCCTCAGTTATCTGACTCTGCCGACCGCCTGTTGCCGTTAACTATTGAATATGCCTGTTGCCATAGCTATTGAATCTGCCTGCTACCTTAACTACTGAATCAGCCTGTTGCCTTAACTATTGAATCAGCATGTTGCCTAACTATTGAATCAGTCTGTTGCCCTAACTATTGAATTTGCCTGTTGCCATAGCCATTGAATGTGCCTTTTGCCATAGCTATTGAATCTGCCTGCTGCCATAGCTCTTGATTTTGCCCACCGCCTGTTGCCTTAACTACTGAATATGCCTGTTGCCTTAACTATCTGATTCTACCTACTGCCTCCGGCCTCAGTTATCTGTTCTTGCCTACTATCTGTCACTATTGAATCTGCTGTCACTGTAACTATTGAATCTGTCTACTGCCCCAAGCATGTCATTTTGCCTACTGCCTTACTGCCTCAGGTAATTGATTCTGCACTTCTGAAACTGGCATTCTGACACCATTTTACCTAAGACAGTTTGTTCTTAAACGACCCACACTGCTTCAGATTCAGCTTTATTTGTACTTGTTCGTGTGATGTGACTTGACCTGAGTTAGTCGACTTCGAACACTATCTGAACTGCGTATCAAATCTGCCTCTCTATGTTTCACCTACCACCATCCTATCCTTGTACCCTTGTATAGCCACCCTCATCCGGCCCCAGTGCCACATCTGACACCACTCAGTTCCCATACGTGCAAACTATATATTTGCCAAAGATCTATACTGTCCTGTTGAGGACTATCCTAAACCTAATCAGCATCCTAAATCTCACCATGACAGCCACTCTGCCTTTAGCAGCTACAACACCCTATCCTGTGACCCTTAGAACAAACTTCCAAGTCAGAATAACTTGGGCACTAGACCATGTAGTCTCCATCAGAGAAACGTTAAACTCTGCGCTAGACTCCCTAAAATGTACGAACCTCTTGCGCCCTCCCACAGATAACACCACCAGAACCTTGAAAGGTCTACAGCCTAACACCAATATCTCCCTCCAAAAAGCCATCAATACTAAGCACTCACTTCAGCTTAATAGCCGGATTACTCGAGACATCAACACCCACCCAAAGCACCACCACACACAACACCCAGGTACTACCTATGAAATCTACCCAGATTAGCATAAGAGGAGCCCTAATAAATGCCTGTTCCATGGTGGCCCATGCAATGGAAATTGCCGACCTAATCCAGACAGAAAAAAATGGATTTCCTTGCCATCACTGAATCCTGGCTCCACTCAGCATCAGGCCCGGCGATCATGTTAGCCATTCCCGAGGCCTACACTCTTCTCAGAATAGATCGCACTAAATCTCGAGGTGGAGGCCTCGCTATAATCGCCAAAACTAGTCTAGCCTTGAGACTCACCTCCCAACAAAACTTAGATTCATGTGAATCCCTCACTGCCAAGCTGCCCATCTCCGACACCCAGACCCTGTCTATCCACCTCATATACAGACCTCCTGGCCCTCTAGGCTCCTTTGAAGAAGACATAACTAATATCTTATCTGACAACCTTAAAAACTCCTCACAATGCCTCCTCCTAGGAGATCTTAACCTAGGCTTCAATGACCCATTAGCCCACAATGCCACGCATATCAATGACTCCCTCGAGGAATTGGGCTTCACTCAAAAAGTGAGGGGTGCAACCCACACTAAAGGAAGGACCCTTGATTGGATAGCAGAGCATAACTGCCAGACCTCCATTACTTCCATAACTCTGCAACTTTGGTCTGATCACCACCTGATCTCCTTCTCTTTAGAGGTTACACCGCCACTACCCACCATTAACATAGCTCCTGCCATTTCCACTAGAAACAAAAGAAACATCACAGCTGAAAAACTCACTCCCTCGCTTCTTCCCACCTTGAACTCACTTCCCAACAATACAGACCCTTTCACCATTGTAGAGGAACACAACAAAATAATGATATCATCCTTAGACGTCATAGCACCACTGAAAACCAGAAAGAGCAAACCTAAAAAACATGTGAACACTTGCTTCTCTCCCCACTTGAAAGCAATTAGATTAGAAAAATGTAAAAGAAAACAAATTTGGAGACATGATCCCTCTGACAAATAACAACCTCTGCAAATTAGCCAACCTCTACAAAAAAGAAATGATCCTCGCCAAACAATCTTCATTCAGTCTGTGTATTACGCAAGCCAACTCAAGGACCAAAGGATTTTTCACAATCCTCAAAGATATAGAAACGCCTATCAAAGGCCTGGATACCTGAAACAAGGAAAAATCATGGTGCACCAGTATTCAGAGTGCCCTAGATACAAAGGTAGCGACCCTCCAAGCAAAGATTAACAACAAAAAAGAAACTCTCGTCCTCGCCCCCAACCCCAACAAAACCTTCTTGCCTCTGCCCCAGCCTACACCACCACCTCCCAATCAACTCACACCTTGCTTCAACTTCAATAAAGCATCCATCTTAGAAGTTGGAAAAGTTATCCTGGCCCTCAAACCCTCTACTGCCACGACGACCTGTGCCCAGCCCAAATCATAAAGGAAGCCACACTCGACCTCTCCCCTTTTATTTTCAAACTTATAAATGCCTCCTTCTCCACCGGTACCATAACCAATAACCTGAAACAGTCTTGTGTTCTCCCATTACTTAAAAAACAAACACTTGACTCGTCTATACCCACAAACTATCGCCCTATCACCGCAGTCCCATTCCTGCTTAAAATTCTAGATAAGCTGCTTTACCTCCAAATCCAACAATTTCTGGAATGTAACCACCTTTTAGGAGTACATCAGTCAGGCTTCAGACCACAACACAGAACTGAAACCACGCTAATCAACCTCAAGGCACAAATCGACCCGTTGAGAGATGATGGTAAGGCAGCACTACCACTACAACTTGATCTTTCAGCGGCGTTCGACCTAGTAGACCACAAAATCTTATGTAACCACTTGGACTGTGCAGCCCATTTCCCACATGTAGCAATAGGATGGATCCAATCCTTCCTTGACAATAGAACAATGCACGTCTTCTCGCATATAGCAGCCGCTGACCCCATACCTATCACCTGCGGTAGACCCCAGGGATCCTATGTGTCCCCAACCCTGTTTAACATTTTCACAAAGCCCCTTTTTGATGATCTAGACGGCCTGGGTATCACCTACACGAATTATGCCGATTATACCCAGATCCTCATCCCATTGACGGGCGACTACAACAAGGATTTGGCCTTTGTGAATAGAGTGTACCTCATCATCCAGGCATGGATGGCCTCTCATGGTCTATGCCTGAATGATGACAAAATGGAACTCCTCATCCTCGGCACCCCTGCGAATCTTAACAAACTAGGCCATATCTACTACAAGTTTAAAATAGACGACAGTAACATTACAGTAGCCAAGGAGGTCAAAACCCTCGGCTTTTACCTAGACTCCACGCTAACCTTTAAAAATGAAGTCAACTCCATGGCTTCTTCAACAGCCTACACCTGCAAGCTAATCAGAGCAGCTAAGCCCTTCCTCTCCTCCAACAACTGCATTACCCTGGCAAGAGCCCTTGTTTTATCCAAATTGGACTATTGTAATGCCTTATATCTAGGGAGTAATAAATACATTACCAGTATGATTCAGATTCTACAAAACAATGTCCTGAGAGCAGCACTAAGTATTCCTAAGAAAGCCAACATCTCTGACTGCAGAAGATCCAACAACTGGCTGTCCACGAATGACAAAATCCTTCTGAAAACCATGTCCTTGACACACACATGTCTTCACCATGCCGCCCCACAATACCTCATAGCCAGATTTACGAGACAACCATCCAACCGTCCCACGGGAACTGCTAACGCCAACCTTCTAACGGTGCCCAGATTCAGACGTACGAAGACTGGTGGAAGCAGCTTCCCGGTTAAAGCTGCCCAATATTGGAACTCCCTCCCTCCACCCCTAAGGGAAGACTTACCCTACCTAGGCTTTAGGTCCAACCTCATCCATTTGATCAATGAAAATGACCTCTAACCTCACCTTACACATATAATGTAACTCCTATTCCTCTTGCACATACTGTATATATTGTCTACTGTGTTTTTTTTCATATTGTGCAACCTGCCTGTTTCATGCCTATTCTGTATAAACTGCCCTCCTTACAATTTATTGTATATAATGTATGATCCTGTACAGCAATGTAACCCAAGCGGAGCAATCCTCTTATCCTATACAGCAATGTAACCTAAGCTGAACAACCCTCTTGATGCCTATTGTGCCCTGATACCCTCGGGTCTGGCGGGCGCGCATTACATATATTAAAACAAACAAACAGACAAATAAACAAAAAAACATACACTCAAGCAAGAAAATACAAAATCCACACATGGCATAAATAGCTATTACCACACCCAGCATACACAACAATCCAACCTGTGTACACATTCCCAAAATAGACTAAAGCAAGAAAATGCAGAATTCACATACAGCACTCCCACAAGATATACACTCCCACCCACAGTGCTTAAACATCCTAAATTACACTCCAGCAAGGTAATACAGAATTCACAAACAACACATGCAGCTGTAACTAAAACCAGCATACATAACAACCCACACTGGGTACTGTTAGGAACTCATGATGGCAACAGTAAAGACCAACACAAGTGATCACAGTTCAAGGGTATTTATTAAACTGTAAATGCAGAGTGGAAAAACAGCTAATCTAATCTTATATCTAAAATAGCAGTAAGGTTCGACCATCAAATGAAAAATAAGACAGTTCTTGTGGTGTCTTTTCAAAGTAAAAAGGCATATATAAAAAAAAACCTATTGGCAAATCCTTACACCTAATAACAGAAAGAGTGTGGGATAGGTTGTTTCATAAAGAAAAAGGTGTTCACAAATAATAAGTCAGGATGTGATTGCCAGGGATCGCCCTTCCCCACGTTTTGAGCATGGGACAAGGTGGATCTCCTGAGCACAGCACACACTCGAGCCTTCCCAGCACGAGTTGACAGTTCCTTACCAGCTATCAGGTTTTCCGATGGTTAAGTCTCTTTTCAATAAAAGACTCTTGCCTGAGAGGATCAGATACATTCAATAAAACAAACAAACAAAATGTTCCTCTCAAGATGAACATTGGGGTGATACTTTTCACCCCCTGGATCGCCCTCTGTTGGGCTTGGATCCTAATGCCAAGGGGGACAATTCACTTCCCCTGGTCTTACAATCCTTCTTGCACTCCCGAACCTTAATGTCTTTTGAAACAATTCACTGTGGACATCCCTCAGTTGGGTTCATTCCTGTCAACACACTGTTCATGGAACTTCAGACTTCATCCTTTCTTGTTAGCATCCCTCCGTTGGGTTCACTCTTGCCAACCTTTGCAATGAACTGTTCATGTACTGATTTCACCATGCAGAATTAATTTCCCTTAGCTTTCACAATCATCTGTTGGAGAAAGACTTTCAACTGTACAGAGTATGTTACAAGATACCTTTATGACCACTTTGACCTCTCTTCACCTCTTCCCAAGGCCTTCTCGTTACAGCAGTCTCTGCCATCGGGTAATCACCCAGAGTTTCCTGTGTGAGCACCCACGTGGTGCCAGACAACTCTGTTGCTGTGGTTTTCCCCCCTCTTTTATCAATTGTTTCTTTAAACCTTTTCAAAGTTCAAATTAGCCATTTCCTACTTTTCATTCAACACAGTTCGGTTTCTTATTGACTCTCCCTTCAACTCAACTGCTGTGATGAACCGCCTGGCTTTCCTTCTTTTTGAAGTCAAGGTTGGTACCTCCGAGACAACCGTCTCTCCCCGGCGTGGTAACCAGCGCAAGAGGGTCTTGTGTACCATTGACATCTGCTGCAATACACGTTGGATATTTATCTCAGTCTTATGTTTCCATCTGCAGAGTTTTCACGTGGGTTTGATCGGAGAGGGCAAGGTCGCTTCTCTCCTCGTCACCCTCTTGGTATGCGCCGTCTTTTGCCTCCTCTTGAACTGCTGTGCTGAGTTAGATCTCACATCGTGTGGTCTGCCTTGGTCATCCTATGCTCTTGTGCTCCACCTTTTATCCCTGTGGGGAAGGGAAAGGGCCGTCAGGTGTGTGTGTGATTCTGGTCAATTGCCTGACTTTGCCTGACCCTTGTATTGGGACATGTCAGGTAAATGACTCTGGTGTTAGCCCATTGTCTTTCATGTTGTGTGAAAGTGTTTGTGTTGGAAAAGGGGTGGCAGTGTTTTGGAATATCCTATATGGTAGGATGGGGAAAAGGTATTGAAAGAAGGGGGATACCACGTCTCACCTTTCGGTGTCCCACTCCCCTATCAAGGTGATCCTCCCTCACTGGTCAACCCCCAGGAACTGAACCCAATTGTGATGGCTGTGTCCTGGCCACCTGGATGACAAATCCCTGGGGACTAGCAAGGGAGACACCTTAAAGTTTCTCACAGTACACATTCCCAACATACACTCGAGTAACACAAATACCATAATTCAAGCAATAATCCTATTAGGAGTAGCAGATCAGATTTAATGTAAAAACACATTTCAGTTCCTCTTGTGTATCTAGGATCATTCCCACCAGCATGAAATGAAATACAATCTGTGGCTGTCCAACACTGTCACAAAAAATAAAACATTTTTCAAGAATTTCTTACCATATCTTCAACCAAGATATCAAGAATCACCTCTAGCCCACCCCCAAGTTCCAAGCACCCTCCCAGCTCCTGCAGACAAAGCATACTCAGGGGAATTCAGAATTACATTATGCAAATGTACAAATGTAATGATATCAACTAAGTCTGAAACGTAATAGCATGACCATGTAATGTGATTCTGCATGTATTAACACTATAAGTTAAATGTTATGACTGGGACTAAGCTTGAAAAGTAATTGGATGTAAAGATATTCTTAAGCACAAACTATGCCATTGATTAAGCCTGAAATGTAACTGGATGTACCCGTATTCTTAAGCTCAAGAGCCCAGATGCCCAAGGGTTAGATGCGTTATATAACTGTAATAAATATATAAATAAATAAATAAATAAATAAATTTGACACCTCGATAAGCATGCCATCCCACCTTGACATCACCAAATGGTGAAACAGTAAAGCCTAATGTACACTACTCACAATTCCTTATATAAACATTGTACACATGTACACTGTAGTAACGCTGCACCTATATGTATAATTGCGTGAATTGACTAATGCAGCAACACTACAAATGCACAAGCATGTGTACTAACTGGAATAACACTGCAACATGACAAATAATCACGCATATGTGATGCTAAATACAGTTACATTATGAATGTAGATAAATATTTACATATACACATTCACATCTCAAGATTCAGAAGTACACATAATACATACGCAACAATCGACCAAGTGCATACACAAAATACTGTTATATTTGTCATGCTAAAGAAAAAGTAAAATTAACGTGGCCAATTGCGTTTTGCTCTTAGGACTGTATGAAAAATGTCAATAGAAATGTATGCACCAGCATACTCTGGCCAGCACTACATACAAAAGGTGAATTCAATTCTAGACACTAGCATGCCATAAACATTACTAGATGGAAAATGCTAATACAAATGTAAGCAGCATCTAATTCCCTTCCAATTATAACATACATGTGTGTACAATAAAGAGTTGGATGAGTAAATATGCTTTATGTGTAACATAGCTTCAACAAGTGGGTACTCATAATTAAGTTATGTTTGTCATGCTAAAGAAAAATGTATACAAATGTATCCAGTAACCTACTGTTAATAGCACTATGTACAAAATGTCAATACAAATGTAAGCACTAACGTACTATTGATAGCACTATACACAAGTTCAATGGTCAAGACAGATGTAGCTATCAGCGTAAGCTAAATAGCACTACACACAAAATATGAATACAGATTTAATCAGTAGCATCTCATGTCCTTTCAATTATGAAATACAGATGTGTATAGTGAAGGAGAAATCCTGACACTTTCCTTTCTACCATAGTTTTTATACCACAGCATCTTAGCTAGACATCTACAGACCTTCTACTGTGCATTACACTCTAGATGCACATTTATCTCTGGGTGCATCCCAAATGAAAACAAACTAGAAACCTACAGCCAATACTTTAGATTCTGGCTACTTTGTTAATCCTTTGGTACCAGAAGGATTACAAAAGTTCTGCCTTCAGTGTCCACCCAGACACCTTGCCCATTAAACTACCCTGCAGAAGGGATCCAAACTGATTGTTAACCTATGTATACTCACACTGAGCTCTCATCTTTTTGGAACGATAGACATGCTTTTGAGTCGCCAGGCCCTTTTTTCAGCCAAGTATGATTTGTCCCGTTTCTGTTAGGACACTGCCACTGATTCGAAATACGGCCTTAAAAGAATTCCTTCTGCAGCTACACCTGTCTCCTGCCCAGCCGAAAAAGCTCCAGAGACAGCTACACAGGACAGCCCTCTTTCTCCAGGCAACCAGAAGCAGGACCCCTCTCTCCACAGGAAGCTATAATCCCTCCTTCCTCCCTTTTTTAAACCTCTCAGTGAAAACCACCTTTTAACCTATGTCTCTGTGCATTTATGTATACCATTGTCCCAGCCTCATCCATGGTGTCATCTGTCATCTGTCACACCACGTGCCAGAACCTTCTATCATCCATCGTGCCCCCTCAGATTTTGCTTGTGTAATTTTCCATTCCCTGTCTTAAATGAACTATAAATAGTATTCTGCATAACACAAACTCCCAATAATGTTGCATCATTCCTTCCTCTTTTCCTGCTCCGCACAATGAATGTTTAATCTCAAGGCCCATAACACTTTTACACTACATGCTTTACCTTGGCGAAGCACTGCTGTTCAACTTTCAATTTTGCATTATTTACCGAAACTGGCAATGATCAGGTTGTGGCGCTTGTGTACCTGCTGAAATATTGATACACTCAGAGCCTGTGGCCTAACAAATCTAGCCCACTCAAATCACTACTATAATAAGTGTTCATAACCAATGTCACCCCACTTGTTGTCCCCAATAGTAAATGTTAGTAACCCAAATGTTAGTAACCCATGTACAATACTACACAGAATATACTGAACAGATTCTTCAGCTTATAACCTCTCCTACAACAGTAAACAGTTGCACAAGTCAATAGGTTTCATATGCTGCATACTTGCAACACAATTCTAGTGCAATATTAACAGCACTGCATAGAACATGTTAATATGAGTGTAAGCACTAGAGTACTAAACATAGCATTATAAACAAAACGTTAAAGCGATTGTAAGCAGTACCATCAAATGTCCTTACAATTATAAAATACAGGTGTCCAAAATGCTAATATAAATGTAGGCAATTAATATCACTATATAAAAAAGGTCAATACGAATGTAGGCAACAGCACGACCAGTGCCAAATAGGAAATGTGAAGATAAATGTAAGCATTAGCATCTAATGTCCTTATTATCAAAACATAGAGGTGTGTACCGTAAACAGTTGAACAAGTCAGTACACTTCATATGCTGCATAGCTTCAACAAATGTGTACATAACAGCCAGATCTGGTTGTAATGCTAAATAAATATTAATACGCATGAAGTCACTAGCACAATATACAAAATATCAATATGACTCTAGGCATTAGCGTAACATACATACCACTATATACACATTTTAATACACATCACATTTATTTACAATTATAACATACAGGTGCTAGATTATAGAAACAGTGATCCAGTGCAAGGGCACGTTTGCACAGTATTAGCAATATGGCAAAGTGTGCCATATTTTTAAAAACAATGGGACATATTAGCAAACCTTTACTGCGTGACACGCGCAGTTTGGCATGATATAAGCACCAGGTAAAAAATTGCCCTAGTGTAAACATTATACATTTTCAATGCATTTTTGCATCAGAGCAAACTTTGCTTTAGTGCTAATACCAATCCATGGGTCCAGGGCAACAGGAGGAGATAAGCAGATTGACATTGTTTCACATGCTTGAGTGATTTCAAAGGAGAAGTAGGAGGGGGTGTTGCCACCTGATAGAGAAGAGCCTGTGGAGCAATTTTATGGGGCTGAAAGAAGGGTCTGAAAGGTCCTAGATAGTTTGCATTGGGTGAGCTGAGAGAGGATATAAGAAGTGGGCAGTAAAGTGGTTTGGCTCAGATCAGTAAGGAAGGCAAGGAGGGAGTTGTTGTAGTTAGCAAGAAGAAATGTACAAGGTTGTGTTTGTTTGTCCTTAACTATTGGATATCTGGAGAAATGTTAGGGGGAGGTTTGAGGGGCCAGGTGTGAAAGTGATGCAGTAGCACCCCGAAACGTAAAGTACACAAGTGCAAAATAAAGGAATGTCCAATACGGCTTCTATGAAAATAAACATACATCAATAAACAGACCAATGTACGACTAATTATTAAAAATACTATCAAAAAACCACCCCAGCAAAGAAAGATGGAGAAAGGCTGAATATACCAGATGTAAGCAATCTAGATACTCAGCAGGGAGGGAAAAGGCAATAAAGTACCACAATGTTTAAAACATATATGTTTTATACAGGAAAAGGGATCAAAAGTGGCCTTACCAGTTACTAGGGCCCAATGCCGGACCAGCTGATGCAATTAGGAGCCAATAATACCGTCTCACTGTTCTTTGTTAGTCTGAAATCATTGGAACAGGCTTCTTGGCATTGTACAAGTGGATCAAACCAGGTTTGGGTGTGGAGAGACATGGTGAGTCATGTAGATCCAAACAGCCAGCGGGCTTCGAGTTGGTTTGAATAAATGGCTCAGAGCAGTTTGAGTCCAGCATTTGAGTGATGCAGTTCAGAGGGCTCACCAGGGTCAGTTTGAAGATCAGTATGGTTTGAGGTGTGCCAACTTCTGGTTAGAGTTGGTGAGTAATGCTCCAGAGGTTCGAGTCGAGGTCTGTTAATGGTTGTAAGCTGTGAGCCTTATTTTTCCAATGTATGGTTTGAAGAGGTGGAACCTCAAAGTCAGCTGGTTCAAATCATTGGCAACCATTGGTTCGGGTTGATGCATGATTCCAATTCTCCAGTGTTTTGAGACAAGGTCCAGAGATGATCAGTTGGTTTGAGCTGAACAGGTGATGGACTCCACTTGGGATGATGTAGCGTCAAGCTTGTTCTGAGTCGTGTGAGTATCAAAAGCAGCACTGACAGTCCCTTGTGGTTAAACAGCTTTCAAACATGATTCAAAGTTGATATGAAGCAGTTCTATGGAGAAACACATGGGGGGTCATTACGAGTCGGGCGGTAAGGGATACCGGGCACGGTTATAGGTCAAAGGTTCGAATCAAAAGGATCTAAATACAATAGGGTCGAATCAAAAGGACCAAAAACAAAAGGGTTGCATTTTTTTGGGGGTTTTTTTGGGCGCCCCCCCTGCCAAACCACCAATTTTGCTGTAAAAATTCGACCCTTTTGTTTTAGGTCCTATTGACTCGACCCTATGGCATTCGATCCTTTTGCATTCGAACCTTTGACCGGACACCACCGGGCACTGGTAAGGAGACAGGGGCCGGTAATCCCTTACCGTCCGATTCCGAGGTCCCTTGGAGGGAACCGCAAGAAACGTGTGGTCTGACCACACCTCCCTTACGGGTCCTGCTAAGGGACCAGGGCGCTAATAACGGGCTTGCCATTTGCGACCCCGTTATTAGCGCCTGTTGTTTGTCCTGAAGATGGTTGGTGTACATAGTGGACTGAGTAAAGTCTAGAAAATACATACTGAAACACGTGTCGACTCACTGTCATGTTCACCAGCCAGTTTCCAAATTAAGTCTATGGCTCTTTAGGTTTAACCTTGTTAAGGGTAATGAGAGGTCCTGCTGTTAAGTCAGATTTTTACTGAAAGTAATGGAAGTTCATTTCCCTCAATGGCCGCCAGGTTGTGCCATTGAGAAAGCTAACATTACTAGTATAGTCTTTGACCGATCTCTGTTATAAGTAGCCGTTTCCTGAGGGGACTCGCACTTCGCGTTGCTGACTGCCCTGCAGTACGGACGCTTACCACGGTCGTCACAGAATTCCAGTCACAGCATCTAGCCCCTCCTGTTTTAGTCCCTTGCCTTTTCCTCAGTCTCCGAAGTCTTGCCCTTATTTGTTATTATTCTTTCCTCCCATTATAGCACCCTGTTCCGTTTACAGTTATTTTATTTTTCCTGTCACTCGCCCCTTGTCCCTCCTCAGAGGTCCTGACTGAAAATTGCTGTTCCTCACGCAAGTACTGTTTCGAGTGTTTTTAGATGATCTTGGGTGGCACTCGTGTGAGGTTGTATCTATTTGTCACAGAGGTTGTTGGTTATTCAATAATTACATTTTCATTTGCATTGCCCGTAGTGCGGGCATTATCGTTGCTTCGGGCACGCCTTGAATAACGTTTCCTTCTGCTTAGGTCTTGTCATACTTTGTTCAGTTATTTCATGACCCCTTTTTTTTCTTTTATATATTTAGTTAGGTATTTAGTGGGATAGTGATTATTAGAGCCTTACTCTCCATTCCAATCGCTAATATATGTTAGAAATGACTGTTGCTACCAGCCGCTCTGTATATTAGGCACCATTTGGTTTTTTTGTTATATTTCCCCTTCAGCTAGGTTCCACATCAGTCATATTATTATAGAGTGCCCTATTGTTTGTTCTCTCCTTCGTCTCCACTCTTCAAGACATGCGCCCCCGCGTGACGCAGGATGGAGAGCTCACTCAATTAAACATTAAGGTGAGCTTTTATCGTTATTCTTACTTCAGTCACCAAATGGTGTGAGGTTTTCAGAGATAGAGCAGTAGTTAAGAAGGGAATTTGTTCTCTTGTCATTGCTACAGAAATTGCTTCTTGTCAGAAGTTCCAGAGAGTTTTCAAGGGCGTCCCCGCAGAGTTCACAGGTAAGCGTTACACTCACTGCCTAATTTGATTCAGGCAGTCATCCATATGTGAAGATTGTAATAAGAGGATCTAATACTGAACAATAATATATTTGACGATTGGAGTGTGACCAAATTAATCGGTTACATAGTATTTGTATGAATGTTGGTTTCATAAAGTGAAATGAATGGTATGTAGGGTTGAATGATTTGTTTGTGGATCTTAAAAAAGGTGTAAACTGTGCTTTATGTGTTCAATAATTCATACATCATTGGGTGTTTTTTAGATATACAATATTATTAAAAACTCTGTGTTGAAGTAAAAAAGATTGAATCATTTGTTATTATTTATAAAGAAACAAATGTACATGATGTCATCCTCCATCTATGGGTTCATTTCTTGTATTGTGGTTGGCAAGAGTTGCCAGATAGTTTGTTGATGAAGCAGGGAAACCAACAGGGGAAACACAGATACATAAAGCCCATACGTTGCATACATTCAAGCTACAATTAGAGCAAAGATGATAGTTGAAGTCACCATAAATGAAAGTGCAACACACAACATAAAAATGAGACACAAGTAAAAACCTCAAAATCTGATATGGAGGTTCATGAGACAAAACAAATTGCAAACCTTCAGAAGATTGTCTATTTCCCATAGGCAGGGACCAGCAAAGTCAAATATTAATATAAGCCCTATTTGTTTGGACCTATTTCTCTCTCGGGAAAAGAGGATCTTCATGATTTGTCACCTGGGACGAAAATAAGAAATGAGTAATTGTATAGATGGGTTACAGTTCAAATAGAAAATGGAGAGAACGTCTGATATCGACATGATTTGACTGCATAACAAAAACCTGAAAATACCATGTTTTTACCAGTATTAAACTCTAAAAGTAGCAGGGATACGGAATATTAAAAGTACCCATGGCTCATTGTTTTTTTCAGCTACTACGTCAGACATGACAGGATTTCAAAAAGGTACTCTGGGGAGGACGAGGGGAATCATAACACTAGATATGAAATCCTATACAGAAACTTTAGTGGGAAATAAGTTCACAAAGAGGTCTGAAGATAGCTCCCCATAAGGATAGAAAACGGGACTCGTTGTAGTCTTAGTAGTTACAGAAATAATATATATATATATTTTCTTTTTTTATTGTTGGATTTAGTTTCAAATTAAAACCTGCAACATTACATATACAATAGCGATGAATATCATTACAAAAAACATGTATGAAGACAGAATCAATCAAAAAGACGTATTCTGAAAGTTTCAGTGAATTGCATTAAAAAAGAGCATACATTCATATATAGACAAACAAAATGTGGATACTGGTGCAAATAAGCAAGTTTGCAGATTCTTGTGCAAAATAGCAACATGTCTTAGTTCAATAGAGCAAGTCGAAATATAAGCAACTTGTTTAAAAGGAAACCAAAAAAGAGTAAACACAGGTACTGCACATATACATAAATAAAGAATACAGCAATAAATCCATCATAAATACAGCAGCAAAAAGTGCATTTTATGGTTGGTCATTATAAGGAGGTTAAGTTCCAATGGAGCAACAATTTTCAAGTGCTAATCCCAGGTAGCTCTTTTTCATGGTACAGATATACATAGCTACATATCCCAGAGAAGCAAAACTGTACAACAAGAGCAAATAATATGCTGTGATGTCCGGTACATAAATTGATCAGAGGGAGATTAAGGTTATCACGAGAGAGTATTAGAGTGAGAGCCTTGCCTGGCGCCATTTCCGACCATGAGAACCCACTACATGAAAGTTCTGCTCAAAAGAGTAGGTTGTATAATACTAGTGGTGTAGGAGAACAGGCTCAAGCAGAGTACACATGTTCTGGGATAGGATAAAAAAAGAACCATGATGACCCCTATATCAGTTCTTTTTGTGGGCAATGCCTCGTTGATCTGAACAAGGAGGTGGGTTAGTGCCAACATGATCTTAAGGCTGGTACCCATCATACAGCATGCCCACAAATATTCACGTGAGAGGTGGGTCTCACCAATTAGATCTTGCTCAAACGCAGTAATTCGCTGATGATTAAAAAAATATGCAGAAGGTCACCAAATGTTTGCGTGTTTCTTGCTGATTAACATCTTTGCAAAACCTGAACTGATCTACAGTCAATTGTGAGTGTGTAGGGGCCCAATGTTAGATATTTTCATATGTCCACATCTGGTTTAACTTAAACCTTAAGTACGTCTTTCGTGCCTTACTCGATGGAAAACGTAAGAGGTATAGCTGATGTGGGTGTCTTTTTAAAGTAAATATTGCATTCTTCTTGTAACAAGTATATTGACTGAGTGCATCAACTGTTCTGCACCAACTAAAATCAAAGAGTGTTTTATTTGTTATGTCTCCAGGTATAGTCAATAAGTCATCGTGCCCTAGGACAATTTCTGAGAGCAGATTTTCTATGTTTAGTTGAAAAGAGACAATAGAAGGGGGTTGTCCAAGTTCCAGCATTGTGTGCAATTCCTCATAAAGAGAATTTGGAGGTGGGTGTTCATTTTGCTATAATTATTAAGAAGCCTCCACTGATAGCGTACAGAAAGAGCCACAAGTCCCAATTCATGTCTCAATACAACATTCGCCGGAGAGTTTGCTAAGGTCAAGCAGTGTTTCCACATTCTGGCTTGAAGTTGATCTAAGAAGGGGAGGACTTTGGCTAGGCACATTTCCAGCCCATACAGAATTATTGGCTCAGCTTTTAGTGATTAAAATTCAAAAAGGGGGCCCATAGTAAATGTACAGAGTTGTTTGTAAATAATCTGCATTTGACAAATTAGCGGTTTAGCTTTCAAGTTGAGGGAGGCTCTCAATATTACCAAAGATGGTATATCTGTAAGATTATAACCCAAATAGAGAACCTTGCGGGCACGTGGAAGAGGAATTTCATTAATATACCACACATACGTCATCAATAGAGCTCACCTGTGTTTCGGTGTCCGATACGCAGGAAGATAAATCAGATTCCGTAGGTTCTGTAATCCTGTCCGGAGTTCCTTTTTTGGAGAAGCGATAGGGTCTGTTCCGGAAACTCGCCACAGTGGTTGTGTTGAAGGTCAGACAGCAACCAGAGGTGGGGATTCTCCTGCACAGCCCGTTGAAGGGAAAAAGCCAGTGGCACAAAAAACCCCTGTAGTTCTTTAACGTAGACAGATCTAAGTATAAGTCTCAATAGTTGTTTCTTGATGTGGGCAGAATTCTTTTACTGAATGGATGTGCGCAAGAATCAAGCGAAAGGAAGTAAGTCCAAGCTGGAATCAGGCCAAGAACAAGCAAGTAAGTATCTTCAAGCAGAACTCCAGCAAGGGCAAGGTGGATTAAATTGCAGGAATCCAACAGCGGACAAAGCCGGTAAGTAAATCCGAAGTGCAGATTTATAGAGACTGGTAACAATAAAAGGCCAGGAGAGATCCCTGAATACACCGAACTGCATGGAAACGAGAGGAAGGTAGTGTAACGCAGTTCGAGCAAGGAAATAATGGAAAGGAAAAGGAACCACGTGCAAAGAAAGAGAAAGAATGTCAAAGCCAATAAGAATTCACTGAATGTTGAAGAGTTGGGAAAAAAAGGAAACAGGGTGAATAGCTTTCCAAGAGAAATGCTACTGACCGCAATGTGAGCCCAAGCCTGGAAAGAAAAAAAGAGCTGCAAGCAGGGCAGAAAGGCACAGAGTAGCTGGAGATGCCGAGATAGAAGTAGGAGGGATACACAGAAAAGGAATGCTCGAGAGCGAGTGGAACGAAAGCACAACAAAGGAGGGAGCTGTAAAACGGCAGAGCAGGAAAAAAGGATCCGAGGACAAAAGGGGAAACTACGAGAGAAATCCTCCCAGGAGGAGATGTAGAATACAAAGGCACTGGAACCGCAGGCACCAGTGTAGCGTAGAACGAAGTAACAGTTGCAACGCACTGAGGGGGCGTGGCTACCCTCAATATGAATGCAACCGAAACGGAACCACTAGAACGCTGCTCTGTGCGCCGTGAGGGCGATATCACGGCGCTTCCACCTGGACCAAACCTTCCATTGGCCTGCCCTCATGAAAACATAAGATACCACTTTACATTTTAAGTTGTTATAGATAATGATCCTAGATTTGTTTGCATTGGAGATTGAAATGAGGTGGTTAGCATAATGTGCAAATAAATGGAGTTTCGCCTACAGACCGAAAGGGGAACGAACAAATTGCACAATGTCTTCGGCGAATGCCAACCAATTGAGCGATAGACTGCCAATTTTCACCAGAAACGACACTGCAGAATCCCAGATTGTATCAATGTAAGATAAGTAGAGGTTAAACAGGGTTGCTGTCAAGTTGCAACCATGCTTAACGCCCACATATGTCGGAATAGATTCAGTGAGTGACATGTGCGTTTGTTCTGACCATATAGCTTGTGTTGGTGTGGAGTTTCACCATCAGCCTAATAAGGGGCAGCGTGAGACCGAACGTCACCAATTTATTCCAAAGAATATTCTGGAGTATGCAGTCAAAAGCAGATGTAAGGTCGAGTGAGGCCATGTAAACGTGTCCAGAATTAGAAGTTTTGGATAAATGAAGAATGTGGGCTAATATGGTTGCGAAATAATATTCAGGTGTGGTACCCGGTTTGCAATGTATAGGGATGACGGGACAAATAAGCCACCAAACTTCCAGGATTCCCCAATCACACTCCTGAGTGCCTCATTCATCCAACATTAATAATATGCAATTCTCCACATCTGCTGTGGAAACAGAACCCAATTACCAGAGCACTCTTGGACATACCTGCTTCATCCCTTCTGCACAACAATGTGCCACCAAACAGGACTCACATTCACTCATGCGATCCAACATATTATTCCCCCACCTCATCCATCCCTCACTCCCTGTGTTTGTAGCATCAATTCCCCACTGCCCATCCTCTTTGCCCCCCCTCATTTTTTTTCTTTCCTCCAGCATACTAATTTCTGGATATATCTGGTTGAGGCACAGTACACCACATCATGGTGTAATCTTAGCATTTTGAAAGTACTATGGTAGTGTTTTAGCACAGTATAAAGCATGTTAACAAAACATAACCTCACAGGTATGAGGAGATGGCCGAGAAAGGATTGCCTATTTTTTGTTACCTGAATAATATTGGAATCCAAAACTGTCCTGGTTGTACCACAGTGGACTGCCTGGAACTCTATTGATGCACACAACTATAACGGTTGTGGCATGTAATATAATGCAGCTTTGCAACCCCACATAGCATTCATAGAGGCAGAGATGCAACAGTGCATCACCGTTACCTCAAAGGTAGATGCTGTATGTGGGAAATTAGTGCAGTGTGTGACTGGATAATGTCATCGTCAGTGCTGGCTGTATTTCTGTTTAAATAGTAAGTTGATCCAGTGAGTAGCTCCGTATCATTAACAATGGGAAGTTGGTTGATGTGGGAGTAAATATTCGATGCAATCGATTACTATTTTCTTTGGTGTCTTTCTCTGTGCCAATATTGCATTCTTTTCTGCATAGGCAAACATTATTTTTAGACGGATGAGCATTTCCAATTCCACACGTTACAAACTCTCGATCCAGAAGCTTAGTTCATTCACGCAACCTTCACGTCTATATACATTCCAGATGCTATGGTACATTTCTTTCAGAATACACGAAAATAAATGTAAGTGTTTTCAGGCGAAGATTTAAGAATAGCATTTTTCACTGCACTTTGGTGCGTCTGTTCCTAGCTTTCTTTTCAGTGGAGCGGATGCCTCTCTCTTAAGTGGTGAGCTGAGACTAACACTTATGTTGGCAAGACATCACAAAAGCACTTTATTCAAGAGAATTTGCCTCAGGTGCTGGAAAGGGCAAATAAATTGGCTGTCACTTGAGTCCAATGGTTTGAGGAAAGAAATAACTGTTTCTCGCTCTGCTTAGATAAAAGTCGAATTCAACAAAGTTGGCAACGGAAAACCACAAATAAAAGAAGACATTCGAAGGGAAACACGCTTTGTGAACAACGGGTTTCCAGTCCGCCCTTTTAAATTGGGACATGTTAATTTTCTTTGAATGGATGAACTACAGCGATTGGTTTGCATGTGCATCTACGTCAAGTCACACAGTCTGGGTCCAAGCTCTATGGTACGTGTTGTGAAGTAACTTTAATGGTTGTACTTCACAATACATTCCCTGCATTTTGACTCAATGAAGGAAAGAAGATTATAGACAGATATAAAGTAAAATGTACAGTAATGCTGACAGAGGCAGCCAGAGATGCAAATGTTTAGCAAATAAATAACATTGGATTGTTTGCAAGAAAGAATGAAAAAAGGAACATGGGAAGCAAGAAATGAGGCTTGCAGCCCTAGGGAAAGGGAATTGTGAAACAATAATCAAGAAGGAGTTATACTGATGAGGTATCTCTGATACTGTTACATTTCTAAAACGCAACTATTTTGTCCAGAGCAATTCTTGAGAATAACTTTTTTAAGGAAAGGTGCCAAAACACACACAAGCATGTACACAGACACTCACATTATTTAGTTCGTTTTCTAATTCTGAGAGACCAAAGAATTCAAAAGAAAACAAACCTTGGCCCTCCAAGTCTAAAGTAAAAGGGAAAGACAACATATAGCTGAAGTAGCTGCCTCCTGCCTTTCACTGACCAGCAGAAACCACCATATTTGGCTTACAAGTCCTAAAACCTCACAACCCAATGTTCATGACCCCTTTTACTCTCCCCAACAATAATGGCGGGCTTGGAAGAACGTCACTTAAATAGACATGCATTAGTGGGCAAATCCATAAGAATTTATTCATCCCTACCACAAGAATAGCTGGGCGTTTGTGTTGATGAATCTAAGATGATCTCCTGGTGGTCTTCCAGGACTTGATGATGATGATTCGTTGTCCAATCAGGGATGACAAATCCTGAGATGAATGGCAGTTTTAGCACCACTGATGAGGAGAGGGATGATATGGAAGAAGTGACTCAGATGGAAGAGGCAGAAGAGTCGGTCGTGGGTGTGTGGCATGCCATTCCACAGAGGTACTGCCACACATCGAATCCCCAGAGATTTTTACAGGTAATATAATTTGGTACCACACCATATGAGTTAAAAAAAAAGCAAAATGTTGACGTTGTGCAAAGTGTGCACTCAGTGTTCATGCACATGTGATTGGCTAAATCCTAAGCACCACGTATCCGACAGAACTTCAATTTGGATACATTAACAAAAGGAACATGTCAACATTGCTGCCACTTTTACAAAATGTATGAATGATTAGTGAACCAGTGGGTCCAAATAGACAAAAAAAAGAACAGCTCATGTACCACCCAGACCATCAGTGTGGTGCTGGGAGAATGATCGAATGAACATGAAATACGGGCACTGTCCATGGATCCAGCAGCAATTAATTTTGTAATGTCATTTCTGTTGTTATAAGACTCAAGGGGCCTCATTACAACTCTGGCAGTAGCTGTGCCATTAAAAATGGCACGGCTGCTGCCGGAGTTGCATTTTTTCCGGCACCTGTGAATGGGCAAGAACCGGGTCATGCAGAGTTAGGCAGAACCGGTACTTGCCCATTTTCGGGTGCCGGAATCAAGGGCCTCCTCACCCCCATTCTGCCCCATAGGGCTGAATGGGGATGGGGACGTCGGATGCACCAGCACATGCTGAGTTGTGCCGGTGCTTCTGACGTGCTATGCTCGCGGGTGCCATATCATCCCGCCAGGAAAAGCCTGGCGTGTTGTCAGGCACTCGTGAGCACAGCCCGTAGTATGGTGGCCCGGGAACTACGGTACCTTCATACTTACCGTTACCGTAGTTCCCGGACTGCCATGCTTGTAATGAGGTCCAATGTAAACAGTGCATGTTGGTGGCACAAGTTATGGTTCCGTAACTTAAAATAACTGGCACATTTCTATGTTTTAAAAAATTTGGCTACAACCATAATGACCCTTCAAGTAAAGTGTATTCACTAAATTTGCATGGGTTTTATAGCCTAAGCTTAAACATTAAGGTCACGTCAACTAAAGTTTATTCACTGAATTGTAAATGTTTGTATACCTAAAGATGCCTCGTTATGGCACTGTACTAAATAATTACACTTCTTAGAAGGCCCTTTCTTTTAGAAATGTATCTTAACCATTACCTGCATTTGACAAAGAGTTTTTAACTCAATTTCCACAATGTTGAAATGATATATGCACAACAATTTAACTACAAATAGCAATCACAATTGTTGTGTGTGTACTTTTCCACAGTGTGAATAGGATTCTGCTGACAATAATAATATAGCCATATTCATTGAGGAGGTGTCATTATTTTATGGTAATCGCCTGTCCCCAAATCAGATTGTAGTAAAAAACAGTAGACATTCACTGCTGTCTGAGCGTTATGATTATTTTTGTATTTGTATTTATTCAAAGAACAGGGATGTCAATTTCGAAAAGCAATGACTTACAATAAAACATTTGCATTTAGAAGTTGCATTTAGAAGTGTGCCCAATAGCCTCTATGTGGAAAGTTGCATTTAGAAGTACATTTAGAAAATTGCATTGAAAGTGCATTTAGAAGCAGCATTTAGAAGTGTACCCAACAGCCTCTCTGTGAAAGTGAATTTAGAAGCATACCGAATATCCTCTCTGTGAAAGTGAATTTAGAAGTGTACCCACTCTGTGATAAGTTGAATATAGAATTGCATTTAAAAGTGTGCCCAATAGCCTGTCTGTGGAAAGTTTAATTTAGAACTACACTTAGAAAGTTGAATTTAGATGTGTGCCCAATAGCCTCTCTGTGATTCTAGAAATGTGCCCAACAACCCGCTGAATTTAGAAGTGTGCCCTGTAGCCTCTCTGTGAATCAAGAAGTACGCCCAAGAGCCTCCCGTGGAAAGTTGAATATAGAAGTGTACCCCATGTAACCCATCATATCTCACCAACACGCTTACTCTCTCCTTACATCACCACTCAAATAGAACACAGAGATACTATGACACCATTCGGTATAACTGTTCTCATATCAACATTTGCCGCTCACCCCACATCACTCTAAGTAATCACTGCTGGTTACGCTCCCCCCAGCGAGGCGTTCTCCTCAGGCCTAACGCAGCCACATCCGATCTGGATAAATCCTGCCAGAACGAACACATACCCCTGACCTCTCAACCACCACACCTACCGCTAGAAAACAGCTATTAAACCGATACTGCACGAGCTGTACACATACCCGGTGCTCACACGCACCTTTTTAACTCTCTCGACTCTCTCTACTGATATGAACTTCGGTTCCCAAGGGCGTTCAACCTACCAGCGCCTTCAGACCATACCAATGGTATATAAGGCGCTATATAAGTGCAAAATAACAATAACAATAACAATTTGCATATGGAGGAGGCCTTCCTACAAAGGGTACAAGTACAATAGCAAAGAGATAAGAACAAGTGGTGAGCCTGTTTATGAGGGTGTAAAAATGTGGGTCATATAAATATATATATATTTATTCAGTAAAAAAAAAACTTTGCAGACAGTGCAATCCTTTTCAAAAGAAAATTATTTATTTTAGTTTTAAACAGAATGAAACCACTAACAAAACTAAGTACTAAACTATGAAAAAGACTTCTCAATAAACAGAATATCAACAAAGATAGCTTCACAAACATCTGTGGAGGTGAATGGAGTCACACCACAAGCACAGAAGCATATTTCAATGAAGAAGCATACAAACAAAAGCAAGTAAACCCAATTGCCATACATAGCAGTGGACGAGAGTGTGAAAAACGTAATAATACCATTATGGAACAAGAAACACTGCTCACAAAAATATCCCCAGAATATCCCCAGAAAACTCAGCATCAACTGTCCATTCCACTGAACCAATATGTCTAGTCTACAAATGGCCATGTACATCAATGTGTAACATTGCCAAAACATCTTTCAAATCTTTACACCACTTCCTCAATCAGTATGTGAAAGACAAAGACAAATTCAAAATGAAACTACTACAAAATACGGGCTCCTGTCGAGTGCGCAAATAACCAGTACTATAAGGACATTCATTAGCCTGCATTTCTGGACCAATTTGCAAAAGCACCTTCCATCATATCAAAATGATATCAACACAGCATCCAATTATAATAAATCTGGTCCATAATCTGTACTATGCCAAAAGTCCTGCTTTAGCACTAGCCAATTTAAATAACATTATTCTACATGGTACAGCCAAACAACTACTCGAAGAAATAGAACATGTCCAGAGAAAATATTTTGGAACTGAAAGCCACTTACAAAATGCAATAGGTTTACAACAGACTAGCAACAACTGTACAGATGGCAACCTTCTATTACACACATACAAAAAAGAAATACAAAAGTTTAAAAGTACATCTGCTGAAGTACCAAACCATTTGTCTGTGTGTTGCTGCAGGACTTTTTATAAAAAATAGCACAACAACTGTAGACATAATGTACAAAATAGAAGACAATGAAGATTCTAATTGCTTCCAATTAGCTCTCTATTTTATAGCAGAAAACAAATACTGACCCCTTAATACTTTGCAGTTACTGCACTGCAAAACTTGACAACAACCAAACACCTTCACGTGCTATCACAAATAACTTGGAATTGGATTATTCCCATTACCAAAACCCCTGCAACAACTTAACTTATATGAGAGCATGATAATTCAAACAGTGCACCCATTTCAAGCAATAATATGCCTTCAAACAAAAACAGCAAAACTACCTCCCTCTGAATTAGTGAAAGGCATTTGTGGCAAAGTAGTTTATTTTCCATTAGATCTCAGAAAATGTACACATTCTGGGAGTGCAACGTCCAATAGATCAATCTTTAATTACCTTAGTAAATTGCGTACCTACAAAAGACAAAACAATTTGGCAACAACTTGTGGACTTACATAAAGTTAAACAAGCCCTGCAATATCTAAAAGACAACAATGAATACTACAGAAAAATTAATATTGAAGAAAACCTGAGGGAAACCACTGAATAATTCAAGAGTCATCAGAAACTGGTAAATTTCAACTTCTAGATACTGCTACAGGATCCAATATTTTAGACCATTATACAATTCATCCATTACATCCAGACACCAGAGATGATGCAACAAGCCAAAGGATACCCAATCAGCATATGGGAAAAAAGTATATAAGCATGTGCCTTTCCTCTACTCTTTCCTACTGGGAAAGGAGGAAGGTATGATGATAGACCCACACAAATATCAGCATCAGAATACCGCTCTTTACAAATGTATTCTGAAGACCCCAAAATCATACAAAATGTGGACTACATGTTCCACCTTTTCTTTGAAAGTGAACTAAAAACTCTAAGCTACAGAGTTGCACACACATTGAAATCAGGTACCCATTTTCAAAATATGTCAGCTATGCAATAACTACAAAAAGTGTAAGAAAAAGATGAGGTTTTGCAGTCAAGCATTACAAATCTTTTAGCAAACATGCGTGGTACAAAAGAATACTGGTTCCGACGTATCGGAGATGTACGCTGTATGATAGAAAACCTTGGCCCACCCTCTTGGTTTGTGACATTAAGTTGTGCAGAATATGCATGGGAAAATTTACACGATTTCATATGCATAGCAAAAGATAGATGAATACCACTAAAATGGAAAAAGAAAAAACAAATAGAATACACCAACTGCTATCTATTTGCAACAATACTACGACCACTTCCAAATCAAAAACAAATCCACATATTCAATTCCTCCTACTGAACTCAACGAAAGAAATATATTGTACTACAACGTAGAATTTTTTTAATCCAGCATGGATTTGTTTGCCACAGACACAATGATTTAATCAACAAACACAGGAACTGAGCAAATTGCACAGTACACTGGTTTGAACTATAGTACTTCTAAAGTACTAACTATGAGGGTCGAGAAAATACAGAAATGTCTACTATGCAATGCAATACTGATTATAAACTACCTACACTAACATGTGATTTTTTCTTTTATCACAGTAATTGAAAAGAAAAGGCCTCTCCAACTACCGATGTTGAAAAACTGCATGCTACCACAAAAAGTCAAACAGTAAGTATATCATTATTGGACTGACAAACACCACAGCATAACACACCCATTCAAGCAAATACCTGACCATAAACCACAATCTAAAATGTTTGCTTCCACGGGTATCTTATGCTGCAACGCTTGTTGCCAAACACTACAATCTTGACTGCATGCCCTGGCCAAAACTCTTCATACAGCCTCAACAAAGGAAACAGCTAGTATATAATAATTAAACTCACAAATACACAGAAACATAACACAGCCATGCCAACAAACACCTCACCAATAAATACAACCCAAAATGCATATAGAGTCTTCAATACCAACATTCTGAACACAATCCAACAAACAAACTAACACACATCATCTCACTATCCGATACACACTATTACACTACTACCAATCAGTACACACATTTTTGAAAATATATCCCCTAAGCAGCCCACATACCACAGTCAAAATGTTTGGTAACATGGGTGTGTTATGCAGCAGGGGTTGCAGCCATGCACCCAAGACTCTAGTCCCTGACCACAACCACCGCAGCATAACACACCCATAGAAACAAACATCTACCAAATGACCACAACCCAAAAACATATTACATCCACCTCAAAACCTATCCACTTCAATTAACATTCTAAAAATAATCACAACCAAAGCACAAACTCTTAAATACATACCCTCTTCACCCAATGCTCTTCTAACGACCCAAAACCAACATCATACTAAACTAAAATAGCCAGTAGTGCGCCCAATGTTTGGTCTGTCCGCGGACAACCGCGGTGACCGCGGACACCTCAAACACATCACGGCCTTCTCCCACCTAAACAAATACAGCATTTGACCCATCTCTTACTCCCCCACCTTCTCCAAACACTCATACACACCAACACATTCCCCAAAATTGGATTTATGCTCACTTCCATGCTGCGCTGTCCATGGATCCAATATGGCGGGCGCATCGAAACAATGTGACGCACCTCATGCCTCACCCCAGCCAATCAGAGAACACATCGTGTGTCCGCGGGCATGACGCAAGCCGATTAGCCAATCAGTGTCCTGTCCATGGAGCGAACAGGGAAGTGTGTCCGCAGAGCGGACATATGTATCACTAATTTCTTTTCCTTACGTTTTGGTAGTTTAAAAAAACGACTGGACAGATTTACACCAATTTAACAAAAGCATGCTTTCAGGACCAAACCGCTGTTCCTGCCGCAAATTTGGTGAAAATGTGTTCAGCGGTTTGGGCTGTAGGTGCAACAGAAATGTTGTCCCATTATGTCTATGCGAAAAAAAGAAATGTTGGGCCCCCCCTACAACTTTGCCCCCCCCTTGACCAAACCTCACCAATCTTTGCAATAACATTGAGAGTGGGCTATATACTTCTTTTGCAAAGTTTGGTGCAGTTTTGTCCAGGGAGAGCAAAGCTATAAGCAACCCAAAAAGTGCACTTCCTATGGGTTTAGCAACTTAATCATAACTACATGGCTGCTACCGCAGGCCATGTAATATACTTAAACAGATAACCTATAAAGGTAACATTAACCCAAGGGGGGAAGTGGTTCAAACTAAAGAGGTGTACTATTTAAATACACACAATTACATTTGTAATAGTCACTGGAGGCAATGGTAATGTCAGCTAGGGAGGAAGAGTGCAGTGGGAGGTCCTTCTTTAGCATGTAAGTGAACTTTAAGCTAAACTTTCAAGAGAGCCACAGTTGTGCTGGCATTCAATGTTTTGGGTAGTGTTTTTCCAATGGAGTGGGGCGAGTAGGGAGCAGGAGAAGAAGCAAGAGGAGTATCAGGGAGGGAATGGTACAGTGAGGTTCAGTTCAGAGGAGGACTGGAGGGAACAAGATTGTAGGTTAGGTGTCAGCAACGTTTGCTTCTCCAGATATGTTGACTACAAATCCCATAAACCATATCTACCATAGTCAACGGTGAGGGATCATGGGAGCTGTAGTCCAAACATTTGGAGATCCATAGGTTGTATACCCCTGTGATAAGTATACTGAGATAAAATCAGACAGGTACTGAGGAGCAAGACCATGTATTGCTTTGTAGACTAGGAGAAGGATCTTGAAAATAGAGCGATTAGGCAGGGAGATCAAACCAGCATGTTGCTGATAGGTAGAAGCAGGGGAAGATCTGGGTATGTTGTAGAGAGTTTGGGTAGCAACATTGAGGCCTTTGTCTTGATGGAGAAAGGATTAGGTAGGAAGGCCAAGGAATAGGTTTTAGCAATAGTCGGGTTTGCTAAACCTGTGAGTGGAGATTACAGTTTTTGTATAATGTTAGTAAGAAAATGACACAATAGGAGTGGCAGAGGTAGTGGTAGTGAAGAATTGTTGGAGCTGTAAGTCGCTCCAAAGGGACCCCCTAGGTTGTGCACTTTTTGTTAGGGAGCAAGAAGGTCAGGCGGGGTGGAGTAGGAGAGGTGATGGGAGGGATGGCAGAAAGATGACTTCCATTTTTGAAGAGTTCAGCAAGAGGCATTGGAGAGCCACTCATTCAGAGATAGCTGGGGAGAAGGAGAGAAATGTGAAAAATGTTTGATTATCATCAGCAAAAAGGTGATAGTGAATGGCAAATGATGAGATAAGTCTTCCTAGAGCAGAGGTGTAGAGGGCGAATATTAAAGTTGCTCTGTGTTTTGTATAACAGCTGATCATATCTTCAATAGGATTGTTAGTAATGTTATTACTATATGCCTTTCTTAATTATTTTTCATAAACTTAAGATATTCATCTTTAAAACCATGGAGCATTTTTCTTTACAAGTATTGAATGTGTCATTAAATGTGTTCTTTGCGCTCTCAGGTTCATTCATTGCAGCATACAGCCCACACAAATGAACCATTTCACAGTGAAATATTATGACAACATACATAAAAATAGATATACATATTTATATTTGTCTGAATTTAAAATTGGCAACCTTGTAAATGTTTTTTACACCATAGGGTAAATATCTAAGAAGGATAGTAGGCTGCTCATTTTCTGACAGTTGTAAAGTAATACCTTATTACACTGGCATCTACAGCATGCCATGTTTTGATTAGCTTTGTACAAATGGTGATGGAACGTAATACATGTTCAGTTTTGTATTGACCCAATACAAACTGGTGTTTTGGCGCAGTGCATTCAGAAATAGAATTACAATGAGTTGACTATGCTAGATATGGTTTATGGGATTTGTAGTCAACATATCTGGAGAAGCAAACGTTGCTGACACCTAACCTACAATCTTGTTCCCACACAATACAGAAATAAGTCAGCTCAAAAAGCTCAGTTGCAGGAACCTGTTTCCTCTCAAAAGCTTTTGTTATAAACATTAAACCTTCTTGAGGGTCTGGTTGAGAACTTTAAGAAGACTGGATATTAACTTTACAAATATATCTCTCACTCTCAGTATGACCTCTCTCTGGATGTGTCGGATAATTTCTATCAAAGGCAGCTAATACCGGGCAAAGCTGTTCAGTATTAGTAGGCATACCTAGCAAAATAAAAAGCATAATGATGGTACCAACTGCATAGCAATTGACTCCAGTGGTGTTTTAAAACTTGAACAGACAACCTTGAGAAGACTATGACAGTGGATTAGTCACTTTATTTGGAGAACTGCAGGCATTGAGAAAGAGAGGAAGGGACCTTTACACTAATTTTATTATTCCTATTTTTTTAATAGGAGCATGACTTTCTGGTATTGGATACAACTTTTCCTAAGAAGAACACAAAGAGCAGGGTCTATTATATTGCAGAGTACAGAGCATCCATCCAGAGAGTGTAGATTTGAGAATGGAAAAACTCACTTCTTATTGGAAAATCTCAGCACCCGCATGGACAACTGCAAAATCTAGACTAAGTTATTGTGACTTTGTACATAGTCATAGCATATGCAAGGCAAAGAGAGTCTTGTAAAAAGGACTATGCACATGAAAGAGTCATATTTTGTGTTTCTTCTAGTATATCACATTTCACAATAAAACACTCAATCTCATCACAATATAGATACAAATGAAAAACAAAACCAATTTAACAATTTACTAATCCATATTCTACAATAATATTCAGGTGCAAAATGATGTGACCGAATAAAGAAATTCTCACAAAACTTTCCAAACCAGTTGCATGAATGTGATGAATTGACTCCTGCCTTGAAGGTGTACAAGGATCAGTACAGGCTAAAGTACCTACTCAGCCCTCACGCCTCTCTACAAACCGAGAGCCAACACAATCATAAAGGTAAAACAGGCACAGTTAAGAGATAAACCTTCTACGTCTTTTGTGGTAACATGAGCCGAGAGAAGGCTATATTCTTAAGAGGGGTGTGAATGTGATTCAGTACAACTCAAACAGCAAAATATAACAGGTAAAAATAAAGGAATGTCCAATGAAGGTTTAATAAAACTAAATATATATTCTAATTAAACACACCATGTGCAATAATAACTAAAATGAAAACACTACAAAGAAAGCCTGTGCAGAAAGAACACAGAATATGCAAGATATCAAGATGCAGCACTTTGGTTAATGAGCGAGAGGGAGAAAAAGCAGTAAAAACTGCAATGGTCAAAAAGGATATGTTCTTGAGTTGCGAAAAGGGATTTATGTGACCAGACCACTCTCTAATGCCCAAAATGGATGAGGGGACAGTTATCAGTCAGTAATACCTTTGTAGTGTCTTGATGATTCAACAACAGCGTGCCCGGCTTCTCTGGGCTGTTCTGCAGTTCATGTGCTTCAAAAAGCGGCAGTGGCGGTAGTCCAGTGGCAATTAGATATCAAAGCTGGGTTGACCGAAGAAGGCTGCAGTTCAAAATGTTACTGAAGGGTCTCAGGGACAAGATGTGTCATTTTCTCAAGCAGCCAAACACACAGGAGGTTATCACACACCTGCAGGGATATTTCAGCATGGTGAGGTCTGGGAAACAGTTTGTTGGCAGAGATGCAGGTCTTGTGCCAGCTGTAGTTCACCGACAATGTTCCCTGGGGATGTTTAGGGGAGAGAGCTTGCTTCTTGCTTGCAACACCTGCCTTCAACACATAACTAGAGGACTTTGGAAAGGGCTGCTCTCTCAACAGGGTCCAATGAAATCCTCTTGAAGGTTTGAAGTACAGAGATGATACAAAGAAGGGGTGTGAGATCCCTTCTTTTGAAGGCATAATCTACAGGTAATTGGACAAAATCAAGCCTGAATTAAGGGTCCAATCCTTGCCCTTTGAACAAGTGAGCTTTGTCTTTTGACATCACACCCAAAGCTCTGTGTGCTATAGGGACTGGAGGGGCAGGAAGGACAGACAGGGGGAGAAAAAAAGAAGATGGCGAATCCTCCCTCCAGCTGTAAAGAGCTCCCTCTTTCTAAACAAATCCTTTCCCTTATCAACAGAATCAAAGGCGTTTTGGTATTCAGCACCCTGCTGTGAGGCTACTACTTTTTTTGAGAATGGGTGTGCCCTTTGATTCCTGTTGCCAGGACAGCTTCCTGTTAAGTGATCGTCTCTCTGGGGAGGTTGGTACCCCCACAAATGAGCTAAGAGAGAAAATCCCCAAAACAAAACAGTTTGACTAGCATTAGCAAAGACAGCCTGTCTGGGGAAATCACATATATTGCTTCCAAAGACATAGTGGGCTCACAGGACTGACACATGTGTGATATCAAACTAATTTGGACCTTGTTAGCAGGTCATCCTGACTGAGATTAAATTACAAGCATCATTTTATTAGTTCATAAAAATAAAAAAAACAGGTCTTCTACTCCTTTGCCAGATGACAATTCATGCCAATAGCACACTGATTTTCAGTTTGTTTAAATGCACCCTTCCGATGTATGAGTGACCCAGGCCTTACACATAGGAAAACTCATGCACGGTACTCCTAACATATCAATTGGTCTGAATTCTATAATAGGCTGCAGCTCACTTTTCAAGCCGGTGGTACTAAAGTGTTCACAAACTGCCAATGTTGACCACAAGCACACTGACTCAGTGTTGTTCCTCAAATGGTGCATGAATTCCCCAGACATTTTTGTGGCCTTTAACTAGAGTTGGTGGAAGGAGATATCCAAACACAGTAACATGCTTTCCACCAAACAGATCATATTATCTATTCTTTAACACTTCTTGCATTGTCAGTATTATGAAAGCAGGCATCATGTCAGATACAATGCATACTGCATCAATTAAAGTACTGTCATCGTACACACAAACCAACAGAAGATGGTGCAGGATGATGCCAGCAATGTTGTTTGCTGCCATAATGAGGGGAGCCGTAACTACGCAAGATACACAGCTTCCAATGTTTTCATGTTCGAAGGCTGAAAGGCTTCATATGAGAAAGGTTTTCCCTTTGCCAGCTTTAAAAGACACGTACAGAAGAAATGTTTCAAAGTCACTACATGGACACATGAGGGTCATTACAAATTTGCCAGTTCGGAATTAATGTGCTGGTATTTACGTATACCTGCACATTTCCGCACTGGCACAACACAAGGTTGCCGGTGAGGTGGATGGAATGATCTCCAGCTAAAAGCTTGAGGTCATTCCGTCACCTTAATGGCAAAAATAGACAGTATTACTGGCACCGGCATTCCTGGTGACGGTAATAATGCAAATCCCCCCAATGGAGTCCTATGGGAAATATATTATTTTGCTATGTGATAAAAACTTTTTTACAAGCAAATCATGGTAACAATTTCTAAAACAATACCGACTTCTGTAGATGTTGTTAAGTTTACTCACAAAACACTGCAGTGTGACCTCTGTCGTTCTCTGAAAAAAGTCCATTCCCTGTCACAAGAAAATTGCAGTATCCTCAAATGTTCTAGCAGTTTAAAGGCCTGCGATCGTGTGGCGCACTGTATAAGAATTTGAATAAATAAATAAATAAATACAGACTATGGCCTCCTTATGAGTTTGGTGGTGCGGCGAGAAACGGTGGTAATGCAGTGCCAACAGAGTTAGCACTGCATAAGCGCTGATTACCAAACCGCTGAACTATGGGTTTGGAGGTAAGGTGGAGAAAAAACCTCCAACAGAATGCTTTAAATAATTCCACCACCTTACTGCCCAAAAACTGCCATATTAGCAGAATTATCTCTGGCGGAATTACTGCTGGCGGTAATTCTGCCAAAATACTCATGGACTCCATTACATGGGGACTAACACGCCCTCCCACCACCTGTAATCCAGCAGTAATTCCACTGGACCAAGTGGCGTTAACAGTAAATACTTTTGGTGGTATTTCAGCATACCAAATTTGTAATGAGGCCCTATGTCACTAGAGAAATGTTTCATTGGTTGCTACCAGTCTTTGGGACTCATTCAAGTTTGGTGGTAATTATGGCAGGAATTCCACAATATGGAATTACCATTACCGCCAATGGCCATGAAAAAACCCACCTTGCGGTAACATTAAGTCTGCCCATTACTGAGCAAACGAGTGGTAATTCCACCGATTGTTGGTGCAAGTTCTCTTAGTGCCATCAATATTTGGAGGAATAACTGACGGAAATTGCACAGAAAATTGTCATGAATTAGCATTGGTGGAAATAGCCTCCTCTTGAAAAGGGGAAGCTGAACAACACCCATTTTTGATAAAAAAACAAACCATTGGAGTAGCAGGAAAGCCACATTACAGGGCAAGGTCAGCATCTGGTCAGTGGTTTGCGATAAAGCGGTGGCAGTGAGTACAGTACCCAGGGATGTCGATGATGTTAAAAAGCAATAGAATGACCTGAAAAACAGGGTGCATAGTCTCCTGGTACAACATCACATGGAGACAGCTGACACGGGAGGAGGCACCACTTGTCCTGACACCCTGGGAGGAGACGGTCAGCACCATCCTCCACCTGGCAGGGCTGGAGGGTGTTGGATCTGCCGATTGCAGAGCGTGCAGCAAACCTAAACCTACTAAGTGCATTGTGTAACATGAAAATCACTATATGAGTGTAAAGCCTCCACTGCACATCAACATGCTGAGTATGGGGCTAGCCAAAAAAAATCACAATGGTGTAATTTTAATGAGCCGGTCACCTGGGAGATCTCACCCTGGAACACTTGATGTGCAGTTATAGGACACTGTACCAACTACCATAAGTGTAACATATATGTTGCCACATCTATTCTGAATGGTCCAATAACTCTCCAGTGCTTAGACATGCAGCATCACCCACCACCCTAGCACACAGGGGCATACACAAACATGTATGCCCAGACAGACATATGTGGGGCAAATTACTCCTATCCACACACCAGCATGTACTATGAAGGCTGTAGGGATGCTTCACTCATCAGTAAAGGTCTTATCCATAAACCGTGCCACCAAGCCTCCACGCTCCAATTGCCCCTGTGACCACTACACAATCCCTTTGGACCCTCAGCATCTACTGCATCAGGTAGTCAAGAGACATTCTCCAGATGCTTGGTAACAAGCAACCATGTCACAGGGGTCACATTTGAAACATCCACGCCCTTCCCCACAAGAACTGTATTGGGTGGGCTAAAATTAACGCTTTTGCAATCCCCTTTACACATAGGATCTAATAGCAAGTCACTTATCTCATCACAGATAGCCAAGGCTACCAGGATGAACTAGAAGGCACCAACCCATTAGGTGCATCTGTAACCTAAACTGCAACCTTAGTGCCACCCTCCTGCCACATCTCTAGGAATGCAGGGTAGAGTGCTGGCAGATGAAAAAAACACACACGGTTCTGTATCAGCCCCCCTGTGCCAGAGGCCCTGACAGCAATATCAGCTGTGGCTTTCAGCACTGAAAACACCATTGTCATCCCAACCTCAGTTGGCAGACATTAACATAGTTGCATGTGTCTCTGAGCCTCAGACTACCAGGGTGCAATTGCAACCTCTGGGACATGGGTGACAGTTGAATCCTAGCATACCATTCCAAACACTTCTGTCATCACAAGGGTTTTCCCTCCTATTAGCTGGAATCTCCTCCATGTTCCTCCCTCTACCCCTCACCACAATGTCTTTGCACTTGTCAGTAGCCAGGCTCTGCATTGGCAACACGATGAGGGTAGTGATTCAACTCCTGATGATGATGACACTGCAGATGGCAGCCCTTGTGTATCTGGGGGGTTGAGGCCGCATGACCTATCATCACCAGTACCCCCTAACACACTGAACATGATCTAGCAGAGACTTAGCCAGATGGAGCAGAGGCAGGAGTGAATGGAGGCCATAGCACAGGAGCAACTTGGGCACTCTGCTGTGGAGAGGCAGCGCAGAAGGGTGGCAGATACCAAAGTGGCAGTCACAGTAGTGGCCCAAAGGGAGTATGAGTTGGCAGAGTCCATTTCCTCCAGAAATTAGACCAGGCTGAGGGTGATCACTCTCATTCGGCAGCCCATTCATGGGGGTAACACAGCCAGCTCCAGCTTGGCCACGCTCAAAGGGAGATCTTTGCTAGGCACCACATTGATTCGCTTTCGACAGAGACAGCACCCCTCACACCCTGCAACATATGGACATGTCAAGACCCAAAGGAAATAGGAGGGACCATGCCACATACACTCTTTTGGGGATGCGGGTGGTGGTTGGGCATGTGCTTTGGGGTGTGGGTGGTGGGTGGGAATGATTGTTGGGGATCTTGGTGGTAGGTGGGCATTACAGTGTCCACATTCAATAACACAATCATCACTCCAGCATATGAGAACACTAGCTATTGAATGTTCCCTTTATTAATTAATCTAGTGACATTATATATAGTTATGGTATGATATTAAAGTGCAGTGTGAGTATAGAGGATTTTAAAAATGTTCTCAAAGTTCTCAATGTCTTTTCCAGGAGGCATAGGCACAATCCTCCTAATGCACATGTTGTGCAGCATTGCACAGACATGACCATCTTCCCCATCTCTACAGGAATGTACATGAGTACTCCACCTGTCTGGTGGAGGAACCAGTATCTTCCCTTGAGCAGTCCAAATGTGCAATCAATGCACACACTGGTCCATGCATGTGTCTCATTATACACCTTCTCCTGTGGAGTTGCAGGCCCTCTGATGGGTGTCATCTGCTTCGCAGAAGTGGATAGCCTGATTCACCAGTACTAGGTAAGAGAGCATTTTAATGATGGAAGTGTTTGTTGGGTACATAGGCTGCATTCCACAGTGAATCACTGCTTCATTCTTAATCAAGTACATCATCAGGAATATATGGAGCCTCTCTATGCATGACACTTGGGGTGCCTGGGCCTTACAATGACTGATAGTGAGGGAGTACTGTTAATCCAGCTGCATGATGAATGTGTTTGCCTACTTGTTGGCCACCTTATCACAGGTGCAACATCGACCCTTAATCTATTCAATATCACTGGCCTGCTGCTACGTTGATTTGTCACTTTGCTGGGCATAGCTGGGCCTGTGGGATGTTACTCAGTGGATCCTCTGTACCCTAATATCAGGGTCACTCATCCCACACTGTGCTTAAGGGAGGGGGTTAGGCGGGCAATGGGCTGTTCATTCTGGAGTGTAGGGCTGTTTGCCCCATGTAGACCGGGATTGTGCACTCATGTGCCCGTCATTCCTGTGTCCCCAACTGCCACATTAACCCCTTCACATTATTCGGTCCACATATGCATTGAATGCTCACTGTTGTTACAAAATCCACGTATGATGGTCCCTGTGGGAGTCCATTTATGCAAAGTGTTTGATCAGACATTGTTTGGGAAACTATGGACAAGAACAATATGAGCATCTTCCACCTCTATCAGATCAAGAGGCATCAGGATTTACAGAATATGAGAAATGTGTTAGAATGTTAGACATACATTATGAAAAATCTGTAACTATTGTCCTGGAGAGGTACCATTTTGGGAAACGCAAACAAGAAGTTGGTGAAAAAGTTGAACAATTTATAATGGCTTTGCATGGTTTAACAACTTCATGAGAGTTTGGTAACAATTATGATGAATGTTTGCAAGACCAGGTTATGTTGGAGTGCAATGATGGCAAAGTTAGAGAGGCGTTATGGTTCAAAGGAAATCCATTTGTAGCAGAAGTACCCAGAGTTCCCAAAGAGGTAGAACATACCAATAAATGTGTGAAAGAACTTGAGAAAAGAGTAGAAACAGAAAATAAGTTGGAACTACCCAAATTACTGTTCATTTTAGCAATACAGGAAAATAACATAATGAGAAGGAGACAAGTAACGAAAAAAGATTCTGTATATGAAATAAGAAACGGAACCAAGTTCAAGGAAAGAGATAGCAACGACAACAAAAGAAGATGTTAAAGATCTGGTAGCATGCATTATCTGGACAGCAATGACAAATGTCCTGCCATCAAAGAAATGTGCAGAACTTGTAATAGAAAAGGCCATTAGACAATGTGTTGCAAAACAAATATAGAGAATATACAATGCATTGATGAGCTGTGTGAGGAAGTTGAGGAATGCACTTTTATATTTGAGGACTCAGAAATCAACATAGTAGAGGATGAAGATGCAGATGTTGAAATGCCTATGGCAGATATACAGATTTGTGGCTCAACACTTAAAATGGTAATTGACTTTAGTGCAAAGTACACTTTATTGCCCATGTTTAAATGATTTTTGAGAGACACTTTAAGGTATGCACTGCACTGAAAGAGATTCATGTAAAACCTGTTGCATATGGAGGTAAGCGCATTGAGTTAGATCGTTGGTTTTGGTCAACATTGAGGTTCAAAGACAGAACGGCAAAGGGAACGTATATGTTTCCAAGAAAGGAATGCATCCATTGTTAAGCTGGTCTCATCAGAGGAGGTTAAAGATACAACTAGATTCCAATGCTGAGGAGATGGTATATGCTGTGAATCAAGAAATGCAATCTGAAAATGTTGAATGTCATCCAGTATTTAGGGATGAACTGGGAATTTTAAAGAAGTTTTGGCATGACGTTCGTATGAAAAGTGATGCTGTTCCTGAAGTGCAGAAGGTCAGGCCTGTTCCTTTAGCGATCAAGGATGCTCTGAAAGAGGAACTTGCAAAGATGGAAGCACAAGGAGTGATTGAAAGAGTAGAATCTTCCAAATGGGTGTCACCATTGGTTATAGTACACAAACCTAAAGGAAAACTTAGGTTGTGTATGGATCTTAGGTCGGTGAACAAATGTGTAATTCCGGACAGACATCCTCTACCCAATATAACGGAAATGCTAAGAACTGTAAGAGATGCCAAGATAATGAGTACTTTAGATCTCAAATCAGCATATTATCAAATCATGTTACATTCCAGATCTAAGAATGTTACAACCTTTATTACTACTGAGGGTGTTTTCCAATGTAGAAGAATGCCTTTTGGTTTAATTTCTGCAGCAGCTGTATTTCAGCATGTCATGTATCATCGTTTCCATCATATGCAGGGTGTGGTTTTCTTTCAAGATGATGTTCTAGTTTATGGGAAAGATCAAAAAGAACATGATGGTAGAATGTGCAAAGTTTTAGATGGGTTTCAGGAGGCTGGTCTCACCCTTAGTAAGGAGAAATATAAATTCAACAGATCTGATATACAATATTTGGGACATGAAATTTCAGACAAAGGCATAAAACCCAACAAATAATTGGTAAACACCATTTTAAATGTTCCCAGTCCAGATACTAAAGATAAGGTTATCTCATTTATGGGTATGGAAGAATACTATGCAAAGTTTATTCCAGATCTGGCAAGTAAATGTTTTCACATAAGGAAGTTGGCAATAAAGAATGTGAAATTTAATTGGGATGATGAATGTGAATATGAATTTAATGAGATAAAGAAAGATTTAAACTGTGTTGCAAGTAATCATGGTTTGGGTGCTGTGTTATCCCAAATGGAAGGTGGAATTGAATACCTGATTGCATTTGCTTCTAGATGTTTTAAAGGAGGCAGAGTGCAACAATTCAAAAATTGAGAAAGAGCTATTAGCTGTGAAATGGTCTATTGTAAAATTGTGTTAACTTCGGTGGGGAACAAAGTATATTGTGAGATCGGATCACAAACCCCTCAGGGAAATTTTTACTACGAAAGGTTTGGATAAAGTATCTGCTAGAATACAAAAATGGATGGCAAATTTGCAAGAATATAATTGGGACATGGAATTTGTTCCTAGTGTCAAGAATAACTGTTCTGACTGTCTATCGAGGTTGACAAATTTTGTGGATAATGATGAAGATGATAACAGTGATGAGGAGATACTGAGTATAAATCAGGAAGTAGTGTCTGAAGATGAATGGGCAAAGGCCATGGAGTTGGATGAAGTTCTCAGGAAAGTGAGGAAATGTATTGATGATGGGGTGAAAAGTAATGAAATCGGGAAGGGTGACTTAACTGAGGCTGTCAGACATGTATACAATGATCTGTATGTGAATATCAATCTGGTTTTGAGGGGTGACAAATTGTATCCACCTACCGAAGTAAGGAGCAAATATTAGAAATAGCACATGAGGGACATCAGGGAATGACAAACACTAAACACCTTGTCAGGCAGGACTATTGGTGGCCTGGCATGAACTTGGAGATATATTAATTAGAGAATGTTGTATCTGTGAGGATTCTGCAAAGAGTATATGGTGAGACAGGAACCAATGACGGTCATGTCTATACCGACCATATCGTGGGAAAGAGTAGCTTTAGACAGTGTGGGACCAGTAAGAAGCAATGGCATGTTCAAATATTGTATGGTATTAATTGACATCCTATCTAGATGGGTAGAAGTCAAATGGGTACAGAACATTTGTTCCAAAGATATTTTCCTATTTTTGGATACCATTTTTAAAAGGGATGGTTATCCCAGTACTATCATCACGGATAATGGTGTGCAACTTGTATCACAGGAAATGAGGAATGTTCTGAGGTACAATGGGGTGGAACATAAAACCAGTTCCATTTATCATCCCCAAACTATTGGAATTGTAGAAAGATTCAATAAAGTGATTAAACACAGTATTAGTGGTGCTTTAGAGAATAAAGGTGACTGGAAAAAAGCTGTTGAAGATACTGTGGTTGCGCACAAATTCACCCCACATGCCACCACTGGTATTTCTCCTTTGGAGATGCTTAGAGGCAAAAATCCCAACACAAGAGTTTGTCCATCCTGGTTGGGTAGAGCGTGCAGTAAGGAGATTGATTTTAAAGAGATTGAGAAGAGAATTATGAATAGACAAATGAACAACAAAAGGTGTTTTGGCATAAGAAAGGTGGTGAAGGAATGTGATGTGAAGGTAGGTGATTGGGTAAGGATAAAGTTCCCCCTAAATGTTACAAGTGGTTATGCTAGATGGTCAGCTGCCACACGGATTGTAGAGAGGTTTCATGGTGCAGTAAAAGTGTCAGGTGGAAGAGTGTGGAATGTTAATAGTGTGTGTAGATGTTCAAAAGACAATTTCAGGATTGAAAATAAAGACAATAAGGAGGGTGCAGTAGAGCAAAATAGTGTCATGTCAGAGAGGGAGAGATAGAACAAATAATAACAATGAACAAAGTATATGTACCAAATGTGTTTGTAAGAGGCCATCATATTTGAAGGATTAGGAAAACTGAGCTTATATAGGAAGTTCAGCAAAATGGTTTAAGAATGTAATCTCTATTTTATCTTAGTATTTTGAAAAATGTTGTACCACTTGGTGACTTTTGTCATTCTGTTATATGTGTACAATGAAGAATTATGTTTAACATAGTTAAACATTTGTTTGTATAACGAAGGGAGGTGTGTAGTATCTTGGATCACATGTTCCATGCATATGTATTGTATTTCACTTGCTTTTACCTTCTGTGGGAGTGTGTGGAACATGGATCATGGAATATGGAACATAGAACATTAAGGGAATGATGCAGGATTAGAATGTTATAGTTATCAGTTAATGTTGTGTTGTTGAATGAGCCGGTGGGATTTAACCTGTAACTTAATAAACTAATAAACATATAGATATATATATTCAATGAAAAAACTTTGTTAAAGGGACGTTATGGTTAAGTTGCGCTACTGGCTTGACATGGCAGTGAACAAAACAGAAGGGGCTTGACATGTGATATCATCAGTGATGTCATCAATGATATTTGTGATGTCATTTTTGATGTCCTGGGTGTTAGTCTTAGCAAGCACAGTGGTGGAAACGAGTTATGGTTGCTTATTTTACCATAACTGGTAAATTTCAGGGGTTTTTCAATTTTACTTGTAACCATAACATCCTTTTAACAATGTTTTTTTACTGAATTTCATAGGTTTTAGTAGCAAAACTTAACCATAACATCCCTGTAACAAAATGTTTTCATTGAATTTCATAGGTTTTTATTAGTGCAACTTAACCATAACGTCCCTTTAACAAAGTTTTTCATTGAAATTCATAGGTTTTTATTGGTCCAATTTAAACATAATGTCCCTTTAACAAAGATTTTTCATTGAATTTCATGTCTTTAGTAGCGCAACTTAACCATAATGTCTCTTTAACAAAGTTTTTTCATTGAATTTCATAGGTTTTTATTAGTGCAACTTAACCAGAACGTCCCTTTAACAAAGTTTTTTCATTGAATTTCATAGGTTTTTATTGGTCCAACTTAATCATAATGTGCCTTTAACAAAGTGTTTTCATTGAATTTCATTGGTTTTTATTAGTCCAACTTAACCATAACGTCCTTTTAACATTTTATTACTGAATTTCATAGGTTTTTAGTAGCGCAACTTAACCATAACGTCCCTTTAGCAAAGTGTTTTTTATTGAATTGCATAGGTTTTATTGGTCCAACTTAACCATAACGTCCCTTTCACAAAGTTTTTTCGTTGAATTTCATAGGTTTTTATAAGTGCAACTTAACCATAACATTCCTTTAACAAGGGTTTTTCAGTGAATTTCATGGGTTTTTACCAGTGCATGCAAATTTCCTACAACTTACTTATATCATACTTACCAAATATAACAATATTTGTGTCCAATTATACAAAATGTTACCTTAAAACTCTGCCATTTCCCAACTTCTTGAAATTTTTTTAACACTTCTATACACTGTTTGCAACTATTTCACCTAGTTTTGCATTCGTAGACGTCTACGAACATCTCACTTCATTGGAGACCTTCCGGACAGTGCCACATGACCATACGCTGGCGCGTGGCATGATGACATGTCTGAGAACCTGTACGCACTTCACAATAAGATCCGTCCTTTGCATCTGTAGACGTCTACGAACATCTCACTTCATTGGAGACCTTCCGGACAGTGCCACATGACCATACTCTGGCGCGCGGCATGATGACATGTCTGAGAACCCATACGCACTTCATGATAAGATCCGTCCTTCGCGGACAGTTCGGAACTGCATTTTCTACTGATCTGGGAACTTTCAACTTCAAAATTTCCATTGCACACCTCCTACACCTTTTCGTACTTATTATCCATTACCAATCTACTATACATTACATACTTGGAAGAATTTTATCAAAACTGCTATTTATCTTAAAAATGGCATCAGTTATTGCCATCACTCCTCCCCAATACCACCACCACATCCAGCTGGAGGACCTTCACAACAAAAAAAGCGCAGTACTTTCAAAGACAATGAAGAGGACCAAGAAGATGAGATAGACAAAGTGCCTACTTCTAGCACCAAGATCGAATCATGGATGTGCCAGTTCTTTGCAACTGTTGGGAGTGTACCAAAGGCTAAAGCTACCAAAGTGAAATGCACTGAGTGCAATTTTGTACTCATTGGCAGACTACCTGGACAGTACTCCTACGGGACCACATCCATTCGCCGCCTCACCAAATCCAATGACCGCAATGCTCTCAGAAAGGTTGTTCCTTTCTCAGCAAGTAGTAAGCTGTCTTCCTCCACCTCATCTTCCTCAACAAATACTGTAACCACACAGCCTGATGTCTGAGGGAATTGGTGTGCTATAAATAAATAAATAAATAAATAAATAAATAAATAAATAAATAAATAAATAAATAAGGAGGGCTACAGACCATTATCGTCCATTGCAGCCCCTGAAATGAGGGATAAAGGCCATTAGCACCCCTGGTTCCCAAAGCGGGAATCCAGGGTGCTAAAAGATATTTCATCCTATAGCGGAACGCCACAGGCCGCAGGCGTCCCGCTGTAAGGAGGAATGATTATTCTTATTGGAAGGTAAATCCTTTTCCAAGACAGACAACATGGAAATAGAAGGCGGGGCTCCGTACACAGCCCCTCTTCACTTTCCATGGCAGCCTGCAAAACCCTATGAACATATTACCACAAGCACTTTTTTTCCCTTTCAAATCTATCCTACCTTCGAATAACTTTACCACATAGCCGGTCCCAGGTAGACATAGGGCCTCATTCCGGGTTTGGAGCTAACCATGGAGTAATTAGCTCCAGGGTTGCCTCCGAAACTGTCCCAAATCCGGCATAGTGAATGGAGTAATTACCAGTCCATTCCAGGGTTGGGGGACCGGTAATTCCCCATTCACCTTTTGCCCTTCCCCATTCCCATTTCTGCCCCATAGGGCTCAATGGGAATGGGGAAGGAGGTAATTACGGCACCGTAAATTACGGTACCGTAATTACCTCAGAGGTACCTTTGAGGGTCCGGTACTTAACTCCTTCTAAAAGCAGGAGGTAAGGAAGGACCCGCAAAGGGAACTGGGAATACGGAGGTAAGGGATTACCGGCATCCTCACCCTTACCGGTGCCGGTAATCCCTTACCTCCAACCTCGTAATGACCCCCACAGCCACTTTAACACCATTTTTCGTCCATAGGGGTCATGGCCAGTAGCCAGATTGTCCACGTCATGACCTTATGCCATGACCCAGACAATCTGGCTACTGCCCATGGCCACAGGCTATACCTCAGTCACCAAAGGTATATGACTATTTTCTGTACCTACATTATTATACTTGTCAAAAAATAAAACACATTTGCAAAACCATGCTTTAATGTCCTTGCCAATGCTCCTCACGAGTTTGCTCGAAATCCGCCCATGTTTTATTTTTTTAAAAGTGTCAAAATGTATGCACATACAATAGTCATATAACTTAGCCCCCACTTGACAAAATCTATTCAATCTTTACACAAACATTGAAGGTTGGGTCTATAATCTTCCTCAAAACTTTTGTCGACATTCATCAAATAGCAACAAAGTTATAAGCCATCTAAAAATGTTAAGACCCCCCCTCTAATTTCGCCCCCTCTTATGAAAATCTCACCAAACTTTAGAAAACCATTTATATCTAGATCCAAAATCGTTTTGCCAAATGTTGTGCAGATTCGTCAAATGACACCACATTTATATGCCTTTACAATATTTTGGGACCCCCCTCTAATTTTGCCCCCTCTTGACAGAATCCCACAAACCTTTGCAAAACCATTCAAGATTAGTTCATAGAAATGCTAAATTACTTGCAGTTTCATGGAGTGGTGCAAAAGTTATAAGCCATCCAAAAACTGCTTTTCCTCGACCCTGTAATGCAGAAATAGGTACAGATGACCTAGGACATCTGAAGTGTCCGCGAACACCACAGGATTGCCCCAGGATTGCCTCTTATGGCCATATCCAATCCAATCCTCATCCCCCCACATCCCCAGAGATTGTCGAGTTTGTGAGTTTGACACGTGAAATGCTGCTTTTTAAAAAATGTTTTCACTGTGCTGTCTGCGGTTCCCAAAAAAGTCAGCGAATCCAAGATGGCGGGCGCTTCAGGAAAACCAACGCATTTCACATTTTCTCAACAGCCAATCAGCAAGCGTGTCCCGATGTCCGCGGACCTCGCAAAAGTCAGCAAATTTTCTGGCCAATCGGAGGCCAGTCCACAGACAGGACAGCCAATCAGAGGCCAGTCCGTGGATCAAACAGGGAAGTGGGTCCGCGGAGCGGACATAGATATCACTAATTTTTTTGCCTCACGTTTTGGTCATTTAAAAAAAGACTACTGGACGGATTTACACCAAATTAACAAAAGCACGCTTTCGGGACCAAGCCGCCGCTCCTGCCACAAATTTTGTGAAAATCCATCCAGCTGTTTGGGCTGTAGGCGTGAGCACATTTTTTCGCATTTTGTCTATGGGAAAAACAGAAGTTTTGAGACCCCCCTATAACTTTGCCTCCCCTGGACCAAACCTCAACAAAATTTGTAATATATCTCATGTGTTCACTGTTCCTTTGGTTATGTCATTTAATCTGCAATCAGATCATGTTAGTGGCCCATAACTCTTGATATGTTTCTTCTCTTTCTCTCCTTCATGTTGCCTTTGATCTCGCCTCGACCCTCACCCTCAAATTCCTTCTGTTTAGCCCATGTGTTCTGTTTCAAAATGTTAGTTTCTCATACATTCTATCACATTTTCTCTTCTGTTCCATCTCTTCTCTCCCTCATTTTCTCTATTCTTACTCTCCTTCCTGATGTTTATCCTTTCTATTCTGACCGTCTCCACTCCTACTGTGCTATTTTTAATGTATCCCTCCTGGTTTCTATCATTTGCAGTCGATCATGCTCTCCTGTTCTGTAACTCCTCCCTTCTATACTCTCCTGCGAATTATGTCTCTTCCTTGTTTCCTGGTGTTCTGTTTCCCCCTATTGTCTCCTGTTCTCTCTTCTCCTCGAATTCAGTTTTAGCCTCTTGCCGCCCTTCTCCCTTTCTCTCTTCTGCCCTCTTCTTATCCAGTCTACGGTTGTGGCTGCATGTATCCCTGCTTTGGGGAGGGAGTCACAAGTCACAGTGATTCCCCACCTTTCTAAAGCATGCTGATGACTCTGGCACTTCAGACAAAGCAAGTAAACACAGCGTAGAGGCTCTTCCAGGCTTACTTTTTAAAGTGCACCTTCATCTGGGTGCAAAAGGCTGCACTTGCTGCCCAGTGGAGTAGCTGTTAAGTGATTTTATAGCAATGCAGAACACGCCCTTCTAAGGCATGGCTCCAAGCCCCATCAGGGTGGTGCACCCCACACTTTGAGGAACAATGGCCTGTATCAAGGCCCAGTGGCCAATTCACTCCATTGAACATGACCAGTAGTAATATTATCGAAAACAAAATGTATTTGGGTAAATACAAAAGTCTTAATTCTTAGGATGTTCTTAGGATGTTTATACAAAATCAATAAAGGATCAAATATGCTCTAAATTGAGAGAGGGGAATACAGGAAGAGGATCAGCCACATCTTGGCTTTTCACTATATATTCACATTCCTGTTTATAATGCAGAGCTGGCTAATAAATGACCACTCTACAAGAGGAACCTTCACCTATTCCAGGCTTTATGTAAATACATAGCTATTGCAAATATCACCACTGACTTTGCCGTGGAATACGCCTGAGTAGAGCCTCTTATAGGTGGGCTCTACTTGCGTGATACAGGGGAGGATGTAGAATAAGGTAGGGCACTTATCACAGAATAACAGAAGTATTCTATTGATTATTGAGCCTTGAAGCAGATGTGGATGTGCTGAAAGGGACCTAGCCCTAACCATCACCTTATTGTTGCATTGAGTGGGAGGATCCCAAAACAATATTTAAACTAAAGCTGAAGCGCACTTCTGTAGACCAGATGGTCTCCAAATAGGGGTCAAAGCTAATTGAGATTTTCATCTCATAATTGAAGTTCAACCTAGGTTTTTATTTTGCTATTTCAAGTTTAACAGCTGTGTTTACCTCCCAAAACAGATCCTTAAGAAGGTTAATGTCAGACTGTGTGATAGTTACAGGATGTTCACATTCTTTAGCTAAAGAGGTGCAACATAAGTTATGTATCTAATCCTTAAGATATAGTCAGCTGGATAGCACATAGTTGAGATAAAACCCATGCACCATTCATGCTTGTGAACATTCTACTGCTAATTACCTTTGACTCGGTGGAAAGATCAGGCTGAAATTCTTTCCGGAAAGTGTCGTGCATGAGCCACCACAACTAGGCATTTTAGGGCAAATTCGTCAAACAGTTCAATAGTTATTAGGCCTAAGATAAAAAGGTGTTTTCAGCCTAAGCCTCAGCCTATTATTTTACCCATAGAGTTACAGGTGCTTAGTATGAACATGTGCATAGCGAAAACCACTGGACAGATTTGCACCATATAAGCAACAAGTTGGGTAAAAAGAATAGCATATATTCCCTTTTGTGGTTTGGTGTAAATCCGTCAAGTAATGTGATGAAAAGCGAATGCCTCTGGTCCAATTTATTTTATATATCTTTTACATATCTCTAATGGTACATTGCAGCTCTGAGGCGTTTCAGAAATGAAATGCCACCATTCTGTTCTAGATAAGAGTGAATGCCATGATAAACCCACAGGAATGCGTTTAGAAAAGTGCCAACAACTATATTTGGGGCTTTAAAGTGAATGTTTCAGATCAGGGTGGGGGCAGGGCAGGTGAAGAAGGACCAAATGGTGAGTTGGGGGTGTTGGGCTGGGTTGGAGAACCTGTCTGAAGTCAGTTAAAATCTGTCTTCAGAGGAATCTCACAGGGTTATTACGGGTAAATCACGAGATGTGATAAGAAAGAAAAGTGTGTCACGTGACTGAGTGGGGGGTAAGAGTAAGGAAGTAAGAGAGGGAATTTAAAAAGTGGGGGGGGTCGGGGGACCTAAAAAGGAGAAGAGGTGCACAAGTAGTGTGGCAGAGAAGGAGGAGAATCTTTTTTTAATTTTCAAATTTTTGTGGAGTGCTGCGGAAATCTGAAATCACCGTTTTTCGCCAGGAACCATTCTAGTGGCAATACACAGATACAAACTGTGATCACAGTTATGTATCCAGTGGAAATTTGATAATGGAAAGGGGAAGCTGGGCACTGATCACAATCTACGACCCCAAGAGGTGCAAAGTGGAGGGGAAACCAAAGCCAGTGGGACATGGTTATTTGCTACTGCAGGAGATATGGAGCCATCGCCAGTGGGACATGGTTATATGTTACTGCAGAAGATATGGAGCCATGGTCAGTGGGACATGGTTATTTGCTACTGCAAGAGTTATGGAGCAATGGCCAGTCGGATTTGGTTATTTGCTACTGCAGAAGATATGGAGCCATGGCCAGTGGAACATGGTTATTTGCTACTGCAAGAGTTATGGAGCAATGGCCAGTCGGATTTGGTTATTTGCTACTGCAGAAGATATGGAGCCATGGTCAGTGGGACATGGTTATTTGCTACTGCAGGAGTTATGGAGCAATGGCCAGTCGGATTTGGTTATTTGCTACTGCAGAAGATATGGAGCCATGGTCAGTGGGACATGGTTATTTGCTACTGCAAGAGTTATGGAGCAATGGCCAGTCGGATTTGGTTATTTGCTACTGCAGAAGATATGGAGCCATGGTCAGTGGGACATGGTTATTTGCTACTGCAAGAGTTATGGAGCAATGGCCAGTCGGATTTGGTTATTTGCTACTGCAGAAGATATGGAGCCATGGCCAGTGGAACATGGTTATTTGCTACTGCAAGAGTTATGGAGCAATGGCCAGTCGGATTTGGTTATTTGCTACGGCAGAAGATATGGAGCCATGGCCAGTGGGACATGGTTATTTGCTACTGCAAGAGTTATGGAGCAATGGCCAGTCGGATTTGGTTATTTGCTACTGCAGAAGATATGGAGCCATGGCCAGTGGAACATGGTTATTTGCTACTGCAAGAGTTATGGAGCAATGGCCAGTCGGATTTGGTTATTTGCTACTGCAGAAGATATGGAGCCATGGCCAGTGGAACATGGTTATTTGCTACTGCAGAAGATATGGAGCCATGGCCAGGAGGACATGGTATTTTACGACAGAAAGACATCACTTCCCACACCCGCCGAATTCTGAATTTTGCTGAGATCACTTGTTTTATGTTAACTCTCTCTTAACTCAAATTGTTAACATAATATTTGTGTGCATGCATATTTACGTTTTAATTTATAGTAGAGTTGCACATAAATATATTGTATACTTGAGTATATTTGAGTCTAGGTGTTCTTCGTAGTGCTATTTGTTTTCCTAGTATAAGAGCGCACTGTGATATAAGTATGCCTAGCAATAAGGCGCATGTTCCCGGCCCATCTCTGTGACATGCCCCCTGTTCCTATTGTACTGGCTCTAACTGAGCAACCTCCAGATTTCTCTGCGTTCTTTTCAATCCACAATGTTACTGTAATTGCTTTTTTTGCCATTAATAGAAATTGCTTTCGTGGTGTCAGATTAGAAGATAAAAAGGAGCTAGAGTTGGGTGCTTCACCTCTTTCCTTACATAGATTATAAGAATGAATCGGGAACAAAAGTAATGGGGTTAGGAATAAATAGTACACTGTGGGGCATCAAAAGTCAGATTATGTTTACTGGAAGACGTCTCATATGCGACGTGATTACAAGCACATTTAACTAACATTTACATGTATATTTTGTACAAATGCGAAGAAATCAGTAAGAGGATTATTTCGTGTACACTTTATTTGTGACAAGATCTCCAGCAGCTATTGCTTTTCTAATACACTGGGCAAATTGCTCTGAGAAATCGCATTAAAAAGAGCCGCTCTCATTTCACAGCTGCAAATTGATCCTTTTGTGTGGAATTGTAGCTCTGTAACATTGGGCATGGATATTCCGAAGGACCATCGGTCTCCAATAGCTCACTATTTAAATTGCGATTAATAAAACAATGCAACGTGCAGCGAGAGCTACTTCATCTCATGGCATCCATTTTGTCGCCATTAATTGCAAATCCCTCGAATTTTGGAGAACCTTTTCACTTCACAACAGAAGGCAGTGCACAAGGCAATAGTGTACATACTCCACGTGTGACTATCAAGTGCCCATCATTCCAAATAGCACGACCTGTTCGCAGTGATCTCAGTGCCTAATATGGCAAATGAAGGTGTATGGTTGTCTACGAGTGCACATCCATTTGACAATTTGAAGTGTGCATTGTGCAAAAGTGATTTCACAGCAACTCAGTTTTCGCACCGCTTCAGAACAAGCATCTGTTACACCATATTCATGGAGAGATGACAAATCACTGCCACAGGGCGCAGTTTCAGTGTGAGTCCTTACTTGCAAATAGATGCCAGTCCATTGTAGGTATATGCAGTCTCCAGAAACCAAGCAAATGCTTGACAATCCTCTCTACATGCAAGCCAACCCTCCATTGTGTACACCTCCTTCAGTCATAATCCAAGATGTCCAGAAGCCTTTGGCCATTGATAATGATGGGCAGTGGTGAGATCGATCCTGGGGTTGTAAAACCGACCATATCAAGGAATTAGTCAAGCCCAGGTCCACGAGACAAATCTCACACATACACTGGCTATCAATGTTGGTGGTATCATCCATGGAGGCCGGGGCAGTAGAGGTATAAAAGGCCACGAATGAGAGGGAGAGTTATGGGAGTTTAGAGACAGAGCAGGAGGGAGGCTGTTTGGTGCTATAGGCTGGAGAAAGAACAAAAAAACAGGAGATCCATGGTTGGATGACTGTTGGGTGGTTTGAGAAGGTGGCAGTGTAGAGCTTTGATGAGAAAGTGGTTCACACAATTGAGGAGGTGTGAGTGCAGAGAAGGGAGGATAGAGTGGCACAGAATACTTAGGAAGAGGTGGAACATACATTTGAGGAAGGTTTAAAGCAGGGAGAGAAGATCTGGAATATACAGAAGATCAACGATCAGGAAGAGGTGGGGAATAGTGATTGGAAGCAAGTGCTAAATGCTTTACAGGAGGAAGAGCAGATGGAAACAAGTTGCAAAGGAGGATGATACATACAAGCAAAGGATTAATGAGAAGTTTAAGAGGGAGATAAGAGAGAAGTTAGAAAGATAGACACATCTGGGTGAAAGTAGACTGGTGGAGGTACAAGCACATGGCAAAGCAACAAAGAGGTACAAAGGAGTCAGTAGCAAGATAAGAAGGATCCATCCAGGAGTAAAGTTAGAGCTCCCTTTAGACCTTTGATGAAACAGATTCCATCTGTTTTGTATCAATCAGAGATTAGCCCCTTTGAAAGGGAAGAATAGAGAAGGTAATACACCAGTATAAATAACTCTCATTGATGCCGAGGTATTGGTATCCACTGCAGGAGTGGGTAAATACTCCACTCAGCTCCAGCCTTCACCACCACTCATACCTTGAATTAACAGGGCTAGATTACTGAAAGGAAAGCCTGATGATGAGAGGAAGCAAGGAGACCTGTTCCCCACCAAAAGAATGGAGAAGGAGCTAAAGTACAGAGACATATTCTTCAGAGACTGTACATGCATGTCAACTGTCTTTTTTTGGGAAGGAACCAGAGGAGAGAAATACTTTTTTCGGGAAATATTAGGAATGTGCTTCGCCCTAGAGTCCATTTATTTTTGATTATTTTATTTAAGTGCGGACCTGTTTCGAGAGCAGCAGAGCGCTGTACAAAGTGTTGTAGCCAACACTTGGGCTGGCATCTTTTAACAGTAGTGCAGTACTATGAGGTCTGTGCGTCAGTATGTGCGTCCAGTGGAACTAGTCCTTGGTCAGGTGCAGGTGTTGTTGCTGACACTGAGATCGAGTTCCAGAGGGTGGGTGCATGACATGAGAAGGATTGAACGATGGTCCTCTCTTTGTGGACGAGTTGTTATTCAAGCTGCTTGATCGATTTGCTGCAGGAGGAGCGTATGCCAACAAGTATGTGGAGTTTAGCTGTCAGCATGCTGGTGTGCGACTTGTGACTGCTTTGTAGATGATACATGCAGTCTTGAACACTATCCAACCCATTAAGCACAGGATAATGTCTCAGCCATTAAGAAATCAGTAATTTCCCCCAGGGTTTAGGGATTAATCCCCACAACTTGTGTTGAATGTTGTGTTTGTGGAGATTAATGGATGGTAAGGTGTTGTGTGTTTTTCTACATATGGTTAATAAATGTGTATGTATATATGCATGCGCGATGGTAGGTATAGTGTGTGCGTGTTCTTGCTATGTGTGTGTGGTTTGAAGAATCCTATGGATTCCTCACTAAACCCCAGCCTAAAGTCTCCTCCTAGGTGGCCAGGGAAAGGCAGACACTTCCTGATCATGACCTTGGGGGCGGTGTACTGTGGGAGGATCACCTGGGAGGAGACAAGGCCCACGGTGGTGAGATCTCGTGAGATAAACACAGGATTTGTTCTTTGAAAGGGAAAAACTTTCAAGGTTGCCAAAACAGGTAATGGCTTATTGTCATTATAATATATCTGAACCATATATAAGATATGTGGCACTGGGCACAAGTACCTTAAAACCTGAGCAAACCTTAACAATAGAAAGACTCTTCAAGGTATTTCAGGATTAAACATCCTCCTTACTCCCAAAGGTAAAATGTAAAGGAATCTAGAAATATTGCCTTAAGTAAACTGTCGTCCTCTGTAACAACACATTCTAGTGGTGCATCTTTGAATGATTTTAAGGGAAATGAATCTACCATTTAAATCAAGAAGTTACTTAAAATAACTAACTTTGTTGTTGGGGACTACAAGTCCCATAATACCATAAATACTGAGATGAGGAAGAGCGCTGAAGAGGCATGTTGTAGCGGTAGTCAGGCAACTATGCCTAACAGCCCACACCTGAAGGAAACTGAGAGGCATAAAAGGCCCCCTCAGGTGCATGCAATTGAAGGAGCTGGAACTGTGACTGGAGTGCGTGTAACATTAGCAGAGGCAGAAAGTAGAAGACACAGTTTTGGCAATCCAGGCTGAAGTGGGAGAACCAAAGAGACGCTGTAACGTTGATGCAGCTGATTTCACCTGCTTGTTCTGTGAGTGCACTGTTCCCCCAAATTCTGGGTTACAGCGGCTGTGCAGGGGAAGGAGTGCAGGAAGGCTGCCTTTCGACATATAAGCCTAATTGTGGAGATTGACATAGCATAATTGTGTCGGAGACCGAGGCGAGGAGCTGTTGTGAAGCCATGGGTCTCAGGAGCGAGAGGGGCTCCTTATCGAGTGGCTGGACCGGAGACACCTTCAGTGAGTAAGGGTGTAGGTCCCAACTGAAGCCCGAAGCAGTAGAAGTGGTACCAAAAGAAGTATAAGTCATGCAACACATGGAACAAGGATCACAGAAGCCAGTGAGTTAAGCCTAGTGGTCTGATTTCTTGCGCGAGTACTGCTGGCAACAGTATCCGGTGTACTATTCACTCGCATATAAGCAAAAGCGAGCTGAAGTTGTTTATTGAGCTCTTAGCAAAGGGGACAATGGAAAGGTAGCACTTGCGTGTGATCAGTAATTTCTCTTTCACTTGCGTGAAGAGCAAATGCTGCAGAAAGCCATTGGTAATACCTTAAAACCTTGTAATCCTTATGAAGAAGTGGTTGCGTGTGCCTACTTTTGCTTTTCAATGGAAGAGTGAACTTTGAATTTTTATTCACACAGACAACAATTGCTCAAAAAAGAAGTCAAGTGTTTAAACTTACAGTTAGAGAGAGAGCAAGCATTGCCGGAGCCAAGAGTATTCCCCTATTAAGACTGAAAGCAGCCTTTCTTAGAGCCAAAAAGCAATCTAACCAATATTGTGAGCCCAACAGAAGTTCAACCTTGCCTAAGATACAAGTGTGCACGTATTACCTGAAGCTGAGAGAGTGGCACCAAGGCTCCTGGGTAATTATTTTGGCTAACAGTTGGCAGAGAGATGAAGGCAAAGGTGGGGAAGGGAAATTTGCTGCTCATAAATATTATTTGAAATTGAAACAAAGTATATTGTCATAAATGCAAACTTACATTGTGTTGGGGCATACAGAAAAGAGAGGCAAAGACACAGCCCCTTTTGAGGAGAGCGATTCATTAGAGGAGTGCCTTGCCTAGTTGAATGTGTTGAAGTGCCTTAAAGTAAATCTTGTCAGAACCAAAACCTGTTTTGAGTCACAAAGTACTAAAGCTGTGGTGGTATCAAGAGTACTGAAGTTGTGGTGGTATATCTGGTTGTCAGTAGATGCAACACTTCAGTAGCACAAGTGAAGTGGGGTATTATGAGACAAAGGACAATATCCTCATGGGAAACTTTCGTAGAAGGGAAGTTGTTGAAGTAGAAGCAGTAGCACTGTGAAGTGACCCTGACAACGATAACTACTGTGAATCCTAATCTTGTAAATAGTGACTTGATAACTGTTAACCAAGAACTGGGTTTCACTGACATTATAGAAGTTGTATTTCTTTCGAACTGTGGCAAGTCTTCTTGGATAACTGGAATTGGTGACAACGCATTGTGACCGGGAATAGCATTGGTGCTATTTTGAGGAAGTGGAAAGTCCTTATTTCACCAAGGAGAAAAGATTTGCTCTTGTTGGAACTTAGGTTAACAAAACTTTACCTTGACATTGAAACCTCAAGTACGGATTTGAGCCTGTATTACCTACATGGATTTCCTTGTTTATTTTGGTTGAATATTGGAGCTGAGTTCACTTTGAATCCTGGGGAAGGGAACTCGCCCAGGTCATTGAGAGGTTATCAAGAAACTGTGAATATTATTGTTGAAGTTATTTGAATTGCCATATATGTTCTTTGTGTATTTGATGTTTAAGTTTGAGGGCTGAACATCCTGAGTTAGAGTGTTCCCCTTTAGCTTTGTTGGGCAGGGATATCCTCTGCAGATTAGGGATAGTGAGGCATTTAATATAATTTATACTTTAATAATATGGCATGTTTTGAACAATCACCACAAAGGTTGTCCGCCTTGCATTGCTGACCCCTCACAGTGGCTTGGGGAATAGTTGAAGAGACTATTTGTAGTATGGGGGTTTGTGCTCAGACTGGCTGTCATGGTTGTCAGTGTATGTTAGCCACACTCTCAACTTGACCGCTGAACCACAGAAGATGCATGGAGGTTATGCGCCAACCTTGGTTGGTGTGAGATTTCTAAATTGTACTCACAGTTTTCGATATGTAGGAGGAATAAGCATAACCAGAAAGTTAGTTAGATTAAGTCGTGAATGTGTAGGTGTGTTTCTTGAATAACAAAGAGAGATCACAATGAGTAATACATTACTGGTTACAAATGTTCCACCCACACTTGCATTGAAAAGGATTCCCTTATCTACGGACTTGCACATTTCGTATAAACATTTTCCATATTTTGAGAGATATATGTTAATGCACATTTATTGGTCATAAAAATCCCATTTACATCCTACGTCCACATACAATAGTTGCAACTTTAGTCAGATGTCAGTGGCACTTATTGACATTCTTGTTGTAATGCCCACAAATTAGCATCTCTAATATTCAAAGTTTTATATCATGTTCTGTAGTAACCTTGTTTCTGTAGTAACCATGTTTCCTCACAAGAGTACCATCAGTATCCTAACTGAATCTCCTGCATGCAACCTCACTGTGCCATGCCCCCCTGTGCCTCCTCTTGCTTCTGGTCTTTCTGACTACTTGCCCCTTTCCACTGGAACCTACTGCCCGACACAATACAATCCAGTCCAACTGTGGATCTCTTTAATGCTCGGCTAAAACGTCATTTACTTTCTTAAGAAGGAGCTCCTCTTCCCTCTTCTCCATCCTCCCCACTCATCCCATCATTCCATGAAGAGACACTAAATAATGTAATTGTGTATATGTTTGTAGTACTCCTTTTAGTTTGAAGCACTTGGCCCCATATGTTAAAGTTATCTTTGTAAGTTACCTGTTTTCTCATATACATTTTGGGGGACATTACGAGTTATGATATGATATGATATGATTGTTTATTTATATAGCGCCTATACACAATGTGTTTCAAAGCGCTTCAAGGCAAGGGAGGGAACAAGGGAAAATACAACCACATTCTTACAGGCCATGAACAGTTGGGCGGTAAGGGGTTAATGGCGCCGGTGAAGGTGCCAGAGCCATCAACCCCTTACCGCCCTATTACGAGGTAACTTTGCGGGACCGGCTAAGGCCGCCTAGTAAAATGGAGACGGGCCCGTTGTTAGCATGCTCCCCATTCCCATTGAGCCCTATGGGGGCTCGAATGGGAATGGGGATGTACCCGGTCCGGATTCCTTGAACTACGGTTGGAATGGCCCGGTAATTCCTCATTCAAGGAATCCGGACCGGGTACATCCCCATTCCCATTCGACCCCCCATAGGGCTCAATGGGAACGGGGAGCATGCTAACAAGGAACCCGGACCCGGTACCCGGTACCCAGTAAGGGAGTAGCCATGCCTCTAATAGTGGCATGGCTACCTCCTATCTCGAAATGACCCCCTTTGTTTCTGTTTGCTTTGTCCCTGGCATATGTCCCACTTGCTTTTACACCCCCATAATCTGGTTCACGGCTTGTTTTCATATTTGTGCTATTGTATCTGTAAATGTGTAATTGTAAGATTTTTCTGATCAAAATTGAAATCCTGGTTCTACAAATAAAGGCAAATGTAACATTGCACCAGAAATCTTTTGAGAGGGAATTGCTCCCAACTCGTTTGACACATCAGTTTCATCTCGGAATGGCTTTGTACTGTAACAGTGTTGATGAATGAGCATCTCTGTGAAGGCTATGAAACGTTGATTCTCCTTCCTCTGTCCAATGGAGGCATGCCCCGGTTCGGGATGCCCTGGTGATAGCAATTATTACTGTATGTGAATAATTCTGACTAGATGTATGATAAACATGTGCAAATCGCAAAAAAAAATTGAATATTCTTTACTGATTGAGTAGGACAGTCCAATACTGCTTTTACCTTGTGGGTATCCATGCAAATGTCACCAGTCATCAAGATGTATCCTAGAAATGATTTCTAGCTTGTGAGTTTGCAATGTATATTATTCTGATTTCGTACAGAATTAGCGAGCGTGCATCTAGTCCAATGCTGCCCTGATGTGTACAATGTTTCTCTTACATGGAATCTGAATAAATCAGTAGGTCCTCCATTTAAACTATGACAAACACAACTATATAGCCTTTAAATGCCTCCTGATGAAGTGTTCAAATGCGGCAGGAACATTGCATAACCCAAATGGAATTCCCAAAAGAATGTGGTCCAAAATGCTGTTTTCAATTTGTGAGCCTTCTTTAGACCAGGTTACACATTTTGCAAAAGCCGGATTGTGTATAAACTACAGCTGATTTCACCTGTCCCAGAAGTACCAGTATTAATGGTAAGGGAAATGTGTTTGTAATTGTCACCTGTTTTATTGCATGGTAATCTATGCTGGCTCCCAATGTCCCTTCTTTTTTACGGACGGAAATAAGAGGAGATGGCACAGGGGACAGAAAATGGCGGATAAAACCACTTGCCAATAATTGATGAGCATATTCTTTTATGTAGTCATTCTCAGGCTGCTTTAGGCCACTGTTATAGGTCCAGGTATGTGATAAAATCATATGAGTGGTCCAGTGCAAGTGCCTGCCTTTTGTTGTCAAAAACATCCTCATCATCTTTAAGTTAACTGAGTGTCTCCTGCCGCCTGCAATGGCCCCCCAATACACATTAATTTCTGACTACATGAGCTAAATATATGACTAGAACACAGTGTCCAGCTAAATGCTCAGCATGCTTGTTTTCCTATACCTCTGTTTTAAACCATTTACTCCAGTAGTTTTAAGCTTATGTGCGCATTTCTGAAAGTAATGTTCAGCTTTTCCATAGAAAATGCATTGCTTTTTATTTTGTTTTTTTTTTCTTTTTTTCGTCAGGAGTCAATAGCCAGTTTATTGTTCCTACATGCATGTGCTATACTTCCTAAGTCTGATTGACGGGTTCTATGTATATATATGTATGACCATCTTGTCATTTACTGTCACCTTTTCTCTATATCAACCTATGGTCTAACCAAAGAGCTTGGTCTATTAGGCAAGCACATTTAACAGGCTATGGATACATATTTTAAATTGCTCCTTAATCCGTGATAAAATATCAGTGATCTTTTCTCCACAAGCCACTCATTTGCTATGACAAAACAGGTAAGGTGAGTGACATATGTTACAATGTATCTTAAGCTTTGTTTTAATAATAATTATTATTTATCAAGAGCCAAATATACTGCTCTTCGATAGAAAAGTCATCCGAGCTTTAATGTGTTCCCAGTCCTAAAAAGCTGGCCAATTATTCTGGACTAAGAGTATTACCCAAGCAGTAGTGTAAATTCACTGACACAAAATCACAGATGCTGTATGGGCCTGCACAGTCTGAAAGGCCATTGAACGACATAAAAAATGCAAATGACATTGCGTCAGAAAAACATCACATTTTCTGGAGTCATCTTTAAATCTATCCTGGATGGCAAAAAGCACACTGGCCTTTTGGCCAATGGCAATTGTACAGTTTTCTTCTTCTGCTGGGGCAGGTTGTTGACCTAATGTGGGAGGGGGAGCCCTGGGATGTAGTGGTTTCATCCGAGCTGTGAGGGTCTTGACCTGTGTACATAGAGCTTCCATTTAATATGTATCATTATTCAAGTCACGTTGCAGTCTGTGAAGCATTAACAAAATGCAGGGATGTCATTTGAGGGCCGCTAGGGGTCGCAGCCACGACCCCTGCAGTCTCCCTTGCTACCCAAGTATTAAAAAAAACATAAGCTCCTAGGCACAGGAGGAGCATGGGCCCCCACAACCCCTGTGGTGCAGCGGGCCCTTCGACACCAGTTCTGGGAGGTGCCCAGTCCAGTCCTCACCCATCACAGTGAAGGCTTGGCCAGGGCTTCTAGCACGAGAAGGAAGCGCTCAGTAGGAGTTGTAGCTGACCGTGGCATGTGTCACATGACATGTTCAGCTCCAGCACCTTCTCCTTCGGCTTCCTCTTGGCTCATATACAGGAAGCTCTCCCAGCTTCCTGGTTCCTGTTTGTGAGCAGCACAGAGGAACTGAGGGTGACCTGGAGTGACGGACCGAAGCTTGAAAAAAAGGTAAGAAGGCTTTTTTTATGTGATGCGTATTTTGCATGTGTCAAGTGCATGTCAGATGTATCTATGTGCTATGGGTCAGTGAGTGGTGGGTGAATGAGAAGAAATGTGATAGTCTGTGTGTTTGAATCTTCTGGGTGTATGGGCATGTGCCTATGTAGATGCAGTGAGAGTGGATGTGAGAGAAGGTGTATGAGTGAGCGACTAGTGGGTGCATGAGTATGCATGTGATAGTGTGTGTTTGAATGTTCTGGGTGGGTAGGTGGGTGTGTGCCTGTGTAGAGAATGCAGTGAGAGTGGATATAAGAGAAGATGTATGAGTGAATGTCTAGGAGGTGAATGAGCAGGAATGGAATAGTATGTTTCAATGTTCTGGGTGGAGAATGCAGTGTGATTGGAAGCGAGAGAAGGTGTATGGGTCAGTGAATGGTGGGTGAATGAGTACAAATGTGATACTGTGTGTTTGAATGTTCAGGGTGGAAGGGTGTACCTGTGTGGAGAATGCAGTGGACATGAAAGGTTTATGGGTGAGTGAATTGTGGGTGGATCAGTGAGTGCGAATTTGAGTGTGTATGTGTGTTTGTGAGTATGTGTAAATGTTCTGGGTGGGTGCCAGTGTGAGTGTATGCAAGAGAAGGTATATGGGTGAGTGACTGGTGGGTGAAAGGGTATGAATGTGATTGTGTGTGTGGATGTTCTGGGTGGGTGTGTGTTTGCCTGTGTGTTGAGTGCAGAGTGAATAAATGTGAGAGGAGATGTAGGGGTGGTTGAAAAGGGATGCCTGTGTGGGTGTGTGTGCGTGTGCGTGTGTATAAGGCCACGGGAGAGTGGGGGTCGCTAGATCATTTTTGACACATCCTTTATTAATTTTGCATGATTTCGTGGAACTTACTGGCAAAGACAAGTTCATGTGTGTCATTACCTGGCTAGATTGGCATTTTGGTAAATCCAGTCTAGTCATTGCTTACTGTGTATTGATTGACTTTTTTGTGTAGCGGCCTGTATATTTCTTACTGTAGCATGACATTTTATTAACTGAGCATCTATGATGAAGCAAGGATAAGTGTTCTTATGGGTCTAGACTATGTTTTTTATGCTGGCATATATTGAAGAGACCGGCATGACAATGTATTAGGAAATGCGCTTGTGCACTTTTGGTGACTTGCATCTATTGAACATTATTTCATGAGTTACCCTACACCCTACAAAACCGATTGAAAACTGTCTGGGCTTTTACCCAAATTTTCACAGAAAGTGTGATGTGTAATGACCATTTTAACCCATTATTCAAAACATTTTCTCATGGGAGGGTGAAGAATCCCCCTCACCCCTCAAACCCGTTCTTGTTATTTTGGGCCCGCCCACTATGATTGGTCGCAATCGCATATTTGTGACAAATATGTACCCCTCCAATAAACCAACTCACCAGCCACCAGTGGTGGCTGGTATATTTGGGCACCAGGCACTGCCCCCTTACTTCTACGCTAAGTGAAACATTTAAGCTTTGATAAAAAAACATATTCATTTATTTCACTTGGAGTAGTGCATGCCCCTGCAGTGGCATAATCATGATGGACATTGCGCATAAACGTAGTGGTCCGGACCTGCCCAGCGTGTGTGGGGCGCCCTCAGCATGGCTCGCAGGGAGGGCACTGCATTTTGTGCTATGCCCAGGGGTGTTGCTAGTTCTGGAAAAGATCCTGGGCTATGCTAAAGTCAGAATTGTAAGGATGTGTGATCATGGACAAATCACGCCGCCCTCTGTGCCTCAGTTCTTATATCTGGATGAAATTAGAGCGCCTGGAAACACAGATGTTAGATGCATCTGAAGGCTGTGTTCCAATGATGTCACTTCGGGGGCGGGGGTCAAATGACATCACTTCCTGTGAGGGCCATGAGTTGTCACTTTCGCTGCCTCATTCATTTTGATGAAATGACGTCCATGTTTGCCAATTTGGTGGTGGTCCTGTCCATGCTGCTTGGGTGGTTTGAATACATGGACCTATGATTATCTCAGTCTGTTGGCCACACTCTCAAGTCAACCATAGAAATGCCTGAACTGTACTCACTGGTCACACATGCAACATTGTGTGCTTAGGAAGAGGTTGTGAGGAGGTATGGGGGTAAGCAGAAAGGGCTAGGGTAATTATGTATAGTTAGGAGGGTTTCTTGAATAAGACAGAGAAATCCCAATGAGTATTTTTGACAGATCAAAAATTGTAATTCGCACCTGGGGAAGGGTGCTTAGCAAATCAGATGGCTGGAAGAGTCGGTGAAAATACACATTCTCCGCCCACTCCTTCCAGCCACATGAGGGCCTTCCCGGGGTGGGATCGTTTCCCTGTTGCCTCCCCATAACTCCCCATAACAAACCTAACCCCTCCCTGCCTCTCCCCACTCCTGGCTGCTGTCATAGAAATGGAAAAGGGACATAGTACCTTTTCCCTATGGTGGCCGTCTTTTTTTCCCCCAGGAGATTGTCGTTGCATGCATAGCCAATCTCTCAAGGAAAAAAAAAACATTTGAACTAGAGCTAAATCCCGGTGTGCAAATGTTTTCACTTCGCTCGTGCCTACCTATGCTCGTGCTGGAGGCCGTAAAAGGCCATGTTCGTTCCCCACGGCGAGGGTAAATGCCATGTTAGAATTATGGAATGCTGGCAGTCCCATTGCAGACAATTCATTGGCAGAGAATAAATAAGTAATAATATATGGGTTATCAGCCTGCCCCATGTAGTACTCGCTTGGAGTAAAAGTTAAAAGAGAAAAAGGCCCTTACCAGTAAGGCCTACTATTCCAACCATTTATTATTAATATTAGCAGATTGATAGACCATCGGAAGACCCACGGTTCCTAAAAACCTTTAAACAGGAAAATGTGTATCCTGTAGGGAATTAAAAAGAGAAGCAACAGGACCACTGTGTGGAAAAGAAAGAAAGCTCTCCTTATTCTGTTTTCAAGGAAAAGTGTTGGTGGCAGAGGATTAAGTGCAGAGAAGGCATGTGTACAGAACTGGCAGCTGAGGACAAAGTTAAGTGGGGGCTGTGGAATTAATTTTTTTTTATAAAAGCAGCAGGAGGGGCAGTACCCTCTCTCATACCAAAAACAGCTTGCTTGGAATGTGATAATTTACTGTCGAAGTAAGCCTTCAAACCGAGCAACCTGATTGGTCACACACCTAAAAACTGGTGCTGATGGCTGGTGTAAGTTTTTTCTCCCAAAATTGCAAAGTTTCTACATTCTTTCACCCTGTTTCAAACAAAACATTCCACCCAGGATAGATCTTGGCAGCGGGATATGATGCTTTATTAAGCTCTTTCAAAGCAATGCACCTAGGCTCAGTCTCCATCATGCATTATATGTTCAGGAAATATCTCTGGAGGTCTGCACTGGGTGTTAACTGACCATTGCCTAAGTTTATTGGTCAGAACAAGCAAGGGCCTCCACCAAGGGTGACAGGCCTTAGCCATACCAGTGGGGTCTACTAGGGAAAATATTATTCCCATGAGCACCCAATGATAATGTCTAGGGTGCTAACAGAAATTTGTACAGAGAAAATAGCTAGTTTTGAGAGCACGATTCATATTCCAGTCCTCTGCATCAACTTGGCTGTAATGGAAATGTCAAAGGGAGCTTACTGAGTAGTCGCATTTGCATGTCCTTGGGCAGCCGAGAGCGATCCAGTAGACACTGATCCATGAGTGAGGCCAGTGAGAAAAGTGAACATTACAATTTGAAATTCAGGGTCTCACTGAGGGTGGAAGGGTCAGTGGTAGGCAATTAGAAAAATCGGTGGAAAGAAGGCCTTTTCCAGAGAAACCAGCCCACTTCCAGAGTAGCCTGAGCAATCCTATTCTCAGGTGCTACTATATTGTGAACTAGCCTGTTGTTCTCACTATGTAACATTTGTTAGCATAACCGAAGAATTGAGTTCAGCAATATTCTACCATTAGCATACATGTCATCATGCAAGTGGTTGTGATGTCACAGCTACTACTCCATCTCCCTTGCAATCAGCTGCAGTGAACGAGCTTAGCATAGCATTCTAACTGAAAAATCAAGCTTCAAATATAGGAGCTAATTGTGGCATCACTGAGTGCAATGTCCTAACATTTTGACAATATCAAGTCTTACTTAACATCCTGATGACTTCATTCATGTAAAAACATATCTCACGGGAGAAAAATATTGGCAAATATTTTTTTTACACAAAAAAAGACAAAGGGCCTCTTTACAAAGGTCTTTTTGTGTAATTTCATGTGGCGGTATTAGCGCCACATCACAATCTGGCGTGAACACACACCCCCACTCTGGCAGTAATGCTATTACCGCCCAGTGGAAACAGCGCCACAATAAGGGTTATCGCCAGAAAATCAGTGCTAATTGCACTACCACCAGCAACCCCTATGCTATTAGTGCTGGTGCAAATTGCATCATCACCAGAACAGGAAGCGTGACGGTGGCCATCTTGAAAAACTCAATTCCTCCAGAATCTCCCACTGCCTGCAGCCATCTGGACCTGGAAATAAGCCAAAATGTCATAGGAGAGGACCGAAGGCAAGTTGCTTGAAAATCGCTCAAGGAAACCAAAGTTCAGTGAGGGAGAACTGGTGGTCCTCACTGATGACGTTGTGGCCCACTGTGTGAAGCTTTATGGCAGTGTGCAGCAAACAACCTCAGGTTAGCACAGCGAGTAGGTGAGTGCTGTGGCCATCGTACCATGTGACAGTAGGACTGTAGGAAGTGATGGGATGACATCAGGGTCAGGGTGCATGGACTCCTGTCCCAACACTGCCAGGAGTCCCTGACTGGCCCTCACTGCCTGAGAGGAGAAGTGCAGCATGGTCCCGGACATGGAGGGCATTGAGGGAGTCAGAGGTGCGGAGGCGGGTGCCAGAAGCCAGGAGTCAGGACTTGAATCAACCCCACAGAACAAGTCTATGCACAAATGTCAGCCTAGCTCAAGATGCCCCAGTCAACAGGGACACATGTCAGCAGACCGAGAATCTGGGCAGGTCAATCAAGCTATAGTGATGGGGTGCCGCATCAGTCTCCCTCCACAGCAGCCATGGGGCAGGGCACCAAGGGCAATCCTGCGTGTAACAGCAGTAGGAAAGTGCGGCAAGTGACCAATCCAAGTGCCATGCACACTACACCCTTGCTGGTAAAACCTGTGCCAGCGGGATTGTAGTGCGTGAGCAACCACGACACGGTGCATTAGTCACACTGACATGTAGTAGGCCCAGTTGGCCTGCCCCATGCTGGCATGGCAGCTGAGCCACATTGAAGTATGTGTCCCCCTACACCGACATGGGCGCAGATAGCCAATCACTGTACAACACAACGCAACACTGCTGGCTGCGCAGCAGCGCCCGATAGGGCCATGGCAGTGCCATAGAGGAAGCCACCACACCCATTCCCACAAGGTGAGTGCCATGCAGGGAAGGGATGTGGGGGTGTAAAGGACCACAAGCATGCAAGCTATACATCAGCTGCCCCAGCATGGACACTCTGACCTCCCCACACACAGGCCAAAGGCCAACTGGCCACTTGTCACACATACATTGCTTTAACCATTCCCACAATGCTCTACCAACATGCAATGACCCCTGACCAAGCATGCTCATCTGCCCAAATGTGTAGGGTCCCACTCTGTACCATATAATGTGTCTTGCTTGCCAACACACATGGAATAACCATACCTGACAAAACTTCATTGTCCCCTGCAGGCACTCATGCATCACCAGATGCATCAGAGGAGAATGAGGGGGCAGGCTCATCTGGACGTGGTGCCTCCAGACCCTCAGTGTCAGCCACCACCACTACCCTACAATGGTGCACACAGGCTATTCCTAGGCAGATGGACTGCTGTGAGATACCACGACCGAGCAAGGTCATGCCCACAGAAACACCCCACGTCAGCAGGAGCACCTCAAAGCCCACTACGCCCACTCCTGCAGCTGCAGTGACTGACACAGAGGGCAAACCTCCTGGCAGGGCAACTGTTGAGACACAGCGTGACATCAGCCCAGTGTCACCACCTGCAGAAGGGCCACACAACCCTGAGAGCCCTCACCACCGCCAGCATGCCCAGACACCTGAGCAGGTCATCGACACGCCATCCTATTGCTCCCCGGCCCACAGCCAAGAGCCACTGAACAGCCCCCTCCCATACAGCACACACCACAAAGCAACAACATGCTTCAGAGACTGGAGAAGATGGAGAGGTGACAGAGGGAGATGGAGGCATTAGTACACACCCATTTGGAACACCTCCAGGTGATCAGCGACTGCCTGCAAGGGGCCAACCGCAGGATTGTGCAGGTCATGTCAAGGAACCTGACAGAGGCAGCTACCATTACTGCTGTCCTCACTGTGTATGGGCAGAGGGTCAAGGAGATGATGGAGGGGGTCTCGGCCCTTGCAGAGGCCATCCACCAGAGCACACTGTCACACTCCAGCACATCCGGTGGCTAGTCTCAATAGCTGCCAGTTCTACGACACCCACTGAGGAGTCGTAGCAGAGTACACCCAGGCGCTGGTCCCAGCGCCAATTGTGTCCCAGATCACCAGGGGCTGGCATGAGGGGGAAAAAAGGCCCCAGAACTAACATTGAGACACATTTTGCCCTGAGTGGCTGCGCTGGGGAGTTGGTGGTGGGAGAGGGGAGGGGATAGTGTTCTGGGGAGTTGGTGGTGGGAGGGGGGGCGTGGGATAGTGTGCTAGGGAGCTGGTGGTGTGAGTGGGTTGTGTGAGTGGGTTGGGGATAGTTTTCTGGGGAGTTGGTGGTGGGAGGGGAAGAGGGGATAGTTGGTGGTTATCATTCAATTCAAACTGTTGAACGTCATCAATGCCAGGACATTCCTGATTGTGTCATTGTGATGTTTATTAATAGAGGTGAGTTTCACACAGCCGCGCTTGGTTTGTGCTATGTGAATATGTCAGAAGAAATTGTCTATCACTCCCTGGCGAGCCAGTCCCCCATGCCTCACGTCATCTCTGGCAATGCGTTAATTTGCCTATGCCACTGTCACTGCATCCTCATCCTCGGGGGGCGACATGTCCACATCAGGGCGTAGCAGAACATTTATTTTCAGGCATACATTGTACAGCATGGCACACACAAGCACAATTTTACCCGCTTTCTCTGGAGCGTAAATCAGGCCTCCACTGGAAAGGTTGAGGCAGCAGAATCATGACTTCAGGAGACCGAAGGTACACTCCATGCACACACGGGTCCTGCTGTGAGCGTGGTTGTAGGCAATATCCTGCGAAGTTTGTCTATCACACACAGGGATCATTCGCCAGGGCAGCTGTGGGTATCCGGAGTCACCTGCATGGGGGAGGCACAGACATCAGTCACAGTGCAATGTGTGGGGGTGGCCTTACACATTATCAGGGCACTAGACCTCATGTGCATGCATATGGGGCTTCATTTTGTGGCATGTATCTGTAAAATTGCTGTACATGCTGTGTCACTCATATAATACATTGTGTTTATTTCACATGCCCCCTGTTCCCTTGCACCAGATGCCCAAGGGTTAGGCGTGCCTTACAAATGTAATAATACATAAATAAATAAAATTCTGTAAGGTGTCTGTCTGTGACCAGTGCAGCTGACATGGTGGCTGTCTTGTGGCAGTATATTTCTCCCATGCATGTGACATGCTGGGTTCGCCATTGGCCCTGCCTAGGCTTCTGTGGTCACCGGGTCGGCATTGTGGGTGGGTTCACATGGGTGCATGGCTGTGGTACTGGCAGGGTTGCTGTTGTGTGATGCAATATGGCCATTTGTCAGCATTGCTTTAGATTGTGCATGTTGCCTTGCTGTACCTGTTGTCATGTTTGTGTTAGGAGTTGTTACTTTATTTGTTAATCAGCTTCTCCATCCAGGTATGTACAGCATGGGCAGGCTCCCTGGGCTGTACTGTGATATTGGTGCAGGAGGTGGTCAGGTAAGACTTTTGAATTTGCTTGTCATGCCATGCTTTGTGTAGTCATTAGCATCACTCCCATTTGGTCAGGTGCTTCGCTGGGCATGCGTGCAGACAATTTTACTCACCCACTATCAATCTCTGTTGTCCTCTGTGCCTCTCCGTGTATCCTGACAGAGTGCTGTTCCATAGGACTATGGAATTGTGGGTGGAACCAGGGTAGTAGTGGGTGATGTACTGGTTTGGGTCACAGATCACCTGCAAATTCAGGGAGTGATAGTGCTTCCAGTTACGGTACACTGCTTCGTGGGCCTGGGGGGCCACCAACGCAACATGGGTACAGTCCAGGGCTGCAATCACACTTGAATTGTGCCTTCATTGCATTGACCTGGAACTCACTTCCGCCTTATCTTTGACAGATTAAGTCTATGGTCGTTTTCAGGAAGGAATTGAAGAATTATCTGTTCATATAAATTTGTGGGATCTCACTACATCGGTACGCTATTCTCACTTGATCTGCGCTTAGATGCAGCTTGCTGCTTGCTTCCTATATATATATATACATTTCTAATCTAACCTAGCCTAACCAGTGCGCTCAACATCCCTTCTATGTCTCATAAAAAGCCTTGGTGTTAAAATGTAACTGCATAATAATGTCGAGAAAACTAGTGTCGATATTCATATTTCGTAGGACAGACCACAACAGGGATCTGTTGAGCTTGCAAATGTACAGCCAACTTCATGAACACCAATCCCTCATTTCTCGTACAACCTTCATCCATCAGACATCATTATGACCCCTGCAACTCACATTGATGTCACAGTCCCTTATTATCAAAACAAAGAGGTGATGGCTGGAAGGTTTAGAATTCAACTTAAACCTCTGGCAATTGCAGTGGGAAAACCTCCAGACCATCGTTCTTTGCCTCCCAAGACATTACAAAAAGGTGAAAGATCATATGCAAATCAGTCTGGGCCGCACTCCTAAAGAGGCAGTCCAGCTGAAACGACATGGTCACATCCCTTCTGCACGAGACCGCAAGCATCCCCAGATGTGTTTTGGTCTCCTTGGACATCATCAGTGAGTAGCAGCTTGGGTCTCTAGGCCAGCTGGCACAGGACCTATGCCTGGGCATACCCGTCCCACTCTGGTTGACAAAGCAAAACAAAGAGGTGATGGGTGAAAGATTCAGAATTAATATTAAACCTCTGGAAATTGCTCTGGGAAACCCTACAGACTACCGTTCTTTGTCTGCCAAGCCATTACAGAAAGATGAAAGAGCATATCCAAATCAGGCTTGGTCCCAACCCCAAAGGGGCAGTCCAGCCCGAACTGCATCCTCAGACATGTTTTGGCCTCATTGGGTGTCATCAGTGAGGAGCAGCCTGGGGCTCTAGGCCCAGCAGGCACAGGACCTGCACCCACGTCTGGGCATAATCGTCCCACTGTAGGTGACAAAGCAAAACAAAGAGATGGTGACTGGAAGCTTTTGAATTAATCTTAAACCTCTGGCGATTGCTCTGAGCAACACTCCAGACCATCGTTCTTCGCCTGCTAAGCCTTTACAGAAAAGGGGAATACCATATGCACAGTGCACAGTCCCTTCTTATCCACATCCATCATTCTCAGCACAGCACCCCATTAATCTTGCATTACCTTAACTGGTCTAAGTCCTTCATTACACAGCATCCTGTCACAATCCCTCGTTACCCTAAACCTGCAATCCTCCATCCTCGTCACAGTCCTTCATTACTCCAGCATTTCCCATCCTCATCACAGTCCTTCATTATCGCAACATCCCCATCCTTGTTACAGTTCCTCATTAACCTAACCGCAGCATCCCTCATCCTCCTCACAATCCTTCATCACCCTACCTACTGCATCCCTCATCCACCTCACAGTCCCTTAATGCTGGCGACAGAGCACTCACAATGATTCATTTCATATACTGACATGGGTTACCTAACAATACAACATTCTGCCTGTGCAAAAGAATTCAAATAGATTCCTTTTGCAGAATACATTTCATAGACATTATCTGAAAGGTGTAATATTAGAAAGCTCCACAAACACATATTTAAGCAGATCGCTCAAAATGTGTCATATTAAATTAAGCATATGATCAAACAGAACCCTTACAAACCAAACATTTGTAATTTTTAACAGAATGAGCCTAAATATCCGAACAAACAACCGGAAGACTTGTAATGTGTAATGTTATGAAGAAGCCTAATCATACGAATAATCGAAGCTCTGAAATGAGTAATGTCATATACAAACAAACAAAGGTTACAAAAAAGCATCAATACCTTTACGCCGAGCATCCCTCATTTTTATCTCAGTGCCCTATAACCCGTACAATAACATTTCCCCTCCTCACAGCGCCTCGGGGCCCTGACCTGGACAGTCTCCATTCTCGTGACAGTCCCTCATTACCCCAGCATCCATCATTCTTGTCATAGTCCCTTATTAACCCTGTAGCCCTCTTCAACATCATCCTTTATTACACCTGCCAAACCTATCCCTGAATTCATGATACTCCTCACAGTCCCCGAACACCCTTGCATCCCTCACGCTCATCACAGTCCTTCACTTCTCTCTCCACCCGTATCCTCATCACAATCACTCATTACTCAGGGAACTCTCATTGGGCCTCATTAGGACCCAGGCGGAGTGGGTTTCCGCCAGCGCTAATCGCGGCGGACCCGTCCGCCGTACTACGAGTTCCCTTAGCGCCATGGAGGTTTTCTCCGCCTGGTTTTACCAGGCGGAGAAAACCATGGCGCTACGGGACCTCGTTGTTAATTACGCCACCGTATTTTACGGTGGCGTAATTAACTCCTTCCCCACTCCCATTATACCCTATGGGGCAAGAATGGGAATGGGGAAGGGCAGAATGGGGATTGGGGATTTACCGCTCCGCCGAGGTCGGAATGGGGCGGTAAATCCGCCAACCCCCATGGCGCTATCGACGGCTTTCCGCCGTGCTTCGCGGTGCATTTAGCACCGCGAAATCCGCCTGGGTCCTAATGAGGCCCATTGTCATCACAGTCCCTCATTAATATTGCATCCATCCTCATGGTCACAGTTCCTTACAACCAATATTTCACATCAAAGGCCCTCATTTTCCTTATCCTGGAATCCCTCATCCCCATCCCAGTCTGTTATTTCCCCAGTATACCCTTTCCTTTTCACAGTTCTTCATTGCCACTTCTTTACTTATTCTCATCACAGTACTCACTCCCCTGCATTTCTCCACCTCATCAGAGTCCCTCGGTATCCCTACATCTATCATCCTATGACATCCTTGATTAGCCCCACCACATCACAGCCCCTCATTTCCCCTGTAAACTGCAACATCAACACGGACCCTTATTACCCCGAAATTCTCATATTCACCACGGTCCGACATTACTCATGAAACCATCATCTTTGTCACAGTCCCTTTTTACCCCTGCCTCCCTCATCCTCCTCTTAGTCCCTAATAACCCCGGAAACCCTCTACTTCATCACAGTGCCTCATAACGAATATCACCCTTATGATCACAGTCCATCATTACACATGTTTTTCTTGTTGCAGACAGAAGAACCTCTGTAGTTAATTTATTTATTTATTGACAATGAATGTGTAAGGCGCAATATGTGTAATATGTCATGTGTAATATTATGAACTAGCGATGCCATGTGAATTAGCTGAAAGCTTGTAATGTGTAATAGTATGGTAACGCAAAAGCATACAAGAATTTGTAAACTTTAATATTACAAACATTAATGGACCAACAAACAAGGATAACACTCCTAGCGTGAAATATAATGAACAATCACAAACATAAGCAGAACATGTGTCATGTGTATTATTATGGACAAGCAGAATTATATGAATAAACAATACAAATGTAATGTGTAATCACAAAGGTTAATAATGAAAGGGTCCTTATAATTATCCCACCATTCCTCCACCTTATCACAGTCTTCCATTAGCCTTACCCTGTCATATTTTCTTCTTGTCACAATACCTCATTAATCTTTTGCTGGACTCTCCCATCCTCATCCATCACTCATATACAGATATTCAAAGGATACCTAAAAATAACTATTCAGAGTGTGCAAAGAAATGCATATGGCTTCCTATTGCAGAAAATGTAGAAGTCTTGTAGCGCTCATGGGTAAGGAGTAATTTGTAATATTATGAAGTTCTACAAGCATGCGTATAAGCAGAAAACTCAAAATGCCTAGTATTATGAATAAGCAGAGAATTAAGCAATCACTTGTAAGGTGTAATATTAATAGGAAGCATAAGCATATGAATTACCTGAGAAGGTGTAATGTATACTAGTACAAACATACATGAGGAAAGGAACACATAGTTAGTTGTAATGTCATATACAAATATACAAATGTTTCCCAAAAAGTGCCAAAACATTTAACATGGGCACCAACCCCTATGTAAACTTTAACCTCCTAAGCCTTACACTGCTATTTCTCCACATCCTTACAGTACATCTGTATCCTTACCCCGACAACCCCATTCTTTTAACAGTCCCTCATTACACCAATGCAAAACAAAAGAGGTGATGGCTGGAAGGTTTGGAATTGATCCTAACCTTTGGCATTGCTCTGGGCAACTCTCCAGACCATTGTTATTCAACCTGCCAAGCCATTACAGAAGGGGAAAGATCATAAGAAAATCAGGCTTCGTCCTATCCCAAAAGGGGCAGTCTGGCCTGAATTGCTAGGTCACATCCCATCTGCACGAGACCAAAAGCATCCCTAGATATGTTTTGGCCTCATAGGGTATCATCAGTGAGGAGTATTTTGGGTATCTAGGCCTAGCAGGCTTGAGACCCACGTCTGGGCATACTTGTCCCACTCAGGGTGACTTATGCAAAACAAAAGAGGTGATGGCTGCACTGAACAGTTTGGAATTAATCCTAACCTCTGGCATTGCTCTGAGCAACCCTCCATGCATCATTATTCAGCCTGCCAAACCATTACAGAAGGGGAAAGACCATATGTAAATCAGACTTGGTCCTCCCTAAAAAGGGACAGTCCAAGCTGAACTGCTAGGTCACATCTCTTCTGCATGAGACGACAAGCATCCCCAGACATATTTTGGCCTCATTACAACCACATTCATCATTCCTGTCACAGTTCCTCAATACCACTGAGCCCCTCTCAGTCCATCATCACCACTGCATCCATCATCTTGCCAAAGACCCTCCTTTACCTTTCCGCAGCAATCCTACCCTCATAACTGTACTTCATTTCCCTTGCATCCACAATCATCATCACAGTCCCTATAAACACTCTATTCTACATCCTCGTTACAGTCCAGTCCATCCTTACCACTGCATCACACATCCTTGTCAAAGGCCCCAGTATCATTGAATATACCTCATCCTCATTATAGTCCTTCAGTACCCTTACACGGGCATCCCACATACTCGTGAAAATGATGATAAAGTACACAGTATACCTGCCCACTGCACAGCATTTAACTGGATTCCAGTCATACCTCAAAGCAAAGTGTAAGTAGTTAACAAAAAAGGTCAATACAGCTTCGGAAAAAATGAATACAGAATCCAATCTTGTAAGATTTGAATAAAACATTGTAATAGTCTTGTTGCTAGTAGATGTACAGGCTCAAAACATTTCGGGAGATAATACTCCCATCATGAGGAGCAAATGTATGCATCTGTTGAGTATGAAGGTAGCAGGGGGATTGAGTAGCTCTACCTCGAGTACTTGCTGGATGAAGAAATGGATGTCAAAAGAAGACATATCTGCCAGAGCCACCAGGAATTTGGACAGTCGCTTAGTCCATTCAGCAGAGTCTCCAAGTTCTTTTCCCAAGTGTCTGTTCAGACATAGACAGCATCCCTTAGCCGGAGGAAATATCTCTTCTGGCTGCAAAGTTCAGGGTAGATGTGATTCATTCATGTGCATCGGTTTGGGGGCATCCCTGTGGTTTCATGCCCTTTTGTGGGCCACAGAAAGTAACTTTCCTACATTGGAAGCATATTCTCATGCCTGCTGTTTTCAACATTTGTGCCTTCCACATCTCTGGTGCAGCCAGGCATTTCTTGGGAAGTTGTTCATGCACCTACTTAATCACACACTTACTCGTGTGGTTGTGGTGCTTACTCTGTAATGTAGCCGCCAAGGGAATTTCGGAATGAGGTCCACCACCGTCACAGGTAAATGAGGAGTTATCACTAAAGATAACAAACTTTCTGGGCCTGATTCTCAAACATTTGCACTGGAACAAAGGAAGAGATAATTGCCCATGAGCATCTCAGATTTGCACCTGCTACCTTATACCTAAACCACAAAGTCTAAAACTGGAGCAAATATGGAGATGCTGGGAACATCTCTTGATACGTTTGAGCAAATATTTGTGCGTCACCTCATATATGCTCCAGGTAGCTACATATATGCTCCATGCTTTGTGAATCAAGAATAACGTTGCAGGTACAAATCTCATATGCATATGAGCATATTTACACGTTCACCTGTGCCAAGCATTGAGAATCAGGCTCTCGGTATCTTAATGTCTTTGGCATAGTCATTGAGACTAGATTTTCCAAACCAAATTCAGCATAATTAGGTAAAATCAATATGAAAAGGACAGTAAACGCTTTACTACATGGCCTGCAGTAGCGGCCATGTCGTTATGGTTAAGTTGCTAAACCCATAGGAACAGCACTTTTTTTTTTTCGGTGGCTTATAACTTTGCTCCTCGTGGACGAATCCTCACCAAACTTTGCAAAAAAAGTATATGGCCCACTCTGAATTCACTTGCAATGTTTGGCTAGGTTTGGTCAAGGTGGGACCAAAGTTATCGGGGGTGCCAAAATTTCTTATTTTCCCAAAGACATAATGGGAAAAAATGTCTGTCGCGCATGCAGCCCAAACCGCTGGACGGATTTTCACCAAATTTGCAGCAGGTGCGGCGGCTTGGTTCCGAAAGCGTGCTTTTGTTAATTTGGTGTAAATCCGTCCATTAGTCATTTTTTAAAGGACCAAAACGTAAGGCAATAAAATTTGTGATATCTGTGTCTGCTCCGCAGACTCACTTTCCTGTTCAGTCCACAGACTGGCCTCTGATTGGTTGTTCGGTCCGCAGACTGGCCTCTGATTGGCCAGAACAATTCTGGGACAGCGCAGTGAAAACATGAAAAAAAGCAGCAGTGCACTTGTCAAACTCAACACACAATGTCTGGGGATGTGGGGGGGATGAGGATTGAATTGGATATGGCCATAAGAAGCCAAAAAACGGGTTGTTTCACCCCCGAAAGTCCACGGACAGATGTCCTAGGGCAGTCCTGTGGTGTTCGCGGACACTTCAGATGTCCTACGACATCTGTACCTATTTCTGAATTACAGGGTTCAGGAAAAGCAGTTTTTGGATGGCTTATAACTTTTGCGCCACTCAATGAAACTGCATGTAATTTTGGAATTTTATTCTAGAACTAATCCTGAATGGTTTTGCAAAGTTTCGTGGGATTCTGTCAAGAGGGGGAAACATTAGAGGGAGGTCCCAAAATATTGTAAAGGCATATAAATGTGGTGTCATTTGACGAATCTGCACAACATTTGGCAAAATGATTTTGGATCTAGATATAAATGGTTTTCTAAAGTTTGGTGGGATTTTCTTAAGAGGGGGTGAAATTAGAGGGGGGGGTCTCAACATTTTTAGATGGCTTATAACTTTGTTGCTATTTGACAAGACGAATGTGTACAAAAGTTTTGAGAAAGATTATAGACACAACCTTCAATGTTTGTGTAAAGACGTAATGGATTTTGTCAAGTGGGGGCTAAGTTATATGACCATTGTATGTACATACATTTTGACACTTTTAAAAAAATAAAACATGGGCGGATTTCAAGCAAACTCGTGAGGAGCATTGGCAAGGACATTAAAGCATGGTTTTGTGAATGTGCCTGTGTTTTATTTTTTGACAAGTGTAATAATGTAGGTACAAAAAATAGTCATATACCTTTGGTGACAGAGGTATAGCCTGTGGCCGTGGGCAGTAGCCAGATTGTCTGGGTCATAGCATAAGGTCATGACGCGGACAATCTGGCTACTGGCCATGACCGCTAGGGACGAAAAATGGTGTTAAAGTGGCTATGTCTATCTGGGACCGGCTATGTGGTAAAGTTATTCGAAGGTAGGATAGGTTTGAAAGGGATAAAAAGTGATTGTGGTAATCTATGTTTTAGCACCCTGGGTTCCCACTTTGGGAACCAGGGGTGCTAACGGCCTTTATCCCCCATTTCAGGGGCTGCAATGTACGATAATGGTCCATAGCCCTCCTTATTTATTTATATATAATGCACCAATGCCCGCAGACATCAGGCTGTGTGGTTACAGTATTTGTTGATGGAAGATGAGGTGAAGGAAGACAGCTTACTACTTGCTGAGAAAGGAACAACATTTCTGAGAGCATTGTGGTCATTGGATTTGTTGTGGCGCATGGAGGTGGTCCAGTAGGAGTAAAGTCCAGGTAGTCTGCGACTGAGTACTCAGTGCATTTCACTTTGGTAGCTTTAGCCTTTGGTACACTCCCAACAGTAGCAAAGAACTGGCACACCCATGATTCAATCTTGGTGCTAGAAGTAGGCACTTCCTATACCTCATCTTCTTGGTCCTCTTTATTGTCTTTGAAAGTACTGCGCTTTTTTTGTTTTGAAGGTCCTCCAGCTGGTGGGGGTGGTGGCTCTTGGGGAGGAGGGATGGAATTGACTAATGCCATTTTTAAGATAGATAGCAGTTTTGATAACATTCATCCAAGTATGTACTGTGCACTAGATTGGTAATGGATAATGAGTATGAAAAGGTGTAGGAGGTGTGCAAGGGAATTTTGAAGTTGAAAGTTCCTAGATCAGTAGAAAATGCAGTTCTGCACTGTCTTCGAATAAACGGATATGATCACGAAGTGCAGACTCCGTCACAAACATGTCACCATGCCGCGCGCAAGCGTATGGTCATGGCACTGTCCAGAAGGTCTGCAATGAAGGCAGCCATTCCCAGACATCTACGGATGCAAAATTATTTCAAAAAGTAGCAAAAAGTATATAGACATGTTAAAAATTATGCTACAAGGTGGGAAATGGCAGAGTTTTAAGGTGAAACCTTGTAAAATGGACAAAAATATTGCTTATTGGCTAAGAATGATATTAGTAAGTTGCAGGAAAATAGTATGCACTGGTAAAAGCCCATGAAATTCACAGAAAAAACTTTGTTAAAGGGATGTTATGGTTAAGTAGCACTACTAAAAACCTATGATATTCAATGAAAAAACTTTGTTAAAGGGACGTTATGGTCAAATTGCACTAATTAAAGCCTATGAAATTCAATGAAAAAAACTTTGTTAAAGGGACGTTATGGTTAAGTTGCACTAATAAAAACCTATGAATATCAATGAAAAAACTTAGTTAAGGAGACGTTATGGTTAAGTTGCACTAATAAAAACCTATGAAATTCAATGGAAAAACATTGTTACAGGGACGTTATGGTTACAGGTAAAACCGAAAAACCTCTGAAATTTGCAAGTTATGGTAAACTAAGCAACCATAACTCGCGCCACCACCGTGCACTGCGAAGACTAACATCCAGGACATCAAAGATGACATCACATATGTACCCGCTTGGCCGCACTTTCTGCTCCTACCTGTTTTCACGGATTTGAATCCACCATCCTTGATCAACGGCACTACTAAGAACTTATTAGCTCTCTAATTGCTGGAGCCCCACCTACTTCTTGTGCCTCACTACGAAAAGCAGCACAGGCGCGCACCCACACGCGCACTCACACGGAGTACCCGGAAATACCTGCTTGGCCGCACTTAATGCTCCTACCTGTCTTCACTAATTTGAATCCCCCATCCTTGATCAATGATATACCATCGTCTTTTCTGGCTGACTGCTGTTTTATATCTACGTTGGAAGTGCCTTATAGTAAATGACTACCTCTGTTCTTCTGTTTAGGCACTACTAAGAGTGTATTAGCTCTTTAATTGCTGAAGCCCCGCCTACTTCTTGTGCCTCACTTCTAAAGGCAGCACATGCGCCCACCCGCGCACCCAAGCAAAGTACCTGGAAGTACCCGCTTGGCCGCTTTGCCGCACTTTTCGTGGTGTTGCGGCTAGGCGTTCCTTTCGTGTCGGCCCATTGCGCATAGAATGGGGATCCCAGCATCTGTATTCAAGTACTTTGGTACTAGGAGGTGGTCGGAAACATTTCCTCACACATAAGATTATTGTAGTCTGATCCATGCAAAGAGGTGTATTTACCCTGAGGACTGGCATGCTTCTCCCAGCCCTTATTCTTAATAAGGCTCAATTGAAATCATCTGCTCCTAGTGGCAAATGGAAAGACTTCATACAATCTTGTTCGACTCCACTGACTCGTTCCATTAAAAAATGTACGCTTTCTGCGAACAAACTATCTACCAACATGGACATACGTACTTTCTGCAAGGAGTGGACACAAGCATTGGACCCCCTCTTGCTTGCACTGGTGGGTCCTCAAGCCACTTGCAAAGCATAATTGTGAGTTTGCTTAATCTCTCAACAGATCTGCAGCCTGTAGTCGACACAACTAACTCTACCAGTGGTCCATTGCCACCTGTCATTGCCACTTTCGTTGGCTCCCCAACATCTAAGTCTGTACTGTCGAATGCTGCACCATCCGGCCAGAATCTAAATATTTCTATTACTGGCAGTGCTCTTCTGAATAATGCTCTTACTGCTGCGGTTCCATCTGCTGATAGTAATGTAAATCAGCGGGAGCCAATTGATATGCCTGTGATTGATCTGGAGCTCAACAGCTCATGCTTCTCGGTTCATGAGTCTTTCTACAACCTCTGCAGGTCGCCAGACCTTTTTCCCAACTATAGTCATCCAAATGATGCCTTGGAAGTCTCTTACTCAGCTCCCACCCCCGTAAACCATGTGAATTATCACTGCACCTTAAGTCCCCCAGGCAATCGGAATCTTCACCCAAATTGCTTGAAATTACTCTCAATGCCATAAACCCTTGCCCTACTCTCGATGACCAGACTCTTTGACACATTGGAAGAAAAACTCAGCAATCAAGCTGCTCAATTGGATCAATTTCTAACTTGGAAAAACAACATCTGCCTTTCTCAAAGCCTTGAGGCACGAGTCCATGTTGAATCATCACGATCAATCACTACTATGACTTCCGTTTCATGTCAAACCATTACTTGTATGTCTAATACAAATATTCCTGCTGCATCTATGGGATCCAAAACCTCCCATAGCACGATATCTATGCACCCTCATTTTGCTGATATCATTCATGATGGATCTGCTAATGCGCCGAATGTGGATGTAGCAAATATATCCTGCTTGAAGGATAATAGTCCTTCTCCACCTTCTCAGCTCAGTGTAAAACCTGCATACATGATCTTTCATGCCAACACGCCCCTCTCTGAGGTTTTCAAGCCCCTTCTTGATTTACCAATAAAATAATCAAAAAACCTCAAATCTGTCAAAACATCTTCGACGAAGACTAAGCAATTTATCAAATCCCTAAATCAATCAACGAGAGCTCTATCCAAAGCTTTAAAGGCTGTGACACAGAAGTATGCTCGACTAACTCATGATAAGAAAATGCAATCCACCTCTACCTCCAAGTTGGTCATTCTTTCTTATACCCTACTTGATGAACTAGTTGCCGCTGCAGCAGCTGCTTCTGTTGACATATCAGATTCTCAACCACCCTCTTCTGTTGCCATCCTATTACCCAAGGTCATAACATCCACTAACCACGCTTCCGAGTGTTCTGATGAATTCCATCGGCAAGAAATTCAGAAAGCAGTCGATGCATGCATGGCCGCGCAACCATCACAAAAATACATAACTCCACCCCTCCCCACTCAAGAGCCTGAAGGCTTTCTACCCCAACTCGCCAAAGTAACAACCCAATTCAGTAGGTTTTTAAACCTAGGGTGAGTTTTGAACACACTATCGCAAATAAGGGTGACCAACCTCCAAGCACAAGTAACAGCTTATCACTTGAGCAAACACAAAGGATATTAACTACTCATGACATGGTTCCAAATACTTCTGAAGGTACTCTTACACTAGCATCTCTTACTCCGGATATACTATTTTTAATAGATACCGCTGTAATGAATAACACAGAGAGCAGAAAGTCCTCATTGGCAAAACCAATTAGAAATCCTCCCACCCCCTCTCTTGCTAAAAATCAAGCTATTTGCCCACAAAGCACCAAGCTCCCTTTTCCTTGCTGCTTTTTTTGCAGACCTCTGCCATTTACCCAATATGACCTGAATCATCAATCGATCACGGAAATATTCTCTGAAATTCCAGCATTGGAAGACATTGTCTCAGCAGACATCGAATTGGTTGAATTTACTCAAGAAAGAAAACTGTCTTCCGTCGAGATATGGATGCAATCTCGACTGGTCTAAAACACCATATAGCTAGCCAAACCAGAAATTTATTCTGTGGGCTTCATCCTTTTGACTGGCTCGACTGTTAATAACAATTCGAGATCTGGGCCAAATTTCTCCCTGCCACAACTTGACTTGACACCAGCTCCCAAGTCATCCCAAATATTATTAGAGCAGGTGGCTACAAAATGTGTTTGCAAAAGTAACCCAGCGATAACTAGACCAAGAATTATCACCCAGCTTCGTCTCCTTGCTGGGTGATAATTCTTTTGAACTTAATAATCATGATGTGATTCTCTTACAGGAGACGTGGCTTACCTCTACTCCCATATGGGATAATCACGATGTACATTTGAATTTAGCTATCAAAGCTATGCGAGGTCGCCCCACCTCAGGATTGTTAATCGTTGTGAAAAAGCACCCTCACATCACCTCAGAGCCTTGGGCCTCTCCAAATGCTTTCATTCAGATGATAACATTGCTTTTCCATGAGACAGTTTATGCCTTAGCGAATGTCTATTGGAACCCAATGGGGATATCCGATGAACGTTTCCTCAAAGACCTAAATCACATGATGGAACTTATATCTTTGGACTCTAACATCACAGGGATTATAATAGCATGGGATCTGAATCTTCACTGTCTACGCACTAATACCGCTCAATTTGGCAGAAGACTGTCCAAATGGAATCACTTTGTCAAAACTCGAAATCTGCAAATGTTAAACGGCTCCTTCAAAGCCAACATCCCCCCCGAATCCAACATGGCATAGGGGAACTAGTTTTGCAGTTATGGACTACATCTATGTTGATTCTGTGCTTGCCACTACGGTCACAGATTTTCGGGTATTGTCCACTGACCTGAGTGACCACAACATGCTCAAAATGGCATGGATTGTAAAGAAACTTGGCTCCGTAGTCGGAAATCTCTTAAATATCAATTGGATGGTGCTAAGATGTTGTGTGCACTGCAAACCAAAAACACAGCTGAAATATGGTCAGCTATTAATCAAACATCTATAGGGCCGCAGGTAGCTCTACAATCTCAAGGGGTCATAGAACGTGACTGGATCACCTACTACTCACAAATGCATATCCCCCTCGCTAGAGAAACAGCAAAGTTCCACCTAACTTTTGACAAAGAAGATATTTTATTTTACATCCAGAAAGCAAGTAGTTTGTGGGCCCCGACGGCCTTTCGAATTTTCATGTCAAACAACATCCAGAAATCTGGGCAGTGGTGCTGTATACCATCTTTAATCATGTAAACATTACACAGCAAGTCCCTCAATCGTGGAAACACTCCATAGTCTTGCCCATTTACAAAAAAGGTGACCGATTGCAAACTCTCCAGCTATCGTCCTATTGCATTCTTGGATGCCCCTGGAAAAATCTTCTGTCGAATAATTTTGCGAGACTTAAACAAGTGGTCCTCAGAAATGCACATGAGGGACCCCTTTCAATCAAGATTTGTGGCTGGCCTAGGGACCTCACTCAACCTTAGTGCTCTAAGCATGATTAAGTCACATTATGCCACTGAGAAACAACCGCTATATCTAGCCTTCGTAGATTTCCGAGTGGCATTTGATTCCATCGACCGTCAACTATTTTTTGAGAAATTAACCGGCTACAAATACCCTAGCTCGCTTCTCACCCTAATCAAACTTTTGCATACCAAAACATCCATGCAGGTGAGACTCACACTAGAGCAGTGGTCTTCAAACTTTTTTGGCTGGGGCCCCCCTGAGCAAAATGTGGGCAGGTCGGGACCCCCAGAAATGCCAAATGGACAGTATACATATTGTGCGCCGTCACCTGCTCCCATCACAGTCGCAGGGCTCCCTCATCCCAATCCTACCCAGTCCCTGGTCTCTCCCCACCCCATCACACACCTTTGGCTCTCCCCACTCTGCTCCCACCACTATCCCATGGTCCCCGCCCATTGTGCTCCCACCATAGTCCCTGGGTTCCTCCCATCCCATTCCCCAACACAGTCTGAGGGCCAGTGGCGGCTGGTGATTTTTTTAAGTGGAGGGGCATAACTATTTCCCCCAAAAATGCCATAGCGACCGAGCATAGTGAGGGAGCCCGAACCAATAAAGGGTGGTTCGGGCGAGTTTTCCCCTGTGAATTCTTTTTAAATAATGGGTTAAAATGTTGCATTGTAGAGCATACTTTTAACAAAAGAATTGGTAATTTTGCAATTGGTGCTGGGGGGCCCAGGGGGCAGACATGACATTTTTTTACTGGACATCTATGATAGATGTCCAGTAAAAAGATACCATCCCTGTCCCCTGGGCCCCACTGGGCCTAACACAATCAACATGATTATGTGTGTATGCAAGGCGCTGCACATTCATACAGCAATCACTCTATCATTCACACAAGCATCCATCACCATACACTCGCTCATAACATAAGCATACACGCATCCATACACATGTTTAAATAAAAACAATGAACATAAACATACCTTATGCAATGCATTAGCCTGCGTGTGGGTGCTGAAACGCCCTGCTCCAGGCTGCTCTGTCCGTATGTGCGAGGAGGCACAGGAGGTCCCCCTCGGACATACAGACATGCAGTGCCCGAGCCAGCATTTCCAATGAGCTATGCAATGCTGGTGAAGCAAAACGCCCCAGCCCTTGCATGGCTCAGTGAGCATGTGCGGCTGGGGAACTAAACTGAACTGTCAAAGGGAAACACTGTTTCCCTTTGACAGTTCAGCCAGCCCAGGAGCACTCCATCAGCTAGAAAAAGCAGCTGAGGGAGTGCTCACTGTTTCACTGGGCTGGCTCCTTAGCTCCTCCATTATGGGTGAGGGGCCACTGGGTGGGCACCCCCTCAACATTATGGATGAGCCGCCAGGCTCGGACTGGCCTATAGGGCAATGCCTGTATTAAAAATGGAAAATGCTAGTGTGGGCCAGTCAAAATGGTCCACCATTTTGGCCAATGTGGACCAGTTTGATGAGTTACTTAGCTATGCAGTTAGTAATTTTGACCAGTGTTGCTGAATATATCACAATTTACTTACATTTTAACACAAAGCACCCCCTTGGGTACTATTGAAACAGTGGGCCTCATTACAACCCTGACGGTAGCTGTGCCGGTAAAACCGGCACGGCTGCCCCCGGAGTTGCATCCGGGTCCGGCACCCGCGAATGGACAATTACCGGGTCATGGCGAGTTAGGCGGACCTGATAATTGCCCTTTCGCGGGTGCCGGTACCAGTAGATCCCCATTCCCATTTGAGCCCCATAGGGCTCAATGGCAATGGGGAGCTCGGATGCGCCGGCATAGTTAATAATTGTGCATCCGACGAGCTGTGCTTGCGGGTGCCGCACGGCCTGCCAGGTCAGACCTGGCGGGCTGTCAGGCACCCGCGAGCACAACTCTTACTATGGCGTTACGGTAGCAACGGTGCCAGTAGCTTACCGGCACCGTTGTTACTGTACCGCCATAGTTGTAATGAGGCCCAGTCTGTGACTAAAGGAATGAATATCCATTTACAACTGTGGGTCACTTTTTCATTGTTGCCTGAGACAGTTTCATACTTCAGCCCGACCATGTGAGCCACCCCTGTCAGTTCTTCCAACCTGAAAAACAATAAAAAATATCACTTTAAAAAAAAAAAATTTCATGCTGAGCTCTGGGGCCCCCCAGGGATGCACCCGCAGACCCCTGGGGGGTCGCGCCCCACAGTTTGAATACCACTTCACTAGAGGGATTCCTGTCTGCATGTTTTTTGACTGAACAGGGCCTCAAACATGGATGCATTCTGGCCTCCATTTTGTTTAATTTTTTCATTTTAGACATGGGCGAAATATTCACAGCTACTGTGTCAGATGCCCCAAAACTAGGTCTACAACATATTGCATGGCTTCTTTATGCAGACGACCTTGTCCTCCTATCTCAGACCCCTAAAGGGTTACAAAATCTCCTTGATAGTTTGGACAAGGACGCCCATGACAACAACCTGCTTATCAATACAGACAAAACACAGGTAGTTGTTTTTAATGGTGGCACAAAAAATACAACCATCTCCAAATACAAGTGGGCGTTACAACTGTCTGAACTCAAGATAGTAATGCAATATAAATACCTAGGAGTGCCATTCAACAACTCAATATCAGATGTCCTTTTTGAACAAACTCTAGATCTAAAATTATCAACATTGATCTCACAGGCAAAGGTGGCAAATTCTCCTGTATACATGTAATATTGTTTTTCAAACAAAAAGTTGTCCCAATTCTTTTGTATGGAATTGAAGCAAGAATCCCAAGACCTCGAAAGACCTGGGATATTTTATAGGCAAGATTTTGGAGCCAAGTACTAAAACTCTCAAATTGCTCACCATTACCAATCATACGTTATGGACTGGGTTCAGCTTCCCTACATGTTCATGTTTTATGGAAAATGATTGCATTATTACGCAAATGTCTTTTGGGCCTCAGAACGAATAATATCCTAAGTGTACTTGCATATTATCTTTTGGAATCTGACCATCACTTCCCCCGCAAATGGCGAACTTGTGTTTTGGACACCTTATCAGATGCCTCCATCTCACTGGATCTCCTATTGGAGAACCTTACTCGAGCAAAGAACACACTATTTGATTTTGACTGGATAAGCAATCGGTCCAAATGTGAGTCCTACAAAGATTTTAATGGGGCCCATTTTGGACATAAAAAAATAAATACTAGTACATCTGAGGGTTTTAATCGAAGCTGGATTAGGTGTGTCTTTAAATACACCATTATTTTATGTCATTGCAACAAATTTAAGAGCATGTGTAAAGTTTGAACTATATAATTGAGCTTTGGGTTTTTCTGTGTAATAAATGAGTGCAGTGATGATGATACCCTACAAAAGATTGTCTTGACTTTGTGGCGTTCAAACAATATTGTATGATCAGGATCAATTTTGGAAAGACAATTGATCATATGTACTTGATATAAAGCTAACTGCACTATGTAACTTTGTAAAACAAAAATGAAATTAATTTTTTTCTCATTTCACATTATTTTTCAAACTATTCACAAAGCTAATTCGAGGTCAAAAACACAATAAAAACAGATATCATCAACATTTAGAGAAGTTCACAACTGTGCTGACACCCACACAAATATTGACTTGTCACGAAATATAAAAAAAACATTCTTCACAATACAGAAAACCAATATACAAAATTGTTGACAAAGTGATACAGGAAAAAACAAAGAAATCCTTTCTGCATACACTGAACCATATTTTTTTGTGAGTAACTACATTTCTGTTCTATCTCTTAAAGCATTGCTCTTGTTAGATGAACAGTTCTAGAAAAAGTGGGATAGCTGTCGGGTTTGTCTGATGTTAGTATAAGCACGGGAAGTGGCTAATAGCAGCTGTTCACCTGCATTGAGTAAATGGTTAGCTGAAGTTCATACTGCAATGTGAAAAATGAATTGGCAATCATGAATTGTGAATGTTGCAATAGTGGGAGCAATGGATTTACTGCTACATTTTACAGTACCTTTGTATTCCAACTTTGGTGTAACAAAGGAGGAAACACATTTAGCAAATGCGTGGATGTTTTTCTCCCAGAGAAATGCTAGGACAATATTGGTGGGATCAGAGCCTGGCAAACGCTTCAAGGAAACATGGAATGGAAGTGCAATGTTCATAGGCAATGCAGATAACACCAGTACCTCTGGGTTGTATTTTTGGGCTCTAGGACAGTTATGTCTGAGGCAAGAGGAAGACTAGGGAACTAGGGAATGAAGAATGGACTAGAGAATGTTGATTTGTATCGCTGGGTTTCTAGTGAAGCAAGGGGAAAGTCAAGTTTGATATGCAGACACAACACAAGATCTTCATAAAAAGAAAGGGTCATATGTGTGACAAAATAGGAGGTAATGGAAAAGAATGAAACGGGGTTAGTGGATTCATTGAGCTGCCATAGTCCCTGGATATGGCTGAGAAATGTAAATGCAGGCCAAAGTAAAGGGGTAGCATCTGTGTATTTGAACAATGGTGAACACTGGAGAATATTGGCAATGTGTATGTCAGAGAGAGAAAGAGAGAGAGACAGACAGACATAGACTTGGTCTGAGCATTGGGTGCCCAACTATACTCAGACTTCTGACAAAACATCAGAAAAAGATAAAAGTATCATTGACAAAAATAACTCTGGATGCAACCATGAATTGTACTTGTGAACGCAACAAGTCATCACTTGGCTGTGTCAGTGATCACATTTAGCAATGCACTTTTTCAAGTTATGTTGGAGTGACATTAAAGCAAAACTGCAATAAAATGTGAATGGCTAGCATATGATGATCTATAAGGAGTTGCACACACTTGGAGTATTTGTGAAGTTAGTAAATAGAGCAATGCCAGTCTAGCATGAGTGGTGTGCGTTTCTCAGGGCAGCATTACACAGCACTCATAAGTAACTCATGATAATCAATGAATATCCCAAGTTATACAAAATACATCCCTCTCTAGTCTGAATGAAGGCAAATGTGTCTTGTGCAAGTAAAAGGCGTGGAGAGGTAAGCCTGCAGAAGGTGAAATCTCTGGTAAATCAGAACCATTGGCCTCAAGGCAAAATCTGTAGAAAAGATGAATAGGGATCACATGATGCAGTAGTTCAAACCGGAATTATAACGCCCTGGGAAATTTGGCAATTGTGGTTTGGGTAGACAATTCCAGTCGGATGCCAGGTTCGGGAGAATGTAACCCAAGTGACCTAGGACATGGTTCTGCAGCACACCATAGGATTCTCCAGATATTTTGGACTACAACTTCCATTAGCACTAGCAAACATAGTCAATGGTTTGAGTTCAAAGGAATTGTAGTCTAACACATCTGGAGAGCTGCAGTTTGTACATCCATGACGAGGGGTATTGGGTTTTGATCTATGTCATTATATTTACATTAACATTTTCTACCGGAAACCATTTCCCAGTAATATATTTCTTATTTTTGTTTACTTGAATGATTTCAACATATTTCAAAATGACTATTGTGTTTAATTTAGAAACATGTTTTGTTTTCATTTTTAGGATATTTTAGTAGCCCTGGAACCTTCTGGAGCTGACATTATTTCTATCTGAACTCCAGTGCTAAAATATGGACGATGGCCAGGAATGTACCCTTTTTGTGTCAGTCTTTAAATCAAGGGATACATTTATTGTTAGAAGCTAAAATTATTCTGACCTTAGTTTTTAATTCATGATTATTATTGGCTACTGTTATTGATTGGGTATTATCTCTGAATAACATTGGAGTTTCTCATGGGTTGAGAAGTGCTGGATTAGTGTCCAAAGTAGGGAAAATACTAGACTATAGCTTATGACTACTTGTAACTTAATAGTCTACCAAAATTGATGTGTTAAATGGAGACGGATTAGGTGTTGAGATTGCTGTGGGCGACTTCCACGTGTCTTCTGCATCCAATCGCATGGCAACCTCTGTATGAATGTGTTCTGTGTATGTCATGGATCACTTGGATGACCAGGCAAGTGTGGTTGTATCGTCAGTACCTTGAAGGAAGAACACAAAAGTAGTTTTTTTTTTTTTCTTTTTAATTCTCCCTGTCCCTTTTCACTGGGACTTATCAGAGAAATAAATACTATTAGTCACTTTGAGGTGGGCTAGCAATGGACCATGAGTTTAGCATTTCCCCAGTGAAGAGCACAGGAGATAGTGGGTGCCACACGCAGAAAGGCCCTAGATGCACGGACCCTAGTCACGGCTTGGAGGAGCCTTTGGGTTCCAGTCTTAACACATCATGTCCTTTCTTTAAGCAGGGTTGTCTCTCATAGAATGGTATGCGCTGTGGACTCAAAGTTCAGCAAAAGTAGCATGATATGGGGACAGAGAGGCTTTGGTGTATCAGAATCTTACAGTATGAGCTTATAAAAATGTAATAAATAACACACAATGTTTGGTTCTCACAAAGTCCCTAAATGTGTGCCCCTGTAAAAAATCTTTCTAATACCGATTGTTAAGCAGATTTCATTGGCATAGTAAATGTCAAATAAATGAATAGAGGTATAGAATGGTGTAGCTTGTACTAGTGTGGCCCAGACAAAGAAAAATAACATTTTTTTTCTACTTTCTGACCAATAGGAGCAATGTTCCCTTTAATTATTTTTCTCTATGTGCGGAACAGGTTATCTGTCGTGCGCACATTTTTTTCCACGGACGCAATTGACTAATGAGCGAAGCTACATTTTGAGCATGCGTAGTTAGTGAGCTACTGCCTCTGAATACGGCTTGAAAAGGTATTTCTGCTTCCCATCCACTACAATTCTTCATAAATCTATGTAAAAGTTGGATCTTGCAACACTTTTTCCAAACATGTAGGCTTAAATAATATTGTATAAGTTATTATAAAGACAATTCATGAACTAGTCCAAGGCGTCAAGATCTGCCACAGTACGTAGCAAAAGTACTCATGTGCAGAGTAAAATGTGTGTTATGCCACTGGAAAAACACTCATGTAGTACAGAAAACAAATCACTTATAATCCATGCGGCTGTCAGAACAAACAGGCAGAATACAATATTCTGCCTGATTGTGCAGATAGAATAATCGCAACTAAAAGAAATGTGTCGAAAACATGCCAATATGAGTTCATTGGCCACGTTAATGAAGTAATTCAAGGGCCAGGGGAACATGAATATTTTGTATAAGGATGTTATTATTATTTATTTATTTGTATATGGTTTTAAAATAACCTTTACAAAATTAGAAAATACAGATACAATTAAAACATTCACAATTTCATATTTGATAAAACAAAAACTTCAATTATCACTGCGATCACAACACCTAAACATAGAAAAAAGAAGATTTCAGAATTTCTAACAACAAAATAGTAAAAGAAAAATACATGCATTACACATATTTCCAACTTCCAGTTAGCACATAAAGATGTATTGTTGTAGTATTGCACCATCAAGCAAAAGAATGGAACATATTCAGGGTACGTCAACTCTTGACGAGCTGTACCTTCGATCCCATATTTCAATAAGGCTTTATATGACCAATTTACAGATGTATTTTAGGAATCTCACTACCGCCAATTGCAGAGGCTTTCGATTGCTATGGAGCATATCAAACAACAACTGATCCAGATTGAAAAGACCCATACTGTTGACAAATTTCCCAAAAAACTGAATTTGAGCACTCCTCAACGTTAAACAGTCCAACATCAGATGTTCTAAATTTTCAATTGTACCCACCATATTACAGTATCTGCACGTCGGCACTTGATTATAACTCTCGCCATTGCGAATTTTCAGGATTTCTCTTGTGTGCAATATGTTGAATTTAAATCTCATGAATATCTGGCGGGCTACTTTATCTGGGAATAAAACTAGGTATGGCACCCCCAGTTTTTTCAGCTGGCAAACCAGATGACTGTACAGTCTGGTGTTAGCTATAGCTTGTGTAGTAACACTCTGGTCCCACCATTCAAACAGTTTTTTAACTTTCAATGGGTTGAAAACAAGTAACTCCTCGAGATGCCCAAATGGTTCAGATATTCTAAGCAATCAGATCTGAATTGTAACAGATATTCTGAATTAGTGGACTGATGACGAAATCCAGAGCCTAAGAGATCATATAGGTTGTTTTTAGGAGCCGTTAATAATTTCCTGAATAACGACAGCTTTTTCCACACAATCATATTAACCAGGGAAGAAAGGACAAGTTCATACCTGATAGCCTCCATCGGAACGCAGTTAGGCAAACACTTGACCACTGCCCTTAGCAGAAGCGCTTCTATCTTTGGAAATTCTGCCAACATCCACTTAGGGAAGAGTTCCAGGCCATAGATTAAATGAGGTATGAGCTTTAATTTATAGTATCGTATGATAGGGACAAGTGAGAATTTACCGTATTTACTGTCGATTGTTTTTAGTTGGATAACCAGAGGAGACACCTTTGTTTCCATATAGGTATGATAATGCATCTTCTGACAGCTCCCAAAAATTGGATAACCTAGATATCTTAGGCCAGCTTTATATGATTCAGAAACCAGGCAAACGTTTTAACGTAGGGCCTGCGATGCAACCTGATAATCATGGTCTTTTTTTCATTGATTGTAAGGAAATTTGCAACCGTGTACTCTCTAAAATTGCTCAAGAGATGCTGCAGGCCAATGGGAGTATGGTCAAATAGCAGAAAGTCATCTGCATACACTGTCCAGCATATTTTTACTCCTTCCACCTCGGGCGGGGTGAAGGCACGCCCTTCCAATTTCTTGCCTGCATCTGACACATATAGATTGAAGATGGTAGGTGCAAATACGCACCCCTGTCTGAGGCCGTTTGGGGCCTATATCCGAGAGGAGAGTGCACTCTTGTTGTTTAAACGAACCTGCAGCACAGATCCCTCATGAATGTCTATTAGAATAGAAAGAAGATTGAGCGGTATCCCTAGATGTTGCAGTTTGGACCAGAGTACAGATCTCTCTACCTTATCAAAGGCCATCGATAAATCAATGGACGCAATGTAGATCAGGGCAGAACCCTTCACCCAAGCCTTAGCTTGCATAAAATTCAGTAAAAGCCCCCCGTATTCGTACCAACACCCTTCCTAAAACCAAATTGAAATTCAGATAGAATGTTATTAACAGAGCACCACTCCTGGATGCGCTTCAAGACTAAGCTTGAAAAAATCTTGGAGTCAGCATCCAGAAGGGCGATAGGCCTGTAGTTTTTAGGACAGGACCTATCGCCCTTCTTATAGATTGGTACAATATAGGAGACATGCCAAGATTGGGGAAGAGTGCGCATCCTAACAATGTCTTTGGAGAGAATAGCCCATAGCCCTTTGTTTTGCTTGAATATGGCATTCGCAAGACCATTTAGGCCTGCAGCCCTTGATGGTGAAGCCTTCTGTATTATGTCTACAATATCATCCTCTAGAACCTCCGGAGACCAATCTGCCTCAATAACCTCCTTCTGTAGTGAGATACTGGGACAAGCTGGTCTATAGAGCTCCCCAAAGTGACCCACCCATTTAGACTCAGAAATGGTTCCTCTGATTATTCATAAGTGCCCAGAATAAACTACCGGAATCCTCCTTCAGCGCACACAACATACTTTCTCCATCGGCTTGGTACAGAGCGGCTCGGTGGTCCTTCATCTTATATTTCCATGTGTTTCTTATTGCTCTGTTCACTTTTAATTTATCAGCTAATGGAATTGAGCTTTTAGAAATCATACGCAACTCCATCGATCTGTTATTCCTGTAAGTATGAATAGCTTGGTCATATGAGTGAAGATGTTTTTTCAGGTGACCCCTATTGGATCTCACGCTACTAAGGTGACAAATCGTGTTTCCCACATACTTGCCGAAGAGTTCATTAGTGTACAACGAGTGCTTTTCCCCATAACCAATGTTATCAAAGTCTGAGAGAAATACCGCATTAATTTTGGACACATTGTCATTATACCACACAACTTTTGTTTTAGATGAATTAACCTGTAAAGTAGACTGACCCAAAGAATCGCCCACACACCCCCATCCTCCTTGAAAGTTCACCATCAGCATCTTGTGATCACTGCAAGGGGTAGTCTGCATCCCAAAATTGATTGCTAGGTTCGTCAGAGAGCCAGAATAAAATATGTAATCAATGACAGTAGCAGATGCACCTCGGTGCCATGTACAGTGATCCAAGTTCTCATTTAGGAGATCTCGACAATTGGAAAGCCCCCAGGCATCAAGAAAGTGCACCCAAATAAGAGCCTGTTTGGATTTCCCCATCTTCCCGCTCAGATGATTTCCATCTGATCGGGGCCCCAGAGTCCCAAAACCCGGAATTTCCATATTAAAGTCCCCCACAATCATTATCAACATGTTAGGTGAAAATTCCTGGTACTCCAGCATGAAACAGCCCAACTGCTTTAATGAAAATCCTATATCCTGTTTGACTCCAATACACGTTTATCAACAATATCTCATAAATTCCATGCATAAAATTACATTTCGTGTGAATCATCACCCCCAGACAACAATCTTGGATCCTAAAGTCCTTAATAATGGTCAGGGCATTACTCACTTCCACACCAGTGATCAAGCCCCCAGATGGTCGTCCAAATGAGTGTCTGTGCGTTAAGAGTGAGTAAACACAAAAAACATCCAATACAAATTGCTGTGTAAACCAATTTTTTGTAAACAAAAAAAGGTGCACCCCTTTAGCATGTTACAGGTCTCTGTGCAGTTTTTCAAAGCCCTGTTGCCCCTACAATTCCTACTGGCAACTGACAAAAATTTGGAAGCGTTAAGTATTTGGCTTCAAACCCTGGAGTTGGGTGATGGAATCACGCAAGGTTAGAGCCAACCATCTCAAACTCGAATCCACATCAGCGGTATCAGTTAAAGAGTTATTACTTACAATTTGATGTTTTGGGGGCTTGGCCGTATCAGAAATTACTTTCTTCAGATCATAATCAAACCTATGACACATTTCTGATTCTCTCAACACAAGATTCATAACTGTGTCCGAATAGAACACCACCCTTACAAAGTCATATCTGATATGATATGATATGATATGGTATTTGTAACGCGCCTATACACAAGTGTTTCAAGGCGCGACGAGGCAGGGAGGGAGGGAAACAAGGGGAAGACGGACAAACGATCCTACTAGGCCAGGTGTCATTCAGATCGTGCAAGTGCAGAGGTAAGGGGAAAAGGAGAAAGTGCAGGGGGAGGAGGTGGGGGAAAAGTGCAGTACAAGGTAAGTGGCGTAATAAAATAATAAATGATAATAAATAAAAAGGGCCAGCTGGTGGCAAGTGCGAGGTAAGTGCAGAGCAAGTGCTGGGTAGGGGGCTGTAGGGATACAGTGACAGTCCCACAGTGCAGGGGGAGCCAGGGGGGCAGTGCAAGTGGAGAGTGGCTGGGCCCTGGACCGAGGTCGCTGAGAGTGGCCCAGATGCAGGTTAAGTGTAGAATTTAGTGGGGAGTTAAGCAGGTTTAGCAGGGGAGAGGGAGAGAGAAGGCAGAAGCGAAGAGGAAGGTTTTGAGGTGCTTCCGGAACCGGAGATGGTTCTCCTCAAGTTTCAGGGAGGCAGGCAGGCTGTTCCAGAGGGAGGCCCCTGCTGCGGAGAGAGATCTACCCCCAGCACGTTGCTTCGAGAAGCGGCTGACCATGAGGGAGTTAGAGATGGATGAGCGAAGGGCTCGTGAAGGAAGATATTTAGGAAGAGAGAGTTGAAGGTATTTAGGCCCCAGGCCCCAGAAGGCCTTGTGGACAATGCAGATGGTTTTGAACTTAATCCTCGCAGCCACTGGGAGCCAGTGAAGAGATTTCAGTCCTGGAGAGATACGGTCCCTGGGCTTGAGGCCAAGGACAAGTCTCGCAGTTCTGTTCTGGATAAGTTGCAGAGGGCGGAGAGTGGAGGCAGGGAGATTAAGATAGAGGCTGTTACAGTAGTCCAGCCTTGAGAGAACCAGGGCTCGGGAGACAGTGAGCTTCTGGGGGAAGGAGAGGAAGGGAAGAATACCTCTGAGGAGGTGCAGCTGGTAGTGTGATTTCTTAGAGACATCAGATATATGAGGAGAGAAGGAGAGTGTGGAGTCGAAGATGACCCCGAGGTTTTTAGCCTTGCAGGTAGGGGCAGGAAGGGGGCCAAGGGAGGCCGGCCAGAGAGCTGCAGGGAAGGAGGGAGTGGGTGCGCCGATGAGTAGAATCTCAGTCTTACTGGCGTTAAGGCAGAGGTCATTGGCGGCACACCATTCCTGGATAGCAGACAGACAGTCGGAGATGAGGGAAGGAGAGGAGGAGGCCGAGGGTAGCCTGAAAATGAGCTGGGTATCGTCTGCATAGCACTGGAAGTGGGGGCAGAGGGCGGCGATGCGGTGGGCAAGGAGTGCCAGATACTGGTTGAAAAGCCAGGGAGAGAGGTTGGATCCCTGGGGGACACCACAGGTGGAGAAAAAGATGTCAGAGAGGAAGGAGCCCATTTGGACCTGGGAGGGTCGACCGGAGAGGAAAGAGGTCAGCCATGCCAGAGCCTGACCAGTGATACCCAGGTTATCACGGAGACGGTTGAGCAGGATGGCATGGTTGACAGTGTCAAAGGCAGAGGAGAGATCGAGCAGAATGAGAACACAGGGAGTGTTGGAATCGAGGTTCAGGAGCAGGTCCTCACGGATGTTCAGGAGAGCAGTTTCCGTGCTTCTGGCCGCTCTGAAGCCGGATTGATGGTCATGAAGATTACCAACAGATTCAGCATGGAGGTTAAGCTGGGAGATGGCCAGTTTCTCCAGGAGCTTGCCCAGGAAGGGAGTAATGGAGATTGGGCGATAGTTGGCCGGGCAGGAGGGGTCGGAAGAGGGTTTCTTGAGGAGGGGGTGCACAAGGGAGTGCTTGAGGGGGGATGGGAAGACTCCAGAGGCGAATGAGTGGTTGCAAAAGTCAGCCAGGGCAGGAGCCAGGGAGACGATGTGGTCCTTGATGGTTTTGGAGGAACAGGGGTGAACCTGTTTAGACGAGGCTTTCATAGATCGGACTTGTCTGGAAACCTCGTCAGCAGAAAAAGGTGGAAATGAAGAGAAGGAGGGCGGAGGGGCGGCTGCAAGAGAGCAAGAGGAAGAGCCGGGAAAAGAGGGAGGGAGGAGAGGGGAGGAGAGTAAGGACAGGATGTCCTGAGTTTTTGAGATGAAGTGCGAGGCCAGTGCAGTGCAGAGGGCCTGGGAGGGGACAGGAGAGGTAGAGACTGCAGCAGGGTTGGCCAGCTCCTTGCAGATTTTAAAGAGTTCGGCCGAGTTGTTTGATGCCTCAGAGATGCGGGCTTGGATAAGGGCTCTCTTCTTAGTGAGAACGGAGAGCCGGTATTGCCTTTGGAGCAGGCGGCAGGCCAGTTTGTCAGAGGATGAACATGAAGCACGCCATTTCCTCTCTGCCACCCTGCACTTGCGTTTTAGGGTGACGAGATCCGTGTCGTACCAGGAATCACATTTGGCTTTGGGCTTCAGGCGGATTCTCATGACGGGGGCAAGGATATCGAGAGTATCAGATATAGAGGAATAGAGCATGGAGAGGGCTGTGTCGGGGTGGGAGTCAGCCGAGGGGGGAGGAGGGGGTGAGAAGGTGGCAGCGAAAGCCTCAACTGACACGCGCTTCATGGGTCGGATGACCGAGAAGGTGGGTGGCAGTGAAGAGGGTGGCTTTGCCTGTGGGGTAGGGAGGGAGAGGTGGGAGGATAGAAGAAAGTGATCGCTCCAGGAGAGAGGAGTGGAGAGAGGGAGGGAGAGGGGAAGGTCAGAAGAGATCAGAGCATCAAGAGTGTGCCCTGCAGAGTGAGTAGGACCAGAAGGGAGAATAGAGAGTGAGAGAGAGTTGCAGAGTTCGCGAAAGAGACCAGTGGGGGGACAGGAGGCATCAAGGTGGATGTTGAAGTCACCGAGAAAGAGGAGTTGGGTGGTTGAGGACAGGAGTGAGGAGGAGAGATCAGCCCACTCAGAGAGGAAGGAGGAAATTTGACCAGGAGGCCGATAGATAGTAGCCACGGTAAGGGAATGGCTAGGAGAGAGAGAGAGTCGGCAGACAAGACATTCAAAGGAGGAGTAGGTCTGCGTAGGAGTGACAGTGGCAGGAATCCACTCAGGGAAGATAAGGGCAACGCCACCCCCTGAACGGTTGGGCCTGGGCACGGAGAGGATCTTGTAGCCGTCAGGTAGGAGTGTGTCGAAGCTGGTGGCAGAGCTGGCAGTGAACCAAGTCTCAGTGAGACCGAGGACGTCGAGGTCCAGTTCCTCAAGAAGGCGACAGATATCAGAGGAGTGCTTGATGGCAGAGCGAGAATTTAGAGTGGCAATGTGGAGAAGGTTGCCACCCTTGAAAAACTTCCGGGGAGGGGTACAGATCAGAGGTACACCCTGCGGAGGTGTTAGAGAAGGAGTTGAAGAGGGAGCAAGGGAGGGGGCAGGGAGGGAGGGGGGAGGCAAGGTAGCTGAGGATAGAGGAGGGGGGACAGCGGGAGAGGAGAGGAAGTTGATGAGGCATGGGAAGCGTCTATCAAAGAGGTGAAGGTTGGCCTGAGGGCCTTGGACCAAGACGGTCCCGTTAGCATAGACATTAATGATGGCTTTAGAGGAGTGGAAAGGGGCCAAGAGGACATCCCAACGGGTGCCACCATTAATGGGAGAGGTGGAGAAAGGAGAGAGCACAGCGACCATGTGAAGGGTCCATAGGTCAGGTGAAGGTACGAAGAAGAGAATGTCAGTGAGAGTTTCCTTGGAGCAGGCGCTCGTGTAGGTGTCAGCGATAGGGAGGCCTGGGTTGGAGACCAGGATGTCCTTTTTAAACTTTTTCCTACCGGATTTAGTGAGGAGAGCAGGATAGTCAATGGAGAAGCAGTTGGAGTAGATAGGCGAGATGGAGAGCACCATGGAGTAGGAGGGGAGGCGAACGACACGAGTATGCAGACAGGAAGTGAGTGGAGGGCACTAGTTTAACACAGTGAAGAGCAAACAGTAATGCGTAGTGGGTCAGGGCCACCTAAGTTTGAGATTCCTGCGAGAGGAGAGAACACCCTAGTTTACCGGGAAATTGGAATAGGGGGGCGAGGCATCATGCGGGTGAGGTGAGGTGGGGTGGGCCGGAGTGCGGAGGAGCTGGTGCCGGCGTCTCCTGCGGACACCTGCAGACACACAGGGAGCCGCAATGTAGGAGTCGCCCTTGGCCTGGGGCCCTTAGCCGCAGGGGGCTGCCGGGCAGAGGGCTGCCCAGGAAGGGGGAGGTTATAGGCAGAGGGTCGAGGAGGGGGGGGGGATGTGGGCGGGCAGGGAGGCAGGGAGGGAGGGGAAAGACCAGGAAGTGGGAGGGGGGGAGCAGGAGCAGGCAACACACGCGCTGGGAGCGCGAAGATAAAAAAAACAATGCAACTATTCTTTTAAGTATTTTCTAATGCAAACAACTCACGGAGGCCCAGGCAGGGCTTTCCAGGCCTGCTAATCCCCTCAGGCCACCGGCGACCGCTCTCCACGCTCAGCTGGAGAAAGAAGCGAGCGTGGGGATGTGTAATGTGTAATAATGATTATTGCATCATATTAACTGCATATAGAATATGGTGGTCAAAATTCCTGGGTCTCTGCTTACTATGCACATTACGTTGTCCTGAGAGTTGTGACAACACTTACTCATAACAACCCTTAAAGCTAAGAGACAAATACATCATCCACTTTTACTCACTGAAAATGTGCCCAACAAATATGGCAAACAATGAACACATGGGAGCCTACCCTCAGGTTCTCCCCACAAAGCTGAACTGATATTTTTTTCACGTTAGTTACCAGCTGAGCAGTTGCATAGGAAAGATTGCCCGATCTCAAGAGGAATTGTTAAGCTTGAAAGTACACTTGAGGCAGCAGGTACGTTATGTAAGCTCCTTTATACATAGTCTTCAATCAGGTGACATCAGATACATCAATCATAGGAGATAGGAAGGGACCTGAGGGAATTCCTCAACGGCCAACATGTAATGAGGCCCAATGTCATGAATCTGCATGTTCAGAATTATTTTGCAGTGCATACAAGATTTCTTGCAACATATCCCTTCAAACCCATGGTATTATACAAGTGCTCAGTGAAGCCGTTGTTGTGTAGCAGAGAGTCACCATATAATTTGTTAAGGTTTTGCCCAATGGAACTCTGAACTCTCGGAAAGCATGCAGATTGTGTGAAAAGCATTCTACTATCTGAATATCCATTGCCCTAATATTATAGAGGAGTAATGTCAGGCACAGTCCATACTCATTATCCCTTGCAGGCCAAGTAAATGATATTGCAATATTGCTCTCCACTTAAAGGGTAATGTTAGCATACTAAAGTAGGAGACACATAGATTACATTTGTCTACTCACAATCCGTAGACGGTAAATTAATATTTGAGTTTCATAATGTGTTAACTTGCAAGGAGATTGCTGCAAAGCAGTGGCATGACATATGTTCAAAGAGGAAGTATCGGATGAGGCTACACATCCAAGTAGATAGCCAAATATTGGATACTGACTTTAAGCTGATAGATGGGATACATAGTGTGGGTGATGCTTTTGGTAAGGCACCATGAGCAACAGAAATTCTGACCCTTGAACGTTATCCATATTACAACAAATATAAAACAAGTGGATGTAGAAACAAGTCTGGTAACCTTTCATAGATACAAGAGAGGAAGATTCATGGTTGATATCTAATAGTGTTCTGGGGCAGAAGTTAGTCAAAGTAAAAGCATGGTAGAGTCAAGTATCAGAGTCATGGGTCGGGAGGGTACATTATTTGTTTAATGTGTCAAGGCATATCTTGGTTCGATTCTTCTGTTCTACGGAGCCCTTATTTCATATTCGTTTTTACCCTCTTGTGTGTGTATTCTGTTTTTGGGGTTTTTACGTTTTTAATGTCACACTTGCATAGTAGGGTAATGCAAATGATTACCACAGCTTAGAGGGAACATTGAACAGGAGCAGAGTGTAAGGCTTGGAGACCTGATCTCCACCACCAGAGCAGTCTCCAAAATGGCTCTCCCCCTGTTCCCCAACTATTCGATATGCATATTAAATCACTAATGGTCTTAATCTGAGACCACCAACTCCACTTTTACTCTCATGCCAACAGCACCCAAATATAGGTATGCATGTTCGGTAAAGAAAGCCAGTTGATATCCATCTCAAATGGACTCAAAGTCATCAAGCGCTGGATGAACTGCAATAGGTTCAAGATCAGTAGGACAAATCCAAAATCCCCGGCCTGGACCCAGAATTATTATAAAAAACATTGAGCGCTGTACAATCCAAACTTACTTTGTAGAATTGTTCTGTATTCAACATAATTGTTGCACTTTGACTGGGACACAAACATGGCTAACAACATATACATCAAGTCATTCAGTTAGATCGTCTTCTTTCAAATTAAAGTGTTTAGGAAAATCACACCATACATTCCCAGGCTCTGCGAAACTCATGCCTAGACAATGAAAATGACATCAGTGGGGAGACTTCCTGCCTTTTGAGCTAGATACTACAATAAGTACAATGCACAGCTTGCTAAATAAAAGTCCATCCTCTTTTGACTTAAGATGCAGCTTTCACTAGCTCCAAACACACGCTAGGCAACATTTATTATACTATCCTTGGTTTACAGAGGGTCACATGTTCCCGACCAGCACCCAACGTGAAATAGGATCCAAACACGCACATCAAGTCCACTGAGACGCCTTTTTCATTTTATCATGTAATCCCTCTGCATCAGGTGCAGCCTTACAACAAAAGTTCATATGGCCGTAACCTGCAGTAAATCCAAAATAGGATCAAAACACAGAGCACCTGTCCACTGAGATTAGCAGCGGCCAACCTCCTTCAAGTTCATTTTCTAAGTTCTGTACCTGGGTCATCATGGGAGCCCTCGGGTGCAGCCTGACATCAAAGAGGGGTGGCTCGGTGGGTACCAGGAATATGGATGGGGACTTCTTCACCATGGCCAAATGTTGCGATACTTGGTAGGTACTGTGCTTGCGGTAGACAGAACTTGAAATCTGATCAGATTCAGGAAATTGCAGGAGGGATTGCTATTCCAAGATGTGTTTCACTGCTTATTTTGCCGATACTATTTCCCAAGCATTTATGGTAATGATGTACTTCCTTACTTACAGCTGTTTTCTAACAATACCTCAAAGATATGCCTGGAAAGGATTCTTGTTACATCACTTTCATGGTAGCTATGCTCAGCATTGTTTCTGGAACTGCTAAATTATTCTTGGTTATGACTGGTGAATTGCCCTCTTGATAGAGGTGTCCGCATGATGTATTCACATGAGACGGACGTGGTGGAATCCATGAAGGTTTTCAAAAATGTAAAAAACCTAATTCCAGGTCACCAGTCAATGACCTTTCTGGCATCTATCAGTGCTTTGGTACTGGAACAATAGCTATGCTGTCAAACTTGCATAACATTAAAGTAGAAATCAAGGACACATTTCGTACTAAAATAATCACTACTAGATCTCCTTTACACAATTATGTAACGTTTAACAGAATACACATAGACGTAACCTTCATGGTAATCATATAGCCAGTACTTAATAAAGAATAAAGAGCATAAAGAGCAGTCGGACCGCTAGGGGGCTCGGCGCAGGCTAGAGGTGCTCATGATCGAACGGGGACGGAGCTGCATAAAAGTTGCAGACCAGTACAGCAAAAAGGTGAAACAAATGAAGATTAACTGAACTCATAGCAACAGGATCCAGCAGAACTTTGTGACTCGAAAATTGGTGCAGGTTTCCCCAAGAAACGGACTGGCAAACCATCGGTCCCAGCAAAAGCACGCCAAAATCTGTGCTCTCCTTCAACAGACACTCAGAGATACAGAGCACCAAACAGTCCTGTACTGCCACAGAGACTAACTCTCTATGGATCGGACATGCTAACCCACACAGCTGACCGCCGCCAAGACCGGTGGGTTGGAACTGACACATAGAGCGACTGCCCCGTGGCTGGTGCCTGGGGGACACTGTGAATTCGACCCCGGGGGCTACGGGCAAGTATAATCAGCTAACGGAGTGCTCACGACAGCCAGCACGCACCAGCCGCCAAGGCATCCAGCAACTCCGAAGCGCACAGCAGAGGAGCGCCGACCGCCAGCTGCAGTGCTCGAGACCGGCAGCGGGAAGGAGCCGCATCAACTAGCCACACAAGTAAGAGGGCCGGTGGGGGAAAACCGGCATGCAGGGCCGCTCTGCTCTCAACACAGCCAAACAGCCCAGCTAGAGCCAACACCATGGGCAGCTCCTGAGCGGCCCGGCCCCCCTCCCCCACCTCTGTTGCAGCACACCCCAGAGAAAGGGAAACAGGCCAATAAGTGAATTAAGCGTACTCCACCAAGGCGTGAGCTGAGAACCCCACCTTTGTGCCCCAAAACAAAAAAGAAAAAGCAGTGAGATTCACGGTAGACTATGGAGGGGCAGACTACGGAGGGGCACCCTGCAAAGAGGAGCTCAAGACGCACCCCACCCTTCAGACGAGGCTCCCACTCATCAAGTGGTGGGAAGACTAACTATTACAGGGCAAAAGGGAGAGGGCAGGACTCTAGCAGGAGGACCAGGACACCTCCACAAACCTCAGACCTTGGCAGCCTCGCATCGGCTCCCCTGCCATAAACTCCAACATAAGGGGAGCAATGTGCAAACTGCCTGCCCCCAGCGGGTCGGCTCCCTATGCACGGCCCAGATCTCACGGCAGGCAATCCACCAAACCTCACCCCCCCTCGAACCCTCCTCGGGCCCTCCAGTTGCTCTCAAACACCACGGAGTGCAGCTCAACCACCCCACTTGGTGGCATGCACGTCTCTATCCCGCTGCCTCCTCGAGACCCAGGCTGCAGGCCCTAAGGACGATGTGAAACATAGGGGTCAACCCCAGGAGGAACCCTCCCAATCTCCGGCAGGCACCATCAACCGAACGGGGGGTTGGGAAACCCCCCTCCTAAGTGTGCCCCTATGCTCTTAAATATCACCAGAAAGCCTAAGAAAACGGCACACCCCCTCAAAGCACAGACTCACGTTGACTGAACTCAAAGACCCACCCAACGCCAGGAGGAGGGCCAAGCGTTAATGATCGAACTGACATGCAAAAAGAAATTTGCGCCCCAACGCCAGCTGAGCCCCCAGCATCTGATACACCCAGCCAGCCCCGAAGATCCAACCGAAACAAAGCGGAGATGGATGGCCAAACGCAGCTACAGACCAACCTAGCAGAGATGCAAATTATTGGACAAAGAACGCAAGAAACAAAAAATACAGTACTGGACATCAAGTGGAATAACACTACAACTAACTCTTTCTCTGCACAATTGTAACTATTAAAGTGATGACGCTTTTGAGATCATAAACGTGCCTATGACTCATGTTGGTGGAACGGTGAGAAAAGTTAAGTATTTACTATGTATTTATTGTAATGTGTTAACTAGTTCAAATAAGTATTAAGCATTCACATACATAAATAAAACATCAAACATAAAAAAACATAAAAGAGAATACAAAAAATAGCATATTGATCAAACAGGCACTAATTTAAACAAAAATTTAAAAAAATGTATAACTGAATCAGGCAAGCTGAAAGCTCTTCGCAAACCAAGTCAGACCAAATCGAAATGTCAATAACATTATTTCCTAAACATAAGACTCGATTTTCTACATTCCATCATTCCAAACATTGTATAAAGCGATCATCAAAGATATGTTACAGGAAGTAAGGCAGTAATCCCAAAACTGACTTCACACAGTCTCTGTGATCTTCGAACAAAACGCACTAAAAGCTCCTTATATAGCTATTCCATACCAGGACAGGCCATTAGAATGTGTCATGCAGTTTCATATGTCAGTCTATGCAAATATGTCAGGTTCGACCTTCCCCCTGCATCCCCCAACTGAGGGTCCAGAGTAGATAATGTAGGCAATTGATCCCATCTCAACTCCAAATAAAATTGACACACCAAGATTGTAGGACATTTCAACAAGTAAAATTGTGCTGTCATGAATGAAAGGCTAATAGGAAATGGCTCTGATATCTGTGCAGATTTTCCAGGTGAGAGAAATTGGCAATCGAATCCGAGACTCTGACCTTAGAAACCAGCAGGTCGTTCAATTCAAAAATATGTTATGACCAATCAGGAGACCAGTTTGCTACCTCAAAAAGGTCTAAGGACAATTTGACCCATTGAACAAAATCGTTACCTCCCCTATCCTACAACATAACCTGTCCCATGAGCAAAGGGAACTGGGGTGTTTCGGGATTTTAAGAAATCAGCCCTTGTTCTAGGTGTATCCTCTCAATAGGGACTGAACGAGAGAGTCCAAGGAAAGAGCGCCAAATCTTTCCCTTGATCCTTTTTAGACATTTAAAATCTTCCATATGTATAGCATCCAGCCCGTTTTACATTGCTGGGTAGAAGCTTTGTTTATATAGTGTAAGGATACCAGTGAAACTAAAGGCGCCTGCATTCACTGAGAATTTCTCAAGGAGCGTAGTTTGGATCAGAGCTTTACATATTTCTTTAGCTCTTATTGCAATGTACACCCATTTTCAATTTCCAGGCCTAAATATTTGTACACTCTAACTCTATCAACACTACCCTGAGATGTTCCTAGTTTGTCCATTCTGCAGTCTTTACCAAAACACATAAACTGAGTCCTGCCAAAATGTACTACTAAACCATTAATTTCTGTAAAGCTTACCAAGCCATGTGCCACCCTACACAGACCAACATAGGTATGATCAAATAACACAATGTTGTCTGCGTAGGAAAGCCAGTCGACATGCTTACATCCCAGCTTAGGCAGACTTCGGCTAAAGTTGAAAAGATGAGAAGCGGGCACACAGCCCTGCTCGACCCGGGTGGTTTGGATTGCGCATTGTGCTTGCTCCTCCCCCATCATACTGCACGTGTATGTAATAATTAAGCATGTCAGCTTCCAATCAAGGTAAGTTCTTAGCTTTTATTGTCGTTTCCTTACAAGCTAGTGCGTGAAACACTGGCGTCCCATCCAGCCAGTTACATCCTTCACCTTCCACTGCCAACGGCTCCTCTCAGAACTCTCATACAGCATTCCTTCTCAACATTCCAGCAATCCATCGCAGACACATCATAACACTTCTCCCCCGTAAAAACCAAAAAACGGAAATAGGAATGCCTAACAGCTGTACCAATGCTAATTCAATTACAGCATTATACATATAGCCTGATAACAACCAAACACTCATCCCCCCCGCTGGCACTAACTTAACCGAAGAATACCTAAACCCTAACCAACCACCTGCCAACAACATGTGGCCACCACGCTATCAACAGTTACAGCAACACCCTAAAACGAACTCCACACCATGTAAGCTAACTGGACACAAACCAATCCATGCCAATAAGAAACCTCCATATGACAACAAATAATTACCTCTTGTCCACTGACAGGTACAAGATATCCCCACAACTACACACCAGTCCTCTGATACACAACTAACCGACCAGGCATCATCCCACGAGAACGGAAAACAAAAAAACGAACATCCACCGTCCTGAGCTGCCCCTCAGGACTGGATCTGCCACGTCCACTACACAGTCAAATGACAATTTAACAAGGTCAAATGAGAACTCACCTAACTTCCCGAATCCTCAGTGCACTAACATCCTTATGGCCTGAGCTGCCCCCCGGAGCCTCGGGACTGCCACGCCCAAGCACAAACCGACCCTGACCAGGGCAACAACAAGCACAACACCAAGTAAGATGCCCAGTCCAACCATTAAGGGACAAACCTAAGATAGCAAACAACACTGGTACAAGCATTATGTACCATATGACCCTACATAACCACATGTGACCCCTAGTCACTGCCACCACTACAACTGATTCACACCTCCGTGTGACCCCAGGTCACTGCCACCACGCCACATGTAGCCCCTAGTCACTGCCACCACTATAACTGCTTCACACCTCCATGTGACCCCAGGTCACTGCCACCGCACCACATGTGACCCCTAGTCACTGCCACCACTACACCATACACCTCAATGTGACCCCAGGTCACTGACATCTCTACAGCACACAGCTCAATGTGACCCTAGGTGACTGCCACTTCCACTACATGTGCCACCCCACCACATGTGACACCTAGTCACTGCCACCACTACACCACTACCAGAATCAACATAACTCCATTGGAGAACACAAAGGACATTACCATTGGAGAACACCAAGGACGTTACCATTGGAGAACACAAAGGACCCGGCCGGAATCCATTTGCGCCTCGTAGAACACGCATCACCAACTACCGAGACCCTATAAACCAAGATACACAAGTACCCACATATAGACTGTGAAGTAAAATGCGCCCACCACACTCACACATACTCCACGCCAGCACTATGTAAAGGCACACAACACCCTCACTTGCAGAACTGACAACACTGGCGAATCAGCACGCAATCCTGGAATACGAGGAAACCCCCTCCCTCACATATGCCCAACAGGGCAACATAAATATCCGCTAAAGACAGCAAGAACAGGAACCAAACCTGCCCTCAAGTCCTTTACAGCACTGTCCCAGCCTCCTTGAGAACAGAGAAGGCTGATGAGAGTCCACCACCACCCTCATGTCCGCCCGAAAATGGGCACTGAAATAAAGTTATACATTTCCCCTAGAACGTCTTGCAAAAAATAACGACCTGCAAGAAAGATACAGTTACAGCAATATCATTTTACACAACCTGCAAAGGAATTTAATAGCATGCTATTATCAACATTGCAAAACACAGCAGTACACCACACCACACACCTCCACACACACAGGCCACAACATAAACATGCGCACCACTCATACCAAAGGCCCACAACACCACACTGAGGCCACAACATAATCAAAACAAACTCACTGGCCTCATCCACACACACAATGCAAAATTAATCCTCAGACAGAGCGGGTTTACTCATCCTGATACAAAAACCACACAATTCAGGATCAAACTCCTTAAGGGCTCCAAACAGATCAGTGCAACTTTTACAGAACATCCTGTCCTGTTGGGTGTACCGACCCACATTTGGACTATTATGCTGCAACATTTGGTGCTGTGGGTTTAGGAAATCCAAGATGGCGGAAAAGCCCACATTTGCGCCAGGATCCAGGAAAACCGCACAGTTTTTGCGCACACCAAAATGGTCGCCTGACCTACCACCCACCAGTGCGAGCGTGATGGGCCAGGAGTGCCTTGGGTGAAATGTGTGCCAAAGGAAAAACAGCAGTGCCGGTTAGCTCAGAAAGCGCTTTGAAATCACCTTTGTTTCTCTGAAATGCAAGCTAAAAATGCCTATTTTAAACATTGCAAGATATTCAAAAATCTCAAAGAACACCAGCAGACATTTGGCAGAATGTAGTCTTGTGTGCATACAAAATCTGGGAAAGGAAAGAGCCTAAAATAATGTTCATAATGAAACTGGCTGAGCCGTGGATGTCAGCAGTTTAAGTTAAATTGGACTAAAAGCCACTAAAATCTAAATGTTTAAAAAAAATGAGTGACCTACTGTTGAGTGTCACATAGTTTGCAACTGTTAAATTTCATAGTTTTCAACTTAGAATCAGTGTTCTAGCTGCATGTGCAAAAATTGTAGGTTTGTTTTGAATTAAGAAAAACTGGGAACAAAAGTAACATTTGGCTGAAGCCTGGCTTGAAGAGAGTGAATTCTGCCTGGCAACTACCCCCGACAGGAGTTGAAACTTGCTCAGCCACTCTTCCCAGGCCTGGCTGCATTCTGCTGACCCCACCAAAGGGAGATGACACCTCTCTGATTGGATTAGGGGAGGAGCAGCTGGGACTGCAGGAAACTGAACAATGAGCCTTCCTGGGGTCAGGCAAATGTTAAATTAGGGGGGGTCGTAAATGGCTTCCTCTTGAGAGAAACGGGGAGGGGCAGTGCCTCTGTGAGCAGCTTGAGTTGGAGGAAGTGGACAAACCAGAAATTCCACCATGTGCTTTGGGAAACCACACCCCTCTGGGCCAGAGCATCTTTTTAAAAAGATGGATAATTCATAGTACGGACTTGTCAAAATTATATGATTAATATCATTATTCTTGTGATTTTCCTGTGCACATTTTAAGAGGTGTTAGAACTCTGTACCATGTTCTGAGGCAAAACCCCATGAATTATGGAGATTGCAGACACGGGGTTCACGCTAGAAAAATGAAAATTTACTGGAATATGTGTAGAGAGGCGGGGTACATCTGTGTCATTTATGGTAAAAATCCAATATTGGTAAACCAACCAAAAAGCACAAAATGTTGTCATTTCTTAATCCAAGCTCTTAGAAACATCAGAGTTGGAACAGAAACTACCTTATGTGATATATGATGTGTATATGTAATGTCAACCACTTGTGTATCTGGGAAATGTATTTACTTGTGAAAATGATTTTCTAAGGTAAAAGCAAAGGGGAGTGTTCTTTCTGTATGCCATAAAGATGACTCACTCTGACTCACTGCTCCCTTCTCAAATCAGGTCAAAGAGAAATCATTGACCTATCAAATCGTGAGTGGGTTGGGCACAGAAAGTTAGCATCCACATCCATTTTCAAAAGACATAAAAAGAGCCACTGGAAGCCAGACAGGGACATTCACTTTCCACTTTCTTGCGGGACGCTTTGCCGGGAGACTCCAGACTTCAAATCCATCAATCTCCAGAGACCAGAACTTTGAATCCAGACTCCAGAACTTGTAGCAGAGAGGCCTGAATCCACAAGCTGAATCTTTTTTTCAGCAGGCCTCAAAATCATTTGCAAATTATTCAAACAGCCGGGCTGAGCTGTCGGATTCTGGCCTAGAACCCTGTGCCAGAAACACCCAGAAAGCAGAGCTGTATCCAGAACCGCAGACCGACCCAGACCAGATCGCTGTGAGCAGAACCAGAGATCCAGACCAGACTAGACCAGAACCAGAGATCCAGAACCAGAGAACCAGTACCAGAAACTGCCCAGAAGTCGAGTCGAACCTGTTGACCAGATCCGTGAGGAGGCCCATTCCTTCCAAAATTAGGAGTGAGTACCCAGCTAGAACTGTGCAGAACCCATCTCTTAGCTTAAAATAATCTGATTCAAAACATTTGAACCTGTCCAGAACTGCATCATAGAATCGTGTATCCCTTCTCCGATTTTAAACCTGTAAAAGTGTCATTTGCCATTTTGAATCATTATTTCATTTCTGAAAAACTACCTTCACGAAATTGTCCGTATCTCTTGAACCGTTTGTGCTAGGAGCGTGAGTTTTTACTTTCACTTTAAAGCTAAGATTCTAGGCTTTCCAACGAACCCAGAACCGACTTTCTATTCATTATACCTTTTCCGTAATTGCGCTCGACGCACTCGGAAAAAGTGCCGCGATTTGCGATTTGGCTCAAATTTCTTCACTTGTCAAAATAGCAGCTTCTTGCTTTCCTTTGCTGAAATTCGTTTGCAACCTGACAATCATTCATAAAGCATTGCTAAAGTGATCCTGAACTAATTTAAAGTAGCTATAACCCACCCTGAATCTCTTATAGGGAATTAAAATCATTTTTAGCATATTTTTCCCTTCTTTGCAAACCACATTTAAATTTAAAATCATCCCTGTGATCTAAGCTTGCTAGGGGGGAACTGAACTACATTTGATTGTATTCCTGAGAACTGTGTGCTTCACTTCCATCTCCTTATATTGCATAAAGGGGGGGAGTGAATTGCCACAAGGGGAAAAGTGAACATATTAGCTTGTGTTGAACCCATATCAGTTTATTCCTGTGCTGCATTCTTTTCCATCACTGCATTCATTGAAATCATAAAAGTATTCTCAGCTACCTTTTTCTTTCCATACCAAATCCTAAGTAATAAAATAAGTGTGCTAGTATAACATTATCCATTGTTGATCGACATTATACTCATAAGTGTGATATCAAATATTAATTTATTATAATGTGTGATATATATCTATTGTTTAATTTTTCAAATAAACCTTTTCAATTTGCAAAACAAACCTACTTCTTGGCTCAGTGGGGTCAGGGGGATTCTAAGAGAGGGGCGTTATACAAGGGTTCATCATCCAGATTATAACTTTTCATAAAAATATATAAATAAGGGCTTCCCTTGAGCAATCCCAGACCAGGCATTGACTTAGTGGGAATGCTTGATTGGAGTCATTAACAATCCGGAACGATTTCCTCCAGACAAATGGCACACGCCGTCAGACGCGGCCTCTTGGCGTGGACTGGCGAGCCCTGTATGTTGCCCTCCAACAGTCTCCTCTTGGGAAGTCTCTCACCATCAAGTACACAAAACCGCCTCCCACACTGACTCCCTGATTGTGCAGTAATTACAAATTGTCCTGGAATATAGCCCGACGCTACCGACTGCCCGTCATCATCAGGGTCACCCATTCTTAACGTTACTGGAGCGGAACCTCCAATGGGACCAACCACAGAAGCACTGCACTCCCCTTCCGTATGACGATCCATAGCCTTGCGTCTTACGCAGCACGCCACGCTGCGTTGACCTTCAGAACCCTGTAGCCCCCCCCCCCCAATGGCAGCCAAAGTCATCAGAGCCACATAGGCTCTGAGGGAGCAACACACGACTAAAGGGTAATTCCAACCAACTTCAAGTTCAGCCACGGCTGCACGTTACCAGCGGTGGCGTCCACTAGCGCTCGCACAGCAACTCCCACACACTTGCAGGCACGATCTTTTCCAATACCTCGGGAACTCCACCTGCAGGTCCCAGTGATACTGGCCTCGGACATGATGGAGTGCCCGCTACGGTACCACACAGTCCTCCACAAACACGGTCCTCCAATTCTGACGCTGGCCCCAGGCAAAACAGGCCCGCTACAGCGTTGCACAAATCCTATAACGGGGCAAGGTCTTGGCGAGCCACTCCGGGAACACACATGACGCTGGCCCCAGGTGCAATAATGCCCGCTACAGCACCACAAGGACTGCCGCGGAGTACAAAGCGGGCTCGTAAGGCTTCCAATCTTGTCACGGGGGCAGGGTCTCAGCGACAACCCCGGGCCCTTCCCGCTCCTGATGCTGGCCCGGACAGCAACTAGCCCGCTACGGCACCAGACGTACAGCTTTAGGAAGGCAGCCCTCACTTCACCCTTAGGGCTGCTGGATGGAACGACAGCAGGAAGGTGATGTCTTCACGCTTTAAGTCACCCCCTCCACGGCAACATCCCATTCTCATCGCCAGTGTAATAATTAAGCATGTCACCTTCCAATCACGGTAAGTTCTTAGCTTTTATCGTCGTTTCCTTACAAGCTAGCGCGTGAAACACCGGCGTCCCATCCAGCCAGTTACATCCATCACCTTCCACTGCCAACGGCTCCTCTCAGAACTCTCATACAGCATTCCTTCTCAACATTCCAGCAATCTATCGCAGACACACATCATAAAAGTGTACACAGGTACATTCATGTAGTTGTCTGATGGCAGCTAACAGCCATGGTGAAATCCCCATAAAATTGAGTTTATGCCAGAGCCTAATGCGGTCCTCCGTATCAAAAGTGTCTCGGAGGTCTGCAAATAATTTATATAAATGCAATGTATCCTTTGTTGTGGCCTTCCTCATAAGGGAGTCTACTAGAAGTATATTGTGTGTTGTTGAAGAGCCAGCCCTAAAACCCGTTTGAAATATCCGCAGGATCTTTCATTGTTCTGCCAATTCCTATAATACTTTAAGCAAGATCAAACATCTTACCAGCAACATCTAACATAGATAAAAGGCGGTAGCTAGATGGATTATTCCTACCACCTTTTTTATAGACCGGTATTAATAATGAGCGACACCACAATCCAGGAATGACACCCGAAGCACACACCGTTTTGAAGACTCATTAATATTGGAACCCATTGCTCAGACTTATCTTTAAATGCAATATTTGCCAAGACATTTGGGCATGGTGCGGGTGATTGTTTCAATTTTCTTATAAGGATGTGCATATCCCGATGTAACGTTTTAATTCAAATGGGATTGTAGGAGGAATTGTCCCAAGTGTACCCACAATGGGATCCCCCCTACTTTAAAGGATTCTTGAGTATGGGATCCCATTTGTTCTCTGGTATTGGATTTAGTTTGTTCTTCTTAGGGTTACCCTTGTACGTTTCTAGGGCTTCCCACATCAATTACATTTTACCGCTACCCAGAGTTCTTAACATATGTTGCCATTGGCTGTTTTTTATTGAGTGCTTATGCCTCCTAAGCCAGTTAGGATATCTATTTTTGCCGTTTCTAATCAGCCTTTGCCGTACCTCAGGCTTCTCCATTTGTTGCCAAATGCATCTCATTTTAAATCTTAAATCATGTCCATTGCTTGTAATTGCTTTATAAACTTTTAGCTAGTTTCCACATGCTTTGTGTGGAAGGCAATAGCATTGTTTACGATCACTAATCTCGATGTAAATTCAGAAATCCATATCTCGATTTCATCAGGAGTTTTATCTACAATTGCCATTAGGTTAAAATCTTCATTATTTCCCATATTTACTCAACTTATTTCATATCTAACCTCCAAAATTGCCTGTGGCTTTGTTCTTTGTCTTTCCTAAAACTCCACGTTCTTTCACCCTGTCCTGAAATCACTGCCTTGGATCCTCTCAATTGTGTCCTCTCTATCTTGGGCTCACCGGCAGTCAACTCCACTGCCTTTAAGTGGTTCAATACGCTGCTGCCCATCTCATAATTAATCCCCCAAGTTCACTCACACCACTTCCTTCCTCGTTTCTCTCTGCTGTCTCCCCGCTCATTTTAGGATTGTATTTAAAACGTGTTCTCTTTTCCGCTGTTGCTACTACAATGGAGCCCCTTCTTTTCTGTTTAAATGTTTCACCAAATACACTCCCACCACCTCCCTCGACCTTCCCAGCTTCTACTCTTTCACACACCCATATCTAGAGATCACATCTGGGTGGTTCTTCTTCCTCTTTCCACACCACCAAACATATTTTTACCATTACCACCATACTCACAATGAAGCACTCACTACTTCTTAATTTATCACAATCAGAAGCATGAAGGAATGAGTTGGCACGGCCAGGATTCAAACTTGCAATGTGGAGGGTGAACCCATTTCTGCAGTGAGTGCTTAATATACAGTGGGCCTCATTACAAAAATGGTGGTGCGGGAAAAACAGCATGAATGAATTGGTAACTCTGCTACCACTTCTTTAATGCTGCATTACCGCACCACCATGCTACAACCTTAGTGATGAGAGAGAAGATAAAACCTCCAGAAAATTCTGGCAGTCATTCTGCTGCCTTGCTATCAAAACACTGCCGCATCAGCAGAACTACCGCTGGTGGAATTGCCACCTCTGGGAATTCTGTCAAAAACATCATGGAGTCCTATGGACCCCATAAATGGGGACTAACACTGCCATACCACCACTTGTAAGCCAGTGGTAATTCTGCCAGACCAGGTGGCACAAACAGTAATTCAGCAGATTTACCACCGTAATACCATCAAACTTGTAATGAGGCCCAGTATGTGCTGTTGACCTGGAAAACAGCAACACGATTTGAAAGGTGTGATCCGGTCAGTGCCCTTTGGGTGTAAGTCAGGTCCCATCTTGAATGGTTCATAGGTACCTTGTGGTCCGATATCTCTGATCACTTCCAAGACTAAGCTGATAAATGTTATGTTCTTTAGGGTCATAGTCCCAGGCTATTTGGGTTTCTGATGTTGTTGGGTGGATTCTTTGAGCGTGCGAGTCGCATGGTGATACGGAAACAGTCCTGACAGTTACCTACTGAAATTAGAGGCCATGAAGCTCTGCTCAATATTTCGGTCCAGGAGCGATAGGTTTACAGTGACAGTGGAACTGAAAGTGTTAAAGATGACTCGAAGCATGGAAAATCCAACAGACACTCATCAAAGCATCATTAAACTGTACCTTCACATTACTGGATTTTAAAAAGGGTGCCATGTACCGGCACTACTGAGTAAGGCTGTGCTGTACACTAGGAAAATAATATAAAGTATCCATAACCAAGCTGGTGCATCACAGTCTGTCAGGTGATATTACTTGCATGGACAAAATGGGGTACATGCTGTTACCCTTGCCATGAAGAACTTGGGGCCCTTAAGGCACACGCCAAGGATTCCATCCTTAATGAAAAATAAGGGTCAGAGATCGTCAAGGAGTAATGTGGGTAAACAAGTGGGAGCATGCGAACATGTAGGGACGTATTTCAGAGTTTCAACTTAGACATTTCAGTTTTGTAGCATACCCCTCTGTCACTCGTTTCACCCCTTCCCTCTAGTTTGTTGAACTGGCAATGTGCTTCACCTTTTCTTTGACTAGTGCCTACTTTGTGCACTTAAGTGAATTTTAGTTGCTGGAGAGATATGGCCCAACACATCAGTGTGGGGATTTTCTCGAACATAAATATTAATCTGTTAGCTAGCTTATGGTCTGATGGTAACCTGGAGGTAGAAACAAAGGGGAAGGGTCTGTACCTACAAGCACACTCAATCAAATATTATATTAATTTTCCTTCAACAGGAGCCCGCTTCTGCCCTGCCAGTGGTGATTTATGAATATTATTGCGTGTTCGCTTCAATTCTGAATCAGTTGTGAAGGACAGCACTCACCACATTGTCAGATGTGTCTGTCTGCACAATGAGTGCTTTTGAGAGATGGAGCATCATAGAGGCTGTCTTGTCTCAGCCATGCCTGCTAATACCTCGTAGGCCAGCCAGGTATCCTAGGCTGGTGTGGGGATGTCCAGGCTGGCAGCAGAGTTACAATGTAACAATCTTGCTTTGGTGAGGCCCGTGAAGGTAAGCAGCTGGATCTGGACTTCAGGAGAATCCCAATCAATGATTTCATGGATCCTGGCTTTGAGTGGTGCCGCAAACGTCATTCCCAAATACACCACAGAGATGTTCCCCGTCTGTTGTTCTGATGCCTTTATGGTAAGCTTGCCTCACTCAAGTGCCCACAACAACTTTCTGATATGCATCCACATTATTGAGAAGTCAACAGATTTGAAATGTCTGGAGTTTCTTGCATCTCTCTGTAATATCTACTAGGAGGCCACATGTGGATGATACTGCAGTGTGATAACAGCGTGACAACAGGGTGAATTCAGTACGGTATTCTGACTACTCTTGAGTCTTGCTGGGAGGTGTCATGTGACATTGATTCTGGCATGAGGCCTAATGCTGTGTCTGTTAAGTGTGTTATGCTCAGGGTTGCCAGTTTTCATGTTGTGTTACCTCCAGAGGTGTTATTTCAATATTTCAAACAACTTGTTAAATCCGTGTTTATTAGTGCTCATCCATTTGAAAAGAGGGTCCCAGGAATGCCCCTCCTCACCCCCATGAACATGACAGACCGAAGAGTCAAGAACGTTCAAAGTCACTTGTCATTTTTCAGACAAAACCCAAGTGCACCACCAACTAACACGTATGCAGAGAGTTATCCCCTCAGACAGCCATTTCAACCATATCTAGTCCACATCCTTACAGACCCTGCGAACCCAACAAACATTATGGATTGCAACACTATAATGGACTGCATCGAATGAACGCTGAAAAAACACTGAGCTGGCGTCAGTAGTGACACCACGACGTAGCAGCGTTAGACATGAAGCACACTCACAGCCCTGCACAGCATTACACAAACACACACTTGCATACACAAACAACACATTTACACAGTTCTGTAGATAGAGGACGGATACATATACATACTGTCAAAGCTTTTATAATTTTTTCTCATTAGCCAAATGCAGTAAGGCTGAATGCAAAGCAACAAGAGATCCTGAGCAAGCTTGCAAATGCTTATTGCAATTAACTCTATGGAAATACAGGAGTATATATGAACCCTGGTAGGACTGCGTATGACTAACTTGTAGGTAACATAGCACAGTAGGAGCATGTAGAAAGCATGTTATAAGTCTAAAGAAAATTACAGAAGGCCTCAAGCCACAGAGTACCAGCCAAGGGAAGCCGGCTCAGGCTGCATGAAGTAAAAACCGAGCTCACAACCAACGTCAGAGATTAACAGTCCCATTCCAAGCTCTAAATGACAAGGGACCAGCTCCAGGAAAACTGAATAAATCCTCATAAATGCAGAGCCAAAGAGTTCAATGTTGTGGTCCATAACCATGTGATGCAGCCGAACTAGACAATGGGCATTCACCCGTGGTGGGAAGACGAGCACCACCGTCCCTTTCCTACTGAAAATTCTGGATCGTGCAGCATACCTCCAGATTCAGCAGTATTTGGAAACCAATAACCTGCTGGGACTAAGACAGTCAGGCTTTAGACCTAGACATGGGACTGAAATGGCTCTTATTGACTTAAAGACAAAAATTCAGACATTAAAAGATAAAGTTAAATCTGCCCTACTCCTAGTACTTGATTTATCAGCTGCATTTAACTTAGTGAACCATGAAATTCTATGTAAACATCTGTCATCTACCGCACACTTCTCTGACCAAGCTAATTCCTGGATTAAATCCTTTCTCAGCAACAGATCTTTGAGGTCTTTGCACCGTCTGCATCAGCCTCACCTATGCCAGTTTCCTGTGGAGTCCCGCAAGGTTCCTGTGTGTCACCAACTCTTTACAACATTTTCACCAAGCCTTTATTTGATATACTCAATCTGGGTGTCACGTATACCAACTATGAGGACAACACACAGATACTCATCCCTATCACTGGTGATTACGCTGTAGACAGCAAAACATTGAATGACATCTACAGCACCATTCAAATATGGATGGCCAAACATGGTTTATGTCTAAATGATGATAAAACCAAACTACTCCTACTTAGCTCTCCAACTAAACTGAATACATTAGGAACTTCATTCAAAGCCTTCAATATTGATGGTGACATTATTAAAGTAGCTAATGATGTGAAAACATTAGGTATCTACATTGACTCTGCACTATCACTCATGAGACAAACTAATGCATTAGTTTCAGCCACAGCGTATACATGTAAGCTCATCACAGCCTGCCGTCCATACCTAACCACAACTAAATGCATATCAGTAGCAAGAGTCCTAGTATTATCTAAGCTAGACTATTGCAAAGCACTTTACTTAGGAACTTCCCAATACAATATCAATAAAATGCTAGTCTTGTAAACTAATGCAGTTAGATCAGCATGCAATATTCCAAGGAAACACCATATTACTACAGCCAGACAGAATCTAAACTGGCTTAACATCAAGCAAAGAATAGACCTTAAATAACTTTCACTAACCCACAAGTGCCTCTATAACAAGGCACCTATATACCTCTGTGACACTTTTTCAGGCCATACATCATCATGACCTAGTAGAACAGCGCAAACCCACTGTGTCGTCATACCAAGGTTTAACCAACAATGGGCGGGGGGAGCTAGCTTCCCAGTCCTTGCCGCAAAAAAATTGAATGCGCTTCCCATTTCTATAAGAGCAGAACCATCCTTCTCGCTATTCCGTAACAAGGTCAGAGTTTGCCTCCTGGATATGGACCTTAACATATCCACTTCATAATATATGCTCTATAACACTACTGCCATTACTGTATATATATATCAGTAATTTGTATATTCTATGCCATTGTCCGTATATATATTTGACTGAGTATTATGCTTTCTTTTTTTTCATCATACCATTTACTGTTACGTCCATCATTTTGCAGTGATATCATTTGAACATACATAACTGTGAACTGTAAAACTATAAAATATGTAAGTTCAGCGCCCAGCTGCCCCAGGGTTTTGGACGCGCTATACAAATAAATACAAAATACAAATACGAGCTGTTCTCAGCCACCCAGACAAGAAATGAAAAAGTGTTGCAACGTGGAAGTGCACTCTCATAGGCAAAGGTTGTCTACTACCAGATACAATTGGGACACATAGTCACTTCACATCACCTTGAAGAGGTGCACAGAGGGCTGAGAATCGATCTGGGTCCCAGGCCTGGGGAGAACAGATCTAGCCAATCAAGACACTGAAATCTAGGGGTGGATGGCAGAGGGCAAGGGTCAATGGTAAGTCCAAAACCCTACAACAATGTAATAGATAGATTCTTAGGGATGAAGCAGGGCAGCCACCTTACATTTGAGGGCCAGTAGAATAACGTCCATAGGGGATATATATAGGTGATACCACTCAAAGCACCCAATCCATATGGGAGATAGGTTTTTGGGTGATTGGTCATATGATATGGCATTTATAATGTGCCTATACACAAGTGTTTCAAGGCGCAACGAGGCAAGGGAGGGGAAAAAGAGGGAAGACAGAGACAGCGATCCTACTAGGCCAGGTGACATTGTGATTGTGCAAGTGCAGGGGAGGGAGAAAGGGGAAAAGTGGGAAGGGAAGAGGAGGGGGCAGTGCAGTACATGGGGTAACAGTAAAATATGTACAGACAATAATTAATAAATAAACAAAAGTGTGGCAAGCTGGTGGCAAGTGCAAGGGTAAAGTGCAGACATCAGGTGTCAAGTACTAGTAGGGTCTGTAGGGATACAGAAAAAATCCCTAAGTGCAAGGGTTTCTAGGGGGCAGTGCAGGAGTGCAACTGGCGGGGAGGGTACCTGGGCCAGAGATCAGAGGGTAGCCAGGTAACCAGTGCAGTTTCAGAATCAGCCAGGAGATCAGCAGGGGAGAGGAGGAGAGAAATCAGAAGCAAAGAGGAAGGTCTTGAGGTGCTTCCAGAACCAGAGATGGTTCTCCTCAAGTTTCAGACAAGCAGGGAGGCTGTTCCAGAGGGAGGCACCAGCAGAAGAAAGAGATCTACCACCAAATCGCTGCTTGGAGAAGCGACTAACCCTGAGGGTGTTGGAGGCGGATGAGTGAAGAGCTTGAGAAGGAAGATATTTAGGAAGAGAGAGTTGAAAGTATTGAGGCCCCAGAAGGCCTTGTGGAAGATGGAGATGGTTTTGAACCTAATCCTCGCCGCCACTGGGAGCCAGTGCACAGATTTCAGTCCTGGAGAGATACGATCCCTGGGCTTGAGGCCAAGTACATGTCTTGCAGTCCTGTTTTGGATGAGTTTCGGAGAGCAGAGAGTAGAGGCAGGCAGGTTTAGAAAGAGGCTGTTGCAGTAGTCCAGCCTAGAGAGAACCAGAGCCCTGAAACAGTGAGCTTCTGGGGGAAGGAGAGGAAAGGAATAATACCTCTGAGGAGGTGCATCTGGTAGTGTGACTTCTTAGAGATGTCAGAGATATGAGAAGAGAAGGAAAGTGTGGAGTCGAAGATGACCCTGAGGTTTTTAGCCTCACAGGTGGGAGCAGGATGAGAGCCAAGGGTGGCCGGCCAGAGAGTGACAGGTGTGCCGATGAGGAGAATCCCGGTCTTACTGGCATTAAGGCAGAGATCATTAGCGGCACACCACCAATGAGTGAGTGAGACATTGAATGAGCTGAAGGAAATGACATGCATGGCTCAAGTGTTAGGGATCCCAGACTATAAAAAGGAAATCTTTTTGTTCCCACACTGCGACAGGTTAGTGATGACAGCAGTACTGACTCGGAAGACAAGCTTCGGGCATACAGCCACTATCATACTACAGTGGAAAGTTAGACCCAGTGATGAGAGGACATTATGCGTACAAGCTTTGGCTGCAGCTGCATTTGCAGTGGACAAGTCAGCAACTATTACCATGGAGTGCAGCACCACTCTTTGCGTGGAGCATGCCCTCTTCGCAATATTGGAGAGACCAAAGAGCACACTGACAAAACAAAGAGAATCAGGGTACGAGGTGTTACTATTGAACCTAGCTATCAATTTAGTGAGGTGCAGACTTGTCAACCCAGCGACTTTTCTCGCTGATGTGCTAGAAGAAGGCAACTACACACATGACTGCACAGAGACACTCACATGGTACAGAAGGATGCACTTGAGAGGGGAGACGTGCTTTACAATGATGGATCATCAACAATTGGAGAGGCAGATGGGGTCAGACATACGGGAACAGCAGTGGTGAGGGTAAGGGAGGACAGAAGAAGTGAAGTAGTGGCCAGCACACAATTCACATTATTTAGGAGGGGTTTTAGATGGGCTGACAGGTCACAAGTACATTATTCATTCCTAGTGGGCGGACTAGCAGACATGATACATTATCCTGAGCAGCTAGCAATGGTGAAATGCCAAGCACACTCACAAGGGGAAAACCCTGTATCAAGAGGGAATGAAGCAGCAGACGCAGAAGCAAAATGTGCCTCATTATGAGTTTGGCGGTACAGTACCTACGAGGTCTGCTCGCATGTGCCTTTTTGCCCACCTGGTCTGACCTAGCGGGAGGACTGGCACCCACGAGCAGACCATGTTGGATGCACCGGCACCATTCTGAATGGTGCCGGTGCATCCGGCATCCCCATTCCCATTGAGCCCTGTAGGGCTCGAATGGGAATGGGGACCAATTGTTCCGGCGCCCGGGTATGGGCAATTATTGGGTTCGGCTGGCCGTGATGACCCGGTAATTGCCCATTCCCAGGCGCCAGAAAAAAAATGATACCTACCAGCGGCAGCCGTGCCAGTTTTACCGGCATGGCTACCGCCGGTCTCATAATGAAGCACAATGATACTCAATGAGGGGTACAATGTATTACCAGCAACACAAATCATGGAGCTGCAGGGAGCAGCACCCAGGGAGGTAAAGGACCTGTGGCTCAAGGGGGGATGTACAGTATCTTCAACAGATTCCCGATGGCGGCAAGACAACACTGGGAAGGTCGTTATGCATCTTGCATTGTTGCACACAGCACTGACACAGGTATATTATTGCACACATACGGGGAAGGAGGTGCTTGCCGCCAATATTAGAGAAACATGGTTCTCTCCTAATTTGGCAGAACAGGTGGCAGAATATATGAGTAAATGCTTGACCTGCAAGCAATTCACTGCAGGTCACACATTGAGAGTTGTGAGAGGAGCCATACCTCACCCAGTCGGTCCATTTCAACACCTCCATCTTGACAATGTCCACATTATCCAAGTCTGCCAAGGGTAATGCTACATGATAGTGGTTGTATGCCCATTCTCTTGGTGGATTAAGGAAGGCCCCTCTCCTCATCCTGATGCCTTCATAGTGGCAACATTTCTGGTCACAGACGTTTTCCCATGATGGGGTGTGTGTGAGGTCCTGCTATCTGACAGCAGCCCTCACTCCGCCAATGAAATGTTCAAGCACATTACAACATTGCTGGGTATCCAACACAAATTCTCCTGTGCTTATCAACAACAAGCAAACGGGATGTGTGAACGCCTCAATGACCTCTTGAAAGAAGCGATAGCCACAACTAAAAAGAATACCAATTAGACTTGGCTGTATTGTTTGCCTCTAGCCCTGTACACAGTGCGCAACAAACCCGGGTCCAACCACCATTTAATCCCACAGAAGGTGGTTACAGGATGATGCATGGAACTTCCCCTTACTCCTCCCACTAGGGCAATCAAAGATGCTCAGAGAAGTGTGAATGTTTTGGGTCATTAAATGTATGATTATGTTACTTCCTTGATCGCTAGTGCCTCTTTTATATATTACCAGATACAACAACACCAGGGAGGCCCTGAAGCCAACGGAGAAAGCAGCAGTGTGAACAACACGGAGGACGCAATTAACACCTTAAGTGCCAAGAAGTATGCTCGTCCTTTTTGCATAGGCTTGCATTGTAGACTGGCAGTTAAGGACAGTGTTCTCCTCTGTAACTTTGTGTGGCATTGGGATGCACCCAGATTCATGGTACCCCACATTCTTGAAGCAGTGGCTAAGAGAGCAGTAAAGCTCTGGGGGAGAACTGTCTAGAACCATATGAATGCCATCAAGCCCTACAAAGCAGTGGCCTCACCTGGCAATGAGATCTTCAGGGCCAACAATCTTCAGCAAGAGGAACATGGAGATCATTTTGGAACCAGCATTGCCGAGCAGAGGACACCCAATGGTTACTCACTCACGGGCAGCAGAGTTAGGGCAAGGACTTCCTACACATCCAGAGTGAGGATCCACAGTCTGTTTGTTATTTTTTTCTTTACAAACATTCGTCGAGAAAGTGCAACTGTCTCATTGCATAATTGTTCATATTGACTAATGATTTACAACGTGATATGTTTTCAGGCCAAATTATCCACTTCATTAGAAGGTCCAACAGATTTTGAGCATGCCCAATAGTGTGTACTACCATGTTTCCATAGCATATTTGGCCCAAGTTTACCCACAACTTGAACGAGGACACCCATCAGTCCTTGCTGTACTCAGAGATCCTAGAATCAGAACTGTGTGGGACCAGCTATTCATGTTCGCTATGTCTGACTATATGATCCACAGGGATTAAACTATCACCACATTAACCTAATATTGCACAGTTTTGCACATTTTAGGTGGCCAACTGGTATCTTCAAGATGCACAAAGATTCAGCAGCACAGGTAAATAAGATAAATAATTAAAAATATGCTTATTTTTGTCATGTCTTTTATTCCTGAGTGGGGTTTTGGCATCTATCTTTTGGCAAATATCTCTTGTGTCTAGTGAAACGGCTATATCCTCTACTAACATTACCCCAACCCCAGGTGGACAAGAGAGCATGGTAAGGAAGGGTAAGCACAGTGCTGACACAGATATGGGGGGGTGGACCTATATCTCACCAACACTGCTCCAGTGTCTAATAACATGTGGTATACACGGAATTAACCAATCTGACCGTTTACATTGGTCGTTGGGTCAATTTGACCTAACTATGGGTCTTACTTGTGACCTCCTCATGTTCAAGTATCTGTGGCATCGGGGGTTGCAGGTTTGTCCCCGCATCCTTAACAATGGAGGCAGGGGACAAAAATTGCTCGGGCCCCGGTTTTCAATGAACGGTCAAAATGGGATCCGAAGCAGTTTTACTGTGGGCAGTCTGCCTGTGAACAAAACGTTTGCGTGCAGATCCTATACATCTGCATAAACACATTTATTTATTTATTTATTTATTTATTACATTTGTAAAGCACCCAAACCCCGAGGCACCAGGGTGCGGTTGCAAGAGCAGTTACATGATACAATCTTAGCAAACTAAATAGTACATTTCACATTAAAGGATAGAAGAGCATGAATAGCAGATTGGGGACAGCAAACAGTGCTCAGAGGCCAAAAGACCAGAGTGGGTGTTTATTAGTTAGGTGAAAAGCCATGTTTATACCTTTTTGGAATGTCCAGTAGGAACTCACAGCTCTTGGTTCAGTGGGGAGATAGTTCCAGTGGTTGACTGCTATCGTTGGGAAGCTCAACCCCTCCTCCTTTCACTCTTTTGGTTTTGGGCAGGGTGAGTCATTGGTAATAGGTAGACCTTACCGGTCTTTTGGATTTTGGATCACTCAATTTTCTGGGTTAGATATTGCGGTGCTGAATTGGTCAAACATTTGTGAGCCATTGATAGCACAGTGACATGACCAAAGTAGGTACGGAAACCACCGGGGACGGCTGTTATATCTGCTCACTAATCCCATATGCCATCACTGCCTCCAGACGTTCATAGCAACTGAAATACCAGCAGCAAGAGTACAATGCCTCATGCACCTATCCATGGTTACAACCCGAGGAAGATTCCAAGGGAAAATAACAACATTGAGATGGATGTCTCAAACAACATTCCCCTATGAAGACAGTTACATAAAGACTCTTGACATGATGAACAATTATTGGCTGTCAGACCAAGCTATACAGTACATAAACGGCAGCCCGCAGAAAGGAGATACGTAAACAATAACACTGAAGAAACCGCCTTGCCCGAAGAGGGCGTGAAAGAAATAGAAGGAGAACCAGGATATTGTGAAAGACCACAGATGCTCATGTATGGCCAAGTATACACAGAGGAGGGATGGAAAGATGAAGTAGTAGGAATCAAAGCACACACCCTAGTACAATCACCAGAGAACACTGTGCAAGGAGAAAATGACAAGTGTCTGAAATAATGGGATGCAAGTGCCAAGCTGATCACCTGGGTAGACAATAAAACCTCGGAAGAAGCCTGCATTGTGCTACACAAATGAAGGAGCAGTAAAAGTTGGAGATAACATAGGATGCCGGTACACAGAAAAGCATCCAGCAATGAAGATCAGCACTGCAGTCCAGATGGATCCATTATTGGGCATGTGTTTCCAAGGCATTCGAGAAGCTGCCACTCAACTGTAGCGGGATTTGCTCATTGGTGCACATCAATATGCCATCACCGGTAGTGCCAAAGAAGGAAATAAAGAAAGACACATTTCTGAGGATGGATACTAACACGATAAAGAAAAGGTCTGTGGGAATAGTAGAAACGGTCGGTGGAGGTAAGTAGAGTAAAAAGAGACAACTATTTCTCCTCAGAGTCAGAAGTATCCCTGGATGATCTACCACCTAAATATCAGTTATTCAGCAGGACAGAAATGTTTTTCGCATCAGTGGCTCAAGGTGTCCAGACATATACAAACATGTAATGGCTGCAAAAAACAGATGGGAGCTGATACTGACAATCAATTCTACAGTAAACAGCTTCAATGCAATAAAAGAAGATCTCCAAGTAGTAAGATTGATGGCTCTCCAGAATAGGTATTTTCTAGATCTCATCTTAGCAATGGAAGGAGGAGTTTGGGCAATAATTGGGAGTTCTGGTTGCATATTAGTCCTGCCACTGACAAAGAGAATGGCATGCTGACAGAAGCAGTGATACGACTGTTGGAGATGCATTCAAAGATGGAGGAATAAGCCAGAGGGACCGGGAAAGATCAGAGCTGGATAGCATACACATGGTCATGGATGCCTACATGGCTGGCGGACGTATTGAAAGTATTACTAAGGGCACTATTACTAGTACTAGTGGGCCTGTGCATGATAAAGCTCTGCATTACTCAATGCGGCAAAACTACTGATAAATCCATAGGAATGAAGGTGATGATGGATGCGAATATGGGAGAAGGAAAGGACAAAAGAGTGGATGAAAGAGAGAACTTGAGAACAACAATAAGAGAATGTCCACTGTACCCAACTGAGACGGTAATGTTCTACAATGCATTCAACAACAAGACAGATGGGGGAAAGTGGGTATGGTGCAACCCGGAAGGAGAATGCAGTTACATGACCTGGAGTTTTGATGACCATGCAAATTATTATGGACATCTCGGATGAGTGATAAAAATATAGCTACCAAGAACGAAGGTGACAAGGTATGAAGGAGTGGTTGACAGGTCGACCAGAGGGGGATTGCAGGAATGCTTCTCCTCACCCCCATGAACATGACAGGGCGAAGAGTCAAGAATGATCGCAGTCACTCATAATTTTTCAGACAAACCCCAAGGGCACCACTGGCAGCACATATGCAGAGAGGTATCCCCTCAGACAGTCATTCCAACCATATCCAGTGCACATCCTTACAGATCCAGGAAACCCAATGGAGATTGTGGATCTAAACACTATAATAGACTGCATCGATTAAACGCTGAGAAAACGCTGAGCTGACTTCACTAGTGATACCACGACGTAGCAGCATTAGACATGAAGCACACTCGCAGCTTTGCACAGCATTAGACAAACACTCACTATTGCATACAGAAAGAACACACTTACACAGTTTTGTAGATAGAGGATGGATACTTATACATACTGTCAAAGCTTTTATTATTTTTGTCATTAGCCAAATGCAGTAACACTGAAACGCAAAGCAACAAGAGATCCAGAGTAAGCTTGCAGATGCTTATGGCAATTAACTCTATGGAACTACAGGAGTATATATGGAGCCTGGTAGGACCACGTATGACTAATTTATAGGTAAAATAGCACAGTAGGAGCATGTAGAAAGCACATTATAAATCTAAGGAATATTACAGAAGACCTCAAGCCACAGAACACCAGACAAAGGAAGTTGTCTCAGGCTGCATGAAACAAAAGAATGAGCTCACAGCCAAGGTCAGAGATAAACAGTCACAATCCGAGCTCCAAATGACAAGGGACCAGCTGCAGGAAAACAGAATAAATCCTCATAAATACAGACCCAGAGAGCTCAATTTTGTGGTCCATAATTAAGTGATGCAGCCAAACTAGACAATGGGCATTCACCCGTGGTGGGAAGACAAGCTATTCTAAAACACCCAGACGAGAAGTGAAACAAGTGTTGCAATGTGGAAGTACACTCTCATAGGCAAAGGTTGTCTACTACCAGATACAATTGGGACACATAGTCACTTCATATTACCTTGAAGAGGTGCACAGAGGGCTGAGAACCAAACTGGGTCCCATGCCTGCTGAGAACAGATCTAGCCAATCAAGAGACAGAAATCCAGGTGTGGGGGAGAGGGCAAAGGACAATGGTAAATCCACAACCCTGCAACAAAGTAATAGGTTCTTAGGGACGGGGCAGGTCAGCCACCTGACATGAAAGGGCCAGTAGAATAACTTCTATATGGACTAGATATAGGTGATACGACTCTAAGCTCCCAATCCATATAGTAGCTAGGTTTTTGGTGAAAGGCCCATGTCATGATGCCAACTGAGCACAAAACTGTGGAGTGCGTCTTGGGAGTGGAGCATTTGGGAGAATTAAGATTGTCCTGTATGATCCCTTTTGGTTTTCTGTAATAAACAACAGTTAAACTTGCCCTTGGCTGATTCTTCTGATATTCTGGGGTGAGGGTTGTTGGGCCCTCAAGGGAGCTAACCCCAGGACACTGACCGCACCTACACATTTTTTTTAAAACATAGAGACTATTTGTTTTATTTACAAAGACATTTTGCTTTTGACTGCTGCATCTACAAGATGCGTATTTCTTTTGAAGTACTATGCTGTCTTCACTATAGGGGACATTCTAAAGTATGGGACCAAAGACAGGAAAGCCTAACCCCATTAGCATGTGCCTTGCTGAGTGAGTTGTTGAAGCTTCTGCCCTTAACGTGGACGGTGGGCAGACCCTGATGATAGTGGCCCACTGCAGTGGGCTATATGGCCTCAGTGGGGCGTTACAATCATTATTGTGCTGCCCTGCTCAGCGATATTTATGCTGACTAAGGGAAAATAATGAATCAGAGAGGCATTTTTATGAGTGTTTTAAGGTTTAGATAAAAAGGGAAAGCATAGTTATAATTTAATAATAATTGATTTTTTGTAAAACACGCTTAATACCCGAGTTCGGTTTCTAATCGTGGATCTGGGATTTGTACTTCTGTTGTTCTGCGTGGTCTTCCTTCCAAAATCAGCACGTTGCCCCAATGCTATCTTCCAGTCATCTGCTGTCTGTAGAGCCTGCTAACATCACTGAGATGCTTCCATGCTCGTGGCTGTTTGAGGTTTATGATTAAGCCTCACGAACCAAGGGAAGGGACATTATCGGGAGAGAATGCCTATGCAAATTGGACCTCTATGGACGGAAAAATAAATGTATGGTGAGTATTAACTTGTTGGCTTGTAAATACTTCCTGCAACGTGAGACATATTCCACTATAGCAGATTTTCTTTGCATCAAGCATTGCGGGGGGTACACAGCACACCCAGCATGCCACGGCCCAGCTGAGGTATGAGAGCTACGTGAGGAGCAACTGGGGAATTAACAGTACGTCGCCAAAGGTTTTCGAACATGGCAGCCAGGGAGATCAGTTGTGCTTGTTAATGTTCCTAAAATAACTTTCAGTGAGCTCATTCGGGAGTGTCGTAAAAAGTGTGGTAAGTGTCTCTGGGTTTTGATTAGTGTGCAATAGCAAGCTCCTAGGATGTATGCAATAAAGTTCCTGGATGTGCTTTCAATGTTGCAATATGGACTATATCAGACATTACACACTGCATTCAAAACATTATGACTGGTGGAGCCAGGGCCAATAAACGCCTCTGTGCTAGTTGGTAGGTAGGCATAAATAATGTTGGCCCATTTGGGTTTTCTTAAGTGGTGTCGAGCATAGAATGTGCACAAATGACAAGGATGTGCGTTCCATAGTGAAGATGCTTGCCGTGAAACACCAAATTCCACTTCACTTTCAACAAAATGCAATGCATTTGACAAGCCTATCTTCTTTAAAACTTGGGTCTGAATTAGGCGAGAATCAATAATCGACCTGATTACCAGCAAGAGGAACTGGGCAGAGGAAGTTTCCTGCACTCAAAAAATCTGAAGAGTTCAGCAATGTAACAAAAGGTTTACTGTTTTATTTAAAGCTTTGACAACAGGGATTTAACATGTTAGTTGCGTTTAGCATCAGCAAGCAGTTTATATGTATTCTTGTGCAACATGCGGTTACTGCATAGCAAACATACTGCATAGTATGTCCTCTGTCTAAGTGGGTCATAGGCATGTTCTTCATGTCTGCAAGCAATTTAATCTAAGTGCCTACATAGCTTCATGCAGGGATTCATATGTGATTCATGTATAACGCGTCAATGTAATAGTCTCAGTCGAGGCGTGATCCGCTTCTGTATGGTGCCAGTCAGTCTATGTACTCTGCTGACTGCAAGCATATATCTTCAGTGACATCATCAGGATAGAGTCTAAATGGTTGTCTCACTGAATAACATTTCTCGCACCTGCTGTACATCAGCGATGGGGGTGAAGGGACCAGGAACAATGTACACCTTTAATTTCTCTGTGGCCTGGATGAGAGTAGGATAGTGTCATGGTGCATGCTCCCAAACCCCTGAAACTGGTGAGCCCATCCTTGACACTGTCATCCTTAAGGGCATATGAAGCCCCAAATAGACTCTCCTGGACTCAGTCCTGGCGCCGCTGGCGCCAGGCTCATAGTAGGTGTTGACTTCATGGGACTATATTCTCAGTTTAGGGAGGCTGAGCCTTTCAGTGCAAGGTGTGGCTTGGGACTACTTTACCTGAAGAGGCAGGATACGGTTAAGAGGGCTATTTGCCGGGAACTACTTGCAAGGCTATTTAAACCACACCCTGCAAACAGAACACGCATCGCGTTATTCTGCACTCCTGCAGCGTAACGCTCACCGTGTCTTTTGAGCTCTTGCACCTCTTCTGCCACGCCCGTCCAGAGTTTCCCGTCCATCGACACCTGTGAAAAGAGAAGAACAGGAGTTATTAAAACATTGAAGGCCTTACCTGCAGTCTAACATCCCGGTCTCGCCTTCTGTTTATTCACGGACCGGCGCATCTGCAGAAGAAGCAGAAAAGAAGGTACCCACGCGGGTAGCTACACTCACCTAGGGTCGGCATCCTCCAGGAACTCCATCAGCGGTTCTTCCATCATCCTGAATTGCGCTGCACCTCGACATCATCCAGGAACTCCATCGAGCGGTTCTTCCATCATCCTGAATTGCGCCGCACCTCGACATGATCCAGGAACTCCATCGAGCGGTTCTTCCATCTTCTTCCTGGAATTGCGCCGCACCTGCTGAACAGAAACGACACAGCAGGTTAGTCACGCACAGCAAAGGAAAGCTATTCAAAAGAACATTTAGCGCGCCCCGCACAGCGCTATACTCACCTGCAGGAATCCTGCTCATCATTGTAAGGAGAGTCAGTCCATTATCTGAAAACCGCTCAACACCACGCCTGAAAGAAAACAATGAACATTAGTTAAACTTGAGCGAGAAAGACTTTATGCACCTATTCCAAGAAGCTATTGGGATAGAGACTTACCTGCTTACTCCAGTTCTTCCAAATCAGCAACCTCCATCGGATCAGTGAAGTAACTTGATCTTTAGAAATACTGTACAAACCGTGCCCCTGCTAGAGTGTGCAGGACGGAGTGCTCACTTTTAAGAAACCCAAGGCAAATGCCTCCTGAGGTGAGAACGAAGGAAAGACGCGGGCTAGCATCCTCATTTAAACCGCGCAACGCCAGTGTAGACACTACGCCCCCGTGGAGACCAGGTGAGCGTGACAGAACGCAAAGCCATACACAAATTCTCTACCTGGGCATTATGGAAACCTCGGAAACCGATCAGCTAGCCCAGTTGTTGGGGGAACTCAGGGCTGAGGTACATTCAGCTAGACAGGAAACCAATGCCTTAAGAAGAGAACTGATTGTAGCCAAGGATCGCACCGACGATCTCGCCAGACAGCTGCTCCAGTCACAGGTGGGGCAAACGTCACCACTGGGGTTGGGATCAACGGTACCCACTGCATCAAGCAATCCAGTTCAGGTGGTCCTCCCAGGAGCTGTACCTTTGGCACCTCCTGAACGATTCGCTGGAGATCCAAAAAGGTTTGCGGTTTTTATGAATCAGTGCCATCTACATTTCCTCTGCAGGCCAGGAGCCTTTCCAAACGACCAATCTAAGGTGGCCTTTGTACTTTCATACCTCAGTGGCAGTGCTGCAGACTGGTCGGTACAGCTGGTCAATCGGGATGATCCCGTCTTGCGAGACTTCCAAAGATTCCAATTGGATATGGAGAAGCTGTTTACCCGGCGTTTGGATCAGGCATTGGACAACAAGCTTTTGTTTTTGCGTTAAGGTAACCAGGATCTGCTAACATACATTGCGACCTTTAACAGACTGTTAGTGGAAACTGATTGGCCGGATGACAAGAGAACAACGCTGTTTTACCGCGGATTGAGAGGGGAGTTAAAGGACGTTTTAGCTCAAGTGATTAACCCACCCAGAGACTGTGCTGAATACATAGACTTGGTGGTCCAGCTAAATCACAGACTGCAGAACCGTAAGCCAGATCGGGCTAGAATGGATTCTTCCTGTCACCAACTCATGAGGAGTGCAATGGTGTTCAAATGCAGGCTGATTGTGCAATGCAAATAATGCAATGGGTAGGAAATTGAGCCAACCCCTTTTCAGAGTCAATTTAATTTTGGGAATTTTTCCTTGAGCAAGCCATTGAGGCATTCCCAAATACCATTCGCTTGTGGGTGATAAGCACAAGAAAACCTGTGCTTGATTCACAGCAGGGCTGTGATGTGCTCAAATACTAAATCCCTATCATTGTGAAAGGATTCCCTCCCACTATGGTCGCTCCCCTAGTCTCTGTGTGGGAGGTCTGCATTGCAGTGTCTGTGTGTCTCACAGCTACAGCGTTCTGCTGTGCCGGTGTTTGCGAGACTGCTTGTGCTGGCTGCGTGTGCACACAAACCTGCGATGTGTATGACAAGGGATGTTGTTGCTGGCGGTGTATAGGCCTGCATCAGTGTGTGTTCTTGGCCATTATAGTCAGGTTGTCCCGTATTCTGTGTTGGTCGATATGTCTCCTTCCCACCCTGCTGCATTCCCTCTCTGCTTCTACGCACTCTAGCACACCTCCTCTTCCCCGTGGCTAATGGTTAGTGTCCCCCCTTCCTGCCAAGCTACCCCCTGCCATTGGCTGATGGTACTGAGTGTTTTGCATAACTGCTCCCTCTCTGTCTCTGCTAGTCAACATCACCCTTTCCATTGTATATTTTTACAGTTCTTTTCGGAACTATGTTTGTTTTTTCCTCTCTTCTTTCCTAGTGTTTTTTTCTTGCATTCTCCTGCATTAGTCGACAGTAACACACTATAGTCAATTGAATTTATAACCATGGCTTCACCTCTTTCCCCACTATTTTTTCAATTGCTTCTGTACCTGTTCTGGCAATCCCAGGCTTAATATGTGGTAAAATAAATCTATGGTTTGTCCCATGGTTCATGCGTCTCAAGACACTAACGCACTTGTATCTCCTGAATATATTAGAGTGGGTCCTCGTCGTCACGCATTTTGCATGCCATGATTGCGCTTATGTCAGTTGTGTCTGGGTATTATCCTCTCAAAGCTCGCCATATGCTGCTCTGCAGTTATTGAACAGTGCTTCATCATGCGCTGTGTTCTGTGCCGTCAATACGGGATACCCAGCCCATTTCCAAACATCGTCAGCTGCCTCCCCAAGAGTGGCTGAAGGTATGCTCTTCATGAGACCCACTGTGCCAATGTCGTCCCTGCCCTCAATGTTTCTAGCTCATAGATCCATTTCACCGCTACGGCATTCAACTACGGCAGCTTACATCTTAGGTTGTCTTTGTCCATCTGCTGCCATGGTATATTAAGCAGTCGTCCACCACCCTTTTCTAACAGCGGGAAACTGTGTCAGTCCCACACCTCTGTCATGTCTCCCTATGCACTTTGTAATGGTAAATGCTCCCGTCATGCTAGTTCTCCTTCGATCGGGTTATGCCCTTAACCTCTGCGCATATGGGGTACCGTGGTCTGCACTATGCAGTCTACCTTTGGAGCGTTCAAGCTGCCCCTCAAGGTCCAGCTTTCCCCATTCTGTGTTTTTTTCCCCTTCTTGCCACAGTGTCTCCCGCTCTAGGGCTTGCTCCCGCATATGGGCGGTGTAGCCTCCCCCCTATGTCATCGTCACGGTTCCCTAGTTTTTCATCTGACCCTATTTTCCCTAGGCTATCATTGCTGTATTCGCCCCTGTTGTCCTCACAGTTGACTTCCTCAGCATGTTATTCTCTTGCCGTCTCCACACTGCTCTGCCCAGTGAATTGGTTCCCCCCTCTGTGGGGACCCTGCTATGGTTCTCCTCCCCTTGGGGCTGAAGCTGCTTTTGTACCATATCCCAATACTCCTCCATATTCCCTCTTCTTCATTGTCATTTGAATGTTCAGATCTTGTCATTATGTCCTATATCTTCTTGAGGCACCTCTCTCTGCTTCTTTCTCTCTCTCTCTCTCTCTCTCTCTCTCCCTCTCTCTGTCCCACTCCTGTCTTCTGTCTCTCTCCTCTTCATCTCTCCCTCCTCGATTGTGCTTTTCCTTCTCCTCTTCTGATTTTCTCTTAGCCTTTATTTCCTACTGCCTTCTCCACTTTTCTTTCTCCTCTCAATCTTTTTATTTGGATTCTTCCGCCTCTTTTCTCAACTGTCCCTGTTCTTCCTTCACACTCCTTTCTCTTCTGTTCACTTCCCCCATTGTCTCTGCCCATTATCGGTCCTCTTCCTCTTTCTCTCTTTGTTTCTTAGCTTCCTCCTCAATGTCTCTGGGCTCTGGTATACTATTGCCGTCAAGTTTAAGCAATATCTGTCCTCCCACCAACTTGTTTGGTGGGACTGTCACCTCTTCATCCCCTTTGTGTCCCTTAGTTACCTTGTCGCCCACAGTCAACTCTGCTTGCTGCACTCTTTGTCTTCATCAATCATGGTCCCTATTTTCTTATTCGCCAGTTTAGCGCCACTAAGCGCGTCTTCGCTACTATTCGAGGCTGTGCGCTTCTGTCAGAGTGTCAGTGGTTTGGGGAGGAGGAGACGTGGGCGCTTTGCCACACAAATCATCCTGGCTAAGCATTATTTATTTCTTGGGTGAGTCCTCTTCATTGTCCTCAAACATCTTCCATAACTCCAATATTGCAAATCTGCTGCTTAACTTCTTTCCCTTAAACATAGCATTTAAATAGGCAGACATGTGTTGCAGCATAGATTTCGAGAGAGAGCTTTCCCTGGGCCATGGCTTTGCCATTTTGTCCTCACTATCGCAATTCCATTCAATTCTTTACTTGCGTATTGTGTCCTAATATTGTGGAAGGGACTTGCAGAAATGCTTAAGGGGTGTATCCCCCACGGTGGCACGTCACTCTTGGACTTCTGGTACTTGACATCAAGTCAGGGGTTTGTACAATTTGTGCAAAATTTTATATCACAATTATTGTCATCAATTAATCAACTTCTCCAAAACACAGCCTCCAATTTGTTCCACCAGCTTCTCCAGCTCACCTTCTACCAACAAGAGCGTGTTCCACACACTACCCTCACTCTACTTTCTGCCCTCAAAGGCCAAACTACAGCTCTTCCATATGCTCCTTGAGCCAAACCCAAATGGCAGACTGATCCTCTTGACTTCAAAAGCTTCAACACCACCTCAGTCAGCTATAAACTATCACCTTTATTCATTTTATTTTCCTGTTTTTTCTCTTTTTCCAACAATTCCATGCCACACTGTGGGCCTTTATCTTTGCGTCAATGCGCTATGTCCTATTAACAACATTTTTGTGTGACTTCACAAGCCCGTAGGCAAAAACAATACCTCAAGTGTGTTGGGTTTTACTTATTCTGGTCTTTCCCTGTTATGTGTGTGTGGGCTTGTAGTGTGGAATGTTATTGTGTGAAGCTGCTCTGAATCCACAGAGAGTCAGTTGAGAACTGAAGCCTAAGAGAAAGGGGACCGGTGGATGCTTCTACCCTATGAACTTGTCTGAAATATATCCTGATGTACCTACCTGTGTTTCTACGAACCCACTAAAGATACTTAAACTAAACACGCTCCTGAGTGGTTATTTCAACCCATAACCACACAACTTAACATTGGCGACGAGGATTATTGGTGACTGTGGAACATACAGAGGTAGATAATTAACTAGCTGGTGACGACATGTTCAAGTGTGTTTAGATGGGTGCCTAGGAGACTTACCATTATCCCCCAACACTATCCACATCTGTTGAAGGAGTTGGGTTCAATAGATTCTGGATCGAATCCTTGAGGGGCTGGACATGGGTCTGCTAAATTTAAGCCATGATTGGGGAAAGCGTCCGTGAAGCAATGGGACGACGTTGCTAGTGCCAGAGGGTGACTATATAGGATCACCAGAATATGGTTATACTATACACTCTTTAACGTTTGGAACATATGGTGGTATTAGATTCTAACCTGAGGCCTTTCATTTTTTCCTGTCAGTTTCCACGCTTTTTGGGTGTTCCAATCGGGTAGCCATAAGCTTAACCTCGAGCATCTGCGACACAGACCGTGCATCAGATCGGTTTTGTGAGAGCTGGCTACCCAACATCTTCATTGGGATCAATAGTGCAACTCCCTTTGGAGGACGTTCTCGGCATTATTTGCTGGGTAAGTGATTGGTTTCCTTTTATGATTGATTATAATAGGAGACCTAAGTATATGTGTTTCGCCAAGCGATCCGAATGAGTACAGTAGTATCCTCAACTGGTGTTTATGTCATTCTTTGTAGAACCAGAATATAATATCCTGATAGTCTGACATGCATTACTAATGTTGCAACCTTCAATGACGACTACCCCTATGTGTTGTGGGTAACTTGTCTCATATTTTGGTGAGTTAACTTTTTTTTACAATACATTCTCTGCTTACACATTTAATGGGAAATTGATCCTTCTATCTAAGGGTGATGATTTTTTAAGATTCAGACCTCAGAGGGAGGGTAATACCATAAAGAATGTAGACTTGAATGAAATAGGGCCCTGTCGATAGGCCCCTTTAATTTTGATGTCTACTTGCCCTGTGCTCATTTCTCTTTTCACGGGATATGTCTGCTGGTGATCTCACAGCTTGTCTTCGTTTGTCTCTCTACCTCTTACATTGTCCCATTTTTCGACATGGTCTGGGTCACAGGGACTCGAACTTATGTGATTTTGGATATTTTAAACATAATAGTTTTCTGCTACTGATCGTGTCTGGGATTTGAAATACTAACACAGCATTTTTAACGTTAATGGAGGAGGATATTTGCAGCCTTATGTCTTAGTTGAAACCTTTAAATTGAGCTATTTATGAGCTCTAATGGACCTGGTACGATAATAATCATGTATTTAAGGTGCCAAGTTAACTGTATTATATACATTCACAAACGAGTAATTGATATATTGTTTGTGTACCGCTCTCTCATAGGGGATACCATCCCGTGAAGTCTTCCACGTGTAACTCCCTGAATACAAAGATTGGAGTTGCTGTTTATCAAAGTACCTGGACTTTGAAGAGAATTTTCAAGTTTAACAGAAACCAATTACTGTTAATATGCAATGATTCTGTTTTTTAGTCTTCCCCTGATGAATTTCCCGGAATAACTTGTTGGAGGAAAAAAACATGTTGGGTGTGTTTTTAGCATTGTCTGATTTGTGCGTATGTGGATGAATGAAGCATATTTTATGCATGAGAGTGTATGGTACGAATGGTGAGAAGTGGAATAGTTAGTAAGTGAATTTTGATCACGTATTATCACTGTGTATAAGCCACTCGATCACCTAGGCTCCCATTTATGGGTTGCATTTGTGGAATTACGTTGCATCATTACTGTGGAGTGATTTGTTTCTGTTTATGTTCTTGTTTTCTCTGTATTTAGTACTCTCTTGTTTTATCCAATGAGAGTATTCTCTAATTCACTTTTGTATTCAATTTATATGAAATATGTATATGAAATTTCAAATTAAAATATGTAATGGTTTTAGATTGTCTAACTCTGGTATTATGCATTATTGACTAATGTGTTGACATGTGAGTACATGGGTTAGTATCCCCTATTCATTCTATGAGAGCGATATTTTGTGATTCACTGGCTTGTTTGTACATATCAAGGGTTCCACCCTTTACGCGAGGGTTTGCCTGTGACTCCAAGTTTTCCCTCAACCTCCCAGTATTTTCTTGTGACTGTGGAACCAGGAGCAGAAAAGCAGCAAGGAGCAACTAGACAGTAAAGGACTTGGACCAGGACACAAGGAAGCAGTGCAGTGAGGCACCAGAGGCATCCACCGGCCCCCCCACCCTAAGGTAAGCGCGCCCCGCACCTGCACTAATGAAGGCAGGCCCAGCACTGTTCATGTAGGGGCTGCGCTGCGTGGCTGTATCATTATGGCTAAGATTGTGTGCAGTAGCCAGTAGTTACAGCACGTAAAAGGGCCGGGGGAGAGCTCATGAGTAAAGGTGCCCAGCATTGCAGAAGAGCAGCGTAATAGGCGGTTGGAGTGACACTAAACACCTTGGAATTTGTTTAAGTGTCTTACCGTACTGGCATTTCTCTCATGAGGCGCCGTATTAGAGGGCAGTCTGTGTGGTCCGGTGTGATGTACAGCCGTGTGTGAGGTGACGGTTGGCCCGGAGAGCTCCGTTCGTGGCTCTCCTCTACGTCCCAATGATGATGTCATCCGACTTGCTGGGGGAGTTGGCGAATAATATAATTCCACGGCCACTGAACGTTCCTATGCCATGGTGTATTTCGGAGTTTGGATGGTCCCAGAGTTGTAGGCTGGTCAAGGCTCTGTTCAGCATTTATACGTCACAGGGCTTCATGAGAACTCGGCGAGGTCAAGTGGATGATGGAATCCTGATGCAAGCACGGCTGTGTGCCCAAGGGTTTTCTCTCACTAAGGACAATGGATTGTTTTCATGTACTGCACTGACAGCGTTGCAGTTTGTGGTTCCGAGTAAAGGACCTCACAACGTGATTGGAGCGTCCATACAGATCAGGAACTAAGTAGGATACACAACGGCGTGTTACAAGGATCTTGAAAGAGTAGTACATTTTGGGTACTTTCAACAATGGTGACGCAGGTTGGTTCCAAAGCAGTTCCAACTTAAGGTCACATCAATGCGAATTACACCATATCCATGCGTATGTATGTTAAAAGAAACTTCAAAGGGAATTTTCATTCAGCAGGTGTTTGTACCACTTCCAATGTTTACTGAAGCGACAGATTGGGATATAATTGATATGGATCCTGCCGTAAATTCCTATGGAACTGCCACCTGCTCACGAGTACAGAAAGTTTTTTTTTAGCTGCTTTCACCAGTACAAAAAGTTTTTTTTGAGCTGCTTGTGGAAATGATGACTTAAATTTAGCAACACAGAGATTGCAATAATATTTTATGAAATGTGCTAATATTGAGAAACCAACGGTCACAGTGATTGTGCTGTGAGTTGTGTAAAACATTAATTTGCGATGTGTTTAAGTGGTTTTGGGTACGTGGTTCAAAATTTTAGTTGTTGACTATGCATATTGGTATTGGTTTTATTTGGAGTTGTGGAAATGGTTCTCATATTAGCTAGTGCCTTAGTATGAGCCATGTGACAGATCTTGTTTAGCCTGCTTTTTTTATTGGTGTTGGAGCCACAGTTTGTGGTGTTGTGTGGCCTATGGGCGCGCCCATAATAAATTCTGATGACTTGGTTGTGTACTGAAAATCAAAAAAAAAAATAAAAAAATAAAAAAACCCTAATGTGAGTTGTTATGTCTTGCACTGTTATTAACCAATTATTCTTCCACAGGAAAATGCCCATGAAGGACATTGCAAGCTTAAATGTTGGACTCAAGTGTGGTGTTTAACCCTTGTTTGCCATATTTTAATACAACATTTTTTCCTAACTGGTGTGTGTGGGGGAATGTGTGTGAAATGTGTTGTGGTTACTAGTGTGAGTAGTGGTTGCTCTAGGGTGAGCACGTGATGTTCAATGGTGAGCATTTAGTAGCTCAGGCATGGTGTCTGGAGTGGTGGAGTAGAAGTCACTGTTGTGAGCATTGGTTGCTCTAGGGTGAGCATGGGATGTTCAATGGTGAGCATTTGGTAGCTCAGGCATGGTGCCTGGAGTGGTGGAGTGGAGGTTATTGGTTGCTCTATGGTGAGCATGGGATGGTCTATGGTGAACATTTATTAGCTCAGGCATGGTGCCTGGAGTGGTGGAGTAAGGTGAGTTTTGGTTGCTCTATGGTGAGCATGGGATGGTCAATTGTGAGCATTTATTGGCTCAGGCATGGTGCCTGGAGTGGTGGAGTGGTGGAAATATTAGTGCGTGTTTTGGTTGTTCTATGGTGAGCATGGGATGCTCAAATGGTGAGCATTCAGTAGCTCAGGCATGTGCCTGGAGTGGTGGAGTGGTGGAAATTGGAATATGCTCAGTTGTGAGCATTTGTTTCTCTAGAGGGTGTTTTTGGACGCCCATAGTGGAGTTGAAATGTTATGCTTTAGGCAGATAGTGGGGTTATCCCTGTAGATTGTGTTAACACAATTTGTTGTTAGTGAATAATGATGTAGGAATATTGTTGTGAGGTAGGTGGAAGTGGTTGTGCATGAGAGTCTGGGCTGGTTCCCTTGAAGTTGAGTTCCATAAAAGGCCTGTTATGGTTCTGGTGATTGTTGGGATTGGTTTAGCTAATTGTAGCTTTCTAAGGAGGATGTCTGTAGATTGTGTTTCATTTAATGTTTAGTTTCAAAACTGTTTAGTGCCCATCATCCTTCTGTTCAAATTTGTTTAGTGCCCATCATTCTCTGTCTCTTCATTATTCTATATTGCTATGTAAGGGGGGAGATGTGTTGGGTTTTACTTATTTTGGTCTTTCCCTGTTATGTGTGTGTGGGCTTGTAGTGTGGAATATAGAGTGTTGGCTGTGGAATGTTATTGTGTGAAGCTGCTCTGAATCCACAGAGAGTCAGTTGAGAACTGAAACCTAAGAGAAAGGGGACCAGTGGATGCTTCTAACCTATGGACTTGTCTGAAATATATCCTGATGTACCTACCTGTGTTTCTGCGAACCCACCAAAGATACTTAAACTAAACAAGCTCCTGAGTGGTTATTTCAACCCATAACCACACAATTTAACAAAGTGCACACTCAAACCCCACAATAGACCAAGACATAACAACACAAATAGCCCACGGCCGTCATTCTGTTTTTCAAATCACAGGGGACACTTGAAAATATCTGATCCTTCTTTTACACAGCAGCATTGTGTGGAAACAGAAAAATAATATGAGGCCGGGAAGCCCAAAAAGAAACACACCAAATCAGGTTACAAAGAAACATACAAGTGCTTTATTTCAAGCTACAACAGTTACCAAGTCAATTGACAAACGGATAGCTATTCGGCTCTCAGTATAACATAACGAACTTCAACGAGGGCTCGATGTGTTAGTGAGAGACCGCATATTGGAATACCCGGGCCTTTTATACAATTTGTCCAGCCCTTTGCCAACCCTCTTGCGGGTTAACCATTCTGTGAAATATTTAATTCTGGTCTTAGGGTTCCTTGCCAGGTCAATCCTTTAATATATGCAATTCGATTAATTTCGCTGATATAAGTAGTACATTTACACATAGGTCAACAGTAGGACAAGGTCTCTGTTCGCGACCCCGACAAGTGGCCTGCAGGCATATTAATTATTCAGTTGTACGGAGGTCACAACGGCCAGAATCTTACTCAGAATGTCATTTGGCCTCCAGTTTGATGTTCAGGGTGACTTCTACATAACAAGAGAACCTAAAATGGTGGTTTAATCCAAGATGGCGACTTACATTGATTTCTCTAAGGTCAAGACCTTGTCGTGGAGTTTGTTCGCGCATGATGTTTAGACAACTTGGCGTAGGCAAATACACATACAATTATTAATAGGAGGCATAATATTGTTTCTAGTCCGACAAACCCTCCTTTTGGCCTATGCCAAGTGCTAATACCATTTCTAATGTCTTTGTAAATAACTCCATGCATTGTCGTCCATACATCCTGAATCGTTATCTGTAATATCGATAGCCATAAGGTCGTTCACCAGAACCTCTTGCAACACAAACTCTTTAGATGCTGCATCTGGGGCATACATTTTGTGTCCTATCGTGCTCACCGCCTGAGCACAACATCCCCCTAGTATTGCACATATACTAGGTACACATTGGATACAGCAGCAAAGGATTTGCAGGATTCCCAAAATAACCAGTATGACTGAGAGCACCTTCCAACCCCAGGATCGTAGGGAATCCCAGAACCAATCACTAATACTCCAATCTCCCACAGGAACATGCACTTCTGAACTAAGGACGTGCAAGTTCTGTATTGCTTTGAAAATTGTCGGTGAGGAATCTGGTACGAAAACACAACAAGCGGACCCCACTAATTTACATACTCCACCACGTTCTGCCAGAATGACATCTTATGCCATCCGGTTTTGGAGCGCTACCAATCTTATTGCTTTCTGTTCCAGTGTCATATTATAGAGTATATCCGTGGTCCGGTTGATGGTTCTCTCCAGTACTCTTGCTAGCCCTCTAATATTTTCAGAATTTGCTATCTGTCCCCAAAATGGCACAACTGATTTTGTTATATCTCCCAATATTTTCCCAGGGGTATCTCCATTCTCGTCCCGCCGTGGGCGAGCCTTAGGCACTTCCAATGTGCTAGCTATGAATACCCCAGGTAACAGGATTCCTAAATAACAGGTTCCCTGCCAATCCTTGGGCAACCAGGGAAATGCTGTATTACCGCAAACGAAATAGACAGGCCCCCCTACATACAGAGGCCTGTTCTCTCCGGTCAAATTTACAATGTTCACACAACCTTCAAAATCTCCCATTGACCGAGTGCCATTTCTTTGTACACAGAAGGGGACTCAATCGAGGCTATGGTTAATGGAGTAGGAAGGAGGCACAGCGTCCTTATTGCCTATCGGAGCCATTTTAAAGGAAATTCGAGTTTGGAAAGGAAGAGAGAGTTTATCAGATGGCCTAATAGAAGCAACATTAGGCTTACTTCCATTTGCGAAAAGCGAGCATCCCAGGTGAGTCAATTCACGTTTCTCAAAATTATTTTAATTAGTTCCATCAAAGTTCCCTGAGATGCTGTCATTCCAACGGCCAAAGAATAGTGCTCTAAGAGAGGCATAGCAAGCAGTCGTTAAAGGTAAAGGGTGAATATACCATCCTAGCCCCTTGTTCCCATGTTGCGGTAAATGGGTGCAGATCCAGCAATTAGTCTTATTAAAAATGGCATGCGTTGAATTCATTATTATCATTAAAGTGTTATTATGGTACTTTCGTCTATGCTGGGAGTCCCTAGGTGACAAAGTATGAAGGTGTACAGAGGGAGTCAAAGCAGTAGGTACAATTTCAATTGGCACAAAAGGCTCTAGAGGATACATTTCTTCAAAGTACCAGAGTCCCACGGCAGTAACTATACAAATTCCAATTACTATTATCACAACACAGCAATACGTTTTCGGGGCCCAGGGACATTGTTCATTGTCCGAGTTGGTCACCCCCTTATTTACAAGTCCAATTCGAACAGCAGCGGTGGAGGTGGCAGGCATCGTAGTTTCTCAATCGACAACCCCAATGTTCGTTGCTGGCGACACTACGGTCGCGCAACTTCTTAGTCCTTCCCCAACCCTAGCGAGCAGAATCCCTTTCTTTTCAAAAATTTTCTTTTGCAAGAACAAAACTCTTAATGACTCTTTTCTTTTCCGGATGCACAGGCAAAGCCCATGCCGCAGTTCTATTTCCTTCGTCGAAGGTCGTACCTGGTGATTCCCAGTACTGTTTGATCCAGAAATAAGGTAACGTCACTTCCTGAGGGAAGCAACGTATCAGAGGCGATGGAAGTCGCAGAACTTGAAACAACGTTTTCCGGAAGTGACCTTCCCAAAGAGTGTGGAGACAAAATGGACTGTTCCCCAAGCTCCACAGGCTCAGAGAGATTCTCCGACACACTCACAGCGCTATTTGCTACTCCAGGATCTGAGATTGTAGCATCAGCGAGGGGTTCTGCTTCTTCTGTAACGTGTGGCGGCGGGTGAGGAAGTTTCTTGACATGCGTCGCGTGGATCCAATGCTTCTTTCCAGCCACCCGCACTGCTGTCTGGGTGACCAACAGCACCTGGTAGGGTCCCCGCCAGCGAGGCGCGAGGCAGGAAGACCTTTCGTAGGCCTTCACCAGGACCCAACTTCCAGGCTGAATATTGTGTCCTGGGCCCGTAAACCGTACAGGTAAAGCTGATTGGACCTGATGATAAATGAGATACAGACTTTTAGTCAACTGGTTACAGTAGTCTACAAGCAATACATTTTCAACCTCCCTCAATGTTTTAGGCTTCGGAAGACCCCAAATATTAGCAGGTCTCCCCATCACTACCTCAAATGGAGAGAGCCCAGTCCTAGTTTGAGGTGTGGCACGCATGGCTAACAATATAATAGGTAAGGCGTCTGGCCATTTCAGTTTGTTGCTGGTGCATGTTTTAGCAAGCTTATTCTTTAGGATACCGTTATGTCTCTCTACCAACCCAGTACTTTGAGGATGTCTAGCCGAGTGAAATCGCTTTTCAATGTGTAACGCTGTGCATAACTGCAAAATTACTGCTGCAACAAAATGGGGACCGTTGTCCGACCAAATTACTCTTGGCAGCCCAAATCGTGGAAAGAATTCCTTTACCATAGTCTTCGCAGTGGTCATGCAAGTAGCATCCTTAACGGGGAAAGCCTCAACCAATTTACTAAAAGCACAAATGATCACAAGGACATATTTTAGATTGTTACACCGTTCCATCTCAATAAAATCAAAGTAGATGACCTCGAAGGGAACAGAAGGAGGGCCAAAACTACCCCTTGGAGTTACTGTCTCCTTCCCCACATTGTGCTGTAAGCATATCATGTAATTTTGCACATAGCGCTGCGCGATCTTCAAAATTTTATCATTTACCCAGACTTGTTCTAACATTTTCGTGATCTGCTGAGCACACACATGCGTAGGACCGTGTGCCATTGTAACCATCGCCAGCACATATGAATCAGGGAGCAACCATTTGCCTTCAGATGTATCCACCCAACACCCATCTTCATCTAGTTTCCCCATCCCTTCGGCCCACTTTTTAGACTCTTCTATCGTGGCATCAGCTTGGATATCTCGTACAGACCCAATACCCTCATCCATTACATAGGCATCTTTTGTTTCTCTTAGAGCATACATGTCTGTGCTAAGGTCTGTGGCCGTTTGCCTGGCTATCTGGTCAGCAAAAGCGTTCCCTTTTCCTTTCCCACATCATCTATGACCTTACGATGCGCTGCACATTTCATGATCGCTAACTGACTAGGGAGCGCGAGTGCCGAGAGCAATTGCACTATCAGGGGGCCATGCTGAATCTTGGTCCCATGTGAGGTTAGGAACCCTCTTTCCGACCAGAGCCTCCCAAAGTTGTGAGCCACCCCAAAGGCGTACTGGCTATCAGTATATATGTTTACTGAATGCCCTTCGGAGAGTACACAAGCTCGGGTCAATGCTATAATCTCTGCAGCCTGTGCGGAGTTATGCGGAATTCTCTTAGTTTCAACAACCGTATTCAATGTAGTAACTGCATAGGCAGCTGTAGATGTACGATCCGGGAGTTTGAAGCAGGAGCCATCACAAAACAGCTCCCCTTCCGCATTGCCCAACAGAGTATCTATAAGGTCTATTCTGCCCTTCGTTTCCAGTTCAGTAGTATACAGGCAGTCATTGTAACGCTCACCTGATTCTCGCAGAGGCGCCGGTCTTGACTGGGCGACTACCGTATCTTCAAAGGTGATGTGTAGCACCCGGTTGGCTCTTTGGGCTGGACCTCTGTGCACTGTATGCCTGACGTGTAGAGTAAGATGTCTGCAGATAGAAAATATGGGGGTAATGAACTGGGGTTATTGGGGTGTCCCTATCTCTTTCCTCTTCTCCTCTCCTGTAGACCCCCAAAGGTTAACGCTCTCACCTTAGGTAAGTGAATGCCGAGCTCTCCATCTGCCTCGGGTCAGGGTGCTGTAACCAGTTTCTTCACTGGATAGGTAGCGCAGGCCTCTTGACTTCAGAGGACTGCTGTCCGTCGTTTACTGCACGAACGGTAAGTTTCGAGTCATTCAAATGTCTTTAAAGTCTTTAGTAATGATGTCTCTTGTTTTGCAGGGTTCCGGCGATGGCGGATGACGGGCTGAAGTGAGTTGAAGATGGAACCCGTGTGATGAATAGAAGCGCCTGGAAGCACGTAAGTAAGCGCTTGTTGCCTGCTTCACTATGCGCTCTAACTGTCTTTTTATTTTGCAGGTACGAGTTCGGAGCGGCTGCAGGGTGCCGGAATACCCACTGGATTAGATGTGGAAAGGAGTAATGGCACGTGAGTATTAAAGTTCCCCAATGTCTTTAAACGCACCTTGTTTTGTCTTTCAGATGCGGGATGCAGCGCCGAAGGCCTCCGGAGCGTGCGAAGAGTTGGTAAACTTTTGTCTTTCAGATGCCGGAATGCAGTGTGAAGACCTCCGGAGCGCACGAAGAGTAGGTAAGCCTTTGCCTTTCAGATGCCGGAATGCTAACCTGTTCTTTCTTGTCTTTATAGGTGTTGCTGAAGACTGGATTCAGGATGGTAAGCCTTTGCCTTTCAGATGCCGGAAAGCTAACCTGTTCTTTCTTGTCTTTATAGGTGTTGCTGAAGACTGGATTCAGGATGGTAAGCCTTTTTCCTTAGGCCCAGGACCGGATGCAGAAGACACGATGAGCGTTCTGCTGCAGAGGTTGCAGAATAACGCAAAGCAAGATTCATCCACCGGGTGTGGTTTAAATAGCCTCCTGTAGTGCTTAGGTGTCTCCTTCCACAGCCACGCCTAAGTAAGAAAAGAGTACCTGGTAAGAAAAGAGTTCCTGCCTTCCAGAAGAGTTCCAGTGTTCTGAATCTAGGGAGTGGCTCCAGCCCCACCCAACAGGAAAAGTAGTTCCAAACAGAAGAGGATCAGAGGCTCAACTGGCAGGCAAGTAAGCAGCATGGTCTGCTGAAGGTAAGTCCACCCAAGCATTATGAGCCCGGCGCTTCCAGCGCTGGGACTGGGCATATTTATGAGCCTGGTGCCACTGGCGCCAGGACTGGGTCCAAAAGGTCCCAATTGGGACTGGTTGGCACTCGGAACCTGGGTTATGGATCTGCTTCCAAGGGAGTTGGGAAAACCCTGACCTTTTGGAAGCAGAGATCATGACAGTACCCCCCCTCAAGGCCCCTCCCAAACCGGGCTTCTCCGGGGGTTTTGGCTTGTCAGGAAATGTTCGGTGAAATCTTTTGATTAGGCGAGGAGCGTGGACATATTCAGCAGGTTCCCAGGATCTCTCTTGGGGGCCGTAGCCTTTCCAGTCAATTAGGTAGAATAGTTTAGATTTGGAGATCTTGGAGTCCAGAATGCTTTTGACTTCAAACTCGAGTTCTCCATCCACTAGGATAGGTTTTGGAGATTTGGTTAGTCGGGTTTGAGGTTGCACGGGTTTTAATAGAGAGACGTGGAAGACCGGATGTATCTTCATGTGCGGGGGCAAGTCCAACTTGACCGCTACTGGGTTTACTATGGTAGTGATGGAATAGGGACCAAGGTATCTTGGGTTGAATGTGCGTGGCCCTTTTAGAGATAGATATTTGGTGGATAACCAGACTTGATCCCCTACTTGATAGTGAGGGGCTTCCTTCCGATGTTGATCTGCTCCTTTCTTGTATTGTTCTTTAGCCCTTTGAAGGTGAGAAACAGCTTCCTTAAAGGCTTGGGTGATTGTAGAATGCAGGTAGTCTACTGCTGGTGTTTCAAGATCTTGGAGGGGATCCAACTCCGAGGTTCGAGGGTGACTGCCGTACAAAAGAAAAAACAGGGTTTTCCCAGTTCCCGAATGGACAGAGTTATTGTAGGCATACTCGGCTATCCAAAGGATATCTTTCCAAGTTTTTTCAGTTTGTTGCAGCATGCAGCGTAAATACTGTTCCAGAGTTTGATTGGTCCTCTCGGTTTGTCTGTCGGTCTGAGGGTGGTGACTGGTCGATAGTCTCACATCAATTTGAGCCGACCGACAGCAACTTCGCCAAAAATGAGAAATAAATTGACTACCTCGATCCGAAATTAGAACCGAAGGAAAACCGTGCAGTCGGACGATGTTTTCGAGAAATTCTCGGGCCAGAGTTGCTGCTGTTGGCAAGCCTTTGAGCGGAATGAAATGCGCCATCTTGGAGAATAAGTCCACGATTACTAGAATCGTATTGTATCCGGAGCATGGAGGTAGATCGGTGATGAAGTCCATAGAAAGCGTATGCCAAGGGCGAGGTGGGATGTCAATAGGGCGTAAGAGGCCTGCTGGTCTTTCCTTTTGACTCTTGTTTTGGGCGCATACTCCACAGGACATTATAAAGTCTCTGATATCTTTTTTCCAAGACGGCCACCAGAAGTAGCGCTTGATCTTTTCTGAGGTCTTGGCTATACCGGGATGACCTTCCATTAAAGAGTCGTGATAACAAGAGATTACTTTTTTCTGTAAATCTGTGCTGGGTAGGTATAATCGTTCTTGGAAATACAATAAGTTGTCCTTTACTGCAAAGTCCTTTCCCTGCAGATGCCAATTCTGTATGTCTGCTGGAGTTACAAGTTGCCTGGCTTTATCCTTAACTTTCTCTATGGATTCTGTGGCGATTACACCCAGAATTCTTTGTTCGGGAATGATTGGTACAGGTTTAGGGTTGACCAAGTGTTCTTCCACTCCCATCCGAGAAAGGGCATCGGCTTTACCGTTCTTTGTACCAGGTCGATAGGTAATTATGAAGTCAAACTCGGCAAAGAATAATGCCCAACGGAGTTGTCTAGAGGATTGGGCTTTTGCGGTCTTCAAATATTGCAGGTTTCGGTGATCCGTAATCACAGTAACGGTGTGTCGGGCCCCCAGCAGATAATGCCGCCAAGCCTTAAAGGCAGACTTGATAGCCAGAAGTTCCTTGTCAGTAATCGTGTAATTGATTTCAGGAGGCGAGAATTTGCGGGACCAAAATGCCACGGGATGCAACTGATTGGTTACCGGGTCCTTTTGTGATAGAACTGCCCCCATGGCAAGGCTTGAAGCATCAGTTTCCACGATGTAGGGGAGTTCGGGGCGAGGGTGTTTTAAGATTGGTGCAGAGATAAATTTAGTCTTCAAATCCTGGAAAGCTTGTTCCGCCTCGGTAGACCATTCAAAACGTTTGTTTTTCTTTAACAAGGCAGTGATGGGCTGGACTATTCGAGAGAATTCGGGGATAAACCTGCGGTAAAAGTTAGCGAAGCCTAACATGCTTTGCACACCTTTTACGGAGGATGGTGATGGCCATTTGAGAACTGCATCGACCTTCTTTGAATCCATACGCACTCCGCCAGGTGATAATATGAATCCCAAGAATTCAACTTCAGTCACGTTGAAAACACATTTTTCCAACTTAGCGAAAAGTTTGTGTTGACGCAATCTTTCGAGGACCATTTTCACGTGTTTCCGATGTTCAGATTCCGATGAAGAATAAACGAGGATGTCGTCAATGTAAACAACAACACATACATCTATGAGCTCTCTGAGGACATCGTTCATAAAATATTGAAAGGCGGCCGGGGCATTGCAAAGTCCGAAGGGCATGACCTGATATTCAAATAGCCCATACTTGGTGCAGAAGGCCGTCTTCCATTCATCGCCCTCTTTTACTCGTACCAAGTGGTAAGCTCCTCTAAGATCCAGCTTTGTATATATGCATGCTTTTCTGACTTGGTCCAGGAGTTCAGGGATCAAAGGTAACGGATATCTATTCTTAACGGTGATCTGGTTCAGGGAGCGATAATCGTTCTAAGGTCTCCTTCCTTTTTTGGAACGAAGAACAAAGCTGAAGAAGCAGGGGACTTGGAAGGACGAATAAACCCATTTGCCAGGTATTGATCCAGGTATTGTCGAAGGTGAAGGTTCTCAGGCTCGGTGAGGGCATAAATTCTACTACAAGGAGGAGTAGATCCAGGTATCAGGTCTATCTGGCAGTCATAAGACCTATGAGGAGGTAGAGAGTTAGCCTGATCCTTCCGGAAAACATCTTGGTATTCTAGGTATTCGGGAGGTAACTGGGGAGTCTCTGAAGAAATTGCGGCCAGTGCAACACCAGGTGGAGGGTGACAAGTAGAGACACATTCTGGAAACTCGACCGTTCTTGCTCGCCAATCGATCAGAGGATTGTGTTTCTCTAACCAAGGTATTCCTAGAATAATCTGAAACTGAGGGGCCTTGATCACATCGAACACGATCTTCTCATGGTGTCCATCTTGACTTACTAGCGTCACCTCTTGAGTGGTATGCGTTACTGGCCCGGAGGCTATCTCCGTACCATCCACCGTAGTAATGACGTCCTTTACAGCCTTGGGACAAAGAGTTAGATTCATCCTCAAAACCATTTCATGATCCACATAATTGCCGATGGCACCGCTGTCGACGTAAGCTTCAATTGCATGTAATCGATCCGGATTATCAGGGCTAATGAGGACCATAGGTATCACGAAATGCGAGATCACGGAACTGGTTTTCACGCTCGGCAAGAGGACCTCTATTCTTGTCGGGCGAGGTCGTTTCCCTGCTCAGAGTTTGTAACTTTGGTAACTGCAGCTCCTACTGCCTTCTTGGCAGGTTTCACCGGACAGTCTCGAAGAAAGTGCCCTGAGTTTCCGCAATATAGGCATAATTGCAACTGTTTCCTCCTTTCCTGCTCCCTTTGTGTTAGAGGACCTTTCAGACCCCCTATTTGCATGGGTTCCCCGGAGTCTACTCCTTTGGAAGGAGTTGGCGGTTTGGAAAATACTCGAGCATCAAACTTGGAACGATCGGCCTTCCTGTTCTGCAGCCTGTGATCTATTTGAACGACCAAGTCTATATAATCCGAACAGTCTTGTGGGGGATTCACTACTTGGGCTAAAACGTCTTTGAGCTCTCCACGTAGACCTCTATAAAACAGCGTAATCCTTTTGTTCTCAGGCCATTGAGTTTCCACTATTAGTCTATTGAAAGATGCAATATAAGCCAAAAGGTCTTGATTACCCTGTCGCAACGAAAGAAGCTCATTGTCCAAGGCCTGCCCCTGTGAATGTCTTGCGAACAGTTTTTCCATACTAAGCTGAAAGGCTTGAAAATCATGGAGAACCGGATCATCTTGATTAACTAGAGGGATCGACCAGTCTGCCGCATTGCCACTAAGGTACGAAAGTACAAAAGCTACTTTTGCTTGATCAGTTGGAAAGGCTGCTGGCCGGCATAAGAAGTGCAACCGGCACTGATTGATAAATACTGCAAACCTCTTTGGGTCACCAGAAAATCGTTCGGGCGGAGCCAGAGGTACATTCCCAGGTAGGTTGATCTGCACTGGATTCATAGAGGATGTTGAAGGAAGATTTGCCCCTGATGCGGGTAACGGGGTCTGTCCGGCTTGTGACTGTAGCACTTGTCTAGCAAGATTGTCTGTTCTCTCCTTGGAAATAATTAGTTCCCTTCTTAGAGCATTCGTTTCCTGACGAGCTGCATGCACTTCTGCCCTTAGTTCCCCAAGTAACCGGGCTAGGGGGTCAGTATCCGAGGTTTCCATAGCGCCTGGGCGAGAGTTTTGCGGTAGGCTTTGCGTTCTGTAACGCTCACCTGATTCTCGCAGAGGCGCCGGTCTTGACTGGGCGACTACCGTATCTTCAAAGGTGATGTGTAGCACCCGGTTGGCTCTTTGGGCTGGACCTCTGTGCACTGTATGCCTGACGTGTAGAGTAAGATGTCTGCAGATAGAAAATATGGGGTTAATGAACTGGGGTTATTGGGGTGTCCCTATCTCTTTCCTCTTCTCCTCTCCTGTAGACCCCCAAAGGTTAACGCTCTCACCTTAGGTAAGTGAATGCCGAGCTCTCCATCTGCCTCGGGGCAGGGTGCTGTAACCAGTTTCTTCACTGGATAGGTAGCGCAGGCCTCTTGACTTCAGAGGACTGCTGTCCGTCGTTTACTGCACGAACGGTAAGTTTCGAGTCATTCAAATGTCTTTAAAGTCTTTAGTAATGATGTCTCTTGTTTTGCAGGGTTCCGGCGATGGCGGATGACGGGCTGAAGTGAGTTGAAGATGGAACCCGTGTGATGAATAGAAGCGCCTGGAAGCACGTAAGTAAGCGCTTGTTGCCTGCTTCACTATGCGCTCTAACTGTCTTTTTATTTTGCAGGTACGAGTTCGGAGCGGCTGCAGGGTGCCGGAATACCCACTGGATTAGATGTGGAAAGGAGTAATGGCACGTGAGTATTAAAGTTCCCCAATGTCTTTAAACGCACCTTGTTTTGTCTTTCAGATGCGGGATGCAGCGCCGAAGGCCTCCGGAGCGTGCGAAGAGTTGGTAAACTTTTGTCTTTCAGATGCCGGAATGCAGTGTGAAGACCTCCGGAGCGCACGAAGAGTAGGTAAGACTTTGCCTTTCAGATGCCGGAATGCTAACCTGTTCTTTCTTGTCTTTATAGGTGTTGCTGAAGACTGGATTCAGGATGGTAAGCCTTTGCCTTTCAGATGCCGGAAAGCTAACCTGTTCTTTCTTGTCTTTATAGGTGTTGCTGAAGACTGGATTCAGGATGGTAAGCCTTTTTCCTTAGGCCCAGGACCGGATGCAGAAGACACGATGAGCGTTCTGCTGCAGAGGTTGCAGAATAACGCAAAGCAAGATTCATCCACCGGGTGTGGTTTAAATAGCCTCCTGTAGTGCTTAGATGTCTCCTTCCACAGCTACGCCTAAGTAAGAAAAGAGTTCCTGGTAAGAAAAGAGTTCCTGCCTTCCAGAAGAGTTCCAGTGTTCTGAATCTAGGGAGTGGCTCCAGCCCCACCCAACAGGAAAAGTAGTTCCAAACAGAAGAGGATCAGAGGCTCAACTGGCAGGCAAGTAAGCAGCATGGTCTGCTGAAGGTAAGTCCACCCAAGCATTATGAGCCCGGCGCTTCCAGCGCTGGGACTGGGCATATTTATGAGCCTGGTGCCACTGGCGCCAGGACTGGGTCCAAAAGGTCCCAATTGGGACTGGTTGGCACTCGGAACCTGGGTTATGGATCTGCTTCCAAGGGAGTTGGGAAAACCCTGACCTTTTGGAAGCAGAGATCATGACAGTCATGTGATTCTTCGTCACCGCAAACAGTATTTTGCAGGGAAAGGTAGGAGTTCAGCCGGATTAAGAACACAACACCTCTTAATTTGAATGTGAGGGGCAAACAAAGTTAATTCATACCTCATCAGCCGTGCAGAGGTGAGGTGCTGGGTTTGGGTTTTATTCAATAGGACATCTACAGAGTGAGGTACCATCAAGGTTAAATCATGGCCTAGGACCATTCCCTCACTCTGTTTTACAGAAGCGGCAGCAGCAGCGACAGCTCGGAAACATCTTGGCAAAGCGCATGCGACAGGATCAAGGGCGGAAGAGTAGTAACCGCACGGTCTATTCTTCCCTCCGTGTTCCTGTGTTAACACAGCCAAAGCACATCCATCACATTCATGCACAAACAACACAAAGGCCTTATTGTAATTTGGAGTACCCAGAACCGGTGCAGAGCATAACGCGGCTTTGAGAAGCTCAAATGATCGTTGATGTTCCGACTTCCATGGCAGCGGTGAAGAAATGCCCTTCTTCGTCAAGGCCAACATCGGTTTTATCACTATTGAGAAGTTCGGGATCCACAGCCTACAGTAAGAAGCCATATCTATTAAGGCTCTGACTTCCTTCTGTGTATTTGGAACAGACATGCCAGAAATGTGTTTTATTCTTTCAGGTGTCAATCTTCTCCCCTCCTTTGACAGGAGATAGCCTAAATAGGCGACCTCCTGACAACAATATTGAAATTTCTTAAGCAAAGCTTTATGACCATGTTCAGCCAAATGAATAAGCAACAATACAGTGCCTTCTTTACAAGCACTTTCAGAATCTGCAGCTAAAAGCAAGTCATCGACATACTGAAGCAGTGTACAAGTAGATGGCAATCCAAGGGTGTCAAGCTGCTCTTTCAAAGCCCTACTATAAATGCTTGGACTTTCAGTATAACCTTGAGGTGCACGAGTAAATGTGAACGAATGTCCCCCCAAGGTGAACGCAAACAAATATCTACTATCCTTGTGTATAGGAATACTGAAGAAAGCATTCTTCAGATCCACAACACTAAAGTGAGTAGCTGTAGCAGGGATCATTGTTAGTATCGTTGTCACATCAGGCACAATTGGAAATTGTGGGGCGACAACTTTATTAATAGCGCATAGATCAATTATGAAACGGAATGGGATTGCATTGTCGCCTTTCTTGTACACGGGTAAAATCGGGCTGTTACATAAACTACCTGCAATCTCTTTGATCACTCCCCGATGCACAAAATCGGAGACAATGCACTTCAAAGCACGCTCGCCCTCAACTGATATTTTATATTGCGGAATGCGTGGTAGTTTAATTCCATGTTTCAAAACTATTTTAACGGGTTCAATCTGTAGTACCCCGACATCATTGTCGTCAACCGCCCACAAACATTCCGGGACAACGCTAAACTCAGGAGGCAATGGTCGAGTCAAAAACTGAGAACTGGGAAGTTGCTGTGGTGAAACCGTCAGTCGCACTCCGTCAGAGGAACAATGAATTACTGCATTTAGTTTTTTCAACAGATTTAACCCCAGCAAATTCTCTCCACAGTTTGAAGTCAAGAGGAATGAACAGTGGTCCGTAAAGGGACCCAGAGAAACAGGCACCGGCGAAGAAACCGGACAAGCAACTGGTATGCCAGAAAACCCTACAGAAATATTAGTTTGACCTGACAGTGGAATGTTTGGAACCCGAGAATGATCAATGGAGCACTTCTGTGCTCCAGTGTCTATCAAAAACTGATGTTTCCTATTCCCCACTAACAATTCAACGTAGGGACCTTTTTGACTAACGGGAATAGGTGAAGGTTCCAAACCCTGCTTCGGGCAATCCTAACGAAATAAAATATCGTCGGAAGGAAGCTCTTCAGAAAGGTAGGCAGCAGAAGGGTGATCAAATATGTTTCTCGTGTCCACACTCGAAGTCTGATTATCCCATGAAAAAGGTTGCTGAGGATCCTGCGAGAACTGACCTTTATCAGGGCCCCCCACTCCGGGGCGACCTCTAGGTCGTCTACCCATACTCACAAATGTATTGTTTGACCTCTGTCGAAGGACGGGGCACTGTGCACGCCAATGACCTTCCTGGCGGCAATAGGCACATTGATTAATATTCACAGGACCCAAGGGAACGTTCCCTTTTGGAACATACTGACCTCTGGTCTGTGAATTACCTCCTCTGGGATTTCTAATAATTTGCTGTAACAATACTTTAGTCTTCAAATCTCCTTTCCTCTTCTCTATTCTCTCTTTTTCATTATTAACACGGTTCTCATAATACTGAGCCATGTGCAAAACTTCAGATTGGGATTTCGCCTGCCAAGCTCTCTCAGAGGACATACTCTGTGACTGGATGTCAGGCAGCAATCCACGTACAAATTTGTCCACAAACAACCTTTTCCCAGACTCTGTGCCCAAGTCCTGTCCACTGAAGTCAGAGAATACCTGTTCAAATCGATTAAAGAATTCGGTGGCACCTTCAGATTTTCCTTGAACACAGGCCGTAAACTTGTCCCAAATAATTCTTTTCACAGGAATAATGGTTTTCAATTTTGCGACAATTCTATCAGGCAAAGTGAGTATTACCTGAGGTGGTTTCTCACCAGCTGGTCTTTCCCCATCAAACCTAGTTATGTTAGCCCACGTATCTCCCAACCCTGGCAAATCGTCTATTGTTCGAACCTGCTTCCATAAATCTACGGGCAGGAGTACAGGGAACAGCAAGTCAATATCACTTAGGGTGAACACAGAAGATTGTAAAACGGACTCTATCTCTTTGTAGAATCCTGTCGGATTTTTCCTAATATCGGAAATTGATTGCCTAATAGTGTTCACTTCCTGTCGCGAAAACGGAACGTGAACAAATTGCGATACATAATGTGCAGGGATGTCCACAGTGGGTGCACCTGTCCCAACGTTAGCGGGAATCTCAACCTTTGGGACAAACGTCGGAGGAACCTCTCTCATTGGCAACTGAGATATAGGTAATTCCGATCGCTTACTAAGCAACAGAGCCAGGTCGAGCGCTAAGGCAGCCGAAGAAGTGTCGGGCGAAAAAGCCCTCTTACAAATACCCAATAACTCTATAGGACAACTAACCTTCTTCCTTACACATTCATCCTGCAGGTACTGTACCATTACCTGAATCACCTTCCTCTGCATTTCTACTGTATACTGACTATACGTGTCATATACTTCATCCGGCGGTATCGATGAATCCGAGATCCATCGAATCGCATCTTTGGTACAAATTCGTACTCAGATGCCGATTTACGACACGGAAGGAACCGTTTCTGCACATACATACTGTCGTCTTCACCATTCTCATCCCGTAATCTTTCTAAGTCCCTCCTATACTCAAATAACCTCTCAACATGATCATGTATTTTCTCCTCAGTGTCCCTCGAAAGCGCTAAAGTATTTAGATCCCTCAACCCTTGTGGGAGATCCGTATTATGTAATCTACCCCACATTACACATAAATGAGTCCCCAAACCTTCAATAAAAACATTTTTCTCTGGAAAATTGCCCATATTTGATAATGTGGAGAAAACGTCAGCTTGATCACCTCTCTCCATACAATGCTTAGCCCATGCAAATAATTCCAGTTTCTTTTCTGCAGAGACAGTATATCGAGTAACAATCTTTGACCCCGCACCCTGATCAACTTCAGTCAGTACAGAACCACTCGGGAGCGGAGGTGCGGGCAAATTCAATGGAGGTGCGACTATCGGCGCAAGGGGAAGGGGTGGTAGAGTAGGTGGAGGAACAATAACTAGAGGAATAGGAACAATAGGTTGTACAGGGGGAACAGGACTAACTGCAGGAATAAAAGCAGGAATGGGCAGAGCACCAGGGAGAGGATCATACAGAGGTGGCACAGAGGCACCAGGCCTGCGTTCGTTTAACAATTTATCAATAAATTCTTCGGAAACATGAAAATCTTTAGAGGGATAGATTTTCTGGATACCGAGTGAGAAAGCCCTATCCATATTTTTGACTGACTCTGAATGTTTTTCCTTATCATATAACAACGCCTTTTCGGCATTTATTTTATGACGGCGTGCATGTTTATCCCTACTTTTAAGCTGCTGCAACGCTTCTTTTTTCCAATTCTGCAAAACATCAAATGCTGCAGGTCTGTCCTTCTTCTTTAGCAAGACAGATTCTAGGTATTCAATACGGGGGATCTCGAAACTACCATTGATTGGCCACTGAAATTCGGAGGCATGTCTGGTTTGTCTGTTGCAAATATCATTAAATACTATACTTCCAATGCCATGCTTACAGTACATAGTACATGCCGGCGACCCCTCCTGTGGTACCGGGCGGCTAAATTCCAAAGATTGTCGATCGCTGCGGAACAGAGCCCTAAAGCAGCTAGACAATTTCCCAGGCATTTCACAAAAAATTGGTGTGACCTGGTCAATAATTGTGTCTGCAGATACAATACGCCAAATTCAAATTGTCAAGGTTAAATTAAGAGTTGGGTCACGACTACACCTGACCAAACCTAAGGAGGACCGTACGGTTTACCAAAGAACTTACCTAACAAATTTTACCTTGTGTTTGGTGGTTTCGACAAATCTGCCCACCTCAAAAATGGACCCTCGTCAAGATGCCGTGTCAGACCACACGACTATCGTCCAAGGATCGGATCGTGCAGCGCTGCCGAGGTATCGCGTCTCGTTCGGTCGGGCCGCAGTATCACACCGTCCGATCCCGGTTCGATAGTCTGCGTCAATCCTTCAATGATCCGGCATCAATCTTGAGGGTCCCTATTCGGGCGCCAACTGTGGAAACAGAAAAATAATATGAGGCCGGGAAGCCCAAAAAGAAACACACCAACACAGGTTACAAAGAAACATACAAGTGCTTTATTTCAAGCTACAACAGTTACCAAGTCAATTGACAAACTGATAGCTATTCGGCTCTCAGTATAACATAACAAACTTCAACGAGGGTTCGATGTGTTAGTGAGAGACCGCATATTGGAATACCCGGGCCTTTTATACGATTTGTCCAGCCCTTGGCCAACCCTCTTGCGGGTTAACCATTCTGCAAAATATTTAATTCTGGTCTTAGGGTTCCTTGCCAGGTCAATCCTTTAATATATGCATTTCGATTAATTTCGCTGATATAAGTAGTACATTTACATATAGGTCAACAGTAGGACAAGGTCTCTGTTCGCAACCCCGACAAGTGGCCTGCAGGCATATTAATTATTCAGTTGTACGGAGGTCACAACGGCCAGAATCTTACTCAGAATGTCATTTGGCCTCCATTTTGATGTTCAGGGTGACTTCGACATAACAAGAGAACCTAAAATGGCGGTTTAATCCAAGATGGCGGCTTACATTGATTTCTCTAAGGTCAAGACCTTGTCGTGGAGTTTGTTCGCGCATGATGTTTAGACAACTTGGCGTAGGCCAATACACATACAATTATTACAATAGGAGGCATAATATTGTTTCTAGTCCGAAAATTGTGATACATCTATAAAAATATTGAATAAGATACCACTGTCCACAACCTAAGCTAGTGCCTAGAAACAGGCATACATCTCACCATCTGTAATCTGAGCTAACATCCCAGAGACAGGTATGCATACATAATTCATCGATAAACTAAGCTAGTGCCTAGAAAAAGGTATACTTCTTTTCATTCATAAACTGAGCTAATCGCTAAAAATAGGGATCCATACATAATTCATCCAGAACCTAGTTAACGCCTGGAAACAGGGTTAATTCCATAAATAACAAAAAAGAAATCACAAGACAACAATTTCCCTCCCCATTATTTGTTAGATTGTTGGAATTCTAATTACACTCTGTGGACCTTCGGGCACCATCACTCCCACAATATGCCACTCTGCTTTCCGGTCTGCTTGGCATCCCACGGGGAGCAGGCAGGAATGTCACCAAGAGGGTGCCTTCCAACCTTTTCTGTATCCACGCTTGGTCTTAGTCCAGTCCAGTGGCACACAGCAGGAAAAATCAATAACTGCCGCGGGTCTTAGCGATTGTCCTCCACTTACACCTCAATTAAGGTGAGGGAATCATTAATCTCCCTGATTACAAGCAAGAGAAACTGGGCTGAGGAAATCCCCTGCACTCAAAAAATGGAAGAGTCCAGCAATGTAACAAAAGGTTTACTGTTGTATTCAAAGCATTGACAACAGGGATTAAGTTTGACACCACAGCATTCTCCAAAACTCTCTCTGTGATCTCAGGCCCGTTGTCACGTTTTGAGGCTCTGTGACATCACAAAATAAAGATGCATCATAAAAACCAAAGGTGGAACGGTTTTGGTTACTAAGGTAGACTACATATACAATGTGCAGGGGATTAGTACATTGATTGGGTGAAGCGTATCTGTGGCTCCTCCTGCGACCACCTCCTAAATGTTGCAACTACAAATACTTCAGGTTAGTATGCTGTGGCTGTGTGGTGGAACAAAGTGTGAGCTTAATGTTAAAGGGGAATTGAGATTGGTCAGGTAGGGTCTTCTCAGCCTTGGAGCTTTGAAAAGTTACCAGCCCAAGTGAAACTTAATTAAGGTGGTGAGAATGGCCCCGAAGGTGCTGCATGTTCCCAACAAGTTGCCATCTTCGATCCTCAGATCCTTCGAGACAGAACATTAGGCTTTGAACCTGGTTTCATTTTGTCTCATCCTGTCTTTGGATGGATGGGAGCTTGGCTCGGATGGGAGCTTGGCTCGGATGAATAGGCTTTGTCTCCCAGGTTCAGATCACATGTGCAGGGACCACAAACTTGGTTCTTCCTTCTTGCATTTATGAGGATTTTCAGCTTTCGAACACGCAGGTGTGCTATCTCATCTTGCTAATATGAAACTTTCTCCCTCTGTTTCCTTGGCATGGACACACATGGACAGCCTGACCTGCGCGTCCTAGCAAAATCAGCATGCCAGGTCTCTTTCTGTATTTAAGAGTCCTTTCAGCACCTTGCATTCACTTCAATGTAGCTGTGGCTTCCATCTTGATTTACATAGCTGCCCATATTAGCTGTGTTTAGCATCAGCAAGCAGTTTATATGTATTCTTGTGCAACTTGCAGTTACTGCCTAGCAAAGGTGTGTCTGTCCTCTATCTAAGTAGGTCATAGGCATGTTCTTCGTATCTGCAAGCAATTTAATCTAAGTGTCTGTGTAGCTTCATGCAGGGATACATATGTGCTTCATGTTTAACGCATCTATGTCATAGTCTCAGTCGTGACATCATCCGCTTCTGCACAGTCCCAGTCAGTCATCCTGCTCCATTGACTGCAAGCTTCAGTGACGTCATCAGGATAGGGTCTAAATGGCTGTATGAGTGAATAGCATTTCCCGCACCTGTGGTACACCAGTGATGGAGATGAGGGGACCAGGAACAATGTACATGAAAGAAGTTGAAGCAACACAGAAATAAACAGGTGAGTTCTTTATTTTACGGAGCTCCCCGGAGCCCCGAACATCTACTCAGCTCCGATCTCTTTTAAACACTCTCAACCGTCTTCCGTGGTCAAGCGGCTCTCGCTCCGAACAATGAACAGAGAGCGCGCGCGACCGCCGTGAGCCGAGAGGCACACAAGCAATTCCATACACATCTTCCCCTTTATAATAGAACAAATAGAGAACAACAACAAAGAAGAAACAGTCAGTAAAATAACTAATGTAACCGACCAACATAAAGACATAGAATAATTCGATCACTTCTGATAAGAATAAAATGTTACCATACTTCCATTTACATTATACCTTACATGGAATGAGATCTAGGTATTTCAGGTTTCATAATCCCTCATCCACACAGGCTTTGATCTAGTCCTATGCGAACATTCTTCATTAGCTCTTGCATCTGTATCAATTTTCCTTTCAACATTACTTCCATCTACCGCACCTTCTTTCATCTCCTTTCCTAATGTACTATAACCAACCTTCACAACTCCTTCTCTCACTTTCTCATCCAACTTACTGACATTCACATCACCTACTCTTGCCAACCTTCCTTTTGACCAAACTTCACCTCCCTCCAAAATAACCACATTACTTCTTACCGCACATATCTTCTTCGGTCCCAGGAACTTACTTTCCACACATTTGTTTACCAGTCTGGGATTTTTAACATACACCTTCTCCCCAACCTTCCATTCCTGTTCTTTCACCCTCATCCTGTCAGCAAACAATTCCTTGTTCTTCTCCTGACTCAACGTAATAAGCTTCATAATGTGATCCCGATCATTATTCACCACCTTGGCCATTGAGCCATGGTGGGCGGCACCAACCAGGAAGTGCTGCTTTTCCCGTACAGCCACTCGGAGCAGCAGAGGTGGAGAGACTGTCCCCCTGCAGCGCCACGCTCCCTGGCGCCGCGGAGACAGCCTCTGCAGCCCTCCCCCTTCCGCACGGCTCCTCACACGCCGCTCTGCAGGTTTCAGAGGCCCAACCTGCACGCCTCCGACGACGCACCTTCCTTTGTGGCCGTATGGGAAACGTCACCAGGCTCTGTGGTGAGCTCTGTGTGTGCTTCCTCGTCGCCACTTGAAAGAAGTTGAAGCAACACAGAAATAAACAGGTGAGTTCTTTATTTTACGGAGCTCCCCGGAGCCCCGAACATCTACTCAGCTCCAATCTCTTTTAAACACTCTCAACCGTCTCCTGCGGTCATGCGGCTCTCGCTCCGAACAATGAACAGAGAGCGCGCGCGACAGCCGCGAGCCGAGAGGCACACAAGCAATTACCTACACATCTTCCCACACAAGCAATTCCCTACAGTACACTTTTCATTTCTCTGCCGCCTGAATGAGATTGGCATAGGTGCAATGAGGGCCACGTTTAAGTCTCCCTCTTCAGGCCCTTGCACAAAGTCTCACATCAGTCCTCGCAATATAAATCTGAAATTTGCACAGAGATGTACAGGTGCACACAATGCAATTGACACATATGTATTTAAAGTGATCTGCACACTGTGAAAGTGATCAATGAACCACGTAGCACCATATGGTGCACACACCTAGTGCTTTGTTCTTCTATGGTCCCAGCATCTACGTGGGTAGAAGTCTGGATTCTGTGTATGGTGACTTGATATTTTTAATAAAAAACCAGGATGGGCCACCGACACAGAAGTAGAACAACAGTTTCAGGGGACATAAACACAAAAGAAGGACTAAAACACACATAGGACTACAATGAAACTGAAGTCCTACGTATATGTTGGTCGCCATTTCCGCACAAAGTACACATTTATTGAAAGCTCACAGCTCTCATTGGAGGAGAGAAGCCACAGAGGAAGGGGGAGGGCATGAAACGCAAGCGGAACTGAAGCATGAAGAGCCGTGCCTGCCCGATTTCGGCATTTGTTCAAGGCTTACCGTTAAAAACCGGGACAATAGCCATCCATCCCCAAATCCCGGGACAGTGTTTCAAAACTTAAAAAAGCTCTGTGATGCTGGGTTCAAAGGCAAAATACCAGGATGATCTCCTTCAAAACCGGAACGCCTGGTCATCCTAATTCTGTGGTCCTCAGCAGTTACCAAATTGCTGTCATCACAATAAGGCAATCTTCACAGGCCTTGTAGTGTTAGTTTGAATATCAGTTGTGAAATGAATAATAAATTGCTCTCCATAGAAAAGGACTCATGAAACTGTTGCACAAATATAAATCAATGTATGGATGGTCCTGAAAAGAGTCTGCTATGAATTTTCATCTGCAGATTTGCACATATCTATATGGCAAAGTCAAGACTCAAGAATGCAGTTCTAAGTACAGGAAGGGAAGCACTAACACATTTGAGTGCAAACCCCCACCCAGCAAACCCACATTTGCACACTTATTGATAAGTTCAGAAATGCACACCACTGAATGTGCATTAGAGATGTGCACTTCAAGGCGTGCATTTCTCAACTGTACACATAGTTGAGCTTTTCTTTTCATTTGGAAGGGCTCATATACAGGCACACATGGAAAACTCCATTTGTTAATCTGACCAATTGAGTTTCTACACAGGCAACATGGAGATAGTTTCATCAGCATTAATTCAGGACAGCAAAGGTACAAATCCTTCAAATGGAGTGGCCATACCACGGGAGAAGGTGGCTTGAGGGATGCGCTTCACTGGTAGCATTGCGTCACTCAGCAGAGTGTTGCTGCATTCCACAAACCTTTGCTAAAAATAGGGAGTGGGAGGGCAGGGCCTAGTGGCATATGGAAGGCATTTAAAACAAAAGCGAAGACTGACAGGTCACTTTGTGTGTATGTATGCAAGACAGGGGTAATTGCACTGAATCGTCATATGGCGTTAAAAGCCCCTTTTAATTATGTCTGTCATTTGTAAGAGCATGTCGCTCTGGGTTTTCATGGCATACATACTTTGTGGGCAAAGGTTATAGGCTGTCGGCGAAATGAAGCGTTTTGTCGAGTTTAGTTTAAGCTTGCTGGCATACTTTGAAATGTTTAAAATGCGCATTTAGAAAATACAATTAGATGGCGTGTTGCTGGAAAGGCACGGAAAGGGAAGACACACAAATAACCTTCTTTCCGGGGTCATCCATCATGGAAATACATTCAGAATCAGACCTGGTTCATTTTCAAGCTATCCAGAATCTCGTAAATCCGCACACGCTATTCAGATACAATGTACATATGAAAATCCCATAAGACCACAGAAAGTGTCCATGTCATAAATTGCAAATATAGTTCCTTATATAAATGCACGTTGCTACTTAAATAACAACAGAATGTATTGCGCGTTTCCATACTATAATTGAGCAGTGTATATTTGTGTGTACCACCCCCGCCCCCCATTTTTTTGCTGCCATAATCTGAATCTAGGTCAGATGGCCTCCTTTTTTTGCAGCCCATCATCGTGGAATCGTGCAGGGGACATCTCACTGTAATGAGAGCAATGAGAAAAAAAAAAAAAAAGCTTCTGATGTCTTTAGAACTTGAATCAAGGTGAGTGATGCTGATTTTCATTATGTATAGAAGAGAAAACGTCTTGTTTTGGTGTTTTTTTGTGTTCTTCTGTTTCGTCTGTTTTATGATGAGTGCCTGTAACCTCATATGCTAGGTTTGTATATGGATGAAAGAAAACTTGGAAGATCATTTTCTTTTTTTTTTCGTTTTTTAAATTTATTTTTAGTAATCATAATGAAAAATGAATGAATTGACATATTTTGTAATGAAAAAGTGATTTGAAAAGTTGATTAATTTCAGCTGTATCAACAAAAAAAAAATGAAAAGCTTAAAGGGCCAAACTTGCCGATGAACATGGAGCTAGAGGCCCCGTGATGAGGCAGATGTCGTGGGATTGTTTGTCCTTCTCTGTAGTGCACTGCAAAGGTTGTACATTGCTCGTCCCTGGTATTCTAGGGGATGCATTAGCCTTTCTTTGTTCCTCTCAAGTAACAACGTTAAGGCAACAACATAACAAGCTTTATCAATTCATTTAAAAATACTTGTTTTTGTTGGTTTAGCCTTACATTTTTGTAGAATGTGTTTTTCAAACCATTTCTTTTTTATGGTTACATGATATTTTAGACAATGGGCCTCATTACGACCCAGGCGGAGGACCATGGTGCTATTAGCACCATGGTCCATGCCGGTGTCCGCCATGGCGGAATGGGGAATTACCACCCCATTCCGAGGTTGGCGGGGCGTTAATTCCCCATGCCGCCATGACCCTTCCCCATTCCCATTTTTGCCCCATAGGGCCCAATGGGAATGGGGAAGGCGCTAAGTACGGTGCCGCACCAAGGTCCCTTTGCGGGTCCCTACTTTAACGGTTGGTAGAACCAGCCGTTAAGGTCGGGTCCCGCAAAGGGACCTCGTAATTAGGCGCTAATAGGTTAACGGCGCCGCAGCCTTTTTTACGGCACCATTAACCCATTACCGCCTGGGTCTTAATGAGGCCCAATGATTATTATTTTAGTACTATTGTATTTGTGATATTATTATATTCATTTATTTCAATATATTAATGGAGAATGTGAGTGTTTTACATGTATTTCTTTTGTTTTAATAAAATATAAATGAATAATGTTTTGAACATGTGATTTGGTCCTCTCCTTTCATTGTGAAGCTTCAAGGGCAAGTAATATAGTAAACACACAAAATAGCTATGTTAACAAATTCGGTATTTTACAGAACGGGTGTAGGGTCTATATTTAACTTAAAGGGAAATTCAACTAATTCATCAGTGGTACTATTTTGCAAACATATATGTAATTGAATACATTGTTGATACATAACAAAAGCTGGATAAACTGTAAAATACAATAAGATAAAATAAAATAGGAGCCAGATTGTTACAGTTATAATCATTCATCGTATTCCTAGAGTTAGTGGAAGTGTTACCCTTGTGTCTTCCCAAAAGGATTTGCAATCCCCAAGTGTATTGTTACAACTTACATTCATAATAAAACACATTTAGCCTCTTCGCGAGTTGGGCAGAAGCCCGTAAATGCGGCCATAACGCTATTACCACCGCATATAGGGGTCCACCCAAACATGGGTCTGGTGTGTTTAAACCCAGCTCAGAGCTGGAGGTAAACATGGCCAAAAAATTGCCATTTTCAGGTGCAATTAGCGCTGTGCTATTAGCGCATGCTAATTGTGCTGAAAATTCCCCATTGAGTCCAATGGACCCAGTGGGGAATGGGGAATTATGTTAACCACCCAACCTGTGATCCCGCGGTAATACCGCCGGACGGGTGGGTGGTACTGCATATACAGTTGGGCAGTATCCCAGTTGGGATACGGCCTAACTCTTGATGAGGCCCATTGTATTTACAACGCTTAGCTATTGTCCAACAGATGGTGCATATTATCTATCATACATGGGAAACGTTTTCCAACATGTTTCTGTCAATAAATCAGTAATGGCATTCATCAGGGAAAATATCAGTGCTGAAAAATCCTTGTGTTAAGCTATTCAAATAATAGTATCCAATACTCAACATTGTCTTCATCACTTTTTATTTTCATTCTCAATTGTGAAAATAACATCTTCCAATGAGTACCACTGAAAATTGAAAAATAACAATGTATGCCAGTTTCTATGTGTCAGGTCAAGGCGTAGTAGTTCCAATGCAGAGGCAGCACAAACTCCTTCCTCCCATTGAGGGTCTTGGTGCCTGCACTAGCAGTAACGCAAGGCACCGCAAGCCCCAGAGGGAATGAGGTTTAGGGTCCATGGATTGGTTGGATGGGTAGAGGGAAGCTGGATCACAGGAAAGAGAGATAGGGTGTAGTGATGAATAAGTAGGGGGATTTTGGGGTACAACGTGCTCATGGGCTCTTTGGTTTGGTTGGTTTGCTTGCTGGCTTGTACACTTAGGTTTTAGCTTTGGCTGCGTGCTAGGTGACACTCTCTCGCATGCATCACACCCACACACATCAGGGTGGGGCAGATTGTCACTCAGTTGTTTGTTGCCTCACTGAGTTATTGCCCCAGAGCACATACCAGTTGCCCACTGAGTAATCACCCAATACACTCGGGGTTGACCCTGGAGAGCGATGTAGCACACTGACACTGATTCAGCAACCCCTGCTGAAACACACACTAGTATCAAGAACATTGCCATAATGTGGGTATCAAGAGAGAGTGCACCAGAACATGGTTCAAGAACATGGCCATAAGAACATTGCTGTAACATTGGTATTAAGGTTTTGACAGAACACAGTGTAAAAGCATTGCCATTCTCACAAAACAAGTAAGAGCACTTAGCTTCCTCTGTGTGCATGAAGCGTCTATTCCCGGTGACCGCCTCTGCTGTACCAGCGGTCTCAGAAGCCGTCAGATAGAGCATTGTGGATGCGTCTGTGCGGAATTAATCTCGAGCGCGAACAAGCATTCGATGTGTGCGCATGTGCGAAGGTCTAGGCGTCGGCCTGGGCGTTGCCCGAGGAGTTTGTAGGCTCTGTAGGCTTTGCAACTTCGGCACTGGGGCTGCTGGGAATTGTTGTCTTCCCCCGGTTTTGGTCCTTTCTGGGGTCCTTCTAAATTGAGCTGGCAATTTCTTTCTGGTACACCTGCAAGAGGGGCAGATGTGATATCTCCCATATGATTGGCCCCCACCATGCCTGCTACCCTTTGCATTCTAGCCTGCTTTCTGACACTATGTATGCAAATACACGTCAACATGAATTAATTACCTTCTAGTTGTCTGTAAGGCGTAGGTAATTACTTTCTGTTACCTTTAATGACGAAGTGAAGACAAGATTCCTGTCAATCCTATATGAAGTCACAAAACAGATGATGAGACACTCTGAAAAGACTTTTGAATGATGTACTGCTATCTGTATATACATGTATGTCTGGAAATACCTGGGATTGAGATTTTCTCAGGTATCTTCAACTACTATCTAGGAAATGCTATGCACAGTTGTTGAATTGGTCACTTTCCTCCTGTTGGCATGGCTCTATTAGGGAGGGAGTATGGAAATCTGTTTAGGTCAAAATCTGTGGATTGAAAATGGGCCAGGTTTGAAGATGCCAGCAAGACCTTGTGGTGGTCGCCATTTTAATATATGAAATGATGGACGTGATGACGTTATTACTTTAATGTCATCCAATGACGTATTTGTGTCTTCCTTCTACATCTCAAGTGTTTATTCGGGCATGGTTGTTTGTCACAATTAAATGAATTCTGCTGCATCTAACATGTTTCACAATTTTACAAATTGTTTAGATCATGTGGACCAAAAGGACATGAACCAATAATTGTCATTACTGGAAAGTTCAATTATAAATCTGAATTGGCACATGTCCCTGAATTGTCCTAGAAGTAGAGGAAAACATGGAAAAGTTCCTACAATGAAAAGGAAGTAATGGGCATTAATTTCAATGTTAACAGACTTGCTCTCCTTTAAGATGATTTCAGATAGAAGAGACCATATAATTTATGAATGTTTTTATAATATAATGTTATGCCATTCAATCAGTTGCTTAGACCATTTGTATGACTATTGGTCATGAAGATGAAAATCTGCTCTGACTGTACCAACTTACTAGCTATAGCATTTTGATGTGTTCGTCTTACTTTGGCTGTTACTGTCCATTTGAAACTATTTGAAATTATTATAATTATGGGCAGCTTCTATTAAGTGTTTTACTAATGGGGCTGTTGGGATGTTATTCTCTAAACAGCTTCTGTGTTCTATCATCCATGGCTTTACCTTTCTTATGGTTTGGCAAAATATCTTAATCCCGAAGGGCATCGGATCATGTAGATAACATTTTTTTCTATCGCAGTTTAAGTGTTTTAAGTATCCATTGGTCCTTCAGCCATACGTCTAGAGAAATTGGTTTTCCAGTCTGGCCGCACATAATACATTTGTTGCATGGATAGTTTAAAATTATCGGTTCTCGGCCCCATAGTTTTGTGATTGATTTAGCAGGTGTCATTTTCATTAAAATATCATTTTTGATTACTATATTACCAATGGTGGTCCTTTCTTTGAATTCAAAAATAGGGAATCTTAAATTGTTGACAGTTGTGTTATAGCATTTGCACCAATTCCTTTGTTGATGCTTTTTAATTTGGACGGTCAGATTAGAAAAAGTTGTCACAGATGTCAGTAGTTCTGTAGGTGTTTCTTGGGGTTGTGGGTTGTGGCTTGAGCAGAGCTTCTCTATTATAGTAAAGTGCTCTTTTCAAAGGGTTTTTACTAGTTATTTGGGATACCCTGTGTGATTAGCTTGTTGTGCAAAATGTTAGCTTCTTGTTTGTAAGTAGGTACATTGGTACTGTTCCTTTTGAGTCTAAGGAATTAGACGAAAGGGAGATTGTCTTTGATGTTTTGGGCATGGTGACTCTCAAAAGTAGCCTGAGTATTCCAGTCTCTTGGTGTGTGGTAAGGTTGACCTTTTAAAAGTAGCCCATCTACTGAGATTGTCAAGTCCAGAAAATGTAGCTCTTCTATATTCATGAATTTGGTAAATGTGAGGTATCAATATTGTCAATTAACCATGTTATAAATTCATCTGCTAGTGTTGTAGTTCCTTATCAAAATGTCATTGATATATGTAAATATTCAGGCCATTATGCATCCACAGATTTGGGCCTAACTAGATTTCCATACCCTCTCTCTAATAGAGTCACACACACCGAGAGGAAAGTGGCCAATTTAACAAATGCATAGAATTTCAATTCCATGTATTGTCATACATTCATTTATATACAGTTGACAGTATACAATTCAGCAGTCTTTATTCATCTGGTTTGAGACCACCTACACATTATGCAAAGAATCGTCCCTTACCACTACTACCCTCACAAAGCGACCGCTATCATGACAATCGTCCTCTCGCGCCTGTACTTTGCCAGATCCCTATACATGGGTGCCCCTGCACCTCAACTCAGAAAACTCCATTGGTCCAGAACACTGCCACCAGGTTCCTCCTAATCCTAGAGAGCACTTCACACCTGCCCTCAGTGTCCTTCACTGGATGCCTGGATGCCTGTCAGGCGATGGGCAACCTTCAAAGCTATGTACTCCACACACCGCACTCTGCACATGGCAGGCACAGAATATCTTCAACACAAGCTCGCCCCCTACCTACAGACAACAGAATCCTGAGATCAGGGACCACTCCTTGTCATCCTTTCTACCAAATTGACCAGAATAGGGGGATCCTCCTTTTCCATCCAAGCACCTACAATATGGAATGCCATCCATTTCTGCACCCTCCACAAAGAGGATCACCTCACCATCCTGAAGGCCCTCAAGCCCTGACACTTCCCCCCTGCATCTTGACAGACCTAATTTACCTCTCAGGTGAATTTCCCTCTGACAGATCGATGAGTCCTTCAACGAAAGTACTGAGCATGGACAGAAAGGTCTCCTGTAGACCTGCAGGTCAGAACCTGTGCAAAACATGAAATCAGTCATGACTCATGGGTATATATCACACTCCATTCATATATGCATATCCCTCCGAAGGCAACTCCACCCACCTGCACACATCTGCAATCATCCAGTACTTGAAGACATATTGCCCAACACCTCTGCCACTAGACTGCAGCTAAGACCCACGATAGAAATTCAGTCTAGATGGACACATAATCAGTCTTCTTGACTTGTATACTCTCCTAACAATCTTCACAGCACCCAACCCCAAGCCAGTTCGCCACGGGTCGCTAGGAGGGACTTAGCCACCCCTACCTAACTTAATATGGGCTCAAATGCACACACACATTCTAAATTCCTCTGAACAATCTCTCATACTTCTGTCCTCCAAGGGCGTTCAACCAACAGTGCTATGAGTGCACCAACAGTGCTATGAGGCCATAGCAAAGCTAAAAGGTGCGATACAAATGCCATACCACAATATATTACTTCATATAGGTTTGACAGAAATCTTTTCTTCACTTAAAGGAAATTACTTATGCCTTACAAACAATTAAGAAGGTAATTAATTCCTCCATATGCCAAATTATTATTAATCTTTTTTTCAGGCATTTGTATGCATAGCAACTGACATACATTTGTGTTCTTTAATTTTCATTGCTATTCATTGGAAGATTTTATTTTCACAATTGAGAATGTAAATCTACAATGAGGAAAATATTAATTCTCCTGAAACAATGTTACCCGTGGAAAATTGTTGAGGATTGAGTGTTATTACTTGAATAGGTTAACACAAGGATTCTTTGGCACTAATATTTTCCCTCATGAACATCATCATTGATTTAAATGACAGAAAAGTGTTGGAAAATTTTTTGCATTTTTGATGATACATAACATGCACCGTCTTTTGGACAAAACCTAAGCATTGTAATGACATGTGTTTTATTGTGAATATAAGATGTAACTATACACTTGAGGATTTTCAATCCTTTTGTTACGACACTTCCACTAACTTCATGAATATGATGAATGATTGAAACTGTAACAATTGGTTCTTATTTTATCTTCCATGTTTATATCATTTTTGTTATGTGTTTAAAATGTATTAAATACAATATATGTTTACAAAATATTACAATTGAAAAATGTGTTCAATTTCACCTTTAGTTAAATGTAGACCCTAGTACCTTTTCAGTTAAAGTTTATCAAAGTAACCAGGAGGTGTAGGGCCAGTACATGGTGCCCTGAATATTTTTTTAACAAACTAGGTCAAACATGATAATCACAATCACATTCGACAAAATTGCAAACAATGATGCAAAGATCCTGCTTTGAGATTATTTATCAACAGGTTCATTTTTCCACACATGCAGTCTATTTAATGCGATTCCTACTCTAAAGAATGGAGAGGGGTATCTGTACTTCTGTTGTCTATATGGTTGGAACAACGGAACAGAGCAATCCCAGCCAAGGTTCTCTATATGGTAGAATGGATGAGCAACCAAGACTTAAGCTCTCAGGTTCTGAAGTGCAGTGAGCCCCCAAGTCCCAACAAAGGAATGCCCACACACTATGTTAAGTGATATCACAGCTTCTTTATATAAAATAAGTTTCAGGAATATATATACACATTTAAATAATAACACTTAGTACTTGGAATGGCAAATATAAACACTCTATTTGTATCCACACAATACTTAAATTCAGTAAAAGATGCACTAACTTCAGACAGTTTTAAATAGGCATGTGAATTCTTAATTGAGGTGTATCACCATAGAATAGGGAAGAAAGGCAGGCTAATTGTGAACAGTGGCTGAATGCTTTCTTTAGATTAGATATACAATTCTGTGTGAAGATTCCCCCTACCTGTAATGGAAAAGTTAGGGAGTATTTTATCTTGTCTTTTACAGCCCAGTTCGATAATGTTCAATAACCTTCTGCTTTCTTTAAAAGGTTCTACCGCCCCAAAGTACCTGAGAGGCCACAGGAGAACAGGATCCAAGACGAATCTGGGACCTCTGGACGACTCCTGAGGCTGAAGATGCTCTCCCTCATCATGGTACCTTTGGTACCTTGGTATTCGAAGTGGCAGAGTTTCTCAGTTTCACTCGACGATTCCCTCTGAGGATGGACCCCTCCCTTAACGAAAGTTTTTCAGAAGTGCAGCAGTTTTACTCTTCACAATGCCCTCCTTTGGGCGATGATTTCTCCGACTGTAGAAGTACTTTGAAGATGAAACTTGGTGCGGGCTCCTTAAAGACTTGGCAGGTGAGAGTAAGACCCCTGGTACACTTTGATGACTTCTGGTGGTGACGGATGCATAAGTAACATTTGGTGTTGGGTTTCGCAATATTGTGGGTTTCCACCTTAAAGTTCTTTGGTGCTGCAGCCACAGGAAGGACCCTTGATTGCTACTGGCAACCTGGACTCGACCACTGGACCGGACCATGGACCCTCACCAAGTCTGGACCCTCAAAACATCTTTGTTAACTTCTGGTGGCAGGAAACCCAGTGATGGACCTTCCTCTGAACTCACCAATGGACTTCTCCAACTCAAGATGTCTGTGCGCTCTTCTTCTCTGGATGGTAGGCACACAGGACTGGCTTCCAGGTTATTGCGATGAAGAATAGCAGTTTGCATGATGGTCCCTCGTAGCTCGTGAGAACTCTCCTTTGCTGTTCCTCTCTGGATCAGTGGTTGGAAGAAGACAGCAGTTTTGGGATTACACAAAGAAAATGCAACAGCAGACTTCTCCTCCAGCTGGGCTTCAAGCAATAGCTTCTTCTCGCTTCAGCTTCAACTTCAGATTCTGAACAAATTGGTGAGTGAGGTGTCCCTGGTTATCCATATTGGTTCCCATTCACTGAGGCTGAGCTAGGCTCAGTCAACCAATCATGCAGAAGGGAATATATGCATGCAGGCAACCAATCAGGTTCACAGGCATTCAGGACATTCACTCCACCCAGACACCCATAACAAAGAATGTGGATTGGGGTAAGTACCCAGCCTTTCAGCACACTACACTGCATTCATGTCAGTTTCAGTCAGGGCTGTATCATTCATTATGTCAGTCACAAAGAAACCAGACACCCATAAAACAGAATGTGAGTGCACTTCAGACTCCATTCACACAGGTCCCACACCTAGGGTCTTATCACAACAAACATCCTCTTGGAAGGCTTCAGTCAGTCTGACAGGTGGCAGCCCCAGAGTCATATATGGTATATTTTCTTTTTTTATTTGATATGGATAATACAATCATCCTTTCAAATATACAAAAGAAAGAAAAACAGAATTATATGCTAAAATATATAACAACTAACAGTTTTAAAACAAAAGACTTATGATAAACAGCATCTTATGCACAAGCATCAGTCATTACATGGATTGAACAGATGATATGTACATTATTGACAAAGTTCATCAACATTACAAATTTCATTCTTAATGTAATGTTATCAGTGCCTCCATAACAAAATACAAAATTCAGCGAAAATCAACAATAAAACACAGCAGGAGAAGAACAAGTACAAGACTTCAATACAAATTGTGGGACTACAATGAAGTTGCAGGGCCCTTAATCAGGAGAGTATGTGGGAAAGATTGCATCTAAAAAATGGACTATGGCTACCCGCATTCCCAGGTCGGGATTGTTGGTTATATTACACCAAATATCACCCAAAGACATATAATTGTATCTGATCAGATGACATTCTTTTAAATGGGTTATCCTTTGATTGACCAACATTGGGCAATATAAAATACAATGTTCTAAGGTTTCTCTTTGTGTTTTATTCAAACAAAAGCGACAATAGTTCAATTCTTTCCGAATCAGATTTCGCATAGCCAAAACCTTGGTTGTGGGCCAGAGATTTAGGTGAAACCTTAGAAATTGATGTCTGATGTAAGGACAAGGACATCTTAAAAGATAGTATGCTGTTACATAAAATGCTTTGGTACTAAAAACTTGCGTATCAAAGTACTTATATTTTAGACATAATCTTCAATTTTCTATCCAATCATAGAGGAAAAGTTTTTGCTTCGCTCGAACTGGATTGGATGGAATTAAATCCAGAGAAATAGATGCATCAGATAAAGTGTCCAGAACAAAATTACACCAGGTTTTAGTAAAAATGTGGTTTTGAACCAGAAGATGTTGTGCCAGGATACCCAGCAATCCTCCAGGAAGAAAAGCCCAAAATAGATTTTCTAAATAGAGCACACATCTTCCATTTGATTTGGGATTCTAAAGATGGAATTCCCAAATCATGTCGTATGCACGTAATGGCGTGCTTTTGGGCAGATGTAATAATTGTTTCCAGAATCTGGCTTCTAAGGCTGACAACCAATTAGATTTTTTGGAAGCATAGTTTCAAAGCCATACCTAATAGTCGGGATGACTTTCTGTTGATAGAATAATAAAATGTGTTTCATGGTAAATTTTCCATATTTCTTTTTGAGAACTTTTGCTTGCGAAATTAACAATCGAAATTTAGACTGGATATCATCATCCAGCATCTGAAAGAAGGTGGAAGCCTGGATAATAATGCCCAGGTATTTATAGTGCTGTACTTCCGATAACAATTCACTATGTAGATGAAAACTATAAGACTTTGCTCTCCTTTTTGCAGGAGGTTTACATATCATAGTTTGCGTTTTTGGTATTTCCACCCAACAGCCAGTCAGGAGGAAAGGAAAGAGTAAGGGCTTCCCAGGACTTTGGGAAACAAGGTAAAAGTCAATAGAAACCAAGAGGCCACAGGGGCCACCTTGCCTTCTATCAGGAATTCACTGATTCCTATGGCAGGGCCTAAGTGTTACAAGAATTGAGGAAACTCAGAGCCACTGCCACATCAGCATTTACCGGCCACAAGTCCATACCTTGCTCTATGGGAAATGCACAGGTGCCCAAAAACACACATAAGGGGTGCAATGGTGTAACCCCACCCATGGGTGCCATAAGGGTATTCCATGGGTGCTGTTCACCAAAAGGAAAATATGAAGAGCTGCACTGCCAGAGGTCCAGGCTCGATGTCAGTGGCCGAAAACATAGAGAAAACACACACAGAAAAGTGATAGGACAAGGACTAGGAGGCCTTGTCCCTCCATAAGACATTTCCAGCATCACACTTAATATTTTTAATATTTACTATGTTATGCCTAAAATGTTGGTTTAAAAAAATAGAAATTAACTGTTTACATTTATAGAAAAGCTTTATTAAAGGGTTTGAAGGCTGCATTTAATTTTCCTTAGAAATGGCGAATGAACTCACATATGTTATTGGTCCCAAAATGCAGAACTGTAATCAAAACGAAAAATTGGTATCTTTGTTTGAACATAAAATAAACTATGGAATGTTTTAGTGGGTATGCTAAGCGACCCAATAGGCCATGGTATGCAGAGGCGTTGCTAGGGGGGGCTGAGGGGGAAATAGCCCCATGTCTTTTGGTTATAGCCCCGGATAAAAGCTCAGGAACTACAACCAAAAGGCTATAGCTAGCCCTGAATCCCAACAATCCCGACATTAGTTTAGCCCCTGATCTTTTCCAGACCTAGCAACACCCCTGATGGTATGCAAGCCAGGTGACCGACAGAAAACTTTTTTTTGCCAATAGAATCATTAAGATTTCAGATTTGTGCATCCTCCCTGAAGCAAGGTGTGTTCATTTATTCAAAATATTAGAATGTCCTTTTGCCTGAATTAATTGTGATGAGAGTATCTTAAAGGCTTTCTGAAAGAAAGCAGTGAAATAAGATGTTAAAAGAATGGCAGGTATCATAAGAGTAATTCAGCTAATTTCATAATGTCATGGTGACAAAATTGATGAGAATCTGCCGAACGCCATTTCCAGTGATTGTTTTTTTACAAACAATTGTGAGATTGCATTTCATATATATTGGAACGGAAGTAAAATCTGTAGTCTGGGCCTAATTCACATTAAGAAGCGCTAAATCCTGCAAAGTAGATAGCGCAAGTGCAAACATTGCACAGCTCAAAGTGACTTTGCTGGGAGCTGATTCACAGAATGAAATGTGGGCAGAAACCTGCAGCACATAGAAAAATGAGTAGTGCCTGGCACGCCCACAACACACCCCCTGGACATAATGAATTTAGCACTGTTGAAGTACTCTGCTCCACAATGTGCAGTGTGCCATTGGCTAGGCCAATGGCAAATAGCTAATCAAGGATTACTTAGCAGCAATCACCCTTACTTCCACTTCTCTACTGCTATCAAGAAGTCCTGATCCCAGTACCTCCACTAATCTGCATCCATAAACCCACATTAAGTGTGCACGCACAAATCCTCATCCTAGTACCTCCACTAATGTGAGCCCCCAATCCCACATTAAATAACCATCCACCAGTCCTCATCCCAGTACCTCCACTAATATGGGCCCCCCAGACCCACATTAACAGGCCGATTCATGGAATCAACGTGCGCCGAAAAAACGGCGCACGCGTGCGAAAACGTGCGATTCGCAGAGAAACAGCGAAAATCGCACTGCAAGTGCGATTATCGCACAGAAAACATCGCACATCAATTCATGGAAGTCCGTGCTCGCGCGAAATGTGGGATGTGCGCTGAGAAAGTGCGCGGCGCACGCTGGCGCACAGGTCAACGAACGCCGTGCGATAAGGCCACAGCGAATTCGCACATAGCGCGGCGCACATAACAAAAGTAGGCGTAACACGGGGCATCACACGCAGAATGGGGAACAACTCGTGAAAATGTGGGCGTCACGGGGGAAGTACAGGAGGCAAGTGCGCAGAACGCCCACACGCTCGCCTACAATGCGTATTCATGGAATCGAATAGGGAAAAACAGCGCACGGCCAAAGACGCGCACAGGCCCATACATGTCCGCCACACAAAAGCAGGCGGTAGCGTCCCTGCGCAGGAGAAAAATGTGCGCCAAAGTCCTACACGCGCGAGAAGACCCACACGCGATCGGGCCTGGGGGAGCGTGTGCGTGTATTTCAGGGGTGCACGTGAAGTTCCACACGCGTTTGGCCTGGGCGCGTGTATTACAGAGGTGCGCGAGAAGCTTCTCACACGCGATTGGCCTGGGCGCGTGTATTTAAGGGGCTCGCGGGTGTTTTTACACGCGATCAGGCCTGGGGGAGCAGGGTACGTGTATTTCAGGGGCTCGCGGGTGTTCACACACGCGATCGGGCCTGGGCGAGCGTGTGCGTGAATTTCAGGGGTGCGCGTGAAGTTCCACACGCGATTGGCCTGGGCGCGTGTATATCAGGGGTGCGCGAGAAGCTTCTCACACGCGATTGGCCTGTGCGCGTGTATTTTAGGGGCTTGCGGGTGTTTTCACACGCGATCGGGTCTGGGGGAGCGTGTGCGTGAATTTCAGGGGTGCGCGTGAAGTTCCACACGCGATTGGCCTGGGCGCGTGTATTTCAGGGGCTCGCGGGTGTTTTCACACGCGATCGGGCCTGGGGGTGCGGGGTACGTGTATTCCAGGGGCTCGCGGGTGTTTTTCCACGCGATCGGGCCTGGGGGAGCGGGGTACCTGTATTTTAGGGGCTCGCGGGTGTTTACACACGCGATCGGGCCTGGGGGAGCGTGTGCGTCAATTTCAGGGGTGCGCGTGAAGTTCCACACGCGATTGGCCTGTGTACGCAATTCCATTGGACCAAAGGCCCTGACAGTGCAGGCGCGTCTGTGACGTGACACGCGCGGGCGTGTCCCTGTACCCGGGGGAATGTCACAAGACCAAAAACTGCACGTCCGAGTGTCAGCCTGCGTGATTGGAGGATAGTGCCTCAGTGAGTATACGCAGAAGTGACGTTGGACGTGTGGTGCGGTTTAAAAGGTGCGTGTAGTACGTCATTTCCTTGTACGTGCTTCCCGTGGAGAGCGAGTGGGTGAAATCTGTACTTCTTGTCGGTTCACACGCGATTTACTTCACAGCGTTTCCAGTTCGTACTCCCTGTTACCTCTGTCAGTATTTTTCTGATTTTCTTTTCGACCTGTTTCCTCAAACAGCGTTGACTTCTCCTTTTGTCCTGTCTCCTCAGACAGTGTACAAATCTTCTTTTGGCGGGGGTGTTGCCAACGCGCACACGCACGTATTTTTCACGCTGTTTTCCCAGGCAGACGGTGAGTCGCGCACGTATTTACCAACTGTGCTAGCCCCGTGTGTAGCGTACCCTTTCAGAGGTCATTGTAGGCTGCGTGTGACACGCATACGTTCATTTTTGTGTTCCTGGGTGCCACAGCGTAGTGCAGGTTCCTTTTCCCACGCACGTGGTCTACGAGGGGTCGCGTGCACGTCATTTTCTGTTTTAGGGGTGCCTGTGCGTTGCGTGACCCGTCATCTTTCCCCAGGGGTTACATACAGCCTTGCTAGAGCACTTGGGTACGAATTCCATCTAGTACCCTACCCCTTTGACCCCCAATTGCCCAGGACAATTGTCCACTGCAACTCCCATACGCACAACTCCATCAGTGCCATGCCTGGGAGGTGAGCAAGTGGTAAGGGTGGCAAAGGTGGCCGAGCCTCAAGAGGTGGGCGTGGTGGGCGCGGTAGGGGACGTGGCCAGGATTTGCAGACTCCCCCAAGCCCCCCACATCTGGAGGACCAGTCAGGGACACACATCCCCCCCCATGGTTGAGGGAAACGTGGCTGACACCATCCCTGCTCAGCCCTTGTTGGACCGGCCCGTTGTGGCACCTGACCTTGCACAGGGTGACTCCCAGGCTGACTTCCAGGTCGCCAAGTCTAGGCCACGGGTGGCGGCGCAAGCCAGTGTCACCAGGCCACGTGGTACAGGGGCAGCCATGTCATCTGCTGCCCCGAGTAGGCGGGGTGGGGAGGCTGCAGGGGCAGCTGCAGCTCCGTCCACCCCAGCTCTGACTCCCCCAGCAAGGACAGTGTTGGTCCCGGTACATCAGACTGAGGTTCCCCCTGCCATAATCACACTTCAGCTAATGCCTGCAGATAGTCATGTGGTCAGTGTGCCATCGCATACTACTACTACACAGTCCACCGGTGCTCCTGCCTCTAGTGTCCAGAGCGGCGTAGGGCACTCCGGATCCCCCCCACCCACAAAAAGAAAGAGGAAGAGTGCTCGTCCAGTACAGGCTGATGACCCCGACACAGCTACACGGTCCGGCACACCAAGGAAGCCTAGCTTCAATGATGCCGAACTGGATGCACTTGTGCAGTATGTGTCCGAACATGACGCCGAAATGTTGGTCACTTCAGGGTGTAGGATTACACCTGCTCGACGTCAGGCACACTGGCAGTTCATCGCGGACAGCATAAGTGCCCTTGGGTTCATGAGGCGCACAGCTGTTGAGTGCTACAAGCGCTGGAACGACCTTAAGCGTAGGGCAAAGAAAAAGCTGGCCTCAAGTCATGCCGCAACTCTGGTGACTGGAGGTGGGTCTCCACAAGAGGAGATAGAACTCACTCTACATGAGCATGTTGCTGGGACCTACGTCACAGAGGAGCAGACCCAAGGTGTGGGAGAACTGCCAGATTACGAGGCATTGTCCGGTGAGTGCACATGCATGTGTATGTGATCCATGTGTATGTAGTTTGTGGGAGGGGATTCGGTTGAGTGCCAGGTCAGGGTGTGTGTGCCTGAGTGTTTTGTCCCACCCATGTGCTTCATCCAATGCATTCTGCGCCCCAGGATTTGGGTATTACAGTGTCCCTTCTGGCCACAGTAGGCGTTTTGCACTACACTGCGCCAGTTGCCCTTGAAGTGGCATCTTGCTACCACATTGTTCCGTATTAAGCTGTGTTCATTCAGGCTGATTGTAGGAATTCACCTGGTTCTACTGCGCATCACTCTGCCTCATTGTCACATATATGTCATGCCCATGGTACATGCCATCTGTGTGATGGCATGTGTCATGTATGTGTATTGGACATGCCACTCACAGGCCAATGTGTGATGGCACTGCTAGCCAGCATGCAGCTGATGTGCTGCTCTCCCATCTTGGTGTCATCAGTGTCTGACATTTTCCTCCCCTTCCAACTCATGGACAGTGCATGCATGGGAGGGTCATAGTCATGTGGGACATGTGTAAATCAGGTACTGGTACTGTAGCTTGTCTGGCCTAATAGCGTGCCATGGTGCTAATGCCTGTTTCCATTTTTTGTCTTTCTTGTTTTTGCAGAGGATGACGCACCTGATGCTGTTGAGGGAGAGGAGATGGTGCAGGCCCAGGAGGGATCTGAAGCACGACCAGGCACCAGTGGGGGACGTGGTTTGGTGGTGGGGGAGAACCCTCTCTTGCTGCAGGCCATACTGTCCCGGGGTGGCCCTGGCTGCACTTCCCCAGAACTCTTTTCAGGTGTTGATTCGGATGAGGCCTATGTGGATTCGCAGGTATGTGTTCATGGAAGGGATACTGTTCTGTCCGACCCACCTGCACCAGGGGTAGAGCCCACTATGGGGATGTCAGTGTTGGTAGGTGTGCCTGTGGTGGTTACGGATGCAGGGCCACACTCCGCAACATCTGATCCTGTTCCTGGGCCAGCAGTTCAGAGGGGAAATGCAGTCCTGCAGCCTCAGGCAGTGCCGACACAGCAAGGCGCAGTTCGCCTTGCCCCAGACAGGTGTGGTGCCTGCCAACGCGGTGGCCGTCCGCCACCAGGCAATACCGCATGGGAGCAATCCATTTACGGTATGGCCAACCAACAGGCAGCATCATCCGAAATGATTGCTCAGGCCATGGAGAGGGTGGTCACTTCCATTGTCCCCCCCAGAAAGGCAGATGGAGCTACTACAGCAGGCAACAGACTCCATTTGCCAATCAGTCAGGGAGGACATGTTGGCGTCCAACAGGGACAGACAGGCGGCCCTGGACAATCTGAGGGAATCAATTTCTATAGATGCCCAGGGACAGAGGGTAGCCCTAAGGGGAGAGGTCCGGCACCTCAGGCAGACTCTTGTGGACCTTGAGGCTTCTACTGTCACCAGGACGGAACAGCTGCTGGAGCGCGTCACCCGTACGCTCTCAGCAGAGATGCAGGCAACTCGGGCGGAGGTCCGGGCAACACGTCGGGTGTTGCATGGGGATCTCCGCACCATATCCCTCCAGAACGAGGCCTTCCAGGCCCGCATGCTTGCTGCCATGGAGGACCAAACTAGGGCATTGCGTGGGCTGCCTCCCATGGCACCACCACCTCCTGTGGCAGCAGCAGCAGAGGTTGAGGAGAGCGAATCCAGCAGTGAATCTCCCACTATTTAGTAGCCGTGCAGGCCATGAGCCCATGGAGGTATTTTTTTTTGCAACATTCACGCAGGTGACTGTTGGTGGGCACCCTGTCCTCGGACCTCCTGGGTGGCCTCCCCCACCCCCCTTGGCCCACACATGGCCATTTTTGATTTTTGATATTTGATTTTTGATTTTAGATTTTTGATTTTTGTATTTTTGTTGCAGTGTGTTGCCTTGTGTGGCTCCCGTGGGCATCCACTGTATTCCGGCTGGGCACATGCAGGCTTGTCCTGAGTTTGGGTTAGATGCTTGGGTCAGTGAGACACACACCCCTCCTGCTTCCCGTTTCCATGGGCTTGCAAAGGGTGTGCCCAAGTGACAGTGAATTACACAGTGACGTTGGACTCCCATGAGCTGTGTGGGCAGTCTGTAGTCAATACTGTGTATACATTCCTAGTGCATATTGTTGTTGTATTGTGCACTGCATGGTGTATTGATGTGTGCTTGTGCATCCATGTGTCCCTCCTGATTTGCAGGTTAATTCCTCATGTCTTCACAAGGCCGTCCACTTCGGAGATGGGGCTCATGTTGTGAGCAGTGGACTTCCAGATGTGCGTGGCAACAACACTGTACAGTTGGAGGTGGTGGATGTGCTGGCATTCTCATGTAGTAAGACTACGTATCCTTTGCCTTAGTACTGTCATGTTTATGCTATATCGATTGTGTTGTGGTAAGTATTTGGTCATGTGTGTTGTTGTTTCTACATTCATGTGGGCATATTGTGTGTGGCCAGTTTCCATTAGGGACACTGTACTTTGTGACACGTGTCATGTTTGGGGGATGACTTTGTTTGCTCTCACATGGCATGTCATGCCATGGTGTGTTGGGTGGCAGTGCTGGTGAGGGGTTGGGTGACATGGCACTGTTGTCATGTTGTGTCTTGCAAGGGGGTAATGATTTCAGCAGCATAGAAGTGTGTCTTTTGAACACAGCATTGGTGCTGTTTGTGTAGTTTGGGAAGCACACAATGGAACACTTCCAGATGTACAATCTCAGGCTGGTATGGTTGTGACAGTTGACTGTCCATTGACACATCATAATTGTCAGTAACAATCATCATTGATTGTCAGCTGGTATGTGCCAGGGCTGTGTGCACTCCACAGGGGTGTGATTTTATGTGAAGTAATTAGCCAAGAGCTGCGTACGGGTTGCCTCACCCCGTGCCCTTTCCCCTCCCATGCGCAGTGGGCATGCATGTGGTTGGGGATGTGGGGGCACCACCATGTCCACGGCCAGGCCCCGGCGTGTTGCAACGTTGTGCAGGACACATGCTGCCACTATGATCCTGCACACTACTGGGGGAGCGTATAACAGCTGCCCGCCAGAACGGTCAAGGGAGCGGAAGCGTGACTTGAGCACTCCGAATGTGCGCTCCACGATGCCCCGGGTTGCAATGTGGGCTGTGTTGTATCTTACCTGGGGCGGCGTGGTGGGGTTCCGAATTGGCGTCATCATGTGGGTGCTGAGAGGGTAGGCACTGTCCCCTGGGGAGGTGGTGATGGGTATCATCAGTGGGGTTGTGACATTACTCAGTATCTGACATGCATGCATGCGCAGTGGCATTTATACTCACCGAGCAGCCATGTATCGCCATGCCGCCCAGCTTCTATGTCCCGGTTTAGGGTAGACATTCTGTAGATGAAATTGTCGTGGGTGGAGCCTGGATAGTTGGCGTATACTGAGGTGATGATTCCCTTGGCATCACATACTACCTGGGTGTTGATGGAATGCCAGTGCTTGCGGTTTCTATAGATGTGCTCAGTTGCCCTGGGGGGACGTAGAGCCACATGGGTGCAATCAATGGCACCTAGCACTTTGGGGAATTGTGCCACCCTGTAGAAGTCCTGGCCAACAGCCTGCCTTTCTGCAGGTGTTCTGGGCAGCTATATGTGCCTGCGGACTGATGGCCGTGCAGTGATTATGGCCAAGACCTGGTGTAGGCAGCGTGACTGCGTGGCCTGTGACACCCCCCCACTGTGGCACTTGTCCGCTGAAATGATCCAGTGGCCAGGAAGTGCAGTACATTGAGGACCTTCTCCAGGGGGCTGAGTGCTTGGGAGCACAGGGTGGTTGATGTGAGGTCATCCTCCCACTCACTGACCAGGTCGAGTATTATGTGAGGTGAAAACCTGTACCTCCCATACACATGGTCATCAGGCATCCCAAAAAGGCTGGTTCTGGGTGTAAAAATTCTGGCCCGGACTATCCTCCTCCTCCTCCTGCGGTATCCCACGGCCACTGCTGCTAGGAACGGTATGTTCATCCTGGCGTCTGAGCTTGTTTGTTGTTTGCGTGCACTTTTATGCTGTGCGGGTGGACGTACGCCTACTTCCTGCTGGCGTACGTGTTTGCGGATTGGCCACGTTCGTTTCCATGAATACGTGTTGTAGGCGAGCGTGTAAAACTTCCCGCGCAGCCCTGGAATACCCGCACCCAGCCCAATCGCGTGTGAAACCATCCGCAAGCCCCTGAAATACACGCGCCCAGGCCAATCGCGTGTGGAACTTCTCGCGCACCCCTGAAATACACGCACACGCTCCCCCAGGCAGGATCGCATGTGAAACCACCCGCGAGCCCCTGAAATACACGCGCCCAGGCCAATCGCGTGTGGAACTTCTCGCGCACCTCTGAAATACACGCGCCCAGGCCAATCGCGTGTGGTACTTCTCGGGCACCTCTGAAATACACGCGCCCAGGCCAATCACATGTGGAACTTCTCGCACACCCCTGTAATACACGCACACGCTCCCCCAGGCCCGATCGCGTGTGAAACCACCCGCGAGCCCCTGAAATACACGCGCCCAGGCCAATCGCGTGTGTTACTTCTCGCACTGGTACAGGGTTGGCGCAGCCCTTTGCAATGGTTTTGCGATCTTGATGGCTTTTCCTTGCGCGAGGGCGTTCTCGGGGGCGTAACTGGCGCTGCTGCAGGGTCGCTGCGCCACTCTGCGCCACGTCTGCTTTTGGAGGTGGGAATCCATGAATACGCTGTGCGCGGAAATTGGTTTTATCGCACGCGGCTGGCGCAGACATTCGCACGGGCACGCTGTGCGCCAGCCGCGTGCGACACTTTTGGAAGGAATTACATGAATCGGCACCCACAAGTCCTTGTCTCAGTACCTCAAATAAGCTTCACCCCAATACCACATTAAGTCTGCACCCACAAACTCTCATCCCAGTACATCCACTAATCTGCACCCCCCCCAGTTCTACATTAAGGCAACACCCAAAAATCCTCATACCAGTACCTCCACCTAAATGTGCCTCCCAATCCCACATTAAGGTGGCACCCAGAAGTCCTTATCCCAGTACCTTGACTAATCTGCACCCCCAATCCCACTTAAGGTGGCTGCCACAAGTCCTCTTTCCAGTTCCTCCACTTATCTGTGCCCCACAATCCCACATTAAGGCACCACCCCACGTCCTCATCCCAGTAGCTCCACTAATCTGTACCCCACAATCTCATTTTAAATCTACACTTACAAGTCCTTGCCCCAGTACCTCCACTAATCTGTGCAGCAAGATCTGCATCACTTTATGCCCACTCCACTTCCACGCAGTACTTGCCCCAAAAAAGTACAACCTCACATTCATGCACCTCAAATACACACTACCCCAATGGCCACTCTTCTATTGCACAGTACTGACACCTGGTGCTGGATGAAATGTCCTATGACTGAGTAAAATCCTTTTCAATCAGCTTGCTACAGAGGTCCTTGATGAAGCCCTATCAAATGTTGCAGTACAGTTGGTTGGGGTCATTCTCTCCTGAGTATTACAGTAATGCATCCCTGCTCTCTTCCATTACATGTTGTGCATTGCAGAAGGTGGATGCTTGATCTATGTTTCCAGTTGGCATTAATCGTACAGCACACATTACTGTATACAGAAATCTTTAGTGAGGACAATACAAGTACAGGTGGGCATGGTTTGCAAGACACATGTCATTGGGCACACTGATGCCAGAGTAATCCATTAACTGGCCCTGGAGGCCAGTGGATATGGATGAGCTACACGTTCAGTGACAAGCTCCATGAGGGTGTGTTCTTGACAGAAGCTGCCATGGTTTGCTAAAAGATATTTGATAAGTAAGTTAATTCTGCATTTGGACTGTCAATAATTCAGTGGTCATGCAAGTGCACACTTATCGTGTCCATGCTGTAGTCACCTCTGACATGGTAAAGATGCATGTGAGCGTGTGTAACTACTATTCTGAACCTGGGCAATCTGGCAAAAGGGATGATGGGGACTTTGGCAAGACAAAATCCTGTATGCATGTTTTGTCAGCAGGAGAAAACGTGATACTTTCACATGTTGCATGCATGCATGGATGAAGTAGAGAATGGGCTCAGCAACAAGGCACAGAACTCCATCTCTCTACTGTTAAATCTCCCACTCTCTGGCTGTATGTATGGTCACCTACTCCTCCAATCCATGGCTTGATGCAGGATCTAATGTGCCTTGGCATGATTGCACAGAGCATTGAATGTTAGCCACTTGTGCATTCCACATTGCAGAATGCCCAGTTTCAATGTCTGATGCATGTGCAGCTAGCTCTCTTGTGTCTGTGTGCATTTGAATTCACATATGCATGCTCAGCTGGGTAAGTAGGCCTGTGACTATTGTTGCCTCACTTTGTGCAGGTGAAGATGCAGTGGAGGAGGAGGAGGAGGCCGAGGCAGAGGATGAGGCACAACCATCCACCAGTGCAGCCCAGGGTGCTGTGCTTGGTGAGAACCCGCTCCTGTTGTAGGTCATCATCAGCAGGCCTGCCGACTCATCTTCCGATGATGCTGAGGGTAGGCATACTGAGGGACATGGTGGAGGGACCACCACTGAGTGGTCAGAATGACATGGAGCTCCTTGAGTTCTTGAGGCTGATGGGTCTAAGCAGGAGAGCCAGTAGACCCTTGGCCTGGCAGTGGAGAATCCTGCATCTATAGTGGTTTCTGTGTCTGCAACATTGCCTTTTATGATCATGGAGGCAGCTATGGAGGCTTATGCTAGTCGGAGTGTTGTAGACCGCCAGCCTATGTCAATGCACTCACTGCGACAGGCACAAATTCGGCATCTCGGCTTGGATACTTGGAGTGAGAGGAGTAGTTTCTGCAAGCAAGTGCCCAACAATGCAAGGTCCAGCAAACGATGGCCAGATGGTCATCTGGCCAAAAATGTCAACTCCTCTAATGCCGCAAACAGTGCAGAACTGCACCCAATGCAGCAGGAGAGGAGGAAGTACATGCAACACCAGAGACAGGAAATTCGTGAAGAGGGCTCTGCCTTGAGGCTATCCCTGAATGGTGAGTTGTTGGCCTCAAGGCACATCCAGCAGCAAGAGATCGCTTCTTTAAGGCAAACCATGCACAAGGAGATGTTAGCTTTAAGGGAATCCAGCATTCAAGACACGGATTCCTTGAGACAATGTCTCCATGAGGAGATGCTAGCCTCAAGGGCATTCCACCATCAAGACATGAATTCCATAAGGCAATCTCTGCATGCGGAAAATTGGCCTTAAGGGACCTCCACCGCCAGGAAATGGCTGCCTTGTTGCAAATTCTCAGAATGCAGTGGAAGACATCAAGGATCACCATGCAGGCTGACTGTTTCACGACTCATGATAGCCATCATCAGGACCTTGTTGCAATTGGGTAATTCATCTATGCATCCTTCTCATAAGTGGCCCTAGCCAATGAGGACTATGTTTGGGCCATGCATGGTCAGAGTGCACCATCCTTGGATCCACCAAAGGATGAGGTTTCCAACTGAACTATGCAGGTGATGCCATTGGACATGTCCCCACACACCCCTATCCTGTTGCCACCACCACCCTGATGCCATTGGACATATCCCCACACACCCCTATCCTGTTGCCACCACCACCACTTCATCATGCACCCTGGTGTCCATTAGCCTGTGGAGGGAGTATGGATTATGTCATTATTTTTTCTTTTCCTGTCCAAGGTGAACTGTATTTATTTTGTCCTCATGACATGATCATGGTGCTCCAGAGGGCAGTGACTCATCTACCCATGCTACTGGGCACATTTTTGAGCTGGGGACTGGACATGCGGACATGGTCATGTTCATTGCTATAGCCTCACACTTATAGGTGAACATTCCTTTCAACTATGATGTGTATAATATGTGCAGTCTGCCAGACAGACTCCTTTTGCTAGTCCAAACAAATGTCCAATGTCATTTCAGATTTCTTGCCTCATCCGGCACCCACAGTCCCTGAGAAGATACCCAGAGCACTCTATTTCCACCCAAGTCCCAATTCCCTCTGCTGGACACTGACCTAGCAGCAATATGGAGGCCCAGTAATGGGTGGAATTGGCGAGGGATTCACAGCACACCGGCAGTTCCACAAGGTAAGGTTGTGCACTGTAAATTATTAGCATGGCTGGTGATATATGCATCCCAATAGTAGCATGATGTTGCACACGTTAGGTTGATAATGTATCATTCAATATGGTGATAATTGTGTGATGGTCACTGTTACTAAAGATGTGAGTTGCCCTACATCATTCAGTGTGTGCGTGTTTCCTTGATCAGCTATGCGTGTGCTTTGTGTTTTTGGTTACACGTTCACGGCATGATGCTTAGAGTCAGTCTCCTTGGTATGTTCCTGTACCCTTCTTTTTTTGTGAGGGGTGATGCAACTCCTTCATTTTTATGCAGCATTACATTTACACTACTGTCATGTCAGCCTTGCATTCCATCTCCTGACACATGTCAAGTCAAGTAGCAACTCCATCATGCATGAGCATGCAACACACCTGTCCCTCACAATCCATGTAAGAGGATGACCCAGTTGACAAGTATGCATGTGGATGATGTGTGCATTGCTGTTGAGGTGTGGCTGTCAGAGGCCTGAATGTCTTTCTCATGTGTCATGTGTCATGTGTAATGTTGCTGCTGTGTTCCCATTAATGTGAGCAGAAACTGTGGATAGTGAGGGGAGTGTAACCTTACATCAAGTTGAAACATTTGTGCATTTTGTTAGTAGATTGCTTTCTAGTGCATTGCTTTCTGGGAGATTTGGAGAACATCTTCATGATAAGGCACGGGACATGTTGAGGGTAAGACATAACTTGCATGACAAGGGGGTGGGTTGGCAGTTTATGCCTATGGAGTGGTGAAATATCAGCCAAGTGAGGTAATGGAGGATACAGCTAACACTGTCTCAGGTAGGATGATGGGTGGAAGGTCTGTAGAAGCAAGTGTCATGGCATCTCTTCACCTTGCAGAGGAGGGTCAAATGCTCTTTCAGAAACTGTGAGTGTAATGTGCACTTTTGTGGGGAGGTAGTATAAGTATTATCTTACATGGGCTAAGTAGGCCTGTCTGCTGGATCTTGCATTAATGTAGCAACACAGAAGTAGTCAACACTTGTCCTCACTTCATTTGTGGTATGGGACTACAGTGATGCTGACTAAGTTGTTGAGAAATCGTATTGACTACAGACTGACAGCCTTGTAGAATATGCTGCAGGAATTGTAGAGGTGCTAGACTTGCAATGGGGCGGAATGCAGGTATATGGTTGTACAAACCATGTTGCCTCATTCACATCAGTACATTAATGGCTGGTGCAAGTGCCTGCAGGTCACATTTTAGAGGTAGGAGGTTGTTAGAAAAAAAATGATTACATAGGGTTGTGGAACACACCCAGGTTGGAGAGCAGTCTGGCAAACTGCACTGGACAGGGTGATGTTACTTCTCTTTGAAATCAGTTTTCACGGTCCTTTACTGGCACTTTACACACTCTTCCCTCTTACTCTTCCCATTCATGTACATCTGAGTGTGTAGCATGCAGGACCTGGTGCTAGGGTTCCAAATGATATGTCACCTGACACGTTGAGATAAGTACTCTACATCTGTTTAATACATGCCATTGACAGGAAGAACACAAGGAAATGACAACCTGTTTGCTAGGTGTCCTTTCTGACTTAATTATTACCTGCCATATGCATCTATGTGTGGTGCCATCCATGGTAAATTGCTTGTAGGCATTGAAGGTGAGCAATGTGACACAGCCAATGGCTATGTCTTGCAAAGCGTCTGACAGTAAGGGTATAATTCACCCTGGGATATGTTAGGCCAGGCACCATCATAAAATACATCCCTGTATTCTCTTAGACATGCACAGACACTGGACAAGTGTTGGGGCACATGCTGCTGTCATCCCTCCCTTGATGTAGGAGTAGTGGACATCCTCACATTGTGTAATCATCTTAAGTTGCATCTTTTATTGTACATGCCATGATAATTGTGGCAGAGGTGGACCCACTGCTTTTGTCATGTACATGGACACGAAAGAGGGTTAAGGGCGTAAAGGGAGCTAGGAGGCAGTAGACAGAAGGTTGATTGTGTAGTGCATACCTTGGTACTTGGATGCCATATGGCGATTTTACAGGTGGATGAAGGATTGACAGTGCATGCTACCAGTGAGTTGCCGTTTGTTTCTGATGGGGTAGGGTGAGCAGAGGGACTGTCTGCAGACATTGTGGGGGTAATTCATAGAATGCAGCGCACAAGTGGCGCACGCGGCTGGCGCACAGTGTGCACGTGCGAATCCCTGCGCCAGCCGCGTGCGCTAAAATCCATTTCCGCGCACAGCGTATTCATGGATTCCAGCCACCAAAACCAGCCGTGGCGCACAGTGGCGCAGCGACCCTGCAGCAGCGCCAGTTACTAGCCCAAGAAAGCCTCTCGCGCAGGGAAAAGCCATCAAAATCCCCAATCCAGTGCAAAGGGCTGCGCTAACCCTGTACCAGCACGGCAAGCGGGCTACGTGTATCACTGGGGTGCGCGGGAAGTACCTCACGCGATTGGCCCTGTGCGAGCAGGGTACGCGTATTTCAGGGGTGCGCGGGAAGTTCCACACGCGATTGCCGCAGTGTACGTGTATTTCAGGGGTGCGCGGGAAGTTCCACACGCGATTTCAGCAGGGTACGTGTATTTCAGGGGTGCGCAGGAAGTTCCACAAGCGATTGGCCCCGTGCGAGCAGGGTACGTGTATTTCAGGGGTGCGCGGGAAGTTCCACATGCGATTCCAGCAGGGTACGTGTATTTCAGGGGTGCGCGGGAAGATCCACACGCGATTTCAGCAGGGTACGCGTATTTCAGGGGTGCGCGGGAAGTTCCACATGCGATTTCAGCAGGGTACGTGTATTTCGGGGTGCGGGGGAAGTTTCACACGCGACATCAGCAGGGTATGTGTATTTCGGGGTGCGTGGGAAGTTCCACACGCGATTGGCCCCGTGCGAGCAGGGTCCGCGTATTTCAGGGGTGGGCGGGAAGTTCCACATGCGATTCCAGCAGGGTACGTGTATTTCAGGGGTGCGCGGGAAGTTCCACACGCGATTTCAGCAGGGTACGTGTATTTCGGGGTGCGGGGGAAGTTTCACACGCGACATCAGCAGGGTACGTGTATATCAGGGGTGCACGGGAAGTTCCGCACGCGATCTCATCAGGGTACGTGTACTTCTGGGTGCGGGGGAAGTATCACACGCAACATCAGCAGGGTACGTGTATTACAGGGGTGCGCGGGAAGTTCCACACGCGATTCCATCAGGGTACGTGTATTACAGGGGTGCGCGGGGAGCACCACACGTGAATTGCACGTGTGGGTCCTCCCAGGTGTTCCCTCTACACCCTCCATGGCCCCTGCAGGTGGCTCACACCACAGAGGCCTACCCTGCACATGTCCTGCAGGCACCCCATCCACCATGGCCATGCCCCCCAGCCAACCCACATGTCAACTTGCACTACTGCCCACCAACGCATGTCCCCGTGCACCCCCAGCCACCAGGGGCACCGTCCACCAGGCCCCCACCCATGTCTCCCACCCCCACCCAGGCCCCCACCCATGTCTCCCACTCATGTTCCCCACCACCCCCACCCCCCAGCACTGTGGGGCACCTGCCAGCAGGCCCCCACCCATGTCTCCCACCCCCCCACCCCCCAGCAGTGCAGGGGCACCCACCACCAGGCCCCCACCCATGTCCAACTTATGTTCCCCACCCCCCCACCCCCCAGCACTGTGGGGCACCTGCCAGCAGGCCCCCACCCATGTCTCCCACCCCCCCACCCCCCAGCAGTGCAGCGGCACCTGCCAGCAGGCCCCCACCCATGTCTATCACTCCCCACCCCCCAGCACTGTGGGGCACCTGCCAGCAGGCCCCCACCCATGTCCAACTCATGTTCCCCACCACCCCCACCCCCCAGCAGTGCAGGGGCACCCTCCACCAGGCCCCCACCCATGTCTCCCACCCCCCAGCACTGCGGGGCACCTGCCAGCAGGCCCCCACCCATGTCTCCCACCCCCCCACCCCCCAGCACTGTGGGGCACCTGCCAGCAGGCCACCACCCATGTCCAACTCATGTTCCCTACCGCACCCACCCCCCAGCACTGTGGGGCACCTGCCAGCAGGCCCCACCCATGTCTCCCACCCCCCCCACCCCCCAGCACTGTGGGGCACCTGCCAGCAGGCCCCCACCCATGTCTCCCACCCCCCCGCCCCCCAGCAGTGCAGGGGCACCCACCACCAGGCCCCCACCCATGTCCAACTCATGTTCCCCAGCCAACATGTCATCACAATCTAGATCCCTGGTCCCTATGGTCAGCCTCCAAATGCAAAACACCCACCCGCGTATTGCATCCACCCACTCATAATTGGCAATTACATGACAGAACACCAATTGCAAGTTCCGAAACAAACACATTTCCCTCACATACACCCAATGGGTGTCAGTGAATCTCAAAACCCATATCATGATATGCATGAAACCAATGAGATGATACTACACATGGAAGTTTGATAAAAAAATATGTATTAAAGGAAACATAAATAGAATCAAAAATAAAGAAACATAAATGGGAATGTACAAAAATGAAAAGATGCATGCCCGTGAAAAAAAGCAAAACCAAAAATCAAAATCCAAAGTAATGGTGTCCAAAGTCACTGTCCACAAAACAAAATTCAATGGGAAATAAAAAAGAAAGCCATTGCTCCATGGTTAAAATGTGAAAGAAAAATACAATCCAACAGTGCACTATGTACATACAAACAAGCCAGGGTCCATTATCCCAACAAAAGAAAGGAAACCTATCTAACTACACTAACTAATAAAATAAACTATATACAAAAATGTGGCCAATGTCCAAAAGGTCCAAAATAAATAAATAAAAAAATGAAACCTAACACTACCTACATAAATATGTACAAGGGCAGCGGGCTAGTTTGACGGCTCACTTTTGGATGTCCCGGGCCAGGGCATCATCGAACTCCTGCTCAATGTCCCGGAGGTGGTCCTCCTCCATGGCCCCGAGGGTCCGCAGGGCCGTCGACGTGTCCACCTCAAACCCCTGCGGATTGTCTCGAGGCACTCGGCCCGCCTCAGGGCCCTCCGCATGGAGTTCTCCGCCCTGACCATTGTGAGCCGTGCCTCTTCCGCCCGCTGCCGCTCCGCATCTAGGGCGTGGCCCAACCGCTGCCACATGGAAGACACTCTCTGTCCTGGGTCCTCCTGCCCTCCGGCCGATGCCTGCCCCTCCGATGTCGAAGGCCCCGAGCCTTCATGGCTCCCACCACGTTGCTGCTGCTGCTGTGCCTCTGCCCGTGCACTGCCTCCTGCTGCATGCACATCCTCTGCCGGCTGGGGTGCAGTCGTTGATGTGGCCACCCCTGCTGGACGTCTGACTCCCGACTGTGTCAGGGATGCCTCCTCCACCAGCCTGGCCACACCGTCAGAGGCAGCTCCACAGGGCACCCAGGTGACTGATGGGTGGGAAGATGGCACGGAGGACGACTGGCGCGGAGGGGGTTCAGTTGAGGAGGGGGTTGTAGCAAGCCCCATCATATGGAGGAATCCGGCCTGGGTGACCTGTCCCAGCAGGCTGACGTGGTCAACGAGCCATTCAAGATGACGTGCAGTCTCCTCATGAAAAGACTGCAGGTCACCTCGCATGGCCCGTTGACGCAACGCCACACCACTCAGAACAGGCTCAACCCGGACCCGGATAGCCACGTCCGCAGGCAGAGGAAGGCCAGTTGACGTGAGCTCATCCCCTGCCTGAAAACGGGTCTGGACGTAGGTATCCCTGCTGGTGCAAGATGATGCAGGGACAGGATCAGGGACAGGATTGCACACAGGCACCTCCGCGGCAGCCTGTGCTGCCTCCTGTCCCTGGTCCTGCACTGCACCACTAGCACCAGTGGGATCCCCACCTCCAGACCCCATCTCTGTTGCTTGCACGGCCACCTCCTCCACCAAACCCCCCACCAACCTGGATGACTCCGTGCCATCTTCCCCTGTTGGGCCCTGTGGGGTCCCAGCTGCCCCTTCTGCTGCCGAGGAGTCCAACTCCAACCTCCGCCTCTTGGACCTCCCCCAGGCAGCTGCGGCCTGGGATGCGGCACCAGACTCCTCACTCCCCGACGAGATGACAACATGGGAGGGGAGCCGGGCCTTGCGTCTCCGGCTGGCGGTGGGATCCCCGCTGCTGTGCTCCACAGCACCTTCTCCGCCCTCTTCATCAGTTGACGCTGCAGACAGGGAGAAATAAAACACAGGCATCAGGGCACTGTACAATGGACACATACACACATGACAGTTTTACATGAGTGGCATTGGCAAACCTCAGACATGTCATCACAATCCCCAACACACATGTCATTTCAACTCGCACACATGAGCCATACCACAGCCATATCGCAACTGCCAGCACCATCCTTACACATTCAACAGTATGAGCAGGCAAAGGTGAGCCAGACATCACATGCAACACAGGAAGTGCACCACACATGTACACACACCACCACACTTGCATGCATGTGTACACCTCTGCCAAGTGTCGCAGTGTTCAGATGGGCATCCATGTCACATCTGCCGATCAGGCTTCCACATACCGCTGTCACATGCATCCATGTTGCATCACTGTTGCACCCTTGTCAAATACACACAGATGCACATGTACACAGTGCTGATACACGCAGCTGAAAACAACATACATGCGTGACATCACGGACATGTCTACTTACATACACATTCATCCAAACATGTGTGCCCACACAACTGCATTTGGCATGCAAGCCTACACACACAAGCAACATCCATGTCTCACACATTCCAGCCCTCGCATGTATTAGCCCCATGGCCCTGTACACCCCCACCCATACTCAACCCCATACAAACAGATGTGCAACCTGCACACTACTGAAAAATCACCACACGCACATCTCACAATCAGGATGCATGTACACTTACCGCTCGACTCCAGACGGGTCTGCCTCTCAAGGACCTGGACGTGGAGCGCTGGGGATATGCGTTCCAGGACCCTCATCTGTTCTTCCGACAAGTGGCCCCGGCGCCCCTTGGCATCTGCTGCCTTCAAGAGGTGCCAGGCCTTGTTCAGGGTCCTGGACCTGAAGTCCTCCCAGCGCTTCTTGACATGTTGTAAGTCGCAGACTGCCACCCCCTCCGCGTTGATGGCAGTCACGATGTCAGTCCAGATCCGAGTCCATCCTTCCTTGTCGGCACGGGAACTTCCGAAGAGGGCATTATACTGCCCCAGGACTTGCTCCACCAGGACACCAACTTCGGTGGCACTGAAGCTGGTGCCCCTCTGCCTCTCTGGCCGGGGGTTGTCAGTGGTCTCAGATGGTGTTTGCCCCGACATGACAACCCCAGAGGCAGGAGTGGGTGGGCAACTGGGTCCTGGGGCTGGGCTGTGGAGCGATGGAATCCCAGTCGGGAGTCTTCGGTTCCAGCAGGGGTGGTCACAGCAACAGCACCCCTGGCTGATGTGCAGGCAGCAAATGGCAGGGCACGTGGGCAGCAGGCAGTCAGGCAGCAGCAGATGGCAGGTGGGTGCGTGCTCGGGGCTCTGGGGGGCAGTAGTTCGGCCTTCTGGGCAGGAACGTGGTCTTCCGTGTGCTTACGCGTGGCCAGCTTGATACGGAGTGATTTGGCACGTCAGCGTGTAATTCGAGGAAAGGCCCTTAGCGCGTAAGCGCGTCTGCACGCATGTGCATTTTCACTGGACAGAAGGCCCCTCAAGCGCAAGCGCTCATGTTACGTGACGCGTACAGGCGTGCATGGGCATTTCAGCGCGCGTGACAAACTGCACATCCGCGTGTAATACGAGGAAAGGGCCCATGCGCGTAAGTGACGTGATGCGCGCGTGCGTTTCCCTCAGCACGGGTTAAAGGTGAGCGGGCCCAGCAGTTCGCTGTACGTGCCTTTCGTGGAGACCGATGTGTGCTGCTGCTTCCTGTTGTTTCGCGCGCCATCACAACTTCACAGCTATCAAGGACGTATCTCTTCTTTTGGCGGGGGTATTGGCTACGCGTGTTTTTCTGCATCGCGCTAGTCAGACGGTGAGTCGCACACGCTCTTTTTCCCACTGCGGGTGCCCCTGTGTATCGCAGCCATTTTCGATGTCATAGTAGCCTGCGTGTCCCACGCGTACGCGTTATTCGTGTTACTGGGTGCCACCGCGTACTGCGGGAGGTTGAATGCACGCACGTATGCTGCAGGGTTGCGTTCACGGTTTTACTGCAGTTTTGGGGTGCCTGAGCGTTGCGTGACCCGTCACCACATCACTGGGGTCACATACAGCCTTGCAGGTGCAGGGGGGCTGTTAACATCTTGCTTCCCACCCCCTTCACCCCAATTGCCCAGGTCAATTGTGGTGTACACCTCCCATTGGCACCACTCCATCTGTGCCAGCACTTCTACATCAGTGCCATGGTTGGGAGGCCACCAAAGGTGAGGGGCGCCTCAGCTGGGCGTCCTCCTCGTGGCGGGCGTGGTCGGGGATGTGGCCGTGGTGACCAGGGAGTAGGGGGACTCCAGGGTGTCCAGGGCAGCCACAGAGGGGGAAGAGGCAGGGGTGCGCCACTTGAGCACAATGTTGTGCCATGTGTCGGTGCAGTCATGCCACCACCCCCTGTGGTTCCGGGGGATGCAGCTCCTGCATCTGGCACTGGCACCCGTTCGACCCGGCAGTCCGTTCCATCGACTGCCACGGGCCCAAAGGTAGTGGTAGCTGCAGGTGCAGCTGTGGACACCGCCACCCAGGCTCAGGGTCTGCCAGCGCAGGCTGCGTTGGCACTTGAAGAGCCCTTGGTAGATCTCCAACAGGCCAGGGGGGAAACCATAGGAGTAGGCCGAGCTGCTCAGACCAAGACACGTGTCCCTGGGGCAGTCATGTCATCTGCTGCCCCGAACAGCCGGGTGTTGGCAAGTGCAGGGGCAGATGCACCCAACAGCACCCCGGTTGTGAGTCTGCCAACCAGGACCGTTGCGGTCAATGACCCTGCCACAGCTGATGTTGCTGCGCAGGGTCCATTAGTGGGCACCCAGCTGCCACTGACACGGTCAGGCCTTTGGTCATTCCTCCACCTGCCACTCCCTTGGCTCAATCCACCGAACCCACTGGCCATACTGGTCAGGGCGGCATTAGCCAGCCAGGGTCTGCGCCACAGTCCAAGAGGAGGAAGGTTGCACCTGCAGCACAGGCTGGGACACCACACACAGCCACGACCTCCTGCACGTCGAGTAAGAAGCCTTTCTGTATGCAGGAACTGGACTTCCTCGTGGACTACGTGCGGGGCCACAGCCGTGACATGCTAGTGGGTGCCAATAGTCAGGCTACGGCTGCCCAACGTGACACCCACTGGAAGCATGTTGCGGAACATGTCAGTTCATTCGGCCATGAGGTGCGCACAGCGCAAGAGTGCAAAAAGCGTTGGAATGACATCAAGCGCAGCACCAAGGCTAAGCGTGCCTCTAATTACAACTTGACTCTGGTGACTGGCGGTGGGCCTGCACCAGAGGAGGAAGAGCTCACTCCGCATGAGGCTCTCGTTGCGGAGTTCATACCACCTGAATTGGTCGGAGTGGGAGAGATGCTGGACTTTGATGCGCAGTCCAGTGAGTGTTGATGCATGTTTGTTGAGGACGTGTGTGTTTCACTTGTGGGATGTGTTGTGCATGATTGCTGCTACATGTGACGTGTACATGGTTCTGATGTGTAAGTAATGCAATGCTTCCGTCATGCATGTCTCCTCTGCCTGCATGCAGGACTCCATGTAGGCATGCTCCCTTACCCCTCCGCCGCCACTCTGCACCCCAGTTCCACATTTGCACTGGTCTGCTTCAATCTTGCCAATGTGTAGTTTCTTGTTCATGTGTCCTGTGTAGATGCTAACTTCCAGCGTAGAATCTGCCAGACATATGCCGTGTGGTACAGCCTTAGTACTCGATGCAGGGTATCTCACTTGTACTGTGCATGGGTCAGATGTCCCGCAGGGACATGAGTGCCCATTCATGCTCCATGTGTATTGCACGGATGCCCCTATGTGTCCTTGACTGGATGATCACTGTAATATAAGTCCTTGGTTACATACATTGCCTGCCATCTCATCAGCCTTCCCATGTCAACTCTGGCTCAGTCCTGCGTTGCACACATGTTTAGGCTCTGACAATCTGTGTGGCTCACAGGCATCAGCCTGTTCAATGGCCAATGACTCTGTCCAACTCTTGTTGTGTCTTCTTCACACGTGGGCGGCCTCCGGAGTTTTCATCATGTGTCCTGCCTACTGTCCCAGCATCATTTGCAGTGTAGTCATTTGAATCACATTAAGCTGTTGATGCCAGTCAACACTGCCTGTCAATACACAGGTGTATGGTCAGCCTTTTGATACCATGCTAGGCATCCCTGCTTTGGTACTGGGGTGGAGGGGTGCTTGGCTTCTAGATATGGTACACATTGAATGCACAATGCATGATATGTGTGAATTTGACATTGCACTGCCTTCACATTTCCTGGCACACACCATGGAGTGCTTGTACATGTAGGTAGTGAGTGGCGTACACATTTTCTGCACTGCATAGACCCACTTCCATGGAAACTGCCACCTTTCAAAAGGTCTGATCACAGAAGCTTTTCAAAGTAGACCCAGCATGCATGCCAGGTTATATGTTGTTTGTCACATGTCTGCCGGATGCGTTTGCTCTCGGTGTGTGTGTGTGTCGTATGCTTCTGACATGTGTAGTGACCTTTTTTCTCTCTATTTTTCAGGTGATGACGCAATGGAGGCGGAGGATGGTGTTGTCATGCCAGACACAGTGTTGGTAACACCACATCAACCCGGAACTAGTGGGGGTCGTGGGGTGGTAGGCCACGAAATCCCCCAAGTGCTGCAGTCCATCTTGTCTCTGGCTGCCTATGAGTCCAGCCTTGATGACGACTCTGACGTCCATGTTGAGTTGGATGAGCATCAAGTCCATGTGTCAGGGGTGAGTGATTATGATGTGGACACTCCTCTGTCTGCGACCCCTGCACTGAGGGATCAGACAGTCTTGGTTCCTCTGCCCGATGTGGATCGGGACGCAGGGTCACCCTCCACACCAGTCACTGATGTGCCTGGGACATCACGTCGACGGGGGCATGTAGTCGTGCAGCCGCGGGCGGTGCCAACACAGCGAGGACCCCCGGTCCTTGGGTCCCGCAGGGGTCAAGCCCGGCAACGCGGTCGCCGCGCGCAACCGCTGTATACTGAGTGGGAGCAAGACATGACTGCCAATTCTGAACGGCAGGGGGCAGCAATGGAGAACATCGCTGAGAGCATGGAGCGTGTGGCCCGATCTGTGCTCCCCCCTGCTAGGCAGGTGCTTCTCCAGCAGCAGGCAGCACGGTCCACGGCCCGCTCGCTCAGGCTGGGCATGGCGGCCTCAGACAGGGCACGCCAGGCTGAAATGTCGTCTCTGCGTCAAGCAATTGCTGCTCACGCAGAGGCGCACATGGATGCCCTGAGGGAGGAGTATGCTTCCCTCAGATCCACTCTGGGTGTCCTTATGATGTCCCAGAGGCAGCAGGCAGAGGAGAGGTTTGCACAGCTTGAGCGTACCATCTCGGCTGAGCTACAGGCTTGCTGGGAGGTGCAGCGGTTGTCCAGTCAGGCCTTGCTGGAGGAACTCTGTGTTACACGTGCTACCTTGCAAGAGGAAGCACGTGTATCACGTGAGGTTCTGCATGCAGACCTATGTCACATCGCCACACAGAACCAGGCTCACCCGTCTGGAAGACTTGCTGCCGACGAGGGGCAAGCTGCGGCTATGCGTGGCCAGGCTACTGTGCCACGTCCTCCTTTATAGCATGAGCCAGACTCGGACGACCATCTATCTCCCACATAGGTCGGGCTGTGCAGGCGTTGAGCCCATGGAGGTTTTTTTTTGGCTCAGCATCATCGCATGTGGATGTTGAGCAGCACCCTGTACCTCCCCCCTCCTGGGTGCCTCCCCCCCCCCGGGTCGTATGTGGCCATTTTTGATTTTTCTTTTAGTTTAGTTAGTTAAGTTTCTGTTTGATAGTTAGTTTAATTAGGTAATGTAGGTTTTCCATTGTTAGTGTAATTAGTTAATAGTTGATTTAGTTTAAAATTGCTAGTCTATTGTGCTTTCATTTGACAGTGCGGTGCTTTGTGGATTTTGAAGGCATCCACTGTCTGTTCCAGCTGGGCCCTTCAGGCTTGTCTTGTGTATGTGTTTGCTGCTTGGGGTCCTTGACTTACATATGCCACTCCTGCCTCCCTTATCCATGGGCTCGCAAGGATGGTTTGGTGTTACAGAATATTACACAAGGGCTTTGGACTGTCATATCTGTGGCATGCCTGGTGCTGTGTGACTTGTGTTGACACCCCTAGTGGGGATGATTTTGGTGTTATTGTCCACTATTCAGCTTTTGCTAGATGGGGTGTGTCATGATTAATGTGTACATTGATTGCTATGCATTGTGTAGTATGTTTCATATCTTTCCTGTGCACGTGCTTGTTGCAATTCATGCTGTAGATAGTGTACCACACTTTGGATGTGAAAGACGGACTGATGGTGTGATTTGTGATGTGACTCTCTGACATGGTCAAGTAATGAGATGCCTGATGAGACACACACAGATGACTTTGAAGCATTAATCATGTGTTTCATGCCCTTCTGCAGGGGGATGAGCCTCCAGAGCACCTTTGCCAGCAGACATGGCCCATTGGACGATGGAATTCTGGACCCGTTTGTTGGTGCCCACATGCACATGTGTGCACAAGCAGAGGCACAGGGATTGCAGACCCACATCCTAGAACTGCTGACATGTTCCAAGGAACTCCAGGCAAGGTGAGCAGCACAGGGGGGCCACAACACAGCAAAGCTTGCACAAGGCGAGTTGCACATGCAGGCTTAGTCACAGCACTGAGGGTGAGCTTAGACGAATATTGGTGTTGAAGCACACAATGCAGCTCAGATGTGTTGGTGGACTGATGGCTGTTGATAGTAGGGTTGTCTGGGACACATGCAGGGGCAGTGGCACATACCCTCCGGTACACCAAGGTCCATTGAGGCACTTGTATCAACCATGTAGCCTTCTGAGACATGGAAAGGGGCAGCTCACAGGGACATACAGCAAGGGACATACTCGGGTGCAGTGCATGTCTTTTCCATGTACTTTATGATAAATGCACTGCCAACTTTGTTTCGGTCATGGTGGTACGCAACTTGCTCTGAAGTCATGGCTTGCTATATGGGTCTGTCTGCTTACCCAGGGAACATTGCATGTTGTGTGAATTGTGACACATTGGTGTTCCATTTGCCACGCACCCACCAGTGGCTGACTTACTGCATTGACTGTGTATGACCCGTCACAGGGGTGATGTTATATATGGGTATGAAGCATCTACACCAGATTGTCTGTTTGTAGAGTAGTTTGTTGCTATGGGGCATGTTTGGTGTTGTGTTTTCGTGTAATTGGCACGTACAGGTTGTTGACTGTGGCTCTCTTTGCAGCATTGCAGTGCTCCTGTAACCGGACCTGAGAGTGCGCAGGCAGGAGGCCAGCACTCAAAACCAGAGCTAAGTGTCTTGTTGTTTTTCTTTCGAACTGCTCTGCATAGGCTTGCTGGGGAGTGTACTAATGCATGGATGTATGTGTGGTTCAATTTGGTATGTTTTTTCTCCCTAATCACCCGTGATCATATGCAATTTTGAACCCTGTACCCTCTACCCGGTGTTCCTGCTTCCCGTACCTATCCAAGCAACGTTCCCTGACCCTCTTTCCCCGCTGGGGTTGCGGATGCCTGTGTAAGCCCCGAACTTGCAGGCGCCAAAACCCTAGAGGGGGTGGTTGGTTCGTACCACTCCTGAGCCTGGACTACAGAAGGCCATGACAATGATGTCCAAGTTTGTTTGGATTGTGTATGTGTTCATGCAGGTAGTACATTTTCGTGCATTCCCTAGTTTCATGTGTCATTCCTCCTCCCCTCTCCTGCCACTCATTCCAGTCATCCAGTGTGTCAACACCTGTCCCGACTGCATATCCCTGAACCTCCTTCCCCACCAGGGTCTCAGGGGCCTGTGTGAGTTTGACCTTGCAGGCACCCGGGACATGGTGGGGGTGGTTGTTTCGTGACACTCCCGTGCATGTACAGGGGACCTGTGACAGTACACATCCGTTCATGGTGCATCATCCTATGTCATGTACCACACATGTTTCACATCCTGTCGTGACATTGTTTTGCTGTGCTACCTTGTTGTTGCATCATTGTGGTAGTACTTGGCCTTTGTGAGGTACTGCTACGTCAAGTCATCTACTGGAGGGTGTTCTGGTTCGTTTTTCTGGCTTGGATTTTGTGATTTTGGACATTGATTATGAGGGTGCAGGCACCTTTTTACACACAAGGTGGGAGATGGTGACGAAGGGTAAAGGTGATCCTGTGGCCAGGTGGAATTGAGGTTTGAAGGCTCCATGACCCAGGTGCAGTTGTTCAGTGGGTCATGGTCATTTGTGAGGGAGGGGGGGTTGTTGTTGATAGTTGCCTTGCCCTGCAGTGTGATGGGAACTCTGACATTGTAATGGTGGTATCCTATGTACATGTTGTGTTCTGCTGATCAATGCCTGTTCATGTGTTGTGTTTACCTTTTAGGTGTGAGGGGATAGTTGTGGTTTGACATGCTGGGGTGTACACATGGTGAATGTTCACATGTGATGTGTAGAGAACACTAATGGTCACTTGAGTGCACATGCATATGTGGAGTGCATGTCCTTGCAGAACCACACACTTGCACTCTGATGCACTACATGTACTCCCACCCTTGCATATCCACGTGTACACTGTTTTCCTTCTGGTGCCCACTGTGTCCCTGCAGCACATGTTCTGTGACCGATTATGGATCCTGTACATGCCTAATTTGCTGTTTGATGTGGTCTGTCACTTAGATGTGATGCTCAGGGTGTGCATCACACACAATGGCTGTTCACTGTGCTGTGCGCTGAGCAGTGTGTTGCAGGAGTAGGACACTGCACACATGAGCTGCAGTGTTGATTTTGCAATGCACAATGTGCATGTAGACAGGCATTCATTGTTATGTTACGTCTACGACTCTTGTAATGCATTTGGAAATGACTTATTTTGGGTGGGAGATTTTGTTGGTCTGTCATTTCATCTGATTCCGGGTCAGGCATCATTGTCTGATGCCACTGTACATTTAGGACATGGCAATGTGTACCTTATCGTTACTGTGTTGGTGTATGGGTATTGCTTGCCATGTCATGTTGTGGTTTGGGAGGGTTTGAGTGACATGACAGTGATGGCCATGGCCTGTTTTGCAGGTGTGTGTGATGCACACCTTGCATGTCAGGGTCATCCGCTTCTCAAAGCAACTAGCTGGGGGTAGATCTCTCTCCGCGGCAGGGCCCTCCCTCTGGAACAGCCTTCCTGCCTCACTTGAACTTGAGGGGAACCATCTCCAGTTCTGTAAGCACCTCAAGACCTTCCTCTTTGCTTCTGCTTTCTCTCTGCCTCTCCCTTGCAGAATTCTTCACTGGAACTGCACTGGAGCTGCAACTGGGCCACTCTCACCGACCTCGGTCCCTGGCCCAGCCACTCTCCACTTGCACTGCCTCCCTGGCAACCCCTGCACTGCGGTACTGTCTCTCTATCCCTACAGCCCACCCTTCCCAGCACTTGTCTGCACTTACCTTTGCAGTTGCCACCAGCCGACCTATGTATTTTATTTTTGGGCTACTTCCCCTGTACTGCACTCCACCCCCCCCCTTCCCCTTGCACTTTTCCCTTCCCCCTACCCCTGCACTTGCACAATCTCAATGACACCTGGCCTAGTAGTACCGTTGTCTGTCTTCCCTTGTTCCCCCCTCCCTGCCTCATCGCACCTTGAAATACTTGTGTATAGGCCATATCATGTCATATGTCATATGTGTGCCTTTTGGTCACAAAGGATAGCTTGTGTTTAAGTAGCTAGGGATGCAGACGATGTGGCACTTCCATGGCAACTATCATAGGGTGGTAGGGTTGTGACAGTTGACTGTCTCTTTGTCATCATCGATTGTCACCTGGTATGTGCCAGGCCTGTGTGCACTCCGCAGGGGTGGGAGTTTAGGTGAAAAATGTGGCCACAAGCTGGGTCCGGGCTTCCTCGTCCCCTCCCATGGGCAGCGCCTGTGCCTGTGGTTGGGGATGTGGGGTCACCACCATGTCTACCGGGACGGCCTGCCGTGTTGCAACATTGTGCAGGACACATGCTGCCACAATGATCCTGCACACTACTGGTGGTGCATAGAGTAGTTGCCCACCAGAGCGGTCAAGGGAGCGGAAACGTGACTTGAGCACTCCGAATGTGCGCTCCACTATGCCCCTGGTTGCAATATGGGCGGCGTTGTATCTTACCTGGGGTGGTGTGGTGGGGTTCCGGATTGGCGTCATCATGTGGTTGCTCAGAGGGTAGGCACTGTCCCCTGGGGAGGTGATAATAGTTGAGATTATTAGGGTTTGGATATTTGTCTGTGTGTGACTTGCAAGCATGTGCAAGGGCATTTGTACTGACCTAGGAGCCATGTGTCGCCATGCTGCCCAGCTTCCAGGGCCCGGCTCAGGGCGGACATTCTGTATATGAAACTGTCATGGGTGGAGCCAGGGTAGTTTGCATAGACAGAGGTGATGATTCCCTTTGCATCGCATACCACCTGCACATTGATGGAATGCCAGTGCTTGCGGTTTCGGTAGATGTGCTCAGTGGCCCTAGGTGGACGTAGGGCCACATGGGTGCAATCTATGGCACCAAGCACTTTGGGGAAGTGTGCCACCCTGAAAAAATCCAGGACAACGGCCTGCCTTTCTGCGGGTGTTCTGGGCATGTATATGTGCCTGTGGACTGAGGGGCGCGCTGTCATGATTGCCAGTACCTGGTGTAGGCAGCGTGACTGCGTGGCCTGTGAGACCCCCCCCCACTATGGCAGTGGTCTGCTGAAATGACCCAGTGGCCAAAAAATGCAGGACATTGAGCAGCTTCTCCAAGGGGCTCGATGCTTGGGAGCAAAGGGTGGGGGATGTAAGGTCATCTTCCCACTCCCTGACCAGGTCTAGGATGATATAGGGTGGAAACCTATACCTGCCATAGACCTTGTCGTCAGGCATCCCAAAAAGGCATCCCAAAAAGGCTTGTCCGTGGTGCGAAAATGCGTGCTCTGGCTATTCTCCTCCTCCTGTCCCACGATCAGTGCTGCGACAAATGGGGCATTCATCGTAGCTGTATATACGCGTTTGTTGTTTGCGCGCACTTTTATGCTGTGCGCGGGGACGCTTCCGCCTGCCTTCGTGTGGCGGACGTGTTGATGCCTGTGCGCGTCTTTTGCGCGGGTTTCCCGTATTCGGATCCATGAATACGGGTTGTTCGCGTGCGTGTGGGCGTTCTGTGTAGTTCCCTGCAGTACTTCCCCAGTTACGCCTTCTTTTTCATGCGTTGTTCCCCATTCCGCGTGTTACGCCCACTGTTCCGCCCACTTTGGTTGTAGCGCACGTCGTGTATGCCTGCGTGCGCCATGGCTGGATTGGGCGCACGGACAGCGGGAAACACGCGCAGCGTCTTCCTTGAATCGTGCGCGTGCGCTGCATTTCTCACGCTTGCGCTCCCTTGCGCCTGCTTGCGCATGGATTTTCGGCGCACGTTTGTTCCATGAATCGGCCCATGTGTGTTTCTGGTACTGGTTACAGTGTAGGTGTGTCTATTCCACGTCCGTAGGAAGTTCTGGTACACAAATGGTCCATGTGTTGGAGTCACTGACATCTAGGAGTAATTGAATTGATTCTCATGAGTTATATTTCACTATGGGGACCTGTGTAGGATTGTTATACGGCAAACGTGTGAGTTCCTTCAAACTGGTGAGCACTAAATCAAGTAATTATGAAGTCAGCCATGCAGTGTTATTTCTATTATTATTATTATTGTATTTATTGAGCGTGAACATAGCTTTGAGAAGCAACAGAACACATTACAGAGGTACAGATCAATACAGATACATATCGGAGCGCTTCACAGAGGTGTACAAAAGTACAGATGCATATGGGAGTGCTTTTCAGAGGTAACAACAAAACAGATATACAGCAGGGGTAGGATACAGAGGAGCACAGAGGAGGGGTACAGCTGCACTGGGTGGTGGAGAGGAGAGAGGTGGGTGGTGTCTAGCGAGTAAGGTGGCGCGAGGAGAGACGTGATGACTAAGGTGTTGAGGAGAAGGAGGTGTTGCAGTACAAATGGCTCGTCACATATTGGTTGTGCTGTCATATGATCAGGATCTGGCAATGGTGTTGGTATGGTCATCACAAAGCAGGAACAACCCTTCGCCATTAGTGTGTGGGAGTTGGCACAGCATGTTGTACATGTATGTTTAATCCATCAGTGATGTGCCGAGGCTTGTATGGATGTGGTGATGTGTCTGCTGTTGTTTAAATGTTGTGAATGGTGTGTCCTGGAGGGCAAACAGTCACTTTGTTATTCTGGGATACTTGGACACTGCGCTGGGACCAGGAACAGCAGGATGGGGTACGTGCAAGCACCCATGGGACATATCTGCTGGACAGACAGGGTTTTGGGTACTGTTTGGGCTGGGCTGCATTATCTGTTAAATATAGCTTTGCAAGCAAAATCTGGACATGCCAACATGTGGATGTACCTGTGGAGTTGCAGTACTAAGCATTGGTGTGAGGAGCTTCAGAAAAGTTCTACAGTGCAGGCCCAGCCACTACAAGAGGGGCAAGCAAAGGAGGCATGCTTTGCCCAGTACACGGGAGAGGGGTGGGGCATGGCTTCATGTTGCCTTTCCCAGGTGAGAATAGCTTGCCTTTATTAATGGTATGTTGCAATGTTACCTTTTCCTCTACAGACCTATGACAGTGCTTGCTTGAGACAGTGGTCCAGAGTTAATAGCAATGGAAAGGGGGCATATACCCTGAGAGACTCAGAGGTTGTGCCTTTGTGTCATTGGTAGAGCATGCATGTGGTAGCTGGCTACGTTTCTGTCAGCCATGACAGTTCTGTTCAGGTGGTGGTGAAGGGTGGGTGCCTCAGAGGTGGGTGCACTGGCAGAGGGAGTGCCAAAGTGGTAGGATGTCAACCCAGAAGAGGAGGGTAGCAGGCACAACGAGAGAGGGAAAGCTAATAGGAGTGGGTTGAGTAGGGGGGATCTGACATGGATATTGGTGCTGCTGAGGGCCTTGATAGGAGGCTGAGGTGCTGACATTGGTCGTGGTTCCTGTGTTGATGGGGCATGTTGGCATGGGGGGGCAGGAGGACACATAGGGAGCAGTAGGGGTTGAGTTTGGCAGAGGTACTATGGGTTGGGGGTTTATGAAGGACATGGTAAGGGCTTGTAGACACATTTTCCACAACTGTTCATGTATAGGGGAGGAGGGTGCACTCTGGGCAGCAGGAGGGAGAGTGGATGTATGGGCAGGGCTCCACCAGCAAACGTGGCCACAGATGAGAGACAAAGTGGTCCGAGCCTCCCAGGGGTGGTGGAGACAGGCAGGGCCATCAGGTGATATCAGTTGATATGGCCACACACACCATGTGCAGCAGGGTAGTGGGTAGGACAGTACCCACCCAGGTAGGAGCAGAGATGTGTGTGGATTTCTGCCCACCCCTGGTGAGATTTGGAGGAGACAGTCACTAGCAGTATTTGGTGCATGCATTGGTACATGGTGCTATAGGAGTAGTGAGGGGCAATGATGAATCATAGGAAGTGCATGAAGATGACTGGGGAGGTACAGTGCATTGAAGAGGGATACATATTGGAGGTGTGGTAGGTATATGTAAGTGGTAGCGGTGGCGATGGGAATGGGAAAGTGGGAAGAGTCAAAGGAAGGTTAACAGGTACAGTGGCTGGGCAGCTGTTGACTTTCCCCATTGCAGGAGCACATGCATGGCAATGGTGAGTGGAGGTCAACAGGACCAGCAGCAATCGGGCAGAGTGACCCAGCATCAAGATAGAAGTTGGGTGAGCCATTCTTGTTTCACTTGATGCATGAGACTCAGGGGAACACATGTTATAGAGCCGTTATGCCAGGGACTGGCTTTGCAATATTCAGAATTTTGGGAAAGTGACATGGACACTTTTCATCTTACTTGACATGAGTGTGGACGTGGTTTGTGTGTACTTTATGGCAAGCTGGATTAACCTGATTGCATCATTGAAGGCCAACAGGGATGTGGCTTTATCGTGTGTGTTCCACAGGGGTTGTAATTTATGAGAAGTAAGTTTTCACTACCTGGTTCGTGTGTCCAGTCCCTCTGCCTTTGGCCTGCTAAATGAATGAGTGGTTCCTATGGATCAGGGCATAATCCCCCCTGCACCTCTACTGCAATGCCACAACATGTGGCAATATTATGCAGGACATAATATGCCACAATGATACTATATGGTGTGAATATAGCAATACACTACCAAGGGAAAAGAAGTGTGACTTAAGCACTGAGAATGTGTGCTTCACTATGCGTGGCATATCAATGTGCCTATGCGCATGTGCTAGGATGCAGCACAAGACCTGTTGGAGGCATCTTGATTGTGTGTGCTGTGATATACACCAAACAATGGCTGTGATACGCTGGAATGATCCAGTGGCCAGGACATGTAAGGCTGATAGCACTTTAGCCATAAGTGTCACAAACTATGAGCACATAGCGGGTGATACCAGGTAATTCTCCCACTCCCTTACCAGGTCTAGGATGACATGTGGAGGGAAGCAATATCTTCCATACACCTCCTCATCTGACAGCCCAAATATTGTTGATCATGGATTGAAGATTCTGGCACACCTCCTTCTCTGCCTCTTCCTTCCATGTAGTAATATCAGTGCTAGCAATGCAGGATCCAACATTGTGGCAATCGATTGTTCGCTGAGATTGCATTGGGCTTTTTATGCATGGGGTTTCATAGAGCTGTGTGTTTTGCGACGGGTGAAATGTGGTGGTAGGATCCTTCTCCTTTGCAGCGCTTTTGTTTCTGTGAATATGGTTTACTTAGTGCTAGGTGGGGCGTTTCTGTAGTTTGCATGGTGCCTCCCTCCCCACTACCATGTTATTCCTCATTGTCCTCCTATACTGAGGATATTTTCATGTTCCACCCCTTTTCCTTCTTTGCGCTGGCCCCTTTCGCACGCTGAATACTTTCCTGTGCAAAGCACTCACGCAGAGCGCTAAGTGGAATAGGCCAGCACAAAGTCCGATCTCGGAATTGGAAAAGGGTTTTAAATAGATAGATCAAGACTGTTATAAAATAACTATTTTGTATGCATTCATGGTGTTTTTAAATTTGAGGAAAGGGGATGTATATTTTTTTTTTATTATTACTTGTGTTTAATCAATCAGATTTTTACAAGGTCAGAAAAGAAGAAACATTTTCAAAGTTTCAAAGTTTCCAAAAGGTCTCCCGCCTAGTTCGAGCTGGCTTCAATCTTCTCCATGGCGCATTTCAGCATCTTTGCCATGGCGAACGTCCATCTCATCTTCTCACCCGAGATCAGGTGGGCCCACCAAAACTCCTCTTCACAGAGTTTCAAGTCTGCAAGGAGCGGCGTCAAATATAGTATTCTTGCATGTCTGGTCTCGGGGCAAGACATCAGCAAATGTCTTTAAATGTTTCCGGTTGGTGTTGATTATCACACAGTCTGCATTTGTTTGAGCTAGAGGCAGATCTGATTGCCAAGATTTCATGCGTAGGCAAAAGGTTTAGTCACACTCTTATGAAAGTGCTTCTCAGTGATTTATCTGGGAATTTACTGCAGTTTCTTTGTAATCCCCTAAAAAGGCGATAAAAAGATCTGGGGCTAAAGGACAGCCATGTTTTACTCCCATTTTCAATGGTATTTCCTCTTGACAGGATTCCCTGCTGACTCAGGTGTACGCGCAATTTAGTGTTGGTGTATATGGCGATCACAGGTTCCAAGATCGACGGAGGGCAGTTCCAGTCTTCGAGCTTGGTGCACAGTTTCTGTCAGTCTATTTGGTCGGACGCTTGGGTCAGATCGACAAATGCTAAGAAGACACTTGGGGCGCCACTTTAATGTTGCTTTTGATTATGTTTAGAAGCAGAATGTTCACTGACGTACCCGCATTCTTCAGGAAGCCAATTTGGAACGGGTCAGCACTGAGAGCGGGTCTAGCCCACTTCTGGAATCTTGTGAGCAGCAGGGTTGTAAAGATCTTTCCGATAATGTCCAGAAGAGCAATTGGCCAGTAATTGACCAGGTCTTCTCTGTTGCCCTTTGTTAAAAATCGATAATACTACCGCTGATGTCCATGAAGTCAGGACTGATTTTGATTCCATACACCGGCGGAAAATCTTGCTGATAAGAACTGTCCATTCATTGGGGTCATGTTTTAGGTCGATATTTGTCAGACGGTCAGGGCCTGGGGCTCTTGAATATTTTAATTTCAGTATTGTTCTTTTACTGTCGTCTCCGTCTGTTAAATCTGCCCATGGTGCCTCAGACTTTTTCTCTGGTCTTGGGGATTCTAAAGGTTTGTGAAGTAGTTCACCTAAGTGTCTTCAGCTACAGAGTTTGTAAGCCTCTCATCGGCTTGGAGGTCTGTTTTCTTTATTAAGGCGCAAAACTCCTGTGATTTCTTGTTGCTTATGATCTTTAACATTTCTTTTGCACCGTTTTGGTAGAGTGTTATCCTGTGGCTTTTAAGCCACTAATTATAATTCTTTGTCTCTTCAAAGAGAGCGTTCCTGGTTGCGTCCGTGTTGTGGTTTAGAACCAGTCTTTTCATTTGCCTTAATTACCTCCTTCTCTCCATGAAGATCTTCTTGTAGGCATGTTTGTTTTTTGAGTTTTTTTTTTTTTTTACTGAGGTCTGTCCCATTTTGTAAATCAATAGCAGAGGCAGGTAGTTTAGTCTTGATGATATTTCAGAGTTTGTCACTTCAGACGCTTGGGTTTTATACTTTTCTGTTAGATTTATTATGTCTGAGGCCATCAGACGAAGACGCATCTGCTGGTTATTTGCTTTGATGTTCATCCTGTACGTTTTTTTTGGGGACACCTAGTAGTCCATGACATTGGCCCTCATTACGACCCTGGCGGAAATCGAAAAACGATGGCGGAAATGTAATACCGCCATCGAATACCGCTCGGTGCGATCATGACCCGTCACCGCAAAGTATGATGCCATTAGCGACACCGTAGTGAACGCCAACGCTAACTGCACCAAGTACACGCACGCGCGCCATGCAAAACCGTAATTACCACCATGGCGCAACGGTACGCGAATTCTGACCCTAGCGGACATTTACTTAACGCCATCAAGCATGGCGGAAAGTACCATTCCGCCATGGTGAGAATTACGGCATCGTGAACCAACCGTAAATGGCCCTACTGAGTGCCTGTACACCACTCCCTGCCCACATTGCACAACTCCCCGTAGGTGCAATGAAGTCACACAATGCAACCAGTGAAATGTACAAGTCACCCATGCATGCCAACGAACAAATGAATGTAGGGGCTCCAAGTGCCTTGTGAGTGGCCATCCATATTTGGCATGTCACCATTGCCGTACCGATGCAGCACAGGCATGTGAAGGTACAAGTACAGCAATATGAACTGAAATATGAGACAAAACAACAACAGGCCCCCATCGCTTGACACCAGTGTAAGGCAACATTCAAAGCAGTATCCTGAGGGAGACTGCACCAGCCCTGTACTCTTGCCAGTAAACAAACCAACCATCAGCATGAGCATGTACCACACAAGTTGGCAGAGTGACTGAGCAGCCAGGCTCACCCCAAGAGGGGCCAATGGGAGCTGCAGGGCACAGATGGCACGAATACAGAAGCTATTCCAATGGACATGACCTCAGTCTCCCTCCAAGAAACGCACGCAAACACAGGCACCTGTGACCAGCCATATTCTGATAATCACATCAATCCACCAATCCACCTGGCTGACCGGCATCTGTTACACAAAAGCTAATCCCCCGTCCCTGAGCATGACATCATTAAAACAGTCAAAATGGCTGGCCCTATCCCTGACCTTACTGGGCATCGTAGGCAAACGCGGCCAGTACAGTACCATGCAATTATACTCAGAAGCCGGAACCCAATGCAGATCTTCTCACAATACATCGCTCCACAAATAGGAATATGCTACATTACTTGCAAAGAATAACGCTACACGGTTAATATCTGAATAAAATATTAATGCACATCAAATTCACCAAGCCCATACAGCTATTAGGTCATAAACTCCAAAATATTTTTCATTACTGTGGGCTGCATCCGCAATAAATGACCAGCTTCTTCTTGTGTGACGCCCTGTTCCTTCATGGTACACAGGGGCTACATCCACGTTCAAAAAGGCAACATGGAAGCGCCTAGAACCGCAGGGCCGTCCCATTAGGTAGGCACTAGTCCAGCTGAAAGGTTGATATGTTGCTCCTAGCCACTAGTACAGCGTAAGGGGATGTGGCCCATTGGCGATCGTCCCATAAGATCGTAATGGTGCTCCACTGATTAACCCGAAGCAGCAGGTGTCGGGAGTAAAAGCCATCTGCAGGAGTGGCATACAGATGGCAGCGGCAAAAGGGGAGGAGATACCTGTCACCCAAATGAAATGAAAAAGAATAGTATGGGCATCAGAACTTCATTTGTATTACTCACTTCAATGATCACACTAAATCTACAGGCATATGCATGCTAGCCCACTCAAAAGGATTAATTCCACCCAAAAATCACTTGCGAATCATAACCATATAAATCGAGGTGAAAACACTATTACAAACGAGTGTTTGTGTGCATGCGTCTGTTAAAACAGAATCCATTCGATGGGATTAGTAACGTGCATAGACATAAGTGTTTGAAGGCGCGTCGAGACAGGGAGGGTTCAACAAGGGCAGATAGACGATGGTCCCACTATGGCAGCTCTGCATCACATAGCGCAGGGGAAGGGGATAGATTCCAAAAAGCCATGTACATGGCAAACTCTCAATTAAATCATCTGTCCATGCATCCATACATCATTCCCTCATCCCGGTATAAAAACGCCTGATTATTTACTCACATAACATTTGAAATTTCCATTGAGTCTGTGCGTAATGCAGTCTGCAAAATCCACTGTGCTCCAGCCCGGAATTCTAGTGATGTGAAGTAACATGTATTTGGGAACGTCCTGCCTTATCGTCCACTACGCTATTGCGCATCCCATACTATTCATATCAATCATTGCATTCTCGCCATGGCCCCTGTCCCAAGGACATTAAACAATAGAACGTTATATTTGCAGTCAGACCTGTGGGCGTCTCCTCGCCGCTAGCTGAAAACCGAAAGCGCTGTCCTTCGAATTCCTCATTTGCAACATCACGTCGAAAAGGCATCCGTGACCGCTCGAAATCACAAATTCATCCATGTAGTGCGGCAGTGTGTGAAAATGGCAACTGGCTTCACTCACAAATGGGACGCCCCGCCCGTCGGTGAACCTCGGTACAGTGCTGCATGAGGGTCCACCGTTAATCGAGTACTACATTCCACTGACCCTTCACAAGTTTGTTCGCGACTGCAAAGATTGTATGTGAAACAATGGGACCATAGCAGAATGAACATATAAACCAATATTACACTGCCATCGGGGTTAAATACATGATTGTAATAGCAAGATGCCATGCGTCACACTGCAGCGTTGTGTGCGGGACGTGCTCGCCCAAAGGGGATTGCAGCTGGCACAGGTGGAATGAATCACCACAGGTGGAGGCTATACAGCCTGAAAACACATAAATTGCACACCCAACCCCCTCCCACAACCACACCCACTCCAAAATGCTACCGGCAGGACTAGTGATGTTGGCCCTGGGGGACCTGATAGCACTGCAAGTACTCCAACTTCAAGAAGAAGACGAACACCAACTACTACAACAACCGGCCGCACAGAGGAGACGCAGGAGGAGGAGGAGGGCAAGGCAGGGCCAGCAAGGCCCACCAGCACAGCCACTACCACCACGCAGGCAGCCCGCAATCCCACGCCTGCGAGCTCATCCGTTCAACCTCACTGCTGAGCAGATCCACACCCTCTACCGTTTGGACCGGGACACCATAATCGCCATTGTGGACATGACACACGCTGACCTTGTCAGCATAATAGATAGCCCAACCGCCATCCCACCCCTACTGAAGGTGGTGTCTGTACTCCACTTCCTGGACACAAGCACCTACCAGCACACAGTCGGACAGTTGCATGGCATTTCACAGCCACTGTTGTCACGGACACTATTGCAAGTGCTCGATGCCCTCCTGAAGCACGCAGACGACTACATCTCTTTACCACGCTCGGAGCATGAGATTACAAACACAAAAGTGGGATTCCATGCACTTGCCGGCATACCGGGTTGCATTGGTGCCATCGACTGCACCCATGTGGAATTGGTTGTCCCACATGCCATGGAGGTCCAGTACCGCAACCGGAAACAATATCATTCTCTTAATGTACAAATGGTGTGTGACTCCAACAGGATCTTTACACATTGTTGTGCCCGATTTCCTGGATCAACCCATGATTCTATGGTCTTGAGGAACTCTACAATACCACGCTACATGGAGCGACACGCAGGGAACAGATCCTGGCTACTCGGTGAGTCTCATTTCATGCATGATAATGTGGGGTATGTGATGCGGCAATGACCTGGCAGGAAGGGGGGGGATGCGTACGTAGCAATGTCATTCCACAAACATCCTTTATTGTCCACATACAGGTGATGCCGGGTATCCACTGAAGAGATGGCTCCTTACACCACTCCGGAACCCACAGAACCAGCATGAGGAGGACTACAACCATGCCCACTCACGTACCCGTGTAGTCATAGAACAGGCATTCGGCCTACTGAAGGCTCGTTTCCGCTGCCTCAGCAGGTCTGGCGGGGCACTCCTGTACCGCCATGAGAAGGTTGCAAAGATGGTCATGGCATGTGTCATGCTACACAACATGTGTGTACGTAGAAATGTGCCCATGCCCCCTGACGCAGAACTGCAAGCACCTGAAGATGGTCATGATGAGGGTGGGGATGTGGCAGCACCTCAAGGAGTCCGCGAGGCACAGGAGGCCCGTGAAATTCGTCAGAATATCATAGATTCATGATTCTAGCACTCACGCCTGGTGGCTGATACATGGACACGGGACTTGTGGCACTGTGTGTGTCTGGAACATGCACAATGTGGACTGTACGCCTATAAAGGCCTCGTACACAAAGATCAATGTCCACACATCTCATTGGATGATTATGAAATGTTCATTGCATATGTGAAATTATATTACACACCCCATCGACCCGCCACCCAAGAAAGCCCAACACCCCCCCTCCACCCTCCTACCTCCCCCCGAACACCAGTGTCCAAAGATGCTCATTGTCAGTGGGCAGACGCTATTGCAAGCCCCCTCTCCGGGTATCAGGGGCACCCCTGCCTGTGGAGCGCAGGTTCCTCCCAGATCTACGTTGGGGGCTGCCCTGGACGGAACTTGCAACGGATGATGTCTCTGCCTGCTCACGTCCATGCATGTCCCTAAGGGTTTGTGAGAGCTCAGTGAGCACACGGCGCACAGCGGCAAGTTCACCACATACATCTTTGGACGTCGCATGCAGTTCCCCCCTCAGGCTCTCGGTGCTTCTCTCCATTTGTACCCTTAGTGTCTCTGTACTTCGCTCCATTTGTGCCCTAAGTGTCTCAGTAGATGTTTCTATGGCTGCCTTAGAACCCCCACATTCATCAGCATGCTCCTTGAGGAGCGTGGCCAGTTGCTGCTGTTGCACGATCACCTGGTCGAGGGACTGTTGCCTCTGCTGGGCCATGCCCATTTGCGGTGGTGTCACAGAGGGGCTGATCACCTCATGTTGCCTTGCCACAGGGCTTGTGGGGGATGGCCAGTCGTCGTCTTGTGGGTGCCCCTGCGTGGTATCCTCATGGTGTACGGGATGAAACAAACAGGGGGATTGAGACAGGTCATGGATGGGTCCTACATCGACGGCACCGTTTTCTGTGTCGGAGCATGCTGCCATTAATGCAGTGTCACCTATGGTGCTGCTGCCACCAGAAGCAGTGCCTTCTGTGGCATCCATTGGGGGGACCTGTGGTGCTGCTGTTGTGGGCATGCTGGCTGCTGGGGTGCCTGTTGAAGTCCCCTCCTGTGTGCTGCCACTTGATTTGTGCTGCTGCCGTGTTTTGGTCCGTGCAGCTGAGGTGGAGGGTCTTTGGCCGTTGGTCTTGGCCCTCTTTGCAGGTGTGCTGGTAGGGGTGTCCTGAAGCTCGTCGTTTGAATCGGACCCTGTGGTGGAGTAAAGGAGGGCGAGCGTCATTTATGGGTCTGTGGAAATTGGAATGGCAATGTATCACATGCATTGGGGTGGTACCTGAGGGTGATTTGGGTCAGGGCCTTGGAGGTGGTTTCATTTTTGTGTGGATTGAGGATGCAGTTGTTTTGCAGCCTGCAGTTAGGGTGTGCATGCTGCACGTGTAGAGGGTGTTTTTAGGATTTTTAATCATTTATGTATTTTATGTGACTTTTAGAGTGCGCTATCAGGCCAATGTATGTGGACGTTCTCCTGGACATGTGTTTCTGTTGCACTATGTGGACACATGGTACTTCACATGATTGGACATTGTGGATTTAGCATTGTTTTATTTGGCCCACCTACCTGATTCTTCGGTTGTCTGCACTCCTTTCTCCATCCCTCCGACTCCCTCTATACTCTCCATTCCAATGGTGGAGGCACAGATTTCTTCCCAGGGGGTCAACTTGATGGGTGATTCCGATCCTCCCCCGGTTGCTGTGGCAATGTTACGGTTGGCTGATAGTATGCTCCGTACGCGTATCCGCAAGTCGTCCCATCGCTTTCTGCTTTGCTGTGGGTTGCGGGGTGCGGTCCCCACCGCACTTACCCGCTGTGCCACCAGGGCCCATATGGCCTTCTTGTTCGCAAGTGCCGTCCTGGTCATTTGCGTCGAGAAGACGACGGCAGCATTCTCCTGGAGGGTCTCTGTGAGCACGGTGAATTCCTCATGGGAGAAGTGGACCTGCCGCTTGCGGTCGCACGCTTTTTTAGCAACTTTTCCCATTTTGTTTGTTTTAACTAGGGTGGCTAACGGGTTGGGATGTGTCTCAGGGTCGGATTTTTGATGGTTGTGTTGGGATTCTGATTTTATAGGTGTACGGCGTGCTGTTTCCCGTTCCGGCCCCATGTTTTTACTTCCGTTTCCGTATATTTACGGTCACCGTATTTTGCGATTAGCGCTCATTACGGTGACCGCTATGATGGGTGGCGGAATTGCACCTAGGGTGCCGTACGACGGCGGTGAGGGGCGTTTTGGGGACATTTCCGCCATCGCGGACTTTGAACTTCCGCCATGGCGTAATGCTCGTGCCCGATGGGTCAGAATTAGCCGCACTTTACTCCATCGTGCAATGGCGGAAACGCTATTTACGCTATGGCGGTCAGGTCAGTTACTTTCCGCCAGGGTCGTAATGAGGGCCATAGTCAGCAGGTTGTGGTCGCTTTCTTCGGTTCTGGTCACCTTGAAAGTCGAGATTAGAGGGAGCAGAGCATGCGTGACGAAAATATAGTCCAAAGTGGCCGCTGTGTTGTCTCGCTCCCAGGTTGGTAGTTGTGGCTTTTTATCTTGTAGCCATGCCACATTGTGGAAGTTACGTGATTTTATTAAGTCAAGCCATATAGCCCCCCGCTCCTCGGCTAGTGGCCCAGTCGGTTGTTTTGTCCCGTTCTGACTAAGTTCAGGGCATTTGGTATTTAGGTCACCACAGATGATTATGTGAGTTGTCTCGTAGTCAACGTAGATTTTATCAATAACCTCTGCCACTAATGCACAGACATTTTTATTCGAAGTTCTTTGGGGTTCCAGTAGAGGTTAATGATTGCAATCTGTGTGGTGTCCCAAATCTTAGAGTCTGGTTTAAGATGTTGCCAAGATACTAGTACTGCTAGTAGTTTGTAGGACTCTGCAAGTTTTGTTTGTGATGCTGATCCCTGAACCGGCTCGCATAGCCAGGAGGAGGCCTGAGGATGGGCGGCCCAGTAGACCTTTAGAGGCTGGAGATATCTCAATCGAGAAACCGTTGAGAGATGGTTTCTCAACCAGCCAAGTCTCTTGGAGACACAGGATGTCAAAGACCCTTAAGTTGGGGCCTTCCGGTTTTGTCAGGTGCATGTGGCCTCTTGTGTTCCAAGACCCCATACTCAATTTTTTCACTGGGAAGTTAGCGGGGTCTTGCAGTTGCGAATCATACAGAGTTTCATTGCAGGGTTGCCGTTGCCATCTCATGAGCTTGCTTGTTATAGCTGTTTGGAACCACTCCCATGGTCCCCTTTTCATCTTTTCGTCACTGGATTTTTTCGTTGTTTCCTTTGTGGATGCTTTGTGGCTACGTGTAGAAGGACTGTTTTTTGCGGCCTCAAGACTTTTCGACGATGTCTGATTCTCCTGTTTGCATTTACTTCTAGGGCCTTCATTCACCTGATTGTGTGTCAGCCTCTCACACCCTCTGTTCTCGTTCGAATGATGCTGAGTTGATCTGTGGGTTTCCGACCTGTCAGATTGCAGACGGATTGCTCTATGTTGTCGGTCCTCGGGGGATTTGGCCTTTTTCTCCCATTTGTTGTGTTTGTAAAAATCTTCTTTTTTCGATACATAACGGTAATTTTTGGCTACCATTTCTCCACCTCTTGAGGAATTGCGATTTTCGTGGTGTGTTCCCAGTAGTTCAGTAAGACGGAGGCCCATATGCTCGAGTTCTACATCGACTTCCTTGGACACGTCTCGCACTGAAAACGCTTTTATGTGCAAGTAAGCCTTGGCTTTCTGGTCCCTGTGGTAGGGCTCGATCAGTGTGAAGTCGTCAGGTTATAGGGATCTAAGTTTTTGGACTTTATTTAGCAGTTACAGCACTGTTCTTCTGTTCAGGACCAAGTCTTTGGGGGTCATTACGAGTTTGGAGGTAGCCATGATGCTATTAGAGCCATGACTGTCTCCAAACTCATGTCCAGGTCTGGGTTCCTTGAACGGGGACTTACCTGGTCATTCCAACCTTGGATGACCCAGTAAGTCCCCATTCAAAATACCCATCCCCATTCCCATTCGAGCCCCTATAGGGCTTAATGGGAATGGTGAGGGAGTTAATAGCGGGCCCGTTATTAGCTCCCTGGTCCTTTAGCGGCTCCCGTTAAGGGACCTCGTAATGCGGCTGTAAGGGGTTAACAGCACCGGCATCCTTACCGGCGCCGTTAACCCCTTACCGCCACACTCGTAATGACCCCCTTTATCTTTGGTCGATACTTTTTAAAAAAACAATTTTATTAGTTTTAACACAAACAAACAACATACAACAAAATCTTGCAGTACATGTTCTCATGTTTCAAAATTAACAAATTTCCTTCAGTGTCTACTGCTTACCCCTTTCCCTCCTCCCCAGGTTGAGCCTACTCAACTTCACAGTTCGCGTCTTCTTCTTCCAAGGGGGTTTTGTTTCCAATGTCCTCCTTAGGGTCCTGGTCACTCGACCAGTCCTGGGTGGGCCCATGTAATGTGGTAACTAAATTTTTCCAGGCTGTCAGGATTTCTGTCTCTCCGCCCCCCCCCCCTGTTTCCCGCTTCCTGCCACACTGCTGTTTCAGCCTCAGTCCCTTTCTGCATATCTGCCCACCAGACTTCTATCCTGGGTCTGTTGCATGCCTTCCACCCCATGCCGATTCTGCGCTTGGCAAGTATATATGCCAAGTCCTTTAATTTACTTACATTTTTCAATTGGCGTGGCCTCAGGAATCCTCCTATCAAGCACGCCCATACCGGTTCGACATCTATCTTGATCCCCTTCTCCTCTAGCCGGTGGGCTTACTTCTTCCCAGAATTTCCCGATTTCAGGACATGCACAAAACATATGTGTCATCCCCACATTTTCTTCCAACCATTTTGGGCATAATTGTTGTTCAGCGTTTTTAAATGTAGCCATCCTCTGGGGTGTCATATATGCTCTGTGGATTATATATAGCTGTATTTGCTGTAGCCGCGCATTCCTAGACACTTTCTTATGGTATTCTTGGGCCCTCTCCCACATCCCATCACTCATGGGTACCCCAACCTCTTCCTCCCAGTCATGTCTTAATTGTGCCACCTCTCTCCCCACTTTGGTCATCAATAACTCGTATAGTCTGGATATCTCGGACCCTCCTTCTGCTATATCGTATATAGATTATATAGTAGCGTCGGGCGGTTCTGCCAGTATTATTTCTGACCATTTCACTCTGATCCGCTGTACCATTCTATTATATGTAATATATTGCCCAGCATGCAACCATGTTTCCTCCGCCAGCACCCCAAATACCTTGATCTCTCCTTCTTGCCATATATCTCCTACTGTCACGATTCCCACAGGTTCCCAGTGTCTCCTAATCGCTTTCTTTAGTTGTCCATCCCCTCCCGTCAATACAACCAATGGCACTTGTGGGGAACACGGGGCTAGGTTCCCCATGACCTGGCAGGCTCTGCGCCATATCTTCCATCCCAGTACCAGCATCTCTGAGCGCTCTTTCACCTCTATTTTGGGCAACCATATTATTTCTTTTAGGAATTACGGGGCACACTCCAGTCTCAACAATCTTGATTCTGAGGTCAAGTCTTCTGATAACCATTTGGCCACATATTGTAATTGGCTGGCTAAGTAGTAGATCTCATAATTTAGTAGTGTAATACCCCCTTTATCATGTGTATTCTGCAACTTCCAGGGGGCAATTCTGCTCCTCGTCCGGTGCCACAGAAAGTCCCTGCGCATGCTTTGTAGCTTAATAAAAAATCTCCTCAGTATCAGGTGTGGTATATTCCCGAAAAAATGTAATCATCTCGGCAGTACCACCATCATTGCCAAGGGGAGATTAGTCCAGAACCTCATACTGTTTTCGATATTCTTCACCGCTTTCTCCGTGTTATGTTGGTTCTGCCTCTACCGTGTAATAAATGTCCATTCCCAGGTATCTGAACGTATTCATCTCCCATGGTATTTGCAGAATTGGTCATTTGTCCCGTGGGATATCTATATACCTCCCCATCGGGAATATGCAAGATTTTCTGGGATTCACTGCTATACCAGATAGCAATACAAATCGCTCCATCACTTCCAGAATATATTGGAGGTTTTTTTCGGGATATCGTAAGTACAGAGGCATATCGTCTGCATATAGTGAGACCAAATGCGGCTCCCCTTGGACGCTGATCCCTATTACCTCATACTGCTGCCTCAAGTATATCGCCAGGGGCGCCAATGCTAAAATGTACAGCATCAGGGACCACGGGCATCCCTGTCTAGTACCCCTTCTTAACTGCCACCTTTCCAAAATGACCACCCTGTTTTCACTCTGGCTAACAGTGCACTGTACAGTAGTTTAACCCATTTGAGATACCCCGGCCCTATCCCATATTTAATCAGAGCTGCAATCAGCCAGGGCCACTTGACAGAGTCAAAGGCTTTTATTGCATCCAGCGATACAACTGCCATTTCCCCTGCATCTCCTCTTGTATGCTCTATGACCCGGTGAAGTCGTCTGAGGTTGTCTGATATGTTCCTGCACGGGACATATCCTGTTTGGTCATGGTGTACTAGTTTGGTGATGATCTGCTTCATTCTATTTGCTAGTACCGCCGTAAGCATTTTGCTATCTTGATGTCATGATGCCTACCTCCAAGGAGCCAGGTCCGACCCAGCAACCCCAGAGGCAGGCATCATTTCCCCCAGGGGAGTGCCAGCGGGCCCAAGCTGGGGCCCTTTGGACTCAGTCCTGGCGCCTTAGGCGCCAGGCTCATGTTGGACCTCTGTCCTGGCGCCTTAGGCGCCAGGCTCATAAAGCTAGACATGTGTTCGAGTGTTTTAATGTGCACTTACCTGATGCAGACCATGCTGCCACATCCAGGCCCTATTGAGGCCTGAATAGGAACTACTTTACCTGTGGGACTACTTTCCACCCGGGTGTGGTCGGGGAAGGATACATACCTGATCGGAGGAAGGATACACACTTGGAACTTCTTCCAAAGCTATTTAAACCACACCCGATCAGCAACTCACGCTTCGCGTTGTTCTGCTCCTCGCAGCTGGACGCTCACCGTGTCAGCTCCTGCATCTGGACTTCAGCCACGCCTGTCAGCATCCTGGGTCACCTGCAAAGGGAGACAAGAGACCTACCAGCTAATCTGCACCACGGAGACATCACCGACGATCCTGAAAGGGAAGACATCATTTTTTAAAAGCATTTTGTTACGATCGCTGCAGCGCTGCATTTCACTCACCTTTCCTGGGTTCCTCCATCTTCAGCAGCGATCATCCGGATACACAGCCACTTCCCAGAGCCTAGAGAAAAAGACAAGAATAAGAGGTGAGAGAAGGAAGGGAATAGGAAAAGCTCAGTTTCCTTCTAAGACTTACCTGTTGGGTCATTCCCATTTCATTTCGGGTCTTGCTGCTTCCAAGCAGGACCCCGGCCCCTATGGGGAAAAAAGACAAAGACATTAGATGAGCGAATGCAAAAACATTACCTGAGCGCTCATCTAGGACTTACCAGATCTTTACTGGAACTGCACGTTTCACTTCGGGTCGGCGCCATATCTCCGGCATTCCGAACCCCGGCCCCTATGGGGAAAAGACATCAACATCAGCGCTTTGTTGCAAGAAGTCTCCAAAGGAATCTTCATTCATCACCTGAAAAAAGACAATGAACATTATTATTTAAAGCTTGAACTTTTGAACTTGCAACAGAACTTTTACAGCGCCTTACCAGTATAATCAAGCTTACCTGAACTCCCATCCAACCTCAATCCAGTGAAGTAACTGGGTTCAACGCGCCCCTGCGTCAGAAGCAGGATGGAGAGCTCGTCTTTTCAGACCCTAAGGTGAGACTTCACGGGGAATCGTGGAAGGGTATCGTGGAGGGTTGGAAGAGAGTGGGAGGCTTGAGCATAACTCAGTCAGTTATGCACAGGGGAATATTCCTGCGAGCCGAAGAAGCCAAAGTAGAGGGCCCTTCCTGTCCATCTTCAGAGTCCTGCGCTTCACCATTGAAGAAGCATCAGCACTCGAAGCCAGACCTGCGCCTCCGTGGGAATCAGGTGAGCGTTACAGAACGCGAAGCCTACCCACAATTTCCCACCCGGGCGCTATGGAGACTTCCGAGACTGACCAGCTGGCACAGCTTTTGGGGGAATTACGGGCAGAGGTGCACTCAGCCCGCCAGGAGACTAACGCTCTCAAAAGAGAACTGATCTTATCTAAGGAAAGAACTGATGACCTAGCCAAAAGGTTATTACAGGCCCAGGCAGGGCACACTCCTTTGCCTAATTCCGGAGACATTTCCACATCAATGGGTTTGAGTAACCCGGTACAAATTAATCTACCTGGACACATGCCTTTGGCCCCGCCTGAACGTTTTGCGGGGGATCCCAAGAAATATGCCGTCTTTATGAATCAATGTCGTTTACACTTTCTATGCAGACCCGGAGCCTTCCCTAACGACCAGACCAAGGTAGCCTTTATACTATCTTACCTCAGTGGCAGTGCTGCCGATTGGTCTATTCCATTGGTAAATCAGGATGATCCCATTCTTCAGAATTTTCAGGGCTTCCAGGCCAGCATGGAAAGATTGTTCGCTCGACACTCTCAAGGACAGGCCCTTGATATCGAAACTGTTATCCTTACGACAAGGTAATCAGGATCTTCTTTCCTACATAGCCACCTTTAACAGACTGGTTGTGGAAACTGGATGGCCAGAAAGCAAAAGGATCACATTGTTTCATCGAGGCCTGCGCGGAGAGCTTAAGGATGTTCTAGGCCAGATAGTAAACCCACCCCAGGTCTGCGCAGACTACATTGACTTGGTGGTTCAACTTGATCACAGACTTCAAAATAGAAAAGCAGATCGGTTCAAGTATGAAAACCGAGCACCGATCAAAACCCACGCTACCTCCAAGAGTACCGACGTATCTGAACCTATGCAAATCGGTGGTGTTAAAGGACCTTTAACGCAGAAAGAACGAGAGAGAAGGCGGCAAATGCAACTTTGTCTGTATTGCGGGACTTCCGGTCACTTTCTTCGAAATTGTCCAGTTAAACCACTTAAGAAGGTGGTTGGAGCTACTGATAATGAATTAGAGACACCTGATTCTGGAAACGACCTAGCCCGGCAAGCGTAGGGGTCCGCTTGCTGAGCTTGAAAACTAACTCTTTGACCTCGCATTTCGTCATACCAAAGGTGCTCGTGGACCCAAAACAGCCTCAGCAGTTGCATGCTATAAAAGCATACATCGACAGTGGAGCTATTGGAAATTACATAGACCGTGAATTGGCTTCCAGGATTAAGCTTCCTCTCCGCCCGAAAGTAACCCAAGATGTCATTACTACAGTAGATGGAACCGAAATAGCCTCAGGGCCTGTAACGCATTCCACTGTTAAAGTGACACTGGTGGGTCAGGATGGACATCGGGAAGCAATCGTGTTTGATGTGATCAAGGCCCCACAATTTCAAGTAATTCTTGGAATTCCTTGGTTAGAAACACATAATCCCAGAATTGACTGGCGAGCAAAGAAGATAAGTTTTCCTGATTGTGAACCAACTTGTTATCCAAGAAATCCAGCTATGGGTCTAGCCACAGCAACTTCCACCCCTGTACAGCTACCGTCAGAATACCAAGAATTCCAAGACGTTTTTCAGAAAGAACAGGCTAACACGTTACCTCCCCATCGGTCTTATGATTGCCAGATCGATCTGGTACCCAATGCTCAACTACCTTGTAGTAGGATTTATGCTCTTACGGAACCTGAGAACCTGCATTTGCGTCAGTATTTAGATCAGTACCTAGCCAATGGTTTTATTCGCCCGTCCAAGTCTCCTGTCTCTTCAGCTCTGTTCTTCGTGCCAAAAAAAGAAGGCGACCTTAGCACGTGTATAGACTATCGCGTCCTAAATCAAATAACGATTAAGAATCGTTATCCTCTGCCCTTGATCCCTGAGCTTATCGACCAGGTGAAAGACACTTATGTGCACACCAAGTTAGATCTCCGAGGAGCTTATCACCTGGTGCGCATAAAAGAAGGCGACGAATGGAAGACTGCATTCCGCACCAAATTTGGGCTCTTCGAATATCAGGTGATGCCCTTCGGTTTGTGCAATGCACCTGCCGCCTTTCAGTACTTTATGAATGATGTTCTTCGGGAACTTATCGATGTCTGCGTCATTGTTTACATTGACGACATACTGGTGTACTCTTCTTCAGAATCTGATCACAGAAAACATGTTAGGGCAGTTCTTGAGAAACTGCGCCAGCACAGACTATTTGCAAAACTCGAAAAATGCGTTTTTCATACCACAGAAGTTGAGTTTCTCGGATTCATCCTGACACCTCAAGGAGTCCGAATGGACTCGCGAAAGGTGGACGCCATCCGCAAATGGCCATCTCCAAGCTCGGTGAAGGGAGTTCAGAGCATGCTCGGCTTTGCCAATTTCTATCGAAGATTCATCCCAGAATTTTCCCGAACAGTCCAACCCATCACCGCTCTCCTAAAGAAAAACAAACGCTTCGAATGGACTCTTGAGGCCGAACAAGCCTTCCAGCACCTGAAAACCAAATTCACCTCTGCACCTGTATTGAAGCACCCGCACCCAGATCTCCCGTACAAAGTGGAAACCGATGCTTCCAGTTCGGCCATGGGAGCTGTCCTGTCGCAAAGAGACCCAAAAACTAACCAACTACACCCAGTGGCCTTTTGGTCCAGAAAATGTTCTCCTCCTGAAATCAACTACGCAATTACCGATAAAGAGTTACTGGCCATCAAATCTGCTTTCAAGGCTTGGCGTCACTACCTTCTCGGGGCAAGACACACCATCACCGTAATTACGGACCACAGAAACTTACAGTATTTAAAGACGGCCAAAGCTCAATCTTCATGACAACTCCGATGGGCTCTATTCTTTGCAGAATTTGATTTTGTAATTACCTATCGCCCTGGCTGCAAGAATGGAAAAGCAGACGCCTTATCCCGGATTGGCATGGAAGAACCTAATTCGAGCTTAGAACCTGTGCCCATCATACCTGAGCAAAGAATCTTAGGCTTAACTTCATTGCAATCTATTGAGGATATCCAAACGCAAGTAAAACAACTTCTAGACTCTTCAACCTTACTGGAATGGAGTCAAAAGGGTCCTCATTACACCGTTAAGGATGACTTACCCTACTTCCAGGAGCGGTTGTTTCTGCCAAGTAAAGAATTGCAAGAACTTGTTATTGCCCATCATCATGAATCTTTAATGGAAGGACACCCTGGTATCGCTAAAACGGAGGAAAAAATCAAACGCCACTTCTGGTGGCCTTCTTGGAGAAAAGACATAAAGTCTTTTGTACTGTCTTGTGGAATTTGCGCCCAAAACAAGGCTCAAAAGAAAAGGCCAGCTGGCCTATTTCAACCCTTGGATATTCCACCGGCACCATGGCACAGCCTGTCAATGGACTTTATAACAGATCTGCCTCCTTGTGCTGGTTACAACACAATCCTTGTAATTGTGGACCTATTCTCCAAAATGGCCCACTTTATCCCTTTAAAGGGTTTGCCTTCAGCTTCCACCTTGGCCAAGGAATTCCTGGAGAATATAGTTCGCATACATGGTTTCCCTTCCATTTTAGTCTCGGATCGTGGAAGTCAATTTATCTCACATTTTTGGAAGAAGTGTTGCCAACTAGCACAAATAGATGTGCGGTTATCCACCAGCCACCACCCCCAGACCGACGGACAAACCGAGAGAACCAATCAGACTCTCGAGCAATATCTTCGGTGCATGTTACACCAATCCGAGTTAAATTGGAAAGACATCCTTTGGATTGCAGAATATGCATACAACAATTCAGTGCATTCTGGAACCGGACAAACCCCCTTTTATACTTTGTATGGTCACCATCCTCGGACCTCTGATCTAGATCCACCTCTGACCCTGGAAATGCCCGCAGTAAATCATCTGCATTCCACAATAACCCGAGCCTTCAAAGAAGCTGCAACTCATTTACAGCAAGCCAAGAAAAAGTATAAAGAAAACGCTGATTTGCACCGAAGTAAAACTCCTCCTTACCAAGTAGGAGACCAGGTATGGCTAGCAACTAAACATTTACGCCTCAAGGGCCCGCGAACCTTCAATCCCAGATTCATAGGACCTTATCCCATCAAAGCTATAATCAACCCAGTGGCCTTTAAACTGGATCTACCGTCCAACATGCGTATTCATCCAGTTTTTCATGCATCACTTTTGAAGCCAGTACAACCAGGAACCCGATTGTCCAAGCCTCCAGATCCAGTTCAAATTGAAGGGGAATTAGAATTCGAAGTTAAAGACATTTTAGACTCCAAGGTGGTAAAGTCGAAACTCTTCTATCTTGTTGACTGGAAGGGATATGGACCTCAGGAGAGATCGTGGGAGCCTAGTAACCATGTCCACGCACCTCGATTAGTACAACGGTTTCACCGGAGATTTCCGAACAAGCCCAAACCCCCGGAGGGAAGAACCTTGGGAGGGGCCTTGAGGGGGGGTACTGTCATGATGCCTACCTCCAAGGAGCCAGGTCCGACCCAGCAACCCCAGAGGCAGGCATCATTTCCCCCAGGGGAGTGCCAGCGGGCCCAAGCTGGGGCCCTTGGGACTCAGTCCTGGCGCCTTAGGCGCCAGGCTCATGTTGGACCTCTGTCCTGGTGCCTTAGGCGCCAGGCTCATAAAGCTAGACATGTGTTCGAGTGTTTTAATATGCACTTACCTGATGCAGACCATGCTGCCACATCCAGGCCCTCTTGAGGCCTGAATAGGAACTACTTTACCTGTGGGACTACTTTCCACCCGGGTGTGGTCGGGGAAGGATACATACCTGATCGGAGGAAGGATACACACTTGGAACTTCTTCCAAAGCTATTTAAACCACACCCGATCAGCAACTCACGCTTCGCGTTGTTCTGCTCCTCGCAGCTGGGCGCTCACCGTGTCAGCTCCTGCATCTGGACTTCAGCCACGCCTGTCAGCATCCTGGGTCACCTGCAAAGGGAGACAAGAGACCTACCAGCTAATCTGCACCACGGAGACATCACCGACGATCCTGAAAGGGAAGACATCATTTTTTAAAAGCATTTCATTATGATCGCTGCAGCGCTGCATTTCACTCACCTTTCCTGGGTTCCTCCATCTTCAGCAGCGATCATCCGGATACACAGCCACTTCCCAGAGCCTAGAGAAAAAGACAAGAATAAGAGGTGAGAGAAGGAAGGGAATAGGAAAAGCTCAGTTTCCTTCTAAGACTTACCTGTTGGGTCATTCCCATTTCATTTTAGGTCTTGCTGCTTCCAAGCAGGACCCCGGCCCCTATGGGGAAAAAAGACAAAGACATTAGATGAGCGAATGCAAAAACATTACCTGAGCGCTCATCTAGGACTTACCAGATCTTTACTGGAACTGCACGTTTCACTTCGGGTCGGCGCCATATCTCCGGCATTCCGAACCCCGGCCCCTATCGGGAAAAGACATCAACATCAGCGCTTTGTTGCAAGAAGTCTCCAAAGGAATCTTCATTCATCACCTGAAAAAAGACAATGAACATTATTATTTAAAGCTTGAACTTTTGAACTTGCAACAGAACTTTTACAGCGCCTTACCAGTATAATCAAGCTTACCTGAACTCCCATCCAACCTCAATCCAGTGAAGTAACTGGGTTCAACGCGCCCCTGCGTCAGAAGCAGGATGGGGAGCTCGTCCTTTCAGACCCTAAGGTGAGACTTCACGGGGAATCGTGGAAGGGTATCGTGGAGGGTTGGAAGAGAGTGGGAGGCTTGAGCATAACTCAGTCAGTAGGTAATACTCCCTTTTCACGCACAGGGGAATATTCCTGCGAGCCGAAGAAGCCAGAGTAGAGGGCCCTTGGTGTCCATCTTCAGAGTCCTGCGCTTCACCATTGAAGAAGCATCAGCACTCGAAGCCAGACATGCGCCTCCGTGGGAATCAGGTGAGCGTTACACTTGATTCAACATTGCTAACGGTCTAAACAATCCGCAGTCCTTGCCCGGCTTATTGTTTTTGGGGAGTGGGATGATGATTTCTTCTCTCAGGGATTCTTGTAGTCTCCCTGTGTCGAATGCCTCGTTTAGCATTGCTAGCAGCGGGGGGAGCACTTCAGTTTGCTGTACATTTTATAAAACTCACTAGGGAGTCCATCCGCCCTTGGGGTTTTACAACTGGGTAGTTGTACCACCACCTCTTCCAGTTCTTCTAGCGTAATTGGGGCATCTAAGTCCTCTCGCTCCTCTGCGCTTATCTGTGGCATGCCTATGTCCTCTAGTATATCCATTATCTTCCCCTGCTATTGCTCCCTTCTTTGTCCCCATACAATGTTTGGTAGTATTTCAAGGAAATCTCGGTTTACACCCTCTTGGGTGTCCACCAGTTGCCCATCCTCCCCTGTTAGTACTCTGATCACAGGTCTGGGGGTCTCACTTTTGTACAGCCATGCCAACATACTCCCCGGCTTGTCTCCACCTGCATGTTGCCTCTCTACATACTTTCTATAGTTCAGATTACATAATATTTCCCAATGTCCTGCATACTCCTGTTGCAGTCTACTTATTATTTAGGCGTCATCCTTAGTGCTTCTTCCCCTGCCCAAAACTATTTCCAGCTTGGTTTCTGCCTTCTGCAGTTCCCTTAATATACCTCCCTGCAGTCCTTTGGACTTTGCTATGGCTAGCCCTCTCACCACCACTTTGAAAGCTTCCCATTATGTGCCGGCCAACTCAACACTTCCTGTATTGGTCTCAAAGTAACTTACAATTTCTTCTCTTAGGTTCTCACTAAACATCATATCTGTCAGTGCTTCTGCTCTAAGTCGCCACGTTGGGATCTTGGCCCTCAGAGGTATTGCCATGTTAGAACCAAAGGCAAGTGGTCCGATAGGACCCTCGCCGTGTATTCTATCTGTACAATTTCAGCCATCACCTCTTGCGTGACAAACATGTAGTCCAGTCTTGTATACAAATTTTGAGGAGCAGAGTAATGTGAGTATTGTCTGTCTTGTGGGTGGTGCACTCTCCATGTGTCTTCCAGTCTAAATTCCGTCAGCAGAGTCTGCAGGGCCCTGACTGCAGGGGCGGGCCTATCTTGCTTTTCATCTGACCTGTCTACCTTCGGGTTTAATGTACAGTTGAAGTCCCTGCCCCAGATCACCGCCTCCCCCAGATGCAAGATCAATTTATTAAATAGGGTATTAAAGTATGTCACTGTGTCCTGGTTAGGAGCATATGTATTTATAATGCATTTTTCCTTATTTTCCACCAGCCCCCGTATTACCACCATCCTCCCATCCTCATCAACCGTGGACTGTAGTAACTGAAATGGGACATATGGCGCTACCCAAGTAATCACCACCCTGGCATACCCTGAGTATGTTGTGCCGATAACAGTCCCCCTCCATTTCTTCTGGATCACCTCTAGTTTCCGTTTTGTGAGGTGAGTCTCCTGGATTAGGGCTATATCTATTTTCTGCCTTTTTAGATACATCATGACCTTGTTCCTTTTTAGGTAACTATTAAGCCCTCTCACATTCCAGGACAATTCCTTAAGGTCCCCCATGTTCTGGCCTTATCCTGCCCCCCTCCGTATGTCTTCCACCTCCCTGTGGAGCGCTGACGCTCATGTTTGTAAGCTTGTATCCCTACTTAAACTCCCCCTACCCATTAACTCCACAACTTCCCCAATTTCCCTCCCTCCCCCCTCCCTTCCCTGCCCCAACTTCGCAACCTATCCCCAACCATCCTTCCCCGCTCCCCCTTCCCCAAACCCCAACTGAGGCCCAGCTCCATCCCTGGATCTCAGGCTAACCCGCATCCTGCACTTTTCTCGGCTACTGCCGATACTAGCTGCACAGCAGGTAGAGATCGCCCTATCGGCGATCCGACTACACTAACTATTGGGTGTAGGCATGCTCCGACTGTGAACCTCCCGGTGTGCAATAGCTCTTTGCAATTTTAAATCACTAGTTCTACTAGTTAATGGCAGCCCCATATGATTGCATTACATTCCTCGCTACCGTCCCCCTTAAGGCTAGAGTTACTGTTAGCATGTTGGTTCACTTATCCTGTTCATGACGCTCTGGACGCTTTGCCTCGTCCGGGCAGCCTTTGGTATTCAGCCAATTCGTCGCTTCCACTGGGTCATCAAAAAAGTGTGCTTTGCCCTTATGCAATATCTTCAGCTTTGCAGGATATAACAGCATGTATTTCTATCCCACCTCTCTTAGTCGCTGCTTTACTGCCACCTAGCTAAATCGTTGTCTTTGCACCAACATGGTGTAGTCCGGGTACACTGTGACAGTAGCTGTCACTCGGGTTATTGTTGCTCCCTTCCGGAACAACTCCAGGATCATTTCCCTGTCTCTGTAGTTTAAGATCTTTGCAATGATCGCTTGCAGGGGGGCTCCCAATTGCAGTCTCCTTGTTAGGGCTCTGTGAGCACATTCTACCGCAAACCCCTGGTAGAGCTTGTTAGCCCCAATTTCTTGTATCAACATGTTTTCGGCGTAGACAGTGGGGTTTGGTCCTTCTTCTCCTTCTGGCAGTCCCACCACGCGGATGTTGTTGCATCTCGCACGCCCCTCTGCCTCTTCTGTTCCGTTCTCTAAGTTGCGCACTTGTTTTTTCAGTATGTGGAACTCCTCAGCATTGGTAGTACTGACTTCTGTATTGTTCTTCACCAAGCTCTGAAGGGAGCTTGTTCGCTCTGCCAGTTTCCTGACATCCTGTCGTAGAAGATTTAAATCCACACCCAGTGCATCGATCTTGCATTCTAGTGTCGCTTTGAGATCCGCTATCGTGGTAGTCCATGAGGATTTCATGTCCATGATCACCTTTAGGATCAACTTGTCTTCCCGTGGTGGGGCCGGCATGTCCTGTGGGTCTATTGTCGCTTGCACTGTTGTGGCCAGGGATTGTGATGTTTTCGTGAAGATATCCATTGTTGATTGCTTACCCTTGGTCTTGCCACCTTTTTGCACCATGATCTCTGCTGTCTGCCCGTTGGCTTGTCCCTCTGGGGAGCTCCTTAGTGCACTGCTGTTCTTATGGTGTGCTGTAGGCCCTTTACTGCTAGTATTTGTGGCTTCTGGTGGGTCTGTTCCGGCTGCTTATCCTCTTCCCCTCCGGAGGGAGGGAGGGTTTCTTGTATGTGGCTGTCTGTCCCTTTATTCCAGCTGGCTTGCCGCCCCGTATTACCTGGGTCCATGGAGGTCCTCTCCCACTTTTAGGATGATTCCGTACAGTATACTGTAGCGCACTTACCAGTGCGCTCTCAGATTGGGGCGGTTCATTGTTTACTCGCACTTTCCAGAGGTTACATTGCCTATGCTCTTGTTGCTTGGAGCTCCCCGCCATGATGTTGCAGCGGGTGGGGGGCTCATTATGAACCCTGGCTCTGACTTATATTTCCTGTGTGTTCAGCCTAGCTGTTGGCTGTTAACTGCGGCCTTCCAAGTCTTTGTTGCGCCTTCTGTACTTTTTTTGTTCGGACTCGGGGCTTGCTTTTTGTGGTGCAGTTCTGTTGTAAGTGCCCGGGTCTTCATGGGTTCTGGATCCATGGGGGGGGTCCACCTCTACAGCACTCTCTCCCCTCCAGTGCCCGGCGCCAATAGCTGTGTCTGTCTTTGTGTCCGGCTCTCCGCCTTGTTATTACTGCCTGCCCTTGGTTGTGACAGGCAGCTCGTGCTACGGACCTTATGCACCTCTTTTCAGTGCCGCCCACTGGCCAGCAGGCATCCGTTTCTGTCGAGGTCCACTCAGGCCCCCTTCCCTTGCCCGGGTCAGTTATTATTGCCCCCACACCGCCAGTCAGGTGTCCATTTGTTAATCAGATTCTCAGTCTGTGTTAATGGACATAGCCACACGTCCCGCGGTGTCACACCGATTTCCTTTTCATTGTGCGCCCACCTCCTAAGCCAATGCCCCCTTGTCAGCCGTCGGCTCTTGCCTCAAGTCCAGTATGCCACCTGTGCATTTGTGTTCTATGCCAGCAGGCCTCCCCAGTCCCAGGGATCACTTGTTGCACTTTGCAGTGCCACCGTATCCCTCATGGGAATGTGTGCTGGTGCTAAGTCAATGCTGGGTCTGTTCTCAGCTGATTTCTGTTGTTGTCTCCCTATATTCTCAGGGACACTTATTGTACGTAGCACCTTCGTGTGTGTCCCGGGGGACCTTTTGCATCCACAGGCTGCCGCCCTGAGTCTACCTCAGCAAACGGTGCTCTTTCATCTCAGGGCGTACAAACCTCGCGGTCCCGCCACATTTTATATCCTTTCGCTTGTTTGCACCCTCCTGGACCATGCAGCCTTCCAAATGTCTTTGTCCGTTCGTTGCCGAACACTTTTATTCTTTTTTCCGTTCTTTTCTTTTCTTTACTTTGCGGGGAGCGTGCCGCTGCTCCAGTGCCTTCCCCAAAGCCACTTGGTACGACAGTCACAGGCAGACCATCACTAGCCTTGTTATTGATCTTACGCTCCGTGTCACTGGACCGCTGAGTGTGTCTTGATACAATGTTGCCCTGTGATGTGCGGAGGGCGGCTGGGAACAATTGTATCCCTGCCACTTATCCAGGAATGATCTCTGCCGTCAGGTGTTGCTTGTTACCAGCGGCGTACAACCGTCACCATCCGTGTCAGGCACAGTTCTTTGTTCGTGGGCTCTGCCATTTTGGTGTCACATTCGGGTCTGGGCTAGCTCTCTTTAGGTACTATATCTTGGGATTTAGACGTCCTTTCCGCACCGCGGGGCTCTCAATGCAAGCCCCCAGCATTTAGACAGCTGCATGTTTCTTTGTTCATAGTTTCCTCAGCTAAATATTATGACCACGACAGGATCGATGTCAAATGTGCAGGAGCTCACGGAGGAACAGTCCTACTCCATGGCAGTTTACACCACGCCCCCTTGGTCGATATTTGCTCTAGTTTGAAGGTTCGAGTCTCCACCGCTTGTTTGTGAGATGTTTTGGTACGTGAATAGTACTTCCGATTTTCAGACTGTCTTTCTCGTTTTTGTTGTTTCACCGAAAGGGGAAGCTCAATTGGTGTATTAGATCTTAGTCGGGCTTCACTGTTTGCACTTACTCAGAGTGGGGTTAATTGATCGTTCCGTTGAGACACTGGTTCGTTGAGTTGGGGCTTTGTCGGTTTGTTACAGATGGAAGTCCAAGCCTGTAGACACTCTTTGGCTTTGCACTTGGGTTCAGGAGTCCAAAATTAAATCTCAAAAATGATTTGTGCTTGATCGGGCGGTTGATGCCACGCCTCTGCTTCTGACAGGCCTGTGATCCATAATCTAGGACCATATGTTGTGTTATGTCCATCAAGGATTTTTCTGCCATAAAATCTTTGACTGTTATTGGTGATTTAACAAAGTCCACCACCTCTACAACCCACTGGCACACGCCACTTTGGATGTTTGATTTACTGGGCGCCTTGGTCTTGGGCAATTTACAGATCCTCTGGGCTCCCGTTTGAAGAGTTTGGCCTGTGTCGGAAGGTCCTTTGTAGCTAGTTGCAGTGTCACTTGGTGCTTTTTGTTTTCTCCCAGCTCAGGGATCATCTTTGTTTTTGTAGCGCCAGACAACGGCAGACACTTTGTGGGTTGAGTCACGTTCTGCCTGGTTCCCTTGTGAAAGGGAGAAGTTGTCGAGTAAGGATGGCCAGGGGAAGTTTGCGTTTCCATCTCTGTTCTGCTAGTCTAGTTCAAGTTGGCTGATGCTTGGAAGTTTAATAGGTCTTTTAGTGAAGCAAATCTTGTTTCCCCTAAGATTTGCTTTTCTATGGTTTTTTGCTCCAAGGCCGTTATGTAGCCTTCCGCAAAGATTAGTTTTGAATGCATCATGGCTATGTTGGTTGTGTTATCCTTCAGGGAGTCGTTTATTGACTCATAAAGCTTGTCAAAGGGTGCCAAAGCTATTGTCACGGCTGACATGATAGTCAAGAGGTCAGGTTTTTTAGCCGGGTTGTCTTTTTGGGATGCCGCTGGAATTTCGCTCAATCTTCTGTTTCTGGGTGGTGTACATGCCACAGGAGTGTGGTGGTGGTTTGTGCTTGGATAGGATGTTAGGACTTCATGCTGGTTGCTCTTCTCTTTGCATGGCGTCGTTTGCGGCAGAGGGTTTTCCGCCAAACACTTGTGGAGAGGAGCTTCGCCGGTTTTTACATTGATGTCGCCCAAAAGTTCCCTTTTGTTTCGCCCATATCTGGGCACCAATGAGGTTGGTGGTAGAGTTAGTGATTTGGCCCTGAGTCGGAGGAGCCGGGCACACTGGTAATGGGTCACACCCCGTTCCTCGGTTCTTCAGAGGTTGGGGAGTGATCACCAAAGACTTCTCAGCCGTAACTGCGTTTGGGTTGTGTGGCAGACTGAGTCCTCTATTATATTGCGATATCGCCTGTGCGAACCTTGTTTCCTCTCTGCCGTTCTGAGTTAGATGATCGGGTAGAAGACTTGTAATTGTTATATGTTGCGGGGGGGGGGCTGGTAATGGCAAGCCATCCAGCTTGGTGGCTGTATTCTCTTTTTTCTGTGATTTGTTCACTGGGAGCGTTTCTTGTATAGCCTCCAGCGTTTCAGTGTCCGATAATTCCAGAGACAGATCTAGTTTACGCTCATGCTGCTTCTTAAAGAAATCTTTTAGGGTGCTTGACAGTAGGGGGTTTGGAAGAAATGTCTTATCGACTTTTCTGTCTGGCGGTATCTGCTTCTTTCTCAAGGTATTAGTTGCAGAGTCACCTTTTGCTTGCATTCCCAACTTTTCCCCTTTGGGTAAGGAGAGGACTTTCTCTTTTCCTCTTTTTTTGGGTAAGATTTTTTTCTGTACCTTAGTGCCCATTTTCAGGCTTTTGGTGGCTGTCAATTCTGGAGAAAATACTAGAAAGTCGCGACTTTTATTGGCTTCAGTTGTACTGTTAGTCGAGGAAGCGTCTGCTTGGCAATCCCGATCCAAGTCAGATCCATCTGACACTGAGCTGGACGTTATGGACGTTATGGAAGACGTAACAGTTTATTTTCAGTCGTTTGGAATAATGCCGACTAGAACATTTGCCGTGCTAACTGTTGGTCTGTCTGGCCCGGTGGGTAGCCTGGCCGGAATACCCGATGGAGGTGTAGTCGTCGGCAGGCTTGCACTGAGGGGAGTGGCATTCCCCGCTTTGTGTCTCACTGCTGGAACCAAATCCAACTTCCCGAGCGGCCCGAGGACAGAAACCTCAGAGCTCACCCAACCCAACCCTTCCCCCTCCACCCATTGCAGAGCCCCCCCTCCTGAAGCAGGCTCCGGGAGGGACTATCCTTCGATAGTCTCTACCGGGATGCCACTCGCTGATGTGGGGATCTGGGGGTGGAGGTCTGTACAGGGAGCCGCAGAAGAAGCAGGCGGAGCGAGTGAAACTCTGTGGGCGGCTCTGGAGGCAAGTGTGTCCGATTTGCTTTCCTCGCCTGCGGTCACTGGGCCCGGCTCCATGGTAAACCCGCAGTGGTCATTTATGAGGTCGTTTATAATTGGCTCCCTCTCATCCGGGGTGGGCTCCGGCACCTGTGAGGCGATGCCACTCGCTGAAGTCTGGGGAAACGGCTGGCGTTAGTCAGCGGATGTTTTTTTTTTTTTTTTCTTTATTGTATATTGGTTTAAAAAAACCTTTACAAATTTTCATTATCAAAACATAAAATGATAAAAATACAGTTATCATTTAACACAAACATCTTAGACCATCATTTTGCACATATAGTAAACATTTTTTCAAACAACAACTGCATAGAGATTTACTTTCATAAAAAAAAGACTCACATGCAGGTCTTCAATTCATTTCTTTCACCTAAAAGTAGTTATGTTTCCATTTCTTTAATTTTCGTCATCCAGAGTTGATAGCATCAACTATCCATAGTTCGCTTTCCATCTATCTGCTTACGCCAGATCATGGTTCCCAAACATATATCTGTATATCCACACATGTCTGACTTAAATCCTTTTATGTAACTTTGCATACATTTGCCAAAAACGCTATCACCCTTATTTTCAATATGATATTACGACCATGTAGCATTTCAAACCATATTTGCTCTCTAAATACACACGAGGTGTCAGTTACAAATTCTGCAAAGTAAGCAAGTCTTTCGTTCTTTAGCATGGGACAATCTAGTAACAAGTGTGACAGAGATTCTGGAAGATCTTCATTCATACATAATCTGCACACTTTCATATTCTCTGGGATCAATTTTCTTAATGCTCCTATTACATTGGTATACATCACATTCAGTCTGAATCTCATAATACTATGTCGCAATTTCCGTGATGGACATTTTACCAGATATTGCTCAGGTTCGGGGAACCATTTCCAGACCAATAATACTTGCGCATACAATTTTGAGTTTATTATTACAGAATTATTTGCAACCCAATCGAAGGCTTTAATCATCATTCTGATTTTAGCGGGTCTTTCTAAAAGGGCAATCATAGTAACACCAATATTACTCAGCGTCTTTTCCACCTCTACTTTCAAATTCGACATATATATCCCCATATCATTCCTACAAACTTGATATATTGAATTATGCTTAGCAAGAACTTATTTTCTATAAAGCATCGCTTTTTTGCAATCCATACAACATTTTAGCGAGTTAAAACCAAACTCGTATCTTATTAACTCCATCGGTATACATTTTGGTAGAAAAAATAATAGCTTTTTCCAGATTTTTGATTCAATACTTTTTAAGTGTAAAGCTTCTTTCTCTGGGTAGAATTCTAGGCCATATGCCAACCTTTGGATCACCTTCATGAGGTAGAAATCTCTACAGGCACTCGTGGAAAATTTACCGTATTTGCTTTCAATAACTCTCATTTGTTTCGCTGCATCAATGGCTTTAACTTCCAAACATTGTTTCACAAAGCTATATGACATATTGCTAAAAAAAGAGTAAACCAAGTACTTGAATGCTTTCTGTAGACGAACTGCAGTACCCTCTACAAACCAAACAGGATTTACACATTTCTTAATGCTTTCTCCTAGGTTAATCACCATTGTTTTCTGTGGATTATTTTTCAATTTCAGATCACTGATGAAGCTAACAAAAGCATCAATAAGCCTCTGGAGACCGATCTTAGTTTTGTCAACAAGCATGAAAAGCCTGCATATGCCAACCACTTGATCACAATTCCACCCACCCTGGGAGCTAGTAGACCCGCAGGGTCCAATCTAGCATTTGCTCCAGAGACATATAAATTGAATAGGATTGCTGCCAATGCGCAGCCTTGTTTCAAGCCATTCTTTGAAAGAATTTCCTTAGACATCAAGCCCTCATTATTAAGTCGAACCTTTAGAGTTGTGTTTGAATATAGGTGAATAATCATGGAGAGTAAGCCCCCCTCTATGTTTAACATTGCCAATTTATGCCATAGAAGTTGCCTATCCACCATATCGAATGCTGCCGAGAGGTCCATTGATGCAGCATATATGGGTCCATTCCCCATTTTAGATCTTTGATTCTGCACAATTGTAACTACTAGACCCCCAGCATCAGTTCTCAAGTCTGTACGAAAACCAATCTGTCGGACATCTAAAATGTCTTTTTCCTCCATCCAGTTTAGTAAACTTTCTAAAATTATGGCTGAGAATATCTTTGTCTCGATATTTAATAAAGATATTGGTCTGTAATTAGTCGTACTTTGTCGATTCCCTTTTTTAAAGATCAAAATTACATATGAAACTTTCCAGGAAACTGGCATAGTTTGCGTCTCAATTACATTTTTAAATATCATATGGAGTATTTTCGCCCACAACAAATCATTTTGCTTTATCAGCACCATGGCCAAATTATTGGGTCCCGGAGTACAAGAGGCTTTCGTTTTCTTTATTATGGATAGTATTTTATTCACAGAAACATCGAGGGACCAATGACAAGCCATCTTTTCTAGCACAAAGTCATCATTACAGGGACGTGAATATAACTTCTCGAAGTATTCACACCATACCTTTTCACTAATAGGATTAGTGTTTAATTGAGTTTGTGTAATCTCCGTACTGTTGATGATAGCCCAATAATTTCGCGAATTGCTTTCCTTCATTGCTTTTCACCATCCTTCTGTAATAAGAAGGCTTGATGATGTAACCTTCAATTCCTATAAGCTTGTCATCTCGTCTACATTGCTCCCTGAAATCATCAGCAAGTAACTTTTGTTTTTTTATGGCACGGATGTCCTTATTCAGCCTAGCCCTCTACAACTTGATCTCAAGGTCAAAGGAGTGCCTGTGATTTTTGTCTTTTAGCGCTACTCTGGATGTTGGTTGCTCAAACATGGCCATCATTGTACCCAAGAACTCGCCAAATTTGTCAACCGAGTATTGGATCTTTTTTACCTCTAGAGCACACTTCTCAAAATCGTGCATCATCATATCATTGAATTTCGCTGTTTTTTTCATATTCCACTTTATTCTCAAGCCCCTGACATTTACAGTTGTTTGGGCACAATATACTTTGGTAAGATTATTTTGTTTCCTTATATTTATATTCAATGATAACATTGCATGATCGCTTTCTGAATTAACTTCCACATGCATATTAGCCCCATTTCCAATTAGGTGTTCACTTGCAAAGATAAAATCAATAATTGAGGAAACCCCACGCGCCTTCCAGGTAGGTTTATCATTAAACAACCGTGTCAGCCCCCAGGAGTTTGCAAAATTACATCATAACGCTCCCCTATTTTGTTTATTATCTATTCGCCTTCTTTGGTTGCAACACCCACTTAATCTCACTGCTCTTTCACTACTTGTTAGATCGCAATCCACATTCAGATCGCCTGCTAGAATTATCAGGCCATTTGGGGTGGACACTATCCACTCTTCTAACAATGTATTCAGATCAGACAACAGTTTTTCAAGCATAAGATCATCATTTTCCGCATCATTCCAATAGATATTAATGATCATAAGGTGAGTAGTGCCCTCTTTAGTTATGATTCTGAAATTAGCCGCTTGGCATGACTCATGAACATGTGTCTCTTTTATCAGAGATATATCTTGATCATTACGATACGCGAGCGCCAAACTACCCTTAGGGTGACCTCTAATTCCCTTTGTGCCAAACAGGCAGAGGACAACAAAGCCGTCCCATAACAGTGGTCCACATGCCCAAGTTTCCTGTAACAAAACAAAGTCAAATTTCTCTAAATTCATACATACTTTTTTGTTTTGTACCAGGTGTGTATGTCCTCTAGAATTCCAAGACACCAATTTAAAAAAGCTATCATCGCTAAAGGGATTTACCCATACCTTTTAGTTGTTCCAGAGTATCCCTAAGTGAAACCGCCATCAATCTCCATTCGTCCATTTCACTTAAAGTTAAGTGCTCACCCCCTACTTGATTCATCACCCTTTGTTTCTCTCTTGTACTATTATTTCGAGGGTATTGCTCCTCATTTCTCTCTCGCATATTCTCACCAGAATCCACATACTCATACATGTAAAACCCCCTCTTTTACAGAACCCCAGCTTCCTTGAGTATAAGGGCTCGCACCATAGGCGATGCAATCACTAGGGGCACAAAGGCCATCCTATGTGGATCAATAAAGTCCACTAGCTGGATATCACAAGAAGATACAAGAGCTAATTCTGGTATCTCTCTAAACAAGTTCAAGATGTATGATCTATTTAAGATCGAGTAGTAGCCATCATCGAACACATAGTATAAGATCAAACTTGGGTCACTAGGAAGATCAGGCCGTCTCACTTTATCATACTGATTACCGATCTGATTTTTCCTATTCACATAATTTTCATATGCCATATCCTGCACTCTGTGGGGGTACACCTCACGCTCCCTAGTAGCATCTTCACAATGAGAACTGACAGCCCCCTGTACTCTCGCTTCATACATAGATTTTACACAGGAGCCTTTACTTAGTTCACTATATCTATTGTCAATCGGCATACCGTTACCAATAATTACATTTTCTGTCACCGGCATTCTTCCAGATTTATTTGACAGTATTTCCTGTATTATTTCTCGCACACTTGTCACAGTCAAAGGCTGATCTTTATCCTCTGTGTCATCTTTTTTAGATGGTATATTATCTCTCTTCGTCATTATTTCTGGTACTGGCATTCCTACTAGGCTATCCGTCACGCTCGCCAAAGGATCACAGATGACTTGAACTCCTTTATATGTGCACGTCTGATCTACAGTCAAGGATTCTTTATTAATTCTCTCACGATTTCTCTCTTCCTTTGATCTCTCTCTTTGTACACCCATTAACTCCTCATGTATTTGCCTTGGCTTACTAGCATTCTCAGCAATTTCATTCGACTTGTCATTCACCTTCAAATCTCTGAGGGGTATCTTTATTCGCATCTGAGCATCAGGGTTCTTGAATAAATCAAAAATATCAAGCATGCCCATTTCTAGGTTTTTCAAGTTAGTGTCAATTCTATCAGTGACTATTTTATTTTTCATAGCATCCGATAAATTGTTTACCGCATCCAAATAACCAGTCACCTTTAGATCGTTATTTGTCCCTGTATCAGAAACCAGAATCACCCTAGGTTCGGTACTTGTGCCATTATCAAGCCCCAGCTGGGCGGTATTCACCTCTGTCTTGTTGGTAGCAGGATTTAAATGAGGGATTACTGTCGTCGTCCCTCTTATCCCCAGCTTACCATCATCCATGCACACTTCCAACCCAGCTTTTGACTGTCCTGTAACGTTTTTCCCTCCCATTGCCAAATCAGGGTTGCGTATATCAATGTCTCTCAAAGACTTTAAGGCAGATGCATTCATAGCCTTTTGGGCTCGCACCTGTTTTTGCCTATTTTTTTTCTTTTTTTTTTAGATATCTTGACATTAAATATATCCGCCACCCTGATAGGCTCATCGGCTGCAGCAGGAATTTGCAAATCTTCCGCCAAGCTATTGTTATTCCTAGTATTATGCACCTCAATAACACTCTGTTCATTATCTACAATGCCAGGTCTAGGAAGAAGCAAATGTAACTCGCTGGAGTCCTGATCACCATTGCTTAATGTATTAGGTAAATTATTTAGAGAACCTTCCCCTGACATTACTTTCCACTTTGCCATATTTTCAACTAGCATTTCAGGGAAAGTTGTCAAGGCAAGCAAGATTTCATTTAGAATACGGGTCTGCGACTTCACTTCTTTTAGTATATAGTCATGAATCCCATCATTTCTCTCTGGAATATGAGGGCGACTGGACTCGCTCATAGCTTCCTCTGTATTCACAATGTTACATGCTGAATTAGAACATTGTGTGGATGAATCAAAGTGTTCAGATAAACCCAGTAAAGTTATTTCTCCAGAGGTAAATATGTGAGGTGTATCTATAAATGAGACGGTATTCTGTCTTTGCTGTGACTGATTTGCCGCATTCCATCCCATATCGATCCCATCCCCTCATCCCAATCTCGGCTCCTCATTGAACAGAGACTGAGAGGAGGCATGGATCACATCATCTCGCTTTTCAATAATTATTCTGGCGGATTCATTTTGGGCACATTCAATTAGATCCTCATCAGAATCGGAGGGTAATGGCAGAGCTATTGCAATAACGTGCGCTATACTCATACGTCGCGTTTTTATATTATTCATTGCCGTTGCTGGATCTTTTTTACCCCTGGCAAACTTTCTTTTCATTACTACTGCTACGTTCTGAGGAGATAAAGCAGTACCCACAATCAAGCGTATACACGTATCGACCTTCACATACCTTACTCAGATCAACTTCTTCCACCAATACCACTCATATGGGTGTATTTCCTTTTTCTATGAATTGCCCTGATCCCGTGTCTAGAAACTTTATTCAGGAATAAGATTTAGTGAATCTGGACACACAAAGCTGCTCGACTGCACACTGCGCAACACAGCAAACAGCCAACAGCCGTACTTCGGGTACTTCCCATGTGCGTGCGCAGGTGCGCAGCGCACAGCATATTTAACGCTTCCAATGGGCGGGGTCAGGGGCGGGTTTGAAAAGTGGATATCCAATCAGTGCATCTGAAAGAGGAGGGGCAGAGAATCAGTAACAGGCACACCTCTTAATGTTTATCCATTAACGTAATAGCAGTTAGCTTTTAGAGTTTATACTTGGGGCTCCTCAAGGACAGGCAACTTCCGTGTTGCCTTTAAATACGTCCTGTCAGCTTTGCTATGAAGGATTTCCAAGCCGCGTCAAGCAGCGCCTCTGCAATGTTCTGAGCCAGCGGTCCCAGCCAACAGCCGTACTTCGGGTACTTCCCAGGTGCACGCGCAGGTGCGCAGCGCACAGAGTATTTAACGCTTCCAATGGGGGGGGTCAGGGGCGGGTTTGAAAAGTGGATATCCAATCAGTGCATTTGCGGCTCCTCAAGGACAGGCAAGTTCCGTGTTGCCTTTAAATACGTCCTGTCAGCTTTGCTACGAAGGATTTCCAAGCCGCGTCAAGCAGCGCCTCTGCAACGTTCTGAGCCAGCGGTCCCAGCCAACAGCCGTACTTCGGGTACTTTCCAGGTGCGCGGATGTAGGTGGTGGATGATCCCCACCCCTAGTATAGTCAGAGACAGCACGGGTCTTAACTCTATGAGCCGGGGATTTTCTTTCCGATTGGATGCAGTGGCTTTTCAGTCGGTGCCTGTCAGCTTCAACGCCTGGCGTGAGATTCCTTGCGAAGTCCATGTCCGTATCAGGGGCGGCAGGTTCCATCGACTTTCCAATGACTGCCAAGGACTGCAGTCACCTCTGCAGACAGCTCTGCGGACAGCGCCGCGGACCGCTCCACAGACCGCTCCACGGTGTAGGTAGAGCTTATGTGGGTCCTCCCACTAAGCAAGGAACGCGACAACAGACTCACTGGAAACAACGTGTAGAATGACTGCCAAGGACTGCAGTTACCTCTGCAGACAGCTCCATGGACTGCTCTGCGGTGTGTAGGTAGAGCTTATGTGGGTCCTCCCATTAAGCAAGGAAAGCGACAACAGACTCACTGGAAACAACGTGTAGAATGACTGCCAAGGACTGCAGTCACCTCTGCAGACAGCTCCATGGACCATTCCGCAGTGTAGGTAAAGTTTGTATGGGTCCTCCCACTAAACAAGGAAAGCGACAACAGACTCACTGGAAACAACATGTAGAATGACTGCCATGGACTGCAATCACTTCTGCAGACAGGAGATATTGTATAACTTTTTCATGCTCCTCCAAATGAAATCTGGGCCACAAAATCCATATGCCATGGTATTATTTTTCAATTGCGAAGATTGATCAAAGTATGGCTATTAAATGTCATCATATCTTTATTTAGAGGGCATATCCAAGTGGGAATTATGATGCAATTGTACAATCAATTTCCCTGGGAACGGTTCAAATCTGAGAGAAATGCACCCTACATAAACAACAACTACCCTAGTAGCAAAACAAGGGGTGGAGGTCCTAACATGTCACAGTCTGAGGAGCCACTTTGATTGCTGAACCAATAGAAAGTTCTCTGCATGACAATATCATAACTGGGTGTTTTTATATACAGTTTGACCTGAGGGAGGACCAGGAAGACCACAATGAATGAGAAAACAGGAGCAGTTCAGTGGAGTGATCCAAAAACCATTTGGAAAGGTGTCATCCAGTTTAGAAACATTAAAGGCAAGACAGTGCTGAGAACCAGAACCAGAGTGGCTTTTGCATGGCTTTTGTATACGGCTCCCCCTCCTCATGTACATGCATTGAGGAAGGATTTGTCTGAGGCACGTAATCCTGCTGCCCTGTGCCCGTAAAATAAATTCACAAAGTTAGCAAACCTGGTGGCCCTTAACAAATATTTAGGCGTTATATTTTTGGGAAATTGAATATTAAAGGGAATAGTTGCATTTGAAGAAAAAATGTATTAAGAAATGAACTTGTTTTTCAGACAGTGAAGTGGCTAGCTGGATCCTTCAACGTACAGTGCTTTCCACTCATTAACAGCAGGAGTAAGAGACTACAGGGCCCTCTGATTCTGATGGGCAACATGCATGTTCTCAAGGAAGGTGTCCAGTGAGGAGGTCCCCGTAGAACAGGTCGCCAGGGGGCGACATTTCCACAAATGTGCACTCTAAGGCAAAGCAAGCACTTTCCCTAAATATTCTAGGACTGGAGAATGCAGTAGTACATATACCCAGTCCTAGACTGTGTATGGGAGGGCTTTCCTGGGGTGCAGGGAAAAAAGTGCCTCCCTGGCCAATCTTTCCAAACTACTTTTTCACATAGAACCTCAAAGAACATGTTTAGCTTAGGTTATGAAGGAGCTGAGGAATGGCTGGTGGGAGTGGGAATGTGATACATAGATGCCAATGAGGGTGTTAGGTTCTTCCTTTAATTTATCCCAGAAAATATAATGTAATTGTATACCCCACCATTTTCAAATACTATTCCTTTAAAGCAACTTAAGAATGTATGTCCTTCTCATCAGTCAATACGTATGTCCAAAAGTGAGTGATTCACAGATTCCAGTACTATGTTGATATATTTAATGATTGCGACTCTAGGACATTCAACATGTAAAATGGTATTTTTATTCCAGCCATTTTGAAATGTAATCTCATTGAAATGCTATATGTGATTACTGCAGTTTCATTTTAAAGAAATTGAATAGGGTAACATGTATTATTCTGACTAATTTGTATTTAAAGGTGGGTGTGCACGTTTAATGCATTTTTCGAGTTCAATTCTTTATAGTTCATCCTGCCTATTCGAAAAGGATTACCATACAAGAAAGTGTGATTTTGTTCACAGTTCGTTGTTAGCTTGGATTTATCCACCGTGTCTGAGGTGTTTCCCTTGAATTGGAATCCAGGCATCTACTATAAATTACCTCTTGATTTTAAATAAAAGATATTGGTATTACAAAGTATTAGTACCCGGCACGCGCGGCACAACGGGAATACAGCGTGGTGAATGGCTCATTTTACGAGCCATACCACACGGTATTCCCTTGTACGCCGTCCGTGCCGGGTTCTCTGTTCCCGGCGAGGGGCGTGGCAGCCCCTCAGCCAATGAGGAGCCTCGAAACAGGGCAATCCCCGCTCCGAGCCTCCCCATGGCTGGAGGCTTCCTTCGTCCCCCGCTGGGGACTCAGGTATGACATTCTTTTTTTTGTTTCCCCTTTCCTCTTCTCTCCTCCCACCCCACCCCACCCCACTTACCTTCTATCCCGCAGTCTCCGGCGGGGGACGATGGAAACCTCCAGCCGTGTGGAGACTCGGAGCGGGGCCATCCCCGCTCCAAGCCTCCACACGGCTGGAGGCTTCCATCGTCCCCCGCCATAGACCGCCCCACTTACCTTCTTTTTCCTTCTTTTCTCGGGAGCGGACGCGCTGGGAACAGAGTGTTCCCAGCGTGCCCGCTCCCGATGGCCGCCATGGAAAGGGAAAACGGACTATGTTTTCCCTTTCCCGGCGGCCATTTTTTTGACATATTTTTATTTATTTTTTTCTGTTCCGAATCGTGTTTCGGATTAGGAAAAAAAAGCAATTAGTACCCCGGTCTAACGGGCCGGGGTACTAATGGCAATAAGCGCCTCGACGGCGGGTCAAAACCGCCCACTGTAATTCCCCCGGGGCTTCGTTAAGGCCCTCGCCACGCCCAGGCCTGTAACTACCTGGGGCGGTATTGGCCCGCCGTCTCGTGGCTTATTTCCACAGCATTTCTTTTGTTCCAAAGGTGGGAGAGGGATTGCTGACTGCAAGACCATTATGCTGGGGTTACCCATGTCCAGCAGAAGCACTCACAGTATAGGAATGTTCAAATTCTGTTTGGGGGTGAGCAGGGACGTCATTTGGGGGTCGCCAAAGGTCACAAATGCAACCTCTGAGGTCTCCCTTGTGACCTCTGTGGTCTCCCTTGTGACCTTTTCTTTTGCAGTGCAAGCTCCTGGGCTGTGGCCAGCACCATGTGGCTCTTTAATTCTGGAGTGGCTAGATTTCTTGTTCAGGCCCCTTAAAAAAAGAAGAAAAATAAGAACATGAGGGCCACAAGTCTAACATTTTCAGCATTGAACCTAAATAAGAAAGAATAGGAATGCCAAAAAATGTGTCTTTCCGTAATTCTATACAATAATTGCTAGACTCATTAAAGATTTATTTCAGGCACACTTCAGGGAGCGAGTCCCTGATTTAGTCTGTTTTTAAACGCCTCAAATCAGCCTTTCATCCTGATGAGGTCGATAAATGGGTACCAACACAGGTTGGGTGATATTGGGTGTATATTTCTTCTATGTAAAGCGCTTAAGGGTAAGTGCTATATAATAACACATCATTATCATTTGGTAATGGACGTCTGCTTGCAATCACAGAAATTTGGTAATATGGGCCTATACACACTGATCTTAACCATACATATGGCGATCCATTCAGGTATGAAATGTACATCACATTATAGTGATATCGTAACCATATTTTTCGTAGTGTACAATGCTATGTGATGCCACTTCCTGTTTTTTCCACGGGTGAAAGGTCGTGTTCCATCGCTTCCCACGATATCACTTTGGGGTGGGGTCAAATGACATCACTTCCTGTGATGTCATCAGGGGGCAGGATCGTGTGATGTCACTTCCGCTACCCCTGGCATTTTGGTGAAATGACGTCCCTGGGGGTGAACTGAGTTTCGCAGAGTGAGGTGCTGCTCTATTGAAGGTCGTTGCACTCTAAAGCATGTGCACGAGCAGTTGGCATTTCCTTACCGTCAAACGGCCCTTGCCAGGCAAGTCACGCAATCCTCCTCTCAATGCTTTAACGGAAAGTTAGCAGGTGTGCATTTGATATTACTGAAGAGGCTTGTGCTCCTTCAATAATAACGGGGAGTGAGGCTGTATGCCAAGCAGCACTGTTTTCCGTTCACACATTGAACAATAAACAGTTTCCATTGTGCTTTCTTCATATACAGGAGCCCCGTTCCCGATAACTGTGTTTTATGCTGGGTTTTGGGTTTTCCACGTATAAATAATTGGTTGCCTGATTTACTTGTAGCAAGTCTGTATATTTTTCATAATGAAGCACAAAATGTGATTGCCAATTAGTTTAGCAGCTCCATGCCTTGCACACACTGCAGATGTCACAGCTCTCACGCGCGCACAAATTAAGCCGTTTCTTTCTCCTCACAGATGGCTGATTGCAGATTTAGGAGAACACGTTTACAGCTACGAAAAACTCTCTTCTCTACTCTTTCTCTCTAGCATTCTCCGCCGCTGATCAGCTCTTCCGGTACACGCCAGCGAGCCATTTCCCCGGGTTTTTGCTCTTTCCTGCAACGCACGCTCATGTACAGCATCTACTTGAATGTGGGCTCATTTAGCGCCTTTTGCTAGTTGCGGTTGTTTTGCGCCTTGCTTTGTCCTTCTCAAGACAGATGAAAGTGTGTGACATACTTACAGCAATTCTTGGGAGAGGAAACCGGCCTTTGAAGTGCTGCTCATGGAGGAGTCCTGCCGTGTGTTTGCACCATAACAGCCTGCTAATTTCCTGTTTTGCTTCTCCAAATCAGATATCCCAGCAGCATCTCTTCTTTCAGTGTGTCATTTCAGCTTCTTTACTCTTCCTTCATCTTCCCCAGATGAAAAAATGTGTTATCATTCACGCGGCGCTTCTTTGCCTGCCAAGGCAAAGTACTCAATGCATTGCTATAAACTTCTCTGTGCTCGTCCACAGTAAGCCTCCTCGACAGTAGTCGCCAACTAATCTCTCTGTGGACTCTACTGATTTTCATCAGTAGCCTGCGCGAAATTTCAGGCAGTCACAGTAGCAGTGGACTGGTAGCGACAGGATGCGCCTTTATTAAACTGCATTATTCATGGATCAGAAATAGAGCCGGAGCAAGGCTCACCAAGACGAGAGACGCGGGGAAGGAATATGTAGCCAACATTCGCGAGGAAAACAATTGTCATGCTTCATATCAGTGCTAATTTGTTGTGTTTTTCCAAAAGAACATGATAGTTTTGCGATCTGTAAACATGGATGCTGTGCTTTGCTATGGTGATGCATCTAAACAAGACATTGGCTGCTTGTCCAAACATAAAAGAACATAATTTGTAAAGTGTTCTGGTGAATTCATTATTCATAAACACACTACAAATCCCCCCACATGGCGTTTCTATGGAAGATATATTGGCATGTTTCTCCTTTAACCGATTTCCATGCCAGAGTAAACAACCCTCAAATACATTTAGGAGTCAGTCAATAAAATGGAAAATTAGGAAGAATATTTGATCAGAGTGCCTTTTATGTTCCATTATTGGGGGTTTATTGTGTGGCACATAGCTGCGTTAGAGCTCTTAACTTCAATATCTTAGTGCTGAAATGATGAAAATCACATGTTGCATTGTGTGGGACTTTGGAGCCTTCTAATGGAATACAATGACATACTTTTTTTGTTTAACATATATGTTGGCAGTTTGGGCCTTACTATGCTATTGTCTGACTCGCTGGACATGACTCTCACACAATTGGACAGAGGTGTGGCGTGCATGCTAGCCATCTAAGATATATCCCGAGGCCAACAGGGAACTGACGCACAACTGTAACTCAAAATATCATTGGCCAACTACTTCTAGAGAATAAGGCCCTAATTCACAAAATGTATGCCTGGCTTCTATGTTGATAAGCATGCAAAAAGTGGAAGAAATGCCCCCAGACTGCAGGATGGATGATTCTCAAATCACAGGATGCATGCGAAAATCATATGCACATTTGGTTTTGCAAATCTGTAAAAATATGCTCCAGAATGTGTTGTTAATCCTGTGTCTGGCAGGTCTTGTCAGAAGTCATGCACAGGAGAAAGCACAGTGCAGGAAGGGGTCCTTTCAGATCCCTGTCTTAATGTCTAGGGGAACCTGGAAACCGCATGCGGGCCCTGAATCGAAAATAAATAGTTCCTCTCCCTGAAACACTGAGTGTCTCTCAACAACGTCTTGGGCCTTGTGGAAGCCACTTTGGACACCCTGATTGCCACATAGTCATACATATAGAGGACAGGTGCATTATGTTCTGAAGACATCCACAAGTTACTGAACAGCAACCAACTGCCATGCTTATGAGTTTAAATTATGACCATGGAAAAGATAGCCATTTAGGGCATACAAGTTGTAATATTTATGGCTTTGTATCAATGACTCTTTTTTTTATCTCATAAATATGTTATTCTTTCATTAACAGTCATGTAAATGTACATGTAGTGTGAAGTAATCTAGTCAAATGTTATGTAGCTTTGAAGGTTGACATACAGGGCCTGATTCGTGGAGCATTTTTCAATGGTATTGCACCATTATAAAACACTTCTGTGAATCAGACCCATCGTTTGAGTTTTCTGAGTAATGAGGAATATTTTGGTAAGTTGCTTTTCTTGTTTACAAAAATGAACTTCAGCCTGAACACTACTAAAATGGCTGCCAAATGTGTATGCACAGGCTTCAGTTTCCTGTGGGGATTAATCAAAGCCCCCAAATAAACGAAACTGAATGGCCATGGGAAGCATAGCCTGCCAGATGTCATCAAAGAAAATAAGAAAAGTTTTCACACAGAAAATTGGCCTATCAAGGCAGACTGTGGGGGTTTCTGCATGTAACACAAGGATGGTCTATGTGAAAAGGCTTACTTTCACTGCAAAATGAAAAGCAGCCTTTTTTATTCACAGTTGCAGAAGAAATCCAAAGGCCCCTTTCGCATGAAAACCATGATTTTCAAACACTGACACTAAAACTACTTTACATGGGTGTTTACAGTTTAACGCAAAACAAGAGAAAAATATTTGCTGCCAACATAAAGGTGTCAGGGAAAAGACATTGTGCGTGTTGACAAAAAGTAATGTATATTATACTTCACATGCAAAATACCAGCACACTTTTGAAAAGAAACGCCCACTTTGTTTCCATTAAAAAGCTCCTTTAGGCCTGTTGCCGACCCTTTTGCTTGTTGTGGGGGAAAATGTGACAAAGGACTCCCCCACTGAAAGCCTGGCTTGCATCCCAGCTGTTTACAACATTAATAAAGTGTGGCTGCTAAGAGGTGTTGAAAACAAACAGACTTTCTCCAGACTTGGTGTCTCTGAAAGCTCATTTCTGTGCAGAGCAAATGACCCTAGTCAGTGTATGACTGGAATGTGGGGAGGGGGATCTCTGTGTTGCCAAGGCCTCCCACGTGTTTACGACCAGCAGCTACCAACTTCAAACAACAAAGAGACTAATTAAAAAAAAAAAACTCTGGTCACAGGCTGGCCCACAGAAGCAAATGGCGCTGGGGATAGGAGAGCACCAATTTGCATAAACTAAATATGTCGTATTAACGAAAAAAAAGGACTTTTATCATTTAGGCATTTTCCTCATCAACCAGAAGTCATAGTTCCTTGATTGATATGTCTTCCTTTGATAATTTTAATTTTGTTGAAATAAAATTAATCCACCTGCAATTTAGGGAATTGTGATGAGCTAAAATGTGTTACTGGCTGCTTTGAACATGTCCCATATTTAAGAGTTGGCAAACTGGTGGGGATAAAATTAGGTATGTGGGGACTAAACGGCATGTAGGAAATGATTTAGCTTTTTGTAAAAATGGCTGAAAATTGCCAAACAGCCATGCAACAGGGTGCGGACCCTGCTGTTGTTTTATTAAATTCTGCATAATTAGCTGAAGCGGGATTTATATATATTATGGTAGTTAGTAGTAAATCATAAAGTTTTTGACACATAGATTCCTGCCAAATTTTCCATAAAAACAAAAGGGGATTAGAAATGGGAATTTCCATATGTCTGTTTCAGACTCCTAAACCAATCCTTAGAGAGAGGCTGGATTTGGGAGGAGAGAGAAGTGTGACTGTTCAATCCTGGTTGCAAGAACTCTTGCAGGGCACTGCCCAAAATTGTAAACTTGATGGTGTGATCGCTTATATATGAAGTGGAGGCTCTATGAGAGAAGAGGCAGAGCTTTTCACATTACCATCAAGAGAGTTGCTAAAATATATCATCTGGCAGCCACAAGGAAACACCAAAAGAAGATTTGGCTGAGATTGCATCTGGGTTGAGCTGCATTCTGTTTGCGAATTCCTAAAAGCTGACTGGGTCCTATGGTGGGAAGCTGTGGACCGTCCTTGACAGTCGAGTGGCCAGACCCCTACCCTGTCCTTCCAGAGGGTCCTGACATGCAGCTGACTTTCCAGAACTTTAAACAGAGGTTTCCTATGTAAGTAGAATTCAACCCTTTGCAATAAAAGGTGTGGTATTCTGCTGGCCTTAAATCATTTCCATTTATAGCAGTCAGAGGAGGGGCAAAACTGTGTCGATCCTTAGCCTATTTAACTAAAAAATATTATTTTAATTAATTTCCCATGGCGGAATACCACAGGGTGATTTTTGTTAAAATTTGAAATGAACAAAGCTCATTACCAGTGTGTGCTGAAACTATAGTCTGTAATTTCATTGGACAATCTTTCTGTTTAGCTTCCACAGCAAATGCCTTTAAGTGGAGGTGGATCTGAATTCCAAAATTCTCAAATCATCCCAATTTTTACCATCCAGCTTCCCCAATACAGGCATTTAAGAGGAATGGGGTCTGAAATCCAAAATTCTCAAATCATCCAAATGTTTACCGTCCAGCTTCCCCAACACAGGCCTTTAGGTGAAGGAGGTCTGAAATCCCAAATTCTTAAATAATCCCAATCGTTCTGTCCTACTTCCCCACCACAGACCAAAGTAGGGGGGTTTAAAAAACCCACTGCCAAATCACCCTGTGTTCATTCACTACTTGTTTTTTAAGCACACAGGAACACAACACGTGTACAGCATTGCAAATTTAAAGTGATTTTATTCAGTGACCAGGGTTGATGATCATTTATTTTGAAATTTGTATAAAGTAAAATATGGTGATTTGAAATTTCCCAACCAAATTTTGTGAGTTATTCATGTTGAGAGAAGTTTATTGTAAAGTGCCACGGATAAAGTGGTGTGTGTCATTTTAGTGTGATTTTCTTTTACCTGTCATCCAAATTAATACAAACATATTTCTTGTACACCTGCCTGGTTCTTGGCTCATTTGTAGCACAGGGGCAGGGATCCAAAGGGTATTATGTGCATCAGAAATATGGCTGAATAAAGAACTGACATTAAACCGTTTATTGTGTGAAAATTTGGTTTGGATAGGGAAGGAACTCTCTTCATTGAGGGTGTCCTCTCAATGAACCATTACAAATTGGGGGTTCATGGCCCGGATTTGGCTGGCTATTTTTGACTCATGAGAAGTGCATTGTGACAGACTATTCATGTTGATGTAAATGCATTAAGGTTGCTTATTAAAGTGCCGCAAGGACTTGTCCCCTGAGTTCCAGGGGCGTGTATGGGCGAAAAATTTAAATTGAGCAAGAATGTATTTAGATTTGGCATTGTGAATGTAAATTAAGCAGGAACAGGGTGGTTTTTGCCCCTTTACAAAGGGCATTCTACAAAAATTGTAGAAAGGAAATTTTAAAAAAATGAATACAATTGAATTAGCTGATGCCAGGAGACACCTCTTTATTCAGCTGTTCATTCATGGTGGGTGGACAGAAGCGGATGAAGGGAGCTAACAAACTAAAATGATGCAAGATATTACACCAGAAGGAATTGACATCTGGTGAGAATGTGGGATATGGCACTAAACATTAGAGGCAGTTTATAGGACCTGAATACCTCAAGAACAACTGAGTCAATTTGCTCAGCTAACAGCTTATTAATCCTTCCACTTGTAGTTAGTGAAAGAGTAAGTGCATAACAGTGAGGCCTGTGCACAGAGACATATTCAGATTCTAAATGAGGTGCATAAAGAACTTAAGCAGTTAGACAATCATAAACAGCAGAGACATGAGCTTGAGTTAAAACAAGAAAGCCTCATGGAACATCTAAAAAATGAGTTAAAACCCCAGCAGGAGAGTACAGAGCGCGGAAAACACAGTTTTCTGCACTGCAAGATGCACTTAAAAAGTGTGTAGAAAATGTGAGCAGACTTGCATTGTAAGGTAAATGATCAACATATTTATAATCGAGGGCTGTTAGATGACCTTATGACCTTTCAATCACAAATAAAGGAGTTATAAAATGAAAACAGTCAGTTAATTATAAAAGGGGTTGATTCCCAAAATTACTTTCTCAGGTAGATCAGCAGGTACATACGTTAAAACCACCACACACAATTCTACTGGTAAAGAACTAAGACCTAATGAACCAGTAGAATAGTGTCCTTGTGCAGGAGGTCCATCAGTTGAAAATGGATGTAGAAAAGAGTAATTCAGTTTCTCAGGAACTGACTGGAAACAGGCAAGAAAATGTAGAACTATTTGAGCTTGCAAGGCAAGTGGAAGCTGCCCTGTTACAGATAACACCGTGTTGAAACACGCAAGAGAAAGAAATAGTTATTTTGAAAGCAAACTGCTTTGAATATGCATGCACAATGCAGGCTGCTGTCGCACCCTCCCTTGTACACACACCTGTTAATACTGCCACTCCTACCATTGCTCAGAACTCTGGAATTACCATAGCTCGCCCCGCTCCCTCTGCCCCATCTTATTCCCCCTTCACACCCCGGCACTCACGTGGGCCTCCTGATGACTTGGGTGCACATGCACGCTTCACCCGCAACAGAACGCTCTCCAGGTTGCGTCCTTTTTTGCATTGGCAGCTTCCTTGGCACCTAGGTTATCGGCGGAACTCTACTATGCTTCCACGTCGCGTGACCGGCGCTGTGTGCTCATGTGACCAGGGGATCCACTCACGTGATGCGGCAGCACGTCATGTGATGGGAAGTAGTGCCAGAAGCGCGAGTATTTAAACACGGCTCTCCCTGTACTCGCTGCTTCACAGCTGTTCTTTGCAACCGGTTTGGCGCTATGTGTTCCTTTGGATTTCTTGACTCGTTTTGGATTTTTGACCTCGGTTTGCTTACTTGGACTTCACTTGGATTACCTTACTGGCTTTGTTACATTGGATTTGCCTGTGCTTTGAACTCGGACTGCTCTTTAGACTGCAACACGGATTTCCCTTTTGCATCTGGTTTTCTTTGGAACTTCTTGGAACTTCTTGCTTTCAAGCTTCACAGCTACCAAACCACGTTCTTATCATCAGGTGGTTCTCACGTCATTATTGGGACTACAGTCTACCTGCCCACGTGAGTCCCGGACCCTTACCTCATCGGTTCATTGCCTTTCTCCTGACCCCTCTGGTAAGACCTTTTTCACGTTATTTTGGCACTGTCATTTGCTTGGTACTTAATCAGTATTTTCTTGCAGCGGATTGGGGTCCCAGAGGTTCGCGGTTCCGGATTTGACCATCTCCACCTGTGGCCTCAATGGTCGCACAGGGAGTGACTTTGAGTTCTCTCTGTGTGGCATTTGGGGACAAAGGACTCTTCTGCCTACACGACATTCAAGTCTCAACAGACTGTGAAGCCATATTGTCGTCTAGGCAATGGAGGGAAACGTTGAAGATCCCATGTCCGCTATAGTCCAAGCCATCACAGTACTACGAGCAGACATGGCTGCCGCTAATACCGCCATCCACCAGCGGCTTGACCACATGCAAAGTATTAGACACACATTCCCCCCAGACACGGAATTTGGGGATACACCCTCTGTCTCCCAACCCACGCCACCTCCGGCTCCATCACCCCAAAATCCTGTCCCTGTTGTTTTGCCTTCCCCGTTTCCTTTAGCGGCTCCTGAAAGGTATCATGGAGATCCCAGAAAATTTAGAACCTTTCTAAACCATTGCAAGTTGCATTTTTTGTGTCGACCCCTTGCTTTAACGGATCCCACTACCAAGGCGGTATTTATCCTTTCTCATCTAGAGGCACTGCTGCAGCATGGGCCAACCCCCTCTTGGAAAGCGATAGCCCCACTCTCTATGACTTTGACCTTCTTGTCACGGAGATGTCCACGGTCTTCGAACCAGGCATAAAGTTCAGTCGAGAGACCTGGAGCTCCTGGATTTGAATAAGGGTAAGGGTTCCCTCATTGAGTATATAACTCGCTTTAACCAATTGTCCGCTGAAACATCCTTGCCCGAAAGCAAGAAGGCAGTGGTATTCTATAGAGGTCTCAGTAATCCCATGAAAGACACCTTGTCAGTGGTCCCTTCATTACCAACAGCGTTCCAAGATCTGGTTGACCTCGCCCTCCAGGTAGATGCACCAAGGTCCGAAAGGAGAGCAGAAGCTGGGTTCGCTCACTCAGTCAACACTCCCCACTTCGCATTCTCCTTCTGACACCTCATCAGAACCCATGCAAATAGGGGGTATTAGGAGCCCGATTTCCCCTCTGGAAAGAGAACGTAGGAGGGTAATGCCTGTTACTATTGTGGTCTAGTTGGTCATTTTGTGAAGGAGTGCCCACGTCGTCCAAAGACCAAGACTCAGGATTTTTTGACAGCTCTATCTAAGAACCGGGGACGGGATCGAGCTCTTCTCACCATACCCCGAACCCGATTCCTGCTTTTGGCCTCATTAGGCCTATACAAATACAGGCCACACTTCACCCCACACCTACTATTACACATCCTGTCACCATTATAATAGACTCAGGGGCAACGGGTAACTACATTGACATTGCCTTAGCTAATTCCCTAAATCTGCCTCGTTTGACCAAGACTAGACCAGAACCCGTACAGGCAGTGGATGGTACCCCTCTGGTGTCTGGCCCGATTAAACAACAAACGGCACCTATGTTACTGATAATCCAATCAACACACAAAGAAACTATAAGTTTTGACCTCATTGCCATGCCCCAGTTTGGTCTCATATTGGGAATTCCTTGGCTCCAGGAACATAATCCACTCGTTGACTGGAAGTTAGAATTGGTTCATTTCGAATCAGAAATTTGTCAAAATTTCTGCCTACCCACAGATACCAGCAGTGATAACCCGGCTCATGCAATTGCTCAGTTAACCGTGTCCGACTCGCAAGAGTCATCCTCAGAACACATAGTGGGGCTAGTGGCCACGATCATTCCCCCCAAATACCAAGACTTTGCAAATGTGTTTGATCGTGGTTCTTCTGAGGTCTTACCACCACATCGCCCATACGACTGCTCCATCGATCTACCCCCTGACGCCACGATACCCACAGGACGAATCTATTCCCTATCACCGTCGGAGGAGTTAACTCTGAAAGACTATATACAAAAAGCCCTGAAGATGGGACACATACGCCCGTCCACCTCACCTGCAGCGAGTCCCATATTTTTTGTCCCTAAAAAAGAGGGTGATCTACGCCCATGTGTGGATTACCGGGGACTTAATGCTATTACAAGAAAGAACTGGTATCCCATTCCCCTCATTACACCTTTACTCGACCACCTTGGACATGCTACCATTTTCACCAAGCTGGATCTGTGTGGGGCCTACAATTTGGTCCGCGTCCGTTCAGGCGATGAATGGAAAACCGCTTTCTGTACCCGGTATGGCTTATTTGAATATACAGTCATGCCGTTCGGTCTGTGCAATGCCCCTGCCACGTTCCAAAGGCTCATGAATGACATCCTAAGCGATATTTTGGATGTGTTCGTCGTGGCATATCTTGATGACACTCTAATCTTTTCTCAGTCTCCAGATGAACATGTACGCCATGTCCGTGAAGTACTCTCACGATTACAGAAACATTCTTTATACGCCAAACCAGAGAAATGCCAATTTCATGTCAGCAGTGTGGATTTCCTTGGGTTCTGCATCACCCCTGCTGGCTTGTCCATGGATCACTCTAAGGTGAAAGCTGTTTTAGACTGACCCGTCCCTGCGAATCTAAAGGCACTGCAATCGTTCTTGGGATTTGCAAATTTCTATAGACGTTTCATCTCGGGCTTCTTGTCCATTGTGTCTCCCCTCACTGCCCTGGCCAGTCCTCATACACCCTTTTTGTGGACAGATACACACCAAAACGCATTCGAACCATTGAAGACTGCGTTCACTACAGCCCCTGTCCTTTAGCATCCTGACCCAGATCTCCCGTTTATAGTTGAGGCAGATGCTTCTTCTTTTGCTTTAGGTGCAGCTCTTTCACAGACTTGTCGATCTTCAGGCCGCTTGCACCCGGTCGCTTTCCACTCCTGCAAATTCACCGTCCCTGAAACACCTTATACCGTGACCGAGAAGGAACTACTGGCGGTTATGGATGCTTTCCGTGTTTGGCGGCATCATCTCTTGGGCGCCAAGCATCAGGTCACGGTCTTCACGGATCACCAGAATCTACAAGATCTAGCCTCCTTAAAATGCCTCAATAGTAGACAAGTGAGGTGGCATCTATTCATTGCGGCATTCGATTTCCAGATACGTCATCGCTCTGGTTCGGCTCATGGGAAGGCCGATGCCTTGTCACGTTCTCCTGGGGGAATTTCTCTGCCTGTGTACCCTGACACGCTATTAGACAACACCAAGGTAGTCTGTCTGTGCACACCATCAATGCCCTTGCTGGATGCAGTAAGGAAGTGGGTATCGCTTCATCCTAATGAGCTGTCAGAATGGAATCTGGTAATTCATGATGGCCTTCCCTTTGTCTTGAATCGCTTGTTTTTGCCCACTGCAGACACGCGGAACATGGCCCTTGAGTGGTCGCATGATGCCCCGGTGAACGGTCACCCTGGCCAACAACGCACGTTAGCTCTCTTGCAGCATTGGTGTTGGTGGCGGGCATGAAGAGGGACGTGGACTCTTACGTCAACACATGCTCCATATGTATTCAATGTAAGCCCCATTGGGGACGTCCTCTGAGTCTGTTGCTTCCTCTACCGGTGCCCCTAAGCCTTGGCATACCTTGTCCATGGACTTTATTACAGATCTCCCTCGGATGTAAGGTTTTGATACCATATGTGTGGTAGTGGACTCCTTTTCCAAGATGGCACGATTCATCCCCTGTAAGGGTATTCCTTCCGTCCCTACCATGGCCAGAATGTTCTTTGACTCTGTATTTTGCCTATTTGGTCTACCTTCTGTCCTGGTGTCGGACAGGGGTTCTCAGTTCAGCTCACGCTTCTGGCGGGCCTTGACCAAACTGTTGGGTATCGATGTCCGGTTTTCCTCGGCCTACCATCCAGAGACAGATGGTCGGACCGTAAGGGTCAATCAGACTTTGGAAGAGTACCTACGGTGCCTGATACTTCAACAACAATCCACCTGGTTGCATTCCCTCCGTCACGCTGAATTTGCTTACAACAATGCAGTTCATGCCTCCACTGGGTTCTCCCCCTTTTATGTCTTGTATGGCCAGCATCCCCATGTTCTGCCAATACCCGACCTCATGGCCTCTTCCAATCCAGCCGCTACTGCCTGTGTCAGGGATATGTCTGTTATTCACGCCTGCACCTCGGCACACCTCCGTGAGGCTCAGGCATCCATGAAATCCCAGGCGGACAAGAAGCGTGTGGTGGCTCCTGTTCTTTCGGTGGGTTCTCGTGTCTGGCTCTCTACTCGTCATTTGCGATTGGTGGGTTGCATGAAGCTCTTGCCCCATTTTGTGGGTCCTCATGTAGTGTCTCGGGTGATCAACCCTGTTACTTACCGTCTTGTACTCCCGAGCTCCTGGCGGATTCACCCTGTGTTCCACATCTCCCTCCTCAAGCCTTGTCCGGGTCCTTCCCGTTTCGCGCCCCTGCTGCCCCGGTTTCCCTGTCGGCCCCGGATGTATATGAGATTTCTAGCATTTTGGACTCCCGTATCTACCGGGGGCGATTGCAGTACCTGGTGGATTGGACTGGATATGGTCCGGAAGAGAGGTCCTGGGTCCCTGCTTCTGATGTCCACGCTCCTCGCTTGGCGACTCGTTTTCACAGGGATCATCCTTCCTGCCCACGGGGTTGTGGGCCTTTGCGGGGGGCTCTGTCACACCCTCCCTTATACACACACCTGTTTATACTGCCACTCCTGCCATTGCTCAGAACTCTGGAATTACTATAGCTCACCCTGCTCCCTCTGTCCCATCTTATTCCCCCTTCACACCCCAGCACTCACGTGGGCCTCCTGATGACTTGGGTGCACATGCACTCTTCACCCGCAACAGAACGCTCTCCAGGTTGCGTCCTTTTTTTGCATTGGCAGCTTCCTTGGCACCTAGATTATCGGCGGAACGCTACTATGCTTCCGCGTCGTGTGACCAGTGCTGTGTCCTCATGTGACCCGGGGATCCACTCACGTGATGCGGCAGCATGTCATGTAACGGGAAGTAGTGCCAGAAGCGCGAGTATTTAAACACGGCTCTCCCTGTACTCGCTGCTTCACAGCTGTTCTTTGCAACCTGTTTGGCCCTACGTGTTCCTTTGGATTTCTTGACTCGTTTTGGATTTTTGACCTCGGTTTGCTTACTTGGACTTCACTTGGATTACCTTACTGGCTTTGTTACATTGGATTTGCCTGTGCTTTCAACTCGGACTGCTCTTTGGACTGCAACACGGATTTCCCTTTTGCATCTGGTTTTCTTCGGAACTTCTTGGAACTTCTTGCTTTCAAGCTCCACAGCTACCAAACCACGTTCTTGTCATCAGGTGGTTCTCACGTCATTATTGGGACTACAGTCTACCTGCCCACGACCCTTACCTCATAGGTTCATTGCCTTTCTCCTGACCCCTCTGGTAAGACCTTTTTCACGTTATTTTGCCACTGTCATTTACTGTCATTTGCTTGGTACTTAATCAGTATTTTCTTGCAGGGGATTGGGGTCCCAGAGGTTTGCGGTTCCGGAGTTGACCATCTCCACCTGTGGCCTCAAAGGTCGCACAGGGAGTGACTTTGAGTTCTCTCTGTGTGGCATTTTGGGACAGAGGACTCTTCTGCCTACACGACATTCAAGTCTTAACAGCCGCACAAAATGAAAATGAGTCAAGACAGAATGAAATCAGAGAATTGAAAGATCGATTAATGGCACAGTGTAAAGTGCTTGGGGCCAATCAGGCTCTGGTCCCAGAGATAAAAAGCCAGTTCTCTGAACACGGTAAGGAAAAATGGACAGAGAGAAGCATATGTGAGAGTTTGGCAAATGAAATTGAAAATTACAAACAAGCATTGAGGCACCCTGACCAATCAGGATATGGGAAAGGGCCCTCCAATCCAGGGGTGATGCCCTCGCCATCAGGAACCTCATTGCCAGTTAACCATAACTTCCTATAGGCCGACTGTGACTGACCTCATGCTTTCCACCTACCAAGCCCAAGGTCATGAGGCACCTAGATTTACCCAGGCCTAGCCAAACTGATCCAGAAGAACAGTCCTTACCTAATATTTAGGAGTACTCACCTCTGTCACACAGAAATGAAGCTGGCCAGACAAGTGTGTCCTGTGAAGTTAAGAATAACTCAGTGAGTGCTTTAAACCATGAAAACTCCCTGGATGAGAAAATGAGGTTGCAGAGAGACCACCAAGCTCGCTTTGTTGGAGAAGGACATTCTAAGCTTCAGCTGAGGAGGGCCATATTAAAAACCTCCTAACAATCAGGGACAAGGGGGAATTTCCCCATACTGTCTGAAAGAGGGGAGACTACACAGTTGAGTCAGTTTGAGGAAGAGATTGTGTATTAACCTGTGCCAAAAGGTGATTATAGGGGAAAAGAGAATGTACGGCAACACAGGCAAGAAGGGTCCAGACCTCGTGGTTCTGGGAGGTATTCCCAAGCTCACAGAGATATGGAGCACCTAGAAGAGAGGGAATAGAGTGCTAATAACAGATCTGAGTCAGAAGGTGAATGGACGCAGGTGCAGAGAAAAAGAAGACAGGGAAGCAAAGGAAGGGCTGTGTCAAAGGCCAAGGCAGCCAGATCAAGGCCATAAAGAGCTTCATGACCCCATACCATAAAAACACAAAGTATTCGGCATTGGAACATCTAGAATTGCATGAAGAAATGATTTATTTATTTGAATGTAAAAATTACATAAATGTATGGAGTTTGTGAAATGGACATTCTCTCCTGACTAGTCCAGTTTTCTTTCGGGACTGGAGGTCAAGAATCATTATAAATGGTCCACCTATAAGGCAGCCATTTTGAAAACAATTTTCACACATAGGAACCCACAAAAGGCACATTAGGCTGCACATAATTTGCAATGTGGGGAGGAACAGGCACCTAGGGAGTTTGTGCAAGAGTTACAGCAGGCATTTGTTCAGACTTCCCGGCGAGTGAACACAAATAGTAGGGAGTTCATAACTCCATATTTCACTGCGCTCCCCAAATACATAATTACCCACTTGGTATCTGATTTTCACGAGCACAGGAACCTGGATTGGGTGATTGAACAGGCCACCAGGCTCTATGAGGTCCAGAAGCCCACTGAGAGTTAAAAAAAAAACCCCTGAAACCATATAACACTGATGCTGCTGCGAAGGTGGCAGAGGTAAAAATTACCTCTCTGTTGGAACTGGAGATGGGAGAAGTAACCCTCCTGCCAACAAGCAAAATGGAAGGCAGAAGGCACCCCCCAACCCGGCCCAATCAAATGGTAGTCAGGCAGGGGCACAGAACAATGATCCCACAGACCCTCTCACCTATGTAAGCCCTAGGAACAAGGGTACCAAACCAATCCTGGGGTATGTATACACTCCCACGGCCAAAGGGCGGGAACCAATCAGGTAAGTACTACCCCTGGAACCTTCTCTCCAAACTTTACTGAGGAGAGAAGTATCACTCCACCTCCCAATTTGAAATGTTTCCCCAGATATCCCCCGAACCAGAACTTCCAAAATAATTCTCCTCTGCCTCCCCGGTTGCAGGACAATAGATCCCTGAACCCGGGAGAAGGGAGATTCAGGATGAAAAATTATGGGGGAAATTTCCAGTACCCGAGCTTCTCTGGGAGAAGGGGAAGTTACTCTTTTTGGCAGCAGCCGAGGTACGACATGAGACCTCCCTAACACCCAAAAATAATTTTGCAGCTGTAGCGACAGGTCCAGCAACTGACCGATGATCTGGGCCGCGTACTGACATAGCCCTACCTAAACTAACCCTCAGCCTAAACCTACTTCCCAGCATTCCCAAACACCCAGGTCTGGTGCCTGGGAGAGGGTGATGGGAGGAAAACTCTGACAAACCAGAGGTTTCTGAGGAGGGGGCCCTGGAAGAGGGGAGATGGCAAGCCGTAGAGGAAGCTTCCTTTCTCTACCAGACAGAACCCCTAAAAACCTCTCGGCCTGAAAGTGTCTCTTCTACACCTGAAATGTTAGAACCCAAAGAGCAAACGTTAAGTAGGAGAGGCCAAAGAAGAACCCACTTTGTGCAGGAAATCAAGAATATCTCCATTGAAAGGGAAGAGTCCCTGAAGGATTCAGGTGAGCAGACCTTCTCTTTCAAAAATGGGGGGATCCTTCCCAAAGAAAAACAGTTCCCAAAAGACGCGTAGTGGTACAGGGTAAGTATGGAGACTAACCCAGAACAACAACCCCTAAAAGGTAAGCTAGATAGAAAGGAAACAGAGGTGTCCTTCCCCCAAACAGGTTCTGAAAACTGCCCCCAGGAAAAGGGGGACAGCAAAGAATCAGAGGAGAAAGAGGACTCTACAAATCGGTCCATTCTTAGTTTTAGATTTTCTTAACAGATTCCTGATCTATGACACAGAAAATTGCCCAAGATCATACAGTATCAGAATTTAATACGAAGAAAATGACCACCGGGCTGTCAAATAAGTCACATTTTCTTTGCACATTGGAGGAGAAAGAAGCCCATTTGTATGCACCGTTGAAGGTCTGGGGTCAGTGTGAATTATCAGCTCTGGTGGATAATGGATCCCAAGCTACCCTCCTGTCCAGAAAGGCCTTTGACAAACTAAACTCAGGACGAGTGAGGGCCACCAAATTCACATCACACCACTTCCTAGACAGCTCCAAAATTCCGACAGGAATGGAATTTCCGTTAATGGGACTGTGGATATCGAAATAAAAATTGGGCGATATCTAGTTAGACATCCAGTGATAGTGGTGACTCCAGAGGGCCCACATTTCTTACTGGGGAAGGATCTCCTGAGGTCATTTATCACCTCTGATCAACTGAGCAACCAAGGTCCTTGCACCCAGACTAACTGGCCTATAAAATTAAAAATGAGTACCAATTATGAAAGCATGAATTGTACCTGTCATTTAATTTATCAACATTCTGAGTATGTACAATTCCATGTCAAGAATAACCAAGTCCCAGACATCACTGTCATCTCTCTAGGAGAACAAACTTGTGATTGGAACCCTTCTTCATTCTTGAAAATCAACCTTCCTCCCAGTTTTAAGTGGCAATCCAGACTGGAATGGAACACCCTACAATTTTACACTAGTCTAAAATCTGAAGAAACCTTGAGCCTGATGGACATACCAAAAAAAGGTGAACAGTTGTTTTTCCCCATTCAGTTAAATGAGTGGGAGGAGCAACTGCTCGCAAGTGTATGCCTGAATAATGGAAGGAGCTTCATCAGCAAAAAAGTATTCAGGAAACTCCCCAAAGATCAGACCATTCCGACATTTAAATTAATTGACAACTGGGAAGTAGGTCTGGAAACTCCTTACTCCAAACATCTCCTAACTAGCAGGCGTATGATACATGTTTTTATTGGTGATAGAAGCATAGAACATAATTGTTGGGTCGTTAGAGATGTCTCTTCTGTCTTTTATTTAGGCAGTGGCATTTTCAATTGATTCACAATCAATTTGTACCTAATTAATAATAAGGCCTGGTCATGACTGGGTGGCAACCCCATGGGCTTCGACAACATGGAAAATGCATTTTGGTCAGCTAAATTGCTGCCTTATGCCGTTGAAGGTCTAGTGCAAGAAGAGGTTAACATCCCAAGACAGGTGCAACAAGTCACTATTCCCCTAAAAATTACGCGAGGAGAGAACATCAAACAACAGAACTCCTATATAAATTCAAATTACCATCTCCAACATCAAGGTTTGTATTTAAATCTAACACCTCTAGTAGATCTAGAACATGACACCGTTAGAATATTGGTGGATAACAGCGACCCTCGAAGTATCACTTTCGGTACAGACAGCTTTTTTGGAATGGCAGTTGATGCCCAACAATATTCTATTGATTTAGGAAAAGAAATCATGGGACCAATCCAGAGCGACTGTTTTGACATCAGTGATGCTATTCCTCCAGAAAAGAATTTTACGAGGCATGGGGGTTTTTCATGGTGTACTCTCCTGCCCCAATGGGGTGGAAGAGGTGCCCTGTGATATTTACTAGAAGGAGGTAGTGTTCAGAGTCAAGGACCACTACTTTGAATCCCTGAAACCTACTGTCCAGGTCAACACCATCAAAAGAGAACTCTCCACCCAATTCGAGGATACTGCTGAAATTGCCAAGCCTGAGAGCTTTCCAGGCTTCAAGCAGATGGTCGAAGAAAGGATCAATCTTCCGAATGCCTGTGACACTGAGGAGCAAATACAAAAGCTTTAACAGGTCTTCCTGGCATTCCAAGATATCTTTACGGTGAACTCATACGCCTGTGGATGCACATCCATTCATTCACCCACCATGCCCACGGACCCATGAAATAGCTCCTGTATTTGTCAAACAACACTGGTTACCTCTAGCGACCATGGAATCACTCACAGAGATCATTAAGAACTTAGAATCCCGTGGCATAATTTGTCTGATGCACAGTACCTTCAACAATCTGGAACTGGGGATACTCAAACAAAATGCCCAATGGAGACTATGTGCAGACCTGAGGGAGTTAAATAAACAGGTCCACATGTCAAGATGGCCACTTCCCTACATTGATCAAGGGCATGCACAGATCCAAGGGTCAAAGGTCTGTGTTGAATCTTGTCTTTCCCTGCACCCTGCCCTGTATGCATGGAATGCTTGAGTAACTGACATGGAATGTTGTGTGTGAGAATACTATATTCTGAATGGTTCTGTGAATGTCAGTTTAAAAAATGGATTAACTGAGAGAGGATGCCGGTGGATGTTTCTGTCCCTGTGACTTACCAGATGTGGCCTAATATATCCCTGCACTCTGAACCTGGAGCTGGAACATCAGTAAAGATGTTTCTTGTTCCCACACGTGTCGGTGTCATGCTTGGCCAGGAACCCAACTTAACATTGGCGATGAGGATGCTGGCTGTGCTGAGTGGACAACACCATGAAAGGGACACCCACCGCCCCCTAAGCATGAAAAGATCCTCTTTCATGGTAGGAGCACTGCAGGCTGCTGTGGGGCCAGTGAGGGCCAGCCATTGATCTAAGGAGGCAGCACCAGGGCCAAGGGCCTACCAGTCTGTAAGGCTCAGACACAGGGACATACTGCGTGGGGCAGATATAGAAATATTTCTGTGTGGGTCAGATAGAGAGAATGGTGCTGCACAGGACATTGCTAGCTGTGGCTGTGGGTAGTAGTGGTCTGAAGGTCATTGCAGCATGTGACAGAAGAGAACAAGTGAAGACCGTGCCTCTGACTAGCGGCTGCAGGTAGTGATTGGCAGCCCAGTTTAATCTGAGGTGGCCAGCCAACTAAGGGTTTGTCTGGACTGTCACGGGTGTCCTGATAGTGGTGGCCTGCAGGCTAAAAAGACAGCAACTTACTTGGCAGTCAATGTGCATGTCTGCAGGTGGCACTACCGGTGTCATGTCATGTGCTGCTATGGCAGTCCTGTGAAGAGTTGTGCCTCGGATCTACATGGCGGCCTGCAGGGAGATGAGCACTGTTGCTAAGGTAGCGGAGGGTGGATATGCTGGAGATAGTATTCACAGCACAGTTCTGAAGGTGGACATGCACCAGAGCAATGGCACGTCTCCGTCCTGGAGCAATTGCAGGACTCTGTCTTGCTGGGTGCTTGGAGCGCGTTCGATGACGTAGTGGATTGTTGCAGTTCTGGGAGTTCAGAAGTAACAGACAAGTACAGTGTGAGGGTGCTTACATGCTTAGGTTCTTTTCTTCATTATTGGAGCTCGGCAGTCACCAAAGCATACAGAGTCTGCGAAAAAGTGTCAGTGGGGAATTCGGCTTATGTTGACCTGAGTCTCAAAGTTTTGTTGTGGATCTGGAGCAGCTGAGTCATGGATTGGCACTGCACACTTTGTGTTATGCAGAGAAGTTCCACAGCGTCATATTTCAGCATGGAGGGCCTGCAATGTATTGTGCTCTCATGGAGAGGTGGATTTGGAAGCAGTGTGCACCGTGAAGAAGAGAGAGGCAACAAGGATAAATATGTATGCGCCACTTACAGGTACTTCTTGGCCATTGGTGTGGGAGAGCAACACACCAAGGAAAGGTATCACACGCTAATGAGGAGCGGTGTGGCGAAGGAAGATTGTGGTGTTTATGATGTAGTGCTCTTATTTAATGTCAGTTGGGATGTGAGGACAGTTTTTATGCATGTGTGCATGTGTCAGAGGTCGGCAATTGGGTGAGTTGTGGGAGTCATGGACTCTGTTTAGCGAAATTTTAAAGTGAAATGTGTTGATGTTTTGTTTTTACCATTGTTCTTCCACAGGTTCAACTGTTTTTTTTGCAACTTTAAAGTTAGTGAATGGACTTGCTAAGAATTGGAGAGAAATTTGCAACTATGTTGATGTTTATGCCTTTTAATCTTTGTCTTCACAGGTTGGACTTTTAGTGAATAGCATGAGCTAGGGCATGACAATTTAAAGTGCAGAGTTTCAATGTATTAGTTAATGAAAGTGAGAAGAGTTTTAGATTCATGTAGTAGAGAACTGCCTAGAATAGTATATTCTGTGGTTATAGAACTGTTTAGAATAATACCCAATGCCTTTGTCTGGTGTGAATGGTCATGGGTGATGTGTGGCTATGTGTGGCTTCCTTCATTGGAGTTGTTGAACTGTGAAGTGGAGTGGTGCCTTGGCACAGGTGTGCAGTTGCTTCTAAGGGTTTTTGGGCACCCGGAATGCTTGGAGTACTCTCAAGTTTTCTGGTGTCCAAAACTGGAGTGCATTGTTCTACACCTGCTGTAGTATGGCCAGTGAAGTTTAGGTGCTCCATTGATAGAGGAGTGTGTGTGTGTGGGTATGCCTGACATAGGGTAAAAGCATGTTTTTTTCAGAGTCATGTGGTTTGGGGCAGGAAGCCTGAGGTTATTTGAGAGTCTTGATGTGGTATCCTTTTTTTAGTTGATGATCTCTCTCCCTATTCTTTAGAAAAGGGAAGAGGCATTATATTGTGCAATTTTGTCCCACTAGGTGAGGACGGTCGCAGGGCTTGTGTGGGTGTGTTGTTGGAAGGATTGGTTCCGAAGGTTGAGGAATGTACATGTGTTGGGACTTACTATGTATGTATGTCTCTTGCTTTGTGGGTGTTGTCTTGTGTTGTTGAAGGGGAAGAGGTCTTTTATCTTGTCTTTCCCTGCACCCTGCCCTGTATGCATGGAATGCTGTGTGTGACTGACATGTAATGATGTGTGTAAGAATGCTATGTTCTGTTCTAAATGGTTCTGTGAATGTCAGTTGAGAAGATGGGTTGACTGAGCGGATGCCAATGGATGTTTCTGTCTCTTTGACTTACCTGATGTGGCCTAATGTATCCCTGTACCCTGTACCTCAATCTGAACATGAGTAAAGATGTTTCCTGTTCCCACACTGTTGTCAGTGTCATGCTTGGCCAGGAACCCATCTTAACAATGTGCACAGACACTGACCTAAACAACGGCTACTGAACAGTACACATGAGTAGGGAAGACCAGTACAAGTTTGTTTTTTCCCTCAGAGGGCAGAAATAAATGTTGATCTGAACTACCTTTGGATACATAAACTCTGGCAATGAGTTCAACATCTTCCTACGTAAGGCCATGTCCGACTTACGCGAAATGGGAAACCTGGCCTATGTAGATAATTGTATGATCAAGAGCTCAACTGTGGAGTAACATATAGCAGACATCTGCTATGTTCTAACACAGTTGCAGAAAGCCAGAGCAAAACTGTGCTTTCCGAAGACTCAGTACTGTAAGACCCGAGTAAACTTTTTAGAGCACAAGAGAACCCCTGAGGGTCTTAATCCCCAGGCAAAAAAGGTGGAAGCCTTAATAAAATTAAATGACCCTACCACTCTGCGAGAATTAAGAAGCCTTCTTTGACCATATAATTATAGTTGGAAGTTCATTAAGACTACGCAGAGGTCACTCGACCCTTGGTTCATTTATCAAAGGCCGGATTCAAGTGGGAGTGGGGTCTGGAACAAGGCATGGTAGTTAAACAACTGAAAAGAAGCTTTCAAAGTCACCTTGTTTGGCTTACCCCATAAGGACAAAGGAGTTTGTCTTGGAGACTGGGTTCTTAGGTACTTGCCTAACAGCAGTGTTGTATCAAAAGGATGACAAGGCTAACATAGTCATCTTGTGTGCAAACAAGACTTTGTCCTCCACGGAAGAACAATTCAATGACTGTGGGAAGGCAGTCCTAGAAAGGGTATGGGTGTTGAAAAATGATCACCCATTCATCCAGTGGGAGCACATAAAAGGTCTCAACAAACCTTGCAATATCTACAAAGTGATATAATCCGGGTGGGGAATGTTCGTGACTCCAGAATTACTTCCTGGATTCTGGCAATTCAAGGCTTTCTTGTGGAGGTCGGATATATGGCCAAAACATGATGATTCCCCTAGTGCAAGGGTTGGCGGAATTGCATGATTGTGTTCAAGTGTCTCGAGGATGATATGGAGGTGTACTTAACTTGAAGAAGACATGTGTCAGGGGATACCCCCAGATTATGTGAATGGGTGTTCCTACTATGTTGATAATGGCAGGGGAAAAAAATGAGTGGTAGGCATAAGGAATTGCTGGGTGAATTATACCCTAGAACCCTCTGCTGATTACAAAATAGGACCCCAGAGTAGTCAGGTTGTGGAGTTGATTGCCGTTCATCAAGTCATCCTCACTGCAATGCACCACCAAGTTAATGAACTGGTCAGAATCAATGTCTCTGATTATGTCAGGAATGGATTCTTGGAGCACCTGATTATCTGGAAGAAGCGAGGCATGCTATGTGCCCCAAATGAAACCTTAAAGCAGGCCAAACTGATCCACTCATTTGGTTATCTGGTGACCTCCAATGAGATGATCATCTATTGGAAAAATATAAGAGGTAATTGCAAAATAGAGGGGCCAGATAAGACTGGGGATTACCTGGATGACCAATTGGTTAAAACCGGAGCCCTGCAAGATGATTTGATAGAAACAGAGTCCCTACTGGGGGAGATTCAAGTTACCACTGTCACCAGGTCACACAGTCGTGCAAACAGTGAACTCATGACAACCCAGTGGAGTAAAGATACCCCAGATGCGGATTTGATCATTGCACAGAAAGAGGACATTGGAAAATTCTATCAACACATTGAAGGCCCTGTGAGTTTTCTTCTAACAGAGTCTGATTATACCGGTGAAGAGGATCGCCGGGTGTTGATGACATTTTCCAAGATGTTCCAGATCCTAGACAGTTTGTTGGTGAGGAGAGCCCTATCTTGCTGTGACCAGTTGGTGGTATCTACCTCATTCCGAAGCCTTATGTTGAACCATGCCTATGACACAGCCACTGCAGGTCATAGGGGGTTTCACACGACATTAGAAATCCTGTGCAAGACTGCCTACTGGACACAGATGGGCCAACAACTCGACACTTACCTAAAGGGCTGTCTTGTTTGTGCTCAATTTCAACTCAGTTCGCTCACACACAAAGCTCCCCTACAAAAAAGGGTTATGAAACTGCTTTGGTCAGATTTACAAGTCGATTACATTGGGCCAGTGATTCGCTCCTCTAGAGGAAGTATGTATATTTTCACTGTGACATGCTTGTTCACAAAGTAGGTAGACTCTCTCACAGCCTCGAATTGTAAGGCAAAGACAGCTGCTGCACTAATGATCAACCACATCTTCTCTCGTTTCAGCCTCCCACTAACGCTTGAGTCTGATCGAGGTAGTCAATTTTACTAGTGAGGTGATGCTAAATTTGTGGGAGATTCTAGGGGTAAAAAGAAAACTCCACATTGTCTACAGCTGGCCTCAAACGGGGGTAGGGAGATACAATAAGACAATTGTGAGTATTTTAAAGACTTTGTGGCAGACTCTGGATCCAGTTACTGCTTGTCCTGATGGCTATTAAGTCTACACCATCTTCTGCAACAAAGATGTCTCCATTTGAGTTCATGACTGGAAGAACAATGGTGTTAACTCAGCATCTGCTCTGCAGAACTCAGGAGCAGATACTGAAAAATGCGTCCTCCACTCACGAGGACATTGAAAATTGAAGGAAGCGCCTCCTGCACACATATGCTAATGATCAGCACAATTTACAATTTAGAAAAGTCGGCTGAAGGATGGAAGACCTATTATGATCTAAAAAGCACCAAGATAGAGTATGACTTGGTGACAAGGTTTACCAGTACAATTTTCAAAGGAATCAGGACAAGGAGCATAAGGACATTTCTTCCATTGTGGCGTAGTGCCTTTGAAATTGTAGATAAAATATCACTTGTTGCCTACAGGATCTTCATCACAAAAGGAGAACAGACAGAAGAAAAATGTGTCCACGTCAATCAGATGAAAAGCTGTCATCCCAGACCAGCTTTACGACTGATTGAGGAGCCATACGAAATTGATGAAGTATTAAAAGGAAGGATGAAAAATAGGAATAAATTAAGATAGATATATATTTAACATTTTGAGCTGGTAGAATTATATTACATATCATTAAGCTTGTGGCGCTTTGTGTTAGGCTTTCAAATGTTTTAATATATGCTGTGTTTCACTGTGCACTTTAATACCTTGTGCCGCTAGGATTGTATTCCATACCATGAAGTTTACAGCACATGGTCATTTGCGTACAACCTCTGTTCATTTAATATACGAAAGTTTGCACTTTGTATTTATGGATGATATATATATATGTGTTTTTATCATAGAACCATCTCACTAGAGGAATGAGAATGATTATTGTATAATATTTCACCATGCACTTTAAAATCTCTTGCTGCTAGGATTATATTCCATGTTTTGAAGTTTACAATACCTTGCATTTTGTGCAAACCCTTCCGATGTTTCAAAGTATGACTCTACACATGCTTGCACTGTGGACAATTGTGTTATTATAATTTTACTGTTTAAAATTGAGCAATATGTGTGTCATGACCTGCTAATTGCAACCAAACAATGGATGATATTTAATGTGTATAAAATGTGTCATTTTTCTTCCGGCCCTTGTGAGTTCTCAGATATGATATTTTGAATCCAAGGATTATATGCCATCACGATCATAATATGATTGCTGGTATGCGAGAAGATGGCGCATTGGCACACATATATCATTTGGGACAATGTTCTTTCACTGTTAGAATCATTATCATTGTTAGGCTGCAAACATGTCCAAAATAGTAATGTATAATCTTGCATGGAACGCTTACCTGTACATATAAACCAATATATCAGAAGCACATTTACCAATCGGGATGTTACCCATGCACAGAGGACATACAGTTATTGTACCTGCTGCGATGGTCTGTTGTAAACACTGATGTCTGTGCTTCTATGGGCGGCATATATTACTGCCTAAAACATGGCTGATAGGCAAAGATGGACATATTTTCTGCACCTTATGAAGGCCGACGCAGAGTACTCTGTGAAATCAAACACAAACAATGGACTCTAGCTTGAGTGCCAATGCCTGCTCGTTTCCAGGCTTCGTTGGGATGCCGCCATACCTTGGCCTGCTTTTTGGGATTGTACATTTTTAACTGAAATGTAATAAATATGTAAAATATTCAAATCTTTATCCGGACTCGGACTATCCGATTAATTGTGGACTCCAGCCCATTGGGAGTGTGACTCGATTGCCCGTATAGTTACTGGCTACAAGAATCTATGCTGCATTGCTTTGATATTTTCATGTCTCCACAAATGTCCGCAAAAGTGTATAGTGTGACATGTACAATAACGGTAGTTTTAACCATCAACCTTGTGACTCCCATGAAATTTGGGCCGTAATCACTTGCACAGCATGGCACACTTTATTTGGGTTACACGTATCTACATAGTACATCTAACTTAAACTGAACAATCATGCCACCATCCTCATATGCACCTTGGACGATGCACTTTATAATGTGTTTTGTATGCAGTCTTTTTGGCACGATGCACCTTGGACGATGCACTTTATAATGTGTTTTGTATGCAGTCTTTTTGGCACGATGCACCTTGGACGATGCACTTTATAATGTGTTTTGTATGCAGTCTTTTTGGCAGAATGCACCTTGGGTGATGCACAATGCACTTTATAATGTGTTTTGTATACAGTCTTTTTGGCACGATGCACCTTGGACGATGCACTTTATAATGTGTTTTGTATGCAGTCTTTTTGGCACGATGCACCTTGGATGATGCACTTTATAATGTGTTTTGTATGCAATCTTTTTGGCACGATGCACCTTGGACGATGCACTTCATAATGGCCCTCATTACGACCCTGCCGGAAAGGGTTTTACGCCAGCGTAATGCATGGCGTACCTTTCCGCCTTACTACGAGTTCCCGTAGCGCCATGGTGGTTTTTTCGCCTGTTTTTTCCGGGCGGAAAAATCCATGGCGCTACGGGACCCGTTGTTAATTACGCCACCGTAATTTACGGTGGCGTAATTAACGCCTTCCCCACTCCCATTATACCCTATGGGGCAAAAATGGGAATGGGGAAGGGTAAATGGGGATTGGGGACTTACCGCCCCGCCAAGGTCGGAATGGGGCGGTAAGTCCGCCAACCCCCATGGCGGAGTTGGCAGCTCTGCGCCATGGACCATGGTGCAAATTGCACCATGGTCCTCCGCCAGGGTCGTAATGAGGGCCAATGTGTTTTGTATGCAGTCTTTTTGGCACGATGCACCTTGGACGATGCACTTCATAATGTGTTTTGTATGCAGTCTTTTTGGAACGATGCACCTTGGACGATGCACTTTATAATGTGTTTTGTATGCAGTCTTTTTGGCACGATGCACCTTGGACGATGCACTTTATAATGTGTTTTGTATGCAGTCTTTTTGGCATGATGCACCTTGGACGATGCACTTTATAATGTGTTTTGTATGAGTCTTTTTGGCACGATGCACCTTGGACGATGCACTCTATAATGTATTTTGTATGCAGTCTTTTTGGCACGATGCACTTTATAATGGCCCTCATTACGACCCTGGCGGAAAGTGACTGACCTGACCGCCATAGCGTAAATAGCGTTTCCGCCATTGCACGACGGAGCAAAGTGCGGCTAATTCCGACCCATCGGGCACAAGCACTACGCCATGGCGGAAGTGCAAAGTCCGCGATGGCGGAAATGTCCCCAAAACGCCCCTCACCGCCGTCGTACGGCGCCCTAGGTGCAATTCCGCCACCCATCTCAGCGGTCACCGTAATGAGCGGCAATCGGAAAGTACGGTGACCGTAAATATACGGAAACGGAAGTAAAAACATGGTCCCGGAACGGGAAACAGCACGTCGTACACCTATAAAATCAGAATTCCCACACAACCATTAAAAATACTACCCTGAGGCACATCCCAACCCGTCATCCACCCTAGTGAAAGCAATAGAAATGGGAAAAGTAGCGAAAAAAGCGTGCGACCGCAAGCGGCAGGTCCACTTCTCCCGTGAGGAACTCACCATGCTCACAGAGACCCTCCAGGAGAATGCTGCCGTCGTCTTCTCGACGCAAATGACCAGGACGGCACTTGCGAACAAGAAGGCCATATGGGCCCTGGTGGCACAGCGGGTAAGTGCGGTGGGGACCGCACCCCGCAACCCACAGCAATGCAGAAAGCGATGGGGCGACCTGCGGATACGCGTACGGAGCATACTATCCGCCAACCGTAACATTGCCACAGCTACCGGGGGAGGATCGGAATCACCCATCAAGTTGACCCCCTGGGAAGAAATCTGTGCCTCCACCATTGGAATGGAGAGTATAGAGGGAGTCGGAGGGATGGAGAAAGGAGTGCAGACATCTGAAGAATCAGGTAGGTGGCCCAAATAAAACAATGCGAAATCCACAATGTCCAATCATGTGAAGTACCATGTGTCCACATAGTGCAACAGTAACACATGTCCAGGAGAACGTCCACATACATTGGCCTGATAGCGCACTTTAAAACTCACATTAAATACATAAATAATTAAAAATCCTAAAAACACCCTCTACACGTGCAGCAGGCACACCCTAACTGCAGGCTGCAAACCAACTGCATCCTCAATCCACACAAAAATGAAACCACCTCCAAGGCCCTGACCCAAATCACCCTCAGGTACCACCCCAATGCATGTGATACATTGCCATTCCAATTTCAACAGACCCATTAAAAACGCTCGCCCTCCTTTACTCCACCACAGGGTCCGATTCAAACGACGAGCTGCAGGACACCCCTACCAGCACACCTGCAAAGAGGGCCAAGACCAACGGCCAAAGACCCTCCACCTCAGCTGCACGCATCAAGACACGGCAGCAGCACAAATCAAGTGGCAGCACACAGGAGGGAACTTCAACAGGCACCCCAGCAGCCAGCATGCCCACAACAGCACCACCACAGGTCCCCCCAATGGATGCCACAGAAGGCACTGCTTCTGGTGGCAGCAGCACCATAGGTGACACTGCATTAATGGCAGCATGCTCCGACACAGAAAACGGGGATGTCGATGTAGGATCCATCCATGACCTGGCTGAATCCCCCTGTTTGTTTCATCCCGTACACCATGAGGATACCACGCAGGGGCACCCACAAGACGACGACTGGCCATCCCCCACAAGCCCTGTGGCAAGGCAACATGAGGTGACCAGCCCCTCTGTGACACCACCGCAAATGGCCATGGCACAGCAGAGGCAACAGTCCCTCGACCAGGTGATCGTGCAACAGCAGCAACTGGCCACGCTCCTCAAGGACCATGCTGATGAATGTGGGGGTACTAAGGCAGCCATAGAAACATCAACTGAGACACTTAGGGCAGAAATGGAGAGAAGCACCGAGAGCCTGAGAGTACAAATGGAGAGAAGCACCAAGAGCCTGAGAGTACAAATGGAGAGAAGCACCGAGAGCCTGAGGGGGGAACTGCATGCCACGTCCAAAGACGTATGTGCTGAACTTGCCGCTGTGCGCCGTGTGCTCACTGAGCTCTCACAAACCCTTAGGGACATGCATGGACGTGAGCAGGCAGAGACATCATCCGTTGCAAGTTCCGTCCAGGGCAGCCCCCAACGTAGATCTGGGAGGAACCTGCGCTCCACAGGCAGGGGTGCCCCTGATACCCGGAGAGGGGGCTTGCAATAGCGTCTGCCCACTGACAATGAGCATCTTTGGACACTGGTGTTCGGGGGGGGGTAGGAGGGTGGAGGGGGTGTGTTGGGCTCACTTGGGTGGCGGGTCGATGGGGTGTGTAACATAATTTCACATATGCTATAAACAATGCACGATCATCCAATGAGATGTGTGGACATTGATCTTTGTGTACGAGGCCTTTATAGGCGTACAGTCCATATTGTGCATGTTCCAGACACACACAGTGCCACAAGTCCCGTGTCCATGTATCAGCCACCAGGCGTGAGTGCTAGAAGCATGAATCAATGAGAATCTGACGAATGTCACGGCCCTCCTGTGCCTCGCGGACTCCTTGAGGTGCTGCCACATCCCCACCCTCATCATGACCATCTTCAGGTGCTTGCAGTTCTGCGTCAGGGGGCATGGGCACATTTCTACGTACGCACATGTTGTGTAGCATGACACATGCCATGACCATCTTTGCAACCTTCTCATGGCGGTACAGGAGTGCCCCGCCAGACCTGCTGAGGCAGCGGAAACGAGTCTTCAGTAGGCCGAATGCCTGTTCTATGACTACACGGGTACGTGAGTGGGCATGGTTGTAGTCCTCCTCATGCTGGTTCTGTGGGTTCCGGAGTGGTGTAAGGAGCCATCTCTTCAGTGGATACCCGGCATCACCTGTATGTGGACAATAAAGGATGTTTGTGGAATGACATTGCTACGTACGTACGCACCCCCCCCCCTTCCTGCCAGGTCATTGCCGCATCACATACCCCACATTATCATGCATGAAATGAGACTCACCGAGTAGCCAGGATCTGTTCCCTGCGTGTCGCTCCATGTAGCGTGGTATTGTAGATTTCCTCAAGACCATAGAATCATGGGTTGATCCAGGAAATCGGGCACAACAATGTGTAATGATCCTGTTGGAGTCACACACCATTTGTACATTAAGAGAATTATATTGTTTTCGGTTGCGGTACTGGGCCTCCATGGCATGTGGGACGACCAGTTCCACATGGGTGCAGTCGATGGCACCAATGCAACCCGGTATGCCGCCAAGTGCATGGAATCCCACTTTTGTGTTCGTAATTTCCTTCTCCGAGCGTGGTAGAGAGATGTAGTCGTCTGCGTGCTTCAGGAGGGCATCGAGCACTTGCAATAGTGTCCGTGAGAACACTGGCTGTGAAATGCCATGCAACTGTCCGACTGTGTGCTGGTAGGTGCCTGTGGCCAGAAAGTGGAGTACAGACACCACCTTCAGTAGGGCTGGGATGGCGGTTGGGCTATCTATCATGCTGACAAGGTCAGCCTGTGTCATGTCCACAATGGCGGTTATGGTGTCCCGGTCCAAACGGTAGAGGGTGTGGATCTGCTCAGCAGTGAGGTTGAACGGATGTGCTCGGAGGCGTGGGATTGCGGGCTGCCTGCGTGGTGGTAGTGGCTGTGCTAGCGGGCCTTGCTGGCCCTGCCTTGCCCTCCTCCTCCTCCTGCGTCTCCTCTGTGCGGCCGGTTGTCGTAGTAGTTGGTGTTCGTCTTCTTCTTGAAGTTGGAGTACTTGCAGTGCTATCAGGTCCCCCAGGGCCAACATCGCTAGTCCTGCCGGTCGCATTTTGGAGTGGGTGTGGTTGTGGGAGGGGGTTGGGTGTGCTATTTATGTGTTTTCAGGCTGTATAGCCTCCACCTGTGGTGATTCATTCCACCTGTGCCAGCTGCAATCCCCTTTGGGCGAGCACTGTACCGAGGTTCACCGACGGGCGGGGCGTCCCATTTGTGAGTGAAGCCAGTTGCCATTTTCACACACTGCCGCACTACATGGATGGATTTGTGATTTCAAGCGGTCACAGATGCCTTATCGACGTGATGTTGCAAATGAGGAATTCGAAGGACAGCGCTTTCGGTTTTCAGCTAGCGGCGAGGAGACGCCCACAGGTCTGACTGCAAATGTAACGTTCTATTGTTTAATGTCCTTGGGACAGGGGCCATGGCGAGAATGCTATGATTGATATGAATAGTATGGGATGCGCAATAGCGTAGTGGACGATAAGGCCGGACGTTCCCAAATACAGGTTACTTCACAACACTGGAATTCCGGGCTGGAGCACAGTGGATTTTGCAGACTGCATTACGCACAGACTCAATGGAAATTTCACATGTAATGTGAGTAAATAATCAGGCGTTTTCATACCGGGATGAGGGAATGATGTATGGATGCATGGACAGATGATTTGATGGAGAGTTTGCCATGTACAGGGCTTTTTGGAATCTATCCCCTTCCCCTGCGCTATGTGATGCAGAGCTGCCATAGTGGGACCATCGTCTTTCTGCCCTTGTTGAACCCTCCCTGTCTCGACGCACCTTCAAACACTTGTGTCTATGCACGTTACTAATCCCATCTAATGGATTCTGTCTTAACAGACGCATGCACACAAACACTCGTTTGTAATAGTGTTGTCACCTCGATTTTTATAGTTGTGATTCGCAAGTGATTTTTGGGTGGGAATAATCCTTTTGAGTGGGCTAGCATGCATATGGCTGTAGATTTAGTGTGATCATTGAAGTGAGTAATACAAATCAAGTTCTGATGGCCATACTATTCTTTTTCATTTCATTTGGGTGACAGGTATCTCCTCCCCTTTTGCCGCTGCCATCTGTATGCCACTCCTGCAGATGGCTTTTACTCCCGACACCTGCTGCTTCGAGTTAATCAGTGGAGCACCATTACGATCTTATGGGATGATCGCCAATGGGCCACATGCCCTTACGCAGTACTAGTGGCTAGGAGCACCATTTCGACCTTTCAGCTGGACTAGTGCCTACCTAATGGGACGGCCCTGCGGTTCTAGGCGCTTCCATGTTGCCTTTTTGAACGTGAATGTAGCCCCTGTGTACCATGAAGGAACAGGGCGTCACACAAGCAGAAGCTGGTCATTTATTGCGGATGCAGCCCACAATACTGAAATGTATTTTGGAGTTCATGACCTAATGGCTGTATGGGCTTGGTGATTTTGTGGTGCATTACATTTCTATTCTGATATTTACCGTGTAGCGTTGTTCTTTGCAAGTAATGTAGCATATTCTTATTTGTGGAGCGGTGTATTGTGAGGAGATCTGCATTGGGTTCCGGCTTCTGAGTATAGTTGCGTGGTACTGTACTGGCCGCGTTTGCCTACGAAGCCCAGTAAGGTCAGGGATGGGGCCTGCCATTATGACTGTTTTAATGATGTCATGCTCAGGGGCGGGGGATTAGCTTTTGTGTAACAGATGCCGATCAGCCAGGTGGATTGGTGGAATGATGTGATTATCAGAATATGGCTGGTCACAGGTGCCTGTGTTTGCGTGCGTTTCTTGGAGGGAGACTGAGGTCATGTCCATTGGAATAGCTTCTGTATTCGTGCCATCTGTGCCCTGCAGCTCCCATTGGCCCCTCTTGAGATGTGCCTGGCTGCTCAATCACTCTGCCAACTTGTGTGGTACATGCTTATGCTGATGGTTGGTTTGTTTACTGGCAGGAGTACAGGGCTGGTGCAGTCTCCCTCAGGATACTGCTTTGAATGTTGCCTTACACTGGTGTCAGTCGATGGGGGGGCCTGTTTTTGTTTGTCTCATTTTTCTGCTCATGTTGCTGTACTTGAACCTTCACATGCCTGTGCTGCATCAGTGCGGCAATGGTGCCATGGCAAATATGGATGCCCACTCACAAGGCACTTGGGGCCCCTGGATTCATTTGTTCGTTGGCATGCATGGGTGACTTGTACATTTCGCTGGTTGCATTGTGTGACTTCATTGCACCTACGAGGAGTTGTGCAATGTGGCCAGGGAGTGGTGTACAGGCACTCAGTAGGGCCGTTTACAGTTGATTCGCGATGCCGTACTTCTCACCATGGCGGAATGGTACTTTCCGCCATGCTTGATGGCGTTAGGTACATGTCCGCTAGGGTCAGAATTCGCGTACCGTTGCGCCATGGTGGTAATTACGGTTTGGCATGGCGCGCGTGCGCGTACTTGGTGCAGTTAGCGTTGGCGTTCACTACGGCGTCGCTAATGGCATCGTACTTTACGGTGACGGGTCATAATCGCACCGAGCGCTATTCGATGGCGGTATTGCATTTCCGCCATCGTTTTTTTCGATTTCCGCCAGGGTCGTAATGAGGGCCAATGTGTTTTATATGCAATCTTTTTGGCACGATGCACCTTGGATGATGCACTTTATAATGTGTTTTGTATGCAGTCTTTTTGGCACAATGCACCTTGGACGATGCACTTTATAATGTGTTTTGTATGCAGTCTTTTTGGCACGATGCACCTTAGACGATGCACTTTATAATGTGTTTTGTATGCAGTCTTTTTGGCACGATGCACTTCATAATGTGTTTTGTATGCAGTGTTTTTGGCATAATGCACCTTGGACGATGCACTTTATAATGTGTTTTGTATGCAGTCTTTTTGGCACGATGCACCTTGGACGATGCACTTTATAATGTATTTTGTATGCAGTCTTTTGGGCTGGCACGATGCACCTTGGGCAATGCACTTTATAATGTGTTTTGTATGCAATCTTTTTGGCACGATGCACCTTGGGCGATGCACTTTATAATGTGTTTTGTACGCAGTCTTTTTGGCACGATGCACCTTGGATGATGCACTTTATAATGTGTTTTGTATGCAGTCTTTTTGGCACGATGCACCTTGGATGATGCACTTTATAATGTGTTTTGTATGCAGTCTTTTTGGCACGATGCACCTTGGACGATGCACTTTATAATGTGTTTTGTATGCAGTCTTTTTGGCACGATGCACCTTGGACGATGCACTTTATAATGTGTTTTGTATGCAGTCTTTTTGGCACGATGCACCTTGCAGGATGCACTTTATAATGTGTTGTGTATGCAGTCTTTTGGCACGATGCACCTTGCAGGATGCACTTTATAATGTGTTGTGTATGCAGTCTTTTTGGCACGATGCACCTTGCAGGATGCACTTTATAATGTGTTGTGTATGTTCTTTACGAGGCCGTCTGACATTGTAAGTCATTTTAAATATAGCAACTGGCTTTTATACAAATTGAGCAACGAGTGCCAATGTGGTCACACCATTAGACAACACGGAGATTTAAATTAACTCAAATAACCATGTCATCATTAAATGCACTGCACGATGCACTTTATAATATATTCCTTGTGAGACTCAAAATCAATGACAAAATATAATTCCAATGATTTACTTACACAAGTGAAAGGAGACGGAGACAATTATGTAATTATCTTCTAGGTGGCATGTAGCACCTGAGCGTGTCTTATCACAGCGCCGATCAGATGAAATCGTTTCTATTATATATTAGCACTTCATGCAGAAACACGTTGTGCCCACCAGCTAATGGGGTTGGCAGACTATGGTCACTTATAGACTAGAGACTAGAGATTGTGCTATAATGTGCACAGCACATCACACTTTAGACTGTATATGCCTTCTTGTCTTGATAAGCAACAACAAAAGCGGGTCGACAATGACCACATTTGATTTTATGCTATTAACTGCACAGCATGTCGCATGTTATACTGCGTATGTGCTTTCGTTGTGCTAAGCAATGATATAATTATATGGTATTAAAGTTTCATTTATCTTGAAAATAATGGAATGACGATATCATCACTGTTTTTGATTGCGCTTAGCACTTTATAATGTCACACTATCAATGCGCAATGCTATGACTAGATTCAATGACTCTCGGGGGCCGATTCATGGAACAAACATGCGCCAAAAATCTTCGCGCAAGCAGGCGCAAGCAGGCGCAAGCGGAAAAAAACAGGCGCACACGCACACGTGCGATTCATGGAAGTCCCAGCGCGTGTTTACCTCGGGATGTGCGCCAAACCCGTGCATGGCGCACACGTCACTGCAACATCCCAAAAGACGTGCGCGACGCGCACAGTGAAAACGCACAACCTCGGCGCATACACCAGAAAGTGGGCGGAACACGGGGCGTAACGCGCGGAATGGGGAACAACTCGCGAAAACAAGGGCGTAACTGGGGATGTACTGCAGGGAAGCAGACGGAACGCCCACACGCACCCGAACCACACGTATTCATGGAATCGAATAGGGCAAAGCCACGCACAGCGAAAGACACGCACAAGCCGATACACGTCCGCCACACGAAGGCAGGCGGTAGCGTCCCTGCGCATTACAAAAGTGGCAACATACAGCAATTGTGCGAGCGGGGCACGTGTATTTCGGGGTTGCGCGGGAAGTTACACACGCAATTGAGCAGGGTACGTGTATTCCGGGGGTTCGCGGGAAGTCACACACGCGATCTGGCCTGGGGGAGCGGGCTACGTGTATTTCAGGGGTTCGCGTCTCACGCAATCGGGCCTGGGGGAGCGGGCTACGTGTATTTCAGGGGTTCGCGTGAAGTTTTTCGCGATCGGGCCTGGGGGAGCGGGCTACGTGTATTTCAGGGGTTCGCGTGAAGTTTCTCGCGCGATCGGGCCTGGGGGAGCGGGCTACGTGTATTTCAGGGGTTCGCGTGAAGTTTCTCACGCGATCGGGCCTGGGGGAGCGGGCTACGTGTATTTCAGGGGTTCGCGTGTACTTTCTCACGCGATCGGGCCTGGGGGAGCGGGCTACGTGTATTTCAGGGGTTCGCGTGTACTTTCTCACGCGATCGGGCCTGGGGGAGCGGGCTACGTGTATTACAGGGGTTCGCGTGAACTTTCTCACGCGATCGGGCCTGGGGGAGCGGGCTACGTGTATTACAGGGGTTCGCGTGAAGTTTCTCACGCGATCGGGCCTGGGGGAGCGGGCTACGTGTATTACAGGGGTTCGCGTGAACTTTTTCACGCGATCGGGCCTGGGGGAGCGGGCTACGTGTATTACAGGGGTTCGCGTGAACTTTTTCACGCGATCGGGCCTGGGGGAGCGGGCTACGTGTATTACAGGGGTTCGCGTGAAGTTTTTTACGCGATCGGGCCTGGGGGAGCGGGCTACGTGTATTACAGGGGTTCGCGTGAAGTTTTTCACGCGATCGGGCCTGGGGGAGCGGGCTACGTGTATTTCAGGGGTTCGCGTGAAGTTTTTCACGCGATCGGGCCTGGGGGAGCGGGCTACGTGTATTTCAGGGGTTCGCGTGAAGTTCCTCACGCGATCGGGCCGGGGTACCACTCACCGTCTGCCTTGCGTGTAGAAGAACGCGTAGCCAACACCCGCTGTGAAGTAATAGCGTGTGAACCCCAACGGATGGAAAACACACGCACCGCACGAAAAGCATGTACAGAACATAAAGGCACGCGGGATCACCAAGCCCTGCCAGGGCAACGCCCGTGCGCAAAACGTCACAGACGCGCTTATGCTGTAAGGGCCTTTGGTCCAATGAAATCGCGTACGCGTGCTGACGCGCTTACGCGCTAAGGGCCTTTCCTCGATTTTCACGCTGACGTGCAGTATTTTCACGTGCCAAATCACTCCGTATCAAGCTGGCCACGCGAAAACACACGGAAGACCACGCTCCTGCCCAGAAGGCCGAATTACTGCCCCCCAGTGCCCCGAGCAGCCTCCCACGTGCCATCTGCTGCTGCCTGCCTGCCTGCCTGCTGCCACCGTGCCCTGCCATTTGGTGCCTGCACATCAGCCATCTGCAGGTGTCCAGTTGCTGTGTCCACCCCTGCTGGAACAGAAGACTCCCGACTCGGATAACATCGCTCCACATCCCAGCCCCAGGACCCAGTTGCCCACCCACTCCTGCCCCTGGGGTTGCCATATCGGGCACATCCACATCTGACCCCAGTGGCAACCCCCGGCCAGAGGGGCAGAGGGGCACCAGCTTCACTGCCACCGAAGTTGGTGTCCTGGTGGAGCAAGTCCTGGGGCAGTATGATGCCCTCTTCGGATCGTCCCGCGCCAACAGGGAAGGACGGGAGATGATCTGGGCCGACTGTGTGGTTGCCATCAACGCGGAGGGGGTGGCAACCCGCACCATTCAGAAGGTCAAGAAGCGCTGGGAGGACTTGAGGTCCAGGACCCTCATGAAGGCCCGGCGCCTCGTGGAGGGGGGCCGGGGCCGCATGAGTTCCATCCAGTTGAGGGTCCTGGAACGCGCACACCCAGCGCTCCATGCCCAGGTCCTTGAGAGGGAGACCCGTCTGGAGTTGAGCGGTAAGTGGCCAAGCATTGCTGTGTGAGACAGGGCATGTTGCAGTGTGCTGGTTGTCTGATACTTGCCTGCATGTGTGACATAGGCCATGTACGCATGTATGTGTGCAGGGACATCATGGGAATGCATGTGCGACCTGTAATGTGTGAACCGCACGGTTGTTGCATGTGTTTGAATGCGACATGGGGAGCCCTGTGCAGATTGCACACATGAGAGCATGGCAGTCTCTGTTCCTGGACATGGGTGGGGGCGAGGGATGGGTGCTGATGCCAGATACATATGTGGTATCCATGTCTGTGTGCCTGACCTGCGTGTCTGTGACTTGTGAGTGCCATGGATACATGACACATGTCTGTGACAATGTACAGATTCACTGATGCAGCCTAGTCATCCTTGTATGCACTGTGATTGGGGTGTACGGGGCCAGATGGATGTGACTGAGGTGAAGTGTGTGCATGTGATAGGCATGACCCATGATGCATGTGAGTCCCATTACATTGTATGATTCGAGAGTCCATTGGACATGCATTGAAATGTCCATGGCACGCACCATGACTGTCACTGTGTGTGTTTTGCCTGGACTGACACATGTGTTGTGGTGTGACATGATGGAAGTGTACTTTGACAGTGGCACTCATCTGCTATTGCTTCCTGTCTAGGGGACCATTGTACAGTACCCTGATGCTTGTGTTCTATGTCTCCCTCTACGCAGCGGCTAGTGAAGGAGAGGGCGGAGACGGCGCTGTGGAGCAAGGCGGCGGGGATGCCCCCACGGCTGCAGCAGAAGTGGTGGGTGAGCCCCCACAGGGGCCTGCTACGGCGGTAGAAGGCGAGGAGCCATCCAGGTTGGTGGTTTCCACAGAGGAGGAGGAGGCCGCCACTGAGGCGCACATGGGGCCTGGTGGGGGCATCCCTGCTGGTGCAAGTGGTGCAGTCCAGGGGCAGGGGCAGGAGGCAGCACAGGTCACCGTGGAGGGGCCTGTGCATGTCGCTGTCCCTGAACCTGTGGGTGCACCACCTTGCACCAGCAGGGATGCCCCGTCCCAGACCCGTCCGCAGGTAGAGGGGATGTCCATGTCATCTGACTCCCCTCCACCTGCGGACGAGGGGACCCCTGGGCGTGTGGAGAAGGTCCTGATTGGGGTCGCGATGCGCACGGCGGTGATTCGTGATGCCGTGCGTGCTTCCCAGGAGGAGCACGCACGTCATCACGAAGAGCACCGTGCCGACGTGGCCCAATTGGGATCGGCCATGTTCGGGGGTTTCCTGCATGTGTCGGCCAATCTGGCGGCCCTCTCCTCCTCTGTGGAGACTATACGCCAGTCGTTCTCCTTGCCATCTTCCGGCCCAGATGCCACCAGGGCCCCCTGTGGACCTGCCCTGACCAATGCAGCCAGCTCGGTGGGGATCCCATCCCTGCCACAGTCGGGAGTCAGAGGTCCAGCAGGGGTGGACAACACAGCAACTGGACCCCAGCAGATGGAGGATGTGACGGCATCATCGGGCAGGGCACGTGCACGACGGCGTCGGTGGTTTCCATTATCCTGGATGCCGTTGTGCTGGCAGAGGCAGTGGCGTCGGAGGCAGCAGCAGGCTCGACGTGGGAGGCATCATGGCTCGGGGCCATCAAGATCAGAGGGGCAGGCATCGGCCGGAGGGCAGGAGAACCCTGGGATGGTAGTGTCTTCCGTGTGGGAGCAGTTGGTCCAGCGGATAGGTGCGGAGCGGCAGCGGGCGGAAGAGGAGCGGCTCACCATGGTCAGGGCGGAGTTCTCCATGCGTCGGGCGTTGAGGCGGGCTGAGTGCCTCGAGGAAGCTCGCAGGGAGTTTGAGGTGAACATGGGGTTATCCCTGCGAGACCTCGGGGCCAGGACAGAGTCCCGCCTCCAGGACATCGACATGAAGTTCGATAATGCCCTGGCCGGCAACATCACAGAGTGAGCCGCAGGACTTGCCCGCTGCCATTGTATATAGTTCTTTAGTTAGTTAGTGTTAGGTTTCCTTTATTTTTTGAGATTTTTTTGGACCGCTCGGACAATGGCCACTTTTCTGTATATAGTTTTTTTATTAGGTAGTAGTAGGTTTCATTTATAGTGTTGGGCTCATGGACCCTGGAATATTCTTGTGTATAGTTCGATTTTTTAAAATACATTTTTTTGATTTATATTTGTGTTCACCATGAGGCAAAGGTTTTTCCTTATTTTTTTTCACCATGATTTTGCTTTGGACAACTTTAGTTTTTGGATTCCTTTGTTTTTTGGATTTTTACATTACTTATCGGACATGGACAATTTATTTTGTTATCCCCATTGTTGTAAGTTTGATTAGTTTACTTCATTTTCTTCGAGAATACATGTTTTTATAACTTTCTTTTGTGGTATTTTCTCATTGGTTTCATGCATGTCATGATATGGGTTTTGACATTCACTTGCACCCATTGTGTATGTGTGTGTGACGGACATGTGTTCATTTACATACTTGCCATTGGGGTTGTATCATGTAATTGCATTTGCTATGTGGGTGGATGCAATCCTTGGCTGGGTGTTTGTGCTGGGTATGCTGCCCATTACTGCCATGATTGTGTATCGTCAGGATCTGGGGGCAGGGGGACATGGTTGGGGGCCTGCTGGCAGGTGCCCCACAGTGCTGGGGGGTGGGGGTGCAAGGGGACATGAGTGGGACATGAGTGGGGGCCTGCTGGCAGGTGGCCTACAGTGCTGGGGGGTGGGGGTGCAAGGGGACATGAGTGGGACATGAGTGGGGGCCTGCTGGCAGGTGCCCCACAGTGCTGGGGGGTGGGGGTGGTGGGGAACATGAGTTGGACATGGGTGGGGGCCTGCTGGCAGGTGCCCCACAGTGCTGGGGGGTGGGGGTGGTGGGGAACATGAGTTGGACATGGGTGGGGGCCTGCTGGCAGGTGCCCCACAGTGCTGGGGGGTGGGGGTGGTGGGAGACATGAGTTGGACATGGGTGGGGGCCTGCTGGCAGGTGCCCCACAGTGCTGGGGGGTCGGGGTGGTGGGAGACATGAGTTGGACATGGGTGGGGGCCTGCTGGCAGGTGCCCCACAGTGCTGGGGGGTGGGGGTGGTGGGAGACATGAGTTGGACATGGGTGGGGGCCTGCTGGCAGGTGCCCCACAGTGCTGGGGGGTGGGGGTGGTGGGTGACATGAGTTGGACATGGGTGGGGGCCTGCTGGCAGGTGCCCCACAGTGCTGGGGGGTGGGGATGGTGGGAGACATGGGTGGGGGCCTGGTGGAGGCTGCCCCTGGCGACTGGGGGGGTGGGGGTGCTGGGAGACATGGGTGGGGGCCTGCTGGCAGGTGCCCCACAGTGCTGGGGGGTGGGGGTGCAAGGGGACATGAGTGGGACATGAGTGGCAGCCTGCTGGCAGGTGCCCCACAGTGCTGGGGGGTGGGGGTGGTGGGGAACATGAGTTGGACATGGGTGGGGGCCTGCTGGCAGGTGCCCCCCAGTGCTGGGGGGTGGGGGTGGTGGGGAACATGAGTTGGACATGGGTGGGGGCCTGCTGGCAGGTGCCCCACAGTGCTGGGGGGTGGTGGGAGACATGAGTTGGACATGGGTGGGGGCCTGCTGGCAGGTGCCCCACAGTGCTGGGGGGTGGGGGTGGTGGGGAACATGATTTGGACATGGGTGGGGGCCTGCTGGCAGGTGCCCCACAGTGCTGGGGGTGGGGGTGGTGGGAGACATGAGTTGGACATGGGTGGGGGCCTGCTGGCAGGTGCCCCACAGTGCTGGGGGGTGGGGGTGGTGGGAGACATGAGTTGGACATGGGTGGGGGCCTGCTGGCAGGTGCCCCACAGTGCTGGGGGGTGGGGGTGGTGGGTGACATGAGTTGGACATGGGTGGGGGCCTGCTGGCAGGTGCCCAACAGTGCTGGGGGGTGGGGATGGTGGGAGACATGGGTGGGGGCCTGGTGGAGGCTGCCCCTGGTGACTGGGGGTGTGGGGGTGCTGGGAGACATGAGTGGGGGCCTGGTGGAGGCTGCCCCTGGTGACTGGGGGGGTGGGGGTGGTGGGAGACATGAGTGGGGGCCTGGTGGAGGCTGCCCCTGGTGACTGGGGGGAGTGGGGGTGCTGGGAGACATGGGTGGGGGCCTGCTGGCAGGTGCCCCGCAATGCTGGGGGTGGGGGTGCAAGGGGACATGAGTTGGTGATCATTGGTGCAAGGAGACATGTGCCTTTGCTGGGGGGCATGCCCATGTTGGGTGGGCTGCCTGCGGGACATGACCAGGGATGCAGGGTAGTCCCCTGTGGTGTTGGCTGCCTGCAGGGGCCGTGGAGGGTGTACAGGGAACACCTGGGAGGACCCACACTGGCAAATCACATGTAGGACTCCCCGGCACCCCTGAAATACACGTACCCTGCTGAAATCGCGTGTAAAACTTTGTGTGCACCCCTGTAATACCCGCACGCAGCCCAATCGCGTGTAAAACTTCGCGCGCACCCCTTTAATACCCGCACGCAGCCCAATCGCGTGTGAAAATGTGCGTGCACCCCTGTAATACCCGCACGCAGCCCAATCGCGTGTAAAACTTCACGCGCATCCCTAATACCCGCACGCAGCCCAATTGCGTGTACAACTTTGCGCGCACCCCTAATACCTGCACGCAGCCCAATCGCGTGTGAAACTTTGCGCGCACCCCTAATACCCAAACGCAGCCCAATCGCGTGTGGAACTTCCCGCGCACCCCTGGAATACACGCGCCCAGGCCAATCGCGTGTGGAACTTCCCGCGGACCCCTGAAATACACGCGCCCAGGCCAATCGCGTGTGGAACTTCCCACGCACCCGTGAAATACACGCGCCCAGGCCAATCGCGTGTGGAACTTCCCGCGCACCCCTGAAATACACGCGCCCAGGCCAATCGCGTGTGGAACTTCTCACGCACCCCTGAAATACACGCACACGCTCCCCCAGGGCCGATCGCGTGTGAAACCACCCGCCAGCCCCTGAAATACACACGCCCAGGCCAATCGCGTGTGGAACTTCCCGCGCACCCCTGAAATACACGCGCACAGGCCAATCGCGTGTGGAACTTCCCGCGCACACCTGTAATACGCGTACCCTGCTCGCACGGGGCCAATCGCGTGAGGTACTTCCCACGCACCCCAGTGATACACGTAGCCCGCTTGCCGTGCTGGTACAGGGTTAGCGCAGCCCTTTGCGCTGGATTGGGGATTTTGATGGCTTTTCCCTGCGCGGAAGGCGTTCTTGGGGGCATAACTGGCGCTGCTGCAAGGTCGCTGCGCCACTGTGCGCCACGGCTGGTTTTGGTGGCTGGAATCCATGAATACGCTGTGCGCGGAAATGGGTTTTGGCGCACGAGGCTGGCGCAGGGATTTGCACGCGCACACTGTGCTCCAGCCGCGTGCGCCACTTTTGCGCTGAATTCTATGAATTACCCCCTCAATGTGCAGCGCGTAACCTGCACGTGCGCTTTACGATGTCAGCCACTAATGATTAAGGTCAAAATCATGCAGCATTGAAGTGTTACTATGGGCAGCAACATTGCAAAGGGACATGTTTCACTGTGTAAAAATGACCTGTTTGCCTTGTTAACATTCAAACTTGACGAAGCCCGCCTTGGGTGAAACAGGTTGTTTGTCTGTCTGCCCACATTTGTCCACTGAGCTTTTTTTGATTAAAGGACACTATTTTGCAGCTTTTAACAGAGTCAGTGTAAATTTTTTGGATAGATTGCTTGCATGTCTCTGTATTCTTCAACTGCTCCCCAGTCTAATTTTTGATCTATATATTCAGTGAAAAAATGTTGTTAAAGAGACGTTATGATTAAGTTGCGCATAAAAAGCTATCCAATTCAGTGAAAAAACTTTGTTAAAGGGACATTATGGTTCAGTTGCACTAATAAAAACCAATCAAATTGAGTGCAACAACTCTGATAAAGGGACGTCATATTCACTATGCACTAATAAAAACCTATCCATATTATAGTCTCAAGTAAAATTGAAAAACCCCACAAATTTGCCAGTTATGGTAAGCTAAGCAACCATAACTCGCACCACCACTGTGCACTGCGCTCTGCTAAGGCTAACACCCATGACATTGCAAATGGTCTATTGTTTTTTATTCACTGACATATCCAGGCCAGGTGGTTTTGTTTACTGACAGTCAGAAGCGGAAAATTCAAAAGGCACTGTATTTGTAGACGTTACCCTTCTCATATGTTCTTGGACCCATAGACCTGTACTTGCACCCAGTGGGAAGACTCTCATACACCCAAGAATCTTGGGGAAGTCCAATAAAGCAGCTGCCACATGCCCTGTCCACTTCTGTCCACATACTAATGTAGTACTTGCAACTACTATGCAGAGTTTTGGGTGCATGGCTTCCGAGCCATGCACGCAAGACTCTAGTGACTGGCCACAACCACCACAGCACAATACACACATGCACCCAAGAATATGCCCAGTGACCACAACCCACACACATAAGGCAGCCGCCTGAGGCCCGGTCCACTTCAGTTCACATAATATTACACTACTTGCACCCAATGCACAGACTCTTGGGTTCATGTCCTCTGGTCATGCACCCAAGAGTCTTGTAGCTGGATACAACCACCATAGTATAATACAACCATGCACCCAAGAATCGGCCCAGTGGCCACAACCCACACACATAGGCCAGACACCTGAGTCTCTGTGACTTCTGTACATATACTATTACAGTACTTCCAGCCAGTGAGCAGACTGTCATGCACCCAAGAATCTCGGGGCAGTCCAATAAGCCAGCTGTCACACACCCTGTCCACTTCTGTACACATACCATTCCAGTACTTGCAGCCAGTGGGCAGACTCATGCCATTTTGCAGTTATTCGTGGCTATATCCGAGGTTACATGGGACCACAGATACCCACGGGTAAGAGTAGTTCTGTATTTGCAGCTACATGTTTTGGGGTATCTGTGTTTTATTTATTTTTTAAGTTATTTTTATAGGCATAGTGACGTTGGGGGTGAAAAATCCCTGGCCGTGACTCAGAAGATATTTTAGAGTCTTATCTATTGTGGTTGTGTGTTTTTAGATGTTTGTACATGTGAGACTGTGGAGAATTGTTATAAAAATATATATTGAAAGGATGTTTTTACTGCAGTTTTAGACATCCCATATACTGTAGTATACTCTGTATATTGTTTCTCATGCTATCAAATTTTGTGCGTATTTGTTTTTTGTGCCTACATTATTGTCATTATTTTGGCTTTATTTAGATTTCTTTAATTTTAGGTATCGTACATTACTGATTGCGCTGTGTTCTGGTGTATTCATGTTCATGTTTTAAGTTTTGCTGTAGTCTTAAATCTGAAGTGAGTCCATCTGTTCTCAAGCAAAGTTTTGTAATCGTGCCTACGATAAAAGTCAATGAACTGTAGCCCCAGGAATGAGAACAAATATTTTTGTGCATTCTTTATTGTATTTGTGAATTTATATGTCATAAGTAATCCTTAAAAGGACTGTTTTGGGGTACACTGAGTGTAGTATTTTAGCACATCTGGAGTTTTGTTTTGATGTTATCGAGGAATACTGTATTTCCTTCATCAGTTAGTTGTTCTCCGTCATGTCTATAGAAATGAGCCCTGTTGTTGTATGTTGTTGTTTGATATCCATAATTGGTTTTGGTGTCCCATGAATGCTGAAACTGATTTTTTAACATTTATTTGGGATTTTTCTCAATTTTACCATTGCATTTGGTGGTCCATCTCCATTTTTTCCCTCGGTCAAATTGGAAAAGATAAAGATGGTGCGAGGAAATAGTTCCATTAGTTTTGCCATATCTTGTTTCATCATTAAAGTAAGGGAGACACACACCCTGTACATTCCCTAAATCATTGTCTCCACAATGAATTAGTATGATGTTTGGTTGTCCTGTGCTTCGAAAACTTAACAATTGTGAAAAAACATGAAACCAACACATTCCCCGCAATCCAAATCATTTAATTGTAAATTATCTCCTAGGTCCATGTTAATATTTAGTTTCTCACAAAAGCCAGCAACCAAAACAGCCAACTGTTTCCTATGAGTCACACAGTTTTGAAACCAGCCATGATATCTGCAGTCTTTCTCTGTTTTCATGAAAATGTTTCCTATCTTGAATATCCTAGTAGTTTGTATGAGCAGGGAGTATTTGATGTGTGTGTTTCGAAGTTTTTGATTGGTTGATGGTACTGTTGTGGTTATCCGTGGCTATTCAGCAGGCACCTGGTACTCCATTTTGTTAACCGCTGGTAGACACCTCTGTGTTGTAGCCACGGCTATTTGAGGGCAAGTGCCACGTTGTGTGTTTGTGGTGATTGGTAGCCGCGGCTATACTAAATTTTGGGTGGTTTAGGATCATACATGCATAGAGTATTTTAGGGGTTAGGGTTAGGGGGAGATGGAGGAGGACCAATGGGAGTGGAGGGGGGTTGGTAGGCATGTTAGGGGCACTTGTTTATAGTTTGGGAGGCTGTAAATACAATCCTAAATTCATAGTTTTAGCAATTAGCCATGGCTATCATCAAGTGTCTCTGAAGGGCAGTTGTATAACCATGTCTACAGGTAGCATGTTCATTGGCGCATCAACACTTTTTGTCATTTAATTGGTTCAGGCCATAGGCGCGGTTATATTTGTAGCCGCGTCTATACATATACATTTTCTGTGCAATAATCATATTGTCATGTGGATGATAGAGCACATAATTTCATTTGTGTGTGTTATTTGATGTGCTTAGGTGTTCTCTTTTTTTATTTTAAGTTTTGCATTATGGTTTAGTTTGAATTTCAGGTTGCATAAAAAAGTACGTGTAGCCGCGAATTCAAACTACGGTCTGTAGCCGCATCGAATAGCCGCAGCTATGAAAGTTGCCCGGTGGCGACAAATAGATTTCTGTCAGGTTTTGTTGTTTTTTTATTGGTTATTGTTAATTTTTTTGTGTAGTAGACTGTGATGGGTTGTGCGGAAAATATGCCATCCATTTTAGTAGTTGTATTGGTATTTAGTCCTTTTCTTTGGTATTCATTTTGGAAAGTTTAAAAGCCACCATTTTCTGCAGTTTCATCCTTTTCATTGCTTAAAAGCCACCCTTTTCTGCAGTTTCATCCTTTTCATTGCAGACCTCTGCCTGTGTACATGGCAGGAGTGTGGGTGATGTGAGTAAGTGTTATTAAATGTTTACATGTTTCAAGGTTTATTTGAAGTGGTGTGTGTGTTAGTTATAGTAGTTACTACTAGCAGATAGTGTTTATTTTAATTTGTTTATCTGCTGTGATTGTGTGGCAAGTATTTTTTAATGCATTTTTTTTAACTTTCATGAACATGGACCTACAAAATTAGATTTGTCAATCAGTGGCATTTATATATAGGCATTTCGTGTTTGTATTCATGTTAGTGAGGTTGAAGGTTTATTGGATTGTATTTGTTGTAATTTGGATGCAGCTTCAGCCATGCCATACTCTTAGCTGTTTTTAGTTTTCTGTGGGGTAGTACAATTGATGGTATTATGTACATTCATTTTAGTCATTTTACATGTTTTCAATTTTGTTGTAGCTGTACCGTTCTCATCATCCCAGTTGATTTGCATCAGATGTTGGAGAGGTAACTTCTGTGAAAGGTCAACCTATGCACACATCATAGTGGTGCTGCTGGAGATGGGAGCAGCACATTTGTAGACAGTTTTGAAAAACCTTCTTTTTGAACCTCTCTGGCATTTCTGATGATTGTTGAAATGGAGTGCTGCAGGTGTTTCAAGTCTCTGGTTTGATTCCAGAGTTCTCACCATGGAGATGGCAGGAGTGTGGCTGATGTGCTGATTTTTCTGCATGTAATGCTTAAGCCCCATGCATTTTTATTTTGTAGTGTTTGTGTGCTTTTTGATAGGCATCATGCACATCTTTGTAGTGCATTTGCAGCAGATGGTTTGACATTTTTTCAAATGGGGCTGCTCTCTTCACTACCAGTTTGTGGTATCGTCTACACATGACTTGCATCATGGACAGATCGGAAGTCAGTAAAAAAGGAGTGTGTGTAGTTGACTTTGTTGCTGAGGATGCAGCTTAATTTGCAGTTGATGTTATTGCACTGGTGGATGGAGGTTGTGCAGGTGGCGCTGATCTCTATCTACGCAAGGAATTGGGACCATGCATTTCTTTTAATAATGTTTGTATGATTTTTGATAGTTGTCATCAACCTCATCCCAATTGACTCACATTAGATGGTTTATTATTATGAATTTTCCTTGGCTTTGAGATGGAACATCAGAAGGACTATGACGTAGAGTTTTGTTGCAGAATGTGCAAAGTATGTCCTCTGCATCCTTTCTGGAACAATGCTCTTTGACTTTAAAGAAGCACCAACTGTGAGCAGTGGGTTTCATTCTGCATGTCAATGGATATTAAATTGTGTTTATCAAAGTGTGTGTTGTTGAGCTTATCATGTTTTCTTTTATTTCAGACAGAAAAATATATATTGTTTTAAACATATATGAACAGCCACGGCTATGCCATTGTCCCATAGGTTGCTGAATGTTGGAGACACGGGTAACTGCAGCAACGACTGGGGGTGAGGGGACATAGCCGCAAATTCGATTATTTTCAACCACGGCTAAAGATGCAATCCTGAAAAAACAGTCTTTTTTCTGTGCCTTTTTGTCTCTTATGCTTTTATACTCGGTTTACCAAAACAAATACAGACACTCCCATAGCAACAGCTAGAAAACAGTTCCATGTAATAATCCCCCGCAAAAATGTCACCTGACAAAAAAGTTGGCGTTTTTTTGCCGAGACATTATTACATTTAACATACGGGGAAACAACCCCACTACCCCCATTTTATTTTTGGGACATCCCCGCAACCCGTCCCCATACGTAATGTCACCATATATAATATCGCCAATGGCGTTTCCTGGCGACATTATGTAGGGGGACATTATGTATGGGGACATTATTACCTGATACCCTAGAAAATATGGGGAGCCATGGGGTTGTTGGTAGCCGCAGTTATAGAAAATGTTTGAAAAAAATGTATGTGATGTGGATTTGTTTTAATGTTTATTGAGTGTGGTGTTTGTCAACAGATACTTAAAAAACTTTGTATACATTTATAATACATATAAGTGCACAGATTTGGAAAGGAAAATAAAAATGGAAACAGTTTATTCATAATAGGTTTATTTTGGTGAGAATGTTGTTACAGATTTACGTTTAATTTTAGGTTGAACACTTGATGCATCTTCTTCTGTTGCCCAATTATCAGAATGTTTACTGTCCATGATTTGTTTTACATTTTGAATATCCTTTTTCATAGATTGCATTTCTTGTTGAATATTAAGTAAAAAGTCCTTTTACTTCTTTCATGTGTGTGTACTTGTTGTGTTGGTTGCTGTTGGAATCTTCTTGAGACATCTGTTTGAAAATATTTGAATTTTTTTTAAACAATTGAAGATATAATTGACATTAACATTATTTGTGTGTATTGTAAAAATCTTTGGTAATGTTATAGTACCTAGGTACATTTAATGGTTTTGGAGAATATGGGCCTAATTCATGGAAGTCTTTTATAATGGCAAACCCCCATTGGAAAACGCTCAGTGAATAAGGGCCATTTGTTTGAGCAGTCTTATTTGTATCTTTAAATATAATTGTTAGTTTTATTTTGAATGAATACATAGAATGTACTTGCAAAATCGTGATCGTGCTGAATTATATTCTGGTGCATTGTGATCTTTTTTATTTCTTCCTCAGTGGGATAATGAAGGAAGAATATATGATGAACGACGGTGTAATGTTTGTATTTACTTTTTGATTCGTTGTTCATCGTCTGTGTGGTGGGTGGTTGCCTATAAGATGTCAAGTACCTCAGATGATGTTGAATTGTTGAACCTATCAGAAAATGTATTTTTTGATTGATGTTTTGATATGTCAATGAAATTGTAGATTATATTGTATCATTGTATTAAGATATTTTGTACACAGTTCATTTTTGTTGCTTCAGAGTGAGGTTGGGTGCTATTTTTGGTGTTATATTCATTGTGTACTGAATATTTCGAACATGGAGCCAATTTTAGAAGGAGAACATTTTGATTGTTCAGAAGACTGTGGAGAATTTGAGAATGGGTTTCATAGTGTTTCTGGGATTCTTGGTGATGTGTTGGGAAAGCATTAGCCTAGAACGTTTTTTGGTTCTATATTATTTTAAACATAGGGCCTCATTACGACCCGGGCAGTAAGGGAACAACGATGCCGGTAAAGGATTACCGGCATTGCTTACCGCTCCGGACGATCATGGCCGCCAATCTGCTGTTAGCGGCATGGGCGCGGGCACGCAACCCTTCATGTCGGCAATACCGGCATGGCGTAAACAGGAGGACATCATAAGTTAGGCGGCCATGCAAATAACGGCTACTGAAGGCCGAAAACTACCTTACCGGGATGGTGCAAATACCGGCATCGCGGACCACCCGTAAACGGCCATGTGCAGTGTTCCCAAATGCCACAGGTGCACACAATCAGCACAGGTGGAGGAAATACAGACTGGGCCAGCACAAAAGGAGCACACCCCACCCCTTCCCACACCCAGTCACACACCAAAATGATTCCCATACTACTAGCAATACTGAGGCTGGAGGACATGATTGCAGTGGAACTCCAGCTACAACAACAACAACAACAACAGGCAGCACAGAGGAGACTCAGGAGGAGAATGAGGGTTAGGCAGACCCAGCATGCCCCACCAGTGCAGCCAGTGGTACCACGCAGGCAGCCCCCAATCCCTTGCATCAGAGCCAGTCCATAAAACCTAACCCCCGAGCAGATCCACACCCTGTACCATCTGGACCGGGACACCATCACCACCATTGTGGACATGATACATGATGACATTGTCAGCCTGATTGAAACACGCACTGCCATCCCACCCCTACTAAAGGTAGTGTCTGTGCTCCACTTCCTGGCCATAGGCACCTACCAGCACACAGTGGGGCACATGCATGGCATATCACTACCATTATTCTCACGTACGCTGAACCAAGTGCTTGATGCCCTCCTGAAGCACACAATCGACCACATTTACTTACCACAGACTGCCCAGGAGATCTCAAACACCAAAGTTGGTTTCCATTCACTGGCTGGCATCCCTGCTTGCATTGGCGCCATTGACTGCACCCATGTGGAATTGGTGGTCCCACATGTCATGGAGGTAGTTTACCGCAACCGTAGGTTATACCACTCCATCAATGTGCAAATGGTATGTGACTCAAACAAGATCACCACACATTGTTGTGCCCGATTCCCCAGATCAACCCATGATTCAATGGTCCTGTGGAACTCCATGATACCACGCTACATGGAGAGACATGCATGGCAGAGATCCTGGCTTCTCGTGAGTTGCATGTTAGGCTCATGGAAATGCGATGCGGGTAGGTGATTGGGGGAGAGATGCATACTTCACCTGGCTGAGATGGGGGGGGGAGATGCATACTTCACCTGGCTGAGAAGGGGGGGAGAGATGCATACTTCACCTGGCTGAGATGGGGGGGGGAGATGCATACTTCACCTGGCTGAGATGGGGAGGGGAGATGCATACTTCACCTGGCTGAGATGGGGGGGAGAGATGCATACTTCACCTGGCTGAGATGGGGGGAGAGGTGTATACTTCACCTGGCTGAGATGGGGGGAGAGATGCATACTTCACCTGGCTGAGATGAGGGTGAGAGATGCATACTTCACCTGGCTGTGAGTGCCTGAGAGAATGGGCCATGCTCATACCCCAAAGCAGGCCAGACCGGACCTGACACCTGACCACATAATGCAAGATATAAGCTGCCCTACCATGTAAATGATGCAGTGTCACAACCATTCCATAGCCATCTACATGTGCACTGTACTCAATCAGACCGTATTCCCCACAACACAATGCAGCTACAAGCAATTAGTATGGCCAATACACAGCACCAAATACCATCAACAGAAAGGACAGTCCTCCATTACTGCGTACAAAGGAGTCACATGAGGGCCAAATACATTAATACACCACTACACTGATACAGAGGTCCAACAAAACTGCATGTCACCATTTGTTGTGCATAGTGAGATCATCATGAGGCGGACATGAACGATGACAGGATGAAAGCATACAAATGACTGCACATCAGCCAGATCATTGAAACAACTGGCGTGGACTGACACAGTGCATGAGCACTCACAAGGAACAGGACCCCCCTGCACCCACTAGACGATGGCACGCACACCTGTCCATAAGAGGAATACACACATAGCAGTCACATCGTGTGTCTCCATTCATGCATGGAAATGTGGTTGCAATCAGGAAATAAATGCATGCTATGGTGTCATTGATACAGGTACCATATGATGTGATGACTTACACATATACATTGTTGCCCAAATGCAGGTGATGCAGGCTGTCCCTTGAAGAGGTGGCTCCTTACCCCAGTCCAGAACCCACAGAACAGGCACGAGCAGGACTACAATCGTGCGCATACACGTACCTGTGTGGTGATTGAGCAGACATTTGTCCTCTTGAAGGCACGGTTTCGCTGCCTCAGCAGGTCTGGTGGGGCACTCCTGTAAGGCCATGAGAAGGTGGCCAAGATCATCATGGCATGTGTCATGCTACACAATATGTGCATCAGACGGAATGTGCCTCTGCCCCCTGACGCTGAACTGCAACCACCTGACGATGAGGATGAGGAGGGTGGAGATGGGGCTGCACTTCAGGGAGGCAACGATGCACAGGAGGGACGTGCCATGCGTCAGACTCTAATCAACCAATGTTTCTAGCACACATGGACGGGGATTGTGACATGGAGGTGGCACTCAGGGCACTGGGTGTGTCAGGGACATGGACACTGTAGACTGTTCACCAATAAAGCACACGTACACAATAAGCAATGTCCGCACATGTGAATTATGATTTCCCAACAGGTGTATTAAAGAAATATAACAAAGTGCTCAAGCCCTCCACCCCACACACCCTCTCCCCCCTCCCTCCTCAACTCCCCCACACACCCTCTCCCCCTTCCCCCTCAACTCCCCCACACGCCCTCTCCCCCTCCCCCTCAACTCCCCCACACGCCCTCTCCCCCCTCCACCTCCCCCCCTGACTTCCCCACACATGGTGTGCAGTAGCGTGCACCATTAGTCCACATGGCACCAGTATGCCTGGCTGTACCTACAGCCCTCCCCCTCTTCCATCACCAGGTGCACCCCTGTCCGATCTGTGCAGGTTCCGGTCAGACCTACACACGGGGCTGGTCCTGGTTGAGCTTGCATTGGAAGATGTCCCAGGATGTTTCTGGCAACTGTGGTGGATGCATGGCCTGCATTGCTGCCACCATTTCGGAGAGGACCTACCGCACTGCTGCCAATTCGACGCAAATGTCCTTCGAGTTGGTTTGATTGCTGTTGTGGGAGCCGTAGTGCACATTGGTGCTGTGGCCTCTGGGGTTTTCTTGGCCTTCCGCAGTGGTGCAGGTTGGCCTCTACCCCTTGAAGTCGAGGGGCGGTGCTCTCCCTCCTCGCCCCTGGCCTTCTTTTGTGGTGTGACATCATCCTCCCTAGTGTCCTCGTCACTGCTGTCTGAATGAGTGCCTATGGGGGACCAATAGAGGGAGAGGGTTAGTGATGGGTCTACAGGCATCAGGCATGCATTGGGGTGGCTGCATTCATATGGAATGGCAGTTGATTAACATTGTGGGAGTGACATACGGGTTGCTTGGCTTTTGGGTGGGTGATGCATGAAAGCGTCTGGGTTGAAACACATATGGGGTGCATTATGCATGTGGACAAGATGATGCTGTGCACTGCCTGTAGGCAGTCTTGTACATATGTGTCTGGTGGACCCTGCTCTACATCATTGCACTGTCAGTTCAGGTGGACATCATCGTGTTGGTATTAGCATTGTTTCATTTGGGACACCTACCTGTATCGGCCGATGGCGGGGCGCCTCGCTCCATGTCCCCCACTCCCTCAATTGCCTCCGTCCCTATGGTGCTGGCGCAGATCTCCTCCCATGGTTGCAACTTGATGGGGGAGTCCACACCTCCGCCTGTCGCCATCCCCAGGTTGCGGTTGGCAGAGAGGATGCTCCGCACGCGTAAACGCAGATCGTCCCTGCGCTTACGGACATCTTTGGGAGTGCGGGTGTGGTGCCAACGGCACTTACTTTCTGGGCAACCTCTGCCATATCTGTTTCTTGCACTGCACTGCAGGGCGGGACATGTCGGAGGAGAAGACAACATCTGCATTTTCCTGTAGCGTCTCCGCCAGCATGGTCAAATCCTCTTGGGAGAACCGCTCCTTGCGCAGGCGATCTATGCTTTTTTTAAACAGCTTTCGGCATGGTGAGATGCAGCAGGTAATGGTGGAGGTGTGGTAGAGTTCTGGGGGTCAGATGGCTCCTGGTTGTGGTTGATGGCAATGGATTGCGTTTTTAAAGAAGGCCACCGTGCTCTTTCCTGTCCCTGTGCGATGACGCTACTTCCTGTTCCGCTTATTAGCAGTGACCGCTAATAGCGGTTACCGCTATTAGAGGTGACCGCTATTAGCGGTCACCGCTAATGCCAATGGCTTGGATGCCGGTGGAGCTATTTGCACTTCGTACGATGCCGGAAAGGGATATTTTTCGCTCTTTTACGGCATGGCGTTGGGGTCCTTACCGGCATGGTGCAAAGCTTGTGCCTGCGTACTCGTAATAGGCCGCTTTTAGCGGTCTATTGCCCACACGGACACGGTAGTTGCCCCATGCCAGTAATGACCGGTACTTACCGCCCGGGTCGTAATGAGGCCCACAGTGTTTGAAATAAGAGTTTTATGCTGCAATTGTGGAGAAATTTGGAAGCACAGGGTTTTTTTTGGGGGGGAAAAGAAAATTAATGAATCATCTCAAAAAGAGCATGGACAAATGTTTGACATTTTTCAGAATTGTAATGGAGGTGAAGGGTATTTTTCTGATCGAAAATATATGCTTTGGTTAAAGCACCCAAAGGCTCTTTAAGAGATACCCAGAGAACCTATCAAGTATATAGGAACAGAGAAATACCTTCCATATTTTTTTTTCGGATAGCCGCGGCTACAAAAGCAACCAATGAAATGTTGTGTCAGGAGGATTGCATCTGCGGATTTCATATGTAATCGCGTGTATCAGAAAGTCAATGGAATGTAGTGTATTTTTTGGTGGGTGTAGCCGGGGGTAACATGGTCCCTGAGGGGGGTTATAGCCGGCAAGTGAATAGGATGTTGTGTATTTTGGGGGGAGTAGCCGCAACCATGATTTATTTTGGTCATGTGTAGCCGCGAGTATGGCAATTTCAATTTCTGTGCAGTGATCATAGTGTCCCCTTGTTTTTACATTACACAATTTCACATGTGTTTCTGATTTCGTGCTCTTAAGTGTACTGTTATGTTGTTTGAATTGTTACATCTTGTTTTATGTCTTTTTTAATGTGTACACATTATACGGGTAGTCGTGGCTACTGACAGTTGACCCAATCTGTGGCTATGAACCCCGCAATCGTACGTTTAACTTTATGTTGGCCTTTGGTAGCCACAGGCATGTACCCATTAGCTGTAGTCACGGATATAACTGTTTGTGTTTTCATGCAGTGATCATTTTATATTATGGATGTTAAAGCACAGATCTCTACATGTGTTTATGTTTGGATGTTCTCACCTGATGGAATGTGTGAATTAAATTAGAAATCTTTGTGATATGTGTTTTTCAGCATACTTGTAAATGTACGTGTAGCTGCGGTTCTGTAATTTGACATATTTAAAAAACAAAAAGGTGTGTATATTTTGTTCAAGGTATTATTTGGAAGATTTTGTTTGGGTTTATTGGTTGCCATATGTTGTAATAAAGATGTGTTGGGCTTGTACTTGTTTTCTTTGCGCAGTCCTCTTTTTGTCCTAGTGATTTCTGAAAGCTATTAAAGTGACCTTTTTGTGAAGTTTTGACTTTCTGATCCCAGAGCTTAGAGTTTGCAGATGGTCTGTGTTGGGCTATTGTGGAGATATAGTCATTAATTGGAGCAGCTGATGGTGAGTGATTGTGTGTGTTCTATATTGTATCTACATTATGAATTGTAGGATTTCTAGGGTAAATTAAGTATGTTTAGGCATCTGTTTTAGTGAAGTGTATAAGAATTGTTTCCTATATTTTACTTCACTGTTTTAGGAGAGGGGTGAAGCAGTTTGACATGTTATGCCACAGTTATGTTACAACACATTTATTTGCAAGTAAAGCGTGTTTCTCACTGACTTTGGAAAATGGGATTTGCATCTGAGTGAATAAGTAACCCTATTGTGAAATAAGCAATATCATGCTAGATGTGTTACATATAGGATTAGTGTCTGTGTGCTTCGTTGCTGAACATTAAGCTGTCTCTCTGTGACTCGATATTGCTGATTTTGTAGTGTGTTAGAATTGTGGAAGTGAATTTGAAAGTTGGGAGTGATGTTTTTTTATTGAGGGGTGCTTGGGAGTAGGATTGTAAAATTGACATGTGTTTCTTTAATATGTGTATGCTTTATCATGCATTGATAGGTTATGTAAAGAATGGGTACAGTGGTGTATATGATTAGCAGTGCCATAGGAAGATGTAAAATAAATAGGGGTTCATAGTGGGATGGGAGACATTGTATTATTGATGTGGTTTGCTAAAGTAGCTGTATGGGGTGTTAAGGGCACTTGGCCATTGAAATAATAGTTAGAGTAGGGATGGGCCTTGGAGGGAGGACATCCACGTTATTATGTTTTGTTGAGTAGCGACAGTAGTGATGAGTTTGTTGGTGAAAAACGGTATAGTGGGTTAGGGCAGCGCCTTATAATGTTTGAATAGGTGACAATAGGTTGGGCTGTTTATTTTGCATGTTTTTCAATGAGAGTGGCTAAGAAGCACTGATTAAATGGGTGAGGGGAGAAATAAGGGTGTGGTAGGCCCACTTGTATAACCATCAGTATACTCAATGGGGTATGCATGGAGTTGTCCTTTAGTATTTATGATTTCAGGACACAGCAAAGATTAATGAATGGTTGGTTGGTACATAAAAGCTAATATGTGTTGCTGATTATTTTAAGAATGTGAAATTATGACTTGAGCATGCCAGGTATTATCACAGTCTTTTGAGGTTTTAGGCACAATATACCAGGTAAGTGGTTTGTGGGAAATAATGAAATGAAGTGAAGAAGGTGAATTTATAGTGGCTAAGTGGGTAGGGTTTGATAGTTGGCATTTTAGCTTTTGTTCAGTAATATATAAAATGTGTTTGACTCTTTGTATATAGGTGTGAGCTTGAAAATGACTCACTTTATGTATGTATTTCTTTTAATATGTGTATGCATTGTTAGGTTATGTAGGAAATAGGTAATGTGGTGTATAAGATTAGCACTGACATAGGGCGATGTAAAATGAATAGGGGTGCATGGTGGGATGGGGGAAATGGTATTATTGATGTGGTTTGCTATGGCAGCTTTATGGGGGTGCTCAGGGCACTTGGCCATTAAAATCATCACAAGAGCAGCGATGGGCAGTGGAGGGAGAACATAAATGCTATTATGTTTTGTTGAGTAGCAATAGTAGTGATTCCTTTGTCTGTGAAAACAGGATAGTGGGTTAAACCATTGGCCTATTATGCTTAAATAGGTGGTAATAGGTGAGGTTGTTAATTTTGCATGTTAATGGGAGTGGCTAAGGAGGAGTGATTAAATGGGTGGTGGGAGAAAAATTGGTGTGGCAGGACGTTGTTGTGTGAGCAGGAGCATAGTGATAGGTGTGGGTATTTAGTTGTTGAGTAGAGACTTTTAAGGTATGAAATCTGTAGCTGGATGGAGTAAGTAGATGTCAGTGGGTTTTCTTGCAGTTCTGTTCTATTATTACCTTACTTATTGAAAGAACAAGTAATTTATAATGTGCCTGTAGACAATTGTTTCTAGGCACAACAAGAAAAGGAAAGGAGGACAGAATGAGGACAAAAGAATGATCTTACTAGGCCTTGGCCCTCATTACGACCCTGGCGGAAATCGAAAAACGATGGCGGAAATGTAATACCGCCATCGAATACCGCTCGGTGCGATTATGACCCGTCACCGCAAAGTACGATGCCATTAGCGACACCGTAGTGAACGCCAACGCTAACTGCACCAAGTACGCGGACGCGCGCCATGCAAAACCGTAATTACCACCATGGCGCAACGGTACGCGAATTCTGACCCTAGCGGACATTTACATAACGCCATCAAGCATGGCGGAAAGTACCATTCCGCCATGGTGAGAATTACGGCATCGTGAACCAACCGTAAATGGCCCTACTGAGTGCCTGTACACCACTCCCTGCCCACATTGCACAACTCCCCGTAGGTGCAATGAAGTCACACAATGCAACCAGTCAAATGTACAAGTCACCCATGCATGCCAACGAACAAATGAATGTAGGGGCTCCAAGTGCCTTGTGAGTGGCCATCCATATCTGGCATGTCACCATTGCCGTACCGATGCAGCACAGGCATGTGAAGGTACAAGTACAGCAATATGAACTGAAATATGAGACAAAACAACAACAGGCCCCCATCGCTTGACACCAGTGTAAGGCAACATTCAAAGCAGTATCCTGAGGGAGACTGCACCAGCCCTGTACTCTTGCCAGTAAACAAACCAACCATCAGCACAAGCATGTACCACACAAGTTGGCAGAGTGACTGAGCAGCCAGGCCCACCCCAAGAGGGGCCAATGGGAGCTGCAGGGCACAGATGGCACGAATACAGAAGCTATTCCAATGGACATGACCTCAGTCTCCCTCCAAGAAACGCACGCAAACACAGGCACCTGTGACCAGCCATATTCTGACAATCACATCAATCCACCAATCCACCTGGCTGACCGGCATCTGGCACACAAAAGCTAATCCCCCGCCCCTGAGCATGACATCATGAAAACAGTCAAAATGGCTGCCCCTATCCCTGACCTTACTGGGCATCGTAGGCAAACGCGGCCAGTACAGTACCACGCAACTATACTCAGAAGCCGGAACCCAATGCAGATCTTCTCACAATACATCGCTCCACAAATAGGAATATGCTACATTACTTGCAAAGAATAACGCTACACGGTTAATATCTGAATAAAATATTAATGCACATCAAATTCACCAAGCCCATACAGCTATTAGGTCATAAACTCCAAAATATTATTCATTACTGTGGGCTGCATCCGCAATAAATGACCAGCTTCTTCTTGTGTGACGCCCTGTTCCTTCATGGTACACAGGGGCTACATCCACGTTCAAAAAGGCAACATGGAAGCGCCTAGAACCGCAGGGCCGTCCCATTAGGTAGGCACTAGTCCAGCTGAAAGGTTGATATGTTGCTCCTAGCCACTAGTACAGCGTAAGGGCATGTGGCCCATTGGCGATCGTCCCATAAGATCGTAATGGTGCTCCACTGATTAACTCGAAGCAGCAGGTGTCGGGAGTAAAAGCCATCTGCAGGAGTGGCATACAGATGGCAGCGGCAAAAGGGGAGGAGATACCTGTCACCCAAATGAAATGAAAAAGAATAGTATGGGCATCAGAACTTCATTTGTATTACTCACTTCAATGATCACACTAAATCTACAGGCATATGCATGCTAGCCCACTCAAAAGGATTAATTCCACCCAAAAATCACTTGCGATTCATAACCATATAAATCGAGGTGAAAACACTATTACAAACGAGTGTTTGTGTGCATGCGTCTGTTAAAACAGAATCCATTAGATGGGATTATTAACGTGCATAGACACAAGTGTTTGAAGGCGCGTCGAGACAGGGAGGGTTCAACAAGGGCAGATAGCCGATGGTCCCACTATGGCAGCTCTGCATCACATAGCGCAGGGGAAGGGGATAGATTCCAAAAAGCCATGTACATGGCAAACTCTCAATTAAATCATCTGTCCATGCATCCATACATCATTCCCTCATCCCGGTATAAAAACGCCTGATTATTTACTCACATAACATTTGAAATTTCCATTGAGTCTGTGCGTAATGCAGTCTGCAAAATCCACTGTGCTCCAGCCCGGAATTCTAGTGATGTGAAGCAACATGTATTTGGGAACGTCCTGCCTTATCGTCCACTACGCTATTGCGCATCCCATACTATTCATATCAATCATTGCATTCTCGCCATGGCCCCTGTCCCAAGGACATTAAACAATAGAACGTTATATTTGCAGTCAGACCTGTGGGCGTCCCCTCGCCGCTAGCTGAAAACCGAAAGCGCTGTCCTTCGAATTCCTCATTTGCAACATCACGTCGAAAAGGCATCCGTGACCGCTCGAAATCACAAATTCATCCATGTAGTGCGGCAGTGTGTGAAAATGGCAACTGGCTTCACTCACAAATGGGACGCCCCGCCCGTCGGTGAACCTCGGTACAGTGCTGCATGAGGGTCCACCGTTAATCGAGTACTACATTCCACTGACCCTTCACAAGTTTGTTCGCGACTGCAAAGATTGTATGTGAAACAATGGGACCATAGCAGAATGAACATATAAACCAATATTACACTGCCATCGGGGTCAAATACATGATTGTAATAGCAAGATGCCATGCGTCACACTGCAGCGTTGTGTGCGGGACGTGCTCGCCCAAAGGGGATTGCAGCTGGCACAGGTGGAATGAATCACCACAGGTGGAGGCAATACAGCCTGAAAACACATAAATTGCACACCCAACCCCCTCCCACAACCACACCCACTCCAAAATGCTACCGGCAGGACTAGCGATGTTGGGCCTGGGGGACCTGATAGCACTGCAAGTACTCCAACTTCAAGAAGAAGACGAACACCAACTACTACAACAACCGGCCGCACAGAGGAGACGCAGGAGGAGGAGGAGGGCAAGGCAGGGCCAGCAAGGCCCACCAGCACAGCCACTACCACCACGCAGGCAGCCCGCAATCCCACGCCTCCGAGCTCATCCGTTCAACCTCACTGCTGAGCAGATCCACACCCTCTACAGTTTGGACCGGGACACCATAATCGCCATTGTGGACATGACACACGCTGACCTTGTCAGCATGATAGATAGCCCAACCGCCATCCCACCCCTACTGAAGGTGGTGTCTGTACTCCACTTCCTGGCCACAGGCACCTACCAGCACACAGTCGGACAGTTGCATGGCATTTCACAGCCACTGTTGTCACGGACACTAATGCAAGTGCTCGATGCCCTCCTGAAGCACGCAGACGACTACATCTCTTTACCACGCTCGGAGCATGAGATCACAAACACAAAAGTGGGATTCCATGCACTTGCCGGCATACCGGGTTGCATTGGTGCCATCGACTGCACCCATGTGGAATTGGTTGTCCCACATGCCATGGAGGTCCAGTACCGCAACCGGAAACAATATCATTCCCTTAATGTACAAATGGTGTGTGACTCCAACAGGATCTTTACACATTGTTGTGCTCGATTTCCTGGTTCAACCCATTATTCTATGGTCTTGAGGAACTCTACAATACCACGCTACATGGAGCGACACGCAGGGAACAGATCCTGGCTACTCGGTGAGTCTCATTTCATGCATGATGATGTGGGGTATGTGATGCGGCAATGACCTGGCAGGAAGGGGGGGGATGCGTACGTAGCAATGTCATTCCACAAACATCCTTTATTGTCCACATACAGGTGATGCCGGGTATCCACTGAAGAGATGGCTCCTTACACCACTCCGGAACCCACAGAACCAGCATGAGGAGGACTACAACCATGCCCACTCACGTACCCGTGTAGTCATAGAACAGGCATTCGGCCTACTGAAGGCTCGTTTCCGCTGCCTCAGCAGGTCTGGCGGGGCACTCCTGTACCGCCATGAGAAGGTTGCAAAGATGGTCATGGCATGTGTCATGCTACACAACATGTGCGTACGTAGAAATGTGCCCATGCCCCCTGACGCAGAACTGCAAGCACCTGAAGATGGTCATGATGAGGGTGGGGATGTGGCAGCACCTCAAGGAGTCCGCGAGGCACAGGAGGCCCGTGAAATTCGTCAGAATATCATAGATTCATGCTTCTAGCACTCACGCCTGGTGGCTGATACATGGACACGGGACTTGTGGCACTGTGTGTGTCTGGAACATGCACAATGTGGACTGTACGCCTATTAAGGCCTCGTACACAATGATCAATGTCCACACGTCTCATTGGGTGATTATGAAATGTTCATTGCATATGTGAAATTATGTTACACACCCCATCGACCCGCCACCCAAGAAAGCCCAACACCCCCCTCCACCCTCCTACCTCCCCCCCGAACACCAGTGTCCAAAGATGCTCATTGTCAGTGGGCAGACGCTATTGCAAGCCCCATCTCCGGGTATCAGGGGCACCCCTGCCTGTGGAGCGCAGGTTCCTCCCAGATGTACGTTGGGGGCTGCCCTGGACGGAACTTGCAACGGATGATGTCTCTGCGTGCTCACGTCCATGCATGTCCCTAAGGGTTTGTGAGAGCTCAGTGAGCACACGGCGCACAGTGGCAAGTTCACCACATACGTCTTTGGACGTCGCATGCAGTTCCCCCCTCAGGCTCTCGGTGCTTCTCTCCATTTGTACCCTTAGTGTCTCTGTACTTCGCTCCATTTGTGCCCTAAGTGTCTCAGTAGATGTTTCTATGGCTGCCTTAGTACCCCCACATTCATCAGCATGCTCCTTGAGCGTGGCCAGTTGCTGCTGTTGCACGATCACCTGGTCGAGGGACTTTTGCCTCTGCTGGGCCATGCCCATTTGCGGTGGTGTCACAGAGGGGCTGATCACCTCATGTTGCCTTGCCACAGGGCTTGTGGGGGATGGCCAGTCATCGTCTTGTGGGTGCCCCTGCGTGGTATCCTCATGGTGTACGGGATGGAACAAACAGGGGGATTGAGACAGGTCATGGATGGGTCCTACATCGACAGCACCGTTTTCTGTGTCGGAGCATGCTGCCATTAATGCAGTGTCACCTATGGTGCTGCTGCCACCAGAAGCAGTGCCTTCTGTGGCATCCATTGGGGGGACCTGTGGTGCTGCTGTTGTGGGCATGCTGGCTGCTGTGGTGCCTGTTGGAGTCCCCTCCTGTGTGCTGCCACTTGATTTGTGCTGCTGCCGTGTCTTGGTCCGTGCAGCTGAGGTGGAGGGTCTTTGTTCGTTGGTCTTGGCCCTCTTTGCAGGTGTGCTGGTAGGGGTGTCCTGAAGCTCGTCGTTTGAATCGGACCCTGTGGTGGAGTAAAGGAGGGCGAGTGTTATTTATGGGTCTGTGGAAATTGGAATGGCAATGTATCACATGCATTGGGGTGGTACCTGAGGGTGATTTGGGTCAGGGCCTTGGAGGTGGTTTCATTTTTGTGTGGATTGAGGATGCAGTTGTTTTGCAGCCTGCAGTTAGGGTGTGCATGCTGCACGTGTAGAGGGTGTTTTTAGGATTTTTAATTATTTATGTATTTTATGTGACCTTTAGAGTGCGCTATCAGGCAAATGTATGTGGACGTTCTCCTGGACATGTGTTTCTGTTGCACTATGTGGACACATGGTACTTCACATGATTGGACATTGTGGATTTAGCATTGTTTTATTTGGCCCACCTACCTGATTCTTCGGTTGTCTGCACTCCTTTCTCCATCCCTCCGACTCCCTCTATACTCTCCATTCCAATGGTGGAGGCACAGATTTCTTCTCAGGGGGTCAACTTGATGGGTGATTCCGATCCTCCCCCGGTTGCTGTGGCGATGTTACGGTTGGCTGATAGTATGCTCCGTACGCGTATCCGCAAGTCGTCCCATCGCTTTCTGCATTGCTGTGGGTTGCGGGGTGCGGTCCCCACCGCACTTACCCGCTGTGCCACCAGGGCCCATATGGCCTTCTTGTTCGCAAGTGCCGTCCTGGTCATTTGCGTCGAGAAGACGACGGCAGCATTCTCCTAGAGGGTCTCTGTGAGCACGGTGAGTTCCTCATGGGAGAAGTGGACCTGCCGCTTGCGGTCGCACGCTTTTTTAGCAACTTTTCCCATTTTGATTGTTTTAACTAGGGTGGCTAACGGGTTGGGATGTGTCTCAGGGTCGGATTTATGATGGTTGTGTTGGGATTCTGATTTTATAGGTGTACGGCGTGCTGTTTCCCGTTCCGGCCCCATGTTTTTACTTCCGTTTCCGTATATTTACGGTCACCGTATTTTGCGGTTAGCGCTCATTACGGTGACCGCTATGATGGGTGGCGGAATTGCACCTAGGGCGCCGTACGACGGCGGTGAGGGGCGTTTTGGGGACATTTCCGCCATCGCAGACTTTGCACTTCCGCCATGGCGTAATGCTCGTGCCCGATGGGTCAGAATTAGCCGCACTTTACTCCATCGTGCAATGGCGGAAACGCTATTTACGCTATGGCGGTCAGGTCAGTTACTTTCCGCCAGGGTCGTAATGAGGGCCCTTGTGTCATTCAGATTGCGCAAGTGCGGGGGGCAGGGAGGGGGAGAAGTGCCAGGGGTTTACGGGGGATGGGAGAGTGCAAGTAGCTAATAAGTGCTAACGGGATGTGGCTCATAAGTGCAGAGTCATGAGACTGTAGGGATACAGATACAGTCCCTTAAAGGCATGGTCTAGTAAAAATGTTTATTGTCCCAACGGGTCGGCCATGTTTTTTTAAGCCTAAGTGGCTCTATTTTAGAAAACTTTCCTATGGACCTTACCCGAGTTTTCGTCCATTAAACGCACGCGAAAACAAGCACCAGGGAGCCGCCATTTTCTGATAATCCTATCTTTTCCCCGATCGCCCTGGTTGACCTGCTTTTGCGGCACTAAATCAATTCCCCCGCCCCTGAGCCTGACATTATCAAAACATTCATATTCCCCGCCTCTCCCCGTGACGTTACTGTGCTGCGTAGGCAAACGCGCCCATTCGTCTTCTACGCGACTTCACACAGAACCCGGAAACCAACACAGATCAACTCACAACACAGCGCGCCACAATTCGGAATATGAAACTGTACTTTAAAATGAAACAGCAACACGGTACATTTGGTAAAGTACATTTATTTGACATTAAGGGCCTCATTACGACCCAGGCGGTAAGTTACCGCCTGGGCCGTGACTTTACCACCATGGCGTAAACTACGTTTATGCCATGGTGGTTGGCGGACTTACCGCCCCATTCCGACCTTGGCGGGGCGGTAAGTCCCCAATCCCCATTTACCCTTCCCCATTCCCATTTTTGCCCCATAGGGCATAATGGGAGTGGGGAAGGCGTTAATTACGCCACCGTAAATTACGGTGGCGTAATTAACACCAAGGTCCCTTAGCGCCATGGATTTTAACACCTGCTAAAAGCAGGTGTTAAAACCTCCATGGCGCTAAGGGACCTCGGAATCAGGCGGTAAGGGTCGGCGCTGTTTACGCCGCCGTAAACCCCTTACCGCCTGAGTCGTAATGAGGCCCTAAATGTTTAGAGAATATTCTGCAATTGACATATGAACTCCGGAAGCCATTTATTTTCTTTTATCTGTATCCGCAATAACTGTTCCGTTTCATCTTGAGTCACGCGCTGTTCCTTTATGGTACACAGGGTGTTCATTTTCGTAAAAAGAATCACTTTGGAAGCACGGTGAACCGCAAGGCTGTTCCATCAACTAGGCACTAGTCCATCCTAAAGGTTGATATGTTGCTTCTAGCCACTAGTACAGCGTAAGGGCATGTGGGCCCTTGGCGATCGTCCCATAATATGGTGATCGTGCTCCAGTTGTTGACACAAAGCTGCAGGTGTCTGCTGAAGAATCCATCCGCCGGTGTCTCAAACAGATGGCAGTGGCAGTAAGGGAACAAATACCTGTTATGAAAACAAAAAAATGATAATTAGTCTCGCTAGCCGAACTTCATTAATATTACTCATTTTATTTATTACGGCCGATCAGAAACTATTTGCTTGCAAGGGTAGTTCAATGGAGTATGTTCGTCTCTAAAATCAATGCGAAAAGTAACGAGATAAAACGAGGCCAACACACAATGATAAACGACAGTCTACATGCGTGAGGAATGATATGATATATGATATGGCATTTGTAACGCGCCTATACTCAAGTGTTACTAGGCGTGACGAGGCAGGTGGGGAACAAGGGCAGACAGACAACGATCCTACTAGGCCAGGTGTCTTTCTGATCGCGCATGGGGATGGGCTGTACAAGGTTAGTTGAATAAAAATTAAATAATAGGGCCAGCTGGTGGCAAGTGCAAGGTAAATGCCGGGAGAAGGGGCTGAAGGATACAGAGACAGTCCCGTAGTGCAGTGAAAAGTGGCTGGGCCATGGAGCGAGATCGGTGAGACCAGTGGACCTGCATGCCCATGTGCCCACTACGAACAGTTTTACTTGCTTTTCCTAGCTCTTCATTCATTCATTTATTCATGCATCCATTCATTAAATCTTCATTCCGGTATAAAAGCGTGTAAAGATTTACTTACATTGTATTTGAAATTTCCATTGTGTCTCTTCGTAATGCAGTCTGTAAAACGGACCGTGCTCTTAACAATGATTTTTCGTATACTGACCTAAAACTGAAACTCGGTCTAGTTTCTGAATTTTCTGCCTTATCGTCTCTTACGTTATTGCGCACTCCCTTCAAATGTAGTTCTTTCGGCATGGTCCCTGTCTCAAGGTCAAAAAACAATAGACCTTTATACTTCCAGTGCGACTTGTGGGCCTCATCTGGGCGCTGTCCTTCGCATTCTTTATTTGCAACATCACGTAGTATAGGCATCTATGAGAACTTGAAGTTTAGAAACCGTCTATGTAGTGCGCCTCAATGTGCAAATGCGAACTGGCTTCTCTCCCAAATGCCACGGCCCGCTTGGCTGGCGCGTTCTAAGTGCCCCAATTTTGTCCCCGTTGTCTGCGAGCTTTGCAAAGTGAGATTTATTGTTTGTTTGTTTGTTTTATTATTTGCAATACACAAGCCTCCCCTCCGTTAACAGTGCGCAGCATTTACATGAGATGAGACATGAGAAAAATATATACATACACATATGTGAGGTGAATAGAGAGAATTCAAAGATGACACCCAGCTTGTTCGCCACCCATGATGGTGAAGTTAGGGGTTAGGTTTACAGGTACACTGTACAATAACATTTATTTACAAAAAGACAATCGTATTGCAATTATTTAAACCGGGATTTGTACTTCACAATCAGCTGTGCATCGGGTGGGCATGGCACAGTCGCAATGTTCGGTGGCAATGGATCACTGCTCTGCACAGAAACGTCCAAAATTCCATATCTGTGCTTCTCTAACACAGCAACAATAAGGCCTTTCACAAAGTCGAACTGCATTTCATCATAGACTGGTTTGATCACCCATTGCTTACTTCGTTTTGAAAACACCTTAGTGTAGCGAGGCATCCTTACTTTACCCCTAGTCCTAGATTGTTCACGTCCGACATTGCTGTTATGGGCCAAGACCGCTAGTAGAGTACGATGTTTCATGCCCCGAAAGCTAAAATGCAAGCGCTTTGGCCTGTACTTTAGGCACATATTGTGGAACACCTCCAAATCTCCTGTGTGACAGAATTCTGTCAGTCCTCTCAAATCTCTTGATAGAGTTTTGTCGAAAACAATCTTCTCAATGGCTTTGTGTGTCGGTGAAGATGGAATCAACCACTTCTTCTTCCGCGCCTCCTCTGGGGACAAAGGGCCATGTTCACATTGGTGGAAATGTTCATTTGCTGTCCAGCGGTGAACGTTGGTACAGTGGTGCATCAGTGACCGCCATTTTTCAAGTAATATTTCCACTGACCCCTCACAAGTTTTTGAGCTCCACCAAAGATGGTTGGTGATAGAATGTGACCACTGCAAAATACTTTCAAAACCTTTTTTTTTTCCTGCAGCCGAGATTTTCTTATTGATTGATTTAGCAGGATTAAACGTCAAATTGATGTTTAATATGTGGGAACTGCTCTCTCATTGTCTTGACAATTGAAACGTGTCTATCCGTGGCTATGAGGTCGATGTGCATTCCCCTCGATTGTAGATATTCCACTGATTTTATAAAACCTAGTTTCTCCATGGCCACTGACGATGTACATTGTGTTACCTGCACGACCACCGAACTCACAATTTTCTTACTATCCATGTCCTGAAAGTGGTAGGTGCAGTACTTGGCAGAAAATCCAGGGCTGTCGCACTGTCCATCGCCGGCTAGCCTGAATCGTTTGCCTTCGAATATACTTGCTAGAGACAATTGTTCAATTTTCCAAGCATCACTAATGGGCGGAAACAGATAATCACGTTGGTATGTGTAGTACAGTGCTTTAGAAATGAAATGGAGTCCCACAAACTGAAAGAAAGCCTCTAACTTTCTAAAACTGGAGCCACTAAAAAGTGATGCAGCTGCACACAGTAGATTGCCTGCTGGCATTTTCCCCAGCATTGGTTGTGCAGACCATGAGAACCTATGATTTAATCTACAGGCGGCATTTATTTTGACGTTACTGCCTTTTATATGACGAGTCACATTAATCAATGGCTTCCCACATACTTTTCCTCTAATGGACCGCACACATTTCAGCATACTTATAATTTCCATCAAACAACTGTCGAATACAACGTATTTGCTCTCTTTCATTAGACTGTCATCCTGCGTGAACGTTGTTTCGGCCTTTGACGTTGTGGAGATTTCAACACATTTGAAAGTAATATCGCTGATATCAAGTTGTGATGCGTCTATGGATGCTGCGGCTGGTTCATTCACTGTCATTTCAACATCTATTACTTCAACATTGATGGGAGAACACAACAATGTCGACAGGTTTTTTGGTGGCAAATTTTTGGCGGGTGTAGATTGTGTAAATTGATCTGCAACTACTTCAGAGCTATCTTCAATACATTCAATAACATCTTCTTGTGGTGGTGCGGTCGCACTGTAGCTATGGTCCAATGCAACTTTGCTGTAGTCTCCAAACACAGTTAATTCATGTTCTGGCCATTGGACATGAGCATCTCGAGCCTGAACACGCCTCGCCTGAATTAATAGTTCCTCCATAGTGTACACGGTCTGGCAAGCCACATCTCTCATTCGCTTCACTGTCTGTGTGTGTATAATTCTGACACCCACGGGTAACTGGAGGAGAGATTGGAAAAGGGATGTTCAGTTTAAACACAAGATGGAGTGTAGTAGAATTGACTGGAAAAAAACATAAAATAGTCCCCAGCACAAACATTTTTTTAAAGTTATGAACTGTTTGTAACTAACCTTTTTTTGTTTTTTTTTCTTTGCAACTTTTTTGACTCGACCTTCAACATCTGCACGCTGTAGCTCCGATTCGTTTCCGTATGTCCTCCCTTCCTCTTGCGCTGCAAGGACTATATTTTCTGTATCCGCATAGACAGCACGGAATGAGGCTCCATCGTCTCCCTGAAACATAGTACTTTCATTACTATGTATCAAAATATTGTTAGCATAAAACACACGTGAGGACGAACACACAGGTACATCTCAATAGCCAAATACGATTTAAACATTGTGTGCAACAATCAAAGGATAAGTATTGGACCAGTGATGATCTATTTCGATGGAACTGTCAGTATCCATACCTCTGGCTCTGCATGGACTGCCATGAATGGTTGCATTGGAGAGGAGGCATCCGCATCTCCCTGAAACACAGTACTTGCATTAGTATGCTTTTCAATATTGGAAACACAACACACACTTGGGGTCGACTGCACAGGTACATATAAAGAGACAACCGCAAATGATGCATTGTCCAAAAGAATCAAGGAAAATCCAAATATGATCACATTTCATCGACTTATTTCAACGATTCCTTCACATCTGCATCATCTAAATGAGATGTTGTGATTGTGGTGGAAGCTCTGTCGTCTCCCTGAAACACAGCACTTGGATTAGTATGGTTTTCAATATTGGAAACATAACACACACTTGGGGTCGAACGCACAGGTACATATAAAGAGATAACCGCGAAAGATGCATTGTCCAAAAGAATCAAGGAAAATCCAAATATGATCACATTTCATCGACTTATTTCAACGATTCCTTCACATCTGCATCATCTAAATGAGATGTTGTGATTGTGGTGGAAGCTCCGTCGTCTCCCTGAAACACAGCACTTGCTTTAATAGGGAAGAAAGAATAGCAAATGGAATCACGTTATATGATCACGCATGATGGAGCTGTCATTATCCATACCTCGTGCTGCTGAAGAATATCTATGGATGTTGCAAATGTAGTGCGCACTTCCGAAAGCTGTTGCGCCGATTCGTATACTTGAATTTCAGGCTCTGCATCAAGTGCAGGGGTTGACGCTCCATCAACTGCCTGAAACATAGTACTTGCATTAGTGAGGATTACAATTGTGAAAACATAACATACACCTGGGGTCGACAGCACAGGTACATATCAACGGCTAACCACGAATGAAACATTGTGTAGAACAATCAAACGATAAGAATTCCAGCTCTGATGATGACGCTCGATGGAGCTGTCAGTATCCATACCTCCTGCTGCTGAAGAATATCTAGAAACGTTGTAGATGTGGCGGACGCTTCAGCATCTCCCTGAAAGATAGTACTTGCATTAGTATGGATAACACTAATTATAACTGAAAACAAACACCAGTGGACGATAACTAAGGTGTATATTAATTGGAAAGCAGTAACCAAACATTCGGTAAAATAATTACACGATAGAATAAAACTATTACTTGACATGCATAAAACAAGTATGTAGCGGATTAGCCTAGTAAGATTACCTGATACGCGCTAGAAGTGGTTGATAACTGCGACCACGTCAAGGATGTAGAATGTTCTTGCTTCAGATTCAAGGGATAGTCAAGAAGTTGTAAAGGTCAATTAATGATTGATAATGAAATGCCAATATTAAAAATAGCCATGTAAGCCGACAGAATACTTGAAAAATGCTCAATACAGCACAGTTCCCTGTCCCCATATATATATACATTGCGTTTGTGGGTTATGAAATCGAAAAAGAATATATTGATAAATGTCATTATTCAAAAAACTATACACTCATATCAATATCGAAATTATTACAAGGGATAGAACACCTACAATATCTATTAATCCATTCGGCTACACACTACCGCAAGGCCTAAAGCTAAATCCGGACACTTGACTCACCGGTGGCGGAATGTGGACGAATAGAGTGGGAATAGCGTTTTCGCGCAATTTCCGTGTCGTTCGCCGTTTATTCTTCTTTGTTACCCAAGAAGTTGTGTACAAGTGTCGGCTGCAGATGCGGTATCGATCACCCCTCTTGTCCTCTAAGACTTGTTGGACTCTACTTTCCAGCTCATCCAGTGGATATCCGCAATGTCTGACCCATTCTCTTATTCGATCAACAGTTTTCGGGAATACATGCATTGTAGTTCCTTTAGATTTCGCATGGGTCTTCGAAGGGCAACCGCTAATCGAACAGGCAGGCATTGTTGATAAATCTGAAAAGTAAATATCGACATTATTATACAATCTTCAAGAGTAAAGATTTGATACAAAAGTAAATGAATCATACAATGATCAATGCAAGGTTTGTTTTGGTCGCAGGAACTATACCAGTTCATTATGTGCTGCTTAGTATTTGCATAAGTTGCAGAAATGTATAATTGATGTGACTGAAATCTGAACATGTGACTCGTCCATTGGATGTTCTGTCTTGCACGAGAAGGAAACATGCTAACATTATTGACTGGACCCCCGAAGGATGCAATTCAATCACAATAGTCACAGATGAAAATAAATAGATCTATTGATAGCATAGCAATGGAAACTCAAGTCAATACCAATGAGACCAATGAACATAGCACTATTGTGTACTCTACTCGAAAATAGATAGAAATTTAAAAATCTGCGAAATATAACCAGGATACATGGCCTTACCTTGACCAACAAACAGTTGGGTTCAGCAAGCAGAGCAGTATGTTGCGGGAGAATAGGTGGATGGCCACAGGTAGCGCACTGATGGGTATGCTCGAAGCGGTCACAGAAGTTCACGGATAGCACGACGACGAGCAGATTAGCATAGATCTCAGTGGTTCCCAGGTAGCACGTTCAAGAGTTGACTTGCAAAGCACAAAGATGTTCTCATGAGACATATCGAGTTGTTTTTAAAGTATTAGAAACTGGGGTGTGTTTGTGAATGAATGACGTATGTATGTCGTGGTATTGGGGGGCGGCCTGCCTCAGGGGAGGCCTGCCTGCCTGGAGACACGGGGTCTGAGGAGGCCATGTGACCGATGGCCCCTTGGCGTGGACACCTTTTGAAGTGTACATGCAGTTTGGCACCTTGGCCTTTCGCGCCCCGGACAGCCCCCCATGCCAGCGCGCATCCACGGGTGTGAACCGCCTTTGATAGAGGGGGGTGGGATGGATGGCCCTGGGGCGTGCAGATAAGGCACAGGAAGACTGCTGAATGGAGACACACTTATGTGGATTGCAGGGGGGCGGCCTGCCTCAGGGGAGGCCTGCCTGGAGACACAGGGTCTGAGGAGGCCATGTGACCGATGGCCCCTTGGCGTGGGACACCTTTTGAAGTGTACATGTAGTTTGGCACCTTGGCCGTTTGCGCGCCGGACAGCCCCCCATGCCAGCGCGCATCCACCGGCGCGAACTGCCTTTCTATCAATATACAGTATATCGCCTTTATATCAATGATAGTATATCGTTGCTTATCAATAACAAATGCCACATACCGGAGATTCTTGTGAGCACAGACCCACACTTCAACCGGTGTATTATAGTGGCCAAGACCCTAAGGCCTGTATAATCCAATGGTAATTGTTAGTATAGATATATGTGTGACTTTTATAGAGACATAACCTACTGAAAGACATTGAACAAGTGTTATTTAGTGCATGCATTATCGAGAATATGTTATGTTAGCTTAGATAGTGACCACCCTGCTTCACAGCAACCAGACCTTCACCCATTCGGAGCACAGATGTCTGACGTCCATCCTTGAATGGAGACACACTTGATTCATTTAAAAAATCGAGACAAACGTTGTTAAAATATATGTGGTGTTTTATTTTGTGTCTTATTTTCATGAAACAAAAATACAAGACTTTAAAGATTATACAGGTCAGGTTGCAGCACAGCGAAAGAAAATCCCCTGTACTGACCGCTGTCACTCGGGAACGTTTCTCTAATGGCACGAACGGCACAGGCGGGTATCACTCTTCGAACGCGGTGTCCAAGCCTCCCGTGAAGCCACCATGTAAAGGAACGATAGGCCACCAGCCTGTACCACCTGTGAAAAGGAATGAAAAAAACTGTTTTTAAATGACCCAGATAAGTTTAATAAACGTTTGTTGTCAATGACAATTCTTGTAACTAATGGCATTTTACACGGACAAATGCTATCTAGACAATGCACACTATTGAATGACTTACATGCGTTACAATGATATGTAGATGTAATTTTGGATATAGTAGAAGAACATGAAATAGGAGTGGCATGACAAGCAGAGTATACTTACTCGTTACTCGGATTACGAGGACGAACAGTTGCTCGAAGTTCGTGCATAAGCACCATCATTATTCTCAACACGGCCCGTGTGAGGCAGGCTGCCCTGAAGTCTGGCAGCTCGGTGATGCATTGCGGTCGTGGCTCGCCTTCCGAAATGTAGGCCAGGCATCCCGAATTTTCTCGGCAGCAGCAGTTCTCGTCCTCAGTTGGCATTAGCTCGCACCGATTGCATGTGCACCAGGTGGAGACGCCGTCCATTCGACTAGGACCAGGCTCTTCATCTGTTGATTCGTCCTGCCAACTGCCGTCCAAATCCCCATCGTTTTCGCGTGCTTCCCTTTCCAGTAGTTCCTCCTCGGTATACTCGGGCTCGTACATGTAGGGCATTATTGTAGCCATTGTGTGTTAAACAAACTAAAATAATTGATAGCGGTGGTACTGGTATCTGTTCACACGGGCTACAAGCGGCGAAGGTAGCTGACCAGAGCACTGAAACGAGTCACAGAATACTCTAAGTAACACGGAGAGAGGAATGGAATCGAAAATCGGCTGCTGTGTGTTGTGAAACGGTCTGTTTATACTTATTGAGGAGAGAGGCGTGCTGCCATTTCCATGGCAACACGTCATTAGCTGAAGCGCAGCGAATGTTGACACGAGACGTGCTTTGGCGTTGGGAAATGGGCGGTACGATTCTGCTGATGACAGGCTCAGGGGCGGGGGAATTGATTTAGTGCCGCAAAAGCAGGTCAGCCAGGGCGATCGGGGAAAAGATAGGATTATCAGAAAATGGCGGCTCCCTGGTGCTTGTTTTCGCGTGCGTTTAATGGACGAAAACTCGGGTAGGGTCCATAGGAAAGTTTTCTAAAATCGAGCCACTTAGGCTTAAAAAAACATGGCCGACCCGTTGGGACAATAAAAATTTTTACTAGACCATGCCTTTAAGTGTTTGGGAGGCCTGGAGGTAGTGCAAGGACAACTGGTCATGCAGGAGACTGGTCCTGTAAGTTCACTGGGTTGCCAGGTACTCAGTATTCACAGCAGTCTGGGACATCAGCAAGGGAGAGGGAGAGAGAAAGTAGACGCGAAAAGAAAGGTTTTGAGTTGTTTCTGGAACCTTAGCTTGTCCTGTTCAAGTTTGAGAGAGGAAGGGAGGCTGTTCCAGAGGGAGGCTCCAGCCAAGGATAGAGATCTGCTCCCCACTTTCTGCCTGCAGAAGTGTCTGACCCGCAGAGAGTTGGAGGTGGATGAGTGGAGGGCTTGAGAAGGAAGAAGCTTAGGAAGATAAAGTTGGATGCAGGGTGGTCCCTGGCCCTAGAAAGCCTTGTGGGCAATGCTGAGGGTCTTGATTTTGATCCTCACAGCCATAGGGAGCCAGTGGAGAGATTTTAGGGCTGAAGACATACATTCCCTGGGCTTGAGGCCAAGGACAAGTCCTGCAGTCCTGTTCCGGATAAGTTGTAAATGGCGAAGAGTAGAAGCAGCTAGATTTAGAAAGAGGCTGTTGCAGTAGTCCAGCCTAGAGAGGACCAGGGCTATGGAGACAGTGAGCTTCCACGGGAAAGTGAGAAAAGGAAGAATAGCTCTGAGGAGGTGACAGCTGATAGTGTGACTTCTTAGAGATGTCAGAGATTTGAGGAGGGAAGAAGAGGGTGGAGTCATAGATGACACCAAGGTTCTTAGCCTCACAGAAAAAGGAGCATGTAGAGGGCCCAGGGTGGGCAGCCAGAGTGAGAGAGGAAAGGAGGGAGCAGGTGTCCCAATATTAGTTGAAGATGCACCAGAGACACATGAATGGTAGGTTAATACTTGAAAGTAAAGATGTGTAACAGATTATCCTGGGACACTGTTATGACTGTGTAATAAGAACAATTGTACTTTATGCTATGTGTATTGTGTTTAGTCTTAAGGTGCTCACTTTGCACCTTTAGTTTATAATGATGAAATAATGTAGAGAGAGAAGAGCATGTACCTGGTTTTCTTATTTTTAGTAAAGGAATGTTTTTTGGCCTATATGCTGATATTTCTTATAGATTAGAGTTACATGATTCGATGAAGTGTGTGAATCATTGTATATAGTGTAAATAAGATGTGCAAAGTAGACCTTCAATGCATGGAAACTGAGTTTTTCAGTTTTTAGTGTATTTGTGATTGGAGCAGTATTTCTTTTAAGATGGTAAGATTGAATTACTTTTGAGATCATTATTTACTTGATAATGATGTTTTGTTTTATAGCCTCAGCATGAAAGTTATATTATATATCGAAAATATAAAGAAATGTAATGAGTGACGTTAACATTCTAATTTTTTTGTATACAGATTTTTTGTAAGATACCAACAAGAACAATGTGTTACTTGGAACCATTGTCTGCAGTGAAGTAGTAGTGTTTTTATATCTGTAGATACAAATAGTGTCGATAATACAAAAGTACCCGTTATCAACAATACTTTACAGATCTGCAATTTGAAATGGGAGATGTGCCAACTGAACTTATCGATGGAACCAAGAATGTTTTTATTGACAGTAAGAAAACAAAAAGTATCAAATGTGTCGGTAGCTAGTAAAAAAAGAAAGCTGTTTAGAAGAAAAGTAGGAATTTTGATATCAATTTGAAAAAGAGGAATAAAGATATACATAAATAAATGTATCACTCTCAAGTTTTCACAAATCTATGGAGAAGTACGGAACCAAAATCTAGATATGTGGTAAAGCGTTTTTTTGCAAAAGAAAAAGGTAGAAGTAATAATTTAAAAAAGCATTTTATTTGAAAAGAAAATTGTTTATTTTTGTATTCTGTAAACTTAAGGTGACTAAACCTTTCTATACAAATATAGAAAGATTTCATCTACTTACATGTGACAACTTTTGTGACTTGTTTGGTGGAGAGTGGAAAGACAGTTCTCATACAGAAAGATTTTTTAATGAGGAGGGTTACATTCAAGTAAAGAATGTTCTCTTAGCTATTAAGGGGAGTAGACTTAGCTATGAAGTACAAAATGACGTGATATATAACAAAGAAGACATGCAAAGGTCTGATAATACAGAAATTGAAACTTTAGGTCAATCTAGAATAAAACAAAAGAAGCATTGTGAGGCATGGCCGTGCAATTTCTTGTGCAATATTGACAAACTTTCTTATAAAGTCTTAAAGAGATTTGTGCAACTTTTGCACAAAAATGATAATGTTGGAAGATAGATCAAGATGCTAAAAAAATAGATGACTGTGAAGTTTGTGAGAAAACAGAACTTCTTGGTCACTCTCTAGCTTGTCTTGATAAAAGTAGATGTAAGCGTCAGTTTTATCATATGTGAATGCTGGCTGCACATCATCACATCATACTAAAATTGGATATCTTCTAGTTAAACTGTATGAGTGTAAATCACCAAGTATGTCTCTTGTACTTTGAATTCAAACACCTTTGTCTGGCACTGTAGAAATTTTAGTTTAGATAGTGGAAATGACAAATGTCATGCATAAAAAATCATTAGTGCAAGGTGTGAGAGGTAAGGTTGTGTATTTACCTCTCAATTTGGAAGAGAATCTGAACACTCTGGGAGTGAAGCATAATATTGCAGATTCTTTGTTTGTTTTAGTAAATGGTGTTGCCACTACAGATAAGAGCTTTTGGCAACAGCGTATAGATATTGGAAAAGTGAAAAATACATTGGCGTTTCTATTGGAGCACTATGATTTATACAACGGTAGTCTGAATTGTACCAGACTTGTTGATGCTTGATGTTGAGTCAACAAAGAAAAGCAGTGACGGTCAATTCCAATGTATTTCTGTATATGTATTAATCCACTACACTCACATGAAGTGACAGGCCAACAGTTTAGAATTGTATCAAATGAAAGATATAAAAGGTGCACCAATCAGTGCCTAGGAAAAGATGTTGGAAGCCCGTATTTTCCATATGCTTTTTACTACTGTTACAGGAGGAAGATTGGATGATCTGAAGGTGCGAATCTCTGCTTCAGAATACACTTGTACAAGAATGTATTCTCAAGATTCCCGATTTCGCACAAATGTTGAATACATTTTTCATTTATTGTATGGAAGTCAATTTTCAACATTATGTTATGCTGTTGCTCATACACTTCAGACCAGAACTAGATTTCAAAATCTTTCAGCATGTGAGATGCTGAAACAGGTTAAAGAAAAACATGAAGTTTTAGAGGGTATACTTATCAATGTTCTACAATGAGAGGAACCACGGAATATTGGGATAGGAGACAATCTGAGGTTGGATGCATGATCAGAAACTTGGGCCCACCAACTTGGTTTGTAACTTTAAATTGTGCTAAGTCTGGTTGGGATGATCTTGCAGAGTGGATTTGTGAACATAATGCACAGAAAGAAGATATAGAGCACATGACAACAGAGGCATTGTGTTCTATTGACCCTGTAAGTGTATTGTAGTTTTTCCATCACAGATAGATTTTTAGCCATGTTAAACAGTATATGTAATTAAGAAAATTCTCCATTGGGCACTGTAGAACATTTTTTAGAGGAAAGAGTACTAGGCAAGTGGGGCTCCACATATTCATATGCGCTTGTGGATTAAGGATGCTCCTCAGTTTGGTAAGGAAAGTGATGGCTGTGTGATTGAGTTTATTGAAAAAGATGTTACTTGTTCACTTCCTGCTAAGCATATAATCTATGGAACAAAATGGAAAGGTTTCAAAGGCACTCACGTGGAAAGTGCTGTCAGAGAAAATACAAAAGTGAAGAGGAGTATTGCACTCAGTGCAGATTTAGCTTTCCAAGGCCTGTGACACCATTTCGTTGAATTAACAGTTTAATGTCATCTGTTCAACACCATATTACTGGTAAGTCACTAAGAAATACATATCTTTTAGAAAGAAGTAAAGAATGCCAAATCAATAATGATTGCAATCCTGTCATGAATGGACTTTCCTTTAAACTTTTGTATGTTATCTCTATTCCTGCCTATGCTACTGTATCCTTGCTCTGTAACCAATCGTACTGTAACCAAGCATTATGTATTCAAGGTCCATATGCGGGCTGCTTCCTGTAACCCTCAAGCAATTCTTCTTAAATTACCTTATAGCACCTCAATGCCTACGGGCTGCAGTGCGCTTTACAAATCCAAAATAAATAAATAAATAAATTGTGCAGCTATGCAATGCAAACACTGATGTACAGTTCATTGCTGATGATACAACAGCTGTCGCTCATTATGTTACAGCGTACATGACAAAAGCTGAAAACAACAATTCAGCTGAAGTATGGCCAGATTTATCAGCAGATAAAACTCTTAGTCAGAACCATGTAAGCTTTGGTCTGAAGATGTTTTCACATAGAGAGTGTGGTAGCTATGAAGCCACAGGTCGACTATCTCGTTTGTCTCTCTGTGGAGATACCGTCAAGGTACTTTGGTTAAGTCTTGGGCAAGCTCATACTAGAAATCGGGTACTGAAGCCTTTGAGTGAAATTGAGCAGTTATCTAAAGCAGTACCTGATAGTACAGAGATTCTGAAAATGGACTTGATTGATACATATTATCCAAATAGATCTGCAGTGGTGGAGGATCTTTCTTTATATGAAGTCGTGCAACGATACTCATATCGAAAAATTGAAGCAAACATTGACAGAGCATGGTTTAAAGTACATGGATGTACTGGTTGTTTAGTGCGGAATGAGAAGGCAAGTTGCATTAACCAGATGATACTGTCCTGCTGAGAAAAAGGAATTATTTTATTTGTGTCTTTTGCTTTTCTTCTTCCCATGACGTGCAGAGAGTTATTTGCCTGGAAAATTTGAAACTTTCTAAGAATAATTTTATGCTAAAAAAATGATTAATTACATATACAAAATTGGAGAAGAACAACAGGTGTCCACAATCTTGTGGAATACTCCCGTCTCCTGCACACCAAGATTGTGGAAACTGGCTGTTCTTCTTGTATAATATACAACTTTGTGTCAAGGTTGTTTTTCTTCCGAGCACCCTACTACACTTCATAAAGTTACAAGGTTTTGGAATAAATATAAAGATAACAGGGTGTGCCACCAGAGAAAGAGAGCAGATACATATAAAACATGTGACCAGTGCTTGGCATTACTGAAGAAAGAACTACAACAAGAATAACTTTTGGCAGCTGAATTGGCAAAAGAGACTCCCGAGGGAAGTCAAGATTCTGCAGCAGGAAGTCAAAATGTTCTTGGTGAGCCAAAAATTCAATCTGATGTTGAGCCTGCCATGAAGGGAGTAGAAAGTGCAATGAAACAAAGTAAAGTTGCAGATGCACATTTTTATTAAATAGTTACTAAACTTAGAGCAAAAATAAGTATATTATATCATTAAAGATAGGTTCTTCCATGGTTTACAGCATGGCAAGCATGAATGTTCCTGTGTGCAATACAAACCTGTATTGGTGTATGTTAGTGGTCAAGCAGGAACAGGTAAATCTTTTTTAATTCATGCAATAAGAGGTATGATCCAAAATGTTATGCATTCCTCTTTGTCATGCATTGTAACTGATCCAACAGGTTTAGCAGCATTTAATGTTGGAGGTGTTACTTTACATTGCCTGGTGATGTTATCAGTGGAGCATGACAGCAAACTAGAGTTTCAAAAACTTGTATCAAGTTCAGCACAAGAAGTAGGTAAAGTTTCGAATGCAAGAGGTTTTGAAAACAGACCACAAGATTTTGTTTAGAGGTAAACATGTTCATTATTTTGGAAACTTGTTACAATTAACTCCTGTGAAAGGTTAACCAGTTTTCAAAATGCTGCAATATAAAGATAGTCAAGAAAGTATAGGAAATATTAGTTATTTTTACCTTTGGAATTGTTTCGAATCCTAGGAATTTACCATTAATATGCAGACTTGGAGTATGCAGAAATGCTTAATGAGATTTGTATAGGTGTTCTTGAGGAAAATGTGAAAGCAGTCTTAAAGGGAAGACTGATTTCTAACATGTTTCATGCAGATTGCAGTCCTTCTGATGTCATGTTGACTCTAAAGGAAATCAATATTTCTTTTGTTGCCTTGATGTGCAAAGTTACAGAGTGTAACAAGTTTAACTTTACAATGTTACTGTCAGAGTTGCAAAATATTGCGGAAATAAAATCATGTGATGTTTTAGATGGTCATTTTATGCCTTTGGAGATGGAAAAGAGATCAAAAGCTCGATTAGGTCAACTAAAGAATTCAGTTGCTAAAACATCAGGTCTGGAAGGAGTTTTAAAACTGTGTATCAATGCACAATGTAATGCTGAAGAGGAAATTCAATAGAGGAATTGGTCTAGTTAATGGAGTGATGGGAAGAGTGATTGCATTTAATACTTTTCTTTACAATACAAACATTCAACATGTTGAAGTGAAGTTTGATTTCTCTGAATTATGCAAGTTTTACGCTATTTGAGGATACCTTTGTGAAAAGAACACAGTTTCCATTTTGCCCCACTCCTGCAATTCCTTGTAAAATGCCCCCACTTCAAACAATTGCAAAATTGTGATGGTGCAAACCCACCCCCTCTGGCTCTAAATCCCACCTCTTTCTCCTCGGAAGCACCCTCTTCCTTGCTGTGGTCCTACTTGCTGCCACTGCGGGCTGGGATACTGTTGCCCTCCACCCAACTCTCCTTGTCCTCTTTCAGCCCAGAGCGCAGCAATGGTGGCGCTCACGACCTTTTGGGTGCTCTCTGTCCCCTCCACCTGTACTGGTGTCGACACAGGTGCCTGGACAACAACTTTTGCCAATTTCCTTTCTACGATTTTTGCTTGCTCCATTTGATGCCATTGGGCTGTTTCCCTGTCCCGCTCCTTGATACGTTTGCAATGGTGCACTTTTATACTCTGTCTGCGTACAGCGAAAGGTAGTTTGTTACTTCTCATAAGGGCCACACATCTCCTTTCCTATGGTCTGGTTAAGCTCACAATATATGGCTGTTGGATGCTGTCAATAAGATACAGTTTTGCCATCAGTGCTTTATCCAGTGATCCAGCTCCATAAACAGTGATGATTGATGCATGTTCTTGTGTTTTGCCTTTAGAAACTTTGGTAGACTGTCAGTTGAACATCTTCCCCTATGATCTCCTTGATTACGAGGGAATATTCTTTCACATTTAAATCAGTAACCATATTAGAAGAACGTTCTAGTTTCATATGTTTGTTCCAACCAATTTATTTTTCACAGATAATGGCCTTTTCACAGAGTATTCAGCACGACAATGTCTTGCCCGGTCATAGATTGAGGGAAACCATATATGTGCTGCAAGGGACACATTTGGAATACATCTCGGCAGAAGCAGTAGCGTCTTCCAAAAATCTCTCTGGCTTGAAACCAAAATACAAATAAATCCCTCATCTCTGCCCCATAAGAGGTCTGGCGCCTGCCCTTTACTTGGTAGACAGTATCAACCTGTGGTAAAATCATGTCATTACCACATTTAATTCTAGGTGGAATGTGTGGTTTCCAGCTTATTGAAATTGTTATTGTCACTCCTGGGCATGGACATTGTAAAATATATTTTAAGAGGTGTACTATTAAAGAGGAACTTCCAAATCTGTGAGTTTTTCCAATCGTGCATAAATACCACAATTTTGTATTTACTCATATTAATCAGAAAGCTGTCTTCTTTACAGTACTGATTACCTACATTAATGTATCATTTGCACATAGTAAGACCAGAACAGTAAAGTGCCAACATTTTGGGCATCAAAGATTATGTTAGCCATGTTGTTTCTGCCGAGACTGAATAGAAGGAGGGCCAAAGAGACCTGTTATTTATGCCTCTGAATGTTGAAAGGACCTGTTTGTTTTCCAAGTTGACCAAAACAAACCTCAGTTGACACATTTGTTTACAACTCCTTATAATTGTCAAGGGCTTTGGGTCCATCCCAGACCTATCGTCTACCCAAGTGTTCAATGCATTTATAGTACAGCTTTTGAAGATTTTATGTTCAATATCTATTAGGATGTCTGCTGTAGTGTCATTATTTCAGTCTATTTTTGTATGTCGGTTAACAAGTTACTCCTACATCAGATTCCAGGAAAATGTTACATGCCCAAGAAAGTGGAATAGGGCTAATCAGATCAGTGATCTGGGAATTGTGTTAGGTCCTGGGGCTTTTTCCTGAATTTAATTGTTGTTTTCCCCCTTGATGTTTTTGGGTGTGAACTCCTCTAACTCGTTCTGTGACCAACACTAAACTCAATTATACTAACCTCATGGTTCAAATCACTGAGCAAATTATGGGTGCTGATCCCATCTGGTCAACTCAATACATGAAGTGTGTAACGTTATTACAAATCAGAGAGACATGTTTGATCTAACCACCTTCAGAAAGGTGTGCTTCGACAAAGGTTTTTTGTAACCCGATTCCATCTAAGACTTGCTTCCTGCTATTGAGTAATGAGCCTTTGCCAGATTTCTCTATTGCAGGCTACTTTGTATTTGGAAGAGTATGTTCTTAGCTTTCATACCTTTGACCACCTGTTAATGTTGAGCTCCTAGTTCCCTTATTCAACTATAGCCCTTTCCCAATCCTACTGAATCTTGTAACTCAGTTTCAGTTGAACATATTCTTCATCAAATATCCTATGACACCTTTGTTCCTTTAATCAGCTCCCTCCTTTACTCTTTTAATAATGTATCAATTGTGAACATAATGGGCAAGGGGGGCCTTAGATTTCCAAACCATCTCAACAAATCAAATATTTATCCAAAGCCCTATCCTGGGCTATTTCCAATATTGTCTACATAATCTCTTCAGTGGACTATGGCATGAGCCCTTCTGAAAAGTCACTTCCAAACTGGGTCCCCACTAACACTGTGCAAGCATCCTCAAATGTGATCTGCAGTCTCCCCAAATCTGCTAGTAGTATTCAGGTTGGTTTGTGGGTTCCAGACATGTTTCCTTCAGCCCTAATCCCCCTGAATCTCCATAAGGAGCCATAACTCTCCTAGGAACATTGTGAAAGGTTCAGGCAACTTCAGGTGATTTTTGGCAAACAAAATATACACAAAATAACCTCAGTAAGGGGACGATGTTCAGATGAATGAGAGGGTTGGGTGAGGCTGGGTGAGGCTGGATGGGGAGTTAGCAAATAAGGAAGAGGAAATGGCAGCTGTTGAAGTAATAAGTGCAAGCATTTCAACCATGCACTAATTTCAGCTGCACCACTGACTTCAATTATCGGTAGTGGACACCATTAAAAAAAGTATGCAAATGTTGCTGCATGTGTTATGTATGTGAATTAGCACTAATATGAGGCACTAACGGTAAACTAAAGAGAGGGTGATTTGGGACTTAGCATAGCATAGAGTAGTGTAGGGCGTTAACGATCATACATGACATGATAGTAACACTTCTAATGATACAAATTTTAACAATACTATTATTTTGCCTGATACTTAACCTGTCTGTCTCTCTTCTCTAATTTAGATTGCTAACTCGTTTCCCTCAACAGTGCCCCAGGAGCCAGGTGTCAACGGAGGAGGTTCCAGGATGAATGGGAGTCCCTGGGACCAGAAGGAAAGGAACAATGGAAGGAAACTGGCGAGCATAAACAGGGGACCCAGATGTACGAGGAGCAAATCTACGCCCATGTTGGGTTGAAATTCGTTGCATGGACACAGGCCTCTCCATCAAAGAGGCACTTTGCAAAACTGCCGGGGCCAGCATTACGTATTGTGATGGATATGCCACTGCCTGGTCTGAAGAAGTGTTCATTTTCCATTCCTTCTACCGCTCTACAATTCTTCCATAACATATTTGTTTCTATATCCTGTGTGTCATGTTCTATCCTTGACCTATGAACACTGGTTGAAATCTATTCCTAGGTATGGGTTTTTACTGACAATTATTCCTAGGAATGGACATTTGTTGACGTTATGGACAAACATTTTTCATTTTTGAAATATGTGATCAAATATCATTTAAAAAAAATGAGAGGTCAGTTACTTAGATATTTAGCAGACCACATACTCTCATGAATACATTAATAGTTTATTGTTAAGTTAATGATCTTGCTTGAAAAGCTTAAGTTAAAAAAATGTTTGCAAAATATAGTTGCAAAGCACATGATTACATGAGTAATTACATATGATTTGGTTAGGGTCATGTCTCTGCATAGTAGGGAAGAGTGAAGTATTGGGTATAGAGATGAATGCCCACTTAAAAAATATGAAAATGTCAAATGTGCTGTGAAGGGTCATTTGTTTTATCGCATGCTCACATGGGTAATCAGGTGTAGTTAGTTAGGGTTTCTGTTTCCGTGGAGGCATTTATTTATTCAAGTCTCAACAGAAAAAGGGGCGATGATGTTGGGATAATTAGCACACACAGTTCAACCCTGTACTACGGCACCACTGTGTACGCGGCACCACCGACTTCAATAGATCTAGTGTGCACCATTTTAAAATTATGCTAATGTTGCAGCATGTGATAGGTGTGTAATTTAGCACTGATGTGAGGCACTAAGGGTAAACTAAAGATGGGGTGATTTGGGACTTAGCATAGTATAGTGTAGTGTATTATATTTATTTATTTATTTTTACATTTATAAAGCGCTCACACAGCCCGCAGGCATCGAGGCGCTGTTACAAGAATTGTTTGTTTTTCTTAGTTGCTAATTATGTTTTATTTTTTTGTCTTGGTTACGTATTTATAACGCACTTAAACACCCAGAGGTTTCTAAGCGCGGACCCGGGGATCGAACCTGTGTTGCTTCGTGTCGTCTTGCTTCCAAGATGCGCACGCTGCCGCTGAGCTATCCTCCCGTGATGTGCTCACAGTTTTAACACAACTAGATACTAACACTACTAATGATACTAATCTTAACAATACTGACATTAGTAATTGGAATGGTTGGGTGTAAGTGCATGAATTCACGCTACAACGTTGGCATAGGAAATAAAGGTACAAATTGAAAACTGCATGACAGTACACTTCGCGGACATTGGATTCAGAACACAATGAGGCAGCAGAATGTGCTTTGCAGAAATAGCTCCTTTGTTCAAACAGAAAAGCCAGAAAGGATGTCAGGATGTCATGTTGCACATTTCATCTGGGCTGGAGAAAAGCGCTGAACAAAGGTCATTGTAAAAAAAAGACAGAAAGGGTTTGAAAAGTTATTGGGGATGTTGGTTAAAAGGGTGTTGATTGACTAGAGTCACCAGATGACATCATGACAGAATGGATGTAAATGGGTAGTGAAACAATATGGATCTTTATGAAAATATGAGCAGAGGGGAGGTGAAGCAAAGAGCACTTAAAAGCTAGGGAAAGCGGAGAGAAAAGGGCTGACCAGAGAAGGAGCGAAGACAGACAGAAGAGAGAAAAAAATGAAAGGAAAACAAATCAGATCAGGTGCTTGGTGGTGAGCTGGGAGCAGAGCCGGGCTTCTGAGAGGATCAAGATGGGTGCAAGGTGACCTTGCTGTACTCTTGCAGGCAGCTGAGTGCAGGTGAGAGAGGGAGTGAATCCCTATGAGACGTTCAGGCAGAATTTCCATTGCACCACTGTTGAGTATAAGTTAAAAAAATAGAAAGAACCAATTAATTAGGGCAACCCATGGTTCAATCTGTTTATGTCACAATAAGACAAGTGGCCTGTGCTAAAATAATAACTTGTTGAAAAGGGGCTTGTTCTGTAAGAGTGCTAAAAGTTTTCAGTTTTACTCCCAAGTTACAGATAAAGAATACAGCGCTTTTTGCCAAGTTTGCGAATGGGCAAATAGTTTGGCTTGAAGAAAAGAGAGATGTCTGTTGTGGTTGTGGGTTTAACAAGCTAGTTTAAACGTGTGCTAATACAAGCGCACATATAAATGTTCTGGTGAATTACAGAAGCTGTGTGTTTGCATGTTGCATACTCTATCTCCTGTTGATAACATGCATGGTTAGATCTGTTAATTTGTTGTAAGCTTAGCTGAGGACAAAAGGGCCTGATAGCAAGTGGGGCTATTTCTAAAGTGCACTTGCTTCACTGAACTGTATGTAAAGTTGTATTTCAATTTTACCATCAGTCCACTGGAGGTATACAAGGTGGGGTGGTAAATGGCAAATGATGTTGCGCTTATCTGCAAAGTGTAGAGTTGTTTTCTTTCCCAATGCAAACTAGATGGAAATTGCATATTATGTTTTTATTCCTGTTACAAAAAGAACATATGGGATGATGCTTTGATAATGTTTTCCTCATACTCTGCACAGGTAAATGTCTCATTGTGTTGTTGGAGTTTTCATGTGAGCTTATAATGGTGCAAAATTATGAAAGCATGTGTGATAGTCTGTTTTTGGTGTGGCGTAGTCAATCTTTCATATACAATGTCGAAGTCTGGTGCATCTGGTACTGTCAGTGGGAAAATCTAATGTGCTTAAGTCAGCACTAAGTCTTGGAAGTCACTAGCCAGGGATCATGGAATAAATGCATAGCAGTATGTAGGTGGCCTAAATATATTTCCCTATACATCCAATATCTACAGTTCAATATCTGAGTAATTCTGCGGACATCTATGCATAGTTCAGGTCCTACGTTTGACATTGGATAAGAAGAATCCAGTCTTTCATCCTTCTGAAGTTGATCAAATTAATAAAATTAAAGTGGGAAGTGTAAGACTGCATGTATGATGAGCTTAGTCAGTCACATGTCAGGTATAACTGGGTCTTCTTTGCTTCATTCAGACTGTGACACATTGTTAATTGTGAGGTTTACAAAACTACAATATAGGGAATCCATACCATGCATTGACCTCTAAAAGGCCTATAGGGCTGATGAAGTGTCAGTCATGATTTGTCAACCTGCTGAGTTTGCTTCCATGAGATCAACTGATTGTATTTATGTAATAGTAGGGGAGAGTCAATGGCTGCCGGTCAATGACGTTAGAAAGGCCAGTAGGGCTGAGGCAGAGTCAGTCGCTTGGCAAACATTCATGATGTAGATGTTACTCAAAGAAATACCATTCAGTCAGACAGGATTGCAGTGCTTGAGCTCTGTACCTAGGAAAGAACACATGACATATATCATAGGCCAATAAAGCATCATACATGCTAACAACAACAACAACAACAAAAGCAATGGAACTGGCCAGTTCTTCATTTGCACCTCACAGCCTCCTGGAATGTGCAGGGCACCTTTGTGAATAAGTTGCCCTGAACATTTCCCAAAGTAATACAAATAGAATCACATTCACTTCACCTTATGTGCATGCATTACTTTAAAAAAAAAACATTGCAATGTTTTGTCAGCTGCAGAAACAAAGTTAAGGTTTGTTTCTATAGTAAAGACATATCTTGGTGACAGCCAGTACCCATTAATTATTGCTTTATTTGAGTTACTGGCAGGGAAGGTTGTGAACGGCTTAACTATTCAATTAATGCTATACTGTGTTTGCTTTAAACATGTCCCAGTAGGATAAGGTATGGCCTCCTCAGCCCACTGTTTACAGCTGAATTGTATCAGCACAAATTGTCAAAAGATTCATCTGAATCTATTAAATGATCAGCCTACCCCGAATCACCTGAATACAGTGAATATTCATGTGATTTGAGGTGTGAACGAATATATTCAACAAGGCTTAGTGTCCAGCTTATTCTTACTTATCTCATAATTTGCATTGGTTGTTAAAGAACTTTTGATACTGTTGTTGACTGTGAGTCTCAGTTAGCCCTTCCACTCCAAAAGGATTACATTGTAGTCATTTTTCAAACACTGACCGATTTAAAACCCTAATATTTAAACCAGTCATCTGTACTCAAGACGGTGTAGTCTATGACAGTATTTACTCTGGCCTTAAATGTTGGCATGTTCTGATATTCAGAGCAATTCATGTTTTGTTTTGTTTTGTTGTCAAGTCAGCTTACTCATTGAAGTGTATGACAACTTTACCTTTGGGATCATTAGCTAAATAAGAATGTTTAAGGACAGGAACCCCTAACACAGAGAGCTTGTCTAGTGGTGGATCCACTGCTATGGTCCCTTTCACTCATCTTTGAATTCAGGTCACCACCAACATCCAGTTGCTAATTGGCTTTCCATATTAAAGTGATGATGGCTTTGTTATAATTTCTTTCTGTAAGGTCCATGAACTCTCTTTTGTAATGGCATGATGTGCAAATGTTTATTATATTCACAGTGTATTCATCAACAAAAAAAAACTACATCCATGCCATTGTTTAGGAAGATGGCTTAATTAATTTATTTTACCACCAACAGATCAGCCCAGCTCGCTCCTATCAATCCCACTTGCACCTTCCCATCTGTTTCCAAATAAGGTGGTCTATTAGCATTTGTTATGTGTTCTTTTTGATGTCCTGTAGCAAACTGGGCATTACTTCTAGAATAAGTAACTCATCGTGGGTTGATCCTGGAATATTTGCAACCCAATGCATCATGACTAGATTGTCCATGCACGTTATCTGCACATTGATTGACAATTGCAATGTCCTTGGTTGGACAAGAATCACATGCATGCAATCAATCACTCCAACTGCATTAGAGAAAAATGCAATGACAAACAAATTACTCATTTCCTTGATATGCTTTCTAATTTATTTTGGGAATTACACGAATATCTTGTGTTCCTTTAACTCCAGAACACATTACAAAACAGCAGAATAAATGGATTGCTATCTACTGCACTGCATGTACCTTCACTGGTGACAGTATCAAGGGTTGTTGTGCTCCATGTCATCATTCATTAATCTGTACTACTACTAGGTCCACTCTTTACAATACGTTGACCCTTTCAGTGTGCACGTTTTCATACATCAGATATCAGGCAAGCCAAACAATTGGGCATGGACATGGAATCTCTATCCGTGACTTTTAAGGTTGTTAACATCTTAGCTGTTTCTGATAACAGTCTGATAGCATTGAACTGGTAGCAAATCATCTGACCTGTGCAGCATTATGCAAAGGGGCTGATTCATGGAATTTGTGCGCCGAAAAACAGGGATTTGTGCACCATTCTGCCCGCAAATCCCTGTTTAACAAATGGGGATTTGCAGGCAGAATGGCGCACAAATCCTCGTTTTTCGGCGCACAAATTCCTTGAATCAGCCCAAAAGTGTTTTATGTATTTATGTAAGCATTATTTCATTCACTTGATATAGCACTGCAGTAAGAAGCACTTTGTGGCACTTCTAACGAATGAGATTGCGGGAGGTCAAGTGTAACTGTAAGAAACTGTGAAGTAATGTGAATCCAAAAAGAGATACAAGTGCTAGGACCTGTAATGACCTCTAGCTATGCTATTTATCTCATTTTCAAATGTTCTATTGTTTTTATGGAGCAATAACCCAGATCCATTACTCCCCAACATAATAATCTCACCTCAAAATCTGGGAAAAGAAACAGGTTGATGTAATCCTAATAACCTGTTTCATGTAAAATAATAAATGAAGAAATTAAAGGGGGTCCATTGCTAGGAAAGTAACCCACAATATTCCACATGAATACAGGCAGCGTGTCTGCAGAAAAGAATCACAACCTGCTTGCTTTTTTCTTGGTAATGTTTCCATTCCCAATACATACATTAACTAATGAATATTAGAACAAATTTGAATGACTATTCTAGACAAAATAATAGAATCCTTTGCAAAATAAACATATGAATCGACAATGGTTGTCAGATAAAATACATATCCAGGCAAAAAAAAAAAAAAACTCTTTGCAATCAACCACAGTTTCTAGCTCCCTTTTAATTAAACACTATTTTTGTGGTAATAATAGATGTGTAGAGTGAATTACAACATTGTTGGCAGCATTGTATATAGCTCATTATACATAAGGCTCCCGGTTTTATGGCATTTATTTTTCTGCCATTCCCGTCTGTGTTTATCCATATTTATTTTTGGGTCTTTTCTTCTGTATTTATCCACATTTTTTTTGGGTCATTTAAAAAGATCATTTGTAACCAGTATTTTTCTGCATTTATTCTAATAGAAAATGCATTTATTAAAGCACATTTTCAGGCATATAGCAAACGATGCTAGCTCCAGGTTTTCCATTACAAACTGCTGCTCCTGTGACTGCTGCTGCCTTAAGATATGTGCTGTCAGCAATTTGAAAAACATTAATGCTATTTTTATACAGCTTTTACACTCTGCATGCTGCCAATCTGCAATGCTATTGGCCTGCAATATATGATTGACATCATGGAGAACCAGACAGAAAGACCTATTTTTCAGTTTTTTTTCCATGTTTATGAATAAGTACAGACAGAAAGCAGATTGATTTCCATCTGTATTTATGTGTACAAATCAGTAAAAACGGAAAACTGGAAGCCTTAATTATACATAAAGTAAGTAATTTAAACAAAACATATCAAGACAAGACCACATAAATAATAAAGCACATTTTGCCAATTCAGCATATATGTGCAAGAGCTTTTAGTATGAACAAACAAGTGATGAGGCGTAGGAAACAAATCCTAATTGTCAAGTTGTGTGTATATGAGCCGTTTACAAGGTGCATGATGTAAACGTGGAATTTGTTAATTAGTTCAATTCGCAAAAATAAAGAATTCTGAAACTATTTTTGGTGTCTACTGAAGTAATTACGTTTCAGCTATAGTCTATTTATTTAAGGCAAGTCTTCCACAGGACGCAATGAAGATGTTCATGGGCTCCTAATTTTGAAAGGTGAATCTGTCCTTCTGAAAAGAAGTGAAAATATAAGCAAAATTGAATACCATTCTATTCACTTTTGTTTTTATAAAATCGTATATGTAATATATGGCCATGGTAATCTGGTGCTCCAAATGGATGCACTTGACCTGTCTTCAAAAAGTATCTATGTGGCCGCAGTGAAAACTGCCTTAAAAGGCAAAAGAAAGAGAAACACTGAAGTGCACTATGGTCTATTCTGTATAGAGTGCTTTGTGCTACACCTTAAAGAATTCTCTCAAGAAAATGTCCTAAGAAAATCGCTTATGAAAATGAAGGGCCAGATAACTAATTAAAATGGGCATATTCTAAACCTTTTTAATCATGCGTTAGTATTTGGCAATGCAACTAGAATGTGACGTTGACGTTTCATATCTCTTACATGTCCCATATATTCAGGCGTTATCAGGGATCTTTGAAGAGCAGCAAGTGAGAGCCCTTTAAACTTAATGTATCCAAAATATCTTCTGGATGTTTTCACATGTCCCTGTCTTTTAGAATGCTATTATCTTCTTTTATGGAGAGGCAAGTGTCTCGAGTGTAGAAATGTTTCAGCAGATGCAGCCATCGGCCAGGCCAACGAGTTGTGAAGCATAGATATCACAATTGAACCCCTGTTATAATGGAAATTATGCCATTTTGTGTAGCTTGAGACTGCACTACTTCTGTGTTGTGAAAACCACAATGGGGCCGATTCATGGAACAAATGTGTGCCGAAATCCCTGGCGCAAGCTTGCGCAAGCGTGAAAAAGCAAGCGCACGTGCACCTGAAAATGAAAGTGTAACTGGGGAAGTACTGCTGGGAAATACACGGAATGCCCACACACGCGCAAACAACACGTATTCATGGAATCGAATACGGGAAACCCGCGCACGCCAAAAGACACGCACAGGCGCAAACAGGTCTGCCACATGAAGGCAGGCGGAAGCGTCCCCGCGCAGTATAAAAGTGCGCTCAAACAACAAACACGTATACACAGCTAATAAGAATGTCCCATTTCTCGCAGCACTGATCGTGGGACACCGCAGGAGTAGGAGAATAGCCAGGCCCGCATTTTTTTGCCCAGGACCAGCCTTTTTGGGATGCCTGATGACGAGGCCTATGGCAGGTATAGGTTTCCACCTCGTATCATCCTAGACCTGGTCACTGAGTGGGAGGATGACCTCACATCACCCACCTTGTGCTCTCAAGCACTCAGCCTCTTGTAAAAGGTGCTCAATGTCCTGCATTTTTTTGGCTACTGGGTCATTTCAGAGGACAACTGCCATAGTTGGGGGTGTCTCACAGGCCACGCAGTCACGCCTTCTACACCAGGTGTTGGCAATCATGACTGCGCGCCCCTCAGTCCGCAGGCACATACACATGCCCAGAACACCTGCAGAAAGGCAGGCCGTGGTGCAGGACTTTTACAGGGTGGCACACTTCCCCAAAGTGCTCGGTGCCATAGATTGCACCATGTGGCCCTACGTCCACCTAGGGCCACTGAGCAAATTTATCGAAACCGCAAGCACTGGCATTCCATCAACGTACAGGTTGTATGCGATGCCCATGCAATCATCACCTCTGTCTATGCAAACTATCCTGGGTCTACCCATGACAGTCTCATATACAGAATATCTGCCCTGAGCCGGGACCTGGAAGCTGGGAAGCATGGCGACACATGGCTCATTGGTGAGTACAAATGTCTGTGCACATGCATGCATGTCACACACAGACAAATACACAACCCCAACTAATGACAACCATCCTCACCTCCCCAGGGGACAGTGTCTACCCTCTGAGCAATCACATGATGACGCCAATATGGAACCCCACCACACCATCCCAGGTAAGATACAACGCTGCCCATATTGCAACCAGGGGCACAGTGGAGCGCACATTCGGAGTGCTCAAGTCACGCTTCCGCTCCCTTGACCGCTCTGGCGGGCAGCTACTATGTGCACCCCTTAGTAGTGTGCAGGATCATTGTGGCAGCATGTGTCCTGCACAATGTTGCAACACGGCAGGGCGAACCGGTGGACATGGTGGTGCCTCCACATCCCCAAACACAGGCACAGGCACTGCTCATGGGAGGGGAAAGGGCACGTGGAGAGGCAGCCCGGACCCAGCTTGTGGCCACATTTTTCACCTAAACTCCCACCCCTGCGGAGTGTACACAGGCCTGGCACATACCAGGTGACAATCGATGATGATAAAGAGACAGTCAACTGTCACAACCTTACCACCCTGAGAATATTGCCACAGAAGTGCTACATTATGTGCATCCCTAGCTACTTAAACATAACCAATCCTGTGTGACCAAAAGGAACACATGCAAGGTGTATATCACACCACCCCCTGTAAAACAGGCCCTGACAATCAGTGGTATGTCACCCAATCTCTCCCAACCCACATCACCCTCGTCGGCAACACCATTACATGGCATGCAACAGCAAAAGAGCAAACCAAAAGCACAACACATGACCAATTAGATACAAAGTGACACGTGATAAATGGAAAGAGGCCTGAGACAATCACACCTGACAATCTGTAATCAGATGAAATGACTGACCAACAACATCCCACAAATACAAAATCATACACAAATGCATGCCACCAGCAGTACCATCAACAAAAGACAGAATGCCTGTTGGCATGCACATTGGCCAATCCAAATCCGCAAATCCCAAACCCGTGTGCGGTGTGTGTCTCCTGCAACAACACCACTCAGCACACTGCACAGTGAGCAGCCATTGTGTTGGCGATACACCTTGAGCATCATATAACAAGGAAAAGCAACACAAATAACCTACTGACACATGTACACGATCCCCAAATGGTAAGTGATGATGCGCTGCAGGGACAGAGCATGCCAGAGAAGCCAATCTGTGTGCACGTGTGGGCATGGAAGGGTGGTTGTATGTGTGGTGGAGCATTGTGTAAGTGTGTGTGTCAGTAGGGACATGAACTCAATACATGCATGTGAAATCAAGTGACCCTCAGTGTCCTGTACACATCACATGTGAACATTGGCCATGTGTACACCCCAGTATGTCAAACCACAACAATCCCCTGACACATGAAAAGTAAACCCGACACAGGAACAGCCATTGACCAGCAGAACACATCATGTACATAGTACCCCACTATGAGAAAATCAGAGAGTGCCCAAACACTGTAGCCCAAGCGTACTGTCCGACAACAAAAGTCCCTCCCTCATTTACTCATCACCATGACCTTCTGGGGTCCATTGGCTTCTTCCTTCTAGTGTACCTGGTGTCAGGATCCCCCTACCCCTTGGTTTCCTTGTTCTACCTTTCGTGTAAACAGGGTCCAGCCCCCTCAGAGGCCACCTTGACTGGTAAAAATACCAAATTGCAGAGAACTCAAAGGAGCCAAACCCCCAAACCAGGGAAAAGCCTGGATGAGTCTCCAGTAGATAGATGACTTTAAGTCACTGAATATGGCCAAGCACATGTTCAAGCAGAATGATAGAATAACTACCAAGGTAGCACAGTTGATCAATGGTTCAACAGGATGGGTAGCAATTTCAGTACACAATAATCAATGAGGATGCAGCAACTGATGGGTAGTGTCACAGCTCCGGTCTGCAGGCATAGGAGTGGCTCAAACCAACGACCCCCTCTGTGGTCTGGGCACCTGCAAGGTCATACTTACACAGGCCTCCAAGACCCTGGTGGGGAAAGAGGGTTAGGGATCCGTTGGTTGGATAGGCATCGGTATTCAGGATAACCGGAAAGAGGGTCAGGAGAGGGGAGGTGGATGGGCAAGGGAAAGTAGTAAAAATACAAAATACAACTATTGACAATTACACATACTCAATCAGAGAAACCATGTACTTCATGCACATTGTTCAAAATGGCTCAAAGGTGATCAAAAGAGAGACTTATCTCTGGGGTGAGTGCTGGCCTCCTGCCTGCGCACTCTCAAGTCTGGTAACAGGAGCAGTTCAATGCTGTAAAGAGAGCTTGAGTTACTATTCTGTGTGTGTTTTCCCCACTCACACATAACACCATTCATGCCTCAAACTTAGTGACTCCTCCCCGAACAAGCACTCTTGTCTGCTGCTTCGTTCGTATAGTTTTGATTGCACCGTGATGGTTTATACACTGCGGTAAGGTAGCCGCACGTGGCCCGCGTTAAACGGAACACCATGTGTTAAGAATCACACATGATAGAATATCCCTTGGATGTGCTGCTAGACGTGTGTGGCGAGGTGCGATTTCAGTACAAGTTGCGTTCTGTCAGCCGCGGCTTTCTGTAGGCAGCGCATGTGGCTAATTGCATATGCTTATGATATGCACTGCACTAGAGTTTGTGCGTCGCTGGTGCCTCCCCTTGCGCTGTATTATTTTGTGGCTAGGAACATTACTGCGCTAATAACTTAGCTTCTATGGAGCAGGGGGGACTCGGGGATATGGGCAACGTCCCCTGCGTGTGCCCCTGACAACTTGGAAAGTTTCTTGGCATTTGCTCCTCAGCGCGGCTTAGCTGGACTGTGCGCACCTTCCCCAATGCCTGGCAAAGCTCCCCAGCACTGGCGCTACTTAGTTTGAATGTGCGAGGGGCTTGGAGGAAGGTCGGCTGGGGCGTGGTCCCTCATGCTGCTCACCTTGCTCGGAGCTCCTGGAAACACGTCTGCTTCTGTCGGACATCTGAGCACAAGCCCTGTGGCCAGGGTTTTGTAGTTCTTGGCCCAGTGTCTGCTGGGAAAGGTAGTCTGGAGGCTCCTTTTCCTGCAGAAAGGGCATACAAGCTTGTAATAAGTCTGGAAAGTTTTCTGTGTATGTGTCTTTATGCTGCTTGTTACTAGGCCATGTCTGAGACCTACATCTGACCTCCTCCCACACAACCCCAGGTTATGCACCCTGACAGGTAGAGCTGGAACTTGAGTAGAAAATAACCAAGGAGGCTGGCATACTGGATGGTTGAGCTGAAACCCAATCAATCCTTGATAGCGTGAACAAAGAAAAGGCAGAGACAGCACAAGTCTGGAAAGGCACAGAGAATGCAACATAGCTGGAAACAGCTGACAGCAAGTTAAGAGCCACAACAGTTGTATAGCATTGGTAAAAGCCAACCATCAACATAAAGGCATGGATGTAATAGATGAAATACAGGAGGAGCAACAGAGAGATGCTGTTGAACAGAAGTGTACCGAGGCAAACCGAGGCAGTGTAAGAGTACGTGGAAATAACTGCCTGAGAGACGGTCAGACAGATCTGCAACAAGGACAGTAGCAGGAAGAAGAACATGGACTAAATGCACAAGAGTGTGAAAAACAAGTAAAATAGCTGTAGTCCAGTAGGAAAACTGCACCGTCAGGCAGTATCAAAGTCCAAGAGGGAAGACAGACACAACGTGCCATCCAAACGGAACGGAGCGTAGTAATAGTATAGACGGACATCTCAGGTGAGGACTGGACAGTGAGGTGTGCCTCTTGGGTTACATTCCTAATGCATCCTCCTTTTCCACAATACCCAGGGGCTGAACTCAACATGTACCAACTTGACATTGTCACCACCCGGCCCCCTCCCACCATCAGTGTGACTTTGACAGCTAAAGGGTGCAGGCTACCGTCTACAGCATGAAGTGCATCAAGCACGTATACAGGCAACAAATGAACATACATCACAATCAACATCAATAAATCGACAGTTCAATAATGTACTCACCAAAATTGAGAGTAGACATGCAGTGGAGAAAACGTCCATAATCCCCACTAGGGGTGTTAATACAAGTAGTACAGCAGCAGACAGGCCATAGATATGACAAAAGTCCAATGCCCTTGTGTAAATGGTTGTCACACTGAACCATCCTTGCAAGCCCATGAATAGGGGAAGCAGGAGTGGCATATGTGTCAGGACCCCAAGCCGCAAACACATACATGAGACAAGCTAGAATGGGCCCAGCTGGAACAGACAGTGGATGCTTTCAAAAGCCACAAAGCACCACACTGTCACATGAATGCACAATAGACAAACAATTTTAAACTCTATTAACTAATTACACTAACTAATAAAATAAAAAATGGCCACACAGGGGGAGGTACCCAGTGTTGAGATTAAAACAAAACCTCCATGGGCCAGCCTGTGTGGGAGATAAGTCGTCATCCGAGTCACCCTATGGATGGAAAGCAGAAGGTGGATGTGGCACAGTACCCTGACCACTCCTATGTGCAGCTTGCCCCTCGTCAGCAGCAAGTCTGCGAGACTGGTAAGCCTGGTCCTGTGTAGCGATGACACGTAGGTCAGCATGCAGCATCTCACGTGATACGCCTGCTTCCTCTTGCAAGGTAGCACGTGTGACATGGAGTTCTTCCTGCATGGCCTCGCATGACATCCGGAGCACCTCCCGGCATGCATGTAGCTCAGCCGAGATGGTATTCTCAAGCTGCTCCAACCTCTCCTCTGACCGCTTCCTCAGGGATATTTTGAGCACACCCAGAGTAGATCTGAGGGATTGATGGTCAACCCTCAGGGCCTCCCTGTGTGCCTCTGCGTGAGCAGCAAGTGCTTGACGCAGAGACACCATTTCAGCCTGGCGCGCCCTGTCTGAGGCCGCCATGCCCAGCATGAGCGAGCGGGCTGTTGACTGTTCTGCCCGCTGCTGGAGATCCACTTGCCTAGGGGGAGCACGGACTGGGCCACACGTTCCATGCTCTGAGCGATCTTATCAATAGCTGCCCCCTGTTGTTCGGAATTGGCATACATGGATTGCTCCCACTCAGTACACCCCGGTGGTGCATGGCCACCGTGTTGCCGGACTCGACCCCCGCAGGGCCCAACGAGCCATAGTCCTTGCTGGATTGGCACCGCCCGCGGATGCAGGACTACATCCCTCCGTTGACGTGATGCCCCAGGCACATCAGCAACTGGTGTGGCGTGTGACCGTGCATCCCGATCCAACACAGGCAGAGGTTCCAACACTGTCTGACCCCTCAGTGCAGGTGTCGCGGACAGAAGATCGTCCGCATCAGAATCACTCACCGTCGACAAATGGACATGACGCGCATCCAACTCAACATCGTTGTCAGAGTGATCATCAGAGCTAGACTGATTGCCAGCATTGGACACAATGATCTGGAGCACAAGTGGGTTCTCGTGGCCTACCACCCCACAACCCCTACTTGTGCTAAGTTGCTGATGTGATAGCAACCCCTGTCATGACTGACATCACCATCCTCTGGCTCCATTAAGTCATCATCTGTAATGTGGAAAAACAAACTTGAGTACACATTCATTCAAAAGCACATAGCCCACACACACATAGACATCACATTGACAGCCAACACATGAAGCAGACATGTCACACACAAATGAAATTCCGGCATGCATCCAGTGGCCTCGATATGCAAACACATCCCAGATGCAGAAATGGATGTGTGTAAATAACGAAGCCTACACATGTACTGAATGTAGTAAATCACCTCCATCACACACCACCACTGTCAGGCACATGTCACAGGCAAAAATGACAGATGGCAACAAAGAGATGGCACATACCATAAGCATGTCTGAACTCCCAAATGCCCACAGCTGCTAGTGAATCCAAACACACCCAGACACACGTAATATGCATGTACACATGCATCACTAAATCATCATCACCAATATAACTGCACCCATCTGCAGCTCGGCCCGTACCGAGCGTCATGGGCGATGTAGACATAGTGAATGCCCCGAGCAAAGTGAGGGCCTGCAACCAGGCATGAGGGACATTATGCCCATTACGGTCCGAGCTGCCAGCCACGAAGCCTCCAGGACAACCCTCAGTGCCTGATTGAGCACATTGTGCATTGATTGTGCCCTAAGTGATTTTTCAGTGTGTCAAATCATCACGGCCAGGCCCCACCAGAATAGCTTAGTGGGCCTGGCCGTACACATACTGCACAACAGTGCACCTTCAGGATTGTGCAGTTGAACATAACGGGCGCAATGCAGAAATCTCAGCAGCATTAATGTTAATCAACTACATAGAGTCATTCAACAAAAAAGATGCAGAGGACACATGTGTAAATGAACACTGTCACACACACATAAGTGAGTAGCTGCAATGTTGCACTACACAATGTTGAAGCTGCTTGCATATGTACATGTGAAAGTGTTCAAAAACACCTGTGTCCATATACACCCGTATGGTGATTATAACAGCATCCTATACAGCAAAGCAAGCAGCTACAATGCTACTTGCCTTGATGTATGTGAAAGTGTACACATACACACATGCAGGCAGCTCCACAGTCATAAGAACCCGATTGGCAGACTATACTCAATCTGCAGCCTATACCGGTTAGTATAGGCCGCAGATTGACCAATCAACTTTGCTGAACACCCGCTAGAGTGTTCCTATACTGAGTACATGTGTCATAGGATGCACCTGTGCCTGTGCCTTTCATGACAGTGAAGGGATGACAATTTGACCATACATGCCAGGTCACTTTGACATTGCAGCAGTGAGTCGCCATGTAGAACGGTGTAACATGGCTCAGAAGTGGGTTGGTGCAGTGCAGAACATGTGTACATAACCAACTATCTACATCAACAAGTACATTATGTCAATCAATAAACATAAAGGCAGTGTTAAGGTAAGGTCAGGCATCACGTGCTATGTGCATGCAATGGGTTGCATGGCTGCAGGCACCCCCCCCCCTTAGTGAAAATGCAGAAATGCAGGGAGGCATAGCATGGCAGTGAAAGGTTGACCAGAGAACTGTCTATTGGTAGACAGTGTTGAGTAGCGTCAATTGCATCATCTGAGTCGACTGACAACACAGCAGATGAGAATGGGACAGTAAGCAGGACACATGATGAACCCTCTGTAGTACACCCATTTGTGCAGAAGGCACTGCACCAGTTGAACAGAGTCAGGGGGCCTGAAACAGGGGGAGGCCTGTGCCCCACACAGACAATGACACCCTAAACATGTGCGTGATGCAGGACTGAGCCAGAGTGAGCATGGAATGGATGATCAAATTCCATTAAATGTATGTCATCCTGGACACGTACTACAATCATCATCCTGCAAAGGACACATAGGGGCATGCATGGAATGCACATGGAGCATCAATGGGCACTCATGTCCCTGCAGAGGATCTCTCATCTGCACAGTCCGAGTGAGACACCCTGCATCAAGGACAAAGAATGTACCCCACAGTATGTGTCTGGCAGGTTGGCAGGGGAAGTGTGCATGTACACAGGAGCGTTGAACAGGCCATTGCAGTAGGCCAACATGTTACCCACAAGTGCAATGGTGTAATAGTGGTGCAGGGGGTGGAGGGGCAAGGGAGCATGCCTACGTGGAGTACCCACATGCAGGCAGACACACATGCACGTCAGTCATGTGATGACATAGTACGAGTGCTGAGTGGAAAGACACCCCAGGCTACATGCAGAAAGGCCAGTGAGCTGGAACATGACCGGAGGGGCAGCCGGGTGCCTAGCATGTGAGTAGGGTGCAAGTGTGGTGATGAAGACAGTCCCTGCCTGCACTACATGTCCAGCATGCTGCACAGCAGGCACACATTAGTGAAGCATTGCATGACTTGCACATGAGAACCATGTACACATAGCATGTATTGGCAGTCAAGCAAAACACATCGCACAAGCAAACCACACATGGCCTGGACAAACACTCACTGGACGGGGCGTCAAAATTGAGCATCTCTCCCATTCCTTCGACCAATTTTGCCGGGATGAACTCTGCAGCGATAACCTCATGCGGAGTGAGTTCTTCCTCCTTGGGTGGTGGCCCACTGCCAGTCACCGTGTCATGGCATAATTGGAGGCACGGTTTAGCTTAGCGCAGCGTCAGAGGTCATAACAACGCTTTTTGCACTCCTGAGCTGTGCACACCTCATGTCCGAATGAACTAACACCCTCCGCATCAAGCTTCCAGTGGTCCGAATGCTGGGCAGGCGTAGTGTGACAATTTGGGCCCACTAGCATATCACGGTTGTGTTCCACCACGTAGCCCACAAGGAAGTCCAGTTCCTGCTTGCAGAAAGGTTTCTTCCTCGACGTGCCGGAGGCCGGAGCCATGTCTGGGGTCCTAGCCTCTTGTGCAGGTGCAATCTTCCTCCTCTTGGGCAGTGATCTGGACCCTGACTGGCAAATGCTGCCTTGATCAGTCGGGGCAGTGGCGCTCGTGGATTGAACCAAGGGAGTGGCAGGTGGAACCAGGATGGAAGCCCTGACTTGTGTCAGTGGCTGCTGGGTGCTCTTGACTGGACCCTGTGCAGTTACAGCCGCTGTACCAAGGTCATTGATGGAGACTTTCCTGGCTGGCAGACTCACAGCCGGGGTGGTGTTGGCTGCATCTGCCCATGCAGTTGCCAGCACCCGGCTGCTCAGGGCAGCAGATGACAACACTGCCCCAGGCACATGTGCCTCGGTCAGAGCAGCCCTCCATGCACTTACCACGTGCCTCCTGAACACCTGGAAATCATCCTGGGACTCTTCAGGTGCCAACGCAGCATGCGCTGGCAGACACTGAGCCTGGGTGGTGGTGGCTACAGCTGCACCTGCAGCTACCACTACCCTTGGGCCTGTGGCAGTCAGTTGATTGAAACAGACTGTCGGGTCACATGGGCGTCAGTGCCAGATGCAAGAGCTGAATCTCCCGGAACCACAGGGGGTGGTGGCATGACTGCACCAACACGCGGCAGAACATCCTGCCGAAGTAGTGCACCAGTGTCTCCTCCCTGTCTGCAGCCACCTTGGACACTCTGGAGTCCCCCTACTCCCTGGTCACCCCAGCCACGTTCCTGACCACACTCGCCACATGGAGGATGCCCAGCTGAGGCGCCCCTCACATTTTGTGGCTCCCAACCATGGCACAGATGTAGTAGTGCCGGAACAGATGTAGTAGTGCCAATGGGAGGTGTACATGACAATTGTCCTGGGCAATTGGGGCGAAGGGGGTGGGGCACTAGATGTTAACAGCACCCATGTGTGCCTGCAAGGCTGTATGTGACCCCGGTGATAAAGTGACAGGTCACGCAATGCTCAGGCACTCCAAAACTGCAGTAAAACCGTGCATGCAACCCCCAGTAGCCCACGTGTGTGGAATTAACCTACCACAGTATGCGGTGGCACCCAGGTACACGAAAAACACATACGCGTGGGACACGCAGACTACTATGACCTCGAAAATGGGTACGCGATACACAGGGGGACCCGCAGTCGGAAAAATAGCGTGCGCAACTCACCGTCTGACTAGCGTGGTAATGAAAAACACGCATAGCCAATACCCCCGTCAAAAGAAGAGATACGTCCTTGATCCGCTGTGAAGTAGTGATGGCACGTGAAACAATCAGAAGTAGTACCACATGTGTCGGTCTCCACGAAAAGCACGTACAGCGAACTGCTGGCCCTGCTCACCTTTAACCCATGCTGAGGGTAAAGCCCGTGCGCGTCACGTGATTTACGCAGTTAGGCCCTTTCCTCGAATTACACGCATTTACACGCGGACATGCTGTTTTGTCACGTGCTGAATCACTATGCACCCATGCTGAGGGAAACGCCCGCGCGTGTTACATCACATATGCGCTTATGCGCTAAGGCCCTTTCCTCGAATTACACTCTGACGTGCTGTTTTTTTCACGTGCCTATTCACTCTTCATCAAGCTGGCCACGCGACAACACACAGAAGAACACGCTCCTGCCCAGAAGGCCATTTACCTGCCCCCCAGAGCCATGGGGTGCCTCCTACAAGCCATATGCTGCTGTCTGCCTGCTGTCAACAGTGCCCTGCCATTTGGTGCCTGTATATCAGCCATCTGCAGGGGTTCAGTTGCTGTGACCACCCCTGCTGGTACAGAAGACTCCCGAGTGGTATTCCATCGCTCCACAGCCCAGCCTCAGGACCCAGTTGCCCACCCGCACCTGCCTCGGGGGTTGCCATGTCCGAACCAACACCATCTGGCACCAGTGGCAACCCCCCAGCAGAGAGGCAGAGGGCTGCCAGCTTCACAGCCAATGAAGGTGGCATCCTGGTGGAGCAAGTGCTGGGGCATTATGATGCCCTCTTCTCACCATTGCGCACCGACAAGGAAGGACGGAGTAGGATCTGGACGGACATAGTGGGTGCCATCAACGCGGAGGGGTTGGCACCCCGCGACATCAAACACGTCCAGAAGCCCTGGGAGGACCACAAGTCCAGGACCCTCAAGAAGGCACTCCTAGATGCAGCGGATGCAGTGGGGCGCTGGGGCCAGCTTACCAACCAGCAGATGAGGGTCCTGGAGCACATTCATCCAGTGCTTCACCACCAGATCCTCAGGATGCAGGCCCGTCTGGAGTCGAGCGGTAAGTGCCCATGCATTGCCGTGTAAAACAGTGCATGTTGCAGTGTGGTGGTAGTTAGCTACTTGGCTCTATGTGTGACTTGGGTCATGTATGGATGTGTGTGTGCAGGGACATAATGGTGCTGCATGTGAGTCCAGTCAGGCATTAACCACATGGATGGTGTATGTGTTACAATGCAACATGCAGAGCAGCTTGCGGAATGCACACACGTATGCATGCCTGTCTCTGTACTTGGACATGTTTGGGCTGTGAGAGATGGGTGCTGCTGTCATGGACATGCATAGTGTACATGTCTGTGTGTCTGAGTAGTGTGTGTGTGACTGGTAAATGCCATGGATGCATGACACATGTCCATGACGATGTGTTGATTCACTGATACAGCCTAGTCATCCTTGTATCCACTGTGCCTGGGGATATACGAGGCCAGATGCATGACCCTCACATGATGTATGTGCATGTGATCAGCATGTCCCATGATGCATGTGAGTTTCAACCCACCATTGGATGTTTCTACAGTGCCTTAGACATGGATGCAAATGTTTGTTGCATGTACCATGCCTGTTTCTGCATGTGTGTTGCCTGCACTGACCCATGTGTTGTGGAGGGACTTGATGGAAGTGCCACTTATGTGCTATTGCTTTGTGTCTAGGGGAATATTGTACAGTACCCTGATGCTTGTGTTCTATGTCTGCCTTTACACAGTGGCGAGTGAAGAAGAGGGTGGAGATGGCGCTGTGGAGCAAAGTGGCAGGGATGCCTCCACCAGCCGGCGACGCAAGGCTCAGTCACCCTCCCAGGAAATTCCATCATCCGGGAGCGAGGGGACTGGTGCCGCGTCTGCCACTACGGCTGCAGTGGAAGGGGCGGGTGAGCCCCCACAGGGGCTTGCGACGGCGGAAGACGGTGTGGAGCCATCCAGGTTGGTGGTGTGTACGGATGAGGTGGAGGCCGCATCCAAGCTGCACATGGGGCCTGTTGGGGGTGGTACCACTGGTGCAGTCCAGGGTCGGGGGAAGGAGGCAGCACAGGTCACCACGGAGGGGCCTGTACATGTCACTGTCCCTGACACTGTGACTGCATCACCATGCACCAGCAGGGATGCCCTGTCCCAGGCCTGTCCGCAGGTAGGGGGGAGGTCCACGTCATCTGGCACTCCTCTACCTGCGGATGTGGGGACCCGTGATAGGATCGAGTCCGTCCTCATTGGTGTCGCGTTGCGCACACATGTAATTCGTGATGACGTGTGTGCTTCCTGGGGGGAACCACGCATTCCGAGGGGTGCGTGGGGAGTTTTACACACAATTTTGCTCGTGCCAGCGGGGTATGCGTATTCTGAGGGATGCGCTGGGAGTTTTACATGCGATTTCGCTGGCACGAGCGGGGTATGCGTATTCTGAGGGGTGCGCAGGGAGTTTTCAATGCGATTTCACTGGGGGAGAGCGGGGTACGTGTAATCCGAGGGGTGTGCAGGCAGTTTTACATGCGATTATGCGTGAGGGCTGTGTGGTGTTTTTAGCACATTTTCATGGTTGGGGGGCTGTGTGCTGATCCAATGGCCTTTGCGTCATGTAAGGGATTTGTGCGATGTTTTTGGTGCACGGGGCGGGGTTGGGGGCGTAACTGGCACTGCAGAAGGGTCGCTGTGCCACTCCGAGCCACGGCTGGTTATGGATGTTAGTATCCATGAATACGCTGTGCGCAGACTGGCGCACGCTCCCTGTGTGCGTCAGCTGCGTGAGCCACTTCTGTGCTAAATTCTATGAATCACCCTCTATGTCTTGTTGAGTGTGCCATCTTGAGGCAGAAATAAATATAATATTATTATTTATTATATATTTATTTGTATTAAGTTCAAGAACTTTTACAAAACCTAAAACAAGTCAATAGTACTTAAAATCATAGTACATAAAATCAGACAATACAATCCATAGTTTAGGAACAATTTCTCAGGTTATATCAAATAAAAATAAAAAATCACCAACCAGGTAATGTACTAGCAATTTATATGGCTCTGTCTATTTTGATGTTGACTAAGTAAGATAAAATAATTTTAAAATCACTGTACGAGATTCCATACAATCTTTAAAATAAGAAAAGACTAAAATATAGACCACTCATCATTATACCAATTAAAAGGCAGGAGTTGTTAATTCAACTAAACAACTAAATTCAGGACCATTCGATGAAAAAGCATTTCTTTGTAAACAAGGAGAGTTTGTTGTCCTGAGCGCAGTCAATTATCCTTGAATAAAGTGTTCCCAATAATACACCATAGCAATAGAAAAGAAATAAGCAAGTTCATTTTAATTGGCGTTAGGGGTCCACCTAAGGAAGAATCCTTTTATTAATGCACAATATTATTTGAAAACATGTTTTTTCTTTAAATTGACATTATTTACTTGGGAATGAGAGGAGAACCTAATCCCTTTCCTAGTCTACTTTGAGGAGTAGGAACTGTATTCAAGAGTTTTGTATTATAAACTAGGGTTTTCACAGGGTAAGAAAAATCATTCCCTCAAAATCTGTGACACATATTTTACACCATGCTTGCAAACCCAGATATAATTTGCTCCTCTAAAAATTAAGGGAATTCATGTATAATTGGCTACTGTTAGAGACAAACATGCCATGCGGAATTTTGATTGTTAGGAAAAAATTTTTAAATATCCTTCCACAAATTTTATTTACAGGTCAATTCCTCTTTTAGTGCCTTACATATCAAGCCAAGATCCTCCAACATTGTTTTAATTACCCTATGGGAGATAATTATTTCTTGGTCATCTATCTAAATGCCGCAGTGTTGTTGGACACATTAATTTATCTTTTGAAGGACCAAGACAGGTGAGGGCAATAAAAGCTCAAAGAAACTCTGTCAGGTTAGCTTTTCTTTCAATCTTTGCCCCTGCTCCCAAATCCCTCTTATGCAATATGGTACCATCTTGTGAAAGGCATCCAAATTGAGCTCCTGCTGGAAATGGCCATTTTAATGTCCGGCACCCGCAAATGGGCAATTACTGGGATATTCTGGGCCAGCCGGACCTGGTAATTGCCCTTTTGACCGTGCCGGGCCCGGTACATCCCCATTCCTATTTGAGTCCCACAGGGCTCAATGGGAATGGGGAGGGTGGTAGCACTGGTGCCGTTAATAACGCCACCAGTGCTACCATCATGTTCTGCTCGCAGGTGCCGGTGCAGCCACCACGTCACACCTGATGGCTGCAAGTGCACCCGTGAGCACAACTCCTAGTATTGCGGTACAGTAGCAATGGTGCCGGTACCGATACCGGCGCTGTTGTTGCCTTACTGCCATACTTGTAATGAGGCCCAATGTGTTTAACTTTAAATAATAAACAAACTCCACGCATGCAACATAATTTGATGCAGCAATTTTGGAATGGACATACCTTTGATAGTTTCTCTTCACATACTCACCCACATACCATAAAGGGATTATTTATCATTGGGTTCATCCTCCCCTCAGAAATAATCAGCAAATTGGACTGAAATATGTTTTTCACTTATAATGTGTTGTATTTCCCTGCCCCATTAATTAGATCTATATATTCAGAATTGCAAGAAGACTCTGAATTCAGATACCCTTTTCATGTTTCTATAACTTCAGGCATAACTGAGTTATTAATATATGTGCATTTATTAATATTGGACACATTTGAATACATTCTTGTTATACAGATGGGACTGGGGCCTCTCTGCTGTAATCAAACTTGGCCTTGGTTTTGGACAAGCAAATGGTTGAAAAAGTAGAGGCAAGAAGGTATGTCATTATTTGGCAAGTTAAATGCATTTCTTTTATGCATATTATGCTTTTGTGGAGTCTTGCAGAAAACATTGAATAAAACAGATGTCTTGGGAAGCAAAGGAATAATTTGAATAGGCGGTTCAATGGAGCCAACACATAAAATAGGAGATCTTTTTTCTCTGCCAGGTAAAGGTTCAAAAACAATGTGAGGCCTCAGCCATTTTAAGATGCCATTTCTGGGTCACTAGACCTTTGGATGTTTTGACTTTGAGCGCCTCTTGAGGAATGCCAGTAAAGTCTAGCACATTTAGTATTGAAACAAGTACTTTGTTGTGGGTACATACAGCTGTATCTATTCATTTTTAATAGCTTGGTCTTTGATTAATAATGAGGTCTACTTCGCAGAAAGTAAACAGTTGCATACCTCGTCTCAAGAGAGCTGAGCCCTTAAAAACACAGAATTTAAGTTTAACTAAAGTTCAAACTAAGTTGACCATTTCAAGGTTACATATAAAAGGGAAAAATGCTCCTTGTGTATTTCTTGCAATGACAAATTAATAAAGCGTAGGCCTAGCATCACATTTAATTCAATCCATATAATTTATATTACACATTCTGTCTATCATCTGTAGGATATCTTGTTTTATTGGGGTAAATTTGGGGTTTGACGGTATGTTCTTACTGTAAAAATGTCGGCGGTAATTTGGTGGTAAATTAGTCTTGCATTTACATTGGGTATCTAGTAATGAGCACAGCGTTCTTCCTTATATTATAATATCTCCCAGTGGTCTATAGAGAGCCTTGGACCTATGCACAGTTATACCCCACTAATTTTATTTAGGGCGCCATCTACAGTTTGTGGCCGGTATCACTGGCTTATCTACATCCAGCGATCTATGCCCCCTTAGGCATCACTGGCTCATGGACGTCCAGCAATCTATATATTACATCAGATTCCTTCCAAACAACATGCAAGAAAGGCACATACACACAAACCTGCGTTATCTCTGAATATTATCAGCTTATTCTGGGTTGTTATTTTATCTGCATGGTCAAATTGACAAACGCACTACCAAAGAGAATGAATCTCCCCTGTATATTTATATACAAATTCACAGATGCAAAAATGACACTAAACCATTTGTTTTCATATATTCTCATTATATGATATACAAATACAAATCACAACCATTAGTTGTTACCATGAATACATTGCACCATCATCTGGAATACAAAAGAAAGAGAAACAGAACAAACAAATCTTTTAAAACATGGGGTAACTTTCCCACATTCTGAATATGACGAAATAAAGATGCAGGGATTTCCTATCCTGTCTACACTGTACTACAGCTCAGTCATCCATGAAACCTTACACAGTGACCTCACTTGTACATATCTTCTTACCAAAAGTGTTTCTTTGAAGTCCCCCCCGTGACCTTGTTTCACTCACCTCACAAAGACAGGCACAGTCAGCAGGAACGGTTCCTGTAATCTTGTCTGGGGAGCACAGCGAGATAATTTCTCAAGCCAGCGCTCATTGAACCCCCGGAACTCCGTCTGTCTTCACAGCTCAGTCTCAAATAACTTCCCTCCTCCGTTTTTGCCATTAGCAAAACTCAGATCATTTCCATTTGATGTGGCCTATCTTCAGACACGTTCCTCCAATCAGGTTAAATGCATGTTTTCTGCACCACCCTTCGGTTTTACAACAATGAGCTTGTTGCTCTATGAGCAACTGTTTCAATTGATTTCCTGCTGTGCATACTTTCTGCTCTCCACAAGCTAACACAGAAAAGAAGAGGAAAAAAATGCCATTGTGCATTTAAAATGCATTTCAGCAGTGCCACCAAAATATATATTTTCACCTCATTTTGCACATGAGACTACATTATAATGTTAAGGAGTTAGAATGAGTGTTTAGTACATGTTAATTAAATTAGTCAGCTATATGATTAATGTATTCTCATATATAAGGCATCACAGAAAATGGGTGCACTTTATTCTCTGCAGTTTCAAGCTGGGCTTGGCTGTGTTATAAATTCTGTACCTTGCATGCCACCAGCAAGACATTCACATGTTATACTGACAACACAAAAATAACTATATGTGTGTGCCATATTACTGCTGGCAACAACAAAAAAATTGCCACTGCATTTGCAATAAAAAGTGTGTAAAGGCTATATATTTTCTTACATTTCCCTCCTTTTCCGACAATTATGGCTACCAAAATCCACAATTGGAGGAAACCCAAATTGTGCTTCTCTGTTTTTTTTAGAATGTATGTGCATTGGGATATCTTTAATTCCCTATTGTTGCCAATATCATAAGCAACATCCTCATCTTTATGGACAAAATGATCAACCATCCTCCCATCACTAACACTACTACAGCTAAACCCAACATAGTGTGTTCCACTCAGGTTCCCCAATTAAACACTTCCACCTCTGTTACACCCAGGCTACTAAACGTAATGTTGTTCTTTCTCAGATTCATCTTAATATTATGCTTTTCTTTATGATTCAATAAAAATTCTACATCCAGGTCTATCGGGAATGTATCCCTTTGAAAAAATTCTATATTTTCCACTTGGCTTTCCCAAATATCATTTGTAATATGGAATAATGTTAGTCCTCCAATGGAAACCACTGTATCCTTTGGAACCTGCAAGTAAAATACATTATATTTCAATGGTTTGACAACAAATGTTCCATTATTTAAATGCGTAATTGTCATTTTTTTCCTAAAGGTGCTAACCAACCATATATTTTTGACCATTTTGGCTTCTGCTAAGTCCTCACCACCCAAATTGCTAATGACCACTTCACATCCTCCTGATACACCTGAATCAGGTTTTAAACCACAAATAGCGTCTGTGGCATCAGGAACAAATGGTTTACCTGGCCACATGTCATTTTGTTCTTTAAACTTTATACATGTTTCCAGGTTCGGGATCAAGTAAACCTCAGCGTCCCATGACTGAAATGCCACAACCTCTGGAATTTTAATTTTTATATATTTCACCTCTTGCCAAAATCCCACATTACGTACCCACTTAGTTTGATAAATAAGTTCAGGGGCTATATATGGGATGTATAATAAAAATCCGATTTCCATTCTTTCCAAATTCAAATATAGTGGCATTGCATTGCCCATTTCAAATGCAACTTTCACCTGTATTGTGTCAATTTCCCTTTTAGTTATTCTTTTCATCATTTGATAAATAATATCTTGTGAAACAAAATATAACGGTATGTGTCCTTGAATTAATAAGGAAATCACAGATTGGACCTCCCTCATGTAATTTGTCAACAATCTATTCATAATCTCATTCAAATTCAGTTGCGTTGACAAATCTCACTTGTTCATCCAATCCACCCCTAATTCCATCCAATGTCTTTTGAATTATTTCTAGGTCATAGTTCAATTGTTGTGCTTTGGCACTCAATGTCCCTACTGAAATGGCATTAGATGTTGACATCGTAGTACCTATTACTGCTCCAATAATAGACATTACCAAGGAGACCACAAGCATTACTGCTCCTCTCTTTCCCCTCCTTTTCTTTATATCCGCTGAATTCACAAATGTCTTTTCTAATTGCATTAACATATCTCTTATTGTCTGCTTGGCGTCCTCTTTTCTTAACTCTAGCCACTCTTTAGTCTGATCGGTTAGGATGCCAGTTTTGTTAAAACGTTTTTCCATGTTTTGAAAGATCATCCTTCTATTGCCCATAAGGAATCCAGGTGCTTCTTCCACCGCAATGCCAGATGCTGGTCCGGGCTAAATGATAACTTGTGCTTCCATAGCTTTAAGATTCACTGCAATCATTAGAATTGTTACCCACATCGCTGGCGCCATCATCAATGACATCTGTCTTATAGACTTGGTTTTCGCCCACGCCCGGGGCTTTTTTGGAATTTCCTCCTGCGGACTCCAGGACTCCGTCATCTCCCGTGTCCTCCAGTCCTGCGAACTCTGACCTCAAAATATAGATTAGTCGCCCTAAATCAAATAGAAAAGAGACAGATTAAGTACATACCACAACACAAATGTCACCCTTTCTATCATAAAAAAAAATCCAAAATATTCCGCTTCCTTCAGCTGAAACTAAGCACATGTTAGAGAGAAAACAAACATATACATAAAACACCATTATACATTAAAATATATCTCAACATTGCACCATAATAATTCAATCTGCTTCGTCCCCTTTTGTCAATGTTTACCATCTACGGTATTTTCATCTACCTTTATCTCTCTAATCTCTATAATAAGGATCATAACAATTATTTTGTTTCTATGATGTGGGATACTATGAAAACATCCACTGTGTCTTCCCTTCTATGTCTTCAGGGCACTTGAGCTGTTTCTACTTGCTCAAGTCTCCTGATTTCATGCTTGGGATGACAGGGCTTAATTTGGTTAACATGAACAAATTGCTCTGTTACCGTTTCACCTTCTGTCTTCAATATTTTGTAGACTACTGGAGACACCTTATCTACAATTTATTTTAAATGGCCCGTGCCAGGCCGCCAGAAATTTAGAATTTTTATGTTTACCTTTTCCAAAATGAAATTTATATACCTGATCCCCTACATTATATTCTTTCACGGATGTCTTTCTATCAAAATCTTATTTCGCACTGTCAGCAGCCCTTTCCAAATTTCACTGCACAAAAGCAAATGCATGTTGTAAATACTTCCTCAGCTCTTCCACATATTCGTGAACTGTAGATGCACTTACAAGTGTCTGTTCATGTGTTCTATATAACAAGTGTTGTGTCAGTACCATTTTCCGTCCTGCTAACACCTCATGAGGACTGATACCTGTCGCTTTGGCAGGCGTTGATCTGATTGCCATCAAAACCAGGGGCAATTGTAAATCCCAGCTGGAATATGCCTCTGCTACACATTTCTTTAATATCTCCACAACAGACCTGTTGCAACGGTCAATATTCCCAGAAGAGGTGGGTGGGTATGCAATATGCACTTTTCTGTTCACCCCAAGTATCTGCCACACTTCACTCATTAAAGCACTTGTGAAATGACTTCCTCGGTCTGATTCTATTCTTTGTGGTAACCCAAATCTTGAAAATATATGATTTACCAGTAATGTAGCTGCTGTTTGTGCGCTACAATCTGGTGCAGGAATATACTCTATCCATTTTGACATCAAAAAAACGACACTCAAAATATAACGATTTCCCCTACTCGACCTTTTTACAGGCCCTACATACTCTATTTGCAAATCTGACCATGGAAGGGTTAAGCCTCTTTTCATCAGTGGAGCTCTATGCATTGGTGAATCGGGTTTAAATTGGGCACATACTAGGCACCCCCTACTATATAATTCCACATCTTGGGACATATGTGGCCAATAAGCATAATCTTTTAGGATCTCTAACGTTTTTTGTCAACCTCTGTGTCCTGCAGTTATTGCATCATGTGCATGGTGTAGCATTAGCCCTCTGAATGAAAGGTGTACCACCCATTGTATGTGTGCTGTTATGGAGTCTCTGATCATGAGTCGATCCTGTAGTCTAATTCGTTTTTTTATTCTTTAACAATACCCTCAACTCTTCTTTTCCTGTACAATCATTCTCAGTTAAAGGATTTTGTTCGGGGTCCATCAAATGATTATAATAGATCCCCAAAATTGGATCATCTTTTTGTGCCTTAATCAGATCTTGATCTGGTGTATCATAACTCCATTGCAGTACTGGTTTTTCTACCTCTTTTGGGGCCTTAGAGCGTGTAACTGCACATATCTGTATTTCACCAATTAAGTGTTCAATGGGAAGCAGCTCTCCGATCACAGCCCCAATTTTGGCTAAGTGATCTGATTTATCAATTCCCTCCTTATCTTCTCCTGGAGTTTTTAAATGTCCACGAATTTTCCTACAATATATTGTTAAATCATTCTTTGACACTAATTTGTCTAATAGCCTGTATCATTTTGCCATGCTTGAGGGGCTATTTATTGTATGTAAGCATGCCTCTTGCTTTCCAGCCAGGTAAATATTCCACAGAGCTATTTCGTGCATAATCAGAATCAGTCACCAGGACAATTTCACTGAATGTATTATCAACTGCAGTAGTAATTGCTTTATAAATGGCTGCCAATTCCGCTATCTGACTACTCCTAGCCCCAATTATCATCCCTATACTAGGAATGCCTTCACATTTCAACTAGGCATTTCCTATTCCTGATACCAACTGTTTATTTCTGTCATTTTCAATGTGAAAAGCACAACCGTCAACATATCCAGTTAGTAAATTCTTGCATGTCTTCTCATCAAAAGCTTTGTGTGGTGATTGTTCATACTCATGCAAATTAGATTCCACCTCTACTTCATCTGATACAGACTCAGCTGCACAGTCATGTAAATCTGCTAATCCTTGAGCAACAGGGCTCTTTTTATTTTGGCCATACCTCACTTCTACAGGAAAGCCTTGCAATGTCAATGTCCATGAAGTAATTCTGGACTGAGCTAAATTGCCTGACCTAATCCTTTTACTTTGTAAAAACTGCAATGGTTGATGATTTGTCTCAATGATTACCTTTTCCCCTTGAACAATGGGTCAGAAATGTTGCAACGCCCACACAGTGGTCAAAAGGGCCTTTTCACATTCACTGAATTTAATTTCAACTTGAGAAAATGCCTTACTTGCGTAAGCAATGGTTTTGTTGTTCAAATCATGTTTTTGAGATAACACTGCCGACATACATTGTTCAGTGAAACCTATTTCTATAAAGAAATCCCTGTTTTTTTAATGCGGTATGCTAAACATAGTGCCTTTATGAGACATTCCTTTAATTTAGTAACTGCCTCAGATTGCTCCTTTTCCCATTTCCAGGGTGTATTCAGCTTCAGTAGTTTAGTCAATGGTTGAGTAATTTCAGCATAATTTTCAATACATTTCCTGTTATATCCTATCATTCCTAATAACTTTTTAAACCTTTCACAATTCTACGGTCTTTTAATTTCTGTATGGCCTCCACCTTTTTCTTTTGTGGGTTTAGTCCATGTTCAGTTAATTCATGGCCTAGGAAATACACCTTTTTCTTGCACCATTGTGCTTTCTGTAAAGATATTTTGACACCCTCCTTTTGCAATTGGCCAAGTACATGTCTAATTTCATTAAAATGTCTTTTTAAGTTTTCATTTTTTATCAGGACATCATCCACATAAACTATAGTTTCTCTTTCCGCTGCATCAGGCATAGCCTTTCTCAGAAATATGCCAAATTCACTCCCACTATTGACGTACCCAAATGGTGTTTTAGCCCATGCGTATTGCGTTTTATCAAATGACAATGAGAATACATTCTGAATATCCTCTGCAAGTGGCACACACCAATATCCAGATTTGAGATCTAAGGTAGTAAATACCTTTGAGCCATGCACCTGAGCAAGACCTTGATCAATGAATGGCAGTGGCCATCTGGACACTGGCACTCTTTTATTTAACTCTCTCAAGTCTGCACACAGACGCCATTGACCATTTGTTTTTAACACACCCAAAATAGGAGTGTTGGATGTGGTATGAATGGGCCTGATAATTCCCTGAGACTCCAAATTTGTAATTATTTCTGCCAATGACTCTAAATATGCCAGTGGTAATCTATATCGGCACACAAACACTGGATTTCTACCACATCCCTCCGGTAATGTGGCAACATGTAAATTAGTTAGGCTGCAATCATGTGCATCTTTAGCAAAAACATCTTTAAATTCCATAAATATATTCCTCCATTCATTTTTATCCTCATCACTATCACATGCATCTGCTAACAAAATCTGCTCCTCTACCATTTTTGAAAATTCTGGGAAATCCTCCAGTGGAGGAATCTCTGTGCTTTCTTCCAACTGTGTGGCTGTGTCTCTCTGTAAAGCTGCCACTTTTAAATATGTTGGCATATTAGCCTCCACTTCAATGTGCTGATTTTCTATTTCATTTTCATTTAAGTCAAATACTATACAATTATCTTGGTGACAGCACACTGTCTCATTTGAATCATAAGGGTACACAGATTGAATTTTAAAGATCCCTTTGGGCTGAGAGTCCAGATATTCTGGCAACACATACCGTGCATCTACATATCTCTCAGGGATATTTCCAATTACCATGTTATTGAAATCTGCAGTATAATGTGATTTTTGTATGGCCATTCCTAATGAAGAATTGTACTCTAAATGAATATCCTGACACCCTTTATTGTTCACCATACTTTTGGCAGATCCTTCCCCAACATCTATCAATGGGTGTATTCATAATCCAGGCCTTGTTGCCTCATGGATTCATTTAAGCACACAAATGCATCAAAATCTTTCATTTGCTGTGCATTCTTGCAATTTAGTGATATAGCAACCTGCTTGGTGAATGCAGGAATGGTAATATCCTTTTTAACCTGTAATTCAATTGCATATGGGACCAGTTTTGTGCAATGATACGTCTCTCTCTTATCTTCAAATTCGGACGCAGGTCCACCTAGCCGGGACCATATTTTTTGGTTAAGGAAATCTAACACCATACACATTCTGTGCATAATATTATTGCCCATGTAAAAATCATTTTGTGTTCCACTCACTATCCACACATTGTGGTAGATGGTTTCCTGTCCAATATTAATCTTCACCATGCATCTTCCTGCAATTCGGTTTTCAAAGTCTGGATTGTCAAAACCAGAGACGTATTGGTATTAATTCTAAATTTTGGGATCTCCTCCCTCTCCATTATTCTTTGCAGTAATTTCTCATTAATAAAGCTCCTTTCCTGTTCAAACGCTAAGGTAGCTTTTATCAGTTTAGAATGGTCATTTATACCAATGTGAACCCATGGCTGCTCATCTTCCATGTCTATTTCAGTAAGGGTGGTAATGTGTTTTTCTGTGTCTGTTTTAGGAATAGTATTCTGTTTGCATTTCTTTTCTTTTAAATAGAAGCGCAATGGGTGCTCATCTATTTCAGTTTGCCATTTCTTAAATAAATCTGCATATATTGTTTTTCTTTTTCCTTTTGCATTTTATCCTGACACATCAAAATGACAGTGACGCTAGGTATACAGCTATTCTGGAGGTATACCTCCACTGCATCATTCGTTTTGGCAACGGTGTGGCATTCATTTATACTGCTGTTTTGTGTTTTTATTTTCTTAGGTCTTAATGGTTTTTTGGTTAAGGACCACAGTACTCCATTCACCTCATCTATGAGAGGAGACAATCTTTTCAGGCAATCTGTCCCCATCAAAAATGGAATTTCACAAATAGATGACACTTCTTGTTTCATTTTACATTTTCCTATCTTTATGTCAATCTCAGTGACACCCACAATCAATTATGCACAGGGCCTTCACTCTGCCTCACTGTGATCTGGTGCTGTGGAGAACTCCCTTCATTGATACTTTTTAACAATTCTTTGGACATAATTGCGGCCTGTGCGCCGGTGTCAATCATTAAAAATATATTGCATTTATCTTCAACTGTAATGGGAGCATAATACCTGTCTTCAACATCCTCTAATACACACAAAAAGTGTGAATTTTTACTGATTTCAGGACTCACTTTTCTCAGACCTTTTTCACTTTTGGCTAAGCACATTGGCAAGTGAAATGACATTTTTCCCTCCTTTTTGTCCATTTTCGTTTGAGAAACCTTACTCATTTCCCCATACTCAGAGGTCCTTTGGAGTGTAGCCACTGTTCGCCCTTCCAACCGGGAATCATCAGAGTTCACACTATAATTCTCCAACTGAATATGCATAGAAACATTACTTGGCAATTTGTCATTTTCTAAATGTGGGCATTGGTGGATATTTGACATGGAATCACTCTTTTAACTTCCTCAAAAATCTGTGGCTCAAAGAACTCTTCAGGTGATTGATTTGTACCCTCCTTTTGAGTACTTATTCTTTTTGCCTGTAGTTGGTTAGTGTTTTGATTGTCTAGGAAAAGCGTTCTAGCATCCCCACTTACTCACTGTTCAATTGCATTACCCATGCATGAGTTGTCTTTCTTAAATCTGTCCCTTTGTTCTTTTGGAATTTCATGTTTTCCTTTTTCATTTGTATAAATCTCCAACGTTTGATTTAACTCCAGGTTAAACCGAACTTCTTTTTTAGATGTATTTGCAATTTCTGTCACATGTTCATTTGCTGGTATTTTCCTTTTTAAATCATTAAGCATCTCAGAGTTATTATGCAAAATCAAATCAGGGCAATCTGTCTTTTTAGCATTGCAGGTATCATTAATATTTAGTCACTTATTATCGGAAACCACCCGGTCATTGATCTGGCCTTCTTCCCCCTCCTTTGATGACTGTTTTTGAACCACAGAGAGCTTTCCTATTTGTTCAGCCAACATTTTCACTTGGGCCTCAAGATACTGGAATATTTCCATCTCTCTAGAATCTTTGCTCTGCAGCCTAGGCCGATATTGGTTGTTTTCCCCCTGATTGAACCTATTCTGATATCTCTCAGGAGAATGATTTAGGATTGATTCTGAACTCTTGATTCATATGTCGAGGGGAGCGGGGTGCACCTATCCTTTGGTTGTAGTACCCTGATGGTGGTGATTCATTGTATTGACGTGGGGCATAATTAATACTCTGCCTCATGTCCTGTCTCTCATTTTGTGAGTATTGTCCCCTATGCTGATTCCCATTCTCAGTAAACTGATCCACATATCGGGGTCTATCCTGATTACCATATATCATGGTATTTGGGTCAAATCTGCTCTGTTTCCCCAATGCCTGGTAGGGACCATTATTTCTTTGATCCTGACTTTGTCTCTGATTATTGTTCATACCTGACATATCAGACCGATATCCTGCCCTGGGCCTGTCTCCTAAGTACCTAGGGCTAATATAGCTCTCCCTATTACTAGGATCATGTGATTGAAACATTGGTGCAGGGAGTGATAACCTCTGTTGATTACCCCTTTGTTCAGGTGTCACATTATTTTTACCTGGACTTTGAGCAGACTCAAGGGACATTTTGGCTGACCTGATCTCCATCACTATTGCTGAGGATTCTTTAGATTTTGGTCTAGTGTCTTTCATTTTATCACTCTCTCTCCCCTGAGAATATAGCATTTCATATAGTTTTGTACTTTGGTGTACAATCCATTCAAGAGACTTGTCACTGTCAAATTCATGGACTAACTGTGATATGATGTCTTTCTGTAGCCCATAAAAGTAGGCAGTTTTAGATTCATTCGAATTGGGGTCAAAAGATACATCAAAGAGCGAAAAAGCTCTTTTTAAATCTAGCAAAAATTGGCGAGGGGACGTATTGGGCCCAGCCGTAATTGTGTAAGCAACGTTCTACGCCTCATGTAATGATTGGAAAGGTGAGAAATGACGTCTAATCTCTTTTTCAAACTCTGCCCATGTCATGTTCTGCTGTTCATTTAATCCCCTAATTATACTGGCTGTGGGAGTGTCCAGAGTCAAATGAAAGTATTATCTGTATTGTTCTTTAGGTATCTGGAGGGCTTTAAATATATAATGCACCACTTCTAAGTGGTCCTCTATACAGCACTCCCCTCCTTTTTTTAAATGGTTTGATCAGAGCCTTGATTGATTTCATTATTTTAATAGGGCTACTTGTTGCTATGCATGGAATTGCACTACTTTGTGATTCAACCCTTGTTTCAGGCGTATGGGATTGGTGGCGGCCCCCAATGGCTGTATCACATCCCCCAAGGGCAGTGCAACCAAGTTCAGTCACCGGCCCAGCCACTGGGGGATTAGTTCTCTCTGCAGAAATAGAATTCACCTCAACTCCATTGAATGTGGTGCCCTGTCGTCTGTCCTAGGACCTGGAAATGCATATTTGCTGTTCCAAATCCTTGCACTTTTTAAGGAGCCTATCTGCCTCCTTACGCAAATAGTTGTTTTCATCACTCATCTTATTAATTACAACTTGCATATCGCTCATTTGCATTTGGCATTCATTGAATTCTTTGTCTCTTTTGTCTCTTTCTTGAAACATTTTAACCATCTCCTGTTCAGCATTTTGAAGGTCACTTTCTTTCTCAAAACATTCTTTTTGTAAAATCTGCATTTCCAAAACAACTTCATCTTTATCTTGTCTAATATGATCTACTAACGCTTTCAAGTGTTTTAATTCTTGCTCACTATCCTCAAACTGTTTCTTTCTCTGGGACAATTAAATGTTGAGATCTTTACATTTTGACTGCATGTCCTTTTGACATACCTCTAGCTCTGCTCTTAATTTTTCCTCTTGTTCACTATCTCCATCTAGTTCAATCTTTAACCTGCTAATCAGCTTGGCATCATTTTCTTGCATTCGCAGAGACCTATTTAAAATGAACCATGTCTTGACGCATAGCATTATCAGACAATCTTTCTCTGCATGTTTATCATCAGCATTTAATAATCTCAAAAGACAGACCTGGATTATGCTACCTTCTGCAAAAATGCTGCGTAATGGTTCTTTCTGCACTTCACCATATATGCGGTCATGCCATTCTGTGGCATTATTTGATGACCATGTTCCATGTGCATGTAGCATTACCCCACTAATGTTATTTAGGGTGCCATCTACAGTTTGTGGCCGGTATCACTGGCTTATCTACATCCAGGGATCTATGCGCCCTTAGGCATCAATGGCTCATGGACGTCCAGCAATCTATATATCATATCAGATTCCTTCCAAACAACATGCAAGGGAGGCACACACATACACAAACCTGCGTTATCTCTGAATATTATCAGCTTCTTCTGGGTTGTTATTTTACCTGCAGGGGCAAATTGACAAATGCACTACCAAAGAGAATGAATATCCCGTGTATATTTATATTCAAATTCACAGATGCAAAAATGACACTAAACCATTTGTTTTTATATATTCTCATTATATTATATACAAATACAATTCACAATCATTAGTTCTTACCATGAATACATTGCACCATCATCTGGAATACAAAAGAAAGAGAAACAGAACAAACAAGCATTTTAAAACATCGGTTAACTTTCCCACATTCTGAACATGACACAATAAAGATGCAGGGATTTCCTATCCTGTCTACACTGTACTACAGCTCAGTCATCCATGCGACCTTACACAGTGACCTCACTTGTACATATCTTCTTACCAGAAGTGTTTCTTTGAAGTCCCCCACACGACCTTGTTTCACTCGCCTCACAAAGACAGGCCCAGTCAGCACGAACGGTTCCTGTAATCTTGTCTGGGGAGCACAACGAGATAATTTCTCAAGCCAGCGCTCAATGAACCCCCGGAACTCTGTCTGTCTTCACAGCTTATTCTCAACTAACTTCCCTCTTCTGTTTTTGCCATTAGCAAAACTCGGATCATTTCCATTTTGACGTGGCCTATCTTTAGACACTTTCCTCTTATCAGGTTAAATGCATGTTTTCAGCACCACACTTCAGTTTTATAACAATGAGCTTGTTGCTCTCTGAGCAACTGTTTCAATTGATTTCCTGCTGCACATACTTTCTGCCATTGTGCGTTTAAAATGCATTTCAGCAGTGCCACCAAAATATATATTTTCACATCATTTTGCACATAAGTCTACATTATAATGTTAAGGAGTTAGAATTAGTGTTTAGTAAATGTTAATTAAATTAGTCAGTTATATGATTAATGTAGTCTCATATATAAGGCATCACAGAAAAACAATTGGTGCACTTTATTCTCTGCAGTTTCAAGTTGGGCTTGGCTGTGTTATAAATTCTGCACCTTGCATGCCACCAGCAACATATTCACATGTTATACAAAAATAACTATATGTGTGTGCCATATTACTGCTGGCAACAACAAAAAAATTGCCACTGCATTTGCAATAAAACGTATTTAAAGGCTATATATTTTCTTACACATCATAGCAACATGGCTGGCTGCATACACATAGCAGGCCTGGTTTGCAAAGTGTTTGTCCCATTGAAAAATGCCTTTGCAAAAGCTAACATCATATAAATATAGGAAGTCATTCAAAATGCACATTGTTTAATGAAAAGTGATAATTTATTTTAGTCAAATCATTTTGACAGACCAGACATGTCTATAGGCACGTTTTCCTGGTGAGCAGAGGTCTTTGTGAATGATGCAAAAGACTTTGAAGTTGATATGGGCTGCCACCGGAGGCCAGAAGAGTATTTGCATGGTTGACTTGGTTAACACTTTGGGAAAGCTGCAATGCGCAGAAAAGAGTTATACATCAGTCAGCAGCCAATTGCTCCTTTTTCCCAGAACAGTGCAATCATGTAGAACTTCAGAATGTGAGGTCTTCTTTCCGGAGTTGTGAAACTTGCTTTTGAAGTGCATTCAAAGACACCAGTGCAGTGAAGGAGGATTTCACCACATTTACCTCTTCAAATATGTTGATACATGCATTAAACATACCTTCTTCTTCCATATGTCAACTCTGAAATCCCAATATTATTTACTATGCACATGCTGTGGTATCTCCAGGAAAATATAAGCGTTCAGCACAACTCTTTCTCCATTTCAGTAATCTCGAAAGATATATATTTACCAGCACTTGCCATACAGTTCATAATCCCCCAAAGACATTGTAAGTATCTCTAATTATTTTGTAACCCTATTTTGTGTCACTAGCTCCATACAGCATCCATCAAACTCAGGAGCTCAACCCTTGATTGAAGCATTGCCAAGACTCATATTCAGGAAACCCTGGAGAAAAATCTCAGCATGTACATTCAAAAACATGCACATAATACATATTTGCAATTGAAGAAATCCCTCCTGCAAATGTAACTCATCCCCACTATCATTCTCTACCCTAATATTTAGTCAAAGGTGTGAGTTCAAGGTCAGGCATACACGTGCTTTAGGGGCACAGCAAGCTGAATGTACAGTTTGACTAGTAGCACCTCCCATACTGTCCACAACCCTTGGAGACACTTTCCGAATGGAGGTATTCAGGAAATCAGCAATTCCAGTAAGAAGACATTCAGGTAATACACAATCACATAGACACATTATTTGTATTTGATGATTGAGTAGTCTCAAGAAAATGGCAATAACCCAGATTATGTAACAATATTTTTTTAAACAAATGTTTTATTTATAGATTTTCCAGAACAATTCAAAGTTAACCAATGCTATCAAATAATCAAACGCGAACAAAATCCATAAGGAATAACACTAAGTAAAGTATTTGTGAAAATTAACTAGAAAGATAGTGTTCAATTGTATATTATTTAACAAATGGTACATATGAGGAAGTGAAGTGTGATGAAGGGAAGAGACTCAAATAATAATACAATTAAGATGATGTAATTTGGTGAAATGTGTAAACAACTTTTGGTAACCTTTACCTAGCAAAATGTGTCTGTATCCTTCATTTCTAAAGCTCACATGAGCGTATTGAACATTGACATTGGCAAGGTTATCATCTGGTGTTGCCCAGGGCATGATTGTCATGGCTGGGGGAGCCAGAAGTTAACTTGAATCCTGTTTGGGGAGGAGGCACCATTTGATCACTGTTGGTCTTGTACTTCCATCAACTATAAAACCTGCCACTCCACTGGATATCATGGATTAGTTTGATCCTGGGTGTTCAGGGTAGATAGGTTTCCTTCTGCATTCAGTGTTCATTTAATTATGCATTTAATTCAAATTTCGAATATGCTGCTTTTAGTTTCTCATTCAGAGGAGAAATGTACTTGCATAATCCCAAGCGAATCACATATCTTTTAAAATTGAAATGTGTGACAGGTGAATCAAGCTGGTTCTGCTAGGGTTCCTGGAACAAGATGCACAATGTGGGTTACTGACATTACAATGTGGCTATTTCAGCTGCTGAAAGCTTCTCATGTGCATGTTTTATAAAGGTTTGCACAGGAAGATGGGAGATGCAATGGCCATCCTAGATGTGCACGTGCAACCTTACACCTGTTTCGCAATGCTTATTTATTTATTTCATTTGTAAAGTGCACATACAACACGGAGGCATTGAGGCGCTGAGGCACATACAAGTCAAGTACAGATAGGGTGAACATAATTAGTCAGGCATTGTCCTGGGGTGAAACAACAGGGAGAGGTATGTATGGTTACATTAGATAGGTTGGTTGCACAGTGAAACTGTTTCATGCGTGCTGGTCATTCTGAGTGAAAGGGGATGGGGAGAGCAAGGGTGGTAGCCTAAGTGGATATAGAAATTAGGAAAAGAGCTGTGTTTTGAGGACTCTGCAAAATACCCAGTAGGATTTCTCCACCCTGAGGGAAGGGGGGAGGTCATTCCAAAGTTTTGCTGTGCATTAGGGGAAGCTGGAGCCTTCTGCTCTGCACCTTCTCAAATTAGTCATGATCAGTCTGTCTGTGTAAGGGGCCCTGGTGGGTCTGGCAGACTGGGCTTTCTTAATTTTTTGTGTGAGATAGGGAGGTGCTGTGCTAGCAAGGCAGTTGTGTGCAATGGACAGTGTTTTAATATAAATCTGTTCCTGGATACACAGTCAATGAGCTTCCTTTCTCGCTGTGGAGATGTGTTCATGTTTAGGGATGTTTAGGGCAGCTCTCAGGGCATTGTTTTGAATTGTTTGTAGTTGTTTTATATTGCTAGTGGACGTGCCTGTAAAGAGGACGTTAAAGTAGTCTACCTTTGGGCCAAAGACAGCCCGGGTGACGGTGAGACAGCTGTTTTCCGTGAGGAAGCGTCTGGCTGTGTTGTGGACTTTAGCTGCATAAGCTGCAGATGAGGCGATGGTGCTCACTTGTCTAGACAGGGTTAGAGAAGCGTCAAGGTACACCCTGAGAGTCTTCACTGTTGGTGAGACTGAGATAGCATACTGGTCGATTTGGAAGGAGGTGTACTGAGAACTGAGAGATTTACGGGCATGTGGCGAGCCGACAATGAGAATTTCAGTCTTTTCATTGTTTGGACAGAGGTGAGTCACTGCCATCCAAGCCTAGATTGTGTAGTAGATGTTGTTTAGAGTATTGGAATCTTCTGTGTAGTTGCCGGAGAGTGGGATAAGGATTTGTGCGTCATCGGCATAGTTGGTGTAGGCTATGCCAAAGGAGTCTAGGATGTTGAAGAGCGTTCTAGTGAAGATGTTGTAAAGGGTGGGGGCAATGCAGGAGCCTTGAGGGATGCTGCAGGTGATAGGTGAGGCAGAGGCCTTGCAATTGTCAGAGAAGACCCTCGTGAATAGGCCTTCAAGAAGGAGGAAATCCAGGCAATGACAGGAGGGGAGAAGTTTGCGTGGGTGGCGAGGTGCTGGCAGAGGATTTGGTGGTTGACCAGATTGAAGGCTGTGGATAGGAGGAGCAGAGCACAGTTTACTTTGTCCCCAAACTCATCTATTTGGTTCTCGAGGTCTGGTAAAGATGATTCCATTCCATGACCAGGGCGGAAACCAGATAGGCGCATCCCTAGGATTTTATTATCCTCTAAGTATTTCTGAACATGCAGGTAGGCAGCACGGTCTAGAATTTTTAGAAGGAAGGGGACTGTAATTGGCTGGTAGTTGGTTGGTATGCTTGGGTCTAATGTGTTTTTTTTTTTAAAGTTGGAGAACCCAGGCTTCTTTGAGGTTGTCCGGTATGGTGCTGCAGGCAAAGGAGGCGTTAATGAAGGCAGTGATGATGGGGTGAGCACATCAGCACAATCTTTGATATTAGAGGCAGGACAAATATCACCTTTGCATTTAGAAGGTTTCAGGCCCTGGATTAGTTTAGTAACTTCGCTTTCGGTGAGGTATGTGAAGGCAAAGGATTTGTTGGAGGGAGTGTGGAGGGGAGGAGTAGGCTTGGAATTGGTAGTTGCTTGGTTGTTTGAGAATGTGGCTTGTTGAATGAGAATTTTTAAATTTAGAGAGATGAGTTTGCCTAAGAGTGCATCTTGGATGACAGAACACCATGATGCTTCTTGGTGATGATGGTGGGTGGTGAGATGGGAGATTCTAATTCCCTGTAAACGTTGAATATCCCTTTTGATTTGGAAGAGGCATTGATAATTGTAGCATTAAATGAGGTAGATTTGTCTGTGATAATGGCTGTCTTGTATTCTTTGGTGATAGTTCTGAACTCGTTTTTTAGAAGGTTGGACGGTCCTGTTGCCAAGCAAGATTGAGTGTCTTACTGTCTTGGTATTGTGTCGGACTAGACAAGCTAGGATGTTCACTGCTTTGGAGAGGGTAGAGGTGTATGTTGTTAGGAGTATGTTAGGGTTGGTTTTGAAAGTGTGATGGAGCTCTGGGGTGTTGAGAAGGGAAAGGCTTGCATGTTCTGCGTGATACTGTAGCTGGTAGAGGGTTGGATGTTGTGTTCATTTTGACAGGATGAGGGATAGAGAAAAAATTGATGTTGTGGTCAGACCAGAGGCAGGGAGTGATGGCGCTGGTAGTGATATTGCAATTTTGGCCAGCGATCCAATCAAGTATACATACTTTGGAGTGTGTAGGGGAGGTGATACGTTGACAGAATCAAAGTGTGTGAGGTCATCAGATGGTGAGGATGTGTGAGCGTCATTAGGAATGAGAAAGCCCAGATTAAGGTCACCTAGAGGGATACTTTGAGAGGAAGCTTTCAGGTTGTCCTATAGGATGTGCAGTAGGTTTTGTTCAAAGTCGTGTGGGGGGCCAGGTGGGTGGTAGAGTAAATGAATGGTGATGGTGCATGTGGGTGATGGTGAGAATTTAAGAGATAGCATGCCTGATGGACTATCAATGATGGTCTTACAGTCTCTGATGTGGAGGGATTGTCTCGCAATGAAAGCAATGCCACCTCCTCTTGCGGTTGCTCAATCATTTTGGTAGATGGTGCATCCCTGGGGGATGGCTAAGGATAATGTGGGTCCACTGGCCTCATGCAGCCAGGTCTCTGAAATGGCTAGGGCATCAAGGTGGTGTTGTGTGATGGGGTCATGTAAGTCTAGTGCTTGTGCATGCAGCGAGTGAGAATTTGTTAGAGCACAATTTAGAAGAGGCTGGTTGGAGATGCGTGGTAGTGGTGGTTCAGTGTGGGGTTTGGACGTAGAATGGGAAGGTGATATTATGCGTGGTTGGGGCCTGGGAGTTGTTGGGGCAGTGGGGCTGTTGTGTATGGGTGGTAGTATTGCCTTAGTGTTTTGAACTGGTATAGGGGTGGAATCGGTGAAGGGTGCAGTGCTGAGTTGGATGCATAGTGCAATCATGTTTTTGAAAGCGCTGGTAGGGGGTGGTGGCATGGTACAGGTAATAGTGGCATGAAAAGCGGTGGTGGCATGGAGGATGCAGTACTGAGTGTGCAGATGCAAGAAAGCATTCCTGTTGGTGAGAGGTGGGGGTGAGGAGGCAGTGGGGCAACCCAGAAAACGAGAGCGCAATCTAGCAAGGCATTCACCAGGCAACTAAGGGGTAGTCTCATGTTGCTGCTGGTTGATTGTGCTGATGTGCAAAAAGGAAGCTACATATTTCTTACTGCCCATCTTCTTCTGGTGGTGTAGAACGTTGCAATAGATCAAAAATTGACATTCTGAAAACATGTGGCTGAAGGAGGGTCCAGTTGGGATTTGTGGCTCCATTTGGTACTAATGGCCATTAGGTCAACACCATCAAAGTCCACAAGCCTCAGCACATATGACATTATGACAGGCAGTAAAATGGTTTCACCTCAGCATATGTCATACAGGACCAATGAACAAGTCCTTGTAAATGCATCCACTATTCAAGAATATGTGGGAAAGTTGAGGAAGCATTTGCAGCATTGCACAGCGAAATCTGGAATGGGCAGCTGAGAGTGCCCAACCATACTATGTCAAGAAATCATCTGTTAGGGAGCTTGAAGTAGGTGATCAGGTATACAGGTTCAATGTTTTGAAAGGGAAATGCAAAAATGCCAAATTGATGGCATCGTGGTGTGGTCCATTCAAAATTATGGACAATGTTTCACCCGTTGTCTACAGGATAATAATGAATAATGGAGATCTGCCTGTGGAACTATTTGTCCATGTGAACCACATCAAACTGTTCCACCCAAAACATGAAATCGGGACGCTGGAACAGACTGGAGAAACCAGCAAGGAATGAGAGGTACAATGGTTCAATACGAATCAAGGTGAGTAGGCCAGTGAATAGCAGTGAGATAAGTAGCTTACACAAGAGATGAAAGGGATTCATCAGAGCAGATAAGTAGATGTGTAGGGTGTGGAGTGCATGAAAGCATGGATGAAAGGTGTACATATTCAAAAATAAAAAATGCAGAGGCTTATAAATGTTATGTCGGTATGTTATAAAATGCACATATTCACTCCCAGGTAGTTGAAAAGGGGAGTTGTAAAAATAAAGAATATTTTGCTGGATACCTATCTGTCTCTCTTCTCTAATTTAGATTACTAAATCGTTTCCCTCACCAGTGCCCCTGGGCCCTGGTGTCGACGGAGAAGGCACCTGGATGAAGGGGTGTTCCTGGGTCCAGAAGGAAGGAAAAAGGAGAGAAGGAAACTCACGGGTAAAAAAGTGGAATCCAGATAACAACAAGATATCCCATGCAGCGTGGAAGGAGACATTGTGTCCTTTTTTAAAAAACATTTTGAAGGTGGTGTTATTTTTAACCTTGATATGTGATGAGCCAGTAGAAAGTCAAGTGCTGGTAGAACTGTGGCCTGCATCTGGGATTGTAGTTGAGGAAGCCTCAGGGTTCATTTTCAGAAACAGGAAAATATAATTTTAAAATATTTACACTAGCGTAAATCCAGAGCTGGTAATGGAAACATTTCTTAATGCCTCTGAGCCTAAGTCTTCCCAAGTGAAACATGGGTGCAAATGCGTAAGGAAGGAGCTTAAAGAACAGTAAGAGAAATACTGTTGCATTTGGAGATGACATTCATGAATTTGCCCCATTCTAAAAAAATGGAAGCTGGCTATTTTCCTGGTTGCAGCAATTGTCATGACCATAATTGGTGATATTGTTGGGACAACTGTTTCCACAGCCAATGCACTATCAGTCAACACATTAGAGAGCAAAGCTCAAGAATTGGGACAAGATTTGAAAGTAATTCAGCAAAGGCTGAATGAACTTAGGTTTGAACAAAAAGAAGGGGTTTAATACTTAAATCAAACCATCCTGATCCTTAATGAGCAATCGACAACACTTGCACATGGCATAAATGTCATGGTCAAACATGACCACATTGTAGAAGACATATTGAATGTGGTGAATCCAGTGGAAAGACTTTTAACTCAGTTCCTGTAGGAAGTTCAAAGCATGGTGTCTCAGTTGATACAGGGTCACATTCATTTGTACTTTGTGTCATCTAATATATTCTGTCGAATGATGGCACAGATCACATCAAGAGAAAAGGAGACAATTCAAGTGAAAATTGCATTTGAAATGCCGAATGTGATTCCTATGTAAATAGATGTAGAGCGCACATTTAGATTGGTTTTCTGTTGAGCATTACGTTTAGTAGTCTGGAGTTACGTTTTCAGACTATGTTGGTACACACTGTGGGTTTCTGGCAGAGTGACAAGTATATCAAAATTGTAACTCCTGAAACGATAGCCTTTTAAAACTGGGAGCCTGATTTGTAGCCATCCTCAAAACTAGATACCTGTGTAAAATTCCAGGAGCAAAATTACATACGTCCTGGGAAACCATTTGTACCTGATACATAAAGTGCAGTTGTGGGATACAGTTGGTTAAGGGCGTTGCTGAAGGATGTGCAGTATCTATAATTAACCCATAACTGAAGAATTAGCATATGCCAAATTATATAAATACACGTGGCTAGTCAGTACTTATGAACACATTTTACAGTGACCCATCTTAATCATGGTTCATTTGTTGTCAAGCCATAACAATACACTGGGCCTCATTACGACCCAGGCGGTAGCCGTTCCCTTATTAAGGGTACGGCTGCCACCAGTAATGATTTTTTACTGGGTCCCAGAAAAGGGCAATAACCGGGCCATTCTGACCTTGGCAGACCCGGTAATTGCCCTTTTCTGGGACCTGGTAAAAATGAATCCCCATTCCCATATGAGCCTCATAGGGCTCTATGGGAATGGGGAGCATGCTAACAACGGGCCCTTTAATGATAGGCCCGTTGTTAACATGCTGGGCCGCTCGCTGGTAAAACCAGGCGTCCTGAGCGGGTCCCACGAGCGGACCTCGTAATGAGGCAGCATGGGGTTAATGGCGCCGGCAGCTCTAGCGGACGGACGTCGTACCGTACGGACTCACTCCAATAACAAAGTATAAAAGAGACAATAGGGTTGGTTGGGTAGTGTAAGAGTATTTAGCATTATTTTTATGCAGCACCACTGCATGGGTTTGGTGCATTGCTATAATGCGGTACAGCAAGGCATGTGTTGCCAGTGTGACATGGACATGTAAATGAAAACAGGCTATTCAGTCAAAAACGATTTCTACATTTAAAATGCAAATATTTTTTTTTCACAGTTAAAAGCATATTTTTTTTTTCTCCACCTGAAATTCCTCTGTTGCAGGAGACACATTTGAGGATTAATGAACTAACCTCATTAACAATACTAACGATTCAAACTCATTAATAATATAATGTGTTCTCCAGTGCAAAATGAGATGGAAAATGACAGGCTCTGAAAGTCATTTTAAACGTGCATCCAGATTTTTGTTCTTTGCTTCTATTTGGGCTCTGTCCACAGTATTTGCAGGAAGCAAAGACTCGAATAAGCAGGAAATCAGTTTGGTTACAGTTACAAATGTATAAGCCAAGCCATTGTTAAAGAGAAGGGGGGTAGGACATGATAGAATTTCATTGGTTGAACTTGTTTGGCAGGCTGTAAAAGAGCTTTGCTAATGAATCTCGGGGCAGAAGAGAGGAGAAGACATTTTACACAGCTGGGAGAAAGACCTGGCTGGTGGCTGGGGATTTTCCTGATTGAAAAAGCAGATCCCAGTGCACTGCTGCAGAGACTGGGAATTCCAGACAATAAGCCCCGGTTTGAGTGACGGCAGATGCTCGTCCTTGCTGGGGTGATTTAAGAAGAATTAATTGAGCCACTTCCAGAAGGCGACCAGCTGACGAATTTCACATGCTGGACAGGCCTGGTAATTATATTACAGAGTGTGGGGGCAGTGTGTATGTGTCCGAAACTATTCAGTCAGCGTGGAAGAGGGAACTCTAGTGTTTTATCAACATGTTTAATGTTGCGAATTGAATATGTTCTTGCCTCTCTCTTCTCATTTTGTTACAGATAAGGTTGTTACTGTGCAATTTCCATTTATTTCTGTAAAAAGAGTAAGATCATGTTGAAATGCAATTTTTATAATACACAAAAAATATCTGAAAGCAGACGGATAGTGTGTTTTATTTTTCTCTTTTATTTGTGCATCTACCATTACAGTACTGATAATATGGGGAGAGGTTTAGACAGTGCAATTGTCATTTTTAAGATAGCTAAAAATAAGACTTAGCGGTAGCTGTGTGCATGATTCCATTCAGTATATAAGTGTATGTTTTCTGAAGGGAACATAATAATAATATAATGAAATAGACTGCTGCTGGAGGTACATGAGTCAGCAGAAAGAGAGGCCCTGGACATAGTTCACCGATGTAGATAAGTTGGTGATAAATACCGCATGTTAGCTCACTGTCGTAGATAAGTCAGTGAGGACAGCCCATGGTGGCACTCCAATTGAAAATGTGGTGTTCCTGAAATGTAAGCCTGAGGCCTCTCTAGTGATCAAACAAACAAACTAAGCAAAAATAAGGGGTTCTGGATATTGGGGCCACATATAAAACAAAGGAATTATGCTCACCAGAAATACCACCAATAACGCATACCAACATAATGTATACCACTAAATGTATCTGTGTGCTGAAATAATGTATGTATACTGTAGTACTATATACCAAATCTAATCTGAATGCAAAGAGTGATTGTTACTGAATTATTTTCATTTTGGCAGTACAAAAATACCGCTAGGCCCCAAATCTATACAAAATACCCTACATATTTATGGTGCGTTGCAGTCCAGGAAAGTGATCATAGAGCACCTACTGGGCGTGGCAAGTGTGTCTCACACTGCCATCTGTACATTAAAGGGAACCCATTTCATAATAACAGTGTGTCACCAAAACGAATTTCAGAATGTCACAAAGGGAAACCACATTCTCAGACCTAGTGCAATATTTAGAGGCAAAGTTGTTTGCACATGGGACGTGGTCATCAAACAGTACCTCAGAATAATATGACCGCATTCAGGGTGAGGTGCAGAAAGAAAAACTAGACAATATTTTTGCAGAAGGCAGCATAATTCAGGTCTGCCTTACAAGGTTATTGAATGCAGCCGATAAAAGTGCAGAGAAAGACTGTTTAATACAGCTATGCGCCAAAATATGGTTTATTTTGAATAGGTCCATGCGAATGCAAGAAAATGATTCCCAGCTAATTAACAGGTTAAAGACTGACTTAGATGGGGCAAGTAAAAAAGAGGAGATGTTAAGAACAGAATTAGAAGGATGTCAGAAAGACATGCAATTAAAATGCAGAGATTTTGATATTCAGTTGTCCAAAAGCAAGAAACAGTTTGAAGACAGTGAGCAAGAATTGGTACACTTAAAAGCCTTAGTGGATCACATTAGACAGGATAAAGATGAGATTGTTTCAGAAATGCAGATTTTACAAAAAGAACATTTTGAAAAAGAAAGTGATCTCCAAGGTGCAGAGCAAGACATGGTTAAAATGATTCAAGAAAGAGACAAGAGAAACAAAGAATTCAATGAATGCCAAATGCAAATGTGCGACATGCATGAGGTAATAAATAAAATGAGTGATGAAAACAACTATCTGCAAAATGAAGCACGCAGGATCCTTAAAAAGTGCAAAGACTTAGAACAACAAATGTGCATTCCCAGGTCCCAGGAGAGGCGGCAGGGTACTACATTCAATGGAGTGGAGGTGAATTCTAGTTCTGCCAAAGAGCTAGTGCTCCAGTGACTGGGCCGGTGACTGAACTTGGTTGCAGCGCCCTTGGGGGATTTGATACTCCCATTGGGGCAGCCACCAATCCCATACACCTGGAACCAGGATTGAGTCACCAAGTAGTGCAATTCCATGCATTGCAACAAGTAGCCCCATAAAAATAATGAAATCTATTAAAGCTCTGATCAAACCATTTAAAAAAGGAGGGTAATGCTGCATTGAGGATCACTTAGAAGCGGTTCATGACATTTTTAAAGCACTCCAGATACCTAAGGAACAGTACAGACAATATTTTCATTTAACTTTAGATGCTCCGACTGCCAGCATCATAAGGGGATTAAATGAAAAGCAGAATATGACATGGGCGGAGTTTGAAAAAGAAATTAGGCGTCATTTTTCTCCTTTCCAGTCTTTACAGGAGGCAAAGAAAGTTTCTTACACACTTACTGCTGAGCCTAATACATCCCCTCGCCAGTTTTTACAAGACTTAAAAAGAGCATTTTCTCGCTTTGATGTATCTTTTCACCCCAATTCTAATGAATTTAAAACCGCCTACTTCTATGGGCTACAGAAAGACATCATATCCCAATTGGTTCGTGAATTTGATCGTGACAAGTCCCTTGAGTGGATTGTGCATCAAAGCACAAAACTATATGAGGTACTCTATTGTCAGGGTAGAGAAAGTGATAAAATGAAAGATACTAGACTTAAGTCTAAAGAACCCTCAGCAACAGTGATGGAAATCAGGTCAGCCAAAATGTCCAGGTAAAAATAATTCGGCACCTGAACAAAGGGTTAATCAACAAAGGTCATCACACTCTGCACCAATGTTTCAATCACATGATCCTAGTAATAGGGAGAGCTACATCATTCCTAGGTATTTAGGAGATAGGCCCCGGGCAGGCTATTGGCCTGATATGTCAGGTATGAACTATAATCAGAGACAAAATCAAGATCAAAGAAATGATGTTCCCTACCAGACATTGGGGACACAGAGCAAATTTGATCCCAACACCATGATATATGGTAATCAAGATAGACCCCGAAATGTGGATCGATTTGCTGATAATGGGAATCAGCATAGGGGCCAGTACCCACAACATGAGAGACAGGACATGAGACAGAACATGAATTATACTCCACGTCAGTACAATGATTCCCCACCAGGGGACTACAACCAAATGATGGGTGCACCCCGCTCCCCTCCACAAATGAATCAAGAGTTCAGAAACTATCCCAATAGAAATCACTCACCTGAGAGGTATCAGAATAGATCCAATCAGGGAGAAAGCAACCAATATCGATCTAGGCCACAGAGGGAGGATTCTAGAGAGATGGAAAGGTTCCAGTGCCTTGAGGCCCAAGTGAAAATGTTAGCTGAACAAATAGGGAAGCTTTGTACAGCACAAAAACAGTCATCAAAGGAGGGGGCTGATGGCCATAGCAATGACCGGGGGCTTCTTCTGAAAAGTACTCATGATACATATAGCGCCGAAAAGACAGATTGCTCTGATGTAATTTTGCATAATGACTCTGAGATGTCTAATGATTTAAAAGTGAAAATGCCAGTAAATGAACATGTAACAGAAAGTGCAAATACTTCTAAAAGAGAGGTACGGTTTAACCTAGAGCTAAATCAAACATTGGAGATTTGTACAAATGAAATAAGAAAACCTGAAACTCCAAGAGAACAAAGAGACAGATTTAAGAAAAATGACTCATGCATGGGGAATACCAGTAAACAGGGAGTAAGTGGGGATGCTATGATTTCTTCCCTGGGCAGTCAAAACAATGACCAAACACAAGCAGAAAAAGGAAATACTCCAAAGGAAGGTACATGCCAATCACCTGAAGAATTCTTTGAGCCACATATTTTTTAAGAGGCTGAAAGGGCTGGTACCACACTAAATGATCACAAATGCACAGAATTAAACAATGACAGATTGCTGAATGATGTTGTTACACATGTTCAGTTGGAGGGTTGTAATATGGCCTCTGATGATACCTGGATGGATAGGCGAACAGTGGCCACACTCCAAAAAACCTCTGAACATGGAGAAATTAATAAAGTCTCTCGCGCAGAAATGGGTAAAAAGGGGGGAAAAATGTCTTTCCATTTACCAATGTGTTTAGCCAAAAGTGAAAAAGGCCTGAGAAAGGTGAGTCCTGAAATCAGTAAGAATTCACACTTCTTATGTGTATTAGAGGAGGTTGAGGACAGGTATTATGCTCCCATCACGGTAGAAGAAAAATGCCAAACATTTGCAATGATTGACACTGGCGCACAGGCCACAATTATGTACAAGGAGCTGGTAAAGAGTATCAATGAAGGGAGATCCCCACAGAATCAGATCACAGTGAAAGAAAATCAAGGTCCAGTGCATAACTTTAATGGGGAGGAGGTGCCCATCATTGGTGTAACTGAGGTTGACATAAAAATAGGAAAGCACAGAATGAAACAAGAGGTATTCATCACATCTATTTGTGAAATTCCATTTCTGATGGGGACAGATTGCCTGAAAAGATTGGCTCCTCTGATAGATGGGGTGAATGGAGTGCTGTGGTCCTTAACCAAAAATCCATTGAGACCTAAGAAACTAAAATCACAAAACAGCAACATAAATGAATGTCACACTGTTGCCAAAACAAATGATGCTGTGGAGGTATATCTCCAGAATAGTTACATACCTAGTGTCACTGTTATATTAATGTGTCAAGACAAAATGCAGAGCGACAATGAAAAACTACCTGTACAAATATACTTGGACCCAAGGAAAAATGGGCAGACCGCCATAGATGAGCACACATTACGTTTTTATTTAAAAGAAATGATATGCAAACAAAATATTACTCCTAAAGCAGATTCAGAAAAACACATTACCACTCTTGCTGAAATACACATGGAAGATGAGCAACCATGGGTTCATGTTGGTATAAATGACTGTTTTAAATCAATAAAAGTCATTTTAGCGCTTGACCAGGAGAGGAGCTTCATTAATGAGAAATTGTTGCAAAAAATGATGGAGAGGGAGGAAATCCCAAAATTTAGGATTAAAAAGCAATATGTTTCTGGGTTGGACAGTCCAGACTTTGAAAACCGAATTGCAGGCAGATGCATGCTTAAAATTAGCATTGGGCAGAAAACAATTTACCATAATGTATGGATAGTGAGTTGAGCACAAAATGATTTTTACATGGGCAATGACATCATGCACAGAATGTGTATGGTGTTAGATTTCCTTAATCAAAAAATATGGTCACGCCTAGGTGGGCCGGCACCTGAATTTGAAGACAAAAGAAGGGCTTATCATTGTGCACAACTGGTTCCTTATGCAATTGAACTACAAATGAGGAAAGATACTATTATTCCTGCATTTACAAAACAGTTTGCAATAACACTGAAATGCAAAAATGGACAGCAGATGAAAGACTCTGATGCATTTGTGTGCCTGAATGAATCCATAAAACAGCAAGGCCTGTATTATGAATACATTCCATTGGTAGATATTGGTGAAGGGCCTGTAAGAATTATGGTAAATAATTAGGGTTGTCAAGATATTCACTTAGAGGAAAACTCCCCATTAGGAATGGCCATCCAAAAATCACATTATACTGCAGATCTAAATAACATGGTGATTGGAAATATCCATAAAAAGTATGTAGATGCCAAGGGTGAGTTGCCAGAATACCTGGACTCTCAGCCCAAAGGAATATTTAAAAAGCATTCTGTGTACCCTTATGATTCAAGTGAGACAGTGTACTGTTATCAAGAGAGTTGTATATCATTTGATTTAAGTGAAAATGAAATGGAAAATCAGCCCATTGAAATGGAAGCTGACATGACAAAACATTTAAAAGTGGCAGCTTTACAAAGAGACACACCCACACAGCTAGAGGAAAGCGCCGAGATTCCACTACCAGAACATTTTCCGGAATTTTCCAAAATGGTAGAAGAGCAGATCTCCTTAGCGGATGCGTGTGACAACGATGAGGATAGAAACGAATTGAGGAAGATATTTATGGAATTTAAAGATGTATTTGCAAAAGATGCCTATGATTGCGGGTTAACTAATTTACATGTGGCCACACTTCCGGAAGGGTGTAGCAGAAGTCCAGTATTTGTACGCCAGTATAGACTACCGCTGGCATGTTTAGAATCATTGGCAGAGATTATTAAAAATTTAGAATCGCGAGGAATCATCAGGCCTATCCATAGCACATCCAACTGGCCCATTTTAGGTGTGTTAAAGCCAAATGGTCAATGGCGGCTTTGTGCAGATTTGAGGGAGTTAAATAAAAGAGTACCAGTGTCCAGATGGCCACTGACATTCATTGATCAGGGCCTAGCTCAGGTACATGGTTCAAAAGTGTTTACCACATTAGATCTCACCTCTGGATATTGGTGCGTGCCATTGGCAGAGGAGATACAGAATTTATTTTCCATTATATTTGACAGGACTCAATACGCATTGGTTAGAACTCCGTTCAGGTACATTAATAGTGGGAGTGAATTTGGAATATTTTTGAGGAAGGCCATGCCTGATGCAGTGGAAAGAGGAACCATAGTTTATGTGGATGATGTCCTGATATAAAATGAAAGCTTAAAAAACCATTTTGATGAAATAAGGCATGTGCTTGGCCAATTGCAGAAAGCAGGCGCCAAAGTGTCTTTACAAAAAGCACAATGGTGCAAGAAAAAAGTGAATTTTCTAGGCCATGAAGTAACTGAACATGGACTAAATCCACAAAAGAAGAAAATAGAGGCCATACAAAAACTAAAAGACCCTAAAAATGTGAAAGGGGTGAAAAGTGTATTAGGAATGACAGGCTATAACAGAAAGTTCATTGAAAATTATGCTGAAATCACTCAACCAATGACTAAACTGCTAAAACTAAATACGCCCTGGAAATGGGAAAAAGAGCAGTCTGAGGCAGTAGCCAAATTGAAGGAATGTCTTGTAAAGGCACCATGTTTAGAATACCCCACAAAGGATAGGGATTTCTTTATAGAAATAGGTTTCTCTGAACATTGTATGTCAGCAGTGTTATCACAAAAACATGATGTGAATCACAAAACCATTGCCTATGCAAGTAAAGCATTTTCCCAAGTTGAAATTAAATTCAATGAATGTGAAAAGGACCTATTAACCACTGTGTGGGCGCTACAACATTTCCGCCCTATTGTTCAGGGAGAAAAGGTGATTATTGAAACAAATCATCAACCTTTGCAATTCTTAGAGAGTAAAGGAATTAGGTCAGGTAATCTAGCGCAGTCCAGAATCACTTCATGGACGCTAGCATTACAAGGTTTTCCTGTAGAAGTGAGATATGGCCAAATTAAAAAGAGCCCAATTGCTCAAAGTTTAGCAGATTTACACGACTGTGCAGCTGAACAAGCATCAAACGAAATGGAAATAGAACCTAATTTACAGGAGTTTGAACAATCACAACACAAAGCTTTTGATGAAAAAACATGCAAGGACTTGCCAACTGTAAATGTCGATGGTTGTGATTTTCACATTGAAAATGACAGTAATAAACAATTAGTGTCAGGAATAGGAAATGTCTGGTTGAAATGTGAAGGTATCCCCAGCAAAGGGATGAGAATTGGAGCTAGGAGCAGTCAAGTAGCGGAATTGGCAGCCATTTTTAAAGCCATTGCTACTGCAATTGACAATAAATTCAGTGAAATTGTCCTGGTAACTGATTCTGACTATGCACGAAACAGCTTTGTGGAATATCTACCTGGCTGGAAAGCGAGAGGCATGATTACATACAACAAAAAGCCACTTAAACATGGAAAAATGATACAAGCCATAGACAAATTAGTGTCAGAAAATAATTTGACAATATACTGGAGAAAGATTCGTGGGCATTTAAAAACTCCAGGAGAGGAAAAAGAGGGGAATGATAAGGCAGACCACCTGGCTAAAATTGGGGCTGTGATGGTGAATTGCTACCTATTGAACATTTACTGGGTGAAATACAGATTGATGCAGTACCACATTCTAAAGCACCAAAGGAGACAGAACAATCAGTGGTACAATGGAGTTACAACACTCCAGACTAAGATTTGATAGAAGCACAAAAGAATGATCGAATTTTGGGAATCTATTATAACCATTTGATAGATCCTGGACAAAACCCTTTAACAGAAGATGATTGTGTGGGAAAAGAGGAATTGAGGGTGCTATTAAAGAATACAAAATGAATTAGACTACAGGATGGACTCATGGTCAGAGAGGCCATAACCAGACAGATACAATGGGTGGTATCCCTTTCATTTAGAGGGCTAATGCTACACCATGCACATGATGCCATAACTGCAGGCCACAGAGGTTCACAAAAAACATTGGAAATACTAAATGATTATGCTTATTATGTATACTGGAGGATGTCTAGTATGTGCCCATTAAAACTGCTTCACCAATGCACAGAGCTCCACTAATGAAAAGAGGCCTAAACCTTCTATGGTCAGATTTGCAAATAGACTATGTAGGGCCTTTAAAAAGGTCAGGCAGAGGAAACCGTTATATTTTGAGTGTGGTATGTTTGATGTCGAAGTGGATTGAATGTATTCCTGCACCAGATTGTAGTGCGCAAACAGCAGCCACATTGCTAGTGAATCATGTGTTCTCAAGGTTTGGGTTGCCACAAAGAATTGAGTCAGACAGAGGAAGTCATTTTAAAAGTGCTCTAATGAGCAAGGTATGGCAAATACTGGGTGTGAAAAGGAAACTACATATCGCATATCGGGTGGCTTCTTCAGGTGGAGTTGAACGAGGTAATAGGTCTGTTGTGGACATTTTAAAGAAATGTGCAGCTGAAGCAGGTTCCAGCTGGGATTTACGTTTACCGTTGGTTTTGATGGCAATCAGATCAACTCCTGCCAAAGCAACAGGTATTAGCCCACATGAGGTCTTCACAGGTAGGAAAATGGTGTTGCCGCAACACCTGCTATACAGAACACATGAGCAAACACTTGTAAGCGCATCTACAGTTCATGAATACATTGATGAGCGGAGGAAGCATTTACAACATGCATTTGCTTTTGTACAGAGAAATCTGGAAAGGGCTGCTGACGGTGCTAAAACATATTATGATAAAAAGTCAACAGTAAAGGAATATTGTGTAGGGGATCAGGTGTATAAATTTCATTTTGGAAAAAGTAAACAGAAACATTCCAAATTCCTAGCAGCCTGGCAGGGGCCATTCCGAATTATAGATAAAGTCTCTCCTGTAGTTTACAAAATTTTAAAGACTGAAGGTGAAACAGCAACAGAACAGTTTGTGCATGTAAACCAAATCAAGCCATGTCATCCAAGACATGAGATAAAAAATCTGGAGCGTGTAGAAACAGATAAAGTCCCTTGAACACAAAAAGGTAAAATAAATGGGCACAGTCAGGAGGCAGTGACCGAGAAGTTAAATAAAGATGGTTGATTATAATGACACATAAACACTGTAATATATGTAAATATATATGTAATATAAAAAAGAAGCTGAAGTTTATGGAGTCGGTGTGCAGAATGAAAATGCATTAAATATTGAATGTTGTTTTATGTAAGCTTGTTCTCTATAACCTGTGTTTAATTTCAGAAGGCGAAAGAAAAAGGGCGAAATGTTTTACAAAGCATGTTTTATTTTTGGCAAAAGGGTGAAGTTAGTATTGTGCTATATACTTAATCTGTTTCTTTTCTATTTGATTTAGAATATTAACATATTTGTACCGGAGGTCACGGGAGACGATGGAGTCCTGGAGTCCCCTGGATGAAGATCGAATGATGCCTGCCTCCGGATGGAGGTGAAGACAAAATAACCGGAATGCCAAAGAAAAGATGACTTCTATAGAAAAGGATCCAAGAGTACCAAGATGGAAGAACACCCGAATGAACCAAATGATGTGACATCACTGGTCGGGACATATCAGAGGCAGACAAGTGTCCTGGCGTATGGAGTTCCACGTATTTATTATTTTAATTAATTATTTTAATCTGTTATGTTAATTCTTTGTTTTAGTTATTTGTTTTATCTTATTGTTTTTGATTGACTTCAAGAATAACTTTGAAGCACTGGACTATGGACACTTCCATTGGGAAGGAACATATGGACCCAAAGATGAATTTTGATATTATGTTGATTGGACAATGGTTTTTCAACTTTTTCGTTTTTGCAGGTGAATATTCATTTTGTTGGATTGCTACATTTTAAAAGAAGGAAGGGAGCAAGTTGATTTTCCTCTAATTATGGCTTGGACTGCCAAATTCTCAGAAAAAAGGAGGGAATATATAAGAGTATTTAGCATTATTTTTATGCAGCACCACTGCATGGGTTTGGTGCATTGCTATAATGCGGTACAGCAAGGCATGTGTTGCCAGTGTGACATGGACATGTAAATGAAAACAGGCTATTCAGTCAAAAACGATTTCTGCATTTAAAATGCAAATAATTTTTTTTCACAGTTAAAAGTATATTTTTTTTTCTCCACCTGAAATTCCTCTGTTGCAGGAGACACATTTGAGGATTAATGAACTAACCTCATTAACAATACAAACGTTTCTAACTCATTAAAAATATAATGTGTTCTCCAGTGCAAAATGTGATGGAAAATGACAGGCTCTGAAAGTCATTTTAAAAGCGCATCCAGATTTTTTTTTCTTTGCTTCTATTTGCGCTGTGTCCACAGTATTTGCAGGAAGCAAAGACTCGAATAAGCAGGAAATCAGTTTGGTTACAGTTGCAAATGTATAAGCCAAGCCATTGTTAAAGAGAAGGAGGGTAGGACATGATAGAATTTCATTGGTTGAACTCGTTTGGCAGGCTGTAACAGAGCTTTGCTAATGAATCTCGTGGAAGAAGAGAGGAGAAGACATTTTACACAGCTGGGAGAAAGACCTGGCTGGTGGCTGGGCATTTTCCTGATTGAAAAAGCAGATCCCAGTGCACTGCTGCAGAGACTGGGAATTCCAGACAATAAGCCCCGGTTTGAGTGACGGCAGATGCTCGTCCTTGCTGGGGTGATTTAAGAAGAATTCATTGAACCACTTCCAGAAGGCGACCAGCCGACAAATTTCACATGCTGGACAGGCCTGGTAATTATATTACAGAGTGTGGGGGCAGTGTGTATGTGTGCGAAACTATTCAGTCAGCGTGGAAGAGGGAACTCCAGTGTTTTATTAACATGTTTAATGTTGCGAATTGAATATGTTCTTGCCGCTCTCTTCTCATTTTGTTACAGATAAGGTTGTTACTGTGCAATTTCCATTTATTTCTGTAAAAAGAGTAAGATCGTGTGGAAATGCAATTTTTATAATACACAAAAAATATCTGAAAGCAGACGGATAGTGTGTTTTATTTTTCTCTTTTATTTGTGCATCTACCATTACAGTACTGATAATATGGGGAGAGGTTTAGACAGTGCAATTGTCATTTTTAAGCCAAGCTAAAAATAAGACTTAGCGGTAGCTGTGTGCATGATTCCATTCAGACTGCTGCTGGAGGTACATGAATAAGCAGAAAGAGAGGCCCTGGACATAGTTCACCGATGTAGATAAGTTGGTGATAAATACCGCATTTTAGCTCACTGTCGTAGATAAGTCAGCGAGGACAGCCCATGGTGGCACTCCAATTGAAAATGTGGTGTTACTGAAATGTAAGCCTGAGGCCTCTCTAGTGATCACACGAACAAACTAAGCAAAAATAAGGGGTTCTGGATATTGGGGCCACATATAAAACAAAGGAATTATGCTCACCAGAAATACCACCAATAACGCATACCAACATAATGTATACCACTAAATGTATCTGTGTGCTGAAATAATGTATGTATACTGTAGTACTATATACCAAATCTAATCTGAATGCAAAGAGTGATTATTACTGAATTATTTTCATTTTGGCGGTAAGAAAATACCACTAGGCCCAAAATCTATACAAAATACCCTACAGTAGGAAGTACCTCGATAACATTTCTTTACTCATAGAGTTCATTGTCATTTCAGAGAAGGAGTGAGGGCAGACAGAAGAGAGGAGGAAAAAAATGAAAAGAAAAGAAATCAGATCGGGTGTTGGCTGGTGAGCAGGGAGCTGAGTCAGGCTGCAGGGAGGAGGGAGACGGGTGCCTGGATACCTCATTGTACTCCTGCAGGCAGCTGAGTGTGGGTAAAAGAGGGAGTGAATCACTATGAGACAAAGGGAATCCAGCAGTGCAGGCAGTATCTGCATTGCGCCACTGGTGTGTATAAATTAAAAAAAGAAAGAAACAATTAATTAGGGCAACCCTGGTTCCTGGTTCAGTCTGTTTATGCCATGAAAGGCCAAGAACCATTTATTCGTTAGTCGCCCATGTACAAATAATAATTATTGAAAAGGGGAGTGTTCTGTCGGAGTGATAAACGTTTGTCAGTTTCAATCCCAAGGTTACAGATAAGGAATGCACGTCTTCTGCCAAGTTTGCTAATGGGTAAATCATTTTGATTGAAGAAAAGGGAGATCTCTGTCATGGGTGGGGGTTTATCAACGGAGATTAAACATGTGCTAATACAAGCTCAAATATAAATATTCTGATGAATTACAAAAGCTGTGCGTTTGCAAATTGCATAGTCTGGTTTTCTCATGTTGCTAACATGCATGCTTTGATCTGTTTATTTATTGTAAGCTTAGATGAGTGCAAAAGGGGCCGATAGCAAGTGGGGCTATTTCTAAAGTGCACTTGCCTCACTGAACTGTATGTGATGGTGTATTCCAATGTTACCATCAGTCAGTCCACTAATAAAAATAAATGGCAAATGAGGTTGCTCTGATCTGTCAAGTGTAGATTTATTTTCTTCCCCAATTAAAACTGGATGGTAAAATGTGAAAATGCATGTTATGTTTTTCTTCCTGTTACAAAAGGAACATCCAGGTTGATGCTTTGCTAATGTGTTTCTCATACTCTGCGCATGTAAATGCCTCATTGCGTTGCTGAGCTTATAATGGTGCAAAATTATGAAAGCCTGTGTGGTAGTCTTTTTTTAGTGTGGCTTAGTCAATCTTTCACGTGCAATGTCGAAGTCTGGTGCAACTGGTACTGTCAGTGTGAAAATCTAGTTTAGTTTAGTTTATTTATTTGTATGCACACCTGGCCCAGAGGCATCTGGGCGCATTTCTTATATATACATGATTACAGAGAACATTAAATATGCATAGTTAAAGATAATGTACGGAGCAAATGTAACGTGAGCCTACACGTGTACAATCAGTATTTACAGGTGTACCGGAGAAAAATAACTTACAAAACGGCTTGATATTAACAATGTTGCAAGCAAATACAGGAGTAAATTACAGGTGTGTGCAAACTAAGCAAATTCACAGTAGAATACAGAAGGTATGCAGACAGTGCCCAGGTGAAACATGTGTAGGGTAAAGGTGCTATTGCAGTTGACCGGGTAGGGTCGCAGCCAGCACGCAGTGAGGGGTGTTAGGTGCATATATGCTAGTTTGCTTAGCTCAGCACTGAGACTTGGAAGTCACTAGCCAGAGATCATGGAATAAATGCATAGCAGTACATAGGTGACCTAAATATATTTGCCTATAAACCCAATATTTTCCAAGTAGGACAGTAGAGTAAAATCTACAATACAAAATCGGAGTAATTCTGCAGCCATCTATGCATAGCGCCGATCCTAAGTTTGAAATTGGATAAGAAGAATTCAGCTTTTCATCCTCCTGAAGTTGATCAAATTAGTAAAATTAAAGTGGGAAGTGTAAGATTGCATGTATGACGAGCATATTCAGTCATATGTAAGGTATGGTTGGGACTTCTTTGCTTCATTCAGACTGTGACACATTGTTAATTATTGAGGTTTATAAAACTACAATATAGAGAATTCATAACATGCATTGACCCCTGAAAAGATTATAGGGCTGAGGAAGAGTGATGATGTGTCAGCCTGCAGATTTGTCTTCCCTTAGATCAACTGAGTATATTTATGTAAAGTAGGGGAGAGTCAATGGCTGCCGGTTAATGATCTTAGAAAGGCCAGTAGGGCATAGATAGAGTCAGTCGCGTGTCAAGCATTCATGATGTAGATGTTTCTCAAAGAAATACCATTCAGTCTGATAGGATTGCAGTGCTTGAGCTTTGTACCTAGGAAAGAACACATGACATATATCATAGGCCAATAAAGCATCATACATGCTAACAACAACAAAAAAGCAAAGGAACTGGCCAATGCTTCATTTGCACATCACAGCCCCCTGGAATGTGCAGGGCACCTTTGTGAATAGGTTGCCCTGCATATTTCCCAAGGTAATACAAATAGAATAACATTCTTTTCACATTATTTACATGCATTGCTTTTTGTGAATTCAGCTTTTTTTTTTTAAAACGAATTGCAATGTTTTATCAGCTGCAGAAAAAAAGTTAAGGTTTCTTTCTATTGTAAAGAAACATCTTGGTGACAGCCAATACCCATCAATTATTGCTTTATTTGAGTTACTGGCAGGGAAGATTGTGAACTTCTGATCTATTCAATTAACACTATTCTTTCCTTTAAACGTGTCCCAGCAGATACGGTCTGACCTCCTCAGCCCACTGTTTACAGCTGAATTGTATCAGCGCAAATTGTCAAAAGATTAATCTGAATCTATTAAATGTTCAGCCTAATCCGAATAACCTGAATACAATGAGAATCTGTGTGATTTGAAGTGAGGACGAATATATTCAACAAGGCTTAGTCCCCAATTTATTCTTATCTCAAAAATGGGCATTGGTTGTTAAAGACCTTCTGATACTGTTGTTGACTGTGATTCACAGTTAGCCCTTCCAATCCAACAGGATTGTATTGTAGTCACTTTCCAAACACTGACATATTTAAAAACCCTAATATTTAAACCAGTCATCCATACTCAAAAATATGTAGTCTATGACAGTATGTACTCCCCTGGCCTTAAATGTTGGCATGTTTTGATATTCAGAGCAATACATGTTTTGTGCTGTTATCAAATCAGCTGACTCATTGAAGTGTATTATAACTTTACCTTTGGGATCATTAGCTGAATAAGAATGTTTAAGGACAGGGACCCCTAACACAGCGAGCTTGTCTAGTGGTGGATCCACTGCTAGTGTCCCATTCACTCATCTTTGCTTACAGGTCACCACCAATAACCAGTTGCTTATTGGCTTTCCATATTAAAGTGATGATGGCTTTGTTATAATTTGTTTCTATAAGGTCCCTGAGCTCTCAATTGTAATGGCATTGTGTGCAGATCTTTATTATGCTCATAGTGGATCCATCAAAAAAATCAATGGGATATTTCCAGGTGTACCTTTGATTGCTCCATTCTGAGCTCTTTTCCTTTACCTACTTGGGGAGACATTTGGGAACTTTGGGAAACAAAGATTTCTGAGGATTGTTGTTCTGTGAAACCGCCCATGGACTCACCACCAACAGATCAGCCCAGCTCACTCCTATCAATCCCACTTGGACATTCTCATCTGCTGTGCACCTGTTTCCTAATAAGTCCTTTTTTGATTTCCTGTAGCAAACTGGACTTTACTTCTAGAAGACTACTGTTAGAATTATTAACTAATTGTGGGTTGATCCATGAGCAGATGTTCCATGCAAGTTATCTGCACATTAATTGACCATTGCAATGTCCTTGGTTGGACAAGAATCATTTGCGTGCAATACACCACTCCAACTGCATTAGAGAACAATGCAATGACAAACAAATCACTCATTTCCTTTGCTGTGTAGGTTTTTTTGAATTACACGAATCGCCTTTGTTGCTTTAACTCCAGAACACATTACAAAACGGCAGAAAAAATTGATTGCTACTTACTGCACTGCAGGTACCATCACTAAGGACAGAATCAAGGTATGTTGTGCTCCAAGTCATCATTCATTAATCTCTACTATTACTAGGTCCACTCTTTACAATACGTTGACCCTTTCAGTGTGCATGTTTTCATACATCAGATATCTGCCAAGCCAAACAATTGGGCATGGACATGGAATCTCTATCCGTGACTTTTAAGGTTGTTAACATCTTAGCTGTTTCTGATAACAGTTTGATAGTATTCAACTGGTAGCAAATCATCTGACCCATACAGCTTTACTCAAAGTGTTTTATATATTTATGTATGCATTCATTCATTCATTTTATATAGCACAGACTGCAGTCAGAAGCACTTTGTTGCACTTCCAAGGAAAGAGACAGGGGAGGGTGGGGGGTTAAGTGTAAATGCAAGAAACTGTGAAGTATAGATAATCCAAAATGACATACATGTGCTAGGACATGTAGTGACCACTAGGTATGCAATTTATCTAATTTTCAAAATTTCTATCGTTTTTATGGAAAAAATAACGCTGATCCAATATTCCCCATCATAATAATCTCACCCCAAAATCTGGGAAAAGAAACAGGCTGACTTGATCCTAATGTTCTGTTTCATTTAAAATACGAAATTAAGAAATTAAAGGGAAAGTCAACCACAATATTCCACATGAATACAGGCAACTTGTCTGCAGAAAAGAAGCACAACCATCCTGCTTTTATCTTGGTAATGTTTATACATATTATAGCAAATTTGAATAAATTTTCTATACAAAAGAATACAATCCTTTGCAATAGAACCATATGAATCGACAATAGTTGTCAGATTAAAATACATATCTAGGCAAACAAAACCAAAAGCCTCTTTGCAATAGACCACAGTGTCTAGCTCCTTTTTGGTTAAACACTGTTGGCCTGATTCACAGAATGCTTTCATATGGGATTGCGCCATTATAAAATGCTTCTGTGAATCAAGCCCTATGTTTGTGGTGATAATGGAAATATTTGAATTAAACTTTCTGATGTGTAAAGTGAATTTGTTTATAGACTTACCAGACATTAAAACATTGGTCGCAGTATTTTATAAAGCTCATTATGCATACGGCTCCCGGTTTTATGGTATTTATTTCTCTGCCATTTCAGCCTTTATTTATCCATATTTACTTTTGGGCCTTTTTTCTGTATTTATCCACATGTATTTTTTTGTCATATCAAAACATAATTTGCAACCAGTATTTTTCTGCATTTATCCTAACAAAACATGTGTTTATTAAAGCACACATTCAGGCATATAGCAAAAAATGCTAGCTTAATTCTTTCTATAACCAACAGTTGCTCCTGTGGCTGGTGCTGCCTTCAGATATATGCTGTCAGCAATTTGAAAAACCTTAATGCTATTTTTATACAACTTTTACACTCTACATGCTGTCAATCTGCAAGGATATTGGCCAGCAATATATGAGTGACCTCATGGAGAACCAGACAGAAGATCTGTTTTTCAATTTCTTTCTATTTTTAAAACTAAATACAGCTAGAAAGCAGATTGATTTCCATCTGTATTTATGTGTACAAATCGGTACCAATGGAAAACTGGAAGACTTAATTATACATAAAGTAAGTAATTTAAACAAAACATATTAAGACAAAACCACATGAAAACATATCTGAAGGTCTATTAATTCAAATATTGCCAATTCAACATATAAGTGCAAGATCGTATAGTATAAACACACAAGTGACGAGGCATCGGAAACAAATCCCAATTGTCAAGGTGTGTGTACTTGAACCTTTTACAGGGTGCATACTGTAAACGTGAACTTTGCTAATTAGTTCAATTTGCAAAAAAATGTCATTCTGAAACTACTTTTTGGAGTCTACTTAAGTACTTATGTTTCAGCTATACAGGCTCTTTATTTAAGGCCAATGTCTTCATGGGCTCCTAATTTTGAAAGGTGAATCTGTCCTTCTAAAAGGAAGTGAAAATATAAACAAAATTGAATACCATTCTATTCATTTTTGTTTTATAAAATCTTGTTTCTAATATACGGCCATGGTAGTTTACCCATTCTGGTGCTCCAAATGGATGCACTTGACCTGTCTTTAAAAACTAACTGTACGAGATTCCATAAAATCTTTAAAAGAAGCAAAGACTAAAATATAGACCACTCATTGTTGGTTCTACCAATTAAAAGGGAGGAAATGTTAAAACAACTCAATTAAGGTCCACTTGATCAAATAGCATTTCTTTGTAAACAAGGGGAGTTTGTTTTCCTGAGCACAGTCAAGTATCCTTGGGTATACCTTTCACAATAAAACACCATAGCAATAGAAAAGAAATAAGCAAGTTAATTTTATGTGGCATTAGGGGTCCACTTAAGACAGAATCCTTTTATTAATACACAATATTATTTGAAAATATGATGTTTTTTCTTCAAATTGACATTATTTGATTGGGAATGAGAGAATAACCTAATCTCTTTCCTATTCAACTTTGTGGAGTAGAAACTCTATTCATTGTATTATAAACTATGTTTTCACAGGGTACGAAGCATCATTCCCTCAAAATCTGTGATACATATTTTACACCATGCTTGCAAACCTAGATATCATTTGATCCTCTGAGAATTAAGGGAATTCATGTATATTTGGCTACTGTTAGAGACAAATGTGCCCTGTGCAATTTTGATTTTTAGGGCCATCCTTTTTAAATATACTTCCACAAATTTCATTTACAGGTCAATTCCTCTTTTAGTGCCTTAGTTATCAAGCCAAGCTCTGCCATTTTTTTTATTATCCTATGGCAGAGCATTATTTCTTGGGACAAATATCTAAATGCTGCAGTGTTGTTGGACTCAATAATTCATCTTTTGAAAGACCAAGACAGGTGGGTACATGAAAAGCTCAAAGTAAGTCTGTAAGGTAAGCTTTTCCTTTCAATCATTTCCTCTGCTCCCAAATCCTTCTTAGGCAATCTGGTACCATCTTGTGAACGGCATCCACATTGAGCTCACATTGGAAATGGCCATCTTAATGAGGTTTTATTCAGCTAAATCCTGGTGCAACCTCATCAGTGTTTGTCATGTCAGACAGTCTTTCACCCTTTGCTGCTTTCCCAAAAACTCTCCCTCTCTTTCAATGGCCCTCATTACGACCCAGGTGGTAAGTATTCAACATTACCGGCATGGCGTAATTAACGTTTACGCCCTGGTCCGATGCCGTAAAGTCCGGCACATTCCGACCCATCGCGCACGAGAATTACGCCATGCCGGTAATGTAAACTACGCCATGCCGTAAAAGGCCCCAAAACGGCCCCTACCGGCATAGTACGCCGCGCAAGGTGCACTACCGCCATCCATCACAGCGGCGACCGTAATTAGTGGTCACCGCAATTAGCGGTGACCGTAAATAAGCGGAACCGGAAGTAGCGTCATCGCGGAGGAACGGGAAATAGCACGGCGGCCATCTTTAAAAACACAATCCATTGGCATCCTCCCCAACCAGTCTACATCCGACCCTGAGACCTGTCAAAACCCATTACCCACCCATTTTCCCACTACAAAATGCCAAAAGTTGTCAAAAAAGCCTGCGATCGGCAGCGGCAGGACCGCTTCACTCGGGAGGAACTCACTATGCTGGCAGAGACCCTACAGGAGAATGCGGCGGTGGTCTTCTCCACACAAATGACCAGGCCGGCAATTGCCAAGAAGAAGGCCATATGGGCCCTGGTGGCACAGCGGGTCAGTGCGGTGGGAACCGTACCCCGCAACGCACAGCAGTGTCGAAAGCGGTGGGACGACCTGAGGCTCTGCGTCAGGAGCATCCTCTCCGCAAACCGCAACCTGGGCTTGGCAACCGGGGGAGGATCGGATTCCCCAATTAAACTCCAGCCATGGGAGGAAATCTGTGCCTCCACAATCGGCATGGAGAGCATAGAAGGGGTAGGAGGGATGGAGAGAGGAGCACCGACATCAGGCGATGCAGGTAGGTGCCTCAAGCCATGCAATAGTCACTGAAGTCCATTCATGTGTAGCACAATGTTGCCCTAGAGTGTAAATGCAACACATCAGCAGGAGACTGCCCACAGCCACATTCGACCTCCACCCTGTACACATGTAGTATGCACACCCTAACTGCAGGCACCCACATACCTCCATGCTAAAGCCACACAAAAAGGAGACAACCTGCATGTCCCTGCCTCAAATGTGCTGCATCTAGTAACCAAAATGATGTCAGTCATCGCGATTCCAATGTCCGCAGACCCATCAATAACACTCTCCCTCCTTTGCTCCACTACAGGCTCCAATTCCAAACCCGAGGATGAGGACACCCCTGCCACAACACCAGCCAAGAGGGCCAAGACCACTGTGCCAACACCCTCCACCTCAGCTGTAGTGACCAAGACACCGCAGCAGCCGAAATCCGTTGCCAGTACACAGGACGGGCCACTGACAGGCACCCCAGCAGGCAGCATGGCAGCAGCAGCAGCACCACACATCCCCACAATGTTCGCCACAGAAGACACAGGTTCTGCAGGAAGCAGTACCATAGGCGAAACTGCTGCGATTGCAGCATGCTCTGAAAGTGACACAGAGGAGCGCGATGTCGGACCCCCCACTGATCACCATCATTCCCCCTGTCTGTCCCAGAGCAGCCCCCATGAGGATCCCACACAGGGGCATTCAGAAGATGAGGACTGGCCATCCACCCCATGCCCTGTCGAAAATCAGCAGGAGGGGAGCAGCCCCTTCGTAACATCATCTGCAATAGGCATGGGCCAGCAGAGCCAACATTCCCTGGAGGAGATAATCACGCACCAGCAACAACTCTCGTCGCTTCTGAATGAGCATGCTGCAGAATGTGGGGGGGCAAGGGCAGCTATGGAACAATGTACAGAGACCGTGAGGGCTGAAATGGAGTGGAGCACAGAGACCCTGAGGGCTGAATTGGAGCGGAGCACAGAGACCCTGAGGGCTGAAATGCAGTCCTCCTCAAAGGACATGTGTGCGGAACTTGCCGCCGTGTGGCGCGTGCTCTCAGAGCTAGCCAACTCCATTCGGGACATGTGTGCACATGAGCAGGCAGGGACCTCCTCCGCTGCCAGTTCCACCCAAAGCAGCCCCATCTGCCGATCTGGAAGGAACCTGCGCAGCACAGGCAGGGGTGCCCCGGGGGCCGGGAGAGGAGGCTTGCAATAGTGGCTGCCCACCGTTATCATGCAACATTAGCCACTTAGTCACAGGGTGTGTTTTGGGGAGTCCAGGGGGGAGGGGGGAGTGGGTGTGTTGGGGTGTCCAAGGGGGAGGGGGGAGGGGGGAGTGGGTGTGTTGGGGTGTTCAGGGGGAGGGGGGAGGGGGGAGTGGGTGTGTTGGGGTGTTCAGAGGGGAGGGGGAGGGGGTAGTGGGTGTGTTGGGGTTTTCAGGGGGGAGGGGGGGAGTGGGTGTGTTGGGGTGTTCAGGGGGAGGGGGGAGGGGGGAGTGGGTGTGTCACAACAATTCACATTTAAAATACACATTTTCCTTTTGCACAAATCAAATGTGTGGACATTGTTCATTGCGTATGTGTGCTTTATTGGTGTACAGTCCATAGTGTGCATGTCCCCGACACACACAGTGCCCCAAGTGCCGTCTCCATGTCATACACACCAGCCGTGTGTGCTAGAAGCATTGGTTGATGATATCTTGACGCATTTCACACCCCTCCTGTGCATCACCTCCTCCATGAGGTGCAGCCCCATCTGCACCCTCCTCATCCTCATCGTCAGGTGGTTGCAGTTCTGCGTCAGGGGGCAGGGGCACATTTCGTCTGACGCACATATTGTGTAGCATGACACATGCCATGACGATCTTTGCCACCTTCTCATGGCGGTACAGGAGTGCCCCACCAGACCTGCTGAGGCAGCGAAACCGTGCCTTCAATAGGCCGAATGCCTGCTCAATGACCACACGGGTACGTGTATGTGCACGGTTGAAGTCCTCCTCGTACTGGTTCTGTGGGTTCCGGACTGGTGTAAGGAGCCACCTCTTCAGGGGATAGCCTGCATCACCTGTATGTGGGCGAGAATGTATGTTTCAGTCATGACGTCTAATTTGAAACATGATGTGCCACCATGGCTTGCATCCAACTGTTACTTTGGACCACTTCTAAATGCACTAATTGATTCACACTATGCGACCGGTATATGCTCATGGCTCTCATGGCCTGATTTGCATGCCATCAACCAATGTATGCAGGGGGGTCAAGTACCTTGTGAGTGCCCATCCACTGTGTTTGTTCATGCCGTTTGTTTTGGTGGCCTGGCACGTGTCCTGTGATGTCAATGCTCACATCATTGCAACATTGCTGTCGGCCTCATCATGACCCCAGTGAGCAATACTGATGTTTATAGGGACATTTTGGGGGCCCTGCTGTCTGTGTGATGGTGTATTGATGTTTCTGTCCGTCATGTGCCTCCTTCGTGCGCAGTTATGGGGGACAGGCCTTTCGGTTGATGGTGTTTGGTGACGTGCATGTAGGTGCATTTCGTTGTAGTCAATGTGGTCTGAATTGGTACAATGCACTTGCAGATGGTTGTGTCATGGTTGGGACACAACCTCATTCACATTGGGTTTACTGGTGTTGGGTGAAGTTTGTGTTGCTTTAGGGTATGATCTGGCTCTGTTGTCTCTGCTACTCACAGCCAGGTGGAGTGCGCATCATTCCCCCCTCCTTTCAGCCAGGTGGAGTATGCATCATTCCCCCCCCTTTCAGCCAGGTGGAGTATGCATTGGTACATCGTTCACCTACCCACTTCATATTTCCATGGTCATGACATTAGACTCACCGAGTAGCCAGGATCTTGGGCCTGCATGTCGCTCCATGTAGCGTGGTATTGTGGAGTTCCTCAGGACCATTGAATCATGGGTTGCTCTGGGGAATCGGGCACAACAATGTGTGATGATCCTGTTGGAGTCACAGACCATTTGCACGTTGATTGAGTGAAATAGTTTACGGTTGCAGTACGGTACCTCCATGGCATGTGGAACCACCAATTCCACATGGGTGCAGTCGATGGCACCAATGCAACCAGGTATGCCGGCTAGTGCATGGAAACCCACTTTGGTGTTTGCAATCTCCTGGGCAGTCCATGGTAATGAGATGTGGTCGTCTGTGTGCTTGAGGAGGGCATCGAGCACTTGGATCAGTGTACGTGAAAATAATGGTTGTGAAATGCCATGCAAGTGCCCCACTGTGTGCTGGTAGGTGCCTGTGGCCAGGAAGTGGAGTACAGACACTACCTTCAGTAGGGGTGGGATGGTGGTTGGTGTTTCTATCATGCTGACAATGTCATTGTGTGTCATGTCTACGATGGCGGTGACGGTGTCCCGGTCCAAACGGTACAGCAGTGAGGTTGAATGGACTGGCTCTGATGCGTGGGATTGGGGGCTGCCTGCGTGGTGGCACTGGCTGTGCTGGTGGGGCTTGCTGGCCCTGCCTTGCCCTCCTTCTCCTCCTGCGTCTCCTCTGTGCTGCCTTGTTTTTGTTGTTGTTGTTGTAGCACTTGCATTGCTATCAGGTCCTCCAGCCCCAACATTGCTAGTCCTATTGGTATCATTGTGGAGTATGACTGGGTGTGGGAAGGGGTGGGGTGTGCTCTTTTTGTACTTCCCGAGTCTGTATTGCCTCCACCTGTGCTGATTCTGTGCACCTGTGGCAGCTGGGTTCACTTTACATGGCCATTTACGGTTGGTTCGCGATGGCATAATTAGCACCATGGCGGCAAGGTACTTAACAGGCTTTGTGATGGCGTTAGGTGCATGTCCGCTTGGGTCGTGATCCGCTTAGCTTTGCGCCATGCCGGTATTTACGGCGCGGCAGGTCGCGTGCGCGCGACCTTGGTGCAGTTAGCGGGAGCGTTAACTACGATGCCGCTAATGGCACCGTAGTTAACGGTCACGGGTCATGATCGGACCTAGCGGAAAACGATGCTGGTAATCATTTACCGGCATCGTTTTTCGCTTACCGCCAGGGTCGTAATGAGGCCCAATGTGTTTAACTTTAAATAGTAAACAAACTCCACCAATGCAACATAATTTGATGCAGCAATTTTGGATTGGACATACCTGTGATAGGTTCTCTTCATATACTCAGCCACATTGGAACCTTCCTCTTTGCTTCAACTGGCCAAGTGCATTTTACAATAAGGGGAATATTTATCATTGTGTTCATCCTCCCCTCAGAAATGATCATAAAATTGGACTGAAATATGTTATTCACTTATCATTTCTTGTAGTGTCCTGTGCCATTAATAAGATCTATATATTCAGAATTGCAAGAAGACTCTGAATTCAGATACCTTTTTTATGTTTCTATAACTGCAGGCATAACTGAGTTATTATTATATGCGCATTTATTAATAATTGCCACATTTCAATACATCTTTGTTATGCAGATGGGCCTGGGCCCACTCTGTTAAATTCAAACCTGGTCTTGGGTTTGGACTCAAGCTAATGGTTGAAAAAGTTGAGCCAAGAAGTTATTTCATTATTTGGCATGTTAAATACATGTCTTTCATGCATATTATGTGTTTGTGGAGTCTTGTGGAAAACACTGATAGAAACAGTTGTCTTGGGAAGCAAAGGAATAATTTGAATAGGCTGTTCAATGGAGCTGACACATAGTAGATGAGATTTTGAGGGTAATTCATAGAATAAATGTGCATTGAAATTTATGGCGCAAGCTGGCGCAAGTGTGAAAAAGCTAGCGCACGCGTGCGAATCGCACGTGTGTGATTCATGGATGGCCCTGCGCATGTTTTTCACAGGATGTGCGCCAAATCCACGCTTACCTTACATGTCACTGCGACTTTCCAAACGCGTGCGCGACAGGAACGGGGAAAGCGCACAACTTCTCGCGCACACACCTAAAAAGGGGACGGAACATGGGGAATGTGGAACATTGCGTGAAAATGTAGGCATAACATGGGAAGTACCACTGGGGAACACACGCAACGCCCACACGCTAGTGAACAACATGTATTCATGGAATCGAATAGGGAAAACCCGTGCACGTCAAAACACACGCACATACACAAATACTTCACCATACGAAAGCAGGCGGAAGCGCCCCTGCGCAGCATAAAAGTGTGCGCAAACAACAAACAAGTATATCCCATTTCTCGCAGCAGTGATCGTGGGGACACCGCAGGAGGGGGAGAATAGCCAGGCCCCTCATTTTCTTGCCCAGGACCAGCCTTTTTGGAATGCCTGATGACGAGGTCTATGGCAGGTATAGGTTTCCACCTCATATCATTCTAGACCTGGCCACTGAGTGGGAGGATAAACTCACATCACCCACCCTGTGCTCCCAAACATTGAGCCCCTTGGAGAAGGTGCTCAAGAAGGTGCTCAATGTACTGCATTTTTTGGCCACTAGGTCATTTCAGTGGACAACTGCCATCGTGGGGGGGGGTATTTCACAGCCCACGCAGTCACGTTGCCTACACCAGGTGTTGGAAATCATCACTGCACACCCCTCAGTCCGCAGGCACATATACATGCCCAGAACACCCGCAGGAAAGGCAGGCCGTGGTCCAGGACTTCTACAGGGTGGCACACTTCCCCAAAGTGCTTTTTGCCATGGATTGCACCCATGTGGCCCTACGTCCACCTAGGGCCACTGAAAACATCTACCGCAACTACAAACACTGGCATCTGCTTAAAACGTGCAGGTTGTATGCGATGCCAAGGGAATCATCACCTCTGTCTATGCAAACTATCCAGGGTCCACCCATGACAGTTTCATATACAAACTCTCCACCCTGAGCCGGGCCCTGGAAGCTGGGAAGCATGGCAACACATAGTTCATAGGTGAGTACAAATGCCTGTGTACATGCATGCATGTCACACACAGACAAATACACAAGCCCAACTAATGACAACCATTATCACCTTACCAGGGACATTGCCTACCCTCTCAGCACCTACATGATGATGCCGATATGGAACCCCACCACACCATCCAAGGTAAGATACAACGCAGCCCATATTGCAACCAGGGCCATAGTGGAGCACACATTTGGAGTGCTCAAGTCATGCTTCCGCTCCCTTGACCGCTCTGGCAGACAGCTACTATATGCACCCCCAGTAGTGTGCAGGATCATTGTGGCAGCATGTGTCCTGCACAACGTTGCAACATGGCAGGGCGTACCGGTGGACATGGTGGTGCCCCCACATCCCCAACCACACGCACAGCCACTGTGAATGGGAGGGGAAAGGGCATGTGGCGAGGCAGCCCGTGCCCAGATTGTGGCCACATTTTTCGCCTAAACTCCAACCCTGTGGAGTGCACACAGGCCTGGCACATACCAGGTGACATCGATGATGAGAAAGGGACAGTTAACTGTCACAACGTTACCACCCTGAGAATGTGTCCACGGAAGTGCCACATTGTGTGCATCCCTAGCTACTTAAACACAACCAATCCCATGTGACCAAAAGTAACACATGCAAGATGCATATCCACCCCCCTGCAAAACAGGCCATGAAAGTACTGGTATGCCACCCAAACCCTCCCAACCCCCATGACCCCCGTCTGCCACACCATACCATGGTATGCAACAGCAAAACATCAAACCATATGCACAACACATGACACAATAGTCATGAAGTGCCACGTGAGAAATGTAAATAGGCACCAGACAATTACACCTGACATGGAATCTGAAGAAATGACTGACCAGAACCTCACACCCTGAAAACGGTGGCACAAATGCATGCCACCAGTGGTACAAACAACAAAAGTCAGAATGCATGTTGCCATGCACATTGGACAATAGCAAATTGGCATTACAAACACTGTGTGCTGTGTGTGTGTCCCCTGCAACACACCGCTCACCGGACAGCACAGTGAGTGTGCATTGCGTTGGGGAAACCCCTTGAGCATCATGAAAAATAAGTACAATCAACCAAATAGTACCCTGTTATGCATGTACATGATCAATGAATCGGTAGTGAACATGGATTGTCGGGATATAGCATGTCTGAGAAGGCAATCTGGGTGCATGTGTGTGCTTGGTGTCACTGTAGTTGGTGTGGGGGGGCGTTGCCTAAGTGTTTATGCCAGTAGGGACATGCATCAAATACATGCATGTGAAATGAAGTGAGCCCCAGTGTCCTGTACACAGCATATGTGAACATTGCACTCAAGCACCCCCCTGTGTTTTAAACCACACCAATCCTCTGACACCTCAAAATCAAACCCAACATGGGATCAGCCATTGACCAGTAGAACATATTATGTACAGAGTACCCCACATCAACAATGCCAGAGAGTGAGCAATCACTGATTCATTGAAAATCCTTATAAGGCCTACACACAAAGTGCATCAAAGCACCTCAAGGAGGGAGAGAACAAGGGAGAATAACAGTACATTCCTACTAGTCCTTCAAACAGTCCAGAATGTGAAAATGAACTATCAAATCAAAGTACATAGTACAAGTGCTTGTAAAAATAAGGTAGAGTCTAGGAAGGGAATGTGGGAAAATACAACTAGCATTATCATTGCTATGCCTGACAGCAATAGTTGCAGTGCAGGAGTCACACAAGGAGGGGGGGAGGGGTGAGGGAAGAGGTGAGGAGAGTAACAAAACAAGTGACAAACTATGGAAGGTCGATGAAGAAACAAGATAGTGCTGGGGAGGGGGAGAAGAAACACAAAAGGGAAAGGGGGAACAGACAACCTGTTATCAGTGGTGGAAGGACTGATGATAAAAGTAAGTGCCAAAATAAAACTCAAAAAGGTGAAGGTGGGGGGTGGATGGACAGAGGCAGAGGGGGAAGTGTCTGCAAAGAACAAGCGGCTACGCATCACCATGCCTGACGGAAATTGGGGTAGTGCCGGAAAAAGGCAGACAGAGGACAAGGAGGAGGGGAAAGGGTGGTGGAGAGGGAGAGGGAAGAGAGAAGGGAGGAGGGGGCCAAGGTGTAAAGGCAGGAAGGGTGAGAGGGGGAAAGAAAGCACACACAGGGGGCAGAGGGAAAGAAGATGGTGCAGAAGGGGAGGGGTGTGATGGTGAAGGGGGGAGGCAGAGGGAGACTGGCATGGGGCAGGTGGAGACTGGCGGGGAGCAAGGGAGACAGGCGGACAATCAAGGGACCCAGAAGGGTGGTGGACAGTGGTGGACAGAGGTAGACAGGGCCTCCATTGTGGGCCTTTGGTAGTAGTGGCAGGCTCCAGCCCCTGGTTGGCCGGATTGTCACAAGGGCCAAGTGCAACCAATGGGAGGGGGGAGCAGGTCCAGGCCACAAACATGACAGTCAAATCAAAAGCAATGCAGCCATATTTCCATTGGCACAACAAAACACCAGGCAGGGCTGCAAGATGGCCAAAGCAGGGGAAGCAAGGAAATGGGGGTAGTTGAAATGCACGCCGACAAGGAAGGACGGATTAAGATCTGGACAGACATAGTGGGTGCCATCAACATGGAGGGGGTGGCACCCCGCAACATCAAACACGTTCAGAAGCTCTGAGAGGACAACAAGTCCAGAACCCTCAAGAAGGCCCGGCGCCTCTTGAACGCAGCGGATGCAGTGGGGCGCCGGGGCCACCTTACCACACAGCAGATGAGGGTCCTGGAGCGCATTCACCCAGTGCTTCACCACCAGATCCTCAGGATGCAGGCCCGTCTGGAGTCGAGCAGTAAGTGCCCATGCATTCCTCTTTAAAACAGTACATGTTGCAGTGTGGTGGTAGTTAGCTACTTGGCTGTATGTGTGACAGGGGTCATGTATGGATGTGTGTTTGCAGGGACATGATAGGGCTGCATGTGAGTCCAATCAGGCGTGACCCAAATGGATGGCGTATGTGTTACAATGCATCATGCAGAGCAGCATGCGGAATGCACACATGTATGCATGCCTGTGTCTGTACTTGGACATGTTTGGAGTGTGAGAGATGGGTGCCGCTGTCATGGACATGCATGTTGTACATGTCTGTGTGTCTGAGTAGTGTGTTAGTGACTGGTAAACGCCATGGATGCATGACACATGTCTGTGATGATGTGTTGATTTACTGATACAGTCTAGCCATCCTTGTATCCACTGTGTCTGGTGGTATACAGGGCCTGATGCATGACCCTCCGGTGATGTGTGTGCATGTGATCAGCATGTCCCATGATGCATGTGAGTTTCAGCCCACCATTGGATGTTTCTAAAGTGCCTTGGACATGGGTGCAAGTGTTTGTTGCATGTGACATGCCTGTTCCTGCATGTGTGTTGCCTGCACTGACCCATGTGTTGTGGAGGTACATGATGGAAGTGATGTTTGACAGTGCCACTCATGTGCTATTGCTTTGTGTCTAGGGGACTATTGTACAGTACCCTGATGCTTGTGTTCAATGTCTCCCTTTACACAGTGGCGAGTGAAGAAGAGGGCAGAGACGGCGCTGTGGAGGAAAGCGGCAGGAATGCATCCACCAGCCGGTGACGCAAGGCCCAGTCAAGGCCCAGTCACCCTCCCAGAAAATTCTATCATCTGGGAGTGAGGGGACTGGTGCCTCGTCCGCCACTACGGCTGCAGCGGAAGGGGCGGGTGAGCCCCCACAGGGGCTGGTGATGGCGGAAGATGGTGCAGAGCCATCCAGGTTGGTAGTGTGTACGGAGGAGAAGGAGGCCGCTTCAGAGCCGCACATGGAGCCTGGTGGGGGTGGTACCACTGGTGCAAGTGGTGCAGTCCAGGGGCAGGGGCAGGAGGCAGCAGAGGTCGCTGCAGAGGGGCCTGTGCATGTCACTATCCCACCACTGTGACTGCATCACCATGCACCAGCAGGGATGTCCCGTCCCAGGCCCATCTGCAGGTTGGTGGGAGGTCCCCATCATCTGGCACTGCTCTACCTGTGGACGTGGGGACCTCTGACAGGATTGAGTCCGTCCTTATTGGTGTCGCGTTGCGCACACGTGATGTACATGATGACGTGCATGCTTCCTGAGGGGCCCATGCACGTCATCATAAAGAGATGTGTGCCAACGTGGCCCAGCTGGGAGGGCTCATGGTCAGGCGTTTCCATGCGTCGCTCTGTCTTGCGGCTCTCTCCTCCTCTGTGCACACTATATTCCAGTCGTTCTCCATGCCTACTTCTGGCTCAGATGCCACCAGAGCCCCCTGTGGACCTGCCCCAACCAACGCAGCCAGGCTGATGGAGATCCCATCCCTGCCACTGTCGGGAGTCGGAGCTCAAGCACAGGTGGTCACCCCAGCAACTGGACCCCTGGCAATGGATGATGTGCAGGCATATACAAGTAGAGCACCTGCCCGATGGCCCCGGGTGTTGCCATCTACCCAGAGGCAGTCGTGGTGGTGGCGGCAGGCTCGGCGTAGGAGGCATGTGGCCTTGCAGCCCTCTACATCATAGGGGCAGGCATCGGCCGGCGGGCATGAGGACCCAGGATTGGGAGTGTCTTCCATGTAGCAGCGGTTGGGCCAGAGAATAGGTGCGGAGCGGCAGCGGGTGGTGAGGGCACGGCTCACAATGGTCAGGGTGGAGACTCCATGCACCGGGCTTTGAGGCGGTGTTGAGTGCCTCGAGGCAACTCACAGGGAGTTGGAGGAGGCCATGGCTGTATCCCTAAGAGACCTCGAGGCCATGGAACAGGCCTGCCTCCGGAACATCGACAATGCAGTTCAATGATGCCCTGGCCCAGGACATCAATAAGTGAGCCGTCAGACTATCCCGCCACCTTTGTATATAGTTATTTAGGTTTTGGTTTTTATTATGATTTGGAGTTCACAGACTTTGCTCCACTTTTTGTGTATACTTGTATTTTAGATAGGGTTTTAGGTAGGTTTCCTTTTGTTTTGGAATAATGGACCCTTCAGACTTTTGTTTCCAATTTTTCTGGACATGTACATACTTTCTTTTTTAGATGTTCACACGGATTAATGTTTTTTTATGCTTTTTAACTTATGATTTTTTTCCATGGACTTTGGGTATGGACCACTTATATTTTTTCATGTTTTGGATTTTTTTTCCTTGGATTAGACTTTCTTTTTCTTATTGCACTATTTATTCCTCCATTTGCATGTGTGGTTTTCATTTTGTCATTTGTTTTACTTTTTAATACATTTCATGATTCAACATTATTGGTGTGGTGTACTATGATTTATTTTGTGCATGTCTCCATGAGCATTGGCTAAGTCATGTGTTGCCATTGTGTGGCTCTGTAGGACATTTGTTGATGAGCATGCTGGTTCTTTTCAGACTATCATGGAATGGGTAATTTACTAGGGAGTGGATGCAGTGGATCGTTGGGCATTTGTACTGGGGGTGGGTGTGTGGGATTAGGGCCATGGGTCTGTATAGTTATGACATGGTGTTTGGGGGGGACATGAGTCTGGGCCTGCTGGCAGGTGCCTGTCAATTGGGGGTGGATGGGGGGGACATGAATTGGGCCTGCTGGCAGGTGCCTGTCAATTGGGGGTGTGTGGGGGGGACATGAGTCGGGCCTGCTGGCAGGTGCCTGTCAATGGGGGGTGGGTGGGGACGACATGAGTCAGGGACTGCTGGCATGTGCCCGTCAATGGGGGTTGGGGGGGCATGAGTCGGGTCCTGCTGGCAGGTGCCCGTCAATGGGGGGTTGGGGGTGACATGAGTCAGGGCCTGCTGGCAGGTGCCTGTCATTTGGGGGGCGGGGGGCATGAGTCGGGGCTCCGAAGTGCATGGTGCCATGTGGCCTGCCTGCAGGGCATGGGGAGGGTGGATGGGCTGCATGGGGAGGTGGATGGGCTGCCTGCGGGGCATGTTGAGGGTGGATGGGCTGCCTGCAGGGCATGGTCAGGGTGGATGGGCTGCCTGCGGGGCATGGTCAGGGTGGATGGGCAGCCTGCAGGGCATGCTGTCATGATTCCTGCCTGTCATGTCCCCAGCCCTCAAAGATGTCAGGCTGGAGCCAGGCCACGATCACCTACATGGCCCTCAAGGGCCTCTCCATCCCTCCAAAGACCCACTTGGAGTCAGACTTGACGCTTGTGACACCAGACTCACTCACTCACATAGGATAACATTGGGGATTGGATTTGTAGTGCATTGATGGGGACAAGATGGATGCCCCCTCATATTTCGGTTCCCAGAACTGCATGTACAGTCTAGCCTTTTGGGTGTGGTTCAGCCCAGAGACACCTGGGATACCCCGAGACTAATTAAGCCACGCCCAGGCTGAGAAACATGCTTTGTGTTTTCTGCACCTGCAGCATAACACTCACCGTGTTCGGATCGGTCTCTAGTAGGCCTGCCTCTTTCTTCTGCGCTCATCTCCTGCAAGAACAAGAACACCGTTAGGAGCAGCCTTACCTTGCGGCGCTTCTGCCCATCATTCATTGTTTCTTCTGTTCTGCGGGCATCTTCGGAGGTTTCATTCCCAATCCCGGCATGCCGCTTCCTAAGGAAAAGGGAAAAGAACAGAAAAAAGGCATTAGTAAGCATTCAGCAAATCTTCGCTTATTTTTAATGACTGTACGAGCTTCAAACGCTTGCCTGAATCCCAGCCGCTCTGGGGGAACTCTGTCTCCAGAGCTTCTCATCCATCTTCAACAGGGAAAAGACACTCCAGGTTAGCCTGGAAACATCTAGAGGCGCCGCATACCGCGCTTACTCACTGCATTTCTTCTTCATAACCGGCATCCACGCTGAAAACGTTGCGGCACCTGAAAGACACAGAAAAAGAACTCAGTTCAATACAAATACGAAAGGGTCGCATCGCGCATCGCGCTCTCACTCACCTTCAGCGCTACTCATCTCAGCAGCACATCGCCATCCTCGGACGCCGGCTATCATCTAAGGAAGGAAAGGAACGAAGTTAGAGAACTGTTCAAAAGACTCATTATACTTACCTGTCGGACTCTTGCCAGTGAAGTAACTAGGCAGCAACAAGCCCGCATCAATCGACATGCCCCTGCGCTGAAAGCAGGACCGAGAGCACACTTTCCAAGAAAACAAGGCCCAGTCCCCAGTCGAGTAGACTCCAGGGAAGGGTTCGAGGTCGTAAGAGGTCAGAACAGGCTGAGTGATGTCCCCGTGGATACCAGGTGAGCGTTACAGAACACAAAGACTCACATCAAAATCCACCTGGGCGTCATGGAAACATCAGAAACCGACAAGTTAGCCCACATGTTGGAGCAGCTACGTTCCGAAGTACATGCAGCCAGGCAGGAGACCAACACCCTCAGGAGAGAGCTGATAGTAGCCAAAGAACGCACTGATGATTTAAGCCGGCAACTTCTCCAGTCTCAAGCAGGGCATGCACCATTGCTGGGAAGCGTGCCCTCGATGCCAGCACCATCAGCCAATCCCGTTCAGATAACCCTTCCTGGGGCAGTTCCCTTGGCCCCGCCCGAATGATTTATGGGGGATCCCAAGAGATTTGCAACGTTCATGAAGCAGTGCCGCCTGCACTTCCTTTTTAGACCAGGGGCCTTTCCGAATGACCAATCACGGGTCCCTTTTGGGCTATCCTACCTGAGTGGTGGCGCCTGGGACTGGTCTGTACCCTTTGTGGCACAAGACGATCCTTTGCTGCATGACTTCAGGGGCTTTCAGCAGGAGATGGAAAAGCTGTTCGCCCGTCATACTCATGGGCAGGCATTAGACAATGAACTTCTGTCCCTACGCCAAGGGAATCAAGACCTATTAACATACATAGCCACATTCAATAGACTCGTAGTTGAAGCAGAATGACCAGTGGAGAAGAGAACCACGTTATTGCATCAGGGGTTGGGGGGGAGCTCAAGGAGGTTCTCGCACAAGTAGTTAACCCCCCGAAAGACTGCTCAGAATTCATTGACCTTGTTGTTCAACTGGATCATAGGTTGCAGAACCGAAGAGCAGATCGAACCAGACCGGACCCTCGCCCTATGTATGTGCATTCAAAGGACAATATTGCCCGCACAACGGAAGGTTCAGGAGAACCAATGCAAATCGGGGGGGTCAGATCTCCCTTGACTAAAGCGGAAAGAGAAAAAAGAAGACAGCAGCAGTTGTGTCTGTACTGTGGAAGGTCAGGTAATTTCCTTAAAGAGTGCCCTGTAAAGCCACCGAGGAGGACGGTAGGGGCCACGGACAAGGAAGATACCATCAAGGAATCGAAAAACTCCCCAGCCCGGCAAGTGTAGCGGTCCACTTGTCGTGCAATGAAAGTGAACTACAGACCTCCCATTTTGCACTATCTGTGGTCTTGATCAATCACCAACATCCATCTCGGATGCACGCAGTAAGAGCGTACATTGACAGTGGAGCCGTTGGGAATTACATCGACCAGGATCTTGCGGCAAAGATGGGGCTTCCGTTACGCCCTAAATCAACCACTGACACTGTTACCACTGTCGACGGCACGGAAATAGCTTCTGGTCCAGTATCCCAATGCGCTGCAGCTTTAACCCTTCTGTGCCAGGAAGGACACCAAGAATCTATCGTTTTCGACCTCATTAAGGCACCACAGTTCTGGTTGATTTTGGGAATGCCATGGTTGTTAGCTCACAATCCTCAAATCGATTGGTGAGCAAAAGAATTGGCCTTTCCCGAGACTTGCGCCCACACATGTTATCACCAAGAAAAAGAACCAATAGACATCAGAACCTCCACGCTTGCGACTGTGGCAATCGGCACCCTACCAAGTGAATACCAGGACTTTCTAAGATGTCTTTCAGAAAGAACAGGCTAATACGCTGCCACCGCATAGACCATATGATTGCCATATCGACCTGATACCCAGTGCACAAATCCCTTGTGGGTGAATTTACGCACTCACGGAACCAGAAAACCAGCACCTGAAGACATAACTTGACCAATACCTGGCCAACGGGTTCATCCGTCCCTCGAAGTCTCCAGCTGCCAGTCCTCTATTCTTCGTACCGAAAAAGGAGGGGGACTTGAGAACGTGCATCGACTATCGCGCACTGAACATGATTACCGTAAAAAACGCTACCCCCTGCCACTGATCCCTGAATTGCTTGATCAAGTCAAAGATGCCCAAATCTACACAAAACTAGACCGGAGGAGGGCATATCACCTTGTTCACGTAATACAGGGGGACGAATGGAAACCCGCTTTTTGCACCAAATACGGCTTGTACGAATATCAAGTAATGCCCTTTGGCCTTTGCAACCCACATGCAGTATTTCAATACTTCATGAACGATGTCCTACGGGAATTGATTGATGTCTGTGCTCTAGTGTACATCAACGATATTCTAGTATATTCTGCATCAAAGCAGGACCACGTTAAACACGTCCGGTCCATATTGGAGAAACTCTGTCAACACCAGCTCTACGCCAAACTCGAAAAGTGCTCATTCCACGTCTCCGAGGTGGAATTCCTGGGCTTTATTCTCAGTCCGAATGGATGTACACAAGGTAGATGCTATCCTGAACTGGCCATCCCCAAATTCATTCAAGGGGGTTACAAGTATGCTGGGATTTGCAGACTTCTACCGCCGGTTCATCCCAGGATTTTCACAAATCATGCATCCCATCAAGTCATTGCTAAAGAAAAGCAACAAAAAGTTCCAGTGTACAACAGAAGCCGAGGAAGCTTTCCAGAAACTCAAAGCAAGATTCACATCTGCCCCAATCTTACGCCACCCTTGCCCTGATCTCCCATACCTGGTGGAAATGGACGTCTCAAGCATGGCTATGGGTGCCGTCCTCTCACAAAAGGACCAGAAACGAGCCAGTTACACCCTGTTGCCATCTGGTCGCATAAATTCACACCCCCTGAACTCAATTACGCTATCACAGACAAAGAACTCCTGGCCATTAAGTCAGCCTTTAAGGAATGGCGGCACTACCTCTTGGGCGCCAGACACACAATCACCGTAATAACTGACCAGCGGAACCTCCAATACCTACAAACGGCAAAGGCCCAATCCTCAAGACAACTACGTTGGGCTCTTTTTTTTGCTGAATGTGACTACGTGATTACATTTCGACCAGGGGTGAAAAACAGGAAGGCCGATGCCCTTTCCCGTATGGGGATGGAAGAGCAAGGGTATCAGACCCCTGACCCAATAGCAATCATCCCGAGTGACAAGCTCCTAGGAATCACAGCAACCATAACTCAGAAAGAATTACATGAAGAAATCCAAAACCTGATAAGTCCGGAGCAATTACAAGCGTGGAGTGCACAAGGAGAACATTACATGATAAAAGATCAGTTGCCCTACTTCAGGAATCGTTTATTCTTACCAAACCAAGAACTACGAGAACAAGTCATGTCCGGTTATCATGATTCCATGATCGAGGGCCACCCCGGAATCCCTAAAACCCTAGCCAAGGTAAAACGAAATTATTGGTGACCAACGTGGCGTAAATATTAAAGAGCAAAAATGAGCAAGGTCATGGGATACCTGGCTGATGGACGAAGGGTGAACACACACCTATGGGGGTTACACCTTGGTGAATGTGTACAAGTTACTTTGAATGACTTCTGACAAAAATGTATCAGGACAGTTCCGAGTACTGCAGATAGATTTTTAATAAAACTGCAGTTTACGTGTTTGTAGATACACTTAATTGAGAGTAACACAAGGTACAACAGTATTTACACATTTTGAAGGTATAGTAACCAGTTTGTGAGTGACAAATTTAAAATATTCGTGACATCTTTTCAATGCTTACACATCCACTGAGCGGTCCTTGGGAAGGAGAACAGTGGATTTAGTGAGGTGATAGCATGTAATAATCAGCACATATAAATCAAAACAATGTGGGGTTGAACAAGGACAACGCAGACAATATAACAGTCAACACAACAGTGTTTTGGCCAGAATGTGAGCTTGGATGAGCTCTGATGGTGTGGCCTTCATCAGGACGAGATATTCCAAGGCGGGAAGTATCTTGTGAGGTCTGTTGAGGTAAACAGACGAGGTGTTATAGGAGTGGGCACATTCGTGGGTAACTAGCACAGGTAGAGGTATCAATACATGAAGGACCGGTGCTTACCGGAACTTGGGAGCGCAGTGGCTCAGGGAGTAGCAGTGTCAGGCGTACACTGGAGGATTTTCGAGGTCCTAGAGGTGGCCGTTCCTGTGGAAGTAGGAAAGACACGGATGCTGTGTTAAGCCAAATGGAGTGGTGGAGCAACTAAGGGTTAAAAAAGGGGTAAGAGCAAGCTTACCTTGGGGGCCTGTTGCCGTGCAAATTATGGGTGGAACAGGCTGGCGTGTTGAGTACGCAAACTCAACCGCAAGCGTGAGGTGCTGCGGAAAAAAGGAAACACGGGGCTCAGAATACAGGCCTCGGAGTATATCAAGTGTCATGGTGCACGTGATGGTAGATGATGCGTGCAGGTTACAGATGGCCATGGACAAGATGTGGCGGATAAAAATGGATAACATAACATGTGTGTTACATGCAGAAGTCGGTCTGAGCATGACTTATAAATGGACAGAAACATCTGTGATGCTAAAATTCCAACCTTAAAAGCCAGGATCGCCCGTGCAGGATAGCATGCTGGGCGAGGAAGGTATAAATGGAGGCTGGGCTCCCGTACTAAAGTGAGACATGCAGCCGAGAAATAGGTGCAAGAGATCACAGAGGTGCAGTGGTTGCATGCGCGTGTGCTTACCTGGGGTTGAAGGAAGGATGAGCGCTGCAGAGCAAGCTGTCAGCGGTCGCAGTCCCTAGCTGCACACGGAGTGAGCTGGGGAGCAGACTGTGATATATGGAGTGAGCGGCCATGATGGGGTGCGTGAGGCCGGGGTGCCCGTGGGGATGCTTGACCAAAAAAGGCACTAAGTACCAAAGGCAAAAATAAAAATAAAAAGGCAAAACAAAACACTCAGCCATGGGGGAGCATACTAGTGTGTACGCATCCGTTTGCAAGGATTTGTGGAATAGGTAGGTGATCCATGTCTAGGCAGGCGGGCGGAGGACGCCTCACTGTCAGGCTGGGATGCTGATTGGTCAGCGTCAAGAGTGTGATGGTGATGGTGCCAAGAGCTGCTAAAGAGGGGTAAAGAAAAGGAATGAATGATGTGAGCATACCAACATGTTTAGGTGACACATATCATGATGCAAATTTCCAGGAAATGCCCCATAGATGGTGGTTATGTTTAGCAGTGACACAGAAAAGGCACATATTGACCCAATGGAGTGGCGTTTACAGAGTCCAGTGGTGCCAGATGAAGTCAATTAGGAGTGGAAGCATTGTCTCAATTACAGGAAGTGTTTCCACTCTACTCAGATGTTTAAACCTGACCTGACAGAGTTTAATTTGTGCACCCATTTCTGTTCTAAACGGGTTGAGATTCTGTCGATGTTTCCCCCTCGGGTGGTGGCAGAAACTTTCTGTATTAACACCCATTTGACGTCCATATTGGTGTGATTTTTCTTGACAAAATGATCTACAAGGGGTTTATCAGGTACTTTGTTATTTATGCACGAGCGGTGCCCGCATATCCTGGTCTTCACTGGTCTCATGGTTTTGCCCACATAAATGAGTCCCCACGGGCAAGTTATAGCATATATGACCTGTTTCGTGTTGCAATTGGTGTGATCCTGCAGAGTCCAATTGATGTCATTGTGTTTGAATATTTTTGTAGTCTCTGTGAATTGGCAGACGATACATTTGCCACACCGGTAGTGACCTTGTACGGGTGGAAGATTCCATAGGGTGCTGGTAGATTTGGTGGGCTCGATGAAGGTGTGTACCGAGGATTCTCTGATGTTCTGGTTTTTCTTAAAGGCAAAAAGTGGACTTTTTGTAGTGATCCTGCGTTTCTGATGATGGGCCAGTGTTGTTTGACGGTCTTTTTAATGAGGTCGCTGTGTGGGCTGAACGTGGTGACGCATACCAGTCTTTGGTTGTTTTGGTGAGACATATAGTGCGGTCGGTGTTGGCGGCCTGCTTCTTGGCGTTCTTGATGGCTTTTCTGGGGTACCCCCTGTCGGCGAGCCTAGTTTGGAGGTCAGTGGCATATTTGTCAAACGAGGAGCGTTCGGTGCAGTTTCTTCTGATGCGAAGAAATTGTCCGTACGGTAAATTGTACTTCATGCTTTCTGGGTGGTAGCTGTTGAAATGAAGAAAGGTGTTCCTATCGGTGGCTTTGTGAAACAGTTCTGTGTTGAGATGGTCAACAGATCTATAGATGTGTAGATCCAGAAAATCGATCCCATGGAAATCCCAATGTATGGTGAATCTGATGTGCTGGTTGCGCTGGTTGCGCTGGTTGAGCCATCCATGGAAAGCCATCAGATCTTCAGAGTTGCCTTTCCAGATGAGAAGAACGTTGTCGATATATCTCTTGCATAAAATGATGTTCTGTTGGTAGGGATTGTGCGCTGACAAGATGTGTTCTGTTTCATAATGGGCCATGTATAGGTTTGCTATGTCAGGAGCGAACGTAGCGCCCATGCTGACCCCTTTGATCTGTATATACAGTTGGTCTTGGAACAGAAAAAAGTTTTTGGTCATGGCCAATCTGACACACTCCAAGATGAACTCAGTGGGGACTGCCGTAATATAGCTTCTGGTGTCATGCAAAACGTTTTAGTACTTCCAAGCTCTCTAGCTGGGGTATTGATGTGTATAGAGCTTCCACATCCAAGGTGGCCAGGATGTATTCAGGTTTCATATCAATCTCATTCAACATAAGGATGGTATCTGTGCTGTCCTTTAGATAGAAGTCCATTCTGTTGACAAAGGGTTTGAGGAAAAAGTCGGTATAGACCGAAAGGGGTTCAAGTATAGAATCACAAGCAGAGACAATGGGTCTACCGGGTGGATTGGTGAGGTTTTTGTGAACTTTGGGTAGTATGTAAAATGCTGGGATGCGCGGGTGGTTTCTGTTAGAAAATCGATGTTCCTCGTCGCATATCCAGGATTCGTGTAGAGCGTGGTTGGTCAGGCTCAAAATTTCTTCCTGCAGTTCTTTGGTAGAGTCTCTGTGTAGAAGCGAGTATGCATTGACGTCGCTCAACAGACGTAAGCATTCCGTGTCGTAATCTGTGGTATTGGTGATGACAATACCCCCGCCTTTGTCGGCCGGTTTGATTGTGATGGCATGATAGGCTTTAAGTGAGGAGAGGGCCTTTCTTTCTTCTGTGGACAGGTTATCCGGATAGAAATTCCTTTTGGAGAGACCTTTCCGGATCGCGTTGGTTACCATTTTCTCGTAGGTATCAAATTCACAGGGGATATTGTGCGGTGGTGGCATGAATGTGGATTTAATTTTTATTCCTGTGGTGTTTTCTTTATCCCTTTCCGGGGGGTTGGATCCGGATGGTGAATGTTCTGGTAAATATACCTCAAAGAAATATTTGAGACGAATGTGGCGTAAAGACATTATCCAATTCATCCTATCTTGTGGAGTGTGTGCTCAAAACAAGTCATCCAAGCAGAAACCAGCTGGGCTATTACAACCATTGGAAATCCCACCAGCACCCTGGCACACGTTGTCCCTCGATTTTATTACTGACTTACCGCCCAGTCAAGGGTTTAACACTCTACTTGTGGTAGTGGACCTATTTTCAAAAATGGCACATTTCATTCCTCTTAAGGGGCTCCCAAATGCTTCCACTCTGGCAAAGGTATTTCTTGAAGGCATCGTACGGCTCCATGGGTTTCCTTCAGTTTTAGTCTCAGACCGAGGTACTCAATTTGTATCTAACTTCTGGAGAAAATGCTGCTCTATGGCCCAGATCGACATCCGGCTATCCACCAGTCACCATCCCCAAACGAATGGTCAAACTGAGAGGACAAATCAGACGCTCGAGCAGTATCTGCATTGCATGTTACACCAAGCTAAAGGAAGCTGGTTCAACCTATTATGGATAGCTGAATATGCTTATAATAATTCCCTACACACCAGCACTGCACAGACACCCTTTTATACCATGTATGGCAGGCACACACGTACTTCTGAATTGGACGTTCCTACAGCCCTGGAAATGCCAGCAGTCAAAACCTTGCACACAACCATTTCTCAAACCTTTAAAAGGGCAGCTGAACACCTACTTCAAGCTAAGAATCACCAAAAGAAGTTTGCTGATCAACACTGAGCAAAGGCCCCCAACTACCAAGTGGGAGACAAAGTCTGGCTGGCGTCTAAACACGTGTCCATTAAAGGAACCCGAACTTTCCGTCCAAGATACCCGGGTCCATTCCCCGTCACCTCCATGATAAATCCTGTGGCGGTCAGACTAGCTTTGCCGTCAAACATGCAGATTCATCCTGTATTCCACGTGTCTCTCCTTAAACCTGTTTAACCTGGGACCTGGGTAGCAACGCCACCGTAGCCAGTAGCAGTCGCCGGGGAGCCAGAATTCGAAGTCAAGGACATCCTGGATTCAAAGTACGTCAGATCCAAATTATACTACTTAGTAGACTGGAAGGGGTATGGTCCACAAGACAGGACATGGGAGCCTTGAGAGTACATCCTTGCAGCGCTTCTGCCCATCATTCATCGTTTCTTCTGTTCTGCGGGCATCTTCGGTGGTGTCATTCCCATCCCGGCACACCGCTTCCTAAGGAAAAGGGAAAAGAACAGAAAAAAGGAATTAGCAAGCATTCAGCAAATCTTCGCTTATTTTTAATGACTATACGAGCTTCAAACGCTTACCTGAATCCCAGCCGCTCTGGGGGAACTTTGTCTCCAGACGTTCTCATCCATCTGCAAGAGGGAAAAGACACTCCAGGTTAGTGTGGAAACATCTAGAGGCGCCGCATACCGTGCTTACTCACCGCATTTCTTCTTCATAACCGGCATCCACGCTGAAAACGTCGCGGCACCTAAAAGACACAGAAAAGAACTCAGTTCAATACAAATACGAAAGGGTCGCATTGCGCATCGCGCTCTCACTCACCTTCAGTGCTGCTCATCTCAGCAGCACGTCGCCATCCCCGGACGCCGGCCATCATCTAAGGAAGGAAAGGAACGAAGTTAGAGAACTGTTTAAAAGACTCATTATACTTACCTGTCGGACTCTTGCCAGTGAAGTAACTAGGCAGCAACGAGCCTGCATCAATCAACGTGCCCCTGCCCTGAAAGCAGGACAGAGAGCACACTTTCCAAGAAAACAAGACCCAGTCTCCAGTCGAGTAGACTCCAGGGAAGGGTTCGAGGTCGTAAGAGGTCAGAACAGGCTGAGTGACATCCCCGTGGATACCAGGTGAGCGTTACACATGGGGAGGGTGGATGGGCTGCCTTCCCGGCAAGGTCAGGGTGGATGGACTGCCTGCAGGGCGTGGTCAGGGTGGATGGGCTGCCTGCGGGGCATGAGGAGGGTGGATGGGCTGACTGCAGGGCAGGGTCAGGGTGGATGGGCTGCCTGCGGGGCATGGGGAGGGTGGATGGGCTGCCCGTGGGGCATGGTCAGTGTGGATGGGCTGCCTGCGGGGCATGGTCAGGGTGGATGGGCTGCCTGCGGGGCATGGGGAGGGTGGATGGGCTGCCTGTGGGGCATGGTCAGGATGGATGGGCTGCCTGCAGGGCATGGTCAGGCTAGATGGGCTGCCTGCGGGGCATGGGGAGGATGGATGGGCTGCCTGCCGGTCATGGTCAGGGTGGATGTCCTGCAAGCGGGGCATGGGGAGGGTGGATGGGCTGCCTGTGGGGCATGGGGAGGGTGGATGTGCTGCCTGCAGGGCATGGGGAGGGTGGATGGGCAGCCTGCGAGGCATGGTCAGGGTGGATGGGCTGCCTGTGGGGCATGGGGAGGGAGGATGGGCTACCTGCAGTGCATGGTCAGGGTGGATGGGCTGCCTGCAGGGCATGGGGAGGGTGGATGGGCTGCCTGCGGTGCATGGTCAGTGTGGATGGGCTGCCTGCAGGGCCTGGGGAGGGGTGATGGGCTGCCTGTGGGGCATGGTCAGGATGGATGAGCTGCCTGCGGGTCATGGGGAGGGATGATGGGCTGCCTGTGGGCATGGGGAGGGGTGTAGGGTGGACTTCTATGTCGTGGTATGGCTGCAGGGGGTGCATGTGGCTTCTCACGACACTGCTGCGTGAATCTGGGGGTTCGGAAGTGAGAATTATATGCAATTTTGTTGGCTTGAGCGGGGTACCCGTAATCCGCGGGGTGCGCAGGGAGTTTTACACGTGATTTCGCTGGCACGAGCGGGGTACACATATTCCAGGGGTGCGTGGGGAGTTTTACACGTGATTTCACTGGCGCAAGCAGGGTACGCGTAATCTGAGGGGTGCGCGAGGATTTTTACATGCAATTTCGCTGACACGAGTGGGGTAGGCGTATTCCAGGGGTGCGCAGGGAGTTTTACACAGAATTTCACTGGCGCAAGCGGGATACACAGGGATTTGTACACACAATTTCACTGGAGCAAGCGGGTATGCGTAATCTGAGGGGAGCGCGGGGAGATTTACATGCGATTTTGCTGGTGCAAGCGGGGTTCGCGTATTCCGAGGGGTGTGCAGGGAGTTTTACACGGGATTTAGCTGGCGTGTGAGGGCTGAGTGGCGTTTTTTAGCGTGTTTTCGTGGTTGCGTGGCTGTATTCTGGTCCACTGCCTTTGTGCCATGTAGGGGATTTGTGCAATGTTGTTGGCGCACAGGGCGGGGTTGGGGGCATAACTGGCGCTGCTGCAGGGTCGCTGCCCCACTCGGCGCCACGGCTGGTTATGGATGTAAGTATCCATGAATACTCGGTGTGTGAAAATGGGTTTTGGCCCACGCGGCTGGCGCACGCTGGTGCACGCTCCCTCTTTGCGCTGCCCGCGTTGCTGCTTCTGCGCTAAATCCTATGAATTACCCCCTTAATTTCTCTGAAAGGTAAAGGTTCAAAGACAGTTTGAACCTCAGCCATTTGAAGATGGCATTTCTGGCTCACTAGACCTTTACATGTTTTGACCTTGATCGCCTCTTGAGAAAAGCATGTAAAGTCCAGCAAATCGAGCTGATTCCAATTTGTAGCTCAAATGTATCTCTTTTGTTTTGTATATTAAAACAAGGACTTTGTCGTGTGTACATACAGCTGTGTCTACTCAATGTTAATAGCTTAGTCATTGTTTAATAATGAGGTATGTTTTACAGAAAGTTAAAAGTTGCATACCTTGTCTCAAGAGAGCTGATTCCTTCCAAACACAGGGCCTCATTACACAGAAGGCGGTAAGGGTTAACGGTCACTGGTAATAGTACCAGTGACCGTTAAGCCTTACCGCCTGATTACGAGGTCCCTTTGCGGGTTGGTACTTTAACGCCTGCTTTTTAGCAGGCATTAAAAACCAACCCACAAAGGGACCAGGGTGCTAATTACAGTACCGCAATTTGCGGTACCGTAATTAGCACCTTCCCCATTCCTATTATGCCCTATGGGGCAGAAATGGGAATGGGGAAGGGCAATGGGGGAAGGGGGAATTACAGCCCCGCCAACCTTGGAATAAGGCGGTAATTCCCCTTTCCTCCAAGGCGGTGCCGGTATATTACCGGCATGGACCAAGGTGCTAATAGCACCTTGGTCCACCGCCTACCGTGTAGTGAGGCCCACAGAATTTAAGTTGAACTAAAGTTCAAACTAAATTGACCATTTCGAGGTTACATACGAAAAGGAAGAATGCTCCTTGTGTATTTCTAGCAATGACAAATTAATAAAGTGTAGGCCCAGCATTACATTTAATTCAATCCATATAACTTATATTACACATTCTTTCAATCATCATAGCAACATGACTGCTAACATCATATACATATAGGAAGTTATTCAAAATGCGCATTGTCTAAGGAATAGTGATACTTAATTTTATAAAAATAATTCTGACAGACCAGATATGTCTAGAGGCATGGGAGTTGTCAACGGGGAAGCAAGGAACAGGATGTAGTTAAATGCAGGAAGTCCGAAAGTGCCAGCACAGACACGGTTTGCAGTCAGTGTCATTCAGAGTGTGGAGTGTAGATTGTAGAGTGTAGAGTGTAGAGTGTAGCGATTGACTACTAGCACCTCCCATACTGTCCACAGCACGTGGAGATACTTTTCTAATGGAGGTATTCAGGAAATCAACAATTCCAGTTAGAAGACATTCAGGTAATACACAATCACATTGGCCCTCATTACGACCCTGGCGGAAAGTGGTTTACGCCGGCGTAAACCATGGCGCCCCTTTCCGCCTGAGTACGAGTTCCCTTAGCGCCATGGTGATTTTAACGCCTGCTTTTAGCAGGCGTTAAAATCCATGGCGCTAAGGGACCTTGTTGTTAATTACGCCACCGTAATTTACGGTGGCGTAATTAACGCCTTCCCCACTCCCATTATACCCTATGGGGCAGAAATGGGAATGGGGAAGGGTAAATGGGGATTGGGGACTTACCGCCCCGCCAAGGTCGGAATGGGGCGGTAAGTCCGCCAACCACCATGGCGGAGTTGGCAGCTTAGCGCCATGGACCATGGTGCAAATAGCACCATGGTTCTCCGCCAAGGTCGTAATGAGGGCCATAGACACATTATTTGTATGTGATGTTTGAGTGGTCTCAAGAAAATGGCAACAACCTAGATCATGTAAACATATTTTTTTAAACAAAGGTTTAATTTATAGATTTTCCAAAACATTTCAAAGTTAAACAAGGCTATCAAACATGAACGACGTGCATAAGGAATAACACCAAGTAAAGTATTTGTGAAAATGTACTAGAAACATACTGTTCAATTGTATATTATTTAACGAATGTTACATATGAGGAAGTGAAGTGTGACGAAGGCAAGAGACTCAAATAATAATAAAATTAACATGATGTAACTTGGTGAAATGTGTAAAAAGTTTTGGTAGCCTTTACATAGCAAAATGTTTCCATATCCTTAATTTCTAAAGCTCAAATGAGCATATTGAAAATTGACATTGGCATGGTTATCATCTAGTGTTGACTAGGGCATGGTTGTCATGGCTGGGGGAGCCAGAAGTTAACCATGAATCCTGTTTGGGGAGGGGGCACCATTTGATCACTGTAGGTCTTCTACTTCCATCACCTATAAAGTTTGACACTACACTGTATGTATCTCAGTGATTAGTGTGATCCTGGGTGTTGAGGTCAGATAAGTTTCATTCTGAATTCAGTGTTCAGTTAATAATGCATTTCACTCAAATTTCGAATATGCTGCTTTTAGTCTCTAGTTCAGAGGAAAAATGTACTTACATAATCCCAATCGAAGCAAACATCTTTTAAAATTGAATATCTTAGAAAATTGTGTGACAGGTGAATCAAGCTGGTTCTCCAAGGGTTCCTGCACCAAGATGCACTTAGTGGATCACTAACAATAATAATGTGGCTATTGCAGCTGCTGAAACCTTCTAATGTCACCCCAGGTTGGTAATCACTGAAGTCTCTTTGATGCAGAGAAGTAGGACTTAGAACACCCAGGTGAGTAATTACCATCTAGAGAATGGTCCCACCATCGTGGAATCTCTTGGCCCACCCACACCTGTGCCCTTCCTATACCCTGACAGATAAGCAAGAAATGTTCCTGCACCTGTCATAGCAGCCAGGATTGAATAGGACCAATCCACTGTGGCAAATTGATTATATAACGGGGTAACGGAAATGTTAAGTTGAATAATTGTTTTGATATCGGAAGAAGGTGGTTTCACCTGGAACTTTATTGGGATACAATCTGCCCAAAGTCCTCTGCCATAGAGTTGAAGAATCCAAGGAGGGAGCAACACCATCCCTGCACATGTCCCACAGGAGAATTTCAGGTAACCTGCTGCTTGGGCAAAGTCTGCCTGCCGACACACTGGTACCCAGGACTCTGCATACTGAAAATGCACTCTGGCAAAAGTCCTAGCTAGGAAGGGCAAATTCCGCACTCACATTATCTTTTGGGAGCATGGGCTGGGTCTCACAGCAACCCAAGTACAAAGGAACAGGTTTGGGATTTTTCCCCCCTGCTTAAACTGTTAGTAAGCTATGCCAACCCAAACATTGCCCATGACACTTGTTGAAACGCACAGCATGTCAGAACCAGTCGAACGACTCACCAACCTTACTCTGAATCGCTACCTCGGAAAGCTCCCAGACTCCAGGATCAGCTCTGCTGGGCCCAAAGAACAAGACTGAAATGTATCTGTAGTGGTTATGTCCCTCTGGCCACGTTTCAAGGGCCCTAGTAACACTTAAGACCCCACTCATTATGTCTTAAAAGACATCTATTTTAATCTTGAACACTGCTACAGAGACTGTTGCCTGTCTACCCAAGTCTTTAGCCCCAGAATGCCCCTTTTAATCAAAAGTCTGCATATTCGGTGTCTTTCCTTACAGGGGTCGGTTATTAGTAGTTTTATTAATGCGTTTGCATTGTTAGTTAGAACATCGGTTGGCCATCACGGTACGTTTGATATGTCAATGCTTCTTTCCTAGCTCACACTGTATTAGCATGAGATGCGCCGGAGGTATACTTGTGGTATGCCCGTTCCACCTTTGTGTTTGAGATCATTGCTGGTTTGGTGGTGGTGCGGGTTTCATTAGGAATTGTAGCCACTATTCACACTGTGCTCGTGTGGAGCAGTAGTCATTTCCTCACACAGACATCTATAGATGTTCTCCGTGAAACTACACATGTAGATCCTGCTTGTTCTGAATATAGCGTCCTGCTCTGGGATATCAGAAGTCTCCCACCTTTCTGCAACGTAACGTGCTTAGGGTGCCCGTCATGCTCTGTAGACCTTAAAAACAGAGGGATAATTATAAGTATGATGGGCCTCATTACGACCTCGGCGGTAGCCATGCCGCTATTGGCGGCATGGCTGCCGCCGAAATCGCGTCTGGGTGCACAGAATGAGGAATTACCGGGCCATTCTGAGTTCGGAAGGCCCGGTAATTCCTCCCTTCAAGGACCTGGACCCATTGCCATTTCAGGGCTGAATGGGAATGGGAGAGGGCCCGTTGTTTGCTCCCTCTTCCCCTCACGGGACCCGGTAAGTACGCCTGGTTTGACCAGGCGTTGCTTCCTGGGTCCCGCGAGGGGATCTCGTAATGAGGCGGTACGGGGTAAACGGCGCCAGCACCTTTTACGGCGCCGTTTACCCCGTACCGCCAGGGTCGTAATGAGGCCCATGTATTTTAAATACCCCTAATTATGAGTTGGGATTGTTTGGGCTTGTGACAGGATGGGGTGCATAGAATCAAAACTCCTAATTAGGCGGTATTTTAAAAGTAGGAAGAATTTGAAATGCCACATACATTCACTGTCACCACTGTATTCCTAGGAGGGATAGGACTAGCTCGTTTTCCCAGATTGCAATCTGCTTTTCTCATTTAAATATTTTGAGAGCAAGAAAACCTTAGGAACGAAAACAAGTGACCCCCGTCCCTGTATTCCCTACAATGGCGCCTTTTAAGAAACACAAAGAATTGGAGGTGAACAAAGGATTCTAAACACAAACCCCGCTCTCGCTCGGTAAGGCTCCTGTAATGTGCTCAATCTCCTGTGTAAGTGAATACGGTCAGAATTACCGACTACACTGGCGGGAATCGTGTGGCATCATTGCCAAATTGTCGGGAAGATTATACATCTAATAATGTTTCATGAAAGATTCAAGACACAAAATGTCTTTTTCCAGTGTAATTGGTGTACTAAGACGTTTTGTATCAAAGGCTCTTCCCATCTCGCAGACATCTCTTGGAGTGACATTTGATCAAATGTTCAATAATACCAACTTCAAGCCTTACTTACGGAGCTAATGAAGCTTAATGTTTATTTGACTAGCAGAGTAGATGTGCCTTCTTAGAGACTCGGCAATAGAGAATCCCGGGCTGACGGCTCTATATTGCACATAATACCGAGGGGCTTAGTGGAGCCGGCGTTCACTTCCATCCGAAAAATACGCAGCGAATAATAGATGAGCAACAAAGAACACTCTTCTCAGATAAATTCATCTTGTTGCCGTTAAACTTCTCTATTGTCACCTAAGTCCATGGTGGAAACAGTGTTTTTCTTTTCATAAAATATTTCTTGCTGACAGGGTATGGTGCGCACCTGAAAAGCTGCAAACGATAACAATGCATATCGGTGATGTTCTCATTCCGTTTCTCCTCCAGGTTTCTCGCTGTCAGAATCATGTCATTGCCACAAGGCTGCTACGGGCGAGATCAGGGCGTGCTGTGGGTGGTGCGATCACGTGGCTGGTAAAATGGCTCTCGGGATTCAACGTTCCTTGCAGTGATCCGAGGATAATCTGCAGATCGCAGGTTCCAATCCTGGCAAGGCCAACTCCGCCTGTCATCCTTCCAAAGTCGATAACTGAGTACCATTTTCGATTGGGTGGTGATGTATGTAAATATTGTCCATTGTAAAGCGCTATATAAAAAACGTATTATTGTTATTATAGATTGAGTGGATGAAAGGATGGAGATTAAAGGGGCTACCAAACAAAGATGATTTTCGTGTTCTTCACATGAGGCTACATAGTTCTTTATGTCAAGAGAGACAGTGCGAGTGTATGAAGCTAAAAAAAGGCTCCAACTGTATTACTTTTATAGATTGGATTGCTAGTTAAAATCTAGTTTACTCTAAACTAATTAGTTTCATTCTTCCAACATGTTTTAAACCTTTCTTAAATCCTTGGTTCTATGTGCTCCATTGTAATGGGCGAGGGCTCAGTGACTTGCCCCTGACATCTCTTTGAATCCTGGAAACACAAAGGGCCTCATTACAAGTGAGTCGGTAAGGGGTTAACGGTGCCGGTAAAGGTGCCGGTGCTGTTAACCCCGTACCGCCTCATTACGAGGTCCCCTCGCGGGACCCTCTCTGGACGTCTGGTCAGACCAAACGTCCTTTTCGGGTCCCGCGAGGGGACCAGCATGCTAACAACGGGCAGTTATTAATGGACCTGTTGTTAGCATGCTCCCCATTCCCATTTGAGCCCTGTGGGGGCTCAAATGGGGATGGTCCGGGTCCAGGTTCCCTGAATGGGGAAATACTGGGCCCTTCAAAGTCGGAATAGCCCGTTATTTCCCCATTCAGGGGCCACGGACCCTGATCCGAGTTTGGAGGCAGCCATGCCCTTTACGAGGTCCCGTCGCGGAACCCGCTCGGGACGTCTGGTCAGACCAAACGTCCTTTTCGGGTCCCGCGAGGGGACCAGCATGCTAACAACGGGCCGGTATTAACGGGCCCGTTGTTAGCATGCTCCCCATTCCCATTTGAGCCCTATGGGGGCTCAAATGGGAATGTTCCGGGTCCAGGTTCCCTGAATGGGGAAATACTGGGCCCTTCAAAGTCGGAATAGCCCGTTATTTCCCCATTCAGGGGCCACGGACCCTGATCCAAGTTTGGTGGCAGCCATGCCCTTATTAAGGACATGGCTTCCTCCAAACTCGTAATGAGGCCCAAACTCAGACTTTCTTTCGCCCATTCCTAAATTCCTTAAATTGAGTGCCATGAAATGGGGTAAGACCAATACAGATTATTGTAGCGCATTGAGGTAGGTGAATCTGGCTTTAGCGTTATATGAAAATGTGATATTACACTTATTATTGCATCTATTTCTATCACAGACGGATGTAGCCCTACCTTGTTATCTCTCTCACGGTTACTGTGCCGACAGGATTTTTTTCATTTCAATTTTTACCCAATACATTACAATAAAATAAACTCATTGAATCAAGCCCCCCTTTCACTATGCTTTTACCCGCACCCTAAACCCCTCCGCACCCCTTACCCCCATCTTATATATTACAATGTTTTTTTCTTTGTAATTTCTTCAGTAAAAATTACATCAATAAATTCCTGTCAGCAAAACAACGCAATACCCTCTCTCACACTCTTTCGCTGTACTTTTTTTATTCCATTTCCTTCTCCCTCTCTCTCTCTCTTTCTCAGCCTGTCTATCTCTTCTGTGTGTGAGATTCGGTTTGTCAGGTGCACATTTGCTAGAGCTAAGACAGTCATAGTTGACAGGAATGTCACCAAAGAACACATACAGACATCTTAGAAGTGTGAGGGAGGTGCTGTGCTATTTGGTGGTTAAAAGTAGAATGAAAACAACACAGATAGAGGCAGTGCATTGTGCAGACCAACCTGTTATTTGGGACGTACAGTTTATTTTTGTGTGTCCTGCAGGAATGTCACCATCACAATAGGGGCTCAATGCCCACACGGGAAGATTGGAGGGAGTTGTGGTTAGTCCTTACGCTGGGTTCTGGGGTTGTTACAGACTTGTAAGGGACCATAGGAACATGCTTCCGGGTCCACAATTGCACTTGTTATGTTTCAACGTTGTGTTCATTTTTAGTTTGTGTGTATCTGTGTGTGGGGATGTGTGTCTGTGTGTTTGCACACACACTGGAACAAATGTGTGGGTTTATATACACCATATATAAAGCTATAGTGTAGATGCTAGAAAAACAGAACAACAATGCTAAAAGTGCTTATAAAAGGGGACCAGTCACAGTTAACAGATAAGTACCAAGTTTTAATAGTAAATTAAAGAGGTTTAAAACAACCAATTAAATGAAGTGGTCCACAGTACAATACTTAAGACATCCAATAAAAAACAAACAATTTGGATCTCTGTTTCCAGTCCAGTTCAGAGAGCTGTCAACTCTCTGAACTGTAAACAGAGATCCAAATTTATGACACATTGGGCCTCATTACACGGAAGGCGGTAATGGTTAACGGCCACCGTTAATGGTAACGGTGACCGTTAACCATTACCGCCTTACTACGAGGTCCCTTAGCGGGTTGGTGCTTTAACGCCTGCTTTTTGCAGGCGTTAAAAACCAACCCGCTAAGGGACCTCGGAGCTAATTACGGCACCGCAAAATTGCGGTGCCGTAATTAGCGCCTTCCCCATTCCCATAGAGCCCTATGGGGCAGAAATGGGAATGGGGAAGGGCAATGGCGGAAGGGGGATTTACCGCCCCTCCAACCTTGGAATGGGGCGGTAAATCCCCTTTCCGCCAAGGCGGTGCCGGTATTTTACCGGCATGAGCCATGGCGCTACTAGCGCCATGGCTCGGCCCAGATTCTAACTAAGTTGGGTACTACACTATTTGTTTTATATGTACCCTTTTGTGCTCTTTGATACACTGTTTTAACTAGCTATCCATGCTTGCCATGTAATCCCTGTTCTTGTTTGTTTTTTATTGGATGTCTTAAATATTGTACTGTGGACCACTTCATTTAATTGGTTGTTTTAAACCTCTTTGATTTACTATTAAAACTTGATACTTATCTTTTAACTGTGACTGGTCCCCTTTTCTAAGCACTTTTAGCATTGTTGTTCTGTTTTTCTAGCATCTACACTATAGCTTTGTCTCTTTTTATATATGGATTATCGTCCTCCCAGACATAGACAAAGTATACATTGCTAACCTTCCTTAGTCAATTGTATACCAGGTTTCCTCCCTGTATAAGTGGTTGATATACACCACCAGCAAACATTGGACAGCACACACAATTAAGCACTATCTTCATGCTAGGTTTTAATCTGAGTGTGACCCTGTGCAAGAAGAAAGGACATTTTGATAAACAAAATTGTGTGTATTCCCTCCAGAAAAAGCACACAATGAAATGATGTCATTGTACTCACATTTTAAAGTTACACATTTTAAAATCGTACAGTTTTCATTTCTAATGATCACTTCTAGTTTATATTGTAGACATAAAAAGAACTTCACAATTCTCTTGTTGAACTAAGCACAATATCATAACTCAGAATTACCTTAGATCTACCGTTCTGATAGAAGTTCATTATTGTAAGATCCAAACTCTTTAACAGTCTTGTACACTCCTATGGAACATAAAAATTACCATAGATCTTTAAATTTGACAAATATGTTGATGATAAAAAGGCTCCCTGCTTGAATCACTAATTAAATACCGGACTCTGGGCTTGATGCTCATTAATTTTGTAGGACACTCACACTAACATTGGAGTTAATGGGGTTGATGACTACGAGCTGATGTACTGCACCTATATGGAATAAGGAAAGGTTTTGTGTCCTATGGTAAAAGGTTTTTAATAAACCAAGAATCAAAATAAAAATTAAAAATAAAAATTAAAACATTAACTTGTTTGCAACAATGCAATAGATGCGTATTCAGACAGCTTCATGTTTGGAATATGGGTTTTAAATGGCTGACAACTGCAAGGAGTTTCATCTCTCCATAACCAGGAACCGTGCAAAATTACATAAGAGAAGTGGACGTCTGACAGCCTTAGACAAGACTCTAACTGCCTCATTACATGGACGGCGGTGGACCAAGGTGCTATTAGCACCTTGGTCCATGCCGGTAAAATACCGGCACTGCCTTGGTGGAAAGGGGAATTACCACCCTATTCCAAGGTTGGTGGGGCGGTAATTCCCCCTTCCCCCATTGCCCTTCTCCCCATTCTCATTTTTGCCCCATAGGGCATAATGGGAATGGGGAAGGTGCTAATTACGGCACCGCAAATTGCGGTACCGTAATTAGCTCCCTGGTCCCTTTGCGGGTTGGTTTTTAACGCCTGCAAAAAGCAGGCGTTAAATTCCCCAACCCGCAAAGGGACCTCGTAGTAAGGCGGTAAGGCTTTACCGGGACCGGTAAAATACCGGTACCGGTAAACCCTTACCGCCGTCCGTGTAATGAGGCCCTAAGTGTCCGATTCATGGAATTACTAGCGCAGAAAATAGGGGTACTTGCACGCCAAACTGCACACAAATTTGCGTTTGTCGATTCATGGAATGGAATGTGCAGTACTTTTCCTGGACTTGTGTGGATTTCGTGCAGGCTCAGCACATCTCTGCGAGCTGTCGAGGGCCTTGTGCGAGAATCCACACAGAGCGTGGGAGTGGCTTGTGCAGAGAGCTGGCGAAGGGGGCAGAACACCAGAAATGGGGAAGAACCTGCAATGAAGTGGGCATTCCGAGGGACGGCCTGCAGGCAGTCCCTTGAACACCCACAATTGCACGGCACAAGACATATTCACGGATTCGATCGTGCATCCTCTTGGCCTGGGAAATGTCCATGCAAGTCGTTCATACTGTCCAGCACCCAGAGGCAGGCGTAAGTACACTTGCACATAGGAATGGCAGCAAAAAGGGGTGTGCATGCAGGGACGGTTTATGGGGGATCACACGCATGTTGTCAGCGTGCCAGATAAGGTCACGGGGGACCGTGTGCAGGGTCCCCTAAGTGCAGGCCTGTTTGAAGGGTCTTTGTATTCGCGCTTGGGGAGGCACGCAAAGGTAGCTGTCCTGGCTGTTTTTGCTTTGAGTGGGGGCGTGTTGGGGTCATTCCTGGCGCAACTTGCGAATACGGTTACTTTGCGCAGTAAATTACATGGATACGTGGGGCACACATTTTTTTATTGGCACGCAGGCTCACGCAGTCTCTGTTCGCCACGCAGCCCCTGTGGGATTTCTGCACAAATATTTCCATGAATCAGGCCTTTAGTTCTTACATGTTGCCTCTAATTTGTATGTGTGTGCAGTGAAGGCAAAAATGACGCATTATCAATCTCATTCTTTGGGTGTGAGTATCACACCTTTGACCACAACTTTGCTTGCCAGATTCAGTACCCCGATTGATCTTAATCAAGTTTCTTGTCATGAAATTGTATAGTTCTGTCATCAAAAATCACTTCTGCAGACCATTGTGGGTCGTCCAATAATGATCAATACATAGTTCAGTGATGGCATTCATTTTGCCATACGCAAAATTGCCTCACTGGATGCCTAAACCGGCAAGTAGCCCTGTATCTATACGAGACCCTTGCTTGGCGTTGCCTTCAAGTCATTGGCAGTTGTTGAATGTAGATTTCTTTTTTATCCTGTGAATTATTGGAATACTTCCTTAGGTATGATTTGTGGAGGCCTAGGTGTGTCCCCATGTATAATTCGCCATTGCTAATTCCTTTGTGGCATTGGCCACAATGTTGTCCTATGTGGGGTTGGGTAAGTATTCGATGTTGGCTAAGCTATTGTCCACTTGTGGTATTTGTGGTATTTTTGGCAGATTCTATGTGAGTTTGAAACTTTTAATGCCTGAGAAATCCTGGATGCAGTTTTCAGGAAACATCGCCAAAGTATTTTCTGCATGCAGTGTCTCGCAAATACCACATGCATCATTTCTGTCAATTCCTCATGAAGTAAAAACCTCACGCTATATGCAACTCTTCATTAGGTGGTTGGTAAAAGCAGTCCAATGACTGCCTGATTACACCGTTAGAAACATGTCTGTAACACTATTCAAAAATGACAAGAGAAATACTGTGAACAAAATTCCAGAATTGCTCAGTTCTAAAGATGAGTTATTAAAGGAACATGGCAGTACCAGGTGTAGCAGAGGCCACTGGTGCGGTGCAGCAGACTTTAAGTGGCGAGCTTTTGTGTGAGAGACAGCGTCTCAAGATGTTCTGGGCACATGAAGCTGGTTGGCTCTAATCCTGAGCCTCCCTTGGCCTTCTAACCCTGCCAAAAGGTTCTGGTATTGTAAGAGGAGGATAACACTGGCATTAGGATTCAGGAGGATCGGATCCCTGCTCTGGGGGTTCTCTCCATTACCTCCCGTTGCTACCAGGCATTACTGCAAACTGCAATGTCAGGACACCCCAAACTCAAAATGTGTCCTGCAGACCCCTCAGTCCTTCAGGGATTCCTAGAAAACCCTCTGAAGAACCTCATTTTTTTCAACTGACCCACAAATATTCCTAATTTAAACAACGGCATGTTCTGCCTGAAAGTTTTTTCAGTTTGTCCCGATTTCTTCAATGCTCAACAGTTTTGCCTTTCCTCTCTTAGCATGTCTGATTATGATTTAAGAGACCTTTAGTCAGTTCACCCCTACAAAATCTGTTTGTCAGAGAGATTGCCCTTTGACCCTTGCCCATTTCAAAAGGTATTCCCCTGATCTGCTACTCAATACATATGCTTCCATCTGCATGACTTTTGTGTCCTTAATTGCCCGTTGCACACTGCACTTTTCCTTGAGTACCCCACTGTAAAGCACCCTCGTGGATCTGTATTCTGCTCTGGGAATGACATGAACCCATTCACATGGACCATTTTCCTGTCATTATGAGGCCCCTCAAACACCTGTCGCCTGATCCTTTTGCACACTCTTAAATGATTATCCTCTGTTGGGGGCCTGCTCCGGGTCACCAGGCAGGCCCCATGCTCATGTCGGGGTCACCCGACGGGGTTCCTTAAGGCGGCGATCAAGGCGTGGATTCGTGGGTGGAGGTTACCCCACCCGCTCCGGGCACACGGCGGCCCTGGCTCTGGGGGCACCCAGGCCGGGGTCGCATCATTAGCCATGGTCACATGGCATTTTGAACACCCTGGGATGGCGTTGCCCAGCAGGGGCACCGTCCTCGTGCTGGGCCCCGTCTTTGGGCCCAGCGGCCTTCAGTGTAGCACCAACATGGTGCACAAGAATGACACTGGAGCCTTCTGGTTGGTCAGACTGACGAGCCGGAAGCAGCTTGTACATTTTACTAACTTGGTCACATGGGTAACACACTGGGAGATACTATGCCCCCTTACAGGGATGCCATGCAACACTCCTCCTTTTCCATAATAACAAAACAAAACCCCCGAAAAGTCCCAACATAATGATAATGTTAATGTTAAAGGACATTTGTACCGTGCACTATCACCACTGGAGTGGTCCCCTGGCGCTCTGGCGGCTCTGAAAGAGGAGGGGAGGTTGAGTTAGTGGGAGGAGGCAGGAAAAGTGCAAGAGAGCAGTGATGTGCTGTTGGCGGCCTCAGCCCGGTGGGTCCGTTGGCTGGGCCTGGGGTGTTTGCGGCCGGTAGTCATCGTGTAATATTGTGCAAGACTATGCATGTTTTTGTTTTGTTGTTGCAATGTAGTGAAGTTTGTGCGGTTTGTTGTGCTGTAGATTTTGGTTGTGTTTGGCTTGGAGTTTGAGAGGTGTATGCAGAAAGGGAAATTGTTAGTAGGGTTGGTTAGTTTGCGTCTCTATCCTGAATTCAGGCGCTCGGCTTGCGCAGTCTCCCCTTGTGCGGCTCTGTCCTGATCTGGGTCCGACTGGCATACAAGGTTCCTTACTCCTCTGGCCCCCACCTCTAACATGCTCTCTCATAGCTCCCCTTATCCTCCCTTCATACTCCTGTGGCCAGTGCACCTGCCAATGTCAACCTCTCAGGTAGAGTGGTGATTGCCAATATCTCGACAATTCCACACCACTGTGGTACCTGGCGGTAACTAAGGGACGGGCGAAAGTGTTGGTGGGATTGTCTGGGGGAGTTGGCTCAGTCTTCGTGTGTGCCGCCTGTGTTCCAGTCTATCCGGTGTCACCAGTCCAGGTGCCGTTGGAGCTACCCTCTCGGGTCGGGGATGTCCGTGTCCTTTCTGGATTAGTCATCCTTTTTCCAGTTTCAGTTTCCAAATTTAGTCTGTGGTGTTGAAGAGCCGGGTTTTTAGTGATTTCCTGAATTTTAGGTGATCTTCAGTGTTTCTTATTTCTTTTGGGATGTTGTTCCAGGTTTTTGTGGCTAAGTGGTAGAAGGAGGTGCCTCCAAGTTTTTTCTTAAGGTATGGTTTGAGTTCCAGGCGGATTTTGTTGCTTGATTGGAGGGGTCTCGTTGGTTTGTAGACTGTTATTTTCTTTTGTAGGAATTCTGCTCCTTGTCCGCTGATTTCCCTGTGCGTTATGCACATTGTTTTGAAGGTGATGCAAAGTTTTACCAGGAGCCAGTGTAGTGTTTTTAGGGCTAGAGTGATGTGGTCTCTTCTGGATACTACAACTTTAACCACTCTACTAGTTGCCAGACCCTTTATTAACCTGGGTGAGTGGTTCAACTATCACACAAAACCCTGGTGCGAGCTACTGGCACCACATGAAGCATTCTGCATGGGCGGGTGTGCACAACATCACATTGTCCACCAACTGGGCCATTTTGATCAAGTCCATGTCTGCAGGCTCACAGTCTTTATGGGGATGTCGATGTCCATCTCTCGCACTCGTGGGGTTGCAGGAGACCTGCTTGGGTCCTCAACACCCTTCACCAGAGTCACACAAAGGCCAGCAAAGCCACACCTGGGGGGGCCCAGGGGCCACATCGGCCGGGTCCACAGTCTGGAGGGCCTGCCTAATGGCAGGATGGCAGTGGTGGATTACACTGTCTGGGTCCGGGCTGATCGCCCCAGGGAGGACCAGGGGCCGCATCTGCCTCCTTCGAGGCTGGTGCACCGCTCACTGCTGCAGCATGGCAAGCCGCTTATACACCTCTCCTTTCTTTTGTGCCCCGGGATGGAACACTCCAGCCAGTGACTGTTGTGGGGAGCGAGTCTTGTGGGGCCAGCACAGTTCATGGCTTCGGGTGGGGGTCAGCCTCAGCTCATGCGGTCGATACCGCTTACCTATTTGTGCTTCTATTGGCCCGGGTCTCCTGGGCCACGCCCCTTCCCTTTGTTTGCATTGGGGACCGCTGCAGGGCTCTGCTGCCTTCCACTTCTGCTTTGCGGGCCCAGCTGGATTTGGGCACGCCTCCTTTTCCTCCTTGCGGGCCCAGTTGGATTTGGGCCCGCCTCACCTTCCTGGGCTGCGGCGGATGCAGTCCACGCCCGGGGCCGCATCAGCTGTTTGGCGGCCCCGGACTTCACTTTGCCGCTTGTTTCCTGCAGGTGGCCAGCCTCACCGGGGATGGGGGGGCAGCCTCACCCCGCTGCGGCTATGGGGGAGGCGCTCATGTGCCGATGCCGTATTCCTTTTGGGCATGTGGTAATGCCGCACCGCCACCTTCCTGATTATCGTTGCGGGTCCAGTTGGAGTTGGACCCACCCCTTTTCTTCTTTGCGCTGCACAACGCTGCTGTTCCTTCCACGGCTCACGGGATGGGCAGGGCTTCTTTATCACAGGGCGGTCGCTCCCCGATGTCATGGGGGCGCATCTCGCTTCCCCTTTGCGGGCTACGACCCACATTCTTCACATTGCCGGGGGGGGGCGCATCAACTTCCTTCTCTGTGGCGGACGCCACCGAGCACTCCTCCTCCTCGGATGGGGGGAGGGGCAGCTGCTCCCACGGCCAACGCTGCAGATCCTCCTTCACACAGGGGGAGGGCAGCTGCTTCTCCTCCCGGGGTCACATTTTCCTTCCTTGTGGCACAACCACCAAATTGTTCCGGGGGATGGGCGGATTTGCTTTGCGGGCCCAGTTGGAGATGGGCCCGCCTCACCCTTCTTCTTCGGGGCACGCGGGATCCCATCCTCATCGCCATTGTTGAGGGCCTGCTCCGGGTCACCGAGCAGCCCCTATCCTCATGTCGGGGTCACCCAACGGGGTTCTTTAAGGCGGTTATCACGCTGTGGATTCGTGGGTGGGGGTCACCCTACCCACTCCGGATCACCGGAGATACACATGTGGCCGGGGGCACCTTGCACACAGCGGCCCCAGCTCTCGGGGCACCCAGGCCGGGGTCGCATCATTAGCCATGGTCACATGGCGTTGGGAACACCATGGGACGGCGTTGCCCAGCAGGGGCACCGTCCTCATGCTGGGCCCCATCCTTGGGCCCAGCGCCTACGGTGTAGCACCAGCATGGTGCACAAGAACGACACCGGAGCCTTCTGGATGGTCAGACTGACGAGCCGGAAGCAGCTCGTACATTTTATTAACTTGGTCAACCATGTGACCACACCAAACACACTGGGAGATACCATGCCCCCTTACAGGGGTGCCATGCAACACCCTCCAGGGACTTGTTTGGGCACCCGAGATATCGTTTTTGCCTGACACACTGACCTGCCTTTGTTATTTAATTTCTGCTGGACCCATTTTTACAACAATCTACGTGAAAATGTACTCAGCTATCGAAATGTGTATACCTCGTAAAACTGTCTAATTTCTGGCATTAATTCCCCATACCATGTTTCTTGTGAAATCTTCTATCCGTTGGCGAGTCCTCCCTGCCGTTGACATCAGCATTATATGTTGTTGTATTCATGCACTACCCAATTGTTCTGCATTGATGTACGTCACCAGATGTTTCCAAAGTATAACCACTATGCGTTCTCATCTAGCACTAAAGGCTGCTGGCCAACGTGTGTTTAAAAAGAATCTGAACATTGTTGCTTGTGAATGGTCCAATTGGCATCCATGACTTTTTTGAATTGTAACGTCTTTGATTTTTTTTTCTAATAATAATTGTTTCTTTTTATTTCATTTTAATGTGATTGTATATTTATGTTTTCCTCAGTGTTTTGTCCATTTGTTTACGTTAATGTTTTCAGAGTGAATTTTAAAGCCATTGCTTTATCAGATCGATCAATGTAACAATGAATATGTGTTAATGCATTGGATACAGAGTGACATTGTTTGCCAGTACTATCTTATAAAACAATTCTAAATTGGATCATCTATAGGCCATTTAAAATCTGCAGAAATTAACAGCGTAGAAGTCTGAAAGGTTCTTGTCCAGAAATCCTTCTTTTGGATTTTGCAGGTATACCAGTGTTTACTTTATAGGGGTGTTTTCCAGGAACCAGTCGTGGCACTTATTTTTGAGTCCTGGCACTTATTGTCTCATACTCACTTTTATTATGAAGTGGTGCTAGTCAGTGCATTATTCAACCACAATCCTGCAACCACAAATATGTTGACACCTTGGGGAGCAGCTATGGGTGGTAGCAGTAGTGGTGGGGAAATTCCCACCCGCAGGTCACAGGAGTGCTCAAAAATATATTTGCCCTAACACTTCTTTTCTTTACAAATGAAACACTGAGGGATACATCAAGTATTTAGAGACCAACAAATCCACAAGACTCAATCAACCAAGAATGGTGTTCTCCCAAAATAACTAACAAATTCCTTAGGTGCTATGAGCAGACGGACCATGAAATTGCCTCATGAACTAAAACTGTTCTGCAAACGGATTGGAGGGCCATCTACACCTACAACATGGCCTATTTTAGCTTCTACATTCGAGCCTTGTATCGAATGTCTGCAGTTTGTCTATTACCCCACTCAGATATCCTACCAGAGTCATAGGGCCTCATTACGACCCTGGCGGAAAGTTACCGCCAGGGCCGTGACTTTACCGCCATGGTGCTAACTACGTTAACACCATGGCGGTAAGGGGATTTACCGCCCCATTCCGACCTTGGCGGGGCGGTAAATCCCCAATCCCCATTTACCCTTCCCCATTCCCATTTTTGCCCCATAGGGCATAATGGGAGTGGGGAAGGCGTTAATTACGCCACCGTAAATTACGGTGGCGTAATTAACACCAAGTTCCCTTACCGCCATGGATTTTTACACCCGCTAGAAGCAGGTGTAAAATCCGCCATGGCGGAGAGGGAACTCGTGATTGGCGGTAAGGGGTCGGCGCAGCTAACGATGGCGCTAACCCCTTACCGCCAGGGTCGTAATGAGGCCCATAGGAAAGAAAGTTACATTCATAATCCACAAAATGCCTGTCACATGCGTGAAGACGCTCGTGGCTACATGCCCACTGAGCTGAAGCTCAAAGAGCATGTGCACGAAGTTGCAAACGTGAAATGAGTTTTTTTCCCTCCCTTTGCACTTGCAAACATGAGCTATTAGGAGGGCATGATCAGCATACCTATATGTTTGATGACATTCTGGTGATGCTCACCAGTTCCCTGATTATTCTTTACTTTCTAGCACCTGCAGCACTACCTTGAATATGAGCTGAGCTGCAATTCACAATTTTCTGTCACCATCAGTAGCATGAACTGTCCTCCGGCTCAACATTCAAAGGAGATTCCACAACCAACGCTGCTTGCTCCTGACTTTGTTGCACAGTAATCCCTTTTTGAAAATAGAACCGTATATTGTTTGTGATCCCTTTGTTTTAATTTTAATGCCTCTTGTTTTATTATTTGCCTTTTTACGATTATTGTTATAGCCAATGATTGTAACATTTGTATAAACTCAGCATTACGATCCTCCAGAGCTTTTTAGTTGCTTTATAATAGGCGCTTCTTCTTTTTCTAGGCATTGTAACATCCTTTTACCTTTTTTGCAGTCTTATATTTTCTTAAACATATATGTTTGTTTTCTCTTGTTCATTCTTATGTGAGCAGTATTACCACTGCTGTGGCGTTGAGTGTCATGAATGTATTCAGACTTGAGGCCCGATTCATAGAATCCTGCGCAGTAGGCACAAGCACCTCGGACAGTGAAGGAGTGTGCGCCACGTGTGCTCCAAGCCAAATCATGTGGAAACCCAGCACGTAACCCGGACGCACCCCAGCCAAATTGCGTGGAAACTCTGCGAGACACGCAGTTCACTCTGCTCCAGCAGAGATTGCCAACTATATCGCTGCTTTTCAGAGCAGAAAGCCGTGCTAACACCACACGCTGTGCACACAGAAAAAAAAGTGTAAGACTGCACTTTGCCACACTTCAAGTAAATGCTACTAAATATTTATTGTATTTATTTATTGTTCATTTATAACACACTTAATACCAGCAAGTGGTTTCTAATCGAAGAATCAGGATTTGAACCTGTGTTGTGCCGCGTTGTCTTGCTTCCAAGACAAAAGTTTTGCCCCTGAGCTATCCTTCCTCCCCTATTGAAATGGGATACCTAAAAAAACAGAGAATGGAAAAAGAGTGCTCCATATACTAACCCTCACTGTATTCCTAACTACATGTTAACTTCCATGTTGGGTCTTTGAGGGACCACAGTGTTTACTGAAACCTACACTCTGCTCTCGTTTGACCTTTTGGAACAGACCATAACTATCAGCATATGTGCATTTTTCAGGAAGTTCCATGACATTCAGAATTTCTTCTTCAGTAGCTCCTTCCTGGTCGTGATAAAAAAAAACAATGTTCCCTAGTACCCTGCCATTGCTGCTATTCTGCTCCAGATCACAGGAAGTTCTATCACAATGTGCCATGCAAATGTGACCGTGCTACGTTTCCTGCTTATTCTATGTCCCCACTCTTTAAGCCCAATTACGCACAGTGAAATAACTCAAGAAATTAAAACAATGGCACCCTGGCATTTGAGGAAATCAGGGGTATCAGGGTGCTTCTTTGGGCACTAGTCACAGTATAGGAGGCTTTCTTTACAGAAAAGCGTGGTTTGACTGCATTGTGTGTCTGTTGATAACAAAAGTCCATCAGGTCATCCACAATGCCAAATAATAGTGGATGCATGATCAGAAAGGTTATTATTGACAATCTGGTTATTTGCTACAATTTTTCCATGGTGTTTGTAATGTATCCAGTTGTCACAAAATGTAGGACTTCGCACTGATTGGTTATTGTGGCCCCTTCAGCTCCACAGTTGCAACGCCGTAGAAAGCTAGCTAGGGAACAGGTGACATGGGTAGGACATTGACCGTGGTGGGAGGGACTAGCTATAGGTAGTACTTTGCAAGATATAGAACTATTTTGAGAAAACAGTAACTTAATTTGGGAGACCAAAATACCATCAGTTCACATGAATTAAGTCCTAAAGACCCATAATGTATGCTGGCCATTAGAAAGGTCAGAAATGGTTATTCTCAAACCGGAATTGCTAGGTGATTCGAGACAGGTGATATGCCTGGGGTCAAAACCTCTTTGAATTGTTTCCACAGGAGCAGAACGTTGACAACGTATGGACACAGCTAAAGGTCACAGAGGTAGTCTTTAACGAGGAGAGCTTTCTAATCCTTCATTGGAATTCCACCCTCTGCACCCCTTCTGATGTCATACTCATAATGAAATGGTGCGACAACAACCAGCCACGGTCATCGTTGTAAGTATGCTATTTTTTCTGTTCGCTTAATGGGTATATTGATATGTCTTCATGCCCCCATCCCTCCCAAGGGTGTTGGTAGTATGTTTATTTGTAGCATTAAGTTTGAAACAGACTCAAAAGACTATCTGGATGAAGAAGAAAGAGGAATTGTTGCCTTGATAAGAATTGAGATTTAGTAGGTATGGAGGGGATAATTAAAGCTCTGCCCTTTGAATGATAAAACAGGGTGGGAGACGAGGAAGCTGATCATTTTGTGTTGCACATTAGTTAAGAAATGGGGCACTGTTGAGGAAAATGTTTGTTTCCCGTCCTTTTTCTCTGTTACAGTGAAATTCCATTATCACAAAACGGCATGTTTTCCACTAACGGTTATTCTGTTTTTCACATTAAACCCTGTGAAGGTTATTGTTGTCACTAAATGAGGCATATAAACCAAGGTGTAATGTTTCTATGCCCCCACTTAATGCTCTACCCATTGTTTGTGATGTTCCCAGGTGTTGGAGCGCAGCGGAGCAGACTTTGCATCTCCACTTTCCTCTTCTCCTCCGTTTTGGAAGAGCCACTAGTTTTATGCAAGCATGAGATTTTCCTGCAGGCGTAAAACAAATGGTTTCCAAGAGAATACACCTTACATTTCCACCTGGTTAATAACAGGTACATTCCATTGGATTCCATTATAAATCATAACCTGAAAAGCTGAATTTATAGGCAGTATTTTATTTATCACAAAAGGGAGGGTAAAAGTGCAGAGAAAAGGCTACTTTTAAAGTATTGAAAATTGCATTCTGGGACACACTAGCATGTAAGTGTTCCCATTGGCAGTTCCTCATCTATTATTACTGGATCTGTGCCCAGCTTATCTTTCACCAATTCAAATATAGGAAGAATACAATTTTACATGTTATGGCAATAGGAATTCTTTATTTACGGTGGGCCATCTAGTATTCCTCTGCACGCTCACTTGAACTGTTGCACAATTTGTACTATTACACTGAGTTCATGCCCTATAGTGTGGTAATCATGCAAAATCAATAACAAATCGACTTACTAGTCAGTTCCCAATTAGGAATGAATGTATATTTATGAGCAGATGCATGTAAACAATAAAAAACAATTTCGACATAAAAAAGCAATATTTACAACACTATTTACAGAGCACCACAACACAGAGACAAAGAAAAACAATAAAAATAAGCTGCCGTAAAATAAAGCATTAAACAGAAACAATGTATCTGAAGCAAATTGAACATATAAGCATAAGACACATAAAATTCATATCGTAATTGATGGCCACTTCATATAAAACAAGCAAATTATGCAGGAAACTGTAGATGTTCAGTGGTGGTCTTATTATAGACTAATGGGGAGGTAAGATTATACAGAGGTAATTCAAGCAATCCACAATGTTTAACATGTGATGATTATGTGGCCAGATGGCAACCTCCTATGAACCACTGTTTTTCATGGAAAACCTATACCACCATAGGGGCACTTACAGCACTTAAATTCAAAGCATTCATACAATTAAAAGTTGCAACTCAAATGCTCATAACTGTGGAAGACAAAATAGTAAGCCATCTTTTTTCCGGGGACATCAACCCAAAGTACATCATGTGTTTCCAGAAAACCTTAGCTCTCAAATTCATTAAAGCTGGGCATTCTACTATTAGATGCTTTAAAGTTTCTCTAACCAAAATGTCCACACAGAATCTACAAAAGTTCTCTTTTGCATTAATAAAGTTCCTTCTTGCCAAAACATCTCGGGTCAAAAACAAGTTAAATCATAGACGTAGAATTGATGATCTCAACTGTGGAGAGGGATGTCCTTATAAGTAAGACATATGTTTCTTGTTTCAATCCAGTCCAACCTATATATTTTACCTTGGCTCGGTCGGGATTCATGATGAAAGTGTCAATGTTCACATCTGCCCTCGCCAAAATTTTAAGAATGCAAGATGACCATGATCGAACACATGCATGCGATGACAACAACATATAGACAAAGTTGCTAAAATGTTGTTGATTCGGGTATAGTTTAAACATTTACGGAATAGAACCGCCAGTTTCATTCAGCAACCAAAGAGGTAAGACCCAACTCATGTCGCAGCCATGGTCCTGGTCCTGGTACACATTGTGGGAGATGTAGAACTCACAACCCTCAGAGCGACTAGAGGATATATTTATAAAGAACCCTTGTGAACAGCCCTCTATAAATAACAATACCATTTAATTTATTCACAAGGTCACTTGCTTCCCCAAAACCATTTGTGTCTGCCCAGTCGTATGTGTTAGTGTTTATTGAATCATCACATACAATTGCAATTAATATAAAAAAATATCACTTTATTGTGCTTTTTATACAACACATTTCAATAAAAAAATATACAAAATCTATCATATACTTTGTAGATTTGTCTACAAGATTCTAAAATACTTTTCAATTTAAGCACAATTTTACTGTACATCCATAGTGTTTTTGGTACACTTAATTTTGTACATAGAATAAATTCTCATTCAGGATCTATTGTTAGCTACCATTTCCTATTCAGGAAGCACACGCAAGTCCATGCAGCTTCTGATTATCCATGCAGGCATCACCCATTCCATCAATCATACAACATTCACAACACACCGGACATGTTTCTTTCCTTTCACGCTATTAGCTAGGAAATTCTTCAGGGGTATGTACCACACTGATTCACAATGTACACGCTAATCTTGTCTTCTTGGATTCATTGGGGGTAATTCTTCTGATACCCTCTCTTTGATCCTTTCTCCGGGCAAGACCACCGAGTGGATATCTGTGGGAAGCAAGTATAGGAAAATCGGTTTTATTACGCGACCACTCCTAATTGTAATTTTTATTAACTACAACATGCTGTGTGTGTCACATCACAGCAGAAGGGAATCATTAACTTAGCGACTCCTTCCTGCCTTCTATCTTGGACTCATTTCTCTTGGGACAGTATACAGGTTTCACATGGATCATTCATTGGACAACTATTGTTTTTTTAGAATAGCCATATATGGATGCTAATATACAGTGACTTTCTATACTCTCTACCCAACTCATTTGGGAACATCATTGATTTGTTTAAGCACGTTTGAAAGGGCACTTTGTCTCATTACCTCAAATCTAACACTCAATCTTGTATTTCTTGTCTGGCCTCTTAATGATGCAGTTACCCCTCAGCAGTTGGCAATCGGCAGAACAGTTTCCCACTCTCTGACCATACGTGGTCACCAACCGTAAACAAATAGTGGGTGCAAATGGGCACTTAGTCAATTAAGCTTTTCTATCATATGTGTCTCTCGGCATACTGGTACGTCTAATTTCCTTACCCCAACTCTAAAGCTTTCGGTCACCTGAATTTTCGGGAGCCTAACAGTGCTGGCTTGTTTGACTCCGCTCTGGATTGGAGACAGTGTACCATGCACAATTCTGTTTTGAATTCTTCAGCCTTCCTTTAGCTGATTATAAGACGCTCCAGGACTGGAAATTACAATGAAATACAATAAAAACCGGGAATAAATGCACATGTCATACCAACCATTAACTACAATTCTGCTAATCTTTCATCTCCATTTCAGGACACACAGGTAGATCTGATTCCCTTACCCCAAAAAAAACACGAATGTCAACCACCCATACTTCCAGGAATCTGTTGGTACCAGATATCTTGGTTCTGCTCTGGGTAGGGGACTGCATGTGTTACAGGAAAATGTATTTTATGGTGCTTCAAACTTCCTTTGGCTAGTTATGGGATGCTCCAAAGCTACAGGAAATACAAACATAAAGAGATAGCCTGAGATCAATGCGTGTATAGTGCCGCCCGTGATGTCTATTGCATCTTCTCATTACGTATCCCCCTATGGTTCTCCTATGTTCAAAGTTCCCTTTCTTTTCTTACCGGGGCATTCTATTGGGGATGAATCCCTTCTATGTTCAAAGCCGCCGTTTCTGCTTCCGTCGAGACTGCGTTGTATCTTCTTCCGTCTAGATGGTCCATGTATCACCTAACCGGTTGCTTTCCTTTCTCACCCTTTAGTCTCTTTTTATTTTATCGGTGCTCGGTTTCACGTGACCGCATCTTCACGTGATCATTTCTTTCTACCTAGGTTCCTTTTTCTAAAGTGAGTTGCCGGGGTCATTGCCTTCTGTCTCAACCCAAAATAGCCTGCTTCTGGGGTGGGTCAGCAACGCGCGGCCGAGCACGATGTCTCATGTCGCCACCCTCTACTTGCACGCCCAGCTCTCCCACACACCTGTGTCACTGGGCTATTCTGGGCAATATCATCATTACCTTAAAAGAACCTTGTTGCCTTCTGTCCCACGTCTTCAGCGGACATACTATCAGAGCTATAAGTTGTGATGGAATCGGGACATCCGAAGTTCGTGTCTTCAGTAGAAAATTCTTTTTAACTCATTGTTAGGTTGCATGGTCAAAGAGACTACCCTACATTTTTGTTCTCCATGTAGCATTGTCAATAATTAGATGTTATGTTACAATTGGATACATACTTTAATTTCAATTTGTCATGCTGTTATTATTTTAGATATGGGCACTGGTAATTGTTGGTACACTACTGTCATCTCCATATGTACATATACCAAATCCTATTCTAATGCAAAGGCTGCATACGTTTTTAACAAACTATATGTGTGAACGGCTGTATGGGGTAGGTATCTATTTTATGGGTCCTAGGTATATTTTACCATAGGTCTACTGGCCCTTGTACTATCTGTAGCACAAAATCCAAATCCGGACGTTAAGTAGATGAAAAAAAAGTCATCTCTTTCCGTCCAGGCTTGGTACTGGCCAGGAATCATGGTTTATATGTTGCTTACCATCCGTTTGTGTTACGGATATATTACTCTACTCACACAATTAGTGCTCTGGATTTCCAAATCCTCAATATAGACGCCCAATCATTTCAGATGCCAAGAGTGACTTCAGGATTTCTATTGCTCTGTTCTTTCATTCAATCCCAGTTTGAGGCTTTTGGTTAGAAAGATAAATTACTTTTCTTTGAATATTAATCTTTTTCTATCCATGTTTGTATCGTTACTGGTTTTTACCTGATAGATAATAGACCACCTTAGGTCCTCTACCTTGTGATTTTTTTCTATGAAATGACCCACCAAAGGAGCTGAATGTTTTTTATACAACTCTTGTGCTCTGTAGTGCAGATCTTAATTTTTCTTTCCGTCTTTCCTATATAGATTTTCTTACAGGGGCACCAAATGACATATACCACAAACTTAGAGTTGCAGTTTGTCAACACTTTTTGTTTCCATAGGCTATTTAAGCCTAGATCTATCTCTGTGGATTTTTTAGTTTGTTGGCAACAAGAACAGCTGCCACATGGGTAATGCCCCCCTGGTGCCCGCATACCCCATGTTTCTGTAAGGGTTGGTTGTGCCTGGATTTGTTTCATGATGTTGTTACGCATGATCTGATCTTTTATTGATCTGCTCCTTCTGAATGCAATTAGAGGTCTTTCTAAAAGGACTTTCCCTTTCTCTAGGATCTTCCCATTATGATGTACAATTTTCCTGATCCGATTCGAGAGGTCACTATATGTGTTTACAAAGACCAAGTTCTCTTTAATTTTCTCTCTGGGCATTTGTTCAAGAATTGCTTCTCGATGGTTATTATTGGCTCGTTTCATGGCTCTTTTCGTCACACTTGCCGGGTAACCTCTATCATGTAGGTTCATTTTTAATTTCTTAGCTCCTTCTTTATAATCTGCCGTATTCGTGCTATTCTTATTTAACCATAAAAACTGTCCGAAAGGTAAGTTATCACGTGTATGGGTTGGAAGAAAACTTGTGTAATGCAATAATGCATTGCGGTCTGTTGGTTTTTTATATGGTTTCACATACAGCTCTCCCTTGTCTATATCGACTTTGATTGTTACATCCAGGTAGTTCACTTTTTCCTTGCTGTAATTCACAGTAAATTTGAGGTGTTGATCTTGTCCATTAATCCACTCAAAAAACTGGTCGGTATTGCTTTCATCTCTTTTCCAAATGATAAGAACATCATCTATATACCTCTTCCATAATTGAATGTTCTCTTTGAATGGGTTCGTATCTGTGTAGATGCCGTTCTTCTTAAAAGCCTACATGTATAAGTTAGCGATGCTCGGCGACAGAGTAGCCCCCATTGCCGTACCCTGTGTTTGCTAAAAAAAGCAGCAATTGAAATGGAAATAGTTTTCCATCAGTGCCATTTCCGCACACCACATGATGATGGAAGTTGGAGTTGTGGTACTGGCATTCTCTGTAAGCAATCTCTCTTCCAGTACGTCGAGTGAGGTTCTCTGTGGTATACTGTGTAGAGAGCCACCACATCTAGACATATCAGGATCTTTCCAGTGATATCAAAAGGCCTACCCTCTACCTCTTTTATTATTTGGGTGGTATCTTTAACAAATGAAGCCATGTTTTTGAGCATTGGCTGCATAAAATGGTCCGCGAATTTGGAAAGTGGCTCCAAAATCGAGTCACATCCCGATGTAGAACACCCCTCCAAAACCTTGCCTCTAATTTATTCAAAAATGATGTTGAGATTATATTTTTGGTCTCCAAATCATAAAGGATCGTTGGCATGACTTTCTGTCGCGAATACATGATGGCAGATTTAATCGAAAATGTGCCATATTTTTATAGGACTAACCGTGTCTGCGATATGGCTGGGATTAATTTGTCACCAAGCGTCTTTAGTTGTGAGTCAACCTGTCGCATTCCATTGAATAAGATACCAAGATAAAGATAAGTTGGTACAATTTCCAAACTCACATCCTTAATCCTCCAATCCAATTTAGCCCTATAGGTTAATCTAGGAGTTTATATCACTATCTGAGTTTTCTTCAGATTGATAACTAATTCATTGTCATCTAGATAGGCACTTAAAGCGGACAAAAGGAGTGGCAGACTTGATGGAGTTTTTGAAATTACCACCAGGTCCTCCGCACACCATAAAGCCTTAATCATCACACCATTCATTTTCGGTGAATCCGAACAAACCTGGAGAAAGGCCTGCATAACATCATGTATGAAAAAATTAAAGAGGGATGAAACAAGGATACACCCTTGCTTCAACCCTCTCGATGTGGAAATTGCTGTAGACAAAAGGCCTATGATGGATAACCTAATTTTTATAGAGGTCGCTGAATGTAGGGCTTAGATGATATCACATAGGGTTGTTGGGCACTTTGCAAGTAGCAGCTTTCCCAACCAACATTGCTTGATGTAAACCCTCCATTCCAAGTGACACATAAATCAATAATATCAGCACATTGGTACAGTTTACGTAGTACACAGACAACAACACAGCATAAAAAAGCAAACATCCAATGCATCCAAACACGATCTCAATAATTCAGCCACAATCACACCTTAAATTAAATGTCCTCAAAATATACAACTACATTCAGATTTTCAATTAGATTACCTCTAAACATTCACTCACAATCACACCTTACATTAAATTACCCGAAACATAACCTACAATAACACCTGATATACAAAGAACCTCAAAACATACATCTGCAATTAAACATTATATCAAATGACCCCAGAACATACACCGACATTCACACCTTTTATAAATGCATCAACACATGCATACATTAACATCAGTGGAAACAGGAAGGTGAGTTAGCGTTTTGGTGCTGTGGGCTTTGATATTGATTGTAATTTACTTTATGTGGAGTGCTTAATATGATTGTAAGTCAGGAATGTGAATTGGCCATTTTCGTCACTTTCAAATATATGAGCATGTTTTCCTCAATGTTGTCTATTTTTCTTGATGTTTTGTCCTAACCCTCACATCCTCCTTTTCCTTCTCCCCTTTTCTTTTCCCTTTTTCACCATCTTCCCTTTCTCTTCTACATCCACCAAATGTACTGATATTGTTGGTATGAACATTTACCACAATGGGGCCAAACATTGGAATTCTTTCATTTTTTCAAGTTTTTATGAGAGCAAGCCATAGAATAATAGTTTAAATCAAAACATTGGCAACATGTATAGACTTCAAATGTATATATATGCCAAGCATAACTTTTAAAAACTGGTATGAGGTTGTCTGCCGCCTTGAGAACTGCCTGTCTTGGGTTGATGATGCTATGTATAAAAAAGCAGTGCCCTTTCAGACGAAGACAATTCTTTGATGCTAAAGGCTTGCATTTGGGCTAACTTGAATGCACAAAATGCTGTGTTCATGTGGCTCTGAGCTGGAGGTACAAATCCAGCGATGGGTACTAGGGTGCACTGTGGTATATGGCATTTGGTTCAAATGGATTATTCCACTTCCAAATTTCAGATGAAAGGGTTTGTTCAAGACTTTTTAAACCGACCATAACTTTGCTGGTGTTTGCTATACATTCCCCAATGCTACAACATCATAAGACTATGCTGCATTACGGATCCCTAAATAGGGTGAAACTGGTCTGCAGATGTCTTGAACTGTCTGTCTTGTTTTGAAGAACAATGACTAAAATAACACTGTGCTGTAAGACAAAGACATTTGTCTCGAGCTAAAAGCTTGCATTTGGTCTCAATTTTCATATCGACTGTGCTTTGTTCATGTGACTTTGAACTGGAGGTGATCTTCCAGTGAGTGGTACTGGGTGTGTCTGTCACTGCAGCACGTGTTACTTGTCTCAAATGGCTTCTCATACAGCAATTTGTGATTCGAAAAATGTACATTAGGTACGGCTTTCTGAACAAAAGTCTCAGAAAGGGAGTTGTTACACAGATCGGAATTTTTTTCAATTACTCGAGTGTTTTTAACTGTTTTAGTGACAGAAAAAGCTTATGCACTTCCTGTAGCTTTACATCTGCATCTGATCTAATATTCCTGAAGTTCTAAAAGGGGCAATTTGAGACTAGCAATATATATAGTAGACATGTGACTGTCATACAAGTGTGATGTGGGCAGGGGGTACAGCCATTACTGTACTCCAGTAAAACCCCACTACTCTTATTATCTAATATCTTATACCCACTTGCATTTAGGCTATGTAACCAGTTTTTCATTGCACTGCAAATAGGGTGTAGGAAATGTGTTGTATTTAGATGGGTTTTTGGGGGTGGGAAATGTTTTGCACTTGAATGGATTTTGAAGTTAGGAATTGAGTTGCACTTAGATGGATTGCTGGGGGTAGGAAATATGACACACATGAATGGATTTTAGAGGTTAGGAATTGAGTTGCACTTAGATGGATTTTGGGGTTAGGAAATGTGACACACTTAGATGTCTTGTTGGGGTGCGAAGTGTGTTGGTCCTAGATTCATTTTCAGGGGGGTAGGAATAGTGTTGCACTCTTTCATTTACCTGCCCATTTACACAGATGTTTATGATGATGTTCAATCCCCAGTGCTCTGAAGATCATAGGGAGAACCGACCATTGCGCCTTGAAGCCCTTTGAAGACAGACTGTTTATTTGCACTTGTAGATGTATTATGATTGCCCCTTCTCCTGCACTTCACGATCTGTCAGGATAGCTTACCTCTGCTCCCGGCCTTGTTATAGTGGTAATTTGTGAAGGCTACCCTGTTTAACTAACTATTTATCGCAGATGCAAGAATCAACAGAGGGTGATACTACTGAACAGGTGGGTGCATTTACAACAAATCTCCATCCGAGTTTCTAGGTATGTATAAACTCACCACTCCAGTGGACACCGGCTGCAGGCATGGCTACCCACACTCATCAGAATACAGTAATGACTATGACAAATTTGGTGTTGTGGGTCACATAATTGTTCTATCTACTTACACCAGACTATGCCTCAACACCACTGCCATTTGTATGCAGAGACGACCTATGACATATTTGGAGCAGCTGGAAACATTACGAGTCTCTGGCACTCACGCTTTCTCCTGACCTCTCTCACATGCCTGAACTCGTGGGATGCTTTTTATTGTTGCCCGTTCAGCCGTCCTACGCCTTATGAACACACACTTTAGAATCCTTCTCTGTGATCTCCAACAAACTGGACTTTGGTCTCTGGGGCGTTCGCACCACTGGCGCATTGAGACTATAATAATGGTAAAAGGTGCTACATAAAGTATGCATCTTGCCACAGAAAACCATTATATGTTGTATGTTGTTAATTAAGATTAAATCAGAGTTGCCTATACTACATGTCCCATAAAAATGTATGCAGAGAGATTCATAACTTCCGAAGTGTATCATTAGCATTGATAGTCCTGATAATGTTCACTTAAAATAATACCTTTCATGTAATTGTGATCAAAAACAAAGTGACTTTCACAGCATTTGCAAAATGAAAATCCAGAAACAATTGAACAGTCATAATGCCTTGCCTCCAACCTTCCTCTGTCCCTCACTTCCTCTGCCTCCACACTAGCACTTCATCCATCATGGCCAAATCCCGAACACAACTGGCCATCCCGCCTACCTGCACTTAACAAAATCCAGTGTTTGTTGTCCTTAATCTTTGTATGTCTACTTAGTATTGTCCCCGGTTACTGTTCCATGTACTCCCCTCCACAACCTGGTCAGAATGTCCCTCAAACTCACCCCATTGCAAGATGTTCACTGCTTTCCATCAAATCTGATTTCTTATATATTGTACATTCTTTTGTGATCAAAGGAACATTGTTCCGTCTGTATACATAAATAAATAAAACAAATAAATACATTATGCTTAGATTTCGATATTCAAACTTCAGTGGAAGGTTGTATAATGTCTATCATCCAAGTGGCAACATGTATAATTGTAAATGTACATTTTTCAAATGACCTCTGAGAGACAGTACATCGACTAAATGAAAGTGAACTGAATTGAAGTGTGTTTTGATTTAAGCTGCTTTCAAATATCAATGCTGGGCAATTGAATTCTAACAGCTATGGGAATGTTATGAACCCTCAAGTCTCTTTGCCAATATGCTCTCTCTGGCTTGAATTCAAATAATCTTATGTGAAACACTTATTGAGACACATTGGCTATGCAAAGACGCAGGAAACAGTTTAAGGTGCTCAAAAGAGATTGCAGTGTAATAACATTATTATGAATGTGATTCCAAGTTAAAAAAATATAATAAATAAAAAGGGTTTTCTCCAGGTGAACTTGTCTACAGAGTCTCCCCACGGGTCAATATGGGCCAGAGTACCAGAGCTCCCGTGGGAAATAGAGATTGTCCCACACATGCAGTGGTCTTTTGAAAGTGTTCTCGTTTGTGATCACAGAAAATCATACTAAATCATTGGCAGCATCAATTTCTTTGTTTGATGGTGCGATGTTGCCAATTAGGCAAACCAATTAACATATGATTTGAAGGCAATAGTGATTCTGAGATACAGGGACCATTGGTGATCTGTTCTTGCCTATTGATTTACTGTGTCAGCATCTAGGAGAGTGAGAGCCTAGCAATCAATTAACCAGTCAATCAGTTCCTGATCACGTTATTGCTTGTTACCGTTTGTAAAACGACAATAAATTGAGGCAACATAAAATGGGAGTCTGTGTACGATTAGGGGAAAGGAAAGGCGTTACAAAGGGAGTCTGTGTACGATTAGGGGAAAGGAAAGGCGTTACAAAGGGAGTCTGTGTACGATTAGGGGAAAGGAAAGGCGTTACAAAGGGAGTCTGTGTACGATTAGGGGAAAGGAAAGGCGTTACAAAGGGAGTCTGTGTACGATTAGGGGAAAGGACAGGCGTTACAAAGGGAGTCTGTGTACGATTAGGGGAAAGGACAGGCGTTACAAAGGGAGTCTGTGTACGATTAGGGGAAAGGACAGGCGTTACAAAGGGAGTCTGTGTACGATTAGGGGAAAGGAAAGGCGTTACAAAGGGAGTCTGTGTACGATTAGGGGAAAGGACAGGCGTTACAAAGGGAGTCTGTGTACGATTAGGGGAAAGGACAGGCATTACAAAGGGAGTCTGCGTACGATTAGGGGAAAGGAAAGGCGTTACAAAGGGAGTCTGTGTACGATTAGGGGAAAGGACAGGCGTTACAAAGGGAGTCTGTGTACGATTAGGGGAAAGGACAGGCGTTACAAAGGGAGTCTGTGTACGATTAGGGGAAAGGACAGGCGTTACAAAGGGAGTCTGTGTACGATTAGGGGAAAGGAAAGGCGTTACAAAAGGAGTCTGTGTACGATTAGGGGAAAGGACAGGCGTTACAAAGGGAGTCTGTGTACGATTAGGGGAAAGGACAGGCATTACAAAGGGAGTCTGTGTACGATTAGGGGAAAGGACAGGCGTTACAAAGGGAGTCTGTGTACGATTAGGGGAAAGGAAAGGCGTTACAAAGGGAGTCTGTGTACGATTAGGGGAAAGGAAAGGCGTTACAAAGAAAAAAATTATTGAAAGGATAAATGTTCATTGAGTCCACGTTTTGACATACAGAAAGAGATCTGTCATTTCGACATGGACACAACTCTCTGAATTTTCTAAAATAATGGCTTTGCGCTGCGTTAATGCACACACATACCTCAGAACCTGAATGGAAGAACAGTCTCTCAGTTGCCTTGCACGCCTTGCTGTCCAGTCCATCAAATTCACTCCATTGTACAAGTTCTCATACTGCTCCAAAGAGACCAAATGTTTGAACAGCACACAGTCCACATCGTATGGACCATGCTTAAAGATATTAATAATGACTAGCTCATCGGCTGATTAAGGGGTTTTCTGCATGTTATCAGTTGACGGTGGACCAGCTCTCTTCTTCCTTAGAGCAACGGGCAGAGACACGAGTGGCAGTTGGCACCTAGTCAGTCAAACAGAGAAGGGGTGGATGTGATTGGTGCCACAGTGCTGGTGATAGGCTAAGGTGCAGGTGGGACATGAGAAGGTCTGGTGATGAGATGGCAGGGGGCAATCTCTATGCTGTCAGAAATGGCAGTTGGTCTGTTACAATCACCACTGCCGTCCCCACTCCAACATAACCCTCCTGATGCTCCTCAACAAAATCAATCTCAAAGTTAGGAGCAGGCCTCTTGGGTGGCAAACAGGGAAGGGGGTGGACGTCATTATTTTGTATGGTTGTAATCATGACTTTCTTATCCTCTGCTACAATGGTCCTCGGTGTGAAATCTGGCAATGGGGGACATAAACTCGTGTTCCTCACAGCAACGGGTGTATAAGTGGTACATGTGGCATGTGGGGGGGTCTGATGGAGAAGGGGCTGATATCATTGGTGCCATCGATTGGAAAAGTGGCAAGAATCTGGAGGCACTTGCGTGGGTTTGGATGATGCAAAGGTACGGGTCAATCTCCATGCCATTGGTTTGGTACAGACAGGCTCCAGTACCTGCTCAACCATCATGCCCCTCAACTCAAATGTGACAGCAGATAAGCCCTTTCTCCCCACCATCATGTCCAAAGTGTCACTAAGTAAGATGACGCAAATGCCTCCTGTGATCTGGTGGCTCAGAGAAGATCCTTCAGATTCCGAGTTGGAAGATGGCAGCCTTTGGATAACTCACCAGTTTTGGTTCCACGGGCAACCCCATGTCACCTGGAAGACAGGGACCATCCAGGTGTGGGGAGCCACCCACCCTATGGTGCAGTCAAAGCTGAGGAGCTGGGCGATTCACCAAAGATAACTAAACATACTTACATACTTTAAGCAAAAGAGATACAAGAGGCCCGCACATGCACAGACACATACATATATAGAACATAGAAAGAGAGAGAGGCAAAGAGAAACAGAAAGATATAGAAAGAAACATATAGAAAGAGAGAGGAGAGGGACTCGGAGTGAGCGAATGAGATAGAGATACAGAGAGAGAAAGAGAGAGGGGTGCATGAAATACATCCAAGTGACACATTGGGCCTCATTCCGAGTATGGCGGTAAGGGATAGCGGCCACCGGTAACGAGACCGGTGGCGGTAATACCTTACCGCCATACTCCGAGTTCCCTTTGCGTCCTCGCCCTTAACGCCTGCTTTGAGCAGGTGTTAAAGTCGAGGGTGCAAAGGGGCCTCCAAGCCAATAACGGTGACCGTAATGAACGGTCACCGTTATTTGCATCTTCCCCATTCCCATTGAGCCCTATGGGGGCTCATTTGGGAATGGGGAAGAGCCTTGGTGAATGAGGAATTACCGCCCCGCCAACCTTGGAATGGGCCGGTAATTCCGCCATCCACCAAGGCGCTGCCGGTCCGGGTACGGCGTCAACCAAGGCGTTAATAGCGCCATTGGTTAGCGCCGTACTCGGAATGAGGCCCATTATAACGTAACATAACTTAAAGCAGAAAGTACTGTGCTGTGCATGGATGGCATGTGCAAATGGAAGGCAAAAAGCAGAAGGCCAATTCCCACAATGTTCCCCAAACCGATCTAGATCAGGTGGATAGTATGAAAATAATCTGCATTTCAACACCCCCCAGTCCTGAATCTGGTGTCTGTTATTTACCTCTGTGCCACCAACAACTCCTAGGAGAGAATGCATATGGCATGTGACATGTTAAAGCCAACCCATTTCACGAATATTAGCATAGGTATGGCACAGCACATCAACACATTGATTACCTTCTGCACCACCCTATACAGCATCTATGCAACAAAAGAAGATGCTTCTACTATGCAGTAGCTGTGAGTACCTAGGATCGGCCACGGATGTTATTGGTGCTTTTCTGCAAAGGAACAATTCAGCACACCATGAACATTCAAATGACCTCTGACGTGCATAGCAGACCACAAGGACAAATATCTGCCCCAGATATACCCTGTGCGAATACACCCACCATGCCAACAGTACTCACATCAGTTTTCACACAGGTAAATGCAACTGCACACACATAACACAACTGTTTTAAATGATCAGCATACGTTCAGTGCCAGCCTCAGAACATGTTTCCAATGAATCCTGCATTCGCTCAGCCTTTGTGGTGCTTCTTCCCTGAGCCTCCATGTTCTGGCCAGCCCCTGGAACCTTGCCCCTGTTCCCCACTCCCCACCTACTTGCTGGCTCCTTTTACACTCACCTCCACCGCCCCGGTTGCAGGTCGGGACCATTAGCTCATCACCGGTCCCTCAGATCGTCTTCACCTACCTTGCAGTGCTGCACCTTCCAGTTCTCCACCATCACAATATATAATGGGCAACACCAAAAGAATAGGCACTTTGCACCCTAGAATACCCCTCAGGTTGTTAATAGTTGAATGTAATGTGTGGCAGGTAGTATGGGGCTGCAACAACCAGCTTCCTGAATTAAATGATGCACTGAGCCATCACCACCCAGTGCATAATAGCAAATGAAGCATTATTGCTTACAACTGCATCTCAATTGCCAGAGCCATTATCGGCTCCAGACTGGACTACTGTAATGCGTTTCTCATTGGAACCTCCCAAAAAAACCTCACCAAACTCCAGATTGCACAAAATAATGCCTTAAGAGCTGCTACTGGCACCTCATGCAAGGAACACATCTCAGGGATCAGGAGGCAGGTACACTGGCTCCCCATCAAGGAAAGGGTGGTCTTCAAAACGTTGGCCCTTACACATAAATGTCTGCACGATCAGGCCCCCCTTATCTGACACATAGGATTACCAGACAAACAGTCACCAGACCGTCTAGAGTAGCCTATGCTAATCGCATCACCGTCCCGCACACGTGCAGAGTGTGGGCAGGAGGCATTAGCTTCCCCTCTATGGCGGCGACCCTATGGAACAACCTCCTAGCTCAGATTAGATCAATTGATTCTCACACAGCCTTCCGCAAGGCCCTAAAAACCCAGCTCTTTGTATAAAAGAGCCTGTCAGTCTAGGTCTGCACCTCCACTATATCACCTAGCACACTCTCTGTTATGCCTCGTGCTACCTAGAAAAGTATATGAGTAACTAACTGTAACTTTCACTGTATACCCGCTGTAACTATGTCATTGGACTGTATATCGTATGTAACCCTGTAACTGAATCTACCTAAGTATACCTTCTGGGGCCGCTTACTGTAACCCTCAAGCAAGCCTTCTTTCAATCCCCTTATAGCGCCTTGCTGCCTCTGGGCTGTACTGTGCTCTACAAATACTAAAATAAATAAAATAAAATATATCACGTACATCATTGTCAGTAGCATATCTATGGATACACCAATTGCACAGATCACAGATAAGCTGCCCCATTCACTCAAAGGTCAACAGGGGGCCATTAATAAGTGTAAAAACAATAGAATTTTGTAATTCATTGGTGGGATTCATCCCGATGATACCATTTATTTTGTCATTCTAGCACACACAAACACACAATCACAAACACACACGCACACTTGCTAGGATAGATTTACACATACCTACTATGGTGATTTATTTGCCCCTTGCTGGCTTGGATTGTTGCTCCTGCTTTACAGCGATCAAATGAACAGGAGAAGAGGTACATTGCTGGGTATATACAGCCATTGAGCCAAGTATATTTGACCTTCTGAAGGTCAGATTCTGGTGACAATATTTGATTTGTTGTGCCTGACAATACTATTCAGAGATTGTTGTTTAGGCTCTGTTACATGTCCCCCAACATAGGCATATATGCATACAAGTGCCAGATCCACCAGAGGTAATGGTAATATGGTGAGGCACAAGAGCAAACTCAAGGCCAGACAGATTAATTGGATGAGCCACTGTCGAGAGAGCAAATGACCACCAATGTCTTTCAATCACTGAAGTACATCTGGAAAGCAATTAACTGTCAACATCAAACCATGGATCTCTCAACCTGAAACCCAACAGACCCACATCACCAGGATTGTAGGGCAAATACAAATCCTCCTTATTCCAAACATTTGATGGGGATGTTCCTTGGAAATGTGATTTGAGATGAATTGTGTAAAAGTGGTCACACAAACTATTTGCAGGTGGGCGGGGTGGCGGGATGGCCATTTGTATATTATTATTATTATTATTATTATTATTATTATTATTATTATTATTATTATTATTATTTTTTATTTTTTTATTTAAGCATATGGCTATTAACAAACCTTTTGCAAACACGAGATACATATAACATCAGTACAAAAGCATCAATAAATCAATCACAAATAATATTATAAAACATATTACATATAAATATACACTTACAATTAAAATGTAGAACACCAATCTATAAAGGTAATGTCATTGGAAGGATAGCACAATTTAATATTCGATGTAGTGTTTCCTGCCATACATGGAACGCAGCTACAGTAATCACGATCTCATCTCAATATATTAGGCAACAAAATTGATCTCTGTGATTGGAGCATAAATTGTGTACAAAAGAGCCAAAACTTTTAATATAACAGGCCTTTAAGATGTGACATTGGGTGAGTAAGTGATGGGAGCACTCAAGCTTCAAATCACACAAATGACAAGTTGTTTCATAATTTCCAGCGAAGTCCACCAAACACTATTTTCTCGAGTAGGGAGAATGTTCAAACGCAGATATATAATAAATCTGCAGATCTCTAGAGAGGTTAATTTAGTTATGTAAGTGGGAAGGGGATTTCGGCTAAATCCTTGTGCACTAAAAACACTGTAATTAATCTTTTTACTTAAGTAAGAAATATTTGAGATACAATCATAATTGCTATTTTTCCTTTTAAGGATGATATGCGCATTTGGAGCTGTGATCAGCTCCTCCACTTTGATACCAATATTTTGGAGATGTTCCATAGCTGTCTCACGTAATTGAATAAGGAAAGTATTAGTACAATCCTCACTATAAAAACAAGCTAAATAGCGTAATATTGGTATCAGGTAATATTATCCCCATATATATGGTCACCGTAAATAATATCGCCGGGGAAAGGTCGTGGCGATATTATATGGGTGACCATATATATGGGGACAGGGGCAAAAAAAAATGGAGGTTGCGGGGGTGTCCCACGCATGTTCCATGCAATAATGTCGCCACAAAAAACGGCAATTTTTCGGTGATATTTTTGCATGGCGAGATTTTTGTGGCAACATTATTACATGGAACCGTAATACTTTGTTTGTTGAATGTGGAGCATTATAAATAGAGAAGAATATCTTACATCGCTGGTGCAGCCAGAGCCAGCGAATAGAGGGAACCCCAACATTTATCCTTCAAATCGATCCGCCCAGGTCATCATCTGTTGACCAAGAATTGGCAGGAAATACGAAATCCGGGGAGAATGCTTTTGCCGTACTGCAACAAGGCCCTCAATATTATTTCAACACTTATTTTGTATGAGACTCTTAAGTATCCACTATGCTTTAATTCACACAAACACTTAAGATAACACTTCCTCCACATTAAGGTAATCTATTTTTTTTTTAAAAATATGTCAAAGAGATGTCCTGTCAAACACTGACTAGATGAAGAAAAAGGTGCTCATGGATTTTCAAACTGAGGGAGGAAGAAGCATCCAGATACCAAAATGAATCTTATGCCATGGGATACCATGTGTTAATTGAAAGCCTTAAGTTAATTCGCCATTTAAAATAATACATTGGCTATGAGGACACGTGCTTGATCCTGAGATATCAAAAGTTGTTGCAGTGTATTAGGTTGCATTTTGCCTTCTCAATATGAGGGGTATCCACAGGACAGATAGAGAGTTTTAAAAACCAAAAGTAGTCCTTCAAAGGGGTTGGTAAAATTAATCATTCCATGCCACGTTGCTAGGCATACTTGCATTTTGCAAATGCTGCCATCTATCTATTTGACAGCTCGAAATCTCTAGATACATAGCAAGTGCACAGCAAAGCCTTATGTTATACTAGCTTACCTACCTGGCTTCACACAATATTTCAATTCTCAGATTTTCTAAATCTATGATCGGTAAGTCTGGCTTGTGTTTCTTCAGCAGTTTCATTCCTTTGTTGTTCAGCAGCATTTATTCTCTTAACAGCAAATTGTATTTCAGTTTCTTCAACAGTTTTGTTGCTTTGTTTTTTAGCAACACAAATTCTCTGATTAGCAAGTCTTGCTTCATGTTCTTCAGCACTTTCATTGTTCTGTCTTGCTTCCATAGTTTCGAATGAAATAGTTAAAAATGTGTCAAAAAAATACATTTTTTTTCTCAATTTTTTTTAATGGGTGGTCCCCCAACCCCTATTTTTTTACCTTTTAACACCCATTTTAGTAAAATGTTTACCTACAAAAAAAATGCATTTTTCCGATGCATTTTTTTCGAAACTTTTGTCAATCGAAACTATGTTTTCAAAACAATGCCTGGATACCTTCTGTCTCAAAGCATGTTGAATTCTATCAGTGTCATGCTCTTGAGAGCTTCCTTCTTCAAAATGTTGATCATGTTTCAGCTTTCAATGTTCTGTTTTGATTTGAGTGGGATTAAGTACAGCTCTTTTTCATGGCATTTCTGTAAAAATATATTTTTGGAATTAAAGTATTAATGAAAGGAGAGAATACAGAAGAAAGCTTTCTTTTTGTTAAACATGGAACCTGATTCAAATCAACTGATTCAACTATTTCATCTTTAAATTGTAGAAACATTCCATTTGATGTCATGAGGGTGAAGTACCTGTCCTTTACAAAACGTTTGCGATAGAAATTAATCAGGTGTTCATCATGTTTCAGCTTCGATGTGCGATGACGAGCACTTTCTACAAATATCCTCTAGATGGCGGTGTAACACCACATAACGTAATGCCGAAAAACAAAGCCAAAAAACCAAAAAGGTAAGTTATCTCGGGATGACCTATCGAGCCAGAAATAGTTGTGTTAATTCGGTAATGAAATAAAGAATATGCCATGCACAATTCATGACACCAGACCTCACCTTTCATGAGGAGTTACGTCCCCAAGAACGCCGCATAGAAAGCCACACGCCCAGTCGCCTTTGTTTTATATATACATAGATGCAGAGGCCATGACTATTTTATAATGCACCTTGGGGATAAACTGAAGTGTGCACCTCAGCTGAGTCAATCTGAAAAAGTCCCCAAGAACTACCCCTCCCGCACCCCGACATAGACTTTCATGTTAATATCATAGACTAAAAGCCATGGTCATTATGCTTCCTTTCTAAAAGGAGACTCAGGGCCATATACCTTTGACAGTAGTGACATCTGAATTAGGGATTGCAAAAGGTGATGCGATCCCAGGAATACTAGTTCTGCTCTTGACCGATTCAATGTGCTTCTTCTGTCCTTTCACAGATTGCCTGTAAGGTGTGCTAAATGGCTGTAGAAATGTGGAGATCTGCTCTTCACATGAGAAAAACAGGTGGGGTGTCTGATGAATCATTGACTCATCTTCTTTCTCTTTGGTAGAAGGCACCTTCTTCCTGCTTGGGGTAATGAACATTGGTCATTGTGCAATGCTGGTGCCTAAATTTTAAACCTGGCATGCAATGGGAAAATCAGTCCAATTGAGAGTTGTCTATTAAATGTATGATCACATTCAAGACAAAATCAAAGAGGTTCAAATGACAGAGTGTGGTAATCTTTCCTCTGTGGATCTGTATACAATTCCCAACTGCTGCAGACCTGACCTCCTCAGGTAATTCTGTGCAGGAGCATCTTGAACTCTTGCATGGACAACATGGCATGTTACTTCAAAAGAGCCTTCCGGCTTACATGCAGCCTCTTCGAAGACCTCTCAATACATTTATCAGCATTCCTTCTACATGCTCCTGATGTCCAGCTTCAACAAGTGCTAGGACGACCAATCCTACATCTGCAGGAGGGCTTGCCCTCTTCCTTCTGCCATTCTGCCATGGTAACCGCAGTTACCGTTTTTCACAATATTCCCACAGGTTTCTATTCATTCTTGTGTCCATCCTATAAACACATAGTTACACACAAACACAATTTTCAGGAAATAGGACAAAAAGTATAAAGAAATCTCATGATATCACTCATAAACGCATTTTATGGCACAGTGCATAAACATAATCACCATTGCTGGTTAGTACATGTCAAACGTTCACCCTGAATACAATTTCATGAAGATACAAAAATACATACTTGGTACACACATATATGCTCCTCCGTTTTCACATGTGTTCACATCATTCTTCACTTCTTATTTGTAGCCATTATAATGCACTCTATGGACTCATATGTGGTATTTTTGTGGCATTTCTTTCTTCCCATATGGACCAGTTTTAATCATGCCTGCTTATTCAGGGATGTTATTTGGGGGTCACCATGGGTCGCAGTTGTGACCCATGGGTTCGACAGTTGCAACCCCTGGGGAATCCTGTACGACCCCAACTTTGAAAAAAAAACAGGTGCTCCTGTGAAGCCGGCCCTCCTGCGAAGTGGGGGGCCACACCAGGTCTGGTGGGTCCCAGGAGCAGTCCTCGCCTATCATGGTGAAGGCTGTGCCGGGGAGGCAATCAGTAGGAGTTGGAGCTGACAGTGACATGTGTCACATGCCACATTTAGCTCCAACCCCTTCTCATGTAAGGGATGGCATGGGTGACTGGTAGTGAATGAGAAGTGATGTGATGTGTGTTTTTGAATGTTCTATGGGTGTGTGCCTTTATAGAGAATGCAAACAGTGGATGTAAGAGAAGTTGTGAGTGACTTGTGGTTGAATGAGAAATAATGTGATGTGATGTGTGTTTTTGAATGTTCTGGGTGAGTAGGTGTGTGCCTTAGTAGAGAATGCATTGAGTGGATGGAGAAGAAGGTGTGCGTGACTGGTGGGTGAATGAGAAGTGATGTGACGTGTGTTTTTGAATGTTCTGGGTGGATGGGTGTGTGCCTGCGTATAGAATGCAATGAGTGAGTGTAAGAGAGGTTGTGAGTGACTGCTGCGTTAATGAGAAATGGTGTGATGTGTGTTTTTGAATACTCTGGGTGGGTGTGTGCCTTTGTAGAGAATGCAATGAGTGGATGTAAGAGAATGTGTGTGTGAATGACTAGTGGGTGAATGAGTATGAATTTTAGCCACATTCTTATTGACTTTTTGACTTAACATGTTTTACTGGTATTTCTGGGCAAAGGCAAGTTCATGTGTGCCATTCCCTGGCTAGATTGGCATTTTGGTGAAATCAGTCTAGCCATAGCTTACTGTGGAATGACATGTATTACTGAACAGCTTTAAAAAAGCAAGGATGATAAGTAGTCTTACCTCGCTAGACTGATGTTTTGGTGTGGCGGCCTGTATATTCTGAGTTTCTATGATGGATCAAGCAAGATAAGTGTTCTTATGGGTGTAGACTGCCTTCCATTGGAACCAGTTTGGACAGGTTTCCCTATTGTGACATGTCACTTTTAATGGCCAAACCAGCGGGAGTATGTTCTTACATATGGGTACTGGCATATATTGGCAGAGCCAGTTTTGTGCCCAGTGCCAGTAATGATACTATAGAATAAGTGTTAAAGTGAAAATAAGTATGGTCTCATATGGGAATACTAGCATATGTTGGTGGAGCCAGCAAGGAACTGTATGGGCACAGCTAGCATAAACATGTTTTTTATACTGGCATATATTGCAGGGACCGGTGTGATAATACATTGGGAAATACCCTGTGCACTTTACATCTGTTGTACTTTTTTCATGATTTACCCTACACCCTACAAAACCGATTGTTGGCCTTTTACCCACATTGTTGGCTATTTACCCAAACTTACCCAGAAAGTGTGCTTTGTAATGCACCATGTTAACCCATTATTCAGAACATTTACTCTGGGGAAGGAGAAGAACCATCGCCCCTCTCCCCCCAACCCATTTTTGCGTTAGTTTGGGTTGCCTCATTATGCACAGTCTCAAACACATACTTGTGGCAAATATTTGCACCCTCTAGTGGTGGCTGGTGTATTTGTGGACCAGGTGCTGCCCCCTTCTCTTTATGTTACATTAAAGATGTAAGCTTGTATTATCATGGACATTGCGCAGACGTGGTGACCGGCCCGGGGTGTGGCGTGCCCTGTGCTTTGTTAAGGAGATTGGGGAGGGGGGGCACAGCATGGCTCACAGGGGAGCTGCCAGATTTTGTGCTATGCCACTGGGCACAACTGGGTCTGACAAAGGGGTAGTGTGCAGAGCGCGCCTTGATGTCTGCCAGTGAGTCCCCGGGTGACAAACAACTTGTGGGTGTTTTCAATTTTAAATGACTGTGGTGCTATGAATGTATGTGTGCAGCAATAATATTACATTAAATGGTGTTTTGTAAAGTCCTCTAGCACCCAGTATTACACTTAGATAATAAAAAAGATGGGAGGTCTTAGGTATATTAAAAAAATGTTCCCATGTATTATACTCCAGCAAAGATAACATTATCAGGTGCACTCCCCTCTGTGCACGCAGACCAGTCTGACAGGTTCCTTCTATCATAGTGGTACCTGAATCATATATAAACTTATAACCAGGGAATTTTGTTGATACTAAATCATGGTCAATGATTTATTTTTCAGGCCTTGGTCGTGTAGCATTTTTCTCCTGGTTGAACAACAGTGCACGCCTCCCCAGGTCAGTGCTTATTTGGCTTTTTTGGCTGTGGCAGCACCACAGATAACACATATTTCTGTGTCCATTGATCTATAGATGTTTCATACACTAGCTGTAGTCTGTGGTACAGATTTTAGTTACCCTTGTAGACCCCACGTCGAATCTGGAAAATGACATTCCCCAAATGTGTAATTGTGGACAAATCATGCCTCCCTATGTGCCTCTGTTCTGATATCTGGCTGAATTGAGAGAACCTGGAAACATGGTGCTAGATGCAGCTAAAAAATCTGAAGGCGTTTATCAACCCTTTAGGTGATGTCATTTGGGGGCGCGGTCAAATTACATCGCTTCCTGTGCTGTCTTCATGGGGTCAGGGGTCATATGATGTCACTTCCGCTACCCCTGGCATTTTGGTGAAATGATGTCCCTGTGCTTATTCCATACTTTTCTCTCTAAAATTCTTCTGTTTGTCCCATTTATTTTCAACTGATGGGTATCATATTTATTTTCGGTCTCAGCCATTCCACAGCTTTTATGAGGCTTTTTAATGGTCATGATCTGTTATTTAAGGCTGTAGTAGATAGCCAGCTATTAGTGAGAGGACATATTAACTCATTCCCTGTGCACTCTCTAGTACCTACTATGCATATATTTCCAGACTTCACTAGTAGTTCATGCACACCAATAATCTTTTTTTTCATATGTTTCCATGGAGCCAGTGGTGCTGGTGAGATCAATGCCAAAGGGTTAAAGCAATTCTCACCTTCTAAGTAGGACTTAATTAGCATATGGTCATGGGTATGTGGATAGGGTGGAGAGTCAAATAAATATAGCACCCTAATTGTGCTGATGTGCCTCGGTTCAAGAGAGCACTACATTCCTGCTATTTTAATGTAGTTTGATTTTACAAGAATTGTGTTCTGGTGCAGCCAATATGACTTTATTTGTATGCTCTATTTTTTCCAAAGCAGGAAGGAATCACCTGCCCTTGATGATGCATGACTATGGTGCACCTACCTTAGGTGGTGGCAATGTTCCCCATGGTGGCAGCCTATGTTTCCTGCAGCAATTTGGCATATAAGGATTCGCTTATTCAGCTGAATGTGAATGTGTGTTAGAGAAGGAGTATGTTGTAGAGGTATATGTTGACCCTCATGCACCCATCGTTTTAATTAGTGTTTGTGAAATCGTAGGCAATGTACAGAAGTACATTACATGCCTTACCTTTCCTTTTTGTAACGAGGGAAGGCAGGTGCGAGTGTAGCCCCTGTGATACCTGTTCAATGGGTCTGGCTGCTGAAATCCGCTCTTCACGAGATGCTCCACCTCCTTGTTCACATTGTTTTATAGTGCGGAGCTGATAATGTAGACATATAAAGGCCAGACCATATATGGGTGTGAATCACATCAAGGAAAACCCCTTCGGGCATGTTGGTACCGTTATTTCTGACTTAGCACCCCGAGTCACTGTCTAAACAAAGAAAGACAGCTGCATGTGTCTCTTCTAGTGGCCATCTTAGAATATTTCATCTCACGATGCTCCCATAGACCATCAGCCCTTACCTTTTGACCATCCTTCTCACCTCTCCAAGGCTTTCAGATTGTCCAAGATGTCTGCCCATGTCTAGTCAAGTGGACCCTTCCAGCCTCAATAATCATGCGATTTGATTCAACACTGATCCTGGGACAAGCGTGTCAATTTTTCAAAGCACAGTATTTCAGAAATCAATATCTCCATGTGCAATTATTGCATATTCAGCCGTATCTAAAATCTATTGTCTCTTCTTACAGTGTAATTGAGATGAGCAGCTTAAAATATAGTAATGTCAAATCCACATTTATTTATTTTAATTATGCATTGGGTATTTATAATGCACCTATAAAGGAAATGGTTTTTCAAGGCGCCACAAGAAAGAAGAGGGGGCTGTGGGAACAGGGATGAAGAATCACAAAACAGTCTACAAGTCCTTGTGTCATTTGGATTGTGCAAGCACAGTAACAAGAAGTGTAGGGGAATGGGTAGGGGGGGAGTGCCGGTCTGAGCGGAAGGGGCTAATGCTAAGGTAGTAAGGGAAGAGTGTAGACAACGCAAGTCCTGGCAGTAGGAGGGGGTGAGAGGGGAAAGAGGGCATGGGGCTAGACGAGTGCTAAGTGGGAGGTCAGGTGGATAAATGCCAGGGGAAGAAGGAAGTGCAGTGAAAGAGGGTCTACGTGCTAAGTGCGAGGACGGGGCTAGATAGAGATCAGTAGGGGGGTAGGTCCAGCCAAGCTATGACAGGGCGAGGGAGCCTTGTAGGGCAATTGCAGGTTTGAGGGAGGGCCAGGGTAGAACAAAGTGCTTGGGTAGACTAGGCGAGGAGGGCCTTGTGCCCTGTAGGATTCAGAAGGAACCAGGCAGCCAGTCAACATGCAGCAGAGGGGGACATTAGCTGGGGAGGGGGAGAGGGAAGGAAGTATAGAAAAGGGGGGTCTTGAGAAGCTTCCAGAACTTAATTAGATCTGGCCTAAGCCTGAGAGATGCAAGGAGGTCATTCCAGAGGGAGGCTCCTGCGGAAGAGAGAGATCTACCCCCACTCTCTGCTCAGAAAAGCATCTGATCTGCAGAGAGTTGGAGCTAAAAGACCAAACTGCTCTAGCAGGGATGTATGTAGGGAAAGAGAGTTGGAGGTTGTGGGAATCCAGGCCCCAGAGAGCCTTGTGGATGATGCAGAGGGTCTTGAACTTGATCCTTCCAACACCCGGGAGCCAGTGGAGAGATTGTAGGGCTGGAGAGATGTGGTTCCTGGCCTTGAGGCCATGGATAAGTCTTGCAGAACTATTCTGGATTAGTTGAAGGGGCAAAGGGAGAATTTAGGCAGATTGAGGAAGAAGCTCTTCCAACTCGCCTGTGATATGGTCAGACCACCACCTGATAACCTTTACTATTAACACTGAGAAAACTACTGCACTGCCCACACCACTAGCTCCATCAGTCCCTACTCGCAACAAAAAAAACATCACCTGCGATAAACTACTCCCCCTCATCTTACCCACCCTTAATGCCCTCCCAGAAAACCTGGGACCAGACGCCCTGACCAAAATCTTCAATAACACCATGACCACCTCACTGGACACAATCGCGCCACTCAAAATTAGAAAAAGCAAACCTAAGGCGCATCTCAACTCCTGGTACACACCCCACTTAAAAACACTACGCACCAAAAAAAGATCCTGCCAATCACTATGGAAAGCTCACCCCTCCGAAGAAAATAAAACTAATCTGCGCGCTATCTCTGCTCTCTACAAGAAAGAAATTCTCTTAGCCAAACGGGAATCCTACAATTCAAGAATAGCCCAAGCTAACTCCAGTACTAAGGAACTCTTTGCCATCCTCAAAGAACTCGAAGCACCCATCCCCATACCTGACAACTGCATTAAGGACAAACTTTGGTGCTCGAATATCCAACAAGCACTGACAGGCAAAGTTGCTACTCTTCAAACAAAAATTAAGAATAAAAAAGCTTCACTAACAATAAACCCGCCCAACATTACCACTTCAACCCTGCCCATTATTTCCGACACACTAACACGATTCAAATTTTCAAAAGTTACTATTCTCGAGACAGAAAAGACTATACTCTCACTCAAACCCTCTAACTGCCAAGGTGACCAGTGCCCTGCCCAACTCATAAAAGATGCAGCCAGAGAACTATCACCCTTTATCACTAAACTGATCAATGCATCATTTAGGTCCAACAGTATCCCCACTAACCTTAAGGAATCCTGGGTGCTCCCCCTACTAAAGAAACAAACTTTAGACCCACTAATTCCTACAAATTACCGACCCATTACCACGGTACCATTCCTCTTGAAAATCATAGATAAAATAGCCTATCTACAAATCCAAAAACATTTAGAATCTAATCACCTGTTGGGATCTAGACAATCAGGCTTCCGGCCCCAACACGGGACTGAAACTGCATTAATTGACTTGAAGGCACAGATTGATGACCTCAGGGACAGAGGCGACCTAGCTCTCCTGCTGCTTCTGGACTTATCAGCCGCGTTCGACCTGGTCGATCACCAGGTCTTGTGCAGCCACTTGGACTCGGCAGCACACTTCTCCCCAGAAGCTACAGCTTGGATACAATCCTTCCTCAGTGATCGCACCATGAGAGTATTCTCTCCCATTGCCTCAGCTGACCCTATCCCTATCTCGTGTGGTGTTCCCCAGGGTTCATGCGTCTCGCCTACCTTGTATAATATTTTCACTAAGCCCCTTTTCGATGATTTGGATCATCTGGGTATCACCTACACTAACTATGCAGATGATACGCAGATCCTCCTACCTATTACTGGTGATTATGAAAAGGATTTGGCCTTGGTAAACAAGGTTTACCTCATCATCCAGGCATGGATGGCCACTCATGGACTATGCCTGAATGATGACAAGACAGAGATCCTCATCCTGGGTACACAAATATCGTTAAAGAAACTTAGCCCAAACTACTCCTCCTTTAGCGTCGACAATAACATCATTCCAACTGCTAAGGAAGTAAAAACATTAGGTTTTTATCTGGATTCTGCCTTAACGCTTAACAAACAGGTAAATACGTTGTCCTCGGCCACTGCCTATACTTGTAAATTAATCAGAGCGGGCAGAGCTTTCCTATCTAATGACAGCTGCATCACCCTTGCTAGAGCTCTTATATTATCAAGACTTGATTACTGCAATGCCATGTATATTGGGGCCAGTAAGCAAATAACTAATAAAATCCAACTCCTGCAAAACAACGCCCTTAGAGCCGCGCTCGGAATTTCCAGGAGAAACCAAATCTCGGACACCAGAAGAGCCTACAACTGGCTGTCGACAATGGACAAAATAAAACTTAAAGTCGCCTCCCTTACACATAAATGTGTAAACAAAGCGGCCCCTAGATATCTTATGGACAGAATCATCACTAAATCTGAGACAAGACTAACCAGACAGTCAAATACTAATTGCCTCCTGACCCCCAGATTCAAATTGGCCAAAGTGGGAGGCAACAGCTTCCAGGTCAAGGCCACCCAACTATGGAATTCATTCCCTACCCTACTCAGACTAGAACCATCCTTTACAAAATTTCGCCACACCCTTATAAAAATGTTCAAAGACTCTGATGGCTAAGCGTGATTTGGCGCTCGCCCTCCTCTCCTAGATCCTACCCTCTATTATTCCAGATCCTACTCAGTATGGTTGCTTGCAAAGATTTTGTATATACTCATTTTTGTATATAATGTATAAATATTCTCTCTATATAGGTAAATTGTAAAAATTGTAATAGTGCATATTGTATTGTATTGTATACCATGTACAACTAAGCTGTGAGTTATCTTTTATGATGCGCCCGACTACCTGCGGGTTTGGTGCGCAATACAAGTAATAAACTAAACTAAACTAAACTAAACTAATAATTCAGAGCTCTGGAGAAAATGAGTTTCTGGTGGAAGGTGAGGTAAGGGAGGATGCCTCTGAGGAGGTGCAGCTGGAAGTGGGCTGCTTGGCAAGGTCTGCAATGTGAGGAGAGAAGGAGAGAGATCAATCGAAGATGACACCAAGGTTTTTTGCCTCACAAGCGGATGCGGGGACGGGGCCCATTGAGGGCAGCCAGTGAGTAGGACGGACGGAGGGAGCAGGAGTCCAATTAAAAGGATCACAGTCTTACTAGCATTGAGGCAGAGATCATTGGCAGCACCTCATGGCTGAATAGCAGTCAGACAGTGTGGAATGAAAGAGGAAGAATAGGAGGAAGTGAAGGGGAGCGTTAATGAGAGCAGCATGTCATCTGCATAACACTGGAAGTGAAGAGAGAAGGCAGAGATCAAATGGGCTAGTGAGGCCAGGTAGATGTTGAAAAGCCACAGTGAGAGGATAGAACCCCGAGGGACGCCACAGGTGGAGAGTGTGATGGGGAGAGAAAAGGGCCCAGTTGAACCTGGGAAGGTTGGTCAGAGAGGAATGAGATCAGCCAGTCCAGTGCCAGGTCTGTCAAGCCCAGGGTATAACGGAGCTGATTTATAAGGGTGTCATAAATGACCATATCAAAGGCAGAGGAAAGGTCAAGAATGATGAGAACGAAAAAGAGTTGGATTCGAGATTTGAAAACAAGTCTTCACAGGTGTTCAAGAGTGTGGGTTCCATGCCTCTGGCTGATCTGGAGCCAGACTGGTGGTCGTGGAGACACCCAACAGAGTCAGTCTGGTTGATCAGCTGCAAGATGACCAACTTCTCCAGGAGTTTTCCCAGGAAGGAGGTAATGGTGGTAGGATGGTAGTTAGCTGGGCAGGAGCAGTCAGGAGAAGGCTTTTTGAGGAGAGGGTGCACAAGGGAGTGGTTGAGGGGTAGTGGGAAGGAGCCAGTAGCAAAGGAGTGATTGCAGAAATCAGCCAATGCTGGAGCAAGGGATGCAAGGTTGTCCTTGATAGTTCTGGAGGAGCAGGGCAGCACCTGTTGGGAGGAGACTTTCATAGAGAGGACTTGTCTAGAGATCTCACCCAGTGGTATGGGCAGGAAAGAGGAGAGTAGGAGGGAAGCAGAGAGGGGGGCCACGGAAGGCCTGAGAGTGGGTGAGGGAAAAGGGAGGGGTGAAGAGGAGAGTGACATGATGTTCTGAGTTTTTGTTGTTAAGTGAGAGGCCAGTACAGTGAAGAGGGTCAGGGAAGGCAGAGGAGGGGTGGAGACTGCAGTATGATTGGTGAGTTCCTTGCAGATTTTCCACAGTTCAGCCATTTTGTTAGTGGCCCCAGATATGAAGGCTTGGATATAGGCCTTCTTCGCTGAGCGGATGGAGAGTCTGGTTTGCTTTAGGAGCAGGAAGCAGACCAGTCCGTCAGAGAATATGCTTGCGGCTTGCCACTTCTGCTCAGAAACTCTGCACTTCTATTTCAGAGAGGCTAGGTGACAATCATACCAGGCGTTGTGCTTGGAGGCATGCTTCATGAGGATCTGCAGGCCCAAAGTGTTGGAGATGGAGAAGTGAAGAAGAGGTAAAGGTTGGTAAGGGCAGTGTCAGTGTGAGAGTCAATGGCAGGAGTGGGAATGAAAGTTTCGCATTTCGGACTGCGTACTGTCCAGTTGCAAATGAGGTCAATAAAGTCTATATGCTTTTTAGTAAAAGTGACATCAAGCGCAGGTTTAGGCAATGAGGGCACCTTTGTGACAGTGGGTAAACTTACACACATTTTCTAGTGTCTAAGAAGAATGTGCGAGGCTCAGTTTGCTCAAAATTGTGATGGTTCCTCAATTCCATTTTTACGCCTGGAAAGCCCACATTGAAACAAACTTCAATGCAGTCTGTTGGAATAATGCAGTGCAAGAATTTCAACCATGCACTCATTTCTATGGGGTCACTGATTTCAACAGAGATGGTGTGTACCAGTTTGAAATGATGCTAAAATGACCGCATGGGTTATGTCTGCGAGTTAGGATATTAATATATATGTGTGGCATTGAGGGTAAACCAAAGAGTGGGTTGATTTGGGGTTTTGTATAGCATAGTGTAGTGTAGGGTTTAACCTTAACTACTAACTACTAACACTGCTAACAACAACTAATTATAATCCTACTGACATTAGTAATTAGACTGGGGTCAGCGTGGATTTGCTTAGGCAATAGCCCGTGTTGCAGGCTGTAAGTGCATGAATGCAGACTGCAATATGGGGCTAGGAATATAAATATGAAAACTGAAAGCTGAACTTCAGTGTGCTTTGCAGATGTTAGATTCAGAGCACAATGAAGCAGCAGAATGTGCGCTGGAACAGAACAATTTCTTTGTTCAGCCAGGAAAGCGAGGAAAATTAAGGAGATCAGATTAAGTGCTGACTAAGCTGAGATGGGTCAGGCTATGCCTCGCTTCAGAGTAGTTAGATGGGTGCTAGATGAGGGCTCTCAGTACTCCTGGAGGCAGACTGCAGGAGTGAGAGAGTGTGACCATTCCACGAAAGAGTGTTTGTCCATACAAAATGAGTATGAAATCTTGGTGAGTATAGTTGAAAAAAAAGAAAAGAAAGAATCATTAATTAGGACAACTTCATAATCTAATTAGCGAAGTGTCAAATTAGACATGAAAATGCAAAAACCCATTTATCCTTCAGGTACCAAAGAAAAAATATGTTTCTCAGTGTGAAACTAGTAAATCTGTTGGAAAGGGGTGTTCTGACAGTGCAGTAGTGTTTATTGCTTGTCAATTGACTTACAAGGCTGTGGATTGGTGCTCGCTCATATTGTTGACCCCGTTTGTGAAACCTAAAGCATAACAAGGTGTTATATAAGGAGAGGATAAACAGGTTTAGCATGGAAGACGTTACCCCATTGGTACACTTGTGCAAACAATTGCCAAAACATGCACCTAAACTGAAGCAGTACAGTGCAGAATGGGTTAAAGGAACCTAAAAAAAAATGTTTATGCCATGGCCCCAAGGTGGCTCACTGTCTAAAACGGTCCTGCAACACATGACGACATATTTGCACGCCACTAGAAACACCAAGCTAGTTTAGAGCTTTGGAAGATGTACCAAGAAGAAAAGGAGGAGGAGTCGCCGCTAGATTGGATACTTAACATATGCACAGAGGGGGATGAAACGCCTTCTGCGCCACGCACCCCGTATGAAACAAAAAGCAAAGCCAGTAAAGACGAAGGATTATACCTGTTGAGGGAGCTTAAGCAGCCACGGGATATAGGAACCCCTCATATGAGTCACCTACACAAAGTACTGACGAAAGCCCAGAGAAAAACAGAGAAAGAGATATTGAAGGACAAGTAGAGATGCGAATAGGAAAAAGGGGACCAAACACAAGCAAGTACATCTCTAGATGCCGGTAGAGAGGGGAAGAGATGGAAAGGAGATGAGGACAGGAATGATGAGATGGCATTCACAGAGAACTAATGTATGGGAGATCAGATTTTATTGCAACTCAATGGTAAAGGCATTGAGGACATGAGACAAAAGGGAAAGCCAGATGAGTCTAAAAGGAAAGAGAGGGGAAAGGAAAACCAATTGAGAGATGAAGGAACTAAGAAAAAGGATAGACAGGAACGAGAGCAGTTATATCGTGAGGAGCAAGAAAGAAAATGTGATCATAAGCAGAGAACAGCTGATGATCAGGAGAGGCAGAAACAAAGGAGAACAGAAGAAGAAGAATACAAAATACAGGAGAAAAGAATAAAAAGACAAAGGAATTAGAAAATACAAAGGGCAAACGAATGAAGAGATGCGAGAAAGCAGGAAGAAGATAGGGTCAGAGAGGAGGCGATGAAGCACAGAGAATTTGATGACGACATAGAACGTAAGCGAAGAATAAGAACACAGTATCTTGAATATCTGGAAAGAGAGGTAAAAAAACCTGATCTAGTAATAGACTGGGAAGACATAGAAGAATTCTTTCCTGAGTACGATTCAGTACCAGGCACATCTAGGGCAAATATGGAAGATGACTTCGACACTAGAAGCATCGGAGAGACGATTGATAGAATATATCATGAAATGGGGCTAGAACAGGTACCCCAAGGGAAAGGAGAGGATGAGCGTCTTGAGAAAACTCAGAAATAGAGTCTGAGATACAGTTGATCATAGCACACTATTTCAGGCTGCTGCAAGAGAAGAATAGCAAAAAAGAGGCTGCACAAAAAGGTGAAAAGGCACAATTAGTGCAGAAGAAATTGCCAAAATATGCCATTGAAGGGGAAATTATAACTAGCACAGATGGGTCAAACACACAGCAGGTCAATAATCAAAGGCAGGTTCATCAAGGCAATAATGGGTTTTACCCAAGAGGGAGAGGCTTTTGAAGAAGAGGATGGCAGAGTAATCAGGGATGTTTTCAAGGTAATCAGGGAGGATTTTAAACATGCAAAACCGTAATCAGGATATATGAAACTGGCAATATGTTGGACGTTTGGGATGACAGGGCACCTAGCACGCACATGCAGAAGTCAAGGCATGTGCAAAAACAACCAAGGAACAAGAGTAAGGATGGTGAATCCACCTGTGTTTTTACAGCAGGGTGTAAATGGAGTTGCACAAAATCACATGGTGGATCAGCAAGCGCCGGGAGTACATCAAAGTTTGCAACCTCAGAATATGACACATTTTTTGCAAGGACAGTCTCAACAGTTGCCAATGCTACTGTTACAAACAACAAGTACAGGGCAGGTACTGAATTCTGGAATAAGAAATGACACTGGTGATGGAGGAAGTTCATTCACTCAACATGGGACAAGGTTATATATGGAGTAGGACAGCACATTGGGAAACCTGATGTGTTCTATTCTATCAGTGTCACCAAACCCTCACGAGGAACCAAAGGTATATGTCCTTATAGGGGATAAAGAGTATTCTTTCTTAGTTGAGACAGGTGCAACACGCTCGTGCATATGTGAAGGCAATTTGTCTTTGTCTGGTGATGCCATAAATACTCAGGGCTTCACAGGAGCAACAAGTTGTGTTCCTTTTACAAAAGAATTTCCAGTTTCCATAGGATAATGCGACATGAATGTGCCACTGCTGTATTCAAGGCATACCCCAGTAAATATATTGGGACGAGACTTAATGACGAAGTTAAACATGAAAATCTCGTTCACGGAGAAGGGCATAGTATGTTCAACCCAGGAATGCATTATTAGAACGTATGCAAAATGATTAGAGTATACGCAGGACAAACGGCTATGAGAGCTGTTCCATTAGAACCAGAAATATTCATGTATGGAGTGCATACATTAATGTCATGGCTACAAGGCCTTACAGACAAACCAATGAGAACCGCAGATGAGTTTCTATTTAGGCCAAGAATACCTATGCATGAGGAAAAGGGAGGAGTGTTTCCCTTGTTAATACCAACAGCCATTGTACGAGAAGAAATGGTGTTGATCGATGGTAATGATGATGAAGCCAGACAATGGTGCACAGTAATCGCCATTGGGGAAGGATACAGATTGACTGACGTCACTGATGACGATCTGTTTGAAAAGCAAACAGGAGTAGATGAAACAACAGTTGAGGTGAATTTCATTTATTGGGTGAAAATGTTCAAAAGAGAAGTGCCCCAGAGAATGATGCTGGCACAAAAACCTCCTAAATATTTCGATGATGACATGGCAAAGGTGCCTGTCTCAGTGTGGATTAAAGGCCCTTATGACGTAGGTTTATTGAAAGGAGTCGGAGAAGTAAATATTAAATTAAAACCAGGAGCAATTTTACCAAAAGCACGACAATATCCCATGTCTAGGGAAGCAGATGAAGGGATTTTCAAAACAATGTCTGCTATGATGGAGCAGGGCATTTTGGTGACATCAGAGTCATCATGTAATACTGCAGTTTATCCTATCAAAAAATCAAAGGGAGGGTCTTGGCGTTTAATCCAGGATTTAAGACCAATACATGATATTGTAGAGGCTGAGTTCCCTCTAGTCCCTAACCCGTCCACATCCTATGTAATATACCTGTTGAAGCAAAGTATTTCACGTTGATTGACTTGAAAAACGCATTTTTCTCAATCCCATTGCACAAAGACTCACAAGATTTGACATCATTCACGTTCGGACACGTGCGTCTGAAAAGTACAAGGTTACCTCAGGGGTACGAGTCTCCTTTGATTTTCACCGGATCCTGCAGATGGATTTAAGAAATATTGCATTAGAGAGTGTTGTCTTGCAATATGTGGATGACATCTTAATTTGCAGCAAAACAGAGGAAACGTGCAGACACAATTCTATTCAGCTATTGACTGTATTGGCTGAGAAAGGATATAAAGTTGACAAAGAGAAGTTACAGTATCTAAGCATTGATGCAAGTTGTTGGGCAAGTTCAGAGCTTCAAAAAGCTCTTTATTTCTGGTCTTTGAGTAGGTGAACCAGAGCGATCACATCGCTAGTGTTATCATGGCTGACAGAAAGTGCAGTATAAAAAAAAGGTTCTAAAAGCTGGATAAACTGTTTCATGAACCCCCGTTATCAACGAGTCAAAGACATTGATAAACCTGCTTCAATTTTCTGTTGCATCCCATCCCCATTGATAGCTTTGTGATTTTACTGTTATTGAAGCATATATACAAAATATTCCTACTGGCTGCAAACCTGCTATATGAGACTGAGCACGGGAAGGCCACCCAAGTTTTGCAATCTTCTTAGCATCTTCTGGCAGAATGGTTGAAATACCAACATATTCTGAAACATTAGCTGTTGGCTTTGTGTTATGCTTCAGTTGCTTTCAGTCACACTTGAACTCACATGTCTCTGGCTAAAAACAACACTGTTATCATCATGATCAGATGAGTGCATCAGTGATTCTAGCATCTTTCTTTTACCAGTGCCTGCAGTGGTCCATAATGGGTCACTAGAATCATCATAAATGCTGGATCAATGTGATGGTGAGGAATTTATTTATTTATTTATTTATTTATTTATTTATTTATTTATTTATTCGGATTTATTTAAAGCGCACATCAGCGCTGGGGCATCGTGGCGATGTTACATGAATACATACATAGTCTGGTTACAATGGAAGGAAGATGGTTACAAAGCAATTTACATTACAGGAAGCATTTCGTGTCGAACACTTTTCGTATCAGATGTGTGCGAGCTGAAGTGGGTGAAGGGAAGGTGGAGTTAGTTGAATAGCGTGGTTTTGAGGGATTTGCGAAAGAGATACAGAGATGGTTCTGCTCTGAGCGAGTTGGGGAGGGCATTCCAGAGCTTAGGTGCTATGTGAGGGAAGCCAATGCCGCCGGCTTTGGCTCTTTTTACAGTGGGTACTTGGAGTTGGTTGGCGTGATGACTTCTTCTGGGGCGGGTGGAGGAGTTCTTGGTTATAGTTTCAGATAGGTAGGGGGGTGCTGTGTGGTTGATGCATTTGTGTGTGAGGGTGAGGATTTTAAAGTTGATCCTTTCCTTGACTGGGAGCCAGTGGACGTGTCTTCTGGCCTGTGAGATATGGTCAGTTTTGGGAATGTGTAGTGCAGCACGGAGGGCATTGTTTTGCACTATTTGGAGCCTGTTTAGGTTTTTTGACGAGGTGCCTGCCAGGAGGGCGTCACAGTAGTCCAATCTGGCTCCTATAGTAGCTCTGGCTATGGAGAGGCAGTTGGGCGTGGTGAGGTAGGGTTTTATGGTGTAGATGAGTTTGGTAGTCAGAGCAGAAGCTGAGGCAATGGCGCTGGTTTGTCTTGTCATTGAGAGTGTCGCGTCAATGTAGACTCCTAAGGTCTTGACGGCAGAGGAGACAGGTATGCTAATACTGTCGATGATCATGTGCGAATAATCGGGGCTGAGTTTGGTTAGAGTTTCGTTAGGGGCTAAGATGATGATTTCGGTTTTGTCTCCGTTTAGGCAGAGACCATTGATAGCCATCCATGTTTGGATAGTCGAGTAGATTTTGAGGAGGGCTTCTGAGTCAAGGTCGTAGTCTCCAGAGAGGGGGAGGAGGACCTGCGTGTCATCAGCGTAGTTGGTGTACGCTATGTTGAGGGAGTCCAGTAAGTCAAAGAGGGGTTTGGTGAATAGGTTGTAGAGGGTCGGTGCGGTGCAGGACCCTTGTGGGACTCCACAATTGATAGTGGTGGGTGGGGCGCTATCCTGGTCAGAGTACACTTTCATGGCCCTGCCTTCAAGGAAGGATGTGATCCACGTGGTAGCCTTGTTTGAGAAGTGTGCAGCATTGGAGAGGTGCGAGTTGAGAATGCTGTGGTCGACCAGATCGAATGCTGCAGAAAGGTCGAGTAGGAGGAGGAGGGCAGGTTTGCCTGTGTCCATTATTTTAGTAATTTGATTTTTTAAATCTAGAAGAGCAGATTCAGTCCCATGGCCTTTGCGGAAACCTGACTGTCTTTTGCCTAGGATGGTGTTGGTTTCCAGGTAGTGTTGGATTTGATTGTGTGCGGCTTTGTCTAGGATTTTAAGGAGAAAGGGGACGGTGGTGATGGGGCGATAGTTGTTAGGGGAGGAAGGATCGAGAGAGGGTTTTTTTAGGAGCGGGCGGACCCAGGCTTCTTTTAGGCATTGTGGTACACTTCCAGATGCGAAAGAGGCATTGATAAAAGCCGTGATGATGGGGGTGAGGTATTCTGCGCACTCTTTGATTACGGAGGGTGGGCAGATATTCCCTTTGCATGTGGAGGGTTTGATTTTTTTAAGGAGGTCTTTGACTTCCGTCTCTGAGACTTCTCTGAAGGCAAAAAGGGGTGTTTGTGAAGGAGAGTTGTAGGTGAGAGGTATGGGCGGGCAGGTGGGGGTGTTGAGAGCTTTGCGTTGGGAGGCTATTTTGTCTTGGAGTAATTTAACTTTGTTGAGGAGAGCAGCCTCGATGCCTGTACACCATGCTTCATCCTTGATGATTTCGTCTGGGCTGGAGGCTGGTGTGGTGAGTTCTTTGAATATGGTGAAAATTTCTCTTGATTTGGAACTGGCATTAGTGATTCTCTGGTTGTAGGATTCGGATTTAGCAAGTAATATGGCTTTTTTGTAGGTCAGAGAGATCTCTTTAAAGTCATTAAGCGAGGATTGGATAGGCGCTGCTTGCCACCTGGATAGGGCTTTGCGTTTCTTAGTGTGTAGGACGGATAGTTCTTCAGTGAACCAGGAATTGCAGTGTATTGATTTTTTCCCTTTTTTTTCTTCTAGCGGGGCAATGAAATCGATGGCTTGAGTGAGTGTGCTGGAGTAGATGTTGGCTAGAGATGTAGGGTCAAGGGGGAGTGGATGCTTGAGTTGCGGGGTATCAAGGAGAGGGGCGAGGTTGGCTGCAGTGAGTTTTTTTGAGCTTCTTACTTTAGCGGGTGGGGCATGAGTTAAGGTTTTATGAGTGGGCGTGGTAGGAATGGTGAATTGGATGAGGTGATGGTCCGTCCAAGGAAGGGCTGAGATAGAGGTAATTGCAGATGAGCAGTTGTGATCAGCTAGCCAGTCAATTGATCTGCCTTTGCTGTGAGTGGGTGCAGTAATTTTGTGTTCGAACCCCATGTTAGATATTTCTTTGGCTAAATTAGCAGCTGCTTTGTCCTTCGGGTCAGCTAAGCCAAGATTAATGTCCCCTAGAAGGATGCTTTTGGTGGTGCTTTTGAGGTTGTTGCCTATGTTTTGGAGGAGTTGCTTTTGGTAGTCAAGGGGAGATCCTGGTGGTCTGTAGGTGATAAAGAAGTTTATGGTGCAATTAGGTGAAAGGGCTAGTTTGGCAGTGAGGAGATCGGCGTTATTGTCCCATTGTTGATTACACATTCTTATGGAGAGGGTGTCCTTAAAGATGAGGGCGACGCCGCCACCAATTTTTAAGTTTTTACGGTCCTGTCTAAGGATGGTATAGTTTTCAGGGAGAGCGAGGTGAATGGAAGGACTGGAGGCTTCATGGAGCCAGGTTTCGGAAATGGCAAGTATGTCGAGATTGTGGGTGGTGATAAGGTCATTGATTTCAATGGCATGGGCATGGACAGAGCGCGCGTTGATGAGAGCGCATCTTAAGTTTGGATGTGGAGTGTGTGTGTTGGTGGTGCTGGGGGAGGGCAGTGTGAGTTTGTGTGTGTGAGGCTTGGGTGTGGCACATGCAGTGTGATGCGAGCTAAGGTAGTGAGCGTGGTCAGGGAAGGAAGTCTGGGCGGCTGAAGAATGGGTGCGAGAGCTGAGTCTGTAGTTCCTAAGGAGTGTGGAGTGTGGAGTACTGCGGAGAGTAAGGAGGTGTTTGGTGCGAGTTCTTAGTCTACAGAGCCTGAGGTGGAGTGGGTGGTGTCCTACCGGATCGGTAAGGAGGTTGAATGTGGGATGGGGATGGAGTGCATATGCCGGTGTGTTGTGTATGAGATCAGATGGTGGGGTAGGGCAAAGGTGGGCATGTTGGTCTGGGTGCGCATGCAGCATGTTGCAGGTGGCCAGAAAGGAGAGGGATGTGAGAAAGATGGAAAAAGTGGAAGGGAGGTATGTAGGCGCTTTGGGGTGTGGGCTAGGGGGCTGCATTGGTAAACAAGAGATGTACAGGTAGGTGGGCAAAAACGCTGTTGGTCAGATCACAAAGTAAATCAGGGCAGTTTGGGGCAGTCAATATCACAAAGAGCAATTTGACCAAGGGGCACAACACTACTGAAATGTGGTCTGTGGGCGACCATAGGGCACAATACAATTCTAAACTGGTCTGTAGGCGACCATGGGGCACAACACAACTGAAATGTGGTCTGTGGGCAACCATAGGGGACAATGCAATTCTAAACTAGTCTGTAGGCGACCATGGGGCACAACACAACTGAAATGTGGTCTGTGGGCGACCATGGGGCACAACACAACTGAAATGTGGTCTGTGGGCAACCATAGGGCACAATGCAATTCTAAACTGGTCAGTAGGCAACCATGGGGCACAACACAACTGAAATGTGGTCTTTGGGCGACCATAGGGCACAATACAATTCTAAACTGGTCTGTAGGCGACCATGGGGCACAACACAACTGAAATGTGGTCTGTAGGCGACCATGGGGCACAACACAACTGAAATGTGGTCTGTAGGCGACCATGGGGCACAATTCACTTGTGAGTTACCGTGAGGCACAACACCAGGCATAGCATGAACCATATAACGATCAAAAAGCACAGCATAGGACAATGGGTGTCTGATCCAGGGCATGGGGCATAGCACGTGACAGGGGTAACAGGGGAGCACTACTGTAGCTAGTTATAGCATAGCAGTTTAACAGTAACAGTACTCACGTGGATTAATGTCCAGTAAATATACGATCATCCACGTTCAGTGCATAAAAAAAAGTTTTTCCTTAATGCGGAGTTTGCCTGTGAACTTTGCGTGGGGAATCAGGGGTCTATCAGTAACAGTAGCTCCCCGGAGCGAACAGGGGCAAACAGGGCAGACGGCCTTATGTTGGCCTTGGGTGGCCGCCGGCTTCCGCCTGCCGGCGGATGTGTGGGCTTAAAAGCAGCCTACACACCGTTGCTAGGCAACGTGTAATGCCAAGCCTCGGTTTCGGGCCGCATCGCGCCCGACATTTTGTTTTTTTTAAAAATGTCGGCGCGCGTGTTTCTAGCGGCACAGGAGGCAGTAGGGGCTTCTGTGCTGAGGTGCCCAGGGGGAGCAGATGGCCAGATGCAGGGGGGTGCCCAGGGGGGGCAGATGGCAGAAATCTTCTGCGGATCCTGTGAGGGGAACACGCCGCCTCCATCGAGTCGGGAGGTCTCCGCTGAGATCCTGGGAGTCCTGCGGTCCTGGACGTTGGTGGGGGGCTCCTGCCCTCTCCACGTCGATGGGGGTCTGAATGGATGCCCTTACACTTTTTCTCACATTAAACACAAACACATCTGGTCTTTCTTGCTTTTTTCCTAGGACCCTGCCCTTCGTCCTGTGACTGTTCTGTATATCTAACAATTGTATATAGAAGAAATGCTCCAGTCACCTTCTTTCCTCCAAGATTCAAATCGGATAATGCCTTGGTGGTCGGTCGCAGCTTCTTTTTCACAGACGGATCCAGTTATAATGGTTGCACAAAGTACACCAGACAGTTGGCCTCTTTACACGGAAGGCGGTAAGGGTTAACGGTCACCGGTAATGGTACCGGTGACCGTTAACCCTTACCGCCTTACTACGAGGTCCCTTTGTGGGTTGGTACTTTAACGCCTGCTTTTTAGCAGGCGTTAAAAACCAACCCGCAAAGGGACCAGGGTGCTAATTACGGTACCGCAATTTGCGGTACCGTAATTAGCACCTTCCCCATTCCCATTATGCCCTATGAGGCAAAAATGGGAATGGGGAAGGGCAATGGGGGAAGGGGGAATTACCGTCCCTCCAACCTTGGAATAGGGCAGTAATTCCCCTTTCCTCCAAGGCGGTGCCGGTATTTTACCGGCATGGACCAAGGTGCTAATAGCACCTTGGTCCACCGCCTACCGTGTAATGAGGCCCAGTGACTCCTATGGGTGACTTCTTCCAATGATTTGAGATGGTTGGCTCCCAAAGTGAGCAACAGTGCTGTTATTGATTACTTGTTGCTTCAGCTTGCTCCCTCAAGGTCATGTTTCCATTTGAAGTCCTAGGAAATGGAATCTCTTTACTGATGAATTGGTTTACCTGCATGCAAGAGAAAGCAAATCTGAGTATGGCTGCCCTATGCTTGCAATGAATGCACTTGTTTGAATTTTCAGAAGTCAGGGTAAACGGATGTGTCTGGATGAAACAGAGGTGGCGCACAATCCAAAATGGACAAATTGATGAATGTGCCAATTTTGAATGTAATTGGCACAGTATTAGGATTGTTTTCTTCTTTCTCACATTTGGTGTAGTTATCATTGCATAATTGTTTCCTATTTCCACTACCCATTTGATTGCTTTTACTACACCAACTAAAGTTAAAAAATAAAGCTATTAATTTTAGAAAATATAATACACAAACCATGTAAAGTGGCAAATATAAAATAAATACATTTATGAAGATTAATGACATACATTATAGTATCTCATGATAAATACAAGAGTAACAATATTGAACAGAAATATTAAATACATTTATTTATGGATGCAATACAAGAACACTTACATTACATCATTTAAAAAAATAATAATGAATGAAAAAATAGTAACAAAAATTAATATTGATCAGAACTATTAATAAACAATATTCATAACAAACTGTAGTAATTATGTTAAAAGAATACAATTATTATTAGGCAGACATTATAAACAATATTAATAAAACAAGATTGCTTTTTTAATGAAAAAACAAAGTGACAATACAAATAAGATTTAGCAGTTATAATAATGAGCAAAATGAACATTGTAGAAATTCTTGAAGTACAATAGTAGGAAAAAGGTAATCACAAATAATAATATATTATCAATCAGATCAATAAAAAAAGTTGAGCAATTCAAAGACAATTTTTAACAGAAATGATCAGAGATAATCAGGATTAATAATAATATCATAGTACTAAATGAAAAGTACAATAGAAACAAAATATTATTGTTCAGAAATAATAATCTAAATGAATACAAAAAGTAAAACAATAAAATATTATTAATGCAAAATATTTTTTTGGAAGAAACTGACCATTAATACAAAACATATAATAAATGAACTACACAATATTAACATTATTACATTGACGTGCACAAGTTCATTGGCAACCAATTTATTCCTATGTATATATTTTTCAGAAATGTACACAATGAAAATCAAAATAAAATGGTTAACTTTTTGTTGTTGTTACATAGTTAAACAAATATAAGTATGTTGTACAAGAATGGGGAGTGTGGCTTGGAGGTCATGCGGTAGGAGGTGAAGCTCGAGAGCTCCTGAGTGATCCTGAAGAACATCCTAACAAACTGGCGTGAACCGCTAGCAAATACTGCTAAAATACAAGTACAGGTGGCGGAACACCCAGAGACCAGCTGCGGAGCTTGCAACGAACAATCGGAGTAGGAATCGTGAAGAAATTCGAGGTTAAAGATTCTGCCCGCTAAATCCAATATGGCGGGCGCAAGTTGTGTGATCTCCCGAGGAGAGACGTTGCACTGAAAGACCTGAGGGCGGCCAACGGGAAGAGGAGCTGCTAGGCGATAGACTACCAACATAAGCTGGGCAGTGAGCACGCTCCAGGGACAAGAAGGGAGCCACACACACCGGAGCTGATCTAGCAGAGCGGCCCAGGGTTGGGCAACCAATAACACGCAGCAGGAGACATGAGAATCCGCAGCCCCCCCCTCCACCGGGGAGGCCGACTCCCACCTGGGCAGACCTGCCGAGGGACAGCTGCGCAGGCCCCTTCCTGCGGTTACGGGCATAAGACATCGCAGCACCTGCAGTGTGCTGCATAAACAGCCCAGGTGGGGGCTCACACATCATGGATGACATCCTGTGGCCCGCATCGCGAGGGAGGCACAGCCTGCGGCCACAGCATGCCGGATGATCCCAGCCCTGATTTGGCAGGCAGGCAGAGCTTGCAGGTGAGGCGAGTGGAAGAACCGTGGACACCGTCACAGTGGCTCAGACCTGCGAGGAGAGGGCAACACGCAATGGTGCAACATGAGGAGTTTGCATGGGCTCTGGCCGACACCTGAGGCAAAAATCACTGGGTAGCCCCCAAGCATGCCTGGAGACAAAGCAGAGGCAACCAATAGCGCTGGGGATAGAAACTAACGGGTGCAAGAACTTGCATTTGGTGGATGTGGGGAATACAACCCACAGAGTTTTACACAGTGAATTGCACTGCAGCAGCAGGTCTGAGCTGAGTACCAAGAAACACACGCATATAACCAACAACACCCCATGTGAGTAGGCAGATTAGCTGCAGAGCGACACAGGTGAGGAGCTACCATACAGGACATATCCGAGGTGAAGTGCCATCCTGGAGGGCACGATAACAGAGGAAATGAGAGGCAGAAATTAGCGGACGTGGGAGAGCACAACCCACTCTGGGACAATACTGAGTTTCAGGTCCATTTGGGGGCTCAGGATGCTACATTGGAGGGCTAGACACTTACACTGGCATGCGCACCCAAACTCCTGGTATTCCATACCCCCATATGCAGTGGGCACAGTAACTCACACAAGCCACTCTGAGAACAGCCAACTGCGGCACATCTCTGCTGGGTGTACAGGGACAGGAACAGCGCTTGCCCCCCCTGCCGACACCCAAAGGGACTGTATAGATCTGACTGGGAATGAGGCGAGACAAGTAAAAAGCAGAGATTAACCAGTAACGATAGGCAGAGTCCGGTGACCGTGGGAGAGCACAACCCACCCACTGCGCAATAAAGGGGGATCTGTGCAAGTGGGGAGGATCTGTGAAGGCATTCAGCAAAGTCAAGTCCATGGAGTGGACCTGATACAGGTGGACATTCGGTGGAGTTACCACTCAGGAGGGCCCACCATTGGGTCTGCCAGAACTGACAGAAAGGCTGGTCGCAAATCTACTGGACTGCAGCGTACACCAAGTCGTGGTCTTCTCCCTCCCACGGGGGGCTAACGCCAGAGCAAAAAGCGAGGGCAGAGAACCCATACGGGGCAAGTGGACTGGCCCTCAGGGCGACAGCCGTATACGCACACAAGAGGGGCAGAGTGCCCAAATGAAGGGAGGGTGTCAAATACCCAGCCCCAAGATAAATCAGCGGGTGTACGAAGGTAGCCCTGCGGAGTTGCCTGACAAGGTGAAGAGGGGGAAGATGCTACAAAAAGCTGCACAGCAAAGCATGCAAGTAAATCAAAAAGAGGGAGAGGTAGACAAAACAGCATTGACTCTTTCGCCAGGAAGTCTGACAAGAGATAACCCACTCCATCGGCCGCAATCATGGTTTCAACCAGCTCCGCGCAACAGAGGGGGGATGATGGTGAGAGCCCAATTTTGGAAGCTATAGCGGCCCTGAAGGCATCTCTGGAAAGTACGCTGGAAAGAGCCATAGCGGCCCTGAATACGTCTCTGGAACAAAAGATGGACATAGTCATGGTGAATATTAGTCTCCACCGGCAAGATGTAAAGACCATGGCAGATAGAATGGGTATGGCAGAAGAGCAGGTGCAGTAAAATACCACTGACATTATGACCACCCAGACCCAAATAACAGATGAGCTGCAACGGGTCAAGATCCTGGAACAAAGGGTGGAGGATGCAGAAGGGAGGGCCCGCAGGAAGAATATCCGGATTGTTGGGCTGCCGGAAGGAGAAGAGGACAAGGACCCCACAAACTACGTTGAGAACCTGTTGCTGCAGGAGATTGGGGCAGGGGTACTGTCCAAGGTTTCATGGTGGAGAGAACCCACAGGGCCCTGACCAGGAGGCCCCAACCGGGAACCCCCCGCCAGATCAATGTTCTCGAAAATATTGAATTTTTAAGATTGGGAGAAAATATTGACATTTTCAAGAGAGGGGGAGTGATAACTGGGAACTCCTCAGAATAACGATATACCCGGACTATACAGTGCTGGTACAGAGACAATGGGTGTGATATGGCCCCACAAAAGAACGCCTTAAAGCAGCGGGCATATGCTACATGCTGCTGTATCCGGCAAAACTGAAGGTAATACAAGATGGCAGATCGCACTTCTTTGAGACAACAGAAAAGACCCATGCATAGATGGATCAACAGGGTATCCCACAACAGAGACCCAGGAACGCCAATAATTATGAGGGGAACCCACCTCGGAGACAGCAGGAATGAGCATACCATGGGATAAGATGGCTCTGACACCATAGACATCATGCAAGCCAGATGGAATAAAAACATAGGAGCAGAGAGCTTTGGTCCCGGAGGCGACAGGACACGAAACCCCAAAAATTCCATTAGTTTTCATGACAGTTTTAAGGCATCACGCTTCGGCGGGCCGGTCCCACCTCGGTGGGCAGAGCAAGAGAAGCAGCGAGGCCCAAGTAGGGGGAAGGTGGCTGGGCGTTTGTTTATTAGTTATAGTTAGATGGTTGTTTAGTTGGTTGGAAGAAGGCAGGAATGGTGGAGGAAGCTACACACAACGAAGTATGAGGCACGACGATAGTGGCGATGGAATGGATGGGGAGCAAAAGAAGCCAACACAGGAAAGTTTCCCTAGTCTAGGGTCCCCGGCGATATTGGCACAAAAACGACATTAATGAGTGGAACAAAACAACACGCCCAAGGAGTGGTAGGACAGCACAAACTGGGACCGGAGCAAAGAGCATCAGGCAGGTGGGCTCGCAGAAGGACAGGGGAAAGGCTGGCCCACAGGGCACAATACAAAAATGGGTCTGGACGAGGTAATCATCCCAACGTGGAATGTAAGAGGACTCAACTCTTACATCAAGAGACTCAGAGTGCACGCCTGGCTGAACAGGATGAAAGTTAAAAAATCTCTGTTACAAGAAACTCACTTAACGCTGGAGAAGCAAACCAAAGTGGCCAAGAAATGGGGGGCGCAAATATACAGCTCGATGTGCCCTAACTATGCCAGGGGAGTTCTGATATGGGTTCCCCGAGGGTCCCATTTCAATTGATTAAGCAAGAAAACGACCCGGAAGGCAAACTTGTGATAGTACACGCAATGCTGGAGAACAGGGAAATATGCTTGATAAACACATATGCCCAGAATCATGATACAACAGAGTTCTTCAGGAAAATTGCACCCAAGCTGGCCCAATACAGAGAGGCAACGTTCATCTGGACAGGCAACTTTAACTGCGCACTGGACCCACTTATGGACAGATCTGATGACAAGTACAGGAAGCCAGCACTGCCAGCGAAGGCTCTACAAACGACTCTGAGCCAACTGCACCTGGAGGACGTCTGGAGGAAGGTACATGGACAAGGAAGAGGGTACACACACCACAGCGCTCCCCCATGGGATATTGACATTCATAGATTATGTATTCACGGGCACCGAATCTCTGGGTCAATTCACAGGGATTAACATTAAGGCACAGACACTATCAGACAATGCACCATGGCTAGTGACATGGGCTCACACTTATAGGAATAGGAAGGCCCCTATACCAAAATGGCGGCATTGAAGGATGGAGAGTTCCAGGAACATATGCAAGATACGATAGACTATGGGCCTCATTACGACCCTGTAAAAGGCTGCGGCGCCATTAAACACTTAGTGCATTACTACGAGGTCCCTTTGCGGGACCCGACCTTAACGGCTGGTGTACAAAGTAGGGACCCACAAAGGGACCTTGGTGCTAAGAACGGTGCTGCAATTTGCCATTCCCAGAGAGCCCTATGGGGCGAAAATGGGAATGGGGAAGGGCCATGGTTCAATGGGGGATTACCGCCCCACCAACCTTGGAATGGGGTGGTAATTCTCCATTGAACCATGGCAGACCCGTTACAACACTGGCACCAACCATGGTGCTAATAGCGCCATGGTTTAGCGCTGGTGTTGTAATGAGGGGCTATTACTTCGAACATAACGTGGGAAGCGGAGAGAGTAACAATATAATCTGGGATGCCTTTAAAGTGGTGGTAAGGGGGGCAGCAATAGGGAAAATGGGAGGGTTAAGTCGAAGCGCCCTGACGTATCTTGGGGAGGTGGAGAGAGAGATAAAAGTAGCTGAACACCAAGCGGGTATACCTGGGGAGGAACCTGGGGAACTCACAAGGTTGAGACTGAAATGTGTCGCAATCTGGGAGAGACTGGGGAGATTGGATTATGGAAAGCACATACAGTGGCTGCACGCGGATGGGGACAAGCGCAGCAGGCTCCTGGCCTGGCTCACCAAGGAGCACAGGAGAGAACCCATTAATGTGATAAGAGACGAAGCAGGGGTGAGGGTTAGAACCCAGGAGGGTATTAACAAAATATTCTCACAATTTTATGAGCAATTGTATGCTCCTAACCCAGCGGAAGAGATGGGTGATACAGCCGATGCCCTGGGGGAGATCAGGCCCCCAAAGCTACCGGAAGAGCAGTTCCAAATACTTGAGGATCCCCTCATGGTGGAAGAGCTTGAGACTGTAATTACTGAGCTATCATCTGGCAAAGCCCCAGGACCCGACATGCTCCTGTGCAAGTTTTATAAGGAATACAAGGGCTCCTTAGCATTGAGACTGTTGGACACTTATCAAGAGGCGTTCGAGGAGAGGCAGTTGCCAGATAGCATGTCAGATCGGTCATCATACCTATCCTGAAACCGGGGAAATCACCACTAGACTGCGCCTCCTAAAGCCTGATTTCCCTGATTAACCAAGATTCCAAAATCATTACCGCAGTGCTCGCCAACCGACTCAAGCAAGTGATACCCACACTAATCCACTCTGACCAAACAGGCTCTGTCCTGGAATCTGTGACAACTCCACCATGTGGTGGACCCAACGACCCAGAGACCGGACGAAAGGTGCTATACCGTCATTAGACGCTGCTAAAGCATTTGACTACATGAGTTGGGAGTGGCTGTTGAGTGCCCTTGCCCACGTTGGGTTAGGGGAGGGGTTCCTCCATTGGGTCAGGCTGCTTTATAAGAATCCCAGAGCAAGGGTGAAAACTGGGAGACATATTTCGAAGGCTTGGAGGATACCAGGCTCTCTAAAACATGCTCTAGTCATTCCCTTGCTAAAGAAGCCCTCACTCGACCCCGAGGTGCTGGCCAACTACAGCCCGATCTCTCTCCTCGTGTTCTTGATGAAGGTTCTGGAGCACAGATGTCTCCCTTTCTCTCGGCTTTCCTGGAATCCTCCCATTTTCTCACCCCTTTAAATCTGGTTTTCGGCCTGGCAGAGGCACTGAGTCAGTACTCAACTCAGTCATGGACGACCTGTTGTGCTTCGCTGATCAGGGCGGTGTCGGGGCAGTCCTGTTATTAGATCTCTTGGCTGCCTTCGACACCGCCGACCATGCCCTTCTTATCTCCCGGCTCTCCGAGGCTGGAATTGATGGCCAAGTGCTAAAATGGCTCACTGCGTTCCTGGCAGATTGTCCACAATCTGTATCTCTCCCCCCTTTCTGCTCTGTCCCAGTTCACCTATCATGTGGCGTCCCTCAGGGATCAGCTCTATCCCCTATCCTATTGAATATCTATATACAATATCTCCTGTTCCTCATCGCCTCTCATGGGTTTCGCTTTTATTCCTATGTGGATGATACCCAGATTCTGTTCCACCTTGATCTAACTAAAACCAAAATAGCATCTCGCCTTAAGTGTTGCCTTGAGGAATTAGGCATATGGATGTCAAAAAACTGCTTAAAACTTAACGGTGGTTAAAACCTTATGGACTACTGAGTTTTGGCCCCCTTCCCTCGGACACCTTCCTTTACCGGTATCATCAGTATGCAACATTGGTGTGCGGATCTCTGCCGCACTAAATATGGATTAACAGGTCAGTGCGGTATGTAAATCCGGCCATTTTAAGCTTAGGATCCTACGCAAGGTTCTTCCGTTTATTCTGGCCATCAACCAGGCTCCCGTGGTCGCGGCTCTGGTGCTGAGTGTGCTGGATTGTTCCAATTCACTCTATTTGGCGCAACCCACCCACCTGGCAGGACGGCTTCAGCTTCTACAGACCGCTGCCGCCAGTTCAATTCTCCATCCATCTTTCGGTGCCCACATGACCCCTTTGTTGCGCCAGCTGCACTGGCTGCCAGTTGCCCACAGAATTGTGTTTAAATCAATGTGCATGGTACACAGGGCCTTCTACGGGGTTGGAGCCGAATATTTGCAGGCTAAATTTACCCACTATCCACCCACTCGTGCCCTCCGCTCTCAAGGGACTTGTAGACTGTTGGTAAGCCGTTTTAGATTTGCCTGCAAAGGTGGCCGTGCACTCTCCGTAGCAGTGGCTAAGGAATGGAATAATCTGCCTCTATCCTTGCGCGAGACTATCGACCATCTCACTTTTCGGCACATCATGAAAACATTACTGTTTTAAATAAGTTCTTGGCTCCCTGCTGGCTTTCTCATTCCACCCCTCTCCTAGCGCCATGATACCTACGGGTGGGCGTGCACTCTATAAATCTCAATAACATAACATATAGAGGCACAAAACAGGGGTGCCCACTGTCACCAATGTTGTATATACTGGCCCTCGAACCGTTGGCCATCTTTCTTACAGCCGAATACGGGGACGCTGAGAAAGACATAGGTGGAGTTATACACCAAATCTCCTTATATGCAGATGACATGCTCCTCTTTGTTGGGAACCCGCGGGCACACTTACCAAGCCTATTGGAAGCGATAGATGTGTACACCAGACTTTCAGGAATAGCTATTAACAAAGACAAGTCCTCACTTTTCCCCCTGGACGATCTAAGATGGATCCCCTTGAACCAACTGCCAGACCTGGGACGCGCATGGGCACCACACTCTCTCCGCTATGTCGGGATAGAAGTGCACCACAATACCCTGGATACAGAAAAATTCAACACACAGCTGCCCTTCGAGAAGACGCAGAAGGCCATGACCTTCTGGAAGACACTCCCGCTAGGGATGATGGGGAGGGCGGCCCTGTTGAAGATGACTGTATTGCCACACATGCTATACCACTTCACAAATATTCCACACGTCATAGCCAGGGCATTCTTCACACAATTGAACACAATGGTATTGGAATTCCTGTGGGGGAGGGAGAGAAGAGTAGGATCACGCTGAACACCTTGCAAAGAGATTATGAAGCAGGGGGCATCAAATTGCCGGACTTTGAGCGGCATTACTTCGCGGGGCAACTGCAATTTGTGGTTGTTAGGGTGAATTCTCAAGAATGTGCTAATTTTCATTGAGACCCCCAGCAACTTTGCTGGATTTCTAGGATTTTATTTTTTACCTGGGAAGAGTGTGAGCCTTTTTTCCCACTCTTCCATGTATTTTGACATGTGTTTTACTTTTGTGTTCTTTGGATATGGAGTTTAAAAAAAACTCCATAGGCCTCGGTTCAGGCTAGCCCGCAGGGGTGGCCGTGCCTTCTCTGTTGCCGCTGCTGAAGCATGGAATCGCCTTCCCATTTCACTGTGCGATATCTGATCATCTTGCCTTTCCGCGAAGATTGAAAACTCTGCTTTTTTAGCAGCTCTATGGTTTTTTGCCTCACTTCCTCAGCGACAAGATACCTCCGGGTGTACGTGCGCTTACCTAAATGCACTTAACATAACATAACATAACATCTTTTCCCTGTGTGTCACATAGCACCCTGTCACATAGCACCCTCAGTGCAGTGACACAGGGGTGTCTTTCAGGCTCCCCAAGGTTTAAATACCTTCTCTGGGACTGACTACTGTCTCTCAGAGCATGTAAAGTTAAATTGACTTTACTAGTCTTTTTAAATTTACAGACCCAGTGCACACTATCTTCCTATAGAGTGCTGGAGGGTTTGCCTAGCTTCCCCTTAGTCTAAACACTCATGTAACAGTCAAATGTTTCCTTTTCCCACTTGAAATGGCTGGTGGCAGTGGTTTTAAACAAACTAACATGATTTTCCCCAACCGCGAACACCAGTAGCTAAAAATGGTGTCAGCCATGTTTTTCAATATGTCGCCCCAGACCTAGCTGTAAAAACAGACTCCGGTCATTTTGCCATTTATCTTTGGAAAGGTCCTTCTTGTGCTTGTCTCTGCGTGCCAAACCAGATTTGGTCCCTTTGTTTTTTGGCCTTTGGCGGGCTTCAGTGCTGAAGCCCTCCTCTGGCGCCTGAGTGTCTGGAGTGGACAGGATGAGAGGGAGGTGCCCAAAACTCCCTGTGCTTAGTCTCCTAGGAGCCCTAAATGCACTCTGGCGTGATTGGCTGGCTGGCTGTCCGGCAAGGACAGCCACCGTGCTGTGCGAGTGACATCCAGGCTGGAATGAATGGGGGAAAACTGTTTAAAAGCAGGTCTCTGGGACTTGGAAAGCAGAGTCGACCACTGGAACGAAAGAACCGAAGACGAGATGAAGGAAGACGACTGATGCAAGTTCTGGTCCACCGGTGAAGCCCTGCTGCAGGTCTGAATTGCCTGAAACTCCATTGACAGAGAAGCCCTTCAAGATTAACTTCTTCCCTTGAGTTTGGTGGGAACAATCAACTCGTAAGCCACCTGGACACCTAATTTTCTTCTGAGTGCTTTTGAAAACCGGATAGCCAGGGGGAAGGAAACCAGCTTGTGGACTTTAAGGCACTCACACCTTAAACCAACGTTTTGCCAAGCTTGTGGCCTCTTCCTTGGGCAGTGCAGGAACCTCCCAGCATCCTCCTTCTTGTCCCCATGAGTGAAGCTCAGGAACAGCGAGATCTGCAGGAACTGCCAGGAACATCTGCCTCAGCTACAGCTTTTCTTCACTTACAAAGTACTGTGCAAGTGCGATGCAGAACACCGCTCGGCCGCAGTGAAAGTTTGTGAAACTTTCCCGATTTCGAAGGCTTGTCCTTCACTAAACCAACATCTAACTTTTCGTCTGACCAAATTCTTCTAAGATCCGTGGCAAAGACTTAAACGTTTACTACCAGAACTGTGCTTTCCTGTACAAGACTCTGAACCATTGACTTTGGCCCAGGCCTATTGAATTGAATTGCTGGTTGTAGTGAACTGAAACCTGTTGCCCTGCCTATCAAGGTATTTGTGCTGTTTGATTCTTATAACCTTGTCTTTTTACCCTTTTTTTTAAAGTAAATGAACTGCCATTTTGCCCCCACTTCAAAGGAGTTGACATTGTTCAGAAACTGATTGGTTGTGTTTTGTAGTATATTAAATTGTGATATTGAGCTGCTCTGACTGGTGGAATGTTTTCCAAATGACTGTGTAAATAAATGTATATTATTTTACCAAGAAACCTTGAGTAAGTGTGTGTTTGAATCACTGTATTTGCTGGTCCTTTGTGTAACCTGTTCTACTGCTCACTTTACTCTTGAGATAAGTATGGCTGCTCAGCCACTGCTACCAGATTACTGTGTAGTACAGGCTTGTACCAAAGGTGAAATTGTACTGACACTTGTAGTCTTAATTGTGTGTAGTGTTGCCAAAGGGTACTGCATATGATTCTAACAGTGGTCAGATGGCTGGTGGATGAGACTTCAGTAGACTCACTACTCTTCCAGCCGGAGCTGAAGCAGTATTACCTGAGGGAAATCTTATGGATTGATAAGTCCCTGAACAAGACCCTACCCAATATGGTCAAGCTGGGCCTGACCCTGTCGAACAAAGCATGGAAACTCCGGGGGATACAAAACCCTTACTCTGCACAGATCCCCCTTGCTTTATTCGAAGGCACGGATAAAGCGACCCTCGCAATATATAGATCCCATTGGGAAGCCAAAGGCGTTGCTCAGATAGGAGACTTGAGAATGGGTGGAATTCCAACAGCTGATGGAGGAGTACAACATACACAGAGATCAGTTCATACTATACAACAGTACAGTTCAGAAAATTAGGAAAAGATGGCCAGAACTCCCAGATGATGAGGAACCGAGGGGAATGCTGGCCGCATGGTATGATGTATCCAAAGTGTACAAGGGGTTCATAGTCTCTAGACTGTTTCAGCAGATGCTGACATCTAACAATGAGCGAGAGCTAAAAATGAGGGAACCCTGGGAAGGGGAGCACCAGAGGCCCTTCACTGACCAGGAGTGGTCCAGGGACCTGAGACATCCTAAGAAGGTGTCCAGGAATGCAAGATGTAAACAAGCACAGTTATACCTCATGCACCGAGCATACCTTACACCCAAGAGAATGACTGCAATGGGCACTGGGAGCCCCGGAACTGTCCACGCTCCACCGAGAAGGAAGCTGACATGCTGCACATGTTTTGGACCTGCCCTGTGATAAAGACTTTTTGGGAGGGAATCAAACAAAGGGTGGAGGGGGGTGGAATCCATATGCAAGCATGGACCCCTCATTCTTACCTACTGGGCATCTTTCATAGAGGCGACAGGAAAATAACACATCTGGTTAAGATGAAGGAACCAGTGTGCATTTTGGCAAAGCGCTGCATAGCAATGGCATGGAACTTCAACTCGGGACCGAGCATAGGCTCATGGTGGGCAGACCTTAATAAGTGGTCCATGGTGGAGACTGTAGTGTGGACAAGGAAAGTGCAGAGGGCAGAAGGGGATAGTGGACATACAATACTTGCATGGAACTCCCTGATACAGGATTTATTTGGACAAACGGAAGAGAGCGGCACAGACAACCTCGGACGAGTGGAAGGGCATACATAGGAGAACTTGCAGACGAGCGGAGTACCCCCGGCAAGGTGGAATACAAGCAGATAGACCTGAGATCGGACTAGACAGGAGAGTTTGCCATCGATCAAGGAGCACAGCCACAGGATCGCGCCATGTAGACTGACGATGCAGGGCGGAATCCGCAAAGGAGTGCCAGAGAGATTGTTATGTTGTGTTTGTTGTTGGTTTTGGTTAATGTTGTAAAACAATAAAGAGTTATTAAAAAAAGTATGTATAAGAATGATAATGTCATAAGTTCCATTGTCAATCACTGTTAAAAGATGCTTTAATAGGTTTGCATGTTATGATTGTGCCTTCAAACCTCCCCATCCTCTGCAAATGGAAAACAAAGGGTCTGGAACTGGCAATACTGTCAGCACACTAAACAAAGATACTAGTTGATCAAACACAATGACTTCCAATTCTAACCAATGAAGTCAATATACCCTCTAAATCTCCCCCCTGCCACCACTAAACCCAGCTTGTGATTGCTCTTCTCCCTCAAACTCCTCTGCACACACACAAACAAACCATACAATGTAAAGACAAGATTACATTAAATCCACATTTTTAAGGGCCTATACCCCTCCACGCCCTCCAGCCACCCCTCCCATTAAAGTAAAACAAGTTCACCAACAATGAATAACACAGCTTTAATAAATGTGATTAGTAATTACCTAGTTTTCATTATGAGAAATGTGAGGATCAAACAGCAGACCAAAGGATGCATCCATATTCTACTTATATGAGGGTGTAGTCAATCTCACTCCCATGTGTGCCACCAGAGAAAAACTCGAAGTGGAGGTGGTATAGTCTCTAGCCTGCTTGCTGCCAGCACTGCATGACATGCTCACCTCTATCACACTTTTGGCCTGAAAGAAAATGGTTTATGAGAAATAGTTTCAGCAAACAGTGTTTTATGGGGTTATTTCGCCACACACACTTCCTGGGTCCATCAGGTAACATGTTAGTGTAATGTGTTCTTTAGATAAAGCTATGTGCAGAGGGGAAAACACACAGCACTTCCAGCACATCATTTTTTGTGCTTATAATTTCCTACAAGTACTTAAATGCCTGCAAAAACTGATTTGTAGGCATGTAATACTCCTTCAAAAAAGTGTCACACGTTTGTGAAGTGTGCAAGATGTTGCAGTAAACTTCATAAAGTGTATGAAGGGAAAGTCCTCCTGCAGCTTCAAACAACTCAAGTCGGACCTGGCAGGCAGAGCGGCATCCACGAGCACAGCATGCGGCTTCCGCATTCCCATTGGGCCCTTTGGGGCTTGAATGGGAATGGGGAAGAATTTTCTACGGGACCCTAGAATGGGCAATGACCGGGTCTGCTGGGGTTGTAATACCCCGATAATTGCCCATTACAGGGCACCGGAAAAAACCCGACTCCGGCGGCTGCCGTGCCTGTATTACAGGCATGGCTGTCCGCCAGGGTTGTATTAAGGCCCATTGCCTCTTCCACCAAGACAATATCCAGCACTGGTAATGCCAGCGGTGATGTGGGTGCTAATGAAAATCTAACTTGTATGTTAATGTCATGGATCCTTGCAAATGAAAAGTACATAACATAGAGTACTGTAACCGTGTATTAACCTCCCACAAGGACAATAGAAAATGAATGGCACCCTCCCAATTAGAAAAAACATAGCACACAGTGCTATACCACCATTCCAAACTCTTCCAGTGCAATGGAAAATGAATGGCACATACTCGTATGAAACTCTGGCAGTGTTAATAGATAATGCACTTATTTAGAATGGGTAGAAAATTGGAAGGAGACACAATGGGGGTCATTACGAGCACCAATGGTGCTATTTGGTGGGGGCGGTAATTCCCCATTCACCAGGGCCCTTCCCCATTCCCATTTGAGCCCCCATAGGGCTCAATGGGAATGGGGAAGGCGCTAATAACGGTACCGCAAATTGCGGTACCGTTATTAGCTCTAAGGTCCCTTTGCGGGTCCTGTCCTTAACGCCTGGTAAAACCAGGCGTTAAGCGAGGACCCGCAAAGGGAACTCGTAGTAGGGCGGTAAGGGATTACCGGTACTGGTGCTCTTACCAGTACCGGTAATCCCTTACCGCCTGGGTCGTAATGAGGCCCAATGTGCAGTACATTGGTCCTCATTACATGTTATGCGGTAGCACCATGGTTGCCGCCGGTACCATACCAGTACCACCATGGAGAAAAGGGGAATTACCACCCCATTTCAAGGTTGGCGGGCGGTAATTCCCCCTTTCTCCATGGCCCTTCCCCATTCCCATTTTTGCCCCATTGGGCTCAATGGGAATGGGGAAGGAGCTAATTACGGTACCGCAAATTGCGGTACCGTAATTAGCACCAAGGTCCCTTTGCGGGTCCCAACTTTAACGGCTGGTCTACACCAGCCGTTAAGGTCGGGTCCCGCAAAGAAACCTCGTAGTAAGGCGGTAAGGGTTTACCGGTACCGGTGCCCTTACCGGTACTGGTAAAGCCTTACCGCCTACCGTGTAATGAGGCCCAGTACCTTTATCAATTAAGAAAACCTGCAACTTTCTTGATGCTTTGGGAGTGTTATCCAACTTCTAAGGTCTTTTCATTTTCAGGGCAGGCACCTCACATCCCAGTACTATTGTAGTACTTGTTGGTCCCTAGAGAACACCGTAATTAAAAATAGTGGACCTTGGCATAGACTGTGTTTGGAATGGAACTGTCTGTAATGGTGGCACTTGCAATCTCGCCCTTGATTTTAAGCTCCACCAGGGCCATTGTCACATGCATCTTGACAATTATTGATGTTTCAAGTGCCACTATTATATATACATTGGAGAGGTTAGTTTGAGGACATCAATTCGCACGCTGTAGGAAAGGTATTGCTCTCTACTTGGGATGCAAAGCAGAGGACATTACTACTGATCACCTACATACTGTGGCTCCTGGCAGTCAGTTTGGTTTGAATGAAGGGGGAAAGTAAAAGTTAGCAGCAATTATATAGACGTTGCTGCTATGGCCCATTCAGTGACAGATGTAGGGGAGGCGGATAGTTCATCAAGAAAGTCAACGTCACTGCGCAGGCAGAGCTGCAGCAAAGAAGAGAAAAAGTGAAAGGTCTGTCTGGGAGAGGCCCATTTTGATATCTGGGATACAAGCCTGTATTTATGCAACTTGCATGTATATCTTGCAGCGTGGCAGGCCTGCTTGAACATGCAGGTATAATGAAATAACTCAGCTGACCGTAGTGAGATATTTTTGCAATGGCTTTATGCAAGCAGAACTGGTAAAACAATTCTGCAATGGCATACATAAAACATTATGCTTCCAGTGGGGTTTAAACTCGGTAAAAAACAATGGTGAGTAGTGCAATGGGGTCCAGTGGATTGAGGGGTAGCTTTCCAGAAAGATATATGTACAATGCTTTGTGTATAGCAAGACTTCAACATCTGGCTCAGCGGTTTAAAATACTAGGTAAACCTCCAGACCTGGAGCTTGTGATTTCCCAAAACTCCTTGAGATTGCTTCTTCCACTTCTGTAGAGCGTTTACCATCTGTTGCGCATTACAGCGTGTATGAAAGGGCACTGAAGATGCGCAGCAATACATTACATAAGATGTCTGTTTTATTCTGAGAAATGTTGTTGAATAGTTCCCTGTGTATAATAGAGCAATTGTGCAGAGAATTGATTCAAGTGAAATGGACAGTGAACAAAGCATAATGGCATATCATCAACTGCAACTGCTTAATGCAGTGCACAGCCCGTGGAGCATAAACACAGGAAAATGCAAATGATACTTAAAGTCAAGGTCAGAAAGTTAGCTGCGCACTCCTTTTGTGATCAAAAGGCTTTAAACATTCTTTGAAATACTGCTGATTTAAAGAGAGTGAACGTGCAATATCCTGCAGGTGTTTCTTACATTATTGATGCCATTTCTGAATAATGTGTCCATGTATTCATAAAAAGCTCTGCATGGCCTATATTATAGGGACTTGAGCTATTATCGCTGAGATAATCCAGAAATACATGTAAGTGTCTGATACAGATAGGGTGACAGTCATCACATATAGAATAGTGGCTAAAAAGCAGTAAAGCTTTTGAAAGAAATAGTTGTGAATAAACACGTCGAACAAAGGACATTTGTATACATCTGAGATTAACCTGTTATAACCATTCACATTTCAATTATGAGAAACTCAAGAGAGCTTGTGATATCCAATCATCCCTAACAAATAAGCAAGGATATCATCAAACTATTAATTCCCCATGGTCATGTGGTTGTTAGGATGGCCTGGAAAGTCCCCAAATTTACACACAGGTTCTGGAGCCAGCTCAAACCGGTCTCAATAACGGAAATAGACAAAGTGAAAGGCAAACCCCAGCTTTATTAACATCCATATAAAGCAGGGACAGCATACACGCATAAAAATCCTTGAAACTCGCAACATGCTTATCAAAAACAACAGGTTATATACTCAATATTTGTCATAACTAACATCACAACATATTCTCTCAATACAAAACCTACAGGGACAAGTGATTGGTTAAGGAGATTGGCTAAATATAGACTCCATAAGTGTAAAATACGTCATTGGGTTATGACAATCTGATGGCCCTTCCTGAGACCACCTAAGAAGACATCAGGCCTCATTACAAGGAAGGCGGCCGCAGAATGAACGGTGCCAGTAAGGACCGGCTAGCAGACCAGGATGCTAACAACGGGCCCGTCATTAACGGGCCCATTGTTAGCATCTGGTTCTGGGTCCTGAGAATGGGAATTACCGGACCCGCCAAAGTCGGCATGGCCCGGTAATTCCCTATTTCTGGAACCCGGACCTGGTACCCAGTTTGGAAGTAGCCATGCTGCTAAAAACGGCATGGCTACCTCCAAACTCGTAATGAGCCCCATCATCTCTACAATAAGCTATTGGTTGGAATAATACATAATTGGCGGCCTATCATTAAGGGTTTTGATTGGTTAGCTCTCTACTGAAGTATAGTGGAAAACTGACATGTCATCAAGACATGAGCCAGACAGGAGTAGGGGAGAGAGGTCCATGGATTGCTTTCCTTTCAATTAAAGAAGAAACCATCCATCATTTCTTGGCCATGAGCCAGGGGGGGTCCCTTTGTATTTGGCCTTGTGGGTTGTCTTGTGGCTGGGGATACATGTAAGGAGTTAGGCAGGTGTCTTATCTGCGTTTGTTGCTAATGAATAGACAGTGTTCTTCAATGATGGCTCACGTGTGATGGGACCATGTTTGCAATTTTTTCACCCTGTGTTTACTGAGATGTTAGCTAATATAAATGTGAATGTTATGATTTCTTTTGCCACTGCGGATACTCTTGAGTTATTCTTCATGGGATCTTTTAGTTTATGGTTGTCCTGCACCTGTCTTACAAAGGCTGGTTGTACATTTATAAAACCTTAATTAATCTGGAAGTATCCTGCTTGCTTCCTGAGAATTGCTATCTCGTGCTTTCACTGCAATGTTCTGACCTTACTTAATTTGTGGTAAGCTTGTTTTGCTGCTAGCTACTTTCTGAGCTCTGCAAGGATCTGTACTTTGTTATTTCAGCACTTTGAATTCTCGTGACATCTTGAGGCCTATTATTTACTTTGAAGCATGTTTTGGCTTCCATTTTAAAAAGTTGTCTGCCCATTACTGTTGTGTTTCTATGTTAGTGAGTTATATTTCAGTGTTGTTTATGTTGCATTCAGCTTATACATTGCATATGTTAGTATTCTTCATGTCTTATGGATGCCATGATAATATTCTTCATGTATAAATGCATGTATTACCTAGTGTGCATTTTCTTAATGTTTAGTGTACATTTGCTTTGTGTCTAATGCACGCACACGTCTTGTTGGTTTGGGTTTACTTGTGCCATTTTCAGCTTTAGATTGTGTCCATCTCCTGCTGTACCTGCCTGGGATAAGGGTGGTATGGTTATCTTAGAGAGTAACGTTTCTCACCTGTGCAACATCGAGCTGGAGGAGGGGCAGAAGCTATGGATGACATATTATATGCCTCTCAACATCATATAAACATAGACGCCCTGATTCATGGATTATTTGCACCCAGAAAACGGGATTTGTGCGCCATTCTACCCACAAATCCCCATTTGTTAAACAGGGATTCGCGGGCAGAATGGAACACAAATCCCGTTTTTTTTGGCGCAAATAATCCACGAATCAGGGCCAATATCCGTTCTGACATTTGTCAGCCTTTATTGTTGCTAAAGGACACTGTGCAGAGAGCCATGTGAAAATGCAGCGCCAAGCCTTCATAAAATCATTAAACAAGAATGACAATGTAAATAGTGCCATCCACTGTTAAAATTAAAGCAGCCCCATCCCACATATATTCACAAAACTGCCCACCACCACCACCATTCATGACACCACTCACATATGCACGGGATGCTTATGAAGAGCCATGCTTAGTGCACATCCTCAACACTCATGAATCTGGTGCAGCTTGAGCAGCGCCCAAACCTAACCATATGGCAAATGTTAGATACTACAATAAACAGTATTCTCACTCAGCCTCATAAATCCCCCTGCCCTCCAAAACATTGAAAGTGTCGATATTTGGAATACAGTTGCATTTCTGATGATCTAAAACACAATTATGTGAATCTTAGTGGCCCCATAGACTGACTGCTTAATGCTTCTGACCCTTCTATGTACTAGTCCTATCCTAGTCCCAAATAGTCCAATCCTTAATGGCCTATAAACCAAGGAGACGACAATGTTTGATAGAGCATTGGTCACCAATGCAAATCTTGTAACTAAAGACTGGTTCCCAAAGGTCAATCCACAAAGGAGTTCCCAAGGCCCACGACCCTTGGTCTGGTCCCAAAGGCCTCGCAATCGTAGTCATTTCCCAAAGGTCTGCTCCCAAAAGCCTAGTCATTACCTCTACTCAGTGCATTTATGATTACAAATCCATCAAGGTTAAGAATTAAGTTAAGCATCAAATTTTGCCTATAAAGCTTTCTCCCAACACTTTTGTGTTTCATCATCGGAAGTACAGTAGCATCGTGTGTCCACAAGACCATGTAATAATAATGCAAAGGGGTCTGCAAGATCAGCAAAAGTATCAAGACAAGAAAGCTGGAGCTGTGGCAGATTCAGAACAGTACTCTGTTAAATGGCTTGGCCATGGAATCCATAGATATCCCTTTACTGGAATATCTACTGTAGTGCATGTATACTTTACTTCTGATCCCAGGGAGCTATAATACACAAGATGCTCATCAACTAATACATTCTACAGAAAAAGTCCAGAAATGTAATGTTATGAGAGTCTGTGGTCATGTCCAATTCCATTTCCCAGGCCACCCACTATTCCTCGGTTTTGGAACACTGAAGGAAACCAAGAATGTTTTCATCTACCCAGCAGCAGGTGTTACTGTAAGTGCATGTCAGTTCAGTTACGTTTATTGACACTAAATCAACAATAGCCATCTGGTCACACCTAACAAATTTGCACAAGAGTAACAATTAAAACGTAATAACAAAACGCATGAAAAACAATATGCCAGGTTAAAATGACACTAATCCTAATGTACACCCCTGTGCTACAATTCCATATACATGCATACACTTTTTCTTGTTTAGCTGTCACATAATAAAATCATTACTACCAAATAAGTATCTAGTGTACAGCAGGTAAAAAGTGACTTAATTGGCCAATTTCATCTTGGATTCCCTCCTAATCCAAGCTCTGCACACCTATTTGGTCACGGCATATACCATCAGTTCATTGTCTATAACAGAGACTCATAGTTAGAGATGTCCCTCTAATTCTATATTCTATGATTCTTGGTGTTTATATATACCTTTTTAAATTCAGGGTTAATGGACTTAATAATATAATGTGCATGTCATGTTCCACCTCAGTCTTGCAAAATCAGCATTTGCCAGATTAGAGGGATTCCATTTATGTATCACTTCAGATGGTAAGGTGCCTATTCTGAATTTTATATACAATGTACAAAGAAATTTTGGCCAAAGGCCATGCCTCAGATAATCTGGCTACTGGCCATGACCGCAAGAGACTGGCAACGAGGTTAAAGGGGGCATGGCCACCAGGGACAGGCTATGTGGTGAAGGTTTTCAAAATCAGGATAGGTTTGAATTGGAAAATAAATTCTGCCCTGGCTAAAATTCTGCATCAACAGATCGCCGTGACTATTACTGCATTGACTCCTAGACAATGCTAATCAGCAGATAATTACCAAGCACACTGAACCATGTGCCCACATGGTCACCAGGCCACCCCTTGAAATCATTATCCACCCTTATTTTCAACCATAGTGGGGCAAGATATTGGGAGTGGATGCTGGACTCATTTCCACAACCTCAAAACAATGACTGGCCCACAATCCACATGCTTTGAGAAAGACTATAGAGAGTCAAATTACGCATTGTCTGATAATCGTGTACTCTGGTTTGATTATTGGGGCATGCAGCATGGTTTGAATGGGAAGAAATATTTTGCTTGCGGCTACATCCTGAAGTGCTGTACTGAATGACAACAAACCTGTGCGAGGGGCATCAGCAAAGACGTGAAAGGATTCTTTTGCAAATCTTTCCTGTGTTTTATTTTTTGGAAAGTGTGGAAACGCAAGTACAACACATAGTGATATAACTTTTCTGCCGTGTGCAGTGGCACAAAAAATAGTGATATAAGTTTGGTGCATGGACAATGGGCCTGGCCATCGGCGAGGACAAATGCCTACTTTTATGTACTTATTGGGGCATACGGCATGGCCAAAGCTGTAGGTTTAAGTGGGAAAACAAAATTGGCTTGTGGCTGCAGCCCGGAGTGCTGGACAGGATTACAGCAAAGTTGTCATAGGAGCATCAGTAAGGACCAAAAAGGATGCTTTTGGAAATCGTCCTGTGTTTAACTTTTTTGAAATTGTGGAAACGTAAGTACAAAAAATAGTGATATAACCGTTCTGCTATGGCAAATGTCCTGGCCTTCCACAAGGACAAATGTCTACTCTGATTTGCATATTGGGGTATGCTCTGCTGATAACAACTCACATAAATATGCTTTGCAAAACATATGTTTGTTAAAGAAGGTTTATAGTTATTTCATATATATTAAAAGGAATTATTAATAACTTATATAGAGTGATGTAACAATATGAAACATTTTCACTTATAAAAACCTATTCAATTGACAGAAAAAAGTCTGTTAAAGGGATGTTATGGTTAAGCTGTACCCCACCTTTGGGACCCTTTAGCACTTCCCTCATGGGCTCCCATGAGCACTTGTCCATATGTACTGCCCCTTTTATTTATGCATTTCTGTCACTGCGCAATGTATAAGTGCATTCATAGAAGCACTATGTACAATGTTTTGGTATACGTATGGGAACTGCAGATGTAAAAGATTTGTAGAACATTGTTAAGTGGTAGTTGGTGGGTGTAAATATGTTGATTGGCTATATGTGGAGTTGTTTGGTGGATATATGTGTGAATGGTTAGAAGCAGGCAATGAGGGAGTGTCACAAACATAACAGTAAAAAGATTAGAATGGCTCTTTTGTATGATTGTGTGCATGTGCAATTCAGTTTTTCTAATAACTAGACAGAGCAATGCGGAGACTGTGGATAGTTATAAACGGCAATGGATTATAGTGTTCATTGTATACTAAAGAGAAGAATTTCGGACAAAAATGTGTTTCTGTGCTTTTTTTCTTTTCTTCTAGTATACAAGTGTCCATTATTTCCATTAGCATAGTAGAACATGATAATGGAAATGTTGGAAAATCTTATTGAATCTAACTACTTTATAAAAAAAAATGTAAAGTAAATTGATTCTGTAAGCTTATTGTTTTAGTTCTATGTTTTAACAGTTAAAGGTGGTTCCTAAAGGAACGCTTTTTATGATGCTTTTCTTTTTTACATTTTTTTTCTTTGCAGGAGAGGCCAGAAAGTTAGGTGGAGCAGAAATGAGGGAAGGGGCACCAACAACACATATGGAGGGCCGGTGGAAAGGAGAAGTTGTTTCCTGTGTGGTAAATGTAAGGCAGAGGGCAGTGTTTCTCATGTTTCTCATGCTCCTTGATTACATCTTCAGAAGCACTTTGAAATTGCTCCCCCCATTCAGAGTGGTGTGTTGCAGTATAACAGAGTACTGTTGTCTTCGAAAGATATGGATCAACAGCATCTTTTATTGCTTGCAAGGTAGCTGGTGGGATTTTGTGTCCCACAGAAGTAGGCTGTGTGGTTACAGCATTGGTTGAGGAAGATGAGTTAGTGGAAGACAGCCTACTACTTCCTAAGAAAGGAACAGCCTTTCTGAGAGCATTGCAGTGGTTGAATTTGGTGTGGTGCCGCATGGAGGTGGTCCCATAGGAGTACTGCCCAGGTTGTTTGCGACTGAGTTGCACTTAGTGCATTTCACTTTGGTAGCTTTAGCGTTTGGTACATTTCCAACAGTGGTAATGAAGTGCCACACCCATGATTATCTGTGGGTGCTAGAGCTAGTCACTTTCTCTACCTCATCTTCTTGGTCATCTTGATTTTTTAGAAGTAATGCACTTTTTTTGTTGTGTAGGTCCTCCAGCTGGTGGTGGTGGCTCTTGGGGATAAAGGATGGCAATAGCGGATGCCATTTTTAAGATAAATAGCAGTTTTGCAAATTTTCTCCCAAGTCTGTGCTTTGTACTAAATTGTTAATGAACAATGAGTAAGAATAGGTATAGGAGCAGTGCAAGGGTAAATTTTGAGCATGAAAGTTCCTAGATCAGTAGAAACTGCAGTTCTAAACTGTCTTTGAAGTACAGACCTGATTGCGAAGTGTGGACGGAATCGCAGACAAATCATCATGCCACAGATGAGCACATGGTCATGTAGCACTGTTCAGAAGGTACGCAATGACGTCAGACATTCTTGGACGTCAAAGGACACAACAACAGTGGAAAAAGTAAAAAAAAAGTGTACAGAAGTGTTAAAAATTATGCTAGAAGGTGGTCCTTTAGGAAACACCTTTCACAATTAAACAAAATAGAGCTAAAAAAAACAAATCTTACAGACTCCATCTACTTTACATTTCTCAGTATAGTAAATAGACTCAATAAGATATTCCAACATTTCCAATAGCATTTTGTGTTATGCTAATGGGAATAATGTGGCGTTCATCCCCTGTTCCAGGCACTGGAACGGGAGATAACATCCCAGCCCAAGTTATCGGCCTAAGTTATAGTCCGAACGAAGCCCAGCCCTTGCAATAGGCGATGAAAGCCATTAGCACCCCAGGTTCCCAAGGCAGGAACCCGGGGTGCTAAAAAAAAGGAGTGTTCTTCCTACACCGGGACACCTGTGGCCTCTCGTTGTAGGAAGGAAAATCCTTTTCCAAGATAGCCACCATGGAAAGGGAAGAGGGGCTCTTAACAGAGCCCCTCTTCCCTTTCCATAGCAGCCTGCAGAAGGTGAAGAGATCCCCCTATGACCATAATACCACAAGCACTTGTTTTTCCTTTTCAAACCTATCCCACTTTCGAATAACTTACATAGCCGGTCCCAGGTGGTTATGGCCACTTTAACCCCATTTGTCATCCCTCGTGGTCATGGCCAGTAGCCACATTGTCTGGGTCATGACCTTATGCCATGACCCAGACAATCTGGCCACTGCCCATGGCCACAGGCTATACCTCAGTCACCAAAGGTATATCACTATTTTTTGTACCAACATTATGACACTCGTCAAAAAATAAAACACAGGCCCATTTGCAAAACCATGCTTTAAGGTCCTTGCCAATGCTCCTTACACAAGTTTGCTGGAAATCTGCCCATGTTTTTTTTTCCAAACATATCAAAGTGTATGTACATACAATAGTCATATAACTTAGCCCCCACTTGACAATATCCATTCATACTTTACACAAACATTCAAGGTTGGGTCTATAATCTTTTTGAAAAATTCTGTCCACATTCGACAAACGGCAACAAAGTTATAAGCCATCTTAACATTTTGAGGCCCCCCTCGAATATAGCCCCCTCTTGACAAAATCCCATCAAACCTTACAAATACATGTATATCTAGATTTTAAATCGTTATGCAAACTTGTGTCCAGATTCGTCAAATGGCACAACATTTATAAGCCTTTACAATATTTTCAGACCCCAACCTCTAATTTTGTTCCCTCTTGACAAAACTGCTCCACATTTTCGAAAACCAATTAGAATGAGGACTAGAATGATATTCCAAAATGACATGCAATTTCATTGAGTGGCACCAAAGTTATAAGCACAGGTGTCCCTGACATCTGAAGTGTTTGCAGACATCACAGGACTGTACCTGAACATCCGGACTGTTTGTGGACTTCTGGGATGAAAAACACCAATTTCTTGGCTTCTTACAGCCATATCCTATCCCATCCTCATCACATACCACCTCCCACCTCCCAAGAGATTGTTTAATGAGTTTGACAAGTGCAATGTTGTGTTTTCAATAGGTGTTACCGCAATGTTTGCGGACACCAGTGGATGTCCACGAATCCAACATGGCGGGCATTTCCAAAAATCTGATGCACTTCACGCTTATTACCATCCAGTCAGTGGATGCGTCTGATGCCCGCGGACATCACGTCGGCCTCTGGACCAAACAGAGGCCTGTCCGTGGACCGAACAGGGAAATGAGTCCACGGACCGAACCCAGATATTGTTGTAATAGAGATATGCCAATCCCACCCCCCACTAGGTGGTCCAGGTCTGACAAGCTCTATACTGCCTACAAGGGTGGACGGCCCCCCACCATTAGGATACATACAAAAATGTGGTAGTGCATAGAAACCAGCAAATAGCGCTACCCTGGCCTGACCCTGCAAATCCATTTTGTATTAGGCCCAGAACAAAAACACACTGCGGGCTGCAGCACTTGCATCCTGAGTTCACACAGGGATGCCAAGCTCCCAGCACACCAGGCCAGCTCGGCACGAGCCTTGGTCCCACAGAAGTCCATTCCCAAGACTATATTCAGGTCCCACAGGGGGTGTGGCCGATTTATTCCAGATTTCTCAAGGATAGTCCACCCAATCACATCGTTACTGAGAAAAAACAACAAACAAATCCAATGGACTGAAGAGGCGGAACAGGCTTTTCAAGAACTCAAGAACCTGTCAATCTCCCCTAAACTGTCATCTGGGCCTCTGACCTTCCCCGAGCAAGGCCAGGGCCAGCCACCCTCCACTGACCTGACCCCCAGGTCTAACCCTCCCCAACGTGCCCACCATAGATCTAAGGCTCACACAACTGTATATCTTCCCAATCACAGCAATTGTCTCCTGTAACATGAGGTACCAGGAATGATAAATAAGAAACTAATCCCATGGGGGGAGACCTAGGGACGGGAACTGCGGTATTGATGATGACCCAAAGCAGGGGTCACTATAACTATATTGTACCCTCCACTCCTCTCTGGAACCTCTTTCTTCTGAGGCCCAGGTGTTTGTCATAATTACTGAATAGACGGTCTTAGTTGTTTAGTTTAGATTACAAACAATGACTTCATGTGTGCCTCGACCTTCACCACCTGGATGAGCCCAGCTGACCCACATGGACCAAGATCGACAACTACAAACCAACCAATTAGCACCTGGCATCCCCTATGGAGAAGGCCCTTGTATATGTCACCAGCCATTCAGCCTCCCGATTTGTACCCTATGTATGATGTTACTCATGATGCTTAGTGCCTTCTTAATGTCTGTTTACCAAAGATTTTCCATTGGAGTTTATAGGTTTTCATTAGTACAACTTAGCCATAATGTCCCTTTAAAAAAGTTTTATTCGTGAATTTCATAGGTTTCTACTAGGGCAACTTAACCAAAACGTTCATTTAACAATGTTTTTTCAGTGAATATATAGAGATATATATTACAAGGCGTGAGGTAGCAGCCCTGTAGTTATGGTTATGTTGCTCAACCCATAGGAAGGGCACTTTTTGGGTGGCTTATAACTTTGTCCCCCCCAGATGAATCCTCATGAAAGTTTGCAAAAAACTATATGGCCCCGTCAAATCAATCCTGCAAAGTTTGGTAAGGTTTCGTTAAGGTGGGCAAAGTTATAGGGAAAATGTCCCATTGTCCTATTGATCGGTCAATTTGTTTAACTTTTGCAAGTTTGTCAAAGTGGATATTGACAAACTGAATGGTGTTGTCATGCGGATATGTCTGGAAGCCAACAACTGTACCAATTGCTCCACTGACTAAGACTTGTTCTACATCAAGGTTATGTTTAAGAATAACTGTGCAGTTTAGATACAAAGTTAATATTTTCTCAAATCCGGCTGTGTTGCAGATACATTTTTCTAAGCTATTTAGTTGTGTTGTTGCTTGTTGAAACATAGGAAGTGTCATCCCATTCACTTCTAGTTTGTCTGTGGAGCTGATATGCAGTAAAGGTTGCATTTTTTTCAACATTGTTTCTTTGAATTGAATACAGCTTGCAAGGGTTGGCATAAAGGACATATATTTTAGATTTAGTTGTGTTAATTGTTCCATGACATCAGGAGCAGATGTGTTTCGCCCATATAGCTCATGGATTAGTCTACTTTTTAAGATGGATTTTGCATCTTTAGTAAGCAGCTAAGTTGTAATGCTTTTTAAAATGTTAGCATATGTGAGGTCTGCAGACTGGTGCATGTTTTGAGTTAGTTCTCTGTAGTGAAAATGTTGTCACAGATTTACATTTCCAATGCATTACGGCATTCTTTGTGTCCTAATGTTTTTAAAATAGGTGGCACTTTCACTGGCGTTAACTATAGGAGGTCTTTGAAAACATAACCAGGGTAATTCATAGAATTCAGTGAACAAGTGGCGCACGCGGCTGGCGCACAGTGTGCGCGTGCGACAGTCTGCGCCAGCCGCGTACGGCAAAATCCATTTCCGCTCACAGCGTATTCATGGATTTTAACATCCATTACCAGCCGTGGTGCAGAGTGGCGCAGCGACCCTGCAGCAGCGCCAGTTACGCCCCCAACCCCTCCCCGTGCTCCATGTACAGCGCACAAATCTCGTACATGGCGCACAGGCCAGTGGACCAGCATACAGCCCCCCCAACCACAAAAATGCCTGTAAAACTCCCCAGGCACCCCTCCGAATACACGTAGCCTGCTGCACGGGGAGAATCACACGCGATTGACCCTGTGCGAGCGGGGTACGTGTATTTCGGGGGTTCGCGGGGAGTTTCACACGCGATTGGCCCTGTGCGAGCAGGGTACATGTATTTTGGGGGTTCGCGGGGAGTTTCACACGCGATAGGCCCTGTGCGAGCGGGGTACGTGTATTTCGGGGGTTCGCAGGGAGTTTCACACGCGATTGGCCCTGTGCGAGCGGGGTACGTGTATTACTGGGGTTCGCGGGGAGTTTCACACGCGATTGGCCCTGTGCGAGCGGGGTATGTGTATTTTGGGGGTGCGCAGCAAGTTTCTCACGCGATTGGCCCTGTGCGAGCGGGGTACGTGTATTACTGGGGTTCGCAGGGAGTTTCACACGTGATTGGCCCTGTGCGAGCTGGGTACGTGTATTTCAGGGGTGCACGGGAAGTTCCACACGCGATTGGCCCTGTGCGAGCGGGGTACGTGTATTACTGGGGTTCGCGGGCGGTTTCACATGCAATTTTGCTGTCAGAGCGGGGTACGTGTATCCAGTGGGGTGCGCGGGGAGTCCCACATGTGAATTGGCAGTGTGGGTCCTCCCAGGTGTGCCCTCTACCCCCTCCAAGGCCCCTGCAGGCAGCCCACACCACAGGGGACTACCCAGCAGCCCTGGCCATGTCCCGCAGGCAGCCCATCCACCATGGGCATGCCCCCCAGCCAGCCCACATGTCACCTTGTACTATCGATCACCAACTCATGTCCCCCTGCACCCCCATCCCCCAGTAGTGAGGGGCACCTGCCAGCAGGCCCCCACTCAGGTCCCCCAGCACCCCCCCCCTAGCAGTGAGGGGCACCTGCCAGCAGGCCCCGACTCATGTCCCCCAGCACCCCCACCCCCCAGCATTGACGGGCACCTGCCAGCAGGCCCTGACTCATGTCCCCCAGCACCCCCACCCACCCAGTATTGACGGGCACCTGCCAGCAGGCCCCAACTCATGTCCCCCAGCACCCCCACCCACCCAGCATTGACGGGCAACTGCCAGCAGGCCCCGACTCATGTCCCCCAGCACCCCCACCCCCAGCATTGACGGGCACCTGCCAGCAGGCCCTGACTCATGTCCCCCAGCACCCCCATCCCCCAGCAGTGAGGGGCACCTGCCAGCAGGCCCTGACTCATGTCCCCCAGCACCCCCACCCACCCAGCATTGACGGGCACCTGCCAGCAGGCCCCGACTCATGTCCCCCCACATGACATAAAGATGCACAATCATGGCCCACATCTCCACCGAAACACCACAGCACGCCACCCCAGTCTTGAGACGCAATGATTTCCCAATCCACCCCACACTGACATGCCTATCTCAAGACACAAACCAAAAGTCAACTATGTACATCAACACATGTCCGTCACACACACACACTGGTTGGCATTGATTGTGTAAACCCACATTTTCACATGCATGAACTCAATGAGTGAATCACACACATGGAAGTAAAATATCTAAATGTATTATGGAGAAAAATAAAGCAATGAAATGAAAGCATAAAAAAATTGCAAACATGAAATGAAAAGCATGTCCAAAAGATGAGTACATGAAAAGTATAACCAATCCAAAGAAAGCCAAAAGAGAAATAGTCCAAACTCTCCCTCCACCAAAGCAAATCCTAAGGAAATGTAAAAAGTAAAATCCATTAATCCATGGTGAAATCCAAAGAAAAGGTTCCAATAAATCCATTGTCCAACTATATAAATCAATTGGCAAGGGTCCATGAGCCCAACGAAAAGAACAGAAACCTATGAAAAAAACTACCTAATAAAAAAACTATATACAAATGTGTGGGGCAAAGTCCAAACACCCCAAAATAAAGGAAAACAAAAATGAAACCTAACACTAAAAACTATATACAATGGCAGCGGGCTAGTCCGACGGCTCTCTTCCGATTTCCTGGGCCAGGGCATCATCGAACTCCTGCTCAATGTCCTGTAGGCAGTCCTCTTCCTTGGCCCTGAGGGTTCGCAGGGATGATGCCATGTTGACCGCCAACTCCCTCCGAATTGCCTCGGGGCACTCGGCCCGCCTCAGTGTGTGCCTCTTCCGTCCGCCGCCGCTCTGCATCTATGGCCTGGCCCAACCACTGCCACACGGAAGAGACTTCCAATCCTGGGTCCTCCTGCCCTCTGGCCGATGCCTGCCCCTCAGATGTTGAAGGCCCGAGCCATCATGGCTCCCACCTTGTTGCTGCTGCTGCTGTGCCTGTGCCTTTGCCGTGGCTCTTGCTGCCTGCACGTCCTCCTCCGGCTGGGGTGCAGTTGTTGGGGTGGCCACCCCTGCTGGACGTCCGACTCCCGACTGTGGCAGGGATGTGTCCTCCACCAGCCTGGCCGCAGGGTCAGAGGCAGCTCCACAGGGTACCCAGGTGATCCATGGGTGGGAAGATGGCATGGAGGACGACTGGCGCATAGGGGGTTCAGGTGAGGAGGGGGTCGGAATAAGGTCCAGCATACGGAGGAATCCAGCCCTGGTGACACTTCCCAGTAGGTCAATGCGGTCAATGAGGCATCCGAGATGACGAGCAGTGTCTTCACAAAAACACTGCAGGTCACCTCGCATGCCCCGTTGACACAACGCCATGCCAGACAGGACAGGCTCAACTCAGTCCTGGATTGCCACGTCCGCAGGGAAAGGAAGGCCAGTTGCTGTGCGCTCATCCCCTCCCTGAAAACGGGTCTGGACATAGGCATCCCTGCTGGTGCAGGATGATGCAGTCACAGGATCGGGGACAGGATTACACACAGGCACCTCCACGGTGGCTTGTGCTGCCTCCTGTCCCTGCCCCTGCACTGCACCACTAGCACCAATGGAATAGCCACCTCCAGACCCCGTGTGTGTCCCTTCCACAGCCTCCTCGTCCACCAAACCCCCCACCAACCTGGATGACTCCATGCCATCTTCCTCCATTGGACCCTGTGGGGTCTCAGCTGCCCCTTCTGCTGCCGAGGAGTCCACCTCTGACCTTCGCCTCTTGGACATACCCTCTGCAGCTGCGGCCTGGGACGCGGCACCAGACTCCTCACTCCCCGGCGAGATGACAACCTGGGAGTGGAGCCGGGCCTTGCGTCTCCGGCTGGTGGTGCGATCCCTGCCGTTTTGCTCCTCAGCACCCTCTCTGCCCCCTTCATCAGTTGACGCTGCAGACAGGGAGAGATAGAACACAGGCATCAGGGCACTGTACAATGGACTGATACACACATGACAGTTGCACATGAGTGGCAGTGTAAAACTACAGACATGGCATCACACTCCCCAACACACATGTCATTTCATCTCACACACATGAGCAAATCAACATGAATATTGCACCAGGCAGCACCGTCCATACACAAACAACAGCACGAGCAGCCGAAGGTGAGCCTGACGTCACATGAAACACAGGGAGTGCACAACACATGCACACATGCAACCAGACTGACATGCATCTGTACATCTCCACCACTGCAGTGATAATGTCACCATCCATGTCACATCTGGCAATCAGCCTCCTACATGTCAGTGTCACATGCATCCATTTTGCATCACAGTTGCACACTTGTCACATACAAACACATGCACATGTACACAGTGCAGATACATGCAGCAGGAACCCCCATCCATGTGGGACACCACAAACATGCCACAGTACATACACATAATTTTCACATGTGTGCACCCACACATGCATTTGGCCAGCATGCTTGCCAACACATACACCATCGATGTGTCTCACAAATGAGAGGAATCACATGTGGTTGGTTCACGTCTCTGTACATACGCATCCATACATGACCCTACAAAGACATATGTTGATCCTGCACACTCCTGACACACCACTTCACGCACAGCGTACATTCAGTAGGCATGTACACTTACTGCTCGACTCCAGACGGGTCTGCCTCTCAAGGACCTGGACGTGGAGCGGTGGGCGTATATGTTCCAGACCCTCATTTGGTGGTCGGACAGGTGGCCCCGGCGCCCCTTGGCATCCGCTGCCTTCAAGAGGCGCCGGCCTTGTCGAGGGTCCTGGACCTGAAGTCCTCCCATCGCTTCTGGACGTGTTGAATGTCGCGGACTGCCACCCCCTCCGCATTGATGGCAGTCACGATGTCCATCCAGATCCTCTTCCGTCCTTCATTGTCGGTGCGCGAACTTCCAAAGAGGGCATCATCAGGAAATGCTCCACCAGGACACCAACTTCACTGGTACTGAAGCTGGTGGCCCTCTGCCTCTCTGGCTGGGGGTTGCCAGTGGTGCCAGATGGTGTTGACATGGCAACCCCAGAGGCAGGTGTGGGTGGGAAACTGGGTCCTGGGGCTGGGCTGTGGAGCGATGGTATCCCAGTCGGGAGTCTTCAGTTCCAGCAGGGGTGGTCACAGCAACTGCACCCCTGTCTGACGTGCAGGCACCAAATAGCAGGGCACGTAGGCAGCAGGCAGGCAGGCAGCAGCAGATGGCAGGTGGGAGCATGCTCGGAGCTCTGGGCGGGCAGGAATATGGCCCTCTGGGCAGGAGCGTGGTCTTCCGTGTGTTGTTGCGTGGCCAGGTTGATATGGAGTGATTTGGCACGTGAAAAAATTGCACGTCAGCGTGTAATTCGAGGAAAGGCCCTTAGCGTGCAAGCGCGTCTGTGACGTTACGCGCGCTGGTGTTTCCCTCATGATGTGGGCATAGTGGTTCAGCACGTGAAAAAACTGCACGTCTGCGTGTGAATGCGTGTAATCCGAGGAAAGGGCCTACGCGTGTAAGTGTTGCGGCGTGCACAGACGTTTCCCTCAGCATGGGTTAAAGGTGAGCGGGGCCAGCAGTTCGCTGTACGTGCCTTTTGTGGAGACCGATGTGTGTTGCTACTTCGTGTTGTTTTGCGCCCCATCACAACTTCACAGCGGATCAAGGACGTATCTCTTCTTTTGGCGGGGGTATTGGCTATGCGTGTTTTTCATCATCACGCTAGTCTGACGGTGAGTCGCGCACGCTATTTTTCCCACTGCGGGTGCCCCTGTGTATCGCACCCGTTTTCGAGGTCATAGTAGCCTGCGTGTCCCATGCGTATGCGTTTTTGGTGTTACTGGATGCCACCGCGTACTGCGGGAGGTTAATTCCACACACATAGGCTGCAGGGTTGCATGCACGGTTTTACTGCAGTTTTGGGGTGCCTGAGCATTGCATGACCCGTCACTACATCACTGGGGTCACATACAGCCTTGCAGGTGCAGGGGGGCTGTTAACATCTTGCATCCCACCCCCTTCACCCCAATTGCCCAGGACAATTGCGGTGTACACCTCCCATTGGCACTCCTCCATCTGTGCCGGCACTACTCCATCTGTGCCATGGTTGGGAGGCCACCAAAGGTGAGGGGCGCCTCAGCTGGGCGTCCTCCTCCTGGCGGGCGTGGTCAGGGATGTGGCCGGGGTGACCATGGAGCAGGAGGACTCCAGGGTGTCCAGGGTGGCCGCAGAGGGGGAAGAAGCAGGGGTGCGCCACTTGAGCACGATGTTGTGCCATGTGTCGGTGCAGTCATGCCACCACCCCCTGTTGTTCCGGGAGATGCAGCTTCTACATCTGGCACTGGCGCCCGTGTGACATGGCAGTCCGTTTCAATCGACTGCCATGGGCACAAGGGTAGTGGTAGCTGCAGGTGCAGCTGTGGACACCACCACCCAGGCTCAGGGTCTGCCAGCGCAGGCTGCGCTGGCACTTGAAGAGTCCTTGGGAGATTTCCAACAGGGCAGGAGGGAAACCGTAGGTGCACGCAGGGCTGCTCTGTCCGAGACACGTGTCCCTGGGGCAGTAATGTCATCTGCTGCCCCGAACAGCCGGGTGTTGGCAAGTGCAGGGGCAGATGCAGTCAACAACACCCCGGTTGTGAGTCTGCCAACCAGGGCAGTCACGGTCAATGACCCTGCCACAGCGGATGTTGCTGTGCAGAGTCCAGGTCTTTGGTCGTCCCTTCACCTGCCACTCCCTTGGCTCAATCCACCGGTGCAACTGGCCATACTGATCAGGGCGGCATTTGCCAGCCAGGGTCTGCGCCACAATCCAAGAGGAGGAAGGTTGCACCTGCAACACACGCTGGGACCCCACACACAGCCACGACCTCCTGCATGTCGTGGAAGAAGCCTTTCTGCAACCAGGAACTGGACTGCCTTGTGGACTACGTGCGGGACCACAGCCGTGACATGCTAGTGGGGCCTAATTGTCAGACTAGGGCTGCCCACCACGATACCCACTGGAAGCAAGTTGCGGAACATGTGAGTGCATTCGGCCATGAAGTGCGCACAGTGCAAGAGTGCAAAAAGCATTGGAATGACCTCAAATGCAGCGGTAAGGCTAAGCGTGCCTCAAATTACAACTTGACTCTGGTGACTGGCAGTGGGCCTGCACCTGAGGAGGAAGACCTCACTCCGCATGAGTCATTCGTTGCAGAGTTCATACCACCTGAATCGGTCAAAGGAGTGGGAGAGATGCCGGACTTTGATACCCAGTCCAGTGAGTGTTGCTGCGTGTTTGTTGAAGACATGTGTGTTTTACTTGTGTGATGTGTTGTGCATGACTGCCACTACATGTCACGTGTACATGGTTCTGATGTGCAAGTAATGCAATGCTTCACTGATGCATGGCTGCTCTGCTGGATGGTGGACATGTGGAGAGGACGGGGACTGTCCGCATCACCACTATTGCACCCTACTCAAATGCTGGTCACCAGGATGCCCCTCCGGTCCATGTTCCAGCTCACTGGCCCTTCTGCATGTAGCTTAGGGTGACCTTCCTCTCAGACCAGGGACTATGTCATAACATGACTGACGTGCATGTGTCCTCTGCATGCGTGTGGGTACTCCATGTAAGCATGCTCCCTTGCCCCTCCATCCCCCCTCTGAACCCCAATTACACCTTTGCACTGGTCTGCTTCAATTTTGCCGTTGAGTACTTGCCTGTTCATGCGTCCTGTGTACATGCTAACTTCCACCGGCCAATCTGCCAGACATATGCTGTGTGGTGCATCCTTTGTACTTGATGCAGGGTGTCTCACTTGGGCTGTGCAGAGGTCAGATGCCCCACAGGGACATGAGTGCCCATTCATGCTCCATGTGTATTCCACGCATGCCCCTATGTGTCCTTGACTGGATGATAATTGTAGTACGAGTCCAGGGTGACCTACATTGCATGGCATTTCATCAGCCTTCCCATGGCCACTCTGGCTCAGTCCTGCGTCACACACATGTTTAGGGTGTGACAGTCTGTGTGGGTCACAGGCCTCAGCCTGTTTAATGGCCAATGACTCTGTCCAACTGGTGTAGTGTCTTCTTCACACGTGGGTGTACTCCGGTGGTTGCATCATGTGTCCTGCTTACTGTCCCATCATCATTTGCTGTGTTGTCACTTGACTCACATGATGCAGTTGATGCTAGTCAACACTGTCTTCAATACACAGGTCTATGGTTATCCTTTTGATACCATGCAATGCATCCCTGCATTTGCAGTTGGGGGGAGGGGTGGTTTGCTTGTAGCCATGCTACTCATTGAATGCACATTGCACGTGATGCCTCAAGTTGACCTTGCACTGCCTTCACATTTTCAGATACACATCATGAAGTACTTGTACATGTAGATAGTGAGTAACGTACAAATTTGCTGCACTGCATCGACCCATTTCTGAGCAATATCACACCATTCTACATGCCTAATCACAGAAGCAATGTCAAGTTGACCCAGCATGCATGGTAGGTTCTCTTTTGTGTGTGACATGTCTGCTTGATGTGTTTGGTGTCTGGATGATGTCTGTGTGTGTGTGTGTTGTGGGCTTCTAACATGTGTAGTGACCTTTTTTCTCTCTACTTTTCAGATGATGATGCAATGGAGCCAGAGGATGGTGTTGTCATGCCAGGCACAGGGTTATACCGGCAAAAGTGGGTATCGTGGGGTGGTAGGCCACGAAAACCCACATGTGCTACAGTCCATCTTGTCTGGCAATGAGTCCAGCCCTGATGACCACTCTGACGTCCCTGTCTGGCAATGAGTCCAGCCCTGATGACCACTCTGACGTCCATGTCGAGTTGGATGTGCATCCGGTCCATATGTCAGGGGTGAGTGATTCTGATGTGAGCACTCCTCTGTCCGCGACACCTGCACTGAGGGGTCAGACAGTGTTGGAATCTCCGCCTGTGGTGGATCAGGACACAGGGTCACCCTCCACACCAGTCACTGATGTGCCTGGGACATCACGTCGAAGGGGGCATGAAGTCGTGCAGCCGCGGGCGGTGCCAACACTTCGAGGACACCCGGTCCTTGGGTCTGGCAGGGGTCAAGCCCAGCAACGCGGTTGCCACGCACAACCACAGTATTCTGAGTGGGAGCAAGACATGACTGCCAATTCTGAACGCCAGGGGGCAGCAATGGAGAACATCGCTGTGAGCATGGAGCGTGTGGCCCACTCCGTGCTCCCCCCCTGCTAGGCAGGTGCTTCTCCAGCAGCAGGCGGCACGGTACACGGCCCGTTCGCTCAGGCTGTGCATGGCGGCCTCAGACAGGGCACGCCAGGCTGAAATGTTGTCTCTGCGTCAAGCAATTGCTGCTCACGCAGAGGTATACATGGAGGCCCTGAGGCAGGAGTATGCTTCCCTCAGATCCACTCTGAGTGTCCTTCTGATGTCCCAGAGGGAGCGGTCAGATTAGAGGTTTGCGCAGCTTGAGCGTACCATCTCGGCTGAGCTACATGCTTGCCGGGAGGTGCATCAGTTGTCCATCCAGGCCTTGCAGGAGGAACTCTGTGTTACACGTGCTACCTTGCAAGAGGAAGCACGTGTATCACGGGAGGTTCTGCATGCAGACCTACTGTCATCGCCACACAGAACCAGGCTCACCCGTCCGGCAGACTTGCTGCTGACGAAGGGCAAGCTGCGGCTAGGCGTTGTCAGGCTCCTGTGTCACGTCCTCCTTTCCAGGAAGAGCCAGACTCGGACGACATTTGAAAGCATCCACTGTCTGTTCCAGCTGGGCCCTTCAAGCTTGTCTTGTGTATGTGTTTGCAGCTTGGGGTCCTGACTCACATATGCCACTACAGCTTCCCTTATCCATGGGCTCTCAAGGATAGTTCAGTGTAACAGCCTATTACACAAGGGCTTTGGACTGTCATATCTGTGGTATGTCTGCTGCTGTCCTACTTGTGTCAACACCCCTAGGGGTGTTATTGACCACTGTTCTTCTTTTGCTATATGGGGGGTTTCATGATTCATGTGTACATTATTTGCTATACATTGTGTAGTATGTTTCTTATCTTTACTGTACATGTGCTTGTTGCAATTCATGCTGTAGATAGTGTGTACCACACTTTGCCTGTGAAAGACGCACTGATGGTGTGATTTCTGATGTACGTCTATGACATGGTCCAGTCATGAAATGCCTGAAGAGACACACACAGGTGATTTTAAAGCATTAATCATGTGTTTCATGCCCTTTCTGCAGGGGGATGAGCCTCCAGACCACCTTTGCCAGCAGACATGGCCCATTGGTCTGGAAGCTGGACACGTTTGGTGGTTCCGACATGCGCATGTGTGCACAAGCAGAGTCACAGGGATTGCGCTCATACATCCAAAAAAAGCTGATGTGTTTCAAGGGACTCCAGGCAAGGTGAGCAGCAAAGGGGGGCCACACCGCAGCCAACCTTCCACCAGGCCAGTTGCACATGCATGCCTAGTAGCAGCACTGACGGTGAGCTTGGACAAATGTTGGTGTTGAAGCGCACAATACAGCTGAGATGCGTTGGTGGACTAATGGCTAGTTGATGGGAAAGATGCCTGGGGCACCTGCAGGGTCAGTGGCACATACCCTCCGATCGACCATGGTCCATTGAGGCACTTGTATTAGCCATGTAGCATTCCAAGACATGGAAGGAAGCAGCTCACAGGGACAGACAGCGAGGGACAGACTTGTGTGCAGTGCATTTCATTTCCATGTAGAATTTGACACATGCACTACCTACTTTATTTCGGTTATAGTGGAACATAACTTGTTCTGAAGTCGTACCTTGCTATATGCGTCTGGCTGCTTACCCAGGGAACATTGCATGTTGTGTGAATCATGACACATTGGTCTTCCATTTGCCACGCACCCACTGGCGCCTGACTTACTAGATTGACTGTGGATGAACCATCAAAGGGGGAATGTTACGTATGGGTACAAAGCACCACACCAGATTGTTTGTTTGTAGAGTAGCTTGTTACATTGGGGCAGATATGGTGGTGTGTTTGTGTGTTGTGGGCACGCACAGATTAGTAACTGTGGCTCTCTTTGCAGCATTGAACTGCTCCTGTTAGCGGACCGGAGATTGCGCATGCAGGAGGTCAGCACTCACCCCAGAGATAAGTTTCTCTTTGACTTCCATTTGAGTAATTTGGTACTATGTGCATGATGAACATGTTTGGTCTAATTGTGTATGTGTTAATGTGAGTAGTACAGTTTTGTGCATTCCCTACTTTCCCGTGTCAATCCTACTCCCCTCTCCTTCCCCTCATTCCGGTTATCCAGTATACCAATGCCTGTCCCGACTGCACATCCCTGACCCTCCATCCCCATCAGGGTCTCAGAGGCCTGTGTGAGTTTGACCTTGCAGGCACCCAGACCACGGTGGGGGTGGTTGGTTTGTGCCAGTCCTGTGCCTGTACACATGAGCTGTGACAGTACACATCAGTTCGTGGTGCATCATTCTATGTTATGTACCACACATGGTACATATCCTGTTGTGACATTGTTTTACTGTGCTACCTTGGTTGTTACATCATTGTGGTAGTACTTGGGCTTTGTGATGTACTGCTACTTCAAGTCATCTACTGGAGGCTATTCTGGTTTGTTTTGCTGCCTGCAGGCTTTTTGCCTGGTTCTGTGTTGGCCTGCTTTGAGTTCTCTTTGATTTGGTGTTTTTGCAAGTCAAGGTGGCCTCTGAGGGTGCTGGACACTTTTTACACACAAGGTGGAAGATGGTGACAAAGGGGAAGGGTGATCCTGTGGCCAGGTGAACTTCAAGGATGAAGGCTACATAACCCAGGCACAGTTGTTCAGTGGGTCATGGTGATTTGTGAGGGAGGGGGGGTATTTTGTTGTTGACAGTTGCCTTGCCCTACAGTGTGATGGGCACCCTGACATTGTAATTGTGGTATCCTAGGTACATGATGTATTCTGCTGATCAATGCCTGTTCATGTGTTGTGTTTACCTTTCAGGTGTGAGGGGATAGTTGTGGTTTGACATGCTGGGGTGTACACATGGTCAATGTTCACATGTGTTGTGTAGAGGACACTGATGGTCACTTGATTGCACATGCATGTATTGAGTGCATGTCCCTACTGACACACACACTCGCACTATGATCCACAACATGTACAACCACCCTTCCATGTCCACATGTACACTCAGTTTGCCTTCTGGGGCCCACTGAGTCCCTGCAGCACATGATCTATGACCATTTGTGGATCCTGTACATGCGTAATTTGCTTTTTGATGTAGTTTGTCGTTTTGATGTGATGCTCAGGGTGTGCATCACACACAATGGCTTGTTCACTATGCTGTGTGCTGAGCAGTGTGTTGCAGGAGATGGACACAGCACACAGAATCTGCAGTGTTGATTTTGCAATGCACAATGTGCATGTAAACAGGCATTCATTGTTATGTTACAACTACAACTGTTGGAATGCATTTGGGTATGACTTATTTTGGGTGGGAGGTTGTTGGTCAGTCATTTCATCTGATTCCATGTTTGCCACTTTACATTTTTCACATGCATTTGGGTATGACTTATTTTGGGTGGGAGGTTGTTGGTCAGTCATTTCATCTGATTCCATGTCTGCCACTTTACATTTTTCACATGTAAATGTGTACCTTATTGGTACTGTGTTGGTGTTTTGCTATTGCTTGCCATGTCATGTTGTGGTTTGGGAGGGGTTGGGTGACATACCAGTGATAGTCATAGTGTGTTTTGCAGGTCTGTGTGATTCACACCTTGCATGTGTGCCTTTTGGTCACACAGGATTGCTTATGTTTAAGTAGCTAGGGATGCACACAATGTGGCACTTCCATGGCAACATTCTCAGGGTGGTAAGGTTGTGACAGTTGACTGTATCTTTGTCATCATCGATTGTCACTTGGTATGTGCCAGGGCTGTGTGCACTCCGCAGGGGTGGGAGTTTAGGTGAAAAATGTGGCCATAAGCTGGGTCTGGGCTGCCTCGCCACGTGTCCCATCCCCTCCCATGGGCAGCGCCTGTGCCTGTGGTTGGGGTTGTGGGGGCACCACCATGTCCACCAGTACGCCCTGCCGTGTTACAACATTGTGCAGGACACATGTTGCCACAATGATCCTGCACACTACTGGGGGTGCATAGAGTAGTTGCCCGCCAGAGCGGTCATGGGAGCGGAAGCGTGACTTCAGCACTCTGAATGTGCGCTCCACTGTGGCCCTGGTTGCAATATGGGCCGCATTGTATCTTACCTGGGGTGGTGTGGTGGGGGTTCCGGATTGGCATCATCATGTGGTTGCTCAGAGGGTAGGCACTGTCCCCTGGAGAGGTGATAATGGTTGTGATTATTGGGGTTTGTGTATTTGTGTGTGTGTGACATGCATGCATGTGCACAGGCATTTGTACTCACCTAGGAGCCATGTGTCACCATGCTACCCAGCTTCCAGGGCCCGGATCAGGGCGGACATTCTGTATATGAAACTGTCATGGGTGGAGCCAGGGTAGTTTGCATAGACAGAGGTGATGATTCCCTTTGCATCGCATACCACCTGTACGTTGATGGAATGCCAGTGCTTGCGGTTTCGGTAGATGTGCTCAGTGGCCCTAGGTGGACGTAGGGCCACATGGGTGCAATCTATGGCACTGAGCTCTTTGGGGAAGTGTGCCACCCTGTAAAAGTCCTGGACAATGGCCTGCCTTTCTGCGGGTGTTCTGGGCATATATATGTGCCTGCGGACTGAGGGGTCTGCTGTCATGATTGCCAAGACCTGGTGTAGGAAGCGTGACTGCGTGGCCTGTGAGACCCCCCCCACTATGGCAGTAGTATGCTTTAATGACCGAGTGGCCAAAAAATGCAGGACATTGAGCACCTTCTCCAAGGGCCTCAATGCTTGGGAACAGAGGGTGGGGGATGTAAGGTCATCTTCCCACTCCCTGACCAGGCCTAGGATGATACGAGGTGGAAACCTATACCTGCCGTAGACCTGGTCGTCAGGCATCCCAAAAAGGCTTGTCTGGGGTGAAAAAAATGCGGGCCCTGGCTATTCTCCTCCTCCTGCGGTGTCCCACGATCAGTGCTTCGACAAATGGGGCATTTATCATAGCTGTATACACCCGGTCCTTGGGTCTGGCAGGGGTCAAGCCCAGCAACGCGGTTGCCACGCACAACCACAGTATTCTGAGTGGGAGCAAGACATGACTGCCAATTCTGAACGCCAGGGGGCAGCAATGGAGAACATCGCTGTGAGCATGGAGCGTGTGGCCCACTCCGTGCTCCCCCCCTGCTAGGCAGGTGCTTCTCCAGCAGCAGGCGGCACGGTACACGGCCCGTTCGCTCAGGCTGTGCATGGCGGCCTCAGACAGGGCACGCCAGGCTGAAATGTTGTCTCTGCGTCAAGCAATTGCTGCTCACGCAGAGGTATACATGGAGGCCCTGAGGCAGGAGTATGCTTCCCTCAGATCCACTCTGAGTGTCCTTCTGATGTCCCAGAGGGAGCGGTCAGATTAGAGGTTTGCGCAGCTTGAGCGTACCATCTCGGCTGAGCTACATGCTTGCCGGGAGGTGCATCAGTTGTCCATCCAGGCCTTGCAGGAGGAACTCTGTGTTACACGTGCTACCTTGCAAGAGGAAGCACGTGTATCACGGGAGGTTCTGCATGCAGACCTACTGTCATCGCCACACAGAACCAGGCTCACCCGTCCGGCAGACTTGCTGCTGACGAAGGGCAAGCTGCGGCTAGGCGTTGTCAGGCTCCTGTGTCACGTCCTCCTTTCCAGGAAGAGCCAGACTCGGACGACATTTGAAAGCATCCACTGTCTGTTCCAGCTGGGCCCTTCAAGCTTGTCTTGTGTATGTGTTTGCAGCTTGGGGTCCTGACTCACATATGCCACTACAGCTTCCCTTATCCATGGGCTCTCAAGGATAGTTCAGTGTAACAGCCTATTACACAAGGGCTTTGGACTGTCATATCTGTGGTATGTCTGCTGCTGTCCTACTTGTGTCAACACCCCTAGGGGTGTTATTGACCACTGTTCTTCTTTTGCTATATGGGGGGTTTCATGATTCATGTGTACATTATTTGCTATACATTGTGTAGTATGTTTCTTATCTTTACTGTACATGTGCTTGTTGCAATTCATGCTGTAGATAGTGTGTACCACACTTTGCCTGTGAAAGACGCACTGATGGTGTGATTTCTGATGTACGTCTATGACATGGTCCAGTCATGAAATGCCTGAAGAGACACACACAGGTGATTTTAAAGCATTAATCATGTGTTTCATGCCCTTTCTGCAGGGGGATGAGCCTCCAGACCACCTTTGCCAGCAGACATGGCCCATTGGTCTGGAAGCTGGACACGTTTGGTGGTTCCGACATGCGCATGTGTGCACAAGCAGAGTCACAGGGATTGCGCTCATACATCCAAAAAAAGCTGATGTGTTTCAAGGGACTCCAGGCAAGGTGAGCAGCAAAGGGGGGCCACACCGCAGCCAACCTTCCACCAGGCCAGTTGCACATGCATGCCTAGTAGCAACACTGACGGTGAGCTTGGACAAATGTTGGTGTTGAAGCGCACAATACAGCTGAGATGCGTTGGTGGACTAATGGCTAGTTGATGGGAAAGATGCCTGGGGCACCTGCAGGGTCAGTGGCACATACCCTCCGATCGACCATGGTCCATTGAGGCACTTGTATTAGCCATGTAGCATTCCAAGACATGGAAGGAAGCAGCTCACAGGGACAGACAGCGAGGGACAGACTTGTGTGCAGTGCATTTCATTTCCATGTAGAATTTGACACATGCACTACCTACTTTATTTCGGTTATAGTGGAACATAACTTGTTCTGAAGTCGTACCTTGCTATATGCGTCTGGCTGCTTACCCAGGGAACATTGCATGTTGTGTGAATCATGACACATTGGTCTTCCATTTGCCACGCACCCACTGGCGCCTGACTTACTAGATTGACTGTGGATGAACCATCAAAGGGGGAATGTTACGTATGGGTACAAAGCACCACACCAGATTGTTTGTTTGTAGAGTAGCTTGTTACATTGGGGCATATATGGTGGTGTGTTTGTGTGTTATGGGCACGCACAGATTAGTAACTGTGGCTCTCTTTGCAGCATTGAACTGCTCCTGTTAGCGGACCGGAGATTGCGCATGCAGGAGGTCAGCACTCACCCCAGAGATAAGTTTCTCTTTGACTTCCATTTGAGTAATTTGGTACTATGTGCATGATGAACATGTTTGGTCTAATTGTGTATGTGTTAATGTGAGTAGTACAGTTTTGTGCATTCCCTACTTTCCCGTGTCAATCCTACTCCCCTCTCCTGCCCCTCATTCCGGTTATCCAGTATACCAATGCCTGTCCCGACTGCACATCCCTGACCCTCCATCCCCATCAGGGTCTCAGAGGCCTGTGTGAGTTTGACCTTGCAGGCACCCAGACCACGGTGGGGGTGGTTGGTTTGTGCCAGTCCTGTGCCTGTACACATGAGCTGTGACAGTACACATCAGTTCGTGGTGCATCATTCTATGTTATGTACCACACATGGTACATATCCTGTTGTGACATTGTTTTACTGTGCTACCTTGGTTGTTACCTCATTGTGGTAGTACTTGGGCTTTGTGATGTACTGCTACTTCAAGTCATCTACTGGAGGCTATTCTGGTTTGTTTTGCTGCCTGCAGGCTTTTTGCCTGGTTCTGTGTTGGCCTGCTTTGAGTTCTCTTTGATTTGGTGTTTTTGCAAGTCAAGGTGGCCTCTGAGGGTGCTGGACACTTTTTACACACAAGGTGGAAGATGGTGACAAAGGGGAAGGGTGATCCTGTGGCCAGGTGAACTTCAAGGATGAAGGCTACATAACCCAGGCACAGTTGTTCAGTGGGTCATGGTGATTTGTGAGGGAGGGGGGGTATTTTGTTGTTGACAGTTGCCTTGCCCTACAGTGTGATGGGCACCCTGACATTGTAATTGTGGTATCCTAGGTACATGATGTATTCTGCTGATCAATGCCTGTTCATGTGTTGTGTTTACCTTTCAGGTGTGAGGGGATAGTTGTGGTTTGACATGCTGGGGTGTACACATGGTCAATGTTCACATGTGTTGTGTAGAGGACACTGATGGTCACTTGATTGCACATGCATGTATTGAGTGCATGTCCCTACTGACACACACACTCGCACTATGATCCACAACATGTACAACCACCCTTCCATGTCCACATGTACACTCAGTTTGCCTTCTGGGGCCCACTGAGTCCCTGCAGCACATGATCTATGACCATTTGTGGATCCTGTACATGCGTAATTTGCTTTTTGATGTAGTTTGTCGTTTTGATGTGATGCTCAGGGTGTGCATCACACACAATGGCTTGTTCACTATGCTGTGTGCTGAGCAGTGTGTTGCAGGAGATGGACACAGCACACAGAATCTGCAGTGTTGATTTTGCAATGCACAATGTGCATGTAAACAGGCATTCATTGTTATGTTACAACTACAACTGTTGGAATGCATTTGGGTATGACTTATTTTGGGTGGGAGGTTGTTGGTCAGTCATTTCATCTGATTCCATGTTTGCCACTTTACATTTTTCACATGCATTTGGGTATGACTTATTTTGGGTGGGAGGTTGTTGGTCAGTCATTTCATCTGATTCCATGTCTGCCACTTTACATTTTTCACATGTAAATGTGTACCTTATTGGTACTGTGTTGGTGTTTTGCTATTGCTTGCCATGTCATGTTGTGGTTTGGGAGGGGTTGGGTGACATACCAGTGATAGTCATAGTGTGTTTTGCAGGTCTGTGTGATTCACACCTTGCATGTGTGCCTTTTGGTCACACAGGATTGCTTATGTTTAAGTAGCTAGGGATGCACACAATGTGGCACTTCCATGGCAACATTCTCAGGGTGGTAAGGTTGTGACAGTTGACTGTATCTTTGTCATCATCGATTGTCACTTGGTATGTGCCAGGGCTGTGTGCACTCCGCAGGGGTGGGAGTTTAGGTGAAAAATGTGGCCATAAGCTGGGTCTGGGCTGCCTCGCCACGTGTCCCATCCCCTCCCATGGGCAGCGCCTGTGCCTGTGGTTGGGGTTGTGGGGGCACCACCATGTCCACCAGTACGCCCTGCCGTGTTACAACATTGTGCAGGACACATGTTGCCACAATGATCCTGCACACTACTGGGGGTGCATAGAGTAGTTGCCCGCCAGAGCGGTCATGGGAGCGGAAGCGTGACTTCAGCACTCTGAATGTGCGCTCCACTGTGGCCCTGGTTGCAATATGGGCCGCATTGTATCTTACCTGGGGTGGTGTGGTGGGGGTTCCGGATTGGCATCATCATGTGGTTGCTCAGAGGGTAGGCACTGTCCCCTGGAGAGGTGATAATGGTTGTGATTATTGGGGTTTGTGTATTTGTGTGTGTGTGACATGCATGCATGTGCACGGGCATTTGTACTCACCTAGGAGCCATGTGTCACCATGCTACCCAGCTTCCAGGGCCCGGATCAGGGCGGACATTCTGTATATGAAACTGTCATGGGTGGAGCCAGGGTAGTTTGCATAGACAGAGGTGATGATTCCCTTTGCATCGCATACCACCTGTACGTTGATGGAATGCCAGTGCTTGCGGTTTCGGTAGATGTGCTCAGTGGCCCTAGGTGGACGTAGGGCCACATGGGTGCAATCTATGGCACTGAGCTCTTTGGGGAAGTGTGCCACCCTGTAAAAGTCCTGGACAATGGCCTGCCTTTCTGCGGGTGTTCTGGGCATATATATGTGCCTGCGGACTGAGGGGTGCGCTGTCATGATTGCCAAGACCTGGTGTAGGCAGCGTGACTGCGTGGCCTGTGAGACCCCCCCCACTATGGCAGTAGTATGCTTTAATGACCGAGTGGCCAAAAAATGCAGGACATTGAGCACCTTCTCCAAGGGCCTCAATGCTTGGGAACAGAGGGTGGGGGATGTAAGGTCATCTTCCCACTCCCTGACCAGGCCTAGGATGATACGAGGTGGAAACCTATACCTGCCGTAGACCTGGTCGTCAGGCATCCCAAAAAGGCTTGTCTGGGATGAAAAAAATGCGGGCCCTGGCTATTCTCCTCCTCCTGCGGTGTCCCACGATCAGTGCTTCGACAAATGGGGCATTTATCATAGCTGTATATACGTGTTTGTTGTTTGCGCGTACTTTGATACTGTGCGTGGGGACGCTTCCACCTGCCTTCATGTGGCAGACGCGTTGACGCCTATGTGCATCTTTTGCTGTGCGCGGGTTTCCCGTATTCAAATCCATGAATACGGGATGTTTGCGTGCGTGTGGGCGTTCCATGTAGTTACCTGCAGTACTTCCCCAGTTATGCCTTATTTTACACATTGTTCCCCATTCCGCGTGTTACGCCCCATGTCCCGCCCCCTTTTTGGTGTGTGAGCGGACGTTATGCGCTTTCCCTGTGCGCGTCACGCACAGCGTTCGGGATGTTGCAATGACGTGTGTGCCCGTGTGCGCCCATGTGCGCCACACACGGGTTTGGTGCGGGTTTGGCGCACATTTCGGGAAAAACATGCGCAGGGACTTCCATGAATCGCATCTTTTTTCAAGCTAGCGCCTGCTTGCGCCAGCTTGCGCCACTTTTTTCGGCGCATGTTTGTTCCATGAATCGGCCCCAACATGTTTTCATCCAAACAGTTCCTCGTAGTTTGTTTTTAGGACTTACTGCATTCTGAGATTAATTAAAGCCAACATGAGGTTGGACACCACGCTTACTCCATCTATCAGACGCACTTTCATTTGTTTTAGAATTCTTCGTACCTCAGTTGCAGCTTCTGCTGACAATTTGTAGTATTCTAATTTGTTTCGGTGTTCTGCGGGGAGGAGTAGCAGTCGGTGTTTAGTGACACCACCTATGTTGTAAGCAGCTATACCTGTGGGGGCTGTTGCTATAGCTGAAAGGTTGTTTTTTGTTAGGTTTAGTAGAAATTTGCTGGCTGATTAGGAATGTTTTGCCAGAACCAGCTTCACCACTTGCATACAACAGAAGAAGTTTGTCATTTTTACAGGTACAGGTTTTACTTTCATGTTTAAAACCATGCTCAATTTCTTGAGTGACTTCCAGATAAATGGTGAGGTGTTCATCATTTAGCTGAGATTACAGAACTGACAAGTTTTCCCCAAATTGTTAATATTGATACATGGTATTTTCTACCTCAGCCATGGCTATTTCTGCTTCATTTAGAATGAGTGGTTCTGGAAGTGGTTCTTTGCTTCCTGTAAGGGAAGATTGACTGCCCTCAGGAGTGTCTTTGTGTAGTTGAGCTTCAATTTCTTCCTCATGTTGGCATGCATTGTCCAACATGTCTTGTATCGTTTGAAATTGTCATTTGTTATACTGCTTTCATTGGCTTTAAAAGCAGCTTCAAATGAGTCATAGTCACCTATTTGAGAAACCTGAGGGTATTCTCCCAGTAAGACCTTGAGAAACCTTTATTCAGGTGACCAGGACATGGCCATCGCTGTTGGATCCAGTTCCTGGGGGTGGACCAGTGGGGGAGGATTACCTGGGTAGGGGTGTGCAGCGTTATGCGTGGGGGAATATCCAAGGTGCGACGGGGTATTATGCCGAAGAAAGGGACAATGAAGACGAGCTTCCTGAAGCATTAATAGGTTGCACCAACTGAACCTCCCTTTCACCTAAAAGATCTCCCTTACTCAGCAACCCCTCCATACATATTCAATCCTCTAAGGCCGCAAGCTCTGATGCACTCAGAAACCATCTCTCTCAGTATGTTTGTTGTCCTGGTACCTGCCCGAATACTCCTAGTCATTTGTTTGCCAACATCCTTCTGATTATTATTTTCAGCATTCCCAATGGTATCAGACAAAACACTATGATTCCCACAATCCTCTTTGTTCATGGCATGGTCCCAGCTATTCCCGCTTACCCCGCAAACCCTACCAATCATGTCCCTCTGATTGTTATCTTCCAAAAGCCTACTATGACAGAATACTACCATTCCCACAATCCCCTATGTTCTGTTCTTTATCCTGGTCATTTTCGTCCATTTCGCAAGCCTTTTCCATCTTACCCCATAGGATACTCGAATTCTCTAACTTTCACCATTTCCGATACGAACACAGTTAGACAGTGGAGTAATGTAAAGCCTATTTACCTGACATGTCCTGACACAAGGGACAGGCACAGTCAGGCAATTGACTTAGATCACACACGCACACACACCAGGTGGTCTTCCTTTTCCCCACAGAGATAAAAGGTGCAGCAAGAGAGTAAAGTATGAGCATGGCAGACAGCACAATGGCACAGCTACATATGCGCAGCAGTTTGAGCAAAGGAGAAAGGCAGCAGGAATTGAGAAGATGGCGAGGAGAGAAGTGACCTTGCCCTTTTCGGCCCAAACCCATTGAACCTTCTTGGAAAAGAGCCTAAGACTGTGAACAATAGCAGAAGTGTCTTGCAGCAGATGTCAACTGTACACAGGGAACACTTATACCGATAAACAGGAGAGAGGGAAGCTCCTGCGCCCGTGGTTTGTTTGTTTGTTTATTTTACTCATATGGTGCACCTAACCCAAGGGTATCTGGGTGCATTGCATTTTACAACGTTACTTGCCATTTTACACACAGATGGAGTATGTATAGTGTAAACAATCACATAGGCTAGATTTCACAATAGAATTGATAGAATATTACAGGCATATAGATTCACATATTGCATTTTACAAGGTAACCTGGCATTTTACAGAAAGACAGAGTATATACAGTGTGGACAATCACATAGGCTAGATTTCACAATACAATGACAGAATATTACAGGCATATAGAGTGATATACATTTTACAGCAATTAAAGCTGTTAGTGCACAGTGGTAGGTGGCCACGTTTCTTAATGGTCCAGTGAAAAAAGCCACGTGTTAGTTTCTTTTCTGAAAAAGTGTGGTGTGTAGGAGCGGATCTTAAGGCTGTCGGCATGGAGTTCCAAGGGCAGCGAGGACAGGGAAGCTGCTTCCCCTAGTTTTCTTGAGTTTAAAGTTAGGTACGTTAAGATAGTTTACGTGAAAGTATCTGATGGGACGTTCAGAGGTATGCTTAGTAAATTTGTCCACCAGGTATTTCGGAGCCAGGTTAGAAAGGCAATTAAAGGTCAGGTTGAGGGCTTTGAAATTAGTTCTGTCTTTGATAGCCAGCCATTTGGTGGAGCGCCTGGCATTGGAGATATGCTGCATTCTAGGGATGCTTAATGCAGTTCTGAGGGTGTTATTTTGTAGAATTTGCAATTTGTGGGCTGATTCCTTGCGCTCTCAGCGCTGATTGTCCTCCCTCCATCCCGCGCTTCAATTTCTTATTCCCCTCTCCACCCAGCCTCCCAGCCCACTCACCTCCCCCTGATTGGTGATATTGGTGGTCTTACTGAGCATCCAGGGCAGCCCTCTGCCCGGCAGCCCCTGCGGCTAAGGGCCCCCAAGGCAAAGGGCTGCTCGCACAGAGGCAGCTCCAGCTAGTGTCTGCAGGTCTCAGCAGGGGAAGTCAGTGTCCAGCCATCAACTAGCAGCGACTAAACAAGGTAGGAATGGCCCAGGTTAGGATTAGAGCCTGCACTCTACCCTGACAACCCTGACACATAGCAGACTCTCAGACTTATGTGTGTTTTCTCCAGTATTTAAACATTGCATTGTGAAAGTATTTATAATTGCACTGTGAAACTTAGGCCTTTTCCCCTTTTACAGGACTCTCAGACATAGGTGTGTTTTCTCCAGTATCTAAACTACATTGTGAAAGTAGTGCCATTCCGCAGTTCTGACTTCTTAGCAAAGCATTCATTTCACAAACTTTCTACCATTGTCTGAGCGCCTGTCGTCTTGTCCAATTGTCTACTATTTTCTTGCCTTGCTATGTCTAGTCTGCTTGTGCCCCTCACTGCATCCTTCCCTAGTCTTCTCCCGACCCCTACCCCTTGACCCCCCTTCCTCTTCTCTCCTCCCCCCACCTACTCTATGGAGCTCTCTGTCTCTCCTATCTTTTCCAACTGCTTCTCTATTGACTATCCTGCTCTCCTCACTAAATCTGGTAGTAAGAAGTTTAAAAAGCACATCCTGGTCTCCAACCAATGCCTCCCTATCACTGATACCTATACCAGTGCCTCCTCTAGGCAAACCCTCACCGACATCCTCTTTGTTGTTCCCTCGGCAGACCTATGGACTCTTCATATGGTCTCTGTGTTTTCTCCTCTCTCTTCTTCTCCCATTAATGGTGGCACCCGGTGGGAGGCCCTCCTGGCCTCCTTTGACTCCTCTAATGGTATCGTCCTGGTCCAAACCCCTCAGGCCTACCTTCTCCTCTTTGACAGGCGCTTCCCACGCCTCATCAACTTCCTTCCTTCTCCTGCTGTCCCCTCTCTTCCCGCCACAGGTTCTTGCCTCCCCCTGCTGTCTCCTCCTTGGCTACCTTGCCCTCTCCTCCTTCCTCTTCTGCCCTCCCGCGGCTTCTTCTACACCTCCGCAGGGCGTACCTCTGATTTGCACCCCCACCCGGAAGTTTTTCAAGGATGGCAACCTTCTCCATATTGCACTCTTAGCTCTTGCTCAACTGTCAAACACTCCTCTGACATCTGCCACCTCCTGGAGGAACTTGACCATGATGTCCTCAGTCACACATTGATGGTTCATGGCTACTCCCCTCCCTGACGGCTACAAGATCCTCTCTGCACCCAGGTCCAACTGTTATGTAGGGGGTGTAGCCCTGATCTTTCCCGAGTGGATTCCTGCCTCTGTCATTCCTACACAGGCCTACTCCTCTTTCGAATTCCTTGTCTGCAGGATCTCTCTCTCTCTGCTAGCCATTCCCTTACTGTGGCTACCATCTTTCGGCCACCTGGTCAGATCTCTTCCTTCCTCTCTGAATGGGTGGACCTCTCCTCTTCCCTCCTGGTCTCGATCACTCAACTTCTCATTCTTGGTGACTTTAACATCCACCTGGATGCTTCCTGTCTTTCCTCTGAACTCTTTTGCGACCTCTGTGATTCTCTCACTCTCTATTCTCCCCTCTGGCCCAACTCACTCTGCAGGGCACACTCTGGATGTTCTGAACTCTTCAGACCTTCTACTTTCTATCCCTCTCACCACTCCCCTCTCCTGGAGTGATCCCTTTCTCCTCTCCTCTCAGCTCACCCTCTCTACCCCTCAGGCCAAGCTACCTCCAGCACTGCCACCCACCTTCTCGGTTATCCGACCTGTGAAGCATGTGTCAGTTGAGGCTTTTGCCACCACTTTCTCACTTGGCTGACTCACACCCTGACACAGCCATTTCCATGCTCCACTCTGCTATATCTGCTACTCTTGATATTCTTGCCCCTATCATGAGGATCCGTTTGAAGCCCAAAGCCAAGTGCAACTCCTGGTATGACTCACGCCTTGTCACCTTCAAACGCAAGTGAAGGGTGGCTGAGAGGAAATGGCATTCTTACGATACATCCTCCAACAAACTGGCCTGCCGCCTGCTCCATAGGCAATACCGGCTCTCTGACCGCACCAAGAAGAGAGCTCACATCCAAGCCCGCGTATCTGTGGCATCTATCAACTCGGCCGAACACTTTAAATTCTGTAAGGAACTGGCCAATCTTGCTGCAGTCTCTACCTCCCCTGTCCCATCCCAGGCCCTCTGCACAGCTCTGGCTTCTCATTTCATCACTAAAACTCAGGACATCCTGTCATCTCTCTCTTCCTCTCCCCCTCCTCCCTCTACCTTCTCTGCCTTTCCCCTGTTCCCCCCTGAAAAGGTTTCTAGACAAGTCCGATCTATTGTTTGTTTGTTTGTTTGTTTGTTTTATTCACTTGTAATGCGCGGCAGACCCGAGGGTAAGCGGGCGCAACAGTCAAGAAGATGCAAAGCTTAGGTTACAAGGTAGCAATGGTTGCATACAAAATACAGGATACATATACAGATATCACAAGTAGTAGGCATTTATAATTTACAAGACACAGACATAGTTACAAAGTATATAGTATATATAGTAGGGGCAGTAAATATACAGGTGCCGGATGGTAGTAGGGGCAGTAAATATACAGTCCTAGTATAGTAGGGGCAGTAAAATATACAGGTTCCGGATGAACATTATCTCCTCAACCAGGAGGGCAGAGTGAAGAGGTCCAAGGGTCAGAAGGAGCAGGGTCAAGATATGTAAATACTGGGTAGTTGTCAATAATACTCCGTACAAGGGAAGAGAATTCGACACTCTCTCCCGAACCACAGAAGCCGAATGAAGTCGACCCTCCACCCGTGGTTGGCACAGGCACCTGATAGAATAAACAGGACACCACGTGGCAGCCAATGGGGGGAAGAGGAGTTAGGAAGAGGTTGTGGATAGGGTGGGGGAAATTAGGAACACCGGAAAAAGGATTAGGAAAACCTATGTTGGATAGGACAAGGGAAGCAACGGGAAAGAACCCTACCTACTTTCCTCTGAACACTTTACACCTGTATCCAGCATACCATACACAGACTATAGACCTGAGCTTTGAAACACCTTAATACGTGCATCTAACATAGTCTTAGACCTGTCCCTACGACCTCATAAACACAGAAACATAGATAATACTCTGCACATGTCATACTTGGGAGAAAATCCCACAATGAATTCAACAAACACATGGCCCGTGGGCTTACAGAAAACACTGAATATGAACACATAACATGAAACGTGGAACGTATTTGCAGCAACCTAAATAACAAATAACATATGCCCCCTTATAATTTTAGAACGTGATTTGTAGTTATACAATGCAGTAATGGCTGTTCCATCCGCATTGATCCATGAACCTTGCGAGCAAACAAACTTCTAGCACTGGATTTTCAAGGCGGCAGGATACTAGAAACAAGGACAAACTACTTTATGTCCGAGCGGTAATCGCGCCGTTTCCACCCACAGCACCCATACAAGCGTGATTCTGCCAGCCGCCACGCGCCCTGTACTTAACTCAAGTCCTGGAGACCCGCAAGCCTTCCCGGACGTAGCAATCTTCAGCTTCTAAAATTGGTTCCGCAGCCGCCTGTATTCCGGGTTCCCGTAGAGAGTTTTCACATGCTGTTGCCGGTGTCGTAGCTTCGCCTTGCTCCTGCTTCGATACACAAAATAAGCCACACCTGCCGTGGCTCTGTAACTCCTTATAAACGTTTTGTTAATCCTTACCAGCTGTGTCAACGGCCGCACGACCGCAACTACAATTCTCCCCAAGGCATGCTGGGAAATGTAGTTAGAGTTGAACTCGTGAATTCCACAGACCGCTATCGCCTTTTGCACACTCCTTTCTTGCACCAGCCCTTTTTCCTGACATTACCTCCCCTCTCACAGCCCTTCCTCAAACCAACCTTGGACATGTGGCGCAAGTGAAATTGTTTCACCAACATAGGAGCATGCACTGCTCCTGCTGGCTCCCAAGAACAATCCTCCGGTCCATAGCCTTTCCATTGAATTAAATACCACATCTTCTGGCCCCGTTTCTTGACATCCAAAATTCGTTCCACTTCATATTCCACCTGTCCTTCTTTCATGATTGCTGGTGGTCGTTTAGTTGTCATCCCAAGAGCTGCGGGTTTAAGAAGAGATACATGTAATACTGGGTGTATCGCTCGATTCTTAGGAAAACGTTATTTCATAGCAGTTTCAGAAATACATTGAATAATGGTATAAGGCCCAATGAACCTAGGCATACATTTTCGTGATCCTATCATGGAGAGGTTTCGAGTTGAGAGCCACACTCTATTTCCCACTTGATATTTAGGACTTTCTTGTCTATGCTTATCAGCTTGTGTTTTATACATTCATTGGTTCGTGCTTTTTGTCTGACTTCCAAAAGCAACTGTTTGCACTCCTGCAATGCTGGTATACTTTCTATTTCGGGCAAATGTTCAGGTAACATATTCTGCTCCTGACCATACAGGCACTCATTAGGAGCCATTCCCAAAGAACTGTGAAAGGTGTTATTTATGTGAATTCTGCTAACCAAAGAGCTTGCACCCAGGATCCTCTTCCATCCCCCAAATACCCTCGCAAATATTGCTCAAGTGTTTGATTCATTCTTTCCATTTGACCATCTGTTTCAGGGTGATAGCTGGTGGATAGAGCACAGTTGATTCCTAATGGTCGACAAAAAGCACGCCAAAACCTGGAAATAAACTGAGAACCTCTGTCTGAAACAATGCTTTTAGGTAGACCATGTAATCTCACTATCTGTTGTAGAAATAACTCAGCCAATTGGCCTGCTCCCGGTATTCCAACACACGGCACAAAATGTGCCTGTTTTGACAAGAAATCCACTACAACCAATTTGTATCAAAGTGATTGTCAGGGGGCAAATCTGTGATGAAATCCATCGAAATGTGAGTCCAGGGTCTCTCAGGCGTCGGTAATGGCTGTAACAAGCCTCTTTTCTTAACATGATCTGCCTTATTTCTTAAACAATTTTCACATCGTACCAAATAAGTCATAATGTCTTGTCTTAATGTGGGCCACCAAAAATACTTTTCCAACATCACTTTCATTTTTTTCTGACCTGCATGTCCCGCCAAGGGAGAGTTATGACACCAAAACAGAGCCTTTTCTTGCAACATCTTGGATGGTAAATACAACCGACCCTGATGATATGGTAAGCCATTCCGTACTGTCATAGTCGAATGACTCCTTTGCCATTCGTGCAGTTGTCTAGATGATACTGCTTTCTTTACCTGTTCAATCAACTTCGTGGTAATAGTCCCAATAATCCTATCAGGTGCAATGATCGTCTTTGTTTCACTCATTGTATTGTCTAAATTCTGTTGCCGGGACAAAGCATCAGCTTTACCGTTTTTCTTTCCCGGCCTAAAAGTCACCACAAAATCAAATTCATTGAAATATTGAGACCATCTTAATTGTCGTGGACTCAAAGATTGAGCTGTCTTAAAGTATTGTAAATTTTTATGATCTGTTACTACGACAACCTGATGTTTTGCTCCCAGTAAGTAATGCCTCCACTCAAGGAATGCTGATCGGATAGCCAGTAGTTCTTTATCAGTGATGGAATAATTTTGTTCGCATCCAGACAATTTCCTAGAGAAAAATGCCACCGGATGCAAAACTCCATTCTCATCCTTTTGGGAAAGAATAGCTCCTATGGCCACATTGCTGGCATCTGTCTCCACCTGAAAGACCCTCTCTGTGTTTGGATGTCTTAGTACTGGAGCAGTGGTAAAGGCTATCTTCAATTCGTGAAACGCTTTTCCTGCTTCAGTACTCCAATGAAATTTCACTGCCTTTTTGAGTAATTGTGTAATAGGGGTAACAATGTTTGAGAAATTACTAATAAACCTCCTAAAAAAATTAGCAAAACCCAGAAAAGACTGAATATCTATTATGCATTGTGGAGATGGCCAATCCCTGACGGCCTGCACCTTTTTAGGATCCATCCCAATTCCTGTTGCCGTCAGAATGAAGCCCAAAAACTCCACCTGCGTCACATGGAAGGCACATTTCTCTAGCTTAACACACAGTTGATAAGCTTGCAACCTGTGCAACACAGCTTTCACATGTTGCACATGCTATTCTAGAGACTCTGAATAAATCAAAATGTCGTCTATGTACACAATAACAGAAACATCAAGAAAGTCATGCAATACCTCTTGCATACAAAACTAAAAAGCCGCTGGGGCATTACATAGACCAAAAGGCATAACCAAATATTCAAATAACCCAAACTTTGTCCGGAAAGCTGTTTTCCACTCATCACCTTCTTTCACTCTTATCAGATGATAAGCTCCTCTCAAGTCCAATTTAGTATAAATCTTGGCTGTCCTTACTTGATCTAAAAGGACTGCAATCAGAGGCAATGGGAACCTGTTCTTAATTGTCACCTTATTTAATGCACGGTAATCTATGCAAGTTCGTAAAGTGCCTTCTTTTTTTGGAACAAAAAACAATGGTGAGGAGACCGGGGATGTAGAGTGTCTTATAAACCCCTTAGCCAACATCTCATCCAAATAGTCACGTAAATACTTATTTTCTTTTTCAGTAAGAGCGTAAATCCTGCTGCAAGGTAATTTTGCTCCTTCCTCAAGATCAATCACACAATCATATGGTCTATGAGGTGGTAAATGCTCTGCTACCCTTTTGTCAAATACCTGGACAAATTCTTGATACTGTGACGGAATCTCTCCACTCATGGCCCCCACCATCTGATTGTCCAATCCTTTCTCTACCATAAATTGAACAGGTCCTACTTCTGGTACCATATGTTCCTGACAACTTTCCTCCTCAAACCACAAGACTTGTCTTACCCAATCAATCCGAGGGTTATGTAACACCAACCAGGGCATACCCAAAATCCATCCGAACTGTGGGGCTGCAATTAAATCAAACGTGATTTCCTCCTTATGCCCAGATGTTCAAATCATTTCCATGACTTGTGTCTGTTTCCGGATGGGCCCTGATATTAGTGGTGAACCATCCACAGGTTGCACTCCCTCCATCTTTTGTTTATCAACCAAGGGTAATCCCAACCTTTCAGCAAATGACATATCCACAAAATTGCCTGTAGCCCCAGAATCTACCATGGCCATCACTTCTTGTTTAGTACACGCAAAATATAATGTTACCAGAATGTATAAATGAGAAGTTTTACTTCCCATCGTATTTGCCACCAATCTTGGGAACCTGACTTCGTTCGGGTCTGACACCTGTGTTCCCCCTAAGGTCAGCCCAACTCTTTTCCCGACTCCTTAGTACTCTTTTCTCCACCCACCTTCCTTTGCGGGGTGTTGGGACAGGTACGTATAAAGTGTCCCGCCTGTCCACAATAAAGACACAATTTATTCATTTTACGTTGTTCCTTTTCTAAGACTGATAATGGTCCTCTAATACTGCCAATTTGCATAGGTTCACCTTCACTCAGTTTTCCTCCTCTACCTCTATCCAGCCTCGCAAATGGTAATACCTCCGGTCTTTTCTTATCCCCTTTTCGCTCATTCATCCTATGATCCAATCGTAATGCCAAGTCAATCATTGCCGTACAAGTACTTGGTTGCGGCTCTACTTGAGCAATAGCATCCTTGAGTTGTTCGCGTAACCCCTGGTAAAATAACACTGTTTGTTTAGCCACTGGCCACTCTGTTTCGATTACCAGCTGATTAAATTGTGTGACATAAGTGACCAAATCTCTTGTTCCTTGCTTCAATCCCAACAACTCTTTGTCCTGTGCTAAGGACACTTCTCTTCTATCAAATGGTCTGCCAAATTCTGCCAAAAAACCATCCCAATTATATAGCAAGGGATCATCCTTTTGTACCAAAGGCATGGCCCAAGCCGCTGCATCACCAGTTAAATAGGAGATTAAAAAAGCTGTTCTCGCCTGTAGACTCTCAAAAGCTGTGGGTTTACACAAAAAATGTAATCTGCATTGCGTGAGGAACGTCATGTATTTGCGAGGATTTCCCGCAAACCGCTCCGGCGCTGCTAGAGGAACACTACTCGGAGGTTTCACAATGATTGTTGGATTTTGACTTGTGGACGCTCCCTGAGTTCTGTTGCCTTCCAAAGGAATTCCCTGAGCTACCAAACTCTGAACTTGTGTTTTTAGATTATCTAACTCTTGTCTGGCATGTGCCAACTCCAACTGAATATCCTGAAGAGCCTTTAGCACATCGGCTAAAGGCGGAGGTGTCGCGTCCATTTGGCTTGGGTGGTTGTAAGTATCCCAATATGGGGGTGGCTTATTATGTCAATAATACTCCGTACAAGGGAAGAGAATTCGACACTCTCTCCCGAACCACAGAAGCCGAATGAAGTCGACCCTCCACCCGTGGTTGGCACAGGCACCTGATAGAATAAACAGGACACCACGTGGCAGCCAATGGGGGGAAGAGGAGTTAGGAAGAGGTTGTGGATAGGGTGGGGGAAATTAGGAACACCGGAAAAAGGATTAGGAAAACCTATGTTGGATAGGACAAGGGAAGCAACGGGAAAGAACCCTACCTACTTTCCTCTGAACACTTTACACCTGTATCCAGCATACCATACACAGACTATAGACCTGAGCTTTGAAACACCTTAATACGTGCATTTAACATAGTCTTAGACCTGTCCCTACGACCTCGTAAACACAGAAACATAGATGATACTCTGCAAATGTCATACTTGGGAGAAAATCCCACAATGAATTCAACAAACACATGGCCCGTGGGCTTACAGAAAACACTGAATATGAACACATAACATGAAACGTGGAACGTATTTGCAGCAACCTAAATAACAAATAACATATGCCCCCTTATGATTTTAGAACGTGATTTGTTGTTATACAATGCAGTAATGGCTGTTCCATCCGCATTGATCCATGAACCTTGCGAGCAAACAAACTTCTAGCACTGGATTTTCAAGGCGGCAGGATACTAGAAACAAGGACAAACTACTTTATGTCCGAGCGGTAAGCGTGCCGTTTCCTCCCACAGCACCCATACGAGCGTGATTCTGCCAGCCGCCACGCGCCCGGTACTTAACTCAAGTCCAGGAGACCCGCAAGCCTTCCCGGACGTAGCAGTCTCCAGCTTCTAAAATTGGTTCCGCAGCCACCTGTATTCCGTGTTCCCATAGAGAGTTTTCACATGCTGTTGCCGGTGTCGTAGCTTCGCCTTGCTCCTGCTTCGATACACAAAATAAGTCACACCTGCCGTGGCTCTGTAACTCCTTCTAAACGTTTTGTTAATCCTTACCAGCTGTGGCAACGGCCGCACGACCGCAACTACAATTCTCCCCAAGGCATGCTGGGAAATGTAGTTAGAGTTGAACTCGTGAATTCCACAGACCTCTATCGCCTTTTGCACACTCCTTTCTTGCACCAGCCCTTTTTCCTGACAGTAGTCTGTGGATATTTGTGCACCAATGTGCTAATCATTGGTAGACTTCAGCAGGTTGATGTAGTTGGTTCTGAATTTAAGAAAGGGCTGTTCCTCACGTAGAGGGTTAGGCAGTGAGTTCCATAGTTGGGCCGCTTGAACCTGGAAGCGGTTCTAGCTGGGCGCATATGGTTTCTTTTTGCGAATTTATTGGTCCGATAGCTCGGTGCGGCATTGTTTAGGGCTTTGTGAACCAATGACGCTACTTTGAGGTGGATTTTGCTTTGGGTAGACAGCCAGTTGTTTTGGCGTCTGATCTTTGAAATGTGTGATCTTTTAGAGATACCGAGGGTGGCTCGCAGGGCGTTGTTTTGTAGAATTTGAATGCGGTGAGTGATGGATTTATTTGCTCCAATGTAGAGGGCATTAGGCCTCTCGCTAAAATGAGGCAGTTGTTGTCAGATAGAAAATGCTTGCCGGATCTGATAAGCTTACAGGTGTATGCGGTAGCAGATACCAGCGACTTCGCCTGTTTGTCGAAAGAGAGAGTGGCATCCAGATAGAATCCAAGTGTCTTCACATCTTTAGACACCCTGATGATATTGCCATCAATTTCAAATGAAGTGTAGTCCTAGCTAAGTTTTTTAAGGTTGGGGTGCGTCCCCAGGATGATAAGCTCTGTTTTATCATCGCTCAGGCATAGACCGTGGTTTGCCATCCATGCCTGGACGATGGTATACACGCTGATCACCAAGGCCAAATCCTTACCATAATCCCTGGAAAGTGGGAGGAGAATCTGGGTATCATCTGCATAGTTAGTGTAGGTGATGCCGAGAAGGTCCAGATCATCGAAAAGGGGCTTAGTGAATATGTTGTACAGAGTTGGGGAGACACACAATCCCTGAGGAACTCCGCACAGGATGGGGATTGGGTCGGCCGCTGCCGAAGGGGAGAATACCCTCATAGTCCTGTCGCTAAGAAAGGATTTGATCCAGGTAGTAGCCTCACTGGAGAAATGTGCAGCAGAGTCTAAGTGACTGCAAAGTACCCATCGTCCACGAGGTCAAATGCTGCCGAGAGGTCCAGCAGTAAGAGGAGGGCCATTTTTCCTTTATCTCTTAGTTCGTCTATTTGTGCCTTCAGGTCAATGAGGGCCGTCTCGGTGCCGTGTTGAGGGCGGAATCCTGATTGGCGCTCTCGTAGGAGTTTGTGTTGATCCAGGAAACTTTGAATTTGATTATAGGCAATCTTATCCAGAATTTTAAGCAGAAAGGGGACTGTCGTAATGGGACGGTAGTTCGTGGGTATAAGAGGGTCTAGCGTTTGCTTTTTAAGCAGTGGTAGTACCCAGGATTGTTTTAGATTGGTGGGCACTGTGCCAGACGTGAATGAGGAATTGACAAGTTTTGCAATAAATGAAGATAGATCCCTAGCAGCATCTTTTATGAGCTGGGCAGGGCAGGTATCGCCCTGACAGTTTGAAGGCTTTAGAGAGAGGATGACTTTTTCCACCTCAAGGGTGGAAGTTTTAGAAAACATAAATCGTGTTGCTGGGTCCTGTACCTTTAGGGCAGGGTCTATAATTGGGTTATTGGTCTTAGGTGGCTGTGTAAGGGAGGCTTTCTTATTTGCTATTTTTGTTTGGAGTAAGGAGATTTTATTTGATAAGGCTTGCTGGATATCGGAGCACCAAGTTTTATCTTTAGAACATATTTCTGGAATGGGGATGGGTGACTCTACTTCCTTGAGGATGGTGAACAGTTCTCTCATGCTTGAATTGGCATTGGCGATACGCGTGTTGAATGAGTTTTGTTTGGCCAGATAGATTTCTTTTTAATAGTGGGAGGAGATTTCTGTTAGTTTCTTTTTGTGATCTTCTGAAGGGGTAAGCCTCCATGCTGTTTCGCAACTCCTCTTGAGTAGTCGCAAATCCTTTAGTTCAGGAGTGAACCATTTGTTTAAGTGAGATTTAGGTTTACTTTGTCTAAGTTTCATAGGTGCGATATTGTCAATGGTAGTTACCATAATTTTATTATATTCCTTGACTAATGTTTCTGGGTCTAAATGATCCTCTAAACCATTAAGGATGGGTAGAATGGCTGGGATTACTTTGTCTATGGTGATGCTCTTTTTATTTCTTGTTGGACAAGGCGGGGCCATGATCGATACTGGAGGAGGTGGTCTGGAGGTAGATAATTCAAATGACAAGAAGAAATGATCAGTCCTTGGTTGGGGGATGATGGCTTTGATGTTGGCGGTGCAGTTGTAGTCTGCTAGCCAATCAAGGATTCTCCCTTTGATATGAGTAGGTTCTATAGTTTTTTGCATTGTACCCAGGTTAGCAAGGGAGTTCGCAATGATAGTGGCATTTTTATCTGAAGGGTCGTTGAAATCCTGTTCCTCCAAAACCATCAAGGACCACATTGACACCCTGGCTCCTGCTCTGGCTGACTTCTGCAATCACTCATTCACTGCCAGAGCCTTCCCTTCCCCCTGAAGAACTCCCTTGTGCACCCTCTTCTTAAGAAACCCTCTGCCGACCCGTCCTGCCCGGCTAACTATCGCCCAATCTCTATCACTCCTTTCTTGGGCAAACTCCTGGAAAAGCTGGCCATCTTCGAGCTTACTCTTCACACTGAATCTGTTGGTTGTCTCCATGATCATCAGTCTGGCGTCAGAGTTGCCAGAAGCATGGAAACTGCTCTCCTGAACATCTGTGAAGACCTGCTCTCCAACCTTGATGCCAACACCTCGTGTCCTCATCTTAATTGTTCTCTCTTCTGCCTTTGACATGGTCAACCATGCCATCCTGTTCAACCGTCTCTGTGATAACCTGGCTATCACCGATCAGGCCCTGGCTTGGTTGACTTCTTTCCTCTCAGATCAACACTTCCAGGTCCAACTCTCCTCTATCTCTACCTGTGGTGTTCCCCAGGGGTCTAACCCCTGTCCCTGGCTGTTCAACCAATACCTGTAACTTCTGGCCTTCTGTATTGCGGCTCTCTGCTCCAACTTTCAGTGCTATGCGGATGAGACTCAGCTCATTTTCAGGCTCCCTTCAGCCACCTCTTCTTTTTCTCTCATCTCAGATTGTCTGTCTGCTATTCAGGAGTGGTGTGTCGCCAATGATCTCTGCCTTAATGCCAGTAAGACTGAGATTCTCCTTGTCGGCACACCTGCTCCCTCCTTTCCTGTCTCTCTCTGGCCAGCCGCTCTTGGCCCTCTTCCTGCTCCCACCAATGAGGCTAAAATTCCAGAGGTCATCTTGGAATCCACACTCTCCTTTTTTCCTTACATCTCTGATGTCTCTAAGAAGTCACACTACCAGCTGCACCTCATCAGAGGTATTCTTCCTTTCCTCTCCTTCCCCCAGAAGCTCACTGTCTTCAGAGGTCTGGTTCTCTCTAGGCTGGACTACTGCAACAGCCTCTTTCTAAATCTGCCTGCCTCTAATCTCTGCCCTCTGCAACTTATCCAGAACAGGACTGCAAGACTTGTCCTTGGCCTCAAGCCCAGGGATTTTATCTCTCCAAGACTGAAACCTCTGCACTGTCTCCCAGTGGCTGCGAGGATTACGTTCATAACCTTTTGCATTGTCCACAAGGCCTTCTGGGCCTGGGGTCTCAATAGTACCTTCAACTCTCTCTTCCTAAATATCTTCCTTCTCGAGATCTTCGCTCATCCACCTGCAACACCCTCAGGGTCAGTCGCTTCTCCAAGCAATGAGTTGGTGGTAGATCTTTTTCTTCAGCTGGGGCCTCCTTCTGGAACAGCCTCCCTGCCTCTATGAAATTTGAGGAGAACCATCTCTGGTTCCGGAAGGACCACAAAACCTTCCTCTTTGCTTCTGCTTTCTCTCCTCCTCTCCCCTGCTGAACTCCTGGCTGAAATTGAAACAGCACTGGTCACCTGGCTACCCTCTGTTCTCAGGCCCAGGTCCCCTGCCCACCAGTTGAACACCTGCACTGCCCCCCTGGCAACCCTTGCACTGTGGGGCTGTTTCTGTATCCCAACAGCTCCTTACCAGCACTTGACACTTTATGTCTGCACTTACCCTTGCACATGCCACCACCTTATTGTTCCTATTTGTTGTCTCTATTTATTTACTGTTTATCCTATGTACTGCATTTCCCCTCTCCCTTCCCTCTCACACTTTTACCCTTTCCCACCTCCCCTGAACTTGCGCAATCGCAATGTCGCCTGGCCTAGTAATATCGTTGTCTCTGTCTTGCCTCTGTTCCCCTCCCTTGCCTCGTCAAGCCTTGAAACACTTGTGTAGGCGCGTTATAAATCTCACATCATATCATATCATATCATATAGGATTCCTAGTGCATTATTCTTCTAAGCCTACTAAATGCACTGAGAAACCCATGTACCTTTAGTAGGCAGAGAACGAGGTCACAATACTGAGAGCCCATGTGGGATTCTCAGTGCTTTGCCTTGTCCTTTGCTTAAAAATGTATGAGGGATTCTTAGTCCTTTGCATTCTCTTCTGCCTACAAAATTCATGTGGGATTCTTAGTGAGTTTGCATTTTACTACACCTAGTAAATTCATAAGTAGTTCTCAGTTCCTTGGACTTCCTCTACTCTTAGTTAAAGGTTATGGTGTGCTCGGTGCTTTGGCCTTGTCCTACACCTAGGAATGCATGTATGGTTCTCAGTGCTCTGACTTCCTCTTGACCTGAAGTTCTTTGGTCATCCCCCATTCCTATTACATGCAAATAGAGTTCTCCGCACTATGCCTTTCAGCTATGCCTAGTAAATGTAAGTGGGATTCAGAGTGCTTTAGCCTTCTCCTATGCCTAGTTAATGCATGAGAAGACTCAGTGCTTTGTACTTCACCTACAAAAGACACATTGTTTTCTCTGTGCTCTGACCTTCTCTTTTGCCTAAAAAAATGCACAATGGGTTTGCAGTATTTTGGCCATGTCCTACTTGTAATAAATGTCAAATCCTGTTCCATCATCTACAAGGCTGTCATCCTGAAGTCCTAAAGCTACTTCACTGAGAAACTCAGCATCTCCAGAGGACGGCGATCCACCAGAAGTAAGGACATGTTCAGACTTGAACTACAAATGTAATACTGAGACCCTATACATGTTCCTAAATAGAAAACGGGTACTTATATCTTGAAAGAATAGATAAAGTACAACCCAATACGAAATATATAAATTTATTATACATCAAACTTGGAAAAATTGGAAATTTAGAAAAATAGAAAAATAGACCCACATTTAAGCACAACAACTGATCATAAAAATACAGTTCAATTACGCCATTCAAACCATTCTTCATAAAATGTTTATACCACATACACAAACACAACTTAAGCAGCAAATCACAGTGTCATAAACAAATGTGTTCTCAACAATGTACATAATACCGGGCGACACAACATACTATTTGTTCGCCTGACCACTTAAAATGTGGTCGTATTTATATAGAAGGTAAGTAGAGCACGCCATCACCCGAAGTGTACGAGCAAGGGATGAATTTAATAAAAAGAATACTGTGAGAAATACCACTGCACCAGAGAAGTCAGGCACAACTAAACATTACCTGGCAGTGTAATATCCCTGCTCAATATTCGTGATCCAATAACGAGATCACCTAACTGACAGATGGTAATTCATTGTCCCAAACTACGTCCGGATACAGTGGGTTCACCGGAAAGATGAATCAGGAGGTGTTCACAAATCTGAAACAATGGAAAACAAAGGAAACAACCCCATTACTATGCTGCCCACCAACTGTGACTGAACGTTACAAAGAAATTACAAGGAACCTAAGTGGGAGCTACCACTCTGCGCGGCATGCTGGCACAATTCGTAAAACCCGCCTGTGCGTTTAAGCAACCAGGGGCGGTACATCTCTGACTATTACCAATGTCACACACAGCCACTAGTAGCATGACACCCGGGCACGATGGATAATACAGGCCGGTATAATGGGCATATACGGTGAACACTCACTGCGTAGGTAGAAACAGTAGCACAAACAAGCATGCAAATTACAAACTTACTTAGAATACACCCCCGTACAACTACAGCGGAGCGGCATCAACGTCCCCGCAATGTCAGGGGAGCTCAAACACGTACTTCCGTATTCTACGTGAAAACCAGGGAAAGTAAAGAAGGACTAGAAAAAAGAGCCCTATATATATGCGCTTGGGTGTATAGCGCCATATTGGAGGGATGACAGACCTCCAAAGGACCGACACCCTAGAATGCACAAGATTGAAAGAACCAAAACATGGCAAGCTGTGCAACCAAGTATGTCACATATAGACCGTAATGCTGATCATTTTCAAAAAACGAATCGTTCAAACTCGAAATTCTTGCAAAGGCATACATTTTGAAATCCACGGTAGTGATTTAAATACAGTTTTAATTTAAATACAGTTAGACTTTCATAAAAGGACACATCCAGTCCTACTGTACAGAGGGTGTACAATAACCACTTCCCACAAATTCTCACATGTTTCTTCTGAATTTATACATGTTTTGTGGGAGTTAGCCGTACCCCAATTCTAAAATAAAGACAATAAAGCCAGCATATGTATTTATCATAATATCACGAGTACAACAGATATCTCATAGATGAACTTGGTGCCAATCCACATTCTCATTTAGACCCACCACATGACTTTGTAATTTAAATATTACTTTTTGTTCAAAATTCAATAATTTTTTATCAATTGCCTCTTTGTTAATGCCTTCAACTTTCTCCAGGATCACCCATTCAAAATCGGTGTAGTCGTGTCTCATGTCTACAAAGTGCGTTACCATAGGTGCTGCAAGAACCTTGTTTTTAATACAACTACGGTGTTCAATAAGTCTGGTACGGCATTTTCTATTCGTTTTGCCGATGTAATGAAGGCCACATGGGCATGAAATCATGCAGATCACATTCTGAGTATTGCAATTCGTCATGCTGCTCATCGTCCAGAGGAGATCTGTATTAATCTGAACAGACTTGGTAGTTTTGGTGAATTTGCACATAACACAATGACCACAGGGGAAATGGCCCAACACAGGGGGGAGGCCCCACAGAGTGGTTTGTTTCATGGGCACAGAGGGTATGATGGTAACATCATTCCTAATAAGTATATTTCTTAAATTCTGGCTCTTTTTGAACGCTACCAAAGGCGAAGGTGATTCTTTCTTATTATAGACTTTCTTCCATGTTTTGCAAATAACATTCTTTATTTTATATGACAAATTAGAGAAGGTATTGACAAAAACAGTGCCCACTTTTCTTCGTTCTTTATTGATTTTTTTCCAGAATTGCTTCTCTATTGTTATTATAAGCCCTTTTAGAGGAGGTATTTACCAATTTGGCTGGATAGCCCTTATCCAACAATTTACGAGACAAAGTATCGGCACTTGAAACAAAGTCTTCCTTCAGGCTGCCATTGCGTTTAAGCCTAAGAAACTGTCTGTAAGGCAAGTTGGATTTCAAATGGTTTGCATGATGGCTATTATAATGCAACAATGCATTTTTGTCAGTCTCTTTGCTGTAAGGTTTCACTTTAAGGACACCCAGATTGTGAAAAATGGTAATGTCCAAAAAGTCGATTTGATGTTCATGTATGGTACCAGTGAATTTCAATAACCTGTTTTGTAAATTGAGCAAGATGATAAATTCATTAGCTAGGCACATAGATCCATCCCAAACAATGCAAATGTCATCTATATACCTCAGCCATCGTCTCACAAACCGTAGGTAAGGGTTATCAGTGGAGTAGATCACGCTCTTTTAAAAAGAACTCTACAAATTGGCTAAATTAGGGGCCATTGCTGCACCCATTGCCGTGCCCTCTGTTTGTGGATAAAAGGAACCTTGAAACTGAAAGAAATTCTTTGTTAAGGCAAATTCAGTGCACCACATAATAAAACCGTTACTGACAGGGTGTCCGTCCTCTCTACTCAAAAGGATTTCCTCAATCACTTCCAAAGTCGCTCGCTGCGGAATCATGGTGTATAGCGACTGGATGTCTAAGCAGATAAGAAGTGTCTTGCCAGGTTCAAAAGGCAGATTTTCTATCTTATTTATGGCATCTGTGGTGTCTCTTAAATAACTCGCCATTTTGATTACAAACGGTCTAAGGTAGAAGTCTGCAAATTTAGACAATGGTTCAAGAATCAAATTCACTCCCGATACAATCGGCCTACCTGGAGGACTGGTCGGATGTTTATGAACTTTAGGAAGTATGTAGAAAACTGGTACTCTACCAGTGTCTCGAATCAAAAATTTGCATTCTTGTTTGGAAATCATTTCTGTTTCAAAGGCACTTGTGACCTTTTCTCGAAATAGGGACTTATCGGGTCATTCCAACCTTGGAGGACCCAGTAAGTCCCCATTCAGGGAACCATTCCCCATTCCCATTCGAACCCTCATAGGGCTCAATGGGAATGGGGATGGAGCTAATAATGGTACCGCAATTTGTGGTACCGTTATTAGCTCTGAAGTCCCTTAACGGGTCCCTTCCATAACGCCTGGTAAAACCAGGTGTTAAGGGAGGGTCCCGCTATTGAACCTCGGTTTAGGGATTACCGGCACCGGTGTCCTTACCGGTGCCGGTAATCCCTTACCACATATCTCTTAATGACCCCCATAGACCAGACAGATTTCTGATATGTGTGAATGGTAGGTGTATTATGAGGTAAAAGTTGGCAACCTCGTGTTTTAACATAAGCCAAATGTTTAATGTTTGACCATTTAATTAGCATAAAGAAAATGGCCACCAAATTGCATTATCATGGTAATATATTTTAAGCTAATGTTCATGTAAAATATCTCATCTGCATTATAGTGCAGTCCACAATTAAGTTGGATTAAACATTTTGCAATATATTGTTGTATTGTAATTGCTGCTGTTTTATCTTTCTTATCAACAGTTGTTTTAAACTATTTCTATTATATTGTTTCTTCTCAACAGGTATCAATGGATCCAGTGGTTTCCTTGAAGAGGGGTTCCCCTGTAGATTACAGCTTGTGCATATTCTACCAAATCCATAAGCCAAAGTTCCCATTAGTACAGCAAGCGATTATGGACTTGGTATGGTAAAAGCTGCTGCGTGTACCAGAAGGAAGCAAATGGACTCAAAGAATATAGATTTGATTGATATGGGCCTCATTACAAGGTTGGAGGTAGCCATGGTGCTATTAGCGCCATAGCAACCCCCTTACCGCATACCGGGTTCCCTGAATGGGAAATTACCAGACCATTCCAACCTTGGAGGACCCAGTATTTCCCCATTCAGGGAACCCATCCCCATTCAAACCCCCACAGGGCTCAATGGGAATGGGGACCCTGCTAACAACAGGCCTGTTAATAACGGGCCCGTTGTTAGCATGCTGGTCCTTTAGCGGCTCCCACTAAGGGTGCCCGAAAAAACCAGCCGACCTTAGCGGGACCCGCTAACGGACCTCGTAATGGGGCGGTAAGGGGTTAACGGCACCGGCACCATTACCGGTGCTGTTAACCCCTTACCGCCAACCTCCGAATGAGGCCCATAGCCTTGAAAATGTGTTTGATTCTGCTGCACCCGTAACACTTGTGTGCACAAGTTCTGTTAAGCTCACTTCACAGACAAGAGAAAAATCAAACTCTTACAGATAACTCAGGCACAGTATTCGAAAGAGGAAGCAGGTTGCAGTAGCATTCATGTTGCAGTTGGCGACCGGCCTTCATTATGAACAGGGGTGCAACCTGTCAACTGGGAAGCATGCATTTACTGCCAAATCACTGATAAGAAGCAATGCCTGAGCTCAGTAATGATCGAAGAAATGAGTGAGCGTATTCTTCTGGCTTCTCATCTTGACTACAAAGTCGACATTCGCTTGGCTGGGGTGATAGATCTCATGGCAGCTGAAATATCACCTCAACTGTTTAAAAATATTCACCAGATCAACCTCAAAAACAAAGCAAGAATAATCCAATACAGACGTTACTATGGTATGGCTAGCTAAGGAGCTACATCAAGCAGATGACAAAGGTCACGTACTTCTTCTTGTGGATGTATAAGGAGCTGGCTGAGGAATTATCTACCACGATGCAACAGTCCTACTACACTAGAAGCACAACATTTAAGGAAAAGTTGCAGCCTTCCAACCTTGACCGGTGTCCATCAGAAAGGAAAAAATATGCTGATTTCCACAAAATATCAGCCAACTGCAGTCCTGCAAATGAAAGATGGCACAGAGGACACTGAAGAAATGCTGACACTGCCTAAATTTGGGCCTCAATATGTTTTTCTATCATTAATGTATGTAGCATTGACAATTCATGGGGATATGATGCCAACCCCAGGCCACCAAGGTTGTTCTGTAAGCGAAGATCAGGCAATAGCATGCGTTCCAGAAAGTTTATACATGCTATTGAGAATTATCTTTGGCGGACAAGACTCCTTAGACTATGATAGCATGTAAAACAAGGTGGAACATGTCTGAAGTAGATTTCTGAGAGTAGCACAGGATCTTGTTTACTATGTCATTGGTGGCAAAACATTGACCCCTAAACACGTTCGCCTTGCCAGTACACTACACCAAGCAACACGGTCAAAAGACCTGGTGATGTTTTTCAAAAAGGCTGGACACTGCCGGAGCTATGAGCAGGTCTTGCAGTTAGACACTTTGTTGGCTGAGAGCAAACAACTGGTGCCATAATTCCACCAAAAATTATGACAAAAAAATGTATGTGGCCATATTGATATCTTGGATGAGACGCTTGACAGGAAAAATACTTTGCATATTTGGCAATGGGGCCAAACAACAGATGCTGCAGGGTGCCTGCCTACAATCCTAGCTCCAGCTCAATGAATTGAATACTTTAAATACAATTGTGAAGAGATGCATGGCAATATTGTTACATTTTGGAAAGGAGCATACAGTAATCCCAGTTGACCCGCATTACACTGCAGACTAATGGAGCTAAAGTGGTCTGTTCCAGAATACCAGGAGACGTTAATTCCACGCCTTGGTGCCCGTCATTTGTCAATAAACTTTATACATGCTATAAGACGTCATATGGCTGGATCTGGATTAGCTGAGGTGTGGATTGAAAGTGAACTGTTGGGGCAAGGTACGCGGAACTTGTTCTGGCTGGAAAAGCATTCAAGGGTATGAGGGCTCACAAACTCACCTTGCAAACCCTATGGAGAATTCTGGTGCCAACCTTTCAGTCATATTTGCTAAAGCTTATAAAGACTACCACTCTGAGCTTTCCACATTAATCGCCAATGACAAACCTGAATGATTCCAGAGCTGGTATCACTTCCTATGAAGCAACAGTTTCATAAGCTTCTGACAGATTTTATTGGAAGTACATCTGAGGATGTGAACTTCGCCTTCTAGTGGCCGCGCACAGACATGGTCTCAATAATGTTGCAGTTCACTCAAGGCCAGTGTGATGGTATATGGGACCTCCATCTTCACTCTTTCAGTCAGATGTTGCCAGACTTCAAGTGGTATGACCACCTTAACTATGCAAGATGGGGTCCGATATGTTTAGCTGACATGCAGCAATTTCCAAATGCTGTGTCATCAGAGTTTCGAAAGGGCAATTTTGTTGTCAAGGGATCAAATCAAACCTTCAACCAGATTGATCCTGACCAGGCCAGGGAGTGGGTAAATATACTACACCTGGGTTCCTGGAATACCTATGAAGATCAGGGCAATACACCATATTCAACACACACTCTCCATAGATCAGCAATATCTACTGCCACACAAGCCCTCAAATATTCAATGTGTATGCGCAAAATGTGCAAAAACAACAATAGGCTTTAATTCATCAGTATGAACAGTCCTAATCATCAAAGGAATTCTCCCTTTTCTCACTTTCTCCCAGAAGCTAAATATCACCAGAGCTCTGGTTCACTCTAGTTTTGACTAGTGCAACAGCCTACTCTTGAATCTACCCTCTTCCTCTCGACTCCCCCTCCAACTAATCCAGAATAGGGCAGCAAGACGTATCATTGGCCTCAAGCCCAGGGACTGCATCTCTCCTGCCCAAACAACTCTTCACTGGCTCTGGGTTGCTGCACAGATTAAAATCAAATCCCTCTGCATCATCCACAAGGATGTCTGGGGCCGGAGACCACACTATCTTCAATTTGCTATCACTAAATACTCTCCCTCTAGAATTCTACGGTCCTCTGGTACCAACTTGCTATGTGTGAAGCGTTTTGCTAAGCAGAGGCCCGGAGGCCGTTACCTGCTTCAGCTGGCTCCTTCTTGTGGAACAGCCTCCTCCTTCCTCTTTGTCGTGAGCCGGACCTCCTCAAATTCCAGAGGCTCCTCAAGACTTTCTTTTTCACTTTCTCCTTCCCTTCTTCCCTCCTCTGCTAACCGCACAGTCACTATGATTGGTAAATAGGGACCTTATGTGTCCTTGGGGCCGTGGCCTCCCAAATCCCAATCGCCTCAGCTTCTGCCTACGCATAGCACATGCCTCAGCACTCACCGGCCTACCCCACTGTAGGCCTGACCTTAATCTTTCTGCAGCGCAACGCGCCCTAGCACCTACTATACTTGGCACATGTGCTGCTCACCCATGAGCACAGACATTCCAGCACTTATTCCCACTCCATCCTCCCCTCTTCTGTCGCTGCACTTGCACGCTCTGAATATTTACAAGGCATAGTAGGTTTGTCTTTTTTTCCTCCAATGTATATTTTGTTCAATCCCATGTTCATCCCTTTTCTCATGTGGACGCTTTGAAACACAATTTACTTGTTGTATAAGCACCTAACAGATGCACAATAAATTACAATAAATACATTGAGAATTATTAATACATAGACAGAAAAAAACCACATAAAATATGAGACATCATAGATACTTTAAAAACAGCTGGAAGTGCCAGTGCTATACACACCAAACTCAATATTTGTTTTGCGTAAAACCATAGTAGAGTATATGCAATCAAAAGATAACTCTCCCACACCATGTATACACAACTGAACCAGAGGGCAACAAGTGTGCTAAAGTCACAAAAAAATAAATGACATATGGCTAAAATTATATATATATATATATATCAGGGCATTAGTGAATCAACAATAAAGCATGATTTTAAGATTGCCAATGGGGCCCACACTAGTTTCAATGACTAATCCCTGCTGTCCTCTTCCTCAGGGACGAACCACTCCTCACAAAACCACAAAAAAAACCACTAAAACCAATTGACTACCATTGTAATAACAACCACAGTAAAAACGAACTTAGAATATATATATATATATATATATATATATATATATATATATATATATATATATATATATATATATATATATATATACCTGTGCCAGAGGTGTACTGATGACCAATTACCACCCCACTACAAAGCTCTATATCTCATCAATGATGCAACACAAAGCACAAAAACGATGTGATAAATTAGTCTCCCAACCAAAAATTCACACATCTATATTTATTTAAAAATAATTCACCTATGCCTAACTCGACTGCAATATATAGGGAATGACTACCTACTCACATGCACATGCTCTTTATGGTCTTCTCACCTTCACACCATAATTGTGCACTTCAAAAGCTTCAAACGGTCAATCCATGCCAATTATTCACCTGTGACCCAACACAGTATCACTCTCGATAAACATAGAACAAACCGGATTACAATCATGTACTTCTTCCTAAAAAGGCCCACTAGAACCAAAATCCCAGAGTCATTGCAAAACATTGCAACAAAAGATCTTGCAACAGATTCAATCCAAGGCTCGCTATTTTGTGTAACAGAGCTTGGAAAATAGGAAATAGGTGACTTTGTCCAAAAGAGATTGATTATATCAGAGAAGCATGACAAACCAGATTTTAATTACTGCCTATGAAGCTGGTCGACTGGTTGACTTGCCATCTGTTCTAAAACATGAACTTATTCCAGTTCCTTTTTCACTTAAGGAACTGAATGGTACACTCTGCACTGGGAACTAGGCTGTTTTGGAAGATGTGATAACAGCAGAAATAAACTGTTCTGAATCTATTGAACTTCATGAAACTTCATCCTGTCTTATTATTGATCGACAAACACTTGGGGTAGCTCTGGGAAAGCCTGACAATGCAATAACCTTTGGTGATCTGGTTGACACGTACGTTAGAACAGTGCTGAAAGCAGGTTATAGGTATCAACTGATAGATGTTATGTTCGACAGGAATAGGGAAGAGACAATCAAGGGTGCTACCAGAAAATGGCGTATCAAATCCACTCGACCAATTAGATGACTTATTGAGGGTTGTGATGTGCATCTTCCAAGAAGTGGAACAATTATCTGTCACTGGATGACAATAAAGATGATCTAGCAAATCTTGTGTCAAATGAATTGTGTTCGCAAGCACCAGAGGAAAAAGAAATTGTAGTTGCTGGAGGCTTCAGGGAGACCTTGAGGTCAGGTCATCAAAAGGGACAACTGATTGATGAAATCAACACACAAAGAAGCTGACGCAAGGCTGGTGCTGCATGCTGTGCAGAGCCAGTTTAGGACAGTGGTTGTGTCATCCCGGGACTTGATTGCTCTCCTTCTTTTTGGTTTCCCACTTCGACTGTGCACAATGCAAACATCTTTGGATGATGTCAGGTACATCAAATAGAAAGTGTTATACCAATTGACGCTGTTTTTGACAATCTACCAAGAGATGTGTCCACAACACAGCTATCATTTCACGCTTTAACTGAGTGTGACAGCACCTCAAATGTTGCCAATCGCACCAAATGCTCATCATGGAAGGCTTTCAAAGAGCACCATGAACTGCTGAAGAACATGGGCATTGGTGAACTCAAAGAGGAGACTATCATATCTGCACAAGCGTTCGTTTCCAGAGTATAAAATGTGCACAGAATGGACTCTGTTGATTCATCACGAAATACCTTGCTTTCCAAGACTGGTAAACCAGAAGCAGTGTTACTGTCAAGTGATGCTCTGCATTTCCATTTGATGAGAATACACTCTCAAGCCGTGGTGTGGAGAAATGCCCAGTGTGCCATACCTGACCTTCCTGCGCCTGTGGAAATGGGATGTCACTGAGTGCAATCCCAGAAGGTTGCCTCTAGATGATTTCATGTGCCTCCCAGAAGTAGTGCACGAGTCGACGCTGAAAATGTTGCAAATCAGCACCGAGGTGTACATCGATGTGCGCCTTTCAGCAACAGAGTCATGATCAGGATCAGATCCCTTGTGATAAAAGTTATATATTTTGACAAAACAGGTTGACATTTTGTGTCATAAAACATTTATGGCTTTTTGTGATTCATTATTATTATTATTACATTTTTTCTTACTAACGTCAGTTGCCATTTTCTGGTGTCCATTATTAAATGTCTGTCCAATATGTCCCTAGCCATTAATTAGGCTATATGGATATGTGATCAAAGCCATGTTCATTCTTTCTGGGGTAAAAGTTCTATGATAAATGTATGAAAGCTGTATGTATTTGCATGATATAGAAATGCTTGCTCAATGTCATTGACCAAACATGGCAATTTGTCTGTCATTTTGTTTATGCTTATTAAAAGGTGAAACGCTAAAAATTCGGCCGGGAACCAGGTTAATCAAATTCAGCATACCCTAAATATTTAAAACATGAGGTTTCCAACTTTTACCTCAAAATGTAACTGGAAGCTTATACATGGGACCTCATTACAAGTTTCCCACAAAAACGCTGTTATTTTTGGCATGTCTGCATTACCGTTTCTGGCAGGCTTAGCGCCAGAATCACTGGACCATTATAGGACAGCGGGCACGTGCACACCCCTCTGCTGGAAACGGTAATACTGTTGGACCGAAAATACTGGCGTTGACATCAAAGTGCCAGTGTTTCCATCAGAAATGGGTCAGAAATATCAATACCGGCATCCCACACTACCAGAATCGCTAGCGCCGGAATTACCGGCACCAGAAATAGCATCATCGCAGGAACAGGAAGATTGCTGGCGACCATTTAAAAAAATCAATCCACTATAAATCCCCAACTTCCTGCTTCCATTCACTTCATCTGAAGGTGCTGACATGCCAGTGGGAAATCACGAGTTCTTGGGGTCCGGCTTCTCAAGCCGAGGTTCACAGAGCCAGAGCAGACTGCCCTTGTGGACAATATGGTCAGCAATGCATAGCAGCCTCTTCAGGGCTGTCAACCGCAGGACCAGACAGAGGAGGAAGATGGCCATCTGGCAGGAAGTGGCTTACAAGGTTACAGCTGTGGGGACTGTCCCATGCACACCACAGGCATGCTACAAGCAGTGGGAGGATGTGCGGCTCGGGGTCCAAACCATCCTGTCCACCCATAGGAGGGAAGTTGCTGCCACAGGAGGATGGGCGGTGGCACCCCGGACCCTCTTGCCCAGGGAGGCAATGTGCAGTTCCATCTTGCACATGGAGGTCATCAAGGGAGTCGGGGCAGCAGAGGTCAGAGCTGGGACCCAAAGCGATGTTCGTAAATACAACAAACCCCATTTAAATGCAAATGTTGAGTCCAAACACATGCATACCCAGGCAGATAAACACCAAATGGGAAAGGCAACAGGTCCAAAACGTGTCAGTCACAGCAAATGGCCCAATCAAACACACATGCCAGGGATGCGGACAGACGTAGCCATGCACAAGCACCACAGCCAAAATGCACATCCCCACACATGTACACATATGAGCGCCCATGTGTGCCATGAGAGAACAGGACAGGAAGCATAAGCCCACCACTCACACAACAGCATGCCACCTTCACAGACCAAAAGCCAATGTGCGCTCCCACAACATGGGAGAGAGGACAGTCAAAAAGCATCATTGACTACATATTACTCTCAGAATACCTTTTTATGCAAGTAACAAAATTTGAAATCTTAAAACAAGCGATTAGTCATCATCACATGCTAATCCTAACTTGGCCCTGGGGTGCCCAACCCACTAACCAACATAAATGGATGACAAGAAATCTAATCATTAATAATCCAAAAACACGCTTTAGGTGGACAACTGATAAATTACAGCGGCTGAACGCGAACATACAACATCAACAAATTAATACAGGTTATGAGTCCTATGTAAACATACTAGACCCATTCAGAACCAAGAAACAAATTCACCTACAAAAAGCTAAAACAAAGATTAATTGTCATACCTATGATCCTTATCTCCAACGATTGAAAACAAATAAAAGAAAAGCATTGAGAGCTGCAGATAGACTGCCAATAGAAGAAAGGAAAAAACAAGTCAATCCATCAAATGCAAATATAAGAATTGATCCGCTCATATAAAGCAAACATTTTCCAAAGAGATAGTGAGACATTTATGTCCACAATTGCGGGGCAGAACAGCTCACAAATCTGGTCACTTTTGAATGAAAGATTAGGTCAAAATCAGGTAGACTCACAACTAAATGGAGTTTCTGAAATTAATTGGATTACACATTTTTCTACACCATATAGTGATGAAAATGCAATACCTACAGCTATATTAAAGAATCAGACGCAGAATGGACCCTAATCTGCTCAGAAGAGATCATTGAAGAACTCATCATGAAATCCTCAAGTTCTCGAGCAGCAGGCCCTGACGGCCTTTCAAATTATATGTTGAAAGAACATCCTAAACAATGGTCCATCATATTGAATGCGATCTTTCAACATATCCTACAAGTTCAAAAGATCCCAGACTCATGGCGAACTTCATTGATAATACACAATACCCATCTTTAAAAAGGGCGATCGAGGACTACCTTCTAACTACCGTCCTATCGCTCTTCTCGACACGCCAGCAAAGATCTTCGCACGCTTAGTGCTGTTTGATTTCAACCAATGGATGGATGAGTTTAAGCAACGGGACCCAAACCAAACGGGTTTCGTAGCAGGCATGGGGACAGCAATAAACCTGCTCACTTTAAATCCACTGAAAAAACAAGCTTACAATACAAAAGTTCCAATCTATTTTTGCCTTCATTGACCTGAAGGCAGTCTTCTATTCAGTATCGAGGGTTAAACTAATCGACAAACTGATTAAAGCACAATGTCCAAAAAGCTTGGTAGACATCAATTATCAACTACACTCCTGTACATCAGTACAAATTAGACTTTCAATGGCTGGTCTCTTATCAGCAGCAATATGTACTGCAAGAGGGCTTACGCAAGGCTGCACACTTGCTGCAGCCCTTTTCAACTTTTTTATTAATGATGTGAGATTGCCATTTTTCAACATTGTTTCTGATTCACCGAAAATGAATAATGTCATGATACATGCACTCTGGTATGCTGATGATCTAGTTCTAATCTCTAAAACTCCATCTGGACTCCAGGAACTAATTTCTGCACTATGTCAATATTTTGATGAAAATACACTTGTCATCAACATAGAGAAATCCCAGGTAGTCATGTATGCACCCAAATATACAGCAAGGAATAAAATGGAGTGGAGAGTTAAGAATGTTAATCTTGCAATTGTACCAAGTTACATTTATCTAGGCCTGACATTTGATGGTCACCCGGTTGCACAATCACAAATGACAATCATTAAAAATAAACTCACTAGTGCTATATCACAGACCAAACTCATTTTGTACAAATGTGGAAAAATTTCTATTTTGCCTGCAATCATCTTCTGGCATCAAAAAATTACCCCCACATTGCTTTATGGGCTAGAAGCAACTGCCATTATGAAATGCAACTATTTGAACAAACTAGAGGCCAAATATTGGCACGCAGTTCTAAATGTCCCACAATGTTCTCTGGGACCTTGGTTGAGATATGAGCTACGACTCACTTCTCTACAAGCCAAATATCAATGGCAACTTTGCGCCTTATTTCGTAAATACCTAACCTATCCTAAGTCTCATTCTGTATTATCAACGCTTGCCAACTACATGTTGACTTCTAAACATCACTTTGTGCAAGAGTGGTACAATTATGTTGTGGAAATAATGGCAGTAGCTGACATTAACCTAGAGATCCTGATTAATGACCCAAACCGAGCCAAAAAAAAGATCTTCCTACAAGATTGGATTAATACACGATCTATTTGTTTAACCTATAAACATTTTGATCAGTATCACTGTGCTGAAAAGAAAATGGGACATATTAAACCATACTTCTGTAAGGCCCCGAACCCCCAGATACGATCTGCTATAATAAGGCTACGACTGAACATATGGCCAACTCGTAACCTGATGGCTGAAAGGAAACTGATCAGTCATGACAAAAAATGTTGTTGTTTTTGTATAAACATACTAAAGAAAGAAACAGTAGAGCATTTGATCACAGAATGCAATGCATTAATTGTGGAAAGAAATACATTAAAAAAATATGGTTACAATCGCAAGCATATCACCAGAACAGGTGGGCAACAATATTAGCAACAACTAACATGAGCATACAGATAGCATCAATTAATTATCTTAATGCTTTACACTTATCAGATGAGTATAAAAGCTGTTGAATTGCTATTAAACTATCAAGATGCTTGTTTAAGAATTGTTCTGTTGCATTCTGTCATGCACTCATGTTGATACATGTCCACCCATTGAAATGCCTTTTTTTGTTGATAATGGTTGTCTTTTCTTTTCACCCTCATGCTACTAATTACGTCTCTAATCCTAGGTCGTCAATTATGCTCTCAAATATCCTTGCAATTTGGGTTGGCTGCGGAGCTATTTATTTATTTATTTGTTTGTTTGAAACCATGCTTGCTGTTTAAAATTATGTTGAAATTGTCTTAATCCATTTTTGTAAATAATGGGTTGATTATGAAATAGATTCTATGAATTTGATAGAAAAAAATTGTAAAGCTGAGAAATCAGCTAATTCAATAAAAAACAAAAAAATGTACATGTCTACCACCCGCATCTAGAAGCACACATTGGGGCAAACAGACCAAACAAGCCGCATGACAAGAGCGGGACACACACAATTGTAGCATGAGTGTGATGCAAGCCTGCTGTTAGGAATTAAGGGGGACATGTGGGAGTAGTCCATGCCAGAGTTACTTGGAGCTGGGGAAGTCTGGTGTGGAACTACATTTGCAGATTTAACAAGGGGGGTCCTGGGAGTCCCTCTGCCAGACATTAGTCCTGGTTACGAGGGACTTACCCAGAGTCTTTAGCTCACTATCTTTCACAGAGAAGAAATATCCCAAACATATCAGTCTTTGTCCTGCCCTGGGGCAGTCCAGCACCGAAATGCGAGGCAATTCTCCTCTGAACAAGAGTACCAACAGAAACCCCAGACACGTGTTTCGGTCTGGTTGGACCTCATCAGTAGGGTGGATCTGTGCCTCTCTAAGAATAGTGAGCAAGGGGTCCACGTCTGGATTCCCCTAGTAACTTAGGGTGAGACCCAAAGTTACTTAAATATGCAGATTTAACAAGGGGGGTCCTGGGAGTCCCTCTGCCAGACATTAGTCCTGGTTACGAGGGACTTACCCAGAGTCTTTAGCTCACTATCTTTCACAGAGAAGAAATATCCCAAACATATCAGTCTTTGTCCTGCCCTGGGGCAGTCCAGCACCGAAATGCGAGGCAATTCTCCTCTGAACAAGAGTACCAACAGAAACCCCAGACACGTGTTTCGGTCTGGTTGGACCTCATCAGTAGGGTGGATCTGTGCCTCTCTAAGAATAGTGAGCAAGGGGTCCACGTCTGGATTCCCCTAGTAACTTAGGGTGAGACCCAAAGTTACTTAAATATGCAGATTTAACAAGGGGGGTCCTGGGAGTCCCTCTGCCAGACATTAGTCCTGGTTACGAGGGACTTACCCAGAGTCTTTAGCTCACTATCTTTCACAGAGAAGAAATATCCCAAACATATCAGTCTTTGTCCTGCCCTGGGGCAGTCCAGCACCGAAATGCGAGGCAATTCTCCTCTGAACAAGAGTACCAACAGAAACCCCAGACACGTGTTTCGGTCTGGTTGGACCTCATCAGTAGGGTGGATCTGTGCCTCTCTAAGAATAGTGAGCAAGGGGTCCACGTCTGGATTCCCCTAGTAACTTAGGGTGAGACCCAAAGTTACTTAAATATGCAGATTTAACAAGGGGGGTCCTGGGAGTCCCTCTGCCAGACATTAGTCCTGGTTACGAGGGACTTACCCAGAGTCTTTAGCTCACTATCTTTCACAGAGAAGAAATATCCCAAACATATCAGTCTTTGTCCTGCCCTGGGGCAGTCCAGCACCGAAATGCGAGGCAATTCTCCTCTGAACAAGAGTACCAACAGAAACCCCAGACACGTGTTTCGGTCTGGTTGGACCTCATCAGTAGGGTGGATCTGTGCCTCTCTAAGAATAGTGAGCAAGGGGTCCACGTCTGGATTCCCCTAGTAACTTAGGGTGAGACCCAAAGTTACTTAAATATGCAGATTTAACAAGGGGGGTCCTGGGAGTCCCTCTGCCAGACATTAGTCCTGGTTACGAGGGACTTACCCAGAGTCTTTAGCTCACTATCTTTCACAGAGAAGAAATATCCCAAACATATCAGTCTTTGTCCTGCCCTGGGGCAGTCCAGCACCGAAATGCGAGGCAATTCTCCTCTGAACAAGAGTACCAACAGAAACCCCAGACACGTGTTTCGGTCTGGTTGGACCTCATCAGTAGGGTGGATCTGTGCCTCTCTAAGAATAGTGAGCAAGGGGTCCACGTCTGGATTCCCCTAGTAACTTAGGGTGAGACCCAAAGTTACTTAAATATGCAGATTTAACAAGGGGGGTCCTGGGAGTCCCTCTGCCAGACATTAGTCCTGGTTACGAGGGACTTACCCAGAGTCTTTAGCTCACTATCTTTCACAGAGAAGAAATATCCCAAACATATCAGTCTTTGTCCTGCCCTGGGGCAGTCCAGCACCGAAATGCGAGGCAATTCTCCTCTGAACAAGAGTACCAACAGAAACCCCAGACACGTGTTTCGGTCTGGTTGGACCTCATCAGTAGGGTGGATCTGTGCCTCTCTAAGAATAGTGAGCAAGGGGTCCACGTCTGGATTCCCCTAGTAACTTAGGGTGAGACCCAAAGTTACTTAAATATGCAGATTTAACAAGGGGGGTCCTGGGAACTACATTTCCCAGAGATCCTGGGGGTTGAGGTTACATTCAGCGGCCTCTCATAAGCGGACAGTGTGCTTCAGATTGTGCTTGTGTTTAGCACATAAAGCACTCACTCTGTGCTGCTTGCCATCCCCACGAAGAATTGCCCAGCCGAACGCCGACTTGGCGTTCCATGAGTCAGATAGCAGAACGAGAGCCCCGGTCTGAATGACTGGAATCTAAAACCACACGTGTTTGTATTGCGTTGGCTGGTTCTCTCATTTGTATCATTTGATTTCCTCTAAAAAGAACTCTCCTTGGTCTAAGTGTTCCCGATGGCAAATATCAATAAAGTTACTACTCTTAATGTTACACCAGCAAGATCAGATGAAGAAACGGGAAACTACCAACCAAACTATGGTAGCAAGCACAAGTGGCTCAGATCCACCATCGAGAACACTAAGACCAAGGAGAGTTTTTTTAGAGGAAAGGAAATTATACAAACGAGGGAACCAGTGAACACAATACAAACACGTGAGGGTTCAGAATCCAGTAGTGCAAGGTATTTTAACAGGAGGAACTACATCAGAGGAAGAAGAGGAGGTAGACACAAGTCTAGGCACAGCCAGAGATCAAACACAAAGATTAACCAGATCAGGAGCAAAGGGCAATCTACATTGTTTACTGTGGGATATTTTGACCCATTCAGATGTGCTATGTTACATTACTTTGCTGAAGTGGTGCAAGAAACAGAAAAATGGCCGCGCTTACCCCTGTGCGTGCCAGGATCTCTAAACTGCGTTTTTACAACAACCAGAAAATGGCTGCACCACCCTGCCACACACTTCAGGTGGGGTGGAACAAAGTACTCACTGGAGGAATGTGCCGGTGTGCTCTGGAACATTTAACATGGAGTGAAGTGAAAGAGGTCACATTACTTTGCTGAAAACCCAAAATGCCTCTTTAAAATGATACCCTTTAAACCTTAAAAGTGCAGCTTGGCGCTAAATTCATCAATTTCACTGTGGCTAAAAAGGCCCTGCAATGCCCAGGATCATCCATTGTGTCTCAGGGGAACCGGGCCTCATTTGAATGACAGCTCCTGTCAAAAGTATCTTTAAAAAATCAACCAGGGGCTTTGTTTTCATTTTACAAGGGAAACACATCTATTTTCTTTGCAAGAGTATCAAGAATCAGCTGTTCAGAGAAAGACTCTAAATACATGCCTGTTAAATGTATCCATGCTGCAAAACAACTCCAGCATTCAAGAAAAGAACTATAGCTGCAGAAAGTGTGTATTTGCTCGAGATGAAAACCAAATTTAAAGAAATAGTAAAATTAGCTTTTTTTGACTGAAGAGAGAAAATCGCCTTTTTAAAAATACATTGTGGTGTGAAGGCCTGCTTTTTTAGAAATATAAAAGGATTTGTTGCTGGTAAAAGTCCATCTATAAACTGTAATGATTCCATAGGTTTAAAGGATAGTTCCGGGACTTTTTTTTTATTGTCCCTACGGTTCGGCCATGTGTTTTTAAGCATAAATCGGTAGATCGTAGAAAACTTTCCTATGGACCTTACCCGACTTTTCATCCATTAACGCACTCGAAATCAGCCGCCATTTTGTCATAATCCTATCATTTCCCCCCATCGACCTGGCTCACCTGCGTTTGCGGCACTTAATCAAATCCCCCGCCCCTGAGCCTGACATCAGCAGACGCGTACCGCCCATTTCCCAACGCCAAAGCACGTTTCGTGTCAACAATCGCTGCGCCTCAGCTAATAAAGTGTCGCCATGGAAATGGCAGGACGCCTCTTTCCTCAATAAGTATAAACACACCGTTTCACAACACACAGCAGCAGATTTTCGATTCCATTACTCTCTCTGTGTTACTTTGAGTATTCTGTGACTCGTTTCTGTGCTCTGGTCAGCTACCTTCGCCGCTTCTAGGCCTTGTGAACACCTGTACCATCTCTGTAAATTATTTTACTTTCTTTACCACACAATGGCTACAATAATGCCATATATGTACGAGCCCGAGTACACCGAGGAGGAACTACTGGAAAGGCAAGCACGCGAAAATGATGGGGATTCGGACAGCAGTTGGGAGGACCAGTCAACGGATGAAGAGCCTGGACCATGTCGCATGGACGGCGTCTCCACCTGGTGCACGTGCAATCGGTGCGAGCTAATGCCAACTGAGGAGGAGAACTGCTGCTGCCGTGAAAATTCCGGGTGCTTGGCCTACATTTCGGAAGGCGAGCCAAGTCCGCAATGCATCACCGAGCTGCCAGAGTTCAGGGAAGCCTGCCTCTCACGGACCGTGTTGAGGATGATGATGGTGCTTATGCACGAACTTCGCGGCACTGTTCGTCCGCGTAATCCGAGTAACGAGTAAGTATACTCTGGTTGTGATGTCAGTGATGCCACTACTATTTCATGGTCGTCTCCCACATATAAAATTACATCTACATATCATTCGAACGCATGTAAATTGGTTCCATATTGTGCATTTTCTAGATGGAATTTTTTTCAAAGCAGATTGACATTTTTTACCTGAATCGACATTGATAAGAAAGTTTTGTCATTTTAATACAGTTTGCATCTTTTTTTTTTCACAGGTGGTACAGGCTGGTGGCCTATCGTTGCTTCACTTGGTGGCTTCACGGGAGGCTCGGACACCGCGTTCGGAGAGTAATACCTGCCTGTGCGGTACTTGCCATTAGACAACATTTCCCCAGCGACAGTGGACAATACCGCGGATTTTCCCTGGATGTGCTGCAACCGGAACTTTACAATGTGTAATGTTTATTATTTATGTTCAATTGAAATTAAGATCTAAAATAAAACCCAACATATATTTTAACAATGGTTGTTTTGATTTTTTAAATGAATCTAGTGTGTCTCCATTGAATAGTCTTCCTGTGCCTTGTCTTGTCACACCACATGTCTCCGGCCAGCATCCTCCCTCACGCTGGCCGCCCACCTTCAATCCACATAACCGTTGAACCCATATGCAGCAGACATACATATGTTATTTTGCGGGTTGGCATCAAGCCTCCCGGCCTTGCCTCCTCCCCCAAAAATACTTACCACACCACTTTGTTCAAGCGTTGGCAATAAAAGGCCGTTGGATTTTATTGATACAAAACATGGTTATAGGTAAATAATCAATATGGTTGATCATAATAAATCATCCTTTTGGGCACCGGGTACAGAGATGACCCCCTCTGGCCCGTGCCGCCTTGCCACCACAGGCCAGCCTGCTGCTGACTAACTGCCTAGGCATCCAGGGTCTCCAGGGTGAACTGCACCCATATATTCTCCTGGGAGGGTGAGGTATTTATAAACTCACCCCCCTGCCTTCCAAGTATTAGATCCTGCAGCCTGCCTCTTACATGCAGTTAGATGGCCTCTCCTTGGTGAGGCCCTGCGGCAAACGAGTCTTGTCTGCACGACCACCGCCCCAATCCACCCCCCCGCCCTATCAAAGGCAGTTTGCACCGGGGTACTTGTGCTGGCAAGTGGAGCTGTCAGGGAGCGATAAAGGCCAAGAGGTGCCAAAGACCATGTACACTTCAAAGTGGTCTATAGAGCATGGGTTGTTGTTCCCATGTCTACCTCCAGACCCCGTGTCTCCTGCCAAGCATCCCCCCTCACGCTGGATGCCCCCCTGCAATCCACATAAGTGTGTCTCCATTCACGAGTCTTCCTGTGTCCTGTCTGCACGACCACCGCCCCAATCCACCCCCCCGCCCTATCAAAGGCAGTTCGCACCGGGGTACTTGTGCTGGCAAGTGGAGCTGTCAGGGAGCGATAAAGGCCAAGAGGTGCCAAAGACCATGTACACTTCAAAGTGGTCTATAGAGCATGGGTTGTTGTTCCCATGTCTACCTCCAGACCCCGTGTCTCCTGCCAAGCATCCCCCCTCACGCTGGACGCCCCCCTGCAAACCGCATAATGCCACGACATATACACGTCATTCATTCACAAACACACCCCTGTTTCGAATTCTTTATAACCCACTTCATATTTCTAATGAGAACTTCTTTGCGCTTTGCTAGTCAACCCGTGAAGGTGCTGGTTATCTGCTCTTCGTCTCTGTGAACTTCCGTGACCACTTCGAGCAAACTCGTCAGTTTGCAACCTGTGAACTGCTCCCTGTTCTACGACAAGAAACTACTCTGATCCCTGCATCTAATTGTTTGTTCGTCAAGGTAAGGCCATGTACCATAATCATTTTGCGTCCAATATTTTAATTTATATCTATTTGCTAGTAGTCATCAAATTGCATCCATGTTTTCTTTTCGTTCAAGACTGTACATGCAAGGAACTAGTCACATGTTCTGAGTTTAGTCAAATTATTTTTCTATTTTTTAAAACTTATTCAAATACTTATCCGCATGTGAATAACGTGTATAGTTCCAAGAACCAAAACGAACCTTGCATTGAACCTTTTATGTGTCATTTAATTTTTTAACACATTGGTATTCATAGAGAATTGTTGATCTTTACTTTTCAGAACTTTCCACAATGCCTGCCTGTTCCATTGGCGGTTGCCCTTCGAAGACCCATAAAAAATCTGAAGGTACTATAATGCATGTTTTCCCTAAAACAATAGATCATATAAGAGAATGGGTCCGATATTGTGGATATCCACCGTCTGAGCTTGAAAGTAGAGTCCTAGAAGTCTTTGCGGACAAGAGGGGTGATCGATACCGCATCTGCAGCAGGCACTTTAGCTCAGACATGTACTCCACATCATTGCTAATAAAGAAGAACACACCGCGAGCGAAGCGAAAATTGCTCTCAACCGCTATTCCCACTCTATTCGTCCACATCCCTCCACTGGTGAGTCAAGTTTACGGATTTAGCTCTCGGCCTTGCGGTAGTGTGTAGCATTAGCTAACAATAATTTCCCCATTTATGTATCCACTCAATATGAAGGCGGAAGATTCTCCATCCGTGTCGTTATTGCAGTCATCAGCCACTTCAAGCGCCTATCGGGTAATCTTACTTAGCTATTCTGCCACTGACTTGTTTTAGGCATGTAAATCAATAGTTTTAATTTATCGTGTAATTATTTTACCTAATGGTACACCCTAGTACTCGTCCTCTAGTCTTTGTTTTCAGTTATAATTATTGTTATCCAAAATAATGCAAGTACTGTCTTTCGGGGAGATGCTGAGGAGTCCAACGCACTGACAACAACCGTTGATGTCACTCAGATGCTCGAGGTACGTTTCCGGACAGTTCCATCGATGGAGATCATCAGATCTTGCATTCTTGTAGCGTGATTGTTACACACAATGTTTCTTTCGTTTTTAGCCATTGATATGTCCTTCTGTCGTCGCCCTCCTATGTGTCTTCTTTTTTCAATATTGTGTTCATTACTAATGAAAGTCCTATGTTTCAGGGAGTCGATGGAGCATTAGTCCAAGAAGAAGGGGGAGCATGCAGTTACGGGTCGGCGCAACAGCTTGCAGAAGTGTGCACCGCAGTTACAGCGTCCCTTGATGTTCTTATGCATTTCGAGGTATGGATACTGACAGTTCGATCAAGCGAGACCATATGACGTGATTACATCCGCTATACTTCCTTCTTTATTAACGCAAGTACTATGTTTCAGGGAGATGACGGAGCTTCTTCTACAAGAACATCACCCCTAGTAGTTGATGCAGATCTCTGGGTGGTGACACTTCCAACGATCGAGCAAATCGAATCATATTTAGATATCCATTATTTATTTTAGACAACTGATCATTTGTGCAGGTCTATTTAGATGAGCCGTTGACGCCTGCACAAAGTTTATGTTCTTTTTAACAAAATAGAAAACCATACTAATGCAATTACTGTTTCAGGGAGTTGATGAAGCGTCATCTTCAATAATATCATCAATGTTAGTCTATGCGGAGCCCGAGGTATGGATCTTGACAGTTCCATCTAACTAGATCAACAATGCGTGAATAATTGTCGTTTGAATGTTCTACACAATGCGTTCATTCGTGTTTTGCTATTGAGATGTACGTGGGTATTGCTCCCCGAGTACATTTTGTGTTTTCAATATTATTATACATACTAATGAAAGTTCTATGTTTCAGGGAGTCGATGGAGCGTCAGTGCGTGATGGATGTGCTTATCATGAAAATATAGTCCTTGCGGTCGAGTCGGAGCAACAGCGTCCTGATGTTGAAGTTCGAGGCAAGAAAGTTTCAAAGAAAAGAAAGCAAAAGAAGGTTAGTGTCCTGGTCACTATATTATGTTGTTTTTCACTGTTAATAGTTCAATACTGTAAGTTGTGTTTAAACTGAACATCCCTTTTCCAATCTGTCCTCTAGTTGCGAGTGGGTGTACGAACTAGATCTACACAGACAGTGAAGCGAACGAGAGATGTTGCTTGTCAAACCTTTTGGCAGGGACTTGAGACTGGAGATGCATCGTGCCAATGGGAAGAATATGAAGTGATTGACAACGGAGCTATACCACCACCAGCCATTGATAGTGAATGTCCTCCTGGTAGTTCGGATGCAGTCGGAGATCAATTCACAGAATCCACACCCGCAAAAACTAAGACCGCGAGAAAGTTGAAGAAATTGTTTTATTCACCCATCGCCGGAGAAGGAACAGATGTTGCAATGGAAGAGAATGAAGTGGACGACAATGAAACACCATCAATATCACTGAACATAGCGGAAGACGATATCAGAGATTCTACCTTTCATGTGAGTGACATGTCCTCAACGTTACAGGCCGAACCAGCTGGGATGCAGAGTGACAGTATAAGGAAAGAGGCCAAATTCATTGTTTTCAATAGTTGTTTGATTGATATTATTATTAGGATGAAATGTGGGCATTCGGTTGGTGGGGAAGTATGTGGGGAGCCATTGATTAATGTGACTCGTGCAATTCGAGGCACTAACCTTAAAATACATGCCACCTGTACAAAATATCATCCTTTCTCATGGTCTGCACAACCCATGCTGGGGCAACTGCCAGCAGGCAATCTACTTTGTGCAGCGGCCACACTTTTTAGTGGTTCAAGTTTTAAAAAGTTAGAGTATTTCTTTCAGTTTGTGGGAATCCATTTCATTGCGAAAACTCAGTTCTACAAATACCAAACCGATTATCTATTTCCAGCCATTAGCGAAGCTTGGAGAATGGAAAAAATGTCTATTGATAGTACATTCGCGGGCAAACGGTTCAGGCTAGCCGGTGATGGACAGTGCAACAGCCCAGGATTTTCAGCCAAGTACTGCACCTACCACTTTCAGGACATGGAAAGTAAGAAAATTGTGAGTTCGGTGGTCGTGCAGGTGTCACAAAGTACATCCTCAGTGGCCATGGAGAAAGTTGGCTTTGTAGCAACATTGCAAGAACTACAATCGCAGGGAATGGTGATCGACCTGATAGCCACGGACAGACACGTTTCAATTGCCAAGACAATGAGAGAAGAGTACAAAAATATAAATCACCAATTTGACGTATGGCATCTTGCAAAAACAATCAATAAAAAAATGTCGGCTGCAGGTAAAAAAAAAGATATGCAAGGTATTTCACAGTGGTCCAAGTCAATCAGCAACCATCTTTGGTGGAGCTCAAAAACATGTGGAGGGTCGTTGGAAATTCTACTGGAAAAATGGCGGTCAGTAATGCTACACTGTAGCAACGTTCACCGCTGGACCACAAACCAACATTTCCACAATTGTGAACATGGCCATTTGTCCACAGAGGAGGCACGGAAGAAGAAGTGGTTGATTCCTTCATCACCCACTCACAAAGCCATTGAAAAGATTGTATTTGATAAAACTATAACAAGAGATTTGAGGGGACTCACGGAATTCTGCCACACAGGAGATTTGGAGGTGTTCCACAATATGTGCCTAAAGTACAGGCCAAAACGATTGCATTTTGGCATGGAGGGCATGATAAATCGGACTCTTCTAGCGGTCTTGGCACATAACCATAATGTTGGCCGTCAACAAAGGAGGACGACCGGAACTTTAGGGACGCTTCGCTACAATAAGGCCTTCACTAAAAGAAGTAAACAATGGGTGATCAAACCAGTGTTTGAGGATATGCAATATGAGTTTATTGAGAGACTTATTGTTGATGTCCTAGATAGGCACATACATGGAGTTGTGAAAGAACCTGTGCAGGGGACAACTGCATTGCCACCCAACATTGCCTCTGTTCCATGTCCACCTAAAGCAGAGCTTATTGAGAAATACACATCACGGTATAAATGATTGTAATTTGATTGTCTGTTCTCTCGAGTCTCCTCATGTTGCAGGCCCATTGAATATGTGTATCTATGTAATGTGTAAATAAAAGTGATTGCTCAGTGTACATGCAATGTGTCTATCCAACCTTGTTCATTTGCGCATTAAATTAAACCAAACAGTAATATAAATCATTTTTCAAAAAATATAGAATGTCTCCGTATTTATGGTTCTCTGGGGCTGCAAATGCACGCAGACAAAATGCAAAGATGGAGTGTAAATTTCAAGTCCTGTGAGATGGCCTTACACTGAAAGTAGCTAACTAGGAATGTGTGCTCGTTCAAAGTGAAGGTCAGCTGCTTTGATTTTTTGCTCGGGTGCCGGAATGGCCCACGACTCAGTATAAGGTTCTATTGTTATTTGACCTTGACAGGCCGGGACCATCCCGAAAGACTTCTTTTTGGGGGTGTGGTGCAATAACGTAAGAAACGATAATGAATATAATTTCAGAAACGAAAGCCATTTAATGTTCGTTCATTAGAAGAAATAACGTCGGAATAGAAGGAGTGGTATTTCGGGGCTGCCCTACGCACAGACACAATGGAAAATGCAAATATAATATAAGTAACTCTTTAGATGAGTTTATACCGCAATTTAATTACTATACAGTAGCTTTAAAGACGGGTTAAGTTGTACTTGTTCGTTCTATGTGGCATATTGTTTTGTACCGCGCACTATCTTGAGGAGAACCATCTCCTTTTACGGAAGCACCTCAAAACCTTCCTCTTTGCTTCTGGTTTCTCTCTCCCTCTCCCCAGCTACAACTGGTCCACTTTCTGCGACCTCGGTCCTTGGCCCTTCCACTCTCCACCTGCACTGCCTCCCTGTCAACCCCTGCACTGGGGGACTGTCTCAGTATCCTACAGCCCCCCCTTCCCAGCACTTGTTCTGCACTTACCTTGCACTCGCCACCAGCTGGCCCTATGTATTTATTATTTTATGCTACTTACCTTGTACTCCACTTCCCCCCTCCCCTGCCCCTTGCACTTTTACCTTGCCCCTACCCCTGCACTTGCGCGATCTGAATGACACTTGGCCTAGTAGGATCGTTGTCTGTCTTCTCCTTGTTCCCCCCCCTCCCTGCCTCGCCACGCCTTGAAACACTTGTGTATAGGCGCGTTGCAAATGCCATATTATATCATATCAGTGACGAAGTGGTCCACTGGCGCTCAGGCGGCTCTGAAAAAGGCGGAGGAGAGGGGGTGGGTTACTGGAAATGACGTATAATACCCAGTTGCACTGTCCTAGCTATGAAATAATTTCCCGACCTAATATATAAAATGAATAATTTTAATAAAGATCTGATGGTGAGACTAATTTCATTTTTTATGTTTTTAAAACAGGTACCTCTTTCATTATTGTATGTGTCACGAGTACCAGACACCGGCGGATGGCTTTTACAACCGCCAGTTGCTTCTCCGCGTGAACAACGTTACCACCCTGACCATTTTATGGGACGATCGCCAAGTACAAGTATGCCCTTACGCGGTACTAATGGCTAGATGCAACATACATACCGTTGTGGTGGCCTAGTGCCTCGTTGTTGGAACAGCCATGCGATTATCAGTGCGACCGAAGAGCTTATTTTATCGTAAACCAACACCCTGTGTACTGCACACGAACATCGCTTGCCTCAAGATGAACTATTTTGGATCGAGAGCAAAGAAAAATGCAAATCGCTGAATATTCTCTAAACATTTGATGTCAAATAAATGTACTTTACCAAATTTACAATCTTGCGGTTTGATTTAAAAGTACAGTTTCATATTCCGAATTGTGGCGCGCTGTGTTGTGAGCTGATCTGTGTTGGTTTCCGGGTTCTGTGTGGAGTCGCGTAGAAGACGCCTGGGCGCGTTTGCCTACGCAGCACAGTCACGTCACGGATAGAGGCGGGGAATATTAATGTTTTGATAAAGTCTGTTTCAGGGGCGGGGGATATGATTTAGTGCCGCAAACGCAGGTGAGACAGGTCGATGGGTGGAAATGATAGGATTATGACAAAATGGCGGCTGATTTCGAGTGCGTTAATGGACGAAAAGTCGGGTAAGGTCCATAGGAAAGTTTTCTACGATCTACCGATTTATGCTTAAAAACACATGGCCGAACCGTAGGGACAATAAAAAAAAAGTCCCGGAACTATCCTTTAAGTCAAGATGTAAAAACTCAGGCTAAATTGGCAAACTATATTAAAAAAAAAAAACTTGCTCTGCAGTGATCTATGAGCTCACTATATAGGTAAGAACAACTGCCCGTATTTTCACTATATAGCTGCCATGTGTATCTATATATATTTTCTAAACCTGATTATTCCTCTCATACATAGAGGTAGACTTCTGTCTTCTACTGCCACCATCTGACTTCGAACTCCCTCTTTTCCCGCTCTGAACTCTATGCACAATGTATCACAAGACTCACCGCCTCCCCTAATTTTTCTTTTCTCAATTTCTTCTTTTCTTTGTTTTACAAATGGTGCAATGGTGATCATACCACCTTTAAAGTCAGTGTTTTTCTAACAAATTCAGAAATGCTTTACACTTTTGCACTTTAAATATCTCTGCATGTAGTATATGTCAGCTTGATGATTATACAAATACATATATATTTTTCCTTTTGTGTGTTTTCAATTCCCTTATGTTATTCTCTTTTCATTTTCTTTTCATTTAACAAGCCTGGATTTGAAAAAGGCAGCTCTGCCGAAACACGTGTCATCCATAAAGGCTCTATTATCACAAAAATAAAAGGAATTTATAACTCTGATCATAACTACTCGCCTATTCCATTATTTTTCGGCGCACTATCAAGGTATAGCTCAACACAACCAATACATATTGTCACAAACGGAGTGGAGGGGCTCTAAGTCTCTGTAGTAGCTAAACCTAGTGCGACGCAAGATCTTTAACATCACTTCAACTCTCAAGGACAAATCCTTCGAATCCAATGGGGCACTTAGGTACCAACAGCAGGTGTCATCACAAACAGTCCCCCGCTAGCAATGCAATAAAAGTTAATTAACCCCGAAACAATTAATAAAGAAATTGATATTTCCAAAATGGCAATCCAAGTGGAAATCAAAATGGCTAGGGAGCACCTCTTGCACAAGCTTTTTGTCAGTGGTGAGTGGCCAGAACAGAATGAACATGTCTGGCTGCAGGGAATCACAGAACATGGCAGGACAATGGCCCATTACACCAAGCTCTCAGTGAATTGTACATGGTCCCAAAAGTTAAAGAAGAGCAAAGCAAAATTGCCAGAATTGCGGCCTACCTGTACCTCCGCATAGGAGTGATACAGGAAAAGCACGCTGAAAACATAGTTCTGGCTCAGAATCAAATTGAATCACTAGAGAAAATCCAGAATTGTCTAGACTCTGCAGAACAAGGCTACAGAAGAGCCAAGAATTGGAGCCATCATATCTCAACATTAAAAGAAGATCTGGCTCTCCTACAGAAAGAGAATGCAGAGCAAGAGACCCAATTACAGGCACTAAAAGAGGAGTGTCAGGAAAGGGTTGACCCTCTGCAACAGAGTCAACAGAAATTTGTGCAACAATTAAATTATAATAGAGCCTGCACAGAACATATAGTTACCCTACAAAACCAGATAGAAACCTTGAAAGAGGAAAATAATAAATTAATTATGAGAGACCTACACTCTCAAACAGAATTTGATGAGGAGCGCCAGAAATCCAATGCCATCAAAAAACAAAGGGACAACCTGGCTGAACACAGGGGCACCCTAAATCAGGAGAGAGACGCCTAGGAAGTAAGCCAATTAAAAACCAAGTTAAAGGGAAGAAAACTGTTCCTCCAAGAGCTCAATGAATTAAAGACAGAGGGCCTCATCACGAGTTGGGTGGTAATGCCGGCACTATTACCGCTGGCGCTATTAGCCCTACCGCCAAACCCCCGGCGCTATTAGCGCCGGATCACAGGTTTGGCGGAACGGTTAGTGCCCATTTCCCATTGGGCCCATTCAGGAATTCCTCATTCCCCATTGGGCCCAATGGGGAAAATTCACGCTATTACCGCCAGCGGATTTCCCACTGGCGGTAATAGCGCCGAAAATCAGTCATTTTGCAGCGGATTTCCCCCCAGCTAAGAACTGGGGGGAAATCCACCAAGGCCATGATCTGGCAGACCCTTAAATGCAGCGGTAATAGCACTACCACCGCATTTAATGGTTACAGCCAGACTCGTGATGAGGCCCAGAGTATGGTAAGCTACTGGGGCACGCCAGACGGGTGGAGGAGGCTCTGGAGGAGAACACCCAGACCAAAGAGGCTAAAACTCAGGAGGTGAGTATCCTGCAGCAGAAATTGTCCCAGTATTCCCAGATCATGCAGGAAGCACAGAGAGACAATGAGGTTGTCTGGGAAAAGAATGATGGGTTCCACCAACAAGTAGCAATGCAAGAGCGAATCATTGAGACCACTAAAGCCTTGATAAAAGGAACAAAAGGCTCAGATTTGTGCTTATCAGCAGGAGATAGGGACTGAAAAAGAACAGGTAGAGAGGGACAGAGCAGCCCCTGATCATAACATAAGGACCCCTGTACTTCAATACCATGAACACTGCTAGCTTCATGTCTATTGGCGCGTTTTATGTGGTCGTGATTACACAAAGGGAATCTATGTAGTATCGGGTATGTAATATTCAAGTGATCACGTGATACGCGCATGATCACGTGACACACAACGTAAGTGAATATATATGCGATGCGGGACGGGATGCGGGACGGGAGGCTGTATCAACAGCCGATTTCCCATTCCCGCATCGCGTACAAAGAACCTAACAAAAAGGTAGGCACTTTCGTATGTACACGCTGAATATTGGGACCATATTAGACTGCACTATTTGAGCGGTCTATTGACAGTTTCCTTAAAAGATTAGACTGATGGCAGGCTTTCTGTTCCTGTGCATTTCAGATTGGGTCTAGCACTCCTCCAGCCTTTTGGGAAACGAAAGTTATGGTTGTTTTTCAAGCAACATACGATTAATAACTGCACAAAAGAATATTATCTTGCAAACTGCACCTTGTGCCATTTTAGAGCTTTGAAGTTGAATGTTAGTATGCTCACCATGGTTGGTCAATTTTGTCCTTTTTGCCTTATTCGATAGATCGGAGTTCACATGGAAAATGAGACAGTGTAGTGATTTTGCCTATCTAAAATACTTCTTTAGAATGAGGAGAAATACAATCAACATCTACACCTGAAGAAGGGGTCAGGGAAACCCCGAAACGTGTAGTGTACATACATATGTGATTGTATATTTTGATGACTTTTTAAACAGATGAAAAATTCAGAGACTTGCTCTGTTGTACTTTTTCTATGTAAACCATTGTTTTGTATGAATACATTTGGGAAATGTAATTTTCTGTTTTTATGAATGATGTAATTCATTTTACTCTACATGTTTTGTGGAAAACGGAATGACTTTACAATACAGTTTACCTGAAGCACACCAATTGTGTATTTTCCTGGATTGTACATTTATGTATGTAAACACCAGTAATCACAACTAAGTGATCAGGAAGAGACGCTGATCTTGATTTCAGTGACCAGGCTTTTACTTTAGAGGTTTCTGTGGTAATTAATGTAGTAGCTCATATGAACCAGGGGCCATGAGGAGGGCAGAATTCAATAGGGTTGGTAAGATGGGACTGACAGATCACCGCCCCCCCCCCCAGAAATTGATGGATGGGCATCCCTGTGCAGATCCCCAAATGTTAGGGCTGATATCTCTGACCAGGAAGACTCATATGAGGGGAGAGTCAGAGAATTGGATCCATAAAAATACCGTCTTCCAAAAGATCCGTTTGTGAAATTTGGAGGGGAACTCCAGGAAATAAAGCTCAAAAAGAGTATCCTGAAGACCTCTACCCATTTAGGGCAGTGGAGGGGGTACTCTGCCAATCCTGGGAGCAGGGGAGAGTCAGAAGACTCTTTTGATCACCACAGGAATAGGGAAACTGGGCCCCAACTTTCTGTGAGCCCTTCTCAAGCTCACAGAATCAGGGAGTGCCTAGAGGATCAAGAAGCCACCTCCAGTAGCAGTGGGTCTGAGTTTGAGGATGACTGTACTCGGGTGACTTAAATCAAAAGGGCAAACAAAATTAAGAGAGAAATGCGAAAAGATCTGCTTAGGCAGATCAAAGCCATTAGGAGTGTTATAACTCCATATCATAAAAGTATTCTGTCTGGGAACACCTATAATTATATGAACAAATGATGGACACGTTCCATATGAAGGACAGCCAGAATTGTATACGGTATGTGAAATGGACATTCTCCCCAAAATACTCCAGTTTCTTTACTGGACTGGAGGATCAGAACCACTCAAGATGGTCCACCTACAGGGTGGCCATCTTAAAATATTTCTCTACACACAGAAACCCCCAAGAGGCCCACAAGGCGGCCTACCATTTGCAGTGTGGGGAAGATCAGGCCCCACAAGAATTTGTGCAGGAGCTCAAACACACCTTTGCACAGACCAGCAGGAGGGTGCGCAAGTATAGTCGAGAGTTCATCACCACCTTCTTCCATGCACTCCCCAAATATATAATGACCCAGCTGATGAGGGACTTTCATGAGAAGAGATCACTGGACTGGGTCATAGAATAGGCAACACGCATTTATGAGGTACAAAAACCAGCAGATAACAAAAACACAAACAAAAACCCCAAACCAGCCAACACCCCTGCTGCTGCTAAGGTGGTGGAGGTGAAGGTTGCCCCCATTTTAGATCTGGAGATGGGGAGGGGGGGCTAAAAATATACCTGTGCACAATCCATCCAATCAAAGAACCAGAAGGCCCTCAGGTCGATCCCAGACAGGCGGTAGTCAGGGAGGTAGTCCCACAAATGGGACCTCTAACTCCCCTGATTATATCAGCCCCAGATACAAGGGTAACAAACCCATCCTGGGGTATGTGTGGACTCCCCTAGCCCAAGAGGGGGATCCAACCAGGTAGGTACCACCCCGGGAAACTTCCCTCTTAACTTTCCCCAAGAGGGCAGTAATCCCCCAAATGCCGGGTTGAGTTTATTTCCCCAGTACCCTCAAAACCCCAACCTACAAAACAGCTCTCTTTTCTTTCCCCACTTTCCAGAGCCCAGACAACCCAATCCGGGAGAGGGGAGGCCAAGGGTGGAGGGTTACCAAAACCCAGGGTACTATGGGAGAAGGGATAGTTACCCTTCCTGTGATTCACCTAGGATTGACCAGAGACCCCCGTACGAGCTGGAACGGGTGTCACAACTGGAGTGCCAGGTCCAGAACCTGTCCCAGGATCTGGGTCGCATGTTGAGGGCTCAACAGAACCCTCAGATGAACATGGCAACTCAGAACCCCACAAAGCAAGGGTCTGGTACTCCAGAACAATGACGGGGAGCACCTCGACAACTCACTGGTTCTAGAGGAGGAGGCAAGGGGGGAAGGGAGGTGCAAAGCCTTTGAGGAAGCTTCCTTCCTCGCCCGTGAAAAACCCCTGGAAACCCAGGAACCGGACAAAAATCTCCTGCCCCGAAAGTCTGCAACTCAGGGAACAGAGGGTGGGTAGGAGAAATAAAGAACCCAGAAAGGCCCATTTTGTGGAGGAGGTTAGTGTCCTCCAATTTGAAGGAGAGGGATCCTCAGAGGATTCTGGGGAAAAAAATCTTCTCCTTCAGGAAAATGGGTCCCAAGAGATCCTAATGAAGACTGGAGGGATGTGGGAACTGAGAATCGTCCATTATTGAACCCCAGAATGATAATCAAGGAAACCACACTGCCCAAACATATTCTGGTGACTGCCCCCAAAAAGGGAGAGGCGGCCCAAAATCAGAAAAAGGGGAGCCCAAAACTCCCCAAATATCCAACTGTCACATTTTTCTTGCAGATCCCCAAGCTCCCACACAGAATCATGCCCTAACTACCCCGGAATCAACAATCTGAAAATTGACCACCCAACTTGCCCAAAATGCACATTATCGTTGCCCCCTGGAGGAGAAGGAGGGAAGATTTTATGCCCCGGTCCAAATACAAGGGAAGTGTACAGTGTCAATACTGGTGGACACTGGATCCCAAGCAACTCTTCTATCAAAGAGGGCCCTTGATCAGCTGAAGTCAGGAAGGTGGGAGAGATACCAGATCCCTCTCGCCCCTCTTTCTAGACAACTTCAGAACTTCGATGGTAATGAAATTCCTGTTAAGTTGACTGCGGACCTGGAAATTAAACTTGGGTGACACAAGGTGAAACACCCAGTCATAGTCGTGACTCCGGAGGATCTACGTGATCCGACCGCGGCAGATTCTCCCGCGACTGTAAAGTTTGCATGAGAAAGGTGCGAACCACCAATTGTTTGCAACTTCCTCATGTGAACACACGTACATACCCACACCACCACCCACACCCACAACATTCCCATGACACACCCCCGACCCACACCCTCAACACACCCCCACCGACACCGCCAACATAAATAAACCCCACTTACCTTTGTCATTATGCTGAGTCCCTACGGCGCCAGTTCCCTTTCACTTCCGTGATCTGGAACCGGCGCTGCAGGTTTTTCCCCCACAATCCCTGCTCACTATACTGTGAAGTAAAGTGAGCGGGGTGTTGCGGGGGACACCCCTGCAGCCTCCGTTTTATTTTTTTTAAAAAAAATGTTTGCGGGTGTACTGCAGGGGTGTCCCACGCAACACCCCGCTCACTAAACTACACAGCATAGTGAGCGGGGTATTTCAGGAGACACCCCCGCAGCCCCTGTTTCTTTCCCTTTTTTTTCTGGTGATGGGAACTTCTCTCCATTTCTGAAAATCAAACTTCCTTGCAGTTTCAAGTGGCATTCCACACTGGAAGGAAATACTCTGAAGTTCTATAATAATTCACAATCTGAAAATCCTAATTCCATAGTCAAAAGTGATGAGAAACCAGCTCAAGGTTTAGCTGACATTCAGAAAATTAGAGAACAGTTGTTCAGCCCTATTCAGTTAAATGAGGGGAAGGAATCTGTTCTCGCCCGAATGTGCGTGAACAACGGTAAGAGCTTCATCAGCGAAGCCATGTTCCAAAAACTCTCAAAAGATCAGCCATTCCCACATTTGAATTGATTGATAAATGGGAAATGGACCAGTAAACTCCCAATTGCAAACATCTCCTGCCTAGCAGGTGTATGCTCAAAATGTTTATAGGCAACAAAAGCATAGCACATATTTGTTGGGTCGTGCGAGATGTCCCTACTGCATTCTATTTAGGCAGTGATATTCTCAATCGCTTTGCCATTAATTTGGAGCTAATAAACTACAAAGACTGGTCCCGATTAGGGGTTAATCCCATGGATTCAGAAAAAGCATTTCGGTCAGCCCAATTGCTACCGTATGCAGTTGAAGTTCAAATTGGAGAGGAGGTCACCATCCCAGGATGAACACGACTATTCCCACGTGAACTAAAAATTAAAAAAGGACAGAACCTGCAAAATCCTGACCCATATGTTCACCTCAACTGCCATCTCCAACAGCAAGGGTTGGGGTTAAGCCCAACCCCATTAGACAATGTAGAACACAACACCATTCCAATATTGATGGATACCAGCGACCTTAGGAGTATCATCGGGGTGCAGGCACCATTATTGGAATGGCGGTTGATGACTGACATTTTTCCATGGATTTAGGTAATGAACTGATAGGACCAATCCCCAAGGACTGTTTTGACAGTGATAGCGACAATGACATAACACCAGACAGGATCTTCACCAAGCATGGGGGAAATGTCCTTGTGTACTCTTCCTGCCAGTATGGTGAGGAAGAGGTGACCTGTGACATCAGGAGGGATGAAGTGATTTTCCAGGTACACAGGGACTGCCTCCCCTGCCTAAAACCCTCTGTCCAGGTCAATACTTTAACCCGGGACCTCTCCACCCAGCTGGAAGAGGCCGCTGAAATAGCCAAACCAGAAGTCTTTCCGGGCTTCAGGCAAATGGTTGAAGAGAGAGTTAACCTAGCTGATGCCTGTGAGACTCTGGAGCAAAAGCAAAAGTTGAAGCAGGTGTTTGTAGATTTTCAAGATCTCTTTGCGGTGGACTCATATGACTAAGGTTACACAGAAATCCACACAACAAAATTCCCACAGACCCTGGCATGACTCCAGTGTTTGTGAAGCAATACCACTTGCCTCTCGCATCCATGGAGTCCCTGACGGAAATTATCAAAAACATTCAATACCGTGGGATAATTAGTCCAGTCCACAGCACCTTTAATAATCCGGTGCTGGGGATTTTAAAACCCATCGCATCAGTGGAGACTATGTGCTGAACTAAGGGAGCTGAAGAAACAGGTCCACATGTCCCAATGGCCTCTCCCCTACATTGACCAGGGGCTGGTCCAGATCCAGGGGTCAAAGGTGTATTCTGCCATTGACCTGACCAATGGGTACTGGACCGTACCTGTCAGTAGGGAGGACCAATACAGGCATCAACTCCAGCAATGAATTTAACATCTCCTTAAACAAGGCCTTGCCCGACTTGGGTGAAAGGGGTAACCTGGCCTATGTAGATGATGTTCTGATCAAAAGCTCAACTGTGGAGGAACACATAGAAGAAATCTGTTATGTTCTTACCCAGTTGAGGGTTGCCAAAGCTAAACTATCCTTACAAAAGGCACAGTGGTGCAGGACCCGTGTCAATTTCGTGGGGCATGAGATAACTCCTGAGGGTCTCTGTCCCTAAGAAAAGAGAGTGGAAGCACTCCTGAAACTAAAAGACCCCACAACTCTGCATGAGCTGAGGAGCCTCCTTGGACTGACTAATTACAGTAGGAAGTTCATAGAGGATTACACAGAGATCACAAGACCCCTGATCCATCTGTTGAAGGGGGGGTCAAGTGGGAGTGGGGTCCAGAGCAAGCCTAGGCAGAACCGCAATTCAAAACAAGCCTCTCACAAGCGGCTTGTCTAGCTTACCCTGTCAAAAACAAGGAGTTCTTCTTGGAGACAGGGTTCTCAAATACATGCTTGACCGCAGTATTATATCAAAAGCATGACAAGGTCAATAAAGTCATCTCCTATGAAAGCAAGACTTTATCCTCTGTGGAGGAAAAATTCAGCAATTGTGAGAAGGCACTCCTGGCAACGGTGTGGGCATTAAAAAATTACTGCCCGTTCATCCAGGGGAACACATCATTGTGGAGACCCCACACCAGCCTTTGCAATATCTCCAAAGTGACAGAATCCGGCCCGGAAATGTGAGCAATTCCAGAATTACTTCCTGGATACTGTCAATGCAAGACTTTCCTGTGGAGGTCAGATATGGCCAAAACAAGATGAGTCCCCTCACGCAAGGTCTGGCTGACTTGCATGATTGTGCCAGAGAAAACTGTCTCGAGGACGAAAGTCTTAAAAGCCAGGACAACATGGAGGCGTACCTGAATTCCCCGCACAAACTCTATGACGAAGACAAGTGCGAGGGAATGCCCACTGTTTATGTGGATGGGTGCTCCTACCATGTTGACAACAAGGGGGAAAAGGAACTAGTGGCTGGCTTTGGGAATGTCTGGGTGAATGATGCCCCGGAACCCTCTACTGGGTACAAAATTGGCCCCCCTAGTAGTCAGGTGGCAGAGCTGATGGCACTTCATCAAGCCATCCTCACTGCTGTCCAACACCAACTCCACAAACTTGTCATAATCACTGATTCAGATTATGTCTCTAACGGGTTCGTGGAGCACCTGGTAAATTGGAAAACCAGAGGTATGCTATGTGCTAAAAACAAACCACTCAAGCATGGAAAGCCAATACAAAATATTGATGATCTGGTCACCTCTAGTGGGATGACCATCTACTGGAAAAAGATCAAGGGTCATTCCAGAATAGAGGGACCAGATAAAACTGGAAATGACCTAGCTGATCAGCTGGACAACACCAGAGCCATCTAAGGGGTTCTCCTTGAGATCGAGTGCTGTTGGGGGAAATCCAGGTCACTGCTATCACTAGGTCCCAGACAAATGATCACAATGAACTCTCAACTGTCCAGTGGGGTAAGGAGACCCCAGATGCTGATTTAATCACGGCTCAAAAAGGGGATCCAATCATTGGTAAGTTTTATCAACACATTGGGAACCCTGAGAACTTTCTCCCTGATGGATAACGATTGTATTGGCAAAGAGTACCTCAGAGTGTTGATGCAATGTCCAAAAATGTTCTGAATCCAAGACGGTTTGTCAGTGAAGAGATCCATATCTGGCTGTGACCAGTGGGTGGTCCGTACATCATTCCAAAGCCTGATGCAAGTCACACCCATGATGCGGCCAAAGCCGGTCATTGGGGGTTTCACACTAAATTAGAAATCTTGTGAGATGTTGCATACTGGCCACACATGGGACAGGACCTCCACCAATACTTGAAGGGGTGCCTTGTGTGTGCAGAATTACAGCCAACATTATGCAAACAAAGGGGGGTCTGGGAAGAGAGATTCCCAGACCCCCCTTTGTTTTCTTACAGCCAACATTACTCACACACCAAGCTCCACTCCAAAAGAGGGGGATGACACTGCCTTGCTCAGATTTACAAGTAGATTTCATCGGGCCTGTGATTTGCTCCTCTAGGGGGAACAGGTACATGTTAACCGTAACATGCTTGTTTACTAAATGGGGGGACTGTCTCCCAGCCCCAAATTGCAAGGCAGAAACAGCAGCTGCCCTGATGATCAATCACATCTTCTCGCATTTTGGACTATCCCAAATGATTGAGCCAGACTGAGGTAGTCACTTCACCAGTGAAGTGATGACAAAGATGTGGGAGATACTTGGGGTAAAAAGGAAACTACACATTGCATACCACCAGTCCTCTAGTTGTGGAGTTGAGAGGTACAATAAAAGCATTGTGAGCATACTAAAAAAGTTTGTGGCAGACTCTGGGGCAAGTTGGGATATTCGATTACCACTTGTCCTGATGGCCATCAGATCTACCCCTTCTTCTGCAACTAAGATGTCTCCATTTGAGCTGATGACTGGACGAAGGATGGTGCTACCCCAGAATGTGCTCTATAGAACACAACAATAGACATTGATAAATGCCTCCACAACTCATGAGTATGTTGAGAATCTGAGATAACACCTTCAACATGCTTTTGCGTACGCTCAGCGGAATCTAGAAAGATCTGCAGACAGCATGAAGACCCACTATGATCTAAAGACAACCAAAAAGGAATACCAAGTAGGAGACAGGGTCTAATTGTACAATTTCCAAAGGAACAAGACCAAAGAGCGCACATTTTTGCCTAGCTGGCGGGGACCTTTTGAAGTTGTGGACAAAATCTCACCATTCACTTACAGAATCTGCATCCCCAAAGGCGACTTGAGAGAAGAGAAGTGGGTCCATATCAATTAGCTAAAGAGTTACCACCCCAGGCACACTTTACAGCAAATAGAGGAGTCCATAGAAAACCCAGTGCGGGTTATATCTGAAGCATAAGAATATTTCAATTGTCACTGAATGCATGCGTATCCCACTGCTGTCATCCCGATTGGAGGACAGTTAGTGGGAAATTGTTGTAACCGGTTTGTGTTCTCTTTTATAGATACATACTGGTTGCACCGTCCTTACCAAGGAGGACCTCCTCGGGACGCGGAAAAGAAAACCCAAGGAAATCCGGGGTGTCGCTCCACATCCGAAAAGAAAACCTGAGAGAAGGCTGGGGGTATCATTCCACATTCCAACCAGAGGCAGCGAGGAGAGCGTGTCTCATCATTCGCTGATGGAAGAAGGACTCATACACGACTGAACCTGCTTTTTCAAGAAACAAAATCCCACTTGCCCAACTCCCCCACGACTGGAAGTCCAGACAAAGTCAGGGGGAATCTGTGGGATATTTTGACCCACTCAGCTGTGCTATGCTACATCACTTTGCTGCAGTGGTGTACGAAACAGCAAAATGGCAGCACTGACCCCTGTGAGCACCAGGATCTCTAAACTGCATTTTTGCAACAACCAGAAAATGGCTGCACCACCCTGCCACACACATTTCAGGTGGGGTGGAAAAAAGTACTCACTGCAAGAACGTTCCAGTGAGCTCTTCAACATTTAACATGGAGTGAAGTGAAAGAGGCAGCATTACTTTGCTGAAAACCCAAAATGCCTTTTTAAAATGACACTTTTTCAACCTTAAAAGTGCTGCATGCAGCTAAATTCATCGATTTCTCAGGAACCACTGTGGCTAAAAAGGCCCTGCAATGCCCAGGATCATCCATTGTTTCTCAGAGGAACCGTGCCTCATTTGAATGACAGCTCCTGTCAAAATTATCTTTGAAAAATCCATCAGGGGCTTTGTTTTCATTTTACACCAGAAACGCGTCTATTTTCTTTGCAAGAGTATCAAGAATCTGCTGTTCAGAGAAAGACTCTAAATAGATGCCTATTAAATGTATCCATGCTGCAAAACAACTCCTGCACAATCGCCTATTTAAAAATACATTGTGGTGTGAAGGCCTGCTTATTCAGAAATATAAAAGGATTTGTTGCTGGTAAAAGTACATCTATAAACTGTTCTAAAAATGACAGATTACGAGGAAAGTATTGATGTTGCGAACATAACATTTTGTACACACTTTTCAGGGGTAAAGCGCATCTGTGTGGTCAATTGTCAAAATGTAGCAGAAAGGCAAAACCAGGTCTCCAGACTTGGGGTTTGGATTGAAATATGTCGCACAAAATATGTAACCTCTGTATCTGATTCTCTCAGAGGTTATAACTGCATAAATATGTATTTGTGGCAAAATTAGATTTTGGTTCCAGTAGCTAGAGAGGTTTCTAGACATTATAAAAGTCAACCCATAAACATGACACCCTTTTCTGTGATCCAATCGGCTGTGGGCAAGGCTATGCTCTTGCCCAATCCTAGCATTATGGGTGTGGGTAGTAAGCCTGCCCATATCATATACTGTAGTGATGTCATCTGGCAGAATAAATAGGGGCACCTGACAGCACACACAAAACACACCGATTCCTGACTTTCTTCCTGAATTCCTGCGTGGCGTCCTGTTCCTGATTTCTTCATCCTGTTTGATCCTGATTCCAGATTCTCATTGCAAAGCCAAGGACTATGCATTGCTGAACCCCTTTTCAGCTAGGCCTGAAATACTAAAAATCCCAAAAAACCCAAGGGAAGCATCCTGATCCAGCCTGGCTTGCTCCTACTAGATGCATGCCTACAAACATGCCACCTTGCTGATCTGCAGTATCCAGTAACCAAAAGTGCAGTTCAGTGACCAGAACGGCTTAGATGATCCTATGCCACCAGATTTGCTCAGCTGTCCTGTGTTAGACCAGATCCGTGTGGTGACCAGAATCCTTGACGGTCCAAAATCCTAAATTAAAGTGGTCTGTAAGTATTAACAGGAATCATAGAAAACCATAGCATACCTTGTGTTGTCTTGTCCTATCCCAATCTCTAAACCATCCTATCCTTACCTTAATAACTTGTAACCTTGTCAGAATCCTTATTGCAATCCTGTCTTTGATTTATCTTGCTGAGCGCCATTTCTTTAGTCATTTTATCTTGTGTAAATCCTATACCATCAATCCTATTTCGAGTGGTCGGTCTGGTTCCGCCAGGGTGGGCGCTGGGGATCTGGGGTTGAAATCATGAATCAACTCCAGAGCTTACTGTGTCCCTCTTTGGTATTCTAGCCAAAATGCTCTATTCTAGAGTAAAATTATAGTAAATATTTTCTTGTCCAAACTGAGTTTTCTTTCTGCTTTCACTACCCGATTTTTCTAAAAACGCCTCTCATTCAACATTGCATATCTCCCTCAGTTTAATAGCTAAAGACTTCATTTCAACTCTGGATTACACCTAAGATCTATAGCTACATTCCAACCCAAAACCAAATCAAAATCAATACATTTTTATTAAAAACCGTTTGGTTAATTTTAGGAATAAATCAACATTTTTGCAAAGTTTTACACGTGTGATTTTTATTCTAAACTATTTTCAACCTTCCATTCAAATTTGAATTGTTTACTTTTTCTCAAACTATTGCTTATGATTGCTAGTATCTTTCCAATGTTGCTCCCATAGAAAATGTGTACTGATTTAAGGATATTTATACACATTCATTGTTTTACTCAGCCATTTCTGAATGTCATTCTAAACAGTAGGATTTCAAATCTGTTTTTCTCTCTTGTTTGGAGAGGGAAAGTTGGATCAAATTCTGTCATTATTGCTTATTCCTGATTACCTGCTGCTTCCATATGTCTATTTAGAATTGCTTATTTTTGGGTTGAGGAATGTTGCAGGGGGAAATCTTAACTTAAATGCTATCTTTCCAATCAAGCCAAAGTGTTCTTTTCTCTGATGTTTTATATTTTGTGTTGCTAAAGAGAGAATTTAAGTGCATTACATACCTTCTTATCTGTTGTTGTCACCACATTGGTGATTGCTGCTCCCTATAAAAAGTATATGTTTGATTTTAATTTTAAATAAATAAATAAATAAATATATATTACCTTTACCAACCAGCCTGATTCCTGGTCCATCGTGAGCTGGGGTATTTGAAAAGGGGTGTGATATGAGTGGTGTATCACTCAAAATATTGAACCTATATATATATAATAAAAAAAGCATTTTGCTTGTGCGCTGCATACTAGCCTGAGACCAGGGTACATCGCCTGAATGAAATACTTAACATTACTTACTGTGAATTAGGGGGTAGGGGCATAAACCCTGCTACCCACAGACTGCAGCTATCCTGTTTTTTCATATTACGTAGCTGACTTGGACTATAACCCAGGCGCACCAAACTCAGGCGAGCCCCAGACAATATATCTTACATTTTTCCTGGAGTAGTGCAGCTAGGTTCAGATTCACAACTAAAACAATGGCAGATTACCTTTTGAATCGAGAGGAGGATAGGGTAGCACATTTCTCTCCAAGAGGGAGAACAGCCAACGCTTTTAGAACAGGGACAAAACAAACTGAAACCTTGTGACAAATATTTCTGAGATTAGAGAGGCTTTCCAAAAAAAAAAACAATAAATACTGGGAGATATCGTCAATGAGTAATTATCTTGAAACAGACAAAGTCCCAAGAGGTCTAAGAGTACTAAATATCACATATTTTATGAATAATGAAGACCAAGATCTGGCCAAAAAATGGGAGGATAATCTAACACACAGTTTGAAAGTTATGATACAATTATTAATAGAGCCTGCGCAACATGAATAAACTACAACTATATTACAGATTGATGAAGTTAAACAAGAGATTGCGGAAATGGGTAGTCTCGAAAGTACCAAACAAAAAAACCATACTAAAATGTATTCCATCTTGAAAGATTATCAAGATGAAATTAAATTAAGGAAATTGAGTAAATATTTCAGAGATGACAGAGATTACAGAAAGATTGTGTATATGCCTTTCAAAGTAAGTTTGATGATATCAACAAACACGCAAATATCAATAACGTTAATACTCCTAATGTCTCAAAGCAAGTTCAGATGTAGCATCAGAAGGGGAAACTACCAACCAAACTATGTTAGCAAGTACAACTGGCTCAGATCCACCATCGGGAACACTTAGAACAAGGAGAGTTTTTTTAGAGGAAATCAAACGATACAACCGAGGGAACCAGCAAACGCAATACAAACATGTGAGGTTTCAAAATCCAGTAGTGCAAGGTATTTTAACAGGATGAACTTCTTCTACAAACTAGATTAACGTATTCTAATCTTTATAAAGATACCAGTCATCGGAGAAGTCATCAGTCCACAGCAATATGATTCAGTGGGTTCAGGACCCCCGTAACATGACACCCAAGCAGAGGCAGCATAGCCACCTTGCAACCATACGAAATTTCCATGCCCATGGATGCACATCAGTGGTTAGTTGCGTCAGAGCCACTAGCCCCTCCACTGCAATGCTCCCTCTAGATACACATTGAGGACTGCATGTCTGACAATTTGGCCACCTGACCCACACACAACCAAATGCACTGCACCCACCTGACTGCACCACCAGTGGGGTCTGTCACCAACAGTCCTGAACCACCACTGGACAAGACTGCCTGTAGCCCAGCCCATCCCAGGGATGCACAACCAAAGCAAGACAGTCAACCCACATCTGGCCGGCCAGACGGATATTTGTATGGCATGTACACAGTGGCTGGCTCATGATGACAGCCCCCCCCCAGGAGCCTTAACACACAGTGATGACATAGTACAAATGACAGTGGCCCTCATTACGACCCTGGCGGAAAGTGACTGACCTGACCGCCATAGCGTAAATAGCGTTTCCGCCATCGTTTTTCGATTTCCGCAAGGGTCGTAATGAGGGCCAGTGAATTGTGATTTGCCATGCACCTCAGCACCAATGTGGTAACGCATATGTCAACTTGCCACAACAGGAATACAAGACACCCAGGAAACAACTAATTATGCTGGCCCCTCCATGACACCTGCACCAACCACCCACAGGCCCACCTCGACCCCAGTAGTGCAATCAGTGCCACCAGCAGCAAGCCAGGATACAACCACAGCTGGTCTGACTGTGGATGCACAGGTGTGGCAGAGTGTGGACAAAAGCATGCAATCAGAGCAGGCCTCTGCAGGCACGGCAGACGAGCAGTATGATTGTGCATCCCCTGCATCTAACCGGCTACATTCCCCCATCCGCCATTTTTCACCTGATTCCTCCCCCCTTGCAGCCTCCCCCCACTGCACACGCCACCATCCCATCATGCATCCTACTGTGCCATGCACAATGCACAGGAGTCATCTGACAAGCAGGCCAGGAATGCTTGCCAGCAAGGGCAGCATGAGGAACATGACAGTGAACATTCACCATGGGCTTTGCCTGTCCCCACACTCCAGGCTATCTGGATGGAACAGAGGCAAGCAGATATGCACGCCATCGCACAGGAACACTTGGGGCATGCTGAGGCCATGCACGATTGCATCAAGCGGGCCTCTAGACATTTGTTGAAGTCCATTAACTGTCTTTGCAGGAGTGCAGTCACTTGCAATGCAAGCCTGTGCCTCACAAGCCAGAGGGTGTGGGAACCGGCAGAACAATTGTCCTAATCGCATGAGTCCACGGCCAGAGCCATACACCTCAGCATGGACCACCTACGGGGAGTGTGCAGGGGAGCTCACAGTCTGCTACCCCTACTGAGGGGTCACTGGTGAGCACCTCACCCAGGCAGGCTCTCACAACGGTGTGCCTCAAATGCTGCTAAACCTGCGGACAAGGGGGAGTAGCGCAAGCGCTAGTGGGAATAGTACTTGGGGCTGGGGGTAGGAGTTGTTGTTGGGTATGGTGGAGAGTGGGAGTAGCACTTGGCGCTGGGAGTGGGGGATGGGAGTTGGGCTGGGGGGTGGCCGTAGTAATTGGGGCTGGGAGTTGTTGTTGTTGGAGCTGGGGTTACCTTTTTGCCAGAAATAAACACAGTTGAATCATGATCATGTTTGTAGTTTTCATTCAATGCAATTTAAACATGTGCATTCATTGCATATATGGGTGGCATGTGTCCAGAGTCAAAAGTAATTGCCCATGAAGTCCTGGCGTACCATTTGACCTTCCCTCACATCCCCACATATGTCCTGTGGTGCCCGGTTCACTCCTTTACCTTCTTCCTCATCAGAGCTAGGGGGGTCATTGTCCTCATCCACAGGCATTTCAATATTCCTACAAATGCACAAGTTGTGCAGCATAACACATAGAACTACGATTTTGCCAACCTTCTCGGGGCTGGACATGAGTGCACCACCCATGTGGTGTAGACACCTGAACCCTGATTTCAGCAACCAAATGTCTGCTCGATGCATGCCCTAGTCATCCTCTGCGCCTCAATGTATCCTATCTCCTGTAGTGTAGCAGGGTTTCTCACAGGGGTCATTAGCTATGGCAACTGCAGGTATCCAGCGTCACTTGCAAAACATTAATGGACTGTGTGAGACATGGCAGTGTGTGGGTCGGGGAACAAGTTAATGGTCCTGACGTGTATACCCCTATGTGCATGTGCATGATTAAGTGGTTGTGCATGGTGCACCTTGTGTACATTGAGGTTGATGGGAATTGGGCTACATGGTTCAATAGCAGTCATTCTCATTATGAGAGTCGTCAATCATCAGGTTTTTTTCACTGCCATGACATTGGCAATGCACTGGTCAACTACGGTGTCGAAGTATGCCATGTAGGGCCCATGCCAATGCTTGCTTGGGTTGTATGTTGCCCTAATTGCGCTGTTCTACCTTGCATGCCTGGATGCCCTGTGTTGTCACATGGTTCAAGTCTGTGTCCTGGGGTGGGTCAGTCAGGATGCTTAGCCTGTAATGTGCATTTGTGTTCTTGCATCATGGAACTTGTAGTTGATTCACTTTGTTAATGCTTACATATGCCAGGTGTGTATCAGTGATTTTGGAAATCAGGTATGAGTGCGACTTACCAACAAGCCAGGTCTGCTGTCCACTGTGCCTCTCCATGTACACAAGTAGGGTGCTGTTGCACAGTATCAGTGAATCATGTGTGGCCCCAGGAAATCAGACATAGGAGAGGCTGATGGTGAGGTCGGCATCGCAGGTCATCTGAGCATTCATCAAATGGTATTGTTTCCTGTTGCGGTATGCCTGTTCTGTTGCCTGGGGGGTGGGGGTACCAAGGCCAAATGGGTGCAATCCAATGACGCAATGGTGTGTTGGAAATGGGCAAGGTAGTAGAATCTTGCCATAGCTGCATGCACCTGGGCGATGGGCATGGAGATGTGCAGGTGTGCATGCCTCATGAGGGCATCCAGGACTTGGTACAGCATCTTTGAGCAGGTGGGCTGTGAAATCTCATGCAGTGTCCCAACTGTGTGTTGAAATGCATCTGTGCCACTGAAGTATAGAACTGCCACAAACTTTTGAAGGGGGGAACGCAGTTTGGATGGCAATGTCACTCTGAAGTTCAGCCTGTGTCAGGGTGAGCAGTTTGGTGATGGTTGGACAGTCCAATCGGTATAGGGTGACTAATTGGCTGTCCGTGAGTGTCCATGGCGATGAGCGGACACATGGTATGGGTGCCCTCCACACCATACTTCTCCTGCGCGTTTGTGGCGCATTTCTCATTCCCTGCTGTGGTCCAGCATGCTGCGATAGCTGGATGTAGAGTAGCAGGTTGTGGAGCCCATAATCTATGTGTGCGTGTGGCTGCATGTTGCTTGGATGTGTGTTGGGGGTGGGTGTGGCCCTTTTATACTCCTCCTGGATGGTTCTGGTGCACCTGGGCCTTGATTTGTGATACCTGTATGCATTTACCGCCACCATTTTTGACTAAGTAACTGTGCTTTGTTTTTGGCAGAATTTCCTCCAATTTATGGAGGCAATTCTGCTGTTTTCAGACTAGTAATGTGGCGGTAATCAGTTTTTGTTTTTTGGTGGCAATTCTGTTGGCGTAATTAGCCCGGTCGCAGATTCCGCAGATTATTGGCGTAATTACTGCTGGAGGTAATTCCGGCGGAAGCAATTCGTCCAGTAGAATTACCACATTTTTTTAGCAGTCATAATAATAGTGGTAAAGTTAGCAGTAACTGAGTTACTGCCAATTTTACCACTTACCACCATACTTGTAATGAGGCCCTACACGTTTCTATTTTTAGTTTCTCATTAGTTCCATTTAGAGAGTATTGGGACATTGGATCGGAAGCGGCCTCCTGATGAATCTACGTGCTGTTGAAAGGTGCGGCTTGATCCGTAGCTGATCCGCAGTTTCTGTTCCGGTTTCAGCTTGAGCACACTTCTGTATGCCCTGAGATGCATTCCTCTAACAAGTCCAGCCCGTAGTACATGGAGTACACAGAGTTAGACTGCTGGAGGTAGGAAGGAAGGAAGAAAGGAAAGCATGACCTGTGAGTGGAGACCAGGTGGGGGACATTCTGTGGACTGGTGAACCACGTAGAGTAAGGTAAGGGCTTGCTTCCAGGTTCTGTTCACTTAGAACTCTGTACAGACCCGGAGCAGCCTGGAAGCCTAGAAATCAGTTCTGACCGGCAGTAGCAACTTAGACACTTTACTGCTACAGCTACTGAGCCCCATCTCTCCCCTCTCTCCCCCTTTCCCCCATTTTTTCTTTTCCCTCCCTCCCCCCCTCAATACAGCCACTATTGGCAACCAGTGGTGAGAGGCGGGTGTGGTGTCATCACTCGGAGGGGTGTGAGTGGGTGCTGTAGGCGGGTCAACGAGACTTCCAGGACCGTGTACCTCGCTCTGCCCAGCTTCCCTGTGGCTACTAGGGTAGCTACTAGCCCAGTATTGGCGGATTGTTGGTTAACCCAGTGAAATACGGGGGGATTGTGTGAATTCTTTAAGCAAGACAGAACAGAAACCTTAATTAAATAAATCTGGGAGGTTCTGATACGCTGGATAATTCTTACCAATAGATTGAGCCAGAACACCTGTGGAGATAGTAGGTGTTAAGACAACATCAGGAGACTGTGGGTCTAGTGCCTTTGATCCTGTTGTGGGATTGAAGCGGGTCCTGTTAAAGTGAGCCTTGTAGACACAATCTAGTAAATTAAGATCTACAGCTCACTGAGGGCTACTGCCCAGGATATTCCACTGGCCTTCCGTGAGAGGATTACTGACTGGCTGGTCCAAATGCAATCAGGAAAAGGGCGGATTCAGACCAAATACAATCTAAGAAGAACCAAGGAGACGGCAAAAACCTGGAGTCCTGCCAACAAGGAGAGTGACATGTAAAAAACAAAGCCTGAAAAGAAATCTAAGAATAGTATTCCAGCAAATCAAGGTGTCTTTACTATTTTTTTCCCACAAAATACGCCCCTTTACATAAACTCCACTATTATCGAGGAAACTACTTTGCCAGATAACTGTGAAAACGGCCCATTGAGTTCATAAAATTTTGAAGACATTGACAATAACTTGTTATTAGAACTACGCCTAAACATCCAAAGATGTATGACACCACACCCCGAAGTAAGGTCAAGCAATAACAGTGGAACACAGGTAGAAAGACTGATGACCACAACCCCGGGGACATCTACCAGTTGAGGGGGATTAGGTAGATTACCAATCTCACCTAATCTAGCAATGGTCTCAATGGAGGATATTCCGGGCGTTGAAATAGATTGTTTGGATAAGCCCTAATCAGGGGCGGCGGAGATAGCCGAGATCCAGTCATCAGTAGCATCTCTACAATTTTCACTCAAGATTCTGCTAAAGATGTCGGGGCGAATACTGACCAACACGAATGCACTAACCATGAAAAGCATTGGGAGGGCAAAAACGGCTGAAGAAGCAGAAACTAATCTATCCAAAGCCATTCACATTGCTAAGGAAATTGAAGAGCAGCAAAATTTGGAGATTGACCAAAATTTAGGCAGTTCTGATCCATTCTTCTCAAGAAAACAGCAAAGATTAGCAAGAAGGGCTGGAAAGAGCAAAAGAGCCAGCACTATGATTTCCCCGACGCTGGAGAAGGGCCCGGTTGGGTTGCCCACCAAGAAGACCAGGAAAAGAGCAGCAAGAGCCAAGAAAAGGAAGGCAGCTAGTGATTGTTACCTCACTAGCTGGCTGCTACCTGAACAAGCCATTGAAAATGAGTTGGAAGAGGCGATAGATACTTCGGAGGTGGAGGTTGTGTGCGACAGGGTTGTTACTATTACGGACAAGGTGTTAAGCCAATCTATTGTGCTGGAAAAATCAGCAATGACATTAACTGCCCTCACCAAAAAAAACAAAGGGGAGGCGAAAGGAAGTCGTATATGTCTGATCAAGAATCTGTATCAGAGCAGGGACAACAAATGGTTATCACGCTCCAAATTCCTGACAAGACTATACTCAGTGCCTCAATTGCGGGTCCTTAAATCTGATGACTTTCAATTTGTGAAACAATGGTTCCACAAATTGAAAGTCATCAGATTTAAGGACCCCAAACCCTAAAGTATCTGCGCTACATTGTAAGTTCCTATCCACAGCTGAATTATTAAGGAACTACAAAGAGGAACTGAGAGCAGTGGATGTCGAAGTTGATGCTGATTTAAATGAAATTGACCTGAGCTGCCTGATTGGAGAGGCAGACATCCCTTTGGTAGTAGTTGATTGCTCAAGCTCACTAAAGGGAAAGAAGGTTGAGGCGTCTGATGTCCTAAAGTATTAAAATGGTTGGTGGATGCGCTTCCTGAGATTCTATCAAAACAATGAGCTATCTCCATACTATCTTGGAACTGACGGGTCTTCGCACATCATTTATCATCGGAGGGCTCCACGAAATTGCTCAACAAACATAGTTGTTTCTGCCTTCAAGAGACATGGGCTATGGACCCTCTAATTTTAGATTGCTATGTGACATACCATTCTGCAGCCAAAAGAGGAGAAAAAGGCAGGCGATAAGGTGGATTGATCATAGGGGTGGCTAATACTTTGAGCTCGAGACAGATTAATTGTAAGCTTGAAAGCAATATGATTGCAGTCGAAGTGATCCCAGACAGTCTGGTCCCCAAAGGTACATTCCCACTGGTGAGCCTATATAATCCACCTGGTGCGGTGCTAATCGAGCAATTGCAAGACTCTCTCCATGACCTATTGGCAAAGCGTTTGTCTTTATCCGGCGATATGGGGATAATTGTGGTTGGTGATTTTAACTGCCATATGTCACGGCACGGGGGTTAATTGCAGAATCCTAAATTAAAAGAGAAGGGAGCCATGGATCACAATAAAAAAGACCTTGAGGGCGGAGCATGGGAATATCTGTTTGAGTCCTGGGATATGGATATGCTTAACGGTAGAACAACTAGTGATGATCCTGGGCATCATACATGGTCAAATGGTAGTTCTCATAGTACGTTGGACTATATATTTGTGTGTTCCAGGATCCAACAACAGGTGGAGGACATGATAGTTATCCCCAATGAATGGAGTGATCATGCTGCCCTGAAATGCGTGATCAATATGCCTAGAGAGGAGCCTGTGTGCAGCAATATGGGTATTGTGAAAATCAATAAAGCGGGTACCAGGAATTCCTGGTCGGATAAAAATATAACACACGCCATTGAAGCTCTGGGGGTGGTAGGATCCAAACAGCTCCCTAATTTTAATGAGATGACAATCGACTCTATTGAGGACTGGATCCATCCCTTTCCAGGAAAGCATGCAGTGGCACCTGTGGGGGCTATGATAGGTTTTGAGGGGAAAAAACTGCCCTATGATAAGATGATCAGAGAGGTGATAAGGAACCTCAGAGCTGAGCTGTGTAAGGCCAATAAAACAATGGCCCTAGGGCCACTGAGCACATCTACCGAAACCGCAAGCACCGGCATTCCATCAATGTACAGGTGGTATGCGATGCAAAGGGAATCATCACCTCTGTCTATGCAAACTACCCTGGCTCCACCCATGACAGTTTCATATACAGAATGTCCGTCCTGAGCCGGGCCCTGGAAGCTGGGCAGCATGGCGACACATGGCTCCTAGGTCAGTACAAATGCCCTTGCACATGCATGCAAGTCACACACAGACAAATATCCAAACCCTAATAATCTCAACTATTATCACCTCCCCAGGGGACAGTGCCTACCCTCTGAGCAACCACATGATGATGCCAATCCGGAACCCCACCACACCACCCCAGGTAAGATACAACGCCGCCCATATTGCAACCAGGGGCATAGTGGAGCGCACATTCGGAGTGCTCAAGTCACGTTTCCGCTCCCTTGACCGCTCTGGTGGGCAACTACTCTATGCACCACCAGTAGTGTGCAGGATCATTGTGGCAGCATGTGTCCTGCACAATGTTGCAACACGGCAGGGCGTCCCGGTGGACATGGTGGTGCCCCCACATCCCCAACCACAGGCACAGGCGCTGCCCATGGGAGGGGACAGGGCACGTGGTGAGGAAGCCCGGACCCAGCTTGTGGCCACATTTTTCACCTAAACTCCCACCCCTGCAGAGTGCACACAGGCCTGGCACATACCAGGTGACAATCGATGATGACAAAGAGACAGTCAACTGTCACAACCCTACCACCCTGAGATAGTTGCCATGTAAGTGCCACATCGTCTGCATCCCTAGCTATTTAAACACAAGCTATCCCGTGTGACCAAAAGGCACACATATGACATATGGCATGATAGGGCCTATACACAAGAATTTCAAGATGCGATGAGGTAGGGAGGGGGGAACAAGGGAAGACAGACAACGGTACTACTAGGCCAGGTGTCATTGAGATTGTGCAAGTGCAGGGGTAGGGGGAAGGGAAAAGTCCAAGGGGAAGGGGGGGGAGTGCAGTACAGGGGAAGTAGACCAAAAATAAAATACATAGGTCAGCTGGTGACAACTGCAAAGGTAAGTGCAGACCAGTGCTGGGAAGGGTGGGCTGTAGGGATAGAGAGACAGTACCGCAGTGCAGGGGTTGCCAGGGAGGCAGTGCAAGTGGAGAGTAGCTGGGCCAGGGACCGAGGTCAGTGAGAGGGGCCCAGTTGCGGCTCCAGTGCAGTTCCAGTGAAGAATTCTGCAAGGGAGAGGCAGAGAGAAAGCAGAAGCAAAGAGGAAGGTCTTGCAGTGCTGGTTCCCCTCAAGTTCAAGTGAGGCAGGAAGGCTGTTCCAGAGGGAGGGCCCTGCCGCGGAGAGAGATCTACCCCCAGCTAGTTGCTCTGAGAAGCGGATGACCCTAACAGGCAAGGTGTGCATCACACACACCTGCAAAACAGGCCATGGCCATCACTGTCATGTCACTCAAACCCTCCCAAACCACAACATGACATGGCAAGCAATGCCCATACACCAACACAGTAACAATAAGGTACACATTGCCATGTCCTAAATGTACAGTGGCATCAGACAATGATGCCTGACCCGGAATTAGATGAAATGACAGACCAACAAAATCTCCCACCTAAAATAAGTCATTTCCAAATGCATTACAAGAGTCGTAGATGTAACATAACAATGAATGCTTGTCTACATGCACATTGTGCATTGCAAAATCAACACTGCAGCTCATGTGTGCTGTGTCCTACTCCTGCAACACACTGCTCAGCGCACAGCACAGTGAACAGCCATTGTGTGTGATGCACACCCTGAGCATCACATCTAAGTGACAGACCACATCAAACAGCAAATCAGGCATGTACAGGATCCATAATCGGTCACAGAACATGTGCTGCAGGGACACAGTGGGCACCAGAAGGCAAACAGTGTACACGTGGTATTGCAAGGGTGGGAGTACATGTAGTGCATCAGAGTGCAGGTGTGTGGTTCTGCAAGGACATGCACTCCACATATGCATGTGCACTCAAGTGACCATTAGTGTTCTCCACACATCACATGTGAACATTCACCATGTGTACACCCCAGCATGTCAAACCACAACTATCCCCTCGCACCTGAAAGGAAAACACAACACATGAACAGGCATTGATCAGCAGAACACAACATGTACCTAGGATACCACCATTACAATGTCAGAGTTCCCATCACACTGCAGGGCAAGGCAACTATCAACAACAACCCCCCCCTCCCTCACAAATGACCATGACCCACTGAACAACTGCACCTGGGTCATGGAGCCTTCAAACCTCAATTCCACCTGGCCACAGGATCACCTTTACCCTTCGTCACCATCTCCCACCTTGTGTGTAAAAAGGTGCCTGCACCCTCATAATCCACACTCATGTCCAAAATCACAAAATCCAAGCCAGAAAAATGAATCAGAACACCCTCCAGTAGATGACTTGACGTAGCAGTACCTCACAAAGGCCAAGTACTACCACAATGATGCAACAACCAAGGTAGCACAGTAAAACAATGTCACGACAGGATGTGAAACATGTGTGGTACATGACATAGGATGATGCACCATGAACGGATGTGTACTGTCACAGGTCCCCTGTACAGGCGCGGGAGTGTCACGAAGCAACCACCCCCACCATGTCCCGGGTGCCTGCAAGGTCAAACTCACACAGGCCCCTGAGACCCTGGTGGGGAAGGAGGTTCAGGGATATGCAGTCGGGACAGGTGTTGACACACTGGATGACTGGAATGAGTGGCAGGAGAGGGGAGGAGGAATGACACATGAAACTAGGGAATGCACGAAAATGTACTACCTGCATGAACACATACACAATCCAAACAAACTTGGACATCATTGTCATGGCCTTCTGTAGTCCAGGCTCAGGAGTGGTACGAACCAACCACCCCCTCTAGGGTTTTGGCGCCTGCAAGTTCGGGGCTTACACAGGCATCCGCAACCCCAGCGGGGAAAGAGGGTCAGGGAACGTTGCTTGGATAGGTACGGGAAGCAGGAACACCGGGTAGAGGGTACAGGGTTCAAAATTGCATAGGAGTACGGGTGATTAGGGAGAAAAAACATACCAAATTGAACCACACATACATCCATGCATTAGTACACTCCCCAGCAAGCCTATGCAGAGCAGTTCGAAAGAAAAACAACAAGACACTTAGCTCTGGTTTTGAGTGCTGGCCTCCTGCCTGCGCACTCTCAGGTCCGGTTACAGGAGCACTGCAATGCTGCAAAGAGAGCCACAGTCAACAACCTGTACGTGCCAATTACACAAAAACACAACACCCAACATGCCCCATAACAACAAACTACTCTACAAACAGACAATCTGGTGTAGATGCTTCGTACCCATATATAACATCACCCCTGTGACGGGTCATACACAGTCAATGCAGTAAGTCAGCCGCCGGTGGGTGCGTGGCAAATGGAACACCAATGTGTCACAATTCACACAACATGCAATGTTCCCTGGGTAAGCAGACAGACCCATATAGCAAGCCATGACTTCTGAGCAAGTTGCGTACCACCATGGCCGAAACAAAGTTGGCAGTGCATTTATCATAAAGTACATGGAAAATACATGCACTGCACCCGAGTATGTCCCTTGCTGTATGTCCCTGTGAGCTGCCCCTTTCCATGTCTCGGAAGGCTACATGGTTGAAACAAGTGCATCAATGGACCTTGGTGTAGCGGAGGGTATGTGCCACTGCTCCTGCATGTGTCCCAGACAACCCTACTATCAACAGCCATCAGTCCACCAACACATCTGAGCTGCATTGTGTGCTTCAACACCAATATTCGTCTAAGCTCACCCTCAGTGCTGTGACTAAGCCTGCATGTGCAACTCGCCTGGTGCAAGCTTTGCTGTGTCGTGGCCCCCCTGTGCTGCTCACCTTGCCTGGAGTTCCTTGGGACATGTCAGCAGTTCTAGGATGTGGGTCTGCAATCCCTGTGCCTCTGCTTGTGCACACATGTGCATGTGGGCACCAACAAACGTGTCCAGAATTCCGTCGTCCAATGGGCCATGTCTGCTGGCAAAGGTGCTCTGGAGGCTCATCCCCCTGCAGAAAGGGCATGAAACACATGATTAATGCTTCAAAGTCATCTGTGTGTGTCTCATCAGGCATCTCATTACTTGACCGTGTCAGAGAGTCACATCACAAATCAGTCCGTCTTTCACATCCAAAGTGTGGAACACTATCTACAGCATTAATTGCAACAAGCACGTGTACAGTAAAGATATGAAACATACTACACAATGCATAGCAATTAATGTACACATTAATCATGACACACCCCATCTAGTAAAAGCTGAACAGTGGACAATAACACCAAATTCATCCCCACTAGGGGTGTCAACACAAGTCACACAGCACCAGACATGCCACAGATATGACAGTCCAAAGCCCTTGTATAAAATTCTGTAACACCGAACCATCCTTGCGAGCCCATGGATAAGGGAGGCAGGAGTGGCATATGTGAGTCAAGGACCCCAAGCAGCAAACACATACACAAGACAAGCCTGAAGGGCCCAGCTGGAACAGACAGTGAATGCCTTCAAAAGCCACAAAGCACCGCACCGTCACATGAAAGCACAATAGACTAGCAATTTTAAACTAAATCAACTATTAACTAATTACACTGACAATGGAAAACCTACATTACCTAATTAAACTAATTATCAAACAGAAACTTAACTAACTAAACTAAAAGAAAAATCAAAAATTGCAACATACGACCCGGGGGGGAGGGGAGGGGAGGCACCCAGGAGGGGGGATTTACAGGGTGCTGCTCAACATCCACATGCGATGATACTGAGCCAAAAAAAAACCTCCATGGGCTTGACGCCTGCACAGCCCGACCTATGTGGGAGATAGATGGTCGTCCGAGTCTGGCTCATCCTGGAAAGGAGGACGTGGCACAGTAGCCTGGCCACGCCTAGCTGCAGCTTGCCCCTCATCGGCAGCAAGTCTGCCGGACGGGTGAGCCTGGTTCTGTGTGGCGATGTGACGTAGGTCTGCATGCAGAACCTCACGTGATACACGTGCTTCCTCTTGCAAGGTAGCACGTGTAACACGGAGTTCCTCCTGCAAGGCCTGGCTGGACAACCGCTGCACCTCGCGGCAAGCCTGTAGCTCAGCCGAGATGGTACGCTCAAGCTGTGCAAACCTCTCCTCTGCCTGCTGCCTCTGGGACATCATAAGGACACCCAGAGTGGATCTGAGGGAAGCATACTCCTCCCTCAGGGCATCCATGTGCGCCTCTGCGTGAGCAGCAATTGCTTGACGCAGAGACGACATTTCAGCCAGGTGTGCCCTGTCTGAGGCCGCCATGCCCAGCCTGAGCGAGCGGGCCGTGGACCGTGCCGCCTGCTGCTGGAGAAGCACCTGCCTAGCAGGGGGGAGCACAGATCAGGCCACACGCTCCATGCTCTCAGCGATGTTCTTCATTGCTGCCCCCTGCCGTTCGGAATTGGCAGTCATGTCTTGCTCCCACTCAGTATACAGCGGTTGCGCGCAGCGACCGCGTTGCCGGGCTTGACCCCTGCGGGACCCAAGGACCGGGGGTCCCCACTGTGTTGGCACCACCCGCGGCTGCACGACTACATGCCCCCGTCGACGTGATGTCCCAGGCACCACATCAGTGACTGGTGTGGAGGGTGACCCTGCTTCCCGATCCACCACGGGTGGAGGAACCAAGACTGTCTGATCCCTCAGTGCAGGGGTCGCAGACAGAGGAGTGTCCACATCGAATCACTCACCCCTGACACATGGACTTGATGCTCATCCAACTCAACATGGACGTCAGAGTCGTCATCAAGGCTGGACTCATAGGCAGCCAGAGACAAGATGGACTGCAGCACTTGGGGGTTTTCGTGGCCTACCACCCCACGACCCCCACTAGTGCCGGGTTGATGTGGTGTTACCAACCCTGTGTCTGGCATGACAACACCAGCCTCCGCCTCCATTGCGTCATCACCTGATAAATAGAGAGAAAAAAGGTCACTACACATGTCAGCACACAACACACACACACACCGACAGCAAACGCATCCGGCAGACATGTGACACAAAACATATAACCTGGCATGCATGCTGGGTCAACTTTGAATAGCTTCTGTGATCAGACCTTTTGAAAGGTGGCAGTTTCCATGGAAGTGGGTCTATGCAGTGCAGAAAATGTGTACGCCACTCAGTACCTACATGTACAAGGACTCCATGGTGTGTGCCAGGAAATGTGAAGGCAGTGCAATGTCGAATTCAGACATCACGTGCATTGTGCATTCAATGTGTACCATATCTAGAAGCCAACCACCCCTCCACCCCAGTACCAAAGCAGGGATGCCTAGCATGGTATCAAAAGGCTGACCATACACCTGTGTATTGACAGGCAGTGTTGACTGGCATCAACAGCTTAATGTGATTCAAATGACAACATTGCAAGTGATGCTGCGACAGTAGGCAGGACACATGATGAAAACTCTGGAGGCCGCCCACGTGTGAAGAAGACACAACAAGAGTTGGACAGAGTCATTGGCCATTGAACAGGCTGAGGCCTGTGAGCCACACAGATTGTCAGAGCCTATACATGTGTGCAACGCAGGACTGAGCCACAGTTGACATGGGAAGGCTGATGAGATGGCAGGCAATGTATGTAACCAAGGAGTTGTATTACAGTGATCATCCAGTCAAGGACACATAGGGGCATGCGTGCAATGCACATGGAGCATGAATGGGCACTCATGTCCCTGCGGGACATCTGACCCATGCACAGTACAAGTGAGATACCCTGCATCGAGTACTAAGGCTGTACCACACGGCATATGCCTGGCAGATTCTACGCTGGAAGTTAGCATCTACACAGGACACATGAACAAGAAAGTACACAGTGGCAAGATTGAAGCAGACCAGTGCAAAGGTGGAACTGGGGTGCAGAGTGGCGGAGGAGGGGCAAGGGAGCATGCCTACATGGAGTCCTGCATGCAGGTAGAGGAGACATGCATGACGGAAGCATTGCATTACTTACAGATCAGAACCATGTACACGTCACATGTAGCAGCAATCATGCACAACACATCCCACAAGTGAAACACACACGTCCTCAACAAACACGCATCAACACTCACTGGACTGCGCATCAAAGTCCAGCATCTCTCCCACTCCTTCGACCAATTCAGGTGGTATGAACTCCGCAACTAGAACCTCATGCGGAGTGAGCTCCTCCTCCTCTGGTGCAGGCCCACCGCCAGTCACCAGAGTCAAGTTGTAATTAGTGGCACGCTTAGACTTAGTGCTGCGCTTGATGTAATTCCAACGCTTTTTGCACTCTTGCGCCGTGCGCACCTCATGGCCGAATGAACTGACATGTTCCGCAACATGCTTCCTTTGGGTGTCACGTTGGGCAGCCATAGTCTGACTATTGGCACCCACTAGCATGTCACAGCTGTGGCCCCGCACATAGTCCACGAGGAAGTCCAGTTCCTGCTTACAGAAAGGCTTCTTCCTTGACGTGCAGGAGGTCGTGGCTGTGTGTGGGGTCCCAGCCTGTGCTGCAGGTGCAACCTTCCTCCTCTTGGACTGTGGCGCAGACCCTGGCTGGCTAATGCCGCCCTGACCAGTATGGCCAGTGGGTTCGGTGGATTGAGCCAAGGGAGTGGCAGGTGGAGGGATGACCAAAGGCCTGACTTGTGTCAGTGGCAGCTGGGTGCCCACTAATGGACCCTGCGCAGCAACATCAGCTGTGGCAGGGTCATTGACTGCAACGGTCCCGGTTGGCAGACTCACAACCGGGGTGCTGTTGGGTGCATCTGCCCCTGCACTTGCCAACACCCGGCTGTTCGGAGCAGCAGATGACATGACTGCCCCAGGGACACGTGTCTTGGTCTGAGCAGCCCGGCGTGCCCCTATGGTTTCCCCCCTGGCCTGTTAGAGATCTACCCAGGGCTCTTCAAGTGCCAACGCAGCCTGCGCTGGCAGACCCTGAGCCTGGGTGGCGGTGTCCACAGCTGCACCTGCAGCTACCACTACCCTTGGGCCCGTGGCAGTCGATGGAATGGACTGCCGGGTCGAACGGGTGCCAGTGCCAAATGCAGGGGCTGCATCCCCCGGAACCACAGAGGGTGGTGGCATGACTGCACCGACACATGGCACAACATTGTGCTCAAGTGGCGCACCCCTGCCTCTTCCCCCTCTGTGGCCGCCCTGGACACCCTGGAGTCCCCCTACTCCCTGGTCACCACGGCCACGTCCCCGACCAAGCCTGCCATGAGGAGGACACCCAGCTGAGGCGCCCCTCACCTTTGGTGCCCTCCCAACCATGGCACAGATGTAGTAGTGCTGGCACAGATGGAGTGGTGCCAATGGGAGGTGTACACCACAATTGACCTGGGCAATTGGGGTGAAGGGGGTGGGAAGCAAGATGTTAACAGCCCCCCTGCACCTGCAAGGCTGTATGTGAACCCGGTGATGTGGTGACGGGACACGCAACGCTCAGACACCCCAAAACTGCAGTAAAACCGTGCACGCAAACCTGCAGCCTACGTGCGTGGATTCAACCTCCCGCAGTACGCGGTGGCACCCAGTAACACGAATAACGCGTACTCGTGGGACACGCAGGCTACTATGACATCGAAAATGGGTGCGATACACAGGGGCACCCGCAGTGGGAAAAAGAGCGTGTGCGACTCACCGTCTGACTAGCGCGATGCAGAAAAACACGCGTAGCCAATACCCCCGCCAAAAGAAGAGATACATCCTTGATAGCTGTGAAGTTGTGATGGCGCACGAAACAACAGGAAGCAGCAACACACGTCGGTCTCCACGAAAGGCCTGTACAGCGAACTGCTGGGCCCGCTCACCTTTAACCCTTGCTGAGGGAAACGCACGCGCGTGTCACATCACTTACGCGCATGGGCCCTTTCCTCGTATTACACGCGGACGTGTTTTTCACGCGCGCTGAAATGCCCATGCACGCCTGTACGCGTCACGTCACAGGGGCGCTTGCGCTTGAGGGGCCTTCTGTCCAATGAAATTGCGTATGCGTGCAGAAGCGCTTACGCGCTAAGGGCCTTTCCTCGAATTACATGCTGACGTGCCGAATTTTCACATGCCAAATCACTCCGTATCAAGCTGGCCACGCGTAAGCACACGGAAGACCACGCTCCTGCCCAGAAGGCCAAACTACTGCCCGCCAGAGCCACGAGCACACTCCCACCTGCCATCTGCTGCTGCCTGACTACCTGCTGCCCACGTGCCCTGCCATTTGCTGCCTGCACATCAGCCAGGGGTGCTGTTGCTGTGACCACCCCTGCTGGAACCGAAGACTCCCGACTGGGATTCCATCGCTCCACAGCCCAGCTGCAGGACCCAGTTGCCCACCCACTCCTGCCTCTGGGGTTGTCATGTCGGGGCAAACACCATCTGAGACCACTGACAACCCCTAGCCAGAGAGGCAGAGTGGCACCAGCTTCAGTGCCACCGAAGTTGGTGTCCTGGTGGAGCAAGTCCTGGGGCAGTATGATGCCCTCTTCGGAAGTTCCCGCGCTGACAAGGAAGGACGGACTCGGATCTGGACTGACATCGTGACTGCCATCAACGCGGAGGGGGTGGCAGTCCGTGACTTACAACATGTCAAGAAGCGCTGGGAGGACTTCAGGTCCAGGACCCTGAACAAGGCCCGGCGCCTCTTGAAGGCAGCGGATGCCAAGGGGCGCCGGGGCCACTTGTCGGAAGAACAGATGAGGGTCCTGGAACGCATATCCCCAGCGCTCCACGTCCAGGTACTTGAGAGGCAGACCCATCTGGAGTCGAGCGGTAAGTGTACATGCATCCTGATTGTGAGCTGTGCGTGTGGTGATTTTTCAGTAGTGTGCAGGTTGCACATCTGTTTGTATGGGATCGAGTATGGGTGGGGGTGTACAGGGCCGTGGGGCTAACACATGCAAGGGCTGGAATGTGTGAGACATGGATGGTGCTTGTGTGTGTAGGCTTGCATGCCAAATGCAGTTGTGTGGGCACACATGTTTGGATGAATGTGTATGTAAGTAGACATGTCCGTGATGTCACGCATGTATGTTGTTTTCAGCTGCATGTATCAGCACTGTGTACATGTGCATGTGTTTGTATTTGACAAGGGTGCAACAGTGATGCAACATGGATGCATGTGACAGCGGTATGTGGAAGCCTGATCGGCTGATGTGACATGGATGCCCATCTGAACACTGCGACACTTGGCAGAGGTGTACACATGCATGCAAGTGTGGTGGTGTGTGTACATGTGTAGTGCACTTCCTGTGTTGCATGTGATGTCTGGCTAACCTTTGCCTGCTCATGCTGTTGTATGTGTATGGATGGTGCTGGCAGTTGCGATATGGCTGTGGTATGGCTCATGTGTGCGAGTTGAAATGACATGTGTGTTGGGGATTGTGATGACATGTCTGAGGTTTGCCAATGCCACTCATGTACAACTGTCATGTGTGTATGTGTCCATTGTACAGTGCCCTGATGCCTGTGTTTTATTTCTCCCTGTCTGCAGCGTCAACTGATGAAGAGGGAGGAGAAGGTGCTGTGGAGCACAGCGGCGGGGATCCCACCGCCAGCCGGAGACGCAAGGCCCGGCTCCCCTCCCATGTTGTCATCTCGTCGGGGAGTGAGGAGTCAGGTGCTGCGTCCCAGGCCGCAGCTGCCGGGGGGAGGTCCAAGAGGCAGAGGTTGGAGTTGGACTCCTCGGCAGCAGAAGGGGCTGCTGGGACCCCACAGGGCCCAACGGGGGAAGATGGCACGGAGTCATCCAGGTTGGTGGGGGGTTTGGTGGAGGAGGAGGCCGTGCAAGCAACAGAGACGGGGTCTGGAGGTGGGGATCCCACTGGTGCTAGTGGTGCAGTGCAGGACCAGGGACAGGAGGCAGCACAGGCCGCCGCGGAGGTGCCTGTGTGCAATCCTGTCCCTGATCCTGTCCCTGCATCATCTTGCACCAGCAGGGATGCCTACGTCCAGACCCGTTTTCAGGCAGGGGATGAGCTCACGACAACTGGCCTTCTCTGCCTGCGGACGTGGCTATCCGGGTCCGGGTTGAGCCTGTTCTGACTGGTGTGGCGTTGCGTCAACGGGCCATGCGAGGTGACCTGCAGTTTTTTCATGAGGAGACTGCACGTCATCTCGAATGGCTCGTTGACCACGTCAGCCTGCTGGGACAGGTCACCCAGGCCGGATTCCTCCGTATGATGGGGCTTGCTACGACCCCCTCCTCAACAGAACCCCCTACGCACCAGTCGTCCTCCGTGCCATCTTCCCACCCATCAGTCACCTGGGTGCCCTGTGGAGCTGCCTCTGACGGTGCGGCTAGGCTGGTGGAGGAGGCATCCCTGCCACAGTCGGGAGTCGGACATCCAGCAGGGGTGGCCACATCAACGACTTCACCCCAGCCGGCGGAGGATGTGCAGGCAGCAGGAGGCAGTGCACGGGCAGAGGCACAGCAGCAGCAGCAACGTGGTGGGAGCCATGAAGGCTCGGGGCCTTCAACATCGGAGGGGCAGGCATCGGCAGGAGGACCCAGGACAGAGAGTGTCTTCCGTGTGGCAGCGGTTGGGCCACGCCATAGATGCGGAGCGGCAGCGGGCGGAAGAGGCACGGCTCACAATGGTCAGGGCGGAGAACTCCATGCGGAGGGCCCTGAGGCGGGCCGAGTGCCTCGAGGCAATCCGCAGGGGTTTGGAGGTGGACATGTCGACGGCCCTGCGGATCCTCGGGGCCATGGAGGAGGACCGCCTCCGGGACATTGAGCAGGAGTTCGATGATGCCCTGGCCCGGGACATCCAAAAGTGAGCCGTCAAACTAGCCCGCTGCCCTTGTACATATTTATGTAGGTAGTGTTAGGTTTCATTTTTTTTTTAATTTATTTTGGACCTTTTGGACATTGGCCACATTTTTGTATATAGTTTATTTTATTAGTTAGTGTAGTTAGATAGGTTTCCTTTCTTTTGTTGGGATAATGGACCCTGGCTTGTTCGTATGTACATAGTTCACTGTTGGATTGTATTTTTCTTTCACATTTTAACCATGGAGCAATGGCTTTCAATTTTATTTCCCATTGGATTTTGTTTTCTGGACAGTGACTTTGGACACCATTAGTTTGGATTATGATTTTTGGTTTTGCTTTTTTTCACGGGCATGCATCTTTTCATTTTTGTACATTCCCATTTCTGTTTCTTTATTTTTGATTCTATTTATGTTTCCTTTAATACATATTTTTTTAGTGAACTTCAATGTGTAGTATCTCATTGGTTTCATGCATATCATGATATGGGTTTTGAGATTCACTGACACCCATTGGGTGTATGTGAGGGAAATGTGTTTGTTTCGGAACTTGCAATTGGTGTTCTGTCATGTAATTGCCAATTATGAGTGGGTGGATGCAATACTCGGGTGGGTGTTTTGCATTTGGAGGCTGACCATAGGAACCAGGGATCTAGATTGTGATGACATGTTGGCTGGGGAACATGAGTTGGACATGGGTGGGGGCCTGCTGGCAGGTGCCCCACAGTGCTGGGGGGTGGGCGTGCAGGGGAACATGAGTTGGACATGAGTGGGGGCCTGTTGGCAGGTGCCCCACAGTGCTGGGGGGTGGGGGGGGGTCGTAGACATGAGTGGGGGCCTGATGGAGGCTGCCCCTGCACTGCTGGGGGGTGGGGGTGGTGGGAGACATGGGTGGGGGTCTGGTGGAGGGTGACCCTGCACTGCTGGGGGGTGGGGGGTGGGAGACAGGAGTGGGAGCCTGGTGGAGGGTGACCCTGCACTGCTGGGGGGTGGGGGTGGTGGGAGACATGGGTGGGGGCCTGGTGGAGGGTGACCCTGCACTGCTGGGGGGTGGGGGGTGGGAGACAGGAGTGGGAGCCTGGTGGAGGGTGACCCTGCACTGCTGGGGGGTGGGGGTGGTGGGAGACATGGGTGTGGGCCTGGTGGAGGGTGACCCTGCACTGCTGGGGGGTGGGGGTGGTGGGAGACAGGAGTGGGAGCCTGGTGGAGGGTGACCCTGCACTGCTGGGTGGTAGGGGGTGCAAGGAGACATGGGTGGGGGCCTGGTGGAGGCTGCCCCTGCACTGCTGGGGGTGGGGGTGGTGGGAGACAGGAGTGGGGGCCTGGTGGAGGCTGCCCCTGCACTGCTGGGGGGTGGGGTCAATAGGGGACATGGGTGGGGGCCTGCTGGCAGGTGCCCCACAGTGCTGGGGGGTGGGGGTGGTGGGAGACATTAGTGGGGGCCTGGTGGAGGCTGCCCTTGCACTGCTGGGGGGTGGGGGTAATAGGGGACATGGGTGGGGGCCTGCTGGCAGGTGCCCCACAGTGCTGGGGGTGGGGGTGGTGGGAGACATGAGTGGGGGCCTGGTGGAGGCTGCCCCTGCACTGCTGGGGCGTGGGGGTGGTGGGAGACATGGGTGGGGGCCTGGTGGAGGCTGCCCCTGCACTGCTGGGGGGTGGGGGTGGTGGGAGACATGAGTGGGGGCCTGATGGAGGCTGCCCCTGCACTGCTGGGGGGTGGGGGTGGTGGGAGACATGGGTGGGGGCCTGGTGGAGGGTGACCCTGCACTGCTGGGGGGTGGGGGGTGGGAGACAGGAGTGGGAGCCTGGTGGAGGGTGACCCTGCACTGCTGGGGGGTGGGGGTGGTGGGAGACATGGGTGTGGGCCTGGTGGAGGGTGACCCTGCACTGCTGGGGGGTGGGGGTGGTGGGAGACAGGAGTGGGAGCCTGGTGGAGGGTGACCCTGCACTGCTGGGGGGTAGGGGGTGCAAGGAGACATGGGTGGGGGCCTGGTGGAGGCTGCCCCTGCACTGCTGGGGGTGGGGGTGGTGGGAGACAGGAGTGGGGGCCTGGTGGAGGCTGCCCCTGCACTGCTGGGGGGTGGGGGTAATAGGGGACATGGGTGGGGGCCTGCTGGCAGGTGCCCCACAGTGCTGGGGGGTGGGGGTGGTGGGAGACATTAGTGGGGGCCTGGTGGAGGCTGCCCTTGCACTGCTGGGGGGTGGGGGTAATAGGGGACATGGGTGGGGGCCTGCTGGCAGGTGCCCCACAGTGCTGGGGGGTGGGGGTGGTGGGAGACATGAGTGGGGGCCTGGTGGAGGCTGCCCCTTCACTGCTGGGGGGTGGGGGTGGTGGGAGACATGGGTGGGGGCCTGGTGGAGGCTGCCCCTGCACTGCTGAGGGGTGGGGGTGTTGGGAGACATGAGTGGGGGCCTGGTGGAGGCTGCCCCTGCACTGCTGGGGGTGGGGGTGGTGGGAGACAGGAGTGGGGGCCTGGTGGAGGCTGACCCTGCACTGCTGGGGGGTGGGGGTGGTGGGAGACATGGGTGGGGGCCTGCTGGCAGGTGCCCCACAGTGCTGGGGGGTGGGGTGGTGGTAGACATGAGTGGGGGCCTGGTGGAGGCTGCCCCTGCACTGCTGGGGGGTGGGGGTGGTGGGAGACATGGGTGGGGGCCTCCTGGCAGGTGCCCCACAGTGCTGGGGGTTTGGGGGGTGGGAGACATGGGTGGGGGCCTGCTGGCAGGTGCCCCACAGTGCTGGGGGGTGTTGGGGGGTGGGAGACATGGGTGGGGGCCTGCTGGCAGGTGCTCCACAGAACTGGGGGGTGGGGGTGGTGGGAGACATGGGTGGGGGCCTGCTGGCAGGTGCCCCAGAGTGCTGGGGGGTGGGGGTGCAGGGGAACATGAGTTGGACATGGGTGGGGGCCTGCTGTCAGGTGCCCCACAGTGCTGGGGGGTGGGGGGGTGGGAGACATGGGTGGGGGCCTGCTGGCATGTGCCCCACAGTGCTGGGGGGTGAGGGGGTGGGAGACATGGGTGGGGGCCTGATGGAGGGTGCCCCTGGTGGCTGGGGGTGCAGGGGGACATGCGTTGGTGGGCAGTAGTGCAAGTTGACATGTGGGTTGGCTGGGGGGCATGGCCATGGTGGATGGGGTGCCTGCAGGACATGTGCAGGGTAGGCCCCTGTGGTGTGAGCCACCTGCAGGGGCCGTGGAGGGTGTAGAGGGAACACCTGGGAGGACCCACACGTGCAATTCACCTGGGGCGCTCCCCGCGCACCCCTGTAATACACGTACCCTGATGGAATCGCGTGTGGAACTTCCCGCGCACCCCTGGAATACACGTACCCTGCTGATGTCGCGTGTGACACTTCCCCCGCACCCCGAAATACACGTACCCTGATGGAATCGCGTGTGGAACTTCCCGCGCACCCCTGAAATACACGTACCCTGCGGATATCGTGTGTGGAACTTCCCGCGCACCCCTGAAATACACGTACCCTGCGGAAATCACGTGTGGAACTTCCCGTGCACCCCTGAAATATGTGTACCCTGCTCGCACGGGGCCAATTGCGTGTGGAACTTCCCGCGCACCCCTGAAATACACGTACCCTGCAGAAATTGCATGTGGAACTTCCTGCGCACCCCTGAAATACACGTACCCTGCGGAAATCGCGTGTGGAACTTCCCGCGCACCCCTGAAATACACGTACCCTGCGGAAATCGCGTGGGGAACTTCCCGTGCACCCATTAAATACAGGTACCCTGCAGAAATCACGTGTGGAACTTCCCGCGCACCCCTGAAATACGCGTACCCTGCTCGCACGGGGCCAATCGCGTGTGGAACTTCCCGCGCACCCCTGAAATACACGTACCCTGCTGAAATCACGTGTGGAACTTCCCACGCACCCCTGAGATACACGTACCCTGCGGATATCGCGTGTGGAACTTCCCGCGCACCCCTGAAATACGCGTACTCTGCTCGCACGGGGCCAATCGCGTGAGGTACATCCCGCGCACCTCAGTGATACACATAACCCGCTTGCCGTGCTGGTACAGGGTTGGCGCAGCCCTTTGCGCTGGATTAGGGATTTTGATGGCTTTTCCCTGTGCGAGAGGCGTTCTTGGGGGCGTAAATGGCGCTGCTGCAGGGTCGCTGCGCCACTGTGCGCCACGGCTGGTTTTGGTGGCTGGAATCCATGAATACGCTGTGCGCGGAAATGGATTTTAGCGCACGCGGCTGGCGCAGGGATTCGCACGCGCACACTGTGCGCCAGCCGCGTGCGCCACTTGTGCGCTTAATTCTATGAATTACCCCCTTAATCTTCTCCTTGGTAGATATGTTCATGATAACAAGTATATTAAAGACGGCCTCTTTTGGCACCATTGTATTAACTCTAATAGTATGCGCCTGTTGACAGCTCTTTATAATATCTGGATGAGAGTTGAACTTAGCTTGGGCATAACACTTAAAGATGCTGATCAAGAAAGTTTATATTGTATTGATAATTGAAAGTTGGAGATATGACTATATGTTAATAGATTTTTTGTTTTTTTTATTATAACGTGTTTTCTTTTATATTTGCATTTATATCATGTATTACTATTTCATTATTTCAAAATGTGTGTAAAGTTTATATTCTAAACTATATCACAATAAATATTATTATAATTAACATACAGTTTTAAATGCACACTCTATGATCATGGTACATACTTGAATTCCCTGGAGGGTTTGATTTGGAAGACAGGGTTGGGTCTTCCCCTGTGTTTTCCAAAATGTTATTCGGCAGGAGTTTGAATTAGTCTCTTTGATGGCCAGAGTCTCGTTGTCCAAATTGCGTATTTTCTATAAGATGTTAGTAACTCCCTCTAGCTCGTGGTTTGAGCCTTTAGATCTCATGCTCAAAGACAAGAGTATTCCATCACTAAACAAATTTTGACTGAAATTGGGTCTAAAGGAAATAAACTTAATTGAAACTACTGAAATGGTGAAGAACAAATTGTTCAGTTTAGAATGGTGTTCGACTAGTGATGGACTGGCTGACTACTCACTCTATAAAGAGTATGGGTATTTTCCAAGAAAATGAGAGTGCCTGGTGAAACATAAATCTTTATTTCTGCATTATTGTAGTTGCCATTTGTATAGCGCCAAATTTACCATTATTACAGTTCCAATGCGCTGTTAGTGGGAATGCAGTTAGGGGACCGAACTCCAGAGTGTTGGTGGTCTTGGGGCACACTTGTGCTGCGTAATTCCATTTGGCTGAAAAAGGTTTATCCAGGGTTGAACAGGCTCCAATAGAAAAGTAACCCATGTAGTCAGGCATGTGGATGGCTGCTGGGAATAATAGGGGTGGCATCAGTGCTAGTGACTCGCTATGTGTTCAACGTGCTCAAATGTATTGTAGCACTGTGCCGCATTCTGTGCACAAGTGGTGTTGAGGCGAAGTCTGGTGCCGGTAGTTGGAAAATGTATGTCAACACCACGACCGTCGCATTTCTGCCAATTGGAGGCACTTTGATGTTAAGTTGCCTGCTCTGGTATTCAGCATTTTCTGTTGGTCCTCGTGGCTGTGACAGAAGCGGTAGATTAGTGACATCATGTAGATGTAGAACAATTGTGGGGATAGCGAGGAGCCTTGTGGGACTCCACAGTGTTGGCCCGCAGTACAGATTTGAAAGGTTTAAGCCATATTGTTTCTGTTATTTCAGGCATGAAGTATTTAATCCAAAGAAGCGCTGTGTTGCCGTTCCCTATGTCTTCAAGTTTCTCGGCTAGGGCGTTAAGGTTGACTCTCGAATGCTGCAGCGAGATCCAGCAGCATCAGTGCTGAGTTCGTTTTGGAGTCTGCATTGGTCTTCAGGTCTTATAACGCAAGATCAGTGAGGTTCAGATTTAACTTGCTCCCAACCTTAGAAACTATGGGAACTAGATTAAAGTTGACGTCAACACAAAAACATGTAGATTATGTAAGAACTCTAACTTTGAAGAAACTAAAAGATCTGATTCTGTACTGTGATGCAAATACCCATTTAAAACATCGACATTTTCGATTTCTTGAGGACTGTATGACTTTGGAGGGGCAGCATGGCCTGTGGACTGACTATATGAGGGGCGATAGCAGGTTAAAAGTTCTTCATCTTTATTGGATGATTTTAGATGTGTTTCAAAGTTTGAATGTTCCAATATTTATAGAGCACACACCAGCCCGAGCACATCGTGGCAGTTGTTACAGTACAATGCTTAGTGGCAGAGTCATGAATCATGTATTTGTTACATAATGAGCAGTTTGTGCAAGGATACAATATAGTTATATTACATTTGTGTTTATATTACAATATTCATGACAGGAATAGAGGAGGAAGTCGCAGTGCTAGTTGAGGAAAGTGGTCTTGATGTTGTTGCGGAAGACGTCTCAGTTCTAAGGGTGGCAGGGAGTGAGTTCCAAAGTTTCGGTGCAATATATGAGAAGCCTAGACCTCCAGCTGTGGCTCTCTTAATGCGTGGTATGTGTAGCTGGTTGGTGTACTGTGCTCTGGTGGGGCGAGTGGAAGTGGTTCTTGATATTGCTTCAGATAGGTATGTGGGAGCAGTGTTGTTGATGCATCTGTGTGTAATGTGAGGATTTTCAGAGTAGTGCGGTCTTTGCAAAAAGAAAGAGGTGATGGCTGGAAGGTTTAGAATGAATCTTAACCACTGGCATTGCTCTGGGCAAACCTCCAGACCACCATTGTTCACCTGCTAAGCCATTACAGAAGGGGAAAGACCATATGCAAATCAGGCTTGGCCACACCCCAAAACAGGCAGTCCAGCCCGAACTGCTAGGTCACATCCCTTCTGCACGAGACCACAAGCATCCCCAAACATGTTTTGCTCTTGTTGGGGCTCATCAGTGAGGAGTAGCTTGGGTCTCTAGGCCCAGCAGGCACGGGACCCACGTCTGGGCATACCCGTCCCACTCGGGTGACAAAGCAAAAACAAAGAGGTGATGGCTGGAAGGTTTAGAATGAATCTTAACCACTGGCATTGCTCTGGGCAACCCTCTAGACCACCATTCTTCACCTGCCAAGCCATTACAGAAGGGGAAAGACCATATGCAAATCAGGCTTGGCCACACCACTAAAACAGGCAGTCCAGCCCGAACTGCTAGGTCACATCCCTTCTGCACGAGACCACAAACATCCCCAAACATGTTTCGCCCTTGTTGGGGCTCATCAGTGAGGAGTAGCTTGGGTCTCTAGGCCCAGCAGGCACGGGACCCACGTCTGGGCATACCCGTCCCACTCGGGGTGACAAAGCAAAAAACAAAGAGGTGATGGCTGGAAGGTTTAGAATGAATCTTAACCACTGGCATTGCTCTGGGCAACCCTCCAGACCACCATTCTTCACCTGCTAAGCCATTACAGAAGGGGAAAGACCATATGCAAATCAGGCTTGGCCACACCCCAAAACAGGCAGTCCAGCCCGAACTGCTAGGTCACATCCCTTCTGCACGAGACCACAAGCATCCCCAAACATGTTTTGCCCTTGTTGGGGCTCATCAGTGAGGAGTAGCTTGGGTCTCTAGGCCCAGCAGGCACGGTACCCACGTCTGGGCATACCCGTCCCACTCGGGTGACAAAGCAAAAAACAAAGAGGTGATGGCTGGAAGGTTTAGAATGAATCTTAACCACTGGCATTGCTCTGGGCAACCCTCCAGACCACCATTCTTCGCCTGCCAAGCCATTACAGAAGGGGAAAGACCATATGCAAATCAGGCTTGGCCACACCCCAAAACAGGCAGTCCAGCCCGAACTGCTAGGTCACATCCCTTCTGCACAAGACCACAAGCATCCCCAAACATGTTTCGCCCTTGTTGGGGCTCATCAGTGAGGAGTAGCTTGGGTCTCTAGGCCCAGCAGGCACGGGACCCACGTCTGGGCATACCCGTCTCACTCGGGGTGACAATGCAAAAAACAAAGAGGTTATGGCTGGAAGGTTTAGAATGAATCTCAACCACTGGCATTGCTCTGGGCAACCCTCCAGACCACCATTCTTCACCTGCCAAGCCATTACAGAAGGGGACAGACCATATGCAAATCAGGCTTGTCCACACCCCAAAACAGGCAGTCCAGCCCGAACTGCTAGGTCACATCCCTTCTGCACGAGACCACAAGCATCCCCAAACATGTTTTGCCCTTGTTGGGGCTCATCAGTGAGGAGTAGCTTGGGTCTTTGACCTGTAGCCTCCGTGCTTCAAGTCTGGCATGGGATATATGGTCTCTTCTAGGGATGCTCATAGTGGCTCTTAGGGCATTGTTTTGTGTGGTTTGCAGTCTATGAATGTTCTTGGCAGAGGTGCCAGCTAAGAGAGTGTTGCAATAATCAAGTTAAGCGCCTATAGTTGCTCTAGCTATGGCCAAATGGTTGGTAGCGGAGAGGTAGGGTTTAATGGCATTGATGAGTTTGGTGCTGAGAGCTGATGCAGAGGCTATGGCGCTGACTCGTCTGTTCATCGATAGATTTGTGTCAATGTGAACACCTAGGGCCTCATTACGACCCCGGCGCTAAACCATGGTGCTATTAGCACCATGCTCCTTGCCGGGGTCCGCCATGGTGAATGGCGGAGTTACCGCCTCATTCCAAGGTTGGCGGGGCGGTAATTCCCCATTCACCATGGGCCCTTCCCCATTCCCATTTTTGCCCCATAGGGCTCAATGGGAATGGGGAAGGCGTTAAGTAATTTGCGGCACCGTACTTAGCACCAAGGTCCCTTTGCGGCACCCTACTTTAACGGCTGGTAAAACCAGCCGTTAAGGTCGGGTCCCGCAAAGGGACCTCGTAATCAGGTGTTAAGGGTTTAACGGCGCCGACACCTTTAACGGCGCCGTTAAATCCTTAACGCCAGTGTCGTAATGAGGCCCCTAGAGTCTTGACGGAGGATAATACAGAGATGGTTGAGTTGTCTATGTTGAAGTTGGCTGATGGGGGCATAGCTTCGTTATTGTGTTTTTCTGCCCAAGGATGAGAATTTCAGTCTTCTCCCTGTCAAGACAGAGGCAATTGATTGCCATCTATGCTTGGATAGTAGCATAGATGTTGTGAAGGGCAGTGGCGTCTTGGTGATAGAGTCCAGATAGAGGTATAAGTATTTGAGTATCGTCTGCATAGTTGGTATATGCAACACCCATGGAGTTAAGTAGGTCGAAGAGGAGTTTTGTAAAGAGGTTATAGAGGGTGGGGGCTGTACATGATCCTTGGGGGACATCGCAGTTTATAGTGGTAGGATCTGCGTTTGCTGTGTCGGAGTATACCTTCATGGCTCTTCCTTCGAGGAAGGATGTGATCCAGGATGCTGCTTGTTTAGAGAAATGGGCTGAATGAATGGGGTGGGTGGTGAGTGTTTGGTGATCTACCAGGTTGAAGGCTGCTGATAGATCGAGAAGGAGGAGCAGGGCAGGTTTGCCTTTGTCCATGATCTGTGAGATTTGATTTTTTAGGTCTAATAAGGCGGATTCTGTTCCCTGCCCGACATGGAAACCAGATTGCCTTTTGCCTAGTATGGAATTAGATTCTATGTATGATTGGATCTGGTTATGAGCTGCTTTGTCCAGGATTTTCAAGAGGAACGGGACTGTCATTATCGGTCTGTAGTTGTTGGGTTGCGCTGGGTCAAGTGTGGCCTTTTTTAGAAGTGGCCACACCCAAGCTTCCTTGAGATTGTTTGGGACAGTTCCTGTTTGGAAAGATGCATTAATGAAGGAGGTAATCAGGGGTGCTAGGTCATTCGAGCATTCCTTGATGATTTTGGGAGGGCAGATGTCTGCTTTGCAGAGAGATGGTTTGAGGTTTTTGATGAGATCAAGGACCTCAATTCAGTGATGTCTCTGAAGGCGAATTGAGCGTGATTGAAGTAACTACCCTTGTCTTGTGTAGGGTGGTTAGCTTTTTGGTTTGGGAGGGCTTTGTAGTGGTTTTGGATTTTATTCTGGAGGAGTTTTATTTTTTTGAGCATGGCGTACTGGATGTTCACACACCAGGCTTTGGGCCTGATTACGAGTCAGGCGTTAAGGGGTTAACGATGCCGTAAACGGCACCCAAACTTAACGCCTGATTCCGAGGTCCCTTTGCGTCATGGTGAGTTTAACGCCTGCTTTTTGCAGGCGTTAAAATCCATGGCGCTAAGGGACCATGGTGCTAATTCCATATGGGGCAAAAATGGGAATGGGGAAGGGTAAATGGGAAATGGGGATTTACTGCCCCACTCACCTTGGAATGGGGCGGTAAATCCGCCATCCACCATGGTGTAAACATAGTTTACACCATGGTGGTAAGGGTACGACCCAGGCGGTAACTTACCGCCTGGGTCGTAATGAGGCCCTTTGTCTTTAGTTATCTCATCTGCGGTAGCCGGGGGTGTGACTAATTCATTAAAGATAGCAAATCATTCTCTAGTTTGGGAGTTGGCCTTTGAAATCCTCTCATTTAAAGAGTTGGATTTTGCTACTAAGATTGCTTTTTTATATTGGATGGCTATCTTTTTGAAAAGGCTCTTATTTAGGTCACTGGGATCCATTTGCCAGTTTTTTTAGTGACTGACGCTTTTGTGCTTGGAGGGTTTGGAGTTCATCTGAGAACCAAGAGTTGCAGTGAAATTATTTTTTTTCTTTCTTGCTTTCAAGTGGGGCTATAGAATTTTATGGCATTGGTGAGAGTATCATTAAAGATAGCCGATAGTATATTTGGCTCCTGAGAGAAAGGTGGTGCTAGGCAGGGGTTTTTGAGGTAGGGTCGCAAGTTGTCTGTGTTGAGTTTTTTAGAACTTCTTGTTATGGCAGGTGGTGCGTGGGTGAGAGTCTTGGGTTTGGGGTTGGTGGGGATAAGGAATTCAATGCACGTGTGGTCCGTCCATAGAAAGGCAGTGTTAGAGATAATGTTGAATGCACAGTTGTGATCCATGACCCAGTCAAGGGTGCAGTCTTTGGAGTGAGTGGGGGTGAGGACTCCTTGGGAGAATCCTTGGTCTGCGAGTTCTTTTGCTCGGATTGTGGCAGATTTATCCTTAGGATCATTGTATCCTAAATTTAGGTCTCCTAATAAAAGTATTTTGGAGGATTTTTTAATGTTGTTACTGAGCCGGTGGGAGAGGTGCTCCTGGAAGTCTGCTGTGAGACCGGGAGGTCTATATAGGATGTGGATATTGATTAGATTATTGGGGGAGAGCGTAAGCTTGGCTGATAGGATATCAGCATTTCCACCCCGTGTACTATGGTCTGCTAGTCTAATGGACAGTGAGTCTTTGTGGATAAGGACGACTCCCCCTCCAATCCTATCAGGTCTATCTTGCCTAAGGATGGTGTAGCCTGGGGGTAGGGCTAGTGCGATGGCTGGGCAGGAGGCATAATTGAGCCAGGTTTCGGTGATGCTTAGTAGATCCAGATTGTGTGTGGGTAGTAGATCATTTATCTCTAAGGCATGTGCAGGTAGGGAGCGTACATTAAGTAGTACACATTTGAGAGGTGGGTATTGTGTGCCTTTGACTTTTTTGTTTATACTAGTATGGGGTGAACTGTGCTTGTTGTGGTGTGTGGTAGTGAAGGACTCATCTTGGTGTGGGGTAGTGGTGATTTCTGAGATTGTGGAGTCTGACAGCTAGGCTAGGGGGCTGTGACTGTGTGATGTTATAGTCTGATGGTGTGGCGTGTGAATTAAGTGCCGGGGACTGGGTGTGGTGTACTGGGTGTATGTGGGGAGGTGTAGGGGCCATTATTGTGAGGACTATATAGAGGGCTGTTAGGCTGTCTGGGCAGAGTGTGGCAGGGAGAGTGCGGGAGTGTGAGTCTATGCTGTGAGTGGAGGGAGAACTCTTGGGCATCATGATAGTGGAGAGTGGCTGTGCGGGTGCGTGCAGCTGGTGTGTGACAGGAGATGACAGAGAGATCATGCGATTAATGCTGGGCAGTGGCAGGACACAGGTAGGTAGTAATTCAACATAAAGTACAGTGCCTAGATTCGATTTTCCATGTGGTGCAGGCAAAGGCTAAATGGTGGCAGGACACAAGTAGGTGGCAATTCAACAAAAAGTACAGTGCCTAGATTCGATTTTCCATGTGGGGCAGGCAAAGGCTAAATGGTGGCAGGAAACAAGTAGGTAGCAATTCAGCGAAAAGAAAATACAGTGCAAGCACCGTGCCTAGATGCGATTTGCGTGGTCTGGGTGGGAGGTGCACAGTAAAGGTGGCATCAGGCAGTTAGCAGCAGACAGAGCCTGAAGGGATGGATTTCAGTAGTTAAACCTTTGTAATGGGAGCGGCGTGCATAGCAGAGTTTCAGAGTACCTTAGTGTGTTCATCCAGGGGGAGGGCAGCCGCGGTGCAGAGAGTCCAGCCGACGGCTGGGAAGGCGTGGACAGGCTGGGACAGGGCAATCGCCTTTGTGCGTAGGCCTTTGTGTTGGAGGCTGGCTACGCCTGCCAGCGGGTGATTGGAGCTTTTCAGAGCTCTAGCAGCCAATAGCGGGGCACAAGGAGCATGGGTGGACCCAGACCAGGAAGGCAGAAATGCCTACGATCGGCATGCAGCCATCTTGGAATGGCGGCCAGCATAGCCGGGGATCTGGATGTAAATGCATGATTTTACAAATATCACATTTGGCATGTGTAGGCTTCTGGCAGGGGGAATGTATTTATTTATTCATTTTTATGTAGTGAAAAGTTTTATTTTAAGACCAAAAAACAAAAAAAAAAAGTAAAAGTTTTTTTTTCGCCAGATATTTCATATTAGGAATCTGTAGGTGATAACATGCTTGTGACGCCCAATAGAAGAACGCTGTGCTCTGCTTGTTGCTAGTGAACACGAGTGTATCAGGCTTGTTCCACCATTTAAAGTGTACTACTATTTGGGAGGAAATCTTGTCAGTAGGGCTAATGTTTAACCAATGGTGCCAGAAATTAAGGGACCCAGTCTGAGTAAGGGCATATCTCACAGACGCAAGGCATATGTTCTTACTAGCCCATGCTACCAACAGCTGCCCCAGCACTGCTCTCCCTTTCAGTGTCCAAACTGTTCCAATATAAACTAGCAAGCTGGTCAACTCATGGTACAGGACACTTCTTTGACTATTGTGGGCATTCTAGAATACATCACTTCCCAGATGGTCCATGTATTGTGCCAGCAGCCATTGCTCACAATTCGTATTAGCCTGAAAAAACCTCAGATAGCGAGCGTCCATGTGTGACATCACTACAAATGCTGTTGTTTACCCCTCTGCATAGCAGCGGTTGGTAAGAAGAAGTCTGTGTGTGTACAAGGTGGATTAAAGGGAAAGCACTTAGACTGTGGAAGGAAGGGTTTCTACGTTGCAGAGATCAGTGCGTCGGGGGTCTATTTGATTAGATTTTTTATCAATTGTGTTAATTAGTTGCTTTGATCAGCTATTTTGATGTTGATTGATTTTGTTTATCTTTTATTTGATTCAGCTCAAGCAATTCATGCCTCCATAGAGATGGGTCGAGAGTGGAATTGAGACGGGTTGGTAAATATCCGATAGGCAGCTTGAATTGCTTGTTTCAATTGGGGACAATAATTCACTATGGCTTAAATTGTGTTATGGTTTTTTGAACAATAGATATACTGATGCGAATAAACATTAATGGGCAATAAGGGCGCTGGTAGCTTGCCGACTGAACACTGGCCCACTGGGGTGGTCATTCAGAATTTGACGGTGCAGCAAATAACTGGTGATAATTCCTTTAACACCACTTCTTTGGCAGGAATGGAATTACTGCCACTTTTACAGCATCACCAAATTACAGATTTGGGGGCTCAATAAATGTTGGGTGGTATCCCGGCAATAAACCCCCCAGGATACTGCCCAATGCAATAGACATTACTGCAACCTCATCACGAGTTGGGTGGTAGCCCTTAAATCCGGTGGTAACTGTATTAGTGTCATCAATCATGCTCCACCGGATCACGAGTGGGCGCAAATACCACTGGATCCAAAAGTAACCAGGGCTATTACAGCCGGTGCAATTATAGCCGGTGCTATTGCAGCTCGGAGAAAATAGCAGTGACAACACAAAACACAATTACAGCCGTACCACAAGTGCATGGACGGCGGTATTAGCACTGAAAACCGGCGCTAATACAGCCGAGAATGACTCCCTGCCTCCAGCTAGAGGCAAATGAACGCAGGTGCCTGGATTCAAGCAACAGGTGTACACAATGCTCACCAGAAGGATATATGAGACACACTCAGGACCCAAAAATGGATTCCAACACCATGCTACCATTCATTGCTGTAGGATGGGCCAGGCAGCTGCTCATGCTGCACCTGGCCTTCGAGATACAGCCCAACCAAGCCAGGGCACAGGGAACACAGGCGGGAGTGAAGAGGAGGAGTATAACAGCCCCAGCAAGGTGAGCACTCATCCCAAGGGTCCAGCCATCACCCTGGGTCCTTAGCGACACCCAGCTGCTAACGGAGTACCGCCGGAACAGGGACACCATCACTGAGCTGTTAGCCACAATTCATGAAGACATTGGGAGCAGGATCAACAATTGTACAGCGTGCCTCCACTGTTGAAACTGGTGGCAGTCTTGCAGTTCCTGGGGACAGGCACCTTCCAGCACTCTGCGGCCATGATGCATGGCATGGCACAGCCCACATTCAGTGCAGTCCTGGGCTAGGTGCTGGATGCCCTCCTGCGCCATGTGAACCGACATATTGCACTGCCCACCAGCCAGGCCCAGGCCAACAACATTAAGGCAAGGTTCCATGCCATCGCACAACTGCCTAACGTCATAGCAGCCATTAACTGTACCCATGTTGCGTTGGTGGCACCCCAGGCCCATGAGGCCATATACAGGAACCGGAAGCACTACCACTCCCTCAACGTGCAGGTGATCTGCTGCCCGACCTCATCATAAGACATTGCTGTGCCCACTACCCAGGTTCCACCCATGAAGCCATGGTCCTGTGCAACAGCACACTGTCAGGATACATGAAGAGGCACAGATGACAATGGCATGGATAGCCGGTGAGTTCCATCCCTGCCACACATGCACAGTGAAGCACCAGACCAAAAAGGGTGTGTGTGGCAATACATAAATAAAGCATGGCATGGAAAGCGGCAGCACTGGCAGCATCCAGCCAACACCTGTACCAACATCAGGGGGCATACAGGGGAGCATGCACATGTCAGACATGCACTGACAGGCACAGACCGCTGCCATCACAGCGACACACTACACCACATGTCCCACAATGCATCAGGAATGTGGCACAGTGTAGCCCCACACAGCAGCACACAACAGCAAGTCCACCCCTGCCACAGCCATGTGCCCATGTGCAATCACCATTGACATGCCACAGAGTACCGACCACATTGCCACAGGATGCATGAACAGACATAGGAATGCATGCCAAATGTACAAATATTGCACAGCCATCACACATTCTTAATGCATACAGGTGACTCTGGATTTCCACAGCCAGCTTAGCTGATGACCCCTGTGTGTGACCCATGTAAACCACACAAGAACGCCTACAACCATGCCAACAGCCGGACCCGTGTATGCATAGAGTGCACCTTTGGACTGCTCAAGGCACGATTCTGTTGCCTAGATCACACTGGTGGAGCCCTAATGTATGCCCCTGATAAAGTTGGGAAAATTGTAATGGTGTGTGCAATGCTCCATAACATTTTTTTGAGGAGGAATGTACTACCCCCTGATGCGAACAGGCCACACCCAAAGGAAGAAGCTGAGGAACATCATGAGTGTCAGGCTCCTGTTGTCTGGCGCAGAGGCAGCACAAACACCTGCCTCCCCGTTGGGTCTTAGCACCTGGGATGTAAAAACCACAGGCCACCCTGACCCGCCGGGGAAAGAGGGTTAGGGTCCGTTGGTTTGGATGGATAGAGGGAGTTCAGGATAACCGGAAAGAGGGTTAGGAGGCTGTTATGGATAGGTGGGGGTTATTAGGGAAACATACTCCTCGGCTCCTGTGCGCCGCTCCGATGGTGGACGTACTCCGCCCATGCACTCATGCACCTCACCCACACTGTGTGCCCTTCGGAGGGGAGCCTTTGTACTGGAGCTCCTGAACCAGGACACTATGACATTAAAGTGCTGACCATTGTAGCTGCTCCGCTACTAACTGCAGTGTCGCAACATAAATTACATCGGCATTTACTCATGCAGCACGCTTTCCCAAATCATGTGCGTGATCACCAACCCCCTCGCATTATTCTCATAGAGGGTACAAACAAATAACAGCACTTAGCTCTGATTGCTGGCTGGTGCCTCCGATCCTGACTTGTTCGTGTGCTCAGCCAAAGTACGCGCAGCTTTCACTGCAAAATACCAAAACACATTGTCAGTGCGGGCGAAAACAACTCGTAGTTGACTTCACTCCGAGTTGCCTCAGTAATGTTTTCCCCACATTCCGTGCGTGGGCAATTAGTCACGGCATTGCCCAAATCATGCGGGGTCTATGGGCCTCATTACAACTCAGGCGGTAAGGGGTTTACGGCGCCGTAAACAGCGCCGACCCTTACCGCCTGAGTACGAGGTCCCTTAGCGCCATGGCGGATTTAACACCTGCTTTTAGCAGGTGTTAAAATCCATGGCGCTAAGGGACCATGGAGTTAATTACGCCACCGTAATTTACGGTGGCGTAATTAACGCCTTCCCCACTCCCATTATGCCCTATGGGGCAAAAATGGGAATGGGGAAGGGTAAATGGGGATTGGGGACTTACCGCCCCGCCAAACTCGGAATGGGGCGGTAAGTCCGCCAACCACCATGGCGTAAACATAGTTTACGCCATGGTGGTACAGTCACGGCCCAGGCGGTAACTTACCGCCTGGGTCGTAATGAGGCCCTATGTATTGATTCCCAGTTTACAGGGGACTCGTGCGCGATGCTTCTCGTGCCTCTGCCCCACTTTGCGGTTCGGTATCTAAACCGTAATCCCAGCCGAAAGTACAGCCGACAACAAGTACTTCTAAAAGAGGAACTTATCTTTTAGTTGTGCGCGGGGCCTGGGGTGTTCAGGCGGGAGCTTGTGCCCCGCGTAGGCGTGCCTGCCGGAGCTAGGATGAAACACGTCTTCTCTCCTCTGCATCCGGAATTGCGAGCGTCGTCCCGATGGCGCGGCTCGCGCATGCGCATTAGCGCGGGCGTGGCATTTCCTGACAGCAGGCTCGTGCACGGCACGGCCTGCTGGGAAATGTAGTTCCAAGGCGGTTCTCCATCCCAGGGACTTCTTTCTGCAAAAGGGATGGAGAACCCGCCTTGAGTACTGGGTAGGGCTTTTTGGGGGGGCTATCACCCCTTCTGCAGCCCCAACAGTGGCTGCAATCTGCCTTTTGGCCCCAACACGTGGCCCAGCCCTGACAGTACTCCCCCTCCCTCTCGCAGGCCCTGGTTTAGCGGGGTACCTAAGATGGAATTGGCGAAGGAGTCGAGGAGCATGAATATTTTGTGCCGGTTCCCAGGATTGATCCTCAGGGCCGTACCCCTCCCAGTCTATGAGGTACCATAGCATTCCCAATCTAAAACTTGAATCCAAAATAGCCCTTACTTCGTATTCCGGATAACCATCCACCAACATGGGTGGAGGCCGTTTTGTTTTTACAGAAGCCGGGGCTGGTTTTAATAAGGCCACATGGAATACCGGATGTACCTTCATATGTTGTGGTAATGATAGTCGGACCGCCACTGGATTAATGATTGACGTGATCGGGAACGGGCCAATGAAACGAGGTTGGAATTTGCTAGGCCCTTGTAGGTGGAGGTTTCGAGTTGAAAGCCATCCCGATCCCCTGTCTTGTAGGGTGGGCTCACTCTCCTTTTCTTGTCTGCATAATGTTTATATGATGATTTTGCTGAGTTCAAGGTATGTTGTATGGACTGCCAAAGGGTTTCGAGCTGTCTTTTTCGTTCCTGCGCAGCTGGTACTTCTGGTACATCAACCTGTGGTAATGGCTGGAAACGTGGATGGTATCCATATGAACCATAGAATGGTGTTACCTTGGTTGACGAGTGGACAGCGTTATTATACGCTAGCTCCGCCAGCCAGATGACCTCCGCCCAGGTATTGTCTTTGCCTTGAATGAGACAACGCAGGTATTGCTCCAGTGTCTGGTTTAAGCGTTCCGTTTGTCCATCCGTCTCTGGATGGTAAGCAGTGAACAAACGTATACTCATTCCTACAGTACTACAAAATGCTTGCCAAAAACGCGAAGTGAATTGTGGCCCTCTGTCCGAAATTACATTATATGGGATTCCATGCAGTCGGACTATGTTCTGCAGGAACAGATCGGCCAGTTCACTAGCTGTTGGCGTGCCCTTACAGGGTACGAAGTGAGCCATCTTGGTGAGGTAGTCTACGACTACAAGAATGGATGTGAATCCGTGGCTAAGGGGCAACTCCACTATCAAGTCTAAAGAAATGGTATGCCAAGGAGTTGGTGATGTTGGCAATGGTTGCAAATGTCCCGCTGGTTTCTTATGTTCGGATTTGTTTCTCATACAAGTATCAAAGTTGGAAATGTAATGTTGCACATCCCTCTTCATACCCGGCCACCCAGAAGTGCCTCCTTAGTAGTTCTATGGTTTTCGCCGAGCCAGGATGACCTACAAATGGCGAGTCATGACACCACTGAATTGCTTGTCGTTGAAGTGGGGTAGTGGGTATGTATAGGGCCGTTTTGAAAAAGGGCAATCCATCCTTGATTGTCCGATCTGAATCCTGCGCCGTCCATTGCGCTAAATCTTGTACAGACATCGCTTTCTGGATATCTTCAAACATGTTGTCTACTACAATGCTTCCTACAATGCAACTTGGTTTTATTATTGGTTTGACTTCTTCCTTTGGTTCTGAGTGTTCAGTGTTGGGCTCGGGATATCGTGACAAAATGTCCGCTTTCCTATTGTCTATCCCCGGACGATATGTTACAACAAAGTCAAACTCTGAAAAGTACATGGCCCATCGTAGCTGTCTGGGACTAAGGGCCTTGGCCGACTTCAAGAATTGTAAGTTACGATGGTCAGTAAATATAGTGATGGTGTGTCGGGCCCCCATTAGGTAATGGCGCCATTCCCCAAAGGCTGCTTTGATGGCTAACAGCTCCTTGTCAGCTATTACATAGTTCCGTTCTGCGGGTAACAATGTCCTGGAGTAATAGGCAACGGGGTGCAACTGTCCGTTGTCATCACGCTGTGACAGGATGGCGCCGATGGCATAACTTGATGCATCAGTCTCTACTACATAGTGTTTTGTTGGATCTGGATGCATGAGAACCGGAGCTGTGATGAATGTGTCCTTCAGGGCTTGGAACCCTGCTTCTGCCTCTGCATCCCACGGGAATGGTATTCCCTTTCGTAAGAGACGGGTAATAGGCTGAACCTTTTTAGCAAATCCCTCTATGAAGCTACGGTAGAAGTTCGCGAAGCCTAGCACCGTCTGGACGTCCTTTACTGAGGTTGGGGATGGCCAGTCGATGATAGCTTGTACCTTCTTCTGATCCATATTCACCCCTTGGGGTGACAAAACGAATCCCAGAACCTCTACCGTGGATTGATGGAACTCACATTTTTCTAATTTAGCATAGAGCTGGTGTTCCCTCAATCTCTGCAACACTGCCCTCACATGGCCCCGGTGTTCTTCCATACTTTGTGAATAGATTAGTATATCGTCGATGTACACCACCGCGAATACATCCAGATACCCTCGTAGAACCTCGTCCAAAAAGTGTTGAAATGCGGAAGGGGCGTTGCAAAGTCCAAAGGGCATAACTTGGTACTCGTATAGGCCGAATTTTGTGCGGAAAGCTGTCTTCCACTCATCCCCTTGTCTTACTCTCACAAGGTGATATGCCCCTCGCAAATCAAGTTTCGTATACACCGTCGAACCACGCACCTGGTCCAATAACACTGGAATCAAAGGAAGAGGGTAGCGGTTTTTGATGGTAATGCGGTTGACCGCTCTGTAGTCAATGCATGTCCTGAGTTCTCCGGATTTTTTGGGCACGGAAAACAAGGGCGATGAGACTGGAGATGTTGAATGCCTAATAAATCCATTTGCCAAGTTGGTGTCAATGTATTCTTTTAGATGTTCATTTTCTGACTCCGTAAGGGCGTAGATTCTACTGCAGGGGAGGATCGCACCGTCCTCGAGATCAATCCTGCAGTCAAACGATCGGTGTGGAGGCAAAGTCTCAGCCGCCACTTTACTAAAAACATCCCGGTAATCTTCCGCCGGCAGGCGGAATAGCCGGCGGCCACCCCAAGGCCACTATAAGGCCAAGCTGCCCTGTTTGCCCACTTCAGAAACCTTCCGGCGAGCGGGCAGGAGCCCCCACCTCTACTTCTTCGGAGCGGGCAGGAGCCCCCACCTCTACTCCTTCAGAGCGGGCAGGAGCCCCCACCTCTACTCCTTCGGAGCGGGCAGGAGACCATACCCCTCCTGGGCCCTTCCTGCCACCACTGCAGGGCCTCACTTGCAGGCCTACCACCCTTTTTGTCCCACAACCCGCACGCGCCGACATTACAAAAAACAAAATGTCGGGCGCGATGCGGGATGAAAGTGAGGCTCGGCCTCGACTTCGTTGCTAGGCAACGCGTCCCTGCTCCACATTACCAGGAACTTCCGCCAGCAGGCGGAATAGCCGGCGGCCACCCCAAGGCCACTATAAGGCCAAGCTGCCCTGTTTGCCCCTGTTCGCCGCTGGCAGGCGCAAGGCGCTCGCCCCTATCGAACCTTGCTACTGGAACTTGCTTCCATCATAGACATCCACCTGCTGCACTGTTGCCACCCTTCTCCATAAAAAGTACCTTCGGTCCAGGTCTCATAAAGTGCCGAGTGCCAGGTCTCATGCTCCTACTGGAACCCACCTACAACATCCTGTTTACGCTGGCACCTATTCAGGGTAAGAAGCTCACTACCAGCATACAACCCCATCCGTTATTGCTACCGTGTTGCACTGTTAGTGTCTGGCTGTGTGGCCTGAGTATACTCGCCACTATTAAATTGTGTTGTGCCCTATGGTCGCTTTCAGACCACTCTTAAATTGTGTTGTGCCTTATGGTCGCTTTCAGACCACTCTTAAATTGTGTTGTGCCTTATGGTCGCTTTTAGACCACTCTTAAATTGTGTTGTGCCTTATGGTCGCTTTCAGACCACTCTTAAATTGTGTTGTGCCTTATGGTCGCTTTCAGACCACTCTTAAATTGTGTTGTGCCTTATGGTCGCTTTCAGACCACTCTTAAATTGTGTTGGGCCTTATGGTCGCTTTCAAACCACTTTATACTTTGTTGTGCCTTATGGTCGCTTTCAGACCACTCTCAAATTGTGTTGTGCCCTATGGTCGCTTTCAGACCACTCTTAAATTGTGTTGTGCCTTATGGTCGCTTTCAGACCACTCTTAAATTGTGTTGTGCCTTATGGTCGCTTTCAGACCACTCTCAAATTGTGTTGTGCCTTATGGTCGCTTTCAGACCACTCTCAAATTGTGTTGTGCCCTATGGTCGCTTTCAGACCACTCTTAAATTGTGTTGTGTCCCATGGTCACTTTCAGCCCACTTTAAACTGTGTTGTGCCTTATGGTCGCTCTCAGACCACTTTTAAATTGTGTTGTGTCCCATGGTCACTTTCACACCACTTTTAAATAGTGCTGTGCCCTATAGTCGCTTTCAGCCCACTTTAAATTGTGCTGTGCCTTATGCCTTTGTCAATTTCTAAGTGCCATGCCCCACCATATTGGCATTACTAGCCATGATTAGGACTTCCCAAGTCTGAACCCTTGCTGTAGCATATCCGCCTTTCAGATACTAACAGGATCTTCCAACCTAGACTGATAGTACATTTGCACCCCAACTCCCACCAGACTCACCAAATACAAGCATTATCTTGCCACTCCCACAATATGTACACTACTACCTGCTTCTCACACTCACATGGGACCATAGCCTGGACTCTCCTAACCATCACCATAATAATGGCCCTCACCAACTCTACACCCTGCAACTTGCAAGAGAGAAACCTGCGACTTAGAGCTAGGCTCCCACGACTTTATGACATCAAAAATAAGAGAACCAACCCACCAGTACCCACGCGCACCTCCACTACCATTAATCCTAACCTCCTAGACCTTGCGACGACAAATCGTCCTCAACCACTTGATTAGCCATACTACAAACAGAGGAGACCCAACCACCCCAATCCCAGAACTGCCAATGATAACACGATAAATCCAACACTATCAGGAGCCCTCATTAATGCTAGGTCCCTTATAGCACACAATACCGAAATAGCAGATATACTGTCTTTGGACAATTTAGATATCCTTGCTGTCACTGAAACCTGGCTCCATGATGCAGCTGGCCCTGCCCTCTCGACTGCCATACCAGATAACTTCAATATCCTAAGAGTCGACCGACCCAACACTAGAGGAGGTGGCCTGGCCATCATAACCAAAACACATCTAGCTGCCAGACTCACCCCACACCCAGCTTTCACATCGTGCGAACTTCTCTCAGCTAAAATACCTATCTCAAACAACAGCACACTAACAATACTTCTTGTGTACAGACCACCAGGCCCACTAGGCAACTTTGAGGAAGACCTATCTAGCCTCCTCACTGACAGCATTAAAGACTCCACTCAGCTCCTTCTACTAGGCGACTTTAACCTAGGCTTTAATGACGCTGAAGACAAACAAGCACAAGCAATCCAATCTATTCTAGCCAATCACGACATTACCCAAAATGTCCTAGCTCCTACACATACAAAAGGCCGCACGCTAGACTGGATAGCCAACCACAACTGCAACATCACCATCTCCAGTATCCTACCTCAAATATGGACCGACCATCATCTTATATGCTTCACTGCCAACATCGAACCTCCCAAACCCAATAAGAATAAAATAGCACCCCCCATGCCAACTAGAAGTAAAAAAGAAATCACAGCTGAAAAACTACTTCCACTTCTCCTACCAACTCTCATAGCTAGTCCTAATGATTCCAACCCTAGTGAGTTAGTTGAATCATTTAACAACGCCATGACCAAAGCTCTAGACTTGATTGCCCCTACCAAACTTCATAAAAGTAAACGTGAAACTCACCTTAACTCTTGGTTCACCCCCCATCTCAAACAAATGTGCATCCAAAAACACAAACTCCAAGCTATTTGGAGGCATACTCCCTCTGCCGACAATAAAACCACACTTGCTAACTTTGCCAAAAAATACAAAAAGGAAATTATTCAAACGAAAAAAGACTCATTCAATCATAGAATCAGTAAAGCCAATTCTAACTCCAAAGAGCTCTTCACTATTCTTCGTGAACTGGAAAACCCTATTGCCCACACAGACAATATCCCCAAGGACAAATCCTGGTGCACTAGCATCCAAAATGCTCTAGCAAATAAAATCATAACCCTTCAATCTAAAATTGCTGAGAAAAAAGCCTCCTTGAGCCCTCACGGTACTCACACCACCCTACTGAAGGAGTTACCCAGCACACCCTCCCAAAACAACGGTAAACCCTTCAGGTTTACCAATATCTCTATATTGGAAACTGAAAAGGTCATTCTGTCCCTTAAACCGTCAAATTGCCAAGGCGACAGTTGCCCTGCGCAAATCATTAAGGATGCAGCTAGAGATCTAGCACCCTTCATCTCGAAACTTATCAATGCCTCCTTCAACACGAGCACTGTACCTACCAACCTTAAAGGATCCTGGGTTCTCCCCCTCCTCAAAAAACAGACACTTGACCCAGCTATCCCCACTAACTACAGGCCTATTACTACCGTCCCATTTCTCCTTAAAATCATTGACAGAGTAGCCTACCTCCAAATCCAAAACCATTTGGAGACGCACCAACTGTTAGGTACACGGCAATCTGGCTTCAGACCACTGCACGGTACCGAAACAGCCCTCATTGACCTCAAAACACAAATCGACGAGCTGAAGGATAAAGGTAATACAGCTATGCTCCTCCTCCTTGACCTGTCAGCGGCCTTTGACCTAGTGGATCACGCAGTATTATGCAACCATCTAGCGTCTGCCGCTCACTTCTCAAGTGAAGCTATAGCATGGGTACAATCCTTCCTAGCCAACCGTTCGATGAGAGTGTTCTCCCCTGTAGCAGCAGCGGACCCAATCCAGATCACTTGTGGTGTCCCACAAGGCTCATGTGTCTCCCCGACTATGTATAATATCTTTACTAAGCCTCTCTTCGACAAACTTGACAAATTAGGGGTAACCTACACAAATTATGCGGACGATATGCAGATTCTCATACCTCTATCAGGCAACTTTGTCGAAGATACAGCTCTAGTAAACAAAATCTACCTCCTCATTCAGGCATGGATGGCCTCCCACGGCCTCTGCCTAAATGACGACAAAACTGAGATATTAATACTGGGTTCCGACTCCAACCTAAAAAAACTGAGCCCCAACTATCGTAATTTCAACATAGATGGCAACACAATCAAGGTGGCCACCGAGGTAAAAACCCTGGGTTTTTACCTCGATTCCACTCTATCCCTCAAAAAACAAGTTAACACCCTGGCATCCTCTACAGCGTACACCTGCAAATTAATCAGGACCTGCAGACCTTACCTCTCTAAAACCAACTGCATCATGCTTGCCAATGCATTAGTCATGTCCAAACTGGACTATTGCAATGCCCTCTATGCAGGTGCCAACAAATCCATCATAAATAAAATGCAAATCCTTGAAAACAACGCTCTTAGAGCAGCCCTTGACATACCCCGCAAAGCACATATCTCAACCGTTAGGAAAGACCACCACTGGCTCAAAATTAGCGACAGAGTCCTGCTCAAGACACTATCGCTTACCCATCAAGGGCTCAACAACACTGCTCCCCCCTACATCTCAGCCAGACTGACTAGAAAATCATCCAGGCACCATACTAGGGCTACTAACCACTACCTGCTCGAAACCCCTAGATTCAGACGCTCCAAAGCGGGCGGAGCAAGCTTCCCTGTCAAAGCTGCCCAGGCCTGGAACGCACTGCCCATTGCACTGAGAGCCAACTTACCCTACTCCAATTTTAGATGCAAGGTAAAAAACTGGCTCTGGACAAATGACAACTAACTCTCGTGGCACCCAATGACCACGATACCGTTGTCTAAAATGATTCTGTTCTCTTACCTATACCTGTACACTCCCTCAAAACTATAATATGCTAGTTTTTTTTTTTTTCTTCCACACGGCATGTATTGATATGTTCTTATTGCACTGTTATGTTGTTTCTCGCCTATACTCTGTATGTAACCCAAGCTTAAGTAACCTTGTACCTGCTGCGCCCGGCTACCCCTGGGTTTTGTGCGCATTATCAAATAAACAATACAATACAATACGATACAATCTTCATATACTTCCGGCAACACTGTCTCCACGCCTCCTATGAAGTGAGATGAATCCCCCGGCGTTCCGCAGGTCCTACGGCAATGTCTTGACTGGAACAGCAACGTTCCCGCACTCCAGTTGACGGTGGGGTTATGGAGCCTTAACCATGGTAACCCCAAAATGAAGCCGAACTGTGGAGCGGCGATAACATCGAATTGTATTGTCTCTTGATGAAACTTTCCGCAATCCAGGCGTAAGAGATGGGTTTGCTGTGTAATGGGTCCTGAGATTAGGGGTGAACCATCCACCGATTTAACTTCTTCTTTCAGTGCCTTGTTGCTCAATGGAAGACCCAATCTTAGCGCTACCTGCTCATCTACAAAATTGCCCGTAGCTCCAGAATCTACCATTAAAGACACAGGAATGCGTTTACCTTGCCAACTTAGATTGCCTGCAAGCATGACATGTGCTGCCTGGTTGTGATGAGTGTTGGCCAGTAGTCTCGGGGTGTTTTTAGTTTCGCTCGCCCTTGCCACCCTCATGGGCGAGCAGCGGCGTTTCCCGAACCCCCTTCTTTAGATGGTTTGGCAGAACATTCACGTACGAAATGGCCGGCCTTACCGCAGTACAAGCATCATTTTTCTCGTCTTCTTTTATCCTTTTCCTCCTTGGACAGTGGGCCGCGAACCGTCCCGATCTGCATGGGTTCGTCAGTAGCCCTTTCCACCGCTCTGTAAGTTTTCTGCTGATCCAGTCGTGCCAAGGGTTTAGTATCCCACTTACGTTTATCCTGCCGGCATTCATTCTGCCGTTGATCCAGGCGGAGTGCTAAATCTATCATTGTAGAACATGTTTCAGGCTGCGGGTCCACCTGAGCAATGAGGTCTTTTAGATCTTCCCTGAGGCCTTGATAAAACAGAGCCATTCTTTTGTCCTGTGGCCAATCAGTCTCCATAGCCAATCGGTTGAAGGCTGTCACGTAAGACACTAGGTCTCTGCTTCCTTGCCTTAAAGTGAGTAATTCCCTGTCCTTAATCAAGGATGCTGAGCGTCGATTAAATATTTTGCCGATCTCCTCCAGGAACATGTCCCAACTGTATAGCAGGGCGTCATCTTTACAAACCAAGGGTGTGGCCCAAGAAGCAGCATCTCCAGTGAGGTAGGAGATTACAAACGCCGTGCGCGCTTGGGCTGTCCTGATCACAGCTGGTTTAGTCAGAAAGTGCAATTGGCACTGCATGATGAATTGGTTGAATTGTTGGGGGTCTCCATGGTACCTCTCTGGGGCAGCTAAGGGTAAGGGTGGCTCCGTGGGCACCTGCACCTGCACGGGGGTTGGAGGGGAAGCTCTGGGTAAGGGGGTTGCTTTGGCCTGAGTTTGAATCGTCAAATTGTGTACTTGCCCCGCCAGGTCTTGATAATCCTGTCTAGTTGCGGCTAATTCCGCCTTTAGTTCCTGAAGTAGGGTCACTACGTCAGCCATGGTTGTACTGCCCGGGCGCCTAGTATACTTGGGCTCGCAATTCTGTCAGGCTCCTGTTGTCTGGCGCAGAGGCAGCACAAACACCTGCCTCCCCGTTGGGTCTTAGCACCTGGGATGTAAAAACCACAGGCCACCTTGACCCGCCGGGGAAAGAGGGTTAGGGTCCGTTGGTTTGGATGGGTAGAGGGAGTTCAGGATAACCGGAAAGAGGGTTAGGAGGCTGTTATGGATAGGTGGGGGTTATTAGGGAAACATACTCCTCGGCTCCTGTGCGCCGCTCCGATGGACGTACTCCACCCATGCACTCATGCACCTCACCCACACTGTGTGCCCTTCGGAGGGGAGCCTTTGTACTGGAGCTCCTGAACCAGGACACTATGACATTAAAGTGCTGACCATTGTAGCTGCTCCGCTACTAACTGCAGTGTCGCAACATAAATTACACCAGCATTTACTCATGCAGCACGCTTTCCCAAATCATGTGCGTGATCACCAACCCCCTCGCATTATTCTCATACAGGGTACAAACAAATAACAGCACTTAGCTCTGATTGCTGGCTGGTGCCTCCGATCCTGACTTGTTCGTGTGCTCAGCCAAAGTACGCTTAGCTTTCACTGCAAAATACCAAAACACATTGTCAGTGCGGGCGAAAACAACTCGTAGTTGACTTCACTCCGAGTTGCCTCAGTAATGTTTTCCCCGCATTCCGTGCGTGGGCAATTAGTCACGGCATTGCCCAAATCATGCGGGGTCTATGTATTGATTCCCAGTTTACAGGGGACTCGTGCGCGATGCTTCTCGTGCCTCTGCCCCAGTTTGCGGTTCAGTATCTAAACCGTAATCCCAGCCGAAAGTACAGCCGACAACAAGTACTTCTAAAAGAGGAACTTATCTTTTAGTTGTGCGCGGTGCCTGGGGTGTTCAGGCGGGAGCTTGTGCCCCGCGTAGGCGTGCCTGCCGGAGCTCGGATGAAACACGTCTTCTCTCCTCTGCATCCGGAATTGCGAGCGTCGTCCCGATGGCGCGGCTCGCGCATGCGCATTAGCGCGGGCGTGGCATTTCCTGACAGCAGGCTCGTGCACGGCACGGCCTGCTGGGAAATGTAGTTCCAAGGCGGTTCTCCATCCCAGGGACTTCTTTCTGCAAAAGGGATGGAGAACCCGCCTTGAGTACTGGGTAGGGCTTTTTGGGGGGCTATCACCCCTTCTGCAGCCCCCACAGTGGCTGCAATCTGCCTTTTGGCCCCAACACGTGGCCCAGCCCTGACAATGAGGCAGGAGCCAGAGCAAACACGCACAGGGGTGACGTGAGGGAAGGGAGACTGGCCTGGTAGGCACTAATAGACAATTTCTTTGAGAACTACACCTCCGCCTCTGTCCACTACCAGCACTGTGAATAAATGCCACTTGTACACAATCAGGAATGTCCAGACATTATTGATTTTCAACTAAACTTTATCTAGCATTTTGCACCAACTAACCTCCCTCTGCCACCCATCACCAACTCCCCAGCACACAATTCCCCCACCCACTGCCCACCACTATCTCTCCAGCAAAAAATCCCACCTTCCCACGCCCACCACCAACTCCCTAGCACACAATCCCACCTTCCCCCGCACCCTGTCAGTGATGCGTTGCCTGCAGTAACAACCCTCTGTGTCCGGGCATTGTCATGCGCCATCCTCTGTGTCGCACAATGGATGGCATCCCAAGATTGCCTGCATGTGGTCGGGAGTGGACGTTGGCGATGGACTCCATCTGCCTTTGCCTTGCTTCCATGTCATCCAGCCTCTGCATAACCATGCCCAATTTGGCCGTAGGCTGCGATGGTGAGGAGGTATGTTGCCTGGATGGGCTGGCAACAGGGGAGCCATAGGAGGGGGTGTCTCTGTCCGGCTCAGAAGTGTGGGCTCTTTGGACTCTGGCTGCACTGCAGGTGGTGTGTTGGTGCTTTGGGTGTGGAGGTGGGTTGCCTGCACAGACTGGGGATGGGGGTTGCGGGCACTGGTCCTGTCCACTTGATCCTCCAGTACCATGGTCAGCGTTGACATGTCCTCTCTGGTGGTTTCAACAACAGGAGAGGTGTTGTCTGGGGCAACAGGTGTACTCTGGCTGGGTTGGGGGGTGGGCATGCTCCTTCTGCAGTGAGGTGCGGTGAGAAGGGTCTTGCACCTATGGGTCGCATTTCTGCACCTTTGTGGGGTGGTGGTGGTGGTGTCATGGGAAAGCACACTCTCAGATGGGCCAGCTGCTTCCTCATCCTCTGACGCCTCTGGTGAAGCTTTTGTGCCTGCAGGGGCGTTAGAACACATTTTCCCACATACTTCGGCATGCAAGACGATGTATATATTTATTTATTTTATTGGGCATTTGTAAGGAGCTTATACAACAAGTAAATTGTGATGTGTGTGGTACCAGGCTGTTGGACTGATGAACATCCCCGATTTGGGGCATTTGCAAGTGGATTGTCTACAATGGGAACAGGTGCAGGAAAGGGGGGCACATATGGGGTTTGCATTAGGCCATGTGAGTATGGCAAGGATACCTTGTTGGGCTAGCTGTTGCTTGTCTTGCATGCATCTGATCCACATGTCCGACATTGTCAAAACACAATATTTGCGGTGAGGTGGCTTGGTACTTTTCACTTTCAGGTCCCTATGGGTCCCTATGGGGCACTGCTGTGCTCCCGCCGTGGATGTGTGCTGCATGGCACTTGGATGTGTCCCTTGGCTGCCCTCCCCGCTGCCCTGACTCACAGAGGTGGCCTTTGTGCAATCGCTCATGGATGGCTCCCACACACTGAACACACAATCACAATGCCCGGCTCATGGTGGATACTGTGCTAGGCTGTTGTTGCATGCACATGTTGGGGGGTGTTGACTCACCATCTGCCTCCTGGCTGCCGGCACCTCCCTCTACACCTACAACACCCTTGATTCCCTCCATGTTCAGCAACAAACTGCAATTCTCCTCCTACAACATGAGTTATAGTGGCGGCAGTAGGCCTCTCCCTGTGGCCATGGTGTCCTGTCTGTGCTGGGAAAGTGGTCCCCAAACCCAGACAAACAGGTCATTCCATCTCTTCCTGCAGTCTTCCCCATCTCAGGGAAACGTGCCCGACTGCAGTTACCTTCTGGCTCACCCTCTGCCAGATTTGGGTGTGGTGCTGTGAGGAGTTTCTTTTGCTGCCTTGCACCATAGAGCTCATCATGGTCGGCCACAACCTCATCAACCAGCACAACCAGCTCACCCTCCATACATTTTGACTTTCTCAGCCGATCTTGGGCTGCCTTGCTCCTGGCCCTCTCCTGGGACATTGTTGGTGCTTGGGGAGTGTGGATGACAGCAATGGACCCTGATTTTTAATGGATTTGGATTTCCAAAATGGCCGCGGCAGTGCTTCCCGTTCCGGCAGTGATGCGTTTTCCGCCAGTGCTAATAGCGCTGATGACGTTAGCGCTAAATGCACTGGATCTTTGGCCGGTAGCCGCCTTTCGGCACTGTTTCTGTCAGACACAATTAGCGTTACCACTGGGGAGCCGAGTGCGCGTGCTCACGCACTTGTGATATGGCACTATTTGTGCCACGGGTCCTGGCGGTAATGCTATTTGCGCTTGCACCTGCTTACCCTCCAACTCGTGATGAGGCCCTTGGTCCGGCGCTATTAGCGCCGGATCACAAGTTACTGTGGCAGGGTAAATCCCCATTTTTCTGAGTCCATGGGACTCAATGAAGCATTTTCAGTGCAATTATCGCAGTGGTAATTGTGCCGCACTAATAGCACCAAAAATGGGCAGAAATCAGCACATTCACCTCCAAAGCTGGCAGTGAAGGCTCTGAGGTTCCTCCAAATTCGGAGCCGTAATGCAGTGGTAGTAGCGTTACCGCTGCATTTTACTGCTCCACCCTTCTCCTGATAAGGCCCTTGGTGTTAAAGTGGAGAAGACACTTTTGGTCAAGTATTAAAAGTGTATGCTTCACTTTAACGACAAAAGGTAGAGGAATAACAGTGGTCAGAATTACCACAATGCTTCAAACCTCCAAAATACATGTGGATTAAATTCAACCCTGGAAATTGGGAATAACGCCATTGTTACCACACTCATAGTCTGACAATAATTCGACCAGGACAATAGGCAGTAATAGTAAACAAGTTTGGAAGTGTTTCCACTGCAATACAAACTCATATGAGCCCCTAATGAATAAGTCCCTGATTTCCCTTTTCTTTCAATTACAATAAAGTAAACTGATTTTAAACCAAAATGAAACATGTTCTTAGAAGAATTCAATTTACTACCAATATAAAGTGCAGTTTGTTAACTAGAAAAAGATTTTGAGAAAATGAGGGCCATAGATTAATCACAGATGTTCTAGAGTTATGTCTATCTGCTCACTCTCTTCAACAGAATGGGTCTTTGGAGAAAATGATGGCCCTACTGAATAGTTTCCTTATCCACCAGTATCCCGAAATTGAGTATTATGATAGAGTTTCATTCAAGCCAAGTCGAACCATCAAATACCCATATCTATACGAGCAGCTTGAATTCTGGTTCAAAATCGGTTACTATTTCGAGCTTCAGCCCCTTATGGTTTGAATCATTGACACCAATTGTAATCCTCATTGTCAAATCTGAAGTGAGCCTTGTGTACCCATTCCAGGGCTATAAGGCCTCGTGGATTTTGGGTGGATTTAAGGGCAAGGGAGGACGGCTGTAGCCGAAGCAGCCTGGTCGCCTGGAGAAACGTGTTTACAAATGGTTTTCCATTTGCCTGAAACTGTGGCTGGCAGAGGAGGAGGATGAGGAAGGAGAAATGTATGATGTCATATTGCATCATTTATTTAGCCACCAGTATCACAGAACTCCCTCCACTCTTTGTTAAGATACATGCTCGACTCTGATTTGAGCCTGCTCACCCATCCCATGAATATATGGCCTAATGGATGTTGGGCGTACTTAAGGGAAAGGGTAGGCCCAGCTTTAGCAATGACCAGAGGGAACCTGGCCTCCTCCCAGTCCTCCTGTAGGGGTTACACACGTTTTGACCATTTTCCTGAACATGTGGCAGATGAAGAGGATGAGGAAGCAGAGAGGTAACCAGTGGTTAAAATGGAAAATGACAAGGCCATAAAAAAACTCAAAACTCATGTTGTGAACAAAATTAACATGGTTTTATAAAGGTTCATTTTTCTCAAGGAAGCAATTTAATGGTAAGAGTGTCAACGAATAGCAGCTTTCCGGTGACTTAGCATCACTGGTGTGATAACTGGCATGATAGATTCATATTTGCAGGATACATGGATTCTGCAAAATCTGATCATGCTATGTTACCAAAACCATGCCAAGTCCAAAATCTATAGCTGTAAGAGGCCATGAGTGTTGCATGATTCATAGAATAATATGTGCTTTAGAAAATGGTATTCTGGAAACAGGACAGGCACAGAGGTGAGGGCAGTAGACTCGAAGAGTCCCAAGTGGCCCATCATGACTTTGTTGCACAGGTGAGGGAGAGGAAAGAATATAGCAATCAAACCAAAATTCCTAACAACTACAACAAACTGAGGGTACAAGGCAGTGGCACTAAGAGTAGTGTGCCATCTAAAGGCATCAGGTATGGTTGGGACAGCCATGGCTATGTTAATAGAGTGTGCTCAGCTCTTATGTTGGTGGTCTACATTGCAGCCCTGGGATGCAACTTGCATGCACTTTCCCTTAGCAATTGATGACAAAATAAAAGGAGGGTTGTATTATGTTACACGCATTGACAGGGTGAATATTAAAAGGTTCATTGATTCATGATCACACCCTATACAACTGTTGTCAGGCAAAAATGAAACAATCTACGCCATGACATGAAACATAAACGAAAAAACGGACATTAAATTGCAACCATTTGAAAAGGGTCTCATTACGTTTGTAAAGCCGGCGTAATCAAGTTCAGAGAGAAGGCCTGTCCCCAAGAAATCCTGACGTGATGTAAAAGGGATTAGCTAATGGGCAGTGTTATGAATTAGTAGCTCTCAGGATACAATTGCATATTGGTAAGAGATGCCCAATGGGCTTTGTGTCAAGCCATGCCCCAAAGGACCTTTCCCATAAAAATGGGTGTTTATCAATACAATTGTGTTTATCAATACAATTGGTCTGAGTAAGGGGTTCAAACTCAATCTTGTACACAACAGGGGAACCCATGCTATAGTGCTCCCTGCTGGATTATCTAAAGTGAAGACACTGTTTAATATCAATACGAGCATGGCTAGCATAACTGTTGATCTTGTAGGATTCGAAATAGCAGCCTATAGAATAAAGAACAAAGAAGAAAACTACAGACATTGTGAGTCTCTCATGAAACCATATGACGGAAGCGCAAGGGACGTCCAATACTTACCCAACAATGCTCTATACAATTTACCACATGTGGAGGGTTTGATTTATAACTGCAATACTGACAATCTTACTGTATGTTGTGGTAGTTCAGAAGAAGGAGGCACACTAATATTTTTCATTTTAATTAATGCGTATTGAAAATAACAGACATATACCTATTCTAAGGGCTTCCCTACCTAACACAACTAAACTACACAACTAAACCAGGGTGTTTGTCGTCTGGGCTAACGTCCAAAGTAAGTTTGTCCTTTGTCCAAAAGCTAATCCTACTGACCCTACCACTTACCTAAATAACTAAAGACCAGGAGAATGACTCCCTTCTTCTGGGGTTGCTCTGCCAGCAAGTATTTCTCAGTGTAGGATCGTCAAATATCTTCTTGCTATTTCTTGTACCAGTTTGTTCAGTTCATTCAAGTGATTTCTTTATGTACTTTTTTTGAGTTCTGATTGAGCTCTCAAGTTGCTCTCTAGGCGCTCTGAGCTCGAATATTCATTTACTCTGCTTCTCTCAACTATTGTCGGAACCTGTTCTTTTCCTGACACCAGTTCCTCCAATTTTATAGCTCCTTGATTATTACTGAGTAGTACCTGGCCGGTGGGGGGCGTGAGCGGTGTCAGCCATTCAGCAAATAAGAAGGCTCGGAATGGGTGAATTATTACCAGCGGTAATCCCCCCACTCCAATCCACCTCAGGGCTGGAGGCTGCCATCTTCCCCCGCCAGGGAACTAGGTAAGTGTGGCTCTCTCCCCTACACATCACATACACAGGGATGAGTAGACTGAGTCCCTTTGAGATTCTCACTCTTCTTAAAATATTCACATTCACTGGGATGAGTAGGCTTACTTGCTACCGTTATTATTAGCAGGGATATTATTCTGCTTCTTGTTATATGTGCCTTGTCCCCCTGGTCTCTCCCCCTCCCTGTTACCTATAGTGTAAAAGGACTACATCACAGGGTCGGCACTCGCCTTTGGTGTTCATCCATGGTTTGTCAGAATGGCTATTTCGGTTGCTTCATCTCCTCACTCTGACGCGCTTCAGTGACTTTGTCCCTGTGTGGTCTTGGCATGGGAAGGTGTTGTCTATCCTTTTCCTTCCCAGCTGCACCAGGTAAGTACTCTCTCTCAGTGTCCTTTTGTGGCTCAGGCACTAACCAGCCCTGACTTCTCTCCTCCTTGGTGTCCTTTTGTGGCTCGGGCACTTCCAACTCCCGACTTCTCTCCTCCATTCTTGTTTCTCGAATGTCCCTCCAGGGACAGTTACTCGTTTTGCAAACTTTCTTGGGTTAGCCCCTCACACAGTAAAGCTCAGGCACTACTCGCCTGCATAGAGAACAGCATTCTCTCCTGGCTACCAACTTCCCCCCAGCTAGTTTGAAACTCCCAGGTCTCTCTCTCTGGTTGTTGTGCTCCTTCCCCTTTCATGATGCTGCTCTGGGGCTTCCCCAGTTTCCAGTACAGTCCTTTCTTTGTGGCAGAATTAGGCTCAGCATAACCCCTTTAGGTCTCTTTGTCTCAGTGTCAGGCAATTCTGTATTCTTTCTCACTCCTAGGTTTTTACTCATCTCAGTATCAGGCAGATACTTATTTTCTGCAGGGGTGTTGCAATAGCAGATGTAGGAGGATTCTGGTTTTCTCTAAACTCATATACGCTTCGGGTGTTTCTGGGTGTGATGGAAAGGGAGTTCCTCATTGGAACAGGAGTCCTTGCCCCCATGGAGGTAGTCTCTCCCTGTGAGGTGTCGCTTGCCGCCGACCCTAAGGGGAATATCGCATAGCAGGCTCACCTCTGTAGCCTCAGAAGGAAAGGCTCCCCTCTAGGAGAAGTGACTGAATCCCTCGATTCGTCACACTGTCCACAGTCATAAAATTATGAACTATGCTAAAGCTGCTCTTGGAATTTCATATAATGTATTCAATTGAGATATTGTTACTAGTATATCATGTTTTGATATATTTTCTATGCACAATGTATGATTGATAATAGCAAAAAGAGCATAGGATCCCAAGTGAAAAAGTGTGTCCACACCGTACTGTGATGAAATAGTATCTACAGTGGAACAAAGCGGTTTTGAGTTGCTGGTTTCATGGAACCAACTGAGTGATCTGACTGTTTAGGCCCCAGTGCTATAATAGGCCAACCCAATAACTCTATCCAAGTTATGCATAGACTTAAGAGACCTAAGAGTCAACATTTGATCTGTCCGCCATCCCCTCCCTAATATAGTGCTGATTTTGGCAACCATGAACACTGCCAACGTATTGGCTCCTCTTGATCTGTCTTCCGCATACCACTAAATCAGTCTGCATGCGGTTTCATGCTCTGTGCCATTCAGGTATTTCTGCATGCCTTTTGGCTTGGCATTGGCAGCAGGTGTATTGCAGGTTTTTTTTCTTCCTGGAACTATTTGGGTATATGTTAGGTGTTTTATTTTTTCCAGGATGCCATTCTGGATGCAGAGAAGAGTGAGGCTGAAGACGACGATGATGATGCATATTTGCACATAGTTTGGGCCAATAGTCACAAGAGTGCTCTTACATTGGATACCTGCCACATCAGGGTGGCAAACATGTCCTTCAATATGTTAATAGGGGGATACATTTAAAATGAGTATGGCACAAGCCATGTTGAAGGTAGCTGTGTCCACCAATATGGATGAACTCAGGTCATTCTTTGAGTTAATAAAAGAGTATGCAATTTTGGTCCTGCCGCTTGACTCTAGTTCTCCCAACATGATTTCACTTAAAACGGGTATCAATTCTGTTTGCAAGAGGCATTTGAGGCAGAGTTTCATTCCATTAAGGAAGCAGTTAACATGGCTCCTAGATTGCAAATCTTGGTCTTCCGGGATAAAACATTTGTTTCTGTATGTCCCAGTAATCATAGTGCAGGACGTGCCCTTCTGAAGGGTCAGTGTGGTGAGATTGTTTTCTTTCATGCAGTAAAGACACCTGAGTAGAACTATTCCATCATTGAAAGTAAAGCACTCGTCATGTATTGGTGCATTGAAGAATTCATTACAAACTTAATCTCAGATCCAATAATCAATCCCAGCTCATTATCCCGGCATGTAGACTATCACAGACTAAGGCATGTGCCTTTTTCTCTGCAGCCCCCATGACTTGGAACAATCTTCCCTTGACACTGAGAGTGGAAAACTCCAGTCGTGTTTTCAGAAAGGGACTGAATCAACAAGGCTACTTTCCTTGAAAAATTAATGGTAATTCTGAACCACAAATGTTCATCAAGTTAAAGAACAAAAGAGAGTTTCCTATGATAGAAATCCCTATGGATAACACTGTCTAGTTTGTGTCTGAAGAGTTGCAATTTGCTCTTGGAGAGATCAATGTGCAGCATGAACACGTGACATTATACCATACATCAAAAAAATGGATGGTCAAAAGGATTAAAGGGTCAGCAAGACTTGTATACAGTAGGACACATCAAATATCCTTGAATGAAGGGAGGTGTTAAGGGAAGCAATCTCAACATGAAGATTCACCCCTCTTTACAGCACTTGTGTCAACACTTTTAACCTAATGTACGGTAGGGAAGGCACAGAATAACTGAATTCTGGGTGGCTTGGGGAAAATAAAGTGTAAAGGTGGATATGGACAAGGTATTACAGAGCTTAGACAGGCAGGCTCTATACTGGAGTGGTAAAATACAGTGCATTTATGATATGCTGGTGAATTCACAGAAAACTAGGATTCCTGGGACCTTCAATGTGCAAATTAATAATGCAATACACATAAGAGCTTAGGGGTCTTGTGAAAGGAGTGATTGAGTGAGGGGGATACCTTAATGTTAGGATTACTCTGTACAATACTAAGTCACTGATTATGGAACATGTCCATTTCCCCATGTTGAGAGTGCTCATGTTTGTGTGTTAAATTGAGATGTTTTATTGTGCTTAGTCAATACAGCAATACTAAGGGTTCGACTGGGTTGTAATAGCTCAGTACAGACATTGGAACCCAGTATTATTGGTATTAGCACCCTAGCACATGCCCTCTGGGTACAAAGGTGGCGTTTAATAGAACAGTCCTTAGGCCATGGCAAGAGTGCAAAATAATGATTTAAGGTAACACGAAAACAAAATAATATGGCTGCAATTTAAATTTAAGACTGGGCTCCAATAGGAGCCTACCTTCCCTTTCCCTGAAATCCGGAGGTGGTGCCGGTGAGTATTGATAGCGTCTGGTGTAGCAGCGGGTCATGTGCTATGGAGCGCTCTGGAGCAGGAGGAAAGGAGATCTTTTGAGGAAGAGAGGGAGTGGGGAGGAGTGTTAGGCAGAATTATATGCAGTACCCTTTGGGAACACCACACACAATTAAGACTACAAGTGACAGTACAAATTCACCTTTGGTACAAGCCTGTACTACACAGAAAAAGTGGTAGGGATGGCTGAGCAGCCAGGCTTATCTCAAGAGCAAGTGAGAAGTATCAATAGTTACACAAAGGAAAGCAATTACTATGATTCGAACAAACACTGACTCAAGGTTTCTGAGTAAAATAATATGCATTTATTTACACATCAGTTGTATAACAGTTCACTAAAGTAAAGCAGTTTAAAAATCACACTCTTAATACACGACACCACTCACAATAGGTTCCAGACAAGTTAAGCTCACAAATGAAGTGGGAGCAAAATGGCACTCAAGAAGTTAGGCAGAAACTGAACAGCACCAACAGATAAGTAAGCAGGGAAATCTAGAAAGATGAACTACAGTGATGGAATCAAATCGAAAAGGCTTAGGGCCAAAGTCAATAGGACAAATGTCTTTTGCTCAAGATCACACAGGGTAGTCTTTGCCAAGAGTTCCAGACGAAGTTGTTTGGCAGAAAAATTAGTTTAAAGAGTGGAGAAGGACAAGCCCTCGGATTGGAGAACGATTTCACACACTTTCACCGTGGCTGAACGAAACGAACAACTGGATTTGCACAGTACCTTTAAATGGAGAAGAAGCTGTAGCTGTGGCGGACGTTCCTGGCAGTTCCTGCAGGCTCACGGTTCCTGAAGCGACTGTCAGACTGACATGAAGTAGGAAAACTGGAGGGTCCTGCGCTGCCCACGGAAGAAACCAGCAGCAGAGCAAAGCAACAAATAAAAGGTGCGCTCCTTAAAACCCAAGCAGGGTCCGACCTTCCTGGCTATCTGGCCCACTGTAGCTCTGTACAGCGAATTCAACCAGAGGAGGGAGTCCTGGCTTGCAGTTTGGGCGAACTGGTTGGTCCCACCAGCTCAGGGGAAGAAGATACCTGGAGGATCTTCTCTGTCGTTGGAGTTTGAGGATTTTGACCTGCAGCAGGGCTTCACCGGGTGGTTCAGTCGTGGTAGGGGTCCTCTTCTGTCAGCTCCTCGTTGGTTCTTTCGTTCCAGTGGTGACTCTGCCTTTCCAGACCCAGAGACCTGCTTTTTATGCAGCTTTCTCCCATTCGCACAGCCTGGCTGTCACTCATACAGCAGGGTGGCTGTCCCGCCGGGACAGTCACCACAGCCAATCAGTTCAGAGTGTGATATGGGTCTACAAGGAGACCCTGTGCACGGAGTCCTAAACCCCTCCCCCACATCCTGTCCCCCCAGACATACAGGCGCCTAAGGAGGGCTTCTGCGTAGAAGCCTGCAAAAAGACGGTGAACAAAGGAACCAAACCTGATTTGGCGCGCAGAGTAAAACATGAGAAAGACATTTTCAAAAAGAAATGGTAAATAAACCCAGCCAGAACCGAAATAAAACATATATGGTCTTGCGGAATTAAGTTTGAGGCTACCAAAATAGCCTAAAACAATACCAAGGTTAGTTAAGATAATCGCAGTAGGAAAAATAGTGTAGATACCACTGCCAACAGCCAAGTATTGATGCAATTGGAGCGAAACAATGCTCCAAGAGAAACAGACAAAAAGGGATAAGTAATAGCACTTTCCAGTACTCCATGTAAGATGGTTTGTACCGGGTCTGTAGATTTAAAAAGACTAATAAAGTCAATGGCAACTTTACATGTTCTGGGAGACAGTAGTCAGTCCCAGAAAACAGAGTCTGAGTTGGGAAGTCTAAAAGACAACCCTGTGTCACTGCACTGAAGGTGCTGTGTAACACACAGTAAAAATATGATGCCTGTGGAGTAGGTGAGGCTCCACAGTCTATGAACACAAACATGTTAAACCCATACAGCAAACACATGTAAGAGTGGGAAAAAGGCTCTTACCAGGTGAAAAAAATAAATCCTAGCAATCCAGCAAAGCTGCTGAGGGACTCGGTAGGCAAGGGAAATTAGCCACTTTGGAGAATTATCCCTAACTCTCCCCCTCCGCCCCCCCAGACTAAGGGACAGGAGGATTTAATCCACTCCTGGATCAATCTCTACCTTTAGTCGGTTAAAAACATCCTAGAGAGACCATCAGCATTTTGGTGGTGCCATTCTGCTCTGTGCTCAATGGTGAAATCAAACCCTTGCAGGCAGATTGACCATATCAGAAGTTTTGGGTTTTCCCCTTTCATTTGCATTAACCATCTCAAAGGTTAGTGGTCAGTTTGAATCACAAAAGTAGATCCATACAAGTATGGTCTAAACTTCTTCAAAGACCACACAATGGCAAAACATTCACGCTCTATGGTTGCCCACCTTGTTTCTGGTTGAAGCAAATGGGGAGCTCCCTACCTTTCTCATCCAGTTGACTAAGGACTGCACCTATACCTGTATTGGAGGCATCTGTCTTCACAATGAAGGGTTGGTGATAATCAGGAACTCTTAGGACTGGAGCTTGACAAAGGGCTTTCTTCAGGTTTCCAAAGGCATGAGTGCACTCCTCATTCCATCTAACCTTTTTGGGGAATTTTGGAGAGGAGATCACATTCAAGGGAAAAGCTATGGCCCCATAGTTCTCTCTGAGATTCCTGTAGTACACGGTGAGACCTGGGAAAGCTCGCACTTGGGTTTGAGTAGTAGGGGTGGCCCAGTCTTGTACAGCTTTTACTTTGCAAGGCAATGTCCTTATTTCACCTCCTCCTACCTCATGAACAAGGTAGACCACTTTGCTCTGACCAATTTGACATTTACTTGCCTTTGTGGTCAGATGGGCCTGCTCAAGAGCCTGCAAAACATATCCTAAGTGATCAATATGTTCTTTCCATGTAGGGCTGAACACTGCAATGTCATCCAAGTATGCCATGCAGAAGTCCTCAGTCCCATTCAGAACTTGATTGACCATCCTTTGGAATGTATCAGGTGCATTCTTTAGTCCAAAAGGCATAACCTTAAACTGGTAGAGGCCTGCTGGGGTGGAGAATGCAGTTTTGTCCTTGGCATGGTCTGTCAGGGCTATTTGCCAATAGCCTGACGTCAGATCAAATGTACTGAGGTACTTGGCTGAACCAAGTCTATCCACCAGTTCATCTGTCCTTGGCAAAGGATGGGCATCAGTCTTAGTGACTGCATTTAGAGCTCTATAGTTCACACATAATCTCAATTCCTTGGAGCCTGCCTTTGGTTCTAGAACAACTGGACTAGACCATGGAATTGTAGAGGGCTCTATAACCCCAAGATCAAGCATCTTGTTGACCTCTCCTTTGATGTGGGAACTCACATGAGATTCTGTAACCTCTGCTTTTCACAGGTAGACAGCCACCAGTGAGAATATCATGCTGGCCCCAAGGGGTCAAGCCTGCTGATAGTTTAAACAGGGAGGCAAACTAATTTAACTGAACTTTGCACTCCTTTTGTCGTTCAGAGGTCAGTTGAGAAGAGAGATTGACTCCTTCTATTTTCTCATCCAAAGGTTGGCCTCTGAGGAGGTCAGGCAGAGGTTCACTCTCCTCTTCCTCTTGAGCTGAAGCTAGAAGAAAAGCTCCCACTTCTGGTCTCGAGACATATGCCTTCAAACGGTTGGTGTGCAAGACTCTGGGAGCCTCCTTAGGTGTGCCTAAGTCCACCAAATAGTTCACCTCTCCAAGTTTACCCACAACCTTGAAGGGTCCAATCCATTTGATCACCTTAGCCCATCGAGTGAACAGCATATATACCATTCTTTAGATCATACCACCCCCACTGCGCTGGGGCCACAGGCAGGCATGTTGCCTGCATCTACCATGGTCTCTACATAGCCCATGGTGGCTTCGCGAACTTGACAGCCGAATTTCACTATTCTCATGCAAATACATATTTGCCGGCTTCCACCATGGTCTTAATATGGCCAACGGCAGTATCGTTACCATGACAACCGCACGCATATCATTCATAGGCACCGTTACCATGACTACCGCTGCACTGTCATCATTTCTACTTTTCTCTGGACAATTTATCTCCAGGTACACACTGATGGTGATCCGCTTACCTTTTTTTGCGCATTTATATATCTTTAGTCAACACGTTGTGCACTTCAGGCATTCTTCTTAGCCTCCTACACTGTCGGAGGTCCAAAATGGCGGCCAGTATAAACATCCTAGTCTCCAGGCAATGGCGCATCCTACCAGTCGCCTTAGAGACGAGAGACCGATCGTCCACCCGCGGAATAGCAGCGTTTCCATACCAGTGATTTATCGCCGCAGGTAAGCCTGCACGCATTGGGGCATGTTTGGGTGTGCGCTCACGGACTTCTTGGAAAGTCGCGCAACCCTGGCTTTCCTTTCTTTTACCTCAGCATATGTTGCTCTGTGCTTTGTTGCACCAGCTCACAAATAGTTTGTTTCACTTGTTTAAGCAGGCATTAATACGACGCTTTCCGTTTAGTATTCAACCCTACTTACATGGAGCACTTCCAGCAATATAGTGCATATATTTTTACTATCCCGCTACTGGATAGTCAGGAGCATGGCACCACGCTTTTGTGTATCACACACTGTAGCAGTGACTACAGTAAACTAGCTATAGCTCTCCATGTTGATTTGACAGAAGCAGTCTTCTCATGGAGCCCTTCTCCTTTTTATATTCACAGTGACTAATTGTTACCACCTGATCTCCTGGACCCAGACGCAATAACGCGCCACCTGTTGCGAGACCCTTCGCCAACACAGGCTTCTTCTCTGGTAAGAGAAATCCCTTTACCAATAGCACATGAGGTATATCCTATTGAATGTGCCACTAATAGATTCATGGTCATTACCTTTAGGAATTACCCTGTTGCAGAAGCACCACTCTCCTGCCTCCACCAGTGTACTCAGACACTTAGATGATTTACGCCAATGTGCTTCTTGGATTACGGTAAGAACCGCTATCTCCAAGGTTCCATCCTGCGAACAGTTTCACTTATGCATACAGTGCATTCCAACTTTTAGATATTTGATCCTTTACTCACTCCTGATACAATATTCTGTCTATTTATTTCGACAGATCCCATAGGATTCCTCACACACAAGAATTGATCCGTCCTGATGAAGGCCTACTAAACCACTGCTTCACAAGTTTAGCTTAGTGGCCGAAGCACTGTTGTGTTTACCTGTTTTCATGTTGTCGTTCAACGTTTGATTGTTCCACATAAATGTGCTGTTTACCAGACAATTACAACAATGATGTCTCATATCGTCCCCATTAGGAGATTTATAGAATGTAATTGCTAGAAGTTGTACTTCAAATATTGTCTATTTGAATTTTTCTACTCGGGTACTATATTATGTATGTTTCTTCATGTTGAATTTGCTATGGTTTAATTTTTATGTGTATTACAACATTTACTGCACACAAATTAAATAAGAACTGCAGTATATTTTTTTCAAAAGATTTGTGGCAATTCATATTCTTTTTGAAATGCAGAAGTGAGAAGTTCTAATCATTAGTTGGACCTTCATGACCTTGCTCAATTGTGTTGTTATATGAGTTTACTTACCTGGGCAGAGCAAGGCATTAACCAGGTGCCCTGTATAATACATGTTTAAAAGTTAGGACAACATAAGTATCAGGGTTATTAAAAGGGAACTTGAGAATAGATTACCAAAAAGTAACAGAGTTACTGCCACACTCCTAAATTTGAGCTTATAGGGTCACTGGAAATATTATTCGGAACATCCAAATCAATTATCATAACGTAATTGGCGAGTCATTGGTATGTCTGTAAGACACAGATTCATAGGTCTGGGGCGGGAACAGTTGCTATTAAAAGCGCTGTGTCCCACTTGCCAGACCAGGAAGATTTTTTATCAATCAAATGTATGCAATGTTTAGGGACTCACCCTCTAACGTCGGAGCTATTAGTTCTGTCCAAACAGCTATGAGATGCAGGGTTCTTGGTATGAAGTGCTTCTAAATGTAATCCTTGGCGAGCAAGTTCTTTTAGATCGTGAATCAACAAATGGATATCTGGTTTTAAACTAGGTGAGTCGAGACAGAAGATGTCAAAAGATGCACTAAAAGGGGAAACATAAAATTGTCAAAATGTCATATGCGGACGAGAGAGATCTTATGCTAAAATATAGCATGTACATTGATTCTAGTAAATGGCTCTGTGTCTAAACATGATAGGCGCTTACCCACCTTGATTTATGAGGTATTCATAAAGGATGTGTGAGTGGCCACGCTCTAAAATATTGCTGTGTTCTCGATCAGTTGGTCACATAGCGATATATTCGGGAACATTGTTCTGTCGGAGAAAGAGACGAGTGAGCTCACTTTTGTGGTCAGCTAAAGTAAATAACTACATGAGTTTAGATTGGCTCTAAAGGTAACAATTCCCGATTTACTTGGGGTTGATTCTTGTGGAAACGCTGAGTGAGAGCTCGCAGGTAATGCAGATCTGCAGTGTCTGCTCGTTGTGTGCTGGCATTGCTAAGCAACGATCATCCAACAGATGCACACATAAGAGTAAATGTGTAATTCTTGTTCATGAGTCCTCCATCTTGGGAGGAAAAATGTTGACTCACTAGAGCAAATCCGATGCGTGTACATGTATTGGTGCAAGCATATAGAGTTCAGAAAGATAATATTTTTACATATTTGTCCAATTTGTCAAAAAAACATCAATCTCTGTACTCCTAACTGTAATTTGTGAATACATTATAATGCAGTTATGGTAAGTGTATATTATAACAAATACGTCCATAGTTGTTCTCAATCTATGCAACCAACCACAGAAGTGCATGTTATAAATATGTGCCAACTCTTTATGACATTTTAAAGTGTAATTCACAGTCATTTGTAACTTGTGCTTCCAAAATGATATCATTGTTACATTCATTTCACCTATGATTTATATTAGCGTGAAAAGTGCTCCATACACTTCTGAAAGTAATTATCAGCAGTGTTTATAACCTTTCTGAGAATACTGGTAGTCAGAATCAAAAAGAAAAAAATCAGAAATGTGGAAGAGGTTTTTTTTGGGCGGTCCAGTACCATATAGGTCATTAATTGAATTGCATAACTCAACAATTTACCATATTAATTTACAAGTAACATAGTTGTCGTACATTGTGCCCCTGTTTGTGCCCTTATGTTTTGTGTCACCAATCCTTTTTCTCAACCTACAGATTTGGGCCTAGGGTGTCGAAGCCACCAAGGAAAAAAGGGATCCCCATTCATTTCCGAAAAGAAGACACAAGTGGGAATCCACAGAAGTCTGACTTGTGCGAATCGCCCCAGAATGTATTACCCACAATCCCCGGCAAAGTCCAAAATCTGGCAAAAACACATTTTCAGACATTTCACTCTGGCCACCCACCAAAACACACCGCCAAAACACAATGTCCTACATTCCCGTGTTCCCACAGGTTTCCCAATGAAAACGGTACCTCACATGCGTGGGTGTACTTACCTGGGTGCAAAAGGAAAAAGGCTAAACCGCTTGTAACCCCCAAACAGTTTGGGGAGACAACCTCCAGATTTGGGCCTACGGTGTCGAAGCCAGCAAGGAAAACTGGGAACACCATGCATTTCTGAAAAGAAGACACCCGTGGGAATCCACAGAGGTCTGACTTGTGCAAATCGGCTCAGAATGTATTGAAAAAGTCTGCAATGTGGCAAAAAACCCTACATTTTCGCACATTGCACGCTGCTCACTAACCGAAACACACCGCCAACACCACATGGCCTACCTTCCAGCGTTTCCACAGGTGTCTCGATGAAAACAGTACCTCACATGTGAGGGTGCACCTACCTGGCCACGAATGGGAAAGCCTAAAACACGGGTAACACCAAGCCTTTCGGCACAGAATGTTTGTCAGGAACTTTGCTCAAGCGGACAAGCACCAGGTTTGGACGCATGGAGTCGAAGCTACCAAGGAAAACAGAGAACCCCATTCCTTTTTGAAAAGAGGACACCAGTGGGCATACACAGAGGTCTGACTTTCGCAAATCGCCCCAGATTTTATTACCCACAACCCATGATAAAGTTTGATATTTTCACTTTGTGGGGGTTCTGGGTAAGAAATTCTGGGCTGATTTGGGCAAGCAGGCCTCTGCGGATTCCCACGGGTGTTTTCTTTTCAGAAAAGCATGGGGTTCCCTGTTTTTCTCGCTGGCTTTGACACCCTAGGCCAAAATCTGCAGGTTGTGCGTATGAGCAGAATTCCTGAAAATATGCTATGCCGAAAGACTTGGGGTTACCTGTGTTTTAGCCTTTTCCCTTTGCGCCCAGGTAGGTACACCCACTCATGTGAGGTAACATTTCCGTTGGGACACATGTGGAAACGCGGGATGGTAGGCCAAGTGTTGTTGGCAGCATGTTTCAAGGGGTGAGCTGAATGAAATGTGCAGAAATTTCTTTTTTTTCGCCACATTTCGGACTTTGCCGGGGCTTCTGGGTAATGCAGTATGGGGCGATTTGCGCAATCAGACCTCTGCGGATTCCAACGGGTGTCCTCTTTTCAGAAATGCATGGGGTTCCCAGTTTTCCTTGATGGCTTCAACACCCTAATTCCTGAAATTATGCGGTGTCAAAAGACTTGGGTTTACCCGTGTTTTCGGCTTTCCCCTTTGCGCCCAGGTCAGTGCACCCATACATGTGAGGTGCCGTTTTCATCGGGACACCTGTGGGAACTCGGGAAGGTAGTCCATGTGTTGTTGGCGGTGTGTTTTGGTGGGTGAGCCGAGTGAAAGGTGCAACAATTGAGTTTTTCTTGCCCTTTTCAGAATTTTCTGGGGGTTCTGGGTAATACATTCTCGGCCGATTTGTGCAATTCAGACCTCTGAGGGTTCCCACGCGAGTCCGCTTTAAGGAAATGCATGGGGTTCCCTGTTTTTCTTGTTGGCTTCGACACACTAGGCCAAAATCTGTAGGTTGTGCGCATGAGCAGAATTCCTAAACTTATGCTGTGCCGAAAAACTTGGGGTTACCCGTGTTTTCGGCTTTCCCCTTTGCGCCCAGGTAGGTGCACCCACACATGTGAGGTTCCATTTTAGTCAGGACACCTGTGGGGACGTGGGAAGGTAGGATGTGTTGTTGGCGGCATGTTTCGGTGGGTGTGCTGAATGAAAGGCACGGAAATTGTATTTTATTTTTTTCGCCACATTTCGGACTTTGCCATGGGTTCTGGGTAATAAATTCTGGGCTGATTTGCGCAAGTCAGACTTCTGCAGATTCCCACGGGTGCCCTCTTTTTGGAAATGCATGGAGTTCCCTGTTTTCCTTGGTGGCTTCGAATACACTAGGCCCAAATCTGCAGGTTGTGCGCATGAGCAGAATTCCTGAAAATATGCTGTGCTGAAAGACTTGGGGTTACCCGTGTTTTAGCCTTTTTCCCTTTGCGCCCAGGTTGGTACACCCACTCATGTGAGGTGCCGTTTTCGTTGGGACACCCGTGGGAACTCGGGAAGGTAGGCCATGTGTTGTGGGCGGCGTGTTTTGGTGGGTGAGCCGAGCGAAATGTGCAGAAATTGTGTTTTTTTCGCCACATTTCAGACTTTTCCCGGGGTTCTGGGTAATATATTCTGGCCGTTTTGCGCAAGTCAGACCTCTGTGGATTCCCACGGGTGTCCTCTTTTTGGAAATTCATGGGGTTCCCTGTTTTCCTCGGTGACTTTGCACCATAGGTCCAAATCTGTAGGTTGTGTGCATGAGCAGAATTCCTGAAAATATGCTGTGCCGAAAGACTTGGGGTTACCCGTGTTTTAGCCTTTTCCCTTTGCACCCAGGTTGGTAGACCCACTCATGTGAGGTACCGTTTTTGTTGGGACACCTGTGGAAACACGGTAAGGTAGGCCATGTGTTGTTGGCGGCATGTTTCGGTGGGTAAACCGAGTGAAATTTGCAGAAATTGTGTTTTTTTGCCACATTTCGGACTTTTCCGGGGGTTCTGGGTAATACATTCTGGCCCGATTTGCGCAAGTCAGACCTCTGCGGATTCCCACGGGTGTCACCTTTTTGGAAACGTGTGGGGTTCACTATTTTCCGTGGTGGCTTCGACACCCTAGGCTCAAATCTGTAGGTTGTGCGCTTGAGCCGAATTCCTGAAATGATGCAGTGCTGAAAGACTTGTGGTTGCCCGTGGTTTAGCCTTTTTCCCTTTGCGCCCAGGTTGGTACACCCACTCATGTGAGGTACCGTTTTCGTTGGGACACCCGTGGGAACTCGGGAAGGTAGGCCATGTGTTGTGGGCGGCGTGTTTTGGTGGGTGAGCCGAGTAAAATGCGCAGAATTTGTGTTTTTTTCGCGACATTTCAGACTTTTCCCGGGGTTTTGGGTAATATATTCTGGCCGTTTTGCGCAAGTCAGACCTCTGTGGATTCCCACGGGTGTCCTCTTTTTGGAAATTCATGGGGTTCCCTGTTTTCCTTGGTGACTTTACACCATAGGTCCAAATCTGTAGGTTGTGTGCATGAGCAGAATTCCTGAAAATATGCTGTGCCGAAAGACTTGGGGTTACCCGTGTTTTCAACTTTCCCCTTTGCGCCCAGGTAGGTGCACCCACACAAGTCAGGTACCATTTTCGTCAGGACACCTGTGAGAACGCAGGAAGGTAGGCCATGTGTGTTTGGCAGCATGTTTCTGTGGGTTAGCTTATTGAAATATGTGGGAATTGTGTTTCTTTTGCCACATTTCGGACTTTGCCAGGGGTTCTGGGTAATACATTCTGGGCCGATTTGCGCAAGTCAGACCTCTGCGGATTCCCACGGGTGTCCTCTTTTCGGAAATGCGTGGGTTTCCCTGTTTTCCTTGGTGGCTTTGACACCCTTGGCCCAGATCTGTAGGTTGTGCGCATTAGCAGAATTCCTAAAATTATGCTGTGCCGAAAGACTTGGGGTTACCCGTGTTTTCAGCTTTCCCCTTTGCACCCAGGTAGGTGCACCGACAGATGTGAGGTATCATTTTCATCTGGACACCTTTGGGATAGTGGGACGGTACGATATTTGTTGTGTTTGCATGGTTTTATAACGTTTCGACCCATTTGCTGCTGTTATTTGTCACACAACCCTTTCATTTCCCAAATGTGCCCCACAGTTAGTCACTGCTTTAAGCCCTATACACTTGTGTAACCTGCACAAGTCACCTATCATTCAAAAGTTCTGCCTGTGGTCTTTTAAAAAATGTATGCTTGCTCATCCTCACCACATTTGGTTTCCTTATTTAGATATGCTAAATTCATCTGTTCAGGCCGTAAGCATAAAACTTTTGTGTACCATGGCTCTGTTTTTTGGCTTGTTGTAATACTTATTTTGTGAAACATTACAAAAAATTAGTGATTTCCTACTAACTGCAAGATTCGGGGAAATGTAGCAGAGCAATGTTTATTCTCAAAATTCATAGAAGCCATTGCCGTACCAGGCCAATCATGTCCACCACATACCTTTTTTTCGGTCATTTTCACACTTTTCCCACAAACTATGGAATTTTTCCCAACATAGTTGTTGCCTGACCTGTGCAAATCCCCCCTTCCTAAACTTGGAATTTTGTCTACTTTTCAGAAATGTATACCTTTCTGTCTTCCCCTTCAGCTTTCCTACCCTTTTCTTCCATTCCGTCCACTCATGTCCTATTGGAAAAAAAGGCCAAAAACGCCTACCTCTCACAAAACGGTTGATAACCATATCAAAAACATTTCTGTTGTCTCCACTCAACCTGTTCTTGAAAGCCAGGAAAATGGGGAATCCAGCACAGCAAACCATGTGTTCCTAGTTCTTACAAGGAAAAAACCACATGCTTCTTTGTACATCATTTTATTGACATTTTTTGAAAAAACCCAAAATGTTCTCTGTTTTTGGTTATTTTCTCTCACGCCCCTACAGCAAACTAGGATTCCTGGGTGCCGTTACGACCGTCTACATGGGGGAAAATCTCATGTAATAAAAAAAAGACAAGGCATTGAATGGCGATTTACCAAAATCACCAAAAAAAGCCTTGGTACTGGGGGCGGGGGAACGCATGGCAGTTAAGGGGTTACATTCCTGTACTGTTAGGACTGGTTCACTGCATAGACAGCAGACAATGTCATCAAAACTACTTTGATCTTGATAGTCCCACAGAAATCTTTGGGGTTGTGCATTCTTGCGTTTATCGGTTAATATAGAAATCATGAAGGAATAGTTTGTTATAACTCTCTGATAGTATCCTGTTAGTTCCAAGAATGCACAAGGTTCTCACTTTGTTTTGGGTGAGGCTGTTTCTTGCACAGCTTTAGTTTCTATATTTTCAGTTTGAAGAAACCATTTCCCACAAAGAACCCCAAGTACTTGACTGAGGACTGGGCTATGTGACATTGTCTTGGATTGGTGGTCAGTCCTGCTTTTCTAAAGGCCCTGATAATCTCGTACACATGGAATACGTGATCAGCCCAGGTTTCACTGTATATTATTCTGGCGTCAAAGTAGGCCCCACAGAAATGAAAGAAGGGTCATAAAACTGTATCCATTAAGTGTTGAAGTGTAGCAGGGGCCCCATGTGACCACAAGTGTACAACGTTATGCTGAAATAACCCTTGATGGTTAAAGAGATAATTTTTTTCTCTATCTGAAGGGTTGTGGGTGACTTGCCAATAGCCCTTAGTGAGAGGACTTGTGGAGATACATTTGGCACTACCCAGTTTGTCATTACGTCATTTATCAGGGGCATCAGATAGTTGTCAAATTGGGAGATCGAATTCAGCTTCCAGAAGTCAATGTGAAATCTCTACAATTTATCTTGTTTTGCAACTAGGACTACTGGCAAAGACCACAGGCTTTCTGATGGCTCTATGATGTCTGCCTGAATCATACTTTCTACTTCCTTTTCTATTATTTTGTTTCTGGACTCTGGAATCCTGCATGGCCTGAGATTCACAATTTTTACTTGTGGTGTTCATATGTTGTGAAATAAGTTCTTAACCCACCCTGGCTGATCTACAAAAACATCCATAAATTGGGATAACAGATCCTCAACATCTGCTTGTTCAGACAGAGAGAGCTCAGGGGAGACCAAATTGTTTTCTTGTCCATCCTCTGTGAGAAAGGGGGGCTACAATTACAGTGGAATCTTCTTAGGGATGTATCCTCCACTCCTCCAAGAGATTTATATGGTAAATTTGGGTCTTCTGTTTCCTATCGGGTTGGTAAAAAAAGTAATTAGAAGGGACTTTTCTTTTGAGCATTTTATGTGGGCCAAACCATTTGGACAGCATTTTATTGCCAGTTGTTGCAATAGTACCAAGACAAGTTATTCTACTGAAAAGGAAGGAGGGACGGCCTTCTTATCGTAATGTGTTTTCTGACTCTCTTGAGCCTCCCCTATATGATTTTTACTATCTCTTGGGCAGTACTCATATGTTGTTTAAATGATATGCTGTCTACCAGCTTTTCTCATGTCAGCTTCACTTGCCAGCCTTCATCTAGTTTCACATGCTTCATGTCCCGGTCTCTCTCAGCTCTTGCTGCAGAGCTGATTTGAAACTCCTGGGCTTCTCTTTCCAAAGGGACTCCTTCTCTGCTCTCACAACACATTGCTTGGTCTTCCCCAGTGGAGCCTCATAGTCCTTTCTCTTTGTTGCCTGAGTGTTCTATATTACTCGGGCACTCTTCTTCTCAGTATTGAAAGAATTGCGCCTCCTAATGAAACAATGGTTCTACAACACAGCTAAAAACAGAAGCTCGTTCTTCTTGTATCCTTTGTGTTGTAGCTGTTAATTGTACATTGTGAGTGAGTAATGTAAGGAGTTCCTCAAACTGGAGTCCTTGTCCCCAAGTGGGGAGTCTCTCCCAGTGAGGTCCTGCTTGTCTCTACCCCTAGGAAGGGTATCGCGTAGTGGGCTCACCTCCCTAGCTGCACAGGGAATGGGTCCCCCTGGGGAGAAGTGACTAAATCCTGCGATTCGTCACAACTCCTATAAAAAAGACTGATCCCAAAACAAAGCCGAAACAGGCACATGTAAAAGATATACCACCTTTGCCCTTTGCGATAACGTGGGATGAGGGCCAATTCTGTGAATGTGAATGTGAGGATCTGCCATCTGGCACTTGTCTAAAGCCATTGCTTTTTTATTTTGATTTAACAATACAATTATGTGGGTAGTTCCATCTCAGAAAGGGTAGTGCTGATAAGATTCCCCTTTTCACCAGCTCCATGCCAAAACCATAGTATTTATCTGCGGCCTGCTGCATCAGATGCCTGAAACACAGCACCTGATCTACCTGTGGCACCAAGCAGGTCCTGAGGTCACAGATTTACATGTGACAATGGCCCAATCACCTGCGGACTTTGGACTTTAAAAGAAGTGGTCTCCCACCCCTTCTGGAGATTCAGATTCTTTAAGGCCACATATTTGCTCTGAAGATCTCACTGGACTTCTTTTAGGAAAGTTGCACTTTTCAAAACCCTCAGCCTGATGTGAAGATGGAATCATCCAATATGGAAGAAAGATCCATTCCCTACCCACTCCCAGGGCATATTGGGAGTAACCTGTGCTGTGGATCAGGACCTACCACTCTGCACCGGAATCTCCTGAGCTGGGAGAGCAGACCCTGAATTGAACCGTTCTATCTGTGAGAACCCCTCAGTGGGCCTTGCAGCAACCGGAGGAACAGACTAGCCAAAGCTCCATGTCCTACCACACCAAACCAGTTCTTCTGTGTTCAACGCAACAGGGAACAAGTGGGAATTTGCTGGTGCCGATTGCTGCGCTCCTCCACCACTTTGAACTTGCTTGCAGTTTCAACCACCTCAATACTACATTGTGTCCAAGCTAAAGCTTGTCACCTGCTTGGCCCGAAGCGACTGCTGAATGCCGGGACCCAAACTGAATCACTGGAGAGTCACACGGTTCCACCCAGCTAGCCCTAGAATGTCCGCCTCATTGATTGCACTATGAGAAACCCAAGATCACCACTTTGATGACCGCCACCCCGTGACTCTTACCACTGGAGCAGCACTCATTGACCCCTCCCAGCGGCTAAAGCATGATTTGACCTAGCCAACTGTGAAGCGTTCTTGAGATTACCCTGACCTACATATTTGAGAACCGCCCTTCTACTGCACAGAGCACCCGCATTCACCCCTACTCGACGCCTGCTTGCTGCTTGGGACCACACGATCCAACGTGCCTGAACTGAGCTTTATCCACTAGCAACTATGTGTGACACAGAGTCTGACTTTGACAGCTCATCAAGAACTGAATCCAGGTACTGCTGACTCTGAACTGTCCACTCAGTTCACTTGGAACCTATGGACTGGTTAGGTCAAGATCGCGCCTGTTTTCAACCAATATAATCTTTTTGTGGCTAGAGAATTACCTACCCCCCCTGGGACTACACTCAGAGAGCTACTTTCTCCAGTCTCTTGCATCTTCTCTGTTCGTTTTGGGTGGGTTTTTGTTCAGTATGTTCTATTTGTTCTACGTGCGGAGGGTGTGTTTGATTAAAGTGTATATATTTTTTTATAGAACCTTGATTGGATTTTACCTTTATTTTGGACTGTGATACTGTCTTGTTTGGATCACTACTGGTTCACCTTCACACCCCTCTTAAGTGTATAGCCTTCCCTCTGCCCACATCATCACAAAAGGCGAAGGAAGTTTATCTCTTAACTGTCCTTGTTTTACCTTTTTGATTTCATCGTATTTTGGTTTGCGGAAGTGTGAGGACTGAGTGGGCCATTTTACCCCTACTCATCCTTGTACTCCTGTGTAGCATAATTCATATTGTTACAGTGAAACAGCAGCAACCCAAATAGCAAACTAAAACAGTCCAAAATAAAGGAATGTCCAATCAAGGTTCTGTAAAAAAAATATACATATACTTAAATTAAATACATCATATGCAAACATACCTAAATCAAACAATATTACACAAAACCAACCCCTGTGGAATGTACACAGAATGTGCAGAGCTAGAATGATGTAGCACTCTGGTGATCGAAGTAACAGGGTTATAGGCAATAAATGATGTTTGTAAAAGAATATGTTTTGTGCAATAAAAAGGAATTAAAGGGGACCTAACCAGTCTCTAGGACCCCAAATTGGACCAGGGAAGAAGTTAGAATTCAAAAATATCCTCTTGTTTTGGACAGTTCAACACCATCAAACCATGCTTTTTGGCTCTGAGTTAGTGGTTTCAGCCAGGGTCAAATGCATCTGTTGCAGTGTTCCAACTTGGGATGCAGTGTGGAATCAGGATAGAGCTAAAGTTTGATGTGGTTCAAAATGGCATTTAAAGAATGCTTATCTTGAGGGCTGTCAAAGTATCTCTCAAACAGGACACCTGTGACCTCTGCACCTGCTCTGTTCCAATGGAGAGCAGGAGCTCCAGATCAAGGAAACTGTTGCAGCAGAGCACAGGTGTATGCTATGCTTTGGCATGGAGCTTTCTGAAAGGGGTCTGATTATTAGATGGTATTACCTGCATCATTTTATTAAATAATACGAATCAAATTGATGGGGGGGCGTAGCTTGATGCTGAAGAAGATGGCAGCATAAGTGTGCTGCTCCGGACCACCATTTTCTTCTTTACCCTGCAACACTCTCTAACCTCCTTACCTTGAGGTGTCTGCCATTGTGGATTACTCTGGTCTTCGCTCCTGTGAGCTTGAGCGCAGGAGCGGGCATTTTTCTTTGCCTTTCAAGTCCTGCGGTTGCTGTCACATCAATCATCCGTCACTCGTGTGGAGAACCTCTGCCATTGCCGCAACCTGCTGGATCGATCCTAGTCGTGTTCCTTCGTAGTCTACACAGTGCCACCTCATGGCCACTTAAAAGCACTGCGGCACAGTACGCAAAGAGGAAAAAAAGGAAGATAAAGGAACATTTTATGTTTAAACATATGCAATTGTTTTCTAATAAATAAATAACATTTGTCTACACTTTTAAGTGGGTATTTCCTGGCTTATCACATCATCAACTCTTTATTGGATGCTAAACCATTTAACATGCCCTCTGCTAAAAACAGACAGAAATCTTCTACTGCCTCTAAAGATACGCATTCTTTCTCTACCGCCCATAAAAGGCTCAAAGTGAGTAACCTCCACCACCACCCTCCTCAGACCCCACCACTGAGGACATTTTAAAAGAAATTAGGTCACTTGAATCTTTCATTGAAACCACCAACCGAAATGTACATCAATGAGATGAAAGATGGAACGTCTTTGAAAACAGAATGAGTGAGATGGAAACAAAATTGGATTTGTGGAGGACATTTTACCCAGCGTGTCTCAATTGAAAAAAGAGGTGAAAGACCTTAAAAAACATAATGAGGAATTGGAAAACAGAAGTAGACACAATAACCTGTGCATTACTGGCCTACCTGAGGGATGTGATGGTTAATTACGCTATCCTATTTCTTCAGAATTTGCTACCTGCCCTGCTTCATATCCTATTCAACGCGCTCATTGCATTGGCCCAGTACGAAGCTCACAACAATCACATCTCCCAGCACATATTTTGATGTATTCTCTACTAGAACACACCCACCTGCAGCTCATTATCTCAAAAGCCAAGGAGAAGAATACCCTAATCTGGCAAGGCTATAGGTTTCATATCCCTCAAAATTTGGCTAAGAAGACAGCCCAATGCAAGAAGAAATTCCTCTCAACGTCAGATATGATCTTTATCATCTGTGTTCTTTTAAGGTGACGAATGAAGGATGCACATTGATATTTGATGAGACAGCTGACCTCAAGGCTTTCATTTGTTCCCTCAAAACAGACAGCATGGATACGACGCTCCCTACCAACCCATCTTCTTCTGGTTCTTGACTCCTTTTTACCACGGTGTGTTGTGGTCTCTAGTTATTTTCCCTCAATGATGGTGGGCTGGGCATTGCTTGGTACCCTTCTTCTTCCAGGTCAGTTTTGTTTTCTCCCACCCTGTTGGTGTCATTAGCTCGCATATTTTCCCCCCCTTTTTTCTCCTCATTGTAACTTGATCCTCGTTGCTCTCTCAATGTCACATGTCTTTCCTCTTACCCCTTTCAGTATTACACCTCTCATTCTTAGCTAACCCCACGTGGTCAAATATTCCCTTCCTGTTCCTCATGCCTTATGAGTCATCCCTTTGTGTTTTCCCTCTCAGTTCTGGGTACTTCGCAAATTCCGGTGTGTGTTTGCTCTTGTTATTCTATTGGCTGAATTTCTTACGTTAGTATATGATTCTCTTATACTTAGATATTTTTGTGTTTTTGTTCTAACTTGGTTGCTTCAATGCAATGGTTTTTAATGTGTTTCCTGGAACATTAATGGCTGTAATAACCCAATTAAGAGGTATAAAACGATCTTGCATCTCAAAAAGCTAAACCCATCTGTCGCTTGTATGCAGGAGACCCATCTCTCTCTTATTGAAGCTATGAAACTCAAATCCTTTTGGGTCAAAGATGTCATTACTAGCCCAGCGGTAGGGAAGAAAAATGGTGTCCATACTAATCAACCAGAAGTTATCATATAAGATACTAAGTCATGACTTTGATACAAATGGGAGATGGTCTTGGGTCAAATTTCTGGTTGGATCGGATATTATTACTGTTATGTGTATTTATGGTCCCACCCTACCTAATCCTAATTTTTGGGATTCCACCAAACTGACTATACTTAAATCAAACACTGGAAATTATTAGTATTTTGTTTGTAAAAAAAAGAAATTAGCATTGTGGTGTTAAGCCCCCGTTCCAAAGGCTGGAATGGTGGGTAACGTCCCTGCAGACCAAGTTAATGGCCTGAGCAAAGCGGGGGCCATTACCCCCTGCTCCGGAACTTGCAACGGGGGATTTAAGGCCATTAGTAACCCAGGCTACCAAAGCAGTAATCAGGGTGCTAAAAAAAATCATGTTCCTTTGTTCAATGGGATGCGTGCAGCGTCCCATTGTACTAAGGAAAATACTTTTCCAAGATGACCGCCATGGAAAGGGAAGTGGGCCTGCGTGTGGAGCCCCTCTTCCTTTTCCGTGGTGGCCTGCAGGAGCAGAGAAGAAGGAGTGGCGGCAGCGGGGAGAGTTGCTGCTGCAGAAATAAGGTAAGTGGGGATGGGAAAGGACAAAGAAATAAATAAAATAACAGGACGGAGGGTGGGGGGAAGATGGCAGCGGGGGGAGCCAGCCGTCAGGTGGGATGGAACGCGTCTTGAACCAGCAGTTCAAGCCCACGTTCCTAGCCACCTTATTGGCTGGCTCCCCGTCACCCCCACCAGGGTGCTAATGGTTGTTAAGGTGTTCCAAACCTAGTCACTTTGATCACTGGTTGTACCATTTCAAATAATGCAGCCCTTATGAACAGGCGGTAACATATTGCCTAATTTACCAAGCCACAAGGCTAATTGGTCACGCAGCGGCTCGAACATGTATAAGCTTACAAACAATGTGAACCAATATTATCTATGTTTTTTGTATTGTTCATGGATGGGACAACAAAAGCAACAAAGTAGAATTTAAAAAAGGACACTTCAAAAAAGCTGCTCCCTTTTTGAAGACAAGTGCTGACACCACTTCACTACCAATATCCTGACTATATAGCCAGCTGAAGCATACATGTGCTTTAGCACCAGTGGCGTTGCTAGGGGGTGGCTAAGGGGGCTATAGCCCCTGGTCTTTTGGTTGTAGCCCCGGATAGAATCTCAGGAGCTACAGCCAAAAGGCTGGCTAGCCCCCAGTCCCAACAGTTCCGACCTCAGCTTAGCCCCGGGTCTTTTCCAGACCCAGCAACACCCCTGTTTAGCACAGCACGTTACGGCATCAAATGTCGCTATGCACTCGACGTTCTTGTGCACCGTGGTTTGTGTTTAGCACGGAGAGAGTGGTGAGCTGTGGCTACTTTCTCGTTATGCCCATAGGTGGAGTGGGAAACAGAAACAATTCCCCAGTGTACTCTTACTGAGACAAAGACACGGGTCTCACGGCAAAGGGTACATCACATGCTGGTGGATGTTTTAAATACCAATTGCATGCAGACTAATAGGTTTTAAATTGAAGAGCAAACCTCATCATGTGTCACTTCTTTTCCCTTATACCCACGTTGGGTTTCCTTCTGATCTATAATTTCCTGAAACCTTAACACATTTCTGATATAAATCGTTTGGAGATTTTTTTTTAAAGTTCTTTTAGGCAATGCTTCCTGAAATATGACACCACGGAGGAGGCCTAAAAATTATATTTAATTAACAATAACCAGTGCGCTCCCAATTCTGAAGTAATTTTATGAGATGCAGGCAGGCAATAATTAGAAGGGAAATTAATTAGCCAGGCTTCAGGCTTCAAGAAATCAAACACGCCACAAGGGAGCAATTGCAGCAGTAATTAAAATAACTTGAATAAAACCATAAACAAGACATATTGAGTAAGTCTACTGGGAAGGTTGTTACTGTTAGGGGACAACAGAGAGCACAACTGTCAGAAAGGCGGTGTGGCTGTAGAGCTAGAAACGTCCATATATAGGAAATATCCTTACACTGGAAGTTTCCATTCCATCGATGGAAGACACACTTTTTCCACAAAAAACATAGTTGTTCGAATATTAAATGTGAACACACAGAACAGGTGGAACAAAACATTAGCGAGTGGTGTGCAATCAATGTGACTAATTGTATGTTATCCATATAGTAATTTCAAAGGTACATGTCATTTATTATCTCTGGGATTGAATAATGGCCGCATTAACTATTAGGGAAACACACTGATTTATTAAGAACAAAAACTGCCAAACACGCTGCACAACATTGCTACACATATGCATCTGATTCACAAAAGTGTTTTTCAATGGGAGAAATCCCTCTGAAAACTATGTGTATATCAGGCCTATCACCTATAAATAAAGTTACTTTAAGATTCACTGTGATCCATCCTTATTAAGCGCGGAAAGCATTCCTCGCGCTCCTATCCTAGGTGAATCCTGAATCCTTAGGGATCCCGCAGACACGTGAGTTCTCGCGTGATTCAATGGCAGGTTCAGCAGCTGCGGTCGCCTTTGACAGGCTGGTCAGAACTGCCAGACATATTGGGAAGATTGGGTCAGCTACTTAAACCCCCAAATCTCTGGCATGCGGGGTGGGTTTGCCGGCCATACAGAAGGCCCTGCTCACATCTTGTTCCTCTGTGTGTTTTGCATCATGTTTAGAGGGCAGGAGCAGGACTGAAGCACACCAGCATCGAGCAGGAGATCTTGTGATCTTAAAAACACTTTTCCTTTCCCTTCTTCCTTCCACTCAAAAGTCAAAACGAAGCAATACATACTTTAAGATAGCCTCTGTTGCAACCTTTGTGAACATGTCTCCCATTCCCTATCTACCCAAAAAATGAAATCAGGAGACTGTTTATAGCTTTGTGTAAACATTTGTGACACCCTTGCTTTTAGTTCCATCCAATCTTTGGGCAATGCCAGCTGGTGATTTATTTTATTTTCCACCAATGTGCATGAGCTACTGAGATAGCAAAGGTGCTTCAAAGATTCAAGGAGGGTTCTGGGATTTGCCTCTTCAGATTTTTCCTGTTAAATAATAGGTTAAATGCAGGCCCGGCTCCAGCAGGGGGGGCAGGGGAGCCAGCCCCCCCCCCAGAGCCAGCTCCTGCCTCCCCCCTAGAAAGGAGGACATGTCATTGATGTTATACACCACTAGTAAGGGAGTGGGGGGGTGGACTCTAAACATTGATCAGCAACCTCAGAGACATCATTCTGAGAGGCTGAACTGCAGGATTTGTTTTATTGCCCTAGACAATGATTTATACCCCACCGCCATGAAAGTACAAATAACCAGAGAGATGGAGGGCCATACAAACCTCTAAGTGAGGTAGTGCACGTATTCAAGCAGTATGCCTACTACTATGTTCTCAAACCTACAATCACAATGTTGGTTTCTGTATTTTAAAGTATGTTTATGTTTTGTGGGAATATAGTGGTTTTTTCACATCATGCTTAATAAAATGGTTAACTATATCAAACAATATAAGTGACAGGTAAGGTGCGACAACTGACTGGGGGTCTTTACAAATTACATTCAAAGTATATATTCTGCTGCATTAACTATTTGAGTATAAGTGAAAAGATAAGGTTGGTAGTAACAAAAATGTAATTCTGGAGGGGAGAGTGTAGTAAAATCAAAAAGTGATAAATGCAAGGCTTTGAATTAAACATTACCACTACCGTTGCTCTGCACAACATTCCATGACATAATGTCTGTACCATTAGAGAAGGGGACAAGCCATTAGCAAATTCATTTTGGTGCTGTCACCAAAAGGTGCAGTTCAGTCTCAATTGCTAGGCCATTTACCATCTTCACTAGAACACAAGTAACAACATGGATTTTTAGGCCCTGTGGTCTAGAAGTGTGGGACTGGCTTCTTATATTTGTGACAGGGTCAAGGCTTATATGCAAACAATAGTATGGAAGGCTGGCCAGAGCAATGAAGGTGTTTCTAATTGATTAATAGACTTTTTACCTATTAGGTACAACCAGAACGTATGCAGTGGAGCACAGATAGGATGGCGATAAAATGTGAAAAGAAACACACATCCTATGGGTGTGTCTGGTCATTTACCCACCTAATGACTAGCCATGGCCGTGTTAATACCACACCAGCAAAACCTAACCTTTCTAGAACACTTTTTGAGCAAGCTCTATAACAAAGTAACACCAAACGTGTTGCTGTATAGGGCCTGCCAGCGTTATATCTAAGCATTCTTTTGAGTGTTTAATTACTTAATTGCAGCTGTAAATAAGCTCCTGGTGTAATACAATTCTCTTAATGTGAGTCTTCAGCCACTTGATTTTATAAGCAATACATTTGTCAATGCCTCTGTTACTTGCACTGAAGTCCTGTCTTAAACAAGCAATCACATTCCATCCGTTTTGGCTTGCGTATAGGTATTGGAAGACATTTGTCAGGCAATGCCATCATATGCCCAGTTACTGGAACCATTTTCCAGCTGTTCCCATCTTATGACCAGGTGGTAACTTTATGTGGTGCCCTTATGGCAGTGTCTGGCAAATGCCTATCCATGCCTAATCAAAAGCCCAAGCTGTTGGCTTCCGTTTGTCCCCCTAAGTAAATCTGTATATGCCCAGATGTGGGTGTCTTGCTGGCTACGCCTTGGGAATCTAGCTGCACTGAGCTGGTCCAACAAGGCCCTACCTGAAAATTATTAGGCTAGGTTGGCAAGTATTGACCAGTTTCAGATCTTATCATGCATACTTACCAGTGGAGTTCTGACCTAAATAGAATGTATATTTGTTTGGAAGCCTAGTCTACTCTGACAGAACGTTTCATGATTCAAACTGATAAGTACTGACTTCATAACCTCAATCTGTTTGAGTAACTTTCCAGAGTTTGCAAAGTATGATGTAAATCCTTGGTGCTGGGTGTTTAGGCAGTCCCAGAAATGAAACATGAACACCCGTAAAATAAATAAAAAGAAGAGCATTTTCTATAATGTTGCGGGCAAAGGTGTACATCTTTTATAACTAAAAAACAGTGTTTCAATATTTTCTAAAGAGTGCAATCAGAGGTGGATTTAACATTTAAACAAGGGACACATTCCAATGCCCCTCCCCTGCTCTACCCTCACATGCAAACATCAGGGCTGAACAGGCCCTACCTTTGAGGTTTTATCTCTTTAATATGTCTCAGAGGCAGATTATTTACAACAGGAGGTGCTATGCCAAATATGCTGTTGATACTCAGTGTCTTTTCACTTTATCAGGTGACCACTCCAAAGACACTGAGGTCATGAATGCCACATACAACCAAATCCAGCTCTGGATGCTGTATAATGGCCTAGCCCTGAATAACAAAAAAACTGAGATTACTATCCTGGGCACTGGCCCAAGTAGCGCCAGATTGATCAGTCCTATTCATTCTTTCAAATCGCAGACTGTCTGCTCCCCAACAATAAAAACCTTGGGAGTCACTATTGACCAAGAGCTCTCAATGAGGTCCCATATCAGCAGCCTAGTGTCTAACTAAACATACTACATTACACTTTTGGCACAACTCAGACCATTCCTTGAGGCCTCCAGTTGTGCCACCCTAGCCAGAGCGATCATTGGGCGCCGCCCGAATTTCTGTGGCAGCAGTTTCCTGGGGTGGGCGAAGGAGAGCTCAATCGTCTGCAAGTTGTCCAGAACAACGCAGTTAGGGTCGTTATGGGGATGCGCAAAACAGATCATGTCTCAAAAGCAAGCAGAGCATTACATTGGCTCCCCATTACAAAGAGATCAAGTTTCGTACCCTCTGCATTTCACAGGATTGTATGTATGGAATAAGCCCTTTTCAAATGGCAGCACAGTTGAAGTGGCTATCTAACAGGCGTAATCTAAGATCCAATAACACAAGGTTGCTTTTCATCCCAAAGGCCAAACTGGCACATGTGCAAAATGAATGCTTCCCAGCCGCAATTCCTCACTTGTGGAATACACTCCCTCCTGATTGGAGGCAGTGTGCCAGTCTTCCCAGGTTCAAATGTGTCCCGAAACCTTGCCTTTTCAAGTAAGTGGATCCTTGACCCCACTAGTTTCTTTCATGTTTCTCCTTAGGCTTCGCTGAGCTTTATGTTTTTTATTGTATGTCATGTCAGCGCTCTTATGCCTCCGGGCCACTGTCATAGCGCTTTAGAAATAAATTAAATAAATACATTTGAGATGAGAAAAGGTAAAAAGGCAGTGACCATTGCTGTGATATATAGGGTTTTAAGAAGCTTTTTAAGCGTGATTGTTGGGTGATTAGTAATTAAGGGGATACAGAACAAGCTGTGTGAAACAATAACCCTGAAATGCATTTAATTTCACTTTGTGTTTGTAAGGGGAAATAAAGCTACAGTCATAGAGGATTATTTTCCAGGTCAAGCGGAGTGGAAGAAGTGGCGCTAAATGCATTTATCTCCACTTTGTATGAGCTGCAGGATTTTGTATGATTTGACAAGCGAAGTTGGAGAGCAGTTCAAACTTAACAAGGTCCCCCTACCAAATCCGATTGGCATTCCACCAGCATGTATTTTTAAATTGGCTGAAAACCAATGGTTTCCTATGAGATCTGCCTGACTTTTACACCTGGTAAAAGTGGACAGAGTCCAAAGGAATCCATTGCAGATGACTCCCACAATCGTTAATTGTGGAAGTGATTGACACTTTTCCAGACACGTAGTGGTGAAGTAAAGAGCAAAGGCGATTTTCACCTGTTTTACTCTTTCCTTTTCAAGTACTTGGTGGAAACAATTACAATGAATGAATGGCCCCTTATGCAAAAAAGTGCAAACAGGAGAATTATGCTCTATGCAGTTTAGGAATCAAAACAAAATGCCCCACCTTAATCTTTTCATCAGCATGTTTCTACAATGATGAATACATTGTCAAGTTGGTTTATCATGTAACTCGTGCATTTTTTAAGTAATCTGTAAAAAATGTAGTATTATTTTAGTTATTAAAAGCCAAACTTCAACACATATTTGTACCAACTTGAGCTCCGCAGATGTGTGTGTCAAATATCTAAATTTCAGGCTAAACTGAAATTATGGCTTTACCAATTAACCAAAGTGTGTGATACTGAGCATATTCTTTTAATTTCACTATGCCTTGCCTGTTAAAATTAGGTGCCCCTAGAAGGGATTCAGTTTGCATTATAAGCTATTCCAAAAACCCTCACTCATGGTTTAACAGATGGCCAGCACAGGCATTAGGACACAAACACACACACACACATCCAATTTTGAAAATATTCAGGACACATTTATTGAACAAAATTGTGCCATTCAATACCAAATCAAAGTAAACATATCAAACAAAGAGTCATCTTGGGCAATTGAATTTTATTACCAGTATGTAAACAGTATGTACCAGACAATGATGTACAGGGGCATGACAGGGGAGCAAAACCCGCTCCTTCATGCCATACCCTACCAGTAGCAATACCAGGAGGCTGGAAACCCCTCAACCAGCACCGTCTGCCTCCTGATGCAGACCTTACAATCCTAGCACAGCCTTGCACTCTCAACTCAATTAAAATGTGCTGCAAAAGTGAAACAAAAAATAAAATTTTGTGTTTCAAATTTAATTTTGGACATGAACCCTTGATGGGAGACATTCAGATTGGGACTACTGTAGGGGTTCAGTTGGAAATGAGGGGGCGTTTGTGGAATGGGTGGGTGAAGGGATGATTGTATACATGTGTATGTTATTGGAGAATATGTTGTTGTGCTCTAAATATTGTTAAGATCAACAAGACTACATGTATTGATTGGGCATGGTATGTTCTGTTCTTGAAATGAAAAGAAGTTTGAAAAAAATGTAATTTCGTAGGAAACAAAATCTCCTATTCCTTGCTTAAGTATTGTGGGGGGTCTACAACAGGATGGAGGGAGCACAAGCATCCCCTACGGGGTTTGCTGGGAGTAGCCACAGTGCTTAGGAAGGTGTTGTTGGGCGGACACCATCTGCTCAGCCCTCTCAGGGGAAGAAGAGGAGGCATCACCCTCCATTCTCCTAAACCAGGCCAGGAAGTGCATGCTGGGTGCTGGTATGAACAGGTGTCAGGGTAGGTAAATGGGAACAGTGATTAGGGCAGCTCAAGGAACGTGTCTGGACGATGAAAGGTGAAGGAGGATCAGATATAACAAAAAGGGGAGAGCAGATGAGAATGGAAGACAGGTAGATTGGTGTTGCAACACTATTTTCCTTGCTTCTTTTGCTATGTATTTATGTACTTTTTTTTATATAGGGGTGCAAATGTATTTTTGCAGATCTGTGAAATCTGGATCAACGCCAGCACTTTGAATAGGGTACTCCTACACCCAATGGAATTTGGGCCCCCCTGGTCACAACCCTGGGCCACCCAGATGAAAATTCCTGGAGCCAGGCCTGGTTAAATGATGCATTTTGCAGCATATCTTTTGGGATCGGATGGAAAGCCACACACGTTTCAGTCAGTTTTGTATGGTAACAAGAACATATTCCATGGATGCCAAATCTGCAACAATACCAACATGCATTCTGGCCGTGCCCAAAAATGCCAGCAAGGCCACTCTTAAATAACATGCCCATGCTGTGGGTTTGGACAGTAATGCGAGTGATGATGGCACATCACCAGCATGTCCAGGCTGGATGCACTAAAGTACCAATTTAAGACGTTTGCTAGGAAGATCTCAGAACCACAGCTCCTAATGTTACTAAAATATGCGCCATATCAGGGCTGTACGGTTCCTTCTACAGCAAACTCAGAATGACACCTATTCGGCTGTGTGAACATGACTACTCTGAACAATTTAAAACCGGTGCAGCACCAAGGTCCAGCTTGACCTAAAATCTTTTGGGAGCAGGTTTGAGGCTTGCCATGAGTGATCAACATGAGGTAACATCTGCTAGAAATGTTTGCAAGACATTATGTGGGTGCATGAAGGTTCATCAGTGTAGCCTTGTAATATTTCAGGATGTGACTAACAGCATTGAAAGAGCTTGGATCCATTTTATTTGTGTATAGCAACATGCTAGAGTTAATTTGAGAACACTGATTAAGGAAACCCTCCATTACCACACGCTGCACTTTCACTGAGGTTAGCTAGATGGTGTGAAATAATTGATGATGCGCAGAACTGCAGATATAATTAGAAGTCATATGGGGGAAAGTAAGGAGCAAAAAAGGGGAAATGAGAATTGTAAGAACCTAAGAAATACTTGACTTCTGGCTTGTCTTTCAGCACTCTGTTCTTATAAGGAACTAATAGCTTGCAAACACACTTCAACACTCACACACAGACATCTCTGCTATCCCAATAGTTTGACCCTGAAAGTGTGCCATTAATGCATCTCACTTTTCATGATCTGCTCAACCCTGCCAATCAGCTAGACAGATTTGCTCACAGCACTACCTTATTTCTTCCAAATGTTTGTATTCGCTATACACCATAAAGTGCATACAAACTGTTCAAATAATAGTCAACAATTACTTAATCAATAATTAATTATTGTAAACACCCAGCTGGTGTTTCGGCTTGATTCTTCATCCACTGACCCCCTGCTACTCTCCCTTGCCCCCACCCCCCCCCACCGCTAAGATCAGAAACTGCTTCTCTCATGTGGCTGGCCGCCAACTGGTTTAAACTAAATGGGAAAAAAACAGAAGTACTGATAGTCGGCTCACAGAACGATGCAAGCTCTTGGGGTTCTCAGTTTTGGCCAGACTCCCTTGGACCCTTTCCAACGCCCAGTGCATTCAACGCCAAGTGCATCAGTAAAAAGTTCAGGTGTGAGGCTCCTCCCCAAGAACTCCAGAGAAGTCCAGGTTACAGCAGTCTGCAGTGCTGGATTTGGTAAGCTGAGAGTCTTCGAAAAGATGTTGCCACCTATTAATCGTACACAGATAGTCACCTCGCAAGAATGGGATTGCTTGACTACTGTAATGGAATCTACCTAGGGCAAACTAAGCACCTGCTTCAAATACTTCAGAATGCGGCAGCCAGGCTTGCCCTAAATGCCCCTAGGCTAACTCCCGCTGTAGGATTACTGCAACGACTTCACTGGTTGCCAGCTGCCACCTGAATCAAGTTTAAGACTCTTTGCGTCACCCATCGGGCTCTTCCTTGGGGTGGGGCGAGCTACCTAACAAGGAAGATCGAAAGATACTGTCCTACCAGAGCTCTACGTTCATCTGCTATGGGTCTTCTTAAAGTGCCTAGGTACCATGGGGCCCGTGCTGGCAGACATTCCTTTTCGGTCCTTGCCCCGACTTTATGGACCTGCTTCCACTCCCACTGTGTGTAACAGAGGAATGCTTTTCATTCTGGAAAGCACTAAAAACCCATACTTTCATCTAGGCACTGGTGCACTCTTAACCTCCCTTGGTCCCCCCAACTCTTATTTGGAGTTTTAGTGCCTAGAGCCCTTGGGTCTTAGTTTGCGCTCTACAAGTCTTTCTTAAATACAATACATGAATAGATAGGTTTAGTTAATAGGATTTTATAAAAGACCAATACGGCTTGATAAAATAGTCATAAAAAAGGGAAGCCAAGACAGTCTATTTAAAAAAATAGTTTTTAGCTGAATTATTCAACTTTTACAATATTATTATTGACATAAAAAAACAAAGAAATTCATTTTTAGTTACATATTAAAATACAGGTGCAAATACAAGAGAACACTTCTCCAGTGATCAAGTTAAGCTTGTCATTTGTTTTACATTATATACATCAACCACAGTCAGATAGGTTTCTAAACATATTTACAAAGTGTTAGCACAATTGACCTACACTAAACTGACATGTGACTGATCAATTGTCCAATTGACATTCTGTCACCTATTGGTTGTGTTCTCTATGTTTTCATCTCTCATTGAATAAAACACATATTTGCACATATTTGCATATTCAGTTTTAGGACATTGAAATAGTTAACAGTAGCCATTCTTATTCCTACTAACTGTGCAGAGACAATTATTTTCCATGGCAAATACTGATTTACCCCCACAAGAAATTGATACTAGTTTGCAAAATGTATTTTCCTCAAGGAAACCAAATTCGAACATTCAATGATTAGATGATGCAAAGTTTCTTTCTTGTCTTTCAATTGACAAAACCGACAGATGTTTTCTGAATCTTTAATCATTCGTCTGTCTGCTAAAACTTCTTTTGTTGGCCATAAGTTAAATCGAATTATTGCAGATCGAATGGACGGAGATGGACTTTTCACTAAATAAGATGTCATTGTTCGAAAATGTTTGTGAATCATACAATTACCATCAAAGTGTTTATAATTTAGACAAAGGTGTCTAGTCTGAATCCAGTTGGTGGCGAGAATTTGTAAGTTAGCTTTCACAGGATTCCTCACAAGAAGATCAATTGTTACATTTGAAATTGCTAATGTGTTTATAAATGCTTTTCAGCCACCTTTTAGCGAATACATGTTTAGATGAAAACAAATAGGATGATAATGTCTTCAAAAGAGTTGCAGGATCATTAGACATAAGACACCTTCTAAATAGAGCACCTAAGCACCAATAGTACTGAACAGATAATGAAATCAAACCCAATTCATAACGAATCCATACAATAGGTACCCCCTAAGGTAGATGTAAAATTTGTCTCAAGTGTATTGCTTCTAATTTGTCAAATGTATGATCTTCAACCAGTTCCAATGCTTCCATTCCATATAACAGTACAGGTGTGCATTTTTGAATGTGTAGGTCGAAGCTGGCATTATTGAAAATGTGCCATATTTTCTAATTATGATTTTAGTTTGAGATATTGCTGTTAAGACTTTTTGTTGTAGTCTTTGTATATGACTTTGGTTACATTAATTGGTGTCAATTATCATGCCCAAGTAAATATATTGACTCACAACATCGATTTTTACATCCTGTAAGGCCCAATTCATTGTGTTGCGAGTTGTCTTTTTTGATACATACATGAGAATTTTGGTTTTCCCCAAGTTTAGCCTAAGTTGATTGTTTTGTATGTACTGAGATAGGGCAGTTAGTAAAGTTTGAAGACCTATCAGGCTTTTGGAAATAAGCACTAGGTCATTGGCATACAACAATGCTGCTATGGACCTACCATCCAATTTTGGCGCAACTGTTAACTGATTCTTGAAAACCTCTTTGATGTCATGAATGAAGAAGCTAGACAGAGAAAACACAATTATGCACCCTTGTTTTAGGCCCTTAGCAGTTTTAATTAGTGGCAATAGCAGACCTTCTGCATTGAGTCTTATCTGTATAGAGGTTTCTGAATGTAATGCAAAGATGATGCCTTTTAGTGTTTCTGGACATGTTGCTATTGACAATTTGGCCATTAATAATGACCGTGAGACAGAATCAAAGGCAGCGTTAAAGTCAACAAACACCAAATATATTGGCTGTCTGCTGGCTCCTGCTTGGCTCTTGATTGCCTTAAGCATCTTAGATTGATGGTGGTACCCATACCAGGTACGAACCCAGTTTGATTAGGGTCATGTTTTTGACAAGCTTTTGTCCAATTATTAAACTCTTTCAGAACTATTCTTGCAAAAATCTTGCCAGGTGCATCCAACAGTGCAATTGGCCTGTAATTACTGGGTTTTGATCTATCACCTTTTTTAAAAATGGATACGACTATCAAATTCCGCCATGAATCAGGTAAACTCTGGTTAATCACAATGTCTCTGAAAATTGTGTCAAGTATTTTTGCCCTAAGTGGTGGGTTTGCCTTAAACATGAAATTACTTAGGCCACCCGGGCCTGCTGCTCTGGATCTACTTGAGCGTTTTATCAGGTCTTCTATGAGTGTGGGGGAAAACTCCAAGTCCCATGTACTGGCTTCAGGAGAATTATGAATTAATCCAGCAAAACCTCTGTAACTGTAGAGCTCTGAAAAATGTTGTACCCATTGCCATTCCCTAATGCCATTAATCTGACAAAAATGTTGTTTATTGTGTTGGGCATTGTTTAATAATGACCATGTTTCCGCAGTGCTTTTCTTTTCCAGGGTGTGTAACATGTATTCACTACCGGCTTGATACATTAGAGCAGCTCTCCCTCGGATCCAATTTTTAAATTTGGGGTTAGCTCTTCTAATGGCTTGAGATTGGTCTTTGATTGGAAGTAGTCGAATTGCTCTTTTTTCTCTTCTCAACTCAGTTTTACGATGTTTCACTACTGGGTCAAATTGATGTTTATGAGAAAATGCATTCTGATCGCTTTTGCTGAATACAGCTCTGTATTTATTCATAATGGTAGCATAAGATAACTTACTATTTGCTACTTGCATTTTTAGATCTTTTTCCAGCATATGTATGTTCTTATCCGACCACCTAAATCATTTCTTTGCATTATTAACAATTACATCTTGCTTCATTTTGCTAGTAGTGGTAGTTAGCTGTTGCAGTTCCCATGGCCATGTCATGGTAAGCAAGTGATGGTCGCTGTTTGTTTGCTGCATGATTTTGAACTGGTTGACTAGCTTAAACAATTTTCCATCCATGTAAATATAATCAATGATGTTACCCTTGAGTCCACGATGCCACGTATTCTGGGGAGGCACATCTCCTGAAAGTGATCCATTCGCCAACCTGAAATTCCTGTCCGCCATAAATGAGATCCACCTCTCAGCCTGCTTAGATCTTGTATTTATTGGGTTAGAAATACAATTTAGGTTGATATCGCCTGCAAGTATGGTGGCCGAGATGTCTTTGGAAGCCAGGATCAGATCCAGAAGTTGTGTGAGTTTGCCATAGAATGCATTGTCTGTAATACCCGCTGGATTTCTGTATATGTTGATTAGTGCAAAGATTGTATGTTGTAGTTTGATCCCCACCATTAATAGAAAATTGCTTGGTGCAGCCCACAGATCAATAGCCATACCACTGCTTTTCGTGACAGCTACTAATAACCCTGAAGTAGGTGTGCCTTTTAGTGCTTTAACTGCTGGCAACAGTATAACATCATGATTGTTCCAGATCAGAGTATTTGTCATCCAGGTCTCCTGTAGAGCTACTATGTCATAATCCTCGATACAGTTTTCTTTCTCCATCTGAAGATGAGAATGTCCAGAAGTGTCCTATGAGGTAAGGCTGATGTTCTGTATATGGGGTGCTGATTGTTATGCTCTTATATTTTGCATGATCTCTTGTGCATGCTTCTGTTGATATATTTGAGTCACGTACTTAGTGCTTGGAGTTATTTGTAGTTCTAGTTGTCCTTTGGAATGAGGATCCTGTGCAATAATAAATGCTAACTTGAATATATCCGTCTTGGCCTTCCTTAGTACATTCAACACTACTCTTGATGGTATCCATAAACGTATTATTGAAAGATCCTCATCGCTCAAAAATTCTATCTGGTCAATATCTGATGTTGATATATCTTCCAGTTCTGGAATATCTCCGAAATATGTAGTACACTAGTACGGCACAAGTCAAATTTCGAATACAGAGCTGCACGACATTTCATTATTAGTGAGTATCTTTTTTTCTGTGATCTTACTTGTAGGTTCTTTATTAGTTGATCTATTTGAACTATTTGAGATTTCTTCCGGATGAGTAGATCCCTGCAAATCAGTGCCTGTGTGCCACTCTCTTTGCAAAACACTGGGTTAATCCAGTCTTCATGACCACTTTTGGATTGTCTAGACACGTTGTTAGTTACACTTGCTATTTGACTTGTGTGAAAAGTTTTCTCTGCTACATTCATATGATCATTCTTTTTAAAGTATGCATCCAAGTAAGACTTTATTGATAGTTCAATACGTGTATGTTCTTGAGACAAGTCTCCTGTGACTTGTGTTAAAGCATACTGGTTCAATCCTTTGGTGGATAGGGGGGTGATCCCAATCTACCTTTCCCCAGCAATAGAACGAGAAGGTTGAGGACACTGTTCATTTTGAAGAGGCCCCAACGTGTTTGTTTCTTGATATTGAGCATTAGCAAATTGTTACTTTTTTCAGTAATGTGTGTTTTAAGTAGAATAGCTCCTGTGTCTGTATTGGATTGTGAATACATTGTTGCAAACTCATTCGCTCGTTAGGCCTTCATGCATGCATCAACTGCTTTTCTGATGTCTTGTCTACGCTGTTCATGTTGTGCGTCATTATCGGTTACTTGTGACTCTTTCGATCTCATTGTCACACGCTCTACTGTTTGCTGCTCCTTTCGGATATCTGGTTTGTTTGCAATGTTCAACGGACTTGTTCCTCTAGGTAATGGCTTGTCTTCAATCGTGCGCGCTGATGAGGAAATAGCTCTGCTGCCTTTGTTCACCTGTAAGTTCAGTGCAGTGCTTTCATTTGCTCTTTGTATATTAAAATATGCCTCTACTTCTTTCCTAATTTTTTCTCTGCGCTGCTCATGGTAAGCATCATTAGGGCCTACTTTCATGCCTTTTACTCTGTTTGGCAGATCTTTAGTGATTTGGTTTTTCTTTGAGACTTCAAGCTGGTTTGTATTAGCTGGTGGTGTGATTCCGTTGGTCTCCGTGTCAGTAGCATCCTGACGTTCATTTATTGCTTCAAGTAGTTCGTTCAAGGGGACGTGCGTTAATGTGTGATTTCCCTGAAGCGAATCATGGACATTATCACAGTTCTTTCTGCGCTGAACTTGAATTGCCTCCACTTGCTTGATTTTTACACCTTGTGTTTTATTTTCCGAATTATGGGCTTTTTTTCCAGTCTTGGCTTTCGCACTTTAGCAATCTGTTTTAATTTATGCTGTAGATTTGTTTTGCTTTTAGAAAAGATGTCAAAGTGTTTGTCGTTGGTTGGTGGTTTGGTTTGATCCGGTATATTCTCCTGGGAACCTATATCTATACTAATCCATGAGTTGTTTTTTTCTGACTCACATCCCTTGGAAAGATCTATTGCGGTCTCCTCTGCACCAATAGGGACAATCACTTGTTCAATAAAAGGTACTGCTCGTGGTAGAGCTTCCACGGATCATTTGTAAGTGTCCACCATATTGAGAGCAGATATATTAAGATGTTGTCCTCCAATAAGAACCACACGCTCATTTTTCACTGCTATTTCATCCGCAATCAACTCAGAAATATGTTGAATTAATTTGGATTGCTTTGTTATTTTCATCTCTAGTGATTCAAATAGCTTAAAAAGGCTTGTTATGGTCATATTAACTGCCGATAGAGTAATTTCAAGCTGACGGTTGCAGGGGTGACCTTGTTGCTTGAGGCTCAGCTCCACGGGCTATATTTCTACATGGAGTTGGGTGGACATAGGATATTGCTGAAGTCACTGAGGCTATGGAGCTATTTGCACTTGGTGTGGAGGCAGCCAGTGCCTCGGAATTGCTGGAGAGGTCATAGATGCTGTCATGTATTGATATATCTGGTATTACGTAGCTCGTATCTGGGCTTTCATCCACCACCCCGTGAATAGGAGCATCCACCGGGGGTGAGCGGGGAGGAGCCCAGGTTGTGCATAGTAATTTATCATCCGAAACTATTAATCCCTTGTCAGCATTTTTTGCTATATTATGCACATGTTGTGATTTCATAAGACTACTCGAGGGCTCAACAGTGTGTTGATTCTTACGAGGGGGATTCGCTTCAGTTCCTATTGCTTGCTGTAATGTATCAGGGAAGAATTTTCGAATATCACGTGTCGGGGTAACGGAAGAGGGACGTGCTGCAGGTGTTAGAGTGATAACTTTTTGGGAAATTTGCGTGGCACTGCCTCCCTTTAGCACTCCCTCTCCCCTGTTTTGCAGTGAAAGTAAATCAGCTGGCATGTCTGTTTTAAGAGAGTAGAGATGCTGCAGCATGGTATCAAACACTTTGAAAGTACCAATACGTTATTATATAACAATAACAATGAAACATGACTTACTAGTGCAGTAGCAATGAATGAATATACGCAAACACCATGCAATCAATCTACCAAGAATCTTGGTAGTGCCAAGGACGGACTGGACAAAAAAACTGGACACACGCGCACCCGATGCAGCAGCGAAGTGGCAAAGTGGTCCTTTCCGGTCCTTGCCTCGGTGCGTGTGCGCTGGTGCACGCAAGTTCCAAATTTATTTTAAAAAAATGAAAAAGGGGGCGTGGCCAGGGTAGATAAAGCAAATAATACCTAAAACAAGTAAATATAAGTATATTAATGACTGTACTTAAGTACTATATGCTTCTTATATTGTTAGAAGTCCATTGGTATCATCACCTTTCCACTGGACTGCAGAATAAATCCAAGAAAAAAACTGAGATGAGGCTGGAGAAATCGTCTATGGCAAAGTGGTACTTTCCGGTCCTTGCATCGGTGCGCGCCAAGACAGACAGCCAAGACAGTCACTTATTGATACATTAACAAACTCATTACTAAAAGTACAAAATAAAATGTTAAGAAGATAACAATGGGTTTCAATTCAATCAACCACATTTGAACTGTTATTTGACTGCTTCAATGATTTTATTATACAAAGTCATGCCCTATGAATAAAGCGAGCTGTTGCATAAACCACGTTAGTTTTTTCTGTGCTTATTCAGAGGTCCATAGCCATTCTAATAGTATCGACCTCAACAGCCCTCAGCACACATCTTAAATAAACACATCTTAGGTGATGAGCTTATCGCATACAAACAGGAAGTGAAATACATCTTCATTTATAGTCCTGCACAATGGCAAATGCCCGTACCATCCAAGCTCCATGCCTTCATGAGGGCAGCCAGTGGTAGGGTCCCCAACCTAAAACATACATATAAGGACCAGTGGAAAGGTAGGGTAATTATGTCGAGATACTTCTCGAAGCCTTGACAACTCTTATGTAGTAGATACATTGGTCCTAGCTTTAGACAAATGGCCTCGTCTATCAGCATTTCTGTACCTCTATTACGTACCAATATTTTGATCCTGCAGAGGTCAGCCTTCAAAATGATGTGGGGCTGTTCCCAAGCTCTGGGTTCATTACGTTCATACAACAACTTCCTCACATGTCTAAGCCATGCCAGGCTTTTGCCACCCTCGAGAGGCATGATGTGCTTCAAAGCATACCAATATTTTTCAAGCCCCTTGGTGTGCCACAATCTAAACCAGTAAAATATTGGATTAAAAGCGAGCAGGCTTCCCACCTTGGGGACATCCAGTTCTAAATGTGCTAGAGCAGATGGCACACTCTGGGGGAGTACTAACAGTTGCTTGAAAAATGTGCTTTCTACGGTTGTTCAACTTTCAATATTGTTGTAGCCCCAAATTTTAGCACCAAATGTAGATGCTGGGATTGACTGCTTATTGTACAACTACGTTGCGGAGCTCAAAAGCCCCATTACCGTGCCTTACGAAAAACGATTTTGTTGCATACCAATACTTTCACTGATTCGTTTTGGATTTATCTATCTGGCTGACAATCTGCCATGTTCGTGGAATAGGGTTCCCAGGTAATCAAAGAAATTGACCTGTTCCAAATGCAACATCTATAGGTAGGGCAATACTTTTCTTAAAATGTTCCTTAAAAATCATTACCTTTGTATTGCCAATATTTAGGCTTAGCTCCAATTCCTTACATTTGTTGATAAAAGCATGTAATGTGACATTCCCTGCGGAGAAGTGTCCAACATCACAGAGCCATCTGCGTAAAACAAGATTGTATTTTATCCAGGCCTATTTTAGGTCAATCCTGACTCATTAACAAAACGGCATTGATGACCTCTTGGATATACAAGTTAAAAAGGAGGGGTGCGAGTGTGCACCCTTACCTAACGCCCATATCTACTTTCAATGTTTTTTTGGTCCCACCCCCTATGCCATAACTTACCACAGCGGTGTTCCCAGTATAAAGGGGTCGAATTATAGTCAGTAGACATGCTGTGATGTTTCTCCTCATTATGACCCTCCACAAGATATACATACAGATGCCATCAAAAGGCGTTCTAAGATTCAGAAACACAGTACAGTCTGGATTTCATTAGTATGGTATATTTCTGGGTAAGAATGAACAATCTTAAGCTTTGGTCTATGGTGCTCTTGTTTTGCTGAAACCCAGCCTGCAGAACGCTAATGACTCTGCGATTGTCAGACCACTCCTGAAGGTGACAAAGGATCACCTTGCCAAAAAACTTCCCAAAACTGTGCAAAAGGGAAATCGGGCAGTAATTGGCAGGGGACTCTCTGTCACCTTTCTTATATATGGGTACAATAACTGTTCAACCTTGATGCCGGTATCAAGTCTGTATCTGTAATTGTGTTGAACATTTTACATAAAATATGGCCCGAGATCTTCACTTCACTGCTAGGTGTCAGGTTGGTGGGTTATGGCAGGAAGCATCCAAGTAATGATTGTAGTGGCTGCTAACACCCACACCCTTCCACCACAGCATTACGAGCGCACACTGATATGCAGTGCCACCTGGTACATATCTCTGGGAACAATACACTGACATGCCTCTTTATTCACTGATGCACCTCAAACATGCTGTGTAGCAATTTGTAATTCTAGTCGTAGAAAAAAGCATATTTGGTAATGTACCTTAATTCTGAACAACAGCACCCTTTGTTCACATTATTAGGACCCACACAATACCACAAGCAGCAGAGGCACAACCACGTACGGTTTCCCTGCATGGAATAAAAAGAAGCACTGCACGCAGAAGCAGCTACTGCAGGGAAAGCAGCTGTGCACTATCCACACACATGCAGAATACAGAACATGCAACAGCAGTGCAAACACACATACACACACGCACACAAACACACACACAATGGAGTGCATGCAGCAGCAGTAGAAGCAGCCCTCTCTCACAGAACAAGTGCACCATTCAAAAGAAGCAACTGACGCTTCCAAAACGCAGAACATTTACAGTAACAGTGCAGGTTTTATGCACAAGGCAGCAAAGCAAAGGAAGCAGCAGTGTGAGGTTCACCCCAGACAGCAGCAAGGAAAACAAGTGCTACTTTGACATTAGGCGGTCGAGCTACACACAGCTAACCTCCCCGTCCCCCAATGTCCTCCAGGCAAAGGCAAAACCAGTACAGACGTGGTGCAAAGAACAGGTACAGCAGAAAGAGTATATGTTTTCTTTTGTTTTATTTTAATAATTTTTCTTTAATGAAATATAGTATAGAGTAATAAAGTCATAGTTTTGTAAACATAATGCAGTAATCCATTGGTTAGACTATTAAAAGACGATAATAAGGGGAGATAAATTCTAAAGAACAAGTGAAAGAATGCAGTATATGCTTATTTTGCTTATAAATTACTTGAACAATGTAGTATTATGTTTGAACAAAGAGAAGGAATATACAACCAAATATGTGAACAACTTATCGTTGAAAGATTTCTGCATTACAATAGTTTAAGTAGGGGGGAGACAAACACGAGACAAACAGAGAACAAACAAGAGATAAACGGGCGAGGGGGGAATCATGGGGAGCTTAGTAAAGAAGATAAGACACTTTTGCATATCATAAAAATATTCATTCAGGTATCAGGAGTTAAATACAAATATAAAAAGGCTGAAAGCATCCAAGGAGTATAAGAGGTATGAGGAGGTCACATTCCATGTGTGGTTGCATTAAAGTGATCCAGATAACGGATGAAAAAAGACCATTTAGCATTATACTTGGGTATAGAGTTTAGATTGTTTGCCATACATAGTTCTATCCTTTGCGTGAGACAAATATTATTCCACCAGCTTCTGATACACAAGAAACTAGAATCCTTCCAATTGGCGGTTATGCACTTCAAAGCCAGACTGATAAAGAGATTGCAGAGTTTGGTAGCTCCAGATGGTAAGTGGGTGGTAATTGCAAGGCTTCCCAAGACAATATTTATGAAGGAAAGTGGGATATCTGTGGAAGAAATAGAATTAAGATATTTCCATACATGTTGCCAGAACTTGAAAGTATAGGGACACTTAAAAACATATTCTCACATGAGGCAGAGGAGGCTCCACATGACAAACATTTATCATTGTTACCTAGCTTAGATGAAGATAATTTAGCTGGTGTGATAAATGCTCTATGTATAAAGAAGAAGAAATGTTGTTAGATATTCGCTGATGTAGAGACATGTTTAATCCTTGAGAAAAGGATAGACCATGTGTGATCGTCTAAAATGTGACCAAAATCATTTTCCCATTTATAGCGGATTGTACATATATTTGAGGATGTGATAAGAATGTTATAGAATTTGGAAGCTTTTATGTCAGACTGCATTGTAAGCAGTAGTAGTCTAAGGGCATCAGGAGTTAGAATGTCATTGGAGGAGCTATGAAGTGCATCAACGCAAGAGTTGACTAATTTATTGTAGAAATTGAATTCAGTATTGGGGATGGAAAATTGATGTTTGAGGTGTTGAAAATATAAAATATAGGATTTATCTATACTTTGTTGTATGAATCTAATACCATTTTTCAACCAGGAATTTCTGTTAAGGGTTCTATTATTAATTAGGATCTTACAGTTATGCCATAGTAAAGGAGAGAGGCATTTTATAGGGAATTTTGTATGAGGAAATAGAAAGAATTGGAGGGCAGATATTGTGGCTCTAATTAGGTCTGATATGGCTGATGAAGAATGATTAAATATATAAATAAGGTCAGTTATTGCTACAGGAAACACCAAGTGTTTCTCTACGGTACACCAAGTGGGAATATCTGATAATTTGGGACACGCAAATCAACATCTAGATTGTTTCAAGAGAAAAGCATTGTGCTATACTTTAAAATCAGGAAACCTAACCCCACCTTTGTCATAAAGTACTTTCAATTTTATCAAAGCAATTGTTTTGCTTTTGCCCTCCCCCCAAAGGAAGTTTAGTAGGATTGAGTAAATAGATTTAAAAAAGGAAGGATATATCGGAACACATAGGAGTTGTAGATAGTATAAAATTATTGGTGACAACATCATCTTAATCGTATCAAGTCATCCCCACAAAGATACAGGGGGGACCATCTTGATGTTAAATCTTTTAATCTATCTAATAAAGATTGTGTATTAAGTTTTATGGTGTCTTGGATAGTAGGAGCGAAATGTAAACCCAGATACTTAGTAGAGGAGCTACACCATTTAAAACCAAAGGAGTCAATGTCATGTTTAAGACAGTAGGGATTCAGGGGCATAATTTCTGATTTGTCTTTGTTAAGTTTGTAACCTGATACTGAGCTAAATTGAGATAGTATGTTAAGTAAATGTGGGAGGTGCAATTAGGGTACTTAATGAGAATGAAAATATCATCAGCATATGCGGCTATTTTAATCTTAGAAGTAACACCAGATATACCTGGGATATTTTTGTTAGATCTGATGAGTTCCAATAGCGGTTCTAATGAGAGCATATATAAGATAGGTGAGAAGGGGCAACCCTGTCCGGTGCCTCTGTTAAGGGAAAAGAATGATGAGGTTAGACCATTAATACATATAGCAGATTTAGGAGAAGAGTAGAGTAACCTGATAAGGGAGATGAACTTTTCACCACAACCGTGACATCTAAGAGACTGAAACATGAAGTCCCAATTGACCCGGTCAAAGGCCTTTTCTGCATCCAGTGTTATAACAGCGGAGCCCTGATTATCTTTCATATATTTTTGGCCGATAGATGGATAGCATTCAAAAGTAGTTTTGAAGAAATGTTGTGCCCTTTTCCATAGCCATCTTGATACGGTTTTATTAGGGAAGGAAGAGAGGACTAGATCCTATTGGCTAGAATTTTGGCAAAGATTTTGCTTTCAACATTGATAAGAGAGATGGGCAGATAATTACGAGGAAAAGAAGGATCCTTGTCGCGTTTGGGGAAGAGTATGAGTAAGGCTTCTGAAAAAGATCCAAAGGAGGCTTTTTGGGAAATAAAGTAAGAGAATATATTTTGAAGCTTGAGGATAAGAGATTGAGACAGGCTATCAAAGAATTCAGTGGAAAGACCATCTGGGCCAGGTGCCTTCCCTTTACCTAAGCCTTTGATTGCTTTGGAGATTTCTGGAAGAGTGATTTCATTGTCTAAGTGGGATAGATCCAATTGAGGGTATGAGGATCTGTTAATATTATCAAAAAAGGATGTGATGTTATTATGGGGAATCGAGTTCTTAGGAGTATATAGGTTTGAATAATAATATTTGAAGCAATTTAGTATATCGTTAAGATGATGAAATACAGTGTCTGATGATTCTTTGATATGGGAAATAAAAAAATTCTCTTTTTTTGTTTTCAAATAAGAGGCACGTGCTTTTCCAGCTTTATTGGATGTTTGATAGATTTTTATTTTATATTTGAGAATAAGATTAGTGATCTCCTTATTAATTAGGAAGCGTATCGCCAATATCTGACAAAGATTAGTATGATTGTAGTTGCTGTAATAATGTTGTTCAGCTAAGGTAAGCTGAGTGTAAAGGTCATCTAGAAGCCTTTTGCGTAGAGCTTTCTTTTTTCCTGAGTAAGCCATAATGTGACCTCTCATAGCCACCTTAAAAGCATCCCAATTATTCACAGCTGATGTATCACAGTCTTGAGTATCAGCATAGAACTGTTGGACAAAAGATTTAACAGATAGGATAAATTGAGGATCTTGTAAGAGAAAGTTATTTAGTTTCCAACAAGATGATGGTTTATGCATGTCTGAGAGACTAAAGGAGGTACATAATGGGGCATGATCAGATATAATGATATTTTCTATTTTAGAATCTATAAATGCACCAGTAAGGGTTTTAGAAGAGAACATGTAGTCTAGTTGAGAGAGGGTATTATGTGGGAAGGAGTGGAAAGTGTAGTCAAGCTGGGTAGGATGAGATCATCTCCATGTATCAATAAGGCTGGTTTCAGCCTAACATCCCAAAAAGGAATTCTGATTTGTTTTTTTTAAAATAGGCAACTAAATCTTCTGCCAAGAAAGGATCAAGGACCTGATTTAAATCCCTGCACATAATTATATTGGAAACATTATTTGTAAGAATCAATTGTTTTATAGAAGCCCAAAAATTGGCATCCGGGTTAGTGGGACCGGAAATATTCAAAATGGTAACATGTGTAGAATCTATCTGTAGTTTGACCCAGACCCATCTCCCATCAGTGTCGGTACCTTGGTCAAGAACTCTGAAGTGTAATTTCTTGCTTATTAAAATTGCTACACCATTTTTCTTAGCGACAGCAGGACTAGAAATGATTTCTTTAACCCAACGGGACATCAGTTTCAATGCTTCCCTGTTGGAAAGATGTGTTTCTTGTATACAAGCTATGGAAGGGTTGAATTTGTTAAGATGAGAAATAACCTTACATCTCTTGATGGGGTTATTACAACCTTTGATGTTCCATGTGACACACTTAAAGATCATTGTAACGTTTCAAAAATTATGGTAACATAACCTGAGACCATGTAAATGTAGAACTTTAGTGCCAGAAAACAACATACTGAATCGTAACTATTCATAAGGAGACACAAGAGGGTGATACATAGGGGGTAATTCATAGAATTGAGTGCACAAGTGGCGCACGCGGCTGGCGCACAGTGTGCGCGTGCGACTTTCTGTGCCATCCGCGTGCGCTAAAATCCATTCCTGCGCACAGTGTATTCATGGATTTTAGCTTCCAAAACCAGCCGTGGCGCAGAGTGGCGCAGCGACCCTGCAGCAGCGCCAGTTACGCCCCCAACCTCTCCCCGTGCACCATGCACAGTGCACAAATCACGTACATGGCGCACAGGCCCCCAACCACAAAAACTCCCCGCACACCCCTCCGAATACACGTACCCCGCTGCATGGGGAGTCTCACACACGATTGGAGCGGGGTACGTGTATAACTGGGGTTCGCAGGAAGTTTCACACGTGATTGGAGCAGGGTACGTGTATTTCGGGGGTGGGCGAGAAGTTTCACACGTGATAGGCCCTGTGCGAGTGGAGTATGGGTATTTTGGGGGTACGCGTTAAGTTTCACATGCGATTGGAGCAGGGTACGTGTATTTCGGGGGTGTGCGGGAAGTTTCACACGCAATAGGCCCTGTGCGAGTGGGGTACGTGTATTTCGGGCTGCGTGGGAAGTTTCACACGCAATAGGCCTTGTGCGAGTGGGGTACGTGTATTACTGGGGTTCGCGGGAACTTTCACACACGATAGGCCCTGTGCAAGTGGGGTACGTGTATTTCGGGGGAGCGCAGGAAGTTCCACATGCGATTGGAGCAGGGTACGTGTATTTCGGGGGTGCGTGGGAAGTTTCACACGCGATAGGCCCTGTGCGAGTGGGGTACGTGTATTTCGGGGGTTCGCGGGAAGTTTCACACGCGATAGGCCCTGTGCAGTGGGGTACGTGTATTCCGGGGGTGCGCGGGAAGTTTCACATGCAATTTCGCTGTCAGAGCGGGGTACGTGTACCCAGTGGGGTGCGCGTGGAGTCCCACATGTGAATTAGCACTGTAGGTCCTCCCAGGTGTCCCCTCTACCCCCTCCACATCCCCTGCAGGCAGCCCACAGCACAGGGGACTACCCTGCTCCACTGGTCATGTGCCATGTGCCGCAAGCAGTCCATCCACCATGGGCATGCCCCCCAGCCATGCCACATGTCAATTTGCACTAGTGATCACCAACTCATGTCCCCCAGCAACCCCACCCCCCAGCATTCAGGGGTACCTGCCAGCAGGCCCCCACACATGTCCCCCAGCCGGCACCTGCCAGCAGGCCCCCACACATGTCCCCCAGCACCCCAACCCCCCAGCAGTCAGGGGCACCTGCCAGCAGGCCCCCACACATGTCCCCCAGCACCCTCACCCCCCAGCAGTCAGGGGCACCTGCCAGCAGGTCCCCACACATGTCCCCCAGCACCCCTACCCCCCAGCAGTCAGGGGCACCTGCCAGCAGGCCCCCACACATGTCCCCCAGCACCCCCACCCCCCAGCAGTCAGGGGCACCTGCCAGCAGGCCCCCACACATGTCCCCCAGCACCCTTCACTCCCCAGCAGTCAGGGGCACCTGCCAGCAGGCCCCCACACATGTCCCCCAGCACCCCCACCCCCCAGCAGTCAGGGGCACCTGCCAGCAGGCCCCCACACATGTCCCCTTGCCCCCACGTCATGACGATCCTCAATCATGGGCCTTATGGCCAGCCACATCACACCCCACGCCACCCCAGCCCAAAGACCCAACCAAGTATTGCATCCACCCACATAGAAATGCCCATTACATGATACAACCCGAATGGAAAGTATGTAAATGAACACATGTCCATCACACACACACAATGGGTGCAGGTGAATGTGAAAACCCACATCATGACATGCATGAAGTCAATGAGAGAATACCACACATCGAAGTATGAAACAAAAAATGTATTGAACCCAAAATGAATGTAATGAAAAAAAAACACACTATAATGTGAAGAAGAAATAAAACGCAGCATGTCCGGAAAATAATCAAAAATATGAAATCAGAATCCAAAGAAATCCAAATGAAAATGTGTCCAAAGTCTCAGTCCAACAAAGCAAATCCAAGGGAAAAAAATAAGTGAAATCCATTGCTCCATGGTGAAATGAAAAAAAAAAGACAAATCCACTGTTCAACTATATACAAATCACCAATCCAGGGTCCATGAGCCCAACAAATGAAATGAAACCTACAAAAAAGACTACCTAATAAAGAACTATATACAAAAACGTGGTGCATTGTCCAAGCGCCCCAAAATAAACAAAAACAGAAAGGAAACCTTACACTATCTAACTATATACAATGGCGGCGGGCAAGTCCTGCGGCTCACTCTGTGCTGTCTCGGGCCAGGGCATCATCGAACTCCATGTCGATGTCCCGGAGGCGGGCCTCTGCCCTGGCCCTGAGGTCTCGCAGGGAGGCACTCATGGCCTGTTCCAAATCCCTGCGAGTTGCCTCGAGGCACTCTGCCAGTCCCAACGCCCGACGCATGGAGAACTCCGCCCTGACCATGGTGAGCCATGCCTCTTCCGCCCGCCGCCGCTCCGCCGCTCCGCATCTATCCGCTGGCCCAACCGCTGCCACACGAAGACACTCCCATTCCTGGGTCCTCCTGCCCTCTGGCCGATGCCTGCCCTTCCGATGTTGATGGCCCTGAGCCATCATTGCTCCCACCTACAGCCTGCTCCTGCTGCTGCTGCTGTTGCTGTCCATGTGCCCTGGCCGATGGTGCCTGCACATCCTCCATCAGCTGGTCTCCAGTTGTGGTGTCCACCCCTGCTAGACCGTTGACTCCCGACTGTGGCAGGGATGTGAGCTCCACCAAGCTGGCTGTGTTGGTCGAGCCCGGTCTACAGGGGTCCCTGGTGGAATCTGGGGCAGAAGACGGCAGGGAGAACGACTGGTGCATAGTCTCTACAGAGGAGGAGAGGTCCACCAGAGTGCGCGACACATGTAGGAACCCACCGACCAGGGCCCCTCCCAACAGTGCCACGTCGCGACGCTGCTGTTCGTGATGGCGTGTATTCTCCGCCCAGGAAGAACGCACATCATCCGAATGTCACGCGTGCGCAACGCGACACCAATCAGGACGGAGCCCATACATTCATGGAACCCCTCATCCGCAGGTAGTGGAGAGGCAGATGACATGGCACTCTCCCCTACCTGCAGACGGGCCTGGGACGGGGCATCCCTGCTGGTGCATGGAGGTGCAGTCACAGGGTCACGGACAGGGACATGCACATCCACGGTGACCTGTGCTGCCTCCTGACCCTGGCCATGGACTGCACCACTTGCACCAGTGGTACTACCCCCACCAGGCCCCATGTGCGGCTCAGTAGCGGGCTCCTCCTCCTCTGTGGAGACCACCAACCTGGATGTCTCTGTAGCGTCTTCCACCATTGCAAGCCCATGTGGGGGCTCACCGGCCCTTCCGCCACAGCCGTAGTGGCAGACGCGGCACCAGCCCCCTTGCTCCCGGATGATGGCAAGTCCTGGGAGGGTGGCTGGGCCTTGCGTCGCTGCCCGGTGGAGGCATCCCCGCCGCTTGGCTCCACAGCGCCGTCTCCGCCCTCTTCTTCACTTGATGCTGCGTAGAGGGAGACTTAGAACACAAGCCTCATGGTACAGTACAACATTCCCCTAGACAGGAAGCAATAACACATGAGTTGCAGTGTCTAACGTCACTTCCATCCTGTCCCTCCACAACACATGGGTGAATGCACGCAACACACATGCATGAACAGGCACGGCGCCTGCAATCAACATCAGCATCCATGTACAAGGGCCTCTATTAACCAAAATCCTGCCTTCATACTCACATGCATCATGGCTCACACTGATCCCATGCACACAAATCACCGGAGGGTCATGCATCATGCCTTGCACACCACAGACAGTGGATAGACACAGTGCATACAACGGTGACCGCACTGTATGAGTGAATGTACACATCATCACAGACATGTGTCATGAATCCATGGCGTACCTAAGTCACACACACACTTCTCAGACACACACACATGCGCACCATACATGACAGCAGCACCTATCCCTCACACCCCCACCATGTGCAAGAACAGACACTGGCATGCTTTCATGTGTGCATTTGCCATACAGCTACCCATGTTGCATTGTAACTCATGCACCAACCATGTGGTTCACACATGCATGACCATGATGTCCCTGCACACACACATCCATACATGGCCTATGTCACACATACAGGCAAGTATTAGACTACCAGCACACTGCAACATGCCCTGTCTCACACACCAATGCTTGGCCACTTACCGCTCAACTCCAGACGGGTCTTCCTCTGCAGGATCTGGGCGTGGAGCGCTGGGCCTACGCGTTCCAGGACCCTCATCTGGATGTCACTCATGCTGACCCGGCCCCCCTCGGCGAGGCGCCGGGCCTTGTAGAGGGTCCTGGACCTCAAGTCCTCCCAGCACTTCTTGACGTGCTTGATGTCGCCAGTTGCCACCCCCTCCGCGTGGATGGCAACCACTACGTCATCCCAGATCCTCTCCCGTCCTTCCTTGTTGGCGCGTGATGTTCCGAAGAGGGCATCAAAATGCCCCAGGACATGCTCCACCAGGACACCAACTTCCTACACACTGAAGCTGGTGGCCCTCTGCCTCTCAGATGGTGTTTGCCCTGACATGGCGACCCCCGAGGCAGGCGTGGGTGGGCAACTGGGTCCTGGGGCTGGGCTGTGGAGTGATGGTATGCCAGTCGGGATTCTTCTGTATCCAGCAGGGGCGGACACAGGAACTGGAACCCTGGCTGACGTGCAGGCACCAAATAGCAGGGCACGTGGGCAGCAGGCAGGCATGCAGCAGCAGATGGCAGGTGGGAGCGTGCTCGGGGCTCTGGGGGGCAGTAATTCGGCCTTCTGGGCAGGAGCGTGGTCTTCCATGTGTTGTTGCGTGGCCAGCTTGATACGGAGTGATTTGGCACGTGAAGAAATTGCATGTCAGCATGTAATTGGAGGAAAGGCCCTTAGTGCGTAAGCGTGTCAGCACACGTGCGTGATTTCATTGGACCAAAGGCCCTTAGCGCGTAAGCGCTTCTGTGACGTTACGCGCGTGGGCGTTTCCCTCATGACGTGGGCATAGCAGTTCAGCGCACGTGAAAAAACTGCATGACCGCGTGTGAATGCGTGTAATCCAAGGAAAGGGCATACGCACGTAAGTGACGTGACGCGTGCTGGCGTTTCCCTCAGCACGGGTTAAAGGTGAGCGGGGCCAGCAGCTCGCTGTACGTGCCTTTTGTGGAGGCCGACGTGTGTTCCTGCTTCGTGTTGTTTTGCGCGCCATCACAACTTCACAGCTATCAAGGACATATCTCTTCTTTTGGAGGGGGTATTGGCTATGTGTGTTTTTCTGCATCGGGCCAGCAGCTCGCTGTATGTGCCTTTTGTGGAGGCCGACGTGTGTTCCTGCTTCGTGTTGTTTTGCGCGCCATCACAACTTCACAGCTATCAAGGACATATCTCTTCTTTTGGAGGGGGTATTGGCTATGTGTGTTTTTCTGCATCGCGCTAGTCAGACGGTGAGTCGCGCATGCTATTTTTCCCACTGCGGGTGCCCCTGTGTATCACACCCATTTTCGAGGTCATAGTAGCCTGCGTGTCCCACGCATACGCGTTTTTCGTGTTACTGGGTGCCACCACGTACTGCGGGACGTTGATTCCACGCACGAAGGCTGCAGGGTTGCATGCACGGTTTTACTGCAGTTTTGGGGTCCCTGAGCATTACGTGAACCGTCACTACATCACTGGGGCCACATACAGCCTTGCAGGTGCAGGGGAGCTGTTAACATCTTGCATCCCACCACATTCACCCCAATTGCCCAGGTCAATTGTGGTGAACGCCTCCCATTGGAACTACTCCATCTGTGCCGGCACTACTCCATCTGTGCCATGGTTGGGAGGCCACCAAAGGTGAGGGGCGCCTCAGCTGGGTGTCCTCCCCGTGGCGGGTGTGGTCGGGAGCATGGCCAGGGTGACCAGGGAGTAGGGGGACTCCAGGGTGTCCAGGGTGAACGCAGAGGGGGAAGAGGCAGGGGTGCGCCACTTGAGCACGATGTTGTGCCATGTGTCGGTGCAGTCATGCCACCACCCCCTGTGGTTCCGGGAGAAGCAGCTTCTGCATCTGGCACTGGCGCCCATGTGACCCGGCAGTCCGTTTCATCGACTGCCACAGGCCCAAGGGTAGTGGTAGCTGCAGGTTCAGCTGTGGACACCACCACCCAGGCTCAGGGTCTGCCAGCGCAGGCTGAATTGGCACTTGAAGAGCCCTTGGAAGATTTCCAACAGGCCAGGAGGGAAACTGTAGGGGCACGCAGGGCTGCCCTGACCAAGACACGTGTCCCTGGGGCAGTAATGTCATCTGCTGCCCCGAACAGCCGGGTGTTGGCAAGTGCAGGGGCAGATACACCCAACAACACCCCGGTTGTGAGTCTGCCAACCAGAACAGTTGCGGTCAATGACCCTGCCACAGCGGATGTTGCTGCGCAGGGTCCATTACAGGGCACCCAGCTGCCGCTGACACAAGTCAGGCCTTTGGTCGTCCCTCCACCTGCCGCTCCATTGGATCAATCCACTGAACCCACTGGCCATACTGATCAGGGTGGCATTAGCCAGCCAGGGTCTGCGCCACAATCCAAGAGGAGGAAGGTTGAACCTGCATCACAGGCTGGGACCCCACACACAGCCACGACCTCCGGCACGTCGAGGAAGAAGCCTTTCTGCAAACAGGAACTGGACTTCCTCGTGGACTACGTGCGGGACCACAGCCGTGACATGCTAGTGGGTGCTAATTGTCAGACTACGGCTGCCCACCGTGATACCCACTGGAAGCAAGTTGCGGAACATGTGAGTGCATTCGGCCATGAGGTGCGCACAGCGCAAGAGTGCAAAAAGCGTTGGAATTACCTCAAACGCAGCGCTAAGGCTAAGCGTGCCTCAAATTACAACTTGACTCTGGTGACTGGCAGTGGGCCTGCACTAGAGGAGGAAGACCTCACGCCGCATGAGTCAATCGTTGCAGCGTTCACACCATCTGAATCGGTCGAAGGAGTGGGAGGGATGCCGGACTTTGATGCCCAGTCCAGTGAGTGTTGATGCGTGTTTGTTGAGGACGTGTGTGTTTTACTTGTGTGATGTGTTGTGCATGACTGCCACTACATGTCACGTGTACATTGTTCTGATGTGAAAGCAATGTAATGTTTCCCTGATGCATGTCTTCTCTGCTGGATGGTGGACATGTGGAGCAGACGGGGACTGTCTGCATCACCACTATTGCACCCTACTCAAATGCTGATTAACAGTATGCCCCTCCGGTCCATGTTCCAGCTCACTGGCACTTCTGCATGTAGCGTGGGGGGTCCTTCCTCTCAGCCCAGGGACTATGCATAGCATGACTGACGTGCATGTGTCCTCTGCCTGCAAGCGGGTACTCAATGTAGGCATGCTCCCTTGCCCCTAAATCCCCCGCTCTGCACCCAAATTCCACCTTAGCACTGGTCTGCTACAATATTGCTGTTGGGTACTTCCCTGTTCATGCCTCCTGTGTACATGCTAACATCCAGCGGCCAATCTGCCAGACATATGATGTGTGGTACATCCTTAGTACTTGATGCAGGGTGTCTCACTTGGACTGTGCAGAGGTCAGATGCCCTGCAGGTACATGAGTGCCCATTTATGCTCTATGTGCATTCCACGCATGCCCCTATGTGTCCATGACTGGATGATCACTGTAATACAAGTCCTGGATGACCTACATTGCATGGCATTTCATCTGCCTTCCCATGTCAACTGTGGCTCAGTACTGCGTTGCACACATGTTTAGGGTCTGGCAATCTGTGTGGGTCACAGGCCTCAGCCTGTTTAATGGCCAATGACTCTGTCCAACTGGTGTAGTGTCTTCTTCACACGTGGGTGTACTCCAGAGGTTTCATCAAGTGTTCTGCTTACTGTCCAATCATCATTTGCTGTGTTGTCACTTGACTCACATGATGCTGTTGATGCTAGTCAACACTGTCTGTCAATACACAGGTCTATGGTCAGCCTTTTGATACCATGCTAGGCATCCCTGCTTTTGTACTTGGGGGGAGGGGTGGTTTGCTTGTAGACATGCTACCCATTGAATGCACATTGCACGTGATGCCTGAAGTTGACCTTGCACTGCCTTCACATTTTCTGACACACACCAAGAAGTCCTTGTACATGTAGATAGTGAGTTACACACATATTTGCTGCACTGCATAGACCCACTTCAGTGCAAACTGCCACCTTTCCACAGGTCTAATCACAGAAGCAATTTCAAGTTTACCCAGCATGCATGCCAGGTTCTATTTTGTGTGTCACATGTCTGCCTGATGTGTTTGGTGTCGGTGTGTGTGTGTGGTGTGTGCTTCTAACATGTGTAGTGACCTTTTTCCTCTCTATTTTTCAGGTGATGACGCAATGGAGCCAGAGGATGGTGTTGTCATGCCAGGCACAGGGTTGTTATCACTACATCACCCAGCAAAAGTGGGGGTTGTGGGGTGGTAGGCCATGAAAACCCCCAAGTGCTACAGTCCATCTTGTATCTGGCTGTCTATGAGTCCAGCCCTGATGAACACTCTGACGACCATGTCGAGTTGGATGAGCATCAGGTCCATATGTCAGGGGTGAGTGATTCTGATGTGGACACTCCTCTGTCCGCGACACCTGCACTGAGGTGTCAGACAGTCTTGGAACCTCTGCCCGTGGTGGATCAGGACGCAGGGTCACCCTCCACACCAGTCACTGATGTGTCTGGGACATCACGTCGGCGGGGGCATGTAGTCACCCGATTCTTGAGTCCAACAGGGGTCAAGCCCAGCAACACGGTCGCCGGGCGCAACCCCTGTATACTGAGTGGGAGCAAGACATGACTGCCAATTCTGAACACCAGGGGGCAGCAATGGAGAACAATGCTGAGAGCATGGAGCGTGTGGCCCGATCCGTGCTCCCCCCTGCTAGGCAGGTGCTTCTCCAGCAGCAGGCTTCACGGTCCACGGCCCGCTCGCTCAGGCTGGGTATGGCGGCCTCAGACAGGGCACACCAGGCTGAAACGTTGTCTCTGCATGAAGTAATTGCTGCTCACTCAGAGGCACACATGGAGGCCCTGAGGGTGGAGTATGCTTCCCTCAGATCCACTCTGGGTGTCCTTCTGATGTCCCAGAGGAAGCGGGCAGAGGAGAGGTTTGCACAGCTTGAGCGTACCATCTCGGCTGAGCTACAGGCTTGCCGGGAGGTGCAGCGGTTGTCAAGCCAGGCCTTGCAGGAGGAACTCCGTGTTACACAGTACCTTTAAATGGAGAAGAAGCTGTAGCTGTGGAGGACGTTCCTGGCAGTTCCTGCAGGCTTACGGTTCCTGAAGCGACTGTCAGACTGACATGAAGTAGGAAAACTGGAGGGTCCTGCGCTGCCCAGGGAAGAAACCAGCAGCAGAGCAAAGCAACAAATAAAAGATGCGCTCCTTAATACCCAAGCAGGGTCCGATTTTCCTGGCTATCCGTTCACTGCAGCAATGCACAGCAAATTCGACCAGATGGCTTGCAGTTTGGCGAACTGGTTGTTCCCGCCAGCTCAAGGGGAGAAGATTCCTTGCAGATCTTCCCTGTTGTCAAAGTTTGAAGATTCAGACCTGCGGCAGGGCTTCACTGGGGCGTTCAGTCGTGGTAGAGGTCCTGTTCTGTCAGCTTCTCTTCGGTTCTCTCGATCCAGTGGTGACTCTGCCTTCTCAGTCCCAGAGACCTGCTTTTCATGCAGTTTTCCCCCATTCACACAGCCTGGCTGTCAATCACACAGCAGGGTGGCTGTCCCGCCCGGACAATCACCTCAGCCAATCATACCAGAGTGCGACATGGGTCTCCAACCCTTCCCTCACATCCTTTCCCCCTCAGACATTCAGGCGCCTAATGAGGACTTCTGTATAAAGCCCGCCAAAGGTCGTCTAACAAAGGAATCAAACCTGGTTTGGCACGCAGAGTAAAACACGAGAAAGGCTTTTACAAAAAGAAATAGTGAATAAACCCAGCCGGAACCATATAAAAATAAATATGGTCCAGCGGGTTTAAGTTTGAGGCTACTTAAATAGCCTAAAACAATACCAAGGCTATTTAAAATAACCGTAGTAGGAAAAATAGGGTACATACCAATGCCACCAGCCAAATCTTAATGAAAAGGGAACAAAATAATGTTCCATGAGAAACAGACAAAAAGGGATAACTATTAACCCTTTTCCAGAACTCTATGTAAGATAGATTGTACTGGGTCTGTGGATTTAAAAAGACTAATAAAGTCAATGGCAACTTTACATGTTCTGGGAGACAGTAGTCAGTCCCAAAAAATATAGTTTAAAGTGGGAAGTCTGAAAAGACAACCCTGTGTCACTGCACTGAAGGTGCTGTGTAACACACAGTAAAAAGATGATGCCTATGGAGTAGGTGAAGCTCCACAGTCTATGAACACAAAAATGTTAAACACACAAAGCAAAACACATGTAAGAGTGGAAAAAAATGCTCACACTCTTACCAAGTGAAAAAATTAAATCCTAAAAATCCAGCAAAGCTGCTGAGGGACTCAGTAGGTAAGAGGAATTAGCAATTCTGGAGAATCATCCCTAACACTCTGTCATATTTTGCTCAACAATGTTACTGTTTCTAATCGGCCACTATGCCCAGCCACCTTTATTATGGCAGTCCATATTGCCTTCGCCATGATATCTGCTTATAAAATGCAGGTGGCCACCGCTTCCATATCAAGGCCCTATACTAATGTCACCTTATACCTGTGCCTAGGCCCCCCCTAGATATGCAACCCAGAGATGGTCCCATCCGGCTCCTTATCTACGTGATGTGGAGAGATGGCCGATCGCCACGAAACCAGTTTGAAAGGTAACGGAACTATTTGGTTCCTAAACAAGTTGGCAGCATGGCAGCGGCACACCCCATAGCGACTGCAATGTTTGTTGTTGTGCTCCTGATGCACATCAGCCCCTGTTGGGCCGATGTGAGGGTTAAGCCGAGTTGGGGATGGTTCACCTTCGGGCGGGGTTGGGGGAGGGACAGTCACACTGCCAGGTTGGGATGCGCTGTGAGGGGGGATGGGTGGGATGCAGGATTTTTGCAAAATGGCACAGAGTGTGTGGCACTGCACGCGATGAGTACTCAAAGCTACCTTAATATCGACAAACATTGGCATATAGGCATACATGCAGACTGGGATGTTCACTGAGACATTAGCATGGCTATTCAAATGATGTCGTGGAATGTTCGGGGCATAAGCAACTTCACAAGGCCCCTAAAATTATTGCATATGCACAAAGATATGGGGTGAAGGTCCTCCTATTACAGGAGACACATGCCATCAGACATCTTGCATCTTGCTTGGCACCCTCCTGGGGCCCAAATAGGTTCTACACTACATACTCTACACAGTCTAGGGGAGTGCTGACATTGCTGCACTGATCTGTGAAGTTTATATTGAAAAAGGGCCTCATCGACCCCGAGGGGAGGTATGTTATCCTTCATTGCATATTGGCAGGCCGTGAGTGCTTGCTGGTGAACACTTATGGCCCCAATGTCGACGCCCCTGAATTCTATGATGAGGTGTCCTCCATCCTGATGGGATACGTTGGGGTCCCTATAATCTGGGGGGGACATGAATCTTATACTTGATAATGAGTTGGACAGGACGGGTGTGGCAGCTAGAGTTCATTCACGAGCAGCTTAAAGTCTACTTTCCCACATCATATCCCTGGGATTGCGGGCTGTCTGGAGGACAGTTCATCCTCAATTAAGTGAATACACCTTCTACTACTCTGTTTACGACAGTTCCTCCAGAATAGACCTGTTTATGACCACTCGTGACCTAATTGGCAAAGTTAGGGACGCTGGTATCCTCACCCGCACTCTGTCTGACCATGCACCTGTTACACTGTGCTTGGTACTCGGGCCCCTCCGCCCCCCTCGTAATGCCAGGCGCTTCAAATCCGAAGCACTACTTGATGTGGTGTTCAAAGCAGAGATCCTGTCAGATATAAGGATTTTCTTGGAAACCAATTCACAGCAGGATACTACTCTCAGGGTTCGATGGGAGGCTTTTAAGGTTTACATCAGGGGCATGGCCATCTCCCGGGAGGTGGGTGTCTTAAAAACCATCAGGGATGACCTACAACGCTCTGATACTAAATTTAAGGGTCTGGAACGTGAATGTGAGATGGATGCAATGCTATTAAAACTGGCGCAATTCAGAGAGGAACTGAGGCATTCGAATCTCACGCCATGCGAGAGATAAGGTATCTCACGCAACCAATTGCAGTGAGGAAATATGGTGAGGGCGAAAGGCCAGGGAGAACACGTGCTAGATTACTTAGAGCAGAGGGGGGCAGGACCCATATTGAATGCATCAAGGATACACAAGGGGCTCCACAGTGGTCGGACCAACAACTGCTTTCGACATTCTCACAGTTCTATGAAAACTTGCATACTCAACAACAGGTACACAATACACAGGATATCCTAGACCTGCTTGATCAAATCCCCACGACCCTGGTATCACAATCCAATGGTGAGCAGCTAGATTCACCTATACTGCTAGACGAAATAGTCAAGGCCATCACTGACCTCCCCTGAGGCAAGGCTCCTGGGCCAGACAGACTCACTTCGGAGTTCTACCGGGAACACGTCATAATCCTCGCTCCTAGAATGCTAGAGGTATGGGACGAGGCACTTTGCTTGTCTATTCTTCCCCCGACAATTCGCGAGGCAATTATAACAGTTCTCCTCAAACCTGGTAAACCTAGTGATGAATGCAAATCCTATAGGCCCCTCTCGCTCATGAACTTAGACATTAAAATACTTGCCAAGACCCTAGCCAATAGATTCCTCCCAATTATGCCATACCTTGTCCATGATGATCAAAGTGGTTTCGTCCCTGGGCGCTCCATGTCTCTCAATATAAGAAGGCTCTTTAATGTCCTATCGAGGATAGACCAAGGCATCGAGGCGGTTGCGGTTACACTAGACGCACAAAAGGCCTTTCGATATGGTCTTGTGGCAATATATGTGGGCGGTCCTGGAGAAAATGGGGATCGGCCCTAAAATGATCCAATATATCAAGATACTTTACACTTGTCCCACCACCAGAGTATTGATCAACTCATTTACCTCGCACTCCTTTGAGCTGCAAAGGGGTTCACGCCAGGGCTGTCCCTTTTCTCCCATTCTTTTTGCACTAGTTATCGAGCCAATGGCGGACTACGTCAGGGCAAGACATTCCCTCAAGGGCATACGACTTGCCCTGATATAATATCGCTCTACGCAGACAATGTTCTACTGTATGTTAGCGACCCATCTACACATCTCGATCCCATATTGAGAGACATAATCAAGGTAGGCACCTTCTCGGGCTTCACCATCAACTGCAAGAAATCTGAAATCTTCCCCCTTACCTCCGTAACTGAGCAACCAAACTGTGAATATCCCCTCTGCTGATCCCCTGACGGTATCAGATATCTGAGCGTCCATGTGGCACTATCCAGATCTGCACTAATCAATGGTAACTATACCACTGTCGCTAAATACTTTGAATCTAAGGTGACCAAATAGTACGCCCTGCCACTCTCCTTGGCTGGAAGACTTTCCCTGATTAAAATGATCCTAGTCCCCAAACTACTATACATATTCGGGAATGTACCGCTTTAGCCGGGGATGAAATACTTTGAGCAACTACATGCAATGGGCTCTCAATTTCTATGGCATGCGGGTGCTTGTCATGAGAAGTGGCAATACATGGCCCTGCCCTACGAAAAAGAGGGCTTCACAGCTCCTGACCTGGCCTTATACTGGACAGCGGCAAAGGCACAATTTGCCACATATTGGTATAAATACCCCTCTGCCCCCCCATGTCAGGGGGGGAAATTGGCCACACCCGAGGTCGACTCCACGACCCTGATCCTTCAACGCAAATACACAACCGAAGTCCCGGCTGACCCTATTGCGTCCACCCTATTGGCGTGGTGGCGCCTCCTTGACTTCACATCAACCCCCCACCCCTACTACAAATGGCTTCCCATATGGTGCTTTCCTGGGCTGGAACCTACCCATGACAAACTCATTTCACAACAATGGTCAACCCTCAGCTACCGCGCGTTGACAGATTTTTTCCCAGAGGGACAGTTCATCACCCCTCAGATGTGGCGCCCCGGCCACACAGGCTTGCACCTGGAAATGTTGCAGTATTATAGACTCTGTGCTGCATTCTGCGGTATGTGGGCGTCATTCCCGGAGGAACCTCCAGACACCCCTGAACTACAATAAATTGCCAACTCCGGTAATAGCAGGAGTATAGTCTCCTCTCTGTATAAAATCTTACTAACGAAACTCCCTGATTCGACTCCTAAGGTCTGGAATGCATGGGCCGAAGAACTTGGTCTGGAAATCACAGATACGATGTGGAAAGAAATGTGTTCCCACACAAGAAAAGTGTCCCTGAATGCTAGATATCGCTGCATACAGTACAAAATATTAAATAGAGTGTACTACACCCCACATAGACTGACTAAGTTCGCAGGTGGCTGTCTACAGGCCTGCCTGAGATGCCGGGCCGATGGCGCTGACCATATACATATGTTCTGGTCGTGCTCTGCTTTGAATGCATTCTGGGGAGATGTACTGGTTGCACTATCTGAGATTGTGGGTACGGTAATCGACCCGGATCCGAAGGCGTTGTTGTTTGGGGGATGAGTTAAAGAAAATGGCTAGATTTCTGAATGTGGGAAGCTTGGTAGCAAAAAAATACATATTGCAATGTTGGAAGAGATCCTCCACCTTACTTTTAAAATGTGGCTCGCTGCCTTCACATGGACACAAACATGTGAAGAGGAATACATAGTCACCTTACCTGCCCAATCTCGCCTCAGACATATCTGGACTGCCTTCTGCAGCTATCTTAACAAAGAGCCCGATGTGGCCCCGCCCTCTACTATGTCCCCGTCCCCATGAACAAGTTGTAAACTATCATTATGATTGAATGCCAACTGCTCACAGCGAAAGTTGCCTGTAACTGCCAAGGTTTATGGTTTCTATGTATGCCTGTAATGTTATATTGTTTTTTTGGAGGACTCAGAACATGTAACTGCCCCTAACTCTGTCAATAAAATAAAAGCAAAAACATAAAAATGCATCTTTTCTTTTATTTCGTCTTGCTTTGTCTCTTTTGATTTGCTTTTGTTTTCCTTTCATTTGTGTGCTTTATTTCTTGCTTGTCCTTATTCTTTCTTTCTTCCCCTACTCTTTTTTATTTCTGGGGCTTTTCATTCTATCATGTGCGACCTGACATTTTCTCTTTTCTAGCTCACACACATTGGCCTTGGCAGGCTAGTTCCGCCACATATTCGTTGGCTCTTTGTCCACTGTTCTGCAGACATTTGATCAAAGCCCTGGAAGTTAAGTGTTAAACACAGTTCATAATCAATACTAACCAAATGTGATGGTTTAAACAATTCCAAGGTTCCAACTGTCACTGTCTGTCTTGATGTGGGGTGAGGAGGACTGGACTTTGGCGTGGTCCTGTCACTGCGTGTGCCTTGTGTAATAAAAACGAAATAAAACATTAACAACCTTTGCCTATTACTGCAGGGAGATTCAACACCACTTTCCAGCATGTTTATGAATCTTCTGTGGTTGTAGGTGCTGTTGCCAGCGGTGACAGTAGTGCCGCTTAAGAACACACACAACGTCAAATGATAGTGGGAGGTAGGCCATTCCATTCCAATACCTCCTGAACCATGTAGAGTCCTGATCGGCGGTGTCCGAGTGAAGCAGGATGGGGTGGTCACGTGCAGCTTCTGTCAGAATAATCAAAAGGGGTGTATGGCAGCTGCAATATATATAACAGCAAGCATCTGTGTGTAATACGATGTTTGGGAAAAACTGTCACCCATGCTCTCTCAGTGATGTGGGGTGGCACTGACGGGCACAGTGATGAAAAAATGACCTCTCGTTTCATGCAGTCAGTATTTTACCATGCCAAAACACCCAATCCTACCATTTGCTACCAAATGTAAAATGAGACAGGACTGTTAAAATAACCGTCAGTGCACCTGACACCCCACCCACCTGCCAATAATTGAAGTCAAACCAAAAGCTTGAAGCATGTCCCACCGTGCGCCAAAAGGGTATTGATGTACCCAAAGTTAACCTTTTAAGAATGCATGGGGTAACCAGTGCTTAATTTGTGGGGGTGGTTGCCCGTCCCCACCACCGGAACTCTTTTTTGGGGACCGGAACATGGCTGGGCATGTGCAATTACTTTGTTTGTTCAGTTTTCACCGTTCCAAGATCATAAATCATTGCTCTGCAGCTCTGCTTGTAGTTGCAGGCCATGGGCCTGGTAGTACAGCAACCAACAGCCAATGAAAACCAACATTCTGTTACTATGCAGTATTTGATACATTAGTAACACAGAATGTACAGTTTTCATTGGCTGTGCCTGTGTTCTCTCCAGCCAATGAAATGACATGATGACATGCGTGGGTCACGTGTTGTTGTTGCGAGGGCAGGCAGGCCACCTTCACTTCACGAGGCACACTTGATTTGATAAGGCGTGGCCGTGGCGCGTGACTCGTGAGAAAGCCTGCTTGCCCGTTGTGTGCGGCCTACTACAGTTGCAGGCTTTCAGTTTCAGCTTTAAGTTCCTTAGGCAGGCTGCTAAGGTAAGTCAAGTGTCTGACTTTCTGTCCGGATTTTCATTTTCACCTAAACTAACTTAGCTAAGCTAAGTTAGATTATTGTCAGTTCATGTCCGCCTGCCGGCCGCCGCCGTAAATATGTTGTGAACTTGTGAACTTACTCACAACATGGTCCATGGCGGTGGACAGTCGGCGCGGCGGCAGCGGCACCATGCCATGATAATACTAGTGGCTGTGGCGGGCAGCCCCCGCTGCTCCCCCCCAACTTTGACTGAGCCGCTCAGCCAACTCACTGGTGTGCCCGCGACCCGCCCCGCGGCCGCCGCAGCCTCATCATTAGCCCAAGCAGCTGGCAGGCCGCGGGGTGGGCGCAAGGCAAATTGCAATGGGAGCGGCAGGCGCTGGCAGTCCACGCAGGGCAGCAAATGAACAGCATTGCCCGACTCCGAGCCCCGGCCCGTGCCCCCTGACTCCCCCCAACTTTCACTGTCTGTGGCCGCCCGGTGCCAGACTGTGGCGAGTGCGACTACTGGTGTGTGCCTGCCGCGGCCCGCCCCGCGGCCACCGCAGGCTCAGGATTGGCCCAAGCAGCTGTCAGGCCGTGGGGCGGGCGCGAGGAAATGCGAATGGGTGGCGCTGGCAGTCCAGGAACACCGCGCCGCCGCAGCACGGCAGCAATCATGGCAGTTACAGCCAGTGGCATGCTGCCCCGGCGGCCACCCGCAATTTTAATGTAATGGCTGCCGGGGCAGCAAATAATGACAGCAGTGCCCGAGCCCCGGCCCGTGGCCCCCCCCCCGCCACCCAGCCAACTTTCACTTTCACTGTCTGTGGCCGGCTGGCCGCCCGTGTCATTGACTATCACTGCATTGTGCTAATGTGCTAACCAATGCTGGAAGTGGTATGGAAAGTTTTCTGTTTGCTGGCTTCAAAGAGGAGGACACATGAAACATGAGCTGATAGCTACTGGTCCTACCTTACTTAGCCTGAGCTCGGAGGAGACCAATAAATGTGCGTGTGTGTTTTGTGGATAACCACACCTAATCCCTGACTTGGTGCATTGAATGTTTTCTCTCTTTCGTTTTCCTAGGCTGTCTATGAGGACTGAGTTCAAGGAGTTATTTAACTTCTTGCATGTCATTCGGTACCATGCTAATAGGTATCATTTTATTTCGGGGTGGAAACCATACCTAAGGAAGAAAGGTGTTGCCTGGGTTGAGCTATGCTGGTTGTTGTTGTAAGCAAATGTAGCCCTCCAGATTAAATCTACCCATATATAGGTAGCAAGAGCACTCAAACATAGTAGATATTGTTCTACGCCAGGGTAAGTGTACATACCAAAATAATGTAATTACCATGTTTTCTTTGCCTCAGCAAGACTTAAAGGTTATATCTGAATCTTGAAGCGTATTATGACTTGCTTAGATAAGTTATATGAATGATGACCAGCAGCATCCCTCTGATGATGCTACGTGTCGGCCCTTCCGCGGAAGCTTTGTTTTATTGCAATAAATGATTGTTAAACTCACTTACGAGTGCGTTTATTTTTGACAGAGACCTCCGCCTGGTGAATTTTAGCATTGACTAATTGGCGTCCCTGGCTGGTGGCCTTGCAGATGCAGCCCATCACTTTGATGCGTGCCTTCCAGTGAGCTCCCGTCTTTTATGCAAAAAGCGCAAGTCCTCATCTGGAGACGGAGATCAGGAAGAAGGAGAGACGACTGCTCTGCCAAGGACCAGACGAACCAGACAGAGGGGAGGTCTCCTTGGTGCGGTGAGTTAATTGTATCTGCAGAAATTGTATTGGTGGACGGTAAGCCACAATTGGTATCAGTTTTATGGTGCGTATTATTTTTTGGGTTTGGTAAGGTATTTTATTAATAATGGGAAACTTGTGTGACCGAAACAAAAATGAGGAACCTATGCATGCGCCTGCTGAAGGCACTTTGTGTTATACTATGTTAACTAACTATGGGCTGGGGGCGGTACAGTTTTGCAAAAATTGGGAGGACTACACAAAGACGTCCATTCAATTTAGATGTCGGGACTTTTGATATTAACACAATCGAGCATTTGGAATTAGTATTATTAAGAAAGAAGGTCCGCCCCGCCCAGCATGATGCTATTCGCCAGTGGCGAACGGAAGCGATAAAGCAGAAAATGTCCCAAGATAAAAAGGATAGAAAGAAACAAAAACGAACCTTGCAGGAGAAGGCCTGTGAGTTGGATAATAAAGAGTTTGAGCACCAGCTAGATGTAGAGGATCGGGCTGCCCTGATAAAATATAGTAAAGGTATGTACCCACTTCTCCCTAAAACAGAAAAGGAAATCGCCAGTTTTAACATCGAAGCTGATCAGGATGCAGTCAGATTAACAGAAAATCTTTTGCGACTAACAGTACCTGTCATATCCCCATCTAATATTGTGCCTCAGGTGCCTTCTGCACCTCCTCCTCCACCCCCACCCCCATATGGTACCCAGATCGGCACCATGGATCCAAATAGTACCGAGGAAGAGGAAGCAGGGCATTTGCCTAGAAAGCCGCCCTTCTTCACTCCGGTTGAATTTGCCAGGTTAGAATACATAGCAAACGATTTGTTTGATAACCCGGCTGGAGGGGTAAAACAGAAATTGAACACCTGCCAGAAGAAGGAATTTCGCCAGGTAATGAGAATACATTGCGACCTTGTTGAGAGATGATGCCGAGCGCCGGTGGCCCGCCGGTTTGCATAACATTTACAAGGACCTTGACACTGAAAAAGATCGGGCAGCTCTATGGGATAAATACAATCAGATAATTGATCAGGTAACTAAGGAAATGAAAGATTACCACGACCAACTGATGTGGGAAGAAGAGGAAAATTGTAGAAGAGCGCAGTCCTTGCGTGATGCCAAACCGACGGCTAACGCTTTGATTAAAAGGATACTTAAAGTAGAGGAGCCAGGGAAGTTAGAATATTTAACGGACATATTTGCCACCCATAGCGAGGCAACTCGACTGGTATGTCTGGAAGGACTTTTGAACAGAATAGGATCGGAATGTGGAACAGGTGGGCGGGAGGAAGTTTGTAAAAAGGTGAGAGAGTGCAAGGCCGAGTTAAAAACGTATAAGCCTAATTGGGAAGTAGAGGATCTCAGGACGCGCAGATTGTTCAAAGAACTATTAGAAGTATTTCTCCCAAAAACCCCAATGATGGCACCCCTGAGGGAATGCGCGCCTATTTTTACAGCAAATGTAGACCCAGCCAAAGACCCCACTGTAACCAAGACATATGTCTATGTACCCCTCACTAGAGCAGAATTGTTTAGTATAATAAAAAGCACTCCGGACCCTAGGAATAACGCCACGGGATTCTATAGGGAGCTAAGAGCGCTATTAAAAATGTGTACCTTGACTTTGCAGGACATTGATCATGTGATGTCTGCCGTGACACCGGCTGATGTATGGGAACCCTTTAGATCTCAGGACCCTCCTGGGCATGTTATCAATTGGACAGCATTAGAAAAAGAGGATACAGACCGGAAACCAATTGACCCCATTCCAGAGGGCCTGAAAATACTAGGGACGAGAATATTAAAAGCATTAGTGACGTATTGCCAGAGGTAGATGTGAATGTTGATAAGATGGATGCTGTTATACAGAGCCCTGTAGAAACAGTTGGGGACTATTTCCTGAAATTTGAAAGTGCATTTAAGGCACACAGTGGTCAGTCTGTTAGCAACCCTATGGGTCAGAGGTATTTCGCCATGGGCTTTGTGAATGGTTTGCGTAAAGGAATTAAGAAACCACTTAAATTGGGCGAGAGCACTTGGCAGGCAAGCACTCCGTCCCAGATTCTAGAGATGGCTAAATATTACGAAAGGCAGGAGGAGGAAGAAATGGAAGGTAAGAAACAGGCAGACAGCAACTTAAAAAATAAGGTGCTGATGCAACAGCTGTTACAACCATCGTATAGTAAACAAAAGGGGCAGAAACCCCAGGTAAGAAACCCAGCAGGTAATGCCCCACAATGGACACCCCCATGAATTGATCAGTGTTCATTTTGCAAACAGACGGGGCATTGGAAAAACGAGTGTCCTATATTGATGGCACAAGGGGGTCAACCGGCGGGTGGGAGAGGAAGAGGCCGAGGTGGACCTTATATGGGACCACCCCAAGTACAGGGAAGGTTTGTAAATCCTGAAAATAATGTATTCTCAACTGGCGCGGCGCAGCGACAGATGGTTGAAGTGAATGCCAATGGGTTTAGGGAAGATGAACTGAGTGGAATGATGTTCTTTGATAACACAGCAGCAATAAGTTGAAACGCCCCTAGTGAACCTGGGAAGGCGGTGTCTGTTCCTATAGACCAGAAAGGACCGTATGTCAAATTGCAAATAGGACAGCACCCCACCGTTAAATGCTTGGTTGACACCGGAGGAGGTAACAGCTCGGTTGACGCCAAGGCCGTCCCCTCAGTTCCACTATCGGGTGAAAATAAGGTTTCTGTAGGGTTCGGTGGGGAACCCATATGTACTCCAGTGTCTCAGAAAGTTGAAACATCTATATGTGGAGTGAAATTGACTAACAAATGGTTACTTCCTAACAGGTGTCCCGAGAATCTCCTTGGATTAGATCTTTTGAAAGCTCTAAATGCAACCATTTATTGTTCTCCGATAGGTGTGCGAATGACCATATGTAAATCCAAAATTGGTGGTTGTTATTTGACTGAACCTTTGCCGCCAGAATTACAGGCATTGCCCGCAGAGCTTTGGGCTACTAGTAGTAATGATGTGGGGGTTTTGAACATTCCCCCTGTTGTGATCAAGGGAAAACATGGTGTCCCTCTACCCCGAACCCCACAGTATAGAATATCTCCAGAAGGAGAAGCAGCATTGGTTAGGATTGTACAGGACCTGATGCAGCTTGGGGTTGTTGAGGAATGTGATGACAGTCCCTGTAATTCCCCGGTTCCTCCAGTCCATAAGAAAGGAGATGAAGTGACCCCATACAGATTTATTATTTATCTCAGAAGAATTAATAAGGTTGTGGACCCCAGGTATCCAGTTGTCCCCAGTGTGACTAGCATTCTTACTATGGTCCCCCCACGGCTACTTATTTTAGCGTCGTGGATTTGAAAAATGCCTTTTTCTCCATACCCATAGCTGAAGAATCCAGATACCTTTTCTCATTTTGTGTTAGCACAACGGCAATATAGGTTTTGTCGAGCGCCCCAAGGTTACACAGAGAGCCCCGCTATTTTTAGCCAAGCACTAAAACAACAATTGGATGAAATTTTGTTACCCCCTGGTGTGATGCTCATCCAGTATGTGGATGATATTCTTATTTGTGGAGACACTGAATTAAGTTGTAAAGAAGGTACCTTGATCGTGTTACAACATTTGCCATATCATAATCACAAAGTGTCGCTTAAGAAAATGCAATATGTAATGCCTAAGGTTGATTATTTGGGATATGTCCTCACTGCAGAGGGTCGATCACTGTCACCTGAAAGGGTACGATTAATCCAAGAAATGGCCTATCCCAGTACCTTTAAAGAATTGAGACGACTGTTGGGTATCACCTCATATTGCCGCCATTGGGTCCCTGAGTTCTCCCTGCTAGCAAAACCCCTGTTACAATGTCTGAAGACAGAGAAGGATCAGATACCCTTCACCTGCACGCAAGAAATGAGAGAGGACTGCGACGCTTTGAAAAGCCCCTTGTGTAGTGCCCCCGGGCTTGGGACACCCAATTATGACAAGCCATTTACTCTTTTCGTACATGAACAAAAGGGTTGCGCCCTAGCTGTATTGACTCAGGAACAAAATGGAAAGCAAAGGCCTTGTGCTTATTTCTCTGGCACATTGGACAGTGTGGCTGCGGCACTTCCCCCTTGCATGCGATCAGCTGCCGCAGCAGTGGTAGCTCTCAAACAGAGTGCTGGTTTAGTGCTAGGAACTGCTATAATTGTGAGAGTTCCCCATGCCGTAGATGTGTTGCTCAATAGAACTCAAACCCAGCATCTTACAGCAGCCCGCTTGACACAATATGAATTGACATTGTTTGCACCAAATGTAACTATCATGAGGTGTAATACTTTAAACCCAGCTTCCATTTTGCCCTTGCCGAGTGGTGAGGGAGATCAAGACATGCATGATTGCCTTATACGCACTGATGAGCAGACCCGAGGTAGGGTCGATCTGAGTGACCTTCCCCTAGAGGGAGGTGATGGGGTTCTATTTTGTGATGGCTCGTGTTACAAACTGGAACGTGGGGAGACAGTGTCTGGGTACGCGATTACAACTGAAAGTGAAATTGTCCATATGGAACGCATACCCGAGTTATCAGCGCAAGCTGCAGAATTGAGGGCGTTGACAAAGGCTCTAGAATTAAGCAAAGGTTTAGCTGTAACCATCTATACGGATTCAGCCTATGCACATGGTGTGGCCTTTAATTTTGGCCTGCCATGGAAAGAAAGTGGGTTTCTCACCTCACATGGTACCAAAATAAAACATGGTAATTTGATAAACAAATTATTGACAGCATTGGCTGAACCCGCTCAAGTGGCTATAGTGAAATGCTCTGCCCATAAAAAGGTGGTAGATTTTGTGGGGCAGGGAAATGATTTTGCAGACCAGGTGGCTAAATATGCCACGGAACACTGTAAACTGCCCCTTCCAGAGTGTAACATGCTGCAAAGGAATGTGGATGGGAAAAGGGATGAGGGTGAATTGGGAAAGGACCCTGAGGAGATAGCAAAGGACATTCAAAGGGAAGCGGCAGATTGCGAAATTAAAGCATGGACTAAGGACAGTAACAATGGACACACTTCTTAAGGAGTGTGGCTGGACAAAATCAAAATGAGGTGGTTGCTCCCGGACAGTTATTTACCCATGGTAGTCGATATGGCACACGGGAATGCCCATGTTAATGCAAGTGCAATGGAGGATATTCTAAGCAAGGTGTGGAAGAACCGGAAAATTGGATCGTATTGCAGGAGGTGGGCAGCACAGTGTGCCATCTGCCTCCAGCACAATGTGGGCAAATCTGTGAAGGTACCAGCAGGTCATAGCAGACTCCCTACGCAGCCATTTGAAGTAGTATGCATGGACTTTATACAAATGGAACCAGTTGCTAAACTAAATTATTGTCTTGTAATGAGGTGTGGGTTCTCTGGTTGGACGGATGCTTACCCCCTAAGAGACAACACTGCTATTTCCACAACTAAATGTATCCTGAAATACTGGGTGCCCAGTACACGGTGCCCAGCCTCCTGTATTTCGACAACGGAGTACACTTTACTGGTCAAGTTGTGAAGTATGTATGTACTGCCTTAGGTATCGATCAGCGATTCCATTCCATTTATCATCCCAAGAGTGCCGGGATTATTGCCGGGATCGAATGCCGTAGTTAAAAACAAACTGGCAAAAATCTGTGCCTCCACAAACCTGAAGTGGCCAGATGCCCTTCCTTTGGCATTGTTGAGTATGCAGACCACTCCAAAGGGGACGCACAAATTGTCCCCCTTTGAGATCGTGATGGGCCGCCCCCCAAGTGCCTGGTCTGTCCCTAAACCAAGGGTTATTGGTAACATTGAACAGCCATTGTTGAGGGATTACTGTGCTGAACTCACACATAAACTATCTATTATCCATCAACAGGTGAAAGAAGCAGCTCCGCCGGCCCTAGAAGGAGAGGGCCACGCCATCAAACCAGGGGACTATGTCCTGGTAAAGAGCTTTGATCGCACAAATTGCCTGCAAGCCCGCTGGAAGGGGCCATTCTTGGTCCTCTTAGCAACACAAACCGCTGTCAAGGTAGCGGGTTACAAGACGTGGATACACGCCAATCATCTCAAGAAGGCACCACCTCAGATATTCCATCCCCCGACCAAGGACACAGATCATTTTGCCACCGAACTAACGGAGGACACTCCAAGGTATAACTTGCGTCCCAGGAAGCAACATTGATTGCCTATGTTTGAACTCTGACATCTGGCTGAGAAAGGACTTGGTAAAGGGTCAGAACAAGCAAGGGCAATTGAAAATACAGATGAAGTGGCCTCAGCAACCCCTCCTGGGTATGAAGTAGCCCCACCGAGACACAAATGAAATGGCCTCAGCACCCCCAAGGGTAGAAAGTAGCCTCAACGAGACGAGTCAAGGTAGGAGCCAGAAGTGGCGACAGCAGGACGGGTTATACTGTGCAACCCTTGCGATCTAGCGCATAAACGGACGGCACCGTTAGGGTAATTGTTAGGGACTTTGAACCTTTTGTGTAAAATATATACTGTATATATATATTTAGTGTGACATTTGACAGCCAAGTTCCGGAACTTAGCCACCTGGGATCAGCCCTGTGCGAGGGAACAAAGTAGGTTGTTAAAATGGATAATGAGGATGCAGGACAGAGGCGTCCCCGAGTAAATAGATATGCATGCAACCCAAAGGAAAAGCTCATCTTATCCCTTGTCTGTATTTTTATAACAATAGGGTTCGCCATATTCCTCTGGTACCTTGAGCATCATGATATTTATGCTGCCCGTAACCTGCTACCCACCACATCGCAGCCGCCTACACTAGAACCAATAACTATCCCCCATGTAGATCAGGAGTATCGGAAGAAACACCCCAGGAATAGCATCCTGACATGGATGAATGATACAAATCAGATTGTAAATAAAACCAATTGTTACATCTGCAAGTATGTTCCCCATAGCCATGAAAGCGGACCTGACTGGTACGTGACTCACGCCACAAATGACACCTGCGTACCCCTGCAGAATTTTCTCTTGAGTGCCTCTAGGAACGATACCTCCACTTATTCTATAACAGATGACCATTTCGGTGAAAATACAAAAAGGAAATTAGCAGAAATGGACCGTAAATATGACGCGCATAAAGAACTACTGCGCTCGGTAACTGATGAGAATAGAGAACAAATACTCGACATGCTCAACTCGACAACTTACGATAGTGGGAAAAGGGAGGACCGGAGGTCGTACACAGTTAAAGTTTCATCGGCCCACATTCCCCTGATGTCAAACGCAACCCGGTATCTGAATAGATCCGCTCCCTGTCCGCCAGATACAAGGTTCTTAGATCCGGTCCTTCTTTATACAGGAGATGGGAGGGAAGAAAAACTACCCTCCCCGATACCCGTGCAAAACATAATTCGACAAGCACCCTTTTGTTACCAACGAACCCAACCGCCTCATAAGGGTGTCTTTATGGGCCAACACACCTGCCTGATTACAGTGGATTTAAACAGTTTGTCAGCACCCCTCCTTCCTCCAGAAGGGGCCATGTTTATTTGTGGGGAAAACACTTACCTCTGGTTGCCTAGCCATTGGAAAGGCAGATGTACTGTTGGCTATATAATGTTGGGACTACATTACAAACCATTAGAAGCAGCTAACTTAAGGAAAGAAACTAGGAGAACAAGATTGAGCATGGGGAATTATGGGCGAAGGAAAAGAGATGTTATCACTTAGGAACACACTTCTTGGGATGAATTCTTTGACTTTCTAAAAGGCATAGTGATGCCAATGGGAATAGTTATGAATTCCAGGAGCATTAGGAACCTGGCTAGGTTAGTGGAGAAGGAATTAAATGTGACCAGCGACATACTGGCTAACCTTACTAAAGAAGTACAGGCAGTCCGGATGGTCGCATTACAAAATCGACTGGTATTGGACACAATGCTGGCAGAGGTAGGATGGGCTTGTAAAATGATTGCCACTTCCTGCTGCACTTTTAATCCTGATTATAGCACCAATATATTTAAAGGGATCAATGAAATGCATAAAATGGCGGCTCAAATCCATTCTGAATTTGGGCCTGGGGATGGGACATCCTGGTTCTAGGATTTATTACGAAGCTGGTTATGGAAGCTTCTCACCCCTCTTCTAGTTGTGGGAGGATTAATAGCTGCTTGCTGCTGTTGCATCCAGTGCTTTCCCATGTGCATATCTGTTATAGGAGACTGCTGCAGGAAAATGATGGGAACACTCACACCCAAACCCACAAATGCCATGGTCACTAATGAGATGATAAAATTGGAAGAGGCGATCGAGGGGTTACACAAGATTGACATATCAGATAATGAAAGTGAAAGAATAATTAAATACAAACCAAACCAGGTGCATTATTGATAAAGTCTTGCTGACGCAAAAGGGTCATTTGTAAATACCAAAATAATGTAATTACCATGTTTTCTTTGCCTCAGCAAGCCCTAAAACATTGTCCATGTTATAGCATTATGTCCATGTTAAACCAACTGCTTTTGTGTCCGTACACGAGGCCCAGGGTTTCCACCTCGAGCGCATATTACTCATAGACTTAGGAATGTCCCCCTGCTCTCCTTTCCCGTGAGGCTACATAAACAACGTCTGTTAGCACTTTTACACTTCCCTCCCACAGTGTGCAGCTTTGCAGGTCAGCATGTGTTCACCGACCCTAGAGTCTCTTTTATAAATAATGATTGTCTGACATCCGCGCTCTTTCCTGGGAACATAAGCACTAATCCATCTGTACTGACTTTTGTTATTCTCTGGAATGTGTGTGAAAGGGATTGTTCCAGGCGCTCGTGCGTCACTCTGTAAAAAGATATGTCCTGCTTTTGTTCAACAGCCCATAAATGGACATCATTATCACTACAGCAACAGGATATGTATAGCTTGCAAAATTCCCCCTGCATCAAGTGTGATGAATTAGCTCGTTGTACGACCATACATCTCAAAGGTTATATCTGCATCTTGAAGCGTGTTATGACTTGCTTAGATATGTTATATGAATGATGACCATTTGCGATGCCCGGCCTTTGCAAAATCTCGCCGCAATGTCTGGGAATACAGCCAAAAGTGTTCCGACAGGAATTTGTATGTTTGGAAATGTCTGGTTCTGAGCCAGGCATAAGACTCAATGTAATCGTTTCCCTATAAAAAGCATGCTCACCGTAACACTGGCAGCACACACTAGCAGCATCCCTCTGATGATGCTATGTGTCGTCCCTTCTGCGGAAGCTTTGTTTTATTGCAATAAATGATTGTTAAACTCACTTACGAGTGCGTTTATTTTTGACGGAGACCTCCGTCTGGTGAATTTTAGCATTGACTTAAGCCTCTCTGATTAGCTGTCTGTTTTTGGATGAAAGCTGGTTCAGAGTTGTATGTCATTTCCAATGGGCACACAAATCGACTTGATTTACAAAGAATGACATGAATTGTGTTGCCTGATCTGAGATAATTCATAAACTCTATCTAATCATATCACGTTTTATAAAGAAATGTCTACTAACTTACTAGAGTATGACATTACTTTAAAGGGTGCCAAATGTGCCATTTTAGTGAGCCAATTTACCAATACTGTCACAGATTGGGGATTTTTAAGGCCACCTGTGACAGGATGTTTCAGGTGTCTTTCGGAAATTTCAAATGACTCAGAAACGAAATGAATTGTGTGGAAAATGCGGGGCCCTAAGGGACGTCCCCTCTCTTGTTGCTCATTGAAGTTCCACCTCCCTAGTGCAGGCTTCCCCAATCCCGAGGTTGGGTAGAGATTGGTAACACACTTACTACCCATAATCATTCCCTCTGGGTTTTATTCAGGGGGAACCTATCATAATAATTGCCTCAGATATAATGCAACAAGAATTGGTGGCTTTTTTAATGCTTGGTTCCTCTAAGTCATATGCCCTGTGGCGACTGGCGTGTGCCCGCCATCTTTGCCCAAAATGAGGCACAGGTGGCTATGTCTTGTAATTGTGAAACCGAGCGGATTAGGGTCGGGAGGTGGATTCATAAATTAAAATCCAGGCCCCTGCTCCATTCACAAATACAGTGATGCAAACAAAGAAAACGAAAAACCTGCAGTGGCAATGGATCTCGTTTGGGGGCAAAGGTTGTGAACGATATTTCAAATGTCGATGAGGGCTGTACCTGGTAAGTAGTGCAAAAGAGACTAGCAATACAAATGAGATCAGACATACAGCTCAATGATTAACAGAACACAGGTGAATGTAATTTGGCATGCCATGCCAGGTGAACAGGTGCTGAACTGTTCTGTAATGCCTGGGCAGGTTCACGCATAGACAGTAGCGTGTGTGTCCTAGGGATGGGATGAGTAGATCTGTGAGGTTCTTTAGGTTCAGCTGGGCCGGCCCCGCAGGCTTACCTAATTGCCTGCCCTGCCCATGACAACAAAGGCCATGTTGTGCCTAACTGCAGCAACGGCACTGAGTCTTTATATGTTATCGTATGATAGGTAACGCACCTAATACCACCAGAGTCCGGTTTCTAAGTGCAGATCTGGGATTCAAACCTCTGTTGCTCTGCGTGGTCTTGCTTCCAAGACCAGCGCTTTGCCCCTGTGCGTGTTATAATACAAAGTATTAATTAAAACAGTAATAATTTGTTTAGGGTAATTCCCTAACTTGCTCTAGTTTTCTCAATTGACAGCATTATTATGTGTAAAGCTTTTAGGTATATTTATGAAGCATTAGGAGCACCCTGGAGGGTGCCTGCTGTTCAGCATAAGTGTGTAATCCTGGGCAAATAATGTAATCTCACCTGACATCCACTGCAAAGGGTCACTCTACCCTCTTCTTCCCCTCTGCATTGTTGAAGGCAAGTCAAAAATATGTCTGTGGGTGCTGTGATAGAGGTCAGTAAAATATTGTGCAGTGTGTCTAACGTCCTGTCATGTTAAGTCCAACCTGCCATAGAAAGTTTTCCCTGTTAGTAAAATGTCTCTCTTCCAATACGTACAGATTTGGGCCACTGTGTCCTATGAGGCTTTCTTTTTCACACCCTCATGTTTGGTGCATACAGTTCAGGGGGCAATGGTCGTGCCTTTTGTGTGAACCCAAATATCCCAATTCTGCCTCCAGCAGTTGAATTTCCTATTGAGCATATACAGGTATCACGCCAGCCGTTTGCAATTTAATTGACTTAGTGCCTTTGCCCCCCTTTAGGTTTGCAGTGAGTGGCTTCATCAGAGGTTCGTTCATCGTGTTGAAGTCAGAGTCTGAGAGTCGCAGAATTCAATTGTATTGTTCAGTGTGGTGTGTTGGGGGATAAAAGGAGGCAACAGGCACTTTGCAGCCATTTACAAACCACCCACATGGTATTTGTTGTTAGATTTCTTTTTGCAATTTTCTCTTCAGCCAGGACATGTCAAACGTGTGCACATTTGTATTATTAGCCCGGCTCTAATGGAAAGCGCATTCCATGGGTGCACCATCATTATATGTGTTTGTTCTTATACATTTGCTGTTCACCAGTCCTTGATTCCATTTGAAGCACTTAAGAGGTCTGTTGTCCTGTCCTGACCCCTGGCCTGATCATTGTGTGTAGTGAAACTTGGAAGGAATCCCATGATATTGATTATCCCTACTTCTCATTTCCTTCCCTAGAATGTCTGGAGCCCAGAAGAAAGTTTCTTCATACTTTTCAAAACCTGGTAAAAAATGCAGCACAGATGAGCCTACAAGAGAGCAAAGTGAACAGCAATCTGGTTCCAGGTCAGATAGTGTTTGTGAAGAACCAGAAAAAACACTAGATGAGACCACCAGCACTACTACTGTCAACATCCATACAGAAATCCAGACCGCAAGCATTCCACTCGGAGAGGAACTGGGTGGCACCGGTACTTATGAAGATCGTGAAATACCGAATGACAGTGACACGGAAATTCCAAGTACTAGCACGCCGGAATCTGGTCAATTATCACTTCTGCAACATTCAGCTCCCTTAACGAAAGGCCCGCTGCTCCCTAAAGGCTGGAAGCAGGATCAGAAACAATATTTTCAAACCAAGTACCCATGGTTGATTGTTAGAGGACACACTCTTGGATGCAGCACTTGCCGTCAAGTCAATAGCTTGGGTGCAGAGAAAAGTCATGGGATGAAATTGTCTAAAGAATGGACTGAGTGTACTGTTAGCTCATATGGTACCAACAAAAACAAGCAACAAAGATCCTTACGAAAGAAGATTGCCGAACATTTCTCAACAAAGGCACACGTCACAGCATCAAAAATATTAGAGCAGGCAAAAAAAAAACATTGCTTAAATTAACTTCTAGAGCCCAGGCAGGGAAAATAGCAACAACTGCCAGAATATTTCGAACGGCTTATAAAGAAGCAAAGCGGAACAGGCCAGCCTATGGTTTTGAATCTGAGATAGACTGCCAGCAATTGAATGGGCTAGATATGGGACGTATTTTACATTCCAATGTGGCTTGCTCAAGTATACAGCAACACATTTCATCGGAAATGAAACGAAAGACATTTGCCAAAATAGTTGCCTCTTCTCACAAGGTGAGTCTTTTGCTGGATGAGGCAACTGCCTTAAATAAAAAAAGTGCTTTAATTGTGTACCTACGTACTCAGCTACAGGATATGGAGTCTCCAGCTAATATTTTTGTTGACGTTATCGAGCTCAGTGATGTGTCTGCTAAAGGTATAGTGAACAGTTTGCTGTCTTCGCTCCAAAAGGACCCAATTAAAATTAGTGAGGACTTTCTCACCAAATGTCTGGTGTCAGTCGCTTGTGATGGAGCATCAGTAATGTTTGGCCGCAATAGCAGGGTTGTGAAAAGGTTACAAGAAAGAATTTCTCCCAATATTGTAGCCTGGCACTGCTCAGCACACCGCTTAGAACTTGCAGCCAATGATGTCATGAAAGACATTGGAGCTACAAATCATTTCAAAGCACTGCTAGACAAACTGTATTCTCTTTTCAGCACATCTGTGAAAAATCGTTTGCAGCTAAAAGAATGTGCAGATGCTCTTGACATTTGGCTTTGTAAAATAGGAAGAGTGTTAGATACTCGCTGGGTTGCCTCAAGCTACAGAACAGTAGAGGCTGTCTGAAATGCTTATCCTGCGCTTTACAAACACTTTACATTGGCATCTAGTGATGGCTCTCGTGATGGCACAACACGAAACATGTACACTGGACTATGTAGGCGCCTTTCGTCTGTGCAGTTTGTTGGTAATCTTGGCATTATGTTTGATGCACTTCAAGAGTTATCAGAATTGTCTCTTGACTTACAAAAGCGTGATTACACGATCATTGATGCACATTGTGCTATTTGCCAACAAATATCAGTGTTTGAGGCAATGGTAGAAAGGCGAGGAAGACACTCTTCCCAGTGCCAGAAGGCCATAGAAGAAAATAGTTTCCAAGGAGTGACCATGCATGAAGGAAAGGCGTGCGACAAATAAATTGAACATGGACAGTTTCTTCGCAGTCTTGCAGAAAATTTACAGAGTTGTTTGTTGTATACAGGAGGTTCTGCTGCTGCTGACAACAAAGTTGCATACGAGAAACTAATAAGCAAACTCAAAGTTATGTACAAGCAGTACTGGCCAGATGAGTTAACACCTACGGATGGAGAGCGTGAGATAGAGTCTCTGTGTGAAAGATTTGACATTGGTGACACTCGTCAAACCATTCGGGCTTACAGGGAACATAGAGAGACGGGTGGAAAAGAATCTAATAGACACTACAAGGAACTTTTGACAGCTGTGAACACTATTGCCATCTCCACTGCTGAGTGTGAACGAGGGCTTTCACAAATGAATCTTGTCTGCACATCAACAAGAGCATCCCTGCATACTGACACCATTTCATCCTTATTATTTATAATCTCGTTGGCCCACCATTGAAGAAGTTCAACCCCATCCCCTATGTCAATTCATGGATTGCAAAAGGACGAAGAGCTGCTGATGACCCTAGAAGTAAGGAACGAAAAGAGGACATGGACAGGTCAGATTTAGACATTTTATGGGCTTTTATGAGCGAATAGAGACAACTATGCACACTATTGAACTTGTAATTATTTAATATATTATTTATTTGTACTTTATTTAGTAACTGCTATTTGCATTTGTTTTGTTCATCTATTGCAATTTGCACTTTATTATAGCAGCTTAGCCATGGTGATCCCAACCAGCTTTTGGCAAAGTTGTAATAGAATCTGGAGTTACCATGCCATTTTGTGAAATGTTATACAGAATATTTTGCCATGTTAGGCTAAATACTGTGGCTGGCAGAATGTTAATTACTTCAAACACAACATTTAAATAGCATCTGCCAGTCTATTTAATTGATATAGATTCAATGCCTTCTCTACCTCCTTCTCTAAGTTTAAAATGAAAGCCAAACATGGCACCTTGTACTTGCTTGTTTGGTTCTGTTCTATATATCCAATTTGTTTATTTATTCTTAGTGTGTTTATTTATTATTTATTCAGTGTGAGGTTAAATAAAAAAGTGTTTTTGAGGATCATGTCCCAGATTTGTAATTAACTTTCATTCAATCAAACCTAATGTTTTAAATACAGTCTATTATTTTTCCTAGTGTACGCTAAACAGAAAGATACTCTCACTGTGAGTCTCACAAGAGACCCCAGCTACACTCAGAGCCATTTGGGAAACAGGGTGGTGGGAGGGTGTGGGCAGTTGGGGGGTCATTCTACAATTTTCAAATGCATTATCATTTTGAGGACAGCAAATATGGTCCAGATGTCTAACGAGTGTGGTCTAGAACTTAGAAGTGTGTTCAAATGCACTCTTTTGCCTCTGGGGTTGCCGGAATGCTGGAACCACTACACCTACCATAACAAGTAAGTGTTTTCCAACTTTAAAGCATTATACTTCTCAACCCATGTGTGCCCTTCCCCATCCATCCCACTACTAGCCTGTGCCAGCAGTTGCTGCAGTGCCAAACATGTGAAATGGAGCAGCAGCAGTGTGATGGGCTGCTGGTGAGCCGATCTAGGTAGGTCTAGCACTAAACTGGTGTGGGGCGGTGCGTCCGCACTGCGGGGCGGTGCGTCCACACTGCGGGGCGGCGTCGCGCCTGGCATTATGGGGCCAATATTTTTTGGGCACTGGCACTTATTTTTTTACAAATTAAGCACTGGGGGTAACGCAACAATGTAAGACATTCTTAAACAGATCACATGCTTAGCGTGTTTCCAAAGCTGGGCAGCATCACTGTCTCTGAACACAACAAACAAAGTCCTTTAATCCTGAAGTATACTTTGGAAATCCTTTATTACTTCAAGAATAGCTACCAGCGAGGTTTCTAACCGCAAAGTAATACAGCAGCCTTTAGCGAACATAGCTGGAATAGGAGGCACACAGGTACACACATAGATAGACCCACAAAGCATTAAGGCCGACAGTACAAACATACAAACTTCCACCTGCGCAGTCCGCACCTCTTTAGTTGGCAAATCCTATCATCAGAACTGCACGTGCTGACAAAATGCAACACCACCCCCGCACAACACACAGTTAATTTCCATTGGCTTTCAAAAACAGTCAATTGATTCTATGGCAAGACAGGAGGCTCATATTATGCATTTACAATCTTTACTCTGAACCACAACAGCAAAGAAATAAAAAACTTTGTAAAACGAAATTTTTTGCAAACAAACACAACGTTATGAACAATGCAATGGGAAACATCCCAGTCCAACATGGTGAGCAGGTCATGCCCTAGAGGTAGCCAATGGCCTGCGAGCCAGTCCCATATACGTCCATTCCTTTAGTAGCTCCTCCTCTTTCTTTGCTGCTGACCCACAGCTAAGTCACACCTCTTGTTCTTACTTAGACTGTGTTGGTAGTGTTACTTTGTAACACTTGGGTTTATTGGTGTGCAGGAAACAACGTTCGCTGGAAGCGTGTTTCCTTTTTCATTCATTAGTTAGCTGGTTTCTGTAACCTTTATTTCCTCGGTCAGGCGAGCGGAGCGTTGTTTGTGTTAGCCCGCGAAGGCCTGCTGAGGTGATAATCCCTGCATGCGTCGCCTGAGGGTGTCACGCTTATTTGTTACAAATTCCTTTCCAATTAGAACGCTGTGTTCCTTTGAGATGCGCGACCCTGTTCGGCCGCCGGCGTTTTGTTTTTCTTTTCTGTCAGGAGCACGCGGCCGTGTGGAAGACTAGCTTCTGACAGGCCACGTGCACACATTTGTTTATATGGTGGTGTGTTAGCACACTCAGTAGGAGTCGTGTCTTGCACCGGAGAGGTTGGTGGTTCGAGCCAGCGCTCTGGCTTCATTTTCAGTGTTTTAAAAATTGTGTACTTTTATTTATTACATTATTGGTAGAGCATACAGTGTTAAGAATTTTGTTTAAATGTCTTTATTGCATTATTTGGGTCTTAATCAAGAGTTTTTCTTTTACTCTCACGCTGCTCGTGTGATTACCTGTTCGGTTACAGGCACAACCTGTTACATTGCCTTGTGGCCCTTCTCTGTTATATTTCACCCTACCAAGGTGAAAGGGTGTAAGCCTGCTCTGCTCTTAGTCTGAGCACAGCAGCTGAGCCTGCTAATGGTCAATAAAGTGGTGACTTTTATATATATTTGAAATATATTGAAATATTTTGGTTTCAGTGCTGCCATGGAGAGGAGTGCACTTCCCTCCTCTGCAGATGTCAGCACTCAGGTGCGCACTGCTAAGAAAAGTGATAAGTTTGACAGTATGGGGGATAAGTCCGGTCATGCCCAGCCTTCAGTAGCGCAAGCTATTCAGTCCTCTTTAGACACAGCCTTAACAGGTTTAAATAATACCTTGGCGTCAGCTTTTGACAGATTAATTACCCGTATTGCGGATTTTCACCCCTCCCGAGATGCTGACCCATCTGTTGCAGTCCAGGCCCCTAAAAAGTGTACAGCAAAAAGTAAACATATCCAGGGACAACTCAGTCCCCCCATTGCCATATCTCCTGTGTCTACCCCTAAGAGAAACCTAAAGAGGGGGTGGGAAGAGCCCAGTCACCCTATGTCTTCCACCCCATGGCCAGTCCCCGCGCCTTTCGCACCGGTGGAACCCCATATTGCTGTCACATCCTCAGAGAGTTCAGATGATTCTGATTGGCCCCCAAAGAGGCGAAAAAGGAAAGTGACCTCAGTTGCCCCGCAAGAGGGTCCCCTTCTTGATGTTAGTGGAGTCCCATTCTTTGATCCTGCCCTGATACAACATCCCAGGTCAGCCGAGTGGCAGCCCTCTGAAGAGGTTTCCTCGTTCCTCAAGTTCTGGATCAGATGCCCTATGCCCAAAGAGGAACGTAACAAGTTAAGGTCAGAATGTCCCAGACCTATGCTTGCCGACAAGGTGGCTTTAGCGCCAGAGATAGACCAATCTATGGTGGCTTTTCTTTCCCAGAAGGGGAAAGACCCCAGGAAAGGGGTCGATAAAGCGTGGCGTAGCTGTCAAGATACACTGTTGGACATCCTGGGTCCAGTCACGCAGATTTTTGAAATGGCAGAAGAGGCGACGTCCTCTAATACCCCAGTAGATGTTAACGCATTAAGGGGGTGGATCCAACGCACAGTTTGCCTGCTCGGCAATGCTAATGGCTCCATATGTAGGGAAAGGAGGAAATCATTATTAATGAGGTTGGATTCTAAACTGGCAGACATGTCAGAAAGTGAAGGGGGCCCTTCGGCTCAAGGTAATTTGTTTGGGGATTCTTTCCTCAAGGATTTGTCAGCGTATGTTCATACATTTACGGCTCTGGACAAAGCGCAAATTAATATAAAAAAGGTATTTGCTCCAAAGGTTTTTAACAAGGCTGGACGAGGTAGGGCCCGCTCCTCCGGCCGCTTTTCCCAGGGCTCCTTCCGTTCCCGCCAGTTTGCGCCCCGGGGCGCATACAATCCCTCCTCTGCTCGAGGAGCACACAACCAGTTTTACCCTCAACAAAACTTGAGTTGGAGAGGACGTGCCGGCAGGGGCACCGGAAGATCAAGAGGGCCACCAGGTAGTTTCTCAGGTGTTAAAAGTTTTTTCCCTCAAAGTCTAGGGGGCAGACTAGCCTGGTTTCTTCCACAGTGGGAGGCCCTCACTTCGGATCCTTCGGTGTTACAAGCTGTTCAAGGTTATCAGATAGAATTCTATGCCCCTCGTTGCCAGTTGTCTTATCCCCTTCCTATGGTGTTCGACGGGGTCAAGCAGTCCCTCATAGATGTAGAAGTCAGGGACCTTATCTCCAAGGGGCGGTAGTCCCGGCCTCTTACAGGGCCTCTCAGTTTCTGAGTACCATTTTTCTAGTCCCCAAGCCGGACCAGGGGTTTTGCCTGGTGATCAATCTAAAAGCCCTCAATTCTTTTGTGGTATACCACCACTTCAAGATGGAAGGGATTCATTTTCTCAAGGACACCCTTTTCCTGGCAGAGAAGTCAAATTAGACCTCAAGGACGCTTACCTACTGGTTCCTATGTTTCCCCCACATCAGGAGTTTCTTCAGTTTCAATGGGGGGGGTGGAGTGTGTCAGTTTGCATCCATTCTGTTTGGTCTGTCCTCGGCCCGATGGTGCTTCACCAAACTCATGAAGCCTGTGCTGGCTCTCCTCAGATCCAGAGGGAATCAGATCATAATTTATCTGGACGACATGCTTCTGCTAGCCCAGAATTATCAAACTCTGTGCTCTCATCTGAAGTTCACTCTGACCCTTTTACAGGATCTAGGTTTTGTGATAAATGTCAAAAAATCCATATTGAAGCCTACGCAATGCATCCAGTTTCTGGGCTTCAATATAGATTCAAAGCTTTGCATCCTTCTTCTCCCGGACAGCAGACTCTCCAAGATAAGGAAGGAGATTTGTCTGCTCCTCAGGAGAGGGAGGATCTCGCTCCGGCAGTTAGCCAGGGTTGTGGGAATGCTGTCGGCATCCATTCAATCTATCTTCCCTGCTCCCCTACATTACAGAGCACTACAGTGCCTGAAAGCCGGGCATTTGCACAGGTCTCTCTCTTACTCCCATATGGTGGATTTGTCTCCAGAGGCTAGGTTGGAGCTCCTGTGGTGGCTCAGGCACATGGAGGCCTGGAATGGCAGGGCAATATTTGGCCCATCTCCGGATGTCATTCTGGAATCAGATGCAAGCAGAGTGGGTTGGGGAGCCAGATTGGCTCAGGTTTCCACAGGGGAGAAGTGGTCGGAGTCAGAGAAACAACTACATATCAATTGTCTAGAGTTGTTAGCGGGGTCCTTTGCTGTTCGAAGTCTCCTCAAGGATCAGGGGAATTGTTGTGTTCTCCTCCGCATGGACACATCTCTGCGGTGAGGTACATCAATCACCTGGGGGGCACCAGGTCCAAAGCCCTGGCAGATTTGGCAAGAGAGTTTTGGCCCTTTTGTCTCGACAGGGACAATCTTTTGAAAGCTGAATACCTCCCAGGAGTCAGCAACGAGGTTGCAGATTGGAACTCCAGGCACCTGCAAGGCAGGAGCGACTGGATGTTGAAGAAGTCTCTCTTTGCCCGCATAGCGTCCCTATGAGGTCCCCTGGCGATACACTTGTTTGCCTCAAGACTAAATTGTCAGGTTCCCAGAATTTACAGTTGGAGACCAGATCTGTTGGCTCTGGCCACCAACGCTTTCCTGCAGGATTGGTCAGGTCAGTTGGGGTATGCCTTCCCTCCTTTTGCCATGATAGCTTGGGTTCTGGTCCAAGTTCGCAGACAAGCGGTGGCTCTGGTTCTGGTTACCCCCTTTTGGCCCTCTCAGGTTTGGTTTCCGGCCCTTCTGGAATTGGCGGTAGATGTTCCCCGTCTTCTCCCTCTCGATCCCCAGTTGCTGGTGGATCCGGGGGGTCTCCCTCACGGGTTGGTCCTGCAGGGACACCTTGCCCTTATGGCTTGGAAGATTTCAGCTCTTCCTGGTGCTTCAGAGGGCTTTTGCAAGACTCTATGCCAGTAATCAGAGACTCCTGGGTGCCCTCTACCAAGGCCTCAGCATGTAACCGCTGGGTTAGCTGGTGTGTGGCTAGACACCTCAATCCTGTTTCTGCCTCTCCTGTACAAGTGGACAATTTTCAAGTGGAGTTGTTTAAGGAAGGGAAAGCCTACAGGACTGTTAATGGTTTTCGGTCAGCTCTTTCAGCCAGTCACCTTTTGGTTAAAGAGGAACCCATGGGTAGGCACTTTTTGGTGAGTAGGGCCCTCAAATCTATTCGTATTAAGGTTCCACCACAACCAAAGTATTCGGTTCTTTGGGACGTTAATATGGTACTTCAGCTCTTCAGGTCCTGGCCTCCTAATGAAGATCTATCCTTGCAACAGTTATTTTTCCAAGCTTGCTATGTTACTATGTCTAGCGTCTATTAAGAGGGTGTCTGATATCAGAGCTCTGGATGTGGATAATAAGATGTTCACCCCTCAAGGGGTTACTTTCTTTATTTCACAAAGGACTAAATGTTTAAATTCCTCAATATCCTATCCAGCTTTTCCTGAAGCTTGTAAATTATGTGTAGTCAACTGTTTGAAATGTTTTGAATTTAAAATTGAAGGTTTTAGACCTCCGAATACCTCTCAGCTGCTGATTTCCTACAGGAAGCCCCATAAACCAGTCTCCCCTGCTACTTTGGCCAGATGGATCAAGTGGGTTATGCGGGAGGCGGGGGTTGACACGTCCTCTTTTGGTCCCCACTCAGTCCGGGGCGCTATGGCCTCTAAGGCAGCCTTTCTGGGGGGTAGTTTGGAACAGATTTTAAAAGCAGCTGACTGGTCAAGGGAGTCAACTTTTAAGACGTTTTATCATAAACGTATTGCTCATGTGGCTGTGAATGTAATGCAAGGGCTTTGAACTTGCATAATATGAGCCTCCTGTCTTGCCATAGAATACCTAATCCCCCACACTAGCATGAGAAGGGGGTTTAGATTCTATAAAAGACAAGGAGGCGAGTATTACCCCTCCCTTACTGGTGTTTGGTTGTTGTTTCAGCTTTCAGTTGATGGCTTTGACTCAGGAAGAAGCGGGATGTTCAGTTCAAAGTTGCAGAAGGTTTCAGTTCAGCCGTTGCCATGGGAGTTTGTTCTTCGTTCTGCGTGGAGAAAATGTTCGTTGGGCGTGTGAAGAAGTTCAGCGACAGAAAGAGGAGGAGTTACTAAAGGAATGGACCTATATGGGACTGGCTTGCGGGCCATTGGCTACCTCTAGGGCATAACCTGCCCACCATGTTGGACTAGGATGTTTCCCATTGCATTGTTCATAATGTTGTGTTTGTTTGCAAAACATTTCGTTTTACAAAGTTTTTTATTTCTTTGCTGCTGTGGTTCAGAGTAAAGATTGTAAATGCATAATACTCGCCTCCTTGTCTTTTATAGAATCTAAATCCCCTTCTCACGCTAGTGAGGGGGATTAGGTATTATACTGCCTGTGTGCATGACTGGCAGCAGACCCTGGCTATCAAAGGGATTGGGTCTTCTGTCAGTCCCACATGAGGGGACACAATGTTCCTTCAAACAGGCAGGGTGGCCTGGCACCAGATGTGGCGCCAGCTGCAGTGGCACTGGCAGTGTGAAGAAAAAGAAAGAGACAAGGGTAGTATCTAGCTTTAAAGTGGGAATGACCAGCAGGATACAGGAGTAATTCCCAGAAGCTATCATTACCATGGGAACGGGCAGGAGGATAAAGTTTTTATACCCTTGTTAATTTTAGATGAATAAGAGCAATTAAATCAGGCATAGTCAGGGAAAACATTACTATTAGAGTTAGAAGTAGCATGTGTAAATATAATTTGTGTAGTTTGTAATGTGATTATTTATCAGTGTGTCCTTTGCTTCGTTAATTGAATTTACAGCACCTTGTCCCTGAGCGTGGCATGAGAGCAGCATGTGTGCAATGTGACTGTGTGTCCAGCAGTAACAATAATCTTCCAATGTGATTTTTGGGCGGGAGCAGACTCACCTAACCGGTTGTACTCATTTGAATCATTCTGAGGCCTAATGCAAAGTTTACTTTACAAATCTCTGAAGTTCTAATTTAAATTCAAGATGTCTTCACTGACACAGTAATTTAAATCCTAGTTTGTGCATATTGACCCCTAAATTCAAGCAGTGCTCCAGTCTACAGCACAAGTTTTCCAGGTAATAATGGGTGGAGTAAAGAGTCTCAGTAAGCAAATGCCATGTCAGAAATGCTACACCTGTACCTGCAGATACATCAGCAACATTATACAGTGAGCTGTGGAGATGTTCTATACTTTTTGAATGTAGAACTCAGTGATGATCCAGTTCTGCAACTCGCTTCTCCAACAACACCCTTACAAACAACATCAACTACCATTCCCAGTGAAACAGCACACCCTCAAACCTAAACCTACAGCACCCTGGTACACTAAAGAACTCAACCTCAACAATCGAACCATCAGAAAACAAGAAAAGAATTGGTGAAAGTCCTGCAGTGCATTCAACCTCCCACTGCTCAAGGAACTCTGTGCTACACACAGCAACTAATCAACACTGCCAAGGCCAACTACTAACAAACCACTATAGTGAAGGCCAACAATAAAAGCAGAGCCCTCTTCAAAGCAATTAAGCACTGCATCAACCATCTTCCTGACCCATCCGTAGCACACTCTATCAGAAAATCCACCACCATCAACTCTTTCTTCACAAACAAGATCAACATAATCAGCCAAAACATAGAAACCAATGCCACAACTGACAGCACACTACACATTCCATCTCGAAAAACCACAACTACCTGGACAACTTTCAAGACACTAATTATGAAAGACCTCACTACCACCTTAGCATCCCGTACCGCCACATCGCATGTGGTTGACATCCTCCCTGCCTCCTTATTCAAGACCCTTCCTACTGAAGCACACCTCCCTTAACTGACAATCAGAAACAGCTCCCTAACTCAAGGCACCGTCCCCTCCACCCTCAAAATGGACAAATCCTTCTGCTTCTTAAGAAACCAACACTGGACACTGACAAACTCAGTAACTACCGCCCCATTGCCCATCTTCCCTTTCTATGTAAGGTCCTTGAGAAAGCAGTGGCCACAAAAGTTCTCCAACACACCGAAGCCAATAACCTCCTTCAGTCCTACCAATCTGGCTTCAGACCCAGATGCATCACAGAAACGGCTACCATCAAGGTGATCGATAATGCCCTTAAAATCAACAATGATGGCCATCCTTTCCTCCTAGTTCTCCATGACCTCTCAGCAGCATTTGATACAGTAGATCACTAGACAATCACTGACAATCTAAATCGCTGCATGGGGATCAGCGAGATCATACTCAGCTGTTTCAACTCTACCCATCACCTCTGGAGTCCTGCAAGAATCCATTCTGTCCCCTGTGATATTCAGTCTTTTCATGGAACCGCCTTGAATCCTCCGCTCTCCACACAACATCCACATTCACCAATACACAGATAACAGACATATGTACCTCAAGATATACTCCATATACTCCATCGAAGACATCCAAAGGCTCAAGGCTTGCCTCACATTGATCCAGTCCAGGATGTCCAGTGCTTACCTGAAGCTCAACCCCTCCAAGATGGAATGCCTACTGGTGACCAACAACACTGATCACCCTGACATCCAGACCTGGCTCTCTGCTATGAGCCTCAAGGGATACACACACCAGCTAGCCCCGGTGCCAAGTCCTTTAGGTTAAACATCGACAGACACCTCAAGTACAAATTGCACATATCAAGTTAGACACAAAAGGTCTGATACCAAATTTCTCACCTGTGGAAAATCAAGCCCTTCATATCAAAAAACAACTTAAAATCTGCTGTAAAAGTCTTAGTCCTCTCCCACCTAGATAGTGGAAATGCGCTTTGGGAAGGCCTTCTGGTGACTATCCCGGCACCCCTGAAGTGTCCTACATGCTGCAGCAAGACACATTAAAAGGAATTGGCAAATTCAACCATATCACTTTGACCCTCATCAAACAGCACTGGCACCCACTGCAAACCTGTATCATCTCCAAATCATGCAGCATTGTCTACAAGGCTGTCATCCTGAAGTCCCTAAGCTACCTCACTGAGAATCACAGCATCTCAGGGAGGCTTGTGATGCACCAGAAGTAAGGAAATATGCAGACTTGAATTATGACAGTGCAGGAAGTAAAGAACCAGAAGACAGTCCTTCTCTGTCAAGACTACAGAACCTCCTCTCCATCAACATCAGAAGACTTGTCCCATCACTTCTGCAGTTCAGGAAAGAGCTCAAGACTTTCTTCGTCAAGGCACAGCTCCTCCTTAACATCTAGGTCAACACACCCTGCACTCCCCACCACACCTGAGACTCTGTGATCTGCTCCCCACTGTCTTCCCCATGCTGCCAATTGCCCGCCCTCCCCTGTTAGCTCCCCCTCCTTTTTTCTCTGCTTTCTTGATTGTGTTCTTCCCCCTATGATTGTAAAGTGGTCTGTTGCTTCCCGAAGCTAGGTGCGTGCTCAGTACCCTAATAATAATAATAATAATAATAATAATAATAATAATAATAATAATAATAGTGATGGACTTTTCTGCCATTTATTACAGTACTTCTCATCAAGATTAGTAACTATTTCCCATTATGATGCAACTTTTGCCATGGGGGAGAGCTGTTTTTCCTCATTTTTACGACTACAGTACTGCCTAGATAGGAACTGGCAGCACCACTCAACTAGGTCCACTGTGTAATGATAGAAAGAAACAATTCTGGCCATGAACAGTGTTCTACCCGAGCAGATCATATGGTGACATATGGGGGTATGTTGTTGTTTATCTATGCTACTATGGATTCACTCCAAAATCGTTGGATTGTGCAGTGGTTAGGCCTATGAAGAAGGGGCAGCTTGTGAGAGCTGAGCTTGAGCACCGCAGCCCCAAATGCCTTTATAAATTGGACTTGTGCTTATATTTCTATTGTAATTGGTTTCGCTACTTTTGTTCTCCTCTTCACAAATGAAAGCAAATAATACTGTAGACAATAGCGGATTGAATCCTATGTATAAACGTGTCAGGAGTCCCAATTGTGTTCCTCTCTACAAATAGTTACAGTAGCTCGCTTGATGTTTGATATTTTACTACCTAGACTATATACATATATAATGCATGAATGTATACATATGTCTAACCTGTTCTCCGCCCATGTAACTAAGTTCCTCGCAAGTAACAGCGCCTCGATACCCAAGGGATGTTTGTGCGCTATACAAATGTAAAAAAAATAAATACATTTGATATATGATAAGGTGGCAGTGCTCATCTATGCTGGTGCTGCAGAGTACCATTTTTCGTTGTGGTGTGGTCAATGCGGGTGTTCCCTGAGTAATAACTCTAGGTTCAAAGCTACTTGACAACTAACATTTCTCTTTAGCTCTCAGTCCATAGTCTATAGCCTCACATTTTATCCCTGCTTGGGGACATGTACCCTTTTCTACTGAGCTGTCTGTTTTAAAAAAAAAAATGTTTCTTGTTGCTTTGTAACAAAAGGCAATATAGGGTCAAAGCATAATCCATAAAAGCAAACAGAAACAGACATTCTAGTGACAATGGGCCTCATCACGAGTTTGGCTGTAGCCCTTAAATGTGGTGGTAACGGTATTACTGCTGCACTTAAGGCCTGGCCCAATCACGAGTTGGGCGCTAAATGGGCTTTTTTACCTCCAGCCTTTCTCTGGAGGTGAAAATCCCCTGTTTTCGGCTGTATTACTGACGGCTGTATTAGCCCGCATAATTAGCGCTGAAAATGCCCCATTGAATCCAAAGGACCAAATGGGGAATGGGGATTTACTGTTAACACCCAACCTGTGATACGGCGGTAATACTGCCGGACCGGTCAGTGCTAGGGCTATTACAGTCGGGCTGTATTACAGCCGGGATAAAGCCCAACTTGTGATGAGGCCCAATGAGCCTTGTGACGTACAGTGCAATTCTATTGTCACCTACTGTAGAATACAAAGGCTCTGTTTGTGGGAAACATATGCATAGTCTACAGTCCACTGCTTGATTTCACTACCAACATATCTTTATTTCATCTCCACACTGCAATTCTGGGTTTGCAATGCAGTGGGGTGAGTAGACCCTACTGATCTGGCATTGTTAATTTCATGCTGAGCACCCTGTACCACCCTTGTTCTAATGCAAGGTGTGCACATCTTTTCTTATAGGCACCTTCCCTCTGTCCAGGATGAAAAATAGCAGTTCGACCCTGATTAAGGCTGGATTTAGGCACCAAGTTGAGATTGCTGTATTTAAGAGGGTACTCAATGAAACAATTGAACTGCAGCCTTTTGCATGCCATATGCGCCATACTTCCAAACATTGTACCCCATGCAGAAGATGACCGTAAAGTTATTTGCTGTGTATTTCAACTCATGAACATTTGTAACTGTTGCCCAGACATGAGCCCAACGCTGAGGAACCTGCATGGCTCTGAGTCTTCCAATTTGGAAATTCTCCAATGGCTTGTACCTTTCAGGATTCCCCTGAAGGTGTTTTCAATCTACGGTCATGCCAGTGGGAATGCACACCCACAAAAGGGGATAATTAAGCATCCAGACAGTTTATTGTTGTACAGTACTGTATCAGGTTTCAGCTAAATTTAAACTAGGTTTAAGCTATGTGGGGATATGGTTGCTGTACTGGACATAAGAATGTTCTTAAAAGGGCTTAACTGAAACTCTGGCTCTAAAGTACTGCATTGTGCAGGGGGTGGAGTGCACATCGAGTACATGCCAATCATTCCTATTTAGGATGGTAGACTCCCATTTTTTTAAAACCAAAATGTTACTAACAACTGTATAATTATTTGTACATGGCATCTGTACATGGTAGAAGCTACGCATCTGCAACAAGATGATGTGAGGACTGTGGCAACTAAAGGCAATCCTGTTGCAAGGCCACAAGGTGAAGTATAGCATACGTGTAATGTAACATGATCAACACGCTCTGGGCTGGAGGTGCAGGGCTACAAGTTCAGTTATATTTGGGTTTTAACCAGGACAATGATCAATTATTGTATTATAAATATGTTTAATCTGACTCGTTGACCTTCCCTCCCACCCCATCTTCACATGTTTGGGTGTAAAGAGGACAGTTCTATCCTGTGTTACAACCATGCCATATTGTGACAACATTGGCTCCCCCCTTACCCAGTGTTCATTTCTTTGATCACAAACTTGTTTTCTTCTGGCTCCTTTAGCTCTTCGTGTGCGTGTGCATTATGTTCGGCTAGTATCTAGGACTGTGGGCATTTACTTTATTTCAACCACGCGTTTTTGACTTTTTGGATATTCCCTCCCTTCCTGTGATGTAGTGAATTGATCCCATCAACATCCTCACATGGGCCTGCAAATGACATCCCCAGGTCCACAATAACAGCTGTGATTCTTGAAAGGATATCTCCAGCCGCAGGCTGTTCAGTCCTTTCAGAAAAGCCACCAAGAAAAAACTACATTACCCATAATCCTCCCCTCGAGAGGAAAAATCCAGACTGGATCCAGGGAGAAGAATTGCAGACTTTAAAGAGACTAAACCTTGCCGACGCCCTAGCCATTTCACCAAGCCCAGGAAGAACGCTGAACGACGTGACCCAGGGCAAAAGAGCCAAAGTATTGGTGACAAGCCAAGCTAAAAGAAGATGCATTTTCCACAATGCACTACACTTGCAGCTAGGAAACCCAGAAATTATATTGAAATGCATTTCATGATTGAGGGACATAAAAGCAATGCGGAAGAGCTATGTAAGAGACAATCCGATGAATGAAGGAGCAGTATTCTGGCTAAATAGGGGAGGGAGATCAGTACTAAAGAGTGGAAGCACAGACACGCAGAAGAGTAAAGGAGAATTTACGTGAAAAGGTGGTGACACGAGATGAGTGTAGGATAGGCAGAGCCAGGGAGACAAGAGGTGGGAGAACAGTCCAAGAAAGGAGACAGAGACCCCAGCCAAAGAGAGATAGAATAAAAGACAGAAGCCCTGGACAGAAAGGAGGTGAAAGAAGACAGTGCTTAAATGGATGACCCTAACTTAAAAAAAGACAGAGAAGTTGACAATTAAGGACCTGACAAAGGGCAGAGAAGACATACACAGTCTCAAGGCCTACCTCACATTGATCCAGTCCTGGATGTCCAGTGTTTACCTGAAGCTCATCCCCTCCAAGACTGAATTCATAATACTGACCAACGGTTGTAGGTCAACTGGTCGAATCTAAATGGTCGACAGGACAAAAGGTCGACACCAAAAGGTCGACAGGTCAAATAATCGAATATTTTTTTTGTTTTTTCACTTATTTTTTCTTTTTTTGGGGGGGTCCTCCCCAGCCCCCTTTTTTTTTGCTAAAACCCTCTTTTTTTCCTTAAACGAAAACCTAAAAAATATATATATATATAACTAAAAAAAAAATTTTATCATTTGTCCTGTCGGCCAAATTGTGTCGATCATTTGTCTGTCGACCCTTTGTCTGTCGACCATTTGACTAGACACCCTGACCAACAACACTGAACACCCTGACATCCAGACCTGGCTCTCTGCTATGAACCTCGATGGCTTTCCCATACCAGCTTGCCACCTGTGCCAAGTCCCCTGGGTTCAACATTGACAGACACCTCACGTTCAAGCAGCACATAGCAAGGAAGACACAAACGGGTTTGTACCAACTCTCTCTCCGGCGGAAAATCAAGCCCTTCATCCCAGAAATCAACACCTGATCTGTTGAAGCCCTATTCCTCTACTTCTTGGATGGTGGCAATGCTCTTTTGGAAGGCCTCTGGCAACTGCACTAGCACCCCACATGTGGCCTCCATGCTGCAGCAAGACTGAACAAAGGACTCTCCAGATTTGGTAGCATCACGGCAACTCTCATCGAGCTGCACTGGCTCCCGCTGCAAGCCTGTATCATCTTCAAATCCTGTTGCACCATCTACAAGGCTCTCCCCTAACCTTTTGAAACAACAACTGCCATCTGCCTGAAAGCCCATTATCACTGGCTTAGTGGTTATTAATCCAATAAGTATTGTATGTACAGGAAAATAAATCACTGTACGTGCAACCACTCTAAAAAAACACTGCAGTATTTATTGGTGTCTATAATAACATTTATTTTAATTGTGTATTGTAAAAAAGCTGTGTAGGGGCAACTACACAGAAACAATGCTCCAATCTTTAATTGATTAACTATGCCTGCTCACTGTTTTTCTAACCAAAGCTTCCTACTGCTTTGGGCCACCCTATGCCCAATCCTAACCCACACCCAACCCGTAACCAAAGAGCAGCAACTAAATGACAATTAGGGAGTTGATTGAAAACCACTGACAACCACAGCAACTGGAATGCATGTGGGGAGGGACAGTGGTAGCAATGATCTAGATTGCTTTCATGAGACACAAAATGAAGGTGCTGGTCTGATAGTATCCATCACCAGAGTGGACGAGCAAAGTGCATGGTTCCCCGTCCACAATATTCCACTAACTAAGCATCTATTGACCTCACTAAGGTTGACTTAGTGTGGTCAATATGATGCTTATATATATAAGCATCTATTGACCTCACATTGACCTCACTAAGGTCAATGCCTAACTAAGGTCAATACCTAACTCACATTGATCCAGTCCTGGATGTCCAGTGTTTACCTGAAGCTCATCCCCTCCAAGACTGAATTCATAATACTGACCAACGGTTAACTAAGGTATATACATTGACCTCACTAAGGTCAATATATATAGGTTGACTTAGTGAGGTCAATATGATGCTTATAATATAAGCATCTATTGACCTCACATTGACCTCACTAAGGTCAATGCCAAGGGAAAAACTAAAGTCAGGTGTTAATGTTCCCCTTTGATATAACAGCAGCAAGATGCCAAAAGAGAGAATTCGAGTTTAGGGGGAGTTGGTGGCAGGAGAGTGACACAGGCTAGTAGGAGACATGTGACAGGAAGTGTGTGAGGCCGTCTCATCCATGCAGTAATGAAGTAATACCACACAATAACCATGCTGAATGGGTTTGCGACAGTAGGTGTGTGGGAGCACTTTAACATGGAGCGCTATAAAAGTGTGCTGTTGTTATTACTCAGATCAAAGGTACCACTGTCTACTGTACTGCTCATGCAGCCAGCACACGATGCACACTTTGCCCTGATGCAAGACTCTCTGTGTCTATGAGTGGATATAGAATACCAATGGTAGAATCATAGATGCGTTAGCGGGAGCCTGCGGAGCGTCTCAGAAAAAGCTAATAAATAGAATAATATATGTACCAACATAAATTTACCAAGATAAATACTACAGTAAACAGAAAACAGGTAATCACTTAAAAGCAGAGGCTAAATTAAAACAAAACCCATTAAGAGTCAAATATAAAAAATCAATTATGAATTAAAAATGCATGTGTAAAATGTCCTATTGACAGAACATATCAAAGGTAAAAACCGTGGAGTTGATTCCATCCCGGCACCCAGTTGATTTCGGGTTAATCCAGCTGATGAGGCAATTGTGTAGTTGATAAGGTTCTCTTACCAGATTCAAAACCCTTTGCCACAAGATATCACGGGTGCGCTAGGAAGGCTTTCAACCACACACACACTGCTGCCCTATAGAGCGAGCGCGCCTGAACCCGTGTGCACCTCAGAGGATACTCAAACTCACACTCTCCTCCTCTCAGCCTGTATGTGGCCTGAGACAGGGAATGATAGAAAAGTGGCTTCCACCCTATTGAATGGCGTGCAGTCACTTCGTGGTGAAAGGAAACCCAGTGTTTTCAAGGGCTATTTACAATGGCTATCGAAGGTAGATAAGGGCCGAAATAGTGTTGAGAAGTGTGAACAATGTGGCTGATTCATCCGGTTATAAAAGTGATATGTACAAATGTTGCTCCTAGTTACACAAGTAAGATAGGAGTGATCCGTTTTCAGTTTATTGTCAATTCGGGTAGTTATGCTACCGTGTGGGTACGTAGACATCATTAGAAAGTAGCTGTTAGTGCAGGGAAACTACAGGAGCTATGTTAGCATTTAGAAAGAAGATAGTGATCAAAGGACGTTGTGTACCTTAAGTCAGGGTTCTCTTCCGATGGAAACACATCAGTACCAAAAGAGAGTTTGGTTCTGAAAGCTGTTTCAGAGTAAATTAGTAAGCAGGTGTAAGAGCAGCCAGCAGCCAGTGTTACAGAAGGCCCAGCAGGCAAATTAAAATCTATGAGGGGGTTCTGAGATGAGGTGCGGAAAAAGGAGCACACAGGGGCTTCATGTTTTTGTGTGGTTATGCTTATTATCAATCAAGCCTGAACAAGAAAATACTGTTGCTGGTGCAGTTTATTGTTCTGTCGCATTTCCTATTTCGTCAGAGACTCGTTTTAAGTCATTGTATATGAGATGACTGCATGCATCTTGTCTACAGTAGGTGGGTCAGAGCTGTGTTTTCCAACAGGGGCAACTAGCGTGATTTCCTGTTACCGCATGCAGGCACAGATTGCTTGAATTGACAGGTGGTGATCATCGACGAGTGGAGCTAGAGAACAATGCAGTCCAAGATGCTGGACAATTGGGGATACAACCAGCAGGAACTCTATGTGAAAAAGGAAAGAAGCAGCTAGCATGCATTAGGGAGACCTAGACAAATATTTGAGGTTAAAGCTATTGTATACCAGGGAGATCTAAATACATATTTGCATTTTCATCGACTGCATCTTAGGGAGACTCACATTCATATGTGTGGTTCTTGGCGAGCATGGAGAATATTAACATGTTCATGTTAGTGGCTCTTGTGCAGCAGGAGAACCCACAAGTTCCCTTTTTTGCAGATCTCGTGTAGCAGGGAATACGGTTCTCGTGTAACAATGTCATCCAGCTGAGAGAACTAAACATTTCTCAACAGTGCTCTCTGTCCTGTTGGAAGGTGACTCTGTGTGTATTATTGTGCTTTTACATTAGAAGGACTCAAGAACAGAAGAGTGGTATCACACACACACGCTAATTGCATTGCCCACATATTACAGTCACTCCCGTGAACCCTTTCACAACCGCAAGAACCACCAAATAACTTGACTCCACATGTTTGTATGTGACCTGAAACTGACTACCAGTCTAAGTCATCAAAACCTATCTTTTTGTTTTATTTTTGTATTTTTTATTTGTGATATAGATCATTCAACTTTAAACAACATATATCAAAATACAAAATTCCCAAATAAATTCCCTCTTCTCGTGATTCTCTTGAGTCGAACCCTTCATTATAAAATGTTAAGAATGTTCACTATTTCTCTCCAGAACATGGTGAAATAAATAATGCAGCCATGATTGTTACCGTTCATAAATTCACTGGACAAGTAATACTCAGATGAGATTCTCCTCATTCCTGCTGATCACATCGCATCTGCCCTTAGCTTAACCAGGGTTATACATGCACACGGCAAATGTCTCGGAGTTTCTCAGTCCCCTTCCCCGCATAGTTGAAATTCCCTGCTGTCCACTGGCATCTGATACCAGGCACCTTCAATCTCTCTGGTTTTAACCATGTTGAATTTTATTCTTAGGTAATCCCAGTCTAGGTAGTTGTCCAGAAATTGTTGGATGTATGTCGATATTTCCTATTTAGTCAGTATTTGGGCGACATATTCTGAGGCAGAATGTTTTGTGCTGAGATTGACCACTGCTTCATCGTGATCGTGGGCAGCCAAGAAGTTTTTCTTGGTTTTCTTATATGTGGGGACGGGTTTCTCAGCCAGATTTTCCAGAGCCAGTAACAACCATTTTTATTTGCCATGGTGCATAGTTTCCCTACCATGCTATTTGCCATCATGGAGGTTCAAGCACTATAAGCCTCACGTATCCACTCTCCGGTGCGTTAGACAGTTTCCACAGGGTGGTCTGGCAGCTCAGTATGATTCTGTTTTGAATCAGCATTACCATGAATTCCGATAGGATCTTCACAATCAGTGTATGTTGGGGAAGGCGCAGGAGTCTTCTTAGCAAGCATCTATCCAGACTAGCTATCTCGTCTAAGCTGGACAGTGATCAGACCGCCACGCCATAAAGTAGCATGCACATTACTTTGGTCTGGTAAAGCTGCATCAGCAGTCACATTGAGAAACCTCCCCTTCTCCTTGCAAAGGCCCGAATGCCCCCCAGGGTTACATTAGCTGTCAGACTGAGTTGTTCGAGATGGATGGTGCTGTTCAGTCTGGAGTTCAAATGCATGCCCAGGTTTTTGTAGGAAGATACCACCACCAGCTCTTTTCCATCAATTTACCAGGTTCAGATTTCTCTTCTACCCCTCCATGTATCGAATGTCATTATTTTGATTTCGAGATGTTGATTGCCAAGGAGTTTTCTCTTGCTTGGGAAGTTGGTTTCGACATTGTGGATTGACAACCTCCCGGAGTTAGAACTAGTATTACAAGATCACCTGTGTATCCCAGCCACTCTACGGAATCGTTCCTAATTTGGGGGGTATTGCGGTCTGGGTTTGCATGGCCTTGCCGAGATCAGCCAGGTAAAGATGAAATAGTATGGGGGCCAGTGTGCAGCCTTGTTTGAGGCCCTTGTTCATTACTATCCAGGCGGAAGTTCCCCCTGCTGGTTCAGTCTAATCTTTACTCTGGTCTGAGAGAATAGTAGCATGATAATTCTGAGTAAGCACTCAGGGATGTTGTTTTTTATCAATTTTTGCCACAGCCTGGTGATATCCACCATGTTGAACGCGGCACTAAAGTCGATGAATGCCACCTATATCAGGAGCTTCCTCATTCTTGCTTGATGGATTATGGCAGTAAGGGCTAAAGCATTGATGCTGGTGTTTGAGTTTTTCCGAAAGCCAGTTTGATTGAATGGAATTATGTCAAATGTTTCCACCAAGTCCTCAAGTTCTTTCAGCAGACCCCAGGCAAAACATTTTCAGGCATGTCCAGCATAGCGAGCAGGAGGTAGTTGATTGGATTATCGTGCCTGCCCTTTTTTAGTATTGGCACAATTATGCTGTTATGCCAGGACTTTCGGATCAACTGTGGTGACACAATACACTTAAAGAGGTGATGTAGGGCATGTGTCCAGAGCTCAGGGTCCGCCTACAGTAGGGAACTGCTCGTGTTTTCACTGCTGCTACTTTCTCCTTACACCAGATTTCGCCACAATTGCAAAGCATCAGAGTTGAACTTACAACAGGCAATTTTTGCCATTTATAGAATTGGACCATTGAATCCTATATAAAAGCCTCAGAGGAAGAGCTAGAAAAGCTCGAAACACGTGTCAGGCTGTCTCATCACTCAAAATAAACACCAAATTGAAATTTCATTTTTTGCACCAATTGGCACAGTGTTACTGGGACCTTTTTTATTAATGGGAACTGAATGTGCCATCGGGTCCAGGATCCTATGATCCCCAGTATGTCCTTCAGTCCCAAGAAGTCCCAAGACGTACTGTGCCTGCCAACTTTCACCATCCCAGGGGGTACTGCCAAGAACCTGCTGAACGTGTTGGACCCAGACCTGCTCCGAGACTACATTCAAGGTTCCTGGCTGGTGTGCCTTGACATTTAAAATCATCCAGAAGCTTTTGGAGTCATTTGAAAGGGAGGCTAACACTAGTTCACACCATTGGAGACATTCCTTCACGTACTTGTGGTTCTTCAATCAGTTGTGATACTTGAGGTTAGCAGCCCTTAGTCCTTTGCTGTGTGCATCAGCAGAGACTTCTAATGTGGCTATGACCCGCAGTTCCCTATCCCTGCGTGCCTATATGCCATTGATAAGTCCATATTTGTTTGGTCCGGGAGATCCAATCTGGGACCTTCCATTAGATCCAAGTTCCTCGACAGTCCAGCTTTTGCACCGTGGTCTTCCTGGGGGTCGCAGGACTGTCAAGAATCTCAAGGTTTTGTAAAGGGTTTGGTGTGATCAGTGCCTGGACTACTGTCTCAATAGTCTTTGTTCTCAGGCAGGCTACCGGTGCCAGGAAGACATTGTTAAATCTATGCAGAAGTCGATTAGGATCTCTTTATTCAGAATTGCTTTTGCCGGAAAGTAATATGTCAATTTCAAAACTGGTTTAGTTACTGCCAGTGTGTCGGGCAACTTTATGGTCCTCTGTGGGCAGCCATGTGTGGATGGAGTTGCAGCCCTTGGTGGTCGTTTGGCTGCTTTAGTCTCAATGTATCCAATTGTTGTCCAGGACAGCCCCTACAGAATTTGAATAACCTGGGGCAATGTGAAATTGTTTGTTTGATTGTTGCCTCCCTCCCCCGCCAAAATGGAGTTTTGTGCCTGCATGTGTGGCAGTGCCTGGTTAGACCGTAGGTGTCTTTTCCTCAGGGCTATGCGCTTAGCTGTGACTGCAGTAATAGCAGTCAATGTACAGCACGTGGGCATGATCTCTGTGGTGGTCTTCTTAGACAGCAGTATTTTAACAAGTATGCTCGCATGATTTAGAGTTATTTGAACTTTGATCTAGAGATGGCGCATCAGAATGAGGTATTTGTAGATGATTCTGGCAGTATCACTTACCACACAAGCACAATGTTCATGAATATGTCCACCGGCTCTCCAGGCTGTGTGTTGTTTGTTCAGCCATTGTATTCCAATTTCCAGAAACCCGCCGTCCCGAGCGCCCAGAGACCAAGACACTCTGCCTCACCTGCTTTGCTGGGGCAGAGGCTTAGACAGTGTCAGCCTCCTTTGCTGTAGTGCAACTGAAGAGAGACTCTAGAAGAAAGTAACTATGTGAGCATGGATAGACACCAATACTCTCTGTCTCGTTCCACCTATCTTTTCATTATGACTTGGTCTCTTGTGTTTGTTTAACTTAATGAATGTCACTTTTTCGAGGTGAGGCACTTCAAGTTTCCTCCTGTGGCCTTGTGCAATAGCATGGTAGACTTTCCCAAACTGCACACTAACAGGGAGGAGCTTATGGATTCTATTGCTACTTTCACAACTATTGCTATCCAGATTGACAGTTTACTACACCATTACTGTGGTGGATTGTAATCCCTACCCATGTGAAATATGTCAAGTGGATAAGCATCTATCATCTGACCTGCTGAGCGTTTACTCAGTTTTCTTGTGTACCCATCTGCAGCGTGGAATATGTCACACAGGCTCTGCAGGATTTCAATTGTGTTCTGATAGGATGGCTTAAGTGGCGAAGTCAAGCAGATGAAGGTTATTTCCACTGGTGAGGAAGACGATGTAGTCCACATTTCTGGTAATGTATTGAGGACAGGGGTGAAGCTTTTCTTCCTACCTTTGTACTTCATTCAGTTTGCTTTCCAATCACCACAGACATGGAACTAGTTGTGTATGTTGCTGCTGAGTCCTGCGTTTCTGGGTTCTCAGCTGCTTCATGTGGATGAAAAGTGAGCACTTTACTTTTTAAACATGGGTCAAGAAATGGCACCTTCATTGAGACAATGCTTGGATAGAGCATGTCCCAGACCAACGACTCTGCACTGGACATTCCAGGTAAATCAAAGGCCCTCATTATTTTGGATACTTTCAGTTATAGTAGGTAGATCTATCACAGTTCATCACTGAGTGATGCTCTGGGCTGGCAGAAAACGTGTATGGAAGGCACTGTAGACAGAAGGAGGAGTGACTAAAATATCCCCATCTCTAGATGTGTATCATTCCCTTCACCTCCTCTATATTAGTGGGGTCCAAAAACCATGTTTCTAGGATAACGGTAGTAACCAGGAGTCAGAATGTTCAACTGGTTTTCATCATCTTTATTATGAGAAATATCTGTGGATGTCAGTGGTGCTTCAGTCCAGGAACCTCCTATATCCATTTCCTCTATATTGTGTTCTCCTGCCTGGTCCACCATTAGATATTCATGTTCACCACTTCTTCTGCCCCAGAGACAATCTACTGATCCTCCTCCTCTTGTAGCTGCAATACATGAGCATGTACGACCTTATCTTGCCAGCCAGAGTGATTTGTGGGAAAAGGTTCTGCTGAATGTAGGATTGAGACCTTTAATTGACTGCTCACTATCCGGGTCTCCTCAGTGTACAGAGCATCTCCTGTGGAATGTTTAAATCATTCTCAATCTGCATTCATGTTTACACAATCCAATTCAATTGTTTCAAAAAAGGTTACAGGCGCTCCTCTCCAGGAAAGAACATGGCATGATAACCTGTTCTGAGATGAGAGTTTGCAGCACACGCTTTTTGCTCACGGTACCTTTCACAGATGGGAAATATCCATTTGCATAGCAGTCTTTGTCCCGCCACATGGGGAGTCCAGCACCGAAATGTTATGGCAATTCCTCTCTGAACAAGAGTACCGACAGCAACCCCATACACGTGTTTCAGCCTTGTTGAGCCTCATCAGTGAGGTGAAGCTGTGCCTCTCTGAGCACAGTGAGCAGGGAGTCCACGTCTGGTTGCCCCCAGGTAACTCAGGGTGACCAACCCCAAGTTCCTTGCAAATGTTTCAAAAAAGGTAGCAGGCGCTCCTCTCCAGAAAGAACATGGCATGATAACCTGTTCTAAGATGAGAGTTTGCAGCACAGGCTTTTTGCTCACTGTACCTTTCACAGATGGGAAATATCCATTTGCATATCAGTCTTTGACCCGCCACATGGTTGTTCTTCCGAGAGAGGGGCGCCTTTGTTGAATTTTTTGAAGGAACTTGGGGTTGGTCACCCTAGGTTACCTGGGGGCAACCAGACGTGGACTCCCTGCTCACTGTGCTTAGAGAGGCTCAGCTTCACCTCACTGATGATGCCCAACAAGGCTGAAACACGTGTATGGGGTTGCTGTAGGTACTCTTGTTCAGAGAGGAATTGCCATAGCATTTCGGTGCTGGACTGCCCATGTGGGCGGGACAAAGACTGATATGCAAATGCATATTTTCCATCTGTGAAAGGTACAGTGAGCAAAAAGCAGATGGCTGCAAACTCTCAATGTGGCTAACAACCACTGGACAGGTTATCATGCCTTGTTCTTCTGAGAGAGGGGCACCTGCTACCTTTGTTGAACAATCCAATTCAAGATGGCCACTGTATTACATAGTTACAGTAAGATGACATACATGTTACACACTCTTTCACAGCCACGAAATAGCAAACTCCTGCCTCTAAGCTACCCTGAGACTATCCCTTCCCTAGTCACTGGTAAGTGAAGCTCAATCGTATGGGTCATGCAAGGTGGCCACTGACATTTTGTTCTATGAATTACTAGTCACAGAAAAGGCATGTGTGATGCGCTCACATTTAGTGCCACCTAAAGGCAAGGTACTTCCTACAACCAACTCTGCGACTTTCTATTTTGTACTCACTGACAAGAAATGTCACATGCGTGTATGACATGCGAGGAAGTCACTGAGATCCTCTCCTCTTTAATGATAGTCACAAAAAGATAGCATGTGTGGTGCACACTAAGCTCCAGCCACGCAACAATATGCTTCTGCCTCCAGACACCTTTGGGATTTTCTCCTCACTGGCCACTGACAAGAAATATCCTGTGCTATGTCATGCCAGAAGGTTACTACTATTCTTGCTTCTTGCCTCCTAATTGTTAGCTAAACAAAATGGCACTTTTGTTGCACTTTGAATATTAAGCACCTGCCTCGAGGCACCCCTGGTGTTCTATCCTCTATGGTATTCTCTCCTGTTAGAAACCACAAAAACATGGCAACTCAGTCGCATCCACTGAGTGGTAATCTATTGGATTTGCTGCTCACTAGTTACTGGCTCACTAGCAACAAATATCACATGTATGTATGCTATTCATGTTGGTTAATGGGGTTAACCCTGCCCCAGTGTAAGTCACAGAAATATGGCACAGTTACTGGACAATACTAAATAGCGTTCTCTTGTCTGTCTCAAATACCTTTTGGGATACAAAACCAATATCCAGCCTTTTCTCTCGCTCAACTTAAACCTTTTTTTTAATGTTCTACCTTTTATACCACACTGGCAGCCTCTTCTCTCTGCCTCCAAGACTGATCATACTCTGCTGCCATGCACATCTCATATAACCCGTAAGGGTGGTCTCACTTCAGCATCCACACCCAAACCGCAAAGGAAGCTCAGTAAGTTTGGTCTGTCTGAGCCGCTGGAAATTCAGGTGAATACGTTCACGGCACGCTAGTCGCATTCACAAGCATGTTAAAAACACAGATGTTTCTTATATTTCACAATTGTGTTCACTTGTGCACACCCAGTTCATTATAAAATTGAAACGTATGTTTTGAAAATTAATTATCTAAAAATCTATTGTTATGCCTCAAAAGCAAATATCACCATATAAGTCAATGAGTTTTTGTCACATGGGATGAATAGTAATAAACTTGATTATTTATGAACAATATATGTATCATGTGGAAATACATCATGCCTGATGATGAAAGATCGCATGTCAAAATGGGTGCACCTTATGAAAGTATCCAATGGAATTTTTAGAGTTAGAGGGATTAAGTTACGTTGTATTAGTGTTATCCAATGAGGGGCTAAACAATGATTTTGTCATAGAACATTTGTAATTATGTAAATTGTTTAAACCGTACAATAAGCTGCTATTTTTTATTGCTCAGAGCACTGGGTCAGTTTTTCAGCTTAATGTCCACTCCCGATCGTGAGCATGCAATAAATCTGTTTTCTTACCAAAGTGCATTTGTCTCTTCATGGAAGCCGTACCTTTGCATTGAAAGCATTCAGGCATGACCCAACAATCCCCAAAGGGTCACTTTTTGTAATTTTCCTAGATTGTGCTGCATTTAAGCACAGCATGACTGCAAATGAGGGGCAATTATCAAACATGCGCTAAATGCTTTTTTTTAATAATGTGTTTAAATTGCTGCTCTGTAATAATAGTATGGTCACTTCGGCTCATCCCACAGTGCAATGAATTTGATCCTGCGTAAGTCATGAAGGATATGGACATAGTAAAGTACAGCAATTTTAATTTCCTGGTCTGTTGCAAGAATCACTGTTTAAAAGCCACAGAAATACAGACGCGAGTCCAGAATGCATGCAGCACATTCAGTGAATTTGGAGTTAAAGCAGTGTGATACAAATGTATATAGAATCTAATCCACTACTCAGGTGGAAATGTCGAGGATCAAAATCATGTCAAGAAAGGTTGTCATCACGAGGTGCTGAGTATTTTTCAGAGATTGTATTGCTGACTTCTCACAATGAGCGAGACGTTGCCCAATGTTTTTGTGAACGTGTGAACTTTTCCATTGGGAACTGTTCATGGCTTGCCATATGAGGTGTAAATACAATCAAGGAGATCAACAATCTCATATTTTTTCTTTGAAGAGGGTGACAACATGCTCTTTTTTAAAAACAATATACAAAAACATTGTATTTTGTATAAAATATGCACTTTGTATGTATTAATTCATTTAGTGTACAATAGAAAATTGAATAAAGTTTCCTAAAAAACATGTTTTCTTGTTTTCTTTTTTGATAATTCAAACCCTATACCTTGGTCAGAGAAATAGAACACTCTCTAACCACAAATGCACAATTGGACAACACACTTGTATCCTGGTGAGGGTTCTTCTTTTTGAAATGCTATTATTAAAAACATAAAGAGTCACCACACCTACATTTTTCAAAGGATTAATACATACATCAATAGTCAGGGTATTGCTTAATTAATGAAGCACCCAAATATGCATTGATAAGCATATTAGCACAAAGATTCTGCTCAGAATACCTGCTTAAATTCGCAATTCAAAATCCCATTCAGTGGAAGATAAGCTTTTCACAGACTCCTTCTCAGTCGGACTCTATAATTTATTCAAACCCTTCAACTGAGTGCGAGATGTCATATGAGGTGTACATGTGTTGCTGAATTAATTTGAAACTTGGAGGATGGTCCCATATCTGAATTCTGCATTATTTCCAGTGCAGTGTTGCACCACTACTTAGTCTAAGCCCTGGATTTTGTAAGAGCTGAGCTGTGGCTATGGCAGGTATCCATGCATCATCATCGAGCATTTTGTTTTCTCAAGGCAGGTAGTGGGAAGGATACTGGTGCTCATATTAGAGAGCCATACGTGTCCTTGACCAACATCTCTTGAATGCCATAATGTGGGGTTTTGCCGTCCAGTCTGCTCACCCCACCACTTGCTTGCTGAATGACCGAGGCCTTCTGATATAGCCACAGTCAAATTTACCCTTTTCCAGTGGAATATGCATTTTTGGTAAGTCTGTCTCACATTTTAATTTCTCATCTTTCAGAACACTCTTTTGCAGGGTGAGGATATTACACCAGTAAGAGCCATCTTCAACTCCAAAGCTTTCACTCTGCATCACAGAGCTAGTGATATCCCACCCCAGTGTCCTTTCAAAGTAAACATCTCCATCAACAGTGGGCCAGGTTTCCCTTCACATTTCACAGTCTCCCATTTTATCAGCCATGCTGCTGGTTGCTCTCTGAAACTGTTCCTGGGAAGGGGAACACTTTACATTTTAATTAATTAATCCTGTACTTTGACAGACTCCAAAAGCAATGCACCATTGTCAGAAGTGCAGGAAGGGTTGCTTCAAGTTCTGAAGCAAACTTGAGCATATTGTCTGCTTAAAGCATTACTTGGTACTACTGGTCTCCGGCTGTTATGCCCGTGATCTGCCAATTCTGCCTTTTAACCCCAGTGTTAGGTCAAAGAGCAATGGGTTTGAGGGCACCTTTGCCTGGTATCACAATGTCGTTATCACAGTGTGAGGAATTGCAATCTGGCAAGGTTGCAACTGTGGCTTTTTTATTGAATAATAATATGATGGGCACAGTTCTGTCCCGATAGGGTTATCTACTGATCAGATTTCCCTTTCGTAAGCTCCATGCCAAAGGCATAGCATGTATCTGTGGCCTGCTGCATCTGTATTCTGATTTGCAGTTCCTGCTCTCCCTGTGACACCACGGAGGTCCAGATGTCCCAGATGCCCAAGTGACAACGGCAGGGACAGAAAAGGCTCTGCCGGGCAGGGGAGGCATTTCAGATATGCACCCCTGACCCCAATGATGATCATAAGTGACCCATGTTGGTGGCAGGGTAATCTCTAAAATAAAGCTATGCCTAAGTATATATATATTTCATGGTATAACTTATGATCACGGCCACCACATCCCAATTAATATTGCACATGTGTCAGCTCCTGTGAGCGAGTTCTGCTGTAAAAGATGGTGTGCATTCTGGTCAGCCGGGTGTAACACGTAAATGGCAGGACAGAATACTAGAGGGCCAGGACTCAGATTTGATCTTTTTGGGAGAGCAGTTAACACCCTCCACGTGAGACAGCCACACAGGCAGCTGTCCTGGGCCTGGCAATAAAGGAGCACACCCATTCAAAAGAAGTAGCCTCACACCAGGGTGCTGCATCTCTATATGACTTTGTTCTCAGTAAGAAGCGAAGGCGGTGGGATTATGATAGGCAGTAGGGCTCGGGTCAATGGAATTAGACTTCCACCATCTTGATTCTCACTGTCCTCTCTCTCTTTTTTGTCACCTCCTCGTCCTCTGGAGAAAAGCACTTTGGGTGTGACATCTAAAGGGCAAAGTCCACTACATTACAGAGCAGGGATTGGACCACCAAAGCAGACTAGCTTTATTCCATTCACCTGAGGACTTTTGCCTTTAAAAGAAGGGGTCCTCCACCCCTTTACTCGATTCTCTGAAGGCTCACTGTACTTCCTTTGGGGGAGTTGTACTTTCCAAAGCCCTCGGCTTGGATTGAAGAAGGAATCATCTAAGACAGAAGGAAGATCTGTTCCCTAACCACTCTCAGGGCACCTCAGGAGTGACCTCTGCTATGGACCTGGACCTATCATTATGCACCGGAAACTCTTGAGCTGGGGGAGCAGGCCCTGAATGGAACAATCCTGTCCTTGAGTCCTCCTGAGTGGGCGCCACAGCAACCGTAGGGCCAGAGCAGCTGAAGCTTCCTGTTCTACTGCACCGAACCAGTTACTCCAAGTTCCACCCACCAGGAACAAGAGAGAAGTTGCCGTCTCTGGTTGCTTCGCTCCTCCACCAATCGAACTTACTTGCACTTTGAACCAGCTCGACATTGCATCATGTCCTAGCTAAAGCTTGTAAGCTGCTAGATCTGAATCGGCTTCTCAATGCGGCACCTGAACCAAATCACTTGAGAGTCACATGCCGACCCTAACTGGAGGTCACAACCATGGCTCGACACAGCTAACATTTCAGCTGCCGCCTCATCGATCGCTGGACCATTAGAGCGTCACTCATCTACCCCTTTTGGTGGCTAGAGTCCGACTCATCCTGGCCAACTGTGAAGTGATCCTCAGAACCCCAGACATGCATACATCAGAGACGCCCTTCTACCACACAGAACGACTGCATTCACCCCCTACTCGATGCCCACTTGCTTCTTGGGCCCACGCGATTCAATGTGCCCAAACTGAGCTTGATCCTCTCGCATCTACGATGACCATCAGGTCTGACTTTGTCAGCCCACCAAGAACTGAATCCATGTACTGTTGACTCTGAACTGTACCCTCAGTCCATTTGAGTCCTAGAGGCTCATTAGGTCACGGACACTCCTGTTTTCATCCAAGATATCGATTCTGTGGCTAGTGATTACCTACCATCCCTGAAACTATGCTCAGACTGATACTTGCACCAGTCTTTTGGATATTCTCTGTTCTTCCTGCAAGGTGGGTTTTTGTAAAGTTGTATTTATTCGTTCTATGTGCAGATTGTGAGTTTGATTAAAGTATATATTTGTATGGAAACTTGATTGGACATTCCCATTATTTTGGACTGGGATACTGTCGGCCAATACTGGAGCCCCTTCACACCCCTGTTAAGTGCATAGCCTCCCCTCAGCCCACATTACCACAAAATTTGAAGGATGTATACATCTTAACTGTCCCTGTTTTACCGTTAGGATTGCATTGTGTTTTGGTTTGTAGAAGTGTGAGGGCTGAGTGGGCCATTTTACTCCTACTCATGCTTGTACTCCTGCAATCCAATTCATCACACATTGCATTTGCCTAAACCAACTTGTGCCTAGGTAGCATTATATAGGACCTACACTATCCTAGCAAGTCCATCTCCAAAGCCATAAGCCAAAGCCATAACTGTAGATTCTTAAAAGTAAAGAACTGGTTCACTCTATGAAACACTGTCTATGCATCCAGGTACAATGCAGTAGCGCAGCTGTTGAAGAAATAAAGTCCACCGACAGAATCTCCTGATCGATTATGAGTTTCATGTTTTCTTTCTACTCTCTCCCTGTTATAAAGCTGACTTCATCCTTATCATATAATATTTCCATCACAATGATAAGCCTATTATCAATCATCTTTCCATCCATTGGCCTCCAAATTGATGTAGGAGATCAGCGACTAACTTGCAAATAACTAATTCAGAAGCCTGTCTGCCCTCTGTAGTGACCACTGTAACCAGTGCCTGCTTCTGAGTGTGAGTAATTTCCTCCTTTTTAATGTTCACCTTAAATACCTTGAGCAGTGGGTTCAGGATCGGCTCTTGAGTCCCAGAGACTTACCGCTGGGCATATCCTTTACTGTGGCCTCTGACTCCTTCATGTTTATCGGAACACCCAGCTCCATGAATTGAGCTCTATCTGACCCGGGAAAGGGCCAGTAACCCAGGTATCACTGCATCTCCTCACCCGGCGCATATGATTGTTCTGCATAGTGGGCATTGGAGTATTCTCCAAACTCATCACTGATCCAGCTGACATCCCCTGTTTTTGTCCAATTCGCTCTCTTTTTTAATTGTATTTATTTCGTATCATACAGTTCAATAAATAGCTTTTAACACATTTACCTCATCTTCAAGTCATCAATTCATAACAACCAAACCCCAAAATTAAAAAAGGGAAAGGAAAACCAAATAAATACATTCCCTTCTCCCAGAATAAATCCATATATTAGTAAAGAAGACAATACAACCCTCATGGGTTCCAGATAAAAAACGTGTTAAAGAACATCCGAGGAAATGTGTGGATCAAGCCCTGATGCACTGAGTGCAGAGTCACGAAATTTATCCAGAGCTATACATTCAGAAAGAAGATGCTCAACAGATTCCACCATTGGCTTTCCACAAAAGCGACACTTTTGTTGATTTTTGCCACCCGACAACAATCTTGAAGGTTTTTACTGCATTGAATTTAAGACAGAGATAGTCCCAGACAGAATGATTTTCCAATAAAGTGACGAATGTAAGAGGGAGCCACCTGCCTATCAATTCGCTCTCTCAAGTTCACTTGTCAAGCTCTTTGACCACACTGGCTGAAGTCAAAACATGGGAAGCTTCCCATATCCCAGATCATTTGGAACATTGTTCGAAAGAAACCTCCATCTTCTCTATTTGGAGTGCACATGCTGGCCAAGACACAGACCCTCATTCTAACTTTGCGGTATCCCACCGGTGTTACGAGTCATCTTTCTATACCATATAAAATAGCCAGAGACAGTTTTTGTTCATATAATCGGATGATAGGTACCAGTGAAAACCTCCATACTGATTATCAAAAGCGGTCATAGTTTTCTTAGCTTTCTCTTCCAAAATCACATTTTTATATCCCATAGACAGTTGGCAATTTAATTTGACCCCCTTATACTTAAAGGAATGGACACATTCAATACACTGACCATCTCACTTCCAAATATACGGAATCTGCTTTTTTTTAATAATCTTGGATATCTCAATATTTATCTTCAGATTGTGAACCAATGCATTGTATTTTAACAAACATATGCATTTCTGCAGTCCTTTTGTAGAGAAGATGGGTTTTGGCACCACCCATTTTGATTAAGCCTAACTGTAAAATAGGTGTGAGTATGCAGTAATGTCAGTTATATTCCTTGTTTTGCTGAAAGGCATTCCTCAGAAGTAATTTACTTCGAAGGAATTATGCTGGAAAAACCCATTGAATTATATAGGGTTTGGGCAGAGTGGTTAAAAGGGACAGGGAGGGACTTGGGGTAATTGGACTAGTATAGGGAAAGGTGGGAATTGGGGGGAACCCCCACAGATAAAAAAGAAATGTGCTGAGTTTTTTTTGCGTAATTCCTTTGACGTAAATGACTTTGAATGAATTCATGTCAATAAAATGACATGGAACTATATCAGTAACTCCAGGAGCTCCAGATCAAGACCACAAGAGTGCAACTTGTGCCACAGGAAATGTCCATGAACGCTGTGGCAGAGAAATCCATACAGCCAACATAAAGTGGAGAAATATCTGCTCTATTGGCTTTATTAGCCACTGCTGACAAAACTATAATATTGTTAGCAGTGGACCTACTTGGTCTAAAACAGGTTTTTTCAAGTGGGCCATTTGATTCTCTTAACCTGTCTTTCCGATCTTGTAAAAGCAATGACCCAAAGGGCCTCATTCCGAGATTGGAGGTAGTCATGGTGCTATTTGCGCCATTACTGCCTCCAATAACGGGTCCGGCACCGGTATGGTTCAATGGGGACTTACCGGTGTAGTCCGACCTTTGCGGGACCGGTAAGTCCACATTGAAAAAGCCATTCCCCCTTCCCATTTGAGCCCCCATAGGGCTCAATGGGAATGGGGAAGGCGCTAATAACAGTACCGCAAATTGCAGTACCGTTATTGGCTCTGAATTCTCTTAACGGGTCCCGTCCATAACGCCTGGTCAGACCAGGCGTTAAAGGAGAGACCCGCTAAGGGAACTCATAGTAGGACGGTAAGGGAATACCGGCACCGATCTCCTTACCAGTGCCCGGTATCCCTTACCGCCCCACTCGGAATGAGGCCCAATGGGCCTCATTACGAGTTTGGAGGCAGCCATGCCCTTAATAAGGGCATGGCTGCCTCCAAACTCGGGTCTGGGTCCGGGTTCCTTGAATGAGCAATTACCGGGCCATTCTAATCTTGGAGGACCCGGTAGTTCCTCATTCAATTTACACATCCCCATTCCCATTGATACCCTATAGGGCCCCTATAGGGCTCAATGGGAATGGGGAGGGAGCTAACAACGGGCCTATTAATAACGGGCCCGTTGTTAGCTGCCTGCTCCCCTAGCGGGACACGAAAAGGACGTCTGGTCTGACCAGATGTCCAGAGTGGGTCCCGCAAGGGGACCTCGTAATAGGGCGGAATGGGCTTAACGACTCCGGCACCTTTACCGGCGCCGTTAAACCCATTCCTCCAGGGTCGTAATGAGGCCCTTTGTGTTTCGAGGTGCAACATGACAAGAGGGTGGGGGAAAAGGGAGGACAAAACAAGAACAAAAAACGATCCTACTAGGCCTTGTGACATATACTTTAAACAAACCATTACTAAATAGAAAATACCACAACCATCTTTGTCATAGAAAGAGCACACAATATCCAGGCTAGCAAGATGCAGCACTCTGGGTAATGAGACAGGTGCAGAAAAGGCAAGCAAAACCACTGTGTTCTTTAAAAAATACATGTTCATTTAGCAAAAATGATTAAACTGACCTAGCTGGGCAGTTATCAGGCAATAATACCTTTGCTGTGTCTTGGCGGTTTGACAACGGTGAACCAGGATTCTTATCGCTCTGCTGGCAATTGAATTTGGGCTGAAATTCGCCCATCTCGGTAGTCCAGATTGCAGGCAGAGGTCGAGGCAGGGTCAAATTGAAGATTACTCTGGTTTAATGCAAGGTTTGAGCGATGCCGATAATGGCTATCACCAGGTTCAGTTCAAGCGGCATATGGGCTGATGTCATGATGTGCAAGGAAAGCTGTTTTGATGCTGTGATTGAAGGTCACCATTCGGGAAGAACACCAGAGTTGGTCTGATCATCAACTCGATCAGGGATGAAGAGGCCGGAGGTTCAAACAGTGGTTCACACAGAGCAGGTGCAGCTATGCTTCTTTGTTGGAGCTGAGGCAAAGATGTGCTTCAGCTGCTTCATTGCGGTGACAAACCTGTTTGAATGTTAGACACTGGTGTTCAAAGGTTGGTGAGTGCCAACAGCAGCTCCAGAGAGTCCTGTTAGTTTGAACTGTGTTGAATGCACTTGAATTACAGCTTGTGAGTCCCATTACAAGATTACAGGGGAGAGAGTCGTCCTTGTTCTCTGGCTCCCAAACATGGGAGAGGCTGGCACACAGTTTCGGGTGTACCTCAGCATGGTGAGATCTGGGGTATCAGTGTGGTAGGCAGGGAAACTCATCTTGCTCCAGCAGCAGGTCTTCCCCAATGTGCCCTGGGGATGGGTAGGGAGCAGAGCTTGCCTTTGCCTTGAAATACATGTCTTCCCCTCACAACTGGAACACTTTGGAAATGACTGCTCTTCCAATAGTGTCCAAACAGACTCAAGCTTGAATTCCAGAGATGAATCAAAAAAGGAGTCGGAGACCCCTTCTTTAAAAGACAAATGTCTACAGGTGACTGGAAAAAAGCAAGTCTAGTTCAAAGTTCCAATCCTCATTCTTGGAACAAGTTGTCAAAGTGCGTCAAGCATCGGTCCCACATACCTGAATTCCAAGTGGTGGTTCCTTGATTATACACACTGTTCCGTCCTGAACGATGAGTAACGTATACAGGGATGCAGGACAAGGGCAGTACCACGGAGTTGGAACATGGGAGTGGCTTGTTCAGTTTCCCTGCACCACTGAGTAACACCTCAGGATTTAACTTTGTCAGGGACAGTGCAAGCACTGTTCTGAAGTTCAAAAGGTGGTCACCGAAGGCAGTTCATAATAGCAAGGTACAGAACAGAAGAAGGGCCAGGAGGAAAGTGACAAGGCAGAAAGCAAAGCAAAGCAATAGGCAAGGCAAAAACGGAAGACGAGCAAGGACCAGAAAGGATGGAAAACTGCTACCAGGGCGCAAGGAACTTTCAGAATGGAGAGATAGGCTTGGAGCGAGCACAACAAGCATTGAGCCACGTTGGGCCAAAAGTAAGAACTTTGTGTATGGAGGCAGATCAAGGATGAGGCTATCGGGCCAGTCTCCTGGCAATGGGAAGAAGCTTCATTGTGTGCATACGCCGGCCAGGAATGAAGCGCTTCAGTGCATGTGCAAGATGGTAACACCCAGCCTCACTGAGAACACCACCAGAAGATGCAAGAGGAACTCTGCAGGGAAACACCAGGGAAACCGGAGACCTGTTCATACCCCGACTGACCCTGTGCCAATGATGGCCGAGGGAGCTCCCTCCATGTAACTTCAGTAGGGAGTATACTCATTGAACAGGGTAGCGGGAGCTGTCATGGGACAAGAGCACCCTCTCTCTAAACTAACTCCAGCCCATCCCTTTCTCAATGGGATAAAACAAGTCCCTTGTGGTGTACAGCACCCTGGTGGCGAGCTACTCCTTTTGTGAATAGGTGTGACCTTCGATTCCTGTTCCCAGAACAGCTCTTCTGGAGTGGCTGTCTCTCTGGGGAGGGTGTTACCTGCCATCACACAGCAACAAAGAAAGGCAATTACCCAGGACTACACTCTTGCTGGCAGCAGCAGATAGCCTTGTTGGGGCAATACACATGCCCCTTTCAGAGCTGGTCTGTGTTCACAGAGCTGACACTTGTGTGAAACAAATTTTATGTGATTGTAATGATTATGGGAAATACCTTCCACCATACCTTAAGTCGGGTTTGGCGTAATTTTAAAGTTTAAGGTGCCACCAAGACAGTAGACTCAAATCGATGGGGTTTTGGAACAAGGTGCATATCTTGTGCTGCATTTAAGATATGCACCTCTGTTCCAAAACTGTGACTGCAACTGTCAAATTAGCACTTGTGACCTTTGAACCTTCTGACTTTGCCTTCTGACATCACACACAAAGTGCTTTGTGTTAAAGAAGGTGGAGGTAACAGGAAGAAAAGATAGAGGCAGAGATAAACAAGATGGTGGAGCCTTCCTACAGCTGTCAAGAGCACCCTCTCTCTAAACTAACTCCAGCCCATCCCTTTCTCAATGGGATAAAACAAGTCCCTTGTGGTGTACAGCACCCTGGTGGTGAGCTACTCCTTTTGTGAATAGGTGTGACCTTCGATTCCTGTTCCCAGAACAGCTCTTCTGGAGTGGCTGTCTCTCTGGGGAGGGCGTTACCTGCCATCACACAGCAACAAAGAAAGGCAATTACCCAGGACTGCACTCTTGCTGGCAGCAGCAGATAGCCTTGTTGGGGGAATACACATGCCCCTTTCAGAGCTGGTCTGTGTTCACAGAGCTGACACTTGTCTGAAACAAATTTGATGTGATTGTAATGATTATGGGAAATACCTTCCACCATACCTTAAGTCGGGTATGGCGTAATTTTAAAGTTTAAGGTGCCACCAAGACAGTAGACTCAAATTGATGGGGTTTTGGAACAAGGTGCATATCTTGTGCTGCATTTAAGATATGCACCTCTGTTCCAAAACTGTGACTGCAACTGTCAAATTAGCACTTGTCACCTTTGAACCTGCTCTGCGCCACTGGAGAGCAGATGCTGCAGAACAGGCTACTGATGCAGCAGGGCACAGGTGTACACTATGTTTTGGCATGGAGCTTATGAAAGGGAAATCTGATCAGCAGATGTCCCTTCCTGAGATGGAATTACCTACATAATTGTATTTGTTTTTTTTTTAAACAGATGGCAATCCGTCAAAAGGGGAGAATAGTGGCATTGTGGAGTGGGGAGAGTAGTAGAAGTGGTGTGGAGAGGGATGAGTAGTAGTGTGGTGAGAGGGAAAGTTGTATTGGCATGGAGGAGGGAGAGAGTAAGTAGTAGAGAGTAAAATTGGAAGGTGACAGTAGAAAGTAGAAAGAGGCCCATCACAGGGTTAGGTGAGGATGTGTGCGGGAGAGACAGGAGAGAAGGTGGGTGGAGTAGTAGGGAGAAGAGTAGGAGGAAGAAAGGGAATGAAATATAGAGACATAGGGAGAGGAACACCAGGGTGCAGAAGGAAAGTGAGTCCTTAGTGTCTGGAAGGCAGCAAGCTGTGGATTATACTGCATTGGGCAACTTAGTTCAGGGAGCACCTAGAATGTTCGAAGTGGGAGTTTGGGTAGAGAAGGTGTTATGCATTAGGCCATCACAGCCAGACAAGTAAAAAATTAGGGCGCCTGGCGGGGTCCTGATATACCCAGGTGGGCACAAGTGTAAATATCAAAAATTAATCAGGATGAGAGATCCTATAAGCGATTATGTGGTTTTGAACATATACATTTATTTCAAACAACACAAAAAATTCTTGGTGACTTTGCAATTATTTTACAGTGCTCTCGATAAGCACGAGAGCCATCAACAACGGACAAGAGTGATTCTATTCAGTGATAATACAAGGTAGGTATCCACCTCTGTGATGATGAGGCGAAACACTACACATATGAGCACAATCACAAATGATGATAGGAAAAAACCTATGGTTGAACAAAGTGCACCCAGGATGGAGAATAGTCCAGGGAGTGGTTAACACAGGGTGTACACAGCATTTTCTACATAACATACACAAAAAAGAGGGGTGTAACGGTTGTGTCACAGGGGATCGACACAGATGTGTTTCAGCTAATTCGGGCTTGATTGGAGCCTGTCTGTGTGTTCGTCAGGATGAACACCAGTAGCGGTGTTGTCCGTAGTATCTGTAGGTGAGATAAGGGCTGAAAGGATCTCAGAAAGTTATTGAATTAGTAAAAGAAATAACTTAATACGGTTTACTGATGCCATGATGATACATCCCATGGTGTATCAATGTACAGCTTACCTGCTGCTGCAATAGCAGTGGGGTGCTGTATGCGGTCCTCAATTGGTTACTCGATTGCAGGTGCGTAATGCACTTCGGATGGGCCGTGGTTTCCTGAGGGCCGGCGTGGTCTCTGGGTCCCGCGTGCCGGAGGTGGGCCCAATGGGGTCCCAAATCTAAGAAAGATGGGTATGGACCATAAGGTATAAAGGCGGTCCAATGCATAGATGAGTTCTATTGGTGCTTGTTCCAGTTGTCTAATGGAAGGAACCCATCGGGGGTCAGTATGTCCATTGGACGAGCAGACTTATTGGTGCGTGCTCGTGCTGATCAATGGTGGCAATTTTTCAGGACAGGCAACCCAAAAAGAAGGTGGCCCACTGTCCCAGATCAAAAATAAATGCATCAAGTGAGTGATGTTAAGAAACCTTATTCACCATTATAAGTCAATACAAAATCCCAAAATGTCAAGCAGTATTGCCGGGGCTTTTAAGGAGTAAGGGAAGATGTACAAAAAGAAAAATCTCCCTAACCGGAGGCATGAGTGAACTATGCAAAACATTATAAATACCAGGTTACCTCTCATCCTGCCCCACAGCAACCCAAAAATGAGAAAGGAAATCCTGGCAGACAAATCATTCACCCCCAGCTGTGACATTATATTAGTTAATCATTAATTACATATTCCTCTACTATGACATCACAGCACAGGAATACAGCATCGAGATAGGGAAATAATTACTAATGGCTTCCTGGAAGCCAAATTTCCTGCAGTCAAGAAATACAAGCAAGGAATATATGGGTTTCCAATCTGGGGAAGAGGGTACAAGAAGGAAGATAGATAAAGTGATAAAACAAGATAGTGGAACCTTCCTCTAGCTGGTCTGAGCTCCCTCTTTTTACACTAACCCCACCATCTTCCCTTGTCAATAGCATCAAAGGCCCTTTTGGTTTCCAGCACCCTAGTGTAAGTCTAGTCTTTTTGGAATGTGTGTGCTCTTTGGTTCATATTTCCCAATAGTCCATCCTATTATACAAGGTGAGTGGGTGCTCATTGACCAAAGCCCTTACAACATATTCAAATATGTAATGCATCCCAATCAAGGATAACTGTGTAACCATTACTTCACAAGGTACTCCCACAAAGGTGAGGTGTGGGCAGCACAAGAGGAACTCTATGGCCCAGGGTTTAGAGGAGCTATATGTTTGTGCATTTATGAAGAAATCAAAATCCCAGAGATCAAAGACAATTTGGCTGATTATGACAAGTAGTCATATCAAGTTGTCCATTAAGCTGTTCCTGGCCCGTATAAACGAGGATGCTGCACTGAAGCAGAGCGGAAGCAGTGTGACAGAAATGCATGTGGCGCACGCAAAGCGCATCGTCATCACAGCGTCATCTGGCTGAATGGTTGAGGGCTGTCAGCCTCTCAATAAAATCTCAGACCACACCGCCACCTTTGTGAGAAAGAGATTTCTGCTGGAAACACAAAGGACTACGGTAAGCACGTTGGCTATAATATTGCTCCCTATCTCAGAGGCACCCTCCTACACATTTAGGCACCGCATAGTATATAAGTTTAAGAATGCCACAGCTAACACTAATGTACCAACTCGACAGCGGATCCTAAGATCACCCAATGTTTCTCTTTAAAATCACTGAATGAGATCCCACAGAGACCTTCCGTTGGTGCCCCACAGTGCTACTTCTCTGGCATGCTTGGGAAGCAGTCTTGTTGAGAACATGGTACACACCATTATCATGGAATGTGTGACCAAGTCCGGAGAATCTTGCCTTGATTACATCCCTCTTACCACAATGGCCGAAACGCCCATCTTGTCAGATGCTCTGGAATGTGGTGAGCTCATTAACACACCCTAGGCTGAGAACCCTGCAGTGCAATTGACAAACCCGCTGCAGTCTACTACCTTGAATGACAATCATTTGGTCGTTCATCACTTAGAAACGGATATTTTGAGCAGAAGCTTGAATGTGACCCTGCAACTATCCATGCTGAACTCCACGCTTAAAGGTTGTTCGCACTCTGAATCTATTGCCTCACAAACTACATCACATGATGAAGATGAGGGGAAGATAAGCATTACTGCTTCAAATCTTGTCGTTGGACTACCTGCTAACCTCTTTGGTTAAATTATGCAAAGTTATGCACAAAACAATTTCTGAGCACGCATCTCTTTTAAATACCATCCTTACATATGTTAATCCAAAAAGACCTTCAACTAATGTGGCATGTAATTTAGGGAGTGATATTCTCTACGCAGGAGTGGGTCGCATTATCAAGGGGAGACAACTTAGGTGATCTGCCCCTTGTGTCCATAAACGAAAGGTCCTCCCCTGACGTCCATCTATTAACAAATGACACTGACATGGAAGAAACATCCAAACACAAAGGTCCAAACAGTGGTGTTCGGAATAACATCTCTTGTGAATTTCTATATGACAAAATGAACAAAAAAGTTAAAAAAATGAAAGACGATTAAGACAATACATAAAACACCCAAACATTATTCTACATTCTGGATCAGTTGGGTGTCTGCTTTACAAATTATGCAGACGATACCTAGGTTCTGTTTTAACTTACTGGAGACCATGATACAGACATCATGAAAGTCAACCAGATTTATTCCACCATCGAGGCCTGCGTGGAGCCAACTCGCTAGTCTTCAGTGACACAACAACGGAAATGCTTATTTTGGTTACTAGGCAGAGACTTACAAACACTCAATGTCCATTGTGATGCTTTTTTGATCTCTGGTTGTACAATTCCAGGGGACCAGAAACTTAAGGCTCTGTGTGTTTTCTTGGATTCTGATTTATCCATGTATATTCATAATGACAATCCTAGATATTCTTGGTCATACTATTTAAGCTTCTCAGACAAATTAGGCCTTATTTATCTGAGTAAAGCTGCACTACGTTGGCGCATACGATCATCTGTTCCAAGCTTGATTATTGTAATGGACTTTTTCTAGGGACCTCTGATGCCACTATCAAGAAGTTACAAGTAATTCAAAATGACACTGTTACTGTCATGTGCAATCTTTCTTGAGGGGAACATGTCACTTCTTCCAGATGTTCTTCCAGATGTTTGTTGCACTGGCTCCCGATGCAAGACCTTATCAAGCATAACATTCTTTCACTTACCAATCGATCCATACATTACTTGGCACCTGCGCATCTTACTGCTTTGATCAAGTTTCAAGAATTCAGAAGAGTTCTTCGCATGCAGGGCCCCTTAGGGCTGGAAGTGGGCCACTCAAAACTCCAGCTAATAAGTAACACATTGTTCGACATCGCTGCACCAGTTCTCGTTTGCCTAGTTTCATTCTTGCCTGCTTGTTGTCTCCTTTATGATTTTTCTCATCTGTTTCTATTTTTTTCTTCTTTGTTGTCCGTTCCTGCTTGTTTTTGTTGGTGCTCTGAGACTCAAGGGGCCTCATTCTGAGATTGGAGGCAGCCATGGCGCTTATAGCGCCATGGCTGCCTCCAATAACGGTACTGAGTCCGCCCTCATTCAATGGGAACTTACCGGTCTATTCGGACCTTTGCGGGACCGGTAAGTCCCCTTTGAAAATACCATTCCCCATTCCCATTTGAGCCCCCATAGAGATGAATGGGAATGTGGAAGGTGCAAATAATGGTACTGCAATTTGCGGTACCGTTATTTGCTCCCTGGACCCTTTGCGGCTCCGCGCTAAGGCTGTCTGGTAAAACCAGGTGGCCTTAGCGGGACCCGCAAAGGGGCCTCGGAATAGGCGCAAAGGGATTACCAGCACTGGTGTCCTTACCAGTGCCCGTAATCCCTTTGTGCCAGCCTCGAAATGAGGCCCACAGGCTTGTAGCTCTTATTACAAATAAATAAATAAATAATAATAATAATAATAATAATAATAATAATAATAATAATAATAATAAAAGTGAAGCCTACTCTAAGAATCTGTGAACTAAATCAGTATGTGTAACCATCAAGAACAATGTTGACAGAATCACTAGATTTGGCAATATTAAAGCTAACACAGATGTGGCCAGCCACAATTATTGGTGTCACACTCACCTAAGTCTCTGCGGGAGTGATGGAGTTTTGACCTCTTTCCCCGGGTGCTCACTGCCCAGCCTGGTGCGGGAAGTTCTCCTGTCAAAGAAGAGGATAAATATGCTAAGTTACCAGACAGAATTCAACTCTGGGCCCCCCTCCCTCTTATCCCTTGTGTAGAGGAGGTTTGATTCGGCTGTCTACCCTGGCTCACCTTAAGGATTATTTGGGCAAGCTCTCCATCCTGAAATTTGCAGGGGTGCAATTCTTCAGGTACTGGTGGCCCGGGTGCCCCTCTTGGGAGCCTTTCCTTTCTGTTTTAGTGAGTTCTCTTGAAGCTGCTCGCGTTCTTCATTGGGTTGCTGTTCCCAGTTCACACCGAAAACACCCCGGAATGCTACTGCGGGGAGTGTGCAGGGACAGTTACTTCTCTGGTACTCCTGAGCCGACTGGTGAAGCAGGTAAGTGTCTTTCGATCAGCCGGGATTTGGTTCAGAGAGTGATGCATGCTGCTATGCAGGTAAGCGTCATTCAGGTTTTGCACAGCAATATGTGATGTAGGGTGCTGCGGAGCGCGTCTGATTGTTTGCTGTTTGTATTCACTGGTGCAGTTAAGTTCATGAGAAAAGTACTAGCGTGCGTGCCCTGGCGTCTCTAAGTTCCGGTGAGGGTGCGCTGCATTGGGCTGACAGAGACGTCTTTAATAGCAGGAGCACTACCTGACTTCCTTGTCTTCTTTTCTCTTCACAGGAGCAGCTGAAGAGTTTGTGCAATGATCCGAAGGCTGGAGACTGACATCGCGTGCACGTGGACTGGAGGTTCTTATGGCAAAACGAAGCGCTGAATGATCTTTGGGCGTGGCTTATATAGCCAGCCACACCCAATGACTAGGGCTCACACTTTAGTTCAGAATATTTCCTCAATGGCCAAGTGCAAAGTACAGGAAGTGAACAGGAAGTGGGCAGGAAGTGGTAATACCCTAAACCCGGTGGACATGAAATCAAGGGAACATGATTACAAGGGTGCTAGTGAATAATGTCATGGGATATGCAGTATATGCCAAGCCTACCAGGGCCTTACCCACCTTGCCCCAGCCAGGCACCCAGCATCCATGACAATTGGGAACACTCTACAACCCATGGGCTTGAGCAAACCGTAGCCCCAGGTTTGTTTTTCTATCTTGGAACTCCCATGGGCATGTACACTTTAATTCGGAGTACTGCGCCCATGGCGCTCTACAGGAGACTTGGCTAGCCAAGCCTATCACATTCAATGGGGAAGCACCATACAGATGCTAGCCACACAGGGCCCTAAAGGCAGACACAAAGGAGGCCTTCTACTTTCTTCTGTGCCAATTTATACCCCTTCCTGTAACTATTCGTGTGGTAAATGATGTGAATATAATTTCAAGCTATAGTAATATTTGATAAATAAGGTTTTCGGAATCTATTAAGTACCTCTCCGTTTAGACTGTCATTTATGTATTGAAATATCCATTACTGTGTATGATTAACTTGATAATGTCCGCTCATTAACTCATTTTACCTGTTCTTGGACTACTTACAAAAGAACATCCATGAGGCTGTGTCCCTTTTCATTTTCCATACTTATACGAACCAACATGGGGGGTAATTCATAGAATTCAGCGCACAAGTGGCGCATGCGGCTGGCGCACAGTGTGCGCGTGCGAATCCCTGCGCCGGCCGCGTGCGCCAAAACCCATTTCCGCGCACAGCGTATTCATGGATACCAGCTACCAAAACCAGCTGTGGCGCACAGTGGCGCAGCGACCCTGCAGCAGCGCCAGTTACGCCCCCAAGAACGCCTCTTGCGCAGGGAAAAGCCATCGAAATCCCCAATCCAGCGCAAAAGGCTGCGCTAACCCTGTACCAGCACAGCAAGCGGGCTATGTGTATCACTGGGGTGCGCGGGAAGTACCTCACGTCATTTCAGCTGGGTACGTGCATTTCAGGGGTGCGCGGGAAGTTCCACAGGCGAATGTCCTGGCTACGTGTATTTCAGGGTGCGCAGGAAGTTTCACACGCGATATCAGCAGGGTACGTCTATTCCAGGGGTGCGCGGGAAGTTCAACACGCGAATGTCCTGGCTACGTGTATTTCGGGGTGCGCGGGAAGTTTCACACGCGATATCAGCAGGGTACGTGTATTCCAGGGGTGCGCGGGAAGTTCCACACGCGAATGTCCAGGCCACGTGTATTTCGGGGTGCGCAGGAAGTTTCACACGCGATATCAGCAGGGTACGTGTATTGCAGGGGTGCGCGGGAAGTTCCACATGCGATTTCAGCAGGGTACGTGTATTACAGGGGTGCGCTTGAAGTTCCACACGCGATTCCATCAGGGTACGTGTACATCAGGGGTGCGTGGGAATTTTCACACGTGAATTCAGCAGGGTATGTGTATATCAGGGGTGCGCGGGAAGTTCCACACGCGAATGTCCTGGCTACGTGTATTTCGGGGTGCGCGGGAAGTTTCACACGCGATATCAGCAGGGTATGTGCATATCAGGGGTGCGCGGGAAGTTCCACACGCGAATGTCCTGGCTACATGTATTTCGGGGTGCGCGGGAAGTTTCACACGCGATAACAGCAGGGTACGTGTATTCCAGGGGTGCGTGGGAAGTCACACACGCAAAGTCAGCAGGGTACGTGTATTCCAGGGGTGCGTGGGAAGTTTCACACGCGATTCCATCAGGGTACGTGTATTACAGGGGTACACGGGGAGCACCACACGTGAATTGCACGTGTGGGTCCTCCCAGGTGTTCCCTCTACACCCTCCACGGCCCCTGCAGGTGGCTCACACCACAGGGGCCTACCCTGCACATGTCCTGCAGGCACCCCATCCACCATGGCCATGCCCCCCAGCCAACCCACATGTCAACTTGCACTACTGCCCACCAACGCATGTCCCCCTGCACCCACAGCCACCAGGGGCACCCTCCACCAGGCCCCCACCCATGTCTCCCACCACCCCCACTCCCCAGCAGTGCAGGGGCACCCTCCACCAGGCCCCCACCCATGTCTCCCACCACCCCCACCCCCCAGCAGTGCAGGGTCACCCTCCACCAGGCCCCCACCCATGTCTCCCACCACTCCCACCCCCCAGCAGTGCAGGGGCACCCTCCACCAGGCCCCCACCCATGTCTCCCACCACCCCCACCCCCCATCACTGTGGGGCACCTGCCAGCAGGCCCCCACCCATGTCCAACTCATGTCTCCCACCACCCCCACCCCCCAGCAGTGCAGGGGCACCCTCCACCAGGCCCCCACCCATGTCTCCCACCACCCCCACCCCCCAGCAGTGCAGGGGCACCCTCCACCAGGCCCCCACCCATGTCTCCCACTACCCCCACCCCCCATCACTGTGGGGCACCTGCCAGCAGGCCCCCACCCATGTCCAACTCATGTCCCCACCACCCCCACCCCCCAGCACTGTGGGGCACCTGCCAGCAGGCCCCCACCCATGTCTCCCACCCCCACCCCCCAGCAGTACAGGGGCCCCCTCCACCAGGCCCCCACCCATGTCCAACTCATGTCTCCCACCACCCCCACCCCCCAGCAGTGCAGGGGCACCCTCCACCAGGCCCCCACCCATGTCTCCCACCACCCCCACCACCCAGCAGTGCAGGGGCACCCTCCACCAGACCCCCACCCATGTCTCCCACCACCCCCACCCCCCATCACTTTGGGGCACCTGCCAGCAGGCCCCCACCCATGTCCAACTCATGTCCCCACCACCCCCACCCCCCAGCACTGTGGGGCACCTGCCAGCAGGCCCCCACCCATGTCTCCCACCACCCCCCATCACTGTGGGGCACCTGCCAGCAGGCCCCCACCCATGTCCAACTCATGTCCCCACCACCTCCACCCCCCAGCACTGTGGGGCACCTGCCAGCAGGCCCCCACCCATGTCCAACTCATGTTCGACACCACCCCCACCCCCCAGCACTGTGGGGCACCTGCCAGCAGGCCCCCACCCATGTCCAACTCATGTTCCCCACCACCCCCACCCCCAGCACTGTGGGGCACCTGCCAGCAGGCCCCCAACCATGTCCAACTCATGTTCTCCACCACCCCCACCCCCCAGCAGTGCAGGGGCACCCTCCACCAGGCCCCCACCCATGTCTCCCACCACCCCCACCCCCCAGCAGTGCAGGGGCACCCTCCACCAGGCCCCCACCCATGTCTCCCACCACCCCCACCCCCCAGCAGTGCAGGGGCACCCTCCACCAGGCCCCCACCCATGTCTCCCACCACCCCCATCCCCCAGCAGTGCAGGGGCACCCTCCACCAGGCCCCCACCCATGCCTCCCACCACCCCCACCCCCCAACAGTGCAGGGGCACCCTCCACCAGGCCCCCACCCATGTCTCCCACCACCCCCATCCCCCAGCACTGTGGGGCACCTGCCAGCAGGCCCCCACCCATGTCTTCCACCACCCCCACCCCCCAGCAGTGCAGGGGCACCCTCCACCAGGCCCCCACCCATGTCTCCCACCACCCCCACCCCCCAGCAGTGCAGGGGCACCCTCCACCAGGCCCCCACCCATGTCTCCCACCACCCCATCCCCCAGCACTGTGGGGCACCTGCCAGCAGGTCCCCACCCATGTCCAACTCATGTTCCCCACCACCCCCACCCCCCAGCAGTGCAGGGGCATCCTCCACCAGGCCCCCACCCATGTCTCCCACCACCCCCACCCCCAGCAGTGCAGGGGCACCCTCCACCAGGCCTCCACCCATGTCTCCCACCACCCCCACCCCCCAGCAGTGCAGGGGCACCCTCCACCAGGCCCCCACCCATGTCTCCCACCACCCCCATCCCCCAGCACTGTGGGGCACCTGCCAGCAGGCCCCCACCCATGTCCAACTCATGTCTCCCACCACCCCCAAACCCCAGCAGTGCAGGGGCACCCTCCACCAGGCCCAAACCCATGTCTCCCACCACCCCCACCCCCCAGCAGTGCAGGGGCACCCTCCACCACGCCCCCACCCATGTCTCCCACCACCCCCACCCCCCAGCAGTGCAGGGGCACCCTCCACCAGGCCCCCACCCATGTCTACCACCACCCCCATCCCCCAGCACTGTGGGGCACCCGCCAGCAGGCCCCCACCCATGTCCAACTCATGTTCCCCACCACCCCCACCCCCCAGCAGTGCAGGGGCACCCTCCACCAGGCCCCCACCCATGTCTCCCACCACCCCCACCCCCCAGCAGTGCAGGGGCACCCTCCACCAGGCCCCCACCCATGTCTCCCTCCACCCCCACCCCCAGCAGTGCAGGGGCACCCTCCACCAGGCCCCCACCCATGTCTCCCACCACCCTCATTCCCCAGCACTGTGGGGCACCTGCCAGCAGGCCCCCACCCATGTCCAACTCATGTCTCCCACCACCCCCACCCCCCAGCACTGTGGGGCACCTGCCAGCAGGCCCCCACCCATGTCCAACTCATGTTCCCCACCACCCCCAACCCCCAGCACTGTGGGGCACCTGCCAGCAGGCCCCCACCCATGTCCAACTCATGTTCCCCACCACCCCCACCCCCCAGCAGTGCAGGGGCACCCTCCACCAGGTCCCCACCCATGTCTCCCACCACCCCCACCCTCCAGCAGTGCAGGGGCGCCCTCCACCAGGCCCCCACCCATGTCTCCCACCACCCCACCCCCCAGCAGTGCAGGGGCACCCTCCACCAGGCCCCCACCCATGTCTCCCACCACCTCCATCCCCCAGCACTGTGGGGCACCTGCCAGCAGGCCCCCACCCATGTCCAACTCATGTCTCCCACCACCCCCACCCCCCAGCACTGTGGGGCACCTGCCAGCAGGCCCCCACCCATGTCCAACTCATGTTCCCCACCACCCCCACCCCCCAGCACTGTGGGGAACCTGCCAGCAGGCCCCCACCCATGTCCAACTCATGTTCCCCACCACCCCCACCCCCCAGCAGTGCAGGGGCACCCTCCACCAGTCCCCCACCCATGTCTCCCACCACCCCCACCCCCATGCAGTGCAGGAGCACCCTCCACCAGGCCCCCACCCATGTCTCCCACTACCCCCACCGCCCAGCAGTGCAGGGGCACCCTCCACCAGGCCCCCACCCATGTCTCCCACCACCCCCACCCCCATCACTGTGGGGCACCTGCCAGCAGGCCCCCACCCATGTCCAACGCATGTCCCCACCACCCCCACCCCCCAGCACTGTGGGGCACCTGCCAGCAGGCCCCCACCCATGTCCAACGCATGTTCCCCACCACCCCCACCCCCCAGCACTGTGGGGCACCTGCCAGCAGGCCCCAACTCATGTTCCCCAGCCAACATGTCATCACAATCTAGATCCCTGGTCCCTATGGTCAGCCTCCAAAGGCAAAACACCCACCCGAGTATTGCATCCACCCACTCATAATTGGCAATTACATGACAGAACACCAATTGCAAGTTTCGAAACCAACACATGTCCCTCACATACACCCAATGGGTGTCAGTGAATCTCAAAACCCATATCATGATATGCATGAAACCAATGAGACGATACTACACATTGAAGTTCGATAAAAAAATATGTATTAAAGGAAAGATAAATAGATTAAAAAATAAAGAAACAGAAATGGGAATGTACAAAAATGAAAAGAAGCATGTCCGTGAAAAAAAGCAAAACCAAAAATCATAATCCAAAGTAATGGTGTCCAAAGTCACTGACCACAAAAGAAAATCCAATGGGAAATAATAATTTAAAGCCATTGCTCCATGGGTAAATTGTGAAAGAAAAATAAAATCCAACAGTGAACTATGTACAGACGAACAAACCAGGGTCTATTATCCCAACAAAACAAATGAAACCTATCTAACTAATAAAAAAACTATATACAAAAATGTGGCCAATGTCCAAAAGGTCCAAAATAAATCAAAAAGCAAAGGAAACCTAACACTACCTACATAACTATGTACAAGTGCAGCGGGCTAGTCTGACGGCTCACTTTTGGATGTCCCGGGCCAGTGCATCATCGAACTCCTGCTCAATGTCCCGGAGGCGGTCCTCCTCCATGGCCCCGAGGGTCCGCAGGGCCGTCGACGTGTCCACCTCCAACCCCCTGCGGATTGTCTCGAGGCACTCGGCCTGCCTCAGGGCCCTCCGCATGGAGTTCTCCGCCCTGACCATTGTGAGCCGTGCCTCTTCTGCCCGCTGCCGCTCCGCATCTATGGCGTGGCCCAACCGCTGCCACACGGAAGACACTCTCTGTCCTGGGTCCTCCTGCCCTCCGGCCGATGCCTGCCCCTCCGATGTTGAAGGCCCAGAGCCTTCATGGCTCCCGCCACATTGCTGCTGCTGCTGTGCCTCTGCCTGTGCACTGCCTCCTGCTGCCTGCACATCCTCCACCGGCTGGGGTGCAGTCGTTGATGTGGCCACCCCTGCTGGACGTCCGACTCCCGACTGGCAGAGATGCCTCCTCCACCAGCCTGGCCGCACCGTCAGAGGCAGCTCCACAGGTCACCCAGGTGACTGATGGGTGGGAAGATGGCACGGAGGACGACTGGCGCGTAGGGGGTTCAGTTGAGGAGGGGGTCGTAGCAAGCCCCATCAAACGGAGGAATCCGGCCTGGGTGACCTGTCCCAGAAGGCTGACGTGGTCAACAAGCCATTCGAGATGACGTGCAGTCTCCTCATGAAAAGACTGCAGGTCACCTCGCATGGCCCGTTGACGCAACGCCACACCAGTCAGGACAGGCTCAACCCGGACCCGGATAGCCGATTCCGCAGGCAGAGGAAGGCCAGTTGTCGTTTGCTCATCCCCTGCCTGAAAGCGGGTCTGGACCTAGGCATCCCTGCTGGTGCAAGATGATGCAGGGACAGGATCAGGGACAGAATTGCACACAGGCACCTCCGCGGCGGCCTGTGCTGCCTCCTGTCCCTGGTCCTGCACTGCACCACTAGCACCAGTGGGATCCCCACCTCCAGACCACGTCTCTGTTGCTTGCACGGCCTCCTCCTCCACCAAACCCCCCACCAACCTGGATGACTCCGTGCCATCTTCCCCGTTGGGCCCTGTGGGGTCCCAGCTGCCCCTTCTGCTGCCGAGGAGTCCAACTCCAACCTCCGCCTCTTGGACCTCCCCCCGGCAGCTGCGGCCTGGGACGCAGCACCGGACTCCTCACTCCCCGACTAGATGACAACATGGGAGGGGAGCCGGGCCTTGCGTCTCCGGCTGGCGGTGGGATCCCCGCCGCTGTGCTCCACAGCACCTTCTCCGCCCTCTTCATCAGTTGACGCTGCAGACAGGGAGAAATAAAACACAGGCATCAGGGCACTGTACAATGGACACATACACACATGACAGTTGTACATGAGTGGCATTGGCAAACCTCAGACATGCCATCAATCCCCAACACACATGTCATTTCAACTCGCACACATGAGCCATACCACAGCCATATCGCAACTGCCAGCACCATCCATACCCATACAACCGCATGAGCAGGCAAAGCTGAGCCAGACATCACATGCAACACAGGAAGTGCATCACACATGTACACACACCACCACACTTGCATGCATGTGTACACCTCTGCCAAGTGTTGCAGTGTTCAGATGGGCATCCATGTCACATCTGCCAATCAGGCTTCCACATACCGCTGTCACATGCATCCATGTTGCATCACTGTTGCACCCTTGTCAAATACACACAAATGCACATGTACACAGTGCTGATACATGCAGCTGAAAACAACATACATGCGTGGCATCACGGACATGTCTACTTACATACACATTCATCCAAACATGTGTGCCCACACAACTGCATTTGGCATGCAAGCCTACACACACAAGCACCATCCATGTCTCACACATTACAGCCCTCGCATGTGTTAGCCCCACGGCCCTGTACACCCCCACCCATACTCGACCCCATACAAACAGATGTGCAACCTGCACACTACTGAAACATCACCACACGCACAGCTCACAATCAGGATGCATGTACACTTACCGCTCAACTCCAGACAGGTCTGACTCTCAAGGACCTGGATGTGGAACGCTGGGGATATGCGTTCCAGGACCCTCATCTGATCTTCCGAAAAGTGGCCCCGGCGCCCCTTGGCATCCGCTGCCTTCAAGAGGTGCCGGGCCTTGTTCAGGGTCCTGGACCTGAAGTCCTCCCAGCGCTTCTTGACATGTTGGAAGTCGCGGACTGCCACCCCCTCCGCGTTGATGGCAGTCACAATGTCAGTCCAGATCCGAGTCCGTCCTTCCTTGTCGGCCCGGGAACTTCTGAAGAGGGCATCATACTGCCCCAGGACTTGCTCCACCAGGACACCAACTTCGGTTGCACTGAAGCTGGTGCCCCTCTGCCTCTCTGGCCGGGGGTTGTCAGTGGTGCCAGATGTTGCAGTGCCCGACATGACAACCCCAGAGGCAGGAGTGGGTGGGCAACTGGGTCCTGGGGCTGGGCTGTGGAGCGATGGAATCCCAGTCGGGAGTCTTCGGTTCCAGCAGGGGTGGTCACAGCAGCAGCACCCCTGGCTGATGTGCAGGCAGCAAATGGCAGGGCACGTGGGCAGCAGGCAGTCAGGCAGCAGCAGATGGCAGGTGGGAGCGTGTTCGGGGCTCTGGGGGGCAGTAGTTCGGCCTTCTGGGCAGGAGCGTGGTCTTCCATGTGCTTACGCGTGGCCAGCTTGATACGGAGTGATTTGGCACGTGAAAATTCGGCACGTCAGCGTGTAATTCGAGGAAAGGCCCTTAGCGCCCTTAGCGCGTAAGCGCGTCTGCACGCATACGCAATTTAATTGGACAGAAGGCCCCTCAAGCGCAAGCGCCCCTGTGACGTGACGCGCACAGGCGTGCATGGGCATTTCAGCGCGCGTGAAAAACTGCACATCCGCGTGTAATGCGAGGAAAGGGCCCATGCGCGTAAGTGACGTGACGCGCGCGTGCGTTTCCCTCAGCACGGGTTAAAGGTGAGCGGGCCCAGCAGTTCGCTGTACGTGCCTTTCGTGGAGACCGACGTGTGTTGCTGCTTCCTGTTGTTTCGCACGCCATCACAACTTCACAGCTATCAAGGACGTATCTCTTCTTTTTGCGGGGGTATTGGCTACGCGTGTTTTTCTGCATCGTGCTAGGTGAGTCGCACACGCTCTTTTTCCCACTGCGGGTGCCCCTGTGTATCGCACCCATTTTCGATGTCATAGTAGCCTGCGTGCCCCACGCGTACGTGTTATTTGTGTTACTGGGTGCCACCGCGTACTGCGGAAGATTGAATCCACGCACGTAGGCTGCAGGGTTGCGTGCACGGTTTTACTGCAGTTTTGGGGTGCCTAAGCATTGCGTGACCCGTCACTACATCACCGGGGTCACATACAGCCTTGCAGGTGCAGGGGGGCTGTTAATATTTTGCTTCCCACCCCCTTCACCCCAATTGCCCAGGTCAATTGTGGTGTACACCTCCCATTGGCATCACTCCATCTGTGCCGGCACTACTACATCTGTGCCATGGTTGGGAGGACACCAAAGGTGAGGGGCGCCTCAGCTGGGCGTACTCCTCGTGGCGGGCGTGGTTGGGGACGTGGCCGTGGTGACCAGGGAGTAGGGGGACTCCAGGGTGTCCAGGGCGGCCACAGAGGAGGAAGAGGCAGGGGAGGGCCACTTGAGCACAATGTTGTGCCATGTGTCGGTGCAGTCATGCCACCACCCCCTGTGGTTCAGGGGGATGCAGCTTCTGCATCTGGCACTGGCACCCGTGTGACCCGGCAGTCCGTTCCATCGACTGCCACGGGCCCAAGGGTAGTGGTAGCTGCAGGTGCAGCTGTGGACACCGCCACCCAGGCTCGGGGTCTGCCAGCGCAGGCTGCGTTGGCACTTGAAGAGCCCTTGGTAGATCTCCAACAGGCCAGGGGGGAAACCATAGGGGAATGCCGGGCTGCTCAGACCAAGACATGTGTCCCTGGGGCAGTCATGTCATCTGCTGCCCTGAACAGCCGGGTGCTGGCAAGTGCAGGGGCAGATGCACCCAACAGCACCCCGGTTGTGAGTCTGCCAACCAGGACTGTTGCGGTCAATGACCCTGCCACAGCTGATGTTGCTGCGCAGGGTCCATTAGTGGGCACCCAGCTGCCACTGACACAAGTCAGTCCTTTGGTCATCCCTCCACCTGCCACTCCCTTGGCTCAATCCACCGAACCCACTGGACATACTGGTCAGGGCGGCATTAGCCAGCCAGGGTCTGTGCCACAGTCCAAGAGGAGGAAGGTTGCACCTGCAGCACAGGCTGGGACCCCACACACAGCCACGACCTCCTGCACGTCGTGGAAGAAGCCTTTCTGTAAGCAGGAACTGGACTTCCTCGTGGACTACGTGCGGGGCCACAGCCGTGACATGCTAGTGGGTGCCAATAGTCAGACTACGGCTGCCCAACGTGACACCCACTGGAAGCATGTTGCGGAACATGTCAGTTCATTCGGCCATGAGGTGCGCACGGCGCAAGAGTGCATAAAGCGTTGGAATGACATCAAACGCAGCACTAAGGATAAGCGTGCCTCTAATTACAACTTGACTCTGGTGACTGGCGGTGGGCCTGCACCAGAGGAGGAAGAGCTCACTCCGTATGATGCACTCTTTGCGGAGTTCATACCACCTGAATTGGTCGAAGGAGTGGGAGAGATGCTGGACTTTGATGCCCAGTCCAGTGAGTGTTGATGCGTTTTTGTTGAGGACGTGTGTGTTTCACTTGTGGGATGTGTTGTGCATGATTGCCGCTACATGTGACGTGTGCATGGTTCTGATGTGTAAGTAATGCAATGCTTCCGTCATGCATGTCTCCTCTGCCTGCATGCGGGGACTCCATGTAGGCATGCTCCCTTGCCCCTCCTCCGCCACTCTGCACCCCAGTTCCACCTTTGCACTGGTGTTCTTCAATCTTGCCAATGTGTACTTTCTTGTTCATGCGTCCTGTGTAGATGCTAACTTCCAGCGTAGAATCTGCCAAACATATGCCGTGTGGTACAGCCTTAGTACTTGATGCAGGGTATCTCACTTGTACTGTGCATAGGTCAGATGTCCCGCCGGGACATGAGTGCCCATTCATACTCCATGTGCATTGCACGCATGCCCCTATGTGTCCTTGACTGGATGATCACTGTAATACAAGTCCTTGGTTACATACATTGCCTGCCATCTCATCCGCCTTCCCATGTCAACTGTGGCTCAGTCCTTCGTTGCACACATGTTTAGGGTCTGACAATCTGTGTGGATCACAGGCCTCAGCCTGTTCAATGGCCAATGACTCTGTCCAACTGTTGTTGTGTCTTCGTTACACATGGGCAGAATCCAGAGTTTTCATCATGTGTCCTGCTTACTGTCCCAGCATCATTTACAGTGTTGTCACTTGAATCACATTAAGCTGTTGATGCCAGTCAACACTGCCTGTCAATACACAGGTGTATGGTCAGCCTTTTGATACCATGCTAGGCATCCCTGCTTTGGTACTGGGGTGGAGGGGTGCTTGGCTTCTAGATATGGTACACATTGAATGCACAATGCACGTGATGTCTGAATTTGACATTGCACTGCCTTCACATTTCCTGGCACACACCATGGAGTCCTTGTACATGTAGGTAGTGAGTGGCGTACACATTTTCTGCACTGCATAGACCCACTTCCATGGAAACTGCCACCTTTCAACAGGTCTGATCACAGAAGCAATTCAAAGTTGACCCAGCATGCATGCCAGGTTATATGTTGTGTGTCACATGTCTGCCTGATGCGTTTGCTGTCGGTGTGTGTGTGTGTTGTGTGCTTCTGACATGTGTAGTGACCTTTTTTCTCTCTATTGTTCAGGTGATGACACAATGGAGGCGGAGGATGGTGTTGTCATGCCAGACACAGGGTTGTTACCACTACATCAACCTGGCACTAGTGGGGGTCGTGGGGCGGTAGGCCACGAAAACCCCCAAGTGCTACAGTCCATCTTGTCTCTGGCTGCCTATGAGTCCAGCCTTGATGACGACTCTGACGTCCATGTTGAGTTGGATGAGCATCAAGTCCATGTGTCAGGGGTGAGTGAGTCTGATGTGGACACTCCTCTGTCTGCGACACCTGCACTGAGGGATCAGACAGTCTTGGTTCCTCCGCCCGTGGTGGATCGGGACACAGGGTCAGCCTCCACACCAGTCACTGATGTGCCTGGGACATCACGTCGACGGGGGCATGTAGTCGTACAGCCGCGGGCGGTGCCAACACAGCGAGGACCCTCGGTCCTTGGGTCCCGCAGGGGTCAAGCCCGGCAACGCGGTCGCCGCGCGCAACCGCAGTATACTGAGTGGGAGCAAGACATGACTGCCAATTCAGAACGGCAGGGGGCAGCAATGGAGAACATCGCTGAGAGCATGGAGCGTGTGGCCCGATCTGTGCTCCCCCCTGTTAGGCAGGTGCTTCTCCAGCAGCAGGCGGCACGGTCCACGGCCCGCTCGCTCAGGCTGGGCATGGCTGCCTCAGATAGGGCACGCCAGGCTGAAATGTCGTCTCTGCGTCAAGCAATTGCTGCTCACGCAGAGGCGCACATGGATGCCCTGAGGGAGGAGTATGCTTCCCTCAGGTCCACTCTGGGTGTCCTTATGATGTCCCAGAGGCAGCAGGCAGAGGAGAGGTTTGCACAGCTTGAGCGTACCATCTCGGCTGAGCTACAGGCTTGCCGGGAGGTGCAGCGGTTGTCCAGCCAGGCCTTGCAGGAGGAACTCCGTGTTACACGTGCTACCTTGCAAGAGGAAGCACGTGTATCACGTGAGGTTCTGCATGCAGACCTACGTCACATCGCCACACAGAACCAGGCTCACCCGTCCGGCAGACTTGCTGCCGATGAGGGACAAGCTGCGGCTAGGCGTGGGCAGGCTACTGTGCCACGTCCTCCTTTCTAGGATGAGCCAGACTCGGACGACCATCTATCTCCCACATAGGTTGGGCTGTGCAGGCGTTGAGCCTATGGAGGTTTTTTTTTTGGCTCAGCATCATCGCATGTGGATGTTGAGCAGCACCATGTACCTCCCCCCTCCTGGGTGCCTCCCCTCCGCCCCGGGTTGTATGTGGCCATTTTTGATTTTTCTTTTAGTTTAGTTAGTTAAGTTTCTGTTTGATAGTTAGTTTAATTAGGTAATGTAGGTTTTCCATAGTTAGTGTAATTAGTTAATAGTTAATATAGTTTAAAATTGCTTGTCTATTGTGCTTTCATGTGACGGTGCAGTGCTTTGTGGCTTTTGAAGGCATCCACTGTTTGTTCCAGCTGGGCCCTTCAGGCTTGTCTTGTGTATGTGTTTGCTGCTTGGGGTCCTTGACTCACAAATGCCTCCCTTACCCATGGGCTCGCAAGGATGGTTCGGTGTCACAAACATTTACACAAGGGCTTTGGACTGTCATATCTGTGGCATGTCTGGTGCTGTGTGACTAGTGTTTACACCCCTAGTGGAGATGATTTTGGTGTTATTGTCCACTGTTCAGCTTTTGCTAGATGGGGTGTTTCATGATTAATGTGTACATTAATTGCTATGCATTGTGTAGTATGTTTCTTATCTTTACTGTACACGTGCTTGTTGCAATTCATGCTGTAGATAGTGTTCCACACTTTGGATGTGAAAGACGGACTGATGGTGTGATTTATGATGTTACTCTCTGACATGGTCAAGTGATGAGATGCCTGAAGAGACACACACAGATGACTTTGAAGCATTAATCATGTGTTTCATGCCCTTTCTGCAGGGGGATGAGCCTCCAGAGCACCTTTGCCAGCAGACATGGCCCATTGGACGACGGAATTCTGGACACGTTTGTTGGTGCCCACATGCACATGTGTGCACAAGCAGAGGCACAGGGATTGCAGACCTACATCCCAGAACTGCTGACGTGTTCCAAGGAACTCCAGGCAAGGTGAGCAGCACAGGGGGGCCACAACACAGCAAAGTTTGCACCAGGCGAGTTGCACATGCAGGCTTAGTCACAGCACTGAGGGTGAGCTTGGACGAATATTGGTGTTGAAGCACACAATGCAGCTCAGATGTGTTGGTGGACTGATGGCTGTTGATTGTAAGGTTGTCTGGGACACCTGCAGGGGCAGTGGCACATACCCTCCGGTACACCAAGGTCCATTGAGGCACTTGTATCAACCATGTAGCCTTCCGAGACATGGAAAGGGGCAGCTCACAGGGCCATACAGCAAGGGACATACTCGGGTGCAGTGCATTTCATTTCCATGTACTTTATGATAAATGCACTGCCAACTTTGTTTCGGTCATGGTGGTACGCAACTTGCTCTGAAGTCATGGCTTGCTATATGGGTCTGTCTGCTTACCCAGGGAACATTGCATGTTGTGTGAATTGTGACACATTGGTGTTCCATTTGCCACGCACCCACCGGCGGCTGACTTACTGCATTGACTGTGTATGACCCGTCACAGGGGTAATGTTATATATGGGTACGAAGCATCTACACCAGATTGTCTGTTTGTAGAGTAGTTTGTTGCTATGGGGCATGTTTGGTGGTGTGTTTTGTGTAATTGGCACGTACAGGTTGTTGACTGTGGCTCTCTTTGCAGCATTGCAGTGCTCCTGTAACCGGACCTGAGAGTGCGCAGGCAGGAGGCCAGCACTCAAAACCAGAGCTAAGTGTCTTGTTGTTTTTCTTTCAAACTGCTCTGCATAGGCTTGCTGGGGGGTGCACTAATGCATGGATGTATGTGTGATTCAATTTGGTATGTTTTTTCCCCCTAATCACCCGGAATCCTATGCAATTTTGAACCCTGTACCCTCTACCCGGTGTTCCTGCTTCCCGTACCTATCCAAGCAATGTTCCCTAACCCTCTTTCCCCGCTGGGGTTGCGGATGCCTGTGTAAGCCCTGAACTTGCAGGCGCCAAAACCCTAGAGGGGGTGGTTGGTTCGTACTACTCCTAAGCCTGGACTACAGAAGGCCATGACAATGATGTCCAAGTTTGTTTGGATTGTGTATGTGTTCATGCAGGTAGTACATTTTCATGCATTCCCTACTTTCATTTGTCATTCCTCCTCCCCTCTCCTGCCACTCATTCCAGTTATCCAGTGTGCCAACACCTGTCCCGACTGCATATCCCTGAAACTCCTTCCCCACCAGGGTCTCAGGGGCCTGTGTGAGTTTGACCTTGCAGGCACCCAGGACACGGTGGGGGTGGTTGTTTCGTGACACTCCCGCGCCTGTACACGGGACCTGTGACAGTAAAGATCCGTTCATGGTGCATCATCCTATGTTATGTACCACACATGGTTCACATCCTGTTGTGACATTGTTTTACTGTGGTACCTTGGTTGTTGCATCATTGTGGTGGTACTTGGCCTTTGTGAGGTACTGCTACGTCAAGTCATCTACTGGAGGGTGCTCCGGTTCGTTTTTATGCCTTGGATTTTGTGATTTTGGAAATGAGTGTGGATTCTGAGGGTGCAGGCACCTTTTTACACACAAGGTGGGAGATGGTGACGAAGGGTAAAGGTGATCCTGTGGCCAGGTGGAATTGAGGGTTGAAGGCTCCATGACCCAGGTGCAGTTGCTCAGTGGATCATGGTCATTTGTGAGGGAGGGGGGGGGGGGGTTGTTGTTGATAGTTGCCTTGCCCTGCAGTGTGATGGGAACTCTGACATTGTAATGGTGATATCCTATGTACATGTTGTGTTCTGCTGATCTTTGCCTGTTCATGTGTTGTGTTTACCTTTCAGGTGCGAGGGGATAGTTGTGGTTTGACATGCTGGGGTGTACACATGGTGAATGTTCACATGTGATGTGTAGAGAACACTGATGGTCACTTGAGTGCACATGCATATGTTGAGTGCATGTCCTTGCAGACCCACACACTTGCACTCTGATGCACTACATGTACTCCCACCCTTGCATATCCACGTGTACACTGTTTGCCTTCTGGTGGCCACTGTGTCCCTGCAGCACATGTTCTGTGACCAATTATGGATCCTGTACATGCCTAATTTGCTTTTTGATGTGGTCTGTCGCTTAGATGTGATGCTCAGGGTGTGCATCACACACAATGGCTGTTCACTGTGCTGTGCGCTGAGCAGTGTGTTGCAGGAGTAGGACACAGCACACAGAAGCTGCAGTGTTGATTTTGCAATGCACAATGTGCATGTAGACAGGCATTCATTGTTATGTTACGTCTACAACTCTTGTAATGCATTTGGAAATTACTTATTTTGGGTGGGAGGTTGTTGGACTGTCATTTCATCTGATTCCAAGTCAGGCATCATTGTCTGATGCCACTGTACATTTTGGACATGGCAATGTGTACCTTATTGTTACTGTGTTGGTGTGTGGGTATTGCTTGCCATGTCATGTTGTGGTTTGGGAGGGTTTGTGTGACATAACAGTGATGGCCATGGCCTGTTTTGCAGGTGTGTGTGATGCACACCTTGCATGTCAGGGTCATCCGCTTCTCAGAGCAACTAGCTGGGGGTAGATCTCTCTCCGCGGCAGGGCCCTCCCTCTGGAACAGCCTTCCTGCCTCACTTGAACTTGAGGGGAACCATCTCCGGTTCGGGAAGCACCTCAAGACCTTCCTCTTTGCTTCTGCTTTCTCTCTGCCTCTCCCTTGCGGAATTCTTCACTGGAACTGCACTGGATCTGCAACTGGGCCACTCTCACCGACCTCGGTCCCTGGCCCAGCCACTCTCCACTTGCGCTGCCTCCCTGGCAACCCCTGCACTGCGGTACTGTCTCTCTATCCCTACAGCCCCCCTTCCCAGCACTTGTCTGCACTTACCTTTGCAGTTGCCACCAGCTGACCTATGTATTTGTTTTTTGGTCTACTTCCCCTGTACTGCACTACCCCCCCCCTCCCCTTCCCCTTGCACTTTTCCCTTGCCCCTACCCCTGCACTTGCACAATCTAAATGACACCTGGCCTAGTAGTACCGTTGTCTGTCTTCCCTTGTTCCCCCCTCCCTGCCTCATCGCACCTTGAAATACATGTGTATAGGCCATATCATGTCATAAGTCATATGTGTGCCTTTTGGTCACACAGGATATCTTGTGTTTAAGTAGCTAGGGATGCAGACTATGTGGCACTTGCATGGCAACTATCTCAGGGTGGTAGGGTTGTGACAGTTGACTGTCTCTTTGTCATCATCGATTGTCACCTGGTATGTGCCAGGCCTGTGTGCACGCCGCAGGGGTGGGAGTTTAGGTGAAAAATGTGGCCACAAGCTGGGTCCGGGCTTCCTCGCCACGTGCCCTGTCCCCTCCCATGGGCAGCGCCTGTGCCTGTGGTTGGGGATGTGGGGGCACCACCATGTCCACCGGGACGCCCTGCCGTGTTGCAACATTGTGCAGGACACATGCTGCCACAATGATCCTGCACACTACTGGTGGTGCATAGAGTAGTTGCCCGCCAGAGCGGTCAAGGGAGCGGAAACGTGACTTGAGCACTCTGAATGTGCGCTCCACTATGGCCCTGGTTGCAATATGGGCGGCGTTGTATCTTACCTGGGGTGGTGTGGTGGGGTTCCGGATTGGCGTCATCATGTGGTTGCTCAGAGGGTAGGCACTGTCCCCTGGGGAGGTGATAATAGTTGAGATTATTAGGGTTTGGGTATTTGTCTGTGTGTGACATGCATGCATGTGCAAGGGCATTTGTACTCACCTAGGAGCCATGTGTCGCCATGCTGTCCAGCTTCCAGGGCCCGGCTCAGGGCGGACATTCTGTATATGAAACTGTCATGGGTGGAGCCAGGGTAGTTTGCATAGACAGAGGTGATGATTCCCTTTGCATCGCATACCACCTGTACATTGATGGAATGCCAGTGCTTGCGGTTTCGGTAGATGTGCTCAGTGGCCCTAGGTGGACGTAGGGCCACATGGGTGCAATCTATGGCACCGAGCACTTTGGGGAAGTGTGCCACCCTGAAAAAATCCAGGACAACGGCCTGCCTTTCTGCAAGTGTTCTGGGTGTTCTGCGGACTGAGGGGCGCGCTGTCATGATTGCCAGTACCTGGTGTAGGCAGTGTGACTGCGTGGCCTGTGAGACCCCCCCACTATGGCAGTAGTCCGCTGAAATGACCCAGTGGCCAAAAAATGCAGGACATTGAGCACCTTCTCCAAGGGGCTCAATGCTTGGGAGCAAAGGGTGGGGGATGTAAGGTCATCTTCCCACTCCCTGACCAGGTCTAGGATGATGTGGGCTGGAAACCTATACCTGCCATAGACCTGGTCGTCAGGCATCCCAAAAAGGCTTGTCCGTGGTTCGAAAATGCGTGCCCAGGCTATTCTCCTCCTCCTGCGGTGTCCCACGATCAGTGCTGCGACAAATGGGGCATTCATCGTAGCTGTATATTCGCGTTTGTTGTTTGCGCGCACTTTTGTACTGTGCGCGGAGACGCTTCCGCCTGCCTTCGTGTGGCGGACGCGTTGACGCCTGTGTGCGTCTTTTGCCGTGCGCGGGTTTCCCGTATTCGGATCCATGAATACGGGTTGTTCGCGTGCGTGTGGGCGTTCCGTGTAGTTCCCTGCAGTACTTCTCCAGTTACGCCTTCTTTTTCACGCGTTGTTCCCCATTCCGCGTGTTACGCCCACTGTTCCGCCCACTTTGGTTGTGTGCGCCGCGCTATGTGTGCTTTTGCTGTGCGCGTAGCACACGCCGTATATGCCTGTGTGCGCCATGGCCGGATTGGGCGCACGGACAGCGGGAAACATGCGCAGCGTCTTCCTTGAATCGCACGCGTGCGCTGCGTTTCTCACGCTTGAGCTCCCTTGCGCCTGCTTGCGCATGGATTTTCGGTGCACGTTTGTTCCATGAATCGGCCCCTTGATGTTTACTGATGATTCTTTTTTACTTTACATTACACCTTTTTGACTATATAGATACATCTGTTTCATGACTTTATCTCCATGAGAACTTGATATTTATCTATTACATTATTCTTCCTTGTACTCAACATGAGTGTCACTACAACGTATTTCGTTATGTGACCGTGACACAGTCAAGGCCGACGTTACAGTGGCCTTATTAAGTAATGCCATCTTGATTAATGTCACTATATAAATGGCAGACATTTTTTGCACCTAGCTAGAGGTGGCGTCCTTTTAATGACGTTATCCTTAGGAGATCAGGCAATTGTACTGGAATCTATTAACACTGTTTCCCCTACAAGCCTTGATGAGTCTATCACAACCCTGCTATCTATCTGCTACCTTTATGCAGACTACCCCACATCGTATACGCTCTAGGATGTGATTCCTTTCATGTCCCGTGAATATTTTGAAACAGCAGCACCCTACTCTATAGCTTTTTTTCTCTTCCACATTAGAGGTAATCCCACACAGATCCACGTATCATTCTGATCATACTTTATTGATATTTTAGAAGGAATTGGATAATTGTTTTGGCCACAGAACTCTGATATTGTCCTTCTAATTGGCTTTATCACATAAAGATATTGTGAATCTTTCCACTTAAGGCAAATTTACTTAAATAACCACATAAGAACTTTTTTTACTCCAATTATCATACTTCATACAGAAAGAATGTCTCTAAATACTCGTTCATATTTGTTTTTCTCTCAGAAGACGCTATAATATACTCCTGATGAAGGGACTAAGGCATCCAGAAACGCGTTGAGCTGTGAACATTTGGATCTCCCATTTATGAACACAATTCCTCTTATTAAATTGATAATTTTAAGAATCTGCTGGATGAAAATGTTTGTAATAAGGAACCCAAAATATTATTCTGCCAAGAATTGCTAAACTGTTATATGCATATTTAATTTACGAGTATATACAGATTGCATGAAGAACCCACTCATTGTGACAATTTGGCTTGTACAGTTTACACTTTCTCTTCAAAATGTGTCTCAATTAAGCTCTTGATAGTGTGCAGGGGATGGGAGTATCCTTTACCTTAGGAAAACTGTTACTTTAGGAATGGTCAATCAAACCACCAAAACACAGAATATATTGGCAAGCTGGTGATAGGCCTGGCAGACAAAATTAAATCTATATCAAACAAAAGCCCATATCCTTTACAATGCTTGTCAAGAATGCCTTTCCGTAAAATACAGATAATTCCCCTCCGCGTTGATGGCAGTCACGATGTCAGTCCAGATCCGAGTCCGTCCTTCCTTGTCGGCCCGGGAACTTCTGAAGAGGGCATCATACTGCCCCAGGACTTGCTCCACCAGGACACCAACTTCGGTGGCACTGAAGCTGGTGCCCCTCTGCCTCTCTGGCCGGGGGTTGTCAGTGGTGCCAGATGTTGCAGTGCCCGACATGACAACCCCAGAGGCAGGAGTGGGTGGGCAACTGGGTCCTGGGGCTGGGCTGTGGAGCGATGGAATCCCAGTCGGGAGTCTTCGGTTCCAGCAGAGGTGGTCACAGCAACAGCACCCCTGGCTGATGTGCAGGCAGCAAATGGCAGGGCACGTGGGCAGCAGGCAGTCAGGCAGCAGCAGATGGCAGGTGGGAGCGTGTTCGGGGCTCTGGGGGGCAGTAGTCCGGCCTTCTGGGCAGGAGCGTGGTCTTCCATGTGCTTACGCGTGGCCAGCTTGATACGGAGTGATTTGGCACGTGAAAATTCGGCACGTCAGCGTGTAATTCGAGGAAAGGCCCTTAGCGCCCTTAGCGCATAAGCGCGTCTGCACGCATACGCAATTTAATTGGACAGAAGGCCCCTCAAGCGCAAGCACCCCTGTGACGTGACGCGCACAGGCGTGCATGGGCATTTCAGCGCGCGTGAAAAACTGCACATCCGCGTGTAATACGAGGAAAGGGCCCATGCGCGTAAGTGACGTGACGCGCGCGTGCGTTTCCCTCAGCACGGGTTAAAGGTGAGCGGGCCCAGCAGTTCGCTGTACGTGCCTTTCGTGGAGACCGACGTGTGTTGCTGCTTCCTGTTGTTTCGCGCGCCATCACAACTTCACAGCTATCAAGGACGTATCTCTTCTTTTTGCGGGGGTATTGGCTACGCGTGTTTTTCTGCATCGTGCTAGGTGAGTCGCACACGCTCTTTTTCCCACTGCGGGTGCCCCTGTGTATCGCACCCATTTTCGATGTCATAGTAGCCTGCGTGTCCCACGCGTACGCGTTATTTGTGTTACTGGGTGCCACCGCGTACTGCGGAAGGTTGAATCCACGCACGTAGGCTGCAGGGTTGCGTGCACGCTTTTATTGCAGTTTTGGGGTGCCTGAGCATTGCGTGACCCGTCACTACATCACCGGGGTCACATACAGCCTTGCAGGTGCAGGGGGGCTGTTAACATCTTGCTTCCCACCCCCTTCACCCCAATTGCCCAGGTCAATTGTGGTGTACACCTCCCATTGGCATCACTCCATCTGTGCCGGCACTACTACATCTGTGCCATGGTTGGGAGGACACCAAAGGTGAGGGGCACCTCAGCTGGGCGTACTCCTCGTGGCGGGCGTGGTCGGGGACGTGGCCGTGGGGACCAGGGAGTAAGGGGACTCCAGAGTGTCCAGGGCAGCCACAGAGGAGGAAGAGGCAGGGGTGCGCCACTTGAGCACAATGTTGTGCCATGTGTCGGTGCAGTCATGCCACCACCCCCTGTGGTTCAGGGGGATGCAGCTTCTGCATCTGGCACTGGCACCCGTGTGACCCGGCAGTCCGTTCCATCGACTGCCACGGGCCCAAGGGTAGTGGTAGCTGCAGGTGCAGCTGTGGACACCGCCACCCAGGCTTGGGGTCTGCCAGCGCAGGCTGCCTTGGCACTTGAAGAGCCCTTGGTAGATCTCCAACAGGCCAGGGGGGAAACCGTGGGGCATGCCGGGCTGCTCAGACCAAGACACGTGTCCCTGGGGCAGTCATGTCATCTGCTGCCCTGAACAGCCGGGTGTTGGCAAGTGCAGGGGCAGATGCACCCAACAGCACCCCGGTTGTGAGTCTGCCAACCAGGACTGTTGCGGTCAATGACCCTGCCACAGCTGATGTTGCTGCGCAGGGTCCATTAGTGGGCACCCAGCTGCCACTGACACAAGTCAGGCCTTTGGTCATCCCTCCACCTGCCACTCCCTTGGCTCAATCCACCGAACCCACTGGACATACTGGTGAGGGCGGCATTAGCCAGCCAGGGTCTGCGCCACAGTCCAAGAGGAGGAAGGTTGCACCTGCAGCACAGGCTGGGACCCCACACACAGCCACGACCTCCTGCAAGTCGTGGAAGAAGCCTTTCTGTAAGCAGGAACTGGACTTCCTCGTGGACTACGTGCGGGGCCACAGCCGTGACATGCTAGTGGGTGCCAATAGTCAGACTACGGCTGCCCAACGTGACACCCACTGGAAGCATGTTGCGGAACATGTCAGTTCATTTGGCCATGAGGTGCGCACGGCGCAAGAGTGCAAAAAACGTTGGAATGACATCAAACGCAGCACTAAGGATAAGCGTGCCTCTAATTACAACTTGACTCTGGTGACTGGCAGTGGGCCTGCACCAGAGGAGGAAGAGCTCACTCCGTATGAGGCAATCTTTGCGGAGTTCATACACCTGAATTGGTCGAAGGAGTGGGAGAGATGCTGGACTTTGATGCCCAGTCCAGTGAGTGTTGATGCGTTTTTGTTGAGGACGTGTGTGTTTCACTTGTGGGATGTGTTGTGCATGATTGCCGCTACATGTGACGTGTGCATGGTTCTGATGTGTAAGTAATGCAATGCTTCCGTCATGCATGTCTCCTCTGCCTGCATGCGGGGACTCCATGTAGGCATGCTCCCTTGCCCCTCCTCCGCCACTCTGCACCCCAGTTCCACCTTTGCACTGGTGTTCTTCAATCTTGCCAATGTGTACTTTCTTGTTCATGCGTCCTGTGTAGATGCTAACTTCCAGCGTAGAATCTGCCAAACATATGCCGTGTGGTACAGCCTTAGTACTTGATGCAGGGTATCTCACTTGTACTGTGCATAGGTCAGATGTCCCGCCGGGACATGAGTGCCCATTCATACTCCATGTGCATTGCACGCATGCCCCTATGTGTCCTTGACTGGATGATCACTGTAATACAAGTCCTTGGTTACATACATTGCCTGCCATCTCATCCGCCTTCCCATGTCAACTGTGGCTCAGTCCTGCGTTGCACACATGTTTAGGGTCTGACAATCTGTGTGGATCACAGGCCTCAGCCTGTTCAATGGCCAATGACTCTGTCCAACTGTTGTTGTGTCTTCGTTACACATGGGCAGAATCCAGAGTTTTCATCATGTGTCCTGCTTACTGTCCCAGCATCATTTACAGTGTTGTCACTTGAATCACATTAAGCTGTTGATGCCAGTCAACACTGCCTGTCAATACACAGGTGTATGGTCAGCCTTTTGATACCATGCTAGGCATCCCTGCTTTGGTACTGGGTGGAGGGGTGCTTGGCTTCTAGATATGGTACACATTGAATGCACAATGCACGTGATGTCTGAATTTGACATTGCACTGCCTTCACATTTACTGGCACACACCATGGAGTCCTTGTACATGTAGGTAGTGAGTGGCGTACACATTTTCTGCACTGCATAGACCCACTTCCATGGAAACTGCCACCTTTCAACAGGTCTGATCACAGAAGCAATTCAAAGTTGACCCAGCATGCATGCCAGGTTATATGTTGTGTGTCACATGTCTGCCTGATGCGTTTGCTGTCGGTGTGTGTGTGTGTTGTGTGCTTCTGACATGTGTAGTGACCTTTTTTCTCTCTACTGTTCAGGTGATGACACAATGGAGGCGGAGGATGGTGTTGTCATGCCAGACACAGGGTTGTTACCACTACATCAACCTGGCACTAGTGGTGGTCGTGGGGCGGTAGGCCACGAAAACCCCCAAGTGCTACAGTCCATCTTGTCTCTGGCTGCCTATGAGTCCAGCCTTGATGACGACTCTGACGTCCATGTTGAGTTGGATGAGCATCAAGTCCATGTGTCAGGGGTGAGTGATTCTGATGTGGACACTCCTCTGTCTGCGACACCTGCACTGAGGGATCAGACAGTCTTGGTTCCTCCGCCCGTGGTGGATCGGGACACAGGGTCAGCCTCCACACCAGTCACTGATGTGCCTGGGACATCACGTCGACGGGGGCATGTAGTCGTGCAGCCGCGGGCGGTGCCAACACAGCGAGGACCCCCGGTCCTTGGGTCCCGCAGGGGTCAAGCCCGACAACGCGGTCGCCGCGCGCAACCGCAGTGTACTGAGTGGGAGCAAGACATGACTGCCAATTCAGAACGGCAGGGGGCAGCAATGGAGAACATCGCTGAGAGCATGGAGCGTGTGGCCCGATCTGTGCTCCCCCCTGTTAGGCAGGTGCTTCTCCAGCAGCAGGCGGCATGGTCCACGGCCCGCTCGCTCAGGCTGAGCATGGCTGCCTCAGATAGGGCACGCCAGGCTGAAATGTCGTCTCTGCGTCAAGCAATTGCTGCTCACGCAGAGGCGCACATGGATGCCCTGAGGGAGGAGTATGCTTCCCTCAGGTACACTCTGGGTGTCCTTATGATGTCCCAGAGGCAGCAGGCAGAGGAGAGGTTTGCACAGCTTGAGCGTACCATCTCGGCTGAGCTACAGGCTTGCCGGGAGGTGCAGCGGTTGTCCAGCCAGGCCTTGCAGGAGGAACTCCGTGTTACACGTGCTACCTTGCAAGAGGAAGCACGTGTATCACGTGAGGTTCTGCATGCAGACCTACGTCACATCGCCACACAGAACCAGGCTCACCCGTCCGGCAGACTTGCTGCCGATGAGGGGCAAGCTGCGGCTAGGCGTGGGCAGGCTACTGTGCCACGTCCTCCTTTCTAGGATGAGCCAGACTCGGACGACCATCTATCTCCCACATAGGTTGGGCTGTGCAGGCGTTGAGCCTATGGAGGTTTTTTTTTTGGCTCAGCATCATCGCATGTGGATGTTGAGCAGCACCATGTACCTCCCCCCTGCTGGGTGCCTCCCCTCCGCCCCGGGTCGTATGTGGCCATTTTTGATTTTTCTTTTAGTTTAGTTAGTTAAGTTTCTGTTTGATAGTTAGTTTAATTAGGTAATGTAGGTTTTCCATAGTTAGTGTAATTAGTTAATAGTTAATATAGTTTAAAATTGCTTGTCTATTGTGCTTTCATGTGACGGTGCAGTGCTTTGTGGCTTTTGAAGGCATCCACTGTTTGTTCCAGCTGGGCCCTTCAGGCTTGTCTTGTGTATGTGTTTGTTGCTTGGGGTCCTTGACTCACAAATGCCTCCCTTACCCATGGGCTCGCAAGGATGGTTCGGTGTCACAAACATTTACACAAGGGCTTTGGACTGTCATATCTGTGGCATGTCTGGTGCTGTGTGACTAGTGTTTACACCCCTAGTGGAGATGATTTTGGTGTTATTGTCCACTGTTCAGCTTTTGCTAGATGGGGTGTTTCATGATTAATGTGTACATTAATTGCTATGCATTGTGTAGTATGTTTCTTATCTTTACTGTACACGTGCTTGTTGCAATTCATGCTGTAGATAGTGTTCCACACTTTGGATGTGAAAGGCGGACTGATGGTGTGATTTATGATGTTACTCTCTGACATGGTCAAGTGATGAGATGCCTGAAGAGACACACACAGATGACTTTGAAGCATTAATCATGTGTTTCATGCCCTTTCTGCAGGGGGATGAGCCTCCAGAGCACCTTTGCCAGCAGACATGGCCCATTGGACGACGGAATTCTGGACACGTTTGTTGGTGCCCACATGCACATGTGTGCACAAGCAGAGGCACAGGGATTGCAGACCTACATCCCAGAACTGCTGACGTGTTCCAAGGAACTCCAGGCAAGGTGAGCAGCACAAGGGGGCCACAACACAGCAAAGTTTGCACCAGGCGAGTTGCACATGCAGGCTTAGTCACAGCACTGAGGGTGAGCTTGGACGAATATTGGTGTTGAAGCACACAATGCAGCTCAGATGTGTTGGTGGACTGATGGCTGTTGATTGTAAGGTTGTCTGGGACACCTGCAGGGGCAGTGGCACATACCCTCCGGTACACCAAGGTCCATTGAGGCACTTGTATCAACCATGTAGCCTTCCGAGACATGGAAAGGGGCAGCTCACAGGGCCATACAGCAAGGGACATACTCGGGTGCAGTGCATTTCATTTCCATGTACTTTATGATAAATGCACTGCCAACTTTGTTTCGGTCATGGTGGTACGCAACTTGCTCTGAAGTCATGGCTTGCTATATGGGTCTGTCTGCTTACCCAGGGAACATTGCATGTTGTGTGAATTGTGACACATTGGTGTTCCATTTGCCACGCACCCACCGGCGGCTGACTTACTGCATTGACTGTGTATGACCCGTCACAGGGGTAATGTTATATATGGGTACGAAGCATCTACACCAGATTGTCTGTTTGTAGAGTAGTTTGTTGCTATGGGGCATGTTTGGTGGTGTGTTTTGTGTAATTGGCACGTACAGGTTGTTGACTGTGGCTCTCTTTGCAGCATTGCAGTGCTCCTGTAACCGGACCTGAGAGTGCGCAGGCAGGAGGCCAGCACTCAAAACCAGAGCTAAGTGTCTTGTTGTTTTTCTTTCAAACTGCTCTGCATAGGCTTGCTGGGGGGTGCACTAATGCATGGATGTATGTGTGATTCAATTTGGTATGTTTTTTTCCCCCTAATCACCCAGAATCCTATGCAATTTTGAACCCTGTACCCTCTACCCAGTGTTCCTGCTTCCCGTACCTATCCAAGCAACGTTCCCTAACCCTCTTTCCCCGCTGGGGTTGCGGATGCCTGTGTAAGCCCTGAACTTGCAGGCGCCAAAACCCTAGATGGGGTGGTTGGTTCGTACCACTCCTAAGCCTGGACTACAGAAGGCCATGACAATGATGTCCAAGTTTGTTTGGATTGTGTATGTGTTCATGCAGGTAGTACATTTTCATGCATTCCCTACTTTCATTTGTCATTCCTCCTCCCCTCTCCTGCCACTCATTCCAGTTATCCAGTGTGCCAACACCTGTCCCGACTGCATATCCCTGAAACTCCTTCCCCACCAGGGTCTCAGGGGCCTGTGTGAGTTTGACCTTGCAGGCACCCAGGACACGGTGGGGGTGGTTGTTTCGTGACACTCCCGCGCCTGTACACGGGACCTGTGACAGTAAACATCCGTTCATGGTGCATCATCCTATGTTATGTACCACACATGGTTCACATCCTGTTGTGACATTGTTTTACTGTGCTACCTTGGTTGTTGCATCATTGTGATGGTACTTGGCCTTTGTGAGGTACTGCTACGTCAAGTCATCTACTGAAGGGTGCTCTGGTTCGTTTTTATGCCTTGGATTTTGTGATTTTGGAAATGAGTGTGGATTCTGAGGGTGCAGGCACCTTTTTACACACAAGGTGGGAGATGGTAACGAAGGGTAAAGGTGATCCTGTGGCCAGGTGGAATTGAGGGTTGAAGGCTCCATGACCCAGGTGCAGTTGTTCAGTGGATCATGGTCATTTGTGAGGGAGGGGGGGGGGTGTTGTTGATAGTTGCCTTGCCCTGCAGTGTGATGGGAACTCTGACATTGTAATGGTGATATCCTATGTACATGTTGTGTTCTGCTGATCTTTGCCTGTTCATGTGTTGTGTTTACCTTTCAGGTGCGAGGGGATAGTTGTGGTTTGACATGCTGGGGTGTACACATGGTGAATGTTCACATGTGATGTGTAGAGAACCCTGATGGTCACTTGAGTGCACATGCATATGTTGAGTGCATGTCCTTGCAGACCCACACACTTGCACTCTGATGCACTACATGTACTCCCACCCTTGCATATCCACGTGTACACTGTTTGCCTTCTGGTGGCCACTGTGTCCCTGCAGCACATGTTCTGTGACCAATTATGGATCCTGTACATGCCTAATTTGCTTTTTGATGTGGTCTGTCGCTTAGATGTGATGCTCAGGGTGTGCATCACACACAATGGCTGTTCACTGTGCTGTGCGCTGAGCAGTGTGTTGCAGGAGTAGGACACAGCACACAGAAGCTGCAGTGTTGATTTTGCAATGCACAATGTGCATGTAGACAGGCATTCGTTGTTATGTTACGTCTACAACTCTTGTAATGCATTTGGAAATTACTTATTTTGGGTGGGAGGTTGTTGGTCTGTCATTTCATCTGATTCCAAGTCAGGCATCATTGTCTGATGCCACTGTACATTTTGGACATGGCAATGTGTACCTTATTGTTACTGTGTTGGTGTGTGGGTATTGCTTGCCATGTCATGTTGTGGTTTGGGAGGGTTTGTGTGACATAACAGTGATGGCCATGGCCTGTTTTGCAGGTGTGTGTGATGCACACCTTGCATGTCAGGGTCATCCGCTTCTCAGAGCAACTAGCTGGGGGTAGATCTCTCTCCGCGGCAGGGCCCTCCCTCTGGAACAGCCTTCCTGCCTCACTTGAACTTGAGGGGAACCATCTCCGGTTCGGGAAGCACCTCAAGACCTTTCTCTTTGCTTTTGCTTTCTCTCTGCCTCTCCCTTGCGGAATTATTCACTGGAACTGCACTGGATCTGCAACTGGGCCACTCTCACCGACCTCGGTCCCTGGCCCAGCCACTCTCCACTTGCACTGCCTCCCTGGCAACCCCTGCACTGCGGTACTGTCTCTCTATCCCTACAGCCCCCCCTTCCCAGCACTTGTCTGCACTTACCTTTGCAGTTGCCACCAGCTGACCTATGTATTTGTTTTTTGGTCTACTTCCCCTGTACTGCACTACCCCCCCTCCCCTTCCCCTTGCACTTTTCCCTTGCCCCTACCCCTGCACTTGCACAATCTAAATGACACCTGGCCTAGTAGTACCGTTGTCTGTCTTCCCTTGTTCCCCCCTCCCTGCCTCATCGCACCTTGAAATACATGTGTATAGGCCATATCATGTCATATGTCAAATGTGTGCCTTTTGGTCACACAGGATAGCTTGTGTTTAAGTAGCTAGGGATGCAGACGATGTGGCACTTCCATGGCAACTATCTCAGGGTGGTAGGGTTGTGACAGTTGACTGTCTCTTTGTCATCATCGATTGTCACCTCGTATGTGCCAGGCCTGTGTGCACGCCGCAGGGGTGGGAGTTTAGGTGAAAAATGTGGCCACAAGCTGGGTCCGGGCTTCCTCGCCACGTGCCCTGTCCCCTCCCATGGGCAGCGCCTGTGCCTGTGGTTGGGGATGTGGGGGCACCACCATGTCCACCGGGACGCCCTGCCGTGTTGCAACATTGTGCAGGACACATGCTGCCACAATGATCCTGCACACTACTGGTGGTGCATAGAGTAGTTTCCCGCCAGAGCGGTCAAGGGAGCGGAAACGTGACTTGAGCACTCTGAATGTGCGCTCCACTATGGCCCTGGTTGCAATATGGGCGGCGTTGTATCTTACCTGGGGTGGTGTGGTGGGGTTCCGGATTGGCGTCATCATGTGGTTGCTCAGAGGGTAGGCACTGTCCCCTGGGGAGGTGATAATAGTTGAGATTATTAGGGTTTGGGTATTTGTCTGTGTGTGACATGCATGCATGTGCAAGGGCATTTGTACTCACCTAGGAGCCATGTGTCGCCATGCTGCCCAGCTTCCAGGGCCCGGCTCAGGGCGGACATTCTGTATATGAAACTGTCATGGGTGGAGCCAGGGTAGTTTGCATAGACAGAGGTGATGATTCCCTTTGCATCGCATACCACCTGTACATTGATGGAATGCCAGTGCTTGCGGTTTCGGTAGATGTGCTCAGTGGCCCTAGGTGGACGTAGGGCCACATGGGTGCAATCTATGGCACCGAGCACTTTGGGGAAGTGTGCCACCCTGAAAAAATCCAGGACAACGGCCTGCCTTTCTGCAAGTGTTCTGGGTGTTCTGCGGACTGAGGGGCGCGCTGTCATGATTGCCAGTACCTGGTGTAGGCAGTGTGACTGCGTGGCCTGTGAGACCCCCCCACTATGGCAGTAGTCCGCTGAAATGACCCAGTGGCCAAAAAATGCAGGACATTGAGCACCTTCTCCAAGGGGCTCAATGCTTGGGAGCAAAGGGTGGGGGATGTAAGGTCATCTTCCCACTCCCTGACCAGGTCTAGGATGATGTGGGGTGGAAACCTATACCTGCCATAGACCTGGTCATCAGGCATCCCAAAAAGGCTTGTCCGTGGTTCGAAAATTCGTGCCCTGGCTATTCTCCTCCTCCTGCGGTGTCCCACGATCAGTGCTGCGACAAATGGGGCATTCTTCGTAGCTGTATATTCGCATTTGTTGTTTGCGCGCACTTTTGTACTGTGCGCGGGGACGCTTCCGCCTGCCTTCGTGTGGCGGACGCGTTGACGCCTGTGTGCGTCTTTTGCCGTGCGCGGGTTTCCCGTATTCGGATCCATGAATACGGGTTGTTCGCGTGCGTGTGGCGTTCCGTGTAGTTCCCTGCAGTACTTCTCCAGTTACGCCTTCTTTTTCACGCGTTGTTCCCCATTCCGCGTGTTACGCCCACTGTTCCGCCCACTTTGGTTGTGTGCGCCGCGCTATGTGTGCTTTTGCTGTGCGCGTAGCACACGCCGTATATGCCTGTGTGCGCCATGGCCGGATTGGGCGCACGGACAGCGGGAAACATGCGCAGCGTCTTCCTTGAATCGCACGCGTGCGCTGCGTTTCTCACGCTTGCGCTCCCTTGCGCCTGCTTGCGCTCCCTTGCGCCTGCTTGCGCATGGATTTTCGGCGCACGTTTGTTCCATGAATCGGCCCCTTGATGTTCTTTTTTACTTTACATTACACCTTTTTGACTATATAGATACATCTGTTTCATGACTTTATCTCCATGAGAACTTTATATTTATCTATTACATTATTCTTCCTTGTACTCAACATGAGTGTCACTACAACGTATTTCGTTATGTGACCGTGACACAGTCAAGGCCGACGTTACAGTGGCCTTATTAAGTAATGCCATCTTGATTAATGTCACTATATAAATGGCAGACATTTTTTGCACCTTGCTAGAGGTGGCGTCCTTTTAATGACGTTATCCTTAGGAGATCAGGCAATTGTACTGGAATCTATTAACACTGTTTCCCCTACAAGCCTTGATGAGTCTATCACAACCCTGCTATCTATCTGCTACCTTTATGCAGACTACCCCACATCGTATACGCTCTAGGATGTGATTCCTTTCATGTCCCGTGAATATTTTGAAACAGCAGCACCCTACTCTATAGCTTTTTTTCTCTTCCACATTAGAGGTTATCCCACACAGATCCACGTATCATTCTGATCATACTTTATTGATATTTTAGAAGGAATTGGATAATTGTTTTGGCCACAGAACTCTGATATTGTCCTTCTAATTGGCTTTCTCACATAAAGATATTGTGAATCTTTCCACTTAAGGCAAATTTACTTAAATAACCACATAAGAACTTTTTTTACTCCAATTATCATACTTCATACAGAAAGAATGTCTCTAAATGCTCGTTCATATTTGTTTTTCTCTCAGAAGACGCTATAATATACTCCTGATGAAGGGACTAAGGCATCCCGAAACGCGTTGAGCTGTGAACATTTGGATCTCCCATTTATGAACACAATTCCTCTTATTAAATTGATAATTTTAAGAATCTGCTGGATGAAAATGTTTGTAATAAGGAACCCAAAATATTATTCTGCCAAGAATTGCTAAACTGTTATATGCATATTTAATTTACGAGTATATACAGATTGCATGAAGAACCCACTCATTGTGACAATTTGACTTGTACAGTTTACACTTTCTCTTCAAAACGTGTCTCAATTAAGCTCTTGATAGTGTGCAGGGGATGGGAGTATCCTTTACCTTAGGAAAACTGTTACTTTAGGAATGGTCAATCAAACCACCAAAACACAGAATATATTGGCAAGCTGGTGATAGGCCTGGCAGACAAAATTAAATCTATATCAAACAAAAGCCCATATCCTTTACAATGCTTGTCAAGAATGCCTTTCCGTAAAATACAGATAATTCCTTTTAAACATAAAGCACACTTAGATTCTATTCAGCAGTGCCTAAAATCACCACTAAAAGTAATCCCTGCAACCATGTCTAAAATAAAAAAAACTCCAACTTTCAAATAGAAAAAGGCATCATCCACCTTCAGCTCTGAGAGAGTCCCTAACTTTCAAATAGAAAAAGACATCATGATATGATATGACATTTGTAACACACCTGTAAACAAGTGTTTCTAGGCGCGACAAGACAAGGAGGGGGAAACAAATGTAGGACAAAACAACAATCTTATTAGGCCTTGTGTCATTCAGATCACACAAGGGCGGGGAAGATGGAGGGGAGAAGTGCCAGTGGGGGAGGGGAAGGGAGAAGTGCAGGTAACCTAAAAAGTGCAGCCAGAGGGTGGCTCATACGTGCAGAGAGAAGGGACTGTAGGGTTGCATATATTGGGCCTCATTACGACCCAGGCGGTAAGTTACCGCCTGGGCCGTGACTTTACCACCATGGCGTAAACTACGTTTACGCCATGGTGGTTGGCGGACTTACCGCCCCATTCCGACCTTGGCGGGGTGGTAAGTCCCCAATCCCCATTTACCCTTCCCCATTCCCATTTTTGCCCCATAGGGCATAATGGGAGTGGGGAAGGCGTTAATTACGCCACCGTAAATTACGGTGGCGTAATTAACTCCATGGTCCCTTAGCGCCATGGATTTTAACACCTGCTAAAAGCAGGTGTTAAAAGCACCATGGCGCTAAGGGACCTCGTAATCAGGCGGTAAGGGTCGGCGCTGTTAACGCTGCCGTAAACCCCTTACCGCCTGGGTCGTAATGAGGCCCATAGACTCTTAAGTGCTGGCGGAGCCCAGAGGCAGTGCAAGGGCAATTTAGCATTCTGGAGCCTGGGCCTGAGTTCAGAGGGTAGCCAGGTGACCAGTGCGCGAAGCATTCAGGGACAACAGCAGGGGAGAGGAAGAGAGAAAGAGAAAGCAAAAAGGAAAGTCCTGAGTTACCTCCGGAACCAGAGGTGGTTCTGCTCAAGTTTGAGAGAGGCAGAGAGGTTGTTCCAGAGGGAGGCCCCAGCCGAGGAGAGAGATATGCCCCCTACTCTCTGCTTGGAGAAGCGTCTGACCCTCAGAGAGTTGGAGGTGGATGAGCAGAGAGCTCAAGAAGGAAGATGTTTAGGAAGAGAAAGCTGGAGGTAGTGCGGTCCCAGGCCCCAGAAAGCCTTGTGGATGATGCAAAGGGTCTTGAACTTGATCCTGGCAGCCATAGGGAGGCAGTGAAGCTGGAGAGACATGATCCCAGGACTTGAGGTCAAGAACAAGTCTCGCAGTCCTGGTGTGGAAAAGTTGTAAAGGTCGAAGAGTAGAGACAGGCTGATTTAGAAAGAGGCTGTTGCAGTAGTCCAGCTTAGCGAGGACCTAGGCTATGGAGACAGTGAGCATCTGGGGGAAAGTGAGAAAAGGAGGAATACCTCTGAGGATGTGCAGCTGATAGTTGAACTTCTTAGAGACTTCTGAGATCTGAGGAGAGAAGGAGAGGGTGGGGTCCAAGATGACACCAAGGTTCTTAGCCTCACAGGAAGGAGCAGGAAGAGGGCCCAGAGTGGGCAGCAAGAGAGAGAGGGAGGAAAGGAGGGAGCTGGTGTCCCAATGAGGAGGATCCCAGTCTTACTGGCATTAAGGCAGAGATCGTTGGTGGCACACCAGTCCCAAATTGTGGCCAGACAGTGTGGTATGAGAGAAGAAGAAGAGGTGGCTCAGGGGAGCCTGAAAGAGAGCTGGGTGTCATCCCAATACCACTGAAAATTGGAGCAGAAAGTAGCAATGTAGTGGGCAAGAGGTGACAGGTAGTGGTTGAAAAGCCAGAGAGAAAGGTTAGACCCCTGGGGGACACCACAAGTAGAGAGAGAGATAGAAGAGAGGAAAGACACCAGGTGGACCTGGGAGGATCGGTCGGTGAGAAAGGATGTCAACCATGCTGGGGCCTGATCAGTGATACCCAGGTTTTCATGGTGGCGATTGAGCAGGATAGCATGGTTGACCTTGTCAAAATGAAGAGGGTAGATCGAGGAGAATGAGGACAGAAGGAAGGTTGGAGTCAAAATAAGAGAGCAGGTCTTCACAGGGGATCAGGAGAGCAGTTTCCATTCTTCTGGCAGACTAGTGATCATGGAGATAACCAACAGATTCAGTATGCAGATTAAGATGGGAGATGGCCAGCTTTTCCAAGAGTTTGCTTGGGAAAGGAGTGATGGAGATTGGGCGATAGTTAGCCAGAGAGGAATGATCCGCCGAGGTCTCCTTTAGAAGGGGGTGCACAAGGGAGTGCTTAAGGGGAGGGCAAGGTTCCAGTGGCAAAGGAGTGATTGCAGAAATTGGGTAAGGCTGGAGCAAGGGTGTTGATGTGGTCCTTGATGGTTCTGGATGAGCAGGGGAGAACCTGCTTTGACAAGACTTTCATAGATCGGACTTGTCTAGAAACATCGTCAGGGGTGAACAAGGGAAATGAGGAGAAATGGCTGTAGACGGGCCAGGAGTGGTAGAGGAGGAGGAGGAGGAGGTAGAGGAAGAGAGAATGGACATGATGTCCTGAGTTTGGTGGTGAAATGAGAAGCCAATGCTGTGAAGAGGGCCTGGGAGGGGACAGGAGAGGTGGAGACTGCAACAGAATTGGCCAGCTCCTTGCAGATTTTGAAAGGTTCAGAAGAGTTTTTAGATGCTGCTGAGATGCAGGCTGGTTGTAGGCTCTCTTCATGAAGAGTACAGAGAGTCTGCACTGCCTTTGGAGCAGGCAGGAGGCCTGTTAGTCAGAAGGTTTGACTGATGCCCTCCACTTCCTCTCAGCCGCCCTACACTTGTGTCTAAAGGAGGCGAGGTCAGAATCATACCAAGAGTTGCACTTGGTTGCAGGCTTCAAACGGATCCTCATGACAGGGGCAAGGACGTCCACAGTGTTAGAGATAGAGAAATGAAGGTTAGAGAGGGTGTGAGTCAGTCAAAGGTGCAAGAGGGGGGGAGAAAGTAGCAGGCGAAAGCCTCAACTGACACACGCTTCATGGGTCGAATGACCAAGAAGGTAGGTGGCAGTGCTGGAGTTGACTTGACCTGAGGGGTAGAGAGAGATATTGATATTTTTATTTGTATTGCGCTCATACACATGTGTTTCATGTGAGAGAGGTGGGAGGAGAGGCGAAAGTGGTCACTCCAAGAGAAGAGGAGTGTTGAGAGGGCTAGAGAGGGGGAGGTCTGATCTCTCATCTCTGCGAGGGTCCCAGTGACTATTGCAGTTTGCCTAAAGCAAGTTCCTTATGTAGACAGGCAAATCTGGTTGACTGATTTTAATATACTTATACATTGTCGAGGGTGAGGTATTAAACCTGACATTAATTCAGATTCTGCTAGCGCTCTTACAATCCCATGTATTTTCTTGCCTTTCAATTGAATCCTTAGTTTCAGGGGATAATGTGAACAATCTAATCTTTTAACATTCATTTGCGGCTGGTCAGGGACGTCAATTGGGGGTGTACAGGGTTCACACCTGCGACCCCTGGCAACTCCTGTGCATCCCATGGCCATGCCTCTGAGACCCCTGGTAAAGAGTTGCAAAGGCAGTGAGATACCGAAAGTAAATAGGGCTCTCACATGAGAGCCCACTTTCTATTAATTTCTTTTTGAAGGCAGACTGCCTTAAAAAAGAAATGATTCCGACCGTAATGGAAATAATTTCCTTTTGAAGTCAGAAGGACTTCAAAAAGAACCCACCTACAAGACATGGAATGCTCTGGCTCCCCTGCTCTGTGCATGACAGGAACCAGAGGTGGTTTGTGCATGCATGGAGCATGGGAGACAGAGAGGCCTGGAGCAGCTATGGATTTTGAAAAATCCAAGAATGTTTATTTTTATAAATGTGTGTGTGTGCATAAATAAAAGGCTGTGTGTGTGTGTGTGTGTGTGCATGTATATGTATATTATGTCATGCGTGTGAGTTCATGATGTATGGATGCCTGGGTGTGTGAGTGAATGTTGGATGGGTGTAGTGTAAATGAGCATGTGAATGGTCTGCCTGTGTTCAATACCTAGATTAGTTACCGGGAATCTTCATTACTCCTAGTGCTCCTCTTGCTTGTCCCAGTAATTACCTATGAAGCACCTTGCCTTATATGTAAGTACTGGGATGAGGAAGAGGGACGTGGAGGTAATGTTGGGGCAAGGGGCTGATTTTGGGGTTGGAGGCAGAGAGTGGGAGGGAGAGGTTATGTGTCAATAGCATGGGGCAGGAGGGGGGAGTGCTATCACATAATGGGCCTCCATGATAAAACAGGCATGATATGTGTTGTTAGTGGCTGGACACTCATTTGGTTCAGCGAGTCTAGTCATTTCTTTGACATTCCTACAGGGAACCTATAATAAAGTAATCATGATAAGTGTTATTACCTGTCCAGACTGGCATTTGGGTGTAGCCAGTCGAGTAATTACTTACTACATCATGGCATATTTTCTGTCCATCTATAATGAGGTAAGCATCATAAGTTTATTACATGTCTAGAATAGCATTTTGCTGCAGCTAAACTAGCCATTTCTTACTGTGTCTTGACATTTTGTACGGACATCTCTGATAAAGCAATCATGATAATTTTAATTACCTGGCTTGACTGGCATTTGGGTGCAGCCAGTCCTTACAGTGTCATTGTATACTTTTCTGGGCAGCTAAGATAAAGTAAGCATAATAAGTGAAATTAAGTGGTTAGTTTGTCCTTTTTTTGTGCTACCAGTCTAGGCATGTCGAACTGTGGCATGTCATTTTTTTACTGTGCATCACTAAGGCTGCAGCAAACATGATCCATGCAAATATGTGCCTCGCCTACAATGTGCAGCAGGTTTGACATGCTTTCTTAAAGTGGCATTGCATTTTAAATAGCAAAGCGGTATGATAGCTCAGTAGGCTAAGCACTCATTTCTACGATCTGTGTTTGATCTGCAAATCCTGGCAAAGCCAACTCAGTCTATAATTCTTCTGAGGTTGATAAATGAGTATCAACTTTGGCTGGGATGATAATTGAATGTAAACGTGTTATGTACAGCACTTTGGCAAAAGCGCTATATAAATAACATATCATCATTGACGCAAGCATTAATCCTCCTGTGCACTGAAATTGACTTGCATTTATTGGATTTTTGGGGACTGTCTTATCACAGCAGCTGGCAATGTTGGGGATCTACTTTTCATATAATGACAATACCCCAAATGCAGCTATAACTGACATAATATGGGAGTAACTGGCCACACAATACTGAAGTTGAACATCTATGGCAGTGCTTCAGCCTATTTTTTTGTGTGTCTATAGTTTATTAAAAAATTCATACTTCGCAACTCTTAGTTCACTACACATGGCAATAAGTTATTTCAGACACAACATTTTAGACATTAATTCATTCAACAAATTACAGTATAATACTGCATACTATATACCTATCAGGGCCTCCCTTTCTAACCCTCAAGAATGCACTGTCCACCTATCCCACAAATTAGTCCCTTCCCTACTTCATTATGGTGACTAATCGAGAAAAACATTGTCCCTCAACATTTTACGTATTAATTAAAAAATATCTACTTATGGTTATTGAGATGTATCCATACAAGAGCCTAGCGCACACGACTTCACTCTTTAAATCCTCTAATCTCCTTAGGAACATTCCCAACCACATTTTCCTCATCCCTTGTGCTGCATTACAGCCAATCAGTCAATGTTTTAGCGTTTCTGCCTCCACTTGTTTTTTACAGAGCCGACAATTTCTTTCTTGACAAGGGATCCCTTTCATTGGACCCCACCTTTGTAGGGAGCCTAGCAAGTTAAAACGAAAGTGCATATAAATGTAACAATATTTCGGCTCTGGAAACATCTTCATGGAGGACTGTATTTCCTTATATTTCCTTGGGTGTGTAGTTATCCCCCTTTGTAGTTTATGCAATGGAATTCTCTGTATAGCTGTACCAATTTTGAAATTTTCATTTTGTTGCACATCTTCACCAGGCTTTCCATCAATGTAAGTTTGTCCATTTCAGCAAGAATCGGGTCACAGCACTCCCCAAAATTGCTCAATGCGTTCTCATCATTATTGCTTAAAGATATATTAAAATCTTCAAATAGTGAATCTGATGGTGGAATCAATATTGCCTCTGCCTATGTTGTATGATTGCGTCTAACCCTATCATATCATGACCCCATCCATGGCATATGAAGGCAGCACCATAGTTAAAATATGGTTGGTATCTAAAATATTCTTGTCTGCTTCAGTATGCATTTGGTATTTTAAAATGTTTATGTTTGTGAACAAGCCACTTGTATTGTCACCAGGGTTAAAGTGGAACTGATGCCATTCAGTCAAAGGTCAGGTGACATCACTTAGTGACATTTTGGTGAATGAATGTCTCTGTGGCTTTTGGAGGACGCAAATGGCACGGACGAGAAATTATTCTGAGATGGCAATTGGTAATTGCTTACATAAGAAGTTATTTAGTAGCACAGATGTGAGTGGGGAGAAGGGACCAGGGGGCGGTGAGCCAGAGCATCTCAGAGCATCAACCTTTGCTGTGTAATTCAGCATGCATTCTGAGCAACCTGAGTGGCTGCTCACCTTGTCCCTGGGTGTTTATTTAAGCATAAGAAGCCACATTTAGCCAGAAAACAAGACATACATTATCCTCCTTTAATTATTGTCATTCCATACACAAATCAGCATGCTTAATTTAAATACAATCATTACGAGTATGGAGGTAGCCATGCCGCTTTTAGCGGCATGAATAGCCCCATACCGATACCGGGTCCGTGTTCCAAGAATGAGGAATTACCGGGCCATTCCGACCTTGGAGGGCCCAGTAATTCCCTTTCCTGGGACCCGGTACATCCCCATTCCCATTTGAGCCCCCATAGGGCTCAATGGCAATGGGGAGGATGCTAAGAACTGGCCCGTTAATGACAGCCCGTTGTTAGCATCCTGGTCTGCTAGCGGGTCCCGCTATGGACGCCTGGTTTTACCAGATGTCCTTAGCGGGACCCGTGAGCAGACCTTGTAATGAGGCGGGTAAAGGGTTAACCGCGCCGGCAGCTCTACCAGCGCAGTTAACCCTCTACCGCCTTCCTCGTAATGAGGCCCAATGTATTGTAATAAACTCCATGAATAAGAACGGTTATAAATCTCTAAAGTCACATACATTTCTAGTGATTGACTTGAAATGTATTTCAGAACATTCATTTACACTTCAATAGATGGGAAACATGTGGCAAGTCAATGTAGTTTTCAAAACTAAGATCGAACTGTCCTTCATAAACTGTTGAGCTGCAAACTCAGTAGTTAGCACATGTTGCACAGAGAAATTCATAGAAGAGTTAGAATTCTGACAGATTTAAAAAAAATGATGAGGCATGCTCCAGAGTAGAAAATGGTATTTCATAAATCACACACATATGTGTTCAGTAGGTCAAATACTGCGGTAAGAAGATTTCAGTTCATAGAATAATAAAGGAGTTTACAAATTCTAGCCGCCTCATTGAACCTAATATATCACGGACACTTACTTATTACAGTATAATGCAAAAGCGTCAATGGGTTCTTAATCAAACGATTTGGCTGGCTTCTTCTAGAATTTTGCTTTCATAAATCACAACTATTTAATGATGCCACAACGTACAAGAATGTTCTGTTTAACATCGCTGATCAAAATAAATAAATTGGCAAATTCTATAAATGTGTCTGCCATCGGTTCTGTGCAATGTCATTGATCTGCTCTGTTAAATCACAATTAATCTGTCTGGATTTGGTAACAAATAGTGACAGTCACTGACTACAGTTGTTCAATCACACAGTCAACTCCTTTCAGTAAATTATGTCAGTTCTGCTGTTCAATGCCAGACTGATACTTCCAGAAGACTTAGTAGCACTGTGTCCATCAGGCTAGCTTTGCAATCTAACATCCTCTGACAGTCTAAGTAAATGCAACTGCAGTCTACAAAGGTAGAAGAGCAAATGTTTACACCACAGTCTCGTAGGGAGCCAGCTCTTTTTATTGGAAACACACCATCAAGCTGTTCTTGCTTTAGAAATCTAGCCGATGCTATTAGTTGCTTAGGATCCCTAGCAGATCTCTGTCAATCAGCCTTTTTTCAAAATATGAAAGTATCTATAAGGGCTGAAAGTATACCATTTTAACAGGGTCTTTAACTCTGAGATTAAGCCAGACTCCATTAAGATCAGATTGCATTGTTAAAAGCAAACTTTAAACCAATTTCAAATTTACCATTCCCACCAATACTCTTGCAACAGATGGATGTAAAACAACTCCATATCTTTGTCAAATCTTATAAACTACTGGACCCATGTCGGGATGAACTCATGGGAAAGAAGCAGTTATTACATGTATTCATGATGACCTGAGGCTAGAGGTGGAAGAAGGTGGAGCGGAGAACGTGATTCTCTTTCAACTATTGGGTTCATTTTGAGTCCATCAAGCATTACATTCTCCTCTCCTGTTTAGAGGACACTGGAGCCATTAGATTCAGATCCTTTCTGCAATACCAACGCATGGCTCGGACTTCATTCACTTTACACGTTACACCACTGATCTGTGACATCCCACCGGGCTCAACACTGTCTCCAATTACGCTCGGGATTTATAGCAATACTTATAAGGATTAGATGATCCTTTCATGTCACAGTGTGTAGCAAAGCTAATGATACTCAAACTGTCTCCTGGCTTCAACGTGCCGGGTCTCGCCTTCACCCACTAAATTATATCGGTGTGGCTGAACAAATACTCCTTTAATATGAAATCCACAAAGGCAGGGATTCTTGTGGTAGAGGCACCAATTAATCAATGACTTGGCCATATTTAACCCACCACCTTGGATCAGCACCTCAATCCCTGACAGTAGTGAAAAACATGTGTGCACTAATAAATGACGATAGCTGCATACATTTTCAGACTGCAGCAGTGGTAAAGATGGGATATTTCAATGTATTAATACTCAAAATGATTTACCATCTGTCCTTCTTCATAGCGTCCAGACATGGATTTTGTAAGTCTTGCCGCATCTGGACTATGCCAAGAGCAAACCTTTGGACCTTAAAAAATTAAAATCAGTTGGCATGGTAACACTGGGTACAAAACGTGACAGCCCTCCTCCTGCTCTGAAAAACAACTGAATGTACAATGCATTGGGTTCAAAACATTGGATGAAAATGAGTCTCTGTGTTCAAGTCCCTCTGCATGTTCCACAGAATATTGTATGGCGCGCACCGAGGTAGCACCCGTGAAGCGCCGCTTTGCCCGCTTCCCCTGGATCTCTGCGAGGACTTTATTGTATTCATATTTGTAGTGGATCATTTCACAGTATTTAGACTCATAACTTGTGGCCCATCTTATATACTACTTATTCTACTTAAACTGTGAGCCGAAATATCTCTATTTCTTTATATTCAGCTTGTTTTGGGCAACAAGCCACACCCACACACATCTACGCATAAATCTGGGCACCGACGCACACCAGCGCACGCACACAGAATATTGTATGGCGCACACCGAGAAAGCACCCGTGAAGCACCGCTTTGCCGCTTCGGGTGCAGTGCTTCCTCGAAGCGCGTTATAGCTGCATCGGTAAGTTCCATATTTTGGAATCACTTTGTAACCCAAAACTCTACTAGGCGCATGTATGGCGCTTAGACAAAAGGGCCTTTATCATCTTACAACTGACATGCCGCCGCTTATTAGACAATGTATAATGTCTGAGTCACCACCCTATCAGGATGACTCCATTAGAGAAGGCATGGTTACTAATGCTTGCTCTACACCAATTGCGCAGACCTCTCATGTAAGAACGAAATCTAAAAAAAGAAAGTTAACAGCGACAAATAATGTGGACATTCATACTTACGGATTTGGGAACACTCCATCTGCATTACCGCTCTCCACAAAGGAATCCATAGCACGAACTGATGGCTCTGCAACTTGAACACCAGCAAGCGCGCTGGGACGAGACCAGTTTGAAACTGCTATTGGAGCTAACAAACCTGATGTTGTGAACCTTAATACTGTAAACCTTAACATTTCACTTACAGATTGCATGGTGCTTCGGAATGCTCAGCCAGGCATGCTGGCTATTGTGCTTCCTGATGCCTCAAACGTAATAGCTATAGAGGAAGCAGTTATTGAGCTTGTTCTCGGCCAGAGAATATAATCCTGGCCTTTCAAATTCTCCTGATATGTTTGAACAGTCGAGCTGTAACCTTTCTGCACTTGCTATGTCTTACATTGCGCCGACTCCTCGTAAGCCGAGTGCGAACTTGCCCTTATCATCAGGCACATCCCCAATGACTAAATCAACACAAATGACGCTTGAAATAATTAGTGCTGCACTTATGTCTCTTGCTAAATTATTTGAAATAATAGATAATACATTAAATTGCCAATTGGATAAACTTGAGAACATAACAAATTGGCAAAAAAGCATCTCCTCAACTATAGCACAGAATCATATTTCAATTGCCGAACAACTTGAACTTATATTAAATTGGCAAAAAAAGATGATTTCAACTCTGGCCCAGAATCAACATCTATAGATAAGTGCTCCTCCCGTCTATGTTTTACCGAAAAGGAGTCTAGAAACTAGAATTTTAGCTTCTACAATGCCGCACAAACAATCTGCGTTACCAGTCTGTGTATTACCTTTTGTTAGCGGTATAATAACTGATGAAATTGATACACGTGAAGTGAGTTCCGCTATACATGATACTCACACAGCTAACAAGATGGCAGAGAGGCAAGAGGACACTCATGCCTTTAAGGTGTCATATCCTGTATTTAATAAAAAACTGTCAGACCTTCCAAGCTCAGAAACCAAAGCAAAAACAATACAGGAAAAGAAACCAAAAAATATGAAAATGCCCAAAACTGACGCTAATGCGTCCACTAGACCATTCATAAAAAAGCTGGCTAAACCAACTAATAGTCTAACGCTGGCCTCTACTGCCATAACGAAGAAATATGTAACCTTGGCACAGGTGAATAAACCTAAGCGGCTGGCTCAAGATAGTGGAAGAATCCCAGATGGCTGCCCTAACTCAGAATAAAGCCCTCCCCCTGTTGCTGCTGAGCAGCCCCCGAATTCACCTGGAGAACAAAGGTGATCGCTCGTCACTAAAGACAGTCGATGGCAGAGCAGCGTTAAGACGAGAGATAGACATCTACATGCAACAGTTTAAGTTTGAACCACACTGTCCACCAATTATGACAAATGGGTTGGCTAAATGCACAGCGTTATTGTCTAACCCTTCTGCACCACAAACTCCTTTGGACAACATTAATGACCATCCTAATAAAAAGGTATCCTTTGCTGAACTCGTATTACAAACGTTTGAGCGATTAACAAGCCCCAAAAATAACAATAATTATCACACCGGGGAATTAGATGAAATTAGAGATTCTATCGCTCAGTTATGGGAAGCTCACACTAGAAGCAGATCTCCTGCAATAATACAGGGTAGCTCTAGCAATGATCTAAAAGCCTCGTTGATAACTAACCCACAATCGCCTATGGAACATCACAAGGTGAACGCAAGGTGAACTGTGACACCTGCACAAAATCTAATTCAAAAATGGAAACAAGACAGTCCTTACTAATTTCATGTCGAGTAGATGCCTTTCCAAATTACATTATGAATAGGCAAAGCATCTTGATGCTCTTTGCAGATGCACTGGCTTTAAAAGATATTGCATCCAATGACCTAGATCAAATTGAATTCCCAAATGAGCGAAACCTAGGAACAGCTTTAATGTGGTTCAGATCATCTAGCATACGAAATATAATCTGGGCAGCTAAAACTGCACTTTATGATTTAGGCTTTCTGATTACAACAAACATTGAGCTGAAAAGCCAGTTAAAATCCTGCCTCAAGAACTCTCAGGGTTGCTTACACATGATGGCCAAATGCAATACTGTAGAGGAAGAAAGTAGACATCGAGAATGTACTCACATTACAAGAGTATAACTAGAAGTACCAACACACCAACAAACAATCTCGCTAATTAGCTGGAACATCCGTGGATTCAGAAATGTTATTAACAATCCCCAAAGTATCTTGAGAGAGCATGATGTCATATTACTTCAGGAAACGTGGTTGATGACCTCACCCACCTGGGATAATTATGACATCTATCTGCAACCTGCTAAACGAGCTACAAAGGGGAGACCTATGTCTGGACTACTAACAGCTATAAATTCCTTAGCAAATATTCAATCAACCTCACAAAGTAGCACCAACTCATTCATGCAATTTACATACCTAACCATTGGCTGACTAAAGGTGGCGTGTGTTCATCTTTACTGGAATCCGATGGGCATCTCAAATATGCTGTATTTCAAAGTATTAAGTGGTTTAATGGAAATAATTATGGTGACACTTGGTATTGTGCATATTATTGTGGTGGGAGACTTGAACTTGCATTTGTTTGACAAATAATATCAGAAAAACAATTAAAAAGTATACCTGTGGAACAACTTTGTTAAAGCCTGGAATCTAACATTACTGAATGGCTCCAATAATCTTGATTCTCCAACACAAGCTACCTGGCATAGAGGAACCCAGACGGCCATAACTGATTATGCTTATGTGACTCTAAATTTGTTCAATTGTGCATTTGACTTTGTAATAGTACCAACAAATCTTAGTGATCACTTTCCTCTTACATTTAATCTAAATATAGATAAGATCCATGTGGAGTCTTAGAGGAGTGTAATGCCAGGCATGATTGAAACAAATAACCGTCTAAATAGTCTGAGACGGACTGAGAAATCCCTCTCACAATACCATGATCATTTAGAATTGAATTTTAAGAATTTCACAGAATCACATTGTGCCGATAATCTGGGCTGTTACAAACAAATGCAGCTCTTTGGCACAACCGAGAACTCCGGTTCGCAAATGACTCATGAATATGATCATGCCATTAAAAACAAGAAAACCCTTTTAAGGAAACAAAAAAGACAGGCCAACCTTTACCGATGGCTCAAAAATGATTGTGCTTCGTGCTCATAAATCTTCCTACAAGAACTGGGTTCATGGGCACAAAATGTTAACCAATCAGAATGCTGGAGAACTGAAATTGAAAGAGCTGCAGAATAAAAATACAAGTCAAATCTCTGGAAGTTACTAAAGTCCATCACCAATTCGTCACAATTAGCCTCTCAAATAAATGGGGTCACTGAACAAAATTGGATCACTCACTTCTCGTCTTTATATGCAGTCCCATTGGTCAATTCTCCGCTGAGATCAACAGAACTAACTTCCAGGTTTGCTTTAAATTTTGATAAAGCTGATGTTTTGATTTACATTAACAAGGCCAGTTCATCTAGAGCCCCAGGTCCGGATGGCTTATCTAATGCTATCTTGAAAAAACATCCAGACCTTTGGGCTTCAATTCTCTACACCTTATTCAGGATAATACAACATTATCAAGAACTACCACAGTCATGGCGACAATCGATTATAGTCCCAATTTACAAAAATGGGGATCAACAGAATCCCACGAGCTACAGGCCAATTGCTTTACGTCTGGTGCTTCGAGATCTAAATAGGTGGTCTTTAGCCTCTAACAGGAGAGACCCCTATCAAACGGGGTTTGTGGCCGGTCTAGGCAATGAAATCAATATATCATTACTGACTACCCTAAAGTCAATTTACGCCACGCGGAAGCAACCTCTGTACATGGCATTTCTTGACTTCCACGTGGTGTTTGATTCGATTGATAGGGAGTTATTTCAAAATAAGCTGATTAAATACGGCTGCCCTAAATCTCTTGTGAAAATAGTAACTCTCCTCCATACGAACACCTCAGTACAGATTACAATTAATATGGAAGGCCACCTATCTAACAGCATTAAAACCAAACGGGGCCTTAAGCAGGGTTGTATACTCGCCTCTACACTTTTTAATCTTTTCATACTGGTTATGGGAGATGATTTTATTGCAATCTAAGCAGAAGCACCAAAATTAGACAATCAGGCAAAAGCATGGCTACTCTATGCTGACGTCTTGGTGCTCCTGTCTCAGACCCCTAGTGCACTACAAAAGCTACTTGACCAAATTGCGCAATATGCATTCAAAAATAATTTAATTATAAACCATAACAAAACACAAATCATCGAATTTGGAAAACCGAAATCAAAATTCTCAAAAAGGTTTAACTGGACATTAGGCAATCAAACGCTGAACATTGTATCCAAATATAGATACTTAGGAGTGATGCTCAGCAATTTTCTAACTGATAAAATCCATGAAGCAACACTGACCTCCAAAGTCACTACCCTAATATCTCAAGGGAAAATTATTTTACACAAATATGGCAAATTTACCTGTATACACTTAGGGGGTAATTCATAGAATTTAGCGCACAAGTGGCGCACGCGCCTGGCGCACAGTGTGCGCGTGCGAATCACTGCGCCAGCCGCGTGCGCTAAAATCCATTTCCGCGCACAGCATATTCATGGATTTTAGCTACCAAAACCAGCCGCGGCGCACAGTGGCGCAGTGACCCTGCAGCAGCGCCAGTTAAGCCCCCAAGAACGCCCCTCGCACAGGGAAAAGCCATCAAAATCCCCAATCCAGCGCAAAGGGCTGCGCTAACCCTGTACCAGCATGGCAAGCGGGGAACGTGTATTACTGGGGTTCGCGGGAAGATTCACATGCGATTGGCCCTGTGCGAATGGGGTACGTGTATTACTGGAGATCGCGGGAAGTTTCACACGCGATTGGCCCTGTGCGAGTGGGGTACGTGTATTACTGGGGTTCGCGGGAAGTTTCACACGCGATTGGCCCTGTGCGAGTGGGGTACGTGTATTACTGGGGTTCGCGGGAAGTTTCACACGCAATAGGCCCTGTGCGAGCGGGGTACATGTATTACTGGGGTTCATGGGAAGTTTCACACGCAATTGGAGCAGGGTACGTGTATTACGGGTTCGCGGGAAGTTTCACACGCGAAAGGGCCTGTGCGAGTGGGGTACATGTATAACTGATGTTCGCGGGAAGTCTCACACCCGATTTCAGCAGGGTACGTGTATTACGGGGGTGCGTGGGAAGTTTCACATGCGAAAGGGCCTCTGCGAGTGGGGTACGTGTATTCCTGGGGTTCGCGTGAAGTTTTACACGTGAAAGGGCCCTGTGCAAGTGGGGTACGTGTATTCCTGGGGTTCGAGTGAAATTTCACATGCGATTGGAGCAGGGTACGTGTATTACGGGGTTCGTGGGAAGTTTCACACGCGAATGGGCCTGTGCGAGTTGGGTACGTGTATAACTGGGGTTCGCGGGAAGTCTCACACGCGATTTCAGCAGGGTATGTGTATTATGGGGGTGCGTGGGAAGTTTCACATGCGAAAGGGCCTCTGCAAGTGGGGTACGTGTATTCCTGGGGTTCACGTGAAGTTTTACACGCGAAAGGGCCCTGTGCAAGTGGGGTACGTGTATTCCTGGGGTTCGAGTGAAATTTCACATGCGATTGGAGCAGGGTACGTGTATTACGGGGTTCGTGGGAAGTTTCACACGCGAATGGGCCTGTGCGAGTTGGGTACGTGTATAACTGGGGTTCGCGGGAAGTCTCACACGCGATTTCAGCAGGGTATGTGTATTATGGGGGTGCGTGGGAAGTTTCACATGCGAAAGGGCCTCTGCAAGTGGGGTACGTGTATTCCTGGGGTTCACGTGAAGTTTTACACGCGAAAGGGCCCTGTGCAAGTGGGGTACGTGTATTCCTGGGGTTCGAGTGAAATTTCACATGCGATTGGAGCAGGGTACGTGTATTACGGGGTTCGTGGGAAGTTTCACACGCGAATGGGCCTGTGCGAGTTGGGTACGTGTATAACTGGGGTTCGCGGGAAGTCTCACACGCAATTTCAGCAGGGTATGTGTATTATGGGGGTGCGTGGGAAGTTTCACACGTGAAAGGGCCTGTGCGAGTGGGGTGCGTGTATTCCTGGGGTTCGCGTGAAGTTTTACAAGCGAAAGGGCCCTGTGCGAGTGGGGTGCGTGTATTCCTGGGGTTCGCATGAAGTTTTACACGCGAAAGGGCCCTGTGCGAGTGGGGTACGTGTATTCCTGGGGTTCGCATGAAGTTTTACACACGAAAGGGCAATGCCCAGGCGCGATACGTCGCAGATGCGCGTACGCGCTAAGGGCCTTTGGTCCAAAGAAATCGCGTACATGTGCTGACCCGCTTACGTGCTAAGGGCCTTTCCTCGAATTACACGCTGACGTGCAATTTTTTCACGTGCCAAATCACTCCGTATCAAGCTGGCCACGCATACACACACGGAAGACCACGCTCCTGCCCTGAAGGCCATTTTCCTGCCCCCCAGAACCCCAAGCATGCTCCCACCTGCCATCTGCTGCTGCCTGACTGTCTGCTGCCCACGTGCCCTGCTATTTGGTGCCTGCACATCAGCCATCTGCAGGGGTCCAGTTGCTGTGTCCACCCCTGCTGGAACAGAAGACTCCCGACTGGGATACCATCACTCCACAGCCCAGCCCCGGGACCCAGTTGCCCACCCACTCCTGCCTCTGGGGTTGCCATGTTGGGAACATCTCCATCTGGCACCACTGGCAACCCCCAGCCAGAGAGGCAGAGGGCCACCAGCTTCACTGACACCAAAGTTGGTGTCCTGGTGGAGCATGACCTGGGCTCTTCGGAACATCACGCGCCAACAAGGAAGGACGGGAGAGGATCTGGGACGACGTAGTGGTTGCCATCAACGCGGAGGGGGTGGCAACCCGCGACATCAAGCACGTCAAGAAGCGCTGGGAGGACTTCAGGTCCAGGACCCTCCACAAGGTCCGGCGCCTCGCGGAGGGGGGCCGGGCACGCATGAGTAACATCCTGATGAGGGTCCTGGAATGCGTAGGCCCAGCGCTCCACGCCCAGATCCTTCAGAGGCAGACCCATCTGGAGTTGAGCGGTAAGTGGCCAAGCATTGCTGTGTGAAACAGGGCATGTTTCAGTGTGCTGGTAGTCTGATGCTTGCCTGTATGTGTGACATAGGCCATGTATGGATGTGTGTGTGCAGGGACATCATGGTCATGCATGTGAGACCAGTTATGTGTGAACCACATGGTTGGTGCATGTGTTTCAATGCAACATGGGGAGCTATATGCGGAATGCACACATGAAAGCATGCCTGTCTCTGTTCCTGGACATGAAGGGGGGTGAGGAAAGGGTGCTGATGTCACTTTGAAGGCAACATCTTGGTTTTCAGGGGCCCTTCTACATGGATGTTGATGTTGATTGCAGGCGCCAGGACTGTTTCTGCATGAGTGTTGTGTGCATTCACCCATGTGTTGTGGAATGACGTGGAGTGACATTTGACAGTGCCACTCATGTGTTATTGCTTCCTGTCTAGGGTATTTTGTACTGTACCCTGATGCTTGTGTTCTATGTCTCCCTCTACACAGCGTCAAGTGAAGAAGAGGGTGGAGACGGCGCTGTGGAGCCAAGCAGCGGGTATGCCTCCACTGAGCAGCGATGCAAGGCCCAGCCACCCTCCCAGGAATTACCATCATCCGGGAGCGAGGGGGCTGGTGCTGAGTCTGCCACAACGGCTGTGGCGGATGGGCCGGGTGAGCCCCCACAAGGGCTTCCAATGGCGGAAGACGGTGTGGAGACATCCAGGTTGGTCGTCTCCACAGAGAAAGAGGAGCCCGCTACTGAGCCGCACATGGGGCCTGGTGGGGGTAGTACCACTGTTGGGGGTGCAGGGGGACATGAGTGGGACATGAGTGGGGGCCGATCTCATGACACAAACCAAAAGTCAACTATGTACATCAACACATGTCCGTCACACACATACACTGGTTGGCATTGCTTGTGTAAACCCACATTTTCACATGCATCAACCCAATGAGCGAATCCCACACATGGAACTAAAAAATGAAAATGTATTATGTACATGAAATCATAAATGAAATGAAAGCATACCAAAATATGAAACATGAAATGAAAAGCATATAAAAAAGATGATTGAATGAAAATGATAACCAATCCAAAAAAATGTAAAAGAAAAACAGTCCAAAGTCACCCTCCAACAACGCAAATCCAAAGGAAATGTAAAAAAAAATCTCCATTGCTTCATGTTCATAATAAAAAAAAAGTGAAATCAATCCATACTCCAACTATTTACAATCCATTGTCCGGAAAAAATAAATCCATTGCTCCATGTCCATAATGCAAAAAAAACAAAAATGAATACATGATGAAACTATATACAATCCATTGTCCAAGGATGTAAAGGGTGCAAGACCCCAACCAAACAAATGAAACCTACCTAACAAACTACCTAAAAATATAACTATATACAAATTTGTGTGGCATTGTCCATTGACCACAAATAAAAGGAAAACGAAAAAGAAACCTAACTCTAAAAACTATTTACAAGGGCAGCGGGCTGGTCTGACGGCTCACTTTTGGATGTCCCGGGCCAGGGCATCATCAAACTCCTGCTCAATGTCGTGGAGGTGGTCTTCTTCCATGGCCCCGAGGGTTCTCAGGGACGACGACATGTTCTCCTCCAACTCCCTGCGAATTGCCTCCAGGCACTCGGCCCGACTCAGACCTCGGCCCCCTGACCATCGTGAGCCGTGCCTCTTCTGCCCGCTGCCGCTCCGCATCTAATGCATGGCCTAACCGCTGCCACACGGAAGACAATTCCAGTCCTGGGTCCTCCTGCCCTCTGGCCGATGCCTGCCCCTCCGATGTTGAAGGCCCCTAGTCATCATGGCTCCCACCTTGTTGCTGCTGCTGCTGTGCCTCTGCCTGTGCCCTGGCTCTTGCTGCCTGCACATCCTCCTCCGGCTGGGGTGCAGTTGTTGATGTGGCCACCCCTGCTGGACGTCTGACTCCCGACTGTGGCAGGGATGTGTCCTCCACCAGCCTGGCCGCAGGGTCAGAGGCAGCTCCACAGGGTACCCAGGCGATACATGGGTGGGAAGATGGCATGGAGGACGACTGGCGCATAGGGGGTTCGGGTGAGGAAGCGGTCGGAACAAGGTCCAGCAAACAGAGGAATCCGGGCCTGGGGAGCTGTCCCAGTAGGTCTAGGCGGTCAACGAGGCATACGAGATGACGTGCAGTGTCCTCACCAAAACACTGCAGGTCACCTCGCATGCCCCGTTGACGCAACGCCATCCCACTCAGGGCAGGCTCAACCCGGTCCCGGATAGCCACGTCCGCAGGGAGAGGAAGGCCACTTGTTGTAAGCGGATCCCCTCCCTGAAAACGGGTCTGGACGTAGGCATCCCTGCTGGTGCAGGATGATGCAGTCACAGGATCGGGGACAGGATTACACACAAGCACCTCCGCGGTGGCCTGTGCTGCCTCCTGTCCCTGCCCCTGCACTGCACCACTAGCACCAGTGGAATCCCCACCTCCAGACCCCCTGTCTGTCCCTTGCACGGCCTCCTACTCCACCAAACCCCCCACCAACCTGGATGACTCCGTGCCATCTTCCTCCGTCAGACCCTGTGGGGTCTCAGCTGCCCCTTCTGCTGCCGAGGAGTCCAACTCCAACCTCCGCCTCTTGGACCTACCCTCGGCAGCTGCGACCTGGGACGCGGCACCAGACTCCTCACTCCCTGACGAGATGACAACCTGGGAGGGGAGCCGGGCCTTGCATCTCGGGCTGGCGGTGCGATCCCTGCCGCTGTGCTCCACAGCACCCTCTACGCCCTCTTCATCAGTTAATGCTGCAGACAGGGAGAGATAGGACACAGGCATCAGGGCACTGTACAATGGACTGAAACACACATGACAGTTGCACATGAGTGGCAGTGTCAAACTTCAGACATGGCATCACAATCCCCAACACACATGTCATTTCAACTCACACACATGAGCAATTCCACAGCCATATCACATCAGCCAGCACCTTCCATACACATACAACAGCATGAGCATCCAAAGGTGAGCCAGACATCACATGAAACACAGGGAGTACAGTAGACATGCACACACGCCACCACACTTACATGCATGTCTACATCTCGTCCAACTGTTGCAGTGATGAGATCGCCATACATGTCAGATCTGCCATTCAGCCTTCTACATATCAGTGTCACATGCATCCATGTTGCATCACAGTTGCACACTTGTCAAGTACACACACATGCACATGTACACAGTGCAGATACATGCATTAGGAACCACCATCCATGCCACAACCATGCCAATGTACATACACCGAAATTCAAACATGTGTGCTCCCACACCTGCATTTGTCCAGCATGCTTACCAACACATACACCATCAATGTGTCTCACACATAAGAGGACACACATGTGGCAGCCTCACGCCCATGTTCATACACATCCTTACATGGCCCTACAAAAACACATGTGCAACCTGCACACTACTTGCACACAACGACACGCACAGCGTCCAATCACTCTGCATGTACACTTACTGCTGGATTCCAGACGGGTCTGCCTCTCAAGGATCTGGACGTAGAGTGCTGGGCATATGCGTTCCAGGACCCTCATTTGGTGGTCCGACAGCTGGCCCCGGTGCCCCTCGGCATCCACTGCCTTTGCGAGGCACCGGGTCTTGCGGAGGGTCCTGGACCTGAAGTCCTCCCAGCGCTTCTTGACATGATGTAAGTCGTGGACTGCCACCCGCTCCGCGTTGATGGCAGTCACGATGTCCATCCAGATCCTGGTCCGCCCTTCATTGTGGGAGCGCAAACTTCCAAAGAGGGCATCATATTGCCCCAGGACTTGCTCCACCAGGACACCAACTTCCCTGGCACTGAAGCTGGTGGCCCTCTGCCTCTCTGGCTGGGGGTTGCCAGTGCTGCCCGATGGTGTTCTGCTGGACATGGCAACCCCAGTGGCAGGAGTGGGTGGGCAACTTGGTCCTGGGGCTGGGCTGTGGAGCGATGGAATCCCAGTCGGGAGTCTTCAGTGCCAGCAGGGGTGGTCACAGCAACTGCACACCTGGCTGACGTGCAGGCAGCAAATGGCAGGGCACGTGGGCAGCAGGCAGTCAGGCAGCAGCAGATTGCAGGTGGGAGCGTGCTCAGGGTTCTGGGGGGCAGTAATTCGGCCTTCTGGGCAGGAGTGTGGTCTTCCGTTTGTTTTCGTGTGGCCAGCTTGATACGGTGTGATTTGGCATGTGAAAAAATTGCACGTCAGCGTATAATTGGAGGAAAGGCCTTTAGCGCGTAAGCGTGTCAGCACACGTACGCGTTTTCATTGGACCAAAGGCACTTAGCGCGTAAACGCCCGCGTGTGAATGCGTGTAATCCGAGGAAAGGGTCTACGCGCGTAAGTGACGTGACGCACGCGGCCGTTTCCCTCAGCACGGGTTAAAGGTGAGCGGGGCCAGCAGTTCGCTGTACGTGCCTTTCGTGGAGACTGACGTGTGTAGCTGCTTCGTGTTGTTTCACGCGCCATCACATCTTCACAGCGATCGAGGACGTATCTCTTCTTTTGGCGGGGGTATTGGCTACGCGCGTTTTTCTGCATCGCGCTAGTCAGACGGTGAGTTGCGCATGCTATTTTTCCCACTGCGGGTGCCCCTGTGTATCGCACCCGTTTTTGAGGTCATAGTAGCCTGCGTGTCCCACGCGTACGTGTTTTTCGTGTTACTGGGTGCCACCGCGTACTGCGGGAGGTTGATTCCACGCACGTAGGCTTCAGGGTTGCGTGCATGGTTTTACTGCAGTTTTGGGGTGCCTGAGCGTAGTGTGACCCGTCACTACAGCACCGGGGTCACATACAGCCTTGCAGGTGCAGGGGGGCTGTTAACATCTTGCATCCCACCCCCTTCACCCCAATTGCCCAGGTCAATTGTGGTGTACACCTCCCATTGGCACTACTCCATCTGTGCCGGCACTACTCCATCTGTACCATGGTTGGGAGGCCACCAAAGGTGAGGGGCGCCTGAGCTGGGCGTACTCCTCGTGGCGGGCGTGGTCAGGAACGTGGCCGGGGTGACCAGGGAGTAGGGGGACTCCAGAGTGTCCAGGGTGGCCGCAGAGGGGGAAGAGGCAGGGGTGTGCCACTTGAGCACGATGTTGTGCCATGTGTCGGTGCAGTCATGCCACCACCCCCTGTGGTTCTGGGAGATGCATCTTCTGCATCTGGCACTGGCGCCCGTGTGACCCGGCAGTCTGTTTCATCGACTGCCACGGGCCCAAGGGTAGTGGTAGCTGCAGGTGCAGCTGTGGACACCACCACCCAGGCTCAGGGTCTGCCAGCGCAGGCTGCGTTGGCAATTGAAGAGCCCTTGGAAGATTTCCAACAGGCACGGAGGGAAACCGTAGGGGCACGCAGGGCTTCCCTGACCAACACACGTGTCCCTGGGGCAGTAATGTCATCTGCTGCCCCGAACAGCCGGTGTTGGCAAGTGCAGGGGCAGATGCACCCAAAAACACCCCGGTTGTGAGTCTGCCAACCAGGACAGTCACGGTCAATGACCCTGCCACAGCGGATGTTGCTGCGCAGGGTCCATTAGAGGGCACCCAGCTGCCACTGACGCAAGGCATGCCGTTGGTCGTCCCTCCACCTGCCACTCCCTTGGCTCAATCCACCGGTCCCACTGGCCATGCTGATCAGGGCGGCATCAGCCAGCCAGGGTCTGCGTCACAATCTAAGAGGAGGAAGGTTGCACCTGCAGCACAGGCTGGGACCCCACACAAAGCCACAACCTCCTGCACGTCAAGGAAGAAGCCTTTCTGCAAACAGGAACTGGACTACATCATGGACTACGTGCGGGACCACAGCCGTGACATGCTAGTGGGTGCCAATTGTCAGACTAAGGCTGCCCACCGTGATACCCACTGGAAGCAAGTTGCGGAACATGTGAGTGCATTCGGCCATGAGGTGCGCACGGCGCAAGAGTGCAAAAAGCGTTGGAATGACCTCAAACGCAGCACTCAGGCTAAGCGTGCCTCAAATTACAACTGACTCTGGTGACTGGCGGTGGGCCTGCACCGGAGGAGTAAGACCTCACTCTGCATGAGTCACTCGTTGCGGAGTTCATACCATCAGAATCGGTCGAAGGAGTGGGAGAGATGCCGGACTTTGATGCACAGTCCAGTGAGTGTTGATGTGTGTTTGTGGAGGGCGTGTGTGTTTTACTTGTGTGATGTGATGTGCATGACTGCCACTACATGTCACGTGTACATGGTTATGATGTGTGAGTAATGCAATGCTTCCCTGATGCATGTCTACTCTGCTGGATGGTGGACATGTGGAGCAGATCGGGACTGTCCACATAACCACTTTTGCATCCTACTCACATGCTGGTTACCAGTTTGCCCCTCCGTTCCATGTTCCAGCTCACTGGCACTTCTGCATGTAGCGTGGGGTGAGCTCCCTCTCAGCCCAGGAACTATGCATAGCATGACTGACGTGCATGTGTACTCTGCCTGCAAGGAGGTACCCAATGTAAGCCTGCTCCCTTGCCCCTCAACCCCCTGCTCTGCACCCCAATTCCACCTTAGCACTGGTCTGCTACAATATTGCCGTTGGGTACTTCCCTGTTCATGCCTCCTGTGTACGTGCTAACATCCTGCAGCCAATCTGCCAGACATATCCATTGTGGTACATCCTTAGTACTTGATGCAGGTGTCTCACTTGGACTGTGCAGAGGACAGATGCCCTGCAGGGACATGAGTGCCCATTCATGCTCCATGTGCATTCCACGCATGCCCAAATGTGTCCATGACTGGATGATGACTGTAATACAAGTCCAGGATGACCTAAATTGCATGGCATTTAATCTGCCTTCCCATGTCAACTGTGGCTCAGTACTGCGTTGCACACATGTTTAGGGTCTGACAATCTGTGAGGGTCACAGGCCTCAGCCTGTTTAAAGGCCAATGACTCTGTCCAACTGGTGTAGTGTCTTCTTCACACGTTGGTGGACTCCAGAGGTTTCATCATGTGTCCTGCTTACTGTCCCATCATCATTTGCAGTGTTGTCACTTGACTCACATGATGCTGTTGATGCTAGTCAACACTGTCTGTCAATACACAGGTCTATGCTCAGCCTTTTGATACCATGCTAGGCATCCCTGCTTTTGCACTTGGGTGGAGGGCTGCTTTGCTTGTAGATATGCTACCCATTGAATGCACATTGCACGTGATGGCTGAAGTTGACCTTGCACTGCCTTCACATTTTCTGACACACACCATGGAGTCCTTGTACATGTAGGTAGTGAGTAACATACATATTCGCTGCACTGCATAGACCCACTTCAGTGCAAACTGCCACCTTTCAACAGGTCTAATCACAGAAGCAAATTCAAGTTCACCCAGCATGCATGCCAGGTTCTATTTTGTGTGTCACATGTCTGCCTGATGTGTTTGTTGTCGGTGTGTGCGTGTGTTGTGTGCTTCTAACATGTGTAGTGACCTTTTTTCTCTCTATTCTTCAGATGATAACGCAATGGAGCCGGAGGATGGCTTTGTCATGCCAGGCACAGGGTTGTTCTCACTACAACAACCCGGCACAAGAGGGGGTTGTGGGGTGGTAGGCCACGAAAACCCCTAAGTGCTACACTCCATCTTGTCTCTGGCTGCCTATGAGTCCAGCCCTGAAGAACACTCTGACGACCATGTCGAGTTGGATGAGCATCAGGTCCATATGTCAGGGGTGAGTTATTCTGATGTGGACACTCCTCTGTCCACGACACCTGCACTAAGGGGTCAGACAGTCTTGGTACCTCTGCCCGTGGTGGATCGGGACGCAGGGTCACCCTCCACACCAGTCACTGATGTGCCTGGGACATCACGTCGACGGGGCATGTAGTCGTGCAGCCGCGGGTGGTGCCAACACAACGAGGACACACGGTCCTTGGGTCCCGCAGGTGTCAAGCCCAGCAACGTGGCCGCTGCGCGCAACTGCAGTATACTGAGTGAGAGCAAGACATGACTGCCCATTCTGAACGGCAGGCGGCAGCAATGGAGATCATCGCTTAGAGCATGGAGTGTGTGGCCCAATCTGTGCTCCCCCTGCTAAGCAGGTGCTTCTCCAGCAGCAGGCGGCACGGTCCACGGCCCGCTCGCTCAGCTGGGCATGGCGGCCTCAGACAGGGCACGCCAGGCTGAAATGTTGTCTCTGCATCAAGCAATTGCTGCTCACGCAGTGGCACACATGAAGGCCCTGAGGGAGGAGTATGCTTCCCTCAGATCCACTCTGGGTGTCCTTCTGATTTCCCAGAGGGAGCGGGCAGTGGAGAGGTTTGCACAGCTTGATAGTACCATCTAGGCTGAGCTACCGGGAGGTGCAGCAGTTGTCAAGCCAGGCCTTGCAGGAGGAACTCCATGTTACAAGTGCTACCTTGCAAGAGGAAGCACGTGTATCACGGGAGGTTCTGCATGCAGACCTACATGTCATCACCACACAGAACCAGGCTCACCCATCCGGCAGACCTGCTGCCGATGAGGGGCAAGCTGCGGCTAGGCGTGGTCATGCTCCTGTGCCACGTCCTCCTTTCCAGAAAGAGCCAGACTCGGACGACAATCTATCTCCCACATAGGTCAGGCTGTGCAGGCGTTGAGCCCATGGAGGGTTTTTTTTTCCTCAGCATCATCGCATGTGGGTGTTGAGCAGCACCCTGTACCTCCCCCCTCCTGGGTGCCCCCCCCCCAGATCATAGGTGGCCATTTTTGATTTTTCTTTTAGTTTAGTTAGTTAAGTTTCTGTTTGATAGTTAGTTTAAATAGGTAAAGTAGGTTTTTCATAGTTAGTGTAATTAGTTAATATAGTTTAAAATTGCTAGTCTATTGTGCTTTCATGTGACAGTGTTGTGCTTTATGGCTTTTGAAAGCATCCACTGTCTGTTCCAGCTGGGCCCTTCAAGCTTGTCTTGTGTATGTGTTTGCTGCTTGGGGTCCTTGACTCACATATGCCACTCCTGCTTCCCTTATCCATGGGCTCGCAAGGATGGTTCGGTGTAACAGCCTATTACACAAGGGCAATGGACTGTCATATCTGTGGCATGTCTGCTGCTGTGGAACTTGTGTTAACACCCCTAGTGGGGAAGATTGGCGTGTAATTGTCCACTGTTCTTCTTTTGCTAGATGGGGTGTTTAATGTTTCATGTGTACATTCATTGCTATGCATTGTGTAGTATGTTTCTTATCTTTAGTGAACATGTGTTTGTTGCAAATCATGGCGTAGATAGTGTGTTCCACACTGTTGCTGTGAAAGACGGACTGATGGTGTGATTTCTGATGTACGTCTCTGACATGGTCCAGTCATGTAATGCCTGAAGAGACACACACAGATGAATATTAAGCATTAATCATGTGTTTCATGCACTTTCTGCAGGGGGATGAGCCTCAAGACCACGTTTGTCATCAGACATGGGCCATTGGACGTCTGGAATCAGGACACGTTTGGTGCTGCCGACATGCGCATGTGTGCGCAGGCAGAGGCACAGGGATTGCGATCATACATCTGAAAATCGATGACGTGTTTCAAGGGACTCCAGGCAAGGTGAGCAGCACAGGGGGGTCACAACACAGCAAACATTCCACCTGGCCAGTTGAACATGCATGCTTAGTAGCAACACTGACGGTGAACTTGGACAAATATTGGTGTAGAAGTGCACAATACAGCTCAGATGTGTTAATGGACTGATGGCTAGTTGATGTGAAAGTTGTCTGGGGCACCTGCAGGTGCAGTGGCACATACCCTCCGGTCCACCATGGTCCATTGAGGCACTTGTATTAGCCATGTATCATTCCGAGACATGGATTGAAGCAGCTCACAGGGACAGACAGCAAAGGGACAGACTAGGGTGCAGTGCATTTCATTTCCAAGTAGAAATTGACACATGCACTGGCTACTTTATTTTGGTCATGGTGGTACAGGACTTGTTCTGAAGTCAGACCTTGCTATACACGTCTGTCTGCTTGCACAGGGAACATTGCATGTTGTGTGAATCGTGACACATTGGTGTTCCATTTGCCACGCACCCACCGGTGCCTGACTTACTGCATTGACTGTGTATGAACCATCAGAGGGGTAATGTTACATATGGGTATGAAGCATCCACACAAGTTTGTCTGTTTGTAGTATTTTGTTACTTTGGGGCATATTTGGTAGTGTGTTTGTGTGTTTTGGGCACGCACAGATTATTAACTGTGGCTCTCTTTGCAGCATTGAACTTCTCCTGTTACCAGACCGGAGAGTGCGCAGGCAGGAGGCCAGCACTCACCCCAGAGATAAATTTCTCTTTGACTTCCATTTGAGTAATTTGCTGCTATGTGCATGTGGACAAGTTTTTTCGATTTGTGTATGTGTTAATGTGTGTACTACATTTTGGTGCATTCCCTACTTTCCCGTGTCAATCCTACTCCCCTCTCCTGCCCCTCATTCCCGTTTTCCAGTATGTCAATGCCTGTGCCGACTGCATATCCCTGACCCTCCTTCCCCTCCAGGGTCTCAGAGGCCTGTGTGAGTTAGACCTTGCAGGCACCCAGACCACGGTGGGGGTGGTTGTTTTGTGCCACTCCTGCGCCGGTACACGGGAGCTGTGACAGTAGACATCCGTTTGTGTTGCATCATTCTATGTTATGTACCACACATGGTTCAGATCCTGTAGTGACATTGTTTTACTGTGCTACCTTGGTTGTTGACATCATTGTGGTCGTACTTGGCCTCTGTGGCGTACTGCTACTTGAAGTCATCTACCAGAGGCTGTTCTGGTTTGTTTTACTGCCTGCAGGGTATTTGCTTGGCTTCTGTGTTGTCCTGCTTTGAGTTCTCTTGGATTTTGTGCTTTTGCAAATCAAGGTGGACTCTGAGGGTGCTGACAAATTTTTACACACAAGGTGGGAGATGGTGACAAAGGGGAAGGGTGATCCTGTGGCCAGGTGGAATTCAAGGATGTACGATGAATGACCCAGATGCAGTTGTTCAGTGGGTCGTGGTGATTTGTGAGGGGGGGCTGGGGGGTTTGTTGTTGATAGTTGCCTTGCCCTGCAGTGTGATGGGCACCCTGAAATTGTAATTGTGCTTTCCTATGTACATGATGTATTCTGCTGATCAATGCCTGTTCATGTGTTGTGTTTATCTTTCAGGTGTGAGGGGATAGTTGTGGTTTGCCATGCTGGGGTATACACATGGTGAATGTTCACATGTGATGTGTAGACGACACTGATGGTCACTTGATTTCACATGCATATGTTGAGTGCATGGCCCTACTGATGCACACGCTCGGACTATGATCCACTACATGTACAACCACCCTTCCATGTCCACGTGTACACTCTGTTTGCCTTCTGGTGCCCACTGTGTCCCTGCAGCACATGTTCTCTGACCATTTGTGGATCCTGTACATGCCTAATTTGGTTTTTTATGTAGTTTGTCGCTTAGGTGTCATGCTCAGGGTGTGCAACACACACAATGGCTGTTCACTGTGCTGTGCGATGAGCATTGTGTTGCAGGAGGTGGAAACGGCACACAGTAGCTACAGTGTTGATTTTGCAATGCACATTGTCCATGTAGACAGGCATTCATTGTTATGTTTCAACTACAACTTTTGGAATGCATTTGGGTATGACTTATTTTGGGTGGGAGGTTGTTGGTCAGTCATTTTATCTGATTCCATGTCAGGCATCATTGTCTGATGCCACTTTACATTGTTCACATGGCAATGTGTACCTTATTGGTACTGTGTATGGCTATTGCTTGCCATGTCATGTTGTGGTTTTGGAGGGTTTGAGTGACATACCAGTGATAGTCATGGCTTATTTGGCAGGTCTGTGTGATTCACACTTTGCATGTTTGCCTTTTGGTCACACAGGATTGCTTGTGTTTAAGTAGCTAGGGATGTACACAATGTGGCAATTCCATGGCAACAATCTCAGGGTGGTGAGGTTGTGACAGTTGACTGTCTCTTTGTCATCATCGATTGTCACCTGGTATGTGCCAGACCTGCGTGGACTCCGCAGGGTGGGGAGTTTAGGTGAAAAATCTTTCCACAAGCTGGGTCCGTGCTTCCTCGCCACGTGCCCTATCCGCTCCGATGGGCAGCGCCTGTGCCTTTGGTTGGGGATGTGGGGGTACCACCATGTCCACTGGTACGCCCTGCTGTGTTGCAACATTGTACAGGACACATGCTGCCACAATGATCCTGCACACTACTGGGGGTGCATAGAGTAGCTGCCCGCCAGAGCAGTCAAGGGAGCAGAAGCGTGTCCACTATGGCCCTGGTTGCAATATGGGCCGCGTTGTATCTTACCTGGGGTGGTGTGGTGGGGTTCCGCATTGGCGTCATCATGTGGTTGCTCAGAGGGTACGCACTGTCCCCTGTAGAGGTGATTATGGTTGTGATTATTGTGGTTTGTGTGTGTGTGTGAGACATGCATGCATGTGCACAGGCATTTGTACTCACCTAGGAGCCATGTGTCGCCATGCTGGCCAGCTTCCAGTGCCCGGCTCAGGGCGGACATTCTGTATATGAAACTGTCATGAGTGGAGCCAGGGTAGTTTGCATAGACAGAGGTGATGATTCCCTTTGCATCGCATACCGCCTGTACATTGATGGAATGCCAGTGCTTGCGGTTTCGGTAGATGTGTTCAGTGGCCCTAGGTGGATGTAGGGCCACATGGGTGCAATCTATGGCACCGAGCACTTTGGGGAAGTGTGCCACCCTGTAAAAGTCCTGGACAATGGCCTGCCTTTGTGCGGGTGTTCTGGGCATGTAGATGTGCCTGCGGACTGAGGGGCGTGCAGTCATGATTGTCAATACCTGGTGTAGGCAGCGTGACTGCGTGGCCTGTGAGACCCCCCCCACTATGGCAGTAGTCCGCTGAAAAGACCCAGTGCCAAAAAATGCAGGACATTGAGCACCTTCTCCAAGGGGCTCAATGCTTGGGAGGAGAGGGTGGGGGATGTTAGGTCATCTTCCCACTCCCTGGCCAGGTCTAGGATGATACGCGGTGGAAACCTATACCTGCCATAGACCTGGTCGTCAGGCATCCCAAAAAGGCTTGTCTGTGGTGAAAAAATGCATGCCCTGGCTATTCTCCTCCTGCTGCGGTGTCCCACGATCAGTGCTGCGACAAATGGGGCTTTCATCGTAGCTTTATATATGTGTTTGTTCTTTGCGCACACTTTTATACTGTGTGCGGGGATGCTTTCGCCTGCCTTCCTGTGGCGGATGCGTTGATTCCTGTGCGCGTCTTTTGCCATGCCCGGGTTTCCCGTATTCGAATCCATGAATACGGGTTGTTTGCGTGCGTGTGGATGTTCCGTGTAGTTCCCTGAAGTACTTCCCCAGTTACGCCTTCTTTTTCACGCGTTATTCCCAATTCTGCGTGTTACGCCCCCTGTTCCGCCTACTTTTGTTGTGTGCGCCGCGCTATGTGCGCTTTCGCTGTGCGCTTAGCGCACGCTGTTTGGAGACGTGTGGCCAGCGTGCACCATGCACAGATTTGGCGCACAACCAGTGGGAAAGTAGCGCAACGCCTTCCTTGATTCGCACGCATGCTTGTGCGCTTGCTTTCTCACGCTTGCACCTCCTTGCGCCTACTTGCGCTGGGATTTTCGGCGCACGTTTGTTCCAGAAATCGGCCCCTTAATGTCTTTCTACCAACAAAAAATTGTACCTATTGTGATTTATAGAGCTGAAGCAACCGTACCAAAATCTCAAATATTCTGGAATAAATTTGAATCTAAATTCTGGAAAAATGTCCTAAATCTGCCGAAAGGCACACCATCCATGTTGCTTAGGTTCGAACTGGGTTTACTATCAATGAATGGAAAATGTGTGCCTTATTGCGAAAATGCTTACTGGGACTAACAAACCGAAATAGTCTTGCCATTTTAGCAAATCACTTGTTGACTTCTAATCAGATTTTTCCACTGAAATGGCGAACTCATATCTTAGATGCACTGGATGATGCAAACATTTCCAGCAATCTTCTCCTTACAAATCCAAATAGAGTCAGAATCAAATTATATCAGGCCGAATGGTGGCTCATGCAAGAAAAATGCCTTATGCTAAAAGATTTTGGCCCTCATTCTGAGTTTGGAGGTAAGTAACGTTCCTTACCGGCATGGCATAAATAGCGTGTCCGCTAATAGAGAACTATTCTGACTTCGCGGTCACAAGCTTTATGCCATGCCATGCCGGTAGGGTCACTTGCGCCATGCCATAAAAAAAGGCACCCAAAACGCCCTTAGCTGCATCAATCATGGCGCAGATAACACTACCGATATTGTTCAATGCGGCATTAGCGGTGACTGTAATAACGGTCACCGCTATTTACGGTCACCGTTAATAAGCAGAACCGGAAGTAACGTCATCGCACAGGAACGGGAAGGAGTGGGGCGACCATCTTACCTGGGGTGGTGTGGTGGGGTTCCGCATTGGCGTCATCATGTGGTTGCTCAGAGGGTACGCACTGTCCCCTGTAGAGGTGATTATGGTTGTGATTATTGTGGTTTGTGTATTTGTGTGTGTGTGTGAGACATGCATGCATGTGCACAGGCATTTGTACTCACCTAGGAGCCATGCGTCGCCATGCTGGCCAGCTTCCCGTGCCCGGCTCAGGGTGGACATTCTGTATATGAAACGGTCATGGGTGGAGCCAGGGTAGTTTGCATAGACAGAGGTGATGATTCCCTTTGCATCGCATACCACCTGTACATTGATGGAATGCCAGTGCTTGCGGTTTCGGTAGATGTGTTCAGTGGCCCTAGGTGGATGTAGGGCCACATGGGTGCAATCTATGGCACCGAGCACTTTGGGGAAGTGTGCCACCCTGTAAAAGTTCTGGACAATGGCCTGCCTTTGTGCGGGTGTTCTGGGCATGTAGATGTGCCTGCGGACTGAGGGGCGTGCAGTCATGATTGTCAATACCTGGTGTAGGCAGTGTGACTGCGTGGCCTGTGAGACCCCCCCCCACTATGGCAGTAGTCTGCTGAAAATACCCAGTGCCAAAAAATGCAGGACATTGAGCACCTTCTCCAAGGGGCTCAATGCTTGGGAGGAGAGGGTGGGGGATGTTAGGTCATCTTCCCACTCCCTGGCCAGGTCTAGGATGATACGCGGTGGAAACCTATACCTGCCATAGACCTGGTCGTCAGGCATCCCAAAAAGGCTTGTCTGTGGTGAAAAAATGCATGCCCTGGCTATTCTCCTCCTCCTGCGGTGTCCCACGATCAGTGCTGCGACAAATGGGGCATTCATCGTAGCTTTATATATGTGTTTGTTCTTTGCGCACACTTTTATACTGTGTGCGGGGACGCTTTCGCCTGCCTTCCTGTGGCGGATGCGTTGATTCCTGTGCGCGTCTTTTGCCATGCCCGGGTTTCCCGTATTCGAATCCATGAATACGGGTTGTTCGCGTGCATGTGGGTGTTCCGTGTAGTTCCCTGAAGTATTTCCCCAGTTACGCCTTCTTTTTCACGCGTTATTCCCCATTCTGCGTGTTATGCCCCCTGTTCCGCCTACTTTTGTTGTGTGCGCCGCGCTATGTGCGCTTTCGCTGTGCGCTTAGCGCACGCTGTTTGGAGACGTGTGGCCAGCGTGCACCATGCACAGATTTGGCGCACAACCAGTGGGAAAGTAGCGCAACGCCTTCCTTGATTCGCACGCATGCTTGTGCGCTTGCTTTCTCACGCTTGCGCCTCCTTGTGCCTACTTGCGCTGGGATTTTCGGCGCACGTTTGTTCCATGAATCGGCCCCTTAATGTCTTTCTACCAACAAAAAATTGTACCTATTGTGATTTATAGAGCTGAAGCAACCGTACCAAAATCTCAAATATTCTGGAATAAATTTGAATCTAAATTCTGGAAAAATGTCCTAAATCTGCTGAAAGGCACACCATCCATGTTGCTTAGGTTCGAACTGGGTTTACTATCAATGAATGGAAAATGTGTTCCTTATTGCGAAAATGCTTACTGGGACTAACAAACCGAAATAGTCTTGCCATTTTAGCAAATCAATTGTTGACTTCTAATCAGATTTTTCCACTGAAATGGCGAACTCATATCTTAGATGCACTGGATGATGCGAACATTTCCAGCAATCTTCTCCTTACAAATCCAAATAGAGTCAGAATCAAATTATATCAGGCCGAATGGTGGCTCATGCAAGAAAAATGCCTTATGCTAAAAGATTTTGGCCCTCATTCTGAGTTTGGAGGTAAGTAACGTTCCTTACCAGCATGGCATAAATAGCGTGTCCGCTAATAGAGAACTATTCTGACTTCGCGGTCAAAAGGCACCCAAAACGCCCTTAGCTGCATCAATCATGGCGCAGATAACACTACCGATATTGTTCAATGCGGCATTAGCGGTGACTGTAATAACGGTCACCGCTATTTACGGTCACCGTTAATAAGCGGAACCGGAAGTAACGTCATCGCACAGGAACGGGAAGGAGTGGGGTGACCATCTTTAAAAACACAATCCATTGCCATCCTCACCACACAGGACCCCTGGGACACTGCTGATTTTTGGAAAAGATATACCTCCAACACCACTATGCCCAAGGCACTGAAGAAGGGAGCTGCCCGCCGGCGGAAAGAAAGATTCAATGAGGACGAGCTGCAGATGCTGGTAGACACACTGCAGGAGCATGCTGCCATAGTGTTCTCAAGCAACATGAAGAGAGAGGCAGCACTTAAGAAGAAAGAGACCTGGGAACTTGTTGCCGAGAAGTTCAATGCTGTGCGGAACACCCCATGCACGAATAAAGACTGTCGCAAGCGCTGGGATGACCTGCAACTAAGGGTGAGAAACATCCTATCAGTGAACCACAGCCAGGCCATGGGAACAGGAGGAGGTCCCAGTTCCCCGATCAAGCTCACCCCATGGGAGGACATCTGCGCCAGCATGATAAGGATGGAAGGCATCGAAGGTGTTGGCGAGATGGAGTGTGGTGCCACAACATCGGGCGATGGAGGTGAGTGTCCAAAGTAAACATTGCAAAGGCATATCTGATGAAAGTCAACCAATATGTCAGTTCAAAGAGTCAAGCCATGGTCCCACACACACACACACTCCCAGCAAAGTAGGCAGATGCATTACAGACAGGTGCAGTTGCCTGATGCAAGGCAATATCGTACATGACACATAGCACACAAAGATGTAAATGCCATGAGTCACACAGCGTTCATCGCCAACATACTATGCATGTCAGATAGCACCGCTCTTGGGCAACATGAGTGATGCCGACGTATGCCTGCATAAACCACCCATGTATCAAACGACATGCTCATCCAAAAACAAATGCCTATTACCCCCAATTGTGTGGGTGAGCAATTGTCCTAATGTTTGTATGATGCCTATCAAAACATCACTCATGCCGTCCCTCTCTTCGACCCCCACAGGCACTGACCATGACAGCGATGGCCAGGACGATACCCCTGCACAGGCCACAACCTGAAGAGGTCCTGGAATGACAGCAACCGCCCATCAACCTCGAGGGGACAACCCAGGGGGTGCTGTGTACCAAAAGGCAAGCCACCCCAAGTACCCATTGCACCGGTGCCACCAAGGCCCATAGAGGGCAAACCACCACCACCACCTCCACCGATTGGCCATCCGGATGATACATGCAAGGCACCACAATCCGAGGAGTCGAGTTTGGCAGGGGAAGTGGCAGCCAAGGCACCCCTGGCTGTGGAGGACACACAGGACGACATCTGGGTGCCCATGGAGGATGATGTTTTGGAAGTGGTCCATACTCCAACTCCACCGACATCCCCGCAAGTATCGTCGCTCGATACAGAGCACGCCACCACCCCGGAACAGTCTGGTCAGGAGCAGACGGAGGGACACTTCAGTCCAATTTTCACTACTAGGCGGGCTGAGCAGGCTGGGCAGGACAGCCAGGGGCCGACTATCTCCACAGGTGTACCCGCAGGGCTGCAGCGGTCTGACATTCTTACTGCCCTTGTGCGGGGATTTTGTCCAGGACAACAGACTGGCCAGAGAGGAGTGGCGTCAGGACTTAGCCGCTCTAGGCAGGTCCATCATGGACAGCAGCACTGCCTCCATGGCCAAATCATTCTCTGACAACACCAGCCGCCTCTGCGAGGAGGTCTCGGCTCTCCGGCAGGTGTTAGGCCGCATAGCGGATGCCATGGAGGCAGGGCATCCCGCTACACAATCGCAGCAGGCGGCCACACCGTCTTTCTCCAGTTCTACACAAACAAGCCCGCTCCGCAGGTCGGCATGCACCCTGCACCGGCAAGACATGCCGCCCCCTGGACCAGGGGGTGCCAATTAATCGTCAGGGCAGCCTCATGTAGGCTTTGGACTTGTGTGGGGGAGTTGTGGGGGGAGGGGGAGGGTGGTGAGGGTGTGTGGGGGGAGCTGTGGGGCGAGGGGGGTGAGGGTGCGTGGGGGAGTTGTGGGGGAGGGGGATGAGGGTGTTTGGGGGAGTTGTGGGGGGATTTTCCTCTTACGTTTACATTGTTACATTTAATACACCAGTTGTGTGAAAAACAAGACCTGAGTGGACATTCATCATTGCGCATGTGTCATTTAATCTCTTAAAGTACATAGTGTAAATGTAACCCTACACCCAGTGCCCTCTGTCCAACCATCATGTCACCCTCTGCTGCCATGTGTGTCATTAATATTGTGCAATCACTGACTGGTGCACAGCATGTCCCTCCTGTGCATCGGCACTGCGATGATGTCCAGCCACATCTTCTTCTTCCCCTTCATCATCACCAGGTTGTAGCAGTTCAATGTCAGGGGGCAGGGGCACGTTCCGCCGGATGCACATATTGTGAAGCATGACATATGCCATGATAATCTTTGCCACCTTCTCATGCCTGTAGAGGAGTACCCCACCCGACCGGCTGAGGCAGCAAAATCATGCCTTCAACAGGCCAAAGGTCTGCTCGATGACCACACGGGTATGGGTATGGGAACGATTGTAGTCCTCCTCTTGCCTGTTATGTGGGTTTTGAACAGGGGTGAGGAGCCACGGCTTCAAGGGATAGCCACTATCACCTGCATGAGAGGCAATTAAAGATAAATGTCAGGCGACTCATGATGGTCAGCTGTACTAGTCACACATGCCTGCAGGTTTAGGTTGGCCACATGCACAAGTCCCTGCATGTATTGACGCCTTTTTCAGTCCCTCAATGTGTACGGTGCCATGGACTGATGGTGTGGGTCGCATCTTCAAGATGTACATGGTGTGCACTGACGTCTTGTTGCACATGCATCGTATATGCATACAGCTGTGTTAGTGTCAAATTAGTGAGGTGTTGTGTTCTGTGAGATTTACTTAGATGGAGCATTGGCAGTAGTATGTGCAATATTGGGAAGTCAACGCTGATCATTCCCATAGTGACATGCAGCACTCTTGTGAGGGTGCCGGCCCTGTGCCAGACAGTGGATTCCCTAGTAGGTTCAGTTTGATGCACTCACAGGGATGCTTGTCCTGTGTGGTGATATGCTGGAGACAGCAACATAGTGCATATGCACTGCATGGTCCACAATGGCGTTACGGAGGGTGAGGGCCGCTGATGAGTGGTGCACGTGTTGTGGGATGTGGGGTGGTTTCCTGTTAGTCATGTAGTGATAGGTGTCAACCTTACTTCATTCCTATGGAATCTTGGTGTCATGTACCATTTGTGATGCTTTGGGGCACAGTGTTCGATGATGTGCACATTGTGCAGTCACCACACCAATGACACCAGGGTGGCGTGTGCATCTCTCCCCCCATTTCAATGCCATGTGGCGGTCATGCAACTTACCAAGCAACCAGGCACGTCGTCCATCATGTCGCTCCATGAAGCGTGGTAGCATGGAGTTCTGCAGGACCATAGAGTCATGAGTTGATCAGGGATGTAGGGCACAACAATGTGTGATGATCTTGCTGGCATCGCATACCATCTGCACATTGATGGAGTGGTATTGCTTGCGGTTGCGGTACACCACCTCCATGGCATGCGGGACCACCAACTCCACGTGGGTGCAGTCGAGGACATCTACACAATATGGCATGCCTGCCAGTGCATGGAAGCCAACTTTTGTATCTATTATCTCCTGGGGTGTCCGTGGTAGGGAAATGTAGTCCCTTGTGTGCTTGAGGAGGGCATCCAGCACTTGGTTCAGTATCCGGGAAAATAAGGGTTGTGATATGCCATGCATGTGCCCCACTGTGTGCTGGTAGGTGCCTGTGGAAACGAAGTGGAGCACAGACACCACTTTCTGCAGAGGGGGAATGGCGGTGCATATTTCAATGAGGCTCACTATGTCATCGTGTATCAGGTCCACTATGGTGGTGATGGTGTCCCGGTCCAGACGGTAAAGGGTGTGGATCTGCTCATGGGTTAGGTTGAAAGGACTGGCTCTGATGCGAGGGATTGGGGGCTGCCTGCGTGGTAACAGTGGCTGCACTGGTTGGGCCTGCTGGCCCTGTCTCACCGTCCTTCTCCTCTGTGGTCGCAGCTGTTCTTGTTGTTGTTGATGTTGTGGCAATGCAAGCATGTCCTCCAGCTCCAGCAATGCTACTACTATTGGAATCATCTTGGTGTGGGAGGGGCTGTGGTGTGTGGGTGTGCTCCTTTTGTACTGGGCCAGACTCCATTGCCTCCACCTGTGCTGATTGTGTGCACCTGTGGCAGTTGAGAACACCGCTCAGGGCATATTACGGTAGGTTGGCAATGCCGGTATTTACGGCATGCCGGTATTCACTTTTTCCACCTTCATGAAGCCGTTATTTGTATGTCCGCTTCACTTGTGATCTACTCCAGTTTACGGCATGCTGCTATTGCCGGCATGGTGGGTCGCCTGCCCGTGCCCAGACCGCTATTTACGGCATCATACTTTACGGTGCCGCTAATAGCGGTCGGGCTGGTCAGAATAGCCTGTAGCAGTAATCGATGCCGGTATTCCTTTACCGGCATCGTTGTTCCCTTAGCTCGGAATGACTCCCTTTGATAGAAATCTATTTGGTCACAAGAGGTTGTGTACTATGGCAGACTATCTCATCAAATGTCCATCAGCTCAATTAAGAACAAACATTTTGACATTTCACCTCAATTTATGGCCAGTCAATGAAATCTTGGCCAAAAGAGGCTTAATTAAAGAAGATTTAGCTTACTGTCGCTTCTGTAACACATTATTGCTGAATGTAAAACCTTCCTGTCTCAACGTTTAATGGTTATAGCTCGTATGCCGCAAATGCATATTAAAAGAAATAGCAAAGAACTGTGGTCTGAGATATTTGCTACACGCAAGATCTCAGTTCGAATTGCAACCATGAATATTTTGGATGCTGCCTTTTTCTCTCTAGGACATCATAGCTAAGAGCTCTTATAAAAATACTAATCATTATAATTTAGTTGATGAATTGACTATGCTATCCTTACTCTTTCTCTTTTTAATCCTAATAGAAGAAAAACGAAATTTTAAAATTCGAAATTGTATAAAACATTCTGGAAATTTGAATTTATTTAAGGAACTGTACTATGCATTCATGCCATACATTGTAATAAGTATCCATATTTCTTTTATGTGTTAACAAATTGTTAATGTCAATTTTTGTTGAAAAATATTTGAAAAGTTGTCTTATCAACTAACCAAAAAAAAGAAAATGTGTATGGCCAGGATCACAGTTCTTCAGGGACACGTTTCAGTATCATTTGTCTGGACAAAATCTTTCATCCTATGAATCCTTAAACAAAAAAATATAGAATGTGGTTGTGCCTTTTTTACTGCTGGTGGATAGAATATTAAATGAAATTCCACTGGCACCTAAACGGTGTCAGATCATGGGAAATTTAGGGAAATTTAGATAACTTTCAAGACCGCATTTTTTATCGCACTGAATGTCTGCTTCACTTTGTTCAACAAAGATATCCATTGCTTATCTATATGCAGAGCTTTTCATCAGATCCAGGAGGACATTTCTGTGTGATTGGATGTACTCAACAAAAAAATGTTTATTATATGTTAAACATTGAAACAGATATATTTATGTAGGTTTCCAGAAATTCATTTTTCCAAAGAGTTGGTTATTGTGTAGCCCCCATGTAATTTGCTGGTCTAAAAATGCTCTTCTTTATTTAACTTGCCAGGAAATATATAAACAAGGCTGCCATGGACCGAAGAGGCTGAGCTCTCAGCTCACAAGCTCCTGCTGTGATGATATGCTGACTCTTTGATGGTTGGGTGATACAGCACTGCATTCAAGGGTACTTGACTGAATATGGATGTGTGCTGTCCCCAGAGTGACTGTATGGAAGTAGGTGTTCCCTGGTGCATATGTGACTAACAGATGGCTGTGAGGACTGTTGGCATGAGAGAAAAGATGGATCTGCCAGTAAGTAGAAGGGAGAGAACTAAGGCTGGAGTAGTCATATTTCAAGTGAGTAGTGATGAAATAGAGTCCCTGACAGAGAGGTGTTTGTGAAGAATCACAGATATTGACTGCTTCTTCCCTAGGGGGAGACTTCCCCTGTGAGGCTAGGGAAGTGAGCCTCCCCCTTTGGGGATACGAACTCATGTTCCTGTGAGGAACTACCTGAAGGAAGTACCATAGCCACGCATATGGGAATGCCTTCCATGGAGGTTAGTATGGAGGCTTCATGGTTGGCTTAAGGCAATGCAGGAAGAAATCCGTCCAAAGAAAATAAGGAAAATATCTTTTTAACTCCAGGTTTGTTTGTTTGTTTGTTTGTTTTATTATTTGTAATGCGCGAGCATACCCTTAGGTATCAGGGCGCAACTTTTACATGAATATGCGAAGCTTAGTTGCAGCAATCATAAAATATACATGACCATAGAACATAAAGAAGATATACAAGATTATATACATATAAACAAGTGGGCACATGTGGTGCGAAGCGTAATTACAGCAGTCATGAAATATACATAAACATAAAGAAGATATGCAAGATTATGCACATATGAAAAAGTAGGCACATGTAGTTACAGTGTGTGCAATGTGTGCCTGTGGTATGAGTAGGACAGGCTTAGCACCTAAGTGTATTTGATGGCCTATGTATTTAGCCACAGAACTACCTTGGAGCAGAAGTTTTGGTAGGAAAAGTCTATTCTGAGAGTTGGGGGCAGGGAGTTCCATAATTTAGCTGCTTTAAAGGGAAAACTGTTGCCACCAATAGTGGAGCGTTTGAAGTTAGGGACAGAGAGGCAATCTTTGTAGGCTGTTCTTGTGGGTCTGAGGGAGGACTGTCTATGAAATCTATCGATCAAATAGGTCGAGGCAGCATTATGAAGGGATTTGTGGGTGAATGACGCCGTTTTTAGCAGAATTTTGTCTTTGATGGAGAGCCAGGTCTGTAGGCTGTAGGCTGTAATATGATCTCTTCTGGAGATGCCCAGAGCTGCTCTAAGAGCGTTGTTCTGGAGAGTTTGTAGTTTGTTGGTGGAGGCTTTAGAGGCTCCCAGATAGAGGGCATTGCAATAGTCTAGGCGGAACAGTATGAGGGCTCTAGCGAGGGTAATGCAGCTAGTGTCAGATAGGAATGGTTTGGCTGTACGGATCAATTTGCACGTGTATGCCGTGGAGGAAGCTAGGGAGCTCACCTGTTTGTTGAAGGAGAAGTTGGAGTCCAGGTAAAAGCCTAGGGTTTTTACCTCTTGTCCCACTTTAATGTTGTTACCATCAATCATAAAGGAGCAATAGGCAGGGCCCAGTTTCTTCAGATTAGTAGAAGTGCCCAGGATAATGAGTTCAGTTGTATCATCATTCAGGCATAGTCCGTGTGTGGCCATCCATGCCTGGATGATGTTGTACACTCTATTTACCAAGGCCAAATCCTTTCCGGTGTGCATTTAACTATGACAAGTCAGAGCAGAAGGATGAGATGAGAGCCCAATACACAGGGGGAGCTCCCTGATCTCATCATGCCTTGTGGAGTTGGAGTCAAGGTAGTCCACAGAGCCCGCAAGTTTTGAAGAAGCAGAGCAGCAGATTGCGAGGCACCAGAATCCCAGTGTACAGAAACACAAGGACAGTTGTACAAACCAGAAGAGAAGGAGAAGGAACTCTGTAGTGCTGCGACCATGCATGCAGAGTTGTGGGAAGGACATCTGTAGAACAGTGCCAAGGCTACTGTGAGAGAAAGTCTGAATGCCTTCTGAGCACCAGCGTATGCAGACGGTAGACGTCCGACACTGAGCCGAAAATGGGAGACTGAAGAACAGTGAAGAGAGCGAGAAGCAGTATCCGAGAGAGAGCAGAGCCCTGCAACTCTTCCCCTTCGTCACAAGATGTATCGGGGGAATAGGAAACAGTGGGAGGCTGCCAGGAAATCATTATTTATGTGAATCAACTCATCCTATTCTTAAGGATGAAACCATACAAGAAAGCTGACTGTTGGAACTATGATAATCGAAAGGAACACACAATAAATAATCTGGTAAAAAAAAAAGAAACTCATCCCAGTACCAAGATCAAAATATTGTAAGGAACGTGAACAACAACTGATAAGAGAGACATTTAAACCACCCAGGTGGGGAACTGAGACAGACTGATCACAGAATCCCTGGGAAGATGGGCAAGAACACCATATGTGCAAAGTTGAAGGGTGTGGGAAGGAAAAGCCTAAAACATCTAACGAGAAAGGAAAGATAAGCTCCCAATTGTAGAGGATAGGTCCCAGAGAGAGTACAATTGAGAAAGAAAGCCTAAAAGGGAATAGAAGTAAAGCTAGTTTGAAAAAGCTTCAATAGAAAGATTGTGAAGAACATGTCTGTGATACCAAGAAGAGGAGAAATGTTTGTAGGGATAGCTACTACGAAAGAGGACCATAGAAAGGTCAGGAACCAAAAGTTGTCTTGAAGAACTACAAGACTTAATAAGAAAGACTATCAGAATGAATATATGTGGTATAACAAGAAGACCAATTGAAGAAGAGATATTCGCTTGGCCTATTTTTCTTTAGTTATATTTAGTGATAGGGTCAAAGAGGGTTAGTTTGGATGGAGGACATATTTATTTTTTGGACTTCCTGACATCTGACGTGCACCTTTACTTTCTTTAGATAAGTATGATATTCCCTTCAGTCATATGGAGAGATAGGCCTTATTCATTCAGTTTAATAAAGAGATTACTATAATGTCCTTAAAGTGTTTGACTCCGTCTTCCGACCCACCAAAAGTCCCATTATAAGATTACCTCAGATTAAGGGGAGGTGATGATCTAATAACATAATGACAGAAACTTGACCTTCTCTGGGTAAGGGCATAGTGAATGGGGCCCCTAGAGAGGGACTAAGTCATGCATTTAGTTATGGGTGAGGCACCCAGGAAATTAATAAACATCATTATGTATTGATTACAAACCCTCCGAATCATAGAGGGTTCAGTAGACAATAATACCTATGCAAGGAGCGAAGAGCCATATAGAAAGAGGGCGGTCACCCTACACCAAATGTGACCCTATGCCACTACATACAAATCCTGATTGAAGAATGCAGGGGAAGTGAGAAAAATGAAAGTGGTGTCCATAAGCCACAGTATTGAGATAATGCCATAATAGGTGGAATAATATAAAACTACAAGAGTGTGCCGCACAGGAATTAGTCATTGAGAGTTCTATAGAAATGTATTTTGCCTTGTCCTTACTGGGTATAGAGCAGACTATCACAGTGCAATGGAAAATTACATGGAATGGCTTGAGGAAAACTATCCAACAGATGAAGAAATAAAAAAAGAAGATACTCAAGAAAAGGAAGCAGAAGAGAATGCATCACATTCAGGATACTCTGGGTACATTCTTTATTTGTATGTAAAATTAGAGAAGCAACAATATGTTATTGAACAATCATCAGTCACCAAACAGATATCATTTAGCTAACCACTTTTAAATGTCTATGCAAACAATACACATATTTTTTTAAGTGTATTATATCTACAATTGTTTACAAATATTGCAAATATTTTCAAACAGATGAAGAAGTCATTCAAGTATCAAGAATAATCAAGCAGGAAACAACACACACAGTACCCACAAAAGTACTCATGAATTCATTAAAAGAACTAAAATAGCTCTTACTTAATATTCAACAACAAATAGAATCAATGAAAAAGGATATTCAAAATGTAAAACAAATCATGGACAGTAAACATCCAGATAATTGGGCTAAAGAAGATGCATCATGTGTTCCAACTCAAAGAAAAAGAAAACCCCAAACCACCCCCCTCTAATAAACCGGTTTTGCTTAATAAACCTGTTTTGTTTTCCACAAAGTGTGTTTCCATATTTATTTAGCCTTTTGAAGTATATACATTTATATGCAGTATTAATGATTAAAACGTATTGTAACTCTTACAAAAACTGTTTGCAAATATTACACTGAATACATGTTAAGAAATATTCCAGGTAATTTTATTTTCAAATATGAAGTATTGCCGCTGCTATCCAAAAACCAATTATGCCCCAATTCTCATAGCCGCGACTATACTATTGTCTTTGATTCTTCTCATTCATTTATTGCAAAATATTAACAACAAAAGACACTGCAAAAAATAAGTACGTAAAGAATGCACTTTCCACACATGACATGCATAGCCGCAGGCATATGTCATAGAATTTGCGCCTGGGACACCCCTCAGTCATTGCTGCAGTTACCCACGTCTTCAAATGCTGATGGCCCATTCGGCTAAACCATAGCTGCGGCTACACATCTATGTTTAAAAAAATGTATGCTCCTAACTGAAAAAAAAAGAAAATAGAATCAGTTCAATGACACACATACTTTCATAAACACAATTTTATGCACATGTTTTCTGACCTTCATATTTTATATGCAGTGCATCAAATGCACTATATGAAAGATACAACTATAGGACACTCTTGTTCTCTTTCAACATACTAATCATTGGGAAAAAAATCCAACTTGGATTAAAAAAAAATTACAACAATATAAAAAAGTATAAGAAAATACCACTTCAAAAAAAAAATTTATATATAAACTGTGTGAAAACAAACAAAGAATACTATACTAGTTGCATGCAGGAAAAAAGATGGAAAGGTTAAGTAAACAGGGAGAACAGGTTGATCTAACTATTTTTAAATTTCTATGCAATGAACACAAATATTTTCAAACAGATGAAGAAGCCATTCAAGTCTCATGTAGTGAAAACGTCATCATCTGGGTCAACAAACCATCATCATGTAGGATGAAGCAAACTGGTATGAATAAAAATGCAGATAGTTGGTGCTTCTTTAAAGTAAAGAAACATTGCTTTAGAAAAAAGGAGGAGGAGGTACTGTGCACCTTCTACAACTAAACTCTGAGCCATGGACCTTCTAATATCCCATCTCAAAATCAAAAAATGCATGGGTCTCAATAATTCCATAGACAAAGATCAGCTCCATCAGCAGCACCTCCATCCACCAGTACATCACCAATGACAACTTGAAATGTACCCTCTACATTGGCAGTGGTATCCATTACACTGACACCTATTTTACCGACACCTAAAATGATATAAACATATATAACATGATGAAAGTCCTGTGTAAAAGAAGCTGTAAATGGGTAGTTAAAGGAGATGCCACAATGAAGGAATGAGAGATATTCCAGTTCATGTGATAAATCTTTACAAATACTAGAAAGGTCACTAAGAAAGCTTTCCATCCAACTCCTACTTCCAGCTGCAGCAGTACCAGTCTTCTGAATATAGGTTCACCTTTCACAGGAGTTAATGGTACAACATCTACTGCAAATCCACGGGTATGATCATAACAATGCAGCTATAAGAAAATACAAAAATGAGCACATTAAAAAAATAGACGTGTACAACTCCATCAACTGAACTACCTCACACAACACTCCAAACACTCACAAGTACTGCACACCTCAAAATACATTAAAAATACAAGAAGTAAAATCAAACAGCCTTCAAACTCAATAACCAATGCAAAAGATGCATCTCCACATTAAGAAATACTTGCCACTCAAACACAGCAAATGAAAAAATAATAAAGAACACCATCTAAACCTTAAAATATGTAAATGGTCATCAACACTTACTTACATCAGCCACACTCCTGCCATGTGCACAGTGAAAGTTCAAAAATCAAAAGGACAAAACTGCAGAAAATGATGGCTTTTATACTTTCCAAAATCAATATTAAAAAAAAGATGACTATATATCAGTAAAACTACTAACATGGCTGACACAATTTCAGCACAACCTATCACTAAGCATTACACAAATGCAATAGTAACAACAACCAATAGCAAACAATGAAACTGACAGAAATCCATTTTCTCCCCACCTACCCTCTTTCATAGCTACGGCTATTCGACGTGGCTAAAGATTTTGGTTTGTACCCGCTGCTACATGGACATTTGTCTGCAAACCCAAAATCAAAATAAATTGGCCTTCAAAACTTCAAATGAAATAAGTGAACAACTAAGTACGCAAAATAACCTAGATAAAGAAAAATCTGTACTGTATCATCCACAGGAACATATGATTACTGTACACAAAATGTATGTTTATAGACGCGGCCACAAATATAGCCACAGCTACTATATAAAATGTGTCATGTAGCCACAGCTATTGAGGGATTGTGTGCATGCCTACCTGATCCACGGCTACTAAACATCCACAAACACACGACGTGTCATTTGTTCTAATATAGCCACGGCTACAGAGGGGTGCTGTAGATGTCTACCAGCGAATAGCAATGTGGTAAATAATAACAACAGCACCATCAACCAATTAGAAACTTCAACACACATCAAACATACCCCACTCATACAAACTACTTGAAATTCAAAGTATTAATAATTTTCCTGGAAACAGAGAAACACTGCAGATATCATCATGGCTGCAATAATAAACTGTGTGGCTGATTGGAAACAGTTGGCTGATTTGGTTGCTGGCTTTTTGCGAGAAACTAAATATTAGCATTGACCTAGGTTTGACAAATTTCACAATTAAATGGTTTGGAATGTGAGGAATGCAGTGGTTTCAAATTCTTCCAAAATTGTTAAATATAGGGCACCCAGACATCATAGTCATTCATTGTAACGTGGGAAATATAAGAGGAGTGTCCCTTCCTTAATGATGAAACAAGACATGTAAAAACTAATGGAACTGCTTCTCGCTCTCTTCACTGTTCTTCAGTCTTAATGAGAAGGGGACTGACTTTAACTTTTATACTATTATACAACTTGAATAATCAGTACAGAACAACAATGTTGAAAACAATAATAGAAAAATTATAGAAATATGTAACAAAAAACGAGGTAGGCTAACATTCCACAGCCACACAATATAAAAACATAATTGAAAATACACAACCAAAAATACATTCTATTGTACATCTAAAACTACACAACAATTCCTCCTTTTCATACTAATTTTGTTAAACTATTATCTTATATTCCTCTCCAAAGTCTACATGCTCAAAAGTCTGAAAACACATATGCAAATATAAGACTCTCTAATACCTAGCTCTAATGGCCAGAGATTTTTTACCCCCGATGAGACTACACCTAAACAAAGAACTTTCCAAAAAATATAAAACACTGACACCCCATACTATATAGCTGCGTATACCAAGCTATACATACCCGCAGCTATTTGTATTATTTTGTAGCTTCAAATATAGCCGCAAATATTATCTAAATGGCAAAAAAGAAAAATGCTTCTCTGCCCTCCCACGACCTCAATAATTGCCCCCTTCAATGCTAGCTCCCACCAGTACCCAGACGCCTCCTCACCGCCTCTGCCCTCGCCCTTTCACCGCAGAACACACGCTGCTTCTGTGACACAGTTTGCATTGAGATGTCAGCTATTTGAGGCTATAACTGAGGCTACGGAATGTTATGTGCTGCAAACTCGATCCCTTGCCCCCTCCAACTCCCAAATTTCACTCAGTGCCCTCTGGCCACCCCCCGACCCATACCTTGATGACATTTGCATGTTATTGACCTACAAATAGATTTTTACAGGGTTTCATTTTCCCATAACCTCAGCTATAGCTGCCAATATCTCTCACATCGACAGAAAAATAACATGGCTGTCATTTCATTTCTGCACCATGGGAGATATAAGTATAGTTTTTGTGGGGATGGGGCACCACCTTCTCCATCAAATTTTAAAATAACCACTGCATGGAATAACCCCAAACCACAAAAGGATTGCGAGTCAGAGCTCCGTACCCAAGTTGTTTCGGTCCTGGTCCAAATTCATCCAGCGGTTTAGGCTTGGCGCTTTGGCATAAATTTAACTTTTATGTCTATGGGAAAATGAACGGGAAGTTAGCCGCACTTTTGGAAAAAAAAATAATAGATTTGACGCTGAATAACTTTTTCATTTTTTAACAAATCTTTACAAAACTGCAGTCTGGGGCAGGGACTTCATTTCACCAAAATGCCAGGGGTAGCGGACGTGACATCACATGACCCTTGACCTACCTGATGACATCACAGGAAGTGATATCATTTGACCCCACCACGAAGTGATATTGCAGGAAGTGATGGAACACAACCTTTCACTCGTTGACACAACAGGAAGTGGCATCACATAGCATTGTACACTACGAAAAATATGGTTACGATATCACTATAGTGTGATGTACATTTCATACAAGAATGGATCGCCATATGTATCGTTAACATCAGTGTGTATAGGCCCATATTACCAAATTACTGTGAATGCAAGCAGACGTCTATGACCAAATGATAATGATGTGTTATTATATAGCACTTACGCTTAAGCGCTTTATAAAGAAAAAATATAAACCCAATATCACCCAACCTGTGTTGGTACTCATTTATCGACCTCATAAGGATGAATGGCTGAGTTGAGGCGTTTAAGAAAAGACTAAATCAGTGACTCACCCCCTGAAGTGTGCCTGAAATAAACCTTTAATGAGTCTAGCAATTATTGTATAGAATTCCAGAAAGACACATTATTTGGTATTCCTATTCATTCTTATTTAGGTTCAGTGCAGAAAGTGTTAGGGCCTCATTACACAGTAAATTGCAGTACCGTAATAAGCACCAAGGACCCTTTGCGGGCCCGTTCCTTGGGCCCGGCAAAGGGACCTCATAGTAAGGCGGTAAGGGTTTACAAGTACCGGTGCCCTTACAGGCACGGGTAAACCCTTACCGCATACCGTGTAATGAGGCCCACAGACTTGTGGCACTCCTGTTCTTATTTTTCTTCTTTTTATTAAGGGGCCTGAACAAGAAAGCCCGCCACTCCAAAAGTAAAGACCATATGGTGCTGGCCACAGCCCAGGAGCTTGCATTAAAAAAGAAAAAAAATTTAAAAAGAAATTTCTTTTTTTAGAGGTCGCAAGAGAGATCTCAGAGGTCACAGTTGTGACCCCTAAATGACGTCCCTGGTCTGGGGGGCCCAACGGCCTTTGATCACTTTCGAAATTCCGGCCAAATCCGTTATTCGAATCTAAGGTTATTAAGAATAGAATTTTGAGGGGTTCCTATGTGTCTCTGATGCACCTTAACTTTAGGGTGTATATCGGTTGGAGAACTGCAAAATGCGTCATTGCGTGCTTTTTCATCTGTTACATGACATGAAATAAATAACTTTGCTGTGAAACGATTGTGTTGATTTGTCAGTGCAGATCGAGAAATGTTGTCTTTCTTTGCTGCTCTGGGGGAGTGCAATTCCCAGTGTACCATTGTACGTCTATTTGAATTATATACATATATATATGTATATATATATGTATATATTTTTTTTTTTATATGCGGACATGTGTTGCCATGACTGGAGAATCACAGAGTGAGAAATAGAATACTTGCTGAGAAACTGTATGAGCGATTTCTAGCCATGGGAAATGTTTTCAGTCTGCCACTTTAGACATTCCTGCAATAACTTGAAATATGGCAAACGTACTATTGAATCATTTTAAAGTTCCTAAGTTCAGCATGTTGAAATAATATTATATTTATTGTTTGTATAGATGTATATGGCTTTTAGCAATGCTTTGAAATGATTTTTTGCTAAGAACGAAAAGTAGATGTGTTATAAGTGAATACCTAAATTTTGGGGGGTTCGCATTCACCCTTTTGTTTTATTTTTCTATTTATATTGAATATCTTATGATTTAATGCATTTACGTGTTTATTTTTGTATGCACTGGTTTTATGGCCAAAATAAAGATGAATTGATTGATTGATTGATTGATCACGTTGCTTGCAATGAAGTGTCATTATTTGACAGAGGAAGCAATGATGGTTTACACACACAGGGATTTTTCATATCATGATCCCATTAGCAGCATGTGCCCTCCCGCTTTGCAGAGTGTCATTGAGATGTGTTATACTGTTGGGTTATGTTTTGGAATTGTATAATTAAACAACTGATTTATTGTATAATATTTGTTTAGCGAATTTGTTTAAACAAGTAACCTTTTTAATTTGGCTGTAACATTTATCTATTTAATTTCTCTAATCAAAATCCTTGCTGGTCTCCCCCTCGTCAGCCATTAAAACAAGAATATGTCCTTTAAGATTTCAGTTTATTGAGCGTTAACTGCAATCTTATCTGATCTTTCAACAACTAAGGGTTTAAATTGAAATGAATTTAAGTGTACATTTTAAATACGTGTTTTATCATCTTTGAACACTCATTTCTGATTGTCCATGGGCCTCATTACACGGATGGCGGTAAGGATTTACTGGTACCGGTAAAATACCAGTACCGGTAAATCCTTACCGCCTTACTACGAGGTCCCTTTGCGGGTTGGGGGATTTAACGCCTGCTTTTTGCAGGCGTTAAAAACCTACCCGCAAAGGGACCCAGGGAGCTAATTACGGTACTGCAATTTGCGGTACCGTAATTAGTGCCTTCCCCATTCCCATTAACCCCTATGGGGCAAAAATGGGAATGGGGAAGGGCAATGGGGGAAGGGGGAATTACCGCCCCGCCAACCTTGGAATGGGGCGGTAATTCCCCTTTCCGCCAAGGCGGTGCCGGTATTTTACCGGCATGAACCATGGCGCTAATAGCGCCATAGTTCTCCGCCATCCGTGTACTGAGGCCCCATATCTAGAATTGAAGAATGTTCTGCATTAGTAATGCTGTATATTAAATATGTAGAAAATTGGCGTCATTTAGATGCAATATAATATTACGAAATTGCTTAGACTAGGAATTCAGGTAGAAGTTCTTGGAGCACACGTTTACCAAACACTTTGTTTCAGAGAAGTAGGAACCTTAAGATTGTTATTGTTCCTAGATTGAAGGGTAGCTGTTTTCCAGGTGTGTCTAGTCAATTTCCATCAACCTCTCCCCATATCAATATAACAGAGACAGTGGGCATCAAATTAATGGCTTTCCTTTTCTGCTGTCCAGAAAACATAAACCTGACTTGACTTCCTACTGCATGCAGCTGCGTGTTGCTGCCATTCCGCTATTAAACAGCTCCAGTGGGGCGTTCAGTGAGAAAGTGTAATTTGGACAAACACTTCAAAGGTGCATCAACTCCTCTGCCTATCTGTTACCAAAACAACTGAAGTTGGGCGGTGAACAAGACTGTGCCCAGATGCAAGAAGTGTGAGAGATATCAGGATGACACAGAGCAGGTAGAGAGGAGCTTTCTGGACGGGCAGGAAATTGGAGGGAATACTGGAGACGACATTGGAATTCACGAGCTGCCACACAATCCTAACTTAGAAAGGAATTTCAATCATTGGGAAAACCATTCAGTATTGATTTGAAAATCTCTATGAGAAGTGATCTCTCTATGATGAACGACTGACACATTGAGTTACTGTTTGGTAAAAATAGGTTCACTTTACATTATTCATGTCCTAGTTACGAGCCTTTGCATACTTTCAAATGTTCTGTGACCTGCCACTAGCAATTTTAGTTAAAACATTGTAATTTGAAGCTGACGTCAGATTTAGGGGCCGATTCATGGAACAAACGTGCGCGAAAATCCTAGTGCAAGCAGGCGCATGGTGACGCAAGCAGATTCAAGGAAGGCGCTGCGCTTGTTTCCCACTGGTTGTGCGCCAAATCGGTGCATGTCGCACGCGGGCACACACGTCATCAAACGGCGTGCGCTATGCGCACAGCAAAAGCGCACATAGCGCAGCGCAAACAATAAAAGTAGGCAGAACAGTGGGCGTAACACACGGAATGGGGAATAACGCGTGAAAAAGAAGGTGTAACTGGGGAAGTACTGCAGGGAACTACACAGAATGCCCACACGCATACAAACATCCCGTATTCATGGATACGAATACGGAAACCCGGGCACGGCAAAAGACGCACACACCTGCGTGAATGCGGCCGCCACACGAAGGCAGGTGGAAGCGTCCCTGCGCACAGTATAAAAGTGCGCGCAAACAACAAACACGTATATACAGCTACGATGAATGCCCCATTTGTCACAGCACTGATCGTGGGACACCGCAGGAGGAGGAGAATAGCCAGGGCACGCATTTTTTCACCACAGACAAGCCTTTTTGGGATGCCTGATGACCAGGTCGACGGCAGGTATAGGTTTCCACCCCGTATCATCCTAGACCTGGTGAGGGAGTGGGAAGATGACCTTAGATCCCCCACCCTTTGCTCCCAAGCATTGAGCCCCTTGGAGAAGGTGCTCAATGTCCTGCATTTTTTGGCCACTGGGTCATTTCAGCGGACTACTGCCATAGTGGGGGGGGTCTCACAGGCCACGCAGTCACGCTGCCAACACCAGGTCTTTGCAATCATGACAGCGCGCCCCTCAGTCTGCAGGCAAATATACATGCCCAGAACACCCACAGAAAGGCAGGCCGTTGTCCTGGACTTTTACAGGGTGGCACACTTCCCCAAAGTGCTTGGTGCCATAGATTGCACCCATGTGGCCCTACGTCCACTTAGGGCCACTGAGCACATCTACCGAAACCACAAGCACTGGCATTCCATCAATGTACAGGTGGTATGTGATGCAAAGGGAATCATCACCTCTGTCTATGCAAACTACCCTGGCTCCACCCATGACAGTTTCATATACAGAATGTCTGCCCTGAGCTAGGCCCTGGAAGCTGGGCAGCATGGCGACACATGGATCCTAGGTGAGTACAAATGCCTTGCACGTGCATGCATGTCACACACACACACACAAATACACAAACCCCAATAATCACAACCATTATCACCTCTCCAGGGGACAGTGCCTACCCTCTGAGCAACCACATGATGACGCCAATCCGTAACCCCACCACACCACCCCAGGTAAGATACAACGCGGCCCATATTGCAACCAGGGCCATAGTGGAGCGCACATTCGGAGTGCTCAAGTCACGCTTCCGCTCCCTTGACAGCTCTGGTGGGCAGCTACTCTATGCACCCCAGTAGTGTGCAGGATCATTGTGGCAGCATGTGTCCAGCACAATGTTGCAACACGGCAGGGCGTACGGTGGACATGGTGGTGCCCCCACATCCCCAACCACAGGCACAGGCGCTGCCCGTGGGTGGGGATAGGGCACGTGGTGAGGATGCCCGGACCCAGATTTTGGACACATTTTTCACCTAAACTCCCACCCCTGCGGAGTGCACACAGGCCTGGCACATACCAGGTGACAATCGCTGATGACAAAGAGACAGTCAACTGTCACAACCTTACCACCCTGATATTGTTGCCATGGAAGTGCCACATTGTGTGCATCCCTAGCTACTTAAACACAAGCAATCCTGTGTGACCAAAAGGCACAAATGCAAGGTGTGAATCACACACACCTGCAAAACAGGCCATGACTATCACTGGTATGTCACTCAAACCCTCCCAAAGCACAACATGACATGGCAAGCAATAGCCATACACCAACACAGTACCAATAAGGTACACATTGCCATGTGAAAAATGTAAATTGGCATCAGACAATGATGCCTGACATGGAATCAGATGAAATGACTGACCAACAACCTCCCACCCAAAATAAGTCATACCCAAATGCATTCCAAAAGTCGAAGTTGTAACATAACAATGAATGCCTGTCTACATGCACATTGTGCATTGAAAAATCAACACTGCAGCTTCTGTGTGCCGTGTCCACCTCCTGCAACACACTGCTCTTTGCACAGCACAGTTAACAGCCATTGCGTGTGATGCACACCCTGAGCATCACATCTAAGCGACAAACCACATCAAAAAGCAAATTAGGCATGTACACGATCCACAATTGGTCATAGGACATGTGCTGCAGGGACACAGTGGGCACCAGAAGGAAAACAGAGTGTACACGTGGACATGGAAAGGTGGTTGTACATGTAGTGCATTATAGTGCGAGTGTGTGGGTCAGTAGGGACATGCACTCAACATATGCATGTGCAATCAAGTGACCATCAGTGCCCTATAAACATCACATGTGAACATTCACCATGTGTACACCCCAGCATGTCAAACCACATATATCCCCTCACACCTGAAAGGTAAACACAACACATGAACAGGCATTGATCAGCAGAACACATCATGTACATAGGATACCACAATGACAATGTCAGGGTGCCCATCACACTGCAGGGCAAGGCAACTAAAACCAACCAAGCACCACCACTCCCTCACAAATCACCATGACCCACTGAACAACTGCACTGGGTTTATGGAGCCCTCATCCTTGAATTTCACCTGGCCACAGGATCACCCTTGCCCTTTGTCACCATCTCCCACCTTGTGTGTAAAAAGTTGCCTGCACCCTCAGAGTCCAACTTGATTTGCAAAAACACTAAATCCAAGAGAACTCAAAACAGGCCAACACAGAAGCCAAGCAAAAAGCCTGCAGGCAGAAAGACTAACCAGAACAGCCTCCAGTAGATGACTTGAAGTAGCAGTACCTCACAAAGGCCAAGTACTACCACAATGACGTAACAACCAAGGTAGCACAGTAAAACAATGTCACAACAGGATGTGTACCATGTGTGGTACATAACATAGAATGAAGCACCACAAAAACGGATGTGTACTGTCACTGCTCCCGTGTACAGGTGCAGGAGTGGCACGAACCAACCACCCCCACCGTGGTCTGGGTGGCTACAAGGTCAAACTCACACAGGCCTCTGAGACCCTGGTAGGGAAGGAGGGTCAGGTATATGGAGTCGGGACAGGCCTTGGCATACTGGATAACCGGAATGAGGGGCAGGAGAGGGGAGTAGGATTGACACGGGAAAGTAGGGAATGGCCAAGAATGTAGTACTCACATTAACACATACACAATCATACCAAACTTGTTCATCATAAACGTAGCAGCAATTCACTGAAATGGAAGTCAAATAGAAACTTATCTCTGGGGTGAGTGCTGGCCTCCTGCCTGCGCACTCTCAGGTCCGGTAACAGGAGCACTTCAATGCTGCAAAGAGAACCACAGATTAAAATCTGTGCGTGCCCATAACACACAAACACCCCACCAAATATGCCCCAAAGTAACAAACTACTCTACAAGCGGACAATCTGGTGTGGATGCTTCGTACCCATACGTAACATTACCCCTGTGATGGTTCATACACAGTCAATGCAGTAAGTCAGGCGCCGGTGGGTGCGTGGCAAATGGAACACCAATGTGTCACGAATCACACAACATGCAATGTTCCCTGGGTAAGCAGACAGACGCATATAGCAAGGTATGACTTCCAAACCAGTCGTGTTCCACCATGACCCAAATAAAGTAGGCAGTGCATGTTTCAAATTCTACATGGAAATGAAATGCACTGCACCCGAGTCTGTCCCTTGCCATCTGTCCCTGTGAGCTGCTTCTTTCCATGTCTCGGAACGCTACATGGGTGATACAAGCGCCTCAATGGACCATGGTGGACCGGAGGGAATGTGCCACTGCCCCTGAAGGTGCCCCAGACAACCTTACAATCAACTAGCCATGAGTCCACCAACACATCTGAGCTGTATTGTGCTTTTCAACACCAATATTCGTCCAAGCTCACCCTCAGTGCTGCTACTAAGCATGCATGTGCAACTGGCCTGATGGAAGGTTTGCTGTGTTGTGGCCCCCCTGTGCTGCTCACCTTGCCTGGAGTCCCTTGAAACACATCAGCAGTTTTCGGATGTATGATTGCAATCCCTTGTGCATGTGGGCACCACCAAACGTGTCCAGATTCCAGACGTCCAATGGCCCATGTCTGCTGGCAAAGGTGGTCTGGAGGCTCATCCCCCTGCAGAAAGGGCATGAAACACATGATTAATGCATTAGATTCATCTGTGTGCGTCTCTTCAGGCATCACATCACTGGACCATGTCAGAGACGTACATTAGAAATCACACCACAGTCCGTCTTTCACAGCCAAAGTGTGGAACACACTATCTACGGCATGAATTGCAATAAGAACATGTATAGTAAAGATAAGAAACATACTACACAATGCATAGCAATAAATGTACACATGAATCATGAAACACCCCATCTAGCAAAAGCAAAACAGTGGTCAATAACACCCCAATCATCCCCACTAGGGGTGTTAGCACAAGTTCCACAGCAGCAGACATGCCACAGATATGACAGTCCAAAGCCCTTGTGTAATAGGCTGTTACACCGAACCATCCTTGCGAGCCCATGGATAAGGGAAGCAGGCGTGGCATATGTGAGTCAAGGACCCCAAGCAGCAAACACATACACAAGACAAGCTTGAAGGGCCCAGCTGGAACAGACAGTGGATGCTTTCAAAAGCCACAAAGCACCACACTGTCACATGAAAGCACAATAGACAAGCAATTTTAAACTATATTAACTAATTACACTAACTATGAAAAACCTACTTTACCTAATTAAACTAACTATCAAACAGAAACTTAACTAACTAAACTAAAAGAAAAATCAAAAATGGCCACATACGACCCGGGGGGGGGACACCCAGGAGGGGGGAGGTACAGGGTGCTGCTCAACACCCACATGCGATGATGCTGAGCCAAAAACAAACCCTCCATGGGCTCAACGCCTGCACAGCCCGACCTATGTGGGAGATAGATGGTCGTCCGAGTCTGGCTCATCCTGGAAAGGAGGACGTGGCACAGTAGCCTGGCCATGCCTAGCCGCAGATTGCCCCTCGTCGGCAGCAAGTCTGCCGGACGGGTGAGCCTGGTTCTGTGTGGCGATGACTTGTAGGTCTGCATGCAGAACCGCCCGTGATACACGTGCTTCCTCTTGCAAGGTAGCACGTGTAACACGGAGTTCCTCCTGCAAGGCCTGGCTGGACAACCACTGCACCTCCCGGCAAGCCTGTAGCTCAGCCGAGATGGTACGCTCAAGCTGTGCAAACCTCTCCTCTGACCGCTCCCTCTGGGACATCAGAAGGACACCCAGAGTGGATCTGAGGGAAGCATATTCCTCCCTCAGGGCCTCCATGTGTGCCTCTGCGTGAGCAGCAATTGCTTGATGCAGAGACGACATTTCAGCCTGGCGTGCCCTGTCTGAGGCCGCCATGCCCCGCCTGAGCAAGCGGGCTGTGGACTGTGCCGCCTGCTGCTGGAGAAGCACCTGCCTAGCAGGGGGGAGCACGGATCAGGCCACACGCTCCATGCTCTCAGTGATGTTCTCCATTGCTGCCCCCTGCCGTTCTGAATTGGCAGTCATGTCTTGCTTCCACTGGTGGGTGTCCCTGCGTCCCAATCCATCACGGGCAGAGGTTCCAAGACTGTATGACCCCTTAGTGCAGGTGTCGCGGACAGAGGAGTGCCCACATCAGAATCACTCACCCCTGACACATGGACCTGATGCTCATCCAACTCGACATGGACGTCAAAGTCGTCATCAGGGCTGGACTCATAGGCAGCCAGAGACAAGATGGCCTGTATCACTTGGGGGTTTTCGTGGCCTGCCATCCCACGACCCCCACTTGTGCTGGGTTGATGTAGTGATACCAACCCTGTGCATGGCATGACAACACCATCCTCTGGCTCCATTGCGTCATGATCTGAAAAATAGAGAGAAAAAAGGTCACTACACATGTCAGAAGCACACAACACACACACACACACACACCGACAACATCAGGCAGACATGTGACACACAAAATAGAACCAGGCATGCATGCTGGTTCAACTTGGAATTGCTTCTGTGATCAGACCTGTTGAAAGGTGGCAGTTTGCATTGAAGTGGGTCTATGCAGTGCAGCCAATGTGTATGTTACTCACAACCTACATGTACAAGTACTTCATGGTGTGTGTCAGAAAATGTGAAGGCAGTGCAAGGTCAACTTCAGGCATCACGTGCAATGTGCATTCAATGGGTAGCATATCTACAAGCAAAGCACTCCTTCACCCATGTGCAAAAGCATGGATGCCTAGCATGTTATCAAAAGGCTGACCATAGACCTGTGCATTGACAGGCAGTGTTGACTAGCATCAACAGCTTCATGTGAGTCAAGTGACAACACTGCAAATGATGATGGGACAGTAAGCAGGACACATGATGAAACGTCTGGAGGCCACCCACGTGTGAAGAGGACACTACACCAGTTGGACAGAGTCATTGGCCATTAAACAGGCTGAGGCCTGTGACCCACCCAGATTGTCAGACCCTAAACATGTGTGCAACGCAGTACTGAGCCACAGTAGACATGGGAAGGCTGATGAAATGCCATGCAATGTATGTCACCCAGGACTTGTATTACAGTGATCATCCAATCAAGGACACACAAGGGCATGCGTGCAATGCACATGGAGCATGAATGGGCACTCATGTCCCTGAGGGGCATCTGACCTCTGCACAGTACAAGTGAGATACCCTGCATCAAGAACTAAGGCTGTACCACACAGCATATGTCTGGCAGATTGATTGTGGTAAATTAGCATGTACACAGGACGCATTAACAGGTAAGTACCCAATGGCAATATTGAAGCAGGCCAGTGCAAAGGTGAATTTGGGGTGCAGAGCGGGGGGCGGAGGGGGAAGGGAGCATGCCTACATGGAGTAGCCGCATGCAGGCAGAGGACACATGCACGTCAGTCATGCTATGACATCGTGCCTGGGCTGAGAGGAAGGTCACGCCACGCTACATGTTGAAGGGCCTGTTAGCTGGGACATGGACCGGAGGGGCATACTGGTAACCAGCATGTGAGTAGGGTGCAATAGTGTTGATGCAGACAGTCCCCGTCTGCTCCACATGGCCACCATCCAGCAGAGCAGACATGCATCATGGAACCATTGCATTACTTGCACATCCGAAACATGTACACGTCACATGTAGTGGCAATCATGCACAACACATCACACAAGTAAAACACACACGTCCTCAACAAACACGCATCAACACTCACTGGACTGGGCATCAAAGTCCGGCATCTCTCCCACTCCTTCGACCGATTCACATGGTATGAACTCCCCAACGAGTGACCCATGCGGAGTGAGGACTTGCTCCTCTGGTGCAGGCCCACCGCCAGTCACCAGAGTCAAGTTGTAATTTGAGGCACGCTTAGCCTTAGCGCTGCGTTTGATGTCATTCCAACGCTTTTTGCACTCTTGCGCCGTGCGCACCTCATGGCCGAATGCACTCACATGTTCCGCAACATGCTTCCAGTGGTTATCATGTTGGGCAGCCGTAGTCTGACTATTGGCACCCACTAGCATGTCACGGCTGTGGCCCTGCACATAGCCCACGAGGAAGTCCAGTTCCTGGTTGCAGAAAGGCTTCTTCCTTGACGTGCAGGAGGTCGTGGCTGTGTGTGAGGTCCCAGCCTGTGATGCAGGTGCAACCTTCCTCCTCTTGGATTGTGGCTCAGACCCTGGCTGGCTAATGCCGCCCTGACCACTATGGCCAGTGGGTTCGGTGGATTGAGCCAAGGGAGTGGCAGGTCGAGGGACGACCAAAGGCCTGACTTCTGTCAGTGGCAGCTGGGTGCCCTCTAATGGACCCTGTGCAGCAACATCTGCTGTGGCAGGGTCATTGACCGCAACTGTCCTGGTTCGCAGACTCACAACCGGGGTGTTGTTGGGTGCATCTGCCCCTGCACTTGCCAACACCCAGCTGTTTGGGGCAACAGATGACATAACTGCCCCAGGGACACGTGTCTTGGTCAGGGCAGCCCTGCGTGCCCCTACGGTTTCCCTCCTGGCCTGTTGGAAATCTTCCAAGGGCTCCTAAAGTGCCAACGCAGGCTGCACTGGCAGACCCTGAGCCTGGGTGGCGGTGTCCACAGCTGCACCTGCAGCTACCACTACCCTTGGGCCCGTGGCAGTCGATGGAACGGACTGCCGGGTCACACGGGCGCCAGTGCCAGATGCAGAAGCTGCATCTCCCGGATCCACAGTGGGTGATGGCATGACTGCACCGACACATGGCATGACATCATGCTCAAGTGGCGCACCCCTGCCTCTTCCCCCTCTGCAGCTGCCCTGGACACCCTGGAGTCCCCCTACTCCCTGGTCACCCCGGCCACGTCCCTGACCACGCCCGCCACGAGGAGGATGTCCAGCTGAGGCACCCCTCACCTTTGGTGTCCCCCCAACCATGGCACAGATATAGTAGTGCCGGCACAGATGGAGTAGTGCCAATGGGAGGTGTACACCACAATTGACCTGGGCAATTGGGGTGAAGGGGGTGGGAAGCAAGATGTTAACAGCCCCCCTGCACCTGCAAGGCTGTACGTGACCCCAGTGATGTAGTGATGGGTCACGCAACGCTCAGGCACCCCAAAACTGCTGGAAAACCGTGCACGCAACCCTGCAGCCTACGTGTGTGGAATCAACCTCCCGCAGTACGCGGTGGCACCCAGTAACACGAAAAACGCATACACGTGGGACACGCAGGCTACTATGACATCAAAAATGGTGCGATACACAGGGGCACCCGCAGTGGGAAAAATAGCGTGCACGACTCACCGTCTGACTAGCGCGATGCAGAAAAACACGCGTAGCCAATACCCCCTCCAAAAGAAGAGATAAGTCCTTGATAGCTGTGAAGTTGTGATGGCGCGCGAAACAACACGAAGCAGCAACACACGTCGGTCTCCACGAAAGGCACGTACAGTGAACTGCTGGCCCCGCTCACCGCTCACTTTTAACCCCTGCTGAGGGAAACGCCCGAGCGTGTCACGTCACTTATCCGCGTAGGCCCTTTCCTCGGATTACACGCATTCACACGGGGACATGCATTTTTTTTACGCACGCGCTAATCCACTATGCCCACGTCACGGGGGAAATGCCTGCGCACGCCCCTGCGCATCACGTCACGTCACAGAAGCGCTTACGTGCGAAGGGCCGTTGGTCCAATGAAATCGCTGACGCGCTCACGCGCTAAGGGCCTTTGCTCTAATTACATGCTGACGTGCAATTTTTTCATGTGCCAAATCACTCCGTATCAAGCTGGCCACGTGAAAACACACGGAAGACCACGCTCCTGCCCAGAAGGCCATTTTCCTGCCCCCCCAGAGCCCTGACCACGCTCCCACCTGCCATCTGCTGCTGCCTGACTGCCTGCTGCCCACGTGCCCTGCTATTTGGTGCTTGCACATCAGCCACCTGCAGGGGTCCAGTTGCTGTGTCCACCCCTGCTGGAACAGAAGACTCCCAACTGGGATATCATCGCTCCACAGCCCAGCCCCAGGACCCAGTTGCCCACCCACGCCTGCCTCGGGGGTCGCCATGTCGGGGCAGACACCATCTGAGACCACTGGCGACCCCCAGCCAGAGGGGCAGAGGGCCACCAGCTTCAGTCAGAAGGAAGTTGGTGTCCTGGTGGAGCATGTCCTGGGGCATTATGATGCCCTCTTCGGAACATCACGCGCCAACAAGGAAGGACGGGATAGGATCTGAGACGACTTTGTGGTTGCCATCAACGCGGAGGGGGTGGCAACCCGCAACATCAAGCAAGTCAAGAAGTGCTGGGAGGACTTGAGGTCCAGGACCCTCGTAAAGGCCCAGCGCCTCGTGGAGGGGGGCCGGGGCAGCATGAGTACCATCCAGATGAGGGTCCTGGAACGTGTAGCCCCAGCGCTCCACACCCAGATCCTTCAGAGGCAGATCCGTCCGGAGTTGAGCGGTAAGTGGCCAAGCATTGCTGTGTGAGACAGGGCATGTTGCAGGTTGATGGTTGTCTCATACTAGCCTGTACGTCTGACATAGGCCATGTACTTATGTGTGTGTGCAGAGACATCATGGTCATGCATGTGAGACCAGTAATGTGTGAACCACATGGTAGGTGCATGTGTTACAATGCAACATGCGGAGCAGCATGCGGAATGCACACATTAATGCATGCCTGTCTCTGTTATTGGACATGGAATGGGTGTGAGAGATGGGTGCTGCGGTCATGGACATGTATGTTGTCCATGTCTGTGTGTCTGACTTGCGTGTCTGTGACTTGTAAATGCCATGGATGCATGACACATGTCTGTGACAATGTTCAGATTCACTGATGCAGCCTACTCATCCTTGTATCCACTGTGTCTGGGGTGTACGTGGCCAGATGGATGAAACTACGGTGCAGTGTGTGCATGTGATAGGCATGACCCATGATGCATGTGAGTTTCAAACCAGCATTGTATGTTTCAAGAGTCCCTTGGACATGTATGCTAATGTTCATAGCATGCGCCATGCCTGTTACTGCATGTGTTTTGCCTGCACTGACCCATGTGTTGTGGAGGGACATGATGGAAGTCATGTTTGACAGTGCCACTCATCTGCTATTGCTTCCTGTCTAGGGGACCATTGTACAGTACCCTGATGCTTGTGTTCTATGTCTCCCTCTGCACAGCGGCAAGTGATGAAGAGGGCGGAGACGGCGCTGTGGAACAAAGCGGCGGGGATGCCCCCACCGGCCGGCGACGCAAGGCCCAGTCACCCTCCCAGAATTTACCATCGTCCGGGAGTGAGGGGACTGGTGCTGCGTCTGCCACTACGGCTGCAGTGGAAGGGGTGGGTGAGCCCCCACAGGGGCTTGCAACGGCGGAAGACGGTGTGGAGCCATCCCGGTTGGTGGTTTCCACAGAGGAGGAGGAGGCCGCTACTGAGTCGCACATGTGACCTGGTGGGGGTGGTACCACTGGTGCAAGTGGTGCAGTCCAGGGGCAGGGGCAGGAGGCAGCACAGGTTGCCGCGGAGGGGCCTCTGCATGTCACTGTCCCTGACCCTGTGACTGCGCCACCATGCACCAGCAGGGATGCCCCATCCCAGGCCCGTCCGCAGGTAGGGGGGATATCCATGTCATCTGACACTCCTCTACCTGCGGGCGAGGGGACTGCTGGCTGTATGGAGAAGGTCCTGATCGGTGTTGCGTTGCGCACACGTGTGACATTCGTGATGACGTGCGTGCTTCCCGGGGGGAGCACGCACGTCATCACGAAGAGCAGCGTGCCAACGTGGCCCAGTTGGGAGTGTCCATGGTCGGGGGTTTTGTACATGTGTCAGCCACTCTGGCGGCCCTCTCCTCCTCTGTGGAGACTATGCGCCAGTCGTTCTCCATGCCGTCTTCCAGGCCAGATGCCACCAGGGCCCCCTGTGGACCTGCCCTGACCAACACAGCCAGCTCGGTGGGGATCCCATCCCTGCCGCAGTCGAGAGTCGGAGGTCCAGCAAGGGTGGACACCACAGCAACTGGACCCCAGCAGATGGAGGATGTGCCGGCATCATCGAGCAGGGCACGTGCACAACGGCGTCGGTGGATTCCATCAGCTTGGATGCCGTTGTGCTGGCAGAGGCAGTTGCCTCGGAGGCAGCGGATGGCTCAACGTGAGAGGCATCATGGCTCGGGGCAATCTACATCAGAGGGGCAGGCATCGGCCGGAAGGCATGAGGACCCTGGAATGAGAGTGTCTTCCATGTGGCAGCAGTTGGGCCAGCAGATAGGTGCGGTGTGGCGGCGGGCGGAGGAGGCACGGCTCATGATGGTCAGGGCGGAGAACTCCATGCGCAGGGCGCTGAGTTGGGCTGAGTGCCTTGAGGGAATTCGCAGGGAGTTGGAGGTGGACATGGCATTATAACTGCGAGACCTCGGGGCCACAGAACAGGCCAGCCTCCAAGACATTGAACAGGAGTTCGATGATGCCCTGGCCCATGACATCAACAAGTGAGCCGTTGGACTTGCCCTCCGCCATTGTATATAGTTCATCAGTGTTAAGTTTCATTTCTTTTTTCTTTCATTTGGGGCACATGGACTATGCCCCACATTTTTGTATATAGTTAGTAATTAGGTAGGTTTCATTGTAGGTTTAATTTATGTCGCTGGGCTCATGGACCCTGGATTTGCTATTTGTACATAGTTTTACAGTGGATTTTTCGCCTTCATCTTTATTTTTCTTCACCATGGAGCAATGGATATTACGCTTTTCTTTCCCTTGGATTTGCTTTGATGGACGGTGACTTTGGACACATTTTCATTTGGATTAATTTGGATTCTCATTTTTTTTATTTATCATTTTTTGGGACATGCTGCATTTTCATTATTATTGGCATTATTGTGTGTTTTTATTTCATTCCCTTAGTTTGGACTTGAATACATTTTTGTTTCTTACTTCAATGTGTGGTCTTCTCTCATTGGTTTCATGGATGTCACAATGTGGGTTTTATCAGTCATGTGTTGCCATTGTGTGGGTCGGACAGACTTGTACTCATGCGCATACTGCTTATTTGTGATCTATCATGTAATGGGGATTTCAATTTGGAGTGGATGTAAAGCTTTGTTGGGTGTTTGGACTGGGGTGCTGTGGGGTGTGATTTGTGTGGCCATAAGAGGCAGGGATCTGGATTGTGATGATGTGTTGGCTGGGGGACATGTGTCAGGGCCTGCTGGCAGGTGCTTGTCAATGATGGTGGGGTGGGGGTGCTGGGGGACATGAGTGGGGGCCTGCTGGCAGGTGCCCTGCACTGCTGGGGGGTGGGGGTGCAGGGGATCATGAGTGGGACATGAGTGGGGGCCTGCTGGCAGGTGCCCTGCACTGCTGGGGGGTGGGGGTGGCGGGGGACATGAGTGGGACATGATTGGGGGCCTGCTGGCAGGTGCCCTGCACTGCTGGGGGGTGGGGGTCCAGGGGGTCATGAGTGGGGGCCTCCTGGCAGGTGCCCTGCACTGCTGGGGGGTGGGTGTGCAGGGGGTCATGCGCTGTTGATCAGTAGTGCAAGGTGACATGTGGCTTGGCTGGGGGGCATGCCCATGGTGGATGGGCTGCCTGCGGGACATGACCAGGGGTGCAGGGTAGTCCCCTGTGGTGTGGGCTGCCTGCAGGGTCCGTGGAGGGTGTAGAGGGAACACCTGGGAGGACCCACACTGCCAAATCACATGCAGGACTCCCCTGCACCCCCAAAATACACGTACCCTGCTGAAATGGCATGTAAAACTTCCCGCACACACCTGAAATACACGTACCCGCTCGCACAGGGGCAATATTCCTGGGGTGCGTGGCAAGTCTCACACGCCATTTCATCAGGGTACGTGCATTATGGGGCTCGTGGGAAGTCTCACACGTGAAAGGGCCCTGTGCAAGCGGGGTACGTGTATTACGGGGTGCGCGGGAAGTTTTACACGCGATTTCAGCAGGGTACGTGTATTTCAGGGGTGCGCGAGAAGTATTACATGCGATTGGGCCTGGGCGAGCGGGCTACCACTCACCGTCTGCCTTGCGTGTAGAAGAACGCGTAGCCAACACCCACCCGCTGTGAAGTAATAGCGTGTGAACCCCAATGCCTGGAAAACATACGCACGTACCCCACGAAAAGCACATACAGAGCAATGGAAATACACGTGGGATCTTCAAGCCCTGCCAGGGCAACGCCGTGCGCGATATGTCACAGACGCGCTTACGCGCTAAGGGCCTTTGGTCCAATGGAATCGCGTGCGTGCGCTGACGCGCTGACGCGCTAAGGGCCTTTCCTCGAATTACACGCTGACGTGCAATTTTTTCACGTGCCAAATCACTCCGTATCAAGCTGGACACCCGAAAACACACGCAAGACCACGCTCCTGCCCTGAAGGCCATTTTCCTGCCCACAAGAGCCCCGAGCACGCTCCCACCTGCCATCTGCTGCTGCCTGCCTGCTGCCCACGTGCCCTGCTATTTGCTGCCTGCACATCAGCCAGGGGTGCATTTGCTATGACCACCCCTGCTGGAACTGAAGACTCCCGACTGGGATACCATCGCTCCACAGCCCAGCCCCAGGACCCAGTTGCCCACCCACACCTGCCTCTGGGGTTACCATGTCGGGCACACCACCATCTGAGACCACTGGCAACCCCCAGCCAGAGAGGCAGAGCGCCATCAGCTTCAGTCCCAGGGAAGTTGGTGTCCTGGTGGGGCAAGTCCTGGGGCAGTATGATGCCCTCTTCAGAAGTTCGCGCGCCGACAAGGAAGGACGGACCAGGATCTGGACGGACATCGTGACTGCCATCTATGCGGAGGGGGTGGCAGTCTGCAAATTCCAACATGTCAAGAAGCGCTGGGAGGACTTCAGGTCCAGGACCCTCAACAAGGCCCGGCGCCTCTTGAAGGCAGCGGATGCTAAGGGGCGCCAGAGCCACCTGTCGGAACATCAAATGAGAATCCTGGAACGCATATCCCCAGCGCTCCATGTCCAGGTCCTTGAGATGCAGACCCGTCTGGAGTCGAGCGGTAAGTGTTCATGCATACTGATTGTAAACTGTGCGTGTGGTGGTGTGCCAGTAGTGTGCAGGTTGCACATGTGATTTTGCAGGGCCATGCATGGATGTGTATGTACAGGGCCGTGAGGCTAACAAATGCAAGTCCTCTCATGTGTGAGACACATGGATGGTGCATGTGTGTGTAAGCTTGCATTCCAAATGCAGATGTGTGAGCACACATGTTTGAATGACTGTGTATGTAAGTTGGCATGGTTGTGTTGTCACACATGGATGTCAGTTCCAGCTGCATGTATCTGCACCGTGTACATGTGCATGTGTGTGTATTTCACAAGGGTGCAACAGTGATGCAACATGGATGCTTGGGACACTGATATGTAGAAGACTGATTGCCAGATGTGACATGGATGCCGATCTCATCACTGCGACAGTTGGTGGAGGTGTACACATGCATGTAAGTGTGGTGGTGTGTGGGCATGTCTAGTGCACTCCCTGTGTTTCATGTGATGTCTGGCTCACCTTTGGCTGCTCATGCTGTTGTATGCGTATGGATGGTGCTGGCTGTTGCCATATGGCTGTGGAATTGCTCATGTGTGTGAGTTGACATGCCATTTGTGTTGGGGATTGTGATGCCATGTCTGAAGTTTGACACTGCCACTCATGTGCAACTGGCATGTGAGCATCAGTCCATTGTACAGTGTCCTGATGCCTGTCTCCTATCTCTCCCTGTCTCCAGCGTCAACTGATGAAGAGGGCGGAGAGGGTGCTGTGTAGCACAGCGGCGGGGATCACACCACCAGCCGGAGACGCAAGAACCGGCTTCCCTCCCAGGTTGTGATCTCGTCAGGGAGTGAGGAGTCCGGTGCCGCGTCCCAGGCCGCAGCTACCGAGGGTAGGTCCAAGAGGCGGAGGTTGGAGTTGGACTCCTCAGCAGCAGAAGGGGCAGCTGAGACCCCACAGGGTCCGACGAAGGAAGATGGCACGGAGTCATCCAGGTTGGTGGGGGGTTTGGTGGAGGAGGAGGCCGCGCAAGGGACAGAGACGGGGTCTGGAGGTGGGGATTCCACTGGTGCCAGTGGTGCAGTGCAGGGACAGGGACAGGAGGCAGCACAGGCCGCCACAGAGGTGCCTGTGTGTAATCCTGTCCCCGATCCTGTGACTGCATCATCCCGCATCAGCAGGGATGCCTACATCCAGACCCGTTTTCAGGGAGGGGATCCGCTTACAACAACTGGCCTTCCTCTCCCTGCGGACGTGGCTATCAGGGACCGGGTTGAGCCTGCCCTGAGTGGGATGGCGTTGCGTCAACGGGACATGCGAGGTGACCTGCAGTCTTTTCATGGGGAGACTGCACGTCATCTCGAATGGCTTATTGACCACGTCAGCCTACTGGGACAGGTCACCCAGGCCGGATTCCTCCATTTGATGAACCTTGCTTCGACCCCCTCCTCACCTGAACCCCCTATGCGCCAGTCGTCCTCCATGCCATCTTCCCACCATGTATCACCTGGGGACCCTGTGGAGCTGCCTCTGACCGTGCGGCCAGGCAGGTGGAGGACACATCCCTGCCACAGTCGGACGTCCAGCAGGGGTGGCCACCTCAACAACTGCACCCTAGCCGGAGGAGGATGTGCAGGCAGCAGGAGACAGGGCACGGGCTCAGGCACAGCAGCAGCAGCAACAAGGTGGGAGCCATGATGGCTCGGGGCCTTCGACATCAGAGGGGCAGGCATCAGCCGGAGGGCAGGAGGACCCAGGATGGGAAGTGTCTTCCGTGTGGCAGTGGTTAGGTCATGCTATAGATGCGGAGCGGCAGCGGGCGGAAGAGGCACGGCTCACAATGGTCAGGGCGGAGAACTCCATGCAAAGGGCTCTGAAGCGGCCCGGTTGCCTAGAGGCAATTTGGAGGGACCTGGAGGTCCGGATGTCATCGTCCCTGCAAACCCTCGGGGCCTTAGAAGAGGACCGCCACCGGGACATCGAGCAGGAGTTCGATGATGCCCTGGCCCAGGAAATCAGGAAGTGAGCCATCGGACTAGCCCGCTGCCATTCTATATAGTTAATTAGTGTTAGGTTTCGTTTTGGTTTTCATTTCATTTGGGGCGCTTGGACAATGCCCCACCTTTTTGTATATAGTTGTTCATTAGGTAGGGTTTTTGTAGGTTTCCTTTCAATGGTTGGGCTCATGGACCCTGGATTTGCACTTTGTATATAGTTCTACACTGGATTTCACTTCATTTAAGTTTCTTTTTTACCATGGATCAATGGATGTGCCTTATTTTTACACTTTGGTTGGACGGACAGACTCTTTGGAGCCATTTGCTTTTGGATTGATTTGGATTCTGCTTTCGCACATTTTTTAAAAATATTTTGGACATGCAGCTTTTTCTTCATTATTTCCATTATTGTGTGATTTGTTTTTATTCATATGGTTAATTATTGAATACACTTTTATTGTATACTTTACTGATGTGGTCTTATCTCATTTTTTTAGTGCATGTCACAATGTTGATCTTTTCACAGTCATGTGTCACCATTGCGTGGGTCTGAGGGACATTGATTCATGGCCATGCTGGTTATGTATTTTCTATCATGACCTTGGGAATTCAATGTGGGGTGTTTGGACTGGGGTGGGATTTGGGTGGCCATGAGGGGCATGGGTCTGGAGTGTGATGACCTGTCGGGGGGGACATGTGTGGGGGCCTACTGGCAGGTGCCCATGACTGCTGTGGGGTGGCGGTGCAGGGGGACATGTGTGGGGGCCTGCTGGCAGGTGCCCCTGACTGCTGGGGGGTGGGGGTGCAGGGGGACATGTGTGGGACATGCATGGGGGCCTGCTGGCAGGTGCCCCTGACTGCTGGGGGGTGGGGGTGCAGGGGGACATGTGTGGGGGCCTGCTGGCAGGTGCCCCTGACTTCTGGGGGGTGGGGGTGCAGGGGGACATGTGTGGGACATGAGTGGGGGCCTTCTGGTAGGTGCTCCTGACTGCTGGGGGGTGGGGGTGCAGGGGGACATGTGTGGGACATGGTTGGGGGCCTACTGGCAGGTGCCCCTGACTGCTGGGGGTTGGGGTGCAGGGGGACATGAGTGGGACATGAGTGGGGGCCTGCTGGCAGGTGCCCCTGACTGCTGGGGTGTGGGGGTGCAAGCTAACATGTGGCTTGGCTGGGGGGCATGCCCATGGTGGATGGGCTGCCTGTGGGACATGACCAGGGGTGGGGGGTAGTCCCCTGTGGTGTGGGCTGCCTGCAGGTGCCGTGGGGGGTGTAGAGGGAACACCTGGGAGGACCCACACTGCCAATTCACATGTAGGACTCACCGCGCACCCCTGAAATTCACGTACCCCGCTCTGACAGCAAAATCGCGTGTGAAACTTCCCGCAAACCCCAGTTATACAAGAACCCCACTTGACAGGCCCTTTCGCGTGTGAAACTTCCCGCAAACCCCCGTAATACACGTACCCTGCTGAAATCGCCTGTGAGACTTCCCACGAACCCCCGTAATACACGTACCATGCTGAAATCGCTGGTTTTGGAGGCGAAAATCCATGGATACGCTGTGCGCGGAAATGGATTTTAGCGCACGCGGCTGGCACAGACCTTCCCAGGCGCACACTGTGCGCCAGCCGCATGCGCCACTTGTGCGCTAAATTCTATGAATTACCCCCTAAATCTCGTAGCTCCACTAAGGACCAATAGTACGTCCTGCTAAATTGCGCGTGTTCCTGCTGCTGCAATGGCCCATGGGACATTGCTCGCTCTACAGACAGGCAGATGACGTGAAAGTCGCAGGTTCAAATCTGCGCAGCACCCACGTAGCCTATTATGCTTCTTGGGTAGAAAAAATGAGTGCATTTAAGTTAGACAAAACTAACACAAATGATTAGTGTTCTTTTTATTTATCAATGTTATCCTATTCTGCATGTGCTGAACGAGGTTCCTCATTCTATACGGGCCCTTTTTGTCAATAAGACCTTGGTTGTTGGTCACGTGCCCATTATAAAATGTCCTAACATCGGGAATAACACTTCTGTACAAAATGTTTTTAGCTTGAATGTTAGGTAGAAGCATTGTTCTTTTAATGAGAAGCGGTGGTATTTTCTACTGTCTCAAAACCATAATGTTTATGACAGGGTTTAATAAGAAGTTACTTCTACCTTGTTCTATGAATAGAAAGTCATATGTTTCCATGACAATCGGAAATACAAAATGCTGTGCTGACTAAATGGCAGGATATTGCTTTTCTTTGCACGGGACACAGTAGCAGGAACAAAGCATCATCTGGTTTATAGAGCTGGAAAGGTTATACATAAAAGCAACTGAGGTGTTTATGAGCAGGAGCAGAAGCAAAGGTCACGCTATTAGTTTCTCGTTTCCAGGGGACATGCACGCATATGCAGTGTGATGTTTGCAAGCCCCACTTGCAGAACATGTCTGCAATTCTGAACACAGTATGGTGAATAGACATTGCCCACTGTACGAATTATGACAAGTCGACAACACAACTGTGTTTTGTGTTAAACAACCTAGGATATCACGTGAAAGATTCTTATCGTCACTAGAACACGACACACTGAACAACGATTTGAACGATCTATTTATTGATTTAGGGAATGGTGATATCAAGGAGATTATTGAAAATAGTGTGATAGGCTAAGCATTTATTACAATTATTACATTTAATCTCACTTACCACTCCACTAAAACTATTATCTCCACTATTGAACTAAATTGACCAAACTACTGATCTCAACTGTATAAATCACACTCTGTATTATCTGGTATCAATGCCTACTGCCTCTATGCTGGCTGTCGCTCACGGATGCTTCCTCAAGATACGCCCATTGATCATTAAATCAGTGTATATCTAGATCCCCATTTAGCTAACTCAATCAACCACATCTCTCCAGCTCATATGCCTAGTGAAAGAATCCTGCTCAATCACTGTCTTCTGCTCCCTCTGCTACCTCTTGGTTTCACTCTTGTTCTCTCTTTCACTATAAATACCCTGCCGACATCAAAAACATGTCTGTTATACCCACTTCTGTATTTACACTTAAAATCCATCTCTTCCCTGGAGGCAACGCTACACTAACCCATGACACTGTCCGTCCATTTTGATCACCCGCCCCCATTGTACAAATAGTATGTTCACATACACAACAGTTCCCATTATGCAATGATGTTACTTTTCCCTAGGAAATGGAGAGCTCCTAATTGTTCCCTTAAAACCATCAGCCAGCAAAAACAACCCCTAGTCACTCTGTGGGGGAGCTGGCACTGAGCTAAGAAGATGTCAGCATTTGGTCTACCATTTTGCCTGGCCTGTCCCTGAGCAGCCACTTTGTCTGCAGGTAGCTACCTAATTGGTCGTTCCAACCTTTGTGCTTCCAGTAAACTTCTGCCCAGAGATACCCACCTCTTGGCATTCAGAGCAACGTTTGAAAGCCAAGGGAAGGTTATGTTTGTCATTTTAGGGCCTGGTAAGGCCTCAGGCCCTCCATGGCCCTCCTTTATCTGGATTAACGCAGCTAAATCAACATCACTCTGGTTATTTCTACCCATTAAACCCTGATTTGCTTTCTTCTGATTACATGTCCCTTACATACATAGGTGTAAGGCTCTATAATGCCTGGTACACTTGAATAAAATATTCTGACCTACGTTTCTTGTTCTTTTCAAAGGGGAATCTGCAAGAGACATGGCTACCGGCGCCCGACATGGCCAATGATTTAGCCGCTCCGATTGCCCCGCGGATTCGCTGTGGAGCCGTAATGGTTCTGGGGCACAGCCATGCTGGAGAACGTGAAGAGAGCAGTCTTAGCGGAAGCCGCACCTGCAGAGAAAATCTCGAATGATGAAACAGCGAGGCACAAGTGCGGCAGAGAAGTATGCAGGAACTGCGTGGAGGGACCTGCAGGCCCAGAGCAGAGCTGAACCGGATGTCGGGAAGTGCACTCTGCAGCCGGTGAGTAGGTGAGTGGCGCACAGCCGGAACCGGCAGCGCAGGACAGCCTACTCCAGTGCAGCAAATTCACCTGGGACTGTCATAGTGCTGCGACCATCAGAAGTGGGTTGCACATTCCCATAGCAGAAGTGGCATTGCTGGGGCTGTGAGGCGTGGCAGTGCAGCCTGGCACCAGAATGCAGTGGCATTCGGCCACTGAAACCGAGAAGTGACACCAGAGCAGGCAGGTCTGGCCGAGGCTTTCCTTCCTCTGGGGGAAACCAACTGCAGTGCAAAAGGTGAAAGACACTCTGTGAAATAAGTTGAGCAGCTGTGGTCCCCGTACCCAGGAAAGGATTCAGCCGTAAACCCAGTGCGCTGTTGATGTAGCAGAGCAGGCCCACCTGGGTGTGTTAAAGCCTCTGAACAAACGCAGCGTGGACTAAATAGAAATGAACACCAAAGGTAAATGAGAAAGCAGCCCAGGGAATATAAAGCTGTTGCTCCAGCAGGAGGTGATAAGCTGCATAGGGCAATTTATGCAGCCCAAGGCATCTCACAGAAGTGCAGCTATGCAGTGGTGTGCACACAACTGTAATCAGACATGTAGACTGAGCTCACAGGGCCGCCCCTGAATGGAGTGAGAAGGTGGGGATAAGCACACCATAGGAGTGGAGAGGCAGATCAATGCCAACGGGTGCCAGATGTTGCGGTACAGATCTCTGAGCAGCTTCCGGCTGTCCGCCCAATGAGCTGTACTAGGCAGTCCCCACCGGCAAGCGGTTGACCCACACAGAGGACCCAAGATATGTAGGAAGTAACACAGGAAGCATCAAAAGGGCCTTCTCAAACAGAGCTGGTAGATGGTCTGATGACCCTGCAGGAAGAACTAAAGGAAGAAATGACCTCGTCGATACGTGCAGAGATGGAAAATAGCACCGAGGAGATTAGGAAATCGATGGCAGAACTGGCCCAAGACTCGAAGCAGCTGAAAGCAAGCGTGGGAGACAGACACGGCAGTGCAGACCTTGTAGGAGGATGTGCGTCATCTTCAAGGAACAAGAAATGGAAATGCTATATAGATGTGATATTCATCTGGCAAACCAACCGTAATACCTTAGAAGAATGTCATCAATGGCTCAATGGGAGGCTACCAGAAATACAATACACTATGTGCAGTAGCTCCCACTCGATGAACTTTTTGGATTTAACCATTGGGAACAAAACAAAGGCAACTTAACATGCAGTTTGTACAAGAACAGTACAGATAGAAATATGCTGCTACACTTCAACAGCTACCACCCAAACAGCCTGAAAGACAATTTTCCTTCTGGCCAATACCTCAGAATACACATAAACTTCTCGGAACTCACAGAATATCAAAGACATGCGGATGCACTCAAAAAGAAATTAAAAACACGAGGACATCCCAGGAAGCTCCGAAAAAATACCAAGAAAAGAGCCAAATGCACCCCGAGGGAAACATAACTTACTCCAGGGTTCATAATCAGTGACAAAGACATCCTCAAATGTGTCACGACTTTTAGTCCAGCTATGGGAAAAATAAGAGCAACCCTCAAGAAATTCTGGCCACTAATTCAACTCAGCCTGCCAGATGACCCTATACCAAGGTTGGCTCTGAAAAGAGGGAAGAACCTCAAAGAATATCTAACACATGCACATATTGGCAATAAAGAAACGAGGAGTGCACTATGGGGTATACGAGAAATCACAGGACACCATCCATGCGGAAATTGTACATTGTCCGGTTTAACCAGGAAAACAAAATCATTTGAGATAGAGGGCAAAGATTGGACTCTGAGACATTTCTCGAATTGCAAGACCAACAAAGTAATATATGTGATTAAATGCCCTTCTAGGTTACGTTATGTGGGGCAGATGAAACGTCAAGTCAATAAAAGGATTGGAGAGTGCCGCTCAAGAATCAGGTGCAAGTTACAAACAGCGCCATTCGTCGGACATTTTACCAATTTACAACATGGACCTGATGATCTAGTATGGTGGGTGATTGACGTAGTACGAACAAATAATAACATAAAAATGCACTCAAATACAAAGAGGCATGGTGGATATGTAGATTACAGACTAACATTAATGGCCTCAACGAGGCAATAGCATCCTACTTTGACAGATAAACACCAGCCTCACACCAACCAATCATTGGGACAGCCAGTTGTCAGATAATGGTCAATGACATCACAGTCAACGAATAGCGCACCCCTCTGGCGCCATCAATATTGGTCATATGTTACATTCTGGCTCTTTGCTGTGTGAGACAAGCCACACACCTATAACACAACAGATCCAGTAATAGTTACACTCTAGCACTATACATAAACAACATGACCATATCTGACCATGTCTCTACACTGGTTAAGACACTACACTTTTTGGGTCAAGAGCTACCTACAATTAGACAAAGCTTGTGCATTATACCGCTCCCATTTACTTTTATCTTTGCGTCAAGGCCTCCCTAAGTGGATGGCACACCACAACAAAATGTCTGCCCCAAGGTATCCGGAACCAAACCTCACCTGAGTTTTCCCTTTGTGCATGTGCGCACACACAACAAAAGAGGAATCCCCATGGCAACCATGACGCTCTTCTGCTTTAATGGCAGACCAATTCTCACGCAAGGTTGCCCAACGTGCATGCGCACGGACTCAACAACTGAAGATCCCCATGTTAACCACCACATCAATCTACCTTGACACACCGCCCAGCAGGCAGTATCCCAGATAGTCTGAGAGGTATGTGGGAATCTCTGGTCCCCCATTCCACGTGTTCCCCCATCCCCTCCTGCCCCTGTCTACCACACTGCCACACAGCAACACACAAGCCACAGGGAGATGTTCCAAAGTCTTCATACTGTACGGCCAACATTGAAGTAAGATGTCCTCTTTCTCTTTAGATTAACACTCAAAAGCATGCATCACATCTGCAGGGAGCAGGTGGCTGACATACCAACACACCAGCTTCTCCGTGCACCTACAACTCCCAACTATAGTATTATTCACGGACTAGTTTTGCATTGTAAGTCTCTAACTAGCCAGGACATTATTGCTCCTCCTCCAGGGAATCACTATTCTGTGACTTAGGAGCACGCCTGGCACTCAGTAACTAGAACCACACTGGCACTGCTAGAATTACCACCAAACCCAAGGTAACTGCAACTTCATTACCCCAGTCCAACTGAGTTAGCACGTGGACTCATTAACCCCTGCCTCCCATGATATCCACTTTAGGGGTCGCCTAACCATTGACCCAGATCTCTGTCCTATTTGTCTTTCTCCCATTGCAGTATACAACAGGAAACCATAGGCCTCATTACGTCCCTGGTGGTACGGTGACAATGGTGCCGGTATCCTTACCGGCACCGTTGTCACTGTACCGTCATATTACGAGGTGTGCTCGTGGGTCTCGCTCTGCCCGCCAGGTCTGACTTGGCGGGCAGTGCGGCACCCGCGAGCACAACTCGTGGATGCACGGCACCATTATAAATGGTGCCAGTGCATCCAAACTCCCCATTCCCATTCAGCCCTATGGGCCCAAATGGGGATGGGGCCTCCCTTATTACCGGCACCCACGAATGGGCAATTACCGGGTCGCCGACCTCGGCAAGACCCAGTAATTGCTCCTTCGCAGGAGCCGGTAAAATCACAGATTTGGCGGCAGCCATGCCTGTGTTACAGGCACAGCTGCTGCCAAACTCGTAATGAGGCCCCATATCCTTCATTAAGCTATTGGAAGGATCATTGACTGCAATTTAAGGCCAACAAATCTCCACACAGACGTTTGCTTCAATAGAGGTTAGTGGACAGCAGACAGTTTGTCTGCCAAGTTTCCTTCGCTTCTGTCCAGACTGAGTTTACAAATTCACCACATACAACTAAAGTGCACCCGTTTCCCATTCACAGGCAGCAGAAGCAATTTTTCCTGCTGACACTTCTCCAGTGAGGTCCAGGAGCCTGACTTTTTGGTCATGGACTCTATCTAGAACTAAACATTAGTGACGTCGACTAAAAGGATTGTTTTTTCTTAGATATAGTTTGATCAGATCAGACCAAAGGATTGGTCTACGATATATAGAATTAACTGAGACTAAATGACTGCCTTCCCACAGTACCAGTTAGAGCAGAGCCAGGCCCTATGAGAGGAAGACAAACATAGAGGCTTGTATCATCTGTGTAGCTTTTCAATATCTGTCATTATTTGTTCATTTGAAAGCAAACAATTGATTTGTTTTATGTATAGATTGTCAACACACATGTTGTTTATTCATGTTTGCAATGTTTTATTATGAACATCACATTGTTGTTTTGAAATTGTTGGAATAATGAGGATGGACATGGAAAGGGTTTTGATAACTTGCACCATGTAACTATAAAAATACATAATAAAGTTTAGGGCCGAAAGGAAACGCCCCACCCAAGAAAGTGGAATGAATATTGTTGGTAACAAAATTAAAGCGAAACAAATCGTGAACACCACACATGGGTAATGAAATGATTGAGAACTTGAATTCTCTCAGAATCTCATAAGCAGGACACTCTTTGTTATAATATCTTCTTCAAGGAGAGTGGTGGGAGCGGATATGCAAGGCTGGGTTCAACAAGTCTTTAAAGAGCTGGGGCCTGAGATAGCGAAAGAAGGGATAACACTGGACCATGGTCACAGAGTAGGCCTGCTCAGGAGAACCCCAAAAGCCCAACTTAGGGACATTGTTATAAAGTTCCACTTGTACCACACTAAAGAGTTGATACTGTGAGTCTCGAGGAAATGTGGAATAATGTCCTTCCAAGGACAGTCTCTGCTGATCTTTCAAGGTATTGCAGCACTCACACTACAGAAGAGATAAGCATTTTGTCAGTTCACGGAGAAGCTACAGAAGGAAGGTGTTTGATACAGGTGGACTTTCCCTTTGGACTGGTATTTGCATGGCAAAGTCGGGAAACCAGGTGCACCACACCAGAGGAAGCGGCGCAGATAGTAGGTGTGAAGATTGCTTGTGTGCAAGGGGAATGGGATGACCGGCTGTGGTCGAAAGTGCTGGTGCGCAGGAGGCCACAAGGCCCGATGAGCCCTTATGGAGGGTGAGACATCGCAGGAAGGCTGAGAGAAGCACCACTGTGGCAGGTGCATGTCTGCTGAACAATTGCGTTCTCCCAAGGGCAATCGATTTGAGGGCTAGGGTCCTAACTATAGATGGTAATTAAGGAAAAGAAGAGGACCATAAGTTTCTTCAGCATACTGTTAAGGATTTCAATCAGGCGATACACTCTGTTCTCGGCCTAGTGTACAGCGCAATGGAAAGACTTATTTGATATATAGATTCAATTATTTGAAAGATGTACCACTCGTATCACACCCCTTACTTAAAAATACCCCGGGTCACGCTAGACCAGGAATCAGGCTGGTTTGTAAAATGTATTATTTATTTATTTATTTAAGATCAATATCACAATATAGATATATTGATCACTTAGGATATGTGTTGTAGGCTCTTGAGCAGGCCCATCTGACCATAAAGGCAAGTAAATGTAAAATGTGTCACAGCAAAGTGGTCTACCTTGGTCATGAGGTAGGAGGAGGTGAAATAAGTCCATTGCCTAGCAAAGTACAAGCTGTACAAAACTGGGCCATCCCTACTACTCAAACCCAAGTGAGAGCTTTCCTAGGTCTCAATGGGTACTACACGAGTTTCATAGGGAACTAGGGGACCATAGCTTCTCCCTTGAATGTGATCTCCTCTCCAAAAATTCCCTAAAAGGGTTAGATGGAATGAGGAGTGCCCTCAAGTCTTTGAAAAGCTGAAGAAAGCCCTTTGTCAGGCTCAAGTCCTAAGAGCTCCAGATTATCACCAACCCTTCATTGCGCAGGCAGATGCATGCAATACAGGTATAAGTGCAGTCCTTAGTCAACTGGATGAGAAAGGTAGGGAGCACCCAATCTGCTTCATCAGTAGGAAACTGAAGGAACCAGAAACAAGGTGGGCAACCATAGAGTGTGAATGTTTTGCCATTGTGTGGTCTCTGAAGAGGTTTAGGCCATACTTGTATGGATCTACTTTTGTGATTCAGACAGACCACCAACCCTCAAGATGGTTAATGCAAATGAAAGGGGAAAACCCAAAACTTCTGAGATGGTCAATCTGCCGCCAAGGGTTTGATTTCACCATTCAACACAGAGCAGGATGTCACCACCAAAAAGCTGATGGTCTCTCTAGGATGTTTTTAACCTACTAGAGGTAGTGATTCATCCAGGAGTGGATTAAATCCTCATTGTTTCCCACTGTTACATGTGTTTTGCTGTGTGTGTTTAACATGTTTGTGTTCATAGACTGTGGACCCTCACCTACTCCACAGGCATCATCCTTTTACTATGTGTTACACAGCACCTTCAGTGCAGTGACACAGGGTTGTCTTTTAGACTTCCCAACTCAGACTCCATTTTCTGGTCTGACTACTGTTTAGCCTCTGTAAAACCACAGACCAAGTACATCCTATCTTACATAGAGTACTGGCAAGGGTTAATACTTATCCCTTTTTGTCTGTTTCTCTTAGACTGTTGTTTCGCTCCCTTTTCATCAAGACTTGGCTTGTGGCAGTGGTAAGTAACCTATTTTTCCTACTGCGGTTATCTTAAATAACCTTGGTATTGTTTTAGGCTATCTTGGTAGCCTCAAACTTAAACCCGCTAGTCCATATATGTTTTATTTCGGTTCCGGCTGGGTTTATTCGCCATTTCTTTTTGAAAATGTCTTTCTCGTGTTTTACTCTGCGCGCCAAAACAGGTTTGGTTCCTTTGTTCACCATCTTTTCACGGGCTTCTACGCAGAAGCCCTCCTTAGGCGCCTGTATGTCTGGGGGGGACAAGATGTGGGGGAGGGGTTTAGGACTCCCTGCACAGGGTCTCCTTGGAGACCCATGTCGCACTCTGAACTGATTGGCTGTGGTGACTGTACCGGCGGGACAGCCACCTTGCTATGTGATTGACAGCCAGGCTGTGGGAATGGGAGAAAACTGCATAAAAAGCAGATCTCTGGGTCTGGAAAGGCATAGTCGCCACTGGAACGAAAGAACTAATGAGGAGCTGACGGAAGAGCACCCCTACCACGACTGAACCGCCTGGTGAAGCCCTGCTGTAGGTCCAAATCAACAAACTCCAACGACAGAGAAGATCCTCCAGGGATCTTCTTCCCCTGAGCTGGTGGCAGCAACCATTTTGCGCAAACTGCAAGCCAGGACTCCCTCCTCTGGTCAAATTCGCTGTACCGAGCTAAAGTGGGATGGATAGCCAGGAAGGTCGGACCATGCTTGGGTTTTAAGGAGCGCACCTTTTATTTGTTGCTTTGCTCTGCTGCTTGTTTCTTCCCTGGGCAGTGCAGGACCCTCCAGTCTTCCTACTTCATGTCAGTCTGACAGTCACTTCAGGAACCGTAAGCCTGCAGGAACTGCCAGGAACGTCCGCCTCAGCTACAGCTTCTTCTCCATTTAAAGGTACTGTGCAAATCCGGTTGTTCATTTCATTCAGCCGTGGTGAACGTGTGTGAAATCTTTCTCCAATCCGAGGGCTTGACCTTCTCTACTCTTTAAACTAACATTTCTGCTGACCAACTTCGTCTGGAACTCTTGGCAAAGACTTAACCGCAAACTACCCTGAGCTGTGTGACCGTGAGCAAAAGACTTTTGTCCTATTGACTTTGGCCCTAAGCCTTTTTGATTTGATTCCATCACTGTAGTTCCTCTTTCTAGATTGCCCTGCTTACTTACCTTTTGGTGCTGTTCGAATTCTGCCTAACTTTGTCTTTCCCTCCCTTTTCATTTTCTGGAGTTCCATTTTGCTCCCACTTCATTTGTGAGCTTAACTTGTCTGGAACCTATTGGGAGGGGTGTGGTGTATTAAGAGTGTGATTTTTAAACTGATTTACTTTAGTGAAATGTTATACAACTGATGTGTAAGTAAATGTATATTCTTTTTCCCAGAAACCTTGAGTCAGGGTTTGTTTGAATCATAGTAATTGCTGTCCTTTGTGTAACTATTGATACTGCTCACTTGCTCTTGAGATAAGTCTGGCTGCTCAGCCATCGCTACCACTTTTACTGTGTAGTACAGTCTTGTAACAAAGGTGAATTTGTACTGTCACTTATAGTCTTAATTGTGTGTGGTGTTCCCAAAGGGTACTGCATATGATTCTGCATAACATCTGATCAAATCTCTTTCTCAATCACATAAGATTTGGATGTGGTTGAGTCGTGTGAAAAGAACTCAAGATTATACAGAGGTTATGTTTAAGATTCTATCAAACAAAACAGCACAAGCCTTTTGGAGATTAATGAATAACATTGTGTTTCCCCCAAGTAGTTAATTAAATCAATGCTGTTGTTGAAAGTGTATGGGTGTCCCATTCTGAAAAAATATATGACAAACCACAGTAATTCCTGTAGAACTAAATAGCTGGAAGAGAATGGCACCAAGTTTGTTTAGTCGCAACATTGTTATCGATACCATTAAAAAAATCAGTTCCTCCATGCTCCAGGACCGAACAAGCTTTCCAACATTTTATTGAAAGGGAATCCTGGGGTCTGGGCTACTATTCTGTTGAGCCTCTTTGCTGACATAGTTGCTTCGGGATCGTTTCCTTATACTTGGTTGCTTGCCCATGTGTTCCTGTCTATAAGAGGAGAGATTAGACCTCCCCACTCAATTTTGGACCAATTGCCATTCTTTCTGCCGACAACAAGGTGTTCTCATGTATCTTGCTGTCCCATCTGGAAACATGGGCCTATGAGGTTGGTAGGCTTCAGAAGTGGCAGACGGGTTTCTGTCGAAATCTTGGTACATCTCTTAATGGTGCAGTGGTTAACATTGTTCAACAGCTCGCCTGGGAGGGGGAGTATAAAAATCTATATCACCTCGATTGATCTGTCCTCCGCATTTGACGCAGTTGATTGAACACTATTGTGATCTAAATTGAAGCTGTGCGGTGTTCCTGCTGGCTTGCTATTCTTAATAACTGGCCTTTATTCCACTCTAAAATTCAAGTAGGTCTTAACAATCTTAGATCATTATCACAGCAAATTCAGACTTTTCACAGAGTTAGGCAGGGTTGTGTTTGGGCCACATGCCTGTTTAACTTGTATCTTTCGGAAATTGGTGATACCCCTTAGAACTAGCCACCTTTATTTTGCCTAAAATCCAACAATTCAAACCATTTTTGCTATATGCAGATTACTTTTTACTCTTTGAATGTACTGCGGTCGGTCTGCAGAGATTGCTGAATGTTTTCACAATTTATATGAGTAAGCATACTTTGAGTGTAAATCCAACTAAATTGAAAATTCTGCAATGTAGTAAGAGTCGGGAAAACATTTCCTATTAGTGGAAAATTGATGAGAAAGTAATTGGAAAGGTCAACTCATTTATTTACTTTGTTTTTTCCTGCCCTCAAAACCAAGTCGTGTTAGCCTGTTTGAATGGTTGAAGAAGCGTGCCCATTCTAAGACCAACCAGTTGGTAAAGGTCGATCAGAAATATGGTAGATTTACTCTGAAGCCAATCCTAAGGTTTTACAAATTCAAATTGTGCCAAAAATACTATATGGTTCTAAGATATATCCTATAGCACGGTTGTATTACCTGCCCACTTTGGAGGCCTTGGTTTGGCAGAGTGTGTTACAGCTTCCTAGCTCCATACCAATTGATTCAATCAGATACAATCTGGCTATTGTGTCATTGCATGCTCGTGCAGTTGGAAAATCCTGTCACTACTAAGAAAAATCCTGTTTCCATCTCTGGCATCTTTGTTTGAAGATTTGAATACTATACCTTAGGCCCAGTAAAGTACATGGCTTAGAGAAGTTTACTAATTTTGTATCCAACTTCTGACAGAATTTGGTAGTTCTGTCTGGGACCTGAGGGATAACCCAATGCATACAAAGAAACTATCATTTGACTCAGATTGGATTTTAACTATAGAAACATTTCACTTGTATCCTTCAGGTAACCATCTTCAATGCGAACATAAGAAGTTGGGAACGTGGCCCCCTTTCTATCTATATTTCCAGCCAAATCTATTAGACATGGTTTTCTGAGATTCCGCCTTAACTTATGTAAAACCAGACAAAGGGCCTCATTACACGGTAGGCAGTAATGGGTAACCGTCACCGGTAATGGTAGCAGTGACCGTTAACCCTTACCGCCTGATTACGAGGTCCCTTTGCGGGTCGGTACTTTAACGCCTGCTTTTTAGCAGGCGTTAAAAACCAACCCGCAAAGGGAACAGGGTGCTAATTACGGTACCGCAATTTGCGGTACCGTAATTAGCACCTTCCCCATTCCCATTATACCCTATGGGGCAAAAATGGGAATGGGGAAGGGCAATGGGGGAAGGGGGAATTACCGCCCCGCCAACCTTGGAATAGGGCGGTAATTCCCCTTTCCTCCAAGGCGGTGCCGGTATTTTACCGGCATGGACCAAGGTGCTAATTGCACCTTGGTCCACCGCCTACCGTGTAATGAGGCCCAAACTCTTGCAAGACACTTAAACATCTACTCATCTATTGCCCGGCTCTTTGGGGACGCAGGTGGAATTTCATGAACATTTTTAGACCCAGAGGTTATGTGTGACGCAGAAAGTATCTGGTTAATTTGTCTATAAGGCCACACAACTTCTACGGTTTAGCTGTAACAAATGTTATCAATTCCTTAGACTTGGAGACTGGGTCTTGAGTGTGTTGTGGCAAAATATTTTAAAGGTAAAACACTGTATTACAGGCCTTAGACCAAACTGGGAATTGTATATTTATTGATGTCTGATTTAGAAAATTGTATGTAAAGCTTTATTTTTTAGCTTGTTGGTAATATCAGATAGAGGATAGAGTATATGCATTGTGATTTAAGTATTATTTTTATGATGTGAACAATTGTATTATGAAATTTGTGATTGATGTCTACAGTGTTTACCCTTTTACTATTTTAATCTTCTTTTTGTAATGTCTATATGTTAAAGGTTATTTTCAACCAAATAACATTAATTAAAAAAAAGGAAAAAAAAGACATTAGACAGTAGAATCCATGATGGCCTTTTTATTTGTGGCCTCTTGGATTGTCTGGACCTAACCCCACACCTGTCTGTCCTACATTAAAGGGTATCCATGCTAATTAACCCTTTTCAAGTAGTCCCCATTTGTTTGGCTCGTTCTGCAGTTCCTGTTCCCAGCCCTATGCCTTAGGGAAGCCAGTTTCTCCACCTAGCAGAGTTGTCGGTTCTCATGCCAAAGGACCCATTGATTTCTTGAGTGTAACTGGACCCATGTGTTGTCGGAGCATCTTAAAAACAGAAGTCTGCACTAGGTATCTTTTTTACGTGCAGGCCAAAGTGGGGATATGGGTATTGACAAATATTTATTGTAATCCCCTTCATACATCACTATATTGGTCTTTTAATAAAGCTTTTAACGTCACTGTACCACTGTCTCTAACTTTAAAAAGGGACAGCTGCCCTGCTCTGCCGCCATATTCTCAAATTTGGCATTTAGCAATGGAATCCCATTTGATTACCTGCAAATGGGATCCTGGCTTTTTTATTCCAAAAAAGGCGAATGCAATATTTAGAATAGCTTCATTTATAGACTGGCTAGCAGTACCTCCTTTGAAGGGAATTGAACCGATGTGGCAAGAAATGATCATCCCAATTTGTACACCCTGTAAGTAATTTGCTTGACCCATCTGGGTAGAAAACTCACCAACACCAGTTATTAAAACACAGAACAATGTATGAAAATGAGAGTGCAGCTCTGACTTTCATAATAGGGTCCATTTGCTTTAATACCTGAAATTTCAAAAATCTGGGTGATTCCTACTCGCAGTTGGAAATCCATCACAGTGTGAGATAACGCAAATTCAAGATTGAATTTCTGTTGCATTGTGCAATTCGAATAAATATCTCACCTTTCACCTTTACTCCTCGGATCCGATAGACCATCTCATGAATAACACTCTGCAGGGTTTCAGCAACATTTTGGAACTGTAAGTATGCGGCTGCCTCAACATCAGGTGGGAGGGTGTGGTTAGAGACACTAGTTTAGACTTCTGCTAGAAACAGGCATGGATTTTGGCCACTGTCTTGATCACCTGACAGATTCCTTACAATCGCTGTTTTTTGCCCAGCAGGCTTTGCCCTGAAGGAAACAAGTTTTAGTATCCCCCACACGGAATGTAACCTGAGTAGTTACAGTCAGGTTGGAGATGGATCTCAGCTTGCAAACAAACATACTAAGGAATGTAATATGAGCACCTGCGGTTTTCAGGCAGTCTCCACTTTGCTAGAAAGTAAAATGGTCACTTTTTAACCAAAACATTTATTTTACCGCATTTTTTTCCGTGAATAAGTACATGGTGTGTAGGGACCAGGATTATAGAAGGCATGAGTGGGGAAGGGAAGGTGGTACGGGGCAACCCATGCATTTTGAGGTAAAAGGTTTGATCAAAAATATTTTACTTTAGATCAAAACATGAGTTGTTCTAACATAGATTTGGTTTTTATCTCTCCTGTAGTTCTTCGTATAAACCACACATTTAATTTCTGACATAACACTTAGCACTTCTCTTAGTGTAACAATGAGAGTTCTGTGGGAGCCCCCTTCTCTCATTTCTCAACTCCCTGTTCCTTGAGGCACATGGCGTGTAATGTATCTATTTGAGAGTGAGCGACAAAGAGAGAAAGTAAGTGAGAGACAGAGAGGGTAGGTAGAAAGAGACGGGAGACCTGCAGACCTTAGCAATGGTAAATTTAACAAGCATTGAAAATTTCAACAGTTTGGGCTTTTGTGTAGGCATGGGAAAGGCACTTGCCAGGCACAGCCGTAATGGTATTACCTACCCATTGTTGGCAGCAAGTGCAAAATGGCACGAGTACCATCTAAAAGCAGTGCATGGCAAAAGCTTAAAATGTATGCACAAGCCAAAAATGGTGGCCTTGCCAATGCTTGTTTTAAACAGGACTTCAGTGGCTTTGCCAATGGTTGTTTTTAACAGGACTTCAGTGGAGTAAGCACCAATAACGTGTTTGCAACTCCAATTAAGTCATAAAATCTCAGACGACTGTTTTGAACAAACATTGGCAGGCACTTTGAATGCAAAGTCTGTTGGTAAGGCTTGATTAAAACGAGCACAAAGAGTTCCCATGAGGAGATATTATGGGTGGGAAGGGCCAGGAATGCGTGAGAATGGCCATATGGATTAGTATGGTCAACGGGCAGGCAATAGGTGGTAAGATAACCAAACAACACCTATAGACTGTGTGTCCCTACTCATTTGCCATTCCTCCCTATCTGTACTCCAACGCAATAGTTTTGGCTTGTAGGTGTCGCAAGTGACACCTAACAGCGGAAACTAAAAAGGGAGATGGCAGCAGTCTGAAGAGGTCAGTGGTAATAGAGTAGGGAGAACATTTAATTGTGGCTTATTACCTCTTTTATTATTAGAGTTATGGCCAATCAATGCTCACTTAAAGTTTCACTCCGACCAAATTCTATCAGTGCCCCTCTGACAAGCCTGTCTTTGGGTATCACACCTTCCATTGAGCACTACTGTATAATTCTGTTCTTTAAAATGTGGCCTTGCTCATGGGACATGAGATGTCTAAGATGACTGGCGGAACAGATCTATTTAAAATCAAGTTGATCCACGATAATATGTTTCAAATGGGTTCTACTCGGTCCAGGTTCTGATATTTGGGGTTACACACATCTCGTGGATTGCTATCAAGAAAACCTTACTTGAGAAAAACAAACCACTCAACGGGCCCACTGGAAAGGTATGCCCAGGGGCCACTTTGGCAGGTTCAGGGCCTCTGGCTCTGCCCTGGGAAGGCCCAATTTCGCAACAGACCGACAATGCATGGCTATTACGAATGGGGACAGGACCTTTGGCCCTTCAGCATGTCTTACCAAACTATCTCAAATGCCACTTGGCATGCCGGAAGGCACAATGGCCAGGGCATGGCCTGTGTTCTTGCCGCAGGGACACTGAGAACCACCCCCCCCTCGACCCATCTCCACTGCAGACATGCCCAGTGGCAACAAAGATCACAACCCCCAGGTCACATGATGGTCTAAACTAACAATGCCCCATGGCTACTTTGCCCGGATAAATGAGTTGTATAAGCCCCAGTAACACAGGTCTATATTGTTTTTGGAAGGTTCTGTGAATATGTGTCAAATGCCATCACACTTCAAAGTTCTCTTTTTAGGAGTGAACTACGTATTCGTAAATACAAATGCTATTGCCAACCGGTAAGAAATATTCAGTAAACACACTTTGCTAAAGGGACAATATGGTTGCATGAAAAACAATTAAATACAATATATGTTCAAGCAATGGTATCTACAGCAACTATAATTCTGCCCCCACTGTAGTAAATTAACCATAACGTTGCCATTGTCATATATTGTGTATGACATCTTGTTGTACGGATTATTCTGTTGGGATGATTACTCTGGCAAATTGGGTTTTCAAATTATTTTTTTAAAGTTATGGTTTTATTTTGTTAAACTAATTTGAAATGTAAAGTTCCCTGACTGGTTTAAGGTACTGTTCTTTTTGCTTAGTTCTTTTTCACTTCTCAAGACCTGCACAAAGTATTCATTTCAAGTGGATTATGGCTGTGCACAAAATGTGATTCCTGTGGCCATCGACACTGGGCAATTTGCCTTGGGCCTTGACTTCGGCCATTCCGTGGCACCTCATTTCACCCCAAGTGAGCAATGTCCCTGGTTCCCAGAGTATAGCTTTCATCCATGCCTGCAGCCATGGCCAGTGGCCACATTGCGCCCTGAAGTAGGTACTAGCAATGGACTGCAGTCGTAAACATTGGGCCTCATTACACGGACGGCGGTGGACCAAGGTGCTATTAGCACCTTGGTCCATGCCGGTAAAATACCGGCACTGCCTTGGCAGAAAGGGGAATTACCGCCCTATTCCATGGTTGGTGGGGCGGTAATTCCCCCTTCCCCCATTGCCCTTCCCCATTCCCATTTTTGCCCCATAGGGCATAAAGGGAATGAGGAAGGTGCTAATTACGGCACCGCAAATTGCGGTACCGTAATTAGCTCCCTGGTCCCTTTGCGGGTTGGTTTTTAACGCCTGCAAAAAGCAGGCGATAAATTCTCCAACCCGCAAAGGGACCTCGTAGTAAGGCGGTAAGGGTTTACCGGTACCGGTAAAATACCGGTACCGGTAAACCCTTACCGCCTACCGTGTAATGAGGCCCATTGACCTTTGTGCCTGGGGGTTGGCCTGTGGTTGTGCCCTGGGACAAAGCAAGTCATTGAAAGTGCCACTGGAAATGTCTAAACAACTATGGCCACCAACCATGAACTGCAGCAATTGCTGTGCAAAAGGTCTCAGGTGCTTGCCGTCACACTCCAGCATGCCCCAGAATTCGGGCATCCTCCTGAAGGGGAGACTGGGCCTGGCCACTTTCCTCCATTGCAAGGCCACAAGCCACCCGTAGACCCAAGGTAATGTCCGCATATTGTCGGGCTGCTGATAGCCCAAGGGCCGTAAATGCAGACCCCATGGACAAAATTGAGCAAGGGCCCCAAGGAAAAATTCTGTTGTTTTTTTAAGTTTATTTACCTATCTCGCTCTGCTGTGCTCCCCTTTATCTTTCCTATTATCAGAAGGCCCCTCAGAGGTCTAAAATATTACTCTTTCCCACATTTTCTGAAGCATAGGTTGTCCCAAACCGGATTTACTGTTACTTTTACTAGCTAATGTGCTATTTCTGAAATGTGTGATATTTTGTGCGCCTGCAAACAACACCTGGTTAATCTCGGCTCTGAACTCAGAATTGTGGGTCCATAAACAGTTTGGTGGAGCACAGATATGACGAATGGGATTTTGCCACTTTGTGCCTGAATGAAGAAAAAAAAGCTGGATGCATTGTTGGGTGTTCTGACCCACGTTTGGGACTATTATGCTACAACGTTTGGTGCTGTGGGCTTAGGAAATCCAAGATGGCCGAAAAAGCCCACATGTGCGCCAGAATCTATGAAAACCGCGCAGTTTGTGCGCACACCAAAATGGTCACCTGACTTTCCACCCCCCGGTGCGGGTGTGCTGGGTCAGAAGAGCCATGAGTGAAATGGGGTGCCAAAGAGAAAAACAGCAGTGCCTGTTCGCTAGAAAGCACTTTAAAAATCACCCTTTGTTTCTCTGAAGGCAAGCTCAGAATGCCCATTTCAAACATTGCAGAATATCCAACAATCTCACTGAACACCAGCAGACATTTGACAGAATAAAGTCTTGTGGGCATACAAAATCTGGAAAGAGGATGAGCCTATAATAATGTTCATAGCAAAACTGGCTGAGCTGTGGATTTCAGCAGTTTAAGTAAATTTGGACTAAAAGACACTAAAAATCTAAATGTTTAAAAGAAATGAGTGACCTACTTTTGAGTGTCACATAGGTTTCAATAGTTTAAATGTCATAGTTTTAAACTTAGAATCAGCATTCTAGCTGCATGTGTAAAAATTGTTAGTTTATTTGAATGCAGAAAACTGGGTAACTAGAAGTGACATTAGCTGGGGCCTGGCTTAAGGAACTGAATTCTGCCTGACATCTACCCCCACAGGAGTTAAAACCTGCTCAGCCACTCTTCCCCTTGCCAAAAGGAGTTGTCACCTCTCTGATTAGATTAGGGGTGGAGCAGCTACAGGGAGTTGAACAAAGGCCTGTCCTGGGCCCAGGCAGATGGTTTATTAGGGTAGTCATAAATGGCTTCCTTTTGAACAATGGGCCTTCCAGGGCCCAGGCAGATGGTTTATTAGGGGGACCGTAAAATAGCTTCCTCTTGGCAGAAGCTGGGAGGGGCAGGGTCTCTGAGCTTGGCAGAAACTGGATAAACTGGTTTCTACACCATGTGACCTGGGAAACCACACCCCTTTGGGGCCAGAACATAAATCTAAAAAGATGGATCATTCATAGAGCGGACTTGTGAAAATTTTATAAGTGATATCATTATTCTTGTGATTTTTCTGTGCACATTTGAAGACGTGTTAGGACCCGGTGGTATGTTCAGGGGGGTTTTTAGCGGAAAAGAGGATATTACTCTAAATGTATGTATGTTAAAAATCTGACACTCCACCACCTAATGCCCACATGCTTTGCGAACATTTGTGTAAATGCGGGGACAAATCCAATATTGGTAACCGGACCAAAAAGTGAAATATGTTGCCATTTTTGAACCCAAGCCCCCAGGAAGAGCAGAGTTTGAACAGGGTATACCTCATGTGATATGTGATGGGTGCATGTAATTTCAAACCACTGTGTATCTATGAAATATGTCTTTAGTTCAAATATAGATTGTGTGTAATTTGACAGGGGAGTGTCCTTTCTGCAAGCCATTAAATGACATCACTCTGACACTCCACTTATTTTCCCCAATCAAGAGAGAAAGGAAAGCTTGACCAATGGGCAGTTGAGAGATGGGCTGGCTAGTGATGCTGCACACACACCCACTTTCAAAAGACATAAAAAGAGCCACTGGAAGCTAGAGAGGGGATTCTATTCCATCTGCTGTGGGACGCTCTGCCGGGAAAATCCATACTTTACCTCCATCAACCTCCAGAGAGCCAACATAGAGACTTCAATCTATCCACCTTCAGAGACCAAGACTTTACTTCAGAATTTGTAGCAGAGAGGTCAACTACAAGCTAAATCCCTCTTTAGCAGCCCTCAAATCATTGCCACTATTCACAGCCAGGCGAGCTGTTTGAATTCTTTGCAAGAACTCTTGCCATTTGCCAGAGAGCAGTGTTGTATCCAGAGAGAGACCAGCTGAACCGGAGACCGCTGTATCCAGACCCACAGACCTGATCAGAACCAGAGACCCAGACCAGACCAGCAGAGTAGAGCTGACCCAGACGCTGTGCGCAGAAACTGTCCGTGGCGAGTGAAGAAAACCTGTTGACCAGATCCGTGGCGAGGCCCATTCCTTTTAAAATTATATTGTGAGTACCTAGCAGAACTGTGCAGAACCAATCTCTTAGTTAAAATAATATAATTCAATCTATTTTAATCTAACCAGAACTGCCTCCTAACTGTCACCTGTCATTTGCAAAGCTGTCACTTGTCATTTTCTAGCTGCAAGCTGTAACCTGTCGCTTTGAACTTTTAAAATGTCAAATCCGAAAAACTACCTTTATTTAATAGTCCGTATCTCTAGAACCGTTTGGGCTAGGAACTTGATTTAACTTTCCTCTGAAAGCTTAGACTCTCATCTTTTCAACAAGCTTAGAACCGACTTCGTACCTTTGCCATAATCACGATTCTCTCACTCGCGAATTTTACCGCGATTTGCAATTTGGTTAAAAATCCAGCCACGTGTGAAAACAGCAGCTTCATTGCTTTCCTTTGCCAAAAATTTGTTTAACCTGCTAGTTACTCCTAGATCCTTGCTAAAGTGAGCCTGAACTCATCCCAAGTATATTTCACTCACCCTCAACCTCCTAAAGGGAATTAAAACCATTTTCAGCATATTTCTCACTGCATTGTCACCATATTCAAAGCATTTTGCCTGTGTTTCAAAACTCCTATCTGTTGTATAAGCTGCTGGGGGGGAATTGAACTGAATTCTGTTTGATTGCATTCCTAAGAACTGTGTCATCTTCATCTCCTTACAGTGCATAAAAGGGGGGTGAATTGTCCAAGAAAGTGATTACATTGTCTTTTGCTGAAATCCTATCAAGTTATTTTCTGTACTGCATTTCATTCCACATTGCATCCATTTGAAACCATAAAAGTATTGTTGCTATCGTATCCATCCTATAACCACTCATCATTGATTATAAAGAAGTCTGCTAGTGCCGGACTATCCATTATTGATTACTGCTCAGATTAAGTGTGATATTCAATTATTAATTTATTATAAAGTGTGATATATATATATATATATATATATTGTTTAAATTATCAAATAAACCGTTTAAACTTGCAAAACAGAACTACTTCGTGGCTAAGTGGGGTCAGGGGGATTCCAAGAGAGGGGTGTTATATAGGGGTAGTCATCCAGAACGCATGAACTGGACGTAAAGATATATCAATAAGGGTTTCCATTCAGTATCCCAGACTAGGCATTGACTTAGCTGTAGTGTTGAATTGAATCCTCTTACAAATTCGGGGCTCGAGCCGGATGTTTGGGTTAGATCTATCACTTGTGCAGATTAATACAGCGTGCCAGCTGACCACATACACATATCCGGTCAGATCACCACGCTGTGTTACGCTGTAAAGCACTCCTCAAAGGAACGCTCTAAGGAAAAGGTCTGTTTTGCAAAAATAAAATACAAACTTCTGTAAGTCAGGACAGAGACCAATCTCTAGAATGACGACCTTGGTAGATATGAAAATAGCCAGAGAACACTTTTTACATAAGCTATTTGTGAGAGGTGAGTGGACTCATCAGGACCAAACGGTCTGGTTGCAGGCAATCGCGCAACAGGTCACTGAAACAGGGTCAGATATATGGGGAGATCAGGGTCCCCTACATGTGGCCCTGAGTGAACTATACATGGCCCCGAAGGCCAAGGATGAGCACCACAAGATTGCCAGGGTAGCAGCATATTTATATTTACATATGGGAGCCATGCAGGACAAATGTGCTGAAGGCCAAGATCTGGCGAGTAGGCAACTGCTGGCATTACAGAAGGCCCAATCTGATCTGGACTCTTCTGAGCAGAGGCTGCTCAGGAGCCAGGAGTCAGAAAATGACAGCAGACGGTACATCACTAAAATAAAGGAGGATATGGATGTGCTGCAACAGGAAAAGGCGGACCAGGATACCAGATTTCTGGCCTTGCAGAAGGAGTACCAAGAAGGTTTGGACTCCCTACTGCAGAGCCAGAAAAAGCTGGAGCAACAGTTAGACTTCAATAGGGCATGTGCTGAGCAGGTAGTCACCCTGCAAAGCCACCTAGATAGGGAGAAGGCAGAGAGCAATAAACTGATTTTGAAAGACCTGGATACCCAGGCAGAGTTTGACCAGGAGCGCCAGAAAACTGGTGCCTTCCAAAGGCAAAGGGACGACCTGGCGGCACAGATGCAGGCTCTTAGTCAGGAAAGGGATACCTTAGGCCAGGAAGTCTGCCACTTAAAAAGGAAAATGGAAGAAAATCACCTGGCCCTCCAGGGACTGGGTGACCTCCAAAAAGAACACCAGAACTTGTTAGAGCACACCAGGAAGGTGGAGGATGCTCTGGCAAGAAAGGAGCAGGCCAATAGGGACACAGCTCAGGAGGTAACCCTCCTGCAGAAAAGACTGGCCCAGTGCTCCAGGACCAATCAGGAAACGCAGAGAGAGAATGAGGCTCTCTGCCAGCACAATGATAGGCTCCAACAACAGGTAGCGATGCAGGAGAGACTGATAGAGTCTAGTAAGGCCTTAACTGAGGAACTGAAGGCGCAGGCTCTTGCATTGCAACAGGGAGCAGGGGCGGATAGAGACCAGGTTCGCTGGGAAAGGGAAACTCCTGAGCATAACCTAGTACCAGAGGCATTTATCTCTCTCAGTCCTTGGACTCTGCCACCCCCCTGTCCCCTGGCACACATGAGCACCGGGCCACAGGGATGGCAGATTACTATCCAGCCAGAAGCATGGGGCTCATAGGCCAGTACCTCCCAGGAATGGATGGGCGGGCATCCGGGTATGGGCACCCAAGCACAGTGCAATTTAGTGGGGAACCCCAGGAGAATAGGCCCATTAAGGGCATCCTGAAAACTTCTGCCCAGTTAGGTCAGTGGGGGGGGTACCCATCAAATCCTGGCAGCAAGGAGGAATCTGAAGACTCCTCTGAACGGCGCAGGACACAGGAGACCAGGTCCCCACATTCTGCCAGCCATTCCCAGGCTCGCAGAATCCGGGAAAACCTGGAAGATCAGACAGGAACCTCTGGGAGAAGTGCCTCTGAGTAAGAGGATGAATGGACAAGGGTTACCCAAACCAAAAAGGCCAATAAGGCAAAAAGGGCCTTGCTTAAGGACCCATTGAAACAGATTAAGGCAATCAGGAGTGTCATCACGCCTTATCATAAGAACGCCAAGTACTCTGTTTGGGAACACTTGGAGCTCTATGAGCAAATGATGGAGACTTTCCATTTGAAGGACAGTAGTAGCTGCATCCAGTTCGTCAAATGGACATTCTCCCCAGAATACTCCAGTTTCTTTGCGGGGCTGGAGGACCAAAATCATTTAAGATGGTCCACCTATAAGGTGGCCATCTTGAAACATTTTTCTGTTCACAGAAATCCTCAAGAGGCTCGCAAGGCAGCCTACAATTTGCAATGTGGGGAGGATCAGACCCCACAAGAATTTGTGCAAGAACTGAAACGTGCCTTTGCGCAGACCACCAGAAGGGTGCGCACAGACAGCAGAGAATTTGTCAATACATTTTTCCATGCCTTGCCCAAATATATAATGACCCAGCTCGTGAGAGATTTTCATGAGAAAAGATCTTTAGACTGGGTCATTGAACAGGCTACCCGGATCTATGAGGTGCAAAAGCCCATAGAAAATAAAAGCAATACCCAGAAAAATCCCAAAACCAACAGCACCCTGCTGCTGCCAAGGTGGCAGAGGTAAAGGTCACCCCCGTTTTGGATTTGGAGATGGGTGGGCCTAAAAACCTACCTGCACCTAATAATGCTAGGCCCAGAAGGTCCTCGGGCCAGTCACAGACAGGGAGTGAAAGAGGTAGTCCCACAAATGAGGTCCCTCGCTCTCCTGACTATGTAAGTCCCCGTTACAAGGGAAACAGACCAATCCTGGGTTATGTGTGGACTCCTCCAGCCCAAGGGGGGGAATCCAGCCAAGCACCTGACCCGGGGAACTTCCCTCCTAACTTCCCCAAGGAGGGCAGAAATTCTCCAAATCCTGGGCAGAACTTTTTCCCCAGGTATCCACCCAATTTCCAGCCCCAAAATCATCCATCCTTCTTTCCCCAATTCCCTGAGCCCAGACAACCTAATCCGGGAGAGGGGAGGCCAAGGGTGAAGGGGTACCAAAATCTTCCCAACCAGGGGTACTACCAGAGAAGGGATAGCTACCCTTCCCGGGATCAGCCAAGGGGAGAAAATAGAGCCCCGTATCAGCCTGAGAGGGTTTCCCAGTTAGAGCGCCAGGTCCAAAATATGGCACGGGATCTGGGTCACATACTGAGGGCTCAACAGAACCCTCAGATGAGCATGCCACTGCAGAATGCCTCAAACTCTGGACCTGGTGCTCCAGAACAATGACGGGGGCAGCAACCCGATAACACACCGGTTCCCAGGGAGGAGGCACAAGGGGAAGGGGGGTGTAAAGCCTTGGAGGAAGCTTCCTTCCCAACTTGTAAACAGCCCCTGGAATACCAGGAATTGGAAACAAAATCTCCTGCCCCTGAAAGCCCGCCTCCCAAGGAGCAGAGGGCGGGTAGGAGAAACAAAGGACCCAAACAGACCCACTTTGTGGAGGATGTACAGGTCTTCCAATTTGAGGGAGAGGGATCCTCAGAGGATCCTGGGGAAAGGACCTTCTCCTTCAGAGATGGGGGAACTCCTCCCAAGGAAAAATGGGTCCCAAGGGATGCCAATTCAGACTGGGGAGATATGGAGACTGAGCTACCGCCGCCCATCATCTCATCCCAGAACCCACAATACCAAAATCCCCTGGTTCAAACCCATCCTGATGACTGCCTCCAAAAAGGGGGGGGCGGCCCAGAACCGGAACCAGGGGAACCCACAATGGCTCTGATCTCCAGTTGCCAACTTTTTCTTTCAGATTCCCAAGGCTCTCCACAGAATTCTGCCCAAATTTCTTCTCTTGCAATGTCCAAAACCAGAAAGTTAGCCCACCAGTTGTCCAAAAATGTGCATTATCTGTGCCCCCTTGAGGAGAAGGAGGGAAGATATTATGCCCCGGTACAAGTACAGGGGCAGGGTACGATTTCAGCGCTGGTGGACACGGGATCTCAAGCTACCCTTCTGTCCAGAAGGGCCTTTGATGAACTGAATGCAGGAAGGGGAGGGAATTAACAAATTCCTCTCACCTCACTTCCTGGACAACTCCAGAACTTTGACGGGAAGGAAATTCCCGTCGAGGGGACGGCAGATTTGGACATTAAAATTGGGCGACACAAGTTGAAACACCCGGTCATAGTTGTGACTCCAGAGGGCACCCCTTGTTTACTAGGGAATGACCTCCTGAGAAGGTTGTCACCCCTAATAGATTGTGTAAACAAGGTCCTCTGGACCCAGGCTAGCCGACCCATAAAATTAAAACAGAGTGTCAACCATGTTAGTTTAAACGGCACATGCCACATGGTTGATCAAAATTCTGACCAAGTAGAATTCCACTTCCAGAATAACCAAATTCCAGACGTGACAGTAATAGCAGTAGGACAACAGAATGGTGATGGGGGGTCCTCTCTATTTCTGAAAATCAACCTTCCTTCCAGTCTAAAGTGGTATTCCGCGCTGGAAGGAAACACTCTGAAATTCTATACTAATCCACAATCAGAATTTCCCACTCCTATAGTCCAGAAAGATGTGAAATCAGCTCAGAGCCTGGCTGATATTCAGCAAATTGGAGAGCAGTTGTTCATCCCTGTTCAGTTAAATGATGGGAAGGACTCTGTTCTCGCTCGAGTGTGTGTGAACAACGGTAAGAGCTTCATCAGCGAAGCCATGTTCCGCCAACTCCCAAAAGATCCAGCCATTCCCACATTCAAACTGATAGACAATGGGAAATGGACCTGGAAGCACCCAATTCCAAACATCTCCTGCCAAGTAGGTGTATGCTCAAAATCTCCATTGGCAACAAGAGCATAGTCCACAATTGTTGGGTCGTGCGAGACGTCACTGCCGCTTTTTACTTAGGCAGTGACATTCTCAATCGCTTTGCCATTAGTTTGGACCTAATAAACTTCAAAGCTTGGTCCCGATTAGCGGATAATCCCATGGGCTTTGATGATCCAGAAAAAGCATTTAGGTCAGCTCAATTGCTACCTTATGCAGTTGAGATTCAGATCAAAGAGGAAGTCACCATCCCAGAAAGGACCCGACAATTCTCCCTGGAAGTGAAAGTTAAAAGAGGACAACATTTGAAAAACCCTGATGCTTATATACACCTAAATGCTTCTCTCCAACAGCAAGGGTTGGGGGTAAACCCAACTCCATTAGTCAACATAGAACATGACACCATTCTAATAGAGGTGGATAACAGCGACTTAAAGAGTATTACTCTAGCCGCAGGCACCATTATCGGAATGGCGGTTGATGACCGACATTTTTCCATCGATTTAGGAAATGAACTGTTAGGACCAATCCCCAAGGACTGTTTTGACAGTGACAGTGAGGACAATACAACACCAGACAGGATTTTTACCCGCCATGGGGGGAACTTCCTGGTGTGCACTTCTTGCCCTTATGGTAAGGAAGATGTGACTTGTGACTTCAGGAGGGATGAGGTGATTTTCCAGGTCCATGAGGGCTGCCTTTCCCACCTGAAGCCTCCAGTCCAAATCAGCACTCTGACCAGGGACTTCTCCACCCAGCTGGAGGAGGCCGCTGAGATAGCCAAACCAGAAGTCTTTCCAGGCTTCAGGCAGATGGTGGAAGAGAGAGTCAACCTAGCTGATGCCTGTGTGACTCTGGAACAGAAGCAAAAGTTGAAACAAGTCTTCTTGGATTTCCAAGATCTCTTTGCGGTAGACTCATATGACTGTGGTCGCACCGACATCCACACAACAACAATCCCCATGGACCCTCGCATGACTCCAGTGTTTGTGAAGCAATATCGCTTGCCTCTCGCATCAATGGAGTCCCTTACTGAAATAATTAAGAACCTTGAGTCCAGGGGAATAATCCGTCCCGTCCACAGCACCTTCAATAATCCGGTGCTGGGAATATTAAAGCCAAACGGCCAGTGGAGACTCTGCGCTGACCTTAGGGAGCTCAACAAACGGGTCCATACTTCCCGATGGCCTCTTCCCTACATTGACCAAGGGCTGGCCCAGATTCAGGGGTCACAGGTATTCACTGCAATAGACCTGACCAATGGATACTGGACCGTGCCGGTCAGTAGGGAGGACCAATACAAGCTGGCTTTTACCTTTGGGAGCCAGCAGTATACATGGACCCGGACTCCCTTCGGATACCTCAACTCCGGCAATGAATTCAAAATTTTCCTACATAAGGCCATGCCCGACCTGGGTGCGAGGGGTAACCTGGCTTATGTAGATGATGTCCTCATCAAAAGTTCATCTGTGGAGGAACACATAGCGGAGATCCGTTATGTTCTGACCCAGTTGAGGGCCGCCGGAGCAAAACTTTCCTTTCAGAAAGCACAGTGGTGTAGAACCCGTGTTAATTTCTTGGGGCATGAGATTACTCCTCAGGGTCTCTGTCCCCAGGAAAAGAAAGTGGAAGCACTTCAGAAACTGAAAGACCCCGCAACTCTGCGGGAACTAAGGAGCCTCCTTGGACTGACTAATTACAGCAGAAAGTTCATTGAGGGCTACGCAGAGATCACCAGACCCCTGATTCCTCTCCTGAAGGGGGGGGGGGTCAAGTGGGAATGGGGTCCAGAACAAGCCGAGGCGGTAAAACAACTCAAGAGAAGCCTCTCACAAGCGCCTTGCCTAGCTTACCCTGTCAGAAACAAGGAGTTCTTCCTGGAGACGGGAATCTCTAATACGTGCTTGACGGCAGTATTATACCAAAAGCATGACAAGGTCAATAAAGTAATCTCCTATGCGAGCAAAACTTTATCCTCTGTGGAGGAAAAATTCAACGATTGTGAGAAGGCACTCCTGGCAACGGTGTGGGCATTGAAGAATTACCGCCCGTTTATCCATGGGGAACACATCATAGTCGAGACTCCACACCAGCCTCTGCAATATCTCCAAAGTGACAGAATCCGGGCCGGAAATGTGAGTAATTCCCGAATTACTTCCTGGATTCTGTCAATGCAAGGCTTTTCTGTGGAGGTCAGATATGGCCAAAACAAGAAGAGTCCCCTCGCGCAAGGTCTGGCTGACTTGCATGATCGTGCCAGAGAAAACTGTCTCGAGGACGAAAGTCTAAAAATCAAGGACAACACGGAGGCATACCTTAATTCCCCACACAAAGTCTTTGAAGAGGACAAGTGTGAGGGAATGCCCACTGTCTATGTGGATGGATGCTCGTACCATGTTGACAACGACGGGGAGAAAGAACTGGTGGCTGGCGTAGAGAATGCATGGGTGAAGGAGTTCCCAGAACCCTCCGCTGGATACAAAATTGGTCCCCGAAGTAGTCAGGTGGCAGAATTGATGGCTGTGCATCAGGCCCTCCTCACTGCTGTCCAGCATCAACTCCACGAACTGGTCATAATCACAGATTCGGATTATGTACGGAACGGGTTCGTGGAGCACCTGGTTAATTGGAAAACCAGAGGCATGTTATGTGCTAATAACAAACCCTTGAAACATGGGAAGTTGATCCAAAACATTGATGATCTGGTCACCTCGAATGAGATGACCATCTATTGGAAAAAGATCAAGGGTCATTCCAAAGTAGAGGGACCAGACAAAACTGGAAATTACTTAGCTGATCAGCTGGCCAAAACCGGGGCCATCCAAGGGGATCTAATAGAAATAGAGTCCCTGTTGGGGGAAATCCAGGTCACTGCTATCACTAGGTCCCAGACAAATGCTCACAATGATCTGTCAACTGCCCAATGGAGCAAGGAGACCCCTGATGCTGATTTGATTACCGCTCAGAAGGGGGATCCAATAATTGGTAAATTTTACCAACACATTGAGGACCCTGAGAACTTTCCCCTGACGGATACCGATTACAACGGGAAAGACGACCTTAGAGTGTTGATGAAATGTCCAAAAATGTTCCGGATCCAAGACGGTTTGTTGGTAAGGAAATCCAAAGCTGGCCACGATCAGTGGGTGGTTCCTACCTCATTCCGAAGCCTGATGTTAAGTCACGCCCATGATGCGGCCACCGCCTGTCATAGGGGGTTTCACACAACACTGGAAATCTTAAGAGAGGATGCATACTGGCCACACAAAGGCCAGGACCTCAATCAATACTTGAAGGGTTGTCTTGTGTGTGCACAATTTCAGCCAACATCCCTCACACACGGGGCGCCTCTCCAAAAGAGGGGGATGACACTGCCATGGTCAGATTTACAAATCGACTTTGTAGGCCCTGTGATTCGCTCGTCTAGAGGAAATAAGTACATGTTGACTGTGACATGCTTGTTTACCAAGTGGGTGGAATGTCTCCCAGCCCCAAATTGCAAGGCAGAAACAGCAGCTGCCCTGATGATTAACCACATCTTTTCCCGTTTTGGTCTACCTCAAAGGATTGAGTCAGACAGAGGTAGCCACTTCACCAGTGAAGTAATGACAAAGATGTGGGAGATACCGGGGGGTCAAGAGAAAGCTACACATTGCTTACAGGCCAGCTTCTTCTGGAGCAGTAGAGAGATACAACCGAACCATTGTGAGCATATTAAAGAAGTTTGTGGCAGATTCTGGGCCAAGTTGGGATATACGATTACCTCTGGTCCTAATGGCCATCAGATCTACCCCTTCATCTGCAACCAAAATGTCACCATTTGAGTTGATGTCTGAACGCAAGATGGTGCTTCCTCAGCATTTGCTCTACAGAACCCAAGAGCAAACGTTGATAAATGCCTCCACAACTCATGAGTATGTGGAGAATTTAAGGAAACACCTTCAGCATGCTTTTGCCTATGCTCAGCGGAATCTAGAAAGATCAGCTGAGAGTATGAAGACCCACTATGACCTGAAAACTTCCAGGAAGGAATATCAGGTGGGGGACCGGGTCTATCTATACAATTTCCAAAGGAACCAGGCCAAGCAGCGAAAATGTTTGCCTACATGGAAGGGACCCTATGAGATTATAGACAAGATCTCCCCTGTGGCCTACAAGATCCGCATCCCCAAAGGCGGTTTGGCAGAGGGGGAAGACAAGTGGGTCCACATAAACCAGTTGAAGTGTTGCCATCCCAGGCACACTTTGCAGCAACTGGAGGAGTCCTCGGTAATCCCATAGGGTACCGCTCCAGAGTAATTCAATTCCAACCCTAAAAGATCCTACCTATAGCCTATCAAATTCTGTGTTTCTCAAGTTTATGTGTTCCTGTCTCTTAATTTAAAAAAATGTGCATGTTCATATCTGTTGAGTTCTAAAATATATATGCCACCCCACTATATCAATGGTGGGGGAGAAATGTCCATGAATAGGTATTGCCGCTCTTCCTTTGTCGTCCTAGGAGAAAGAAAACCTGGAGACTGGCCAAGGAGGACGATCCGGAGACCGGGAGCAGAGACGCAAGGGGCCCAGTGTAACGCCCAATACTCCCATCAGGACCGGCGAGGAGAACCGACTGATACACCCCTGATGGAGGAAAGGATGCTGAACTTTGTCATCTGCGGAATTGGAAGAAGATGATGCGGACCTCCGAGCACGTGGGTCAACATCCTTAGCACCCAACATCCCCTCGACTCAATCCAAGTGCAGTCAGGCGGGGGGGTTTGTTGGGTGTTCTGACCCACGTTTGGACTATTATGCTACAACATTTGGTGCTGTGGGCTTAGGAAATCCAAGATGGCCGAAAAAGCCCACATGTGCGCCAGAATCTATGAAAACCGCGCAGTTTGTGCGCACACCAAAATGGTCGCCTGACTTGCCACCCCCCGGTGCGGGTGTGCTGGGTCAGAAGAGCCATGAGTGAAATGGGGTGCCAAAGAGAAAAACAGCAGTGCCTGTTCGCTAGAAAGCACTTTAAAAATCACCCTTTGTTTCTCTGAAGGTATGCTCAGAATGCCCATTTCAAACATTGCAGAATATCCAACAATCTCACTGAACACCAGCAGACATTTGACAGAATAAAGTCTTGTGGGCATACAAAATCTGGAAAGAGGATGAGCCTAAAATAATGTTCATAGCAAAACTGGCTGAGCTGTGGATTTCAGCAGTTTAAGTAAATTTGGGCTGAAAGACACTAAAAATCTAAATGTTTAAAAGAAATGAGTGACCTATTTTTGAGTGCCACATAGGTTTCAATTGTTTAAATGTCATAGTTTTAAACTTAGAATCAGCATTCTAGCTGCATGTGTAAAAATTGTTAGTTTATTTGAATGCAGAAAACTGGGTAACTAGAAGTGACATTAGCTGGGGCCTGGCTTAAGGAACTGAATTCTGCCTGACATCTACCCCCACAGGAGTTAAAACCTGCTCAGCCACTCTTCCCCTTACCAAAAGGAGTTGTCACCTCTCTGATTAGATTAGGGGTGGAGCAGCTACAGGGAGTTGAACAAAGGCCTGTCCTGGGCCCAGGTAGATGGTTTATTAGGGTAGTCGTAAATGGCTTCCTTTTGAACAATGTGCCTTCCAGGGCCCAGGCAGATAGTTTATTAGGGGGACCGTAAAATAGCTTCCTCTTGGCAGAAGCTGGGAGGGGCAGGGTCTCTCAGCTTGGCAGAAACTGGATAAACTGGTTTCTACACCATGTGACCTGGGAAACCACACCCCTTTGGGGCCAGAACATAAATCTAAAAAGATGGATCATTCATAGAGCGGACTTGTGAAAATTTTATAAGTGATATCATTATTCTTGTGATTTTTCTGTGCACATTTGAAGACGTGTTAGGACCCGGTGGTATGTTCAGGGGGGTTTTTAGCGGAAAAGAGGATATTACTCTAAATGTATGTACGTTAAAAGTCTGACACTCCACCACCTAATGCCCACATGCTTTGCGAACATTTGTGTAAATGCGGGGACAAATCCAATATTGGTAACCCGACCAAAAAGTGAAATATGTTGCCATTTTTTAACCCAAGCCCCCAGGAAGAGCAGAGTTTGAACAGGGTATACCTCATGTGATATGTGATGGGTGCATGTAATTTCAAACCACTGTGTATCTATGAAATATGTCTTTAGGTCAAATATAGATTGTGTGTAATTTGACAGGGGAGTGTCCTTTCTGCAAGCCATTAAATGACATCGCTCTGACACTCCACTTATTTTCCCCAATCAAGAGAGAAAGGAAAGCTTGACCAATGGGCAGTTGAGAGAGGGGCTGGCTAGTGATGCTGCACACACACCCACTTTCAAAAGACATAAAAAGAGCCACTGGAAGCTAGAGAGGGGATTCTATTCCATCTGCTGCGGGACGCTCTGCCGGGAAAATCCATACTTTACCTCCATCAACCTCCAGAGAGCCAACATAGAGACTTCAATCTATCCACCTTCAGAGACCAAGACTTTACTTCAGAATATGTAGCAGAGAGGTCAACTACAAGCTAAATCCCTCTTTAGCAGGCCTCAAATCATTGACCAGACCCACAGACCTGAACAGAACCAGAGACCCAGACCAGACCAGCAGAGTAGAGCTGACCCAGACGCTGTGCGCAGAAACCGTCCGTGGCGAGTGAAGAAAACCTGTTGACCAGATCCGTGGCGAGGCCCATTCCTTTTAAAATTATATTGTGAGTACCTAGCAGAACTGTGCAGAACCAATCTCTTAGTTACAATAATATAATTCAATCTATTTTAATCTAACCAGAACTGCCTCCTAACTGTCACCTGTCATTTGCAAAGCTGTCACTTGTCATTTTCTAGCTGCAAGCTGTAACCTGTCGCTTTGAACTTTTAAAATGTCAAATCCGAAACTACCTTTATTTAATCGTCTGTATCTCTGGAACCGTTTGGGCTAGAAACTTGGTTTAACTTTCCTCTGAAGGCTCAGAATCTCAGCTTTTTAACAAGCTTAGAACCAACTTCCTACTCCTCATACCTCCAAGGAGACCCTGTGCAGGGAGTCTCAAACCCCTCCCTCGCATCCTGTCCACCTCAGGCATTCAGGCGCCTAAGGAGGGCTTCTGTGCAGAAGCCCGCCAAAGGACGGTAACCATAGGAACCAAACCTGGCTTGGCACACAGAGTAAAACACGTGAAAGACCTTTACAAAAAGAAATGGTGAATAAACCCAGCCGGAACAAAATAAAAGTAAATGGGGTCCAGCGGGTTTAAGTTTGAGGCTACTAACTTAGCCTCAAACAGTACCAAGGCTATTTAAATAGACTGCGGTAGGAAAAATAGTGTAGATACCACTGCCACCAGCCACATCTTAAAGAAAGGGGAACATAAAAAATGTTCCATGAGAAACAGATAAAAAGTGATAACTATTTACCCTTTCCAGAACTCTATGTAAGATAGTTTGTACTGGGTCTGTGAATTTAAAAAGACTAATAAAGTCAATTGCAACCTTAAATATTCTGGGAGACAGTAGTCAGTTCCAGAAAATGGAGTTTAAAGTGGGAAGTATGAAAAAAGACAAACTTGTGTCACTACACTAAAGGTGCTGTGTAACACACAGTAATAAGATGATGCCTGTGGAGTAGGTGAGGCTCCACAGTCTATGAACACAAAAATGTTTAAACACACACAGTAAAATACATGTAAGAGTGGGAAAAAAGGCTCACGCTCTTACCAGGTGAAAAAAATAAATCCTAGAAATCCAGCAAAGCTGCTGAGGGACTCAGTAGGTAAGGGAAATTAGCCATTCTGGAGAATTCTCCCTAACACTCGCCCCCCGCCCCAGACTAAGGGACAGGAGGATTTAATTCACTCCTGGATGAATCTCTTCACTCTAGTTGGTTATAAACATCCTAGAGAGACCATCAGCATTTTGGTGGTGACATCCTGATCTTTGCTCAATGGTGAAATCAAACCCTTGCAGGCAGATTGTCCATTTTAGAAGTTTTGGGTTCTCCCCTTTCATTTGCATTAACCATCTCAAGAGTTGATGGTCTGTCTGAATCACAAAAGTAGATCCATACAAATATGGTCTAAACTTCTTCAGAGACCACACAATGGCAAAACACTCACGCTCTATGGTTGCCCATTTTGTTTCTGGTTCCTTCAGTTTCCTACTGATGAAGCAAATGGGGTGTTCCCTACCTTTCTCATCCAGTTGACTAAGGACTGCACATATACCTGTATTGGATGTATCTGTCTGCACATTGAAGGGATGGTGGTAATCAGGAGCTCTTAGGACTGGAGCTTGACAAAGGGCTTTCTTCAGGTTTGCAAAGGCTTGAGTTCACTTCTCATTCCATCTAACCTTTTTAGGGAATTTTGGAGAGGAGATCACATTCGAAGAGTAAGCTGTCGGGGGGAAATTCTGCCGGGGTCGGCCGGGCCGTCCGCAGACCTCCGGGCAGGGAGGCCCCAACTCCTCCCGTATATCCCAAAAGAGATAGAGTATGAGACACACACAAGAAGCAAGGTGACTCTGCTGTTTATTAAACACAAACGGCAGGGATGGGTCAAGGATCATACGCGTCTGACCTGACACACACACAATCGTGGGACTCGCAGGCCCTTTTTACTGTAGTATGACGCGCTACTTGCGTCACTTTAGAAAGTTAACAAAAAACCTATCGCACTCTTAATTGGTTGCTCGAGTGGTAGGGTTAGTATAGCATACGTATAGAGAATAATATGAGTGGACAGGAGTTAGTCAGGTGATATATCTGGGTTGTCCCTACAATTAGATACATGAGAATTGTTACATGAAGACTCCTAATGATTGGTTAATGTTAATGGCGTCAGTGATAAGAGCCCCATGTTCTGATTGGTGCGCCCGTGAGCTTCCCAGCCTGGGACCATCGCTGTTCCCAGCTCTCGGTGTACCTGCAATTTGCAACAATGTTTCACTATGGGTACATGCAGACAATGTGAAGACTTATTCATGAGCTGGACGGCCGACTACTCCCACTGTCGCAGATGTCCATCGATCCTTTCAAGTGTATCTGCCTGTGTCTTGTAACGAGGGATCCAGACGCCTCCTTCCTCCTGGGCTTGGCATCTTGTCAGGTTCGGCTTGGTCACGTGAGGTAGGACCGTGTTTGAGGCAGAATTCTGCACAATTAATATTGTTTTTCCACTGTGTGCCTGGTTTAATTTGCAGGTGCGACTTTGATGTTGGTGCACGGCGTGCGAGGTTGCAACATCGTGCCCTTGATGGTCTGCTTTTGGAATGTGGGTTTGCAACATTACGACCTTGGCGGTCTGCTTTCGCCAGGCTCATTCTGCAGGATGAGCAACCTGACTCTTGTTCTGTTAACGTCCACGGGAGCTCTTGCTTGCGGCCTACTTAGGCCTGGTGTATAGGTGGAACCGTTTGGTGCACAGGCGCTTTAGGTTATAGTCTCATATTGTCTTATGACCAGTATCGTGTCTTCATTATAATTCTCATTATGGCACCTAGGTTTAGAAGAAGCGTAAGCAAGCTCTTTAGATGAGTTCATGGTGCGTCTTGCGTTTCTGCATTTTGAGAGCCTATGTGGAAAATAATAAAGATGCACGTCCGTGAGTATGTCTGTCGCCTACGTCATAGCACTGAGTATATGCTTCATGTAGATTGGTGCGGGAGTGTCCAGTGTGTATATTGGCACAGGTGTGCTATCCGTTGGCTAGGTCATCATGGCATCTCTAACGATGTATAGGTTTTAGTCTAGTTGATCCATGCCGCAGGCATCGGCATGGGCAGGGCGGGCTGCTGGGCAGGCAGATGGACACATCCTTATGTTCCTGTACCAGGGTATCTGGTCGTCTGGTAGATGGGCAAACTCTTCTCGTGGCGGGTGCTTGGGCCATGAACCTTTAGGCCAGGCGCGAGAGGGGGAAGATGGGAGCCTGTTTTTCCATTTTCCCACTTCAGTCCCCCCTCTGGTCGACTTGTCGACCACAAACATATCCTTTTCGTTATCTCCTCTTACTCTCCATATTTTAGTTATTCCTCCTAAATGTCCATAATGGTTAACATGATCTTCAAATGACCAATACATATATTCACAGGTTCCTCCAGGAGTACAGTATACCCATTTCCCTATGTAACTCCTGGGGTTTCTTGGGTTCTCGACCTTCACCGATGGTGGGTCCAGGTGGTTGGTGATGATCTGGTTGCGCAATTTCTCTCTATCTTGTATTATTATGCCTGTGTGTTGGCCGTCATCTGCTGGCATCAGTGGATGCATACCGACCATTTCAAGCAGCTCGTCAGTGGTGCGTGCCTTCCGGGCTTTCCAAAATCTTATTATGATCAGTGTAGCTCCAGCCAAAATAATACAACCAACTATAATTTTCAGTCCATCTGACAGCCAAGATGGCATCCATGACCATAATAGCGAAAACCAGCTCCCATCCTTTTTCACACCTTTACTTTCATCCACCATTTTGGAGTGCAACTGGGCCAATTGTGAAACTGCTTCTGTCAGTGTACCGTTGTCAGCATCATTGGCAGGAATGAATGTGCAGCATGATTGTCCTATCTTTGCGCAAACCCCTCCTTCCATGGCAGTGAGGAGGTCCAATACATATCTGTTCTGCAGTGCTACCATCCTTATTGCTCGCAGCTCCTCTTTTATCGCGTTGAATCCGTTTACTGTAGAATTGATGGTCATCATAAGTTCCCATCTAGTTATCTGGAGCCATTTTGCGTTTGCGTAAGCCTGTAGTCCCGGATGGATTATTGAGGAGAAGAACATTGCTGCTCTGCTGAATAGTCTGTGTTCTGGCGGGATTGAAGTTAGTGCCGTTTCCGACCTTCCCCATAGGTAATTTCCTGTCAGAGGTTCTCCTTGTCTTTTCCATCTATTTAGGACAGTATCATTGCCGCTGGTCCTGTTCCCTGGCTCCTCCTGAGGTGGTGCAGATCTCTTATTTCTCTTGTCCCCTTCATCTATCTTGGGAAAGTTCGCCACATTCACATGCTTCTGGGGTACCACTAGTGATGGTACTTTGACGTGCACCATCGTGCATACACCATTCCACAGAGGGGGCAGTGTGTGATATGCCTTTTCTCCACAGGCCCAGTAATGGTCCATTATCACTGCTGTTCCTGCTCCCCCCTCAGGTAACTCCATCACGCTTCCACAATTGGTGTTGTATCCTACGTCCACCTCTCCTTTATGTTGATAGCATACTATAGGCGCAGTCAGCGGCAGTATTGCTATCGGGTCTTCATCCGTTTCTATCCATGTGAGCATAGGCACGTATTTGATCCAATTCGTCCAACATCTGTGGTTGTGTGCATCGATAGTTGAAATAGTTTCTTTTGTTACCATGTTGCTGCCAACCACTCCTATCTCCCATTTGTTGTCCAAGTACACTTTCCCCGTTATCGTCACCAGTGGCCTCTCCCAGCATCCTAGTTTACCAGGAACTTCAGTGGCGTACCAATCACATGATAAATACTGCAGTGTTACTTTCTTTGTTTCTCCTTTTGCAGGACCACTTGTTATGTATCTGAATGCTTCAGCATGTAAACTGCTCTTGTGGTAACTCAAATAAGTCTTGAGGAAGTTGTTTTCGTATGGGTATGAGTCTTGTGTTTTCCACGTCATATGCACCACTGTCCCTTGAAATCTTCCTTTCGTTTGGAACAGTGCCAAGTATATTATGCATCGTGCAGTTTTTTCGTCTATTTCTGTGGCAACAAATGTTCGAGAAGCGCTCATGGCGTATGGTATTAATGAGCAAACGTAGCAGCTGTCTTCTGTTGTCTGCTTACCAATGCGGGTCATGTGTTGATACCATATGTTGTTTGTGACGTGTGCTGAATCTTGTATGTAATTGTCAATACCTTTATTATCTGAGTATGTGCTGCGTTGAACTCTATTTTGCTTGTGCGCAATTTTACTAATATCACCTGACGTAACACCTGTTGCAGCTGGGGATGGGGGTGTGTTAGGTTTGGGTACAGCAATAATATTGATAGCACAGCTGTACTGCCATACAGAAGCAGCTACGAACCCGGTGATTACCAAAATCCCTATTACTTTTATTACATATGCTAATTTCACCGGCATTTTGCTCTTACCTCGCTGCAGTCCGGCAGCGTATTCTTGCGACGTTAGAGTTGCCCGCCTGAAAATTCTCAATATGCTGGTTATTAAATGTTAGTTGTTGTTTTTTAAGCTCTCCCTATCAAATAATCATTCAGTGCCCAGGCGAAGAGCTGTTCCCACGCTAATCTAAGTGATCTATCTCTTAGGGCAGGCAAGTATGGGTGGAGGTGGGGCATCGAGTATTCTATGGCCAAAAGGAACGCTGTGTAGTAGACACGTACCCTTTTCCTTTTCAGGTACGTTGGCCTTTTTATTTCATATACAAATTGGTGTGACAATTCTTCTGGGTAATTATCGTCTGTGGGTACCATCTACTCCTGGGCAGTGAATTTGTTAGTTATCTACTTTCTTAGCAGTACAATAATACGCGGTTCCTGCATGTGCGAGAGAAAAGAAAAGAGAGCATTCACGTGTTTACATGTGTATTTGTGTAAGGCAATGTCCTTCAGTTCAGTTACTACTGTAATGGGGACAGGGGTCAGTGGATGGTGGGAAAGGGGTTTTTGGGCTCAACTGGTGGGCGTGTCTTTTTTACTCTTTGAGCGTGTGATCATGGGGTGGGCTGTATGGGGACCACCCCTTTCTTCTTCAGTTATTGTCTCTGGGGAGTCTGGGGAGTGACAAGGTATGGGAATACTTGGGCCGCTGGCTGTGGTAGAACTTTCTTCCTCCGTTGTCGATGTAGTTGCTGTTCTTTCAATGGACCTGTCGGTGGCGCTGGGGCGGGTCTGTTGTTTGTAGATCTTTACGTCGTGTAGGTGGTTCCAGGCACGCTTGTCCTGTAGCTTTACTGCTCTTGTTGATACCTCCTCTACCAGATGGGGACCAGTAAAGCGTGGGCTGTTCCACTTCCTATTGAAGTTGCGAAGTAGTACGTGGTCACCTTTAGCAATCTTACACAGTCCTTCCTTTTCCAGTTCTTTATCCGCATCTTCTTGTTGGCTTCTATTAGACCCGCCCCGTGTGCGCTCGAGCTGTTGAGACACAAACACTACACTAGTAATCAAAGAAGACACATATTGGTACATTTCATCACCCAGAACACTTGCTGTGCTTTCGTGGTCGGTAAATGCTCTTGATGTTGGCGTTAGGGGAAGGCGCATTTGACGTCCGGTAACCACCTCATGGGGAGTGAGGTGATGATCGGACCCTGGCCTATTCCTTAGCTCAAATAGGGCTAATGGAAGACAATATAACCAACTCCTCTTTATTGTTTGCTGTATCTTTGCAATTGCCTCCTTTAATAGGCCATTCAGGCGTTCACATACACCGTTGGCCTGTGGGTGGTATGCACATGCAAATTTATGTTTAATGTTCAGCAGTGATGTAATGTGCTGAAACATCTCGTTTGCGAAATGTGGGACATTGTCTGACCCTAACACCTCGCACACTCCCCACCTGGGGAAGACCTCCCTCACTAGGAATTTGGCTGCTCTAAATGCATCTGGGTGTGAACAGGGCCCTGCCTCAATCCACCTAGAAAATGGGCATACTACTACAATCATATACCTATTTCCTTGACATATATTGATCATATCAACATAGTCAATATGGAGATGCCGGAAAGGTCCCTCTGGCCGGGGTATAGTACCTCTTATCACCTTTAGAGTGTGGCCGGCCGTAAACTGTTGACATGTGAGACAATTACTGATAAAATTTGACACATGCAAATTTAACTCGGGGCAGAACCAGTCTTCCCTAATTCGTGCTGCAATTACTTCCTTGCCTGTGTGGGCTGGATGATGTAGTTGGTTCAGGGCGGTGTTCAAAAGTGCCAATGGTATTACAACCTTTCCAGTGCCACCCTGGCGCCATAGTGCGTCGGTTGGTGACATTGTACACCCTCTTTTTACCCATATTTCTTTTTCGGCCATTGGTGCAGCCGCTTGTAACTCCATAATCTGTGTGGCTGGGAGATGGGTGTACCCTTCTCTTATCAACATCTCCTTAGCCATTCCCCTCCCTCTCCCTCTCTGTGACTCTGGGGGGTTCCATATCTCACCAAAGTATGCAGCATACTTCGCATGTGCGTCCGCTGCTGCGTTTCCCTTCGAGACGTGGTCCTCACCATTGGTGTGTGCGGTGCATTTCACTAAAGCTAATTCTTGGGGGTCATTAATTACTTCAATTAGTTCAGCCAATAAGAGGGCATGTTGCACTGGAGTGCCATCAGCTCTCCTAAACCCTCTTCTTCTCCATTTCGACAGCCCTGAGTGGACAGTGGATGTAACATATGCGCTGTCGGAATATACGGTCACCCGTTTGTCAAAGCTTTCCTTCAACGCCAAGATCAGTGCGACCAGTTCAGTTGCTTGAGCGGAGTAATGCTGTGGTAATTGTACACATTTCATTGCCACACACACCGGTACCTCCATCATTTTTACCACCGCAGCCCCAGTTCTCCTCACACCATCCCTCTGATCGATAGTTGATGACACATCAATAAATAACAGCTCACCCTCCTCTAGTGCGTTTTCCTCAACTTTTCTAGTACATGAGTACATTTCAGTTATTTGTGTACAGTCATGGGCATAATCTCCCTCCTCAATTACTTCTGCTAGGAACCTTGCAGGGTTGACCGTGCTACATCTAACAATTGATAGTTCTGCTCTGGATAGAATGATCTCATAACCTGATGCTCTTTGCGTGGTTAGGGTGGATTTAGGTTTATTTAATATCGCAAAAAGTGCATGTTCCACAAATAGTGTAGTCGGGCACCCCATGGTGATTGCTGATGCTTTTTCCACCGCAAAAGCAGCTGCGGCGAGACCTTGTTCGCAGGGGAAGTGGCCTAACATTACAGGATCTAAGTGGCCACTGTAGAATGCTACTGGTTTGTAGCCCATGCTTGTTTTTTGAGCCAACACTGCTTTCATTACTGCTGAGTCGCAATGTGAAAATATAAAAAATTGCCGCTCATAGTCTGGGGATGCCAGTACCAGAGCAGTTGATATCGCATCTTTTAATTCATCAAAAGCTTCTTTCATTTCCATCGTCCACCCCAGTTTTTTCTCCCCTTTATTAGCTTCCCGTAACGCCTCAAGCAGGGGTTCTATGTATGAACTGTAATCAAATACCCAAGCTCTACAGTAGTTGCAGAGCCCCAGGAACTGCTGCAGTTCCCTTACAGTTTGTGGCATTGGAGTGGTCGAAATAGCTTGTGCTCTTTGTGGTGCGATCTTTCTTCCATGTTGGGATATAAGCTGACCAATGTAAAGTACCTGTTCTTGACAGTACTGTATCTTTTCCATGGCTACCTTGTAACCTTTATCAGCCAATATTGTCAACATCTTTAAGGAGTCCTCTCTGCATGTTTTTTCATTTTTACTGCAAATTATTATGTCATCCACATACTGCAACACCGTGCTTTCTACTTCAATGTTACCCAAATCCATCTGTATCACTCTATTGAAAATTGAAGGTGATTCACAATACCCTTGTGGCAATCTGGTGTGTTTCCACTTAGTGTTTCTGTAAATGAAGCTCGTCAGATCTTGTGAGTCTGGGTGTAATGGTATTGAGAAAAAAGCATTTTTAAGGTCGATCACTGTAAATCGTGATGCTTCTGCTGGAATGCCACACAAGATTGTGGCCGGGTTTGCAGCTACGGCATATTCCGCTTCTACTATGTTGTTCAAGGGCCTGAGATCCTGTATAAAGCGCCAAGACCCCCCTTTAGCCTTGCGCACTGGGTACACAGCCGTATTACATGGTGATTCTGAGGGGACCAATATACCATTATTTATAAGGGCCGTTATGGTTTCATATATGCCCTCATCTGCCTCTTTTGATAGTGGGTACTGTTTTACTCTGGGGAGTATTGCACCTTTTTTCAATTTTATTTTTACTTCCCCTATACTTTTTATGCAGCCCACGTCATAGGGGCCAGTAGTCCACAATGATTTGGGTACTTTTAACATATCGTCCTTAAAGAAAGGGACCGGGGTGCATGCGGGTGCCTCAAGTGCCATTGCAATTTTCTGTGCTACTTGTTTGTAGGCCACTCTTAGCCATATTTCCACACTCATCATAAACACCATTTCACCTTCCTCCTTTTCATCTGAAAACAGCTCCTCATCTGACACCTGGGTGAGCCTACGTCCTTCTGCTAATGCTATCACTGCCCTCCATGCTCTTCCTTCTCTGTCTTGGGCATGTACAGCAATATAATCAGCTGTTGCAATAATGCTTTCAATATCCATTGAAACCACCTTCCCTTCTGGTTCATTAACAGGTGTTTCTGGTCTGAACAGATAGGCTGCTGGCCTTCTCCATATTTTCCCTTCTATCCCTGGCATCCATGCAATTGCCATGTCCGTTCCATACTGGAAGAGTTCACCATCTACTGGCTCCGCCCTAATCGCTGTCTGTCCACAGTATGCTTGCATAATCTGTCGTGCCGTGAGCATGTTAATCCCCGGAGTAGAGCAAATTATGCCGTCCTCAGTAAAGGAGATCGTCATATTCAACCTGTTCATTATATCTCTCCCCAGTATATTTACTGGTGAGGCACTATAATATAAAAGTGGAACTGACAGATCGTAATCTCCAATAGATAAGGGAATGTTATCAGTAAAGGGAACCAACCCTCTAGCCCCAGAGAATCCTTGGGTGTTCATGGTCTCGCCTGACATCTTAAATTTACCTTCCCTTATGCAAGACTGGGTCGCCCCGGTGTCAACAAGGAATGATAATTTTTTGTCACCTATCGTTACCTCTATGCGTGGTTCCTCCGCACTATTAGGTGTTACTGACAGGATGGGACACACCAAGGCTGTCTGTGGGCTGTCCTATTGGGGGTACAACGACTGGCCATTTCCGGTATAAGGGTTGTGTCCCAAAACCGTCACCCTACCCAGTTGTGTTTGTGGTGTTTGGGGTTGTTGTGTCATCGCTACCTGTTGTTGTGGCAGTGTTTGGGGATGTTGTTGTGTTAATTGTTGTTGTTGTTCATTTCCTTGTTGCAACATTTGCTGTTGTGGTATGCCCTGCTGTACCTGTGAGGGCCTTGATTGTCCCTGATCACTCCATGATGGTGTTCCTGGTCTAACTCTACACGTGCGTGACATGTGCCCCAATAGTCCACAGCTCCAACACACCGGTGGTTCCCTATTCTGCCATGGAAAGCTCCCTGTGTTGGCCTGGTATACTGGTTGCCCTGTGGGGTAGGAATTTCTAAGTCCTCCCACCTGCGGTTGGGTGCCATATCCGTACCCTCTCCCTCTCATAATTCCTCCTCTCCCCCTGTTATAATTATAATACCCAGCTCCTGGCATTGGGTATCCTCCTCCCATGTTGGGCGTGTATGGTTGCAGTGGCGGCACCTGTTGTGTTGTAGTCTGTGAAGGTGGTATTTGGGAGGAATCTTGTGCAGCTACTACTTGTGTGGGGCTTTGGGTCATTGCTGTAGGTGTAGTTATTAGTGCCCCTTCCATTGTGTATTTAGTAAGCTTTTTCTGTACTAATTTAGCCTCTTCCGTTTTCCTGTCCTCTTCCTTTTGTTTCATTTTTCCTTGCCATGTCCTACAATGATGCACTATAGTCAGTTGTATTTCGGGCCATGGTTTTGCTTCCATTCCCACTACTTTCTTTAGTTGTTTCTGAACTCCTTCTGGGAGCCCTTGTACCAGTATATGGTAAAATATTGCTGGTGTTTTATCACATTGTTCTCTAGTTTCCATGCGCCACTTCTCTTGGATTTCCTGGATATAATCAACAGGATCTTCGTTCTCACGCATCTTGCGGGATGTAATTGCTCCTATATCTGATGTGTCTGGGTACTGTACCCTCAGTGCCTGCCATAGTGCATGTCTGCAGTTTGCGAACGGGGCCCCATCGTGCGATGTATTTGTTATTGTTACCCCATGAAGTCCCGCTCTCTTCCAGATGTCATCCGCTCTATCCCCTAATATTGATATTAAAAGGCCCTTTACATCTCCTACTGCCAGCTTCTGTCCCGCGGTGTGTTTTTCCATTTCATATATCCATTTACCCGCACCTCCACTTAATGATGGGAGCCTACATTTTATATTTTCTTTATCGGTATGCTTCCAAGGAACATACTGTGGTCTAACCCCACCTCTCTCCAAAAGTGGCATTAAATTATGTTTCGTTTCACCCTTTGTGTTCCATAATATTGAGTCCTCACACCCTTCCTCCTCTTCTCTTTCTTCCACATTTTCACTTTCGTTTGTATTTCCCCTGCTCATACCTCTTTCTTCTCCATCTTTTCCCCTTCTTCCATTTTCCTCTGTATTTAATGTGGGCATGTCTATACCTCTTTCCTGCCTGCGATTAGGGAGGTCTCTAAGCCGCCATGTATAGGGTGTCAGTTCGTCGGTGAAGGGAGCTAGTTTTATTTTGCGTAACGAACGTGAGGTGGTTGAGCATGTAGGGTGCGATAGGGGAGGGCGTGATGGGGATGGGGATGTTGCGGCCTCATGTGCCTGTCTTTCCTCTATTCCTTTCTTTCCCTCCTCACTTCTCTCCATCTCATCCTTTCTCCTACTGATCCATGGTGAGTCTATGTTGGTCCGGGTGATGTATAGTTTATCTAAGCATTCCCTTTCACTGTTTCTTCCTTCATTTTCCACTCCCTCTTCCTCACTACAAAAGCTAGTCATAAACGGCACCCCCCACTCAGTCTGTTTCCCCTTGATCGTTACTGTTTGTAAATCTATTAGGTCCAGTTCTCCTCTTTCTCCTTTATCAACCGCTCCCCTTTGTGCTGATGTTGTTGCTACTTCTGTGTCATCATTTACATCCCCCCATGCTCCAATCTCCCTTCCCCTATCTCCTCTCTCTCCTTCATACCTTTCCTCCATTTCCTTACTATTTTCCTCCCTTTGCCTTTTCAATTCCTCCATCACTTCACTTCTCATCTGTTCTAATATTCTTTCATTCTCTTTCTTCCTTTCCCATTTCGCCCTTTCTTTTTCTACTATACTCTCCATCACCCTCCCTTCTTCGTATTTCTTAGTTGATTCTGATAATAACCTCCTCCTCCATATTGCCATTTCTTTTTCTTTTTCTTCTTCTTCCCTTTTCTTTTCCCGCAGTACTACTCTTGATACCCTTTCTGCTGCTGCTTTTACCCTGTCAGCTTCTCTCCTTTGCTCCTCAGTTCGTTCCCTTATTTTTTCCAATTCGTTCTTACCTTCTCTTCTTTTCCTCGCTCTCTCTCTCTCCTCCCTCTCAAGCTGCTTGATCAATTCATTCTGTTCATCCCTTAATTTTGCTAATCGTTCCTCCAAAATCTCTTCTTTTTGTCTTAACAGCTCTTCCCCCCTCAATTCACTCTCTCTGGCATTATCCTCGTCTGTTTTCTTTACTACCTCCTTCTCTTCTCCTGTTAATGAACCTCGTAATTTTAATAATATCTGTGCAGCTACCCATTCATCATTTCCTATTTCCACAGTCTGGTCTTCTCCAGTCCTCCCCTCCCCTGCTGGCATTTTCCTGTGAGCCACATATGGTGGAGGGCTGTATACCGGGTTCGAGTATCCCTCAGCCGCCCTTAACTGTCCTCTTTCTATTTCTCCCAATTCTCTTAAAGGGTACAACCCCCCTCCCTCTGTTTTTACTCCCGTTGCTAGGGGTATATCATTGCTCGGTTCCTTTTTTATTTCATCTGCTTTATTATTCTTTTCTCCTCCCTCACCTCTGTTTCCCGTGTTCTTTGGGTCCTCATTCCCCTGTTTCCCATCCTCTCCTTCCTCCTTAATCTCTGTTTCTTCTGGTATTTCCCCCATAGTGAATATTCCATTTGGTCCTGGTCGGGACCCCTGGAACATCCTCCATAATTTAAACACCTCCACGTGGTTTGCCAACTTCTTCCCTTTATATGTATTGTGCAGATGATTTAATAGTGAATGTTGGGCATATGGATCAAAGCTACCGTTAGGTGGCCAAGGTGTTAGCATTTTGTTATCCGTCCCCTGGGTCCATTCTATGCTATACTTAATCAGTTTCTCCCTATGGGGTGGCAGTGTTGTGCATATGTATTGTAGTGGCGTGGTGAGGGTGTTCCCCCACCCTCCCGATCCTGTTCCGTATGACATAGTAGCGCTCCACTTGCTACCCTTCCCTAATCTGGTATCAGTTTATCCCACTAGTAGTTTACAATATACAGCCTTATATCGTTACCTGGCCCTGTAAGTTTGGGGACTTACGATAGTCCGCTAAAGGAAAATTATAAAAATATAGTATGTTACATTTGTAGATTTTCCTCTGCATTTTTTTCCTTTATACAACACCCTTACGGCCCCCTGCGGCCCAGGGTACGTAGCCCCCTGCGGCTGCGTACCCCTTATTACGTTCTTATACAGTCGTCCTGTTTTCACGTGCTCCTCCCCCTTCTACACTTGCCGTGGCCGGCGTTCTCCGTGCGCAGCCACGTTCCCCGTTTCGCCTTTCCTTGATCAACTCGTTTACCGTTTATCTCCGTTTCCACTCCCTTACCACAGTTCTCTTCCCCACCACTCTCAAAACGAAGATGCCTCGTGCTTGCGATATCCTATGAAAACCCTACTGGTGACGTCACCGATCTCGTAGAGCTACTGGTAAGTTCTTCATATATTCTTTAAATCCAAAATACACCTGCAATCTACCCCCGTTAACCCCACAGCTGTCTTCCTGTCACTCCTGGAACAAGGTAATCAAATAAACAATATAATCGGACTGCGCATGCTGCGTCGCCTCGCGTGTGATACGCCCCTCGACAGGAGGGCTTAACCAGCCAATTATCTTCCGTATTGGGCAACTAACTAGCTACCGCCTACAGGGAAACATCATCTACCTATCGAGTGTCTTGCTCGAACAATAGGGATCCTCATCTACTCATTGATCAATAAATGCCAAATCGTAGGAAACCACACACACACACACCCTTACACGTAGTCGCGACCTAGGCCAATCAGTGTCTACGAGCGGCCGCACGTGATGTTTTCGTGCTCCGCCCCCTTCTCTCGCGTGACGTAGCCAACTGCTCTCGCGCTTGTTCAACTACTATTCATTCTATTTCTAACACTAAATTCTCAAACCTTCGCCGTTCACCTGTGCAACACCTCCCGCCGCCCGTATTTAATTCCTCCTCCCTCCCTCACAATTTCACATTGTTTGTTGTGCGTGGCATGCTCACCAAGTTCTCTTGATGCGGGGGCGCTCGACTGCGCGCACCCCTCCGAGCGGCTCGTCACCTCCCCTCGTCTGGACCACGTCTGGACACTCGCCAACTGCGGGCGGGATACTTCTCAACCGGCTCCCGAGGGCCAATATCCGGATTGCGCTGTCCGGTCTTCTCGCAGTTCCGCGATGGTCCTGTAGTCCTCAGAAGGGGTCGACGGCAGAGGGGGCCGCTCCGCCGGGCCTCCTCGCAACCGGAGTGCCTGGAAAAAGTAAAAAATAAAAATGCCGATCTTAAATAGATCTCAGCAGTGCCTCCAACTTGTCGGGGGGAAATTCTGCTGGGGTCGGCCGGGCCGTCCGCAGACCTCCGGGCAGGAAGGCCCCAACTCCTCCCGTATATCCCAAAAGAGATAGAGTATGAGACACACACAAGAAGCAAGGTGACTCTGCTGTTTATTAAACACAAACGGCAGGGATGGGTCAAGGATCATACGCGTCTGACCTGACACACACACAATCGTGGGGCTCGCAGGCCCTTTTTACTGTAGTATGACGCGCTACTTGCGTCACTTTAGAAAGTTAACAAAAAACCTATCGCCACTCTTAATTGGTTGCTCGAGTGGTAGGGTTAGTATAGCATACGTATAGAGAATAATATGAGTGGACAAGAGTTAGTCAGGTGATATATCTGGGTTGTCCCTACAATTAGATACATGAGAATTGTTACATGAAGACTCCTAATGATTGGTTAATGTTAATGGCGTCAGTGATAAGAGCCCCATGTTCTGATTGGTGCGCCCGTGAGCTTCCCAGCCTGGGACCATCGCTGTTCCCAGCTCTCGGTGTACCTGCAATTTGCAACAATGTTTCACTATGGGTACATGCAGACAATGTGAAGACTTATTCATGAGCTGGACGGCCGACTACTCCCACTGTCGCAGATGTCCATTGATCCTTTCAAGTGTATCTGCCTGTGTCTTGTAACGAGGGATCCAGACGCCTCCTTCCTCCTGGGCTTGGCATCTTGTCAGGTTTGGCTTGGTCACGTGAGGTGGGACCGTGTTTGAGGCAGAATTCTGCACAATTAATATTGTTTTTCCACTGTGTGCCTGGTTTAATTTGCAGGTGCGACTTTGATGTTGATGCACGGCGTGCGAGGTTGCAACATCGTGCCCTTGATGGTCTGCTTTTGGAATGTGGGTTTGCAACATTACGACCTTGGCTGTCTGCTTTCGCCAGGCTCATTCTGCAGGATCAGCAACCTGACTCTTGTTCTGTTAACGTCCACGGGAGCTCTTGCTTGCGGCCTACTTAGGCCTGGTGTATAGGTGGAACCGTTTGGTGCACAGGCGCTTTAGGTTATAGTCTCATATTGTCTTATGACCAGTATCGTGTCTTCGTTATAATTCTCATTATGGCACCTAGGTTTAGAAGAAGCGTAAGCAAGCTCTTTAGATGAGTTCATGGTGCGTCTTGCGTTTCTGCATTTTGAGAGCCTATGTGGAAAATAATAAAGATGCACGTCCGTGAGTATGTCTGTCGCCTACGTCATAGCACTGAGTATATGCTTCGTGTAGATTGGTGCGGGAGTGTCCAGTGTGTATATTGGCACAGGTGTGCTATCCGTTGGCTAGGTCATCATGGCATCTCTAATGACGTATAGGTTTTAGTCTAGTTGATCCATGCCGCAGGCATCGGCATGGGCAGGGCGGGCTGCTGGGCAGGCAGATGGACACATCCTTATGTTCCTGTACCAGGGTATCTGGTCGTCTGGTAGATGGGCAAACTCTTCTCGTGGCGGGTGCTTGGGCCGTGAACCTTTAGGCCAGGCGCGAGAGGGGGAAGATGGGAGCCTGTTTTTCCATTTTCCCACTTCAAAGCTATGGACCCATAGTTCTCAATGAAATTCCTGTAGTGCCCAGTGAGACCGAGGAAGGTTCTCACTTGAGTTTGAGTAGTAGGGGTGACCCAGTTTTGTACAGCTTGTACTTTGCTAGGAAATTGCCTTATTTCACCTCCTCCTACCTCACGACCAAGGTAGACCACTTTGCTCTGACCAATTTGACATTTGCTTGCCTTTATTGTCAGATGAGCCTGCTCAAGAGCCTGCAAAACATATCCTAAGTGATCAACATGTTCTTTACAAGTAGGGCTGAACACTGCAATGTAATCCAAGTATGCCATGCAGACGTCCTCCATCCCATTCAGAACTTGATTAACCATCCTTTTGAATGTAGCAGGTGCATTCTTAAATCTGAAAAGCATGACCTTAAACTGGTATAGGCCTGCTAGGGTTGAAAATGCAGTTTTCTCCTTGGCATGGTCTGTCAGGGCTATTTGCCAATAGCCTGACGTTATGTCAAATGTACTGAGGTACTTGGCTGCACCAAGTTATCCACCAGCTCATCTGTCCTTGGTAAAGGATGGGCATCAATCTTTGTGACTGCATTTAGAGCTCTATAGTCCAAACCTAATCTCAACTCCTTGGATCCTGCCTTTGGTACTAGAACAACTGGAATAGTCCATGGACTGGTAGAGGGCTCTATAACCCCAAGATCAAGCATCTTGTTAACCTCTCCTTTGATGTGGGATCTCACATGTTCTGACATTCTGTAACATCTGCTTTTCACAGGTAAACAGTCACCAGTGAGAATGTCATACTGGCCCCAAGGGGTCAAGCCTGGTGAAAGTGAAAACAGGGAGGTAAACTGATTTAACAGAACCTTGCACTCCTCCTGTTGTTCAGATGTCAGATTAGAAGAGATATTAACTCCTTCTATGTTCTCATCCAAAGGTTGGCCTCTGAGTAGGTCAGGTAGAGGTTCACTCTCCTCCTCCTCTTGAGCTGAAGCTAGACGCAAAGCTCCCACGTCTGGTCTCGAGACATATGCCTTCAAATGGTTGGTGCGAAAGACTCTGGGAGCCTCCTTAGGTCAGTCTAAATCCACCAAATAGTTCACCTCTCCAAGTTTGCCCACAACCTTGAAGGGTCCTATCCATTTGTCCTGCAAGGCCCTCTGCCTTGTTGGCACCATAACTAGTACAAACCCGTCTTCAGTAAACTCAACCATGCTGGCCTTCTGGTCATGCCAATGTTTGAACAGAGCCTGACCTGCTTTTAAATTATCATTAGTTTATCACATAGTCAGTCACTCTGACTGGGATGGGGGAAGGAGCACTCTCCAACCCCTCCGTAATCAGGGCCAATGAACTTCTGACTGGATGGCCATAGAGAAGTTCAAAGGGACTGTAACCCACTCCCTCCTGAAGGACTTCTCTATAAGCAAAGAGAAGGCATGGCAGTAGAAGGTCCCACTTTCTTTTAAGGGGTTCCTCTAAAGCACCTATCATGCGCTTCATAGTACGATTAAATCTTTCTACCAGTCCATTTGTCTATGGATGGTAGGCTGTAGAGAACGTGTAAGTGACACCAATGTTTTTCCACATGGCTTGCATGTAGTGGGACATAAAATTGGATCCCCTGTCAGATATCACTTCCTTAGGAAACCCGACTCGGTAAAAATACCAAGTAGAGCCTTAGCGACAGCCTGAGCCGTAACAGTCCTCATGGGTATTGCTTCAGAGTACCTAGTAGCATGGTGTACTACAACCAGGATAAACCTGTTCCCTGATGATGTGGGCGGGTCAAGGGGATCAACAATGTTGATGCCCACCCTCTCAAAAGGAACTCCCACCACTGGGAGAGGCACCAGGGGCGCCACATTATTGGCTCCACTCTTTCCAGAGGTTTGGCAAGTGTGACAGCTCCTACAGATTTTCTGAACCCATCTTAAGCCAGTAGAAGTATAAGGAGAGCCTCTCCTTGGCCTTTTTGAAACTCAAATGACCAGCCAAAGGTATCTATGTCATGGGCCAACTGTAGGAACTGGCGTTCACAGTCTATGAACACAAAAATGTTAAACACACACAGCAAAACACATGCAAGAGTGAGAAAAAAGGATCACACTCTTACCAGGTGAAAAAAATAAATCCTAGAAATCCAGCAAAGCTGCTGAGGGACTAAGTTGTTTAGTGTGTAGGTCATAACAAAAATTGTCTTATGGAGACTGCATGGGAAATACAAGTTTGGGACTCCCTTGAACTTGCCCACTTAAAGGAACCTCATAAAATGTTCAAAAACAATTCATAGCCTGCTATATGTTTCCGGAAAGTTTAGTTAAGGATCTTTAAATCGATTCCAAGTGTTAAATGCCTCAAAACGTGACCTTACTATGGGGAGTCTAACTTAATCATAACTACATGATCTCCATTGCAGACCCCATAATATATAGTGGGAAAGAAACAAGTAAAGCTATTTTATTGGCATGATGCATGGCAGAGGGATACATCAATAAACATGCTATATTGAGTGCATTGATTATTGAATGTATTTTTATGTTCTCTTCTTATTGAGCCTTGACCTTGCTTTGGGATCAGGGGGCTGTACATCAGTCAGGGTTAAGGTAACACATTAGATAGGTAGAGGAAACTGTTATCAATATAGAATTCATTACTGACATATCATTATGGTAGCATTGAATAGTTATTATTATTATTATTATTATTATTATTATTATTATTATTATTGTAGTTATTGAGCGGAACCTTTCTTCGGGGAGCAATGTGGTGGTTTACAATCAAAGCGGGAAGAATAAGGTTAGGGAACAGAGAAACAAGGGAGTAGGAAGCTAACAACAGGAGAGGGAGGGAAACAGTCAGCAATGGATCTATGAGTTATATGTTACTGTTAGTGCGAGCATGTACCGTGCCGAGGTAGGGGATGAACTACACTCAAATATAGCAGAGCAGACCAGGTGTTACACTCTTCCCACCAGATGCATCATGGGAGCTCAGACAGGAAAGAGGGGACTTCTAACACTAGCTGATGTCACCATTCAGCTCTCCGATGAGATTGCAACTAACAGCCTGATTGTGCAAGTAAGGACACTGGTACTATCAGCATTATAAAGATTCTCCGGAGACCTACTAGTAGCACAGGTGGCGGATGTCTGGTGGGCTTGCTGAGAAGAGCGGATGTTGTGCCATTAAATGTTTTCAGACCCACTCAGGGTTTTGTCACTATCTCATTTCAAGTAAGACTTTCTTGCTGAGAAGTACAGGTAGTGCTACCCACTAGTGTTCATTATATCATCTAAGGAGGGTAAATGGGGACTTTCAGGCATTCCCTTCCTCTCTGCCAGGTCTTTCAACAAGTGGAATCATCTTCCAAAACACAAACCAAACAGAGAATGCATCTTTGAGCTGCACTCACATACTACTCTCAAGGAAAAAGCCTCAGTTGTGTTTCTACATGTATAGTGGAGCCTGACAGTAAGTTGTCGACTACCATTTAGTAAACGCGAACCCTCGTTTGCACAGTGGACAATGGTTCCGAAAGTCGCACCTCTCCATTTCAATCTACAATTTCCAGTCACTTATGGGAAAAGGAATCGTGGCATACTTAATTAACTAGCAACGCAGCAATGAAAGGGCGGGGTTAAAACTGAGAAAAATAAAATGTCGCCCTAAGCTGAAAATATAAAAGCTGCATGGAGGTCACTGCACTGTAAATCACACTGCATGTTTACTCTTCACAATTCTTCGAGATGCCAGGTCTATTCATGTAATTACAAGAAATGCCCCGAGGACAATCCCACTTCTGTACAGTCAGAGGTGCCCTCAGAACACAACACTCACACAGTGCCTCCTGTTCACTCTCATTACCTTTAGGCCTCTTTCATCTTGAGGTGTCTTACTTGAGCGTGAGAGATCTGCTATCCTGGAATAACATTGAGAGTTGTTTGCACACACATATTTTGGATTCAGCTACATTTCCATGAAAAAGCTGCAATGAAGAAGCTCCTTTAAAATACACAGGCCTACCCTATTTACACATGCCTACCCTATATACACAGGCCTACCCTATATACACATGCCTACCCTATATACACAGGCCTACCCTATATACACAGGCCTACCCTATATACACATGCCTACCCTATTTACACATGCCTACACTATATACACATGCCTACCCTATATACACAGGCCTACCCTATATACACATGCCTACCCTATATACACAGGCCTACCCTATATACACAGGCCTACCCTATTTACACATGCCTACCCTATATACACAGGCCTACCCTATATGCACATGCCTACCCTATATACACATGCCTACCCTATATTGCCCAGCGGACGTAAGTTGCATATTGATGGAGATACATCTTAATAATTATGCTTGTGTCAGAGGTGGCACACTGGGCCATTATACCCAAGATTTTCGCACAGTTTCTGGAGTCTGCCAGGGTTGTGTGATGGCCCCATTATTTTTTTCATTATGCATAAATGGACAATATGATGCCTTGGTAGAAACAAACTCCGATTTTATTAGGCTGGGGACGAGAGTTCTACCCAGACGACAGGTTGTGATCTACCGCACCCCCATGGCCATGCAGGAATTGATCAATGCCATGAATAGCCTGGATCTTAAGGTAAACACCAAAAAATCGGCAGGTATGGAATGTAAAAGAGGGAAGAAATCGATCAAAATTGTCCATTATGTTAAGCAATGGGCGTATGATACCAAGAGTCTCAGAATTTGACTAGATGGAGGTTCGCTTTAGTTCAAATCTAAGGAGAGATGGTCATATTAAGAAACGGGGCCAAACATGAAACAACTGCATAGGGGACTTTCCCATTTTATGGCCATGTGTAAATGCCGTCCACTTACTATGATCCTTCGAGTGTATTGTACACAAACAAAGCAGCTTTCAAACATGGTCCATCGCAATGGGGCTATTGTAATACAGCCAATCTTCACATTGCGGAAAATGACTTTGCTAAGAAACATTTGCACCTTCCAAGATCATCCCCAAATGATGCTGTACATGATAAATAATAATAATAATAATGATGAGCCAGGCTTGAGTTTCTGGAAGATTCTCTGTTCCTAGGACGGGTTTTGCACTGGTTAAGGATCTGCTCACAGTCCATCATTAAAGAAATGATAAGGGAAAGGGCATCCCCAACATTCCATGGTTTCAACCCTTCAAAAAATCCCCAATAAGAATGAATGCACGAGCCCTTTTGTTGTCCCCTCGTTTGATGGATAAAACACAGCGGATCAACTAAAAGGTACTCTTAACTTGCTACACTAAAGATGCACGTGAGACTCGAGATCTCTTAACTAATTGTAATCGCAAATTTGCTGTTTGCTCTGCTCCAGGTACCCTGCAAGATTATCTCACCTGCAGTCATAAGGTATATGATGGATGCCTCAATAGTAGAGCACGTTTTAATTGTCTACCACTCGAAGCAATGTGCTACATTTTGTCATCCTTTGTCCCTCCTATTTCCACATTAGAAAGAGAACCATTTTATTGATTTTAAGACAGATGAATTTTTCACAATGCCGTTCAGCATTGTGCTATCATGCAATTGGCCATGTACTGCGTGAGCTTTTTTGCAATATCTTAAACAGGCAATCAAGATAAGAAAGAATCATAATGGTATTGCATAATCATGAATTTTGTCTTTCTGTTATAACATTATTGTAAATAATTAATTATTTTCTTGTTATCATGCTAACAACAGTATAATACATCTTATCATGTGTACATGTTTTATGGAAGATTTTTATTTCGCAATACACAAATTGATGATGAAAGTACGCATGTTTACATGAGACAAAAGTGCTATGATCCGTTACATAAATTAAGAGTTATTAAGAAAGGGATATTAAAGGGATATTCAATCGATTCAAACTTTACTGAAATAGCAGTTCATTAAATGTGTACTTATTTCATTCTTTAGTATTTTTATGTATTGGCTCCTAGGTGGTGGTAACTACATCTGGGGGAGCCAAAACTAATTGTATATCCCCCATACTGCCTGGCTGTTGATATGATAGAAGCACGTGCATGCCCATCCATTACATGTGTGTCCTTGTCCCATTGGTTGGTAGTAATATCCATCATCTTCATAACGAGGCATTTGTTTTGTTTTTACTATGATTTTTTTGGGAAAGGCGTTCTTTGAAAGATGGGATTAAGGTGATTTATCTTTTTAATTACCCTTCGTTTCTGCAGCCAGTGAACATCTGTTTTGATCTGTGCTGTCAATGACACACATTTGACCAATTTAGTGGTTGTTTGTTGCCATTCAAAATTTGTTTAATATATAATGTATTTTTCTTATTTGAATCACCTCACACATTTTACAGTCTGGCAATATATATATTCTAAGGTGAATGGCATATGTCAGGAAGACCTCTGAAAGACTGGCACAGCTGCTGGAAGAGGTGGCGCGTCACATCTCTGGCCAGGGGTGAGGCAGTCAGTCACACAGCATGCCATCTAGTCATGCATTTGCAGGCACACCTGTGACACACTTAATTTTCACTATTGTATCTGCATTTCTCAAGCAGGGATTCTCAACCAAGCACATTTGATTGCAAGTGGTTTTCATTATTTGCAATGCCAATGATAGTAGTTTGTTTCTAAGACAAGAAAAGAACACATGGTACATTTGTGTTATGAAGCTAAAATGATAGGCCATCAGTGTGCAGAGCTGCGGGGGAGGGGGGTCACATGCCATATAAGATGAAAATGGTAAGAGTCCCTGCCAGTAAGTCACACTTTAGAACTGCTTAAGGGGTAGCATTTGGAAATTCTGCATCTCCAGGTTTAGATGATTAGAGCCAGGAAGTGGGAACACGCTGGAGACTCTCTAGAACACAGGGCGTTGCATCATGCATGGACATTACCATTTTAGGAGGTCATGGCCGATGCTGACAACAGTACATCGGTTTTAATATAAAAAGGATTAGGCCACTAGGAGCACAAACGGATTTATTAGCTGGGTAGAATGTATGGTGTTGCAGTGTGCCTAGAAAGAAGCAGACTAGATGGTTGTATTAATCCTTACCCTCAGTAAACACCTAGTTAGCCATGAATTATTGGTGTATTACGAATGTGAAAGCAAAGAAAGAGCTGTAAACAAAGTAGGTTGGGCCACAGTGTTTCAGGCAAGCAGCTGAGTAAAATAGGAAGGACATAGGAGTTGCTTTTGGTTGTTTGCTCGCACCTAGTGTACACATTTTAAAGTAGGGGGTTGATGGATGATAGAGGGTGTCAATACGGTTGGAGATGAGTCACTGGAGCACTTGCACCACTGATATGTGTGTGTGTGTGTGTGTGTAACCCTGTGTATGTAAAACGCAGTGCAAGCTGAAAGAACATGTATTAATATGTATCAATTGATATCACTTATCTCGATTGCACCTTTTTAACGACATTGGATGGTTAAAAGATGAATTGGCCTTCTGGGATCTGAAACCATACCATTCCAGTTACACACAGATGCTTGCAATGGTCGTTGAAGTGTCATTGCTATTGATTCAAGGTTAGTTGCTGCCAGCTGGGGAAGCCCCAGCTCTATCACTTCATATGGGCCTGCGGTCATGAGGGATGCACATTGAGCAGCATTCCCACGCTCCACAGCCCTCATGCAGAGTGTGTGGGTGGCGACATTTGTCTAGTGCATGTATATTGTGAAGTTATTCCACACAGGCAATGCAGCCTTATAGACTGAGGGAGAGGTTGTTATCGCACCATAATGTTCCGCCTTGGGACATAATTTGGAGAAGCAATAATGACCCCTCCCGTGGTATATATGGCTGTGCGTTGTAGCAGTAATGCATGTTTTGGAGTTTTGGTGGTGAAGTAAACATGCTACTTTAAGAGTGAGAAAAGGAAATAGACAGCATAAATAACGTTCGCGTTCATAAACTAAGCATTGTAAGTTCATCTTGGAGGAACTGGAGAAGGTTTAACAGGAGTCTGCGTTAGGTGTCAAGTCATAGTAAATGGTTTTTCTATCAGAAAGTTAAGGCATTTTCCAATGTTTCGGTTTCTCTTTCGCCTGTTAAATAGCATATTGCAGCAAAAAAGGTGTCTTGTTAAAAAGAAAAAAACATGTCTGGAAAGTGCAGTGTTGTTTGCCTGTCTGCTTCTGAAGACAGAATGTTCAGCATGCAGTCAATACCAGCAGTTATTGACTACATTCTGAACATTCTGATTGACTGAGAGGAGGTCAATAGTTAAGCATTAATCCTGCATTTTGTCGGGTACACTGGCTGTTAATGACCCTGGGCCCAAGCGAGGCCTGTAACACTGGGCGCTGGTGCTGTTAAGGACCAGTGTAGCCCACAGAATGCGGGGTTAATGTTATTAGCACCCCAAGGCAAACCCTTGAGGTGCTAATAGCACACAAAAACAAAAGACCTGTCCACGCTGCTTCGCTCGCAGCAGCCGGGGAGAGTAAGGCAGGGTTGCCATGGCAATGGAAGACAGGCCTCCGATCAGAGCTCTCTTCCATTTACATTGTGTTGGCCAGGAACCTAAGCAGATTTTGAGGTAAGAGGACCGCTTTGAGGTAAGGAGAGGGAGGTGGGAGGTGTTGAGGGGAAGGATTTGGGGACGGAAAGCACTGCTGGGTGGAGGGCGGCTTGCATGGGTAAATACATCCCGGGTTTGGAGCGACCCGATAGACTCCACACCTGCCGAGGGTGCTCATGATCTCTATCTGCTAATTTCCATAGTGGGCTGGGTGAGCCATTAGCTCTGGGTGACCACATCCGTTTGGTGCACTGTGCATAGTTGGTTGCAGTGTAAGTGGTGATTTAAACAAGGGATCACTTGCTCTAACACTGTGAGGTATTGGAGGCTAATGTTTAAAGTGACTGCAGACGGACGATTGGTTAGTGTTTGCCATGTGCAGCATGGGCAGTGTGCATCAAAATGCCTATTCAATTGCACAGCATTCCCTCCCTGCTACGTGTCATTGCCGCTGGTCTGTGTCATTGTCCGTGGTACCAATGGTCTATGGGAGAGAGATGCCTTGCAGTCTTGCACTAGGAGATGGAGCAGAATTCCTATTGTGGTCATCATCCTGCTGGGACTCGCTGGAACAGTGAGGCTGGGAATATTCAATGACCTGCTCCTCTGCATCCTCTGAAGTGTCTCCCCCCTGGAAACGACTTGATAATGTCTGCTCCTCATCCATGCACCCCAGTTGAGATGAGCTGATCGATCACCTGGACTTACTCTTCCGTTATCTGATCAAGGAGTGGCACCCTGTGTATAGAACTTAATTTCACACATGAAAGTCATCAGTGGCAGACTATTCTGTAAATATTAAAGAACTGCCTCGTCTTAATTGGTGAGGCAGCTGCACAGTAGTACGGGCAATGCTGGCTTCTCCAATTAGTACAGCAAGAGGATGTGCTGGGGGACAATGCCCAGCAGCTGGAATCCCTCCTCTGCCCTCTATCACTGGCTCCGTTAAATGCTCCAAACATGAGTGTCAATCAGTCAATAACTTTATTTTGGCGTTGCGCCATAAATGTGTTACAAAACAGATATAAATTAAATGCAGTTATTAAAAGGGGAAAAGGGACAATAGAAAGAGAAGGAAAAACGAAAAGGGAACATGCAATACATTTTGAACAAGTTATACACCAAACCCAAAGCCCAATGCTTGAATATTAAGAAATTCACTTCTGAGGTAACAACCGGGGAATTGGGTTTATAGCACGGGAAGACCCTAGATAACGACACAGTATCAGTGCTTAAGCAATATCTATGGGGGCCTCGGCTGGACAGTGTCCACTGTAGACCTATTCCCAAGTGGAATGGTACTCGGTCCGGAAAGCACTGGCCTCCTCAATATGTTTTACTGATCACAGCCACTGGGTGTGATTGCACTGTTCATCGAGGGATGGCATCTTGTCAGGAAAATCAGTATGTGCTTAGCTACGCTTGGACTCTTGAAAACAATTTGACAGAAACAAGGGTATTACTGCCCTTCTTGCGTACCCTTCTACCGGTCAAAATGTGCTCTTGTAACGCAAATAAGCACCCCCTCACCACTCAGAGACAATGTGTGCATTTGTTAAGGAGTGCTTCACTGGGTACATGATCTCGGGTCATCAGTCTGGTGACCCTATGCAATATATCCGGTCCCCTCAGTCTGAGGTGGTAATTGCCTTCCAGGTTTTGTAACCCTTTCTGCTCTCCACCTGCAGATGATAGGCTGTGTTCCCTGGCCGCATGCAATTTAGTTGTGGGGGCACTAAAGTCGAAGATGATTCTTGGTCTATCTTGTAACCAATACAACTAGTAGTGGCCGTTTCGAGTGACAACGCGTTGCCTGCAATTGCAGGCATAGCGCTACAGCTTGGTTTGTTCCCGTTTGTCAACTCCCTCTCACCCACAGTAGGTTTGATGGTTTTAGTGACTCAGGTGTTACCGGGGCATATTTCAGACAGGGTCGAACCAGCTTCTACCAGGAGATTCAGGACTTTTTTCCCATTCTTTTGATGGTGCACTAACTCCCCCACGTTCATACCTTTCCCTACAGCATCCACCAATGACAAAACAAATTTCTTTAGGATAAGAATTTCAGCAAGTACAGAGCTAAATTGACACTCTGTAGATGCTAGACCCCCCTTCCCGGACTGCATGAGTGAATATTCTGCCACTAGTTCACTGGATCGTGGGGGCTTAAGCATCCCGTTGTCCAAACCGGCATGGATGGCTGCCACCCTTCTCCCATATTCAGTCAAGCAAATATCTCCAGCCAGCATTGACTCATTCTTGGGGCCCAGAGGGCCATGATGGTGTTGAAAGGAGTCTGGGGGCTCGCAAGGCAGGAAAGGCTGACTCTGGTGACATAGAACCCTCCCCTTCAACTGGGGTAGGATTGGTAGTGGCTGATAAATGGGACTGTTCTGGGCTGCTCTGGCTGGAATATGCAGCAGCTGGAAGAACACCGGAAGCAGCAGGAGCAACAGCAGACACAGCATCAAAGAGATTGATCAGAGTCCCAAGAGGCTGAGCAAATACGCAGGAATAATAGACATCACTTCTCGTACATCCAGAATCAATGGGCTGACTCATGGGAGAGCACAAGGGCTTACCAATTGTATTAAGGTGCTCGATATAATGCACAGTCCCCCCCCCAATGAGATCAGTGAGATTGTTTTGGCAAAGCCAATGCCAGTGCCAATGCCAGACTTTTCGTTTTCACAGTTAGCAGTTTTCATCGAGGTAAAGGCACCAGGGTCTGTTCCAGTATGGTGGCTATGACAGGGAGGGTTGGGGTTGCCAGCGTTACTATGTAAAAAATTTGAAATGAGCAAAGAGGCCTGTTTTTTTGCGGCAACGTTGAGCTCAGAAACCCTGCAGCAGTCAAGTAACACTTGCGACCGCAGCTAGTTCAGAGGCAGCACACATTTATAGTCGCCTTGTTGTTTTTCCTGGAATAACTTTATTGGTAACAGCGTTATGTCGCCCCCTCCCAAATTGCCTCTCACCTGTACCAAAGTGCTGCTTGGTTGCTCGAGTCGTCCACTTGTCACGTGTTCAGATTACAAAGGGTACAGGACCTGTAGAGCAGCTTCACCAAAAACACTAGGCACAGCTCCTACTTTTAAACAATCCTGGAGTTGTCAGAAGCCTGCGAGCCGCAAACTCCCAGAGGACGCTAACTCCCGCGACCTCTCCCCAAGGGGCTTCACCTTGAGGGGGAGGGCAGGAGGAACATAGAAAAGGGGCGTGGCCTCCAACAGAGATTGCTGGGTCCTGGGCTGAGCTGTCAGCACGGCAACTCTTATGCCCTTTCCCCCCACAGGCTACACCCTGCAGGGGGAGGCTTGGTTGAAAATCATAAAAGGGGCGTGGCCTCCAACAGAGGTTCCTGGGTCCTGGGCTGGGCTGTCAGCACGGCAACTCTTATGCCCTTTCCCCCCACAGGCTACACCCTGCAGGAGGAGGCTTGGTTGAAAATCATAAAAGGGGCGTGGCCTCCAACAGAGGTTCCTGGGTCCTGGGCGGGGCTGTCAGCACGGCAACTCCTACGCCCTTTCCCCTGTGAGAAGACATGATTGTGTCTAATATAGCATAATAAATGCATTGAACATTGTGCGCAATTTCCTATTCTCCTGTCATCTATATTTATCATTTGTTTGTGGGTGTGTGGCTTGGCAAGCATTGTTCCTTATACAATTCCACACTGTTTCACCAATCTGCACCATATTCTGCAGTTACCTGTTAAGACCCTCTGGATATTACTGGATATATGACATTTGGACAGCCCACCCTTTCCCCGGATTTCAGCACCGTCACACATCAGAGTGTTGCCTGAAATCGGCAAAACATCAATGTGGCCCTAGGAGGCATGGCTTTCAAGGTATTTTCACTGCAATGCACCGCAGTCAACTGCACCATGCCAGGGTGAGACGACAGGTGTGGAGAAAGCACAGAAGGCCTCAGTATGCAGCAGCACACCAGCTCTTGCCTCCCCCGACGTCTGCTCTGGTGTATCTCAGCCAGCCACACATGCCCATACTCAGTGCAGTTTACTTCAGAGTGCAAAGCACATCCAGCGATTAGCGACTTGGAACAGCGACCTACAGGTTCATTGATTTTCAAAAATTGATTTGAGTGTTGTCATGTCTGCCTACAGAACCCATTCAGAGAACAGGTCCTTTTTGCTAGGTTACAAAAAGAAGTATCTATCAGAGCACACCTAATTACTCAAAAACTAAATAACTATTTAGAGAGATTTTATTACAATTCTGGGTGCTGGGGAGGAATACACGCCCTGACACTGGAGCATGTGTTAAACATAAAACAAAAAGTGTCTAAACTTAAAGACACTCCCGTCCCCTGCACACCTTACAAGCTGAAATAAATCAGTCAAATTTCATAACATTTGCACTTTTATATATAGAAAGAATTGTCAATTTAGAACATAGGTAACAAAATATCTTCATAAAAGTACAGAAAAAAAGCTATCAACTGACTTCCAATATGGCCAGCATGAAAAACAAATCAAACCAGACAAAGAAATAAGCTCCCAATTTTGAACTGCAGCTTCAAGCTCTACGCGTTTCGGGGACTATCCCCTTCTTCAGGAGCAAAAATATCTCACAGTGGGAATGTTGTCAAAGAAAATAGAGTCTCTGTCTGTGCACGACGTACACATAACCAGGATCCCTGCGAATACTCCTGCCGTCCTCAACAAGTGAAATGTGATTGCCGAACTCTAAGGCAAATCAATAGCCAATCCAATCCAAATTCAGGACTTCAGTGATTTATTTCAGCTTGTAAGGTGTGCAGGGGACGGGAGTGTCTTTAAGTTTAGACACTTTTTGTTTTTCCTTTTTGCTAGGTTGGCAGATGTTGGATGACAAATGTTGATGATGGGAGGATCAAGGTAGTATCGACTTGGTTTGGCTAGCAGATCAACCTCATGAGTCAATCCTCTTCTGGTTCAGGGAGAGGTTTGGAGGAGTAGGAGGAATCCTGCCTGGGCTTGATAGGGCACAACCTGAGGATGGCGGTTGGCTGTGCAAGCCCTTGGCTTGGCATAGACTGGTGGGGCGAGGCACCTATCCTTTTGCCTCATTCTGTCCTTACATCAGACTTCTTTCCTTGCCCTTTATATCTTTTATAACTGCTTCAATTATGTTTCTTCATAAGCAAAACACATACTTAGGACATTCATCCTCGGCCTTGGGATGAGTATTTATTTAGAACTTTTCATAGACTGGACTCATCCCTTTGAATTACCTTTGTTAATCACGCCAACAACATACCTAGGATAGCCTGGCACATCTTGAGTCCCTCACACACCCATATTTAACATGTATATTTACATGCCAGCCATCTCCGCCTATCTGTAATCGGCTTTCCCACCTTCTCATGCTACCCACAATACTTTACTTCAACACATTTTTGGGGTATTAAATGCTGCCAAAACTGAAGTACTCGTTTTCCCCCACAAACACTCTTCCTTCTTTCCTTCTCCTCTTCCTCCCTCTTCTATTTTTTTTCCTCCCTCTTTGCATTCTATTTCCTCCTCGGCTCGTAACTTGGGACTTTACTTTGATTCTGACCTAACCTTCACTCATCAGATCTCATTATCTTCCTGCGTTTGTCGTTATCATTTGTATAACATCTGCAAAGCTCGTCCTTTCTTAAAATTTGATGCAACAAAATTCCTGATCCCCTCATTAATTTATTTCTGACTTTTGTATTGTTCAGTTTCTCTATGTGGTCTTCCTTTCTCCTGCCTTGCTCCACTGAAATCAGTGTTTAATGCTTTCATTCGTCTTCTTTATCTTCTTCTCCTACGTGATTCAATTGTCTCTTCTCTCTCTACTCTCGGATGGCTCTCTTTCCATTATCCTCCGAAATTTTACTTTTTGTGTCCAGTTTTTAAATCTCTTCCCAATCTTGCGCCTACTTATCTTTCCTCACTGGTCTCATTTTATTTCCCTACTCATTCTCTTCACTCCACGTCCCAATTTCTCCTTGCAGCATCTCGTTCTCCATGTGCTAGTTCGCATTTTCGTTATTTTACTTTGTTAGCTCCTTTTCATTGGAATTCTGTTCCACTTTCTCTCTGTTCTATTTCTTCATACTCTTTATTTTCTTCCTCACTGAAGACCTATTTATTGCAAACTGATTTACAAGGCTGATCGTTGTTCTATTCTTGCTTGCATTTTCCGTTTATTGTACCGTTTTTAGGAATCTCAGTACACCGCTTTGGATTAAAGCGCTTTATGAATCCCAAATAAAATACAAAAAATAATACAAATACACATATCTCTATTCTTATATCACACAGTTTTCTGGCCAATGCATCCTAAGCAGGCTAAGGCCCTGCAGCCCCTGGGCCGAACTTAATGCACCTTAACTAAGACAAGGTTTACACAATTGGAGACTGCTACAGTGAGGAGCTAGCTCAGTATAAAAAAAATGAATAGAAATAATAACAATAATAATAACACTAATAATAGTAATGTGTGATTGATTGCTCAGCATCAATGCGTATGTTTGTAACTGTACATTCAGAATGGTACATGTTTTCATTTTCATGGCACCGTTGTGTTTACTAATATGCATTATTGTATTGTGTATTAGAAAAAGAAATTCGGAAATGTAGAACTTCGTGAATTGACCATGTAGAAATGGGATTGCATGGCATCAGGTCTGTTGTCCCTTGTTTCTGCAGGTTTAGCAAAGGTGATTTCCGTATGCCTACAGTTACATGCATTGTCTTGTTATGAGAATGGTGGTGTAAAGTTTATGAACCAGCAGGCCAAAGAGCAGACTTGTTGTTTTATGTTTACTACAGTATGTGGGTGTGGGGAATGTTATTTTTAAATTTAATTTAATCTTATTTGATGTCTTTCCCCGACAATGTTTTTTATTGAGTTTGTTTTAAAAAATTCAAACCAATTTTAAAGTGAATCACAAGTCAAATCCAAAGAAGAATAGAGAAAAGAGAAAACAAAGCAGAAGAAAAAGAAAAAGCAAAAAAAGCAAAATAAGGCTGTGTTGTGCATGTTTTGAAGCAGGCTGATTTACTGCATTTAGCTTGTGCGTCGCAAAAACATGCTGATAAAACATAATTTCGCTCTAAAGAGAAATATGATAGCTGTAGGGCCTCATTACGAGTTTGGCGGTAACCATGCCGGTAAAACTGGCATGGCTGCTGCCAAACTTGTGAAATTTCTGGCACCCGGCAATGGGGACGTACAGGGGCATTCCAACGTCGGTGGAGCCGGTCCGTTCCCATTGCCGGGTGCCGGTATTCATTACTCCCCATTCCCATTGAGCCCATAGTGCTCAATGGGAATGGGGAAGTCCGATTCACCGGCACCATTCATGAATAGTGCCGGTGCATCCGACGAGTTGTGCTCGAGGGTGCCGCTCTGCCCACCAGGTCAGAACTGGTGGGCAGAAAGGTACCTGTGAGCACAACTCATAGTTTGCCGGTACGGTAGTAATGGCGCCGGTAGATTACCGGCGCCATTCCTACCGGACCGGCAAACTTATAATGAAGCCCACTGTCTCACTTGGATGGGGTATGTGGCCCTCTCTTTGCTGTTGTTTCCCAGTTGGACTTGCTGCAGTATGTGCTTCAAGACATCGTTGCAGGTTGCGCCGCCATATTGCCCGCTTGAGCAGTGCATGCATCCACAGCAGCTTCCCTGTTTTTTCCGCATGGACAGCGGCTTAACTATTGCAGAAGCTGAATCAGCGCAAAGACCGCAGCCTCTGATGAAATATTATCCTGCTATAATTATTCCAAATTGTTCTGTGTTTGCCTCGAGGTGGATTAATTAGCACTATTGATCTAGTCTGATGTTATTGGCAAATGTCAGCTCTTAAACAACCCCTGGATAAAGTAGCATATTTTGTCCCTAGTGTTGGCTGTATCATTTTAAGGTCATGCAATGATAATGTGTGTATCGGTAACTAATTGCTGACATATGTATTGGTAGTGTAACCTCCTTGTGTCCCAGAATTATATCATACATCAGCACAGATCACGTATGAACTTTAATGGTATTTAGAGTAAGAACAAGAGTGGCCTACGAGGCTGTATGGATTCGCAGCCTTTCTAGGTTGAGTTAAAAAATAGAGCACTTGCTACCAGGACACATGTGAAAAACGCGGGAAACAAACTTGAGTACATTGCAGGGCGCTTTTCCTCACACTTGCATTTATGCAATTAACAAGAATTAACGTGGGAAAGAGCATCCCTTTTTTCCGCATGTGTCAGCTCCATTTTAGTCGCCCCTCTTTTCTTTTAATGGTTCCTTCCCACCCCAGCACTGTAGATGTGGGTGCACGCATCCTCATTTAACTAACTATGCCCACTGCTATTTTCCATTTCCCGAGGAAAGACGCGCAGTTTGTAAAGAATAACAAGCGTCCAATTTCAGGTCACTTACATTAAATTACCACCGCAGCACTGCTCACTTTCATATCACTTCCACACTTAGACGAGGAGATGATAAATAATAAATGAGGAGCCCATTAACTCCTTTGATGTGTCTTCTCTGAATATTATTACGGGCGTGTTGCTTCTGAGAAAGACTACAATTCTTTCTCGCTTCTTTCAGATATGTCCTGAACATTAACTAAACAATATGGTGACGCGTGTCTTCAAATGTGCACGTGTCCTTCCGGTGGACATCAAAAAAATGTACCCCAAGTAAAGCAACATCTGTTTCAAGAGGCATCCGAGGAGGAGAGAAGAGCTGCCTTTGTCAAAGGCGCCCTTGTTTTCGATGCCACATCTTCTCACTGCCCTGAAGAACATATGACTGGCATGCCCCTGGGACCTCTAAACCCATGTCAAAGCCATGCGCGGACGACTGGAGCACCATGCCCCAACAACGTTTGAATGGGTGCAGAAATGTGGCCATTGCAAATACATTTTCTGCCGACGCATTTTTCCACAATGGCAATATTTTCCCTGGTGCAAATGCTGTGTGAAAGGACACTGTGCAGGTCCAGTGTTCATGGGGACATCATGAATCGCTACACGACTGTATAGTCACAGAGAAAACAATTTGCAGAGACATATGAGGCCTCACAAATTGTTTGCCGGACATTTCATGTGGGTGTGCACGAGATGGGGATTGCGTGGTTGGGCCATTTCCCTTGGTTTTCTCTCTGCCATGTGCAGAGTTTGCACGTCAGAAAGAACATGCAGGTTCTCAGGCATGCTTGCCCCATCAGAAAAGAGCATGTTCCAGGGAACCTTCTGTGGACAACCGGGATCCATGTGGTGTGAATGACAGGACGAATCGTCAGGAATAGCACGTTGGTAGTGGAATCCACGCGAAGACCGAAACACAAGCTCAATCACGAGCTGGGTGTCATCAGCATAATTGGCTACATAAACACGCAGGCAGGTTAATAGGTCACAAAAAGGCAGTTGAACAAAGCCAGTGAAAAGCAGGCTCCCTGTGGAACTGTGCAGACTATTTTATCTGCATCAGAGGACTCTGCCCCAGCTTATTCGAGATTCCCTGTTGCTCAAGAAGGAGTGAATCCAGTTTGCAGCTTCTTTAGAGCATTCCCCAGTCGTGAACACAGCTGTGGCCTTTTCCAAATAGTTGAGAATATGTGACTGCAGATGTAATAGGGCACTTTCCGTCCAGTGTTGTGGACGGAAACCAGATTGCATAGGATGCAGGATATCCAGTTTTTCTAAGTGTGGTTGAAATTGAGTGAACTGCATTCTTGCTTGGAACACAAGCGTTTTTCTTCACTACAATCCAGCTTTGCGAGCCGAGAAGGGGGCTCTTGCTGGTGCCTGTGTGTTGCCTTGAGGAGGCGGGGCTTGTGTGCTCCACATGACGCCTCACGTGACTTTTGCCCTTTGAAAACGGCGAACCATCCACCCTCGCGGCGTTAGCCCAGCAGAGACAAGCCCAGTGGCTGTTGTGCGGCTTTTTGGCGCACTGTGGTTGCACCAATAAGGTAAATAAATAGCCATCCACTGCAGACGCGAAGCCGAACCCAAATGGAGCCGGAGGTTCAACCCTCGAAAGCTACGAACAATGGTAACAGCGTCCCAAAGGACTCACAGCCGCAAAAAACGGCTAAGGGGAAAATGAGGAAGAGGAGTAAATCCGACTCGGCACCAAGACCGTCGGGAACCCCCTCGATTCTGGACCTCTTATCTACCACCCCGGGACCAGCATGTATACAAGTTCCATTACACGGTCCGGCAAATAAATTTAGAGCATAAAATACCACCATATCTGTACCGCTAGCGCGTGATGCCGAGTCTACACCGGTGAAGGCGCCTCAGTCCCAGGCGTCCCAGTTCTCAGCCGCGCTCCCGGCATCGTTGGAGGAAGAACCATACGAGCAGCTGGAGCAGAGTGATCTGGAGGACCGAAGGATAGGAAGCCGGTGGAAGGATCGTGCGCCCACCGCCGTGCTCCAGGGCGGACTTGCCAGTCCGGCACCACGAGATGGAACCTGGACGTGTGCGGTCAGAGGACGTGATTCATCTGATCCAAACCGTACGGCTGGCAGCGGGCTTGCAAGAGATCTTGATCTGGAACGGGAATGTGGCGAAGAGAGGCTGGATGTCTCTGACTCGCCCAACCCAGACCCGAATGTTGAAGTGCAGTTTAGCGAGGTCCGAAACAGTAACCCGGACAATGGGGGTTTACGGGTGCCAAAAGACACAGGTGAGGGTTCTACGACAAATGTAATTACTGAAATAATCGATTTGTCGCCCCACCGACCATCCTGTGAGGGGGAGAGAGGTCCTTTTTCCACAGAAGGGGAATTGGTGAAGAGACCTCTACCCTCAATTGATCAAGCTGAATCTGACCCTAAAGTTTTTCGTGTGCAAGCAATGTTGCATGAACCAGACTACGAGCACAACAATAACAGGAAATGGCTGGGCAAGTGCAGTGTAAGGCCCCCCCACCCCTGTAGAGAGACCAGCGACAGAGCAATAGTCGCAGATCCCGATAAAGATACGGAATGAGACGAAGTCGCTTGGAGAGTGAAAATCAAACGGAAGGTGAGCCGGAGGACTCGAATAAGGAAACGGACGGCGAGCAACTCAGAAACGGATCGGGTGCAAAAAGAAAAAAGAGAAATAAAATTAACACCCCGGCTAAAGCCAGGCTACAGGGCCCAAACAAGAGGGCGAACACGAGACCGTTAAAAAAAGCTCTCCAGGAGGAACAAAAAACACTAAAAAGTACCAGAAGAGGTGGAGCAATGGTAAAAGGGCTCCCCAACCCATTGCTGTCATGCTCGCAAAAGACTTTCTTTACACAGCAGTACAAAAGAAAACAGAGCATAGAGACAGAAATATCTGACACAGAAATGTTGGAAATAGCAGTTGATACACAGCCCGCCCAAAAACAAAGGAAAACTGATTCAGTTACAGTCGCAAGAGCCAATCAAAGGTCACTTAAAGACACCTCCCAAGAGAAAGTCTTCATATCTATAAAGGAACCAGCGACGCTCACAGATAAATCCAAGGCTAAGGAGATATCAGTGTATGGGCCATCAAACTTAAAGGGCAACCCCAGGGCCCAAATGGTTCCAAAAGGGGTGACAGCTACCATCGAAGAGGTACTTGTGCTGGAAGATGAGCAAGAAGAAGGGGGGGGAAGGGGCCCAAGGTTCTGAGGACCCCAACTTAATATCACAGCCTCACCTGGGCAAAGAAGATCGTCTGGCCTGGACAAAGCCTCATCTGTGCTTGGGTCGTTCCACCTTTACCTCCATGACAAAAGGGGACCTGCCAAAATCAGACAAGGAAAATCCACCAATGAATTTTGGCTCACCAAGAATTGGGGCCAACCCCGATAGGACTCCAAGACTATTGGGGGATTGCCTCATCTTGGATTCATCAGCTTCATTGAGGAGAGCAGAAAAGAGCCAAGCGTTGGCAAAAAAGAGATGCCTTAGTGACATTGCAGTGGCACTACAGAATGAGTCACCAAACAAGAAACCTGAAATGATTGCAATCATGTCAGCTATGACTATCGTCTTAGCTCCATTTTGTAAATTGTATGAAGCGATCAAAGAAAATGTTCAGGATAACACAGCACTTCTATCGAACATGATGGAGAAACTGGCCCAGATGGAAACCCTTATACCAGCGATCACAGACAAAACTTCAAACCGGACGAGCCAGTGGGAAATTGCAATCCAAGCCTTGGAGAAAAAGATTGAGAAGATCGTATCCCGGTCCGGAACTCCAACATTAAGAACAACAGGCCCAGAAGTGGTACATAAAGTCTCCCACCAGAATATACAGTGGGAAAGAAAACTGGAAGCGTTGGAAAAAAAGATTGATTCCATCGAAAACCTGGAACAGAACTGTGCCCACTAAATCGTTGGCGCCAGGAGGTGTTGTGGAAGAGGCATCTGCAACGTCTAAGGCTAAAGTGCAAACACTGCTGCGACTTGCACAAGAGAATACCTCAAAAAAGCGACCTCATTGAAAGGAAATCAAACCTTAAGGTGGACCTCACCACGTCGGGGAAAGTGGCCACGTGGGGGCCAGACCAGCGCAGAGGTCAAACTAATGATAAAAGATTAGAGCAAAGGTCTCGACTAAAGGAGACCGGTTCCCCGAGATCACCGAGAACAGCAGATGAATTCCTAGGCTGCACAGATTTAATGAACATCTCAATACACTCAGAGAAGGGTCTTAAGGAGTCAAGGAACCCGCTCATACAAGCAGATGAAACAGAAAAGCTTCTTGCAGAAGGAGATGAAAGGCCTACGGTTAAGCCCAAAATGGATAAGGGGGGGTCGGTGCGGAGCGAGAAGACTGCAACTAACCGGACTGTCTCTCTTAGAACCTCTTCCCAGTCGAGTGTAGAAGACGAGAAGAACGTGAGACAAGATGCCAGGACAAGAAGAAGTCCATCCATTACCTGACGCGCAACAGATAAGGCCATCAATCAAAGAAGCCCACGGAAGTATGGCATGGAAAAAGGTGATGAGACAAACAGAAAGAAAGCCATTGAAAAAACACGTGTTTTTAAGCTTGAACAAATGGAAGGAGACAAAAACCTCCTAATTTTAAACAGACCGACAGTGCTCCAGATAACAAAGAAAATGAAAACTCTGAAAAAGATTAGATCAGAGGACCTTGTGCCCGTGGAACCCTATCATAGGGAAAAGAAGGCTAAAGTGTATTAACACTTAAAAGCAGTCGCCATTAAACATATGGATGACTCTGCCTATAAAGAATTTGACCAACTGGGTTTCCGCTTGACGGAACAAAAAAAGTGGAGGAGCAGACAAGAGTGGGAAGAGGAAGAGGTGGCTAACTCGAAACGCCACTACCACTATCGATCAAAAACAGAGGATTTATACCACCAAAACCGAGGGTATAAGCAACTGGAGTAGCAGGAAAGACAAAGAAGAACACAGTGGCAAGGTGGGGTAACAAAATGGTCTACGGAAGCACGGGTGAGAGATGACTCAAACTCCAGACACCACCAACGCATGAAAGAGCAGCTTGATTTGAGTCAGAGCCCGATTAGAAAGAACAGTGAACAACAGCGCCAAACAGTCGACCATAACCATTCAAGGAGAGAAATGCCAGAGGACACGACAACTGAACAAGATAAGCTCCAACCAATAACAGATAATGAAAGACAACCAAGAGGCCCCTGGAAGTGGATAACAGTAAGTTGGACTAACAGCAAGGGCAAATAGCAACTACAAGGGTCAACTTGCCTCGACGATATCATCAGCGAAAAAAGATGCGAGCGACCCTCAAACGAAACATACACCTTGGGCTCATGGAACACAAGGGGCCACATCCATCTGATGACATCTGGCGACGTCGAATTGGGTTTCTATGATATCTTGTGCCTTCAAGAAACCTGGCTGGTGAAACAACCAGCCCTGGATGGTTTCTCAGTGATGATTTCCCCTGCAGTGAAAGGCCTCCTCGGCAGACCATCATGTGGGTTGCTAACCGCAATAAAAACTGGAACAGGGCTGAGTGAATCAAGAATGTGGAAGCAGTCGTATGAAATGCTGGTCACCCTGACTTCTCAAAACCACTCTAAGGAAAAAACGGATAAAAGGCGCCTAAATCCTATGGCTATAATGAATTGTTACTGGAACCCTCAGCGAATGTCGATAAAATCATTCTGACCAATATGTGTGATACAATTGACCAACTTTACACGGAATTCGAGAAAATTGAGCTCATCATTTGTGGCGATTTCAATGCCAAATGTATGACAGGTCTGAGCAAAAAAGAACAATGCATCCAGAAACGGGGAGGGCTGGACCCTACTGCTGAAAGAGGAAATGCCTTGAACGAATCCATCAGCTCACGAAACATTAAAAATATGGCTGCCCTTTTCCCCAACCAGACGAACATTCCTACGTGGGAGCGCAACGACTCTAATGCGATGCTCAATCACATCTTTGTGTCAAATGGCCTCACCCAGGATCTAATCAGCTTCAAGGTCCTAAAAACCACAAACAGTGACCATAATCTACTGGCCTGCACGTGGCAAACAAAAAATCAGAAAGTTAAAACGTACGATTGGGTGATCGGAAAAAAAAACGCACAACAGACTCGCCTACGTCTAACTGAACAAGACCTGGCAAAAATTAAACAGTCCTGGGTCAACAATGTCAGTGAAAATGCCCGGGAAGAAAAGAAAGAAAGACCAAACTACTTACCGCTATTATTAGCATTCCAGGTAAAGGGTCCGAAGAAAATGAACTCTTGTAGTCTCACCAACCACACTTACGATAAGGACCTGGTAGAAAAAAGAAAAATTGGTCGAAGATTACTAAGAATAGCTAAGAAATCCAACGCAGTGGAGGACTGGATGGCCTGGCGCCGTGAAGTAAAAATTTACAACAATTGGCGCAGGCAGCACAGAGCTATTCAATACCAAAATGACGCTGAAGTTATGATGCTCAAACTACACTCCAAAAAATCGAGTAAATTTTGGTCTTTGATAAAACAATCAAACTGCAGTAAGAGTTCTTCCTTGTCCAATGCAGTGGCCGAAGAAAGCTGGTGTCGATATTTCGCGATAGAATTGGAGGGTCCAGCAACAGATACACAAATGGTAATTCAGTTCCCGGAAACACCTTGGGTTGATTTATCGAACGTAGAAGACATTGAAGCTTCCATACGGAAACTGAAGACTTCTCGAGCCCCGGGTCCGGACGGACTAACCAATATGGATCTAAACATGTTTCCTAAGGAATGGGCTGAAATGATCAGCAAGGTCTTTGCAGTATGTGGCAAAATGAAAATGTTGCCGGAATCATGGCAGAAAGCAGTAATAGTACCCATTTACAAAAAAGGGCCAAGAAATGAACCAGCGAGCTACAGGCCAATCGCCCTTTTGGATGTAATAGACAAAATATTTGCCACCCGTCTGCTAAAACATCTACGAGCATGGGGAAAAGATAGCCAGTCCAAAGACGTACTCCAAACGGGATTTCAAAAAAATGGATCTACGTCAATCAGCCTAATGTTACTAAACATCTTGAAGGCAAAGGTCAAAGAAGGGGCTCCTAAGGTTTATCTGGTCTTTGTGGACCTATGCAAGGTGTTTGATAAGATCGACCGGCGTATTCTTTGGTCTAAACTCCAAGATTGGAATTGTCCATCTAAGCTCTTGGAGCCTTTAAAAGCCCTCCACTCGCACACAAAAATTAAAGTCAAACTTAACCATCAAGGAGCACTCTCGGAGGAAATCAGAGTGAATCGAGGGGTGAAGCAAGGCTGTCCTTTGGCGCCGACTCTGTTTACAGCATTTCTAGGCAATTACCAAACATCAGAAAGCAATATTCGATCGTTCCCTCCATAAATCGGGAAAACTGAGATCCCTCGTCTTTTGTATGCAGACGAGGTCATCATAATCGATCAGACGAAAGTGGACCTACAAAGAAAACTACGGAACCTGGAGAACTACATTGCACACAACCAACTGGAGATCAATAAATCAAAGACAAAAATTCTGCTGATTGAGAAAGGCCAAAGTAAAACAACAAAACATCCAAATGTGTTCCTTGATAATACCAAAATCGAAGTAGTGAACACCTTCAAATATCTGGGGATCCAAATGGACAGCTCCAGAACGGAAAAAAGCCTAGAAAATCAAGTATGGGAAAAAGCTAAACGCCTGACAGCCCAAATGAGAGCAGTCGACCGCAAGTTCGGTAAATTATCCCTGATACCGGCAATAACCTTTTACAAAGCCAAAGTGGTGCCTGCATTTATTTATGGAACGGAGGCTTCGTTATACCTTCCACGCAAGATCTGGTCGAAAATTGAAGGTCACGTTTGGAAAACTGTGCTAGGTTTGCCCAAATCATCGGCTATCCCGGCCATCAGACGATAGCTGGGGCTTGTCTCTTTGGCATCAACGATAGACCAAAGTGCTATGCGTCTATACAGAAGAACCATCATGTCGGACACTGTACCCATCTTTAATATCTTACGTGACGAAATGGAAACAGGCAAATGTGTGGCTCTGAAGAATTGGGTACAAGCTAGAAAGGACGATCTGGCAAAAATTGAATGCTCTGAAGAAGACTTGAAAGAAAACACCGATCGCATTAAAAGGAAAATGGAAGAAATGGATTGGATCTGGACCACAGAGAAAGCGGCAGAGTACAAACTGCTAAGCCACCTGCCTCCAACATTAAACAAGGCGAAACAACCCTTGAAGTATTGTGCCAAGTTTCCGGATAAGAAACTGAGAAGTACGATCATGAGAGCAAGATTCAACCTGATGCCAACTAGAGAGATCTTAATGATCATAGGCGACTTACCCGAAAAGCGATGTCGCCTATGTAAAAAGGACTCATCCATCGAAACGTTGAAGCACCTCTTGACAGAGTGTGAAACCACAAAGAAAAACAGAAACATCTACCTCCCCCCGCTGGCGTAAAACCTCTGGATTTTCGAAACAGACGAGCTGTGGAAGAGATTGATTTCTGGTGAGAACACGAGATGGACTCAAGCTCTGGCCAAACTTATTGAACTTGCATTCGAGTTGATAACCCGCACTCGGTCCGATGATGAGAACGCGGTGAGATTCGAAAAACGGCAAAACAAAGAAGACCCAAGAAAATTGTTTTGGCCAGGCCAGCTGGGGTGAGGTTTTCGAACTTCGATGGTTTCGTCTGTCTTTTTACGGCAAGGCGATCTGGACGATGTGAACCTTTGACAAAACTTAGTTGTAACTGAGTAAAGTTCATATATAAAAAAAAAATAAGAAATGACACTTTGTCAACTATCTTCACGAGAAATAGTGCATTTTTTAAGGGGCATAGATTGTTTGGATCCTTTGGGTTAAGGGTTTTTTTTTTTAACAAGGCTGTAATTACTACCTGTTTGATTGTATCAGGAACCAAGCTGTGGTAAAAGGAAGAGTTCACAAAAGAAACCAAGAAAAGGAACAAAGATATTAGGGTTACTTAAAATGAACTTTGAGGAAAGACTTTGTCCCTGACAGTGAGTTGGGCAGAGAGATCAGAGAAAAACACACATTTCAGTACATGATTTTGTTTGAAAGCGAAAAGAATATGCATGGTCCTCTTTATTGACAGGCTGAGATTTACAGCAGGGCTCTTTCTCTGTTATTTTACAGATTTTAGCACTAGCGCAAGAGGTTTTTTTGGCAAATGCCTGCTGTACCCCGATACAGTCTTCCCTAGATTGTGTATGTATGGGACTTAGGTCGAAGTAATGGTTTTTCCAGATTTCAATAGATTTTAAATAAGTCTTGGGAATCCTCCCTACCTTCTCTATTTCTTTGTTATAGAACGTTTGTTTTGCATCCAACATTTTGTTTTTGGAGTTTATTTGTAATGTTTTTCAGAAGTTTTGTTTTCATCTGTTTGATTTTTCTCCCATAGGCATTCTGCTTGCCTTTTTCTTCTTTTTAGTGTTACCAAGTCGTGGGTAAACCAAGATTGCTGGCAGTTTTTGTCCCTAAACAGTTTGGATTTCAGATGGGCAACTCTATCCAGAAAGCAGTTTAGCTGATTGTTATATGTATTTTCTAATGATTCTGGGGGTCCAAATCTGAGGTTTTTTCGATTACCAATGTGAGACATTGATGCAGTTCATCATGATTAATCCTTTTCAGGTTTCTGTTGGTGACTACTTTGGGTGAGGTATGCATTTTTCTGGGAGTATTTGGGAGACGCATAAGACATTCCACGAAACAATGATCAGACCAAGCACAGGGCCTTGTCTTGGTAATATTCATGGTGACATTCCTGACAGCGACCCAATCCAGGATGGTTGACCCTACATGTGTGGGTTCTGTGTTGAGAATATCAAAGTTTTGGTTTTTCAGTTGTCTTGCCAATTCTCTAGCGTCCTTGTCTTCCGGATTAGCTAACCATCTATTCATATCTTCTAGAAGTATAGTAGCGCTGTTAGGTTTATTAAGAGATGTCAATATGTGAAGTAGGTCTTCATTGAACTCAGGCATCTGAATAGGAGATTGATATACAAGAATTAAATTAATGCAGCAGTGAACGCTAGGAAGAATTTTAAGGTGGATACTTTCTCACCCGGAGCAGGTAATGGGGGCCTCAAAGAAGTGCAGCTCTGACTTAACCAGGAGAGCCACCCCGATTCCCTGTTCATGATTTTTACCAAACAAACTAAAACCAGGAGAGATGGCTAAGCTTACATTTGGACCAGTAGAGTCTCTATGTCAGGTTTCTGTTACACACCTCACATTTAGGGTTGTTTCCTTCATGTAGTCATGAATAGTGATAGCATGTTTGTTGAGTGAGCAAGTGTTTAGTAGGGACAGCTTGATGGTAGAGCTGTCCTGAAAGGTCTCTTTGTGCATAAGGACTGGCGAAATCTTATCCTCTTCACAATTGGTGGTGTTTGTCTGGAGTGTTGAAATGGAAAGGCACGGGGGCCCTGGAGCTTTCTTATTTTTGGGACAACTGTCCACACTTGTCAGGCCGATGATCCATTCTCCTAAGGGCTCTGCCTGGGTCTGAGCTAGAACTGAAGTCTGGGCGGGTGGATCTATTGAGCCTGGTTCTGGTGATAAGGGGGGGGGGCAGGTGCCTGTGCCATTGGAGTTTGTAACAGCAGCATGTAAGAATGACTCAGAGACATCCACCGTAAACGGTACCATATTTGCAGTACTGTCAGAGCAACGGTGTAGACATTCTAGTAGAATTCAGTAACATAATTCTCTACCAGTTTCTCTTGTCTTAGCTTTTGTAGAACAAGTAGTAAAGTAGGCTCTGTATGGATATCCATACTGAGGTAGGCAAATGAAGGCCATGATTAATTGGGAGCAAAAGCACCAGACAAAACATTCACAGTAGGGCAGGATTAAGTGAAAAGACAGCTTGTACATCTGCATGTATTAGTGGAATGTGTAAGCATTCTGGGCACAGTACACGGTATGTCCGGCACCGACTGGAAAAGCCCGGCTATTTGCTGAAGCACCAACTGTTTCCTTAAGGCAACTCAAGTAATTCTGGGTAGTGTAGATTATTGCAGAACGCTCACGCCGTGTTGATTTTAAGAGTGTTTTTTCTCTGCGCTTTCATAAAGAGGAAAAACAATGTCAAGCAAGTCACAACAAGCACACAGGAATGCCAAAACATGCAGTGTATAAATCTAGCCAAGGTGCACAACCAATCTAGTATTCTACAATCAGTGTAATACAATTTATATTGACAGACACAACTCCCTGTGTGCAAATCACAATGTTATTGTAATAGGGCCTGCCAGAGTGTTAGTATTCATTTCAAGGACACCTTGGTAAATGAGGACAACATCTAGTATAGTGTAGCAAACTTGGGGAGTCGAATAGAAAGTATATCTGCATTCTTTCCTATAGGAATGCGTGAGGAATTAACCTCTTGCAAGGTTGCAAAGCTTTTTCGATTTTTAGAGACATAAAATCATGCAGGTGATTCCTTCCCCAACCAGATCCGCTTTCGTTACAACTCCATTCCAAAAGCATAGTGCACTTGTGCCCAGCTGCATCAGTAACCTGATCCGCAGAACTTGATCTGCTCATAGTGTCGAGCGGGTTCAAAGGTCACAAGATGCCAATTCAACTGCTGCAGCGACTGCAAAGTCACTGCAGCACCAGGGCGACATTTAAGATATAGTCACGATACCCAAACTATGATGATCATGATTACCCTACGCTGGTGGCAGGGTCATCTCCAAGAATAATCTATGGCTGAGTTTAGACAGAGTGCATGGCGATACTTATGATCATGGCCAGCATGTCCCAATTGATATTGCACATGTTTAAGCTCTTGTGAGTCATCTCTGCTGTGGAAGGGATTGTGTATTTGAGCCATATGGGCCGAAACTGCCACAACGCAGGACAGAAAACCCAAGGACCCAGCCTCTGTTTGATTCTCAATGTGAGGGCCAGTAACCTTCTTCCCCAGATTCAGCTGCACAGCAGGCAGCTGTCCTAGGCCCAGGTATGAAAGGAGCACAGCTATTCAGGAGGAGAAGCCTCTCACAAGGGTGCTACATATCCAAATGTCTTTGTCATTAGTAGGAGGATAGGCAGGAGTGCTCTGAACACTGGAAGAAGCCTTCCACCATTTTGCTTCTCACTGTCTCTCCTTCTCATGTCTCTTCCACTGGAGCAAAGCACTTGTGGTGTAGAATCAAGAGGGCAAAGTCCACTCCAGCCTCTAGCAGGGATTGGTCGCCTAAGCAGGCTAGCTTTAGACCAATCACGTGAGGACTTGTGCCTTTAAAAGAAAGAGTCTTGCAACCCTTCAACATAATTACCTCAGTTCCTCAAGGATCCTTTAAGGCTGAAGAGACGTTCTGAAGATTCTCAGTTGGACTTACTTTGGAACAGCTGTACTGTCTGATGCTCTCCTCCGGATCTGTCCCCTAACCACTCATAGGGAGCATCCTGTCCTTGAGTTATTTGTAAAAGTCTCACAGCAACCAGGGGGGCCAAACCAGCCACAACTCCCTGTTCTCCCACACTGAACCGGTCGCGAAGTAGGAGTTTGCCAGACTGGACTGCCTGCCTGCTGATTCTGCCTACGCTTTTAGTTTCTGCAACTAAAACTGCCATGAGGAGGAAAGCTGTCAGTGTCGCTCTCACTTTAAGAAAATCAGCGTGCGAGCTCTGCTCTGCCCCCTGGTGAATGTCACCTGCTCCAGTCTTTTAAAGTCTGACTGTAGAGCAAGGAAGAAGCCAAGTAGGAGTTTGCAAGATTGGACTGCCTTCCCACTGATTCTGCCTACGCTTTCGAATCTTGCCTGCTCCAGTCTTTTAAAATCTGACTGCAGAGTGAAGCGGAGCCAAGTAGGAGTTTGCCAAAGTTCGCAGAGAGGAGCCAGGAGAAGGATGTTGAGGCAGCTTAGCCCCCCAGAACAAGAACTCACCTCCAGGTAAGGCGCAGGGTGAGTGTGATCAATCCAAAGTATGTGTGAAGCCATGACTCCTGGGGTTAAAAGGTTACCATTGAAAGTTCCAGTGGGGCTGTAAGTGACCCTGCTATTTGTTCAGCGAATATGAAGGAGGCCAGGGGGGTGAAAGAAAACATGATCCCGATTGCTGAGACATGTGGGGCAAGACGTACTGCCCTTAATCGGACAGCTGCTACAGAAAGTGGCGAGATGGCTGGGGTACAAGAACCCTGTACCAGTGGTTTAAAGTGTGCGGAGGAAAGGACCCAAATCACTGAGCATTCTTTAATACTCCCCGAAGAAATAGGAAATGAGGACAATGTGTTAAATGGCCTGCAAGAGTCCATTCTGATTAGTAGTCATTTATTTAATAAGAACTTGAATATGGGTAAGAGTTGGGGGGAGACTGGTTTGTTCGATAAACAGAAAACTGATGACATGGACACAATGGAAAAAGGGAAATGTGTGGTGGAGACACAAGAAAATATGGACCAGGAAGGGAGGTGGACTATGGAGAATGGCCCTCTTGGAGTGTGCCTAAATGCAGGTCTAGCGGCCCACCTGGTAAAGGAGATTTCAGCACTGACTATCAAAATTGATAAACAAAAACGTTTGAGCCTGTCAACTGTCACTGAGCGAGTACATGTGCTGGATGAATCATTGAAACAAGCTGACTTGTGGGTTGAACAAGCAGCAGCAGAAAAAATTCAGTAACATTTTCAATTGGGAGATATTAATCACCCGGTGGAGCTCAAATCAGCTTCCCAACAAACTGAAAATAACGTGGAGAGAGAATGGTCTCACCCAGAGGAGGCTTTGAAGCTGACCCCACTGACATCATCAAATAAAGAGTATGATGACAACCTTATGGAAGAGAGGATACAAAATCAGAATCTGTCAGGGAATCAGGGAGAGATTTCAGTATTTGAGGAGAAACAAATGTCTGTTTCTACTCCTGCCTCCAACCCGTCCTCAGGTTCTTCCTGTCATCATTCAGAATATGTAAGAAAGGACTTCAGGAATAGAGACGTACAACTTCGAACAGAGGAATGGGCTCACTTACAGCAGCTCATGATGGGATCCTTGACAACGTCCCTGCTGCATTTTACAAAGTTGTATGAGGCTCTTACCACCAGTCTCCTGGACCAATCTTCCCTGATCCTGGGAATATCAAATAAGCTAATAAGTCTGGAAGGTTTGGCGCACAGGATGGCAGCTAGGATGGACAAAGAGGCGGAAGTATTGGCTAATTGGCAAAATCATTTGTGTGATCTCACCAGGAGAGAAACAATAAATAAAACCGTAATGATCGAAGCGCTTCTGTTAGACTGCAAATTGATGAGGTCCGAGTGTAAAGGTTTGCAAATGCCGAGAATCAGGGAACCAGACGGTCAGGAGGTAGCCAAAGAAGGGTCAAAAATCCTAGAGACCATTGTGCCGACTTTGGAGAATCAAGAGTTCCAAACTCTTCCTAAAGAAGGAAATATTTTCATCATGTTTAAACCTACTCAAGGAACAAAAGCAAACACAATCTTGGTAAGTGCCACTCAGAAAAGTCAGCAAAAGGTAAAGAAATCTAAGAACATGCCTCCAACAATGAAGAGAAAATTGAACGGATCGAGAGCCTTTCTAAGAAACTTATGCTCTCCTCACCCAAGTGATAATAGGCCAGAACCAAAAAGAGCAAGGAAAGAACTGTGCATGGGGGAAGAAAATCGGACAGCCAAGCTGGAAAACTCATTAGAGGGAGAAGTGGAGGAAGAGGTGCTGGAGTTATCTAAAGTGGACTTAAGTGACCTCATAGAAGAAATAAAAAGAGTAGAAGAAGATGAGATGTGGAAAGAGGTCATTAATTTAGAATGTGCCAAAATTGAAAGCCAACTAGACGTAATGATAAAGCCTCGCCAGAAGGAGACTGAAAATCTGAACAAAAATCCAAAAGTCCCATTGTTGCAAAAGGAGCCGAGGCCATTTAGAACTCTAGAGGACAAGAGAATGGTGATTTCATCTAAAGATCATATCAAGGAAAGCGTGGAGTCAGACAGGAAAAGTCATAAGTTAAACAAAAAAATAAGGGCCTTCCCTGTGAGACGGGGGAAAGACGAGCAAAAAAGAATTGACAAGGAAAATCAGAATGCCAGCCTCAAAATATATCTAGAAAGAATTATTGAGGGCACAAGTACACCGGTGTTGAATAGGAGAAATTCCCTAAGACTGCTGAACTGCATTATACCGGTGCATCGCCCATCCACAAGGGATATCAGCATTGTGGAATTTGTCTTAAATAAAAGGACAGATTGGGCTATATTACACTTGGCTACTCAATCTAAGAAAGATTTCATTCTTTCCCTCAAGGATAAATTGCTCCCATTGGGCTACAAAATTAGTGACTATCAGGAATGGATCCGAGAAAAACTGGAGAGAAGCAACTATTCCGAAGGAAACAATAAAGAAATGGCCCCCGGAAAAGGCTCAAAAGAAAGTAAGCACACAGGAGGGAAGAGGTGTCCAATTTATGAATGAAAATTTGAGATCTTCGAAATTCACAATCGCAAATCAGGAAAAAACCAGTCTTATGAAAAAAGTGGGCGAGGAAGCAGCAACTGGTGTGGTGGAGTCCTGGGACTGGCTGACAAAAGCTCAGAGTTGTGCTCAGGGAGAATAGAACTCTGTCAGGATCCAGGGGGAGTCCTTGGGGACAGCCTCTTGGAATACAAGAGGGTTTGGTATACTCGTCTCAGAAAAGATCCCAGAATTAGAAAGATTTGATGTGTTGTGCTTCCAGGAGACGTGTCTAAGAGTGATACCCCTCTGCGATTTATATGTTGCCAATTTAAACCCTGCACCAAAGGGCCTAAAAGCGCGGCCATTCTCCGGTCTCCTAACTCTTGTAAAAATGGACTTCGGCTGGAATGTGGTTAAAGTTCAGTGTCCCAACCTGTATGCTCACATAATGCTACTGGAGCAAAAGAAGGAGAGTCATCAAATCTCACTAATTCTTATTAATATCTACTGGCGAGTTAACAAGAGCAAAGAAACAAAGTTAATGGAGTCAGTTGGTAGATTAATAGATGAAGCAATGTCAGAGAGGGACGACGTGAGGATTATTATCTGTGGAGATTTAAATATTAAACTATTGAACAGGAGTGGTCATCCACTAAAAGAGAGTCAATGGAACTTAAGAGAGAAGGAGTAGATGAGTAATATGGACCCAAAGGAGATGCATATGCAAAATGGTCAAACTCAGGGGGATGTCCCAGGAAAGTGTACATGGAAATGCGGTGAGCAGATATCATGTATCGACTATTGTTTTGTATCTGAAAACTTAAGAGGAAAGGGGGGGAATTTTGTATTATGCCGCAGGAGTTTAGTGATCATGACCTGCTGGCAATCTCTATCAGAGAAGGGGAGAGGGTGAAAGAGAGGAAAAAAATGGGGGAGGTGGAATTAGAATTGGGAGGAAATCGCCTAATATTAAAGCAGCGTGATGTGACGCAGATTGTTAGTCGATACATGGTTTCTGCACTCGCATATCCTACACAAGTTGAAATCCTGACTATCCTTTGCGAATATGGCCATCAAGGAGTATTGGAAAATAAAGTATAAAGGGTCCAGATGCATAGCTATGACCAGGCCTTGGTAAATAGGAGGAAAATTAGGCAGAAGTCCATCAGACAGACCTGTAAAGATGAGGACTGCCCCAAAAAAATAGAGACAATTTGGATATTTAAAAAACAATATAGGAATTGGTGTATTGCCTCAAGGATTGGAAGAGCACAGAACGATGCAGAACACATTTTGAAAGTCATCGGTGCTAAAAGCACAAGGAATCTTTGGGAGCTAATTAACAATGGTGGCTCCCTTACACCGGGAAATCAAATCAGCATGGTGTCAGAAAAAGATTGAGTTGGCCACTATACTGCCTTGTTTACAGACCCGGAGTGGAGGGTAAGACATGTTAGAGGGGTTCTGCTCAAATCCTGGATATTTGCCTTCGATGAAGTGGATGCTGAGATGATAAGAAAATTAAGGTCATCTCGAGCAGCAGCACCCGATGGTCTTCCAAACCAGGAACTGAAAAAAATAGAAGCCAATGGAGCAAACTTTTGGTAATTATGTTTGCCCAGATCATGGCAAATAAAAATATTCCATCCTCTTGGAGAGAGGCCAACATTGTGCCCATTCATAAAAAAGAGGATAGGGCGGAGCCGAAAAACTACCATCCTATTGCGCTTCTCGAATCCATGGGGAAGTTGTTTGCAACTGTCCTATTAAGAGATATAAGAACATGGACTGAGAAGAGTGGTATCCTCGACCCGAGACAGACGGGTTTTTATCAAGGGGGTGGGTACCACTCTTAACCTTTTTATCATTAATATTATAAAAGAGAGTGCGTTAGAAGCAGGAACTTGCCTATACCTAGCCTTTATGGATCTCAAACAGGCATTCGATGGAGTCATAAGGGCGGAACTCTGGGCCAAGTTGAAGGCTTGGAATTGCCCAGAGGATTTCGTAGAGACCATGGAGGTGCTTTATACTAACACCTCGGTTAGGATCAGACTGTCAGGGAGAGGAGAGCTATCACAAAAGATTCCAACATATCAGGGCCTCAAACAAGGGTGTGCCCTGGCCCCCCTCCTCTTTTGTCTCTATATTGCGGACTTGGTGATCTCGCAAAGGGAGGCTGTTGCCTCCCCCCAAATGAATGGTAAGGAAGTGCCCTGGATAATATTTGCAGATGATTTAGTCTTCTTAGATTTAACAGCAATTGGCCTGCAATGATTTCAGATGATATCTAAGCAAGAACAGTATGAAGATTATTGTTGCAAAATCCAAGGTATTGACAATGAAATCTGCCCATAAGAAATAAAGAAGGGGATTTACATGGAGAGTTAGAACAAAGCAGTTTGAAATAGTGGAATCCATGGTCTATCTGGGGATTGTGATAAATCGTAACAGGAATGATCAGGCACAGTGCATGCATTTAAGATCTAGATTGATTTACCTAACCAATCAAGGAAGAGCCTTCCATCGAAGTTTGGGAGATTTACAATGATCCCCATTCTCTCCTTTTATATGCAGAAGATAGCCCAAGTCCTAACATATGGAGCTGAGGCGGTCCTGCATTTATCATGGCGGGTATGGGAGAAATTGGAAGGCTACTTCTGGCGGACAGTATTGAGACTCCCAGATGCTGTGCCAATGGGTACAATCAGGCAAGAGTTGAAACTACAATCACTGGAATCTCTGGTTCTGTGGAAGTTGACTGTGTTATATAGAAAATGTGTGTATGAAACAGATATAGCCCCTTTTGTGGTTCTTGATGCAACCACAGAAGGACAGGGTAAACATTTAATTCAGTGGGGGCTCAAAGTGGAAAAGAGCTTAGAGCAGAAGGATATAAGACTGAGTGACTTATCTGTAAATCCATCCAAGGTTAAGAAGAAATTGCAAGAACTGGATTGGATAAATACGGTAGAACAATGCGGTCGAGATAAATTAAGTCATAAGAATGTTGCAGAAAAGGAAGGGCTGAATTCACTCACAAGGTATCTGCAGAAATTCCTTTTCCAGCATTATCACCACATGCTTCTTCGGTGTAGGTTGGATACCCTAGCAACATGAGAAGTCCTGTGGGCTTGACAAATGCCAGGTACTAAAAATTGTAACTGTAGATTTTGTAAGGATAGGGATACCTTGGATATGCTTTGCCATTGGGTTACTGTTTGAGACTCTCTAAGTGATACCAGAAACCTCTTTTTGGCTAACTCTGTTATGGACAAAACTACTCGGAGTACAAATGAATGGTGGGCTTGGGTGCACATAGGAGAAGAAACTAGCATAGTGATTGCGGTATTCAAGATGATTGAACTTGTTTTGAAGATGAAAAATTGAGTGCAACGGAATAATGGTTGTAGTTTTGTTATGCTGCATAGGAAGATGAGATTCATCGACCATGTATAGGATGGTGTCATAATATTAAAGTTGTATTATGCTGTAGCCACTGTGTGGCTGTTTTCTTATGCTTTGTTAAACCAATAAAATAAAACATTTTAATTTTAAAAAATGAACCATCGCTCCATGTTCCCCTTACCGTGAATAATAGGGAAGATGCTGGTGCTGATGTCTGCATTCCTCCAATTAGCCAAACTATTGCACTGCATCTAAATCAGCTTGACACTTAATTGTGTCCTAACCAAGCATATCACCTGCTAGGCATGAAGTGTGTGCTGAATGCTGTAACCGGAACTGGATCTCTATCCATTATCGGAACTGGTCACGCATCGACTCTAATCGGAGGTCACAATGAAGGCTTTGCCCTGCTAGACCAAGAACTGCGCCTCATTGACTGCACATCGACGCGCCCTCAATCACCACTTCACGACAATCGCCCATCGACTCAAACCGCTAGCGCGTCACTCCCCGACCTCTCCTAGTGGCCGAAGCCTGACTTGGCCTGTCCAACTGAAACATTCTTGGGATTGCCCCAACCTGCATCACTTGAACCGCTGTCATTCGGCCACACAGAGCATCTGCATTCAACCCTACTCAGTGCTCTCAAGCTTCCAAGGCTTCCACCATTCTACATGCCCAACTGAGCCTGATCAGCTTGCATCATTGTTCAAACTCAGGTCTGATGCATCATCAGCCCACAAAGAACTGAATCCAGGCAGTGTGACACTGACCTGCCCCCACGGTCAACTTGGGCCCTAGAGGCTGGTTAGGTCACAATCACCCTTGGTTTCTACATCATATCCTTTTCATGGTACTATCTTACCTACCACCCCTGAAACAAAGCTCAGAGTGCTAATTTCTCCATCTGTTGCATCTTCTCTGTTCTCTCCTTTGAGGTGGGTTTTTGTACAGTAATCTCTTTTCATTCTACTTGCAGATGGTGTGTTTTATTAAAGTGTTTATATTTTTATAGCACCTTCATTGGACATTCCCTTTATTTTGGACTGTGGTACTGTGATACTGTGTTGTTTGGGCACTGCTGGTTCAGCTTCACACCCCTCTTAAGTGTATAGCTGGCCTTTGCCCCACACTACCACAAAAGATAAAGGAGGTATATCTCTTGATTGTCCCTATTTTACCTTTATGATTGTGCTGTGTTTTGGATTGTAGAAGAGTGAACACTGAGTGTGCCATTTTACACCCTATTCATCATTGTACTACTGTGAGGTAGAATCTAATTTGTCACAGAGTGTTTTTAGACATCTGTTACCTCCAAATCCTGCATGTCACTACTTAAGTAGAAGGAACCCTTATGCAGTAACATGCTTTTGTGTTGGATCTATCCAGGGATTACTCAATCACTTTAGTAACCCATTTGCTTCTCCATACATTGTTTATGTATTGCTAAGCACAATTTGCTAACAATGCATTTAGAACATGTGTGTCACCTTCTTAGAAAAAGTATGACATAAGCATTTGCTGCAGAAGATCAGTTAAAATGGATGTGTAGAACTCATGCAGCTTGTGTGAAGTCTGCAATCTATAGCATCAACCAAAATATATATGACACCCATTTATTGCAGTTGTGTATGAAATATGGTTACATGTGATTTTAACGAATGAAATTTTAACAAATTAAATTATGACAAACAAAAAATGTGTTAGTGCAGGAGAATGTGACATAAACATCCTTTCAAGCACATAGTTCCCATGGTTTGCTGTAACATCGGTTTGTCGATGGTTGAGTACCTCCTGCAACTACTTGTAATAGATTGGGCACTAGAGTCCGAGCTGGGTGACTGATACATAAACTGTATGACCCCTCAATCAAGTGGAAACTGGGATTTGATCCACTCCACAAATATTACTGTAGAGCATTTAATTGTTATGTTTTAATTATTTATCATTTTACTATATCCCTTGCTTTTGTGTACAATTAATGTATCAAGTCAACAGAACATTTAACACATGAGCTTTCATGGCATTTGACAGACATTGTCCAAGCAAGTAGGCATTCATGAAACCATTTTGTGCATTGTTTCTACCTGTATTCCTTTTATAAATGTATTTGTTCTGTTTTATTTGTATTTTTATGAGCTACTGTATAGTTTAAAGCCATTACTATACTGCTCTAAAGATTATTTTATGCAGCATTACTATCGATATGGGACGATCTATAAACCAACGCAGACTCCAACGTCAAATCGGCACTAATATTACCCGATCTATCAGCAGCCTTCGACACTGTACACCATGAAAGATTCATCAAAAGATTTGAAGGCATTGGAATTGGCAACACATCACTCCCCTGGCTAAAATCTTTCATGGCAGAAATAACAAAACAACTTGGATAACACAATTCGAGTTAACACCTTGCAAAACAACATGTGGAGTCCCACAATGCTCATCACTACCACAACTACTTTCCAGCATCTACCTGACCCCCCTCATTAACCTCATCCAAAAACAGTGATTCACCTGCTACAACTATGCAGACAACACTCTAATCATCTACACAATTAACAGCAGTAGAGAACAAAACCCAACCCTTACCAACTGCCACACAGAAATAAACCATTGGATTAGCACCACCCACCTTAAACACAATCTGGGAAAAACAGAAATCATGATCACAACCAAGGACCTGTCAAATCTTCGCCACATTCCACGTCCTACCAAACTTGCAATCTCGTTAGCACCATTCAAAGTGTTAAAAAATGTTGGACCATTAATGGACAACGAAATAACACTAGAACCACAAGTCAACGCAGTAGTAAAGAAATGCCCCCTCCACTTACACACATTCAAGAGTGTACTTCTCTTCTTCACCTTCCCACACAGAACACTTGCCATCATCTCTCTTGTCATGTAAAGAATAGGAAACGCCAAGAGCGGAATGGCAGAACCCATTATGAAAAAAACTACAACAGACACAGAAAGCAGCAGCAAGACTACTCCTCAGACTCACTAAAAGAGGACACATCACACCAGCACTGAGAACGCTACATTGGTTACCAGTCAAAAAACAAATGTTCTTCAAAACACTTTGCATAACACTCAGAGCACTCCATGGCCAAGGGCAGAATTCATAATGGGAAAAGTCTCCATCTACAAATCAAATCATACTTTCAGGTCAAGCAACAATATTTGTCTCAAACTGAAACAATACGGAAAGCACACATTCTGGGGATCAGCCACACAAAGTAATAAAGCAGCCAACCGCAAAACACCATATGATAATATTAACCTGATGGAACAACATAACCTGCAGATAAAGATTAGGATGACCATCGACTAACCCTACTAAAAACTCTCTAATACTCTGCCTACCCACCGTCCAACACTGAACAAACCAGACACATAGCTACCGCAAAAAACAAAAACCACTGCAAACTACAGACACTCTACTGACACACTACAACACCTGGTAGGACACTAAACCTAACGCTCATGGTCAAGTGACTCTTTAAATTAATCAAGGTGTGCTCTCCAATATAAAAGCTCCTGTCATAAACCCAATCCTGTAGTCATAGTAGCCAAACATATGATACCCTGTACATATATATTCATGTCCAAACAAGAAACCAACAAACAAGAAACCACAATATCTAGAGTAGATTAGGCCATTGATTGCCTTTGGGCCTTAAGCCAATAGCAGCGACCGGGAGGCGGGAGCCGGCCACACCACCTAAGGCCCACAACGGGGCCCTGTCTACCCCTGTCCACCATGGTACGCTGCGTCATCCCGTGTGAGTGTGTGTGCTCCCCCCACCCCATTGGTCGCCTCTGAGTGCGTGTGCTCCCCCCCACGCCCCCTTGGTCGCTTCTGAGTGTGTGTGCTCCCCCACCCCCACCTTGGTCACCTGTGAGTGTGTGTGCTCCTCCACCCCTCCCTTGGTCGCCTGTGAGTGTGTGTCCTCCCCCCGCACCCCCTTGGTTGCCTGTGAGTGTGTGTGCTCCCCCCCTTGGTTGACTGTGAGTGCGTGTGCTCCCCCCACTCCCTCGTTGGTCGCCTGTGAGTGCGTGTTCTCCCCCTATACACAATAAAACTATAAAGACTAAAAAGAACCCTAGACATCCGATGCTGCCGCCCTTATGTCGGTGCTATGCATATTTATGGAACGGAGGCTTCGTTATACCTTCCACGTAAGATCTGGTCGAAAATTGAAGGTCACGTTTGGAAAACGGTGCTAGGTTTGCCCAAATCATCGGCTATCCCGGCCATCAGAAGATAGCTGGGGCTTGTCTCTTTGGCATCAACGATAGACCAAAGTGCTATGCGTCTATACAGAAGAACCATCATGTCGGACACGCTACCCATCTTTAATATCTTACGTGACGAAATGGAAACAGGCAAATGTGTGGCTCTGAAGAATTGGGTACAAGCTAGAAAGGACGATCTGGCAAAAATTGAATGCTCTGAAGAAGACTTGAAAGAAAACCCCAATCGCATTAAAAGGAAAATGGAAGAAATGGATTGGATCTGGACCACAGAGAAAGCGGCGGGGTACAAACTGCTAATCCACCTGCCTCCAGCATTTAACAAGGCGAAACAACCCTTGAAGTATTGTGCCAAGTTTCCGGATAAGAAACTGAGAAGTACGATCATGAGAGCAAGATTCAACCTGATGCCAACTAGAGAGATCTTAACGATCAGAGGCGACTTACCCGAAAAGCGATGTTGCCTATGTAAAAAGGGCTCATCCATCGAAACGTTGAAGCACCTCTTGACAGAGTGTGAAACCACAAAGAAAAACAGAAACATCTACCTCCCCCCGCTGGCGTAAAACCTCTGGATTTTCGAAACAGACGAGCTGTGGAAGAGATTGATTTCTGGTGAGAACACGAGATGGACTCAAGCTCTGGCCAAACTTATTGAACTTGCATTCGAGTTGATAACCCGCACTCGGTCCGATGATGAGAACGCGGTGAGATTAAAAAAACGGCAAAACAAAGAAGACCCAAGAAAATTGTTTTGGCCAGGCCAGCTGGGGTGAGGTTTTCGAACTTCGATGGTTTTGTCTGTCTTTTTACGGCAAGACGATCTGGACGATGTGAACCTTTGACAAAACTTAGTTGTAACTGAGTAAAGTTCATATATAAAAAAAAAAATAAGAAATGACACTTTGTCAACTTTCTTCACGAGAAATAGTGCATTTTTTATGCATTTTTTATGGGGCATAGATTGTTTGGATCCTTTGGGTTAAGGTTTTTTTTTTAACAAGGCTGGAATTACTACCTGTTTGATTGTATCAGGAACCAAGCTGTGGTAAAAGGAAGAGTTCACAAAAGGAACCAAGAAAAGGAACAAAGATATTAGGGTTACTTAAAATGAACTTTGAGGAAAGACTTTGTCCCTGACAGTGAGTTGGGCAGAGAGATCAGAGAAAAACACACATTTCAGTACATGTTATTGTTTGAAAGCGAAAAAAATATGTATGGTCCTCTTTATTGACAGGCTGAGATTTACAGCAGGGCTCTTTCTCTGTTATCTTACAGATTTTAGCACTAGCGCAAGAGGTTTTTTTGGCAAATCCCTGCTGTACCCCGATACAGTCTTCCCTAGATTGTGTATGTATGGGACTTAGGTCGAAGTAATGGTTTTTCCAGATTTCAATAGATTTTAAATAATTTTTGGGAATCCTCCCTACTTTCTATATTTCTTTGTTATAGAACGTTTGTTTTGCATCCAACATTTTGTTTTTGGAGTTTATTTGTAATGTTTTTCAGAAGTTTTGTTTTCATCTGTTTGATTTTTCTCCCATAGGCATTCTGCTTGCCTTTTTCTTCTTTTTAGTGTTACCAAGTCGTGGGTAAACCAAGATTGTTGGCAGTTTTTGTCCCTAAACAGTTTGGATTTCAGATGGGCAACTCTATCCAGAAAGTAGTTTAGCTGATTGTTAAATGTATTTTCTAATGATTCTGGGGGTCCAAATCTGAGGTTTTTTCGATTACCAATGTGAGACATTGATGCAGTTCATCATGATTAATCCTTTTCAGGTTTCTGTTGGTGACTACTTTGGGTGAGGTAATTATTATTCTGTGAGTATTTGGAAGACGCATAAGACATTCCACGAAACAATGATCAGACCAAGCACAGGGCCTTGTCTTGGTAATATTCATGGTGACATTCCTGACAGTGACCCAATCCAGGATGGTTGACCCTACATGTGTGGGTTCTGTGTTGAGAATATCAAAGTTTTGGTTTTTCCGTTGTCTTGCCAATTCTCTAGCGTCATTGTCTTCCGGATTAGGTAACCATCTATTCATATCTTCTAGAAGTATAGTAGCGCTGTTAGGTTTATTAAGAGATGTCAATATGTGAAGTAGGTCTTCATTGAACTCAGGCATCTGAATAGGAGATTGATATACAAGAATTAAATTAATGCAGCAGTGAACGCTAGGAAGAATTTTAAGGTGGATACTTTCTCACCCGGAGCAGGTAATGGGGGCCTCAAAGAAGTGCAGCTCTGACTTAACCAGGAGAGCCACCCCGATTCCCTGTTCATGATTTTTACCAAACAAACTAAAACCAGGAGAGATGGCTAAGCTTACATTTGGACCAGTAGAGTCTCTATGTCAGGTTTCTGTTACACACCTCACATTTAGGGTTGTTTCCTTCATGTAGTCATGAATAGTGATAGCATGTTTGTTGAGTGAGCAAGTGTTTAGTAGGGACAGCTTGATGGTAGAGCTGTCCTGAAAGGTCTGTTTGTGCATAAGGACTGGTGAAATCTTATCCTCTTCACAATTGGTGGTGTTTGTCTGGAGTGTTGAAATGGAAAGGCACGGGGGCCCTGGAGCTTTCTTATTTTTGGGACAACTGTCCACACTTGTCAGGCCGATGATCCATTCTCCTAAGGGCTCTGCCTGGGTCTGAGCTAGAACTGAAGTCTGGGCGGGTGGATCTATTGAGCCCGGTTCTGGTGATAAGGGGGGGGGGGCAGGTGCCTGTGCCATTGGAGTTTGTAACAGCAGCATGTAAGAATGACTCAGAGACATCCACAGTAAACGGTACCATATTTGCAGTACTGTCAGACCAACGGTGTAGACATTCTAGTAGAATTCAGTAACATAATTCTCTACCAGTTTCTCTTGTCTTAGCTTTTGTAGAACAAGTAGTAAAGTAGGCTCTGTATGGATATCCATACTGAGGTAGGCAAATGAAGGCCATGATTAATTGGGAGCAAAAGCACCAGACAAAACATTCACAGTAGGGCAGGATTAAGTGAAAAGACAGCTTGTACATCTGCATGTATTAGTGGAACGTGTAAGCATTCTGGGCACAGTACACGGTATGTCCGGCACAGACTGGAAAAGCCTGGCTATTTGCTGAAGCACCAACTGTTTCCTTAAGGCAACTCAAGTAATTCTGGGTAGTGTAGATTATTGCAGAACGCTCACGCCGTGTTGATTTTAAGAGTGTTTTTTCTCTGCGCTTTCATAAAGAGGAAAAACAATGTCAAGCAAGTCACAACAAGCACACAGGAATGCCAAAACATGCAGTGTATAAATCTAGCCAAGGTGCACAACCAATCTAGTATTCTACAATCAGTGTAATACAATTTATATTGACAGACACAACTCCCTGTGTGCAAATCACAATGTTATTGTAATAGGGCCTGCCAGAGTGTTAGTATTCATTTCAAGGACACCTTGGTAAATGAGGACAACATCTAGTATAGTGTAGCAAACTTGGGGAGTCGAATAGAAAGTATATCTGCATTCTTTCCTATAGGAATGCGTGAGGAATTAACCTCTTGCAAGGTTGCAAAGCTTTTTCGATTTTTAGAGACATAAAATCATGCAGGTGATTCCTTCCCCAACCAGATCCGCTTTCGTTACAACTCCATTCCAAAAGCATAGTGCACTTGTGCCCAGCTGCATCAGTAACCTGATCCGCAGAACTTGATCTGCTCATAGTGTCGAGCGGGTTCAAAGGTCACAAGATCCCAATTCAACTGCTGCAGCGACTGCAAAGTCACTGCAGCACCAGGGCGACATTTAAGATATAGCCACGATACCCAAACTATGATGATCATGATTACCCTACGCTGGTGGCAGGGTCATCTCCAAGAATAATCTATGGCTGAGTTTAGACAGAGTGCATGGCGATACTTATGATCATGGACAGCATGTCCCAATTGATATTGCACATGTTTAAGCTCTTGTGAGTCATCTCTGCTGTGGAAGGGATTGTGTATTTGAGCCAGTTCGCTGAAACTGCCACACCGCAGGACAGAAACCCCAAGGACCCAGCCTCTGTTTGATTCTCAATGTGAGGGCCAGTAACCTTCTTCCCCAGATTCAGCTGCACAGCAGGCAGCTGTCCTAGGCCCAGGTATGAAAGGAGCACAGCTATTCAGGAGGAGAAGCCTCTCACAAGGGTGCTACATATCCAATTGTCTTTGTCATTAGTAGGAGGATAGGCAGGAGTGCTCTGAACACTGGAAGAATCCTTCCACCATTTTGCTTCTCACTGTCTCTCCTTCTCATGTCTCTTCCACTGGAGCAAAGCACTTGTGGTGTAAGATCAAGAGGGCAAAGTCCACTCCAGCCTCTAGCAGGGATTGGTCGCCTAAGCAGGCTAGCTTTAGACCAATCACGTGAGGACTTGTGCCTTTAAAAGAAAGAGTCTTGCAACCCTTCAACATAATTACCTCAGTTCCTCAAGGATCCTGTAAGGCTGAAGAGACGTTCTGAAGATTCTCAGTTGGACTTACTTTGGAACAGCTGTACTGTCTGATGCTCTCCTCCGGATCTGTCCCCTAACCACTCATAGGGAGCATCCTGTCCTTGAGTTATTTGTAAAAGTCTCACAGCAACCAGGGGGGCCAAACCAGCCACAACTCCCTGTTCTCCCACACTGAACCGGTCGCGAAGTAGGAGTTTGCCAGACTGGACTGCCTGCCCGCTGATTCTGCCTACGCTTTTAGTTTCTGCAACTAAAACTGCCATGAGGAGGAAAGCTGTCAGTGTCGCTCTCACTTTAAGAAAATCAGCGTGCGAGCTCTGCTCTGCCCGCTGGTGAATGTCGCCTGCTCCAGTCTTTTAAAGTCTGACTGTAGAGCAAGGAAGAAGCCAAGTAGGAGTTTGCAAGATTGGACTGCCTTCCCACTGATTCTGCCTACGCTTTCGAATCTTGCCTGCTCCAGTCTTTTAAAATCTGACTGCAGAGTGAAGCGGAGCCAAGTAGGAGTTTGCCAGAGTTCGCAGAGAGGAGCCAGGAGAAGGATGTTGAGGCAGCTGAGCCCCCCAGAACAAGAACTCACCTCCAGGTAAGGCGCAGGGTGAGTGTGATCAATCCAAAGTATGTGGGAAGCCATGACTCCTGGGGTGAAAAGGTTACCATTGAAAGTTCCAGTGGGGCTGTAAGTGGCATTATCCCTGCTATTTGTTCAGCGAATATGAAGGAGGCCGGGGGGGTGAAAGAAAACATGATCCGGATTGCTGAGACATGTGGGGCAAGACGTAGTGCCCTTAATCGGACAGCTGCTACAGAAAGTGGCGAGATGGCTGGGGTACAAGAACCCTGTACCGGTGGTTTAAAGGGTGCGGAGGAAAGGACCCAAATCACTGAGCAGTCTTTAATACTCCCCGAAGAAATGGGAAATGAGGACAATGTGTTAAATGGCCTGCAAGAGTCCATTCTGATTAGTAGTCATTTATTTAATAAGAACTTGAATATGGGCAAGAGTTGGGGGGAGACTGGGTTGTTCGATAAACAGAAAACTGATGACATGGACACAATGGAAAAAGGGAAATGTGTGGTGGAGACACAAGAAAATATGGACCAGGAAGGGAGGTGGACTATGGAGAATGGCCCTCTTGGAGCGTGCCTAAATGCAGGTCTAGCAGCCCACCTGGTAAAGGAGATTTCAGCACTGACTATCAAAATCGATAAACAAAAACGTTTGAGCCTGTCAACTGTCACTGAGCAAGTACATGTGCTGGATGAATCATTGAAACAAGCTGACTTGTGGGTTGAACAAGCAGCAGCAGAAAAAATTCAGTAACATTTTCAATTGGGAGATATTAATCACCCGGTGGAGCTCAAATCAGCTTCCCAACAAACTGAAAATAACGTGGAGAGAGAATGGTCTCACCCAGAGGAGGCTTTGAAGCTGACCCCACTGACATCATCACATAAAGAGTATGATGACAACCTTATGGAAGAGAGGATAAAATCAGAATCTGTCAGGGAATCAGGGAGAGATTTCAGTATTTGAGGAGAAACAAATGTCTGTTTCTACTCCTGCCTCCACCCCGTCCTCAGGTTCTTCCTGTCATCATTCAGAATATGTAAGAAAGGACTTGAGGAATAGAGACGTACAACTTCGAACAGAGGAATGGGCTCACTTACAGCAGCTCATGATGGGATCCTTGACAACGTCCCTGCTGCCTTTTACAAAGTTGTATGAGGCTCTTACCACCAGTCTCCTGGACCAATCTTCCCTGATCCTGGGAATATCAAATAAGCTAATAAGTCTGGAAGGTTTGGCGCACAGGATGGCAGGTAGGATGGACAAAGAGGCGGAAGTATTGGCTAATTGGCAAAATCATTTGTGTGATCTCACCAGGAGAGAAACAATAAATAAAACCGTATTGATGGAAGCGCTTCTGTTAGACTGCGAATTGATGAGGTCCGAGTGTAAAGGTTTGCAAATGCCGAGAATCAGGGAACCAGACGGTCAGGAGGTAGCCAAAGAAGGGTCAAAAATCCTAGAGACCATTGTGCCGACTTTGGAGAATCAAGAGCTCCAAACTTTTCCTAAAGAAGGAAATATTTTCATCATGTTTAAACCTCCTCAAGGAACAAAAGCAAACACAATCTTGGTAAGTGCCACTCAGAAAAGTCAGCAAAAGGTAAAGAAATCTAAGAACATGCCTCCAACAATGAAGAGAAAATTGAACGGATCGAGAGCCTGTCTAAGAAACTTATGCTCTCCTCACCCAAGTGATAATAGGCCAGAACCAAAAAGAGCAAGGAAAGAACTGTGAATGGGGGAAGAAAATCGGACAGCCAAGCTGGAAAAGTCATTAGAGGGAGAAGTGGAGGAGGAGGTGCTAGAGTTATCTAAAGTGGACTTAAGTGACCTCATAGAAGAAATAAAAAGAGTAGAAGAAGATGATATGTGGAAAGAGGTCATTAATTTAGAATGTGCCAAAATTGAAAGCCAACTAGACGTAATGATAAAGCCTCGCCAGAAGGAGACTGAAAATCTGAACAAAAATCCAAAAGTCCCATTGTTGCAAAAGGAGCCGAGGCCACTTAGAACTCTAGAGGACAAGAGAATGGTGATTTCATCTAAAGATCATATCAAGGAAAGCTTGGAGTCAGACAGGAAAAGTCATAAGTTAAACAAAAAAATAAGGGCCTTCCCTGTGAGACGGGGGAAAGACGAGCAAAAAAGAATTGACAAGGAAAATCAGAATGCCAGCCTCAAAATATATCTAGAAAGAATTATTGAGGGCACAAGTACACCGGTGTTGAATAGGGGAAATTCCCTAAGACTGCTGAACTGCATTATACCGGTGCATCGCCCATCCACAAGGGATATGAGCATTGTGGAATTTGTCTTAAATAAAAGGACAGATTGGGCTATATTACACTTGGCTACTCAATCTAAGAAAGATTTCATTCATTCCCTCAAGGATAAATTGCTCCCATTGGGCTACGAAATTAGTGACTATCAGGAATGGATCAGAGAAAAACTGGAGAGAAGCAACTATTCCGAAGGAAACAATAAAGAAATGGCCCCCGGAAAAGGCTCAAAAGAAAGTAAGCACACAGGAGGGAAGAGGTGCCCAATTTATGAATGAAAATTTGAGATCTTCGAAATTCACAATAGCAAATCAGGAAAAAAGCAGTCTTATGAAAAAAGTGGGCGAGGAAGCAGCAACTGGTGTGGTGGAGTCCTGGGACTGGCTGACAAAAGCTCTGAGTTGTGCTCAGGGAGAATAGATCTCTGCCAGGATCCAGGGGGAGTCCTTGGGGACAGCCTCTTGGAATACAAGAGGGTTTGGTATATTCGTCTCAGAAAAGATCCCAGAATTAGAAAGATTTGATGTGTTGTGCTTCCAGGAGACGTGTCTAAAAGTGATACCCCTCTGCGATTTATATGTTGCCAATTTAAACCCTGCACCAAAGGGCCTAAAAGCGCGGCCATTCTCCGGTCTCCTAACCCTTGTAAAAATGGACTTGGGCTGGAAAGTGGTTAAAGTTCAGTGTCCCAACCTGTATGCTCACATAATGCTACTGGAGCAAAAGAAGGAGGGTCATCAAATCTCACTACTTCTTATTAATATCTACTGGCGAGTTAACAAGACAAAGAAACAAAGTTAATGGAGTCAGTTGGTAGATTAATAGATGAAGCAATGTCAGAGAGGGACGATGTGAGGATTATTATCTGTGGAGATTTTTATATTAAACTATTGAACAGGAGTGGTCATCCACTAAAAGAGAGTCAATGGAACTTAAGAGAGAAGGAGTAGATGAGTAATATGGACCCAAGGGAGATGCATATGCCAAATGGTCAAACTCAGGAGGATGTCCCAGGAAAGTGTACATGGAAATGCGGTGAGCAGATATCATGCATCGACTATTGTTTTGTATCTGAAAACTTAAGAGGAAAGGGGGGGGATTTTGTATTATGCCGCAGGAGTTTAGTGATCATGACCTGCTGGCAATCTCTATCAGAGAAGGGGAGAGGGTGAAAGAGAGGAAAAAAATGGGGGAGGTGGAATTAGAATTGGGAGGAAATCGCCTAATATTAAAGCAGCGTGATGTGACGCAGATTGTTAGTCGATACATGGTTTCTGCACTCGCATATCCTACACAAGTTGAAATCCTGAATATCCTTTGTGAATATGGCCATCAAGGAGTATTGGAAAATAAAGGATAAAGGGTCCAGATGCATAGCTATGACCAGGCCTTGGTAAATAGGAGGAAAATTAGGCAGAAGTCCATCAGACAGACCTGTAAAGATGAGGACTGCCCCAAAAAAATAGAGACAATTTGGATATTTAAAAAACAATATAGGAATTGGTGTATTGCCTCAAGGATTGGAAGAGCACAGAACGATGCAGAACACATGTTGAAAGTCATCGGTGCTAAAAGCACAAGGAATCTTTGGGAGCTAATTAACAATGGTGGCTCCCTTACACCGGGAAATCAAATCAGCATGGTGTCAGAAAAAGATTGAGTTGGCCACTATACTGCCTTGTTTGCAGACCCGGAGTGGAGGGTAAGAAATGTTAGAGGGGTTCTGCTGAAATCCTGGATATTTGCCTTCGATGAAGTGGATGCTGAGATGATAAGAAAATTAAGGTCATCTCGAGCAGCAGCACCCGATGGTCTTCCAAACCAGGAACTGAAAAACATAGAAGCCAATTGAGCAAACCTTTGGTAATTGTGTTTTCCCAGATCATGGCAAGTAAAAATATTCCATCCTCTTGGAGAGAGGCCAACATTGTGCACATTCATAAAAAAAGAGGATAGGGCGGAGCCGAAAAACTACCATCCTATTGCGCTTCTCGAATCCATGGGGAAGTTGTTTGCAACTGTCCTATTAAGAGATATAAGAACATGGACTGAGAAGAGTGGTATCCTTGACCCGAGACAGACAGGTTTTATCAAGGCGGTGGGTACCACTCTTAACCTTTTTATCATTAATATTGTAAAAGAGAGTGCGTTAGAAGCAGGAACTTGCCTATACCTAGCCTTTATGGATCTCAAACAGGCATTCGATGGAGTCATAAGGGCCGAACTCTGGGCCAAGTTGAGGGCTTGGAATTGCCCAGAGGATTTCGTAGAGACCATGGAGGTGCTTTATACTAACACCTCGGTTAGGATCAGACTGTCAGGGAGAGGAGAGCTATCACAAAAGATTCCAACATATCAGGGCCTCAAACAAGGGTGTGCCCTGGCCCCCCTCCTCTTTTGTCTCTATATTGCGGACTTGGTGATCTCGCAAAGGGAGGCTGTTACCTCCCCCCAAATGAATGGTAAGGAAGTGCCCTGGATAATATTTGCAGATGATTTAGTCTTCTTAGATTTAACAGCAATTGGCCTCCAATGATTTCAGATGATATCTAAGCAAGAACAGTATGAAGATTATTGTTGCAAAATCCAAGGTATTGACAATGAAATCAGCCCATAAGAAATAAAGAAGGGGATTTACATGGAGAGTTAGAACAAAGCAGTTTGAAATAGTGGAATCCATGGTCTATCTGGGGATTGTGATAAATCGTAACAGGAATGATCAGGCACAGTGCATGCATTTAAGATCTAGATTGATTTGCCTAACCAATCAAGGAAGAGCCTTCCATCGAAGTTTGGGAGATTTACAATGATCCCCATTCTCTCCTTTTATATGCAGAAGATAGCCCAAGTCCTAACATATGGAGCTGAGGCGGTCCTGCATTTATCATGGCGGGTATGGGAGAAATTGGAAGGCTACTTCTGGCGGACAGTATTGAGACTCCCAGATGCTGTGCCAATGGGTACAATCAGGCAAGAGTTGAAACTACAATCACTGGAATCTCTGGTTCTGTGGAAGTTGACTGTGTTATATAGAAAATGTGTGTATGAAACAGATATAGCCCCTTTTGTGGTTCTTGATGCAACCACAGAAGGACAGGGTAAACATTTAATTCAGTGGGGGCTCAAAGTGGAAAAGAGCTTAGAGCAGAAGGATATAAGACTGAGTGACTTATCTGTAAATCCATCCAAGGTTAAGAAGAAATTGCAAGAACTGGATTGGATAAATACGGTAGAACAATGCGGTCGAGATAAATTAAGTCATAAGAATGTTGCAGAAAAGGAAGGGCTGAATTCACTCACAAGGTATCTGCAGAAATTCCTGTTCCAGCATTATCACCACTTGCTTCTTCGGTGTAGGTTGGATACCCTAGCAACATGAGAAGTCCTGTGGGCTTGACAAATGCCAGGTATTAAAAATCGTAACTGTAGATTTTGTAAGGATAGGGATACCTTGGATACGCTGTGCCATTGGGTTACTGTTTGTGACTCTCTAAGTGATACCAGAAACCTCTTTTTGGCTAACTCTGTTATGGACAAAACTTCTCGGAGTACAAATGAATGGTGGGCTTGGGTGCACATAGGAGAAGAAACTAGCATAGTGATTGCGGTATTCAAGATGATTGAACTTGTTTTGAAGATGAAAAATTGAGTGCAACGGAATAATGGTTGTAGTTTTGTTATGCTGCATAGGAAGATGAGATTCATCGACCGTGTATAGGATGGTGTCATAATATTAAAGGTGTATTATGCTGTAGCCACTGTGTGGCTGTTTTCTTATGCTTTGTTAAACCAATAAAATAAAACATTTTAATTTTAAAAAATGAACCATCGCTCCATGTTCCCCTTACCGTGAATAATAGGGAAGATGCTGGTGCTGATGTCTGCATTCCTCCAATTAGCCAAACTATTGCACTGCATCTAAATCAGCTTGACACTTCATTGTGTCCTAACCAAGCATATCACCTGCTAGGCATGAAGTGTGTGCTGAATGCTGGAACCGGAACTGGATCTCTATCCATCATCGGAACTGGTCACGCATCGACTCTAACGGGAGGTCACAATGAAGGCTTGGCCCTGCTAGACCAAGAACTGCGCCTCATTGACTGCACATCGACGCGCCCTCAATCACCACTTCACGACAATCGCCCATCGACTCAAACCGCTAGCGCGTCACTCCCCAACCTCTCCTAGTGGCCGAAGCCTGACTTGGCCTGTCCACCTGAAACATTCTTGGGATTGTCCCAACCTGCATCACTTGAACCGCTGTCATTCGGCCACACAGAGCATCTGCATTCAACCCTACTCAGTGCTCTCAAGCTTCCAAGGCTTCCACCATTCTACATGCCCAACTGAGCCTGATCAGCTTGCATCATTGTTCAAACTCAGGTCTGATGCATCATCAGCCCACAAAGAACTGAATCCAGGCAGTGTGACACTGAACTGCCCCCACGGTCAACTTGGGCCCTAGAGTCTGGTTAGGTCACAATCACCCTTGGTTTCTACATCATATCCTTTTCATGGTACTATCTTACCTACCACCCCTGAAACAAAGCTCAGAGTGCTAATTTCTCCATCTGTTGCATCTTCTCTGTTCTCTCCTTTGAGGTGGGTTTTTGTACAGTAATCTCTTTTCATTCTACTTGCAGATGGTGTGTTTTATTAAAGTGTTTATATGTTTATAGCACCTTCATTGGACATTCCCTTTATTTTGGACTGTGGTACTGTGAAACTGTGTTGTTTGGGCACTGCTGGTTCACCTTCACACCCCTCTTAAGTGTATAGCTGGCCTTTGGCCCACACTACCACAAAAGATAAAGGAGGTATATCTCTTGATTGTCCCTATTTTACCTTTATGATTGTGCTGTGTTTTGGATTGTAGAAGAGTGAACACTGAGTGTGCCATTTTACACCCTATTCATCATTGTACTACTGTGAGGTAGAATCTAATTTGTCACAGAGTGTTTTTAGACATCTGTTACCTCCAAATCCTGCATGTCACTACTTAAGTAGAAGGAACCCTTATGCAGTAACATGCTTTTGTGTTGGATCTGTCCAGGGATTACTCAATCACTTTAGTAACCCATTTGCTTCTCCATACATTGTTTATGTATTGCTAAGCACAATTTGCTAACAATGCATTTAGAAAATGTGTGTCACCTTCTTAGAAAAAGTATGACATAAGCATTTGCTACAGAAGATCAGTTAAAATTGATGTGTAGAACTCATGCAGCCTGTGTGAAGTCTGCAATCTATAGCATCAACCAAAATATATATGACACTCATTCATTGCAGTTGTGTATGAAATATGGTTACATGTGATTTTAACGAATGAAATTTTAACAAATTAAATTATGACAAACAAAAAAATGTGTTAGTGCAGGAGAATGTGACATAAACATCCTTTCAAGCACATAGTTCCCATGGTTTGCTGTAACATCGGTTTGTCGATGGTTGAGTACCTCCTGCAACTACTTGTAATAGATTGGGCACTAGAGTCCGAGCTGGGTGACTGATACATAAACTGTATGACCCCTCAATCAAGTGGAAACTGGGATATGATCCACTCCACAAATATTACTGTAGAGCATTTAATTGTTATGTTTTAATTATTTATCATTTTACTATATCCCTTGCTTTTGTGTACAATTAATGTATCAAGTCAACAGAACATTTAACACATGAGCATTCATGGCATTTGACAGACATTGTCCAAGCAAGTAGGCATTCATGAAACCATTTTGTGCATTGTTTCTACCTGTATTCCTTTTATAAATGTATTTGTTCTGTTTTATTTGTATTTTTATGAGCTACTGTATAGTTTAAAGCCATTACTGTACTGCTCTTAAGATTATTTTATGCAGCATTACTATCGATATGGGACGATCTATAAACCAACGCAGACTCCAACGTCAAATCGGCACTAATATTACCCGATCTATCAGCAGCCTTCGACACTGTCCACCGTGAAAGATTCATCAAAAGGTTTGAAGGCATTGGAATTGGCAACGCATCACTCCCCTGGCTAAAATCTTTCATGGCAGAAAGAACAAAACAACTTGGATAACACAATTCGAGTCAACACCTTGCAAAACAACATGTGGAGTCCCACAATGCTCATCACTACCACAACTACTTTCCAGCATCTACCTGACCCCCCTCATTAACCTCATCCAAAAACAGTGATTCACCTGCTACAACTATGCAGACAACACTCTAATCATCTACACAATTAACAGCAGTAGAGAACAAAACCCAACCCTTACCAACTGCCTCACAGAAATAAACCATTGGATTAGCACCACCCACCTTAAACACAATCTGGAAAAAACAGAAATCATGATCACAACCAAGGACCTGTCAAACCTTTGCCACATTCCACGTCCTACCAAACTTGGAATCTCGTTAGCACCATTCAAAGGGTTAAAAAATGTTGGACCATTAATGGACAACAAAATAACACTAGAACCACAAGTCAACGCAGTAGTAAAGAAATGCCCCCTCCACTTACACACATTCAAGAGTGTACTTCTCTTCTTCACCTTCCCACAGAGAACACTCGCCATCATCTCTCTTGTCATGTAAAGAATAGGAAACGCCAAGAGCGGAATGGCAGAACCCATTATGAAAAAAACTACAAAAGAAACAGAAAGCAGCAGCAAGACTACTCCTCAGACTCACTAAAAGAGGACACATCACACCAGCACTGAGAACGCTACATTGCTTACCAGTCAAAAAACAAATGTTCTTCAAAACACTTTGCATAACACTCAGAGCACTCCATGGCCAAGGGCAGAATTCATAATGGGAAAAGTCTCCATCTGCAAATCAAATCATACTTTAAGGTCAAGCAACAATATTTGCCTCAAACCGAAACAATACGGAAAGCACACATTCTGGGGATCAGCCACACAAAGTAATAAAGCAGCCAACCGCAAAACACCATATGATAATATTAACCTGATGGAACAACATAACCTGCAGATAAAGATTAGGACGACCATCGACTAACCCTACTAAAAACTCTCTAATACTCTGCCTACCCACCGTCCAACACTGAACAAACCAGACACATAGCTACCGCAAAAAACAAAAACCACTGCAAACTACAGACACTCTACTGACACACTACAACACCTGGTAGGACACTAAACCTAACGCTCATGGTCATGTGACTCTTTAAATTAATCAAGGTGTGCTCTCCAATATAAAAGCTCCTGTCATAAACCCAATCCTGTAGTCATAGTAGCCAAACATATGATACCCTGTACATGTATATTCATGTCCAAACAAGAAACCAACAAACAAGAAACCACAATATCTAGAGGAGATTAGGCCATTGATTGCCTTTGGGCCTTAAGCCAATAGCAGCGACCGGGAGGCGGGAGCCGGCCACACCACCTAAGGCCCACAACGGGGCCCTGTCTACCCCTGTCCACCATGGTACGCTGCGTCATCCCGTGTGAGTGTGTGTGCTCCCCCCACCCCCTTGGTCGCCTCTGAGTGCGTGTGCTCCCCCCCACACCCCCTTGGTCGCCTCTGAGTGTGTGTTCTCCCCCACCCCCACCTTGGTCACCTGTGAGTGTGTGTGCTCCTCCACCCCTCCCTTGGTCACCTGTGAGTGTGTGTCCTCCCCCCACACCCCCTTGGTCACCTGTGAGTGTGTGTGCTCCCCCCCTTGGTTGCCTGTGAGTGCGTGTGCTCCCCCCACTCCCTCGTTGGTCGCCTGTGAGTGCATGTGCTCCCCCTATGCACAATAAAACTATAAAGACTAAAAAGAACCCTAGACATCCGATGCTGCCGCCCTTATGTCGGTGCTATGCATAATTTCTGTGCCACTTATTCTGACCCTTGCACTGTATGCTGTTGCAGCCCTTTAAGATAGGAGTGTACATCACGTCTGTGCCATTTATGCTGACCCTTGAATTGTATGCTGTTGCCGCCCTTTAAGATAGGACTGTACATCATGTCTGTGCCACTTATTTTGACCCTTGCATTGTATGCTGTGTCACCCTTTAAAATAGGGCTGTACACCATGTCTGTGCCACTTATTCTGACCCTTGTATTGTATGCGGTTGCTGCCCTTAAGATAGGACTGTACATCATGTTGGTCCCACTCAATTTGACCCTTCCATTTTATGCTGCTACAGCCCTTTACTATATGACTGTACATCATGTCTGTGCCACTTATTCTGACCCTTGCATTGTATGCTGTTGCTGTCCCTTAAGATAGGACTGTACATCCTGTCTGTGCCACATATTTTGACCCTTGCATTGTATGCTGTTGCCGCCCTTTAAGATAGGACTGTACATCATGTCGGTGCCACTCATTTTTTTTTCAACAACACTTAATTGATTTCCATATACGCATTAATAGTAAAAGCAACCATGCTTCACAATCAGCATAAAGAATGCAATTTACAAAAAGACCAGGGCATTATAAAGACTACAGATCAAACAGAAAACCAACCGTTGTGAAACATATCCAGCAAGATAACCACAACCACACAAGACAGCACAAACAACAAAAAAAAAACAACAAAAAAAAAGAGGGGGGGAGAAGGAACCCCACCATGTCCACTACAACTACCATAACCATCAAAACAAGTCCACTTTCCCATCAATCATATAGAGCCATAAAGGGACCCCAAAGTTTCAAATAATCCTCATCTTTATCTCTATTATGAAACGAAACCTTATCATACTGTTCCAAAACATGTAATTCCGACAGCCATTCATCTATATTAGGTTTCTTCCTCGATTTCCAAACCCTGAGTATTAACTTGATAGCCACCATTATGGCTCCATCAATCCAACAAGAATGTCTCGCAATCCGACCACCCCTGTCCTTACGGGAAAGTAGTATGATATTCACTGCCGACCTCCGCAAAACCACATAAAAAATCAAATCAATTCTATCAATCACTGCCGTCCAAAACTCCAACACCCTCGGGCAGTCCCACTCATTTTGACCCTTGCATTGTATGCTGCTGCAGCGCTTTAAGATAGGACTGTACAGCATTCTGTGCTACTTATTCTGACCCTTGCATTGTATGCTGTTGCTGTCCTTTAAGATAGGACTGTACATCATGTCTGTGCTACTTATGCTGACCCTTGCATTGTATGCTGCTGCTGCCCTTTAGGATAGGACTGTACATCATGTCTATGCCACTTATTCTGACCCTTGCATTGTATGCTGTTGCCACCCTTAAGATAGGACTTACATCATGTCTGTGCCACTCATTTTGACCCTGTGCACTGTTTGCTGAAGCCGCCCTTTGAGATGGGGCAGTGCATCGTGTCTGTGCCACTTATTTTGACCCTCCTCATTGTATGCTGATGCTGCCACCCTTAACAGGGTTTAGGCATACTCTATGTCTCTCCTAGCGCTTCTGTAACTATGATTTCTCACAAAGCACTTCTGTAACTACGTAAGCCTTCTTACAAGTGCAAATAAATAAATAAATAAATAAAAATAAATAGAATCACCCCAAAATTAAGTATCTCAAATGTGAATCCAATGCTTTTCTGTTATACCAGCACTTGTTGTTGTCAGAAAAAATTAAGTGAGAAATATATTGTAATGTGATGACAATATTTGATTATTGAAATGTGATGCTGACAATCAGTGATAATTTGAATACTTATTTAGACAAATGGATGCTGGAGTGCATTGTGAATGTAAATACTATTTAGATAATATCTGGTAGGCTGTGTTTCTTTTTTGTAGAAAAGCTCCCTGAATTTTGTTTGGAATATTGTAGGTGATTTCCCCAATACCAAAGTTAGGTGACCACCTTTAATTATTTTAAATAAAACAGACTATTCGGATTATAAATGGCCTGTTTCTTTTACCAATATTCTGCTATATTCTATAGATAGAAGTCACTATACAAATGGGGCTTGCTTGTAATGGGAAAGTTATGATGTCACTGATGCCAATACACGGATGCATTGTGTAACACTGAGTGTGCCCACAATCCATATCTGCAATGTCCATATCTAGACAGTGCATTATCCTCGCAACTTTTCAATCTTCCTTGACTTCTCTCAACTGGATATTTGATTACAAATCACAATCAATATTCATTGTCTAGTGAGCTATCTCTATCTTATTCCAAAAAACCTGTATCCTTACAGGATTATCCAACTGCGACCATCAAAGTCAACATAACAATGCAACTTGACGATATCTGTAATTGAGTGACTGCTCAGTATACTCCAAGATGACGCTACTACGGAGGAAAGGAAAACGAAGCCCCTTTTAGTCTTAGTAAACAAGGATATACATATACCGCAAAATGGCACCCAACCGAACCGCAATGCCATCCACATGCACTCTACAGATTGTGCTGTGCATTTGCCTTCAGGCGTACATTGTTTTACATGCAGCCCTACACATTTTGGTTGGAACTGCAAGTTGTGTAAAGATAACAGACAGCTATATAAGAATTAGCAATGTTAGTTTGTATATGCAATTTTGTCGTTAAAGTACGTGGTAATATTTGTGGGTTTCCATTTTTTCAGTTGTAAGACTAATATACTAATACTAATCATGGAAAAATATAATATTTAATTACTGGCATGAATTGAGTGAGTATTATAATTCAATTTGTATTGTTTAAATTGTGTCCCTTGAAGGTACAAGCAGAAATATGGAAAACATTGTCTTCCTTTCATGCTGTTATGACTATAGGTAAATTGACAATATTTAATTTAGTAAAATAAAAAAGCAAGACAACATTTTGAATCCAGAAACACAAGAATATCTTACATTAGCACCCGGCACGCGCGGCACAACGGGAATACTGCGTGGTGATCAGCTCATTTGCGAGACATACCACACGGTATTCCCTTTTACGCCATGCGTGCCGGCTACTCTGTTCCCGGCGAGGGGCATGGCAGCCAATCAGCCAATGAGGAGGCTCGAAACGGGGCAATCCCTGCTCCGAGCCTCCCCATGGCTGGAGGCTTCCTTCGTCCCCCGCCGGGGACTAAGGTAAGAATTTTTTTTCTTTCCTCCCTCCTCCCACCTCCCACCCCACCCAACTTACCTTCTATCCTGCGATCTCCAGCGGGGGACGATGGAAACCTCCAGCCGTGTGTAAACTCGGAGCGGGGCCATCCCCGCTCCAAGCCTCCGCACGGCTGGAGGCTTCCATCGTCATCGTCCCCTGCCGGAGACCGCAGTACTTTTTTTTTTTTTTTTTTCGTCCCCCTCCCTTCCGCCCTCCCAACCCCACTTACCTTCTTTTTTCTTCTGGTCTTGGGAGTGATCGTGCTGGGAACACTTGTGTTCCCAGTGCGTCCGCTCCCGATGGCCGCCATGGAAAGGGAAATCGGACTCCGTTTTCCCTTTTCCGGTGGCCATTTTTTTTTAAAAAAAAAAATTCTGTTTCAAAACAAGCGAAACAGAAAACAGGGCCATTACCTGGGGCAGGATTTGGCCGCCGCTGCCGGTCTTATTGCCACATGAAGATATAGGTATAGGGAATACACACAGGGATGTATTTATGTGAATTTCTGGATACTGCAGTGTAAGATAATATGTATTTCAGTACATATTATCCGCAGTGCTTTCGACCAGGTGAACAGGGAGATGCTGTGGGCTAACCTCAGAGCTTTGAATTGTCCCAGCTGGCTCTTACATATTTTGAACCTGTTACACACTGACAACTTGACTAGGGTTTGATGAATAATGAGAGGGAGGTATTGGATCCCATACATCTAAACTTGGGGGTGAAGCTGGGTTTGTCCATCAACTTGGGCAAAACTAACAACATAGTGATCGCCAGAAATAAAATTGGTCAGATGGGAATTGACACTTCCTTGGGTACACCCAATCTTACCCATATCTGGACCTGGAGTTTGAGGCCCGGCCTAGTTATGATCTGATAATTATCAACAAAAAAAGACAAGCTAAAATCCTGACTTTACAAGCTTGTAAGTTTGCTAGGGGTTCGACAGGGTGTAGTGTGACCGGGATTGTTAAACTTTACCAACAATGCTTTGTCCCGGCCATACTTTACGGCCTTGAAGCACTTGCCATTCAGGATCTGTCCTGGCTGAATAAACTGGAAGGCCATTACTGGAGCTCGGTGTTGGGATTAAGCCCAATGTGCCCCATGGAATATCTCCACCCAGAACTAAGCTTAATATCATTAAGAGGCATGGCTGTTCGAGCCAGGAGGTCCTTTTACTTAAAATCTTGTGCTGACCCCATCTGTAAGTTACTAGCAATGGCCGGGGACAGTTATGACACAGACAGGGTCCTTCAAGGTTTTAATTATAAGACCTTGAACAAAACACTATTTTCAAAGATTGACTGGCCACTTGCCAAAAAGAGAGTTTGTTGATTTTTTCATTTGAAAAAATCTTATGAACATAAATGCAATAGATGGGACTGGTGCGAGAATTACATGCACCTGGATAAAAGGATACGAGGCAGTGTCACACGTGGTGCACAGTTATCGAAAGATCCAACCTTATTTACAGCTCTGCCCAGCCCCTGAATGTATGCAGTTTATTTCTAAGCTACATACAAACCAACTGCCGGTAATGGCTGTGTTGGGCCCCCACTTGAAGGTATCTGGGGAAGTTTGGACTGGCCATATATGTGGCAACTCTGACCAGCTGGAGTCAGCCCATCATGTTCTTACCCAATGTGCTGAATTTGGGTCTTTGTATATGTGTATGTTAGGCAGTTGTGTCCACTCTTATGAGACAATTACTGCAGGCTCTCTTTGGGACTACTGTTTAAATATGCATTCTATTTCAGCCCAGCTTGTCCTTTTTAGAGTTTGGTAGTTTGTCAAATTGCAGAGATGCAATTGAGATAGTGGTGCCTGCGTCCACGTATTAATTCTTGCTCTTTCCTTCTCCACTCCTTTTCTTTGTATTTTGGATTTAATGAATTGCATTATGAACTGAATTGTTTGATGAACTTGGTTGTTGAATTGAAATACATGGAAGTGTATTGTATTTTACTTTTGACCTATTTTAGTGCATTTCTGTATTGGTATGATGAACTAAGCTTACTTTAAGTTAAGCGCCATGAAGCACCTTGGCACCATAGAATCACATAATACATTGTGTTTCGCTGTTATGCTGCCATGCTGCTATGTTATATTGCATTCTATGCAATTGTACATGTGTTGTGTATTGTTCTGCATACTATTAAGAATTGTTTATGTTGTGTGAAGTCCAAATGTTGGATTATATCACAATAAACTATTATTATTATTTAAGTACACGTTTTTAATGTTGTCTTAGGTTCTCTTTTTCTTACATATTGTAATTGCATAGTGCATATAGTCCCTGAAGAACCACTTACCTTGTGGATATCAAATAAAGAACAAGTAGTGAGAAACACACTTGGGCCAGTATTAGTTTGACTGGAATTTCCATTGGATTGACACATTTGTACATTTGACAGATTTTCACTTAGTGTTGTAACCACTGGAAATGTACAAGGTTCATTGATGGGATAAATTAGTGCATTTTTGTTTAAGAGACATCTAGATTTACTGTTTTTTTATTCATAGTATTCATTAAAAGTTATTTGAAATAGCAGTGCACTGTGGGACATGAAAATGTATAGGTCAGCCATGGGCTCCTCATGCAAGCACCTAAGCCGAAAAAAAAATATTTCAATGTAGTTTGGTATACTGTGGCTACGGGGTCCGCCAAGGCCTAATGCATATATATGCATTGGTAAGAGGGTGATATCATAAGTGATAAGACACACTCCAGAGCCCGATACAGTGGCCTGGTCAGAGTTCTAATTAAAATACACTTTGAAATAAGAGGTTTTAGCTATAGTCACCAGAGCGCATCCTTTATGGCCCCACAATGATATATAGCTGTATGGTAAGACTTCAACTGAGGAATACGAAGGGCCTGTGCAGGAAATTCGCCTCCATTTTCCCATTGGAAGGACTGTGATCTTGGTGAATGACTCTGACAAAGGACTATGATGTAGGAGAGGAATCTGATTAAGAAGGATGTGATGAAGAAGAAGTACTATCGCAAAGGAGAATGACTATTATGAAGGCAAAAGGCTATGATTAGTGAGAAGACCTCTGACAAAAAAGGAATGTGATTAATCAGAAGCATTGTGCTTAAAGAAGACGGTGGTGCAGGAGAAGGACTGTGACAAAGGACTTTCATGTAGGAGAATGACTAAAATGAAGCACAAGTGCTTTGTTAAAGGACTATGATTGCAGAGTAAAACAAAGGAGACCAGTCTGAAAAAGGAGAAGACTTTGATGAAGGAGAAGGTCTCTAATGAAAGGAAAAGACTATGATGAAAGAGAAGGTCTCTGATGAAATGAAAGTCCTGTGTTGAAGGAGAAGTATTGTGACAAAGTGGGTCTGATAGAGGATAAGGGCTGTACTAAAAGAGGAAAGCAGTGACAAAAGAAATGGACTAGGATGAGGCAGAAGGGTTGTGATGCAGTACTGCGACTAAGTGGAAAAGCTGTAATGTATTGTGATGAAGGAAAGGGAGCATGATAAAGGAGGAAGTCTGTGCTATAGGGGGACTGTGATGGAGGACTGCAATGAAGGTCTGTGATGAAGAGGAAGGACTATTAATAACGAACAGGGCCATGATAAATGAACACTATGGTGAAGGAGAAGGACTGAAGAAGGGCTATGAGGAAGGAAGTACTTTGATAAAGGAAAATAATTGTGACAAAGAAGGACTGTGAGAAAGAAACGAAAGAAAAAAATACTTCAAGAAAAACTGTGACAAAGGAGAAGGGATCTGATGAAAGGCTGTACCAAAACAGACAGACTGTGTCAAATGACATTCAAAGGAGAATGACAGTGATGATGGATAAAGACTGACAAAGCATAAGAACTGTAGTGAAGGAAAATTACTGTTACCAAGAACGATTTTGATAAATCGGAAGGAAGTTGAAAATCTGTGATGAAAGACGACTGTGATGAAAGTCAGCGATGAAGGAGGAGGACAATGCCAAATAGCCAGGACAATGACAAAGGAGAAAGATGGATGAAGGATAAACTCTTTGATGAAAGGAAATGATTGTGTTGAAGGAGGTCTGTGATAAAAGTCAAGAACTATGAGTAAAAGAAAGAACAGTGATAAAGGATAAGTAGGAAAAATAGGATGACAATGACCAAAGAAAGGATCAGGATGTAGGGGAAGGATGGTGATGAAGTAGAAGTACTGAGATTGACAGCAACAAATGAGAAGGACTGTGATGAAGGAGAGAGACTCTGATGAATGAGGACTGTGATGAAGGACTGTGATGCAGAAGAAGGTCTGTGATGAAAGAGAAGAATGGTGATGAAGCAGAAGGACTGCGATAAGTCAGAAGTTTTGTGATCGAGTGTGACAAAGGAGAAGGTCTGTAATGAAGGAGAAACATTGTATTGAGGACTACAGTAAAGGACTGTGATGCGGAAAAGGTTTGTGCTGAAGGAGATGGACGTTGAACTGAAACTGGGTCTCCTAAACACAGGATTTGGGGAGAACAATAGAAAACAATAAAATATCCCTGCCTAAAAAATAATAGTAAACTACGCTATACACATAATTTATCATAAACTTTTAATGCACTAGTGTAAGAGCAAGGTAGAAAGGAAATGAAGCAACCCAGTGAAACATTCTTAAATTGTGGACATTTTCAAAGCAATTTTACATAAACTGAAGTGAATACAAAGTACAATTCATCTGGTAGAGTGCAAAGTTGTAGTCTTTTTTATTTATTGTAAAGTCCATACGGAATACAGAGATCAAGCAAATTCATCAATGCTCAATACAGAGGACATGTAATCTAGTAAAATGCAAAGTTGTAATCTTTTCATTGGTTGAAAAGTCCATACAGAATACAGAGATCAAGCAAATTTATCAATGCTCAATGAGTCCAAGACCTGCTTTATCTACTGAAATGAGAGACATCCATGGTATGATTCCGAGGATCGTGTTAGTCAGCTCATTGTCAATGGACGTTTTGCCGATAGTCCAATAGTTCGACTTCATCAGGACCCAAAACATAGTTAACTGGGACTGCTGCATTCAATCACATGGAGAGAATATACTAACTTCAAACACAACTTAGTGGTTCAGCCTAAATACAAAATGTGCTTACCATTCAGTATGTAGAGAGATTCTTTATATAACCCCAAAGAAGGAAAAAAGATATCCATTGACACAGGCAGGTGTATTAATATTCAGAGAACAATCCTGCACAGGGGAATAAGGAGTACAGCAATTAGAGGCTCCTACATATGTAATTGGTCAGGTGCAACCCAAAGGAAATATAAATGATCAAGAAGGAAGTTGATCAAGAGTAATCCAACGGGAGTTAAGGGAAAGCATTACCTTGCAAAATCTGGCTTGCTTATATTGACATTAGGTGTATGCTGTGATCACTAAATCACTACAAATATAAACATGACAGAATATGATTTAAGTATAAAATTAGTTAAACACAGGGACAAACAAAGAATTGTTTGGGGGTGGTGGGCGATACGGGGCCAAATCCTACCCAGATGCTGCTTAACGCAAAAAAATGCATGTTGTTTGCATCAAGCAGCGCATTGAAGGTGTCATCTTGTTTTTTGGGCAATTATATACAACAGCTATATAAGAACCATATGTGGAGAAAAGTAAACAATGTTCGTAAGAGTTCAACAAGAAATCAACCTGCATACGAGATCCATGATGAAATTACTATGCGAGAATAGTATCTGAGACTTTGTGTAAAGGGCTGTTATGGAAAGGGAGTAGAGTTAATGTAAGTAGAATAGGAAAACAAGTGTATTCATTTGCAGCCTAAAGCACACCGAGAGTGATGGAAAATAATTGTTTTGCGCAAATAGTGTTAATGAAAAGCATACATACAATATCATGTTACATTTAAAAGTCATACAGTAGGAATGACAAATTGATCATTTAATCCAATTCTATTTGCTTTTATCCTGAAAATTCAGTGGGCTTCTTCACATTACGTATCCCAATAGCCGTGTCCACAATCCACCAAAGACTCACCCGCAGAGTGTTTTTTAGTTTGGTCCATTAGGTGTCACTTGCAGCCGAAAGCCGAAACTATTGCCCTAGAGTACAGAGAGGGAGAAATGGCATGTGAGGGGAACACACAGCTTGAAGGTGTTGTTTGGTCATTTGCCCACCCATTGACTGCCCATGGCCATGCTAAACCCTATCACCATTCCCACTCAGTTTCCACCACTCCCCGCCCAAAACACCTCCTCTTGGGAACTCTTTGAGCTCACTTCAATTTAGCCTTACCAACAAAGATTGCACTCAGGTGCCTGCCAGTGTTCTTTCAAAACAGTCTTCTCAGAGATAATGACTTAATTGTAAAACCTCTATTGGTGTAATGAAAATGTCAACCAGGTCTGCCTTCAGCAAAGTGTAGCAACATGTTTGTTCACAGCGTGTGTGCCTTGTGCGTGCTTTCATATAATCAGAAAGCAGCGCAGCAGCCACTGTTTTATCGTGGGGAAAAATCTATTGTTTGGCAGGTTTCGCTGTATGGGGCCGTATTGGCACAAGTCTCCAGTGCATTGTTTTTTCACAAGCTAATTAACACCCTACGCCTCTCCCCGATTATCGAGTCCTGTGAAAAACGTTACACATTCGGCCAGTGCAGAGTAGGCACATCCTAATTCACAAATCGTTTTCCTTGTGATTGCGACATTATAAAACGCTTCTGTGAATCAGGCCCCATTAATGTCTCCTGCCTTTGTTACATTGTTGTTTAATTTTGTTTTTTTATGAAGCCTGTCTACCAGCAGATCTTTGTTTTGGAGTCAGGAGCACTCTGCATTCCTGGGTGTTTGAAATGATTGTCAAAACTGTAACTACAAGCCCCAGGATGCACAGTTCTGCTAACCGAAATATCAGAAGTGGCCGAGTCTCACACTTGTCATGTTGCCTTGTGTAAACAATGTCGTCCTGAGCTACTACCGGAGCCCAGTTGAAAACTGGGAAAGTGTCTTTTAATGCTAGGGAATGCTATATTCAAGATAATACCTTCATTTCCAACAAACGGGATGCCAGTTCATACGCAACGTGAAAGAGTCGAGCAAATAGGAAGTTTTCATAAAAGTATTCATGTTATTTTGTTATTAATGATGAATAAATTCATATTATGAACTTCAACCGCATTTCAGGGTTCTTGACTGATGAGAAATATGCATGCCGTGGCGAATAAACACATTGCCAAGAGCGGAAGGTTTTTCAGGTTAAGTTCATTGTTCATAAAAAATGCATTTTAGCATGCTGTCTGTCATTCGGTATCTGTTAATAATTATAAGAAAAGCAGCACTGGCCAAATGCACTAAATGTGGCTTGCAGTGAGCGATTATCAGCTATTGTCTGGCTGCAAGGGAGGTCAGCTTTACTCAGCACCAAAGAGGTACTAAGTTTGGCAATTAACAAAGCGGCAGTTAGTGGCTCTTTGATACTAGCACCTCCTTCGCCACCACACTGTGCTTCAAAACAGTGCTAACTATGAAAATTGCAAACAAGTGACCACATGGAAATCACTGCTAAAAAGCACAGGCACTGAGCGTTATGCGTAATTTCTTTGATAACTTGGCCTCAGATGAGCATCGAATGCAGTAAAATACTGTGGTTGTTTTACAATTAGTCATTGTTTTCGTGAACTTGCACACAGAACAGCATCCACATGGGAAATGACCCACAAGTGCTCCTGGGTTGCAGGGATTCTCAACTTTTTTAGTCAACATCCATCCTAAGTGAACTAGTTGATCATTAATATGTTTGGATCTTTTTAAAGCAAACAAAGGGATGTCTTTTTCCGGCACTCTCAGTTTACCCAAGGGCCAGTATTTTTTCATAATACGTTCACCATCAGGAGTATTAGGACAGAACTTAGACTCACAGGTATTAGGCTTCTTTTGATTGATGTCCATGTATTGATTTTGTGGAAGGGACTCTCTTCTCTTGGTATAAATATTGCTCTTTGTTTTAAGTGGTCCCACTGGTGTCACGGGGGCCCCCCAGAGGCCCCGCGGTGCGGGGGACCCCCCAAGCACATGTCCTGGGAGGAGGCCCCAATTAGAAAAAAAAAGAACAATATGTTTTTTAAAGGAAAAAAAATATTTTTCTTTTTGATTTCACTTTGCGTTCATAAATAAATTATTTCTGTAACATAAATAATGTCTTTATGAAGGCAGAGTGACTACAAAAAGAAACTTTCTTTTTGAAGTCCGAAGGATCCCTCGACCCCATACAATGGAAGATCTGAGGCAGGAGGCCTCCATGTCATGGGGTGGGGAAGCCCTATGACTTCAAAAAGAAACAGTATCTTTTTGAAGTCACTCTGCATTCATAAAGAAATTATTTCCGTTATGGTTCAGTGCTTAAAGGAAATCATTTATTTATGAAGTCAAAGTGACTTAAAAAAGAAACAGTTTCTTTTTTAAGCAATAGGGCTCCCCTCTACCCAATGACGGGTGAGTGTATGAGTGTATGGTGAAAGGGTGCACACTTAAATGTATAGGTGGCTGCCTGTGTGAGTGTATGGTGAAAGGGTGCACACTTAAATGAATGGGTGGGTGGGTGTGCATGTGTGTATATGGTGAATGGTGTGTGTGCTTGCGTTCAGCGGTGCACCAAAGCCTACATTTGGGGGGTGAACCCTTCAAATGTTGGCAGAGGCGCTAACTTCACAGGCGGTGGGGGAGGGGCACATTTTTTTGTGTGGGGCATCTAATTTCTTTACGCATTTTAATGAGGTTATCCTAGTGCTGCTTCAATGTTACAAGCAGTTAACTCTCTCATTTATGGTTGAAAACTCCCACTTATGGACTGCTGCGAGAATTGTGAGGTCTCCTGTTCCCTCTCTATCCTTCCACTCACTCCCCTGGCATGCAAGTACTAAACCCACATCACAATTTCAATTGCCTAAAAGATGTGGCATTTGAATGCAGGTACTAACAGTGAAATGCTTTATGTTAGTAATTGCTGGGCTCTTGTTAACAGCGAAATCAAGGTACCGTTTAACATCTTTGTGCTGTTCTGTCCGGTAACTGCTCTGAAGGTCAGCCAGGTCGAGTCAACATAGCCCAACAATTCAGGGGGGGAGGAGTGCTGAATCCCAGTCAACTCAATGGTGTTGCACCACTGCTTGTGTTTAATGCCTTGATTACTTATTGGTAATCTTCATTACCCCTATCCCTATTCTTCCTAGCCCCAGTACTTGTGTATGAGGGACTCTGCCTCATACACACGTACTGGTATGAGGTAGATGTACATGGAGGTAATGCCTGATTTAGCTACCTGTAATCTTCGTTACACCTAGTCCCACTCTTCCTCATCCCAGTACTTACCTATGAGTCAAGGAGCCTCATACGTTGGGCGGGGGGGAGAGGGGATGTTTGTAGGGGGGCGGGATTGTGCAACAAATCATAATGGTTGTCTGTGTCTAGGCTAAGCAGGCATGATATGTGGTATTAGTGGCTAGAGAGGCATTTTGGTGCAGCCAGTCCAGTCATTCCTCAGTTTGGTTCGACTTTTTATAACTGAGCATTTCTGATAGAGCAGTCCTGCTAAGTGCAATTACCTGGCTAGACTGGCATTTGGGTGCTGCAAGACTAGTCATTTCTTACTGGGGCATTGTATATTTTTCTGGGTATCTGTGATAAAATGATATGATACAAGTCATTTATAACGCGCCTGTAAACAACTATTTCTAGGGGCAACGAGACACGGGAGAAAAGTTAGAGGGAGGACAAGACAAAGGATCTTACTAGGCCTTGTGTCATTCAGATTGTGCAGGTGCAAGAACGAGAAGTACAAGGGGAAAGAGAGGGGGAAGTGCAAGGGAGAGGGAAGGGGAAAAAGGGAAGCAATTCTCTGAGTAAGTGCAACCAGGACAGGCCAGCTCTGGATAGTCCAAGGAGAACAAGAGACTGCAGGGTTACAGTTACAGCCCCTAAGTGCGTGGTAGGCCCAGAGACAGTGCAGCGGTGACTGATCAAGAAAGAGTCTGGACATAGTGAGGCTTTGAGGGTAGCCCAGCAACCAGTCGGTACAGCAGACTGGTAGGTCAGGTAGGCCAGCAGGGGAAAGAGAGAGAGAAAGCAGAGGAAACAAGGAATGTTTTGAGCTTCTTCCGGATCTTCAGGTGGCCTGGCTCAAGTTTGCGAGTGGAAGGGAGGCCTTTCCAGAGGGAGGCACCTGCATAGGAGAGAGATCTACCCCGCTACCCTCTGCCTGGGGAAGCATCTAACCCTTAGAGAATTGGAGGTAGCTGAGCGAATGACTTGAGATGGAAGGCATTTTGGAAGAGAGCGTTGGATGTTGTGTGGGCCCTGGCCCACAAAGCTTTACGGACAATGCAAAGGGTCTTGAACTTGATCCTTACAGCAACCGGGAGCCAGTGGAGAGATTTCAGTCCTGGAGAGATATGATCCCTGGGCTTGAGGCCAAGGATACGTCTTGCAGTCCTGTTCTGGATTAGTTGCAGAGGGCAGAGAGTAGAGGAAGGCAGGTAGAGAAAGAGGCCGTTGCAGTAGTCCAGCCTTGAGAGAACCAGGGCTCTCGAGTCAGTGAGCTTCTGGGGGAAAGTGAGACAGGGAAGAGTCCCTTTGAGGAGGAGCATCTGGCAGTGGGACTTCTTGGCGATGTCCGAGGTGTGAGGAGAGAAACAGAGAGTGGAGTCAAAGATGACAAGAATGTTTTTTGCCTCACAGGAAGGCAAAGGAAGAGGGCTCAAGGTGGGCAGCCAGAGTGCAAGGGGGAAAGCCAGGGCATGGGTCCCAATGAGAAAGATCTCCATCTTACTGGCATTAAGGGAGAGATCGGTGGATGCGCACCAACCCTGAATTATGGATAGACAGTCAGGAAGAGGAGAGAGAGGAGAGGAGTCTGAGGGGAGCCTGAAGGAACGTTGAATGTCATCTGCATAAGAGGAGAAGGTAGAGATCAGGTGGGCCAAAGGGGCCAAGAACAGGTTGAAAAACCAGATGGAGAGGTTAGAGCCCTGGGGAACGCCACAGGTATAGAGAGATGTGGCAGAGAGAAAGGGACCAAGTTGTACCAGGGAGGGACAGTCCAAGAGGAAGGAGTTAAGCCACTCAAGGGCCTGATTGTTGATGCCCAGGTTCTCATGGAGTCGATTGATCAGGATAGCATGGTTGCCCGTGTCAAAAGCAGAGGAAATATAAAGGAGGATGTGGACAAAAGGAATGCTGTTATCAAGGTTAGAGAGCAGATCTTCACGGGTGTTCAGGAGAACAGTTTCCATGCCTCTGGCAGCTCTGAAGCCAGACTGATGGTCATGGAGACAACCAACAGATTCAGCATGGAGAGTAAGCTGGAAGATGGGCAGTTTTTTCCAACAGTTTGCCCTGGAAAGGGGTGATGGAGATTGGGTGATAGTTTGACAGGAAGGCAGGAAAGGCAGATGGCTTCTTGAGGAGTAGTTGAAAAAGGGAGTGCTTCAGGGGAGAAAGGAACATTCCAGTGGTCAAAGAGTGATTACAGAAATCAGCCAAGGCTGGATCAAGGGTGTCAATATGGTCCTTGATGGTTCTAGAGGAGCAGGGGAGCACCTGTTTGGACAACACTTTCATAGATCAGACTTGTCTAGAAACCTCATCAGGTATTGTCAGAGAGAAAGAGGAGAAATGAGAAGGAGAAGTAGAGCTGGCCAAAGGTGGGCCAAGAGAGGAAGAGGGAGAGGAAGAGGAGATGGGGGACAGGATGTCCCGAGTTTTAGCAAAGAAGTGAGAGAACAGAGCCATACAGAGGGCCTGGGGGGAACAGGAGAGGTAAAGACCGCAACAGGATTGACCAGTTACTTGCAGATTTTAAAGAGTTTGGTCATGTTGTTAGATGCCACAGAGATGCAGGCTAGAATGTGTGTTCTCTTCTTGATGAGTGTTATTGCTCCGACTGGCATTTTGGTACAACCAGTTTAGGTATGACTAAATGTGCACTGGCATGCTTTAGTGTAATTTTTTTACACTGGTCTACATTGTGCAGCCAGTTATGCATGTTTTCATTGTGGCATGGCATTTTTAATAGCAAAGCATTAATGTTCCTGTGCACTGTTGGTGACTTGCATGTATTGGATTGGGGCTACCCTACAAAACCATTGCAAACACTCAGGCTTTTTAGCCAGTTCTTCTCACAAAGTGTGATGTATATTGCATTAAAACACATTTATATCTTTCTCCTAGTGCACTGTGTGGCATACCCCTTCAAAAGCACATTTGTGTGTATTGCCCAAGCTTGATAATCTAGGCCAGCGCAGAGTGTGGCGCAACCTGTGATTTGTTGCTGAGTTGAGGGGGGCCTCCTCACCATGGCTCGCAGGGGGGCCCACACATTTTGTGTTATGCCACTGAGTTGTCCCCCTCTTATATATGCTTCTTTGCAGAAGACGTGTAAGGAAGTACACATTCTGTGGATTCTGATAAATTGCCAATAGTGGAGGGTGTCCCATAGGTTGTGTGGATGGTGACTGCTGTAATGCAGAAGAGTATTCCTGTCTGTGGGTTTTCAGCATATTCTGCATTTCAATTTCACATCTTCCACCTTTATTAGATGATCCATAAAATGTATCTGGGAAGATATGTAATCTTTAGTGAATTGTATATTGAAATTATGAAGAACATATGCATCTTTTCCAAATGTTTACCTTATCACTAAAAGGACTATTTAGGGAAAATATTTACCTTTCTTTAAGAGCAGCCATGAATAGCACTGTTAAACTGAGAGCAAAGGCAACTCCCATAGCAGTGGCACTTCATTTTTCGTAGTATTTATCTTTCAACCAGAAGTAGTTATTTTTAAGTGCTATCATCATAAGGTCAATTATGAAATCTCTGGGTGTTATATCACATAGGCGAATATTAAGAAGGAATTGTCTAATGCGCCAGGAATTCTGGGTCCTTGTCAAATTGCATATATTCCAGCATATTAATTACTGTTGTAGTGTCTCTTAAGTAAGTTCTAGTATTTTAACTACATGGTTTTATTAAGTAATCCACAAAATTGTACAGGGATTCGAGAGCTGAGACACAACCTGCCACCATCGGTGTCCTCAGTGGATGTGTACGGTTTTGGAGGATTTTGGGCAGTGCATTGAAATTAGGTATTTTAGGATTAGTAATGTTGAGAAACTCAGATTTGCTCCTTGATTTCCAATTTTTAGTCATGGCAAAAGATGTAGTATAGTAAATTAATGTTTGCACTTCTTTCGTAGGATAATCTTTCAATATTCTGTAATCCTGATCCACATTTAGATGGTCAAACACCATCTGTTCATAACTTGACGTGGCCATGACAACAATTGCTCCCCCTTTATCAGAAGGCTTTGTTGCTAAAGTGATGTCTTCTCGTAAAGATTTAAGGGCAGGCCTTTCACAAGGTTTTAGATTATTGTGTATCTTCTTGTGTTTGTCATCCAAGTTTCTAATGTCTCTGAGAACACATTTTTAAAAATATATAATTTAATTAGATGTTTGGGCATCCAATGGATTGAGGTTAGACTTAGATCTAAAGCCTTAGTCAGATGTAGTCTCCGAGGTTGCTTGTTCATTAAATAAATCCCTTAATTGCACCTTTCGAATAAACTGATTACGTTATTTATCTATGACAAACAATCAGTGAGTTGAGAAGGAACAAATTATAGGCCTTTACTCAAGATGGAGTTTTCCGTTTTTCTCTTGTGTTTAAGGGGGGAACGTGGGGGTGATATTCTGTTTGGTCTGTATTATTTCTGAGTACCTGCTCTCTCCTCAAATCTTTTTAAATTGCCAATTGGTGGGTCGAGGGGTGTCACCGGGGGAACCTCTAACCACAGTGCTATCTGTTCCAAACCAATCCAAAAGTATTCTTTTCTTTGCTGCATTTTTTTTTAATGTTCATTACCTATTTACCAGTGCATTAAAGATATTATTCATTGTCCTTGTCACCCCTTGGTGATTGTTGTTACCTATTAAATGTATATTGTGTTTTAAATTCTCAATCCATAAATAAATATTTACTGTTACAAACTAGCCTGATTCCTGGTTCAGTGTGACCTGGGGGGTATTTTGTGAAGGGTGTGATATGAGTGGTATATCATTCAGAATATTGAATTTATAGACACAAATAAATAAGGGTTTCCTTTGCGCACTATATGCTGGGCGAGACTTAGGTGTATGCCTGATTGAAATCCCTTACAGCGTGGGGCTTGTGTCCGGGATCCTGAATTTGACCTACCACTCGTGACAGTCTAACACAGCATACTAGCCAGCAGGGTAAATACACCTTGTTGGGTTGGCGTACTGTGCTACACTGTACAAGCACCCCTCAAAAGAAATACTCAAAGGAATTGGGCCTGAGATAAGTCAGAAGGAAATTGACATTTCTGAGATGGTGACCTTAGTGGAAATTAACATTGCTAGGGAACACCACCTGCACAAATTGTTTGTCAGGGGTGAGTGGCCAGAACAGGATGAACAGGTATGGCTGCAGGAAATAAAACAACAAGTCACTGCAATCGACCTTGATCACTGGAGGACAAGGGTTCCTTACATCAAGCGCTTAGAGAACTGTACATGGCCCCAAATATAAAAGAGGAGCAGTGTAAAATTGCCAAAATAGCGGCCTACCTGTACCTACACATAGGAATCATACAGGAAAAGCATGCAGAAAATATAGATTTGGCTAAGAAGCAAGGGGGAGCACTGCAGAAAATCCAGACTGATCTGGACTCTGCAGAGCAAAGGCTCCAGGGGAGCAAAGAATCTGAAACAGAGGCTAGGCAGTATATTACCAAACTCCAAGAAGATCTGGCTCTCTTGCAGCAAAAGAATGTAGAACAAGATCTCAAAATACAGATACTGCTAGAGGAGTATCAGGAAAGAGTTGGCTCTCTACAGCAGGGTCAACAGAAACTGGAGCATCAATTGAATTATAAGAGAGTCTGTGCAGAACAGATAGTCACCTTACAAAACCGCCTAGAATCATTGAAAGAGGAAAATAATAAATTAATTATTAAAGACATCCATTCTCAAGGGGAATTTGATGAGGAGCGCCAGAAATCTAGTGCAATTAAAAAACAGAGGGATAACCTGGCTGCACAGAGGGGCACTCTATCTCAGGAGAGGGACGCCTTAGGCCAGGAAGTCAGCCAATTAAAAACTAAGTTAGAGGAAAGAAAGCTGTCCCTTTAGGAGTTTAGTGAAATTAAAACTAATCATGGAAATAAGTACCAAAATCAGGAGGTGAGTCTCCTGCAGCAAAAATTGGCCCAATATTTCCAATCCAGTCAGGAAGCACAGAGAGACAATGAGGCTCTCTGTGAAAAGAATGACAGGCTCCACAAACAGATAGCTGTGCATGAGCAAATCATTGAGACCAATAAGGCCTTAATAGAGGAGCAAAAGGGTCAGATTTTGGCATGTCATTAGGGAATAGGGGGTGAAGGAGATGAGATACGAAGGGACAGAGAAACTCCCGAGCATAACCTCAGGACCCTTGTCATCAGGGACTTTAATCCCTTCAGTTCCATGAACTCTACCACCCTCATGTCCACTAGCTCATATGAACCAAGAGCCACAGGGATGGTAGACTTCAGCACAATGGGAAATACAGGACTGACAGATCAACGCCTCCCAGAAATGGATAGGCGCCCATCGCTGTACAGATTCCCAAAAGTGAGGGCTAGCCTCTCTGATCAGGAAGACTCCAGTGAGGGGAGAATCAGAGAATTGGATCCTCAAAAATATCACCTACCAAAGGATCAGTCTGTCAAATTTGGTGGGGAACTCCATGAAACTGGACCCACCAAGAGTATCTTAAAAACCTCTTCCCAACTAGGGTAGTGGGGGGGTACTCAGTCAATCCTGGGAGCAAGGAAGAGTCAGAAGACTCTTCTGAGCACCACAGGTCTCAAGAGACTAGGCCCCCACATTCTGCAAGCCATTCCCAAGCCGGCAGAATTAGGGAGGGCCTAGAGGATCAGATAGCCACCTCCTGTAGCAGTGCCTCTCAGTCAGAGGATGAGTGGACAAGGGTGACTAAGACAAAAAAGGCCAACAAAATGAAGAGGGCCCTACTGAAAGATCCCCTGAAACAAATCAAGGCCATTAGGAGTCTCATAACTCCCTATCATAAAAATGCCAAATATTCAGTTTGGGAGCACCTCGAGTTGTATGAGCAAATGATGGATACTTTCCACCTGAAGACAACTTGCATTTATGAAGTGCAGAATCCAGTAGAAAATAAAAGTACAACTAAAAACCCCAAACCAACCAACACCCCTGCCGCCGCTAAGGTGGTGGAGGTGAAGGTTACCGCTCTTTTAGATCTGGAGATGGGGGGCCTAAAAATATTACTGTGCAAAATCCTCCTAACCAAAGACCCAGAAGGACCTCAGGCCAATCCCAAACAGGTAGTCATGGAGGTAACCCCACAAATGGGACCCCTAAATCCCCTGACTATATCAGCCCCCGTTACGAGGGCAGCGGGCCCATCCTGGCCTATGTGTGGACTCGCCTAGCCCAAGGGGGGGGATCCAACCAGGCAGCTGTCAACCCAGGAAACTTCCCTCCTAACTTTCCCCACGAGGGCAGTAATCCCCCAAATGAAGGGTTGAGTTTCTTTCCCCGGTACCCGCCAAACAACAACCCTCAAAAAAACCCTTCTTTCTTTCCCCACTTTCGTGAGCCCAGACAGCCCAATCCGGGAGAGTGGAGGCCAAGGGTGGAGGGGTACCAGAACTATCCCAACCAAGGGTATTATGAGAGAAGGGGAAGTTACCCTTCCCGTGATCAACCTAGGATGGACCAGAGACCCCAGTACCAGTCAGAGCGGGTGTCCCAACTGGACGGCCAGGTCCAGAACTTGTCACAGGATCTGGGTCGCATGTTGCGGGCTCAGCAGAACCCTCAGATGGACAGGGTGGCTCAGAGCCCCTCAAATCAAGGGCCTGGTACTCCAGAGCAATGATGGGAGAGAACCCCGACAACCCACCGGTTCCCAGGGAGGAGGCACAGGGGGGAGAGGGATGTAAAGCCTTAGAAGAAGCTTCCTTCCCCACTTGTGAAAAGCCCCTGGAAACCCAGGAACCGGAACCAAAATCTCCTGCCCATGAAAGTCTATAACCTAAGGAACATAGGGCGGGTAGGAGAAATAAGGGGCCTAAAAAGGCCTATTTTGTGGAGGACATTAGAGTCTTCCAATTTGAAGGAGAGGGGTGCTCAGAGGATTCTGGGAAAAGGATATTCTCCTTCAGGGATGGGGGAACTCCTCCCAAAGAAAAGTGGGTCCCAAGAGATCCTAATCCAGACTGGGTAGATGTGGGGACTGAGTTAAAACCTCCCAATATTGAACCCCGGAATGACAAACCAGAAAATCACCTTGCCCAAACCAGTTCTGTTGACTGATTCCAAATAAGGAGGCGGGGGGAGCCCAGAATCAGAACCAGGGGAGCCCAAAAATCCCCCCATATCCAACTGACAAGCTCCCAAACTAAATCCTGCCCAAATTACCCCTCTGTCAGAATCAAGAGTGAAGAAATTAACCCACCAAGTGGCCCAAAATGTGCATTATCTTTGCCCTCTTGAGGGGAAGAAGGGAAGATTGTATGCCCTGGACCAAATACAGGGGCAATGTGCATTTTTGGCACTGGAGGACACTAGATTCCAAGCCACCCTTCTGTCAAAAAGGGCCTTTGAAAAGCTGAATTTGAGAAAAAGGGAGAGATACCAGGTCCCTCTCACTCCTCTTCCTGGACAACCTCAGAACTTCGATGGGAATTAAATTCCTGTCGAGGGGACTGCGGATTTAGAAATTAAAATTGGGCTACACGAGGTGAAACACTCAGTTATAGTTGTGACTCCAGAGGGCGCACCATGTTTAATAGGGAATGACATCCTGTGTAGATTGTCTCCCCTCATAGATTGTGTAAACAAGGTCCTCTAGACCCAGACTAACCGACCTATAAAATTAAAATATAGGGTCAACCATGTTAGTTTAAATGGCACATGCCACATGGGTGAACAAAAACCTGACCAAATTCAATTCTATTTTCGAAACCACCAAACCCCTGATGTGACAGTAATTGCAGTAGGACAACAAACTGATGATGGGAAGTCCGCTCTGTTTCTGAAAATCAGCCTTCCTTCCAGTCCAAGTGGCATTCCACACTGGAAGGGAATACTCTGAAATTCTATACCAATTCACAATCTGAAAATCCCACTCCTATTGTCCAAAATGATGCAAAATCAGCTCAAAGCTTGGCTGATCTTCAGAAAATTGGAGAAAAGTTGTTCATCTCCATTCAGTAAAATGGGGGGAAGGACTCTGTTCTCGCCCGAGTGTGCGTGAACAACGGTAAGAACTTCATCAGCGAGGCGATGTTCCAAAAACTCCCAAAAGATCCAGCCATTCCCACATTTAGACTGATAGACAAATGGGAAATGGACCTGGAAACACCCAAATCCAAACATCTCCTGCCTAGCAGGTGTATGCTCAAAATGTCCATAGGCAACAAGAGCATAGTCCATAATTGTTGGGTCGTGCGAGATGTCCCTGCTGCGTTTTATTTAGGCAGTGACATTCTCAATCGCTTTTCCATTAGTTTGGACCTAATAAACTTCAAAGCCTGGTCCTGATTAGTGGGTAATCCCATGTACTTTGATGACCCAGAGAAAAGATTTTGGTCAACTCAATTGCTGCCATATGCAGTTGAAATTCAGATTGGAGAGGAAGTCACCATTCCAGAACGGACCCGACAATTCACACTTAAAATAAAAATTAAAAGAGGACAGAAACTGCAAAATCCTGATGCATATGTTCACCTCAATGCCCAATTCCAACAGCAAGGGGGTTAAACCCAACACCACTAGTCAATACAGAACATGACACTATTCCAATAGTGGTGGATAACAGCGACCTAGGAGTATCTTTCTGGGCGCAGGCACCATTATTGTAATGGCGGTTGATTATTGACATTTTTCCATAGATTTAGGCAATGAACTGGTAGGACCAATCCCAAATGACTGTTTTGACAGTGATAGTGACAATGACACAACACCAGACAGGGTCTTCACCCGGCATGGGGGCATTTCCTGGTGTACTCTTCCTGCCCTTATGGTAAGGAAGAGGTGACCTGTGACTTCAGGAGGAATGAGGTGATCTTTCAAGTCCACCAGGACTGCCTTCACCATCTGAAGCCATCAGACCAAGTCAATATTTTAACCAGGGACTTTTCCACCCAGCTGGAGGAGGCCGCTTAGATAGCCAAACCAGAAGTCTTTCCGGGCTTCAGGCAAATGGTTGAAGAGAGAGTAAACCTAGCTGATGCCTGTGAGACTCTGGAGCAAAAGCAAAAGTTGAAACAAGTTTTGTTAGATTTTCAAGATCTCTTTGTTGGGAACTCCTATGACTGTGGTCGCACCGAAATCCATACAACAACAATTCCCACGGACCTTGGCATGACTCCAGTGTTTGTGAAGCAATATCGCGTGCCTCTCGCATCAATGGAGTCCCTTACAGAAATAATTTTAAAACCCTGAGTCCCATGGGATAATTTGTCCAGTCCACAGCACATTCAATAATCCGGTGCTGGGGATTTTGAAACCAAACGGCCAGTGGAGACTCTGTGCTGACCTAAGGGAGCTCAAGAAATGGGTCCACACTTCCTGGTGGCCTCTTCCCTACATTGACCAAGGGCTGCCCCAGATCCTGGTGAAGTGGGAGAATGGAAGACCAGGCTCCCGTCCTTCCCCTCTCGCGCCTGGCCTAAAGGATCACGGCCCAGGCACCCGCCACGAGAAGAGTTTGCCCATCTACCAGACGACCAAATACCCTGGTACAGGAACATACGGATGTGTCCATCTGCCTGCCCAGCAGCCCGCCCTGCCCATGCCGACACCTGCGGCACGGATCAACTAGACTAAAACCTACACGTCGTTAGAGATGCCATGACGACCTAGCCAACGGTCAGCACACCTGTGCAAATATACACACTGGACACTCCCGCACCAATCTACACGAAGAATATACTCAGTGCTATGACGTTGGCGACAGACATACTCACGGACGTGCATCTTTATTATTTTCCACATAGGCTCTCAAAATGCAGAAACGCAAGACGCATCATGAACTCATCTAAAGAGCTTGCTTACGCTTCTCCTAAACTCAGGTGCCATAATGAGAAATATAACGAAGACACGATACTGGTCATAAGACAATATGATACTATAACCTAAAGCGCCTGTGCACCAAACGGTTCTATCTATACACTAGGCCTAAGTAGGCCGCAAGCAAGAGCTTCCATGGACGTTAAAAGAACAAGAGTCAGATTGCTGATCCTGCAGAATGAGCCCGGCGAAAGCAAACAGCCAAGGTCGCAATGTTGCAAACCCACATTCCGAAAGCAGACCATCAAGGGCACGATGTTGCAACCTCGCACGCCGCACACCAACGTTAAAGTCACACCTGCAAATTAAACCAGGCACACAGTGGAAAAACAATATTAATTGTGCAGAATTCTGCCTCAAACACGGTCCCACCTCACGTGACCAAGCCGAACCTGACAGGATGCCAAGCCCAGGAGGAAGAAGGCGTCTGGATCCCTCGTTACAAGACACAGGCAGATACAATTAAAAGGCTCAATGGACATCTGCGACAGTGGGAGTAGTCGGCCTTCCAGCTTATGAATAAGTCCTCACATTGTCTGCACGTACTCATAGTGAAACATTGTTGCAAATGACAGGTACACCGAGAGCTGGGAACAGCGATGGTCCCAGGCTGGGAAGCTCGCGGGCGCACCAATCAGAACATGGGGCTCTTATCACTGACGCCATTAACATTAACCAATCATCAGGGGTCTTCATGTAACAATTCTCATGTATCTAATTGTAGGGACAACCCAGATATATCACCTGACTAACCCTTGTCCACTAATATTGTTCTCTATACGTATGCTATACTAACCCTACCACTCGAGCAACCAATTAAGAGTGGTGATAGGTTTTTTGCTAACTTTCCAACGTGACGCAAGTAGCGCGTCATACTAAGGTAAAAAGGGCCTGCGAGCCCCACGATTGTGTGTGTGTCAGGACGGACGCGTACGATCCTTGACCCATCACTGCCGTTTTTGTCTAATAAACAGCAGAGTCACCTTGCTTCTTGCATGTGTCTCATACTCTATCTCTTTTGGGATATACGGGAGGAGTTGGGGCCTCCCTGCCCGGAGGTCTGCGGACGGCCCGGCCGACCCCGGCAGAATTTCCCCCCCCGACACTGGGGTCAAAGGTATACACTGCCATTGACCTGACCAAAGGGTACTGGACTGTACCTGTCAGTAGGGAGGACCAGTACAAGCTGACCTTTACCTTCGGAGGACAGCAGTACACTTGGACCCGGACTCCCTTTGGATACATCAACTCCATAAATGAATTTAATATCGTTTTGCATAAGGCCATGCCTGACTTGGGTGAAAATGTTAACCTGGCCTATGTAGACGATGTCCTAATCAAAAGCTCAAATGTGGAGGAACACATAGCAGAGATCCGTTATGTTGTAACACAGTTGAGGGCAGCTGGAGCAAAACTCTCTTTCCAAAAGCCACAGTGGTTCAGGACCTGTGTCAATTTCTTGGGGCATGGGATAACTCCTGAGGGTCTCTGTCCCCAGGAAAAGAAAGTAGAAGCACTTCAGAAACTAAAAGACCCCACAACTCTGCGTGAGCTAAGAAGCCTCCTTGGACTGACTAATTACAGTAGAAAGTTCATTGAGGATTACGCAGAAATCACAAGACCCCTGATCCATCTGTTGAAGGGGGGGCTCAAGTGGGACTGGGGTCCAGAACAAGCTGTGGCAGTAAGACAACTCAAAAGAAGCCTCTCACAAGTGCCTTGCCTGGCTTACCCTGTCAAAAACAAGGAGTTCTTCTTGGAGACAGCATACTCAAATACATGCTTGACTGCAGTATTATACCAAAAGCATGACAAGGTCAATAAAGTAATCTATGCGAGTAAGTCTTTATCCTCTGTGGAGGAAAAATTCAACGACTGTGAGAAGGCACTCCTGACGACGGTGTGGGCATTGAAAAATTACCGCCCGTTTATCCAGGGGGAACACATCATAGTGAAGACTCCACACCAGCCTCTGCAATATCTTCAAAGTGACAGAATCCGGGCCGGAAATGTGAGTAATTCCCGAATTACTTCCTGGATTCTATCAATGCACGGCTTTCCTGTGGAGGTCAGATATGGCCAAAACCAAAAGAGTCCCCTCGTGCAAGGTGTGGCTGACTTGCATGGTTGTGCCAGAGAAAACTGTCTCGAGGATGAAAATCTTAAAATCAAGGACAACATGGAGGCATACATTAATTCCCCACATAAAGTCTATGAAGAAGACCAATGTGGGGGAATGCCCACTGTCTATGTTGATGGGTGCTCCTACCATGTTGACAACAACGGGGAAAAGGTTGTGGCCGGCGTGGGGAATGCATGGGTGAATGATGCCCCAGAACCCTCAGCTGGGTACAAAATCGGTCCCCGTAGTAGTCAAGCGACAGAGCTGATGGCTGTGCATCAAGCCATCCTCACTGCTGTCCAACACCAACTCCACAAACTGGTCATAATCACTGATTCAGATTATGTACAGAATGGCTTCGTGGAGCACCTGATTAACTGGAAAACCAGAAGCATGCTATGTGCTAACAAAAACCACTAAAACATGGAAAATTAATACAGAATCATGATTTGGACACCTCGAATGGGATGACCCTCTACTGGAAAAAGATCAAGGGTCATTCTAAAGTAGAGGGACCAGACAAAACTGGAAATGACCTAGCTGATCAGCTGCCCATAACCAGAGCCATCCAAGGGGATGTACTTGAGATCGAGTCCCTGTTGGAGGAAATCCAGATCACTGCTATCACTAGGTCCCAGACAAATGCTCACAATGAACTCTCAACTGCCCAAAGGAGTAAGGAGACACCAGATGCTGATTTGATTACGGCTCAAAAAGGGGATCCAGTTATTGGTAAGTTTTATCAACACATTGAGGACCTGGAGAACCTTCCCCTGACGGATACTGGTTGCATTGGGAAAGAGGACCTCAGAGTATTGATGAAATGTCAAAAATGTTCCGAATCCAAGACGGTTTGTTGGTGAGGAGATCCATATCTGGCCATGACCAGTGGGTGGACCCTACCTCATTCCAAAGCCTGATGCTAAGTCACGGCCATGATGCGGCCACAGCCGGTCATCGGGGGTTTCATACGACATTAGAAATCTTGCGAGAGGTGGCATACTGGCCACACATGGGGCAGGACCTCGACCAATACTTGAAGGAGTGTCTCATGTGTGCACTCAGCCAACATCACTCACACACTGTGCTTCCCTACAAAAGAGGGGTATGACACTGCCTTGGTCAGATTTGCAAGTTGATTTTATCGGGCCCGTAATTCGCTCCTCTAGGGGGAACAAGTACATGTTGACCCTAACATGCTTGTTTACTAAATGGGTCGAATGTCTCCTTGCCCCAAATTGCAAGGCAGAAACAGCAGCTGCCCTGATGATCAATCACATCTTCTCACGTTTTGGACTACCCCAAAGGATTGAGTCAGACCGAGGTAGCCACTTCAAAAGTGAAGTGATGACAAAGATGTGGGAGATACTTGGGGTTAAAAGGAAACTACACACCACTGTGGACCGGCGGTCCTCTAGTGGTGGAATTGAGAGGTACAATAAAACTATTGTGAGCATATTAAAAAAGTTTGCGGCAGATTCTGGGCCAAGTTGGGACATTCGATTAACCCTTGTCCTGATGGCCATCAGATCTACCCCTTCATCAGCAACAAAAATGTCTCCATTTGAGCTGATGACTGGACAAAGGAGGGTGCTACCCCAGCATCTGCTCTACAGAACCCAAGAGCAGACCTTGATAAATGCTTCCACAACTCATGAGTATGTTGAGAATCTGAGAAAACACCTTTAACATGCTTTTGCGTATGCTCAGCGGAATCTAGAAAGATCTGCAGACAGTATGAAGACCCACTATCACCTTAAAACAACTAAAAAGGAATATCAAGTAGGAGACCAGGTCTACTTGTACAATTTCCAAAGGAACCAAGCCAAAGAGTGCACATTCCTCCCAAGTTGGCGGGGACCTTTTGAAATTGTGGACAGAATCTTACCAGTCACCTACAGAATCTGCATCCCCATGGGCAGTTTGACAGAGGGGGAAGACAAGTGGGACAACATAAACCAGCTAAAGAGTTGCCACCCCAGGCATACTTTGCGGCAGATTGAAGAGCTCACCGGAAACCCAAAGGGGGAAAATCCGGACAGCTAGAAAAATTATTAAATGTTCATTGATTACACCTGAGAAAATGGGCAAATTATCACTGAATAATAGATGGGGAATATTGCCAATTGTTAGGGAATGCAAGTGTCTTTCCCACTGCTGAGATCCTCCGAAGATGTGCACAGTAATGTGAACATTTTCATAAATGTGTTATGTTCTGTTTTCTAGTATTGGCACTAAATCCCAAGAATCACCAAAGAGGACCACTCGGGGACCGGGTGGAAAAACCCAAGGAATCCGGAGTATCGTCCCATCCCAACCCGAACTGGTGAGAAGAGCGTGCCGCCTCAATCGCTAACAGGAGAAGCAACTGAATTTCTCCACATGGACAGAAAAGAACATCCCACTCGCCCGACTCCCCCTTGACCAGAAGTCAACACGAAGTCGGGAGGGGGAATTTGTGGGATGTATTGACCCACTCTGCTATACTATGTGGCCTCACTATGCTAACTATGGTGCGAGAAACAGAAAAATGGTGGCCAAACCCTTGTGCGTGCCAAAACTTCCAAAACCGCGTTTTTTCAACACACACAATGATGGCTTCACAACATGGTACATGTTTGGTGGAATAGAGCACACACTGCAGAAAAAGTGCTAGTGGGCTCCATGACAAGTAAACATGGAGTACAGTGGGAGAAGCAGCGCTTTAGAAGTGAAATTCCAAAATCTGCCTGTAAATGACATTTACTTTGCTGCTGAAACTTCAAAATGCCTGTACATAACTCTTTCCAACACTCAAAATCTTGCTTGGCGCTAAAATTCAATTAATCTAATGAAGCACTGTGAATTTACAAAGTCCTGAAATGTTAAGAGCAAAACATTTTCTCAGCAAAACTGGATTGCATGTGAATGACAATTCCTGTCAAAAATCTGTGTGCAGCCACACTGGGCTACCTGTGAGTGACAGCCCCTGTCAAATGGGCTCTCCTGATTAAACTTTAAAGTTGTCTAAAACTAAACATCTGCCGGTTTAGCAAATATAAAAGGACTGTTGCTGAAAGGAACACAGATCTCAGTTGTTTTGATCCGACAGGTTTAAACCTAAGAATGTCATTTATCTATGTCATCTGATGCAACAAGTTTGTTTTATGCTGGATTTCAAGTCAAGAAATTAAAAATTAACTTAGGCTGGCTGGGCCTGCAAGAGGTTGAAAAACAGGTTTCCACCCAAGGGGAGGGCATTCATCTCAGCAGATGCTCACTGACACATGATAATTGTGGGGTAGGCCAAACTTTTGTCTGCTACCAAGGGCTGAACAATGGCAGATTCTCCAAACAAGGAAATGGATGTGTGAAGTGGTCGTAAACTAGGCTTGCTGAAGGAAATCCCAAAGGTGGGGGCTGCCCCTTGCCTCCTAGACAGACGGCTGACCATTTGCTGCTAAGAATATATAATAAACATTTTTTAGAGACTTATAAACTCGTTATCAGAAGTGGTGAAAAATATAAAAAGGGCAGATTTGTTAATCTAACTTTTGGCCTTGTATTTCAAAACGTGGTGGAACTGTGCAGCATATCCTGAACAGGAATGGCAATATGTGTGGTTTTATGGGAACTGTATTTATGCTAGAATTGTTAAACTTTGCACACACATTCCTATGATAAACACACATATTTGTCGAAATTTTGTGAAAGTTTGGAAAAAGTGTTCATGGCGAAATGGACAAAATACTTCAAAAAAGGCGAAACAAAGTCTCACAGCTGTGGGATTTTGATGAACAGATACTCCATAAAATATGTACTCCTTGCATGTGATTTTCATAGAGGTTACAAATGTATAAATATGTATTTAGGACAAAATTCAATTTGATACTAGTGGCTAGGGGAGGTTTCTAAGGATTGTAAAAACTAAACCATGAACTTGACACCATCTGTCTTTGATCCAATCACTCGGATGCAAGGCAGAGATGAGACTCTGATCCAATCCCAGTTCACAGGGGTGGGTTTAGTTAAGCCGGCCCATACACCCACCCATTTTTGTGATGTCATTTGAAAGGATAAATAGAGACATCTGATAATACATACAGACACTCTCTTCTGCTTCCAGCGAAGCACTCTAATCCAGCATTCAACATCCAGCCTTTAACATCCTTCCAGATGCCAATCACCAGGCCAAGCAGTAACTGGATCATTTTCAGCTATGTCTCAATCCTCAATTAATCCTCAACTAATCCTTACAACCCAGTGAAGCGCTGTTGTGTGGGGAAGCATCCTGAAATGATCTGGTTTGCTACCATAACACTTGCTTGATTAACTCGCCATCCCGCTGATCTGAAATATCCAGAAACAAATAGGGCAGATCCCGTGCAGTTCCGGTGACTGGCCTAGCTGATGTGCTGTCCTTGCCTGATAGACCCAATCCAATTGACCAGAATCTTGACGGGCCAAAAATCTTAAATCCCAGTGGATTGTGAGTATTAACAGGATGCTAGAGAACTATTGTATACCTTGCCTTATCTTGTTCCACCCTAATATCTGAACTATCCTTACTTTCATAACCAGTGACAGTGTCAAAATCTTTAGTGCTATCTTATTCTTTTTATTTGCTAAAGCGTAATTTTCAGTCATTTTTATTTGTGTGACTCTGATCCAAAAATCCCACTTCGAGTGTTTGGACTGGTTCCGCCCGGGAAGGCACTGGGGATCTGTTACTGAAGTCATGAATCAGTCTCAGAGCTTACTTCGTCCCAACCTGGTTGCCTGCATGCTCTAGTCTCCAGTAAAAGAATAATCCATAATTTCTGATTTTAAACTGAAGTTCTGAAGTTAAACTGAAGTTCTTGTCCAAATTCATGTCTTTATTTTCAAAAAAACACCTCCAACTAAAACCTCCATAACTCCCTCAGCTCTAGCGACAGAAACGAAATTTCAACTCCCACTGATACCTAACATCCTCAGATATATCCACAATCCATTTGCAGAACAGTGTAGTTGACCCTTTTTTTATCGAAAATCGCATAGTAAAAGTTTGCTGCAAAATGTACATTTTGCAAAAGTTTTACACATGTGAATTGTCTTTTAAATGATTTCCCACTTTGCCTTTGAGATCCCAATTGTATTCTTTTGATGAAATCATTGCTTTTCATTGCTTGCATCTGTTCAAAGTGGCTCCCGTAGAAATGTATAATAATTTAAGCATTTTTGACCACATTTATTGTTTTTGCTCAGCCAGTTTCAAAGCCATTCTGACAGCTGAAAAGTCAAATCCGTTTTTCTCTTGTGTTTAAGGGGGTAAGGTGGGTGTGATATTCTGTTTGGCCTGTATTATTCCTGAGTACCTGCTCTCTCCTCACATCTATTTAAATTGCCTATTGGTGGGTCGAGGGGTGTCTCAGGGGGAACCTCTAACCACATTATTTAGGGAAAATATGTACCTTTCTTTAAGAGCAGCCATGAATAGCACTGTTAAACTGAGAGCAAAGGCAACTCCCATAGCAGTGGCACTTCATTTTTCGAAGTATTTATCTTTCAACCAGAAGTAGTTATTTTCAAGTGCTATCATCATAAGGTCAATTATGAAATCATTGGGTGTTATATTACATAGGCTAGTATTGAGAAGGGATTGTCAAATGTGCTCATTCAACTTCTCCTGGCTTATACTAGTATGCAGTGTTTGTATATCCAGAGTCACCGGGAATTCTAGGTCCTTGTAAAATTGCATATCTTCCAGCATTTTAATTACTGTTGTAGTGTCTCTTAAGTAAGTTCTAGTATTTTAACTACATGGTTTTATTAAGTAATCCTCAAAATCTTACAGGGATTCGAGAGCCAAGACACAACCTACCGCCATCGGTGTCCTCAGTGGATGTGTAAGGTTTTGGGGGATTTTGGGCAGTGCATTGAAATTATGTATTTTAGGATTAGTAATGTTACAGGGATTCGAGAGCCAAGACACAACCTACCGCCATCGGTGTCCTCAGTGGATGTGTAAGGTTTTGGGGGATTTTGGGCAGTGCATTGAAATTATGTATTTTAGGATTAGTAATGTTGAGAAATTCAGATTTGCTCCTTGATATCCAATTTTTAGTCATGGCAAAAGATGTAATATAGTAAATTAATGTTTGCACTTCTTTCGTAGGGTTATCTTTAAACATTCTGCAATCCTGATCCACATTTAGATGACCAAACACCATCTGTTCATAACTTGATGTGGCCATGAAAACAATTGCTCCCCCTTTATCAGAAGGCTTTATTGCTAAAGTGATGTCTTCTCTCAAAGATTTAAGCGCAGGCCTTTCACAAGGTTTTAGATTTTTGTGTACCTTCTTGTGTTTGTCATCCAAGTTTCTAATGTCTCTGAGAACACATTTAAAAAAATATATAATTCCATTAGATGTTTGGGCATCCAATGGATTGAGGTTAGACTTAGGTCTAAAGCCTTAGTAAGATGTAGTATCCAAGGTTGTGTTCGTTAAAGAAATCCCTTAATTGCACCTTTCGAATAAACTAATTACGTTATTTATCTATGACAAACAATCAGTGAGTTGAGAAGGAACAAATTAGAGGCCTTTACTGAAGATGGAGTTTTTCATTTTTCTCTTGTGTTTAAGGGGGGAAGGTGGGGGTGATATTCTATTTGGTCTGTATTATTCCTGAGTACCTGCTCTCTCCTCACATCTATTTAAATTGCCTATTGGTGGGTCGAGGGTGTCGCAGGGGGAACCTCTAACAACAGTACTATCTGTTCCAAACCAATCCAAAAGTATTATTTTCTTTGCTGCATATTTTTTGTGTTCATTACCTATTTGCCAGTGCATTAAAGATATTATTCATTGTCCTTCTCAAACCTTGGCGATTGTTGTTACTTATAAAAAATATATTGTGTTTTAAATTCTCAATCCATAAATAATATTTACCATTACAAAGTAGCCTGATTCCTGGTTCTGTCATGAACCACCGATTCCGGCCCTTCTGGACTTCGTGCTCCATGATGCACTGCAACATCAGGTCGGCGATCCTCCCAACATGGCCAACAGTACAGAAACACTGCTCTCTAGTGTCCATGCGCAACACGCTTCTTACTAGAAAATAGACACGCCCCCGCGGCTCTGCACGTCTCAACGCTACTGATCTGAGTTGTTCGGCGTGTGTATCATTCCCATCTATCTTCCAGCAACCTACCCTTTCCTCCTTCCTGGAATCCCTTCTTTTTCCTGCCTCGCTTCGGTAAGGCCATTCTCCCTTTCATCCTGAAATCCGTCTCGTGCTCAGTTCCGCGGGCTCCCCGGCACCCGCTGAGCATTGGACATCAGTTTCCCTTCCTTCCTGGACTCCTCCGCGGTAACTTCCCTGGATACTGAACACAACCTGTTTAAGGCAGTCGGCACTCCTCACACTGGAACCCGAAGACTCATGTCCCTTCCTGTATAAGTCCTGATCAGTGCGGAAGAAGGAAGGAGTTCCCAAGAAGACTGCAATCAAGGACAAACAGGTGAGAAAGAGGGAAGGGTGTGACAGATTGAGACGCCAAGAACCTGATATCAGAATTGACATGGAGGCTGCAGCCCAAGACGTGAGAGGAATGCAAGAATTGACTACAGATGTTCAAAATCTCAAAGCCGAAAATGCGGCATTGAAACAACTAGTCTTGTCCCGGGATTCCGCGTTCAAAGAAAGCGCCCTGGTCGGGGGTATTGTAGACAAATATGATGGCTCTTCCAAGTCCCTGCTTTCCTTCCTTGACTCCTGCCTGGTGCTTTTCACGATCAAACCCTACTATTTTTCCACGCCCCGGTCTAATGTAGGGTTTATAATATCTCACCTCACTGGCAATGCCTTAACATGGGCGACTCCCTTGGTTAACTCAGGAGACACACTCCTGGATAATTATTCCTGATTTATGGAAGCTTTTAAGGCCTTGTTTGGTCGACCAGAACTGGTCTACAGCGCCCAGGAAAGACTTCCAGCAAGGGAGTCAGGATATGCTTACTTACATTAACCGATTCAAACAACTTGCTAAGGAAGCTGATTGGTCCCAAGAAGCTAGTTTCACCCTATTCCGGAGAGGCTTGAATGACAAAGTCAAGGATGAGTTAGCCAGAGTGGCCCGCCCAAGTTCCTTTCAGGCCTTAATGGACTTATCCCTGCAGATCGATTTCAGAATCCAGGAGAGAAAGGCTGAGAAAAGATAAACAAAGACAACATCCCCAAAGACAACCATGGAATACCATTGCCTTAAGGAAGCACCCATCCAACATTCTTCAGACCCGGAACCAATGCAAGTGGGTGTCTTCTGCGGACCAATTTCTCCACAAGAAAGGATCCGTAGGATCAATACCGGACTTTGCATGTATTGTGCTTCTGATAAACACCTTGTAAGAGAATGCCCTATAGCACCACCCAGGCGCTTGGGAAACGCCAGCTCTCGATCCTAAGCGGAGCACAGCTTCGGGAGAAAGATGCCAGCTCCACATCCCCTCCTTCCTTAAATGGTCCTGGCCAAAACACCTTAGTGGTTCTCCAAACAATCTTGTCACCCACTGAGAAAGACTCATTTCCCATCCTGGCTCTAGTGGACTGCGTTGCCATGGGAGTATTCATAGACCATGACTGGGCTGTCAGACACAATATTCCTCGAGAACCCGAAAGAAATAATACAATCTATTGAAGGAATTGACGGGAGTCCATTATCTTCTGGGCCTATTACTCACCAGACCAAGGAACTACTGCTTTTGATAAACAACCACCAGGAAAAGCTCTGTTTTGATATTATAAAGGCTGCTCACTACCCCATGGTTTTAGGCATGCCCTGGCTCCAGAAACACAACCCGTACATCAACTGGGCAGCCGGATCCCTTTTTCTAGGTTCTGAATTCTGCTTGTCCTATTGTTTGTCTCAAGACTCACTGCATAACCCTCCTGTGAAGTCCAGGGAGTTCGAACAATCACCTTTATGTGTGTCCAACATTACCCAAGTGCCTGAAATATATCAACCATACTCGGACGTGTTTTCAACAGCCATCGTTTAAACTCTTCCACCCCACAGACCTGAGGATTGTGCAATCGAAACAGATGCTTCAGCCGTAATCCCAAACGGCAGAAAGTTTATACTATCTGAACCAGAAAAAAGAGCCCTACGAGAATATCAGGATACAAACCTGGCTAATGGAACCATTCTTCCTTCAAAATCTCCTGCCGGAGCCTCTCTATTCTTTGTACCAAAGAAAGATACCAAAGAACTTCAACCCTGTTTGGATTACCGTAGTCTCAACCAGTGTACTATCAAGGATCATTAACCACAACCACTCTTTTCTGACATCTTGGAGGCAGTTCGGGGTGCAGTCACCTTCACCAAGCTCGATCTTCAGGGTGCCTATCACCTCATTCAGATAAGAGAAGGTGATGAGTGGAAGACAGCCTTCAGAACCCCTTTTGGCCAATTCGAATATCTAGTGATGCCCTTCGGTCTCGCCAACGACCCTGCGGTCTTTCAGCGGTTCATGGATTGAGTCTTTTCAGATATGCTGTTCCTTTTTGTCATCGTATACCTAGATGATATACTGATCTATTCCAATGACCCCCAAGTCCATCAGGAACATGTAAATGCAGTTTTACAACAATTACGAGAAAACAAACTCCTGGCCAAACCTGAAAAATGTCTGTTCCATGTCCAGACAGTTCATTACCTCGGGTTTGTTCTGAGTTCCAAAGCAATCGATATGGATCCTGCCAAGGTTGACTCCATACTCTCTTGGCCAGAGCCTACTACAGTAAAACAGATTCAATCCTTCCTGGGACTTGCACATTTCTACAGAAAATGTATCCCTACATTTTCAGACATTGTGCATCCCATAGTCACACACTTAAAGAAAGACTCACCGTTTAATTGGTCTGCTGCTCAAGAGACAGCCTTCCAGGAACTAAAACGAAGATTCACTCAAGGTCCCATCCTGGCTCAGCCTGACATAAATAGGCCCTTCCTGGTAGAAACAGATGCCTCAGACTACGTCATTCACCACTTTCCTGGAACCAACAACATTATAGCAGATGCCTTATCCAGGCGTCCTGACTATGAGCGTGTCGAAGCACGTGCCTTCCCAAAGATGTTTCCTAATACAGTGTTTGTCGCCCAGGCCAATTCCTTCCTGGAAGATGTCCGTGCCGAAACACATTCTTCTGATCTCTGGGAGGACTACATCAAGAAAAATCAATGGAGCCTGGTTTCTAAGATGGCTATCTCTTCAAGGATAAGAGATTGGTGGTACCCACACAAAGATTGAGAGACAAGATCATAAGCCTTTGTCATGATACCTTCCATTCGGGGCATCGAGGCATCACTACAACTCTCCACCTCATTCAGAGACAATTCTGGTGGCCGAGGATGATCGATGGTATAAAAACTTACATCCGAACCTGCGCTATTTGTAATCAAAACAAGTGTGATAACAGAAAACCTGCAGGTCTCCTACACCAACCCATGTTACCAACATGCCCTTGGGAGACAATCGCCACAGACTTCATCATGGAATTGCCCCCATTCAGGGGATATACTACTATAATGGTTACTATCGATCTGTTCACCCATATGGCTCACTTCACACCCTTGTACAAGCTACAATCTTCACTTGAATTGGCAGGGATATTCTTAAAACATATATTCAGGCTTCATGGATTACCTACCAAGATCATTTCCGACCGAGGACCTCAGTATATATCCCAGTTCTGGAAACATCTATGCCAAATGTTAGGCATCTAGCGTGCATTGTCCTCGGGGTATCATCCTCAGACTAACGGAGCAAATGAATGTGTAAAGCAGACCCTGGAACAATACCTATGCTGTTTTGCTACCGAGGTCCAGGATGATTGGTCACTTTTTATTCCGGTAGCTGAATTCACTTACAACAACTCTGGTTATTCGGCTATCAAGACTAGTCCCTTCTTTAGCAGTCAAGGGTTTCACCCTTCAGTCACATCCTACCCTGGTTCCCTCAGTTGATTCCTGGATCGAAAGACTGGTAAACGTACATAGGGACGCCAAAGATCACCTGGAGAAAGCCAGGATAGAAGTCAAGAGATATGCAGATACCAAGCGGAGATCCAGCCCTCCATATGAAGGTGGGGACAAGGTCTGGTTATCCTCAAAACTCCCACCTCGACATCTACGGCCAAACAAACTGGCTCCCAAGTATTATGGACCTTTCTCCATTAAGGAACTCATCAATCCAGTGGCCTTTTGACTTCAGCTCCCAGAATCCTGGAAGAAGATACAACCGATCTTCCACACTTCCTTGTTGAAACCGTATATACGGTCCACCACATCGACTCCTAGACTTAGCACCAGGCTTATCAATGACCAGATTGAATTCGAAGTCTCCAGGAAATGTGATTCTAGATACAGACGGGGTCGACTCCAATACTTAGTGGGATGAAAAGGATACCCCCCCCAGCAAACACACCTGGAAACCAGTCTCGAACATGAATGCCCACCATCTAGTGCAAGGTTCCATCGAATCCAACCAGGCAAACCAAGTGGATCAAGATTTTTCAGAGGGGGCATGCTGTCATGAACCACCGATTCCGGCCCTTCTGGACTTTGTGGTCCATGATGCATGCAACATCAGGTCGGCGATCCTCCCAATATGGCCGACTGCACGGAAATGCTGCTCTCTAGTGTCCACGCGCAACACACTGCTTCCTACAAAATAGGCACGCCCCTGTGGCTCTGCGCATCTCAATGCTACTGATCTGAGTTGTTCACGTGTGTATCGTTCCCGTCTATCTTCCGGTTACCTACCCTTTTCTCCTTCCTGGAATCCCTTCTTTTTCCTGCCTCGCTTCGGTAAGGCCATTCTCCCTTTCATCCCGAAATCCGTCTCATGCTCAGTGCCGCGGGCTCCCCGGCACCCGCTGAGCATTGGACATCAGTTTCCCTTCCTTCCTGAATTCCTCCGTGGTAACTTCCCTGGATACTGAATGCAACCTGCTTAAGGCAGTCGGCACTCCTCACACTGGAACCTGAAGACTCACGTCGCTTCCTGTACAAGTCTCGATCAGTGAGGAAGAAGGAAGGAGTTCCCAAGAAGACTGCAATCAAGGACAAACAGGTGAGAAAGAGGGAAGGGTGTGACAGGTGACCGGGGGGGTATTTTGAGAAGGGTGTGATATGAGTGGTATATCATTCAGAATATTGAACTTATAGACAAAAATGTCCTTTGCGCACTACAAAAAGTTTCCTTTGCGCACTACATGCTGGGCGAGACTTGGGTGTGTGCCTGATTGAAATCCCTTACATGTCATTCATTTTACTTTCAGGTCCGCTACCTATGCATCTGACCACTCCCAGGTCGGTTTCATGATATCTAACATGACGGGAAATGCTCTGGCCTGGGCCACTCCTTTGATTATTGCAGCCAACCTCGTTCTACAAGATTATGGCGCTTTTCCTACGTTACTATGCCAAACCTTTGAAAGACCCGAGGTTGCTTACATTGCCTGCAAATTTTGCTAGACATCCATCAGGGGCAGGCTGACCTGCAGACATATATCTCAACCTTCAAGCGCACAGCTGCTGAAGCCGACTGGCCAGAGACAGCACAGTTTTTTTCAGATGTGGGCCACAAGAAGACATCAAGGACGAAATTGTCAGAGTCAACAGGCCCTCTACTTTGTCAGGGATGATCTCTCTAGCCCTACATATCGACTATCGGTTGAATGAAAGAAGGAGCAAAAGAAGGAGATTCATGAACTCTTCAGGCTCTCCCTCTAATATAGCTCCGTCCCCAGCCCTACCTGAATCCATGCATAGAGAGGAATCCATGCAAATAGTTTCTGAAAGAGGACATCTCACCTCAGCTGAGAGGAATTGGAGACGAGAAAAGGGGTCCTGTATGTACTGGGGTTCTAACCCCCATATGCTCCATGATTGTCCTGATTTTCCCCCCAGGCAGTCAGGAAATGACAGACCATGGCCTTAGAAGCGGCCAAATACCGGTGTCAAGAACTGAGTCCCTTTCTCTTCACCTTGACCTTCACCATCCAGGTGGACAACCAATTAATGGTCGTCAGAACCTACTTACAGGTTGGACCGTGCGCCCTTCAGACCTGGGCATTGATAGACTGCGGAGCAGATAGAAAATTCATGGACATAGTCTGGACCACTCAGGAATCGATTCCCATGCTTCAACATCATGAGAACCTAGCAGTGGAAGTAGTTGACGGTCAACCCTTAAGCTCCGGACTTATCACTCAGACCTCAACTTATCTTATGATTACCATAGGAGATGACAAGGAAATCTTGAGTTTCGACATAATTCAGGAAGCTCATTTCCCTCTTATCCTTGGCATGCCCTGGTTGAGAATGCACAGTATAGACTGGGCTAAGAACAGTCTAAGGTTCAATTCTCAATACTGCATCATAAGATATCAACAGGATGCGAGAGAGGGGTCTGTTCTGGCTAATTCCAAGGGTAAGAGTCCTTGTATTTGCATACATTGTATACCTCCTCAATACTAGGAATTCCAAGATGTCTTCGAGGATAGGATTCCCAAAGACCTACCCTACATAGATGTGTGGATTGTGCTATAGATCTTCTTCCCGGGTCTTTGGTTCCGTTTGGTCACATGTAATCTCTGTCCATTGCTGATAAGAAGGTTCTCAGAGAGTATTTGGATTCACATCTACTTAACAACCTCATCAGACCCTCCCAATCTCTGGTGGGAGCCTCTCTGTTATTTGTTGCTAAAAGAGATACCGCCAAACTGAGGCCTTGCATCGATTATAGGGGTCTCAGCAAGGTCACGATCAGACACAGATATCCCATTTCATTGATTAAGGATATCATGGAGGCAGTACATGGAGCCACTGTCTTCTCTAAGTTGGATCTGTGCGGAGTCTACCATCTGTTCTACCATCTACCATCTGTTCGGCATTAAGGCCAGTGACGAGTGGAAGACCGCTTTCCATACATAATATGGCCACTTTGAATACAGGGTGATGCCCTGTAGTCTTGTCAATGCTCCTGCGATATTCTAACGCTTTATGGACCGGCACTTCTCTGATCTTCTATTCCTCTCTGTCAATATCTAGACAATATTCTGGTCTTCTCCACTTCTGAACAAGCCCATCGGGCTCACCCCACTGAAGTTCTTATTTGCTTAAGGACTCATAGGGCCTCATTACGAGTCCGGCGGTAACCGAGGCGGTAAAACCGCCTGGTTACCGCCGGACTCGTATTACCATTCTCGCATTACAACCCCGGTTTCCCGGGAATCACAGAGGCGGAATGGTGTTAATCCCCATTCCCATTGAGTCCTATGGGACTCAATGGGAATGGGGATCATGGAAACACCGGCAGCATCTCGTAATGCTGCCGGTGTTTCCTCGTCCGCCTGCAGGCGGGCGGTGTTAAACCCGCCAGGTCAGACCTGGCGGGAACATCACCTCCCGCCTGCAGGGTTTACCGCCACCGTTATTTCAGGACCACCTGATTTGTAATGAGGCCCATAGGCTTCTTGTCGAGGCTGAAAACTTGTCTTTCAGGCTTCTTCTGTACCTTACCTAGGGTGCATTCTATTCAACCAAGATATATCCATGGATCCGCGCAAGACTACTGCTGTGTTCAGATGCTGTCTCCTTCCTCAGTAAAGGACATTCAACGATTATTGGGCCTCGCCAAATTCCAACGAAAATTCATCCAGTGGTTTTCAAACATCTTACTTCCTATCACCACCCTTCTGAAGAAGAACATTCCCTTTAAGTGGGGCAAAGATGCGAAGATGCCTTCTGATTACTCAAACACAGGTTTTGCACTGCCCCTATCTTGTTACAACCTGATCAATCTCTCCCCTTCATCATCGAAGCTGGCGCTTCAGCAGCCGCCGTCAGAGCAGTACTTATGGAAGAGGTGAAGTGTTCAGAACACCCCATAGCTTACCTTTTTAACACCTTGAATTCCAGTGAAAGAAACTACTCTGTCATTGAGAGGGAGTTGCTGGCCATAAAGATGGCTTGTGAGGAATGGCATCACCTTCTTCAAGGGGCTCGTTATCCTTTTGAGGTCAGAACTGACCACAATAATCTTCACCTTCTGCAATAAATGGAGTGTCGCAATGACAGACAAGCTCTCTGGGCTTAATATTTTGCTCAATTTGACTTCTCCATTACCTTTTTAACCCGGAAACCTAAATACCATAGCTGATGTCCTATCCAGGAATTGACCTGAAGGAAGAACCATAATCAGCCTCTCCAGATACCCTCTTTTGTAGGAAAACATTTGTCTATACTGCATCATCCTTTCTAAAGGAGGTTAAAGAAGCTTCAATAGGCATCAATCTCCCTTCTTTTCGAATGTTCCCCCTTAAGGAAAGGGAAGGTCTATGGTTTTTTCAGGACCAACTTCTTCTCACTACTTCTTCTCTCCAGCAGAAGGTCATGGCATGGTGTCATGATAGCAAACCTGCTGGTCACAAGGGTTTCACGACTACCTTGGATCTCATTCGCAGACATTTCTGGTGGCCTTCGATCTATAAGGATGTCAAGGAGTATGTTGGTTCTTGTCCTGTATGTGATCAATCCAAATACAGAACCCAGAGACATATTTGTTAACTCCCACTAGACCTTGGTGTCACATCTCCACTGACTTCGTAGTTGACCTCCCTCATTCTCAGTGCGTGACTGCCATTGTAGTCATAGTGGACTCATTCTCCAAACTTGCTAATTTCACTCCTCTTTCAGGCATTCCCACCATCCCCACTGTGGCTAAGATTTTTCTTTGAGAGATTTTCAAGCTACACACCCTTCCTGACTGCATTCTTTCGATCAAGGTTCTCAATACACTTCTTTATTCTGGAGGAACCTGTGTATATTACTGGGCAATCGACAGGGCCCTCTCCTTAGAGTACCACCCCCAGGCCAAAAGCCAAACTGAAAGACTCAACTCTACCATGGAACTGTATCTCAGATGCCAACCTACAACAGGAGGACTGGGTGGATCTACTACCCATTGCAGAATTTTCATATAATAATGCAGTGCATTCAGCCACAGGATTGAGTCCCTTCTACTGCACCTATAGTATTCATCCTTGTTCCTTACCAGCCTCGATGTTTCCTCCCTCATCTGTTCCATCAGTAAGTTCCTTGTTGGATGACTTCTCTCAAGCTCACAAGATGGCCTACAACAGTTTGGAAGCCAGCAAGAAAAGAAATAAGGAACAAGCTGACAAACACTGAAGAGAGGTGCCAGGTCGGGAGGTAGGTCACAATGTCTGGTTGTCAACCAAGTTCCTACCTTTATGGGTTCATCCAACTAAGCTTTCTCCCAGGTTCATCAGTCCCTATGACAGAGTGGCAAAGATTAACTCTGTGGCTTTCAGACTGAGGCTACCTGAACACCTGAGCTGCCTTGATCCAGTTTTTCGCTCTTCTCTTCTTTGAAGCTTTTGGCCTGGTGAACACTCAAGCTTAGGGCGTCCACACCAGCTTTCTGTTCCATCTACTACTGGAAAATATGAGGTTTCTCTTATCTGTGATTCCCACTACTACAAGGGTACACTGCAATACCTTGTAGCCTGGCAGGGATATTCCTTGGTAGAAGACTCTTGGGAACCTAGATCTCATATCGTTTGCTTGAAAGGTTCCACCGCCTTCATCCGAGTAATCCCGGTGGTTCACAGTTTAGGAAGGGGAATACTGTCACCGCTCATCCTTCCTGGCATGTATGGAGTTGGTGGATGCTCCCCTGCCATTAATGTTCCGCCACGTTTTCCTTCTATCCTTGGGTTAGGGTCTAGTCTTTTTCAATATGGCTGCCCCCAACTGTTTATCTGTGTCTCACAACTGGCGTTCGCTGTGTTGCAACTCTGTCTTTCTTTGTGGGTCATAGCTGCATGTCATTTCTTCTTGCTAGGACAATGCTAGTACCTTTCCTTTGTTTCTCTCCTCCTGGCATCTTTCTGATGCCGGTTATCCTCTTGGGCACATTACTCTCCTCTCTCTAGCCTCCTTGTTCTGGTCTTACCCTATTTGCTTTTCCTTTGTCCTGCCTGTGGTTCTCTTTCGAATTTTGGGATTCCTTTTTGCCTATCCCTTGCCTCAACACCTACCCTCATATTTGGCTCACCCCCTTTTTTGATTGGACCTTTTTGATCGACCCTACGGTACCAACGATGTGTGTGCATTTCTGCCCTAATTGCCATAATACATAATACTTATCCTTTATGTTTGATCCCTGTTTAGAGTGGGTCCTGCAGAGGAATGTTTCCCATGTAAGGCTGCCCTTTTACAGTGAAGACTCAGCACTACCCCCAATCATCACAGCTGTAGCTAATTGGGTGAGAGCAGCATACATAAAAATCACAAATAACCTCAACCTCCCTTCTCCCCTTCCTTCACAACAGTGGGACTGACCCGTGATACATATAGGGATCCATTGTATGCAAGCGAGCATGGCAGGGAGCTTGTACAATTGCAATTAAACCATTCTGACAAGCTTACATGTCAGGGACGGTCTAATTTCAATTGGGAACACTGCTTACCATGCGTCCAAATGAAACCCTCCCTGATATGTGAGAACGTCATGAAGGTTTTCATTTAATTTGTGAGCGTAATTAGTGAGCATGCCAGGCAGCGTTTACTTACTTTGCCCTTTAGAGTGCAAATGTGAAGCGAAAAAGGTGGCGTACAAGCTTGTACACCACCTTTTGCCCTTTGCATTTTCACCCCACAATACAAATGAGAAACATTGGTGTCAGGGAGACGTTTACATTGCTGTGCAAATGTAATGGCTCTCCAGCGGTATATTACTTATTTATTGAAAATGAGCTCCTTAACGGGTAATTTTCCAAAAAAAAAGCAAACTGCATGCCACTTACACGTTGTTGGGCCCCTGCATGCAATTTTAAACACTCTCAATGCGGAGTGTAAAAGTAAAGAGCAACTGAAGGCAACATGAAATTACTCTTCTTCACTTTTACTCTCCGTTTTTGGAGCAATAACACACTGCCTGAAAATACACTATGCAGACGGTATTTTGAAATGGATCCCAATGGAATCTGCCTGCACAGTAGCACGTCCTTATTTGAGGCGTATTCCACTGGAATCCATTTGTGTTACACCTGTATAAAAATCTCATGCAGGCGTACTACCAAATGCTCTTCCAAGACGAAGGAGATGTTTTGCTTTCACGCTCTGCCACATTGCAAAATGACCTTATCACTGCAGCTCCTTTAAAAGTGACACACCCCTTTGGTGGTCTAGCATAACTGGTTCAGCCCTTAGAAAGTCGTTATTCATCCAGATGCATAAAGGCTAAGCGTTAACCCGCGATGAACAATATTATTATTATTCAAATTTCACATTTCCATTGTTTATTTCGGTAAAACAAAGCATGCCATGAAAACATGACGAACAAATTAACACGCAACAATATTACAAAGAATGAAAATAGCTATGATTATGCCCAACAACCATAAAAAACTACAATACTCAAGATCTAACTGATCTTAGATTCTCTCCAAAACAGAAAACGATTTAAAAAAGTAAATACAGCCCAACCCACTTGTACAGAGTCCGCAACCGAAAAAGCGTTATTATTATTATTGTTATTATGATTGTTATTATTATTATTATTATTATTATTATTATTAGTAATATTAATATAATTATTAGTATTATTATTGTTATTTCCTTAAGATTTTGTACTATACCAAAATGCTTTAAAAAAAAAAATAGCAATATTGCATCTTTTATCCAGTGTCCAGTTTTTAGCACCATGGTTGGTGCCGGTGTTGTAACGAATTCGCCATGGTGGAATGGGGAAATACCGCCCCATTCCAAGGTTGGCGGGGCGGTATTTCCCCATTTCACCATGGCCCTTCCCCATTCCCATTTTCTCCCCATAGGGCTCAATGGGACTGGGGAAGGCGCTAAGTACGGTACCGCAAATTGCGGTACCGTAATTAGCACCGAGGTCCCTTTGCGGCACCCTACTTTAACGGCTGGTAAAACCAGCCATTAAGGTCGGGTCCCGCAAAGGGACCTCGTAATCAGGCGTTAAGGGTTTAACAGCGCTGACACCTTTTACGGCGCCGTTAAACCCTTAACGCCAGGGTTGTAATGACCCCCCATGACACAGAAGCATGACACGGAAACTGAAGTGGGAGCTTAGTAGTGCTCTGTCACTGTGGCTTCTGAAAACGAGCCCAGGTGCCCTCTTTGTAGTTTGCATTTTGTGCATGCTTTATTGGCTTAAGTAAATCAAGGGTCATTGTTTTATGGCCATTAGAAGGCTAAACTTTCCGAGGTTCTAGCTTCTGAAGCAAACACAAGCAACTATGACAGCAGCCGCTCATCAGTGTGATTAGCTCCTGTGAGGCTTGCAAAGTCTTGCATACAATGGCTGAACTTGCATGAGACCCACTAGTTCTGTGTGAGTAGGCAGCCATTCTGCATCCTGGGCATGAGTTCTATTAACTATAATTAGCAATGCTCACATTGCTCGCCAATTGTACTGCTGATCTGTAGGGACCTTAGATTAGGAAAAGGACCTGTCATTTGAAGGGATTCCACAAAGGAAATGCCACTGATCCCTCAAAGGAGCACTCTCCCATTCTAGTTCTGAGAATAGGAGTTTTTGGCAACTTCTGAAGCAAAACAGCATTATTTATAAGTCGTAGGTCACTGATACTTCAATATGTTGCAGTACCTACACTTTTTAGATAACATGTAGCTTTAGAATTCCACTACAAAGTTCATCTGGCTCAAAAGGCAGTCAGCCAAGGACAGACACTTCCTGGCAATATTCTCCAAGAAATTGGATACCCCTATATCCTCAAGTTCCCCCAGTGATTATAATTGACAGCTTGCCCTTGGACAAGACTAGCCAAGCTATGCCCAATGATAGATTAATATCAAAGACCAACATCATCTCAGAAGATGCCCAACTCATTGTACCTTCCTCCAAATGTCTTTCCCTTCTTTCACTGGCATGCAGACTATGACCTGTAATGACACTCCTGTGCTTTCTTCAAGTGTACTACACAACTGCATTTTCCTTTTTCACATTTCCACCCACAGTATGTTTCTGTTTCATTCCTAGAAAGGCCACATGTTTTCCACAGGATCCTCATTTTAAGATGTTACTGATCTTGTGACTTCTACTCCCTTTCCTACATAGAAGGGGTTCGGCCTTCACAAACCCCAAGGACACAAGTCTTGCAAACTCTGCAGTGCCCAATCCAAGATTATCACAATTCCTTTTCCACAAGAGGTCACACCCTCCAATGTAATGGCCCCACTGTGAAGGCACTACTGGCAGCCTAGCAGAGACTGTCTAGCAGAGATAGCCTGGCTTGGAGGGCAGCACAGCAGCAAATGATGACTATTAGGTTGGTCTGCAGCCCAACAGGGGCATCAGCATACCAGTGAAAGTGGAGGAGGCTGAAGCATGTCTAGACTGCAACAAAATAAGACACATCCACTAACCCCACATTGGCCACCACATTGTTGTCAGTGCCTTTTTTACCTAGCCCCAACTGGTTTGGAAAGGACTTGTATTATAGACACATGAATGAGATATTGTTTTCACCAAACACAAAGACAAATACAATGAGTCCTACGTGATATCATGTTTTTAAAAAGAACGATTACAACAAAGACCAATTTAGAAAGACCGCTCTGTGCATTCTAAATCAAACTGTCATGCCCCTGCCGCATACAAGTGCGCACAGGGGCTAACAGGCTGACCAGGACCCGGAAGAAGCGTTGGGGCCAAACGGGTATGTGTATGTGTGTGTGTGTGTCTGTGTTGTGCGTCTGTGTGTGTTTTGTTTAGGGGGAGTCTTGGGTGGGGACGAAGGGGTGGGGGCTGCGGGAAGGAAGTTCAGGGATTGAAACCATCCGATTTCACACAAATCTGGCAAGCGAGGGTGCGGGTGGGTTTGGTGGTTGGGGGGGAAGCAACGTAGACTTTTCGGTTTTTGAAGGCCACCTAAAATCAGGCAGAAAGAAAACTGTCATTTTGTTAGGCAGCCTACAAAAATAAGGCATGGAACCATACAATGATCCAGTCAGCGAAAGACAGCAGTGTTCATGTGGAAAGCAGTAGGCAGATGACCAGAAATTGAATTTTCTTAGGCCACATTGGGGCCGATTCATGGAACAAATGTGCGCCGAAAAAAGTATCGCAAGCTGGCGCAAGCAGGCGCAAGCATGAAAAAGGAAGCGCACGCGCACACTTGCGATTCATGGAAGTCTCTGCGCGTGTTTTTCTCGGGATGTGTGCCAAACTTGTGCGTGACGAACACAGGCGGACACGTCATTGCAACATCCCGAACGCTGTGTGCGACGCGCACAGGGAAAGCGCACAACGTCTGCGCACATACCAAAAAGGGGGCGCACGGAATGGGGAACAACGCGTGAAAAAGAAGGCGTAACTGGGGAAGTACTGCAGGGAAATAGACGGAACGCCCACACGCATGCGAACAACTCGTATTTATGGATTTGAATACGGGAAACAAGCGCACGCTAAAAGACGCGCACAGGCGTCAACACGTCCGCCACAGGAAGGCAGGCGTAAGCGTCCACGCACACAGTATAAAAGCGCGCACAAACAACAAACACGTACATACCGCTACGATGAATGCCCAATTTGTCGCAGCACTGATCGTGGGACACCGCAGGAGGAGGAGAATAGCCAGGGCCCGCATTTATTCCCCCCGGACAAGCCTTTTTGTGATGCCTGATGACCAGGTCTACGGCAGATATAGTTTCCACCTCGTATCATCCTAGACCTGGTCAGGGAGTGGCAAGATGACCTTACATCACCAACCCTCTGCTCCCAATCATTGAGCCCCTTGGAGAAGGTGCTCAATGTCCTGCACTTTGTGGTCACTGGGTCATTTCAGCGGACTGCTGCCATAGTGGGGGGTCTCACAAACCACGGAGTCACGCTGCCTACACCAGGTGTTGGCAATCATGACTGCGCGCCCCTCAGTCCGCAGACACATATACATGCCCAGAACACCCGCAGAAAGGCAGGCCGTTGTCCAGGACTTTTACAGGGTGGCACACTTCCCCAAAGTGCTCGGTGCCATAGATTGCACCCATGTGGCCCTATGTCCACCTAGGGCCACTTAGCACATCTACCGAAACCGCAAGCACTGGCATTCCATCAACGTGCAGGTGGTATGCGATGCCAAGGGAATCATCACCTATGTCTATGCAAACTACCCTGGCTCCACCCATGACCGTTTCATATACAGAATATCCGCCCTGAGCCGGGCCCTGGAAGCTGGGCAGCATGGCGACACATGGCTCCTAGGTGAGTACAAATGCCCGTGCACATGCATGCATGTCACACACAGACAAATACACAAACCCCAATAATCACAACCATTATCACCTCTCCAGGGGACAGTGCCTACCCTCTGAGCAACCACATGATGACGCCAATCCAGAACCCCACCACACCACCCCAGGTAAGATACAACGCTGCCCATATTGCAACCAGGGCCATAGTGGAGCGCACATTCGGAGTGCTCAAGACACGCTTCCGCTCCCTTGACCGCTCTGGCAGCCAGCTACTCTATGCACCCCCAGTAGTGTGCAGGATCATTGAGGCGGCATGTGTCCTGCACAATGTTGCAACAGAGCAGGGCGTACCGGTGGACATGGTGGTGCCCCCACATCCCCAACCACAGGCCCAGGCGCTGCCCATGGGAGGGGATAGATCAAGTGGTGAGGCAGCCCGTACCCAGCTTGTGGCCACATTTTTCACCTAAACTCCCACCCCTGCGGAGTGCACACAGGCCTGGCACATACCAGGTGACAATCGATGATGACAAAGAGACAGTCAACTGTCACAACCTTACCACCCTGAGAATGTTGCCATGGAAGTGCCACATTGTGTGCATCCCTAGATACTCAAACCTAACCAATCCTGTGTGACCAAAAGGTACACATGTAAGGTGTGTATCACACAGACTTGCAAAACAGGCCATGACAATCACTGGTATGTCACACAAAGCCACCAAAACCACAACATGACATGGCAAGCAACAGCAAAACACCAACACAATTACAATAATGTACACATTGACATGTGAAAAATGCAAAGTGGCGTCAGACAATGATGCCTAACATGGAATCAGATGAAATGACTGACCAACAACCTCCCACACAAAGCAAGTCATACCCAAATTCATAACAACAGTTGTTGCTTGAACATAACAATGAATGCCTGTTCACATGCACATTGTGCACAGCAAAATAAACACTACATAGCACGTGTGCTGTGTCCATATCCTGCAACACACTGCTCAGCACACAGCATAGTGACCAGTCATTGTGTGTGATGCACACCCTGAGCATCACATGAAAATGACAAACTAAATAAAAAAACAAATCACACATATACAGGATCCACAAATGGTCATAGATCATGTGCTGCAGGGACACAGTGGTCACCAGAAGGCTAACTTTGTGCACATGTGGACATGGAAGGGTGGTTGTACATGTTGTGGATCATAGTGTGAGTGTGTGTGTCAGTAGGGACATGCACTCAATACATGCATGTGCAATCAAGTGACCATCAGTGTCCTCATCACATGTGAACATTGCCCATGTGTACACCCCAGCATGTCAAACCATAACTATACCCTCACACCTGAAAGGTAAAAACAAAACATGAACAGCCATTGATCAGCAGAATACATCATGTACATAGGATACCACAATTACAATGTCAGGGTGCCCATCACACTGTGTGGCAAGGCAACTGTCCAACAACAAAATACCCACCCTCCCTCACATATCACCATGACCCACTGAACAACTGCGCATGGGGTATGTAGCCTTCATCCTTGAAGTTCACCTGGCCACAGGATCACCCTTCCCCTTTGTCTCCATCTTCCACCTTGCGTGTAAAAAGTGTCCAGCACCCTCAGAGGCCACCTTGATTTGCACAAACAACAAATCAAAGAGAAGTCAAAGCAGGCCAACACATAAGCCAAGCAAAAAGCCTGCAGGCAGCAAAACAAACCAGAAGAGCCTCCAGTAGACGACTTGAAGTAGCAGTACTTCACAAAGCCCAAGTACTAGCACAATGATGGAACAACCAAGGTAGCACAGTAAAACAATGTCACAACAGGATGTGTACCATGTGTGGTACATAATATCGAATGATGCACCATGAACTGATGTGTACTGTCACAGCTCCCGTGTACAGGCGCAGGAGTGGCACGAACCAACCACCCCCACCGTGGTCTGGGTGCCTGCAAGGTCAAACTCACACAGGCCTCTGAGACCCTGGTGGGGAAGGAGGGTCAGGGATATGCAGTCGGGACAGGCATTGGTATACTGGATAACCGGAATGAGGGGCAGGAGAGGGGAGTAGGATTGAGAAGGGAAAGTAGGGAATTTACAAAAACATAATAATCACATAAACACATACACAATAAGACCAAACGTGTACGTCATGCACATAGTAGCAAATGACTCAAATTGAAGTCAAAGAGAAACTTATCTCTGGGGTGAGTGCTTGCCTCCTGCCTGCGCACTCTCAGGTCCTGTAATATGAGCAGTTCAATGCTGCAAAGAGAACCAGAGTCACTAATCTGTGCGTGCCCATAACACACACACCACCATGCATGCCCCAAAGTAACAAGATACTCTACAAACTATCTGGTGTGGTGCTTCATACCCATACGTAAGATTCCCCCGTGATGGTTCATACACAGTACACAGTCAATGCAGTAAATAATGCACCGGTGGGTGCGTGGCAAATGTAAGACCAATGTGTCAAGATTTTCACAACATCCAATGTTCCCTGGTAAGCATCTAGATGCGTTTAGCAAGGTACAACTTCAGTACAAGTCGTGTTCCAGCATAACCTTAATAAAGTAGGTAGTGCATGTGGCAATTCAAACCTGTAAATGAAATGCACTACACACAAGTCTGTCCCTCGCTGTCTGTCCCTGTGAGCTGCTTCTTTCCCTGTCTTGGAACGCTACATGGCTAATCCAACTCCCACAATGGACCATGTTGGGCCGGAGGATATGTGCCACTGCCCCTGCATGTGCCCCTGACAACTTTCCCATCAACTACCCATTACTCCACCAACGCATCTTAGCTGCACTGTGCGCTTCAACACCAATATCTGTCCAAGCTCACCGTCAGTGGTGCTACTTAGCATGCATGTGCAACTGTCCTGGTGGACGGTTGGCTGCGGTGTGGCCCCCTTGTGCTGCTCACCTTTCCTGGAGTTCCTTGAAACACCTCAGCTTCTGTATGATGTATGAGGGCAATCCCTGTGGCTCTGCCTACACACACATGTGCATGTCTGCACCACCGAACATGGCCAGCTTCCAGACATCCAATGGGCCATGTCTGCTGGAAAAGGTGGTCTGGAGGCTCATCCCCCTACAGAAAGGGCAGAAAACACATGATACATGCATAAAATTTCCCTGTGTGTGTCTCCTCAGGCATGTCATGAGTGGACCATGTCAGAGACGTACATCTGAAATCACTCCATCAGTGCAACTTTCCTAGCCAAAGTGTGTCAGCCACTGTCTACAGCATGAATTGCATGAAGCACATGTGCAGCAAAGACAAACACAATGTATAGCAATTAATGCACACATGAATCACCCATCTAGCATAGGAAGAACTGGGGTCAAAATCACCCCTATCATCCCCACTAGGGGTGTCAACACAAGTAGTACAGCAGCAGACATGCCACAGATATGACAGTCGTATGCCCTTGTGTAATAGGCTGTTACACCGAACCATCCTTGCGAGCCCATGGATAAGGGAAACAGGAGTGGCATATGTGAGTCAGGACCCCAAGCTGCAAACACATACACGAGACAAGCTTGAAGGGACCAGCTGGAACAGACAGTGGATGCTTCCAAAAGCCACAAAGCACCACACCATCACATGAAAGCCCAACAGACAAGCAATTTTAAACTATATTAACTAATTACACTAACTATACTTAACTAACTAAACTAAAAGAAAAATCAAAAAGGGCCACATACGACCCAGGGGGGGAGGCACCCAGGAGGAGGGAGGTACATGGTGCTGCTCAACACCCACATGCAATGATGTTGAGGAAAAAAAAACCTCCATGGGATCAACGCCTGCACAGCCCGACCTATGTCGGAGATGCCTCGTTGTCCGAGTCTGGCTCTTCCTGGAAAGGAGGAGGCGTCACAGGAGCCTGACCACGCCTAGCCGTAGCTTGCCCCTCGTCGGCAGCAAGTCTGCCGGACGGGTGAGCCTGGTTCTGTGCAGCATTGACATGTAGGTCTGCATGCAGAACCTCACGTGATACGCATGCTTCCTCTTGCAAGGTAACACGTGTAACACGGAGTTCCTCCTGCAAGGCCAGGCTGGACAACTGATGCACCTACCGGCAAGCATGAGGTCAGCCGAGATGGTATGCTCAAGCTGCGCAAACCTCTCCTCTGACTGCTCCCTCTGGGACATCAGAAGGACACCCAGAGTGGATCTGAGGGAAGCATACTCCTCCCTCAGGGCCTCCATGTGTGCCTCTGCGTGAGCAGCAATTGCTTCACGCAGAGACAACATTTCAGCCTGGCGTGCCCTGTCTGAGGCTGCCATGCCCAGCCTGAGCGAGAGGGCTGTGGACCGTGCCGCCTGCTGCTGGAGAAGCACCTGCCTAGCAGGGGGGAGCACAGATTGGGCCACACGCTCCATGCTCACAGCGATGTCCTCCATTGCTGCCCCCTGGCGTTCAGAATTGGCAGTCATGTCTTGCTCCCACTCAGTATACAGCGGTTGCGCGCGGTGACCGCGTTGCTGGGCTTGACACTTGCGGGACCCAAGGACCGGGTGTCCTTGTTGTGGTGGCACCTCCCGCAGCTGCACGACTACATGCCCCCATCGACATGATGGCCCAGGCGCATCAGTGACTGGTGTGGAGGGTGACCCTGCGTCCCGATCCACCACAGGCAGAGGGTCCAAGACTGTCTGACCCCTCAGTGCAGGTGTCACGGACAGAGGAGTGCCCACATCAGAATCACTCACCCCTGACATATGGACCTGATGCACATCCAACTCGACATAGACATCAGAGTGGTCATCAGGGCAGGACTCATTGCCAGCCAAAGACAAGATGGACTGTAGCACATGTGGGTTTTCATGGCCTACCACCCCACTACCCCCACTTGTGCCGGGTTGCTGTAGTGATAACAACCCTGTGCCTGGCATGACAACACCATCCTCTGGCTCCATTGCGTCATCATCTGAAAAGTAGAGAGAAAAAAAGTCACTACACATGTTAGAAGCACACAACACACACACACATAGACATCACACAGACACCAAACACATGAAGCAGACATGTCGCACACAAAAGAGAACCTGCCATGCATGCTAGGTCAACTTGACATTGCTTCTGTGATTAGGCATTTAGAAGGGTGTTATATCGCTCTGAAGTGGGTCGATGCAGTGCAGCACATTTGTACGTTACTCACTATCCACATGTACAAGTACTTCATGATGTGTATCAGAAAATGTGAAGGCAGTGCAAGGTCAACTTCAGCCATCACGTGCAATGTGCATGCAATGGGTAGCATGGCTACAAGCAAACCACCCCTCCCCCCAAGTGCAAATGCAGGGATGCCTTGCATGGCATCAAAAGGATGACCATAGACCTGTGTATTGACAGACAGTGTTGACTAGCATCAATTGCATCATGTGAGTCAAGTGACAACACAGCAGATGATGATGGGACAGTAAGCATGACACATGATGAAACCTCAGGAGTACACCCACGTGTGAAGAAGACACTACACCAGTTGGACAGAGTCATTGGCCATGGAACAGGCTGAGGCCTGTGACCCACACAGACTGTCACACCATAAACATGTGTGCGAAGCAGGACTGAGCCACAGTGGCCATGGGAAGGCTGATGAAATGCCATGGAATGTAGGTCACCCTGGACATGTACTACAATGATCATCCAGTCAAGGACACATAGGGACATGCATGGAATCCACATGGAGCATGAATGGGCACTCATGTCCCTGCGGGGTATCTGACCTCTGCACAGTCCAAGTGAGACACCCTGCATCAAGTACAAAGTATGTACCCCACAGCATATGTCTGGCAGATTGGCTGGTGGAAGTTAGCATGTACACAGGACGCATGAACAGGCAAGTGCTCAACGACAAAATTGAAGCAGACCAGTGCAAAGGTGAAATTGGGGTGCAGAGGGGGGGTGGAGGGGAAAGGGAGCATGCCTACGTGGAGTACCCACATGCAGGCAGAGGACACATGCACGTCAGTCATGCTATGACATAGTCCCAGGGCTGAGAGGAAGGTCACCCCAGGCTACATGCTGAAAGGCCAGTGAGCTGGGACATGGACCGGAGGGGCATCCTGGTGACCAGCATGTGAGTAGGGTGCAATAGTGGTGATGCGGACAGTCCCCGTCCGCTCCACATGTCCACCATCCTGCAGAGCAGCAATGCATCAGTGAAGCATTGCATTACTTGCACATCAGAACCGTGTACACATGACATGTAGTGGCAGTCATGCACAACACATCACACAAGTAAAACACACATGTCCTCAACAAACACGTAGCAACACTCACTGGACTGGGCATCAAAGTCCAGCATCTCTCCCACTCCTTCGACCGATTCAGGTGGTATGAACTCTGCAACGCGTGACTCGTGCGGAGTGAGGTCTTCCTCCTCAGGTGCAGGCCCACTGCCAGTCACCAGAGTCAAGTTGTAACTTGAGGCACGCTTAGCCTTAGTGCTGCGTTTGAGGTCATTCCACCGCTTTTTGTACTCTTGCACCATGCGCACCTCATGGCCGAATGCACTCACATGTTCTGCAACTTGCTTCCAGTGGGTATCACAGTGGGCAGCCGTAGTCTGACAATTAGGCCCCACTAGCATGTCACGACTGTGGTCCCGCACGTAGTCCACAAGGAAGTCCAGTTCCTGGTTGCAGAAAGGCTTCTTCCTCGACATGCAGGAGGTCGTGGCTGTGTGTGGGGTCCCAGCCTGTGCTGCAGGTGCAACCTTCCTCCTCTTGGATTGTGGCACAGACCCTGGCTAGCATGTGCCACCCTGATTAGTATGGCCAGTGGCACCGGTGGATTGAGCCATGGGAGTGGCAGGTGGCGGGCAAAACCAAAGACCTGACTTGCGCCAGTTGCAGCGGGGTGCCCTCTAATGGACCCTGCGCAGCAACATCTGCTGTGGCAGGGTCATTGACTGCGACTGTCTTGGTTGGCAGACTCACAACCGGGGTGTTGTTGCTGCCCCTGCACTTGCCAACACCCCGCTGGTCGGGGCAGCAGATGACTTCACTGCCCCAGGGACAAGTGTCTCGGTCAGGGCAGCCCTGCGTGCACCTACGGTTTCCCTCCTGCCCTGTTGGAAATCTTCCAAGGACTCCTCAAGTGCCAACGCAGCCTGCGCTGGCAGACCCTGAGCCTGGGTGGTGGTGTCCACAGCTGCACCTGCAGCTACCACTACCCTTACCCTTGGGCCCGTGGTAGTCAATGAAACGGCTGCCGGGTCACATGGGCGCCAGTGCCAGATGCAGAAGCTGCATCTCCCGGAACCACAGGGGGTGATGGCATGACTGCACCGACACATGGCACAACATTGTGCACAAGTGGAGCACCCCTGCCTCTTCCCCCTCTGTGGCCACCCTGGACACCCTGGAGTCCCCCTACTCCCTGGTCACCCCAGCCACGTCCTTGACCATGCCCGCCACAAGGAGGACGAACAGCTGAGGCGCCCCTCACCTTTGGTGGCCTCCCAACCATGGCACAGATGGAGTAGTGCCGGCACAGATGGAGGAGTGCCAATGGGAGGTGTACACCACAATTGTCCTGGGCAATTGGGGTGAAGGGTGTGGGATGCAAGCTGTTAACAGCACCCCTGCACCTGCAAGGCTGTATGTGACCCCGGTGATGTAGTGACGGGTCACTCAACGCTCAGGCACCCCAAAACTGCAGTAAAACTGTGCACGCAACCCCTGCAGCCTACGTGCGTGGAATTAAACTCCCGCAGTACGCGGTGGCACCCAGTAACATGAAAAAAGCATACGCATGGGACACGCAGGCTACTATGACGTCGAAAACTGGTACCCGATACACAGGGGCACCCGCAGTGGGAAAAATAGCATGCGCGACTAACTGTCAGACTAGCGCGATGATGAAAAACACGCGTAGCCAATACCCTCGCCTAAAGAAGAGGTACGTCCTTGATCCGCTGTGAAAATTGTGATGCGCAAGAAACAACACGAAGTAGCAACACACACGTCGTTCTCCACGAAAGGCACGTACAGCGAACTGCTGGCCCCGCTCACCTTTAACCCGTGCTGAGGAAAACGCCCGTGCGCGTCGTCTCACTTACGCGCGTAGGCCCTTTCCTCAGATTACACGCATTCACACGCGGACATGCAGTTTTTTCATGCGCTGAACCACTATGCACGCGTCACGATGGAAACGCCCGCGCGTAACATCACAGACGCGCTTACGCGCTAAGGGCCTTTCCTCGGATTTCACGCTGACGTGCACTTTTTTCAATCACTCCGTATCAAGCTGGCCACGCGAAAACACACAGAAGACCACACTCCTGCCCAGAAGGCCATATTCCTGCCCCCCAGAGCCCCGAGCACGCTCCCACCTGCCATCTGCTGCTGCCTGCCTGCCTGCTGCCCACGTGCCCTGCTATTTGGTGCCTGCACGTCAGCCAGGGGTGCAGTTACTGTGACCACCCCTGCTGGAACTGAAGACTCCCGACTGGGATACCATCGCTCCACAGCCCAGCCCCAGGTCCCAGTTGCCCACCCACACCTGCCTCTGGGGTTGCCATGTCGGACACTACACCATCTGGCACCACTGGCAACCCCCAGGCAGAGAGGCAGAGGGCCACCAGCTTCAGTGCCAGTGAAGTTGGTGTCCTGGTGGAGCAAGTCCTGGGGCAGTATGATGCTTTCTTTGGAAGTTCGTGTGCCGATAATGAAGGATGGAAGAGGATCTCGATGGACATCGTGACTGCCATCAACGAGGAGGGGGTGGCAGTCCACGAGATCAAACATGTCCGGAAGCACTGGGAGGACTTCAGGTCCAGGACCCTCAACAAGGCCCGGCGCCTCTTGAAGGCAGCAGATGCCAAGGGATGCCGGGCCCATCTGACCGACAACCAGATGAGGCTCCTGGAACGCATACGCCCAGTGCTCCACGTCCAGGTCCTTGAGGGGCAGACCCATCTGGAGTCGAACGGTAAGTGTACATGCATACTGATCGGACGCTGTGCGTGTTGTGGTGTGCCAGGAGTGTGCAGGTTGCACATATGTCTTTGTAGGGACATGTATGGCTGCGTATGCACAGGGACGTGAACCTGCCACATGTGATTCCTATCAAGTGTGAGACACATCGATGGTGTATGTGTGTGTAAGCATGCTGTGCAAATGTGGGTGCACACATGTAATGAATTATGAGTATGTACTGTGGCATGGTTGTGGTGTCACACATAGATGCTGGTTCATGCTGCATGTATCTGCGCTATGCACATGTGCATGTGGGTGTATTTGACAAGTGTGCAACTGTGATGCAACATGGATGCATGTGACACTGACATGTAGAAGGCTGAATGCGAGATGTGACATGGATGGCGATCTCATCACTGCGACAGTTGGTGGAGATGTACACTCCCCGTGTTTTATGTGACATCAGGCTCACCTTCGGCTGCTCGTGCTGTTGTTTGTGTATGGACGGTGCTGCCTGGTGCAAGATTCCTGTTGATTTGCTCATGTGTGTGAGTTGAAATGACATGTGTTATGGGGAGTGTGATGCCATGTCTGTAGTTTTACACTGCCACTCATGTGCAACTGTCATGTCTGTATCAGTCCATTGTACAGTGCCCTGATGCCTGTGTTCTATCTCTCCCTGTCTGCAGCGTCAACTGATGAAGAGGGCGGAGAGGGTGCTGTGGAGCAAAGCGGCAGGGATCGCACCACCAGCCGGAGATGCAAGGCCCGGCTCCCCTCCCGCGTTGTCATCTCGTCGGGGAGTGAGGAGTCTGGTGCCGCGTCCCAGGCCGCAGCTGCCGGGGGTATGTCCAAGAGGCGGAGGTCCGAGGTGGACTCCTCGTCAGCAGAAGGGGCAGCTGAGACCCCACAGGGTCCGACGGAGGAAGATGGCATGGAGTTATCCAGGTTGGTGGGGGGTTTGGTGGAGGAGGAGGGCGTGGAAGTGACACACACGGGGTCTGGAGGTGGGGATTCCACTGGTGCTAGTGGTGCAGTGCAGGGGCAGGGACAGGAGGCAGCACAGGCTGTGGCCGAGGTGCCTGTGTGTAATCCTGTCCCCGATCCTGTGACTGCATCATCCTGCACCAGCAGGGATGCCTACGTCCAGACCCGTTTTCAGGGAGGGGGATGAGCGCACAACAACTGGCCTTCCTCTCCCTGCGGATGTGGCAATCCGGGACCAGGTTGAGCCTGTCCTGGCTGGGATGGCGTTGTGTCAACGGGGCATGCGAGGTGACCTGCAGCGTTTTTGTGAAGACACGTTGACCTACTGGGTCGGGTCACCAGGGCTGGATTCCTCCGTATGCTGGACCTTATTCTGACCCCCTCCTCACCTGAACCCCCTATGCGCCAGTCATCCTCCATGCCATCTTCCCACCCATGTATCACCTGGGTACCCTGTGGAGCTGCCTCTGACCCAGCGGCCAGGCTGGTGGAGGACACATCCCTGCCACAGTCAGGAGTCGGACGTCCAGCAGGGGTGGCCACCACGACAACTGCACCCCAGCCAGAGGAGGACGTGCAGGCAGCAAGAGCCAGGGCACAGGCAGAGCAGCAACAAGGTGGGAGCGATGATGGCTCAGGGCCATCAACATCGGAGGGGCAGGCATTGGCATGCCCCTGGTGGATGGGCTGCCAGCGGGACATGACCAGGGGTGCAGGGTAGTCCCCTGTGGTGTGGGCTGACTGCACGGGCTGGGGAGGGGGTCGAGGGCACACCTGGAAGGACCCACACTGGCAATTCATGTGTGTAACACCCCTCGCACCCCACTGGATACACGTACCCTGCTCAGACAGCGAAATCGCGTGTGAAACTTCCCGTGCACCCCCGAAATACACGTACCCCGTTTGCACAGGGCCAATCCCGTGTGAAAGTTCCTGCGCACCCTAGAAATACACATACCCCGCTCGCACAGGGCCAATCGCGTGAGAAAGTTCCCGCGCACCCCCAAAATACACGTACCCCGCTCACACAGGGTCAATCGTGTGTGAAACTTCCCGCACACCTCCGAAATACATGTACCCCACTCGCACAGGGCCAATCACGTGTGAAAGTTCCTGCGCACCCCAGAAATACACATACTCTGCTCGCCCAGGGCCAAACACGTGTGCAAGTTCCCGCGCACCCCCGAAATACACGTACCCCGCTTTCACGGGGCCAATCGCGTGTGAAACTTCCCACGCACCCCTGAAATACACATACCCCGCTCGCACAGGGCCAATTGCGCGTGAATGTTCCCGCGCACCCCCGAAATACACGTACCCCGCTCACACAGGGCCGATCGCGTGTGAAAGTTCCCACGCACCCCCAAAATACACGTACCCGCTCGCTCAGGGCCAATCGCGTCTGAAACTTCCCGCGCACCCCAGAAATACACGTACCCCGCTCGCACAGGGCCAATCGCGTGTGAAAGTTCCCGTGCACCCCAGAAATACACGTATCACGCTAGCACAGGGCCAATCACGTGTGAAACTTCCCACGCACCCCCGAAATACACGTACCCCGCTCGCACAGGGCCGATCGCGTGTGAAACTTTCCCCACACAGCAGGGTACGTGTATTCGGAGGGGTGAGCGGGGAGTTTTACAGACGTTTTCGTGGTTGGGGGGCTGTATGCTGGTCCACTGGCCTGTGCGCCGTGTACGGGATTTGTGCGCTGTTCATGGTGCACGGGGAGGGGTTGGGGGCGTAACTGGCGCTGCTGCAGGGTCGCTGCGCCACGGCTGGTTATGGATGTTGAAATCCATGAATACGCTGTGCGCGGAAATTGATTTTGGCGCACGCAGCTGGCGCAGACTGCCGCACGCGCACACTGTGCGCCAGCCGCATGCGCCACTTGTGCGCTGCATTCTATGAATTACCCCCTATGTGTCTAACACATGACCCTTATAGCAAGGAAATTGGTGAGAGAAAATAGATATCACAAAAAATGGTTCACTTATGAACTATTAAGCTTGAAAAAACTGAAGAGAAGTGCAGAACTGTTATGGTTAAAACACCCTCAGCCCTAAACAGGGGAACATGGAAGGCATTGGAGGCAGACTATAACACCAAAATTTTATAAAAACAATCACAGGAGCCAAGAACAACACCAAAAAGCTATTTGAGATACAAAGCTTCTAGAGAAGCCACAGGCATTAATACAACCTATCCACCCTACAGATAAAGACTGTGATGATGTCCAATTGGCCTTTGCAAATAAAATCAAAACAGCTCTGGAAACAATTGAAAAAGATATAGGCAATTGACAAAGTAAGAAGGTCTGGTTGGCCGATCTCTGTAAACAGAAGATCGAACAACCAAACGTTGTCTTCACACATGTAACTAACCCTGAGATGGAGTCCATACCCTCCTCAATGCACTTGTGCCCTGAGAACATCATTCCAGTGAAACTTATTCTGGAGAATGGTAAGTAGTTTGTCTCTTTTTTCTCCAGACTGGTTAACTCCTTTTTGATTACACCTCAGTCTTGGATAAAATAAAGATTGTTACCATCACCCACCTGGTGAAGAAAGCAGGTCTGAACCCCAAAGACGCAAATAATTTAAGGCCCATTACCAATATTAACTATTTGCTGAAGATTCTAGATAAGGTGGCTACAAAACAATGCCAAGTCTACCTTGAGTCGGCATCTATGTTCCGTAATAAACAATTAATCTGGGTTTATAACAGGCCATATTATGGAGACAGCCCTCCTTGATTTACATACCAATATACTGGAACTGGCAGACCAAGGAAAGAATGGGCTTCTGGTCCTTCTCAACTTGTCAGCAGCTTTTTATCTGCTGGATCACGACCGCTTAATTGATACCCTATCGGGCACTGGGAATTGTGCCCCATAAGCAATGAGTTGGATCACATTTTTACAATCTTCGGTCTCTTAGGAAAGTGCCCAAGTGCCCACTCCCATTCGGTTCGTATCTTTTGTCAAGTCCCACAGGGAGCCTGCATTTCACCAACAGTTTTTAATCTGTATATTAGACCCCTTTGCAGTCCCTTAGACTCTTACGGAGTCACGTTTATCAACTATGCAGACAACACCCAGCTGATTCTGGAAATCAGTGCAGATTATGAGACGGATACCAGGAACCTGATTACAATCTAAGGGGTGATAGAACAATGGATGACAGAAAATTGGCTCTGCCTCAATGGAGCAATGGAGCAAAAAACTTCTGCATTAAAGACTACCCCATAGCTTAAGACCCTGAGGGTGTTCGTTAATGTCTCCCTCTGCACCGAGACACAGACCAGTTGCATTAAAAAAAAAATGCAACTACTACTTGAAACTTCTTAGAAATATCAAACCTTTCATCTCAGAGGTGAGTTGTGCCTCTATTGCCCAAGCCAATATACTTTCACTACTCTACTACTGTAACTCTGTATTTATTGGGTCCAGGACGAAATGCATACATCACCTGCTGAAGCTCCAAAATGATGCAGTTCGGATCATCTAGGGCATCCCTAGACAGAAGCATATTTTGACTGGGACGGAATGCCTACACTGGCGGCCCATATCTGCCCGCATTCACTCTAAAACAGCTACTCTGTTGCATAAGTGCTTATGTGGAAAGGTCCTGGTGTTCCTGAAGTCCGGCACCTTTCTCTACAGCCCTAACTGATCTCTCAGGTTATTCAACATGCAAACAATTAGGTCTCTCAGGTTTAAAAAGGCAGTTGCACTTAGTAGAGCTTTCCCCACGTGGGCAGCGCAAGTGTGGAACTCGCTCCCAAGCTCGCTCGGTCTGGAAAAATGTTTTCACATCTTTCCTACCCAATTGAAAACTCTGCTCTTCAAATAATTTCATAGGTTGAACCATGAAGGAATCAGTTGAAGGGTCTGAACCTTCCATGTATGTCCCGTCATCTCACATGTCTTCATCGTGTTTGTGATGGCGCCCTGATGCCTGTGGGTTTCCAGCACAGTATAAATAAATAAATAAATAAATAAATGGTAAAGGTCAAAGCTCTTTTTCATAGTAAATGTAATGCCATGATAATTGATAAAGAATGACACCAAATTGCTTTACTGTGACATATTTTATTTTATGAAGCATTTTCAAAAGTATCTTTTGACATCTATCCTGCTTAATCATTCGTGTGCTAAGGCTCCTCTTTAATCGGCATCTAGCAACTGTAATTGGTACATCAAGGGTGATATCCTACTCTTTAGAACTGCTGTTTTCTTTTATGACGTCAAACAAATGACAGACGGCCAACTGATTTACACTGCTAAGATTCGTTCAAAGCAGAACGGATTAGGCATTTTGTTGTCACTTTATAGCCATGTATTTAATCCACTGTGACACCAAGACTCGTAGTAGAGTTATCACATAAATTAAAATGGATGCGTAGCCTGCAATTTGCATTTTTAACAAGATTGGCAACTACATGTGTCGGGTTTAGATAACCGAGGCACAGGGCTGGCATTCGAAGTTCAAATGTAGATGTGTGCAAGATGTCCTCTCCTTAGTACGTTTGTGCACGTCATTTACTTCGTTTATTAAATTATGCAAATTCATAGACACACCATATTTTTTAAATCAATGAGAAAAAACAAGTGGAACAAAGACAGCTATATGAGATGCAAAAGAGATCTGAATTATTGGAGCTGCCATTGTTTACGGTGAGGCCCATTTGGAGTTTAACATGGCCCAAACATGCAAACCATCCTGTCCAATACCAAAAGATAGCTGTTTATATCAGAAATCATTTTTTCCTCATTGAGGTTTGTATTTGTATTTATTTATTTTTTATTTTTTTTTATTTTTGTAGTATCGGGGATGGTAAGAAGACATCTGGATTCAGGTAAGGCACAGGAGACCAGTATATATAAAAGGAGTGAGTTTATTTATAAGTTACAGAGTTACAGGGCTAGTTATATAGAAAGGGGCAGGGAGCTAAACAGATGACATCCTTTCAGTAAGGTTCTCCCATCCTGTGTTCCCAACTGTAGTTCTTGGAACCCTCAGGTCCCATCACATTCCATATGACATAGCTGTATTCTACTAGCAGCACTGTGTGCACCCAGTGCAAATAGATAGGTACAATACTACAGGCTGGCATTCGAAGTTCAAATGTAGATGTGTGCAAGATGTCCTCTCCTTAGTACGTTTGTGCGCGTCATTTTACTTCGTTTATTAAATTATGCAAATTCATAGACACACCATATTTTTTAAATCAATGAGAAAAAACAAGTGGAACAAAGACAGCTATATGAGATGCAAAAGAGATCTGAATTATTGGAGCTGCCATTGTTTACGGTGAGGCCCATTTGGAGTTTAACATGGCCCAAACATGCAAACCATCCTGTCCAATACCAAAAGATAGCTGTTTATATCAGAAATCATTTTTTCCTCATTGAGGTTTGTATTTGTATTTATTTTTTTATTTTATTTTTTTATTTTTTATTTGGTGTATTACAAAGCTTTAAAAAAAAGTTAAACAAAAAATATTGCAAACTTCGTTATTTCACATATCAATACGAATAACTAGCATTCATTAAAACAAGAAAAGTAAATCGTGGGGGCTTAAGGCCACATTGCTATCTTTACTGTGTCATATTCAGATGGGATGTTGGACTTTTTCATCAAATAACATTGGTCTCTTTTAACGAATGCCACATTTCGTTGTCCTTCTAACTCTACAAACGTTTTCATGATGTCCTCTAGGAAGAAAGTCAAAGCAATTGTGATCGGAATCGTTGAAGCATACAGACCACCAAGCATCAGCGTTTAGGGTCTCTCTTTCTTTTATTAAGGGACCTAGATGTTTGGACCTTGTATCTTGCAGTGCTGAACAGAACAGGGTTAAATGCTTCAAACATTCGTCGCAGGACTTACAAAACCGACACTTCAGATCTCTCGGTTCCTCGCTATGCTGGAATGGCATGACATCCTTTGTTCTAAATAAATTTAAACAAAATTTCATGAATAACCGTCTTTTTTGCGTTTATGCAGAAATGTGTCCAAGTAGTTTGCAGTTGTATGCAAGCTTTTGACTTCATATGGGACCGATTGCATGGCCTTGTTTTTATCTCGCTGGTCGCAAGTGGCTATCCAATCCAATCTCCATATCTTCAATTTCACGCTGTTTGGATTTGTTTGGAGTATATAGCTGTTTGTTCCGAGGTCAATTAAAATGTCTTTAGAACGCTCAAGCCATTTTGCTAAGATGGAATCTTTAGGACATCTATCAAGCTCTTGAAAAATTCTGAATTGGGCTATGGGGGGCTCTGTGATCATTTTCCGATACAAATTTAGGGTGTTCCAACTGTTCTTGCGTTCAATGATGCCAACCCCAATTCGTATCTGATACATGCCATAGCCACTCCTTTCGGCAACCATAGGACCTTCACCCAAAATACGTTTTCCAAGTAGACCAGATAGAGGCATTGCTGCCTAGAGTGCATTCAGCTCCATATATCATGGCGGCACAGCCTTTTGATTATAAAAAATCAAGGCCAGACGCAATGAGAATTTCCCGAATTATTTGTTCAATACGGAAGCTTGAATGCTTAGTTGCTTGCATTTTGCTTTTACTTTTTCAGTCCAAGGGGCATCGTTCAGACTGGAGCTTAACCACATGCCTAAATAGTTTGTTTCTCAACCCACCATGTAAAGTTTTTTTTTTCGTGTGCCTCCTTTTTTCCTGAGATCACAGATTTATTTGGGCTTATGCTTAAGCAGTTAGCTTCAACATACATTTCCATAGCATGTAGTTTCTGTTGCAGGCCTATAGGTGTCATGTCCAACAGGACTAGGTCATCTGCATACAGTAACCAATTCGTATGATGTCCATTGATTTTGGGAGGGAAAGAAGTAACAGCTTCAAGATCATCTCCAATGTCCGAAATAAAAAGGTTGAAGATAATTGAGGCTCGTGGGCAGCCATGCTTGACTCCTTGATATGTTTTCATTGGGCCAGATAGAGATCCTTTTAGGTACAATCTAACTTTGGTGTTCGTGTGGAGATCTTTAATTGCTCCTAACAGACTCGGTGGACAGTCCATTTTTCATTTTGGACCAAAGTAGTTGCCGGTCAATACTGTCAAACGCCTGGGAAAGGTCTATGAACGCCACCTAGATTGGACATCCAGATTTTATGGCTTCCATTTTCAAGAGGTTCAAAACCAAAAGATTTAAGCTACAACCTACACCTCTGACGAACCCTGACAAATCCTGATTGTCTTACGTCCAGATGTTTGGATTTTGTAATCCAGGCATTTAGTTGTTTTTGCAGCTGTGTAGCGTATCATTTGCCTAGCACGTCCAGAAGTGCGATGGGCCTGTAATTGTTTGGATTAGCTCTATCGCCCTTCTTGAAAATGGGTACTACTATTGCTGATTTCCATGTAGATGGCGTAGTGCCCTCAGTCGCTATTTTGGCGAACAGTATTTTAGTTGTCAAGGATATCTTCTTTATCAAATTTAAGAACCCATGCCTTTAGGGATGGCAGATCTGGTTCTTTGAATTTGTCTCATTTTGCGTATAACTGTTGGAAGTGTGCAATCCATTGAGATTCAGTCACCCTATTTGCTTGCGTTGCCTGTTGTGAACTACAAGTATCATTAATGATCCTCCAAAACTCCTGTGCGTTTTTATTGATGAAACAGGCCATCACCCTCTCAGCATCTCGTTGCTCCATGATTGCTCTGTGGGCTATGATCCAATTCTTATATTTGTGTTGTTAATTGATCTTCTTGGATTTTTTTTATTTATACTCTGCTTTCGCCAAAGCAACATTACAATTTAAAAGAGCAAAAATGGTACAATCATACAATGACGATCTGGGTCGAAAGTCATAAGGCAGAAGACAGGGATAGAAGATTGGACTATAAGCGGGTATGGAAAAGTAGTTAAAAGGGACAAAAACGAGATGATCAACAAGGAGGTTTGGGGACAACCAAAAGATAAGTGCAAGAGAATAGAAAGAAACAAGAGAAGCAAGATAAGGGGGAGCAAGACCATGGAGACATTTAAATACAATGGGAAAGAAATTAAACAGCAGACAGAACTCAAAGGAAAGAATAGCAGATGTAGAAAAAGCAGACGAAAAAGAAGAACAAGGGGATAGTCCAAAAAGAAGATGGATGGCAGAGTTATAGATGGAACGAAGAGGGGCAAGGCGAGTTGGCAGAGTTCAATCAGAAGAGAAGAACAATAATCAATGTGAGATCAAATTAAAGGAAAGATAAGGTGTTTGGTAGCATGAAAAGAAAGGAAAGGACGAGCGCGGGCAAAGATTAAGGAGGAGAAAGCAACAGTTGCTGGCAGTAAGAGAAATATGAGAAGAACAAGAAAGAGATGAGTGAAAAAGAACCCCTATGTTACGGACAGAAAGACAGCTGAGAATGGGGGAAGAATAGAGGAACAGAGAAGAGGTGATCAAGAGGAGGGAGGAAAGAAAACAACTTCAATTTTTGATGGAATTAAATGAAGAAAGTGAGAAGCCATCCAACCTTGGACAAAGGAAAGGACTTTACAGTGAAGGCATTCTGTAAACTCAGAAAAGAAGAAGAAGATTTGACAGTCATTGGCATAGAAATGAGAGGAAAAGTTGCATGAAGAAATAGGAGAAGGTAGAGGGATAGTGCATATCGAAAATAGGAGAGGACAAAGGACAGAACCTTAGGGAACCTGATAGAGAAGAGAATGGGGAGGCGAGAGCTGGCCCACCCAACATACAGAATAGGAGGGATCAGATAGGTAAAATTGGAACCATGCAAGAGAAGAACCAGAAATGCCCAAGGAGGAAAGAGTAGATATCACAGTGGGGTGATCAACAGTAACAAAAGCTGCAGAAAGGTAATTTCGAATCAGACTAGAAGAATGAATGTTGTGTCGTGCATAGAGAAATAAATCTGGCACGTGCAGGAGGGCAGTTTTGGTGGAGTGAGCAAGCCTAAACTCAGATTGAAGCAGGAGAAGAAGAGAAGAAAGATGAAGGTAAAATGAGATTTGAGAATGAACAATCCTCTCTAGAAGTTTAGAGAGGAAAGGAAGCAGAAAATTGGTCTAAAGATAGCCAGAAGAGAGGGATCCAGTGATCTTTTTTTAGAATAGGAAGAACAGTTGTGTGTTTAAAGGGGTCAGGAAAAATAGAGGTGGAGAGAAAAAGATTGATAGGAATAGTAAGGTGTGAGAGACTCTGAGGATAAACTAGAGGAATTCATGTAGATGGAATGGAGTCAGACGAAGAAGTAGTATGGTGAGCCTGAGTAAGGACATGGGCAGTGTCAGACTCAGTGAGAAGAAAAAAAGCAGAAAAGGAAGGACAAGGTGAAGAAGAGGGAAGAGAAGAAGAAGAAGAAGGTGCAAAAGAAGCACAAAGATTGCAGACTTTAGTGGGGAAAATGCACATGATCATTACTAATGTTGCCAGTGTTTGTTTGGTCAACTACATGGGTATGAAAAGAAATCAAAGATAGTGGCAAAAACAACAACACTGGGAATCAGGACAGAACTGCTTGATAAAATGGGGGTTAATTGAGTGCACCTTTTTACCCATATGCCTAGTGTATTCAGCAAATTTACGTGCCTCTGCCTCCATATGCTTGGTTTCAGGTGTTGGCTGTTTGACAGCATAGGTGAGGGACTATACCATACAAGGTGCACCCTGTGTCTGCTGGTCCTCCGACAAACTTGCATCTGCGTTGTTTGTAGGATTTTTGGCAGGTCCCTCAGAGCCCCTCACATTCTCAGTTTTCAGATATATTTAGATATGCAGCTTTAATAGTCAAAGTCAATTTGAAAATCAGGTAAGTCAGGGAATGGGTAATCTCGACTAGACACAGGAATAAAGCTTGTCTCCGGTCCTACTATCATAGGAAGCAAATGCACGTGGATGCCGCCTGGACTTTCCTTGAGGCAAACATTTCCAGCAATGCGGTCTGATACTGTTGCTTTTTTCTACCCTAAAACGATAATATACTTCCTTTAGAAAACAGGTGTATTAATCAACTAAATTGGAGGATGTTATGGTGTTAATGAATTGTTCGGTAATTTATTAACTAAACCAATGTAATCACTTCAACCTGTTAATCCTATAGCGCTTATTAGTATCTCCCTTCATTCCTTCAAATACAAATGCCATTTCATATACAAGTAGATCTTTCCAATCACTTAGTCTGCTAAAGCCTTGTAATGTATGCAAGACCACTAGTAGTTGCTAGAGGTCACGACATGCCTCTTCAATGCATGACTCCTCACGCAACAAGCCAAACATTTGTGGGAGGTCAACCACAATATGGCAATAATTGCTATGGCAAAAGGGTGTACCACCCGGTTACCACTCACAATCCACAGGTAAGGGCGTGGGCAAGGCAAGGGAAATACCAGGGCAGCAGGACCATTTGCACCTGTGATGGGTTTCAAATGCTGGGGAACATGTTTAAGAAAATAAAAAAAGAGATTGTCAGCAAAGCGCATTCTGCGCAGGGTCCTGCAGCACTGGCAGTGAGGCGAGATGGGCACAGTGACGGATTATCCATTAGACCAATTAGGCACCGTTCTATGGGCACTTCTCATTGTAGGGGCCCCGTGACAACGGATCATAATAAACCACTGTCTAAAATTAAAAACGTACTAGGAGATAATTGGCGAGGGGGGGGAGGGGTGCTGCCATTTCGACTGCCTAGAGGCCTCCATTGGGTTTAATATGGAAATACATTGGGCCTTGCAATGGGGCCATTTGATATGAGGTGCTTTATTTTTGGGGGCTAGACAGAAGGCGAAGCAGAAGGAGTAAGTGATGAACACCCACCATGGAGACAACTGTGGGAAACGGAGGAGCAATAGGGTGGAAAGGGAGGCACAAGTTATAGATAGGAGGGAAGGAAAATGGTGTATGAGGCAGAACAGAGGCTTGTTCTAGCAGATAGTTAATGCATTCCAAATATCCTGGCTGGTTGCCACACCCACTGAATGTGCCAATGTTAGAATAATTGTGCAAAACGAGGTCATCCACCGTCACAAATGATAGCCTTGTTGGGAAATCGCACAACGTTTACCTCATTGACAAAATAGATGCCAGCTACCTCATTGACAACACTTGATATTGGAATTTTGTAACCACTAAGAGGCAGCGTATTGGCAAATCATGAGTAATTGAGTTGAACTAATGCAAATAAACCACATCTAGAAATCCTTGGGAACCTCGCCATATCATTACTGCGTGTCCAGGTGCTCTTCATTCCATTTTCCATGCTTTCCTGGTGAAATGCACTGCCTCTCGTACACCAAAGACGCCTGCAAAGTGTCCAACAGTAAGTGTCTCAAAATGGAGACAATATAACCATACAGAATAAAAAATAAAACATCATTCTGCGGAAGTCTCTCTGTCCACCGTTACATACTGGCAGCTTGCCACTAGACACATTTAAGGCTGCAGTGGCCATGTTGGCAACATTAATAGCAACACACGTTTAGAAATCTGAATGGAAAAGATCAGTTCCAAAGTACTGCAAAGACGAACGCACATGAGGTGTGGCTGATGACTGTGAATGGCCAGGGCATTCTAGCCAAGCCTAAAGTTAAGTTCACAAACATGCCACCACCTTCTGCCGGGCATGCCCAGATGCAGGACCATGTGACAGTGATGCAATTATTTCTTTATTATGTGGAATGCTTGTATTGTGGTGTTCTACATTCCAGCCAGCCTATCCATGCTGGAATGCTGGCTGTGCCAGCTGGAGTTAACCTTCAGTGCATCCTGCAGCTCACAAGGCTGCAAACATAAACTTGGTTGTATTCCTTCTTTCTTGAATCAATTGTTAAAATTGTGGTGATGAGAGAGGCCTCTCAAATACGGTCGCCCATGGACAGGCTGGATCAAAGTCGCACAGTGAGTTGTAGCATGGTCACTGGGGCCGCTGCTGAGCAAACATTAGAGGAAGGAACCTCACAAGATATTCAAACAAGCACGGGATGATAAGATGGTTGGAAACTCTAATTGACTTTCTTAATTGTGTTAATTCTCTTAATTCACAATGCTCCACTCATTGAAGCATTTAATCTGCTTGTTCACACTATTGCTAGTATGCCAACTAGTAAGAAATAACCTAACCATTATGCAGAATTACAGTTCCACTGCATCACAAGCTTCAGCCTTGAAGCATTTGAAGCACCTGCATTGTCTTCATTTCTACGCATCCACTGCGTCAAAGTTTCTAAACCATTAAAAATGTCATCTCTCACCTGAGAACCTTGACCAGTCTCAAACAATGGCAAAGTTACTGCACAATTTTGGCAGTAACTTTCTTCATTTAAGTATCACTCAGTGTGAGATGTGTGCAGCCACTTACCTCCATACACTTCACGGAAAGTCTTAACAGCTACTTCTCTCCTATTTTGATGCGATTTAGAATAAAAAGAAACAACATTTTTTCAAGAATAAATATATCCTTAAGAGTTTCATTGTCCTTGTTTTGCTTTAATCATGCAAAGGAATATTCCTACTGTGCCATTTGCCAAAGGCTTGAAAAAACCCTATGGTGAAACATCGTCTGGTGCACATCTGTAAACCGCCAAACATTTGTACCACTATATTTTCTTGAATGCTGTTACAGTGCATCCAACAGTTCTAGAACTTTCTTTACCTGTTTTTGTGCTTCTCCTCTCTCTAGTTGGCTGTTTGGCTGCTTATCATTAGAAGATGTCCCTACAATGTCTGGATCTGTATTGATGGCTTCAATATTATTAGCTAGGAGTCCAAAGATACATGGTATGCAATCACCATTATTAATGTTTCTGTTGGTAACATTTTGTGGGGTGCACTGATATACTTTGAACCAACAATAACCTCTATACTTTCATGAGCATAATGCTGGTGCCATTTATCATGATTCTGCTGCTTCTTTGATGTCATCTTTAGAAGTAACTGATGCAGCAAACAGCACGACATGACCAGAGAGCATTGGGCCTGCAACGCACATTGGTTTGAATTTGGAACAACAGGGAATTGTGAACCTGTAATGAGGACCATGGACCACAAATGCACTTCTTATTACCATGAAAATGAAAGGGCATTCAAACAGAAAACATTTGCAAAACTCTATTCACCTGGTTCCACAGTCACGTGGTCATATTTAACCATATTGTTTTCCCAACCTGGCTTCATGCCCTTACACTGCTTATCTTTAAAATGTCAACAACTTTAATTTCAGAGAACAAAGTATATAAGCATTATATTTAGAATATGTAGGTAAACTTACATAAAACATTTGGAAAGGATGCACTATACATGTAGACAATTCTGTACATTTTTTTCTGAAATCTGAATTCCAGATGAAAAGATCTGGATTAATGCGAACATTCATACTACAAGATGCGCCGTAGATATCACACATAACTCAATAACATAGAAGTCTTCCTTTCGGTTCCTTTTCTTTACTTCTATCATTCACCATGAATCTAGATCTAATACCTCTCATTCATCCGAGTACTTTGTCAGATCTTGATGTCAAAATGTAAACCAAAAAAACAATTTTACAAATTGTAAGTCTGAATAATTTCCACATTTTGCAATATTGACTCTTGTCTTTAGTCACTCAATGTAAATCTAGATTTACCAATCATACTCCCTCCTCAAATCCCAAAATCAAACAAAATAGTGCAGAATTCTCTCCATCCATGGTACTCATTTCCCAAAACGAACACCACTCATCTGGCCCTTCTATACTGCTCACACCTTCCCTTAAACCAAATAAAAAATAGTAAAATCCTAATAGCTTTTAGCTTTCATTGCATACATACGAAGTATGAGACATGTGCAGAGGAACACACTTAATTGAGAACCAAGTCTTCAGATCATATAAAACGCTTCTCCATTGAAAACAAAGCACAATTTAAAAATGACACAGCTTTCTTGACGGTGATGCATATTTGTTTACACATTCAACTAAAAATAAAGAGTAAACAATAAAACAAACAATATATACTCATTCTATTTAACTACTTCTCCCAAATTGAGATTTCATGTACATACATCCCTCTTGGTTGGTCCGAGCCTCTCTTCCAGCACATCAAGCCTGCATCGGAGCAGGTCCCCCACAGCACTGCTGGAGCAATGCTTCCAACCTCCCCTACATTTACCTGATGCCCTAAGGTAAAATATAGAGCTTTCATGGTTGTATACGAATTGTACGAATGACAATTGTTCGAATAACGGTCAATTTAAACGGTCAATTAGGATATATATGCGGGAGAAACCCCCCGCATCCCCCCACCCAATCCAACCCCCCACCCAATCCCCTTATATTATTATTACACCAACCCAACCCATAATATATATAAAAATGACCATACGGTCAATTGTGCAGAAGGTCAATTCGGACCCCCTATTATTCGAACAATTGTGTCATTCGAACAATTGTAAACTAACAATTCGGGTAATACCCTCTAGAGGTACTATTTACTTTCAATGGGGTTTGGATGACCGCTACGATCGGATCGCGCTATATTCACGATTTGCAGCCCGTGACTCGCCCTGTGGCTAAAGGCTGCCACAGATCCATACTAGCAATCTCTCTCTGTGCTTTGTTCATCTTGCTGAAGATGGACGCCGCTTTGTCCTGAGACCCCCATCCAGGTAACCAATGAACCAGCACGAGACATTGGCTGAATCTGCTCTCATCAGCCTATCATGCTCCGCCGGCAGGGGAAGCAGGGCCACGGAGCTGCAAGGGACTGAAACCGAATACCCTGCCTTCAAAGGTAACTCCAAGATGTTCTTACTCATCATTCTGTAAACGGACTGAAATAACACTGTCTCCTCTGGTGTACAACAAGCTTTTTATCTCCAACTGACCACGCCATAATACAGCGCTGGGTCACCTAACCACCTTTATGCCTGTCTGCTGAGTTTTTGCCCTGCTGAACCATATACCAGCTGTGCTCCACTGTCCTGCGCTTGGCACTGAGTGAAGTGCCATCAAGACCCTCGTTCAAACTTCCTGCATGGTGAGCGCCTCTCATCGTAGTTACTGACAACTGCTATCCTCACAGCACTATTGCACAGTCCCACAAATGACTAAAAAGCTTTTGCATTAATGCCGCCACAATTCTCAATGCTGCAGGACCCCCTAAGCGTTTGTTTTAAAGCCTGCCGCATATAATGGCTTACCTTGTTACCATGCACCATCAACAAGTTAACACTTGTAGCCCGCCTATGTACAAAGCTCCGTTTATTACCTTAAGTGCTCTGGTTTGAGGAGCAATGCTGTATTCCATCATTGAATGTGCCATTGATTGTTAACGCTACATGTAATCGTGTAATGCTCTGCTGTTCACCATAATGTACTGCGACATACTGCTTACCCCTCCCATTACTGAGCGTACTCCTACCTTGTACCGACCACAGCCATTATATATTCCCTGTACTATTCAAGTTTCATAAACTCGACTTGCCACTCTGTAGTCTGCCCACCAGCCGCGCTCTATGTTGAGCACGCAATCGCAAACAAGATTGCAGCAAACACTAAGTGGCTCTCCCATGCCTACGTTGAGCACCAATTGACTTATCCCAACTACGCATATAGGCATAACCCCGCACATGTATCATGCGGGTACAGCACAATGCAAATTTTATACTCGTGATGTTAACCCTGTGCATAGCCATGTGATTAGATTATAAGTTACTCTAACGACCTTACTATCCTACCACTGTCCCACTGCTCCTGGGTCTAGCCCACATGTGATCTGGTTACTGCATAGCCCACCACTGCTCCTGGGTCTAGCCCACATGTGATTTGTGTACTGCATAGCCCACCACTGCTCCTGGATCTAGCCCACATGTGGTGTGTGTACTAGATAGCCCACCACTGCTCCTGGGTCTACCCACATGTGATTTGTGTACTGCATAGCCCACCACTGCTCCTGGGTCTAGCCCACATGTTATTTGTGTACTACTGCATAGCCCTCCACTGCTCCTCGGTCCACACGTGATCTGTGAACCGCACTCAGCCCACCACCATTCTGCTGCCCATTGGACTAGCCTGCAATTCTCTCGCACCTGGTGCCTAACCCACTAGTAATCACCAAATCCTATACCCACTCTAAAAATGGGTTCACCACTTGAGAAGTACACCTCACTAAAATATGGCACCTTCTCTCCCTTGCTCCCACAATATTCCACCCACACCGTTCCTACAGGCGCTCTCCATGGGCAGTACTATTCCTAGTCACATCATCAACTGCCCCGGTAGCATGCTCAACCAGACCATCACTCCCCCTAACCCACATACCAACACGCAAACTAACACTCGCCCCATGCCTCTCCACGTGCCCGCCTCGCATCCCACACTAAGACCTTCTCTGCAACACACTCCGAACACCCACCACCACCATCCGCCACCTGTGCTCCTGCCATAACAAGCAAAACCAACACCCCTGATAGCACCCATGCAAACACCAAGAAAAGGGACAAACAGAAAATACAGTTCTAGTGTGCACTCATTAACGCTTGCTCCCTGCCAGCATACGCAACAGAGATCCATGATCTCATTACGGATCTAGACCTAGACATACTAGCCATCACCGAGGCCTGGTTACACAAAGCCTCCGGACTAGCTATCTGCCAAACCTTACCACCAGGGTACATCATTCTACGCCAAGACAGAACCTCCATTAAAGGACGGGGGGTCCCTCTAATCCTCAAGGAAACCCTCGACGCTAGGCAGCTAAAGATTAATGAAGCTGATAACTTTGACACACTATCAGCAAAAATATATCCCTCAACTAATGACACCATCACAATACATATTGTTTACCAACCACCCATCAGGCCCAACTCTAGACTTCCAATCCAACATCACCCACATCCTAGGAGACAACCGGAAAGCAAACTCAAGAGTCATACTCTTAGGTGATCTCAACCAAGGGTTCAAAGACCCAAAAGACAAAAAAAACAAAGCCCTCCCTAAAGCTATCCTAGATTTAGGTTTCTCCCAACGAGTGAACGAATCTACCCACACCAAAGGTTGTATCCTAGACTGGATCGCCGACCATAACTGTGCAGCTGACATCAGCTCTAACACCCCTCGTCCTTGAACTGACCACCACCTACTGCACTTCTTCATATCAATAAAAACAGGAGGTAACCCATATCCACCCGCACCAGCCACCATGGCCAGATCAAAAAAACTGCTCACTGTAGACAGGTTACTCCCACTTTTGGAAACCTCAGCACTGGCCCACTATACCTCTAATGACCCAACAATACTAGTTGAGATCTACAACACCACTCTTAAAGAGATAGTGGAGGCCGTAGCCCCACTGGAAAAGAAAAAAGCCAAAAAAAGACTCCATGCTAACTCCTGGTTCACTCAAGAACTCAAGGATGCACTGACCACCAAAAGAGCAGCACTAACGTCCAGGCAAACAAATCCCTCCTCTCGCACAAGAGGTACATACCTCACTGTCGCCAAACAATACAAAAAAGCCATCTCCACAGCCAAAGCGGCCACATACAACGCCAGAATAGAGAAAGCTAACTCACAATCCAAAGAGCTATTCGCCATATACAATGAGCTTACAATCCCCCCCCCCACCGCGGCACAACCCACCAAGAAAAATGCAACATGGCGTAACAACATCCAACATGCCATGTTAGACAAAATCAAAACACTTAAAAACAAAATCAAAATCAAATTCAACAAACTGCCTAAAACTAGTTCACCACCACCTAACCTCTCCACCAACATGACAGAGGGAAATGCTAAACACAGCAAAAATCCACCCAAACCCTTCACATATAGGGAAGTAACAATCCCCGAAGTCCTTCATATCATGAAGCACACCAAACCATCGATATGCAAAGGTGACATTTGCCCAGCTAACTTAATCAAAGACTGCGCCACAGCCCTGGCCCCCTTTGTCACCACCTTCATCAATGCCTCCTTCGCCACCAGCACCATCCCACTCACCCTTAAGGAAGCCTGGGTTTGGTCCTTACTAAAAAAAAACACCCTCAACCCTGACTCCCCAGACAACTATCGTCCTATTACCAGCATGCCATTCCTGTTGAAAATTCTAGACAAGGCTGCATATATACAGATTCAGTCTTACCTAGAAACACACAACATCCTCGGAAAAAAGGCAATCGGGGTTCCGTCACCGCCATGGAACAGAGTCAGCCCTACTTGACCTCAAGAACCAACTACTTGAGGCCATGGAACAAAGGCAAAACATCAGTCCTCCTACTCCTAGACCTCTCAGCGGCCTTTGATCTGATTGATCACAAGATCTTCTGTAGACATCTGACTGACACAGCCTACTTCTCCCAAGAAGCCACCGCCTGAATCACCTCCTTCCTGGACAGTCGAGCAATGAGAGTTTTCTCGGACCAAGCATCTGCCATCCCTTCACCCATCGATTGTGGAGTCCCACAAGGCTCATGTACCTCCCCTACACTCTACAATCTCTTCACCCTCCCCCTTTTCAGCGACCTAAGAGAATTCAGCTTAGCCTTTACAAACTATGCCGATGACACACAAATTCTAGTATCACTAACAGGCAACTACGAGCAAGACCTCAACACCCTCCAAGACATACATGCCCGCATCCAGGCCTGGATGGCAGCCAATGGCCTATGCCTAAATGGGGAAAAAAATGAAATACTGCTGATAGGCCCCAAAGAAGCCCTAAAAACACTAGACGACTCATATAACTCTTTCATTGAAAACACAGTTATCACTACTTCAGCGTCAGTAAAAACCCTAGGCGTCTACCTGGATTCCACTCTATCCATGAATAGGCAAGTCAGTGCCATTTCATCCTCAGCAGCGCTCACCTCAAAAATTATAAATGCAGTGAAACCCTACCTATCACCAAATAACTGCCTAAACATTGCGAGAGCCATAATTGGAGCAACACTGGATTACTGCAACATCCTACTCCTTGGCACATACGTAAACAACATCAACAGACTGCAAATCACACAAAACAATGCCCTTAGAGCAGCCCTCAGCATCCCTAAGAGAGAACATATCTCCCAGGCAAGAAAAGATGCCTACTGGCTCCCGGTCAAAGAGTGCATAACATTCAAAGTCCTCAAAATTACACACAGATGCCTTGCCCAGACAGCACTAGCCTAACTAGTAGAGAGAATACACTAAGCGCCAACCCACAGACCTAAATGCAACAAATACTCACACCAACTTTCAGTCCCAACATTCAACAGAGCCAAAGCCGGCGGAACCAGCTTTGAAGTCCTAGCCCCTAGAGCCTGGAACTCACTTCCGCCCAGTCTAAGAAACTAAGAATCCCTCCTCACATTCAGAAAAGTGCTAAAAACAAAGCTGTTCAACTAAACTGTATACCATTCTGCACTGCCTCCTACACTGTTCGACTGTAACCACGGGACACCCTTGATATTGTAATAATATTCCTGTTTCTGCCTGTAACTAATGTTAATAGCATCCACCAAGATGAATATTCTGTAACAGAGCCACGATGCCACTGGGCCGCTGGGCACTTGAAAAATCCAAATAAATAAATAAAATAGATAAATAAATAAATTGGTTGCCTCAGTACACTCTTATATCTTGATCTCAATATACACACTGGGTAAAAATAAACTATATATAATATATGTGCACAATCCTAAACTTCCTCCCAAAAAAAACAATGCCTAAAAATGATTTACTGACTCTCTTTGATGAACAAATCTTGATAAGAAATCACTGTTCCTCAATTCGGGTTGCTGTCAATTTAAACATGCTAAAATTCACACAAACAAATTACAACTAGACAGGTTCACTGCACATAACTGAAAAGGTCACCCATAAGGCAAATTAAGACCATAAAACAGACAAAGAGGACAATATCCCAACCTCATGAAATGGCCGCAGCCATTACCTCACCATCCAATACATACCTTGAAAGCCAATCTCATAAAATGTCTGCCAAAAGAAAAACTGCTGACCATTCAAACCATCTCATCACATACACTTCTTTTGCCTCATACACAAACAGATAGCTCCGTATATTACAATTATATTGTAACTCTCTAAAGGAAACAACAAGAGCGAACAGAGAGCAACAACACAAATCTGACTACATCTTTAGTGATTCCTAGATTCATTGGCTAATGATGTACTGCACGCAGAGACATATACACCAGCAACTTGGACTCCTGCATTCCCAAATAATTTGGAACAGAAAGAGAAGCATGAGATGAGAATAATATTCCCCCTGTGTGCCCTGTGCCCCACCATTTCCTCCTTCTGTTTCCCCTCCTTCCCGCCCATATCCCAACACACCCACCCCCACTTATTGGCTTCCCTCCACATCTGTTGCCTGGATCCTCTGCAGGGCACCACACTCGCCATTTCCACTCTGCCAGAGTGGGTGACTGCAGCACCGTCTGCATCCTAGTGAGGGCCTTCCGAGGCTTGTGATTGTTTCTTTCATCTTAATTTTATTTTACTTTCTTGCTGCCGCGTGTGTTGCTGTGCAGCCCGTGTGCCCTGTTCCCCGCTCCCCCTCTGCTTCCTCCTTCTGTTTCCCCTCCTTCCTGCCCGCCTCCCAACACACCTACCCTCACCCGATTGGCTTTTTCCTTCCTTATCCCTGACCTGCCCTGGGCAGCCCCTGCCCGGCAGCCTCTAAAGCAAAGGGCGGCTTCCACTATAGCGGCCCCTGCAGAGTCTACAGGTGTCCGCAGGGGGTGCCAGTGCCAGTCAGTTTCCCAGGATAGTCCCACCTGCATCCTTGCCTACCCCCCTTCCACCGCCTGACTCCTATACTTGGGATGTTTTCCATGTGTTGTGTTAATTCGCACTGTACCAGTACTTCAAATTTGCACTGTGAAAACTAAGCCTTTTCCCCCCATTCAGGATTCTCAATCTTAGGTGTGTTTTTCCATGTGTTGTGATAATACGCACCGTACCAGTACTTAAAATCTGCATTGTGAAAACTAGTCCTTTTTCCCCGATTCAGGATTCTCAAACTTGGGTGTGTCCTCTAACCTGTCTTGATAATGTGCATCTTGTGAGCTCCTTAACCCTGAGTGTCATCTTCTTGTCCTATTGTTCAATTTGTTTGCCCCTCACTGCCTTGTCTGCCTACCATAGTGTCCTTCGCTAGTGTCTCCCCCTCGCCCTTCCATCCCCTTCCTCTCCCACCTACTCTATGATGCTGTCTGTCTCTCCTATCTTTTCTAACTGCTTCTCCATTGACTATCCTGCTCTCCTCACTAAATCTGGTAGGAAGAAGTTTAAAAAGGACATCCTGGTCTCCAACCCAGGCCTCCCTATCGCTGACACCTACACTAGCACCTCCTCCTTTCTCCTCTTCTACAATTAATGGTGGCACCCATTGGGACGTCCTCCTGGCCTACTTCCTTTCCTCTAAGGTCATCATTAATGTTTACTCAAATGGGACCATCTTGGTCCAAGGCCCTCAGGCCAACCTTCACCCTTTTGATAGACGCTTCCCACGCCTCCTCAAGTTCCTTTCTTCTCCTGCTATCCCCACTCCCTTTCCATGACCACCTTGCTTCCCCCTTCTACCTCCTCCTTGGCTACCTTGCCTTCCCCTTCCCTCTCTGCCCCCTCTTGGGCTCCTTCTACACCCCTGCAAGGCGTACCTCTAATCTGTACCCCTCCGCGGAAGTCCTTCAAGGATGGCAACCTTCTCCATATTGCCACTCTAAACTCTCACTCTGCTGTCAAGCACTCCTCTGATATATGCTGCCTTCTGGAAGAACTTGACCTCGATGTCCTCAGTCTCACCGAGACATGGTTCAAGGCCAGCTCTGTCACTAGCTTTGATACGCTCCTACCTGATGGCTACAAGATCCTCTCTGGTGGGGGTGCTGCCCTGATCTTCCCTGAGTGGATTCCTTCCTCTGTCACTCCTACGCAGGCCTACTCCTCTTTTGAATGCCTCGTCTGAAGGCTCTCTCTCTCTATCCCCTAGCCATTCCCTTACTGTGGCTACTATCTATCGGCCACCTAGTCATATCTCCTCATTCCTCTCTGAGTGGGCGGACCTCTTCTCCTCACTCCTGGCTTCAACCAGTCAACTCCTCCTTCTTGGAGACTTTAACATCCACCTGGATTCCTCCTGTCCTTCCTCTGTACACTTCTGCGACCTCTGCGACTCTCTCTCACTCACTATTCTCCCCTCTGGCCCGACTCACTCTTCAGGGCACACTCTGGATGTTCTGATCTCCTCAGACCTTCCCCTCTCTGTTCCTCTCTCCACTCCTTTCTCCTAGAGTAATCACTGTCTCCTCTCTTCCCACCTCACCCTCCCACCCCTCAGGCTAAGCCACTTCCATCCATCACTGCCACCCACCTTCTTGGTCATCCGACCCATGAGGCCTGTGTCAGCTGAGGCCTCCGCCACCACCTTCTCATCCCCCCTCCCGCTTTGACTGACTCTCACCCTGACACTGGCCTCTCCATGCTCCACTCTGCTATATATACGATACTCTTGATATCCTTGCTCCTGTCATGACAATCTGCCTGAAGCAAAAAGCCAAGTGCAACTCCTGGTACGACTCAGAACTCGTCACCCGAAAACGGAAGTGCATGGTGGCCGAGAGGAAATGGCGTGCTTCATGTACATCCTCTGACAAACTGGCCTGTCGCCTGCTCCAAAGGCAATATCGGCTCTCTGTCTTAACCAAGAAGAGAGCTCATATCCAAGCCTGCGTCTCTATGGCATCTAACAACTCTGCCAAACTCTTTAAAATCTGCAAGGAACTGTCCAATCCTGCTGCAGTTTCTACCTCTTCTGCCCCTTCCCAGGCCCTCTGCATGGCACTGGCTTGTCACTTCATCTCTAAAACTCAGGACATTCTGTCCTCACTCTCCTTCTTTCCCCTCCCTCACCCTACTCCCTGCTCTTCCTCTGGCCCCTCTGCAGCCACCTCTCCTCCCTCCTTCTCTGCCTTTCCCCTGTTCTTTGCTGACGAGGTTTCTAGACAAGTCCGATCTACGAAAGTCTTGTCGAAACAGGTTCACCCCTGTTCCTCCAAAACTATCAAGGACCACGGCGACTCCCTGGCTCCTGCCCTGGTTGATTTCTGCAATCACTCCTTTGCCACTGGAGTCTTCACACCTCCCCCTCCTGAAGCACTCCCTTGTGCACCCTCTTCTTAAGAAACGCTCTGCCGACCCCTCCTGTCCAGCTAACTATTGCCCAATCTCCATCACTCCCTTCCTGGGCAAGCTCCTGGAGAAACTGGCCATCTCCCATCTGTTGGTTGCCTTCATGAGCATCAGTCTGGCTTCAGAGCTGCCAGAAGCACCAAAACTGCTCTCCTGAACATCTGTGAAAACCTGGTCTCCAACCTCGACTCTAACACCCCTTGTTTCCTCATCCTGCTTGATCTCTCATCTGCCTTTGACACTGTCAATCATGCCATCCTGCTCAACCGTCTCCATGATAACCTGGGTATCACTGGTCAGGCTATGGCATGGCTGACTTCTTTCCTCTCCGACTGACCCTCCCAGGTCCAACTGGGGTCCTTCCTCTCTGCTATCTTTTTCTCTACCTGTGATGTCCCCCAGGGATCTAACCTCTCTCCCTGGCTGTTTAACCAATACCTGGCACTCCTTGCCAACCGCATCGCCGCTCTCTGCCCCAATTTTCAGTGCTATGCGGATGACACCCGGCTCATTTTCAGGCTACCCTTAGCCTCCTCCTCTCCTTCCCTTATCTCTGACTGTCTGTCTGCTATCCAGGAGTGGTGTGCCGCCAATGACCGCTGCCTTAATGCCGGTAAGACTGAGATTCTACTCATTGGCACACCCACTCCCTCCTTCCCTGTAGCTCTCTGGCCGGCCTCTCTTGGCCTTCTTCCAGCTTCCACCTGCAGGCTAAAAACCCTGGGGTCATCTTCGACTCCACACTCTCCTTCTCTCCTCACATCTCTGACGTCTATAAGAAGTCACAATACTAGCTGCACCTCCACAGAGGTATTCTTCCTTTCCACTCCTTCCCCCAGAAACTCACTGTCTCCAGAGCCCTGGTTCTCTCTAGGCTGCACTATTGTAACAGCCTCTATCTATCTGCCTGCTTCTACTCTCCGCCCTCTGCAACTTAGCCAGAACAGGACTGCAAGACTTTTCCTTGGCCTCAAGCTGTTAAGTATTTCAATCAGGCGATACACCCAGGTCTCAGACTAGTATGCTGCGCACAGCTGAAATGCTTATATTATTATGTCTATAGGTTCAGTATTTTGAGTGATATAGCACTCATATCACACCCCTTCTCAAATACCTCAGGTCACGATGGACCAGGAATCAGGCTGGTTGGTAAAGGTAATATTTATTTATTTATTTAAAATTCAAATCAAACTTATACTTTTTAATATGGAGCAGCAATCATCAATGTGGTGACAATAACAAATAGGAAGGTATGTAAGGCACTTAAATTAACTCTTTAGCAACACAAATATAAAACAACTGAGAAAAGAACACTTTTGGCTTGTTTGGAAAGATAGCACTTAAATTAGGATTTCCCCCTGCAATATTCCTCAACCCACAAATAAACAATTTTAGATAGATATAAGGAAGCAGCAGGTAATCAGGAATAAGTAATAATAAACAAAATTCATATACAACATTTCCTCCCCAAACAAGAGAGAAAAACAGATTTGAAATCTTACACTTTTAAAATGACATTTCGGAAATGGCTGTGTAAAACAATGAATGTGTGCAAAACTTCTTAAATCATTACAAATTTCTATTGGAGCAACATTTGAAAGATACTAACAATCATAAGCTATAGTTTGAGCAAAAGTAAACACTTTGAATCTGAATGGAAGGTTGAAAATAATTTAGAACAAAAATCACACATGTAAAACTTTGCAAAAAAACACAGATTCCTGCCTAAAATTTACCAAACTGTTTTTAAGGTGAAATACACTGATTTGGAGTGGGTTGAGATGTACCTATAGATATGAGGTATAATCCAGAGTTGAAATGAAGTCTCTAGCTATTAAACTGATGGAGATATGCAATGTTGAATGTTGAATGAGAGGCGTTTTTCGAAAACCAGGCAGTGAAAACAGAAATGAAACTCAGTTTGGACAAGAAAATATTTACTATAGTTTTACTCTAGACTAGAGCATTCCTGCTAGAATACCAAGGAGGGACAACGTAAGCTCTGGAGTTGATTCATGACTTCAACACCAAATCCCCAGTGCTCGCCCCGGCAGAACCAGTCGGATCACTCGAAGTAGGATGCATAATTTAAGATTTACACAAGATAAAAAATACTAAAGAAATGGCGCTTAGCAATATAAATCAAAGACAGACTGCAATAAGGATTCTGACAAGGTTACAATTGATTAAGGTAAGGATAGGATGATTTAGAGATTGGGATAGGACAAGGCAGGGCAAGGTATGCTATGATTTTCTATGATTCCTATTAATACTTACAGTTCACTTTAATTTAGGATTTCAAGAGTCCTGGTCATCACATGGATCGGGTCTAACCAAGGACAGCTCAGCAACTCAGGCGGGACAGGATAATCTGGACTGTTCTGGTCACTGGACTGGTCCTTCTGGTTACTGGATACTGGAGATCAGTAGGATGGCGAGTTTGCAGGCATGCATCTAGTAGTAGTAGCAAGCCAGGGTGGATCAGGATGCTGCCCCTGGGTTTTTGGGATTTTTAGAATTTGAGGCCTAGCTGAAAAGGAGTTCAGCAATGCATAGGCCTTGGCTTTGCAATGAAAATCAGGAATCAGGATCAAGCAGGATGCAGAAATCAGGAACAGGACGCCACGCAGGAAATCAGGAAGAAAGTCAGGAATCAGTGTGTGTCTGTGTGTTGTCAGGTTCCCTTATTTATCATTCCATATGACAAATACTAAAGAATATGGTAGGGACAGCCTTACTCTCCACACCCATAATGCTAGGATTAGGCAAGAGCATAGTTTCCGCCTTGCTCTTCGCTGATTGGATCACAGAAAAGGATGTCATGTTTATGGTGTTACTTTGACAATGTCTAGAAACCTCCCCTAGCTCCTAGAACCAAAATCTAATTTTATCACAACTACATATTCATACAGTGATAACCTCTGAGAAAATCAGATACACAGGTTACATATTTAGTGGGTCATATTTCAATCCAAATCCCAAGTCTGTGGGACCTGGTTTAGCCTTTCTGCTATATTTTGGCAATTTTAACCATGAAAGATTTGGCCTAAAATTTCCAAATTGTGTACATATATGTGCATTTATGCCTGGGATGTGTGTACAAAATGCTATGTGCGCAATATCAATACTTTCCCCACCATCTGTCATTCTTTACAACTTCTCTTCCTTATGCAGTAGTGAGTTCTACCAAATCTTCACAGAAAAAGCATAAAATTAGATTGAAAACTAGCAACTTTCATATTTCTCCTCATTCCTGCTGCAAAGTTAAATGTCTTGAAAGTTCAGTTACAAAACAGACTTTTTAAAACTCTATTGTCACTTATCATTTTTTTTTTATTTCCCCCAATTGTAAGCAAATGTCAATTCCTTTGAAGCAGGATGAGGGGCCTCTCTCTTGACTGAAGTTTACTGCCCCTCCCACTTGAAAGGTGAGTGTTTTAGCCTGCTATTGTCTCAACCTGGAGCAAAGACGAATGTCTGATGACGACTTGGGAAGTCCCGTTGCCCTGGGTATTCAAAGCCTCCAAGCTAGCAATTAGCCTTTCCTGTGCCAGCAGTTTATGAGGTGTCACCCTTTCTCAGGGCTAGCACTGGTAGCACAAGTTCACCAACTTATCCTGGGTTTAGCTTTTATTTTCTCATTTTAAATCTTGCCTGAAACCTATGGAATCAAAACAGTTTATAGGAGTACTTTTACCAGCAATAAAGATTTTTACATTTCTAAATGAGCATGCCTTTACACAACAATGTACTTTTAAATAGGCGATTTTGCTCTTCGCTCAGGAAAAAACACATTTAACTAACTTCTTTAAATTCGGTTTTCATCTGCAGCAAATATACACTTTGTACAGCTCTAGTTCTTTCCTTGAGTGCTGGAGCTGTTTGCAGCATGAATACATGTATCAGGCATCTGTTTAGAGTCTTTCACTTACAGCTGATTCTTTGGATACACTTGCAAAGTTTTAGCCTCGTTTTCCATGTAAAATGAAAAACAAAGCCCCTGGTTGCATTTCCAAAGATACTTTTGACAGCAGCTGTCATTCAAAGGAGGCCCGGTTCCTCTGAGACAGAATGAATGACCCTGGGTATTGCAGGGCCCTCTAATCACAGTGGTTCAGGAATAAATTATGAATTTAGTGCCAAAACAACACTTTTAAGGTTGGCAAAGTGTCAATTTAAAGAGGCATTTTGGGATTTCAGCACAATAATGCTGCCTTTTTCACTCCACTCTATGTTAAATGTTGCAGAGCACACTGGCACATTCCTGCCGTGAGTACTCTGTTTCACCCCTCCTGAAATGGGGTTGGCAGGGTGGTGCAGCCATTTTCTGGTTGTTACAAAACACAATTTAGAGATCTTGGCGTGCACTGGCATCAGCTCGTCCATTTTTTCGCTGTTCCTTGCACCAATGTAGTAAAGTGATGTAGCAAGGCACATCTGAGTGGGTCAAAATATCCCACAAAGCCCAGGGATCATATCTCTCCAGGACTGAAATCTCTGCACTGGGTCCCAGTGGCTGCGAGGATAAGGTTCAAAACTCTCTGCATCGTTCACAAGGCCTTTTGGGGCCTGGGGCCTCAATACCTTCAACTCTCTCTTCCTAAATATCTTCCTACTCGGGCTCTTCGCTCATCCGCCTCCAACTCCCTCAGGGTCAGTCGCTTCTCCAAGCAACGAGTTGGTGGTAGATCTCTTTCTTCGGCTGCTGCCTCCCTCTGGAACAGCCTCTCTGCCTCCCTCCCTCCCTGCCTCCCTGCCTCCCTGAAACTTGAGGAGAACCATCTCTGGTTCCAGAAGCACCTCAAAACCTTTCTCTTTGCTTCTGATTTTTCTCCTCCTCTCCTCTGCTGACCACCTGGCTGTAACCGGAACTGCACCGGCTACCCAGACACCCTCTGATTCTCGAGCCCAGGTCCTTCCCCTGCCACCCTCACACACCTGCACTGCCCACCTGGCAACCCCTGCACTTGGTGACTGTTTCTGTATCCCTACAGCCCCCCTACCAGCCCTTGACTCCTGATGCCCGCACTTACCCATGCACTTGCCACATGCTGGCCGTTTACTTATTTATTGTTATCATCTTTCATCATGTACTGCACTGTCCCTGCCCCCTTCCCATGCACTTGTGTGATCTGAACGACACCTGGCCTAGTAGGATCGTTGTCCGTCCTCCCTGTTGTTCCCCTCCCTTGCCTCCGCGCATCTTGAAACACTTGTGTATAGGCGTGTTATGAATGCCATATCACATCATATCATATCATTCCATGAGTTCTTTAAACTTATACTGAACCAACATCTGTACATCATTAAAATTCACTGTGAAGTTAATGATCTTGGATATTGCAGTGGTGTTTCTCTTCCTCTCATCATAAAAACATGATTTCCGAAAACGAATGGACACATGTTTCCAAACACATCATTTGTTTTTTCAAACATCGCACGAATGCAAAAATGGAAAAGGATGTAGGTGCTAAACAAAAAAATAGAAAAGCTAGGAAAAACATTCACAAAATTGTTTCTGTGTTTTTAGTTCATCACAGTGTGAGGAGCATATTCAATAGCAACATCAAATATTCCAATAATTAATTATTTTGGGAAGATTGGGCTCTTGGTTCTGAGATGGGTTTGTTTAACAATTTTCAGATTGCGATCTAAGAAAGCACTGAGACGGGTAACAGAGACATGCTGATATGAGATCTAGATTCATGACCAGTATCCATAAAAATTAGTAAACACTGTACTTATTGAACATTATTCACGTATGGTAAGAACCCTACCCACAACAAATGTGAAAATATTCCTTTCTATTTCTTACCTTCACTTTAAATACTCAATAGAAATCTAAATGTCATACCCATACATCCTTGTTACTCGTCCCAGTACTTTGTTGGATCTCAATGACAATATAGAAACAAAAATAAACAATCTCACAAATTGTAAGTAATTTGCTTATGAAATCTGAATATCATACACATTTTACAATATTGACTATTTTAATTAGTCACACCTCACAAATTGAGATCTATAGCACCAAGTCCCTCCTCTGATCAAGAAGTCATGATAAATAGTTTGGATTTCGTTACCCTGTGCAAACTCCACCTTTCCCAAAACGGACATGCTCCTTTCAACCAAATCAAACTTATCAACATCCTAAAAACTACTTCTACAATCACTGGACATATATGAATATCCAGAATTGTGCAGTCGAACAATCCAAAACCAGCTCCAATGCTAATAACTACATCACAATATTATTTATTTCTAAAGCTTTCACTGTTTACTTTCACCACTCAAAACAAATTGAGATTTCGGATTGTTATTAATTATTAATACAGTACTTGGACGAGGAAGAGGAGAATGGTGATTTATTTATTTATTTATTTATTTATTTGATTTATTTATTGTGCATTTGTTAGACGCTTATACAACAAGTACATTGTGTTTCAAAGCACCCACAGGACAACAGGGAGTGAACATGGGATTGAAAATGTAATACACTGGATGATAAAGATGGACCTCCTAGGCCTTGTGAGTATTCAAAGCGTGCAAGTGCAGAGAGAGAAGAGGGCAAGAGGCAATGGGGGGTAAAGGCTGGAGTGCCCATGCTCGTAGGTGAGCAGCAGATGTAAGTGCCCACTGTATGAAGTGCTAGGGAGAGTTCAGCTGCAAGTATGTTAGTACAGGCCTACAGTGGCATAGGCCAGTGGTTGTCAAGGCAAGTGCTGTGGGTGGGTGGAGGCTGAAGGCGATTGGGTGTGGGAGGTCAGGGCCCCAAAGGAAACATAAGGGCCCTGGTCACCAATCTCAGCAACAGTGGAATTAGCAGAGGAGGGAAGAATGAAATGAGGAGGTGAAAAGGAAAGTCTCTAGGAGCTTGCGGAATTTGAGGAGATCCGGCTCAAGATGAAGAGGAAGGGGTGGTTGCTCCATAAGAAGGAGCCAGCTGAGGAAAGAGATCAGCCACCGGCCCTCTGTTTAGTGAAACTCTTGACACACAGAGAGTTGGTACCAGAGGAACGTAGAGTTCTAGAGGGATAGTATTTAGTAAGACAAGTTGCAGATAGCGTGGTCCCTGGGTCCCCAGTCAGCTTTATGGATGACGCAGAGGTATTTGAATTTGATCCTTGCAGCAACCGGGAGCCAGTGAAGAGTTTTTAGGGCAGGAGTGATGTGTTCCCTGGGCTTGAGCCCAAGGATAAGTATTGCTGCCCTATTCTGGATTAGCTGGAGGGGCAGTAGGGAGCAAGAGGGTAGATTCAAGAGAAGGCTATTGCAGTAGTCTAGTCTTCAGAGAACCAGGGCTCTGGTAACATTGAGCTTCTGGGGAAAGTGAGAAAAGGGAGAATTCCTTTGAGAAGGAAGAGTTGAAAGTAGGAATTCATGTCAATATCCTGAATGTGAGAGGGGAAAGAGAGAGAGGCGTCCAAGATGACTCCAATGTTTCTGGCTTCAGATGAAGGAGGAGGAGATCCCATCAAGGATGGCCAGAATGTGGGGGAGAAAGAGGCAACAGGAGTCCCAATAGAAAGGATCTCCATCTTGCTGGCATTGAGCCAGAGTTTGTTGGAAGTGCAACAGGACTAGATGGCAGATCAGCAGTGCGAGATGAAAGAAGAAGTAAGTGGATCAACAGGGTGTTTGAAGAAGGGTTGTGTGTTATCTGCCTAGCACTGGAAGTTAGGGGAGAAGGTGGAAATGAGGAGTGCCAGTCGAGCAACATAATTGTTAAAGAGAAAGGGGGAGAGGTTGGAGCCCTGGGGGGACGCCACAGGTGGAAAGAGAGATAGGTGAGGAGAAGGTGCCCAAAATAACCTGGGATGGACAGTCACTTAGGAAGGAGGTCAGCCAGTCCAGTGACTGCTTCAAGATACCCAGGGTATCATGGAGCCATTTTATGAGGATGGATTGGTTGACCATGTCAAAGGCAGAGGAGAGATGAAGTAGAATGAGGACAGCTGGAGAGTCAGAATCCAGAGATGCGAGCAGTTCTTCACAGGTGTTCAGAAGAGCAGTTTCCATTCCTCTGGATGCTCAGAATCCAGATTCATGGTTGTGGAGATCGCCAATAAGTTCAGTGTGTGAAGCAAGTTGGGAGAAGGTCGGCTTCTTCCGGAGTTTCCCAAGGAAGGGGGTGATAGAAATAGGGCAGTAGTTGGCTGGGCATGTGGGGTCTGCTTAAGGTTGTTTTCTGTATGGGCGCACAAGGGAGTGCTTTAGGGAGAAGGGGAAGGATCCAGTGGCAAAAGAGTGGTTGCATAAATCAGCAAATGTAAGGGCAAGAGAGACAGTTTTATCCATAATGGTTCTGGAGGAGCAGCGTGAAACATGCTTGGAGGAGACCTTCATGGAGCAGACAACTCTGGGCACCTCATCAGGTGTGACAGGGAGAAGGAGGAGAGAGAGGAAGAAGGAGGATGGTAGACTATAGGAGGCAAGGGAGTGGAGGAGGCGGGGGTCCAGATTGATTGATGGTCCAGATTGATGCAACAAGTTCTCGATTCATACTATTCCTGCACACATAGCTTAATCTTTGCTACATCCAATGAAATAAAATCTGCATCTTAACCTTTCATTAAGTTTATTTTGTGTGAAGGGAGAATGTAAGGACTAACACAAATATAGATAATTGTACAAAATGCTCAATGAAAAATATGCACTACTTTAATTAAAGATCTCGATTCAAAACAGCAACTTAATTTTAGATTCCATTCATAGATATGGATTCTTCAAAATAATATTTGAAGAAAAAACATATGCAAAGCATTTGTGGACATGAATAATTGTCACATTCAATCCAACCTACAATAAAATTGTCACTTCATATACACAGCAATCCATAACATAAAGAGAAACAAATGGACTAATTTCTTTTAAGATCGCTATTTCCATGTAGAAAAATGTGTAAGCAAATTGGCTTACGGGCCTGTGCATGCTTCTCAAATCGAGACCTGATTGGTTGATAGACAAACAGATCTCGATTCACATATGTATATTCAGTAAAAAAAACTCTGTTAAAGAAACGTTATAGTTAAGTTGCGCTACTAAAAACCTATGAAATTCAGTGAAAAAACTTTGTTAAATGGACGTCATGGTTTTAAGTAAAACTGAAAAACCCTAGAAATTCGCCAGTTATGGTAAGCTAAGCAACCACACCTCGCACCACCACCATACACTGCTAAGACTAATACCCATGACATCAAAGATGATATCACAAATGACATTGCGCCTCACTTTCTCCATTTGTGGACCAGATGAAGAAGAACTCAGCCACATTTGTCTCTGTGCAATATGAGAAAAAATTACTCTGGAGTTTGGAAACATGTCCATGATTTTCCCAAGTCCTTCTTTCATTGCAAAGAGATTCCAGAGACATGTCCTAAACTGTTCCCTCCACAATGAATAATAATAATGTCTGGATGATGTTGTGTCATCAAAGTAGCACAAAGAGGTACCAAATCCAGCCACTTCATTCCACACACTCCATGCCAGTGCACTGCCACATGAGGGAATCCAAGATGTGCAGCCACTCCACAGCGATCAGCATGCACCGCCAACCAATTTATCCACTAGTCTCCCAGAATCCAGACAATCTGCCTTCTGAAAGACACAACCATAGCTATCTGTTCTCCTCTGAGGAAAAAGACTTTCTAACAAAGTCTCTCCTTACACATGACACACAGTAAACCTTATTGACCATTCCCTTGCCCTTTTAAGTCTCATTTGCATGACCCTCAGCCTCAAAATCCCTATATGTTATACGCTCTGTCCATGGACAACCGTCGTGCGCATGGACAAATCGTAAAATCTGAGAGTAGGGACTGAAAATTTAAATAGTGTGCCCCACTTCCCCCTTGAGGTTGACTCTGAAAAGAGCCTTTTTTGTTGTTAAAGATGCTTCAGAAATACCTTTTATTTTATACTTTTTTTGTTTTTCTTTTCTTATTTTCCTCCAAATATCTTCACATTAGCTTCTCCAAAGCAATCCTTATATTCCAAAACAGCATGGCATGTTCCATGAAAGATTGAAGCATGTGATCTGCTTTAAAGTAAACAACATTACCAGATTCAATGTTGTCATTATTGCAAAAGAACATCCCAGCTCTAATCATAAAAGCCAACATGCCTTGGTTAACTTAACATCTAGCACCATTTTGCTGAGGACAACAAACATAACTATTGTCCCATACTGCCCTGGGTAACAAAGCAGAAAAAAAACCCTTGGCATTTGGAAGGACTTTCATGACTGTCTGAACCAAGTTTTGCAGATCTTTCAACAATGTAGGGGCACCGACATAGCCCAAATGCACAGCACCACAGTGCAGGACAACTACATCTGGAATATTGAACCTAGCCATATCCTGACAAACTTCCAGCACTCCCTGCAAATTGAAACCAGTCACAGTGCACCATACCACCTCCACTCCTTTTATATCAAAATTGTTAGCCACATTCCTAGATTAAGCATACTTCTCCAAACCATTCACACAATATATCTCCAACCACCAACACCCTGACTTTCTCCACCTCTGCCATATTCACTACACACAGCCTCTCTAAATACAAAGCAGAACCTCAACACCTGATTGGCTAATCCCCAAAATACACTATTCATGCTCAGATGCCCCGGATGGGGCACACCCTGTCCGGGAACAGCCACGGTGTCTGTGGCGCACGTAACACTTGGGCAGCCCTTCTTCCCTTTACACTTCACTCACTGCACCATTTCCTCATTGGCTACTGTTAAGCAGTCACTCAACCATCCACCAATCACTTCCAAGAACTCTACATCTAACTCCATCTTCACAGATCAGCACTTTAGATGTACTGTTGATCACTCTGAGTACAATTCTACTGTGATTGCAAAGCACCTATAGCAGCAACTACTATACAACTCTCCAAGATTTCTGCTTGCAGATTCATGCACATCCACATGCATTATCACAAACTACAGGTATGAATATTTTCTGCACAGTACATGTACAGCTCTTGTATAAATGCATATAAACAGGGTCACTGCAACTTACCCTGTATAACCTGTAAACAAAGCTTACTGTCATCTCTCCCATCTGCTATGATCAAGTGTCACTTACAAAGCTGTGTGCTCTCCACATTTCTATTTACCCATATTACTAACTATAATGTGCAAACTGTTATTCTCTTCATTCATTCTGTCATTTGTGTAACCAATGCCACCCATTTATCCACATTTCAACCATAGTAGCATTTCATGCATTATAGTGCATATGATGTACATACAATTCTTTCTATACATTCTGGATATTTTACATATAATCTATCATTTTAACTTCCTTTAGGAATTATTATAATAGTAATCAGACACAACACACACAGCTGTCTAACAAAGTGTCATTTCATGTTAAAATATGGGAGAAATAACAGTATGATTGTGGTAGAAGGCTTTCACCAGGGGTGTAGGGAAAAATACATTCACCTAACTGGCGACAGGCCCCCACCCTCAGGGAAATGTTCAAATAGAACCAGAAAAACAAGGTTGGCTGTGCACTCCCTGTAACGTACAATACTTTGACATCACTGTGTGCCACAATACACAGAACATGGCTTGCCTCAGTCCGGAGGGCAGTTTTGAAGGTCCCAGAAGATTCACACAGGACCTACAGAGGGGATGAGCGGCAGGGAGTTTGGCACCAGATCCATTTGCCCTCCCACTGCCTCCCACACATTTCTAGCAATGTTGTGGGGGTGTTATAAGGTGAGACGCAGCCAGGACGAGTACATGCATCTGTATTCGTGCACACAGATATACAATATCATTGGAAAGGCTCTGAGCTGAAACAGCACCACTGCCTCTACAATTGTTCTTCCAATCTAGACAGCTCTCCCATTCCAGCTGGTTGCCCATTCCATTCTAGAATTTACAACAGAATTCAACTATACACAGGTGCAGTGATGTATATCACATCATGTACAACTATGTACAAATAGTGTAGTAAAGCAACACATATAACATCTCCCCCTTCCCTTCAGTCTGCAACGCAAACACCAGGCCCTTCATTGCAACCCTTTCTTTATTTCAGACTCTCACATCTCCAAGCACCACAGGATCTCCCGGTAGTTTGCTAATCACCTGCAGTCTGGTAAACTTGCATTGGCCCTTTGGCACTTTTCCAGGTTTTCTTATTTTAACCTTCTCCCCTACAAATATCCTGGAGCGTAATAAGCTTCTGAGCCCATCAAAGCCTTCTGCTTTACTGCCCACACCTTCACAAATACAATTTGCAAATGTTTTCCTTAAGTTCTATTCTGTGTAAAAGGTACATCAAGACAAAAATCTCTTGTACACTTTACATATCATTATAGAAGTCATTATCTTTTGCTAAATATTTGAATGAACTTTTACGTTCCTAACATCAATGAGTTCTTGCCAATTTGTATTTTTTAGGCAATGCCATTCACCAACACAAACAAAGAATCTTCAAGATGACATTTAACTCTGAAAATGTTCCTTCAAGTCAGGTGGCAAACACACCCCTTTTGCCTTTACTCTTCTCCCTAGCTCTTTTCAGGGCAACTTGGAAGATGTAATTTCTAGTCTACTTGGAAGATGTAATTTCTAGTCTAACTATCACAGGAAATGGATGAACTACTTTCAAAGAAATCACTTCAAACAAAAGCAGGTTTTCAGTTCCAGGCACTTCCATGTTATTTTAAATGCTTCTTGAATGCATAGTGACAGTGGGGAATGATGAGCATCTAACTCGGCATCTCCCAGTATATGTCCACCAGAATGTCCTTTTGTATGTCATTTTGAATCCCTTCTGTGATGATATGGATGTTCTCATGGGCTCTGTAAAGCAGGTTGCAGAGATAAGATATTCATCACTTCCCACAACTGCTGAATTTACAAGAGTTTTGTTGTGATAAAGCAGATACCCTTAACACTTTCTTAACTAAAGATTTTTCAATTAATTTCAAGACTTTGTTATACTATAGTTTCTTTGATACAACTGGCCATGGCCAGTGTCAAGCATCTAATGGTCAAGGCCACTGTCCATGTTTCACCAATGATTTTAAAAGATGCCCACTCCCTAGTACCTAACCAAACCCCACTAGCCATAGCCTAAGTCCATGGTAAGCGACATCAAGGTCCACAACACTTTGGCCTTTGCCTACTTGCCATGTTCCCATGACTATTTAAAAACACTGAGTGACTTAGCCTGCTGGTTCAGGGTCCGCTTGTCACAGCCTCCAGCCACTGTATATGTGGCACCAATTATTAAAATAGACTCATATCCCCCTGCCAAGAAGTTCACTTCCCGCACCTGTGCCAGTTTAAAAGACTATCACCAAATTGGAGTGATCCATAGGCTATTGATTATACCTCTTTTTTCACCCTACTTTTATTCCAGAAATAACATTAACTCATTTGCTGCTGCTCTCCAGTCTCATGGATGTCATTCCCCATAGTAATTCCTGTAGTAATACAGAGTATGCCCATCTCCTCAGTAACATAATTTCTGCCAATTTCTGTGTTAACAGGAAAATGTGCAAACATTTAAAAGGCTTCCTTATCCTCCATGACACTCACCGTATTCCCCACTCTTCTTTTACTGCCCCCCACTCCCATTCCTTATGTTCTCCTTCCCCAAATATGATATTGAGCACTTTGAATGCTTGTCTTCCCTCGGTATAACTGTGGGAGTCGTTTGCATTGAGCAAAACAAATGGTGGTTTTTCATTTTCCAAAGCCTCTATGCTGCAAGCCACAATGGGAGATATATAAAGGTTTTTCAGGAAAAGGTTGTGTACCATTCTCCATCAAATATTTTAAAAACGACTGCAAGGATTTACCCCAAATCAGCAAAAGGCACATCTGCAATTCTTTGTGCCCAAGTTGTTTCTTATTTGTGCATATTTATCCAATGATTTTCACGCTTCTGGTGTATAATTGAAGCACCTTTTCTCTATGGGACAGTTAATGGGACTGGGCTGAAAACAGCATTTTTTGTTTTCTTAATAACTTTATCTCCTTTTAAAATATGTCCACCAAACTTTGCAGTTCAAAGCAGACAAATTTTGAAAAAAGTCCATATAAACACATTTGACCTTAACTATCACTGTCTTGTTTCAGGATATTCTACTTCCATAAAATACTGCACAGGTTTCACACGTCTCAATGTGGAATCAGGTTATTGCGGTTGATGACAGGATGCAAATGGATAAGCAATGAAGAATTACATTGAAATAGATTTTTTTTTTAGATAACATATAATTTAGTCTGGGACCTGAACTAGGTTCTACCAGCCTTTTCGATGAGAACCTTATCAGATCGTTAAACAATTATACTAATTTCTTCTCTCTATATATAAAATTGACATTTGTGGATATGTGTCTGTGGCTGTTTGAAATGTTCAGCATACATACAAGCTTGCTACAAACCTTAAATTTGGCATGAGGGTAGGTTCAAGGGTGTAGACAATGGAAAAAGTATGAAATATACATTTTTCTAATATTGTTATTTGTTTTAAGCATTTTCTAAAGTGTTCAACAATGCTTGGATATGTGTATGTGTGTGTGTGGTTGCCTGTTCGAAATGTTCAGCATACTTCCCAACATGTTAAAAACCTGCCATTTGGCATGTGGGTAGGTTTCAATGTGTAGACAATGTAAAAAGTATAAAATATGAACATACCTTTCCGTAATTGGTTTTTGGTGGGGCGGAATTTGTGAATATGTGTGTGTGTGTCTGTTGGAAATGTTCATCATACTTTGGCATGTGGGTAGGTTCCATGTTGTAGACAATGTAAAAAGTCTGAAATATAAATATACCTTAGTCTAATTGGTTTTTGTAGGAATTACAGCAATTATGACAGATCGGAAAACACAGACTGCACGACACAGGCAGTAGCTCCAATGAGACGTATTGAACGCCTTATTTTCAGTTGGAGAGCAGCAAGATGTATTAATAAAAGGGTTAACATACCCTTAGAGAATATAGCATGCACCACCCAGCCATATATTGAAATGACAGCAAGGCGATAGATGATAATGCATAATGCATGTAGAACCGTAGTGAAATTTGTCGAACAACTGACTCAGAGTAGGTGTTGGCGAGTTGTGAGCGATATGAAGAAATTATCCGGTCGGAGTCGCACTGTGTAAATTAGCAGCGCAGTGTAATCAAGTTGACCTATAACATAATTCTTGAGACAGGCAGATGGTCACCTGTTAGTGGCATTCTATGGTGGGTACATAAAGCAAGTATGGATATGGCCAATATGCCTAGAGAGTCAGTTTACAGCACATGGACCATAGTTATTAGGCAGCACTATGAATAATAAAGGCAAACTGTGAAGGGCATAGCCCCACTCAGAGACTGTGGGACAAGGGTGGATATTAAACAAGTAATATGAGATTGGAATATATGAGCTGACAGAGACATATGTGTTTATTACAGGAATAGAGTGGCTGTAATACAGACGGGAAGATAAAGAATTAGTACCTTTCTGAAAACATTGCAGTCCAATAGGGAATAGGGAAAGCAGGGATCTGCAACTATATGTCTGATCTCCCATAGAATCAGGAAACATATGTAAGGTGCAGCACACAGTAATAGGGTATGTCCCCATGTGCCTTTCATCAGGTTTTCCACATGAAACAAACTCAGGTGATGTTACACTCGGATTTATGAAAGGAGAATACAGCAATGTGTACGAGAAAGGTACAAAAAATAAATATAACATGATCAATTAAAACATGTTTTAAGGTAATATGTTATGACAGACAGCAGACAGACAGTTTCTATTGTGTGCCTAGAAGCAACATGGGTTCATGACATGCTCCAATGCGGTGTGAAGAAATAACGATTTGTTTTTTAAAAAAAATGTAATTTATGTTTACTGTACACTAAGTACATTTACACAAATCACATAAAATATTTTTCTAAGTAAAAACCATAAAAACAACACACACCATATAAAATGAAATAACAAAGAACACATAACGGACCTCATTTTTAACATAACTACCCCCAACATTTAGAACCATAGATTTAGCCAGCGATTCTATTCAGAATGCTTCCAATAAAATTAGGATTCACACACTTTCAATAAGTCTCAAGTTCATTGCTCTTTTACTTTGTCTATTTCTGTAAAAATGTCCATTAGCATTTTAACAAGTGCTAACAATAGTGACAAATGAGAGGTAGTCAAATGTCTGTGCCACAAATCATCTGTAAGGACTGCCAATGTTGAGTGAATAAATCTCCCAAGGATACGCTCTCTACTTTTAAGCAAGGCAGGCCATAACATTACCAGGTGAAATGATGTCTCAGTTGAATCAGATCCACACATTCTGCAGGTACGTAGTTCCTGCACAACTCCTAATTTAGGGCCTACGACTTCTAACGTAGGAGGACAGTTTAACCTACATTATAAGTACCAGTCACAGTGTTTTGAACATGAGAATTTTGCCAGATACAATCTCTTCTGATTTGATGTTAAATAACATTGGTCTTCTCCTGCATACAGTTTTAATTGTGCGAGATCAGACATGTAAGTAACTCTATCCCATTTTTTTATTTTGTTCTTAATAGCAATTTCAGACTCTATTCCATTTATGTCCAGCATAATGTGGAAATTCTGATATCTTTTCATCATGTTTTCCAGGAAAGGATTTGTATTTTCCATCATTAGGGCCTCAAAGTAAAACCTGTCCGAGTGTACACCTGCCTGATCTAAACCATCCACCAAGAATAGTCTACTACTAATATACTGGGACCACCAAGATACAAGACCCAACTCCAATCTAATGATGCTTATTGGAACACAGTTTGGAAGACCTAAGACCCGTTTCAATATTTTCCCTATGAGTGCATTGAAGAGCTTCCTGTCTTTAATGTTTATCAATTCACACCCGTGCAGGACAATTGGGGATACTTTAATGCTGTAGAGCTCAATCAATGAAACAAGGGAATACAAGCACAATTTGTGTTGTGTTAGTTTTAGCATTCATATACAGGACACGTTTTTTTCTTCAATTCTAGCCACTTGTTTTTCGCAGTGTTTTTTAACTGCTATCTCGAAACCCAAGTAGCGTATGGAGTCAACTTGCTGCATGATAACATTATTTAGCATCCAGGAGTACCGTTTGCATTTTTTTCTACTTGTACTGACCATAACACACGATTTGTCTGTATTGATTTCTAGGGAGTTTGCTTTAAAGTAAGTTTCAACCCCCAGAAGTTGCCTTTGGAGACCTGATGGGGTGGAATCATTAGCAGGATGTCGTCTGCAAAAGAGATATACCTGAACTTCAGCCCTGCCCATGTTGGTACAAGGACTCCCCACTCTTCAGTTCTCTGCCACAAGTCTGCCAAGTATAGGTAAAATGGGGTGGAGACCAACACAAAACCATGTTGAAGCCCTTTTTTCAATCTGATTTTCCTAGACAGGTCTCCTAGAGTATTTAACCAAACTCTTGTGGCATTATCTGAGTACAGCAACTGCACCATACTAAGAAGTGATGGCTCTGTCCACCACCCAGACAACATCTCCCATTTCCTAGCGGTGTCAACCTTATCAAAGGTGGATGATAGATCAATAACCGCAACATATAGGGTGCGACCTGAATACAATCCTTTGTCTGACAGACAGGCCTTGAAGGCAAGACCGCTTTGTATTATACCCACACCCTTCCTGTAGCGCCTCTGTAATAGGATGAATAGATGAGTTTCTGGACAGGTCATAAATTCCTTAAGCACTACATTTGCAAACACTTTTGACAATGTGTCCAATAATTAAATGGGTCTGTAACTAGATGGTTCCGTTCTATTTCCTTTTTAAAAATTGGGGCAAGAATAGAATCAGCCCACGTAGACGGGCGGATATTCTTTTGAATTACATGTGTAAAAAGATGGAACAGAATATCAGCCCATAGTTCCGGATTTTCTTTGACGATACCGTTCATTACCCCATCAGGACCAGTAGCTCTTCAATTCTTTAATTTAGCAATCACAATCTCAATGTCTGTTCGATTAAAGACAATCAATTGAGACGAGTGGTAGATTGGGGTATGTTCACTTGACCCTCCCAATTTACATCGTACTTGTTACAGAAAAATGTAAACAACTCCGCTTCACTCAACCCAGTGGCCTGTGTAACTTCTTGTGATATGTTTTTATTGTTGAGAATCCATCAAACAGCTCATGTATCTTTTTGCAGAATCTTATATAGGATGTCCTTATTATTGCCAATGTGTATTGTATATTATGTTATTTGCACCAATTGCTTTATTTTAGTTTTTGAACTTTTTTTTCATACCTTCTCTCCCCATGTCAGAACTCCACGTTTGAGCAGAGTCCTAATTTCCTCACGCATTATGCATTTGAGTTTCTGAATCTCCCTATCATGTTTTTCTGTATTGGGATGAAAGGTAATATGTATTTTTTTGGGTGGTCTATTATTCTCAGTCTCTTCAATCTATCTATTAATTTGGGAACATTTTCCGGGAGAGATTGCTCGCATTTCTCTTCACTACTCAATGTACTCCACCATTTCAATATTTCCGAGTTTGCTTCTTTCAGATTTTGACAATATTGGGTTACCCTGTTTCCTTGGTCAGAGGCCACTAATGATTTATTTTATGATGGCTTACTGGGTACCTGAAGCCCCTGTGATATTTGCAACCTTGCATGATTTTTCATTTTGGTTTTGATAATTTCCAATAAACCTATTTGCTCCAACTCAAAGTTTTAATCAATCATGTAGGCAGTAAAACATTAGACCACGTTGGAGTGTCTCTAAGGAGACCACCATTCAACAGGTTTGTTTGTGTAAAGGCCCACCTTGTTAGAAATCTCAACCAGCTCCTCCCTAACTAAGCCTTCCCTACCATATGAGTTGTGGGTATAATTCTCGTATACCCATCTAGATCCTCCCAATCAAAATCATCGACTGAACATTGACAGTTGAAATCACCTGCTATAACAATACGGCCTTTGGGCTACTCAGATAACCAGTAAATCAAAATATCTTCTACTTCATTCATGACCACCTCATGGGTGATATTCAGTGTATTGAGGTAGATGTTGATCACGAGGTCCAACGGAACACATGGAATTTCCCTTGCATCCGTGATCATCGTGACCAATATCGCTTCAAACTTGGTAGTGATGTCAGTTGCCGACAAGGCATTGGTTGCCGTTGTCGCTGTAAAATGCCCTCCCACTGGTCTACCTCTTGATCCCTTTTTTGCAGGTTTTAGTATAATCGAAAACCCATCTGACACAGGCATTGTCCTCAGCCATGTTTCCTGTAAGAGAATGATATTAAATTGTTCCCACTTCCCTCATTTATGTTGTCATTTAGGAAGGAATGATATCCTCTAGAGTTCCAACTGAGGATATGTCAAGTTTCAGTCAAAGCCTGGTCTGCTTCGAGTTGTGGCAAGGAGGGCGGAGGCAAGCCAACCCCAACTCGACCCTTTCTGGTTGTCAGTGGTTTCTCGTTGGTGGACGGTGTCGAATTGACAGGTTACTTTGATTGTAGGTTTCCCATGATCTTGCATCATTTTTTCGGGTTGCTGTGCATAATAACATTTGTAACCCTGTAACAGGATTTCTTTCTGTTGCTCTATTAGCAAGTGTTCCACCATTTTTGAATGGAAGTGGACCGCACATTTACCCATGTTGTCATAGTGAACATACTTGATGTGTGCTGATGATATAGTCTGTAATTGTGGGATGGACATCAATACATGGAGGAGTCTGCTTCTATTAAAGGAGATGTTGTAGTCCCCTTCACATATAGATTCAAAGATAGGAAAATAGTCTGTTCCTTGTTGAAACAGACCCCTCTTGTTTTGTGAGGTGAAATATAGCCCCTGAATGCCAGAAATCAGGAGGCCAGAGTGATTTGTAAATGCCCATTGAAGTATAAGGCTAGTACAGAAATGGTGATGTCAGAAATTTGGCATATTGAACCAAAAACAGGCCTAAACCCCCTAAGGAATGAAAGTGAACTTGAATTTCAAAAGTGCGAAGATATGCACAATGCATTTCAGCAAGGAACAGAAAGATATGTGGCTGACATCCATGGAGAGCTGCACTTTTACTTAAAGAGACAGCAGTGCGTACATTATCTTCAATGTAATACCAGATTGTGCTCCAGTCATCTAAAATAAACCAAGCTTCTTGCATTTACAAGAAATAAAATAATTTCCTTTTTGTTTTTCCTCATCCAAATGACAGTATGCAGAGAGAAGTGGTCACAGAGTTTGAACATAGTTTTCTCATACAACTGCCCTATACATATGGACAATCCAGAAGTGATACTCATGTATTTTGAAACTGTGAAATTAAAGTAGTACATTACATATGGATAAGGCCCAGGTGCCTTATAAAATGTTTTGTAAAATGCATTGTGTGTGAGTAGCAGCAGGATTACAGGAGCCCATCATTTCTCCAAAGATGAAACCTAACCTCCAAGACGTTTCCTCTGCTGTCCTGGGGAGAGGGGTCTGGTTGTCAACTATAAATCAGGGCCATTACTTAAAAATATAGAAATAAATGCACTGCTTAGATTTAAACCACATTAAAGACAGATACGGCCATGCCTGTCCTTTCAGCAGAGGTCACAATTCCCATAAAATGTCCATTAGAGTTGCTATTAGAGACATTGCAGGCCTAGAAGGGGGCGACAAACATAAACATGGGCCAGACTTTGACTGGTCACATGCTTAAGGGTAAATACATCTTAAGAGGACAAAGGAAAAAGGCTGCAGTTGAATTAATAGAAAAATACATATTAATGCATAAAAAGGGCAGCATAGATGCCACAACAGTAATTCCAGACTTGTATCAAATTTGACAGTAACCCCCTTTGAACCAGGCTTAACCAATATTCGTGTGACAAACATAACTAAAGTTATTAATGAAAATTTGATTTGGGCCTTCCCTTGATCCTGAGAGATTTGAAAGTTGGTGTGAGGGTGAAGGAAATAATTAACATGAGAACTATTTTTTTCACTTATAGGGCTCCTGTGTAAATAAAGAAAACCTGCATCTCTGCATAGGAAGGGTGTGCCAAATTCAGATTAGGGTCATCTGATTTGCCTTAAAATGTAGTTCTTAAAAATATATTCATATATGTAAAGAGTTGAAAAATTTTGAACATGCCAAGCCCACTGTCAGTCTGGGATGATGAAGCTTTCTCCTCCCACAGCTGTCCTAACTCACACCTCCCATCCCCTTGTCCTATTAGCACACAGCTGGGAGATGGGTAGAGAAAACCACCCAATCCCTTTCACAGGAATCATAAAAGGTGTGTGATGCAATTTGCCCTATAAATAAAACAGTTTGCATTATAACTAGGTTTTTTCCACTTATTCCGGGAGGTAACCTGCTACTGAACTCTTGTGAGAAACATCCAAGCAGAGAGGCTGCAAATCCTGCATTGGAGACAGGAACAAGGAGGAACAAGGAGCCATTGAAGCTGACTGGGACCCCTTGGAGGATTCAGAGGAGATCCTTGACTGACACCCTTGTTGTCTCAGTGGTGACCTGCTGTTACCTGATGCCCATTCCAAGGCCTCTCCTGTAAGTAAAACTATCCCTAAAGCCATAGATTGTGTAGACCCTGCATTTTTCAAGTATTGTTCTAGTTATTTCCCCATGACAAAATATCCTGTTTGTCGGTGTAGATTCTAAGCATATTAATTAAAGTAAATCAATTAATTCCCCTATAGAAATCACATGATGTGTTTTGTGGGCATTCAAAACCAACAAGCTCTTCCCAATGTCTTTTGAGCCAGTATAAACATAAAGATCTGCCAAAAGAATGAATCCCAAAACCATGTTTCCACGTGAGTGTGCAGGGTGGAAAATGAAATTCACCATTGATCCCCTTCTTTTGAAAAGTGTGAAGCCTGTTAGTGCCTTTACATGTGAGAATGAGCACCTTAGAAGTCAACATAGCCAGGAAGCACCTTCTATCTAAATTGTTTATTAAAGGTGAATGGTTATCACAAGAGTATGTAATGTGGCAAGCTAGCATGATGCAGGAGGTTACCTCTGTAAATGTTGATATGTGTCAGGATAATGGGCTGTTAGATCAGGCCCTGACAGATTTTTGTATGACACGGACCAGCAGAGATGAGCAAATTAAAATGACTCAGCTCACAGCATATATGTACTTACATATGATGATCATGGAAGAAAGATACCAGGCTAGTGTAGCCTCTGTGCAAAACCAATCTGAGCTTTAATATCATGCACAGAGAGAATTGAAACAATTGAGGAAAAAGTGCAACATAGCTACAATTCAGAGATGAAATGAAAAGACATTATTATGCAGCTAAAGGATGAGTTAGTGTGTGAGGCTCAATTTTCTGTACTGAAATAGGAGTATCAAGAAGGTGTTGAAACCCTGAGAGTGAGTCAACACAAATTAAGTGAGCAGTTGGTTCACAATAGAGCCTGCTTAGAGGATGTTTTGGCATTTCAAATGCAGATAAAACAACTGAAAGATGAAAATAGCTGATCAACGGTCATTAGGGATATCAAATCCCAGGCAGAATTCGATCAGATGCGCCAAAATATGAACACTGGAAAACAACAAAGAGGGCAGCTCAGGGAAGAGAATAGCAAATTGTGTCAAGAGAAAAGTGCCCTGTTTCAGTTTACAAGGAGAAAAGTGAGTTATGTTCTCAGGAACTGACTGACATGAGGATAGAAAATGAAAAATGTATGGAACATGTGAGGCAAGCAGTGTTTGACATAGGGCAGGCAAAACAGGCCAAACGTGGCCAAACGTGCACAAAGGGAGGAGACTAGTCTCCTGCAAAAGAAGAGGTCTTAATATGCCCAGACAATACAGAAGGAAAATGAGTCTCTTTGTGAGGGAAACATAGGACTGGGTGACCATGTTTTGGGACAAAATAAAGTACTCAAAGCTACTCAGTCACTGGTATCAGAGTTGAACACTAATGCCTCTATATATCACCAAGAGATAGGGGCTGAGAAAAACTAATCTGAGAGATTGGAAAAGGAAATAACCAAATACAAACAGGTTTTGAGACACGCCGACCAGTCACAGTATGGAAAGGAATCCTCCGATCACAGTGATAACCTCTTTACCAGAGACCTCAAGCCGAATCAACACCTTATATGCACAGGGTGCTGCTAACGTCATGCCTGCCAGTTTCCAAGAACAGGGAAACATGAAGCAGCTGGACTCAACCAGGCCAACTGAGCCAGAAGGCCAGTCCATATCAGACATTGACGGGTATTCATCTCTCATCCGTGGATACCTTTTGAGTTGCAGCACACCAGAGTCAAAATGTCCTATGAAGATATCGAGCATTTAAGAGACAAGAGGGCGAAAACATTAGGCTTCACAGCCGATGAAGCAGGTGCCATATTGGGTCTGATCAAAGACACAACACATACCAAAGCAACTAATGACCCAACGAGTAAAATCAAGCAACTTGAATACTCAATCAGAAAGCTAATTAACAGAAAACTACATGCTGTTACACTTGGCAGATACTACAAAGTACAAAGAATCCCGAGAGGGTTAAGAATACCGCTGCATCCCACTCTATGTAAAGAGAGTAAGGATTTCATCGAGAAATGGGAACAGATCCTTAATTAGTGCTCTCCTGATTTGATATTGCTTACCATCAGAGAATCATCAGCAAACATCAAACAACTTGAAAACAAAATCGAAGCATTGTCAAAAGAAATTACAGATATAACTAACGCCGAATCCTTTACAGAAATTCTGGCAGACATAAATACTAAGCTCGAAAGCTACGAGCAGGATCTTGAAGCCAGAAAAGTCAGAAAATTTCGAAGAGACACGTACGATTACTTGAATAACAAAATGTACACCTGGGCAGCTAAATACATGCAACCCAACACGAGAAAAAAACAGACCAACCAGTGAGTACAGCAGTTCAGATTCTGACATTACAGAACCAAGACCACAACACGGTACGGATAACCAGTCAGCGAGTAGTTCAGGAACAGGTAGAAGACATCTCAATCCACGAATCAAACCACTGGGGGTTTTTTTAGATCAAAGAGGAAGAGGACAAGGAAAGGGAAGAGGAAAAAGATATCAAGGAGTCCAGACCAGGCAACAGACAAGTCGAAACTAGTAGTTTATTTGTCTAAAAGAACTCTGTCGAGCCAAGAAGTTCGAACATTGGAAAAAGGCTTGAAATTCGTACCAATTCATAGTACAATCAAATTTCAGACGAAAGTAGAAGTGTATAAACTAATACGCAAGCTCAAGCTCAAAACTTACTTTGCAGAAACAGCAAACGCACCTATTCCTGAGACAGCAAGTGAATACCTAGAATTCAAACCTAAGAGTACATTTTGTGCACCAGTACATATACCAGCTATAGACATCTTTGAAAAAATGGTTATGAAAGACTTATCTCAGATCCAGTTTAAAAACCCGAATAGGTACAACTTAAACAGAGGAGAACTCTCTCAAATCAAAAGTTTGTTTATGGACGATTCTATTACAATCAGGCCAGCGGATAAGGGCGGCGCCATTGTAATACAAGATACTGAAGACTATCATAATGAATGTTTAAGGCAATTGGCTGACACGATTACATACAAGGAACTAACACACAATCCCATTATGGAGATAAAAAATGAGTTAGAACTACTCTTAGATGACGCTTTGGAGAACCATTGGATTACGGAAAATACAAATTCATATCTGTTTTCGGCATACCCTAAAATGCCACACCTGTACATCCTTCCGAAAATACACAAAAGAATGGATAAAACACCAGGAAGACCAATAGCTGCGGCGACTGAGAGTATCCTACAACCTCTCGGCACGTATATAGATTACTTTTTACAACCCATTGTACAAAAAACCTTGACTTTCATCAAAGATACCACTCATTTTTTGCAAATACTCAACCAAATAGAACTAGATGAACACAACATCTTGTTTACTATTGACGTTGTAAGTTTGTATACGAGCATACCCCATGATCAGGTTCAAGAGGCAGTTCAGACCCTCCTACTCCAAACGGGACAGATTGGAGCAAATAAGGAGTTCCTAATGATTCTACTGAAGTTCATATCTATGCATTCCTGCTTTGAGTATGATCAAAAACATTACAGACAAGTATCTGGAACAGACATGGGGGCAATCATGGCGCCAGCTTATGCTATTTGTTTTATGTACGTATTGGAAAGCAAAAACATCCTCGAAAATACAAGATGGAAACCCCATTTGAAAACCTGGGTCCGGTATATCGATGATATCTTTGGAGTATGGGCAGGAGAAAAGGAATAATTGGATGCTTTTCTGAGATACTTGAATAACATAGACTCACGTTTACAATTCACCCTAGAGGTTGGAGACCCTAACATACATTATTTGGATGTAAGAACGGTGATCAATGGAAACAGGATCCATACAGCACTTTACACTAAACAAACAGAACGAAATAACGTACTTCACCGTATGAATTTTCACCCACCAAATATGCTATGCAATTTACTGTTTGGACAAATGTTAAGAATAAAACCGATTGTTAGCGACCCAGAAGATTGTGAGAGACAATTGGAATAACTTCAAGAACAACTGAAGGAAAGAGGCTACCCTGAAACTGATTTGCAAACAGCACGCGCAAAGACAGAAATACAGGCAAGAGAACAACTTCTCACAAAAAAGTCCTGAACTTATCTTTATTACCACATATTCCATACAAAGCAATAAAATCAAGGAGATAATCCGGAACAGATGGAGTATACTTACAAGTGATGCACGGATTAAGGATCTGTTCCCACAACCGCCGGTTTTCGCCTACAAAAGAAGTAATAACTTACGCAATATGTTGGTGAACACAAGAGGCAAGAATTCCAACAGGAAACCAGACAAACACCCTGGTACCTACCCCTGCATGAGTTGCAGTAATTACAATAACGTGATGAAGGGTAACACTATAATGCACCCCAAAACTGGAGCCAAAATCAAACTCAGGTACCATGAGACCTGCTTGTCAGAGAACGTAATTTACTCCATCAAGTGCCCCTGTGGCATTTATTACACAGGAGAAACTGCACGTAAGATACGAGTGAGGATAAACAAACATAAATCATGTATCCGCAATAACAACATGACCTCAGAAGTAGCAAGGCATCTCAAGGCAAACAGACATTCTATAACACAATTGAGGTTTGCAGTACTTGAGCTACAATTTACCAGAAAGCTCGGCAAAGACATGAGGAAATGGAGGGCCCAACAGGAAGCTTTTTGGATTGACAAATTAGATGCACTATCTCCTGATGGAATTAATGAGAAGTTTGATTTGAGTTGTTTTTTTATGATTTTTCTACATTACACAAGTTCCATGTATTTACACAGGCAATGCTGAACCACATTTTGTACCATGACGTTCTGAGTTCAACCATCTTAGATTTTGCCATCACAGGCATCATTGAGAGATTCTGAAAAAGTTCTAGCCAATTTCTCTACATTGCTGTTTATGGTACTAGCGTCCTAATTATCACTGTATTAAGTGGTACCTGTATTTTTCTTTATAGTTCATAAGGGCTCTACTTTCCACTATTTCAGGTGTAGTAGAGATTATTCTGAATGTGAAGTTCTTAGCAAAACAGTATGCTGGACCAACATATTTTACAAGTAAATAATGGGTCTCCATCACTAAGACATATGTTCATAAATGGACAAGAGACTTATACATCATTGGGATCTTGTAATGATACATATATAGATCATTGCAGATAGCCTTGATTCAGAGCAAAAAGTATATGAGAATAATATGAGATGTAAGCATTGATGTGTATGGATTGCGTATACTCAGGTGCTACCTGAGTATACACAATCTGAAGTCTCTGTAACATACTAGTTGCAGCTAAGTTAACTGTAGTGGAACACATCAGTGTATTTACACTGATAAGAAACGGGCAGCATTTTGGAAAATCTGTGCCTCTATCATCGTGAAGAGTAACACACTCGCATAATGGAATGGGAATGAAACCGCTATGAAATATTCACATCATTTCTGCACCTCACTAGGTTGCCGTCAGACAGCACTTCGTGCCTCTATACATTTATACTTGTGGTACGTAATAGGACTTACCCATTGTGAACACAGTAGAGGTGAATGAAGAGTCTGAATATTTAGGAAGCGAGAGCACGCTTACCTCCATTTCCACATGATTACACGTTTTAGAGATTTTTTTGATGCTGTACACCATTTACATGGCATTTTATACTTGGTTAGTTTTTCAGTTTACATTTTGTACAGTATCGGGATTATACACGTAACATGGTCAGCTCTAATGTTACTGCATACTATACAATATGGCCGCCACGTTCTCTCTCCTATTCCCCTCACCTTCCTCCTTTGCGTCCCCATAGTAACCTATAACAACAAGACAGCTCGAAGTGAAACGTGCATCCACACGGTTTCACCGAGAGCTTCAGCGAGTCTTTACAAGACACAAGGTAAGCTTTAGCTTACGTTTAGATTATGCCGATCTCTTTAGCTTGCTTTCAGACCTTAACCAGCGCCATACATATATTTACAGATTCGCTTTGGAAATCTATTTTCATGCGCACGATCGCATGACTACATGCAGGGAGATTCCCCAGCCATTTTTACAGGCACCATTGCACTACAGGGGAGCAAGGTCTGTTTCCACAACATCCATTGCACATATTTTTTGGTTTCTACTTTGGAGTGATGATTAACTCTTGTTTCCTTTTTTGTTGATTTGTTACATTTGCTGCCAATCCAATCCGTATGTATACCTTTTCATTCCTGCATTTCCTTTTGCATGTGTGTATAATGTTGTCATGCTTTTATTTATGATGCATAATGTTGGTATGCTTTTATTTGTGACACACATTTATACATGTGACGAATATCTTTGTAAATATACATTGAATGAACATGGTTGGCATTGATTTGGTGCTAAATGGACTTGTGGACTACGGTCTAATACGTTTTTTTTTTAATACCGCTTTACTTTGATGATGCTTGATTTTGAACTTGTGTTATGATGCTCATTACTAGGCCCTGATGAAGAAAGTTAATTCCGAAATGCATTGGCCATCCCTATAGGCTCCTGCATTGACAGAGATTATAAATCTCATAATTTTTTTAATAAAATCCAGTTAGATTGGACAAAATGCACAGAGTATGTGATTTCTCATATCCTGGACAAAAAATGATCACTAACTAAAGAATACCACATATTTGTGGATATAGGAGTGCAGCCTGCACCGCTGGCTTCACAGCCAAGGTCTTTGAACGTTGGGTATTCATCTCTGCCCAGTTTTACAAAATACCTTAGCATGTACTTCTGACCAGGAGGGATCCTATGATGAGAAAATCAGGCAGTTAGACTGAGAGAAACTAAAGTTACAAAGGGGCCATCTGGTCCGCTTTGCAGACAGAATAGGACCAGAGTCCAGGCCTCAAAAGAGTATTTTAAAAACCTTCACACATTCAGGAAGGTGGGGGGAATTCTCCACCATACCCAGAAGAAGGAATTGTCAGGGTTCCGTTCAGCTCTTCCTCATCACGTTTTGGACAATGTACACACAGAAGAAAACATCCCCATGCCACCAGCAAATCTACCATTATCCCTGAGAATCTGGGACTCAAACGCAGATTACAAAGCCCTCAGTAAACACTTTCATCCAGAAACACTGGCTCCCACTGCATAGACGTATGCCTCCTGGATTACGGCGGCGCATTGTGCGTGCAGTCAGCTGTTCCTAATATAAACTCTGCCCAATCTGCACAGCGCCGCTTCTGAATTTGTTCTGAAAACTTTGTTACGTATTTTGTTACCTTGATTCCTTGTCTTGAATCCCTGGTCTGTATTTTGGCTACTCTTGCTTTGTCTCCTGATTTTGCTCAATGTTGTTTACCTGGCAGACTCGGAACGCTTACTGGATTGTCACGGTTCTTCCTGCTACGCTTCTCCTACCTGTTACCGACTCGGAACGCTTATTGGATTCTCACCCTTATCCCTGCTACGCTTCTCCTATCTGTTGCCGACTCTGAGCGCTTATTGGATTATTGTCACGCTTATCCCTGCTACGCTTCTCCTACCTGTTGCCGACTCGGAACGCTTACTGGATTGTCACGGTTCACCTTGGCATACTTATCATTAACTGTCACTAACTTGGAACATTCATCGGTTCGTCACATCTAGGGTCTGAACCCTTCCGCTTGAGACCTTAAAAAAACACTGGGGTCATTGGCGCAACAGTGCAAGGATCAAATACTTTAGGCGTCCTCGTGCCGGCGGGAATAGACGAACATTGTTACTCCTGGAAATACTCCTATTGCTGCAATCTTCCTTCAGGAACACTCTAAGGCGCATGACATTCTTCTATAGGGTTACTCATCATACATTAGTCAAACCACTCATTCCTTGATTGTGAGTAATAATTCCTATCACTGTTTAGTTTCATTGTTGTTTTGGAATGAGATATTATTCCTTGGTTTTCTTTTGTAGCCAGCTGTTTGTGTACCAGGGTGTACCAAAGTTTTGGGCAATATTCACCTCAATCTGTCCTTTTGTTCTCTTGAGGGGTATATTGTCAGAAAGACTCAATTGGTTCACGACGTGTCAAGCCACCACTTCTGATTTAGCCCTTGGGCCTAACAGCAATGAGGAGAATGAGTACAACCTGTGCGACTCTTATAGCCCACAGTACCATAGGGGAGAAGAGACCAGACCCTGTCATTCGGATTCCCAGTCGCATAGTGGTAGGGAGCGCCTAGGGGACAGGGAGTGGACCACCAATAGTAGAAGCTCTGAGTCAGAGGGGGAGTGGACTCAGGTGCAGCAGAAAAGGAAGGCTGCCAAACAGAAGTGAGGTCTTGTAAAAGACCCGATTTGGCAAATAAAGACCATAAAGAGTTTTATTACTCCCTACCACAAGAATGCCAAATACTCAGTCTGGGAGCATCTAGAACTGTATGTCCAAATGATGATGTCATTTGGTATCAAGAATGATGAGAATTCCATGGAGTTCGCCAAATGGACATTCTCCCCGTAATACTCCATCTTCTTTGCAGGGCTGGAGGATTAAGATGACCAGAGATGGTCCACCTATAAGGCGGCTATCTTAAAGCATTTCTCTGTTCACAGGAACCCTCAGGAGGTGCAAGGTGGCCTACAACCTGCAGTGGAGAAGACAAGCACCTAGAGAGTTTGTGCAAGATCTGAAGCAGGCATTAGCCCAGACCTCGTTATTAACACTAACTTCTATGCGCTCCGGAAAAACATTATGACCCAACTGGTAAGGGAATTCCATGAACGTAGTACCCTGGATTGGGTGATAGAACTGGCCACCCAGATTTATGAAGTACAAAAGCCCTCTGAGAATAAAAATAATCCTACAAACCCCAAACCATCAAACACACCAGCTGCTGCAAAAGTGGCAGAGGTGGAAAATACCCTCATGTTAGACTTGGAAATGAGGGGGCCTAGAAATACCCCTCCCACTAACACTAATAAGCAGAATGGGAGGTAGAGGAGACCCTCTGAACCAACCCAATCGGGTGGTAGTCAGTCAGGGTATCCGGCTAACAATCCATCTGACCCTGCCACCTATATCAGCCCTAGATACAAGGGTAACAAACCCATCTTGGGGTATGTATGGACTCCCCCAGCACCAGGTAGGGGTCCAATCAGGTACTGCCCCAGGAAATCTCCCTCAAAATTTCCCTCAGAACATCCCACAGGAGGGAAATAATACTCCACCCCCAACCTAAGTTTCTTTCCCGGAAACCCTTCAGACCCCAATTTCCCAAACAATCCTCCTCTATTTCCCCGCTTTCAGGACAATAGATTCCCAAATCAGGGAGAAGGGAGACCAAGGATGGGGGGGTTATCAGGGAAACTCTCAGTACCCATGCTACTCTGGGAGAAGGGACAGCTAACCTTGCCAGGAGCAGCAAAGGTATGAATCCAGACCCCATTAAAAACCAGAAAGGATTTCTCAACTGGAGAGCCAGGTCCAACATTTAACACAAGACCTGGGTCGCACATTGAGTGCTCAGCATAACCCTCAAATGGAAATTTCTGCCCAGAACAGCTCGACACCCAGGTCTGGTGCCCTTGAGCAATGACGGAAAGAAAACCCTGACAACCAACAGGTTGCAGAGGAGGGGCCCAGGGGGAGCGAGATGCACAGCCATAGGGGAAGCTCCTTTCTCACCAGAACACGCCCCCTGGAAACCTCTGAACCTGAACACAAATCTTCTACTCCTGAAAATCTAGAAACTAGGGAACAGAGGGTAAGTAGGAGAAATCAAGAGCCAAAGAGAACCCACTTTGTGGAGGAAGTCTGCATCATCCCAGTCAAAGGGGAAGAATCCCTGGAGGATTCAGGGAAGACAATTGTCTCTTTCATGGATGGAGGGATGCCTCCCAAGGAAATATGGGTCCCAAAAGACCATAACTTAGACTGTGTAAGTAAGGAGAATGACCCAGAGCAACCAATTCCTGAACCTCAACAATGTCACCCAGATGACCCTGAAAGCACTGTGATATCCTCCTCCCAGACAGGTTTCGGACTGTCTCCAGGAAAAGAGGAACAGCAAATAGTCAAGGGAAAAAGGGGACTTTTGTCCCTCGCCCATAACCCCCTGTGGCAAACCCATTGGCCAGGTGGAGTGAGAACCCTGGCCTCTAGAGCCTGGCATCCTCTTCAAAAGCCCTCATGGGGCCTGTCCTGGCACCTATGGCGCCAGGCTCATACAACATGAAAAACAATGTGCTTGGGAACTACTTTATTGTATTGTCAGCCAACATGGAGGCATCCACATAGCTTGGTTCTTAAGAACCAAGCTTTGCCGTCTAGTGTTTTGGGTGTGGTAGCCTAGGGACTACTTTACCTGGATTATTTTGTTGGGGCTATTTAAACCACACCCGAGCAAGACAACACGCTTCGCGTTACTTTGCAGCTTGCAACGTGAGGCTCACCGTGTCCAGCTATTCCCTCGAACCTCGGAGAAGCAGAACCTGCAAGGAGACAAAAGGAACATCATTAGCAGCAGCATCTTACCTGCAGTCTTCATCTTTAAACACTCGCAGCTACTAAGAACAGCTTCCTCGAATCTGCACGCCTCCCGGACAGAACAACCTGAAAGAGGAAGATAGAGGCAACATTGAAGAAAGCAGTAGAGACATTTACAAATTACGAACTGCTCAAAAGGCTTACCTGGCTGGTCGCCTCCCGGCTGGCACCACTCAGGACATTCCACTCACGCTGTAGAACACCACGACCTACAAGGAAGGAAAACACAGGTTAGCAAAGGCAAGACTTTGCAGCGCTGCGCATAGCACTTACCGCATCATAGCGCTCTTAATGCGCCATCATTTACCAGCGGGGCTCAACCAAGCCAGTTAGCTGTGCTGAAGCTAAACAAAGAAAGGCATGCAGGATAGCAACAAAACTAAAGAACAGCAATAAGACCTACCTGAACAATATCAAACGGGCCGGCATCAGTGAAGTAACTGGACCACACTCGCCCATGAAAGACAACGCGCCCCTGCAAAGAAGGCAGGACGGAGAGCATGCCTAATTCTACCACAAGGTGAGGAGAGGGCACCAGAGGGACTGAAATCATACAGGGTGGAGGGACGATACTTACCCCAGTCGGTCAGTCTTGAACACAGTCCTCCTGTATTTTCAGGCAGAACCTTCCCCTCAGACCACATCAGGGCAAAGCTGAGAAGCATATCAGCGAGTAACCCGCTAGGTGGCATCCCTGTGGATACAAGGTGAGCGTAACAACTTCCCAATCCCGCAGATATCTGGGTGCAAAATCTTCTTTATGGATTCCCGGACTCCGACACAGAAAACTGTCCAAGATCACACAGTGTTTGAGTTCAATTTAAAAAGAATTAACTGTCAAGCTGGCACAAAATACACATGTTCTTTGTCCACTTGAATAGAGAGTAGGAAGATTTTATGCCTCCATTAAGTTACAAGGTCAATTTCCATTATCAGCGCTGGTGGATACTGGATACCAAGCCACCCTCCTGTCCAAAAAGGCCTTTGACCAAATGAATTCAGGAAGGGGGAGAGTCACCAAATTCCCCTCACACATCTTCCTGGATAACTCCAAAACTTCCATGTAAATTATATTTCCATCCAAGTTTCTGCAGATCTGGAGATCAAAATTGGGCAACATAGGGTGAAATACCCGTTGATAGTCGTCACTCCAGAGGGTACATCTTGTCTAGTGGGGAATGACCTACTTCGGAGGTTATCACCCATTATGGACTGTGTGAACACGGTCCTCTGGACTCAAACTAACTGGACAATCAAATAAAACAAAGTACAAATTATGTGAGTTCAAATGGCACATGCCACATGATTGAACAACGGTCCAACCAAATAGAATTTCACTTTAGGTATAATCAAGTCCCAGACATCACAGTCATCTGTGCAGGACAATAATCTGATGATGGGAACCCTTCTCCATTTTTGAAAATTAACCTTCGTCCCAGTTTTAAGAGGCATTCCACACTGAAAGGAAATACTCTGAAATTGTATACCAATCCACAATCAGAAAAAAACCCAAATCCCATGATAAAAGATTATAAAAACCAGCTCAAAGTTTGACCGACATCCAGAAAAAGGGTGAACAACTGTTTCCACCATTCAGGTAAATGAGGAGGGGGGAAGCCTGTTCTCACCAGAGTATGCCTGAATAACGGAATAAGCTTCATCAGCAAAGCATTATACAGGAAACTCCCAAAATATCAGACCATTCTCACGTTTAAGCTCATTGATAAGTGGGAAAAGAGCCTGGAAACTCCAAACTCTAAACATCTCCTGCCTAGAAGGTGCATGCAAAAAATGTCCATTGCTGACAAAAGCATAGAACATAATTGTTGGGTTGTGAGAGATGTCCCCTCTGTCTTTTACCTAGATGGTGACATTCTCAATTGATTCACAATTAATTTAGACCTAATTAATTACAAAGCCTGATCCGACTGGGGGGTAACCCCATGGGCTTTGACAACACAGAGAAAACATTTTGGTCAGCTCAATTGCTGCTGTATGCAGTTGAAGTTCAAATGGTAGAAGAGCCAACCCAGGACAGGTACGACAATTCACAATTCCCCTAGCGAGGACAGAACCTCAAAAACAAGGATGCTTACATACATTTGAATTATCATCTGCAACAGCAAGGTTTGTATTTACATCCAACACCCCTAGTTGACCTAGAACATGACACCATTCGAATATCGGTGGTTAACAGCAACCCTAGAAATATCACTTTGGGTGCAGCCACCTTTATTGGAATGGCTCAACATTATTCTATTGACTTAGGTAATGAGATCATTAGACCAATTCCAAATGACTGTTACAATTTTGATGACGATATCCCTCCAGAAAAGATTTTCACCCGGCAAGTGGGGAATTTCTTGGTGTACTCCTCCTGCCTTTATGGGGGGGAAGAGATGACCTGTGACATCAGGAAGGATGAGGTGACAATTCAAGTCAACAGTGACCACGTCCCATCCTTGAAACCTCATGTCCAGGCCAACATCATAACAAGAGATCTCTCCACCCAACTCGAGGATACTGCCGAAATTGCCAAACCTGAGATCTTTCCAGGCTCTAAGCAGATGGTCAAAGAATGAATCAATCGTGCTGATGCCTGTGAGAGCGAGGGGCAAAAGCAGAAGCTGAAACAGGTGTTTTGGGATTTTCAGGACATTTTGCTGTGAATTCGTACAACTGTGGGCACACAGAGATACATTCAACCTCCATACCTATGGACCCTGTGATGGCTCCAGTGTTTATGAAACAATACGGGTTGCCTCTCACATCTATCGAGTCACTCACGGACATTATAAAAAATGTAGACTCCTGTGGGATAATTCATCCAGTCCAAAGTACCTTTAACAACCAGGTACTGGGGATACTCAAACCAAATGGCCAATGGAGACTTTCCGCAGACCTTAGGGAGTTAAATAAATGGGTCCACATGTCAAGATGGCCCATTCCTATATCGATCAGGGACTGGCACAGATCCAAGGGTCAAAGGTGTATATCGCCATTGACCTGACCAACTGTTACTGGACAGTAACCGTGGGTAGGGAAGACTAGTACAGGCTTGCTTTTACCTTCAGGGGCACCAATACATGTGGATCTGAACCCCCTTTGGATACATAAACTCTGGCAACAAATGTAATATCTTCCTACATAATGCCATGCCCAACTTGGGCAAAACAGGAAACATAGCCTATGTAGATGATGTCTTATTCAAGAGCTCAACTGTGGAGGAACACATAGCTGAAATACGCTATGTTCTGACCCAGTTATACACAATTATAGTAGAGGGTTCATAGAGGACTACGCAGAGGTCACGTGACCCTTGGTCCATTTATTAAAGGCTGGGGTCAAGTGGGAGTGGGGTCCAGAACAATCTGAGGCAGTAAAGCAACTAAAGAGAAGCCTTTCCCAAGCGGCTTGTTTGGCTCACCCCACAAAGAACAAGGAATTCTTCTTGGAGATGGGGTTCTCAAATACTTGCTTAACAGCAGTATTATACCAAAAGCACAACAAGGTCAACAAAGTAATCTCGTACGCGAGCAAGACTTTAACCTCTGTGGAGGAAAAATTCAACGGTTGTGAATAGGCACTCCTGCCAACGGTGTGGCCATTGAAGAATTACCACCCGTTCATCCAGGGCGAGCACATCATTGTCAAGACTCCTCAGCAGCCCTTGCAATATCTCCAAAGTGACCGAATCTGAACAGGAAATGTGAGTAATTCCAGAATTACTTCCTGGATTCTGTCCATGCCAGGCTTTCCTGTGGAGATCAGATATGGCCAAAACAAGAGGAGTCCCCTAGCGCAGGGTTTGGCTGACTTGCATGACTGTGCTCAAGAAAACTGTCTGGATGATGAAAGTATAGAGAAAAAAGACAATATGGAGGCGTACCTAACTTCCTTGCACAAAGACTATGAGGAAGACACGTGCCAGGGGATGCCCACAGTTTATGTGGATGGGTCCTCCTACCATGTTGATAATCACAGGGAAAAATAACTAGTGGCTGGCATTGGGAAAGACTGTGTGAATGATGCCCCAGAGCCCATTGCTGGGTACAAAACAGGTCCCCGAAGTAGTCTGGTCGCAGAGTTGATTGCGGTACATCAAGCCATCCTCACTTGCGTGCAACACCAACTCAAAGAACTGGTCAAAATCACAGATTCAGATTATGTCAGGAATGGGTTCGTGGGGCATCTGATTAATTGGAAAAATTGAGGCATGCTGTGTGTGAATAACAAACCGCTCAAATATGGGAAATTAATCCAAGCAATGGATGATCTGGTCACCTCTAATAAAATGACCATATGTTGGAAAATGATCAGAGGTGACCCCATAATAGAGGGACAATACAAAATGGGAAATGACTTGGCTGACCAGATGGCCAAAACCGGAGCCATCCACGGGCATCTTGAAGAAGTTTGTGTCAGACTCTGGCCCTAGTTGGGACATCCGATGACGGCTTGTACTGATGACCATCCGGTCTACACCATCTTCTGAAACCAAAATGTCACCATACAAGCTCATGACTTGACAAACAATGGTGCTATCTCAGCATCTGCTCTACAGAACTTAAGAACAGACCGTGATCAACGCGTCCATGACCCATGAGTACTTTGAGAATTTACAAAAACACCTTCAGCACGCTTTTGCTTATGCTCAGGGAAATTTCGAAAAGTCGGCAGAGGGTATGAAAACCCACTATGACTTAAAGACCACCAAGAATGAGTATGAAGTAGGAGACAGGGTCTACCAGTACAATTTCCAAAGGAACCAGACAAAAGAGCAGAAGTCCCTCCCCTCCTGGCATGGTACTTTTAAAATTGTCGATAAAATCTCACCTGTCGACTATAAGATCTGCATCCCTAAAGGAGAACAGACAGAAGAGAAATGGGTTCATATCAATCAATTGAAATGCTGTCATCCCAGACAGAACTTGTGACTGATTGAAGAACCCAGTGAGGGTAGAGCCCAGGAACCATCTGAAGAATAAAGGTAAAGAATGGGAACCCGGATGGAGAAAATGTACAGGGAGTAGAACCACTTATACTTATCAGGAATATACCAAAAGCAATGATCATGTCTGAATTTGTGTACGTCAAATGAAATGTAATGTGTATCCTGTTGTTTTGTTGTCAATTCGTACATATATACCGGGGAAATTAGTACTGTATAAAATACTTAACCTCTCTTTTATTCTCAGCAGATTAAATAACTCCTTGCCTCTATAGGCCGGAAGTGGAGCTTCCATAAAGGGAGGGTTCCGGGCCCAAAACCCAAAATCCGAAAAGAGTGAAGTGCAGACCAGAGTGCCACTCCCCCAGGACAGGGACAAGAGCGCAAGTGCTCCAACGGAGATTCCTGGAATTAGCCCAGGCCACAAGAAAAATGGGAACCCCACTCTTTCCATGCTCTTCTTTCTGTTTCACAGGAATCAAAGAGACAAGAGGCGGGGCCTGTGGGGTGGAATATAGCCCATGAATGCCAGAAATGAAGAGACCAGAATGATTTGTAAATGCCCATTGAAGTATAAGGAAGGCCAGCACAGAAATGGTGATGTGAGACATGAGACCTATTCAACCAAAAACCGGCATAAAATCCCAAAGGAAGGAAGCTGTGCTTGAATTTCAAAAGTGCAAAGGTATGCGCAATGCATTTCAGCAAGGAAAAGAAAGACAAGTGGGTGACAATCCATGGAGAGCTGCACTTTTACTTAAAGAGACAGCAGTGTGTACATTATTTTCAAAGTGGTACCAGACTGTGCTCAAGTCATCTAAATTGAAACCAAGCTTCTTGCATTTACAAGAAATAAAATAATTTCCTTTTTGTTTTTCCTCATCCAAATGACAGTTTGCAGAGAGAAGTGCTCACTAGACTTTCAGAGTTTGAACATGGTTTTCTCATATAACCGCCCTATGCATATGGACAATCCAGAAGTGACACTCATGTATTTTGAAACTTTGAAATTAAAAAGCAGTACATTACATGTGGATATCAAGTCACAGGTGCCTTATAAAATGTCATGTAAAATGGATTGTGTGTGATTTGCTTGCAGGATTACATGAGCCGGTCATTTCTCCAACGATGAATCTTAACCTCCAAGACCTTTCCTCTGCTGTCCTGGGTCGGAGGGTCTAGTTGTCAACCATCAAACAGGGCCATTACTTACAAATATAGACAGAAATACACTGCTTACATATAAACCATCGTAAAGACAGATATGGCCATGCCTGTTCTTTCAGCAGAAGTGACCTTGACGTCACAATTCCCATAAGATTTCCATTAGAGTCACTATCGGGGCAATCGCAGGCCTTGAAGGGGGAGGTGAACATAAACATGAGCCAGGTTCTGACTGGTCACATGCTTAAAGGTAAATGCAATTTAAGAGGACATAAGAAAAAGGGTGCAGTTGAATTAATAGAAAAATACATATTATTGCATACATTTTTGTGCGATAAATATAACTTAAGTTCTTAATTAAAATTTGATTTGGGCCTTCCCTTGATTCTGAGAGTTTTGAAAGTTGGTGTAAGGGTGAAGGAAATAATTGACATGAGGACTTTGAAGTGGCATCTTTTTCACTGATAGGGCTCCTGAGTAAATGAAGAAAACGGTATCTCTGCATAGGAAGGGCGTGCTGACTTCAGATTACTATCATCTGATTTGCATTAAAAGGTAGTTCTTAAAAATATTCTATTTTAAAAATATATTCATACATGCAAATATTTTAAAAAAATGAGGGTACTTGACTGTTGATAGATTTTTAGAGTTTCGAACATGCAGAGCCCACTGTCAGTTTGAGATGAAGAAGAATTCTCCTCCCATAGCTCCTACCCCCATCTCCTTGTCCTATTAGCACATAGGTGGGAGGTGGGTAGAGAAAACCAACCAATCCAGTTTGCTGGAATCAAATTTGTGATGTCATTTGCCCTAAAGTAAACACATTTGCATTTGAACTCGTTTTTTTGCACTTATTCCAGGAGGTAACCTGCTGCTGAACTCTTGTGAGAAACATCCAAGCAGAGAGTCCCAAATCTTGCATTGGAGAGAGGAACCAGGAGACATAGAAGCTTACTTAGGTGCTGTTCCCTGATGCCCATTCCAAGGTATCTATTGTAAGTAAAACTGTCCGCAAAGCCATAGATTGCGTAGGCCTTTCATTTTCCAAGTATTGTTCTTGTTCCCCACATCAAAATATCATGTTGGTTGTTGTAGATCCTTAGCATATTAATCAGAGTAAATCAATGAATTCCCCCATAGAAATCACAGGATGTGTTTTGTTGGCGTTCGAAACCAACACACTCTTCCAAGTTTGCAGGGTGCACAACTCAATTCCCCATTGATCCCCTTCATTTTAAATCAGAAATGTGAAGCCTGATAGTGCCTTTGCATGTGCAGGGTGCAACACGAAATTGCCCCTTTTTTCCCATTGTGCTCTAACAAAAATCACAAAGCCCTGCCTGTTCTGTTTAGGTGTGGCATATTGAATTTTCCCATTGCGTTGCTGTCCCTCATACTGCATCTGTGGTAACAAGTAGAACAAGCAATTTTTCTCCTTGAATGCCTTTTACAAAGAGTGCATGTTTCTCAAAATTAATCCCAAAACGATGTTCCCCTTGTGTTCCCACTCTCTGCCACTGGCCTTCAATTCTGAAGGGTGAAGTATAATTGATGTTTGGAGGGTGGGGGTTGCTGGGGGAAAAATATTATTTTTATTTTATTTCATTTTTATTGCTATAGTTGTTTTTAGTTCAAATAACTTTTACAACTGATGCAATACATTTTATACAAAAGCCCATATACAATTAAGTTAAATCAATTAGAGTAAAACATTCCATCAAATTCAATACCAATACAATTCAACATTCATAACTTTCAGACATTTTCCCGCTCATTTTACAATATAAGATTTCTCATAAATCCTCAGTGATTTATACTTAAGCAATGTACAGCAATGATTAAAAACATGAACCACAAATCACACAATTATATCTTAAATACTATTTAGCATACAATTAACCCTACTAATTCATCTCTAGGCGTCATTCACATCAATCATTATAGACAGATAATACAATATTTACTGATTCATCAATTCTTAACAAACTCTAAAAGGGATAACATGTTCATTCCCTCTATAATATGGATATCTTTAGGGTAATTCAAAAGCCACTACTACAGCGAGCCAAACTCGATAAAGAGCAATGTGCATATATTCTGACGATGTGTTAAGGCAGTAATACCAAAAATGATCCATCTAAATGGTTATATGATTATGCACATTACATCCATAATAAAGAATATATAAATTTGTTATTTCTGGACAACTAGTTATCACATGCCTTAGTGTTTCAAGAGTACCAAGCTTCTTACACATACAGCAGTTAACGTTGATTGCTCAATAGGTTCCATTGGGCCCCAAATGTAGCTCTTACTGGCAATTGATTGGTTCTCATGAATAAACAGAAGCGCCGTACCAGAGGGTCAGGACACCGTATCAAATAACATTGAGGACGGGGAAAGTTATGTACCATACCTTTAATATACGTATAATTATGAAGTACATTCATACAAATGAAGTTGTTCTCCCAGTCTTTTCTTCTCAATGTCTTTTTAAACGCACATTTGATGGATTTATAGTTCCCACAACAGTTACGATCCATGGACCACTCTAGGTCTGCATAAAGTTCCTAACAAGCTATATCATATATGTTTGAACGATCAGGCTTATTTAGTTTAATAACATTGGCTCCAATTATTCGCAGCATGTGACTTTCCTGTTGACAAATAGCCTTTAATGGCAGGAGTCCACGCAGTTATAACACAATAGATCTTAGGGAAGACAACCCAAATTCGACCCTAATATATTGACTAGGACAAGAGCGAGGTAATCCCATTATATTGTGCCAAAAGAAACTTTAAATTCTCTCTAACCAGGATAGATTTTTTTACGATAACACCTCCAATCCATACACTATAACAGGTAGCAACCACTCACTGTAGATCATCATGATCCCCTTCAAAGAATACCCAGCATGATTGAGAACAGAATTCTGCAAGACCCTTGTCTGATTCTATTTTCAATCAGTAGATTAAAGCCATTAGAGCTATTAATGGTAACACTTAGGTACTTATAACTGTCAGTGCATTCTTTAATTCCCCAAGATACTACCAATGTGGATTTATCGATTTTTTTTAAACAACATTATTTGAGTCTTTTTTACGTTAAAAGCAAGAGAATATTCCCTGGCAAAACATCCAAACTCTTCTAACATAGATTTCATTCCATTAAATGTCTGGTCTACAACAACCAGGTCGTCTGCATACAATAATGCTGTGATCCTAATTTTCCCAAATTTTGCTGGACAGTTCGCCTTATCTCCTAGACATTTAATGAGATAAGCTAAATAAAGTTTAAACAAATGGGAATCTAATAAGTAGCCTTGTTTGACCCCTTTATTGATCTTAATGGGCATTGTCAAACGACCGTCATTATCTAAACGGATCTGCGTGCTGTTGTTAGTATGTAAAATTTTCAGAATTTCTAGCAATCAGCTTGGACAATTCATTTCTTCTAAGAGATCCCATAGCATCTGCCGATTGACGCTATCAAAGGCAAATTTAAAATCTATAAAAGTAACATAGATGGATGGACTATTACTGGCCTTTGCTCTAAATATGATAGCGTCCAAATGACTAATGTTATGGGTTGTGCTGGTGCCGGCACTGAAACCAGATTGAAACAGGTGGAGGAGATGGTTAACTTTGGTCTAGCATTGGAGATGTTCTAGCACTATGGCAGCAAATATTTTACTCGTAGTATCCAATATAGATAATAAACAGTAATTTTCAGGTAGATCTCTAGACCCAGCTTTAAACATGGGTATCAAGATAGATGTTCTACAAGACTCTGGAATGTGACATTCTGCACATACCTTTTTACATAATGTATAAATGATAGCAGCCCATATATTAAGGTCATGCTTTATGACTATGTAGGCAAGACCGTTAGGGCCAGGTGCTCTACAATTATTCAATTGGCAAATAATAACTAAGATACTCTACACAGTAAATGTTAATGGTCACGCGGTCTTATTATTACTTTTAGCAGTCGTTCTCAACCTATTCAACAGTTGCCAAATTGAACTATTATTGTTTTTTTGGAGAACACCCATCATTGCCTGCCATTTTGTATTTAATTTACTTAGTTTTCTTCATTTACACCAATTATGATATTCATTATCCACTTATTTCTTGATCATGTTATATTCAAAAGAGGGTAACTTCTGCTTTTTTAATTTTCAAATTTCCTTCCCCTGGAAACGTTTGGCAGCCAGTAGTTCTCAATCAAAGGATCGGTTCAATTTCTTCCCTGTAATTATAGCAGGAATACCATGTGTAGAGGCTTCCCTGGCTAACATGGATTTTATCAAATTTTCAATCTCGTTGCTACACATGGCCATAATATCAATATTTGACATATTAATCATTCCCGTACACTTGGGACATCTACTTAATTTTGTTAAAGTTCCATTTTAATCTAGAGCCACTATTATTGGTTAAGATGTTCTTAGGACCCCTCTCACTCATATTGGACACAGCTATGTTTAACAAAGCACAGATCTTAGAGTGATAACTATTTCCTCTTTGACAGACTGTGAAATCACAAACGAAGTTAAGTGCATACACAATACCCCATATATAGCTGAGCGTGGCTGACTTTTTACCACTCACCCAAGTGCATTTCCCAGGGGTATCACTTACTGTTCTCCCGTTCAACGCCCATATGTCCCAGTCAACCACAGAGGATTTCCATTTGACACCTCTGTTATTACATTCAGGTTTATGCATCACATTAGCAATCGCTACATGATCAAAACGTTCAGTCAGTATTATAGCCAAATCAGCAATTACTGTGTGTCTTGAATTATCTTTTTCTGTATTGATAGGTGATTTGAAAGGAAATTGTGATTGCATATCTCAGTATTACCTCTGTGTTGGTGCCTTTACAGAAGTCATTTTTGTTCTTGTGTTGCCACAGCACTGGTGGCTGATGTTAGTCTGTTTGTCAAATTTGGTTTAAATAAATGAATAAATATATATATTCTTACTACACACCGGCCTGGCTCCTAGTCCATTGTGGCACAGGGTACGTGTTGGGGTTGAGTGCGAGACGGGTTGGAGGCCTTACCAAACTGAACAGAAACAAAATGATAGTGATTAATTGTACGCCACATTCATTGGGGGAAAGGAAATCCCTGAGTTGAGTGTGACAGCGTAATAAACCGCAACAGTTTGCCTCTTGAGACCTAATTTTTGACGTTGAATATTCTCCTTGCTTGCTTTGTTCCTCATCATAATCACTCATATTGTACTTTAAACGGTCTCTCCCTTGGGAACTGTTGCCTCTGATTTGGGGTAAATGAGGTGTGGCACTTCTGATTTTCTTCGTACTCAATATATTATTAATAGTTATTGTGCCCTCCTTGCTCCTTCTACTTGGGTTCCATGATAGGTCCACTATCGGTGTTCCACGATTTTTGTATTTTGGGCGAGAGTTCATTTTCCTTATGCGATCTGCGATCAAGGAGAGTTCACTCTTTTGCTCTGAGGTTTTAGTAGACTTAATTATAGGCAGTTTCTTGGTACATATTCTGTCCTCCTCCACCACTGTTATTTTCTGACTTACATCATCTATACATATGATTTCACATGAAGTCTTCTTTCGATTTGTCCTTTTTCCAATGGACGCAATATTACGCAGAAACTTGCGAGAACCTTTATTCGAGATTTTTGATCTACCTTTCATGTTTTTGGTGTTTTTTTCCATACTGTAAGATTCCTTTTTTCTCTGTTTTGCTGATATCTCATCTGGTATCCAAGTTGATGTTACTTCAGCTATAAAGTGCTTCCACTAACTCCCCCTTCAGCAGCACCTTCATCTCCTTCAAAGATTGAGTGTTCATTCTTACTTCATGGGCCATGGTGTCATATAGTAGTATGAACGATTGGAGGACCAGATTTAAATCAGCTAAGGACGTTGAGGCCCCGTCCATTGATTAATTACAGTTTGTTTTAGTTCAATGAAAGGGAAGAGAGGTATGATCTTGTGTTGCAATAGAGTCGTCCATTCTGCCTCCTTCTGGATGCATGGTGTCGGGTATCTCATTACTGAGCTTGTCCTGAGTTCTAAATAAGCCATTAGATAGACTTAGTCAGTCTCGTAGCTTTTCAATTGCGTGTATTTCATTTTCCAGGCTTAGGTAGGCATACAAAATCGAGGTCTTCTCATGATGTTCAACCTGTGTTAGGACCTGCCCGGATACTTCATTTGCCATTATTGTGCCATTTATTGTACTGAGGATATGATCAGAAATAGTACAACCATCCTTTATTGCTTCACTAAAACGTTTTGATGGATGCTCGGGTAAGAAAGTAGAAATGTTCCCCTGTTTCGTCAATTCCTGGGAGGCTAGATGACTTACTTCCATATACATAGATGCCTTATGCAATGGAAGAGTATTGCCACTCCTCAGCATGTATCGCTTCGCTTTGTATCACATATTCGGCTGCTAAAACCACAAAGAGAGTTCTTGAGGGATTACCCCACAGTCTCCTTGTTCTTTTATTTCCACACCTCTGCTGGTCTGTGTAAGAAGATCAGACCCTATATCAGAGATTGTTTAGTCCGTCAAACCGAGGATCGAAGGGTCTGGCCCCACAGTCTCCTCGCAAGCTTCATACACCAGTCTTTGCCTATTAATGAACTTATTTAGACCCGATCTATGTAACTGAGTGTATTTAATATGTTTCACCGAGGATCAAAGGGGATCAAAGGATCGGCCCCACAGTTTCCTCAAGCGCTTAATGCACGACTTTGCCAGTTAACGTATGCATTAGCTAGGGGGGATTTTGGAGGGATTTTGCCCATCACTAGTTGCAAATTGCATTGCCTAACAAATCCCACACGTGGAATAGTAAAAATCTACAAATTACAAAACAGTTGTCTATTAGTTGCATCAATGTCAGTAGGCAATTTTAGAGTGTTAACTCACCGCAATACCATATTGACGGAATGGGAAATTAGTCAAGTTTACTGCCTGGCCGCGTCCCCGCCCTCATTATAGTATTTCCCCTCATATACCGGTCCTTCTATATTCGGCTGGCTAGAACGGCACGGGCGTCGGGCATAGTTCCTGAGGCATCTTCAGCCTCAGGAACCCCACCCGTGTTGTCTGAACCAGCTGAGCACCGGCGGAAAAAGGAACAGAACACGAAAGGTTGCATCTGTTTGAGCACCCCTGGTTGGAAGCCTGATACTACTCTTCCAACTTCTGACCGTCATATGAGGGGAAATATTATAATGAGGGTGGGGCCTCCTGAAAACAGTCAATTCAGTTTTTGCTGAAAAAAAGTGTATGAAGACAGCACATCACTTAGTGCTTATCCTAAACAGCCCTGATGAAAGTGGCCCAATGACCTTTTACCACTGAAACCGGTAGGCTTTTTTCTACTCTGCGGTCTAGGCACAAATAGAGATAATAAACTAAGAATTCCAAGCCAGATCACAGATTTATCCTCTCACAAATCAAGAAAGAGGATCACAATTTTTCCTCTACGCAAAATAGCGAGCCGCTCGTGCCTTGGGCCACACCATGTAGTTAGACTTTATTTGATTATATTAAAATTGGGTCCGGTTAAACAGGAAGGTGTCCCTTTTACTGTTCAGTCTCCCCTCTGGCCCATCACAGTGCCTTAAACGCATCTCACCTTACTTTAAAGTGACTTGGGGAGGGGGGGTTGCCCCTTCCCAACATTAGCTGGTACATTTGAAGACATGCCACCCATATATATAAGATCCAATGTACAAAAGTGCAAGTTAATGGAGATGGAATCTAACCCAGCTGCAGCATCTTTTGGTAAGATAGGAGGAGAATCGTACCATTGATTATCTCATTTCAGGTTAGTTCATTAATATTGTTCCTGTTCAGGTTGTGACTTGATGGGGCAGTGAGTTCATAGAGCAGCTCTCTAAATGATGGCATCACTAGTGCAGACATCTGTCGGTTTATTGGCAAAAGAAATCACTGCATAAAATTCCACCAGACACTATGAGGGTCATTACATGTTTGCTGGTCTAGGAAAATTGGCAGGAAAATTGCTGGGAATTCCAGCACCAGCACTTTTCCCAGACTGGCAAAACACACGTTTGCTGGTGGGAGCATTTATTTACCTCCAGCCAAGAGCTGGAGGAAATCAGGCCCCACGGGAAAATAAATGCTGGAATTTCTGGCACCAGTATTACTGGTACCAGTAATTCCGAAATGGGATTTACTGCCGCTGCCGGCACCTGGAATATCCGGGTAATACAAGGATATCAGGCGCTGGTATTGATAGGGTCAGTTTCCCGAAATCCTGTAGAATTACCGGTGGGATACCAGGAAACTCGTAATGATCCCCTATGTATGTCTTTTTTGCAGTAGCCTTCCTTCCATAAACAGCCCATTGCCAGCCAGTGGAAACACCCCCTGGTGCATGTCTACTGAGAAGCCCTTCAAGGTTAGCTTCTTCCCTTGAGTTTGGTGAGAACAACCAACTTGTAAGCTGTCTGGACACCATGTTTGGCTCCTACATAAAGTCCCTACAGGAATTTGGACCTGCATAACAATCTAAATTTATCTTGTTGTCAATTTATTGATCAAATTGAGTGGTGTGTATAGGTTTCTACATAATGCAGCTCCATTTTGAATCTATGCTTCTCTCAGTATGCTAGACAAGTTTTTGCACTATGGGATTTTATAGAGAAATTATAGTGATTTGTAAGTACAGTCTTTTAGTGAATAAGGCGCAATATGCATTAAGGGTCATTAAGATTTAATATGTATTTTATCAACTTGTTTAAGAAATAAAAATGTATATTTTTCCAAAATGTCACATGGGTTTTTAGTCCATTTGAGTCTGTCCTCCTTGTGCACTCTGGAGGTTAGTCTAGCTACAATGTGTTAACTTTAAGGTTGTATTCCGCCAGACAGGTCTACCGTGTCTAATATTGTCTTTAAGGCACTCACACCTTAAACCAACGTTTTGCTAAGCTTGTGGCCTCTTCTCTGGGCAGTGCAGGAACCTTCCAACATCCTCCTTGTCCCCACGACTGAAGCTCAGGAAGAGCGAGATCTGCAGGAACTGCCAGGAACAACTGCCTCAGCTACAGCTTTTCTTCACTTACAAGGTATTGTGCAAGTGCGGTTCAGAACTCTGTTCAGCCGCCATGAACGTTTGTGAAACTTTCCCGACTTTGAAGGCTTGTCCTTCCCTGAACCAACATATAACTTGTCGTCTGACCAAATTCTTCTAAGAACCGTGTCAAAGACTTAACCGTTTACTACCAGAACGGTGCTATCCTATACAAGTCTCTGAACCATTGACTTTGGCTCCGGCCTATTGAATTGAATTGCTGGTTGTAGTGAACTGTAATGATTTGCCCTGCCTATGAAAGTATGTGTGCCTTGATTTCTTTTAACCTTGTATTTTTACCCCTTTTAAAAGTAACTGAAGTGCCAGTTTGCTCCCACTTCAGGGGAGCTAAACTTGTTCAGGAACTAATTGGTTGTGTATTTGTAGTTTATTAGTATATGGTATTGAGCTGCTCTTACTAGTGGATTGTTTTCCAAATGACTGTGTAAATAAATTTATTTTCTTTTACCAAGAAACCTTGAGTAAGTGTTTGTTTGAATCATTGTGATTGTGAGTGCTTTGTTTAACCTCTTGTACTGCTCACTTTACTCTGGAGGTAAGTCTGGCTGCTCAGCCACTGCTACCACATTACTGTGTAGTACGGGCTTGTACCAAAGGTGAAATTGTACTTTCACTTGTAGCCTTAATTGTGTGTAGTGTTCCCAAGGGGTACTGCATATGATTCTGCCTAACACTGGGGAACAGTGGTGAGGATCAAAGTATAGTTGTTACATTTAGAGTGCTACTCTTACCTTTGTTCAAATAACCGTCACAAGGCTAAGCACCACTAGAGAAGCAATTGTTTTATCATGTCTGATATGGATAGCTACAGATGGGAGACCCTAGTCACTTTAGCAGTTGATCAATTGAGAGAAATGTGTAAAGCTAGGAATCACACTGTAAAAGGCAAAATGGTTGAATTGATAGAAAAGTTGTTGGAATACCAAAGTCTGAGGAGTGGGTCTGAAACACCTACCCCTGCAGCAAATGTGGAAAACGTTGATGAGGATGGTAATGCTTCGGGGGTAACTCAAATGTTATTGATGAGTTAGATGAGGCAGAAGAGTCTCAGAATGTAGGCCCTGTTTTACCTCTACCTGCTCATAGGCCTCAATTATTGACCACAGGGACCCCATCAGGATCAACACTAAGTCCTGAATTTGTCTTCTGGAAAGGATGAGACTAGAATTGGAGTTTAAAAGAATCCAAGCCCAACCTGAAAGCAAACATCCAGAACTTAAGCTCAGAGAAATGAAGTTGAATCATGCACTTGAAATGAAAAAGTTGTCTCTTGAAACTGGTTCTCTCCCAGGGTCTTCTAGGTCTTCCAGTCCTAAGAGGCCTTGCATACCCAAAGATGCAGTAAGTATGTATGAGGTTAAGCTTGATATTTTGGATTGGTTGGCTGCATTTCAATATAACCATGGGATACAAGACATTGCAGGGAATCAGCTGATTCCTTTGCTTTTTTCTAGGCTACCCGCTGTTGCAACTGATGTGGTAATGGAGATGGGGGAAATAGACAGAAAGGAGTATGAAAGTGTGAACCTAGCTTTAATAGCTAGGTTTGGGAAGACCCCTTCCCAGTATCTTAAGAGGTTTAGAACCCTCAAAAAGCATGATGGTACCCCTTGGACTACCTGGGTGACTGCATGTTTGAAAAACTTAGATGGGTGGGTTAAGGGTTACAGAGTTAACACTTATGAAGGTATGGGAAATCTGTTTATGTTGGCATCTATGCATTATGCCTGCTCTCCTGAGCTGAGACAGCACTTGGCTGAAACTAAGGAAATTGATCCAAAGAAGTTAGCAAGGGCTGCTGACGTGTGGGTTGCCAACAGGGCTACTCACAAGGATGCTGGGGTAACTCAGAAGAAGGATGAGGGAAAGCAGCACAAGAAGGACAACAAGGAGAATTCTAATACCTCCACTCCAAAAGAGGGCCGCAAACATAACAAGGGTAAGCCCCCTGGGAAAAATCATCAGGCTAGTGTACCTCCCGGTGCTAAACCAGAAGGAGGTCTGAACAAACCCCCATTCATATAGAGATTTGGAAAGTGGTATGCTTGTGGGTCAACTGTCCATGTGAAAGTGGATCCCAGATGTAAGGGATCCACACTGTCTCCCGAGAGGATGAAGTACCAATGGCAAGTGGACACTTTCACTTACTAGCTGAGGAACCCATGAACGTCTCAGCCAGTGTTTCTTTAGTATCCCTAGGTCTGTGGGTACAGCAGAACTTAGATGTCTACAATTCCATTCCAGACACTACTAAAGAGTATTACAAAGACAGCAGTGTTCTTGTGAATGGTCAGGAGACTCCTGCCATCAGAGACCATGGAGCCAGCATTAGTGTAGTTGATTAATCTTTTTTCAAGGTAGAAGATGTTGATAAGGCAACCAAATACCTAACTAAGCTTGCTGGAGGCCCTGACCAAATGCTTCCACAGTTACTAGCTCTCATCCAGTGCAATGACATGACTGTCAAGATACATGTAAGTGTGCAGAGTGAAGTACCTGGGAGAGTCCTGTTTGGGAATTACTTAAAAACTCTTAGAGTTGTATCAAGCACCCCCAGATCTCCTAGCAAAAGGAAACAGGAGCAGACTAGGAAGGCCAGGCAGAGTACCTTAAAGGGCTCCCAAGAGGAGATTGTAGAGGAAACTATAACTACCAGTTCACAGGACGTATTGACTGCAATCTCTAAGAGGAAGAAGGAAAAGGGGAAACCTGAAACCTCCAGAAAGAGACCAGCCAGCACTCCTGTGCTACCAACAAGGACATCACCTAGGGGACTGTCCAAAATCACACCTGTGACTCCTCCATCAGCTGAGGCTGAGTGTGTGGAACAACCCAGTGTGGTTGAATCAGCTGCTGAGGAATCAGAGCTGGAAGAGGACCTTGCTCCTGTTGGAGATCTGGATCCTGCAGACCGTACTGAGGTAAAATCCCTGTTACAGCCGGCTGTATTAGCCCGAAGTATTAGCACCGAAAATTCCCCATTGGATCCAATGAACCCAATCAGGAATGGGGATTTAACGTTAAGGCCCAACCCGTGATCCAGTGGTAATACCACTGGGTCAGTTGGTGCTAGGGCTATTACAGTCAGCAGTATTACAGTCGGAAATGCAGCCCAACTCGTGATGAGGCCCTCTGTGTGGCCTATAGAGCTCTTAATGCAGTCACAAAGAATGATGGCCACCCTTTACCCAAGACAGATGAACTGGTGGACAAACTTGGTTCAGCCAAGTACCTCAGTACATTTGAACTCACTTCAGGCTATTGGCAAATAGCACTCACAGACCATGCCAAGGAAAAAACTGCATTCTCCACCCCAGCAGGCCTCTACCAGTTCAAGGTAATGCATTTTGTACTAAAGAATGCACCTGCTATATTCCAAAGGATGGTTAATCAAGTCCTGAATGGGATGGAAGACTTCTGCATGGCATACTTGGATGGCATTGCAGTGTTCAGCCCTACTTGGAAAGAACACGTTGAACACTTAGGATATGTTTCGCAGCCTCTTGAATAGGCACATCTGACCATAAAGGTGAGTAAGTGTCAAATTGGTCAGAGTAAAGTGGTCTACCTTGAACATGAGGTAGGAGGAGATGAAATCGGGCCATCGCCTAGCAAAGTACAAGCTACAAAAAACTGGGCCACACTTACTACTCAAACCGAGGTGAGAGCCTTCCCAGACCTCACTTGTTACAATAGGAACTTCATAGAGAACCATGGGACCATAGCTTCTCCCTTGAATGTAGTCTACTCAACCAAATTTCCTTAAAAGGTCAGGTGAGATGAGGAGTGCACTCAAGCATTTGAAGGCTTAAAGAAAGCCTGTTGTCAGACTCCAGTCCTAAAAGCTCCTGACTGCAACCAAACCTTAATTGTGCAAACAGATGCTTCAAATACAGGTATATGTGCAGTTCTGAGTCAGCTGGATGAGAAAGGTAGGGAGCACCACATTTGCATCATCAGCAGGAAGCTGAAGGAACCAGAAACAAGGTGGGCAACCATTGAGCGTGAGTGCTTTGCTGTTGTGTGGTCACTGAAGACGTTTAGACCATACTTGCATGGATCTACTTTTGTGATTCAGACTGACCACCAACACTTGAGATGGTTGATGCAAATGAAAGGGGAAAACCCTAAACTACTAAGATGGTCAATCAGCCTTCAGGAGTTTGATTTTTCATTGACCACAGGTCTGGCTGTCACCACCAAAATGCTGATGGTCTATCCAGGATGTTTGACCGACTGGAGTAAGGAGATTCATCCATGAGTGGATTCAATCCTCCTGTCCCTTAGTCTGGGGGGGGGGGCGAGTGTTAGGGAGAATTCTCAAAATGTGCTAATTTCCCTTACGTTTTGAGACCTCAAGCAATTTTTCTGGATTTCTAGGATTTAAGTTTGTACCTGGGAAGAGTGTGAACCTTTTTTCCCACACTTTCATGTATTTTTATGTGTGTTTTACTTTTGTGTTCTTTGGATATGGAGTTTTAAAACAACTCCATAGGCATCGTCTTTTCCTTGTGTGTCACACAGCACCTTCAGTGCAGTGGCACAGGGGTGTCTTTGAGACTCCCCAAGGTGTAAATTCCTTCTCTGGGACTGACTACTGTCTCCCAGAGCATGTAAGGTTAAATTGACTTTACTAGTCTTTTTAAATGTACAGACCCAGCACACACTATCTTCCTAGAGAGTGCTGGAGGGGTTGCTTAGCTTCCCCTGAGTCTAAACACTCATCTAATAGTCAAAGGTTACCCTTTTCTACTTGAAACATGATTCTGCCTAACAGTGCGTTTCTGTTCTAAGTGTTCATCATACTTACCAACATGCTACAAACCTGAAATCCGACATGTGTGTAGGTTCCATTTTGAAGACAATGTAAAAAGTATAAAATATAAATATACCTTTGTCTAATTTTTTTTTGTTATTGCATGAATTACCATGCGAAGCACAGGTACAAATGCTAATATAGTATAACACAGAGTGTAAAGGGAATTTGTTCATAGGAGGAGGCTTTTAAAAGGGAAGTGCGCTCAAAAATGCTATTGTCCCGAGCGTTCGGGCATGTGTTATTAAGCATAATGGGATAGATCATAAAAAAATATCCTATGCATCTTACCTTAGTTTTCCTCACTTTTACACATGCGAAAACAACAGGTTGGGCTCTGCCATCTTGTGTTAATCTTATCCGTTGCTGCATCACCCCAAGTTCAAGTGCCCTTGCGGCACTAAATCATATCACCCGCTACTGAAGCTGACATCACTATTCCAAACGATATACTCCATCTATTTTCATGACGTTAGTGGGCAGCGTAGCCAAATGTGCCCAGTCATCACCCACGCCATAACGTCAGTTAATGCAGAACCTGGAAGATATCAGCGCACACATTCTCCCACAGGGCTTTCCAAATCAGATTTGAAAACAATATTTTTAAAGAAAACAATCTGCAATTTAGCAAGGGATTTTATTTAACAAAGAACGCTCCAAAAACCACATTATCATGATCTGCTGAATGCGATCAACGACCAATTGTTGTGTGTCCTTAGGTTAGAGCAGCACAACTTTATAATGACGAATATGGTGTTCCTTTCGGGAAAAGATGCACATTTGAAGCACCTTCAATCACAAGACTTTGGCATCAGCTTCTTGCTACACCGTAAAAGATAACAGGTTGCTCCTTGATTACTGGTACCACCAAAGGGCATATCGGCTCCGGTCTATCGTTCCACATGACGGTGATGCTAAACGATCCGTTTAGGCGTATCTGACATTGTTGATTGAAGAATCCATCCCACGGTAGCTGGAAACTATGGCATTCGCAGAATGGTACAATATATCTGTGTATATAAGAGAATCAAAATATATTTTACTAGCTGTTCTTTATTCAAATGTATCCATTTGCCCTGTAATTCTGCACCGGATGAATCCTAATAATGAACACAAACCACACACAAGGAACACACACACACAACATGGGGGAGTATTTGAGACTACGATGTGCATGAAAGGTTAGCGCTGTGAAGTAGATATAGCTCCCAATAGGATGGAGAAACTGACAGAGAAATGGAACAACAGACAGATGGCATTGTAAAGGAAATGGGAATATTATCTATCGAAAAGCGAACCAGTTCCCTCTGAAAATCTTCTGCCTCCGGCACATCCAATAATGCAACGTTGATAGCACACCCTGATATTCCATGGGAAGAAGTGGTTTAGATATCACTAGCCTGCATATAGGTTGTGGTGGCGGGTCGTTGATGAATAAGCATCACAATATGCTCCAAATAACATCCCATAACTATGTCAGTAAGCAATACCGGCCAAAAAAATCAAACCTTTACTCACTCCTCTTTAAACTATACACAAATAACAATTATTAGTAGACGTATAAACAAACCGCGAGTTACGCACTTGGTCTTTTAAACATGGTGCGATATACCTTTAATCAACGGAACAACGTATTGTGTCCACTATTTTCATCAAATGGCATATTCCCACATTGCTGAATTGTTCCATAAGCATACAGCACACATGCCATTTTTTTTTGTAACTTAATTTTGATTGAACATTTTCCATATGACAGACGGGGAAAGTTACAATACAAGCAAGCAAATCTCAAATGTCATCTGCAACATTAACCCACCCTCTCCCACCCACTGCAGGACAACTACTGGGCCCGAATGGGCGTATGGAACAATCTCAAATCAACCTTTGGGATCAAGTGGTAAAAGATACGGACAAGGTGGGTTCAGCAAATAGAAGAAACAAGAGAGGCAGGAACTTCTCACCAACAAACAAATTAATAGGGTCCACAGGGGGGACCGTCAATGTCTCAGTGCACTACAACGATCATGCAAGAGGACCACGAACCAGTCGAGCAGGAAGGATTCCATTCTGTCATGGGCCATTGCTGTTAATTTCTCTGTGAAGATTACCCACAGTTTGGACAGCCACTCAGATTTAGACAGAGCCGTAGAATCCTTCCATCTCTGGGCCAAGGCAAGCCTCCTGGCTCTCAACATAGCCGGACCACCTTGGGGAAATTGCGCAAGTCTGATTCTGGGGAGGGGACATCAAGGAGAAGTTCAAGGGGGCATGCTGCAGTTGAAATGCCCACGATATCCTTAATCCAGCTCAACAGCTCAGTCCAATAGATCTGCATAGACGGGCATTCCCACCACAGGTGGTACCAAGTTCCCCGCTGGCCACACTTCCTAGGACAAAGAGGGGAGACCCCCGCAAACATTTTAGACAACCTTTCAGGGAAGAGATGCCAAGTGTGGAGGATCTTAAATTTGTGTTCCATAGCCGAGGTATACAGAGCACCTGAGAAACAAGCCCCATAGATTCTGGCCCAGGTCGACTCCTCCAACACCATCCACAGCTTTCACTCCCAGAACTGTTTGAACCCCTATCTGCCTTCTAGCTGCATCGTAATCAAGGCCCTGTAGATCTTGGATAGAGACCCATTTCCTTGAAGAGGAGTCCACAAATACTTTCTCGAGAGGTTTGAGGGGTTGAGCAAGGTCCTCGCACCATTGGCGGTTATTTAGAATACCTTTCACCCGTAGGTATTCAAAGATCGACATTGGGGACTCCCCCATAGCTAATGCCAATTTATCGTATTCAATAAAGGCCTCCTGATGAAAGAGCTGAGCTGCCCGCTCCAGACCCATGTCAGACCAGAGCTGCGTGCCACGCAATCCCCTCTTACCCAAGTCAACGGGGGGACCCCACAGGGAGGAGAGGGGGGAGGGCCAGGAAGAAAGGTTTGAATTCGCCTTATCATGTTTCCATAGAGCCCATAAGAGAGATAATGTCGGGTGGTTCCTAACGTGGTTGGGTAGGTCCTTACACAGGGTCTATAGCAGATCTCTAACTTTTCTAGGGTGTGTATGTATATCTTCTATATGCAAACAATAGGTGTGCATTTCGTTCCTCATATGTTCTACCATAACCCTAAGATGGGCTGCCTTGTGGTACTGCCAGAAGATGGGTAGTCTGAAGCCCCTGAAAGCCCTCAGGAGAGTCAAGGTTGCATGTTTGACCCTCGGTTTCTTACCATTCCAAAGAAAACATTGGACAAGAGCATGCAGGGTCCTGCAGTATGATTCTGGGATGGTGATTGGGATGGACGTGAAGAGGTTGTGTAGATGAGGAAGGTGTTACGCTCACCTGGCTCCCACAGAGGTGTCGATCGGAACTGGACAGCAGCGGGCTCCACCAATGTGACGCGTAGGGCCGAGATGACGGGCAGAAGTGGCCCACCTAGCTTCGTTTGCTTGGCCTGTAGGAATATTCTTCTGATGGTTTGAAAAGATGAGCTCTCCATCCTGCATTGAGCGCATGGGCGCGTTGATAACCAGTTGCTTCACTGGCTCGAAGGAATTGGTGAGTTCCAGAACAATATTGACTCCAAAAAGTATGTAGTTCGTAAGAGTTCAAATGCCTGACTTTCACTCTTGTCCGATTCCTTGCAGATGGCAGCTTGACCCTAGTGAAGAGTTCCTCGTGGCAACCGGTAATATTCTGGTAAGGATTTGTATTTCCAACACAGTTCGATAAATAATGTCAATATGTAACCTGTTGCTTTCTCCCTTATTCAGGCACTGAGAGAAAGTATGAAGTCTCGGGGAATGATACCTCCGGCGGTAAAATCAGGTAAGTCTAATGTGGTGAGGAGGGTTCCCCTTGATAGTCCCTTTGTTTCACCTCGTTGTCCTTTTCTTTCCCCTTAGGGGCCGGGGTTCGGCGAAGATGCAGTGGAAGCTGCGACGACCCGTGAAGAGGAATAGTACCCCCAGTGGTAAAATCAGGTAAGTCTATTGGGGGGTTACTAATATTCCTCTGTGTATTCCCTTGGCTCACCTTGCTGTTCTTGTCTACTCCTTAGGTGCCGGAATGCGGCGGGAACATGCAGGAGGATGCGGTGGAATGTGAAGATGCTGCGATGGCCGGTGAGTTCAGCGCAGCGCTGCAGCAGGCGAGGCGACGCGCATAAAATAACTTCTTTCTTCCAGCTCGAAGGCGCGATGGATCGGGAATTTAGGTAAGGATCAAAGGTATTGCTCTTGTTCTAACCTTTTCTCCTTCTTTATCCCTTTTTCTGGGAGTTCCAAACTCGAGGCGGGCGTGGCAGAAGGCTGGATGCAGACTTGCAGGCACGGTGAGCGTTACGCTGCTGGATGCAGAATAACACGAAGCAAGTGCTGCTCTTTGGGCGTGGTTTAAATAGTCTCCAAAGTAGTCCCAGGTAAATATTCCTCCCCAGCCCCGCCCGAGTAAAAATAGTCCCTAGGAAAAATAGTCCCTTCCAAGCCTCATTTGGCTTGGAGCTCTTGCAGCATGGTCTGCATCAGGTAAGCTTGCAGCATGATCTGCATCAGGTAAATTCTACTCTATGAGCCTGGCGCCTATGGCGCCAGGAATGACTCTCCATATGGGCCTGGCGCCATAGGCGCCAGGACCGCACCCAAACAGCCCCTAGCAGGGGTTTTTGGGCTTGCCCAAAATAACTTGATGCCTGCTTCTGGGGTTGCTGGACCTGGTCTGGATCTCCGGGGGTAGGCATCATGACAGAAGGATATTCATTTTAATGTTAACCGTTCCACCGAACCATGATAGGGTCAGGGGAGCCACACGTAAGAGGTCTGCCTTGATCTTGGTAAGAATGGGGGGAAAGTTCAATTCAAAGAGGGTTGCCAAGTCCCTCAGAAGGAGGACGCCCAGGTACAGCGAGGCTTTACGCTCAATTCTCACACCCTCTACCATCTCCCTCCCCTCATTGTCTCCATCGTTCCCCCCATGGGCATTATGGTTGACTTAGATGGGTTTATCTTCAGCCCAGAAAAGACACCAAAGGATTGAATCAGATCGAGGAGCCTCAGGAGTGAGACATGTAAGTTCGTTAGATAGGCAAGGATGTCATATGTGAAAAGCGAGAGCTTGAAGTCAAGCTCCCCACAGCAAACCCCCTTGATCCCCTGATCCAGTTTTATGGCTATAGCCAAAGTCTCCACTGCGAGGGCCTATTAAAAGGGGAAATGGGGCATCCCTGGCGCGTTCCCATAGGGGAATGAGGCCAAAACTGTGCTGTTAACTGCTACTCTAGCAAAGCAGCTGTTGTATAGAGAGGCGCTCCACCCACAGAATCTTTCACCCAGGCCCATTCTTCGCAGGACCGTGCCCATATATGACCATTCGACACTGTCAAAGGCCTTTTCAAAGTCAAGTGATAGGCGATCTTTATGCTCTTCCTTGACAATTCATGCATCAGGTCTAGCATTTTCCTAATATTTTCCGACCCCTGTCTACCCGGGATGAATCCGACTTAATCCCCATGGACCAGGGAGGGGAGGTGCTGGGCCAGTCTATTAGCAAGAACCTTTGCCAAGATCTTCATGTCCATATTAAGTAAGGAAATGGGCGATAGGATTGACAGTGTGTTGGGTCTTTCCCCACTTTTGGGTTAACTATAATAAGGGCTGATAGCATTGACAAGTGTAGAGTGAAAGGACTTATAAAACTGAATAGTGAAGCCATATTCACCCGATGTAGTGCCCCGTTTCATTGTGCCAATAGTGTCTATAACCTCCTCGGGTGTGATGGGCATTTCAAGGGGGTCAGCTTTCTCGGGAGGGAGCCTAGGGATTGGGAGAGAATCCACAGCCTCCAGGCAAGGATCCTGTCTGCCTCCACCAGGCCAAAGCTACAACTTTAATTACCTCTTCTCTGAGCCCCCACTCCCCAGAACACAAAGCAGATCATCATATACCAACACCCCTAGCCCTTCTCCAAGAGGGAGTCAGTAGATTGTCCGGGCGAGTTTTGCCTCTGGGGCTGCCCTCAGTCAGGGGTCCAGCGTCCCCCTCGGATCCTTAGAGACAATAACACAGAGGCATACCACCTCCAATGAAGCTCTAATAAAGAGTGAAGAAGAACTGTTGTCAGTCGCTTGCGGGGCTGGGAGAGGCTGGAGCCACCCTCCTGAATTTTCTGTTGCCGCAGACTCTGCGTCTTTCAACAAACCCGTCGGGTTTCTGCAGTTCTCCCAAGTCTTTTTTTCCATGTTCACGGACTCTCTACATGCCAGTTTCGCCCAGGAGTTTGTGGGTCACTCTTTGTATGTCATCCTCTGTGATAAAAGAGTACTTGTAACCGTCATACTCGAAAGAGAGGGAGAAAGGGGGACCCCATCTGTATCTCGCACCTTTGGGCTAAAGCCATTTCGTTAGGGGACCAAATAGTCGCTATCGGGCCAAAGTAACGGTCGAAAGATCCTGGTAAATTGTAACCTTTCATTCTTCCAATCGATAGGTCCCTTCTTCCGTGCAAGCTCCAGGATCTTTTGATCTTATTTTTTTCAGAGTAATAATGGAATCTCACGAGTATCATCCTGGGGCCCCTGGTGGCAGCCCTTTATGCCCTGTCGATCGTAGGCTTGTTGGTGTTGCTCCCGTCAAAGAGAATGCTGACCACTGTGTTGACCATCTTGATAATGTCTGCCTGCGTCTCTCCCTCTTGTTCCGGAACTTCCAGGAACCTTAGATTGCTGCGGCGCTCCCTGTTTTCCAAGTCATCTAGCTTCAGAGTACATTTCTCTTCCCTCCTTTCCAGTTCCGAGAGGTGCATGTCTATTTGGGTCTCCAGGAGGTCCACCGAAGTTTGGTTTGTTTCAAGGGCCTGGGCTCGTTCACCCACAGATTCCACCTTTTTGTCCAGGGAATCCAGCCTTTTGCTAATGTCTGCCCTGAACCCACAGATTTCCTCTAGGAGTGCCGCCATGCCCTTGCTCACCGCCTGGGCTTCCATCACCTCCGGTTGCTCTGTGGCAGGCATGTCGACCAGCTTTGAGACTTGGGACAAGGAGCGCTGAAACCTTTGCAGCGATTTGACCCCACTCATTGGTGGAGGATGTTGAAGATGAGACGTGTGGGCTGGGTGAGGGGCTCCCCCAAGTGGGGGACTCAAGGGAACCTCAAAAGGGAGGGCAAGCAACTGCGCAAGAGTCTCCAAGGGTGAGCTCCATAGTCCAACTGGTGCCGGGAAAATTGGCCGGTACTTGGATGGGTGGACAGACGATAGGTTTGATGCCGCCAGGTGATACTTCGTGCAGTGTAATGCCAGTGCTTCAAGGTTATCTGGGGAAAAGCTAGACTGCGCGGGTCAAAGAGCTACTGATTGATTCAAGTTGCTGACGTTGATCCAAGGCTGGGCCCTGGCATCCACCACACTCTCTGGCACAATTGTGAGGTTTATGACTCCCTCGGCTCCCTCAGTGGCCTCGGATCATATCTGGATTCAGTTATCGTAACTTTCTACTCCCCTCGAATGCCCCCAGTAAGGCACTTGATCTTAAAGTATGGGCTGAGTGCCAGCTCGGGGACCCCGGTAAAGCGGAGTCTTAATTGCTGCCCGGACTGCTAGGCCCGGGGACCAGGGCAATGCAGCGACGTCTGGCGTCCACACTCCCCAGAGGGCCCCCAGATAGGCCAGCGGCAGGGGTGCAGTAACAAGCAGGTGAAGGGTCGTGGACAGGTCCGTGTACCCTGGGCTGTGGACCGGTAAACTGAAGGTTGGTCTATCGGAGCAGCAGCAGCCCCCTCGGGCAGACACAGACAGACACAGTCACCACAGATGTATGGAGGGGGAGCCGCCCCCGCTGCATACCCCTCCAGTCTATGCCTCCCCTCAAGACACCAAGAGGCCACCAGAGGTGGATGATAGAGCGGTACGGCCAACCAGTGCCCCAGAGGGGAGGACACCAAGGAGAGAAGCAAAACACTCGCCAAGTCTACAGCAGAGAATAAGGGGCAGGTGGGCCAGTGTCAGGCCTTCAGGGCAGGGAGGCTCTGTTCGCTTTTTGTCTGTCTCAGCTCCGGGAAAGTGATCAGCTCCCGGGGGTGCGTGGCGAGCTTGTGGTGCAGCAGTTGGGGGAATTTTAGGACTTCGCCACAATCCACCAGGAGAGCACCCAGACAGCCCCCTAGTTGATCCTCAAGGCTATAGGGACTCACTAATTCTTTGGTTCCCCCATGCCACTTGTATCGGCAGCTTCGCTGTTGTGGTAGCAGGCTGCAGGACAGCACTCCAGGACCATGGAAGGGTGAAGCGGGTCCCACCGCCTACACCTGCTCCTCTCTCCGTTGCTCGGTGTGGGGAGGTGATGCAGAGTCTGGCAGGCGGATCTTGGTGCCAGGGGGGGGGAGACGACCAGGCTCACCCTCAGGCGTGAATGTGGTTTTCAAGGGCATTCAAAGGCATGGTCTCTGAGAGGTGAGGCTGGAGCAGCATAGGTCCCTTCGATCTGCCACGGGGAAAGCCGGGGAGTAGACGTCACAGAGATCTCTTCTATGGGCACTCTAGCAGACGTGCAGACCCTATTTGGAGGTGGCGTGGGGGGGAAAGGACCAGGGCTCCCCAGGGGCAGATCGCTATCACCAGCATATACCGGACAACATGCGTCAGTGTGAACTGATTAATTTATTCTATTCCCACAAGCATCATCCCACAAAGTGACCTTCACTCCATGGAGCAATGAGCCCATTTGACCCACGTGGCATTCGAAATATGAAAAATAAACAAATTGTTGGCTGGCATCCACCAATGCCACAAAATCTGTCTTACCCATCATTAGTGCGGGTTATGAACCTATATTTGATGTCATTCATGGCGCTGTGGCCTTTCGGTAGGCAAAATCATTTATTCATTCACAAGTCTCAATGTTCTCGAAGAGCAGACACCTTTGATGAATTTCTTTTAATTTCAGAAAAAGTAAACCTTGTTAAACCGTGCAAACTACCTCTTGGCTTCTTTCCCGACAGGGTTGTATTCATTATGTTGTGAGCGTAACAGGGCACAGCCTTCATTTGCAAGCCGTCTTCTATAATGTATGCATGTCCATTCAGACTATCAATCCCACCTACGTTCAAGCAAGAACGGTTACATTGCTTGCCCATACCAAGTTAGTTGCACTCGTGGTCCGACTAGGCCTTGTGTCAATCGGCCGTGCGAGTGCATCGGTGAGCATGGATGAGCGTTAGACAACTTTTCTGAGTCATTCCGTAACTTTCTAATGCAGACCTGAGAAGTCGGTAGCCTTGTGCTCAACAGTGCAGTAGTGCACTAAAGCGTACATTCGTGACGGCCAAGCAAAAAGTGTTTCTTCTTGGGAACACCATAGCAAGTCAGGAAAGGGCCTGATGCGATGAAGAATTGATTCTCACTATTCGAGTAGGAGGTGTCCTTGGTGGCAGATCAGTTTTCAAAAGGCCAACATCGAATTCCTTTAGTAGAGCCTATCGTTGTACCATGACTCTCAGCAAGAAATCACATAGTGTAATAAACTGGACAATACATGTTTCTGAACTTCTGTAGGTGGGGGTGAGGAGCATGCAAAGTTATTAGGGGAGTGGACGGAGGGGACAGCTAAATGCTCAAACGGCCTCCAATGCAAAAACGGGCACGTACCTCCTGAGGCACAGGGTGCGCAAGCACCCCGTCGTGTAAGATAGAGATACCAACTAACCAATACCACTAACAATTTCCTTCTCTGCATACACCTCTCAAACTCCAAACCAAACACAACCACAAACCTCCAGCACAACAAACCGCACAAACCTCACTACACTGCAACAACAAAACAAAAAACACACATAGACCCGCACATCAGCACACGACGACTACCGGCCGCATACACCCCAGGCCCAGCCGACGGAACCACCGGGCTGAGGCTGCCAACAGCACATCACTGCATTCTTGTACTTTTCCAGCCTCCACCCACTAACCCACCTCTCCCTCCCTCTTTCAGAGCCGCCAGAGCGCCAGGGGACCACTCCGGTGGTGATAGTGCACGGTACAAATGTCCTTTAACATTAACATTAACATATAATAGGCATGGTATAAATCTATGAATTTGTATTCTTAATAACTATAATTCTAGCAGAGTTGTACCATGGAGTGTAATATTCAATTACAGTTGTTTTTCGGTTCACAGAATAGGGGAAGCAATTACTTCAACTTATTTTGGAGAACAGTTACACTCAAGGTAAGTAAGACCGATACTACAAGCCACTGAAAGGCTGGTGTAACCTAAGATTCCTTTTTTGTCTGTCTAATACAGACCATGATATGATTTGATGATATGATATGGCATTTATAATGCGCCTATACACAAGTGTGTCAAGGCGCGACGAGGCAAGGGAGGGGGAACAGAGGGAAGACAGAGACAACGATCTTACTATGCCAGGTGACATTGAGATTGTGCAAGTGCAGGGGGGGTGCAGGGGAAACGGGGGAGGGGCACTGCAGTACGTAGGATAAACAGTCAAAATAAATAAAGACAATAAATGTATGAAGACGACATGGTTCTGCTAGATAAGACCCAAATCGACATGCAGAAGATGGTGAATGTCCTATCTAATTATGCAGAAAAGAATGATTTAAGCTTCAACCTAGCAAAAACAGAATTCATGTGCCTAACCAAGAATGGGGGGGGGAAGAACGAACCGGCGATCCATCTTTTACAGACAAAACTCGAATTAGTAACTACAACAAAATATCTTGGAGTCTGGATCGATCAAAGCATTAATGGAAGTCTATGGAAAGATCATTTTTTCACAAAAATCGACTCCTTGGCTTGACAAGGAGCAATATTACATTGAAAGTATGGTACATTCTCCTGAAAACCCCTCACAATGTTTTACAGACAAAAGGTAACTGCAATAGTTACATATGGAAGTGAATCCATCCTAAACTTGTCATGGACAATGTGGGATGTGATAGAAGGAAGGTTCTGGAGAAAAGTCCTAGCTTTACCACCCTCTTTCCCAGTGACTCAAATTCGATTTGAACTGGCCTTACCGTCCCTGGAATCCATTGAAATACAAAAAAACCTTAAACCTATATAGGAAGATTGTGAATAATGATGACACGCCATCGACACAGTGCTTGCAGACTCGCCCCAATTCTAGCAACTACAAAATATTGGATACATGGAAAGAAAATTGCAAACAAGTGATGCAATACAAGAACATCACAGAAGAAACACTAACTTGTAGACCAGTGGAAGCAAAAAGAAAAATACAAAAAGCAAATTGGATAAACACTATAGAAAAAAAGATGCCAAAATATCTGGATCTTTTCCCCTGTTGACGGACACAAGACACATTCCTTAGGCTCAGGCTGAATTTGCTCCCAACTAGAGAGAAACACGCAAAAACTAAGCAAATTCCAAAGGATCAAACATTCTGTTGATTCTGCAATAACATCGAGCAAACTGAAACATCTTATCATATTTTTATGGAGTGCGAATCCTTCAAGACAGAAAGAAAAAGATTTGCGTCAATGATTACAACAGATTGCTGTCCGAAAACGCAGGAAGAACAATGGGAAACAATATTAATAAGCAACCACAAGAGACTGAATTTTCAAATCGTGCCATTCTGGAACTATATTAATGAAAAATGAAACGAAAAGCCTTAAGAAAGAACATATAAAATAAAGATCGCAATGTGATACCACGGAGAGTGGACAGTAATGAGCAATTTCAAAGACTGTAATGTATCTTAAAAGTATAAAACAAATGAACTGAAGGATAATGGGCTAAGTGAAAATGTAAAAGTTATAATGATAATAACTGAAAACATAAAATAAAAAATAATAAAAAAAATAAAACATTTTTTAAAAAAGTGCGGCCAGCTGGTGGCAAGAAAGAGGCTGTTGCAGTAGTCCAGCCTATAGAGAACAAGAGCTCTGGAGACAGTGAGCTTCTGGGGGATTGGGAGGGAACAAAGAATAATTCTGCGGAGGAGCCGCTGGGAAATTGATGAGGCGCGGAAAGTGTCTGTCAAAGAGGAGAAGGTTGGCTTGAGGGCCTTCCACCAAGACGGTACCATTCAAGTAAACATTAATGATGACCTTGGAGGAGTTGTAAGAAGCCAAGAGGGCTTCCCACCGGGTGACACCATTAATGGAAGAAGAAGAGAAACGAGAGAGCACAGAGAACATATGTAGATTCCATAGGTCTGGAAAGGGAACGACAAAGAGGATTGATTGATTGATTGATATTTTATTTCTATCGCGCTCCTACACAAGTGTTTCACCAGGATGTCAGTGAGACATCAAAAGTCATCAAAAGACTAAAATACTCTGTGTAAAAAGGTGCCCACTCACTGAGGTGTTTGGAAAAATAATACACTGCTAAAGCAAAACGTTCTGGAAGTTATGGGGTTGACACAGGTCAGGCGATTGATCATTGCTATGAAAATCTTACCCACTATAGGCCATCAACGCCAGTGCCATGCAATGCATGTGTGGATGTGGTTTGGGTCTAGCTGAGGGTTTGACAGACACCAATCCTCAGTGTATCTTGGACTGATGACAAATATCTTTTTGCCTATCAGTATTTCAGCAGCCCAAAGGGGCAGAGCAGCACTGATGTTCTAGGGCATATCTCTTCTGAAATATATCACCATTAGCAACCTCAGACATGTGTCTTATCGATCAAGGACCATTAATATTAATGAAGGAAAGGTAAAAGATATACATTAGTGAATCATACACCTGATTAAATCTGCATAGTTAAATACTTTTTTTATACGTTTTATAGCATTGAAATTTGGTGTAATAGCATTTGATTGTTTATGTACAATGTCCATAATCTGCTCCATTTTTTTGCGATATGTTCCCCAATGTTTTAAGACAGCTACAAATCATTTAAATCTGGAAATAAACATTTCAACAAGTTCCGCTTTAGGTGGGCAGGGCTCGTTTGCAATGTTTTGTGGCATTGTATGTGTCCTAGGAACAAAATCAGGATCAATTCCATGAGTATGCATGGCCAAGACATTCAGGGCCTGATTCATGGAAGTGTTTTATAATAGCTCAATCCCATAGGAAAATGTTCCATGAATCAGGCCCTCAATGTCAAATCTTTCACAAATTTGAATTCCATTTCCTCGTATATTTGCTTGTCCACCCATTGTTTGCCTCGTTTTCTAAAGGCCATGAGGTAAAGAAGCATCCTGAAGTTTCTGCAGTTTTTGCTTGTTCACTCCCAACGTTCTTGTTGTGCGCAAGTACAGCTAGTCTTGTTCTGGCCTCCATACCATCTATGCCAAAACGCAACCTTTTGGGCCTGTACTTTGGATACATATTACAGAACACCTTCAAACCTTGGTATGACAGAATTCTATGAGTCCCTTCGGGTCTCTTGAAAGTGTTTTATCGTACACAATCCTCTCACGTGCTTTGTGTGGAGGAGAACATGGCACCAACCACTTCTTCTTGCCTTCCTGCTCCGTTGATAAAGGTCCATGTACACATTTGTGAACATTTTGGGTTTCTGTCCATGAGTGTAGATTGGAACAATGGTGCATCAATGAACGCCATTTTTCAAGTAGAATTTCTATAGACCCATCACAAGTTTTGGAGCACCACCAAAGATGGTTGCTGATAGACTGACACCACTTAAAAATATTTTCCGAACCCTTTTTTTACCAGTAGCTGTAATTTGTTTTATTGACTGATTTGACAACGTGCCATACATCTAATTGATGATGGATTTGTAGAAACTGCTCTCGCATGGCCTTGGCTATTGAAGCATGCCTGTCACTGGCTACAAGGTCTATTTGCATTCCCCTCAATTGAAGATGTTTGACGGATTTGTTTGACGGATTTGTTTCTCAAAGGCCACAGAAGATGTACATTCGGACACCTGCACAATCTCCAAACTCACAATTTTTTAACTTTCCATGTCTTGGAAGTGCTATGTGCAGTACTTTTCTGAAAATCCAGAGCTGTCACACTGTCCGTCGCCAGCTAGCCAGAAACGTTTGCCAGAGAATTTGCTTTCGATTGACATCTGTTCAATTTTCCAGGCTTGAATAATAGCGGGTAATAAGAATTCCCTTTGATATTTGTAGTACTGGGTTTTAGCAAGGAACTCCTCTCCAACGAATTTACAGAAATTGGAAAAAAGTCGACCTGCTGAAAAGTATAGCTGGTGAACATAGTAGATTTCCAGCTGGCACTTTGCCTAGCATCAGTTGAGCGGACCACGAAAAGGTATTATGGAGGTGGACACAGCTGACTTGGATTTTTGGGTTAGTGTTTTGTAAGACACGAGACACATTCACCAATGGCTCCCTGCACATGTTCCCCCTCAATGTATGGACACATTTCAGCATCTGTACAATCTCTAACAGGCAGCTGTCAAATACAATGTATTATTAGCCAATTTTCTGGCATGAATGTGGTTTGTGACTCGTTTGTGGTGGACAAATCGCCAAAACCAGGTAACCTGAAGTCGAGATCTTTAGCAAGTTCATCGGTCAATTGCATTGCAGCTTCAGTCTCTGTTAGTTCAGGTTGTGATATTTGCACATGAATTGGAGAAACAGGTAACATTGAATGTTTATTGGGTGGAAAAATGCTAGTGGGTGCAGATTGTGTTAAGGGGTCTGCGAGGAATTGCAATGCATCTTCATTTAATTCAGTTTCATCTTGCTGAGTTGTCACATGGTAGCAATGGTCTATGGACAACTTGCACGGTTCACCGGTCACATTCCATTCAGTTTCCGTCCATTGGGATTAAGCATCACGAGTCTGCTTATTGACTGGACCACGCTGTTCCCCAAATAGTAGTTGCTCCATTGTGAAATCTGTTTGGCAAGCAACATCATTGGTTTCATTTGTTGTCTGTGTCTTTATACTTCTCTTGCTTCTGGGCCTATAAGAGATGTGTTGAAAAACATGCTCAATGTATAGCACACATACACCAGATACCACTTTAAAAACAAAAACAAAAACATTATATGAATAAAACACCACCCTAAAAAATTCTACAAAACAAACTTGTTTGTTTGTTACCCTTGTTTTCTTTATTTTCTTTGAAACCATGTGCTTCTCTTTTCCCACCGCACCAGCAAACTGAAAAAAACAGCGTTTTTATATGGTGTAAATCAAGCACATTTCATTTCCAAGCAAACAAACATATGTACATATCTACAAATGAACCAACTTTATAAACAAACCAACTTTATAAAATAGAAAAAATGACAACATAAAAATGTATTCCAAATGCAATGTGATGTCCAATTGTCATTCATTATTAAAAAAAAAGTCAATCGTACTGGAAATTTAAATCTTTCATTGCACAGACCACTTACACACATACCCTCGCAAACAGTGTACGTCATTTAGTCATAATATACATTTCAGATGTCACCTGATAACCTTCCAAGATGACACATGTACTTGATCAGAGATCCCCGTGCAAAACATACTGATTTTAATGTTGCCCCCAAACCTTTTTATTATGTATTCTGCATTAGGGAGGAAGTGTAAAGTTAGAACCAAAATCATACAAGTTTGCATTTCACTCACTAATAATATCCTTTGGAGGATGTAATTCTTGCAAGGGAACTCTAAGTATGCATACCTCATACTCTGGACCAGTTGCAAAGGAGGAAGTGATTGTAGTCGAAGTTCCAACATCCCCCTGTACCACAGTACCTGTTTTAGTACAGATGAAAACAGTGAAATGGAACTGAGACAATGAGATGCAGACAATGGTACATATAAAGAGACACCCATACATGCCACTTTTTGTAAATAACCGATAGCACACATAAACATTTTCATTTTATTTGAAATGCAAGCATAACACATTCTCATAAAGGACAAGTACAATCAAATTACTTGATAGGCGAGTGAACTTGATGTTGATTCCGGAAAAGAAATTGATGCAGAATCGTGCATTTTCAGTGTATTGTCATAAAGTGGTACAAGGGAAAATTAAAGTTGTATTAATTATGTCAGCAACTCCAACGCTCGAGAATATCACTTTGTGCATGTCGGTATGGCTTGCCATTGGGATACTGGATGTGTCAGTGGTTTCGTCACTTGTGAGGGTCTGTGCTTCCATCCGTGTGCTCTAAAAAAATAAGGGACATCTCAAGCAACCGATTACGAAAACATTATGCGACTTTTAAAGGGCACTATAGCATGGTTTTCTAATGGTCATAATTCCTTGATTTATTAGAGGTTCCAGAATGCGGGGACATATGTAGTATAGTAAAATGTAGCATAGTAACAATTCAATACAATCTGGTAACTATGGAAACTTTAGTAAGACATATTTTAAGTAATGTGTATACACACGAAACCTCCAATTCGTTCATGAAGGTACCTTTTCAATACACTACCCTAATTAGATTGAGAGATCATAGATAATACTCATTTATGCAGACCTTCGTCCTACATAACAACAAACACAGCTAATTCATTATCCAGGACTCACCTGAGGGAGCGTGTGCATAGATTTAGTTGGAATTGCATTTGGAAGCAATTAGCAAAGAATTCTGGGTCAACGCTTTTTTATGTACTTCGATTGTTCATACATATCGTCGGTAAAGTGCAGACTTCAGATGCGGAATTGATCGGCCCTCACGTCCTTCAAGATATTCTGTGCTCTACTTTCAATCTCGTCCACTTGAAAAAGACAATATTTAACCCATTTTCTTATTAAATCAATATCCTTCAGGAATGTATGCAGGACTGTTTCCAAGCTTTTGGCATGGTTCACAGAAGGGCAACCGAAAACCATACAAGCTGGCATTCTTGAAAAGTCTGCAAGATCTGTATAAAAAAAATATAAAGTATTTAAAAAAAGTAATACTGTATGCATGTGATTGATGGCATTATATCACAGCTTTCTATGCAATATTTGTTTTAATCAAAGAAGGAAAACCTGTGTAACCTAGTCGAATGAACACAGCGATAACATTCTTACTGAACTGATTGGTATACCGCAAATCGCCACTTGTTACCCGTCCGTTGAATGTACTTTCATGCATCAAAAGGAAACATTCTTACAAACATGGACCATGGAAAATTCCATTTTATTACAATGGACATTGATGCAATGTGTTATTTATCAAGATCAAAATACTTGAAACATTAGACGATGGTGAAGTCTTTGAGATAAATGAACATTATAATACTCGGTAGGTTATGTGGAAATAGAAAGAAAATTTGAGAACAGCAATTGATGCAAATATAGAAGTAAATAGGTGACCTACCCTTGCCTGGACGAACAAACAAGCTGATTCAGCAAGCAGGGGGGCAAGTAGCCGGGGAACAGGTAGCACAATAAAGAGATACCTTATGGAGTTCAGAGATGTTCTCCTGTAAAATGTCATGTGGGGTCATTACGACCCAGGCGGTAAGTACACCAACTTTACCACCATGGTGATATGTTTACACCATGGTGGATGGCGGATTTACCGCCCCATTCCAAGGTGAGTGGGGCGGTAAATCCCCATTTCCCATTTACCCTTCCCCATTGCCATTTTTGCCCCATAGGGCATAATGGGAGAGGGGAAGGCGCTAATTACGGCACCGTAAATTACGGTGCCGTAATTAGCACCAAGGCGGTTTAGCGCCATGGATTTTAACACCTGCTAAAAGCAGCCGTTAAAATTGGAATCAGGCGTTAAGGGTTAACGACGGCGTTAACCCTTAACGCCTGAGTTGTAATGAGGCCCATGGTCTTTATAAAGGATTAGAAAAGTGGTGTGTATGTGAATGTGTGACGTGTTTGTTGCGGGGTCTTGAAGAGGGAAGCCTGGAGACACTGGGTCTGGGGAGGCCATGAGAACAATGGTGACCGTGCACAAAAACCCTTTTGAAGTGTACATGGTGTTTGGCACCTTGGCCTTTCACACCCACCCAGCCCCCTTGCGAGCCCATGGCCACAGGTGCAAACTGCCATTGATATGGACGGGGATGGATGGGCATGAGGCGAGCGCAAAAGGCCTGGAACACTGCTGAAGGGAGACACACTTCTGTGGATTGCCACGGCGGGGTCTTGAAGAGGGGAGCCTGGAGACACTGGATCTGGGGAGGCCATGAGAACAAAAGTCACTGTGCAGAAGAACCCTTTTGAAGTGTACATGGTGTTCGTCACCTTGGCCGTTCACACCCACCCAGCCCCCTTGCGAGCGCATGGCCACAGGTGCAAACTGCCATTGATACTTGAGAGGGGATGGATGGGCATGAGACGAGTGCAATAGGCCTGGAACACTGCTGAAGGGAGACACACTTATGTAGATTGCAGGGGCGGGGTCTTGAAGAGGGGTGCCTGGAGACACTGGGTCTGGGGAGACCATGAGAACAATGGTCACCATGCAGAAGAACCCTTTCGAAGTGTATATTGTGTTTGACACCTTGGCTGTTCACACCCACCCAGCCCCCTTGCGAGCGCATGGCCACAGTTGCAAACTACCATTGATACTGGAGGGGGATGGATGGGCATGAGGCGAGCGCAAAAAGGCCTGGAACATTGCTGAAGGGAGACACACTTATGTGGATTGCAGGGGCAGAGTCTTGAAGAGGGGAGCCTGGAGACACTGGGCTGGGCAGGCCATGAGAACAATGGTCACTGTGCAGAAGAACCCTTTTGAAGTGTACATGGTGTTTGGCACCTTGGCCGTTCACACCCAACCTGTACCAGAGTGAGGTATAATGGAGTGGGTATGGATTTATGCGGACGGGGTGAGCGTAAAAGTGCATCAACCATTTTTTTATGTCCCTCATAAACAAGTTAGAGTGTTCTTCATTCACTGAAAAATGTAAACAACTATTCGTACATGCTCATTTTTATTTAGTTTGGTAATGGCTCAAAAAAAAACTACAAATTGTATACTTGAGGTTGCAGCACAGTGTGTGAAAATCGCCTGTACTGTCCGCTGTCACTGGGGAATTTGGCTCGAATGACTCCACCGACACAGGTGGGTATTACTTGTCGAATGCGGAATCCAAGCCTCCCATAAAGCCACAATGTCAATGAATGGTAGGCCACAAGCCTGTACCACCTGTGGAAGAGAAACATGCATACTGTAATTAAATGAACCTGATAAGCGTACAACCCTTACTTGAAAATGCACCCTGTATTCTATGGCATAGTTGCCCATACAAAAGTTACTTCATGGATAAAGAAACTTGGGCTTTGAAGTCTCCACACATTACAAAAGTGAACACCCATTCAATCCATAATGCTTGTGGGCACAGAGAAATATTGTTTCTTAGTTGAATGTGAAAGACATGTAAGCAATGTACACTCTGATTTCCAAAAAGTGTGAGAAATATATTCATATTTGCAGACTACATTCATTTGCCAATGATCGATCAAAGTTACGACAATGTAGGAGACAAACATGAGATGTTAGTATTCTCAGTGTTGAAAATGACATCACATCTAGAGTACACTTACTTGTTACTTGGATTGCGAGGGCGAACTGTTGCGCAAATTTCATGCATAAGCAACATTATGATCCTCAACACGGCCCTTCTGAGGCAGGCTGCCTTGAAGTCATGTAGCTCTATAATGCATAGCGGTGGTGTGTCTCCTTCTGATATGTAGGCCAAGCATCAGGAGTTTTCTCTGCAACAGCAGTTCTCCACCTCGGTTGGCATGACGTTGTAACAATTGCAGGTACACCAGGTGGAAACATCTTGCATGCGACTAGGCTTAGGCTCATGCTACTGTGACTCATCTTCCCAACTATCGTTCGATTCCCCATCGTTTCCGCATCTTTCTCTCTCAATTACTTCCTTCTCAGAATACTCTGGCACGTACTGGTAAGGCTGTATTGTTGCCATTATATGACAAATATTTAAATAAAACGCAAGTAATGATTGAAATTAATAGTAATGCTAGTGTAAGTATCTGCTTGCAGGGGCCTTGTACAACAGAGATAGCTGAACAGAGCAGAAATGAGTCACAGGGGATCCAAAAAAAGATTGTGAAATGATTGAAAAAGCAACTCTGATGTTGTCTGATGATAAGGGGTCTGTTTATACTTATTGAGAAAATAGGTGTCCGGCCATTGCCATGGAGACACATCAATAGCTTGCGCACAGAGAACCTTGACACCAGAAGTGCATTGGTGTTGTGAAAAGGGCCGTAAGCATCTAGTGATGTCATCTTCAGGGGCAGGTGTATGATTTAGTGCCACGAGGGCACTTGATCTTGGGGCGATGCAGCAATGGATAAGATTAGCACAAGATGGCACCAGTTGTTTTCGCATGTGTAAAAGTGAGAAAAACTAAGGTAAGATGCATAGGACATTTTTTTTTTTTACGATCGACCACAGTATGCCTAAAAACACATGCCAAACGCTCGGGACAATAACATTGTTTAGCACTTCCCCTTTAAAGACTGTGGTACACATCGAATAGCATCATGGATGATGTGACCCTGCTCAGATCAGACGCCTATTTCTATCAAAGTGACCATTGACGTGTCTGACTTGTGTTTTACAGTTGTGATCACGTCTCCAGAGAGTACACTGCATCTGCATAGTTGGAATGGTATGGTGCATGCATGGCTAATTTCCATTTTCTGTATTTGTGCTATGGGAAAACCTGTGAAAATCTGTGCTTTAGCATCCTAACATAATGTTGGCGCCTGAACTACATGTAATTTTTATAAAGTGCAAATTGGGGAAGAGCAGTCCTGCACAGTAAATACATTCTCCTTGTGAAATGTAGGCGTCAGTCAGGATTGTGGGGAGCGTATTTGTTTTGTACTCCATACCTCCATAGAGTACTAATTGAATGTGGCAGCTTTGGTGCTAAATACTGTATTTAGAATACAATTTCACAAGTTTTCTACTGACAGTCCTCAATTCCGAAGAACTAATGACCTTAGCCAAGCTCCATAATGCATAATGCATTATGCTATCAGCTATAGCAAAAGTGGAGAGAAGCTGTATCATGCTGTGAATACATAACCTTTCTAGCACGTCTTCAAAACATGTATGCACTGTATGGGTGTCATTTGACAGCAAATCTCAGGGTAGAGTGCTTTACAAACACTGTACTGCATCGATCTGACTAGTGATCAAAGACTAGTAAGATGTAAGCTTTGATGCTTTTTATCAGCTGTCCGCTTGAGCATGCCAGTGTGTTTATCAAGATGAAATGGTTTCATGATTTCAATACAGATTATAAAACACATTCTTGCTGATGGATGGGGAAAACACAAATACGTGATTACTCTTGCTGTGATTAAATTGGGCAGCATTAGGAGTGTGCTGATGGCACTTCTTGTGGTGTGCTTCTTGCTGAAAGTCAAACTTAGATATGCCTTTAAACCTGCGCATTGATTGTTTACAGTTGTACTTTAGCACACATCCTGCCATGTACCTAAATCTCTCCTGTGCATTTCTTGTTTAAAGCTCCTCCTTCATTGTTGCCTGCTTGGCTGCTAGGCTGCTGGGAGACTCTTTCATGCATTATACAGCTCCTCATTCTGACCCTCTGCTCCCCCTGCCCACTACATGGCACTCTCTATCTCCCCTACCTATTCCAATTCCTATTCTATCACCTATCCTACCTCTTTCACAAAGTCTGGAAGAAAAAAGCTTTAAAAAGCCCTCCTGCCCTCTAATACAGGCCTACCTATTGCTGACACCTACGTCAAGGTTATTTCCAGGCAGACTATTACGGACATCCTCTGTTCTGTCCCCTCCCTGGACATCTATGAGATGGATTGATCGTGTCAGAAAACAGCCCATGAACATTAAACAAATGAAGTGTTTTTTCATGTTGACAGATCAACTGGTATAGACTAAATTCAAGTTGGTCTACTTGCACACTAGGCTAAAACTGTGGAAGCTGTCACGTGGGGCAGGCATGTGTGAGCATGCTAAAATTGAAGTGTTGGGCAGGGGAGAAAATAATGTTTTGGCAAAACAATTGCAACACCAATATTTGCATTCCTTCACAAGCTAAGGGAAGGTGTATATAGCTTTAAAACCATTACTGCTATGGTGCTTCTCTGGGACTAATCCAGCAGCACGAGGAGGATCTTGCCTTATTTGCTTAAAAAGCGACATTGTTAATAGGATCGAGTAGTTGTTCTATGTGAATGTCCATCCCGATCAATTAGGTATGGGCTCTGGGTCTGTACATGTAGTGCTATGAGTCTCTAAATCCAAAGGCCTCCTAAAAATATGACATCACTGCGCAATGTGTGTGATGACATCACACGTGGCCACCAAAAATGCTGACAGGCAACAGAACGCTGTATACATCAGGATCAGCAGATGCCTGGACCAACAGGGCCCTTGAGGATTGACTCAATCCCTTTGAACCCTGATAGAGGTAAGAATCAAGGTCACACTGAGGATAATTTCTATTTATAGATGCTAAGCATATGTTATGGAACGCGTCCACTTGCTTTATCTCAGCCTCTACAGGTCACTTAGCTTAACCAGGGAAAACCCAACTAATTTGTCTACACCTAACTACCCAAGAAGAACTGTGGGGGAGTCTGACTCTTGTTACCTATCCCATCCCTCCCTTTTACCAACACTTATGATTATGAAATGTTTTTTTCAAAACTTTATACTTAAGTCCATTTCTCATAAATGCACATTTACTATGTTTCTGGATACACCAAACAGCTAAACAGAAAACTTCACTGACCTTGTGACAACTAAAATAAGAGAAAATGTGCTTCAGTTTTGACCCCTCCTGATGAGCCATGATAAATTAAGTGGTGAAGATCTGGCTACTTAACACAAGAAGACCAGGGAAAATACCAACATTATACTTAAGAGAATATAGTCACTCATTACTGGCATTTGAACCTTTGGTCAAACTCTGCCACAGACAAACCCTTATTGGGTCAAATCTCACAAAACTAACCTACTGGACCAACTGAGGAAAGGCAACCCCTCATGGGAGAACAATTCCACATTTAAAGACATGTAATCAGGTGGAGTACCTGAATTAATGTAATTCAGACTAACTCCAGACTAACTCGTAATCAATGCATTCTTCAAGACTACACTCAACTACAGACATAAAGTGTCATTTTCGTTTCTAAAAAAAAAACTTCTATTAAACTGTTTCTAGCAGACTTAGCCACGCAACCCACATTGTGATTCGAGAGTGCTGACGCAGGAAGTGAACCTATTTATACTGTTTTGAATTACCAAACATTGGGCAGACACAATTTAAGGCTCAACTAGCGACCGCTCCAGCAAGCTGCATTAACTCAGTTTAATTAGAAAATAGAGCTTCACCACAGAATAGTACTATGTCTGCAAATTATTAGCTGTTTTCTCCTCAAAATATGCTATAAAAAAATATTGGGATTCTTAAAGGAAATGAACCCTGACACACATTTTCTTTAATGTTGCAGGTGATAACTGGTGCTGAGCCATGTTTATTATTATTAATGTGCTCTTTCATTCAAATTTAGGAACAACACTTTACCTTTAAATGCTATAACATGTATTAGCAATTCAAGGATTAGTTACTTTGGGATGCTGTTGAGAGCTACTTATTGGTCACATTCAAAATCCGGGACACACTAATGGTAAAGTAAAGTATACATATTTGCTTATCCAAAGGGATATGTTATAAGCAATGTTTTAAACTTTAGGATACCTCTTTCACCTGTTCTGGGGGGGACCTGAGAGAAACGAGACCCGTGTCGGAAGGGATCTGCCATAGAATCTTTCTTTGTAGATGTGATCTTGTAAGTAGGTTTTTCTAAGCTGATCATAAATGCTTAGTTGGCCGATAGGGCTGATGGGAATCGCTTCCCATTATAAACTAGGGTAAGGGCATTTAATGCCTAGTATGTGAGGCACAGAGTTTGAGTAGTGCTAGTTACTAGATGGAAAGACAGTGTGAGATGGTCTATTATGGCAGCAATGCTAGAATATGTGCTGGGCGGCTCTCTGTCGTTTTACCAACAGTTGTGTTTTCAATGTTTTTTTACTGAAAACAATCTATCAAAAAAATGTAACAAAATCGTTTTTTTTAGATTTGGGCGGTCCCCCCCAACCTCTCCATTTCGCTATGTTATTAACCCTGACCCCCTCCCGATCCCTTTTAACTCCTTTCCAGCCCTGTATATATATTGCAATGAGTTGTTTCGATGGAACTCTTTTGGTAAAAATTCCATTGAAAAAACAAACTACTGTCGGCAAAAGGACACCGTACCATGCTGGGCTTTGTGATTCAGAACTCTATGGCATTTGGATATTTCATTTTTAGAGAGCCCAGTCTAGGTGATGTTGCCATAGTTTAGTGAAAACATTACTGTGACGAATTACATTCTGCCATATAGGAATACAAGGATGAGCAGATGCTGAATTGCCTACTCAGCCCTCACACTTCTACAAACCAAGAGCCAACACAATCATACATGTAAAACAGGCAGAGTTAGTAGATATCCCTCCTTCACCTTTTGTGGTAACATGGGCCGAAGAAAGGCTATACTCTCAAGAGGATTGTGAATGTGAAAGAGTAGTAACCGAAACAGCACAATATAACAGTCCAAAATAAAAGAATGGCCAGTCAAGTTTCTATGAACATATATATACTTTATATATATTTTATATATATTTTACATAATATATATGCCCCCCACCTATTGTTAAATTCTGGCACTACCTCAATTGTCGTCAGGCATAGTAATGTAGCCACTTGTCTGTCTCATTTTCCTTCCCACCCCCATCCCCTCCTTATCACTGTCAATAGCTCTTACTCTATCACTAATGTCTCCTGACCTATTTGATAGCAGCTTGTTTGCCCCCCCCCCCTCATTTGTTTTCTCCTCCCTCTCCCTCTCCAGCACTATCTGAAATGTCATCAGGCCTAATTTGTTAGCCGCTTGTTTTGTTTTCTCCTTATCCCTTTACTCCAACCCTCACAACCCCTGCCTATTGTTAAATTCTGGCACTATCTCAATTGTCATCAGGCATGGTAATGTAGCCGCTTGTCTGTCTCATTCTACTTCCCAACTCCCTCCTCTCCTTATCTTTGTCAAAAGATCTTGCACTATCTGAAATGTCGCCAGGCTGATTACAATAGTTATTTTCACATTCTGAATGTATCAAGCACTTGTAAGAATGTCTCTATATTCTCCCTTGTTCCCTCCCTGCCTTGAAGTGCTTTGAAACACATTGGGCCTCATTACACGGACGGCGGTAAGGGTTAACGGTCACCGTTAATGGCAACGGTGACCGTTAACCCTTACCGCCGTACTACGAGGTCCCTTTGCGGGTTGGAGGATTTAACGCCTGCTTCTTGCAGGTGTTAATATCCAACCCGCTAAGGGACCTCAGAGCTAATTACGGCACCGCAAAATTGCGGTGCCGTAATTAGCGCCTTCCCCATTCCCATAGAGCCCTATGGGGCAGAAATGGGAATGGGGAAGGGCAATGGCGGAAAGGGGATTTACCGCCCCTCCAACCTTGGAATGGGGCGGTAAATCCCCTTTCCGCCAAGGCGGTGCCGGTATTTTACCGGCATGAGCCATGGCGCTAATAGCGCCATGGCTCACCGCCTACCGTGTAATGAGGCCCATTGTGTATAATCGCTATTTAAATAAACAATTAATTCAATTAAATTCAATTAAACAGACCATGTGCAATAATAGCTAAATATAACACACTACAAACTGCCACCCCTGAAGAAAGAACACAAAATATGCAAGATAGCAAGATGCAGCACTCTAGGTAATGAGATGGGAGATAAAAGACAATACAAACCACAATGTTCTTGTAAAGTATATGTTCTTGAAGTGCGAAAGGGATTAAAGTTGCCTAGCCAGTCTCTCGGGTCTGAAATGGACCACTGGAACACCTATTATGATATTATAGTTTATTTGTATAGCGCCTATACACAATGTGTTTCAAAGCACTTCAAGGCAAGGGAGGGAACAAGGGGAAATACAATGACATTCTTACAGGCCATGAACAGTAAGGATGTGAAATTAACTATCGTACTCGGCCTGACGACATTTCAGATAGTGTAAGAGCTAAGACATAGATCAGGAAGGGAGGGGGAGAGTGGGAAGGAAATGGAGACGCACAGGCGACCACTGTACCAGGCCTGACAACATTTTTGGTAGAGCCGGAGAAAAACAAAAGGTGAGGTAGAGGGGTGCAGAAAGGGAGGGGAGGAACAAAACAAGCGACTATCGTACTAGGCCTGACATAATTTCAGATAGTGCTGGAGGGGGGCAATAATACCCTTGCAATGACTTGGCAGTGTGACAACAGTGAAGTAGGCTTCTCTTGATGGTGCCGTGGTTCGATTCATTTAGAAATGTGTCAGTCACGGTAATCCTGACTCAAGAAAATGTCGAGGTGGGGACAAACTGAAGAGGACTGCATTTTGAAGTGATGCTTGAGCGATACAGATTTTGGAGGTTACCAGTTTGGGTCGACAGTCAAGGTTTGATGGCAGAAAGTTGATGACTAGAATGTGCATGTGAGTTGATTTGATGCTGGGGCTCGAAGGATGCAGTTCGGGGATTACACAAGGGTCGTTTCGATCATCGACTAGATTGCTGATGAAGAGAGTGGTGGTTTGAATGGCCATTTGCGCATGACAGATGCTTGCAGGCCTCTTTGGTCAAGCTGAGGCAACGACTGGCTACAGCTGGTGTGGCAGGAATCTATTTTGAGCATGCCGTACTGCTGTTCGAAGATCAGTGATTGCCAACGCCAGCTCTGGAGATTCTGTTGGTTCGAACGGTGTCAAACATGCTCAATTGACTTCTTGCAGTTGTGTTAAGGTGAAAGTACAAGAATCCTGATTGTCTTTGGCTTTCAAGAGCTTTAAAACACATTCCAAAGATGTAGGTCTTGATCCAGCAGCAGGTCACCCCCAATGTGCCCTATGAATGGTTAAAGGACTGAGCTTGCCTCTTCCTTTGACTACCTGTCTTTACATCACAACTGGAGGACTTCGGAAAAGACTACTCTCCCAACAGGGTCCAAATGAAATCTTCTTCAAGGGTTGAAGTCCAAGGTGGATTCAAATAAAGAGTGTTCTTATAGTCTTTTATAGCCAAAGGTCCACAGCTAAGTAAGCCAGCTTTAAGGGTTCAATTCCTGCTATTGGAATACATGGACCTTCCCTTCTGAAAGTGGTTTGCGTTAGAGTAAGTGGAGGGGATAGGAAGGCGAGAGGTAAAGAAAGAAAACAAGATAGTGGACACGTCCTCCAGCTGGCCAGAGATCCTTATGCCTACAATTTCCCTACCCTCATCTCTTGTCAAGAGCATCAGAGGCCCTTTGGGTATGCATCACCCTAGTTTGAGGCTAGTCGTTTTGTGAAGGGTGTGCCCCGTGATACCTGTACCCAGGACAGTTTCCTGTGGAGTGACTGTCGTACAGGGGATAGTTTTACCCACCCTCACAAAGCAACAAAGAGAGTGAACTCCTTGGGACTACAGTCTTACTGGGAGAAGAAGAGACATCCTAGCTGGGGGATACACATAGACCTTGCACAGCTGAACTGGTCTCAGAGGGCTGGCACATGTGTTGTATCAAATTGATGTGACTTGGATAATAATGAGTGATGCTAGCCACCATGCCTTGAATTCAGGTGTGGCTTATATTTACAGTGTAAAGTGCTACCAGGATAGCAATCTCATAATTATGTAGATTTTGGAACAGAGGTGTATATCTTAAATGCAGCCCCTGTGCTGCAAGGGATTGGTTGTCATTGCAGCTGTCAATAGGGCATCTGTGCAGAAAACATCTGTGCAGAAAACACAGTAGCCAGATGAGTGATTTTACTAGAATTGGAGCCTGTAATCAGCAGGCTACACACAGATCTCTGCAGCAGGCACATTGACATGCAGAGCTATTTACTAGGATGGAACGTTTATCTGATAAGCTATATAATCAGCTCAACATAGTTGATGTTCATAAAGTACATAGTCCTCCATGTTTTTCTAGACCTGCAGTGCAAAGCCGAAAACTGGTGGCACAGCTAAGAGGGCAAAGTTGTAGATGATTATCAAGTCCATGCTAAAAAAGTCTTGTGTTTGTAATGAATACAGTACCTCACCAACATCTCTATGGATTTCACTCTCATTCACTAGCCCATGCTACAAAATACACACTCTCAATTACCCATAGTAATGGTTGACTTCAGAGACAGCAACTCTTCGTATTGGAGCATGGTCAGCCACAGTGCATTGTAACCTGAAGGAAGTCATGCAAACGACCCAGAAAACAGACTCAGGGAACAATACTCGCATAAGAATACTTTGTTGGTTGTATCTTATGGAGGCCCTAAACCAAAGCCCATGATGCGCCGAACCGTGTATGTACAGTTGGCTAATTAATGTTTCCAGCTTTCTGTTTCTAAACATGGGTGTCACCAACTGAACATTAAGGGCTGTTTCTAGGGGAAGGGAAGGGGTGGCAGCCCAGGGTGCCGGTATTTTGATGATGAAGGATTAGCCATTCCTAGCCAGCACTCCTAGTCTATTTTGAAAGCACTGCTACTGATTATCTATTATCTGCTTTCAAATACAAAGAAAGAAAAAATTATGACAGAGTCTGTCAAATATGTTTTAAAGATGTCGTTGCTGTCAATAGAGTATTTGAAAAGGGAAATGGTTAGTAGTAGATGACTGCACCGGTAATTGGCAGTCAGTCAATATTGTTAGTTGGAGGTCCCTTAATAAGGGCAACTGTTGTGTGATGAGAAACGAGATGGGGTCATGACAAGCTCCATGCTGTGTTAAACAAGGACTACAACATGTGACCTTCTAATGCATTTACTTTCAATGTGTGACTTTAAGTCTCCATAATATAGTTGTAAAAGCCAGAGAAGACTTGTTTATGCTCCCATTAACACATATCATGCAAAACTGGAGCTTGGAAGATAGGTTGTGAAGTGCCTGAATTGCCTACTGGACTCAAATCCCGCTTTTATCATTTCAAATAAAGTGTGTGATCCGGAGCACATCATGTAATCTTAATGTGCCCTAGCTACCAACATTTGGAGTCGGGAAGGCCGTTCAGTTGTCAATGAATAAGATTTTTTTTTTAAAAGCATCACCTGTGGTTTACAAGACTGGCAACACTTATGAGTTGTGGATAGTGAAAATGCGTTCTTTGTTGTAAAGTATTAACAATACAAATACATACTTTCAAATGTGTGGTCACCCTGAGGATCATGTTGATGGTGCTATTGCAGATGGTTGAGTACATTAAATCTGATAAAAAGAATATGTTTATGTTCTAAAAAAAAGGCTAATGGCTCTCTTTGTACAAATAATTCGGAGCAAAATAGATTTTACAGCACCTATAAACATTTGTGTAGCAGCAGAATTTCAGAGAATGTACAATAAACATGCATTAAATAATGCAATTAAATTCTTTTTTGCAACATCGTCATTTTACTGTCTCCACTTATTACATGTAAGAATTTTAATTATTGTAATTGTAATTGTTAATCTGTAAAGTGCTTAAACACAAGTGGAGTACTTCAAAGCGCTACAACGTGGGAAGGGAACAAAGGAGTGCAGTCTTAATTCTTAGACCTTGAAGATTCGGAATGATTTTAACAAAAGAACTAGCATACTAGGCCAGAGGCATTTCAACTAGTGCAAGTGCATGATACGAAGGAATGAGTGAGGAGGAGGCGGGTGGGTGGGAGGAGACAGCATACAATCAATAAACTACCGTACTATGCCTAACAACTTGTCAGATAGTGCAAGTGCATGACAAAGAGTGGGGCAAGAGGGGGGGAGGGAAAAGGACATACAGAACATAAACTACTCTACTAGGCCTGGTGACGTTTCAGATTGATTGGTGGTTGGTTGTCACTAAATAGGCCTATACTTGAGTATTTCAGATACAACCAAGCAAGGGAGGGGAGACAGAGGGAGGACAGAACTGACAAACTTGCTAAGCCTAGTACGTTCACAGTTGTGCAAGTGCGCAGACAGGAAGTGCGAGGGAGGGGTGGGAGACAAGTGAACCTAGTCCAGCAAGGGCCTGGGTTAAGTGCAGAGTGGTTGCCCCTCTCATGGAGCGTATTCCAAGTGCAGTAGTGCCAAGCAGAGTGCAGATGCCCAGAGACAGGTGCAGGACTGGAGGGGGAGCCTGGAACCTGTGAGGCTCTGCAGGTGCACCAGAAGACCAGTCAGCCGAATTGAGGTTGGGAAGAGAATGAAGCAGGGAAGCAAGAGAGAAGACAAAGGAGGTTAGTAGGGGAGAGGGAGAGAGAGGAAGAGAAGAGGAATGTCTTGAGGGGTTTCAGGAACTGTTAGGGAGAATTCTCCAGAATGGCTAATTTCCCTTACCTACTGAGTCCCTCAGCAGCTTTGCTGCATTTCTATGATTTATTTTTTTCACCTGGTAAGAGTGTGAGCCTTTTTTCCCACTCTTACATGTGTTTTAGTCCGTGTGCTTAACATTTTCTTGTGTTCATGGACTGTGGAGCATCACCTACTCAATAGGCATCATCTTTTTACTGTGTGTTACACAGCACCTTCAGTGCAATAACAGAGGGTTGTCTTTTTCAGGCTTCCCAACTGAAACTCCATTTTCTGGGACTGACTACTGTCTCTCAGAACATGTAAAGTTGCCATTGACTTTATTAGTCTTTTTAAAAATCACAGACCGAGTACAAAATATCTTACATGGAGTTCTGGAAAGGGTTAATAGCTATCGCTTTTTGTCTGTCTCTCATGGAACATTGTTTTGTTCCCTTTTCATTAAGATTTGGCTGGTGGCAGTGGTAACTACCCTATTTTTCCTACTGTGGTTATTTTAAATAGCCTTGGTATTGTTTTAGGCTATCTTAGTAGCCTCGAACTTAAACCCGCGGGACCATAAACGTTTTTATACGGTTCCGGCTGGGTTTATTTGCCATTTCTTTTTGAAAAAGTCTTTCTCGTGTTTTGCTCTGCGCGCCAAACCAGGTTTCATTCCTTTGTTTGCCGACCTTTGGCGGGCTTCTGCACAGAAGCCCTCCTTAGGCGCCTGAATGTCTGAGGGGGACAGGATGTGAGGGAGGAGTTTGAGACTCCCTGCACAGGGTCTCCTTGGAGACCCATGTCACACTCTGGTATGATTGGCTGTTGCGACTGTCCCTGCGGGACAGCCACTCTGCCGCGTGATTGACAGCCAGGCTCTGTGAATGGGGGAAAACTGCATAAAAAGCAAGTCTCTGGGACTGAGAAGGCAGAGTCGCCACTGGATCGAGAGAACCGAAGACAAGCTGACAGAAGAGGGCCTCTACCAGGACTGAACCTCCCGGTGAAGCCCTTCTGCGGGTCCGAATCTCCAAACTTTGACTACAGGGAGTTATGCATGGAATCTTCTCCCCTTGAGCTGGTGGGAACAACTAGTTCGCCAAACTGCAAGCCAGGCCTCTCTCCTCTGGTCGAATATGTTGTGCACAGCTACAGTGAACCGGGTAGCCAGGAGGAAAGACCCAGCTTGGGTTTTAAGGAGCGCACCTTTTATTCTTCGCTTTGCTCGGCTGCTGGTTTCTTCCCTGGGCAGTGCAGGACCCTCCAGTCTTCCTCCTTCTTGTCAGTCTGACAGTCGCTTCAGGAACCTTGAGCCTGCAGGACCTGCCAGGAACATCTGCCTCAGCTAAAGCATTCTTCTGCTCTAAAGGTACTGTGCTAACCTGGTTGTTTGTTTCGTCCAACCAGGGTGAAAGTGTGTGACATCTTTCGCCAATCCGAGGGCTTGTCCTTCTCTATTCTTTAAAGTAACTTTTCATCCAACCAACTTCGTTCTGAACTCTTAGCAAAGACTTAATCGCGAACTATCCTGAACTGTGTGATCCTCTGCAAAGACTTTGGTTCATTGACTTTGCCTCTGGCCTTTTGCTTGAATTTCCTCACTGTAGTTCCTTTTTCTAGATTGCAATGCTTACTTACTTGTTGGTGCTGCTCAACTTCTGTCTAACTTTGTCTTTTCCGCCCTTTTGATTGCTAGAGTGCCATTTTGCTCACACTTCATTTTGAGCCTAACTTGTCCATAATCTATTGGGTCTGGTGTAGTGTATTAGAATTGTGATTTTTCAACTGCTTGATAATAGTGAAATGTTTAATAGCTGATATGGAAATAAATGTATATTCTTTACTCAGAAACCTTGAGGCAGTGTTTGTTTGAATCATAGTAATTGCTGTCCTTTGTGTAACTATTGATACTGCTCACTTTACTCTTGAGATAAGTCTGGCTGCTCAGCCATCGCTACCACTTTACTGTGTAGTATAGGCTTGTACCAAAGGTGAATTTGTAGTCACTTGTAGTCCTCATTGTGTGTGATGTTCCCAAAGGGTACTGCATATAATTCTGCCTAACAGGAACTTAAGAAGGTCCGGTTCATGACGGAGAGAGCCAGGGAGACTGTTTCAGAGGGAGGCATCTGCAGAGGATAAGGATCTTCCCCCAAATCTCTGTTTAGAAAAACAGCTCATCCGCATTACATTTGGTGTTATATATTTTGTTGCATGATGGAGAATCCAAATTCCGAGGTGTTCACGCTATGCGTAGAGCTATCCACTCCTTTAATAAAATTAGCTTTTATTTATATTGCAATTGTTTTCTGATGTTGGGTTGCATTGTGGGGTTTGCCGTATAGGGTAGAATTCTAACGTTTCACCCTGGGTGATGTTGGTTAGAAACTGCCCTGCAGACATTACCTCCCAGAAGCCTATCACTCTTTGGATGCAGGCCCGTTTGTAATTCGCAGGCTTTTCTCTCCACCAGTCTCCTCCTTCCTCATATGTGATGTATGCTTGGGATTTCTCCGGTGTAAGTCTGGGTCTTCCTGTCTTGCATGGCTTCTCTCAACTCCATATATCATTCTCCTCATGCCAGTTGAATGGGATATTTCATTTAAAGATATATTTACAGTTTTGAGTGACAGTAGCAGATACTGGTTTCTTATTCATACATGTTTCCATAAGAATTGTTCTCAGATATATTGTTGAGATGGCTTTCAGGGAGTGTCTAATCAGAACAGCAGTCTTTTTCCCAAAGAACTGTAGCCGTAGGGAGGGTATTGCTGTACAGGCTCACCTCTGTAGCCTCACGGGGCGAGGGATATCCAGGCTAATAACAATTGGTGTCCACTATGGGGCTTTCAAGGTCCGATGACCCTCTCACCTCTCATTAAGTCACAGCAGATAAACGTACCTTGTCGTGCCTAGACTGCACACGGTTTGGTTTTGTTAATTAATAAGCATTTATTTTCCTTCGCTAGTAGAGAGCAGCATGGGCTTCAAACTGAGAAGGCCTTCTACCAATTAATAAGACATAAAGATAAGGAGTCGAAGCATACTTATCTCATCTAGGGGCAAGCACTGTTAATATAAATCTTCAGTGCAGCACTGCATGCGCTCATAACATGTGGGTGTGCTGTGGGAGATTTGAATGCTCTAGCCCTTTACATAGTTTGCTAGCACAGACACCTGTTTAAACTGTTCACTATGAGTGCTTCATTAACATGCACAGATGCAGGTTTTCAATCAGATGCTGCTGATGAAGGGGGTTTTGAAATTGTGGGTGGTGGGACTTACTTGCCATTCACATATGACTAATACATCCCCCTTGCAATGCGTAGATCAGGTGAATGCCTGGATATCTGCAAACGTGCATAAAATCAATCAGGATTTCATCATTCGGGTTCAACAGCTGAAGGCACAGATGTTTTTACCTAAATAGGTGCTTTAAGCATATGGAAAAACACCTTTAGTGAGAATTAAGGGTAGGCTCATGTGCGTTGTGGATAGAGTTAATCAGGAAGGACTAACCTACAAGCCAAATACAGAGCCAGAGCTCTGGCTCTCTAGAGACATGTAAATGATCTGGTTTCCAAATGGATGACAGTTCCCGCCTGGAAAAGCTAGACATGGGATCCTGGTTCAGGACCCTTGGTCTTATGAGCGCTTACAGTACCAATCAATGCTAGGGAATACCTTCTCCTAAAATATCAATATGATAAACAGCACAGGTGGAGGCTGAAACAGCATGCAGATGTACAGCATGGTGCTACGCTACAATCTCAGGATCAAGAGATAACCTAGGAGTCCATACAAACTGGCTTAGGGATGCAGACATTAGTGTCATTTGAAAATATTCCTCCAAGATAGTTTGAATTCAAGCTTGATCGTGCGCAGTGGGCGGTTTCTAGAATTGTCAATTAAATGTTCAGGAAATCCGCTAAACAAAAGGAATCATATAAACAGCAGGAGACGAATAAAAATCAGAGAAAGGCACCATCAGGTCCCTCTTCTCTGAAAGCAGGACAGAGAAAGAAGCGGGTGACTGAAACCGTCCGCTCAAGAAGCCCTCAATTTCAGTTCAAATGATTCCCTAAAAGCATGCCTAATACATCCTTTGATAATTGACCAAATTCTGAGAACGTTAAGCCAAACGCTACTCAGCAAAAGCAAGAAAGCACCTCTGATTCAGACTGAGGCGCTATATATAACATATATAACGCATACTTAGTTAATCAGACGAGTGCTACAACAAGTTACCACTTCCTCCAACGTTTCGGATGATGCCTGCTAACATAATAAGTGTCCTTAAGATGCCTTGCTTATGCATAAAAAATTATAAGTGCCATTACGCTCACGGATAAGAAATGAGACACAGAAATGACATTTGTTTTAAAGCTCAAACTAAACAGAACACATTGGCAGGCAACAACAGCCAGGAAACACAGCATTGACTGGCCTGTCTAAACAGCTTCTTACAACAGCAGTAGGAGCAACAAGTGAGATACCATTTCATGTCAGAATTCCCCTCATAATAGTAAACTGGCATTGGGGAGGTTGAGTAGAAAGAAAGTAGTTCCATGAAGGGAAAGAGCAAGTGTTCTGATACATGCTTAAAGGGCAGAATAAACATGCAATACTTAGATTAGCAACAGTAGTGCTTCAAATACCGAAATGTAATGTATACCCAAAGAACTTTAATGCTTAAAGAGAATCCTAGATGCCTATATTAGCCTTGTATTGCAAAGTAGCTACAAAGCAATAGTGTTTTAATAGTAGTGTCACAAACACATATTGAGAAGTGTGTTTTAGTGTTAACATACATTCATGCATTTATTATAGCAGAGCACTCAGCAGCTTGATAGCTTGATCATTTCAAACATGCATGCATGCATGCACCATGCTTACATATGTAGTTCTGAGCAGGCCAGTTCATTACCCGATGCGCATACATATAGCCTGGAGCTCCTGGAGCTACAATGAGTAGTGCATGCATTCGAATCCACTTCATGTCAAAGGTATAAATGATATTTTGCTTAAAAGCAAAGACAAAACATCTCTTGAAGTTGCGTTAGGTCCTTAAACTAGGACATTTAGGGCTTAGCTTGAAACTGCAGCAATAATTTAGCCATAATCGAATGAGTCAAGAGGCTAAGGGTAGGTACATACCATATCGTTTACATACATCGTACACGTCAGGGGAGGATATTGCAAGCTATCCAGGATAGTCAGAAGCAGGGGTTTTGCCACCCGAGTGACAGCATTATATGGTAACGGGATTTCCAGGCTAGAAACCCTATACATATGCTGCCAGCTCCTACACATGAACTGGCTGGCTTGCCCTGGCTGCATCTGCTGAGATCCTGTCAGAGGCTACAGGAGGTATGGGCTATGCTCTACACCTTAAAGACCTTTAAGGTGCAATGGTTTATAGCTTAACTGAACAATGTGCATTTCTGGTCGTTGGTGTTTTGTGTTTTGCATTGAATATAGCCATTTATTGAAATGCATATGATTGCTTTATTGATTTGATTTAGAAAGTTCCTATACACTGTATTGCTTTAGAGACTTGAGCATTGTGATTTGCCTCTAGAAATGTGTTGACACTGTATTCAATATTGCTCCTGATTATATTGCTTTAGTGAATTTAGTGTGATTTTGACTTTCAAAGGTTGTGCCTTTTCCTTGAGAGAAAGCATATGGCTGGACAGGGCTCCTGGTATTAGAAATGGGAATGAAGCTCCATGAAGAGGGCATTGTGTTGTTAAAGAAAGGTAATTTGGTATTTGCCAAACAGATGTGTTTGAACATTATGTTGAACAATGGCGAGATAACTTGAGGATCTATGAATGTAAATAAAACACTTATTGTATATGATGGTGGTCATTCTTGACTCTGAGATATATTGGTACAGGGAAATACTTATCAACAGCACTTTGTTTAGCGTTGTATTTCTGCCTCTCGGTCTGAAGTCTTTCTGATTTGTCAAATCTCTCTATCCCTACCATTAGGAGGCGTCACAACGTTTGACCTGGAAGTGTTGCAGACTCCGTGAGTAAACTGCCAGGTTCGCGGATTATATATTTTTCATATTGTTGTCACAGTGAGCTGGGAGGAGAAACACTTTGAAGCCCATGTACTCTAAATATAAAACATTGTAGGAAGAGCATATCAGCTATGAACTAGTCGAGGGGAGATGTCCCATGAGGTCTAGTTCAGTGGACACGCGACACCCCCTTCGGGAGAAGGGACACATTCCCACGATTTGTCACATTATATAACTGATTTCTTCCATAAACAAATTTGTGTATATCTCACATTGCGCTAAATAACACTATAATATTTGTAAACCAATGTTTTGTTTAAGATGCACCTGCTGAATTCTGTGGAGTGCCGGAATCAGTGGTCGAAGTGTATGAAAAGAAGTAGTGGAACTATGTTCCCTGCTAGCCTGTACCCACTCCCACAAACCCCATCACCCCACCGCCTTCCAAACACAATGCACACCCCAAACACATGTGCCTGCTGTTTAAGGGAACGATCAGTGTAGTGCACTGAAGGGCAAGTTTCAACTTCTTCCTACACTGTTATTTTATAACAAAACCGTTCCGGAATTTTATAATAAAAGTATAGGAGCTGTAAAACTTTATTTAAAAAAGTAGAGGAGCACCTCTCCCGACCGCTCCCGCTCACTTCGACCACTAGCCGGAATCTGATTTTATCACAATGTTTGAATATTTGTAAACACGTTCTCTTTTACATGACGTTCATGAATATATTTCATTTTTCTAGGACACAAAATGACAAGATTATAGGCATGTTTTCAAAAACGTCTAACTGTAAATGTATAATTTTGTGCATTTAATTGCAGAAACATCATCCCTTCTTTTGGAATTTGTCATATTGGTCCATGGGATCATAGGCCATCTGTCATTTTTTGTGAAATGAATATTAATCATATTCTCTAAGTAATGTATGGTGCATGTTTTGAGTTAGAGGTATGAGTTTCCCTTGATTCATGTCTTTCTTTACCTTTTACGGGTCACGTTAATGTAATTAATGAGCTGTCTTGATAGGTGTTGTGTTTTGATGGGATTTCAACGATCTGTTTGCAAAAAGGACAACAGGCCTCATTATGAGCTTGGCAATACTTTCGTTGGAATTACCACCAAACCAATGACACCATTGAGACCTTTGGAATTACTGCTGGGTTAGAAGTGGTGGTATGGCATTGTTAGTCCTCATTAATAGAGTCCATGGGAGTCTATGTGACCTCTGGGGGCATTAGCATGGGTGCTAATTCCTCCTATCGTAATTCCTCCACAAATTGGCTTTAAACAAAGAAGTCACTTCCAGCGCTAACACAAACTCTGAATTAAGCAGCTCGGTGAAACTGGTGGTAAATTTGTTACCAAGAAAAAGAATTGGGATTAATGCAATTAACCCCAGGATTTACCATTCTGCCGAATTTTTAATATGTCCCATGAAATTCGATTAAGGGTAATTTCAAGAATCATGCTTGAATGACAAAAATGCAGTTTAAATACATTTTTTGAATTAAACTCCCAAATTTTACAGCAACCTATAATCAATCACTGTGTGGCACACATAAGCACATGAGATTCTTAATATATATATTTAATGAAAACACTTTGTTAAAGGGACGTTATGGTTACAAATAAAATGGAAAACCCCCAGAAATTTGCCAGTTATGGTAAGCTAAGCAACCATAACTCGTGCCACCACCGTGCACTGCTGAGACTAACACCCAGGACATCCAAGATGACATCACAAATGTCATTGATGACATCACATATCTGGGCCACTTGTTTTTGTTCACTAACATGTATAGGCCGGGTGGTTTTGTTCACTGACAGAATATTAAATTTGAAAAGGTGCTATATAGCTAGACGTTAACCTTGTCATATGTTCTTAAAGTACTTTCCTTAGGGTTTGGTCTCAGCTCATGGTGCACATACATGGGGAAATTAGCAGGCCTCAAACACGCAATTCATTTGTATACATGAAGATAAAGTTTAATGTTAATAACATTTTCTGATGATGCTGTTTCTTTCTTCCTTAGTTTCCCTGTATGTGGTTCCGATTAGTATGCATTGTGGTTCTTCAGATGTATTGTTTGTACTGGCACAAGTGTTGTAAGTCTTGTATTGTTAGCTAGTTATTACTTGTTTAACATTACTCAAAGCTCTGATAAGGTAGCATTCATTATTGTACTATCCGAAATTACCAGATTATAAATATTGTACTTTTATGGTGCATGCTGCAGTCATTGCCTATGTTTATATATGATTAGGTTTCTGTATTAACAACAACACTCCAATACAATGATTTTAGATGAGTACATTCTTTAATTGATTAAGTAGTTGATGGTAGGTCTCCCGATCACCCCTGACATCTTGTTACCAACAATATACACACAACCCCTTGTGGGGACTTTTCTTCAAATGTTCACATGTGATTTCATCAGTGATGTCATCTATGACATTTGTGATGTCATCTTTGATGTCCTGGGTGTTAGTCTTAGCAGTGCACGGTGGTGGCACGAGCTATGGTTGCTTAGTTTACCATAAGTGGCAAATTTCTGGGGTTTTTCAGTTTTACTTGTAACCATAACGTCCCTTTAACAAAGGTTTTTAATTGAATTTCATAGGTTTTTATTAGTGCAACTTAACCATAATGTCCCTTTAACAAAGGTTTTTCATTGAATTTCATGGGTTTTTACCAGTGCATGCAATTTTCCTACAAATTACTAATATCATACTTACCCAATATAGCAATATTTGTGTCCGATTTACAAAGTGTCACCTTAAAACTCTGCCATTTTCAACCTTTTAGCATCATTTTTAACTCTTCTATGCACTTTTTGCAACGATTTCAACAGATTTTACATCTGTAGACATCTACGAACATCTGACTTCATTGCAGAACCTCCGGACAGTGCCACATGACCATACGCTGGCGCGCGGCATGATGACGTGTCCGAGAACCTGTCTGCACTTTGCGATAAGATCTGTGCTTCGTGGACAGTTCAGAACTGCACTTTCTACTGATCTAGGAACTTTCAACTTCAAAATTCCCCTTGCACAGCTCCTACACATATTCCTACTCATTATCCATTAACAATCTAGTACACAGTACATACTTGGAAACATTTTAGCAAAACTGCTATTTATCTTAAAATTGGCATCAGCTAATGCCATCCCTCCTCCCCAAGAGCCACCACCAGCTGGAGGACCTTCAAAACAAAAAAAGTGCTGTACTTCAGTATGGGAGGAAAGGTCTTTAGGACCTCCCTACCCCTACACTCCTCTCCTACGAGAGGCTTATGACTGATCGGCAGCCACCCATGCGCCTGGGTCCGGGATGCAGGATGGCTGCGGACCGACGCATGAGGCTGCACGGCTCACCTTGTAGCAGGGTATAGACTCCATTTTGAGTACACCAACTCAGGCCTCCGTGGAACAAGCAGACTGCAGAGCTGCAGCTCTCCCCCACTTGACCGCGCACAGCGAGCCCGCACTTCCCCCAGCTTCTTCCCCATGGCGGCTCCACTGAAGACCTGCTCTCATGAGCAACTAGGCGCGAACAAGAAACAGAACAAACACTGTATCATTTACCTTCCGCAGTACATCACTGCCCTTGCGGTGACCGGACCTTAAGTTGAGGTCTGGGAAAAAACAAAGCTGTCCCTATCAAACATGCCTTGACCTCCCACAGACCCCCACATCCATGATATGTGTTGTGCACAACCCCCAGCCCTGTTCCCCGTTTGAAGTGTCAGACATGAATGTTAAACCCGTATGCCACCCAGTTTTGTCCATGCTGCTAAGCCATTTGCGAGGAAGCTCAAAACCCATAATGTTGATTGTTCACATTAAAATGGATGTTCATATTAGAATGGAATGACCCTTGCCAATCCCAGAACACCTACATGTAAAGTTGTCAAGTATATGTATATTTGAATCTGTCATTACTGACCAACGATCATTGCTACTGTGCACTGTTTAAAAAAGCAATGTACAAAATTCCCATGCATGATATGATTTTAAGTGTTGTAACATATACGAGCCATTTAAAGTAATAAGACCCACCTGTTGTCAAATGGAATGTCGGTTGAAGTCATTGTTTTTTACCCTTGAGCATGTACACCAGTCTGATAATAAGTATAACATTGTAACCTGTTCCTGATGTTGACGTATACACCAACCTGGTTCTACCTCACATTTTATGCTAGCTTTCCCCATTGCCCCCGCAACACAATGAAGAACTATGAATGATGTGATGTTAACCAAAGCCTTTTTTATTGTACTCAGTACATGAACCATGAAGAAGTATAATTCAAATAATGCTCATAAGCACACACAATCATTGGTAGAGCTATAGATGCATGTATAGATGCAGACACACAATTGTGCTGACATGCCTCAGTTTTCCGTCTTTATAATGATGTGCATGTTACTCGATAAATGTAGGCCCGCGAAAAAACTACAAGGCCATCTCCCATTCCTAGCGAGCTGCAGATTCAACTCCCACCCTCCTCCCTCCAAGGCCCGGCTGGGGCCTGAAGGTCCCTGGTTTACTGACATTAGAATAATACAGCTACACCTCCCTGCATTCCTGTTGAGCCTGCACCAAGTATTCACTTTCCCCCAGGCCCCCCTGATACCTGATGCCACCATAAGACCACCGTGTACCACCATGCCCTGGTCAAGAAGACTTATTAGCAGCACAGCCCCACTGCCCACCGCCTTTTGAGGTGCCAGCTATGTGCCCCTCTGACCTAATGGTATTCAGTTCACTCTAACCTCGACTGACCATGGAGGTAGTTATTCACATACCGTAAAGCTGTCTCTCATGACATCTAACAAAGTAGAATGATCATTCCAAGATGGCTGCCGGCACTGAATAGATGTGCCGACGGCGCTCTCCGGACCCGATTGTTGGAAGGTGCCCACCGCCCCATCAACGGGCCACGGTTTCGGCCAGGAAAGCGCCTCGGGGAGTGTGGAGAAGGAGCGGAACCACTTGGTCTTGCGGGGCAGCCTGTAGTGGATCTCAGGAGCGCCACTTCCGGGGAGAGAGGCGCGGCCACGTGTGCGGCCGGAGGGAGACAAACACCTGGAGGAGTTCGCGGCGGTGAGCGGCAGCGCTGAGAGAAGCCGGAAGGCGCAAGAAACGAAAGTGCCCCGAGAAGGAAGAGCCGCGGGGGGATTTGGAAGCGGCTTGCGAGGGTGTGAGAACCCGCTGACGTGGCTCTACCGTCCGGCCCTCCCCTCCTCCCACGGCGGGGTGCAAGGGAGACAAACGCCTGGGGAAGCCGCGGCAGAGAGCGGGTGAACCTGCGGACGTGGCCCTACAGTCTGCCCCCCCTCCGGTGTGGCGCATGGAGAGGAACGCCCGGAGAGGCCCTGGCAATGAGGTGCAGCGCAGAGGGGAGCGGAGAAGCCTGAGAAGAAGAATGTGCCCCGCGGAGAAAGAGGTACGGCAGGGTACCAGAGGCGGCCAGAGGGAGCGAGTGAGCTGGGGAAAGTGGTGTGGTGACGTGCCCGCCCTCCCTGGCATGGCGCTGTGCGGTTGAGAGACCTGACGCACGGAGACACCCTACTACCCCACAACAGGTGAAGAGGAGCAGCGGTTGAAGAGCTGGGGAGAGGAGGGAAAACCAACAGCGGCTGGACCCGGGAGTCAGGAAGATACTGAAGCGCAGGGAGATTGGTCTAGACAGCAGAGGAGGGCTGCCCCCTGTCTGGAGGCCCCTCCATACAGGGGATCTGCAAACCCCGCGCCGGCTGGAGAAGAGGTAGTGGGACGCACAGTGAGGCAAGGGGGTGCGGGCCGCCGAGAGGGGCGGCATGGCGACAGTTTCTGTGTCGGACCTGACTGACTTGCCCCGGCCCCCCCCATCAAAGTGGAAAAGATCCCAGTGCGAGATCATTATAAGATCTGGTTATCCCCCGTTTGTTTATGGAGGTGCTAAGCAAGAGGTAGAGCGGATCCTTCTGGGGGAGAAGCCAGATCTGGTGCAACCTAGGAGGCCCCCGTTGAGGAGTCAAAAGGAGCAGTATTTGGAAAACCATCACTCCCCCCCTGGCAATTCGCGCGGTTTAAATATCCAAAGTGGATCTCTGAGGCAAAAAACCCCGACCCCCGGCGGCAACAAATTACAGATTTTTCAAGCACAAAGGAGGATCAGTGGGACGACGTTTGTCCACAGACAGGCTTCTGAGAGAACTATAAAGGCACAAAGGATTGGGGAAGTGAGCAGCATGACCACGAAAGCCAAAGGAAAAGGGGGGAAAGTGTCTCAAGCTTCGGGGGACGCGTTGGGCACACTCCCTGCAATCTGGCCAGTGCATACCCCGAAGGAGGGCCATGTGACTTTTCAAGAGAAGATGGGGTAGGATTCCGCCCGGGGGGTCTCGGAGGAACAAGCTGTTATGTCCAGTCAAGAATTTCTGGGGGAGCTGCACGCTTTACAGTCTAATCTGGCAAAAACTTTTCAAGAACAATTTCAATTGAGGCAAGCAGACCTGACTGAAGCCCTAGGGGAGATAAAAAAAGAGATGCAGCAATTGGGGGAAAGGATGGATACGCTGGAAAGGGGCCTTCAAGAAGTAGATGAAGAAACAACAGCCAATAGCGAAGCCATTGAGAGGTTGGATGTGGCAACACGAAATCTCGAAATTCAAATGGAAGATTTGGAAAATAGATCCCGAAGGATCAATATCAGAGTGAAAATGCTGCCGGAGTCGGTGTTAGACAAGGACTTGAAAGCAGTGCTCCAAGGCATTTTTGCTGACATCCTGGACGAAGGGATCCCTGAGAAGATTGAGCTGGATCGAGCGCATAGAACCGGGTGGATGGCCAAAAGTCAGATGGCGTGGCCTAGAGACGTACTAGCAGCATTTACTAGGTACGCCCATAAGGAGGCAGTTCTTCGAGCAGCACGGCAGCAGGAGCCCATTATGTTCAAAGGACAGCAGATCACACTATTTCAGGACTTGGCAAGTAGCACACTAATGAAAAGGAGACAAATGGGCCCATTGTTAAAGGTTCTAAACAAGAAGGGTATACGATACAAATGGACATTCCCATTTGGCCTGCTTTTTGAATGGGAAGGGAACCCGAAGCGTATCACGTCCCTACAGGAAGGGGCTGATCTCCTCCCAATAGAGTTGGAGGAAACCCCGTCGAGCTCGGGAGCGCAGAGCGAATCTGGTCGCCCCAGACTGAAACCCTGGGAATGGACGACAGTGGGAGAGAAAAGGAGAAGAAGAGTCGGAAAAAGATAAGAGGCAGCGACAAGGAAACTCAAGTGAAGAGAGGAAAGAATCATTAACTGACTCCTGAGTTATGATAGCGGTAAAAGGGGTGGTGGGCCTCTAAAAGGTGAATTGAAACTAGTGGTCATAGGAGGATCAACTATTTTGGGGACGGAAAGGGTGGAGATGCCTGAGTTAGGAGTGGAGAGCAAGCGGGAAGGGATTGTCCTTCCAGGCAGGGGTTAGGGGGGGTTGGGAGAGGGACAAGGGGAGGGGGTTGACGGAGTCGGTGTTAGAATATGAATGATGTGATGTGAATTTAAGGGGGGGAGGGGCGAGAGAGTAATAGCTTATAGTGGGGACCATGTTTCAAGTCCTGACCACTTAAGTAGCTAACGCATAATGTGAGAGGGTTGAACTACCCTCTAAAGAGGAAAAAGCTGGAGCACTTCACGAGAAAAGAAAGTCCTGACATTATAGGGCTTCAGGAAACACACCTTATGTTCAAAGATCAGGGAAGACTGAAGTTACGGGGATTCAACCAGATTCTCCATGCCTCAGGACAAAGTAAAGCAAGGGGAGTGACCCTGGCCATTAGGAACACGGTCGACTTCAGAGTTGATACAGTAACAAGGGACAAAGAGGGGAGATTTCTGGTGGTCAGGGGGAGATATCAGCATGCCCTTTACACCATTGCTGTTGTATATGCCCCTAACTCTGGTCAGGAACAGTTTTTGCTGTGGGTCCTGAAAGTGCTGGAAGAACAACCATGGGGTCAGATTGTATTGATGGGAGACCTTAATATAACTTGGGATAGGGAGAGGGACAGAGATGGCAAACGGGTAAGGGGAGGGGGGGGGCGGTAATGTCAACTGAACTGAAGGAAAAGATCGGTGGACTGGGATTGAGTGATGTACGGAGAGAACTAAAGGGGGAAGAGGAGGGTTATACCTTCTTATCCGCAGTTCATGGTTCACAATCCAGAATAGATTATATATGGGACTCGGTGGGACTAGTTGGCGGCATTCGGGAGGTGAATACAGGACCGATAGGAATAGCGGACCATAAGATAGTCTCGGCAGTGCTGGACCTGGGTCAAAGGGTGAGAGGAGTATGGGGCTGGAAGTTACCAAGGGCGGTCCTGGGGGACCCGGAAGTACGTAGGGTCATCGCAGAGAAGATTAAAGTCTTCTTTGCTGTTAATAGGAAGGAGGATACAGGAGAGGAGGTAAGGTGGGACTCATTCAAGGCTACCATTAGGGGTGACTTAATTGCAGCAGCTGCTTTCTGAGTGAAACAATTGAAGGCTTTGGAGGCCCAATTAGAGGCTGGGGTGGAAGCGGCTAGACAGGCAGTGGGTAAGACTCCTTCTCGAGTGGCTATGCAGGAATACAGGAAAGCGTTGTGGCAGTTGGAGCTTTTGCGTACCAAGAAGGCAGAGGGAGCGCTACTGGCAGTGAGACAAAAATACTACGCGAAGGCAAATAAAGCTGACACCCTTTTGGCACGTCTACTAGGGGAAAGAGGGCGAAAAATGCAATTACGGCGTTGAAATTGGCCTCTGGGGAAAGAGTCACAAAGCGGAAAGAAATACAGGAGGCTCTGGTGGGTATTATGACTCCCTTTATGCATCCCAAAATCCCTGTAGTGATATGCAGGAAAAGTTCTTACAATCTGTACAGTTACGGGAAATCGGTAGGGAGACAAAGGAGGTTCTTAACAGAGAAATCACGGAAGAGGATGTTAGAGGGGTGATTAGAACCATCCCAGTAAACAAAGCCCCGGTCCGGGATGGCTATACTACAGCCTTTTACAAATTGTTTATCACACAGCTGGCCCCCCAATTCACCTCCCTGTTTAATTCGTTTCGGCAGACAGGTAGAATTGCCCCGTCCATGGAGGAAGCAAAGGTGACCCTTGTCCTAAAACCACATAAAGACCCAGAAGAGAGAGTAGCCTATCGCCCCATTGCCTTGATCAATATTGATGCCACAATATATACAAAGATTCTGGCAAATAGATTGGATACCATTCTCCCTCTTTTGATACATCCCGATCAGGCAGGCTTCGTCAAAGGCAGACAAACTGCAGGTAATATCAGACAGGTGGCCTATTTAGTCGAAAAGGTCCAGAGAACGAACACTCCCGTGGTCTTGGTGGCACTCGACGCGGAAAAAGCATTTGACCGCATGGAGTGGTCCTTCCTGTTCCGCGTAATGGAAAAGATGGGCTTTAGGGGAGAATTCATGACAATGGTTCAGGCCAATTACCAAGCCCCGTCCATTAGAATAATGGTGAATAGGACTGCTTCCAGACGGGTAAATCTACAGAGGGGAACAAAACAGGGTTGTCCGTTATCCCCAATTCTCTACATGATTTACTTGGAGCCTCTTCTGCAGGCAATAAGGGAGACGGCAGTGATACGGGGCATCCCGTTCGGGTCCAACAACAGAAAGTCACAGCCTTCGCTGATGACATGTTGCTCATGTTGACAGTGCCTAATGAATCGTTCCTGACTAGCATGACCTTGCTGGGAAAATTTGGGGAGGTCTCAGGGTTAAATGCTAACGCTAACAATTCTGAGGTCCTAAATCTAATGCTAAGGGGAAGGGAACAGGATGAGCTAAAGGGGGGCACTCATCTTCTGTGGAGCCCGGGAGGGATTAGATACTTAGGGGTGTGAATCACAGCAACCCTAACCGGGTGGTATTCAGCAAACTTCCCCCCTCTTCTTAAAGCAATCAAGAGGGATTACCAAAGGTGGCGAGGTCATTGGATACCTGGGTTGGGGCGAATAGCAGCGGTAAAAATGGTAATACTCCCGCGGCTACTGTACTTATTTCAGGCGATCCCGCAGCCGGTCCCCTTGACCTTTTTTAAGGAAGTGGACACCCTGACTAAAGAGTTTGTATGGGAAGGGAAGAGATCTAGGGTGAGTGGTAGTTTACTGATGGCTCCTAAGAGAGAGGGAGGCTTAGCGTTACCAAATTTTCAGCGGTACTATGAAGCAACCCAGCTCTGAATCATTAGGGAATGGTTGAAAGGAGAAGAAGGCCAGCAAGATAAACTCTGGGTGAGAATGGATAGGGCGGTGGCTCACTGCAAACTATCAGAAGTGCTTTGGCTGCCTAAAGTGCATAGACCCCAGCACCTCTATGAAAGCATAATAACCAAGCTAATGGCGGACACCTGGGATAAATTGGTGGGATTTAAGGGAATCACTACATACCCATCACCATTTACCCCCATTTTTTGCAATGGAGAGTTCACCCCGAGTCTGGAGAAAGGTGCATTTGCGAGATGGCAAGAGGGAGGCTGTGGGAAGCTATGTGATATGTTTCTGGAAGGAGAACTGCTGTCGTTTGAAGAATGTAAGCGAGAATTCGTAATACAAGAGGGGGAAAGATTGAGGTATGCACAGATAAGACACTGGGTTCTTCACCCAGGAGTCAGAATGGCGACAACTAGGGAACCCATGCGGTTTGAGAGATTCCTTCTAACCAACGACAGAACGAAAGGCCTCATTTCTAATATATATATAAGATTTTAGATCGCTCCCACACGGATCCTCAGTGAACTTATATGCAGAAATAGGAACAGGTCCTAAGTAGAGACATCAGTAGGGATGAGTGGGAGAGGTTATGGAGGAGGATACCTAAACTGGCTAGAGCGACTCAACTACAGGAGGCGTGGTATAAGATTTTATTCGGGTGGCACTATACCCCCGCCCGGCTTCATAAAATGTTTCCTGCAAGATCGGGTAGTTGTTGGAGGGGATGTGGCTTGGCAGGAACAGCACAGCATATTTGGTGGAAATGCCCCAAGATTGAATCTTTTTGGGGAGAGGTACAAAGGGCAGAGGAACAGGCCTTTGGCCCGGGAGTTGAAAGAACGCTGGTACAGATCCTCTTGGGCATCCGTGGGGCTTCGGAGGTGGATGGACGCAGAGGAAGGGAGAAAGCAAAAGTGATCCTGACCCTTGCGGCTATGCTGTTAATATCGCAGAGATGGAAGAGCCCCGAGACCCCCATGTATCAGGATTGGCTACAGAAAATCTGGGAAATAGTGGCCTTGGAGTGGGCAACTTATGCCATGGATGATAAAGTGCAGAACTTTGCTGCGGATTGGGGGGCAATAATGACTTTTCTTAAAGAGGACTACAGAGTGATCTGGTGCACCCAACGCCTGAGACTACTGGACCTACAATAAATGTGGGGGGACCACCCGGAAGGAAGACGATTTAGGTTTTAAATGCTCGTCAATTTGGGGGGAGGGGGAAAGGAGGTAGGGGTGGGAGGGAATGTTCTTTTCTTTTGACTTGTTGTAAAATTCAATAAAAAGAGTTTTTAAAAAAAGTAGAATGATAAAGGTACCCTAACCTGTGCCCCCTGGTAAGACACCTGGACTCATGATACTGGGTCCTCTGTTAACAGGGGTGTTATAATGAAGTATTAAGAAAGCTCAGAGTTGTATACTATTTCTCTCTGTCTCTTTTATGGTATTAGATGAAATGAGTTGTAGGATTTATATGTTAAATTGACATATGATTTAGTGATGAATGTGTATGCGTGCAAACACTGAAAAGAGCAGGGTAACTCTAGCCTCCGGACCAGAGTATTATAATAACATCAAGAAACAGAAAAGATATGTCCAGAGCTCTGGACATATCTTTTCTGTTTCTTGAATGTGTATGCGTGGCCATAAGGGCAAAATGTTAGTGCAGCAGCAATGTATCCACATGGACAGCTCGTGACCTGATACTCCACCCTGATGAGCCCATCTGACCCAAGCACTCCACAATGCCACCACGTGGATCTCCGCCAATCATGGATCGCCGCACCCACATTGTACATAGTAGCTATGCTTCGCCACCCAATCCATCAATGATTATGTGCCCCCTATAGCTTACTTCATCCATGACGTATTTTTGTAATAAATATGACTGTCTTTGCTATTGTCAGACAGAGCGTTCTCAGAGTTTGCAGGGTCCTTTGTATGCCCCATATTGATTTAGATAAAGCCTTTTATATCTCACCCGCACTTGGTCTTGGTCTCATTCTCTGCTGGGGTGTGTCCATTGTTGGCTCACATTGTTGAGTTTGACTGCCTTTTGGGGGATGCTCACGTTCAAGTGGTGACCTCAACGCGATAGCATTCTTTTTGTCCCTTTTTGGCACAAGGCATCCCCGGCCACAGCGGATATGCACAGCGCGCCCCCTCAAGAGAGATGTCCGCCTACTGCAACTGGTATGCTTAGACGTGCGCACACAGTAGGGCGATAGGGTACGGGTCCCACTTCAAAAAACCCATAGTACCACTCGCCGGAGCCGGGGGCGACCATTGAGTGTGGGGCAGCGCTGCCTGGGCTGACCAGGTCCAGAGGGTCTCGGATCAAGACGGGCACGTGAGTGTTAAGTGCGAGCGACATTAAAAGGAGTCGGATATAGATAAGAGTGTACAAGGTTAAGCTAAGCAAAAAGGGGTTCTTTTAGGGGTAAACTGACTGGTGCTTTCATACTTTTCTTTTTCTGTTGCATATGGTCATTAGGATAAGTTAAGAAGATTACAAGGTGAAAAAGGAAAACGGAACCTAGCTCTGTAAGGGAGTAGAAGGCGACGCTGCATAGTGTTATCTTGACTAGTACTGGGAATAAGTGAAACAAAGGAAAATATAAGTAAGAGTCTCTGATGAGTAGAAGACTCGGTGTATAATTTAGAAAACACTTTTTCTTTCTCATCTTTTCTAAAACTATGAGGGGAGATTCCGACAATTTAAGGGTTAGAGGGTCAAACGGGTTAGAGTAAAGGGATCCTTTGAATAAAAAACTGTGAAGGAAGAAAGGGAGGTATATGGTATATGTTGTAAGACGTTTGTTAAATTGATGTCATGTATTGAATATGTTATGTTGTTTTTTTGTTGTGTCTACAAGATTGTGACAAAGTGATAAATTGGTTGTATCAGGCTTTGGTGAAAAGCGGTCATTGTAAGTGTGACCTTTTGAGATTTAGTTCCCAGGCTATAATAGAAATACATAAGTATTTGAGAACTGCCATTATTAGGAGTTTGCACACAAGGTACCCCGATCAACGTAAGGTGACATAAGCGGGTGAAAGACGGGGGAACAGCATGGGGGCTGAAACACCCCAGGCCCATATTTGCCAAAATTGACCAGGCTACGCGGAGTGCATAACAAAATGCCATGACCAATGGGTCACAGAATTAAAGGGGGAAGGGCTACCCCAGGTATGGCCCCAAGGAAGGTCGTTTGACAAAAGCATATTGGACATGGTGGCCACATGCCTGTTTGTGAAGTAAAAAGGGAAACAATTGCACAATAAAAGGGAAATATTAGACCTATGGAGGCTATTTGAAGAAGTGCCCCCAAACAAAAGTAAGGAAACTGCACAAGAACAGAGTACCTCTCCCCTGTCAACAGAAGGAGGCAAAAAAAGGTTGAAGGAAAGGAAGGGCCAGTAGAGGTAACGCAATTGTATCCCCTTTTGAATAAACCAGGGCCCGCTGAGGGATTCAGTGACCCAGTGTATGTGTCTACACCTACTCACGTAGTCGCACCCCAAGCCACTCCGCCACCACCATATGATTGTCCTAGAACAAGTGGACAGGTGAGTACCCCAACAATAGACATTGAGAAATTCACAGAAGACTTAGATTCCAGATTATCACTAGCCCGAAATGAATTGTCTAGACTACGAAAATGCATGTGACCAGAGTGGATCGAGCACTTCTAGGATCGAGCAAACACAGAGGGTGCAGACGCCGACAGATCCATAGAAGAAGGGTGGAAAAAGGGGGAGATACTATTCGGAATACAGGATGCGGCAACCAGAATAATAGAGCTAGAACCACATACACCCGAGGGGAACACAGAGGATGAAGGAATGGCCACTGGAGGTATGGAGGAGTTGTGGTGTGACCTAGAGGAAAACGAGTTAGAAGGAAGAAGAATAGGGTTCGCGGCAGGAGTGGCGCCAGTGAGGTTAGATGAAACACCCCTAGGGAGGGCTATGGAGGAAGAATGGAATGGGAGGTTAAAGAGCAGAGTGGGAAGAATGGCAGCATTAGGAAAGAAAGGATCAAAGGTGAGCATTGGGAAAGGAACAAAGAATAGGCTACAGCTGCCCTTGATACACAGAGGAGGAGGGAGGTCAAACTACATACCCTGGGCTCAGATGGATAAGGCCAACTTGTTGAAATGATTGCCCCCACTGTCGGGAGGAGCAAGTAAATGGAAATATGCATTTGAGAAACACACAGCAGGGGTTCCACTAGCTGTTGGTGATGTTAAAAGTTTGTTGGTATCTGCAATGGGTGATCAAGCCGACAGGGTTTGGGCAAAGGCCGAATTCCCAGGAATAACATTAGATTGTGACCGGCATGATGTTGCCTCTTTCAATAGAGTATGTGCAAGAATATGGGATGCCTTGAGAGACACCTTCCCAGATACACGAGATTTGCAGTCATTGATGCAATGTACAATGAATGATGGGGAAGATGCCATGGGTTTCATTTTACGGGTGCAGGAGATGTGGAGAGCGGAAACGGGTACGGCTTGGGATCAATTGACATCTTTGTTTTACTTTATAATAAAGAGAGGGCTCCCAAAAGAAGTTAAGAAAGCACTCGACAAAATAGCAGGAAAAGAAGCAAAAGGTTGGCCAGAAATACAAAGCATAATAGTACACCACTGCAAAAGAATCAAGGAAAGGGAGAAGGAGATAGCACAGAAAAGGTTGGCAGACGAGGTCCAATTAATACAAACGAAACTGGTGAAGGTCGCAGCAGCTGTAGCCACACCCCCCACATGTAGAGAAGCAGAAGAGGAGGAGGGGCCAGAGGCAATCCAAGGGAGAATGGCAGCCAATTGGGCGGGAAATGGGCAATCACTGTGGAACAGACAGGAGCAGTATGGAGGACCGCAGTGGCAAGTGTGGAGCGCTCGGGGCGAAAGAGGTGGGTACAGAGGGCACAGAGGTGGTGGTCCGGGGTACGGAGGGAATGGCGGGTATGGAGGCCCAAGGGGCGGACAAGGAAATTGTTGGAATTGCGTGGGTGGGGGCATTTCTCATGGGAGTGTAGGAGCAGGCCAATGAATAATTATCAAAATGAACAGCAGTATGGCCACCCCCACCCAGGGAGCCCATAAGGGCTACCAATGGGCGGTGGAGGGGGACGAGGACAGCAAGATCAGAGGTGCCCAGAGGAACATAGGGCGCAAATGCATAATGTTCAGCAACACCCACAATGCCGCAACCACATGACATACACACAGGGCAACCCTTTCGCCACAACAGCAAATGGTGCGCCTGCACCCTTTGGAGGGGTGGCCATGGCATTGGGAAATGTTTTCAATCCAGGGGGTACCACGAGGCATCCAGCATAGGACAGCCCACAGAGAGCACTTGCGTGTCCAGTACAATCGATGACCCTCGATGCATCAGAGGAACCATTGGTGGGGGCATAGATAGGTAACAAACAATGAATTTTTATGGTAGATTCGGGAGCGGAAAAGTCATGCCTACGAGAAGGCAGGTTTCCGCTATCTAATCGTAAATTGGAGACGCAGGGGTTCTCTCGGGCGGTGGTCGAAGTTCCTTATACAGTGGATTTGGATGTAACAGTGGGGGGCAAAACAGTACGAGCTCCCCTGTTATATTATGAACAATCTCCAATCAACTTGTTGGGGAGGGACCTCCTCAGCAAGCTCAACATGACTATTTCTTTCACCAAAAGGGGAATAGTTTGCTCGACACCTGGGATCTGCCCATTGCGAGTCATGTTGGTAGTACACACACGAGCAACAGCGCCAGAAATACGCGGCATACCAGTGACCCAGACATGTTTATTCAGGGGTTGAAAACACTGGCACGAGTGGTCCCAGAGTTGAAGCGTTAGTAATGGAGGGTGCCTGCAGAGTTTGTTTTTCGCCCTGTAGTACATCCAGAAATAGTGCCAGGAACAGTGATGTCATTAGACTTGCATGCAGTACAGGTATCAGCGCAGAAGATAGCGGTTATCGGAATGGACATACATGGCTGCCAGTGGCGCACAGTATTGTGCATCAATGCTAACATTGCGTTGCAAGATTGATCAGACAAAGAACTCTTCACAGATTCAAACAGCGATGGGAAAATAATAATGGAGATAGCAATCCCCTGTGACATCATGATACAGACAAGACAGGTATCGGTGCAGCTGATGGCAGTGGTAGGAGCGCCACATTCATTTTTTGACAATGACATGCAATCAGTGCCGGTTGACCTGTGGACCACCGGCCCACATGATGTGGGACTGATGCATGAGGTAACACCAGTTAAGATAAAACTCAAAGATGGAGCATTACTGCCCAGAGTAAATATGTACCCGCTGTCCCGGGAGGCAGAGGAAGGGAGAAAAGAAACAATCACGGCACTGTTAACACAGGGAATAATTGTGCCATCAAATTCACCATGCAATACCTGCATTTACCCCATCAAGAAAGCAAAGGGCGGGGCTTGGAGGATGATCCAGGACTTACGCCCACTCAATTATGTCATACAGAAAGAATTCCCATTGGTCCCTAACCCTGCATCAATTCTGTGCAGTATACCGAAAGATGCATCTTGTTTCACAGTGGTGGACTTGAAGAACGCATTCTTCTCAGTAACACTGAAGGAAACACAAAGAGAAAACACAGAAATACAATGAACAGCAGAAATAGATGAGGCCTTCACAACACTTAAGGAGCTAATTTCAATGGCACCAGTACTCGCGAACCCAGACTACGAACGCAAGTTTTACTTATTTTCACATTGCAACGGGACGCTCATGACAGCGGTCCTAACACAAAAAACATCTCTGGGGAACAAACCATTGGCCTTTTACAGTGGAACACTGGATGCGGTGATGCAAGGGCACTTTGCCTGAGAGCAATCTCTCGCAGCCGCAGCGTTCGCAATTGAAAAAAGTGCAACAATTGTGATGGGATGTTCCGTGACCCTGTTCGTGGAACATTCACTATTCGCCATATTAGAGAGCCACAGCATATGAAGTTATTCTGTCCAGCGCCAACATACACATAGTAAGATGCAAAACAGTCAACGCTGCAACATTTATCACAGAAGCATGCACAGTGGAAGACATGCAAACACATGATTGTGCAACATACAGAGGAGAGGATGGGGATACACAGTAAGTGAAAATGCAACGGCAGAAGGAGAAATATACTTCACATACGGGTCAGCATCAATAAACTCAAAACAGGAGAAAAACATGTGGGAATAACTGTTGTGAGATTAGAGGAAGATGAATATGAAGTACTCGTCCAGCAACAATTACCAGTCCATTATTCAGCACAAGCAGCAGAGCTAGTAGCACTCATTGAAGGTTTGCATGGAGCCAAGGGTTGTGCTGTCACAATCTATACAGACTCAGCCTATATGACTACTACGGTACATGGGGGGTTGGCTAGATGGGGAAGAAGAGGATTTCACAGACCAGATAGGTCCCCTGTGCAACACACAGAGTTACTTAAAGAGTTGATAGAAGCACTAAAAGAACCTACAATTGTAGCCATAGTGAAGTGCCAGGCCCATACAAACAATACTGACATCATCTCTTTGGGAAACGCAGCAGCGGACGCTGCCGCGAAGGAAGCGTCATACTTAACAAAACAGAGAACAGGGGAGTACTTGATACAGAAAAACGTGGAAGAGGATCGCCCAGATGGTTATAACTCAATGCCCATATCTCAAATATTAAAACTACAAAATGGGGCATTACCTGAGGAAAAGGAGCTATGGGAAAAAAGAGGGTGCAGCCAGTCGTCTACGAACCTCCTTTGGTGCCAGAACAACACAGGTAAAGTAGTAATGCCCCACAAGCTACTAGATATAGCATTCCAACAACTTCACTTCCCAGCTCACAATACAAAACAGCACATTGCCGCAGAAATACAAGAAAATTGGTTTAACACAGGGTTGCAGGAACAACTCTCAAAACTTGCAATGGAATGTTCAACTTGTCAAATATATAATTCAGGAATGACATTGAGGACATTGCAGGAACATTGCCCAAACCAACAGGCCCCTTTAGGAAGCTGCATATTGATTATGCAGACATGGGAGAAAGGTGCAATGGGTCACGCTACATGATAGTAGTGGTTTGTCCATTTTCAAGATGGGTGGAGGCAGGACCGTGCACCCACCTGGATGCCAAGTGTGCTGCAAAGTTTTTAGTGTGGGAAGTGTTTCCGCACTGCGGAATTTGTGAAGTAATTCACTCTGATAACGGCACGAATTTTGTCAATGATCTGTTCAAGGAAGTTACTGCCCTACTAGGAATAAAACATAAACTGTGCACTAGTAATGGCATGGTTGAGAAGATCAACGGCCTCCTTAAGGGGAGGTTGTCAAAGTTGTGTTTTACACTCAAGAAAAATTGGGTGTACTGTTTGCCTCTGGCCTTGTTTGAGTTGAGAAATCAACCCAGCAAGGACCACCACTTGTCCTCCCATGAAATAGTGACAGGAAGGCGCATGCATACTGCAACTTCTTCACTCCACAGACATTCAAACGCCCACAGAAGTGCTACAGTGCTAGGAGAAGAATTCAATGAATACTTGACAAAGCTCACAAAAGCAGCCTGTATGATAGCAAAGCAACTAGCACGCCAATGTACACACAAGGAATCTAGTGAGACAACGACACCTGCAGTAGACAGCCCAACAGGCCAGTTGATGCCAGAGGAGTTTCGTTTGTAAGTGGAATGCTCCAAGATTTCATGGCCCATACAAGGTAGTGTATTGCACACCAACTGCAGTCAAAGTAAAAGGCCTGAGATACTGGATACATTTGACATACATGCGAAAAGCTTACGATAGTGTCACACCAGAACGAGAATGTAGAGTAGATGAGGAGGAAACCCAGACGTGATTATTAAAGGGAAGAAATTTGGCTCTTTAGCAGTATACACGTGACAAATAAATATTAAATGAATTACTACTGTGATGTACGTAATGCTGATAATGAACTACAGCAATGTTATTCTCTCTTTTTCTCTCTCCCTATCCCCTCTTCATGTTTATCTTACCACTTCTTTCTCTCAGATTGACAAATGAACATGTTAAAGTAAATATATTTGGATGTTTTGGGATGCTTAATGCTCTTTTATGTTTCACCATGTAGGAGAAACCAAGGCAACAGATGGGGCCCCCGCTACGAACGTTGTTAGAGCAGATAGAAATGGGAACATAAATTTTCACTTGCGCAGATATTCGTATGAGTGTGGCCTGTTTGTATGTTCTGTAATATTTTTCACACTGATGTTTGGTCTAGTTTTATACTGGGCAGTTACATTTATATCTATCGATATAAACATAAATGAGGGGGGAGGGAACAGAACTAGTATGATCATACAAGGAACCTATCTTATATGGGACGGCTTCCAGCTCATATGGGGGCATGACACCCACCATGGCGGTACACAACACTCAAATGATACAGAAAATAAGCGAGTAACCCCACATCCTATGTCCCCACACAATGCCTCTGCATATAGTGTTTACGAGTTAAATGATAGAAATATTTCTGCTTTTTCCTGGTTGTATGATACCACCACCACCTCTGTAACAGCAACATTTGAAACATCGATAAAGCATGAATCCCCCACAGTTATAAAGGAAGATAATGCGGAAATTACCAAAAGATTTCTTGCCCTGTATGACGAGTGGGAAAAGGGGGGGGTGGGAGAGACTACTCCAATACTACATGCATTAGAGCATGACAAAGTGCACCCCAGAAGCAATCGGAGAAGGAGGGAGGTTGGGAGGAGAAAATTTGACGAGTACTCTGGGCTGGGGCTAGACAGGGTAGAAGACCCCAGGCACCCACACCAGTCAAATAAATGGTATGCAGACATGAGTCTCACTGCCAAACAAACCACCAATGAGAGCTGCTACGTATGCTCTCTAATACCCCACGCCTCAGGTACCCCTAAGGTACTCTTTCCCCAAGAACTGCAGTGTCTCCTTCATCTCACCTTATGTAGAATAAAGAACACCTTCCACGCACACACAGTCTCTTTTGAAATGCTACAGAATGTAAAAACGTGCTACTCAAGACCTAAAGGAGTGATATGCTTGAAGGAACCATTTTTGGTGATTAAAGGAACATTGTTTTCGGAGAACAAATGGGAAGAAGAGTAACTGACTGTTACGCTCACCTGGCTCCCACAGAGGCATCGATCTGAACTGGACAGCTGCGGTCTCCACCAATGTGACGCGTAGGGCCGAGATGACGGACTGGACTGGCCCACCTAGCTTCGTTTGCTCGGCCTGTAGGAATATTCTTCTGCAAATGGAGAAAGGGAATTAACCACCCGTGGAGTTGAGTGTAAATCCCCCCACACCCCTGCTGTTCTCCCCACGGATCACCTTTGATGTCCCCTCTTATAGTCTCACCTGATGGTTTGAAAAGATGAGCTCTCCATCCTGCATTGAGCGCAGGGGCGCGTTGATAACCAGTTGCTTCACTGGCTCGAAGGAATTGGTGAGTTCCAGAACAATATTGACTCTGAAAAGTATGTAGTTCGTAAGAGTTCAAATGCATGACTTTCACTCTTGTCCGATTCCTTGCAGATTGCAGCTTTACCCTAGCGAAGAGTTCCTCGTGGCAACCGGTAATATTCTGGTAAGGATTTGTATTTCCAACACAGTTCGATAAATAATGTCTATATGTAACCTGTTGCTTTCTCCCTTATTCAGGCACTGAGAGAAAGTATGAAGTCTCAGGGAATAATACCTCCGGCGGTAAAATCAGATAATTCTAATGTGGTGAGGAGGGTTCCCCTTGATAGTCCCTTTGTTTCACCTTGCTGTCCTTTTGTTTCCCCTTGGGGGCCGGGGTTTGGCGAAGATGCAGTGGAAGCTGCGCCGACCCGTGAAGAGGAATAGTACCCCCGGTGGTAAAATCAGGTAAGTCTATGGGGGGGTTACTAATATTCCTCTGTGTATTCCCATGGCTCACCTTGCTGTTCTTGTCTACTCCTTAGGTGCCGGAATGCGGCGGGAACATGCAGGAGGATGCGGTGGAATGTGAAGATGCTGCGAAGGCCGGTGAGTTCAGCACGGCGCTTCCGCAGGCGAGGCGATGCGCATAAAATAACTTCTTTCTTCCAGCTGGAAGGCAGGATGGATCGGGAATTCAGATAAGGATCAAAGGTATTGCTCTTGTTCTAACCTTTTCTCCTTCTTTCTCCCTTTTTCTAGGAGCTCCAAACTCGAGGCGGGCGTGGCAGAAGGCTGGATGCAGACTTGCAGGCACGGTGAGCGTTACGCTGCTGGATGCAGAATAACACGAAGCATGTGCTGCTCTTTGGCAGTGGTTTAAATAGCCTCCAAAGTAGTCCCAGGTAAGTATTCCTCCCCAGCCCCGCCCGAGTAAAAAATAGTCCCTAGGTAAAATAGTCCCTTCCAAGCCTCATTTGGCTTGGAGCTCTTGCAGCATGGTCTGCATCAGGTAAGTTCTACTCTATGAGTCTGGCGTCTATGGCGCCAGGACTGACTCTCCATATGAGCCTGGCGCCATAGGCAGCAGGACTGCACCCTAACAGCCCCTAGCAGGGGTTTTTGGGCTTGCCCAAAATAACTTGATGCCTGCTTCCGGGGTTGCTGGACCTGGTCTGGATCCCCAGGGGTAGGCATCATGACACTGACATGCAAAGCAGAAGCACTACAAGGGTTGGCGGCAGAAAAACTGCAATGGGTCGAGAAACCATATGCACCAGTATGGGCCGAGCACATCACAAAGCTCACTTGGGTCACAGCCCTGGAAAAACCCTTCAAACTGCAAAAAGAAATTGCATATGAACTATGCTTCCTCGGTGAAGGGAGCCCCTACCCCTGGGTTTGGAGCGCTTTATTAAATAATAAACTAAACTAAAAACAACATGGGCACAAACAAGAACTGTAACAAAACACTCATCATTCCAGATATGAAGAAAGGGACAGCCGCCCTGATGAACACTTACTTGGTCTGCGGTAAACAACCATACTTGCACCTTCCACAATCCTGGAGGGGCACGTGTTCTTTGGCAACGCTTCACTCCGCCCTGATGGTGGTTCCGGAGAGTCATATCGAAGGGGGAAAGGGACTGCAAGCCGTCCAAGTTCCAGAACACACACAACCAACAGAAGAGGTGCCAATGTATGCCCTATCCACAGACAACGTACAAAGCCAGATATCAAGAAATATCCGGCTATTTAACTCCGCTGAGACATTTTTTTTGCCTCCCTCATCCCCAGTATCCAAGCGCGAGCCAACGCAAAGTGGCTGGGAGCTGATCCAACTGGCTAACGACACTGAATAGGGGTTTAACGTGATCAAGGTGTAACTAAGGGCCATGCGGCTAATGACAATGCAGAACAGGTATGTCTTAGACCTGTTAACGGCGATGGATGGAGGTGTTTGCCGAAAAATCAGGAGTGCATGAGGCACGTTTGTGCCTTCTGCAGACGCGGACAACGGAACACTGTCTCACATTATCAGAGCAGTGCACAACCTGGGCGAGCGGATGAAGAAAGAAGGAGGTGTGGAATCAAGCTCTTGGTTTGAAATTTTTTCATGGGTACTTTCCTGGTTCGGAATGACTGTTAAAAGATTGATACCCTTCATCGTATTTTTGCTCCTGATTTTTTGTGTGTGCCAGCTAGATCTATGGTGCTGCGCAAACGCGGTTCCTAATTGTACAATGATGATGGTGACAATGGGCAATGCTAAAGGAGCAGTGCAGATTACACAGGAGGCGCAAGTACAAACAGGTGAGGATCCAGAACCCAAGTATAGAATGGTGGCACTGTACTATGACAGAGATATAGTGGACAGATTGTATCACACGACCATAAGGGAGCCCCTGGAACGAGAATGGTATAAGGAAGTATGGGTAGATTTGGAGGGAGATGGAGGATGTATATAAATGACCTGCACCCCAGACAAATATGCTAGAGCAGGTCAGAATCTCCGGGGAGTATGCAGGGCCTGGATGCCAATAGACGGGTCGCCAGAAAGGACGAAGCAGTAGCTGATGAAAAGGAATGAAGGAGGTTGGATGAGTTACAATATTCGTTACTTAAGTAACGAAAGAGGGGAAATGTATAGGAGGAAAGGTCTTTAGGACTCCCCCTCCCCCTACACTCCTCTCCTACGTGAGGCTTATGACTCGTCGTCAGCCACCCATGCGGCTGGGCCCGGGATGCAGGATGGCTGCGGACCGATGCATGAGGCTGCACAGCTCACCTTGTAGCAGGGTATAGACCCCATTTTGTAATACACTTAGACTCCATTTTGAGTACACCAACTCAGGCCTCTATGGAACAAGCAGCCTGCAGAGCTGCAGCTCTCCCCCACTTGACCGCGTACAGCGAGCCTGCACTTCCCCCAGCCTCCTCCCCATGTCGGCTCCATTGAAGGCCTGTTCTCACGATCAACTAGGCGCAAACAAGAAACAGAACAAACACTGTATCATTTACCTTTCGCAGTACATCACTGCCCTGGCGGTGACCGGACCTTAAATTGAGGTCTGGGAAAAAACAAAGCTGTCCCTATCAAACATGCCTTGACCTCCCACAGCCCCCCACATCCATGATATATGTCGTGCATAAAACCCCAGCCCTGTTCCCCGTTTGAAGTGTCAGACATGAATGTTAACCCTGTGTGCCACAAAGTTTTGGCCATGCTGCTAAGCCAGTTGCGAGGAGGGTCAAAACCAATATAGTTGATTGTTCAAATTAAAATGGACCTTCATATTAGAATAGAACGACCCTTGCCCATCCCAGAACACCTATGTAAAGTTGTCAAGTATATGTATATTCGAATCTGTCATTACTGACCAACGGTCATTGCTACTGTGCACTGTTTAAAAAAGCAATGTACAAAATTCCCATGCATGATATGATTTTAAGTGTTGTAACATATACGAGCCATTTAAAGTAATAAGCCCCACCTGTTGTCAAATGGAATGTCGGTTAAAGTCATTTTTTTTTACCCTCGTGCATGTACATCAGTCTGATCATAAGTATAAAGTTGTAACCTGTTCCTGATGTTGACGTATACACCAACCTGGTTCTACCTCACGTTTTATGCTAGCTTTCCCCATGTGCCCCCGCAACACAATGAAGAACTATGAATGATGTGATGTTAACAAAAGCCTTTTTTATTGTACTCAGTACTCATGAACCATGAAGAAGTATAATTCAAATAATGCTCATAAGCACACACAATCATTGGTAGAGCTATAGATGCATGTATAGATGCAGACACACAATTGTGCTGACATGCCTCAGTTTTCCGTCTTTATAATGATGTGCATGTTACTCGATAAATGTAGGCCCGCGAAAAAACTACAAGGCCATCTCCCATTCCTAGCGAGCTGCAGATTCAACTCCCACCCTCCTCCCTCCAAGGCCCGGCTGGGGCCTGAAGGTCCCTGGTTTACTGACATTAGAATAATACAGCTACACCTCCCTGCATTCCTGTTGAGCCTGCACCAAGTATTCACTTTCCCCCAGGCCCCCCTGATACCTGATGCCACCATAAGACCACTGTGTACCGCCATGCCCTGGTCAAGAAGAATTGTGAGCAACGCAGCCCCACTGCCCGCTGCCTTTTGAGGTGCCAGCTATGTGCCCCTCTCACCCAATGGTATTTCAGTTCACTCTAACCTCGACTGACCATGGAGGTAGTTATTCACTCTTGTACTAACATACCGTAAAGCTGTCTCTCACTATATCTAACAAAGTAGAATGATAAAGGTACCCTAACCCGTGCCCCCTGGTAAGACACCTGGACTCATGATACTGGGTCCTCTGTTAACAGCGGCTTTATGATGATGTATTAAGAAAGCTCAGAGTTGTATACTGTTTCTCTCTGTCTCTTTTATGGTATTAGATTAAATGAGTTGTAGGATTTATATGTTAAATTGACATAGAATTTAGTGATGAATGTGTATGCGTGGCCATAAGGGCAAATTGTTAGTGCAGCAGCAATATATCCACATGGACAGCTCGTGACCTGATACTCCACCCCGATGAGGCCAGCTGACCGAAACACCACAATGCCACCACGTGGATCTCTGCCAATCATGGATCGCCGCACCTATATTGTACATAGTAGCTAGTCTTCGCCACCCAATCCCCATGATGATGTGCCCCCTATAGCTTACCTCATCCATGACGTATTTTTGAAATAAATATGACTGTCTTTGCTATTGTCAGACAGAGTGCTCTCAGAGTTTGCAGATTCCTTTGCATGCCCTATATCGATTTAGATAAAGCCTTTTATATCTCACCCACACTTGGTCTTGGTCTCATTCCCTGCTGAGGTGTGTCCATTGTTGGCTCTCATTGTTGAGTTTGACTGCCTTTTGGGGGATGCTCATGTTCACTTCCTAGACAATGAAGAGGACCAAGAAGATGCAGTAGAAGAAGTGCCTACCTCTAGCACCCAGAGGGAATTATGGGTGTGGCAGTTCTTTACCACTGTTGAGAATGTACCAAAGACTAAAGCTACCAAAGTGAAATGCACTGAGTGCAACTTTGTATTTAGTTGCGGACTCTCCGAACAGTAATCCTACGGGACTACCTCTATGTGTTGCCACACTAAATCCAATGACGGCAATGCTCTCAGAAAGGTTGTCCCTTTCTTAGCCAGTAGGAGGCTGTCTTCCTCCAGCTCAGCCTCAGACACAAAATCCCACAAGCTACCTTGCAAGCAACAAAAGAGGCTCTTGATCCATTTATTTCAAAGACAACAGTCCTCTGTACATACTACAACAAAACATTGTGCAGAGGGAAGCACTTTCGAAGTGCTTTCAAATGTAATCAAGGAGCATGAGAAACACTGGCCCCTACCTTAGAAATAACACACACGCAACACTTTCCCCTGTCCACCTGTCCCTCCATATTAGTGTTTGGTGCCTCTTCCCTCATTTCCCTTCCCACCTTTCGTTCTAAGCTCTCCTGCCAAAAAAGAAATACATCCTGAAACACTGTTCAGAGTTAAAAAATAGAACTAAAAAAAACATATAGACTCCATCTACTTTACATTTCTCAGTAAAGTACATAGACTCAATAAGATTGTCCAGCATTTCCATTTGCATTTTTTGTTATGCTAATGGGAATATTGTGGCGGTCATCCCCCATTCCAGGGAATGGAAAGGTGGATACTGGCCCAGCAGCCCAAGTTATCAGCCCAAGCGAAGCGAGGGTGGATAACGAGGTCTCCATACCATTATCCCCACATTCCAGCCCCTGTAACGAGGGATGAAAGCTATTAGCACCCTATGTTCCCAAAGCGGGAACCCGAGGTGCTAAAAATGGATTTTCCAAGATGGCCACCATGGAAAGGGAAGGTGGGGTTCCATACAGGGCCCTTCTTCGCTTTCCATAGCAGCCTGCAGAAGGCAAAGAGAAAACCTTATGACCATATTACTACAAGCACGTTTTTCTTCCCTTTCAAACCTATCCCAATTTCAAACAACTTTACCACAAAGCCGGTCCCAGTTGGACATGGCCAGGGACATGGCCAGGTGGACATGGCCATCGCATGTGTTATCCCTCGTGGTCATGTCCAGTACCCAGATTGTCTGGATCATTGCCTTATTCCATGACCCGGACAATCTGGCCACTGCCCATGGCTACCGGCTATACCTCAGTCACCAAAAATGTATATCACTTTTTTTGTACCTATACATTATAACACTTGTTCAAAAATAAAACACCGGCACATTTGCAAAACCATGCTTTCTGATCCTTGCCAATGCTCCTTCCACAAGTTTGCTGGAAATCCACACATGTTTTATTTGTTCAAAAGTGTCAAATGTATGCACATACAATAGTCATATAACCTAGCCCCCACTTGACGAAATCCATATAGACTTTATGAAAACATGTATATCTAGATTTAAAATCTTTTTGCAAACTTTTGTGTAGATTCGTCAAATTGCATCACATTTATAAGCATTTAAAATAATTTGTGACCCCCCTCTAATTTTGAACCCTCTTTACAAAATCCCACCAAACTTTGCAAAAGCATTTATACATAGATCTATTATCAGTTCCCCCACTTGAGTGTAGATTCGTCAAATGGCACCTCATTTATAAGACTTTATATTATTATGGGAGCCCCCCCTCTAATTTCGCCCCCTCTGGACAGAATCCCACCAAACGTAGCAGACTCATTCAGAATCAGATAAAAAAAATTAGTGCAACATTTCATACAGTTTAATTAAGTGGCACCAAATTTATAAGCCATCCAAGAACTGTTTTTCAGCAACCCTGTAATGCAGAGGTGTCCGCGAACATCCGGACTGTTCGCGGACTTTCGCGCGAAAACGCCTGTTTTTTTGCTTCTTGCAGCCATATCCCATCCCATCCTCATCACCCCTCGCCTCCCCAGAGATTATTTGATAAGTTTGACAAGTGCAATGTTGTGTTTTTTTATATGTGTTTACCGCGAAGTCCACGGACATCGACCGCTGTCTGCGAATCCAAGATGGCGGGCATTTCCAAAAATCTGACGGACTTCACGCTTTTTACCATCCAATCAGTGGGCCCATCCGATGTCCGCGGACACCACGTTGCCCTCTAAGCCAATCCGAGTCCTGTCCACGGAGCGAACAGGGAAGTGTGTCTGCAGAGCGGACATAGATATCACAAATTCTTTTGGACCTACTTTTTGGTCATTTTAAAAATAACTATTGGATGTATTTCCACCAAATTTACAAAAGCACGGTTTTGGGACCAAGCCGCCGCTCCTACCGCAAATTTGGTGAAAATCCATCCAGCGGTCTATGGGAAAAAAAAAAATGTGGGATCCCCCCTATAACTTTGCCCCCTCTTGACCATACCTCACCAAACTTTGCAAAATAATTCAAAGTGGGCCATATACTTTTTTTGCAAAGCTTGGTGCGGTGTCGACCAGGGGTAGCAAAGTCATAAGCTAAAAAAAAGTCAAAAAAACTACTGGACGGATTTTCAACAAATTTACTAAAACACGCTTTCGGGACCAAGCCACCGCTCCTGCTGCAAATTTGGTGAAAAACCATTCAGCAGTTTGAGCTGTAGGCATGAGCAAAGTTTTTTCTCCATTTAGTCTATGGGAAAAAAATACATTTTGGGACCCTCCCTATAACTTCCCCCCCCCCTTGACCAAACGTCACCAAACTTCGTCCAGGGGGAGCGAAGCCATAAGCCGCCCAAAAAGTGCTCATCCTATGGGTTTACCAACTTAACCATAACTACTGGCCCGCTACCGCAGGCCCAGTAATATATTCCCAATATATATATTACCGGGCCAACTCATAGAAGACCACTTTTTGGGCGGCTTATAACTTCATCCCCCCTTGGACGAATCCTCACCAAACTTTGCAAAACATGTATATGGCCCCCTCAGAATGGTGTGATTTCATCCAGGGCGCGCAAAGATATAGGGTGGTCCCAAAATGTGTGAAAATCCTCATAGATGCAATGGAAACAAAGTTTGCTTGTACCTACAGCCCAAACCGCTGGATGGATTTTCACCAAAGCATGCTTTAGTAAATTTGGTGTAAATCCATCAAGATGTTTTTTGTAAAAATGGCCAAAAAGAAGGTTAAAATATATAGTGATATATGGGTCCCGTTTGCGGACTCACTTCCCGATTTGGAGTCCGCCGACATGTCTGGCCCAATCGGAGGCTGGCACGACATCCACAGACATCCAAGGCGACCGTTGATTGGTTAATGAAAAGCGTGAGGTGCGTCCGATATTTTGAAATGGTTGCCATTTTGGAACCGCGGGCCACCGCCACTGACCTTGCAGTGAGCAAAATGTATGGAAAACAATTTTGGGGTTATCTGGTGGTTGAAATCGGGCCTAGAAAGGGTGCGGACTGAAATTGATATGGAGCTGTTTTTATGGGTAGAAAAATGGCTTGCAGGTGCTTCAGAGTCTGCGGTCAATTTTAGTGTCCGTGGACATCATTTGGATGGCAGGGTGTTCTGTGTAGGTCTTGTTATTTGAAGGTGTATTGTACGTACTTGTTATATGGTTTAATTAAAATGTGTTAGTTGTGGCTAGTGGCCTTATTCTTGGGGCCATGGGCGCAGATCATGCACCCAAGAATCTGGCCACTGGCAACAGACACTATAGTAATATGTATATAGTAATTATAGGTACTGTAGGGTGAATATACCGTATTTGTAATATGGTGGAATGATATAATTGAAGTATATGTGTATTTATGATCATAGTACAATTGAGGATAGTTTTCTTCGATCTTTGCTCCGCCTTTGACACACTTAACCATTCCATCTTCGTCAAAAAGCTACATGATACCTTCGCCACACAGACTGGGCACAGGACTGGCTTACTTGTTTCCCTCACTAACCGCCCTTCCCAGATGCAACCGGGTAATTTCTCCTCACTGTCTACCTGCAGCATCCTCTAGGGTAGTATCTTATTGCTGTGCCTCTTCAATACGTATCTCGTCACTCTGGCTCACCTGATCTCCTTCTTCTCTCCTCATTTCCAGTGTTATGATGATGACACACAGCTTTCCTTGAAACTTCCCTCTACTACTTTCTCCTCCCTGTCTTTCATCCCCGATTGTCTAACCAACATCCAGACATTGGGGGTCATTACGACCTGGGACGTAACAATGCTGCAATTAGCGGGTGCCGGGTCTGGGTTCCTTAAATGAGGAATTACTGGGCCATTCCAACCTTGGAGGACCCGGTAATTCCTCATTCGAGGAACCCGAACCCAGTACATCCTCATTTCCATTCAAGCCCCCATAGGGCTCAATGGGAATGGGGAGGGAGCTAACAACCCGCAGACACGCTAAGGGGTCCTGCTAGCAGACCCCTTAGTGGGTCTGCTAGCGGGACCCGCTAAGGGCACCTGGTTTTACCAGGCGCCCTTTGCAGGTCCCGTGAGCAATCCTCGTAATGCGGCGGTAGGGGTTTAACGGGGCCGGCCGCTCTACCAGCCCCATTAAACTCCTACCGCCAACCTCGTAATGACCCCCATTGTGTGCGGCTAACAATCTCTGTCTCAATAACAGTAAAATGGAGATCCTTCGTATTGGGACACATATGCCCTGTTTCCCTCCTACCCTCGGGATGCTCTCCATGTGCCCTCTACTATCACCATCCTGTGAGGCCAACAACCTTGGGCTCCTCTTTGACACCTCTCTCTTCTTCACTCCTGTTGGACCCTGTCAAGAAGGCAGACTTTCAGCTTCTGCTCCTTAGAGGCATTCTACCTTTCCTCACCTTCTCTCAGAAGCTCAACATCTCTAGAGCCCTAGTCCTGCCTAAACTGGACGACCGCAACAATCTTTTTATCAACCTCCCCCTTTGTTCTCTGTGCCCCCTTGAGCTAATCCAAAAAAGAGCTGAAAGACTTATTCTTGGACTCAAGCCAAGGATTGTATCTCTGCAGCCCTAAAATCTCTACATTGACTCCTGGTGGCTGAAGAATGAAAATAAAGATCCTCTGTATCATTGACAAGGCTTTCTGGGGCCAGGGACCACGCTATCTCCAACTTTCTCTCTCTAAATACTCCTCTGCAAGAGCCCTCCGCTCCACTAACTCCAATTCTCTGCTTGTCAAACTCTGCTCCAAACAGAGAGCGGGAGACAGGGGTCTCTCTTTGGCTGGTTGCTTGGTGCCTCTCTCTGGAACAGCTTCCCTGCCCCTCTCAGTGTTGAGCCAGTATTCCTTAAGTTTCGGAAACTTCTGAAAACTCTGCTTTTTTCTTCCTCTTTCCCTCTATCCCTTCCCTGCTAAATCATAGCGCTGATACTGAGACTGGTGGCCTAGTCCCTCATAAATCTCATAGTTTCCCGGCCATATATGTAGTCAACGCCAGTACCTCCCCCTCCAGCACTGCCCTTAAGGGTCTACTGCCTGCCGGCTGTGTACTCCACCCATGGGACACCTACACCCCAGCAGTTGGCCAGTAGCCTTCCACTTTGGCATCCCTTGGCACTTCCGTCATGGGCTCCCATCAGCCCTTGCCCATCCTTACTCCCCCTTCCATTCATGCACTTCTGTTACTGCAGCACTGTGTACAATTGTTTTGTGTAAGTAAGGGAAATGCAGATGCAAACGATTTATAGAACATTGTGAAGTGGCATTTGGTGTGTGTATGTTGATAGGGTTATATATAGAGTTTTTGGAAGTGATTGGTGGATGGATGTGTGACTGTTTGAAAGCAGACAATGAGGGAGTGTCACAAACATGAAAGTAAAAAAGGTAGAAGGGCTGTCTGTGCGATGGTATGTATGTGCCATATGGGTCTTTCAATGATGCATGCCCTGGAAGAGGGACTGCGGAGACTCTGGAAAGTCATGATAGTCCATGGATTATGGTCCTTATTGTGTGCTAGAGAAAATAATTTGGGACAGAAAATTGTTTCTGTCCTTTTATTTTTTTCCCCAAGTATACACTTGTCTATTATTTCCATTAGCATAGTACAGAATGCTACTGGAAATGTTGGAGAATCTTATTGAGTCTAACTATTTTACTGAAAAATGTAAAATAGATGGAGTCTATAAGATTATTTTTTTAGTTCAATTTTTTAACTGTGAAAATGTGGTTCCTAATGAAACCTTTTTTTTTAGTGTTTTAATCTTTTTTTTTTTTTCTTATTCGTTTGCAGGAGAGGCCGGGAAGTAAGGTGAGGGATGGAAATGAGTCAAGTGGCAGCAACCTCACATATGGAGGGACAGGGGGACAGGGGAAGATGTTGGGTATGCATTAAATGTAAGGTAGGGGGAAGTGTTGTTCATGCTCCTGGAGGTACGAAATTCTTCTATCTCATCTTCCTGGTCCTTTTGATTGTTTTTTTCATGATTGTGCATTTTCCGTTGTCCGGGCCATACGGCTGGCAGTGCTGGTGGTGGTGTTGGTGGCGGTGGCCCTTGGGGAGGTGGGATGGCTATGGCTGATGCCATTTTTGAAGTTAACTAGCAGTTATGCTAATATTCTTGCAAGCATGTGCTCTTTCCTATATTGCAGATGGAAAACCAGTAAGAATAGGTTTAGGAGCTGTGCAAGTGTAGATTTTCTGCTTAAATCTTCCTAGACTGGCTGAAAATGCAGTTTCAAACTGTTCAGAAAACCGGGACCCATTCCCGAAGCACAAACCCGTTCAGGAACAAGTCATCATGTCACACACGCACAGTCATTTGACGCTGAGCGTGAAGTCTGTGGTGGCATCAGACATTAGCGAATGTCATTGAACAAACAAACTGTGTACACATTTGTACAAAAAGTTGTGGAAAGCTGAGAGAAGTGTTTAGAATGTTACTAGGAGGTTAGGGAATTGCACAATTTTAGCTTGAAACTTTCTAGATTGGATGAAAATGCTGATATATTGGGGGTGAGTATGATACTAGGAAATTGTAGAAAATTAGGGTGCACTAGTAAATAGCTATCAAATTTGGTGAAAAAACTTGGTGAAAGGGACGTTACGGTTAAGTTGCACTAATTGAAACCTATGAAATTCAGTGAAGAAACTTTGTTAAAGGGATGTTATGGTTACAAGTAAAACCAAAAAAAAACAGAAATCCACCAGTTATGGTAATCTAAGCCAACATAACTCACACCACCACTGTGCACTGGTAAGACTAACACCCAGGACATCAAAGAAGACATCACAAATGTCATTGATGACATCACTGTTGACATCACATATCTGGGCCACTTATTTTTGTTCACTGACCTATCTAGACTTGTTGGTTTTGTTTGCTGACAGTGATTAACTTTCTCATATGTTCTTAAAATACTTTCCTTAGAGTATGATCTCAGTTCATGATGCACACACATGGGCCAATAAGCAGGCCTCAAACCCAAAATTGACTTGTGTACATGATAATCAATTCTAATGTTATTGTCATTTTCTGATGATGGTGTTTCTTTCATCTTTACTCCCTGTGTGTGCCTCAGAATTCTATGCATTGTGGCTCTGCATATGTATTGTTTGTACTAACACAAGTGTGTAGTGAGTCTTGTATTGCTAGCTATTAATTTAAAGTTTAATGATAGTTTGCATTCATTATTTTATTGGCAATATTACCAGATAAAAGATACTGCACTTCTATGGTACATGCTGCACCCATTGCCTATGTGTATGTATTGTTAGGTTCTTGTATTAACAACACTCCAATATAATGTTTTGTTTAGATGAGTACTTTTTAAATAAATTAGGTAGTTCATGAGAGGTCTCCCAAACACAACTTCAATTTGTGATGTCATCAGTGATTCATGAAAGACATTTGTGATGTCATCGTTGATGTCCTGAGTGTTAGCCTTAGCAGTGCATGGAGGTGATGAGAGTTTTGGTTGCTTAGTTTACCATAACTGGCAAATTTCTGGGGGGTTTCAGTTTTCCTTGTAACCATAACGTCCCTTTAACAAAGTTTTTTCACTGATTTTCATAGGTTTAAATTAGTGCAACTTAACCATACCATCCCTTTACCAAAGTTTTTTCACTGAATCAATATATATATCATGCATTTCAGGGATTTAAACAAACAAATGTTTCTTTTCAGAAGCATTAGATTTTGTAAGAACTGAAAACAAAAATGTCACATGTATTTTCTTGGAGTGTCACAATAAATAAGCATGCACCATAGTTATAGCTTGATTAAATCTATCTTCTCATACAATAGGAATATCATTGTAGAAACATATATGAACACTTCATTAAAAGGCCTATTTTTTATTGTGAACATTCCAATTTTTCTATAAGATTTTCCATTCATCCCAGCAGCTTGAGATTTTGAAATGTTTCAGCTCTAACTTGTATACCAGAACATTGGATGGTACAGAGCAGCTATTTCCATCTGCCTGAGGCTGCCTGCAGGGTCAGGAGACCCAAAAAAGCACCCAGGATTGGGCGTCCTGGGCAAAGGGATGACAGAGGTCAAGGCAGCTACTATATCCTTCTCTTTTCATTATTTGTCCCCCGTTAGCCCCTGATTGCTACAAAAATGTCTTGCTTACATTACACAAACAACATTCAAATCTAACGCCAACACAGCACACCACTAAAATAACTAATTACACACACCTACACCTCTGAGTACCCCTACCTTCCAAATTACTGTACTGTCTCTCCACACAGTACTACTCACCTATAATGCATTCACTCCTGCTGCTCCTCTTCCTACTCACCTCTCCAATCACGGTACAACTTCCTCCTTTCCTATCCCTGTTATAAAACTCACAACTCGAAACTCCCACTACTCCATTTCTCTTCCACCTCCTTCCAACAATCAAAGCCAACAAGCTAACCATACCTCCTCTAACACCTATCCACCTCGCCTCTCTTCTTCTGTGACTTAACTTCTACAGTCTTCCTCACCTCGTCAACTGAACATTGCACTCTGAAATGCGCAGTCTGTATGCAACAAAAAGTCCATTATCAATGACTACTTTCACTCCAGCTCTCATCACCTAGTCCTTCTTGCTATCACTGCAACCTGGATTTCTCCCTCTGATACTGCCATTCTGGGGGCCATACGCAACTCCAAACTATCCTGCATTCACTCTCCTCGACTGACTGGCATAGGTGGAGGTGTCAGATAGCTACTCTCTTCCTGCCTCAATGTCTCACAAATACCCAATGCCATGTACTCACCTACCTCTTTTGAATTCACCAACTCTTTATTTCTCTGCCTTACTCAGTTCACTTCATGTCCATAGATCTCCCTAATGGTCCCCAGGGGTGTTGCTAGGTTTGGAAAAGATCTGGGGCTACACTAATTTTGAGACTGTCAGGACTGGGAGCTGGCTAGTCTTTTTGGTTGTAACCCCTGAGCTTCTATCCAGGGCTACAATGAAAAAACCTGGAGCTACAGCCCCCTCAGCCTCCCCTAGCAACGCCTCTGCTGGTCCCACTGGACCATTCTTTGATGATCTTGGGTAAATCCTTAATTCTATTTCCATTAAGCATCACCTCATTCTCTTAGGTAACTTTAACCTTCCCTGTCCAACCACTTCTCAGAAATCTGAACTTCAGTATTTTCTTAGTGACCACGCTCTCCACTCTATCCATCACCTTCCTATACACACAGGGGCTAACTCTTTGTATCTTCTATTCATCTCCACCTCTTTTTCAGCCACTAATACTGCTGTCACACCATCCATATCTCATCACTCAATTGTTCCCACCACCATCACCTTTCCACCCTCTGATCTTTCCTCACCAATTGCTTCACCCATTACTAAAAGGAAATTGAAAGCTTCTGCCACTCTCCCCTTTCTCTGTGACCTACAGTTCTCAGTCGTCCTTCAGACCCCATGCTTCTGCCATCAATACCGACTTCTCCAGCTTCCTATTCCTACTAAACGACTCATTCTCCTCTCACTCCCCACTGCTTACTTTCACCCCTAAGTCTCAGCATACTCAGCATGGGTCACCGCATTCATACGCTCTCTCGGCTACTGCACAAATGGAGGCGTACCTACTCCCATGCGGACATGCAACTGTACCTCACTGCCATGAACTCTCTCAAGTACACTCTTGATAGAGCAAAAAGGGAATTTTACCTAACCCTAATTGACTATCACTCCAACCATCCTCGCCGACTACAGGACACCTGTAACGCTTACCTGGCCTCTGCGGGAGCGTTGGAAGCCTCCGAGCAATGGCCGGTGTGGGCAGCTAGCCGGGACAGTGTAACGGACTGCTCCTAGAATATCGAAACAAAGGTCACCCTGCTCTGGATTTGAGACATATCCCTACTCCCCCTCCTGCTTCCAGTGAGCCACTACCCTCCCTTGGGTTTTTCAGGGACTTAAACTAGAGCTCTTCACACCTGCATGTTCACAATGGATTATTTTTTGGCAAATTTGTAACAGGCTCAAAACAGAACAAACCGTATAGTGGCGCAGATGACATTTGCTGAAAACGGATATCCAGGAATTGTAGCAGTACCATGTAGCAGTATCCAAAATGACAAAAAACAATTGTATCCAAGAGGGCAGAACAATTGTAACGGGCCTGGCTAAGCTTTGTTTAAACAAAAACATGTTCAGGCTTTACGGAACTGACACAGGGAATCCAGAGACCTGATTTCCCTGGGTAAGCTATTCCAGAGTCTAGGTCCAAACACTGAGCATCTTCTATCCCCTCTAGACACAAATGTAGATGGGGGGATGATTAACAGAGCTTGGTCCCTAGAACGTAAACATCTGGATGGTTGATACTGCTTAAGTTTATCCTTCAAGTAGTCCAGTGTTAAATTGTTCAGACACTTGAATACCAGGCATGCTGTCTTAAATTTAATGCGGTTTTCAACTAATAACCAGTGGAGTTGACGGCGTGAGGGTGAAACATGAGAGGTTTTATTCAAACCACAAACCAGCCTAAGTGCTGCATTCTGTGCCCTCTGCAATCTGCTAAGTTGTTTTTTGGGATGCCTACCAATTGACTATTACAGTAGTCTAGGTGGGCATTTGTGAGTGCTCCCACCACCATAGCATAATCCCTTTCTGGAATATATGAGAGGGTTTGCCGAAGATGTCTCAAGGTGTAGAAGACAACTTTCACCTTGGCCCCAACCTGGCTTTCACTACCAAGTTTGTCTTTCCAGATGCAGCCGAGATGTTTAACTTTAGTTGAAAATTTTAAGTTTGATTCCCAGTAACTTGGCGAGTGACTGATTCTTTATAGTGGCCAAAAGTGCTGCCAAACAACATAAACTCTCTCTTGGCTGTGTTTAGTTGCAGTTGGTTAGAAGCCATCCATTCACTAATCTCCTGAAGGCAGTCACTGATCTTGGCAAAAGATTCCTCAACCTTATTAACTGTAATAAAAATCTGAGTATCGTCAGCATAAGATTATAACATATTCCATGGTGTCTCAAAATGTCCATGACCAGTCGGAGATATAAATTAAAGAGGAGTGATGACAACAATGAGCCTTGTGGAACCCCACAGTCCACAGTACAGGGGTCTGATGTAAAATCTCCTAGCCTGACACATTGTTGACTCCTTTACAAAAAAGATCTGAACGACCGAATGGCATGTTTGAAACATTCCCAACCGTCTTCAACCTCTATAAAAGGATAGTGTGGTTGACCGCATCAAAGGCGGCTGACAGGCCAAGCATGACCAAAAGTGAAAGCTTGCCCTGATCAGCCACCTTCAAAAGTTCATCATAGACTGCCAACAGAGCCGTCTCCATACCAAATTTCAGCCGGAAACCGGACTCTAGAGAGTCCAAGAGAAGTTCTGCTTAAACAAATGCTTGCAGTTGTTGGGTCATTACTTTCTCCAATATCTTCCCCAGCCACGGAAAACCCGGCAATAGGGCGATAATTTTGTAGGACCAGTGGATCCAAATTGGACTTTTTTAGAAGAGGAGTCATTGTAGTGTATTTAAGTATGTCAGGCACTAATCCTTATTCTAACGATTTGTTTACAAAAGGTAGTAACAAAAGGAGCAATTTCCTCAACCATACGCTTGGCCACAACTGCTGGTAAAGGAAATAGGAAGTCATTAGTTCGCCTCAACTTTTTCATCATTACATATATGTTATCCATTGTCAAATGATGAAAATTAAACTGTTTTACAGGATGAGCCACTTGCTCATGACCTCCATTATCTGGGCCCGCGCTTAACTGCACTGGGGAAAAAGGGATTGGGTTCATAGCTGCAATATGGCTCTTAATTGAAGCAATGTTATCTACAAAAAAGCTATTAAAAGCATTGGCCTGTGCCAGTGATGGAGTAATTGACTAATTATTACTGGTAGGGTGATGGAATTTGGAAATTATTGAAAAAAGTGGTCTTGAGTAATTTCCTGCTTCACAAATGTCTTTGTGATAGAACTTTTTTTTGCCTCAAACATGGCCTTTTTGTAAATCATAAGTGCTGTTTTAGCTTTGGTTTATTTTGTTCCGTGTGATGTCTTTGCCAGTTACACCCTGTCCGACTGATTTCTTTACGTAATAGTATCAAATCTTGTGTAAACCAAGGCTTCGAGATCCTTTTATGCATAGGTTTTTTTGGTGCTCTTCCCATCCTGCTCTCTTGCAGGGGCGCTATGTTCCTGTGGGGGCTGTGCCAGTTACTTCACTGGCATTCAAGCCAGTCCAGCTGCGGCTTGAGAAAAACCCTTGTTGTCCTTGAGCAATGTTCAGTGCTAAAAGCATGCTTGTGCTTGCTGAGTACGATCCTTGTTGTCCTTGAGCTGTGTTTAGTTAGAAGTCTTGCTTGGGCTTGCCAAGTTCTATTCAAGTAGACTGACTTCCTTTCAGCGTGTTCAGTGCTAAAGGTCTGAGTTCTATTCAAGTATACTGATCTTCCTTTCAGCGGTGCTTGCTTTGCCAGCTCTGCAAGCGTACGTTGTCAGGCTGCCTGCAGATATCAGTTGATCGATGTGTGCGTGGAAAGTTGGGATTAGCTGAACTGGTTTACCCTGTTTGCACGTAGTTCAGAGAGTTACTGCTTTCAAGTATAAGCGTGTTGATTGTGTGCTGAATTCGTTTATTCACTCACTGTTCACTTTCTTCTTCCCTTTACAGGCTGAACAGCCGGCATCGCAGAGGTTCGGCTAGGAGCTGATGCAGATGCAGAGACGAGGAGCCGAGTGTTTGAGGAAACGCTGAGCGCCAGATGAAAGTTCCTCGACGCAATATGCAGGAATGTCCTGCGGCGTTGCTGGTAAGTATCACCCTGGTGTTATTCTGCTTGTGAGGGTGAGTTTTACTGACCTTTGTGTGTTCCAGGTCTGTTTAGAAGCACTGGTAAGCGTCACGCTGCTGTGAGCAGACCAACACGAAGCACAGCAAGATCTTTGGGCGTGGCTTATATAGGCAGCCACTCCAGAGTCTAGTACCATTCTCTTCTAAGAGTCCATGGCCTACTGAGCGGCCATCTTAGTGGAATCAAGGAAGTCACTTACCTTTCATGCCATAATTGTGTTGTGACTGGGATAAGTGCCAGGCACGTCAGCATGAACCCATCTAGCCCCAATGTATGGAATCCTGGACTCACTGGTGCCAAAGGGAGTGGGGAGCCCATTGGAGGACGAGATAGAATGTTCTTGCATGGTTAGTTTATTTGTGATCATGAGAGCACCATAAACTCGCTCCTCACTCCTCTTAGGTCTATGTCAATCAACTACACTCTTACAGTTAATGACCTGGCTGAATACTTTGCTGCAAACATTTCCAAAATTAGACTCTCTCCTGACCTTCCTCGCACTCCCTCCTCCTACATTTTACACTCTGACTACTCACCCATCATCCTCTGCCTCTATCTCCCACTTTGGTCACACTAATATGGACAAAGTGCTATCTCTACTGCTGAAGGCTAACCCCTTTTGTTCTTTTCCCATCAAACCCCCTTGCTCCTCAGCTCGTCAAGCCTTTTGCCCCTTTAGTGGCCTCTCAACTAGCTGAACTCTTCAACCTAGCCCTCGTCTCTGCTTGCTTTCCCTCTATTTTCAGAACAGCCATGGTCATTCCCTTCCTAAAAAAGCAAGGGGCGACCCGAACCTACTGGATAACATTTGCCCTGTGTCTCTCCTTTCCCACTAATCTAAAGTGCTTGAAAGGGTTGTGTTCATCTGTCTTACCAATTTCTTAGACAACCACAACTATTGAGACATCCACAACCTTTGAGACTGCTATTTTCACTCCATGGAAATGGCTCTCATGAATGTGTCCAACTTCATTGCCTCTCCAACCTATCCTGTATCCCAATTCTCCTTGACCTGTCTGCTGCCTTTGACACTGTTGATCACTCTGATCTCCTTAATGCTCACTTTCTTCTCAGGATTAGTGATCAAGCTCCCACCTCGATTGAATCCTACCTTGCACCTCTCCAATTCTCAGTCTTCTGGAGCAACAACACCCCTCAACTCACTCCTCTAACTGTTGGCGTTCCACAAAGCTCTATCTTGGGTCCACTCCTCTTTATACTCTTCATCTCTGCTCTTGGGGAACTAATCTCCTCCTTTAGGTTCTCGTACCAACTCTTTGCGGATGACACTCAAATCGTCTTCTCTTTTCTTGAACTATCTTCTGATCTCTATCAAAATGCCCAAATGTCTTACTGCCATTATTGGATGGCTTTGTGCTCTCTGATGTTAGATTCTACTAAAACTGAGGTTTTGTTCTACCCTGCCAAAAGCTCTCTCTAATCTCTTCCTCTGCCTATACAGTTCCCACCTGACACTCTCACCTACTCTGCTTCAGCTGGAAACCTTGACCCTTCTCACACCTTTTATACTTTCATCTCCAAAACTGGAACAGCAGCTCATCTCAACCTCCTAAATCCTAAATATTGGGAACATCAGGCACTTCTTTTCAACACCTCCAAGCATTTCTTAACAACTCTTGTCTTCTCTAAACTGGACTAATGTGCCAGCTTCCTCAGTGGTCTCTCCAACTATGCTTTCTGTCCTCCAGACAAGATTATTGACTTTTCTACCAGGACTCTCTTTGTACTCCCTCACTTTACACCTAGCTCCTCATACCGTCACCAGGCTGGATGGCTGATGATGCAAAACTGGGCCAGATTTAAACGTCTTGTCCTAGTTTACAAATCTATCTACAGTAATGCGCCACTGTATCTATGCTCCTCTATCCAACTCTCCAAGCCTTCTCGTAATCTCAGCTCTGCCTCCTCGACTACTCTTGTGACTCCACGCCCTCCGTGTGCGTACTCTCACTTCCGCTCCTTCTCTCTTCTTGCTCCACTTGCATGGAATTCTGTTCCCCCAGACATCTGGGAAACAGTCCACACAGATTTGTTCAAAACAAAACTAAAAGCCTAACTCCTCACCTCTGAGTTAACCTTTTAGCCTACTTCTTATCTGATGGCTAGCTAACATTTTTCCCTCACCTCTAACCTGCGCCTGTCCCTCACTTACTCTGCATCAACTCTAGCACTTCATGCACATCTGGAGCACAACTGGCCATACCAGCTACATGCACTTAAACATATCCAATATTCGTTATCCTTAATCTGTGTGTGCCCTCTTATATATTTACCCATTGTAAGAAGCTCACTGTATCCCGTCAAACTGATTTCTTATCTACAGCACATACTTTTGTAATGAAAAGAACACTGCTCCCCCTGTGTAGAGATACATTAAATAAATGAATGCATACACACATGAATAAGATATACTCATAACATGTTGGGTACATGATATTTATTTTCATAAAATGAAAACTATTTCTAGACATTGATAAAAATTTGTATTCTACAGAAAATTAATATTTCATCTTTGGTAGAAGAGTGATTCACATACCCTTAAAACATCTTTACATCAAAGGATCAGGGACCATGGGACAAGGGTCCATTAGGTCATGTAAAAAATAAATATCTGACCTATGAAATTTGACAGCTAGATATGCAAAAGAAGCTGGAACGTCCAACATGAAATGTACCACCTGGATAATATCTGTCTGAAAGGGATTGCACCAATGAGCACACACCTTGAAGGTTGTATTGCAAGCTCTGACTTTGCTGGGTGCCCATGATTTCTGAAAGAACCCTTAGCCATCTCGGAAAGTCATTCTGGGTATGACCTACCTATGAAACTAGGCATCCCATTAGTTGAAGAGAATCTGTTAGGATTAAAGGATGAGGGGACCTCACATGATTCAGAAACATCTGTCTGAAAACTGCAAAGTGTATTTCAAAGACCACAGTTATTGCCAGTACTATTGGGAACCACATCTGTGGCAGCCAGAGAGGGATGATCAAAGCAAAACATGCTTTCTGCTTCTGTGCATGAAACAGAGTATGAGCAACCAATGAGAATGTAGGGAACAGGAACAGAACTTCTGCTTCCCAAATCTTAAAGAATGCATGAGGGGCCCTTGTGTTGGTGTCCTCTCCAAGGATATACATGATTTCATCACTCTTCGAGGCCCATAACATGGAATTTATTTTTCAAACACATATCACCAAAATGTAAAGTGGGGGGAGATTCTCTGCAGCCCCGCCCAGAACCACTCCACCCTTAATGAATACCCTACCCCAAACCCCCCATCTGCTTTGCAGCGAAATGTACTTCAAAGAATATTATGTAATGCACCTCGAAGTAATATTCTGCGATGTAAGGGATACTGGGCCTCATTACACGGTAGGCAGTAAGGGTTTACCGGTACCGGTATTTTACCGGTACCGGTAAATCCTTACCGCTTTACTACGAGGTCCCTTTGCGGGTTGGGGAATTTAACCCCTGTTTTTCGCAGGCGTTAAATATCCAACCCGCAAAGGGACCAGGGTGCTAATTACGGTACCGCAATTTGCGGTACCGTAATTAGTGCCTTCCCCATTCCCATTATGCCCTATGGGGCAAAAATGGGAATGGGGAAGGGCAATGGAGGAAGGAGGAATTACTGCCTTCCCAACCTTGGAATAGGGCGGTAATTCCCCTTTCATCCAAGGTGGTAGCGGTAAATTACCGGCATGAACCATGGCGCTAATAGCGCCATGGTTTACCGCCTACTGTGTAATGAGGCCCACTGTCTCCAACAGAAATATAGGGGCAGTATTGCATTGACATGAGAGGCAAAGCGATTCATTTGGAAAATACCCCCATGGTCTCCTGTGACATATGTCAGTTGATTGTGACTGTCAAATGACTGGAGCACCCGTTTGCCACCAAGTTCCCTGGAAGGTGTTTTTGATATGCAACTGGAGGAGAAATCTCAAATGTTCACCAGCAAATTGGAAAGGCTTTTCAAATTCGTACCCCCTCATGTGTTTTTGTATGTACCACTGGCATATTGTCCATTAGGACGCTAATCAAACAACGAGAGTACCTTATTGTGAAACTGCAAGAATGTCTAAAGTGTTTGCATGCAAAAGAGACTTCTGAGGTGACCACGTACTCCAGTCTAGATTGAACTGCATCTGGCACCTGAATCTCTCAGACTTCCATATCACTCTAAGTGTATATATGGGATGGAAGAGAAGATAGCTCTTCCATTCTACACATTCAAATTTGTTATCATATAATGTAATTCCATTCTTGCATGTCATTTCTAGTGTGATCAATCTAGGCCCTTTCTTAAGGCTTGAATATGTAGTCTTTGCAGCAACATGTAGCGCATGGGACTGGAAATACATCTTCTTGTATGGAAGGTGAAAGAATGCATATGATGTGGTTTGAATTCTTTAGATGTAGGCAGTTGAACGGCATGATTGAACTCTTTTTTGAAAGATTATTCCTTGTTTATGAGAGCTGTAGTATAGGTATCTTGCAATCCACCAGAAACTCGAGCTAAGCGAATGACAGATTTCGGCCAGCTTATGCTGAAACCTAATGTGGAATCAGAGAAATACAATATTAAAACTTTTACACCATGCAAAGGAAAATACACCGACACAGTCTTGTAAAGATTCCCAGAATCTGTATTACAAAACTGAACAATATCGAACAAAGTACACAAATAGCTAATTGGCTGTCAATAAATCACAGAGACCACCAGCAGGGTTCAATGTGAGCAGTGAGCAGGATTTGCTAGCTGGACATCAGCGTATTTATACAGTTTGTTATAATGATGTCCAGCCTCTTACAAGTTAATTATACACTGGGCTAGGGTCGCACCAGGTTTGTTTCCTAATTTACATATCTCGTGCATGCGATTTACTTTTCAACATATTTACTCACACACACTATTATTCTTTAGTTTAACGTTTACACTCTTTACACATCGTTTTAATACAGATCAAACAAATGTTTAGCATGTCGTATTTGGATAGCGTTATTGTTCTTGTATACTTGTAGGTTAACATCGCTGATTCAAGTAATCCCCTGATCCCGAGGTCAACGAAGGACAAGGTCTACATGACCCTAACATGTAGCCTGAAGGCAGGTTGGACATTAACTCCCCTACAGAGGTTGTAGAGGTTAAAGCAAGAACAAGAGCACACGAGACGGCCATTTTAGACTGCAGGGTGACTTTGCGCGAATAACTAAAATGGCAGCTCTAGCCTAAAATGGAGGCTTGATTTACTTAAGGTCACGACCTTGTAATACGGATTTCCTCACAAAGCGACTGGGCATAGGCCAACATATACAATGAGGAAGAAACAATATTATATCAGTTCTAACAAACCCTCCTTTTGGCCTATGCCAAGCGCTAAACTACCTTCAATCACTTTGCGACTAACTCCTTGTTTCAACATCTATACATCCCGAATCATTATCGGACATATCTATTGCCATTAGATCAGACACTAGAGTTTCTTTCAACACATACTCTTTGGAAACCTTATCAGGGGCGTATATTTTATGCCCTAATACACTTGTTGTTTGCGCGCAACATTTGCACGTTTGCCCCCCTAATACTGAGCATACACCACGGAGACACTGTATACAACAACAAAGGAACAGAAAACTTCCCAAGATAATCAACAGGGCCGAAAGCAACTTCCATCCCCATGACCGTAGGAGGACCCAAAACCATGCACTAAGTTCCCTGTTTCCCTCAGGAACATGTACTTCTGAACTAAGAACATGTAGATTTTGGATAGCCCTAAAGATCGTTGGAGAGGAGTCTGGTACGTAAACGCAGCAAGCGGACCCCACTAATTTACATACTCCTCCACGCTCGGGCAGAATGACATCTAATGCCATCCGGTTCTGAAGAGCCACTAACCTTATTGCTTTCTGTTGTAACATCATATTATAGAGTATGTCAGTGGTCCGGTTGATGGTTCTCTCCAATACTCTCGCTAGTCCCCTGATATCTTTGGAATTCGTAATTTGCCCAAAAAATGGCACAAAGGATTTCATGATGTCTCCTAGAGTTTGCGCTGGAGTATCCCCTTTCACACCTCGTCGTGGACGAGTTTTCGAAATTTCTGCAGTACTGGCAATAAATACCCCAGGTAGTAGAATCCCCAAATAGCAGGTTCCTTGCCAATCCCTGGGCAACCATGGAAATGCCACATCACCGCAAACAAAATAGACAGGTTCGCCTACGTACAGAGGTCTGTTCTCACTAGTCAAATTTGCAACATTGGTGCACCTTCTAAAATTACCCATTGACCGTGTTCCATTCCTCTGTATGCAGAAGGATACTGAATCAGGGCTATGGTTAACAGAATAAGATGGAGGCGTGGCATCCTTATTGCCTATAGGAGCCATTTTGAAAGAGATTAAAGAATGAAAAGGACGAGACAATCTATTAGAGGGCCTAACTGAAGCAACGTTTGGCTTACTTCTATTTGCAAAAAGCGAGCATCCCAAGGGCATCAAAACATTCTTTTCAAAACTATTCAAATTTGTACCATCAAAGTTCCCTGAGATGCTGTCATTCCATCGGCCAAAGAATAGTGCTCTAAGAGAAGCGTAACAAGAAGTTGTCAAAGGTAAAAGATGAATATACCAACCTAGCCCCTTATCCCCATGTTGCGGTAGATGTGAACAGATCCAGCAATTGGTTCTATTTAAAATTGCATGAGTGGCATTCATAATTAACAAAAGAGTATTATTCTGATAGTTCTGTCTATGCGAAGAATCTCTAGGCGATAAGGTATGCAATTGCACGGAAGGAGTAGGGATAACAGATACATTTTCAATAGGTAAAAAGTCCTCTAACGGATATGCTTCCTCCAGATACCATAACCCAAAACCAACAGTTACTAAAAATCCAGTTATTATTACAAAAAGGCAACAATACACTTTGGGGGTCCCCTTACATGCTTGATCATTGTCTCTGCTAGTCATATTTTTATCTAAAAGTTTGGTACGAGCGGTAGCGGGTGCAGGCATTGTAGTCTTCAATCGAAAAAACACCAATTGTTCGTTTCCTGGCAACTCCAGTCGCGCGTCTTCTTAATGTCTTTCCCACAACCCTCAGCCAACAGAATCCTTCCGTACAATCGGGCCAAAAAGACAAGCCCTCAAATGATTTTTCTCAATCGCACAGTCAGACCGTGCTGTACGTCTATTTCCTTGGACGCAAATTATATTTCACAGTTTCTGGTGAGAACAAAGTGTCGTCACTTCCTCCTGGAGGTGGCGAGTTAATGTAAATGGGATCAGAAAAGGATTGATCCGGAAGTTCCACTGTTGGGGAGTGCAGAGACAAGATGGCCGTTTTGTCTGGCCTTGCGAATTCTGGAACGGTCTCCGATACTCCCTTGTCGGTTGTTGCTGTTTCAGGCACGTTGGTTACAGCAGTGGGAAGGGATTCTGTGTCTTCTGTATCGTATGGCATGGGCTGTGGGATCCGTTTGGTGTGCGTCGCATGGATCCAGTTCTTACGACCCGCACAGTAGTCTGGGTGACTAGTAGGACTTGGTAGGGACCCCTCCACCGAGGTGCAAGGCAAGATGACCTCTCATAAACTTTCGTGAGGATCCAGTCCCCCAGTCGTAGACTGTGACATGGACCCTCGTATCGTACAGGTAATGCCTCTCGTACCTGGTGATAAAGTGAAAACAGATTTTTAGTCAACTGGTTACAGTAATCTGAAAGAAGCACATTTTCTGTATCCCGTAATGAACTGCTTTTTGGCAAACCCCAAATATTAGCATGTCTCCCCATTACCACCTCAAAGGGAGAGAGCCCAGTCTTAGTTTGAGGGGTTGTTCTCATCGACAGTAATACGATCGGTAAGGCGTCCGGCCATTTTAGCTTGGTGCCAGCACACATCTTAGCGAGTTTGTTCTTTATAATGCCGTTATGCCTTTCCACTAATCCGGCACTTTGGGCATGTCTGGCCGAATGGAACTTTTTATCAATCTGTAATCCTTTGCAAATTTGTAGGATTACAGTAGCGATAAAGTGTGGCCCATTATCCAACCAGATGACTCTCGGCAGCCCGAACCTAGGAAAAAACTCTTTCAACAGAGTTTTTGCCATGGTTATGGCCGTTGCATCTCTAACCGGGAAGGCCTCAACCCACTTACTAAAGGCACAAATGACAACCAACACATATTTAAGATTGTTTCAACGTTCCATTTCAATAAAATCAAAGTGAATAACTTCAAACAGAACAGAAGGTGGAGCGAAACTTCCTCTAGGAGTCGAGGTACCTTTTCCTACAGTGTGCTGCAAGCAGACCATGCACCCTTGGACAAAGCGCTCCGCAGTTTTGAAAATCTTATCATTGGCCCATCCACTGTGTAGCATTTTAGTCAATTTACGCACACAAACATGTGTCGGACCATGAGCCATAATAACCATCATTGTAATGTAGGTGTCAGGGAGTAACCATTTTCCTACAATATTGTCTACCCAACACCCATCATCATCCAGTCTCCCTGCACCCTCGATCCATCTCTTAGTTTCCTCTATGGTAGCATCTGCTTGAATGTCTTTTACAGAATCGATACTTTCACCCAAAGTGCAAATATTTACAGTTTCTCTTACAGCATACATTTCTGAACTGAAATCAGTGACAGTTTGTTTAGCTATCTGATCGGTGAAAGCATTCCCTTCTCCTACATCATCTGTAACCTTTTGATGTGCTGAACATTTTATAATAGCTACCTGAACAGGGAGTGGGAGTGCTGAAAGTAATCCCACTATTAAAGTGCCATGCTGAATTTTCGTTCCGTGCGAGGTCAAGAAACCTCGTTCTTTCCAAAGTCTACCGAAGTTGTGAACCACCCCAAAAGCATACTGACTATCGGTATATATATATGTACTGTAAGCCCTTCAGAAAGTTCACAAGCTCGAGTTAACGCTATAATTTCTGCGGCCTGCGCGGAATTATGCATAATTCTTTTGGTTTCCACAATCGTGCTTAAAGTAGTGATGGCATAAGCAGCCGTGGATGTACCGTTTGGAAGTTTAAAACAAGAGCCATCACAAAATAGCTCTCCTTGTGGGCTATTCAAAGGCGTGTCTTTCAGATCGATTCTGCCTTTAGCCTCTTGTTCTGTCACATAAAGGCAATCGTGTGACGTTTCGTCACCATCAACAGTACCTTGCGGGACAGGTAAAAGTTCAGCCGGATTTAATATACAACACCTCTGAATTTGAATGTGGGGGGCAAACAAGATTAGTTCATATCTTGTCAATCGTGCGGAAGTGAGGTGTTGCGTTTGAGTTCTGTTCAATAAAATATCTACACAGTGAGGTACCATTAGGGTTAACTCATGACCCAGGACCATTCCCTCACTCTGTTTTACAGACACAGCAGCAGCAGCAACAGCTCTCAAACATCTCGGAAAAGCGCATGCAACAGGATCAAGGGCGGATGAGAAATAGCCACATGGCCTATTCTTCCCTCCATGTTCCTGCGTTAACACAGCCAAAGCACATCCATCACATTCATGCACATACAACACAAAGGCCTTGTCATAATTCGGAGTTCCTAAAACCGGCGCTGAACACAGTGCGGATTTGAGCAAATCAAATGCTGTCTGGTGTTCCAAAGTCCATGGCAATGGCAAATAAATGCCCTTCTTTGTCAAAGCCAGCATTGGTTTAATCGTTAACGAAAAGTTAGGGATCCACAATCTACAGTAAGAAGCCATACCTATCAGGGCTCTAACTTCCTTCTGCGTATTTGGGACAGACATGCCAGAAATAGTCTTTATTCGTTCAGGTGTCAACCGTCTTCCCTCCTTTGACAGGAGATAGCCTAAATAGGCGACCACCTGACAACAATATTGTAATTTTTTAAGTGAAGCTTTGTGTCCATGTTTCGCTAGATGACAAAGCAACAACACGGTGCCTTCTTTACAGGTGCTCTCAGAATCAGCAGCCAAGAGGAGATCATCTACATACTGTAGTAACGTGCAAGTAGTAGGCAACTCAAGAGTATCGAGCTGCTCTTTCAATGCCCTACTATAAATACTTGGACTCTCAGTGTACCCTTGTGGTGCACGAGTGAATGTGAATGAGCGTCCACCTAGGGTAAACGCGAACAAATATCTGCTATCCTTGTGTATAGGAATACTAAAAAACGCGTTTTTAAGATCAACAACGCTAATGTGAGTGGCAGAAGCCAGAATCATGGTTAGTATCGTTCTTATATCAGGTACAATAGGAAACTGAGGAGCCACAATTTTGTTAATAGCACGTAAATCAATTATAAAACGAAAGGGAATCGCATTATCACCTTTTTTGTATACTGGCAAAATGGGGCTGTCATAGGCTACCCGTAATTTCGTCAATTACTCCACGATGTACAAAATCAGAAACTATACATTTCAAAGCCTGCTCGCCTTCAACTGAGATCTTATATTGCGGGATGCGAGGCAATTTTACTTCATGTTTCAGAATAATTTTAACAGGTTCAATTTGAAGAATGCCCACATCATTATCATCAATTGCCCATAAGCATTCTGGAACATTACTGAATTCAGGCGGTAAGAGTCGAGTCAAAAACTGAGAGGCGAGTGATTGCTGAGGTGAAATTGTTAACCGAACTCCATCCGGAGAACAATGTATTACTGCATGCAATGCCTTCAACAAATTTAACCCCAGCAAGTTCTCCCCACAGTTTGTGGTAAGTAGAAATGGACACTGTTCCATGAAGGGACCCAGTGTTATCGGTACCGGCAAAGAGACCGGACAAACTACAGGTGTGCCTGAAAACCCTACGGAAACGTTGGACTGCCCTGACAGGGGAATATTTGGAACCCGTGAATGATCAATGGAACATTTCTGTGCTCCCGTATCTACTAAAAATAGATGCTTCCTATTTCCCACCGCCATCTCAACGTAGGGGCCTTTCTGATGAACGGGAATAGGCGTTGGTTCCAAATCCTGCTTCGGGCAATCCTAGCGAAACAGAATATTATCAAAAGGAAGCTCTTCAGAGAGGTACGCGGCAGAAGGGTGATCAAAAATGTTTCTATTATCCACATTCGAAACTTGCTTATCTTGTGAATGAGGTTGCTGTGATTCTGGTGCAAACTGACCTCTGCCAGGGCCCCCTGCACCTGGGCGCCCTCTGGATCGTCTACCCATGTTCCCAAATGACCTTTGCTGCAAGGTCGGACATTGTGCGCGCCAGTGGCCTTCCTGTCGACAATAGACACACTGGTTACCGGAGCCAAGGGCGCACTTCCCTGTGGAATGTACTGACCTCTAAATTGATTACCCCCTCTAGGGCTTCTAACAATCTGTTGTAATAAGACTTTTGTTTTCAGGTCACCCTTTTTTTCAAAAGTTTTTCCTTTTCAGTATTTACATGATTTTCATAGTACTGAGCCATATGCAGTACTTCTGATTGAGACTTCGCCTGCCAAGCGCTTTCGGAAGACATAATCTGTAACTGAATGTCAGGCAGCAATCCACATACAAATGTGTTGACAAACAGCCTTTTCCCTGATTCTGTGCCTAAGTCTTGTCCACTGAAATCTGAAAATACCTGCTCGAACCGATTGAAGAAATCGGTAGCACCCTCAGATTTTCCTTGTACACAGGCCGTAAGCTTGTCCCAAATGATTCTTTTTTCAGGAACTATAGTTTTCAATTTTACAATAATTCTATCAGGCAAGGTTAATATCACTTGAGGCGGTCGTTCACCAGCTGGTCTTTCTCTATCTGGCCTAACCATGTTATCCCATGTATCTCCCAACCCAGGTATATCATTTATAGTCCTAATCTGTTTCCACAAATCGACTGGCAGGAGTACGGGAAATAATAAATCAATATCACTTAAGGTGAATACCGACGACTGTAAGACTGACTCTATTTCTTTATAGAACCCGGTCGGATTCTTTCTTACATCGTGAATAGATTGCTTTATGGTGTTCACTTCCTGTCTTGAAAACGGGACGTGAACAAACTGCGATACGTAATGTGCAGGATTTTCTCCCGCGACTATTCTTCGTGCAGCATCGGCTGCAATCTCAACTTTCGGGACAAATGTCGGAGGGACCTCTCTCATAGGCAACTGAGAAGTAGGCAGCTCCGAACGCTTACTAAGCAACAGAGCCAAATCAAGCGCTAAGGCAGTCAAAGAAGTATCAATCGAAAAAGCTCTCTTATAAACACTCAACAATTCTGCGGGACAACAAATATTCTTCTTTACACACTCATTCTGTAGGTACTCTACCATCACCTGTATCACTTTCTTTTGCATTTCTAACGTATACTGACTATATGTGTCATATACTTCATCTGGAGTTATCGACATATCCGAAATCCATCTTATCGCATCCTTCATACAAATTTGCGCTTCCTCACCCTTTAATTCACGGCGAGGAGTAAGTACATGATATCTAAACTACCACCATCTACTTCCTCATTCTGTAACCCTTCCAACTCCTTCCTATACTCAAAAATCCTCTCAACATGCTCATATACCTTCTCCGCAGTATCTCTGGACAACGCTAAGCCGTTCAAATCCTGTAACCCTTGTGGGAAATCTACATCGTTTAATCTATTCCACATTATACTCAAATGAGTCCCTAATCCTTCAATAAAAACATTTTTCTCAGGAATACCTTTTAAATTTTCGAGTGTGGAAAAAACATCAGCTTGTTCACCCTTCTCCATGCAATGTTTAGCCCAAGCAATCAATTCATTCTTTTTGTCTGGGGACACAGTATTACGAGTCACAACCCTTGGTCTCGCTCCCTGGTCTACTACAAGCGATGCAGAATCACTTGGAAGAGGAAGAGTAGGCACATTCTGAATACCAACAGGTGGAGGCAAGGGGGCGGGCAAAGTTCGACGGCTGGAAGAACAGGAAGAACAGGAGGGAGGACCGGAGGAACAATAGGAGGGGGAATAACAACGGGAAGGGGCAAAGCACCAGGGGGAGGGACGTACGGAGGTGGCGCGGAGGCACAGGGCCTTCGTTCATGCAAAAGTTTATTAATCAATTCATCTGACGTATGAAAATCTTTTGAGGGGTAGATTTTCTGAATGCCTAATTGAAACGCCCTGTCCGTGTTCCTAACTGACTCCAATTGTTTATTTTGATCATATAACCGTGCCTTTTCGACACTTGTCATATGTCTACGCATATGTTTCTCTCTACTCTTTTGTTGCTGCATAGCTTCTGTTTTCCAACTGTGCAATGCGTCAAATGCTGCAGGTCTAGCCTTTTTCTTTACTAATACAGACTCTAGATATTCTATATGAGGGATTTCAAAACAACCATTGGTTGGCCACCGAAGAATAGAATTATGTCTGGTCTGTCTGTGTCAAATATCATTAAATACTATACTACCAAAGCCTTTCTTACAGTACATAGTACATGCCGGCGACCCCTCCTGTGGTGCGGGACGGCTATCTTCCAAAGATTGTCTGTCGCTGCGGAATAAAGCCCTAAAGCAGGCAGACAATTTCCCAGGCATATCAAAGTTCTGGTGTTACCTGGTCAAGTAATTGTGCTCGCGAGTGCAATGCGCCAAATTCAAATTGTCAGGGTTAAATTAAGAATCGGGACACGATTCACCTGACCAAAGGACTGGGAGGCCCGATCGGGTTACTAAGGACAATGCTAAGGACCCACGTGTCTGGTGATTTTCGGCAAATTTACCCATCTCGATATATGGACCCTCGTCAAGACGTCGTCTCGGGCTGCAGCTCACCGTTCAGGGATCGGATCATGCAGTTTTGTCGAGGAATTCGCTTCTCGTCTAGAGTGGCCATTTCTGTTGGCACCGTCCGATCCCAGTCTGATAGCCGAGCCAACCTTCAACGAGACGAAGTCGATCTTGAGGGTCCCTATTCGGGCGCCATCTGTGGAATCAGAGAAATACAATATTAAAGCTTTTACACCATGCAAAGGAAAATACCCCGACACAGGCTTGTAAAGATTCCCAGAATCTTTATTACAAAACTGAACAGTATTGAACAAAGTACACAAATAGCTATTTGGCTGTCAATACATCACAGAGACCACCAGCAGGGTTCAATGTGAGCAGTGAGCAGGATTTGCTAGCTGGACATCAGCGTATTTATACAGTTTGTTATAATGATGTCCAGCCTCTTACAAGTTAATTATACACTGGGCTAGGGTCGCGCCAGGTTAGTTTCCTAATTTACATATCTCATGCATGCGATTTACTTTTCAACATATTTACTCACACACACTATTATTCTTTAGTTTAACGTTTACACTCTTTACACATCATTTTAATACAGATCAAACAAATGTTTAGCATGTCGTATTTGGATAGCGTTATTGTTCTTGTATACTTGTAGGTTAACATCGCTGATTCAAGTAATCCCCTGATCCCGAGGTCAACGAAGGACAAGGTCTACATGACCCTAACATGTAGCCTGAAGGCAGGTTGGACATTAACTCCCCTACAGAGGTTGGAGAGGTTAAAGCAAGAACAAGAGCACACGAGACGGCCATTTTAGACTGCAGGGTGACTTTGCACGAAAAACTAAAATGGCGGCTTTAACCTAAAATGGAGGCTTGATTTACTTAAGGTCACAACCTTGTAATACGGATTTCCTCGCAAAGCGACTGGGCATAGGCCAACATATACAATGAGGAAGAAACAATATTATATCAGTTCTAACACTAAGACTTGAAGCACATTAACATGCTCTCATAGGAGGATGCCACCTAATCCTGAGACCTGTTTATATCTGATGTTTGGCCTTAATAGGTCAGAAGATATGTGATATGATATGATGTGGCATTTACAACGTGCCTGTAGATATGTGTTTCTAGGCGCAACAAGACAACGAGGGGGAAACAAAGGGAAGACAAAATAACGGTCCTCATAGGCCTTGTGTCATTCAGATTGTGCAAGTGCATGGAAGAGGGAAGGGGAGAAGTGCAAGGGGGAAAGTGGGGAAGTGCAGATAACTCACAAATTTATTTATTTTACATTTATAAAGTGCTCAAACAGCCCGCAGGCATCGAGGCGCTGTTACAGGAATTGTTTGTTTTTCTTAGTTGCGTAATTGTGTGTTTTTTTGTTTGTCTTAGTTTTTTACGTAGTTATAACGCGCGTAAACACCCAGAGGTTTCTAAGCGCGGACCCGGGGATCGAACCTGTTGTTGCTTCGTGTCGTCTTGCTTCCAAGACGCGCACGCTGCCGCTGAGCTATCCTCCCGGGACTATTGCAGCCAGCAGGTGGCTCATACGTGCAGAGAGAATGGAATGTAGGGTTGCAGATACAGACCCTTCATTGCTGGGGAGCCCAGAGGCAGTGCAAGGTCAACTGGACATGCAGGAGCCTGGGCCCGAGTTCAGAGGGTGACAAGGTGACCATTGCACAGGGCAGTCAGGTGCATCAGCAGGGAAGAGAGACAGTAGAAGCAAAAAGATCTTGAGTTGCTTCTGGAACTGGGGGTGGTTCTGCTCAAGTTTGAGGGAGGCAGGGAGGCTGTTCAGAGGGAAGCCCCAGCTGAGGAAATAGATCTGCCCCCAACTCTCTGCTTGGCGAAGCATCTGACCATCAGAGAGTTGGAGGTGGATGAGCTGAGAGCTTGAGAAGGAAGTTGTTTTGGAAAAAAAAGTTGGAGGTAGAGCAGTTGCAGGCCCCAGAAAGTCTTGTGGACAATGCAGAGGGTCTTGAACTTCATCCTTGCAGCCACAGGGAGCCAGTGAAGAGATTTCAGAGCAGGAGAGATACAATCCCTGGGCTTAAGGCCAAGGACAAATCTCACAGTCCTGTTCTGGATAAGTTGTAAAGATCAAAGAGTAGTGGTGGGAAGATTTAGAAAGGGCCTGTTGCAATAGTCCAGCCAAGAGAGGACCACAGGTCTGCAGACAGTGAGCTTCTGGGGGAAAGTGAGAAAAGAAAGACTACCTCTGAGGAGGTGCAGCTGATATTTTGACTTCTTAGATACGTCAGAGATGTAGGAGAGAAGGAGAGGGTGGAGTCGAAGATGACACCAAGGTTCTAAGCCTCACAGGAAGGAGCAGGAAGAGGGCCCAGAGTGGTCAGCAAGAGAGAGAGGAAAGGAAGGAGCGGGTGTCCCAATGAGGAGAATCTCAGTCTTACTGACATTAAGGCAGAGATCATTGATGACTCACCATTCCTGAATTGCAGCCACAGAGGTGGCTGAGAGTAGCCTGAACGAGAGTATCATCCGCATAACATTGAACATTGGAGCAGAAAGTAGTGATGCAGTGGGTAAGAAATGCCAGGCAGTGGTTGAAGAGGCAGGGAGAGAGGTTAGACCCATGGGGAGCACCAGAAGTAGAGAGAGGGATAGAAGAGAGGAAAGGCCCCAGTTGGACCTGAGAAGGTCGTCGGTGAGAAAGAGGTCAACCAGGCCAGGGCCTGGTCAGTAATACCAAGTTTGTCGAGGAGGCGAATGAGCAGAATGGCATGGTTGACCATATCAAAAGCTCAAGGTGGATCAAGGTGAATGAGGACAGAAGGGAGATCAGAGTCAAGATTGGAGAGCAAGTCTTCATGGGTGTTCAGGAAAGCATTTTCCGTGCTTCTGGCAGCTCTGAAGCCAGACTGGTGATCATGGAGGCATCAACAGTTTCAGTATGTAGATTAATCTGGGAGATGGCCAGCTTTTACAAGAGTTTGCCCATTAAGCGAGTGATGGAGATTGGGCGATATTTAGCCAGAGAGGAAGGATAGTCTGAGGGCTTCTTTAGAAAGAGTGCAAAGGAGAGTGCTTAAGGGGGAGGGGAGTGATTGCAGAAATCGGCCAAGGCTGGAGCATGGGTGTCAATGTGGTTCTTGAAGGTTCTGGATGAGCAGGGGAGAACCTACTTTGATGAGACTTTCATAGATCGGACTTGTCTAGAAACATTGTAAAGGGTGAACAGGGGAAAGGAGGAGAAAGGAGGAGGAGGAGAGACAGCCTCAGAAGTACCAGGAGTGGTAGAGGAGGAGGAAAAGCAGGTAGAGGAAGAGAGGATGTGCAGAGTGCCTAGGAAGGCAGAGGAGAGGTAGAGACTGCAGCAAGATTGGCTAGCTTTTGAAAGGTTTGGCTGAGTTCTTAGGTGCCGCAGAGAGGTGGGCTTGGATGTAGGCTCTTATCTTAGAGAGGACAGAGAGCCTGTACTGCCTTTGGAGCAGGCGGCAGGCCAGTTTGTCAGGGGGTACACCCGGTGCCCTCCACTTCCTCTCTGCCACCGTACACCTGCATTTAAGGGTGGCAAGGTGGGAATCATACCAAGGGTTGCACTTGGATTTGGGCTTCAAGCGGATCCTCATGATAGGGACAAGGACCTCCAGAGTGTTAGAGATAGAGAGATGAAGGTTTGAGAGGTCTGTGTCAGGGTGTGAGTCAGCCTAAGTTGCAGGAGGAGGAGAGAAAGTAGCAGCGAAAGTCTCAACTGAAACACGCTTCATGGGTCGGATGACCGAGAAGGTAGGTGGCAGTGCTGGAGTCGGCTTGACCTGCTGGGAAGAGAGAGAGATGTGGGAAAAAAAGGAGAAAGTGATCACTCCGAGAGATAGGCGTGATGAGAGGGTTAGAGAAGCAGAGGTCTGAGGAGATCAGAACATCCAGGGTGTGCCCTGTAAAGTGAGTCGGGCCAGAGGGAAAAATAGAGAAAGAGAGAGTCATAGAGTTTACGCAAGAGTCCTTATGAAGGGCTTTTAGCATCCAGGTGGATGTTCAAGTCTGAGGAGAAGCAGAGAGGTAGAGGCAAGGAGTGAGGAAAAGAGGTCAGCCCACTCAGAGAAGAAGAGGGTGACCAGTCCAGGTGGTCTGTAGATAGTGGCCACAGGAAGAGAGAGGCCAGGAGAGATAGATAGCCTGCACACAAGGCATTCAAAGGAGGAGGAGTGCTGCATTGGAATTATAGAAGCTGGGATTCACTCTGGGAAAATCAAGGCTACACCCCCACCAGGACGGTTAGTTCTGGGTTCAGAGAGGATCTTGTAGCCATCGGGAAGGAGAGTGTCGAAACTCATGACATAGCTGGCCATGAACCAAGTCTCAGTGAGACAGAGTACATCCAAATCAAGCTCTTCCAGGAGACGGCGGATGTCAGAGGAGTGTTTGATAGCTGAAAGAGAGTTCAGAGTAGCTATGTGGAGCAGGTTGCCACATTTGCAGGACATCTCGCGGAGGGGTACAGGCCAGAGTTACACCCTTCGGAAGTGTTGGAGGTGTCTGAGGATGGGCACAGGAGGAAGGAAGAGAAGGCAGGGTAGCCACTATGGGAGAATAGAGTACCAGAGGGGTGGAGTAGGAGGGAGGCGACACAGTGGCCAAAGAAGTAACAGGGGGTGCCAAAGAGGTGGCAGAGGAAGGAGGCGGCAGAGGAGCCAGACAGGGGTAAGAAGCAATAGCAGGAGAAGAAAGAAAGTTGATAAGGTGCAGGAAGCATCTATCAAAGAGTAGGAGATTGGCTTGAGGGCCCTGGACCAATATGGTGCCATTTAAGTAGACATTAACGATGGTCTTACAGTAGTGCAAGGGGGCCAGGAGGGCCTTCCACCGGGTGCCACGATTAATGGGAGAAGAGGAAAAAGGAGAGAGAACAGAGAATATATGGGGGGTACTAGGCCTGGAGAGGGAATGACAAAGAGTATGTCGGTAAGGATCTGTCTGGACAAAACACTAGTATAGGTATAAGCAATAGAGAGGCCTGGGTTGGAGACCAGGATGTCCCTTTTGAGCTTCTTCCTGCCAGACTTAGTGAGAGGGATAGGATAGTCAATAGAAAAGCAGTTAGAAAAGATAGGTGGGACAGAGCGTGCCATAGGAACTGCAGGGAGGAAAGAGGGGGGTTAGGGAGAGGGAAACCCAGGCAGGGGAAGGGGAAGGGAGGTCGCGCAGGGTGGGGGGGGTCAGACAGGAGGAAGGCACAGGAGGGGACACGAAAGGGAAGGGGGCACAACAAAGAACAAGAACAAAGGACCTTCAAATCAGATGCAGTACAGAACCATCATCAAAGAAAGAGCACAACAGGGAACCTAGAAGTAGAGAATGCAGATGTAGTACAGAACCAAGGCAAAGCACAACAGAAAACCTGGAAGTAAAGAATGCAGATGCAAAACAGGACCAAAAGCAAAACACAGAGATGAGCAGGGAACCTAGAAGTGAAGAATGCAGGCAAATGCAACGTGATGCCACAAACTGTGGATAGCAACAAAATATCAATAAACTAGGAGAGCAAACACATAGTCGGTACAGTCAACAAGGCACAGAACACAACAGGAACCTAGAAGAAGAATGCAAGCAATGCAAAGTAATGCCATAAAACAGTGGCACACGGGAGAGTTTAAGAATAGTACACAATAGATCGAAGAGGGAAGGGCTGAGATGCGAGAGGAAGGAAGGAAGGGAAATGCAGGATGGGAGAACAGAACAGGATGCAGGGACCTATGATGCGAGGGAGTGCACATGGCTAGAGAAGAAAGGGAGCGCACACGGTCAAGTTGTGAGGGAGTGCATGCATGCGAACAGGATGAGGGGACCTACGATGCAAGGGAGTGCATGTGGCTAGTGAAACAAGGGAGCGCATGTGGGCTGAAGTTGCAGGGGAACGCACGCAGCCTGAGTTGAAGGGAGCGCATGAAGAGGAGAGATACTAGCGCGTGGGGGTGGGAAGATCAGTTGCAGGGGTAGCAACGCGTATGCAAGTGGGGGAAGGGGCACAAGGTCAGGGGGATGCGTGGCGTGAAGCAAAGCTAACACTCCGCTTACCTTCTTATCTTCTTACCTTGAGGTCATCCACACGCACAGTCTGCGCTGCTTCCCCATCACCACCAAACACCTTCATCGCTCAACACCACAGCCTTTTCCTGCAGGGGCTTTGTCACAGAGGGTCCGTAACTCAGTTCTTAAAGGCACAGAAGCGTGGACGTAGCGAAGCATGCTACATATAATCAGACAGCATCTCCTGTGCATCGCTCAATACCACAGCCTTTTTCCTTTGAGGGCTTTGCCGCAGAAGTTGTGAAAACACCCAGATTCCAGTTTTCCAGAAGGGGAAAAAAGGCTAAGTATTTGAGCAGAGCACAAAACAACACACCCCGATTTGACGTTCCCATAAGGGAGGTTCTCAGATAAGCTGCTACTATCTTCAATAGTTGTATTAAACACCAGGTTTCTGATGAGAGACTGAACAGTACAGAAACTACCCTGTAAGAAATGCCTTCCCATGAGAATGATAGCTATTTTCTATGAGGCACAATTATTGGTGTATACGATAGTCATCCTTCAAGGACAGACACGTGAGCCAATCGCCTGGCCATAATACATCTCTGAGCAAGGCAATCATCTCTATTATGAAATGACAGTTAATGAGTAGCCTACTGAGCTCTTGGAGATTGATTACCCAGCAAATCCCTTTCTCTATTTTGTTCACTAGAAAAACAATGTTAAATAGGCTTCTTGTGTGAAACATCTTCCATTCAATAGCTTTTCAGCCACGTGGGAGATCAATAACTGACTGTTCTCTGCAAATCCCATCTCCGTTCAATAAAGGGTTTCAACGAGTTCTAGAGGAATAATGTTTACTGAACGTCACTCTGAAAATCACCTTATGTCAGAAAATTGATGTTTTGTGTCCATGGAGCGAGTCCCAGCAGACCCCTTGCAGCAGGCTAGTCTCCCTTCAGAGGTATAGAGGAGGAGGCGGCCAGCAAGATGTGTAGGTGGGAAGAACCAATGCTAAGCAACTGGATAACCAGACACTTACTCCTCAGCAACAAGACAAGGACAATATGATCATTAAACAGCTTTATGTGGGTATAGGAACACCTCAGAATACAATGAAGAATCAGAGGGTTGAAAATGGGGCAAGAGTTAGACGGTGCCCCTGTCAGAACGAGGATGAAATAAATGAAAAATGAAAAACTAAACAAGGTGCTACATAGTTAGCATGAGGATGCAGGTCTATTGGGGCAAGTAGATACATAGTTACCAAAGGTAAGGAAGAAGAAGTCCTCTGTGTGTCGGGCGGGGGAGGGGGGGGGGTAATTAAGCAGAAAACAAATCAGAAAATAGTTATGCACAGGTCCAAACAAACCCTAAGGTAATCTAGTGACAGTAAAGGGGTTGGCAACAGTGGAGACAATAGATTGGAGCAAGTGCATAGTAGGCACACTCCTGAAGCAGTCCTAATGAGTTCCAACATCAGAAACCTGAAGCAGCAGCAGAGGCACAGCCTTGTATGTTATCAAAGGGATATCCAAAAGCAGCCCTGGAGGGCAGACACAGATATCGTACACAATGCTGAGAAGAACCAAGTACAATACACACATCCAGTCAATGACGACAGGAAAAGATGAGGGTCGGCATGAAGGAACATCACATTTCAGTAAGTGGAGATGTTAAACAACACAGAGCAATCACCTGCACCTTTGTAGTGGAACATATCAAAGCCAGGCAGCGCCTTTCATTGATTCTCTGGCAGCTCTGACTTCCAGGATTGTAGAGCGGGCATGCTGCATGAGGTCACTGGATATGCTTTACACAGGGCCTGTTCAGGTCCCTCTAGGTGCCACAGTCCGGGTACCCAAACAAGAGGGCAGCTGGCAAGTACACAGTGCTATAACGGGTTTTCAGCAGTAGTCTGGATTTCCCTCATCAAACTCGGGGCAAAATTCCAGGAGCTCCACCTCTTATGGATCCTCTGTAGCCGTATACATGTTCACGTTGTGGGAAGAAAGTAGACTTGGAAAAAAGGATCTCTTGCTTTGCAGTGTGCTGCCTGTATGGGAGTCTTTTGGATCTTTAGAAAAGGTGGAATTGGTGACCTCTGCCCAGGCCAGCCCTTAGAGGGACCATAGGTGCGAAGATACTCTTAAGAGATGTTGGAACTTTTGTATGCGACCTGTAGATGATTAATCCCTGGATCACACTAGCCTGTTTCATTAAAATGTCTTTTTTTATCTCAGGGGCTACAGATATTTGTGTACCAAAAGCATAGCACTGTCTAAGCCCAATTGCTTTTTTCATCCAAATGTAGTACACGCCGGAAGGATTTTCCTCCTCTGCCAAAGACAGAGCAATTTAAATAGAGATAGAATCTAACCCAGCTGCAGCATCTTGTGGTAAGATTGGAGGAGTCTTACTGTTTGGTATTACCGCTCACGTTGCAGCTGCGATTTCACGCCAGTCCCCTTCATTCTTTACCTCCGCCACAAACCCACTTGGTCCACCATTGAAAGTCTTCAGCACAATAATAGCCTTTGGCTGTACTGACGGTATATTCTAACATATTAATGGGCACTAGCTATGGCCTTTCAGCATGGCCCCTGACTGCAGTTTTCAACGTTGCTCACTTTATATTTTAAAACAGTGGTGGGCTACTAGGCATGGTCTTTAACCATGCACATTGGTATTTTGGAACACTAGCTATGGCCTTTGGTGATGGCCAGTGCCCCAGCCTTTGTCATGTCCAAGTCCACGGCCTAAATTGTTAATGCGCTAATCAAAGTTTTCCTGCGCTAACTTAAAAATGATGTTATGTCTAATGCCATTATTGATGTAATTAGTTATATAACACATTAGCGTTGTCACCAGTGATGGAATTTATAATGTCATCAGTGTTCGCCTACAGCATGTAATTAGTGATGTCATCAGTAATGTGTTCTGTGATGTCATCATTATGGTCATAGGCTGTGCAACAGGGGCATGCAAAGTTAGGGTGGCTTTAGCTGAATTTGCAGGGTTTTTTAGCTTTAAGTACTCACCTTAAATCCCTGCAACTAAAGTTTTTTCCTTGAATTTTAATTTGTTTTTTTAGAATGGATTACTCCCTTTAACGTCCCTGCAACTAAAGTTCTTTCCTTAAATATATAGATAGGTACCTCATTGCGAAACAGGTTTACATATAGTATAATACAGAATGTATGGGCAAGTCGTTGTAGTGATTAATGATAATCCTTGGAACACATCTAATAGTATAATTGACACATAGACGATGGGACCCTCCTCAGATAGGACTCCTATTTCTATCATAGAGACCATTGAAATGTCTGAAAGGTGTTTTGCCCTTGTGGGCACAGTCTCCAAAGAGGGCACTGCATCTGCATAGTTGAAATGACATGACATATATCGCTATTATTTATTTATTTTTTGTTATGGCTCTTTTCCATTTTCCATATCTTTGTTGCCATAAATGCTGTGCTTTAGCATCCTGATGTAGTGCGGGAGCCAGAACCGCATGTCATTCTTATACAGTGCAAATGGGGAAAAGAGCTGGCTTGCCGACTAAATTAATTCTCCTTCCAGAATGGAGACATCAGTCAGGATTGTGGGGAGCTAAACTTGTTTTGTACCTCCATAGAGTAGTAATTTAATGTGGCAGCTCGGTGCCAAATACTGCATTTACAATACAATTGGACACGTTTGCCACTGGCAGTACTCAATTCTAAAGCACTAATTACCTTAGCCGAGCTCAATAATGAAGGTTAAAGCCCTTTCATGTTGAAAAATGCACATTGGTACCGGCTATAGAAAAAATGGAGATAAGTTGAAGGATGCTGCCGATTACAAAACCTTTGTAACATGTCTTCAAAGCATATATGCAATGAATAGGTGTCATTTGACAGCGAAACTCAGGGTGGAGTGCTTTACAAACTCTGTATTGAATTGATCTGACTAGTGATCGAAGACCGGTAAGACACGTGCTTTTGATGGGTTGTATCAGCTGTCTGCTTGAGCATGCCATCAGTGTTTATTAATATGAAACGGTTTCATGATTTCAGTACAGATTATAAAAAACATACTTGCTGGTGGATGGGGAAAACACAAATACGTGATTTCTCTTTGCGTGATAACATTTGGCAGCATTAGTTGTGTGCTGATGGCACTTCCTGTGATGGCACAAAGTAGTGGCTTTAGAGGACAGTCACCACCGCCAGAGTTTCCTTTCTGACCTCCATGTGCCCTCCCTTACGCCTGCCTCATCGCTCTCTTCCTCAGCCTCATGACTGTGGCGACATAATACCAGTGATGTAACATCTCTGTAGATTAGTGACCCAATATTTTAGGAAAGAGGATCCTAATGAGCCTCTAGGTATAGCAATTTACTAGGTGTCACTGCAATCTACACCAATTGGACACTACACTACAACTTCCCCATACAAAGAATCCCAAGTGTATGTGATGAGAAGCTTGTTTAGCTTTACATCTTTTTAGAAGAAAAAAGAACACACAAGGTAGATGAAATCAGTTTTGTTTAATGTAAATCAAGATATGAATACTTTTGCTATGATAATTAAGACAATTAGCCTAAATTTAAAGATCAAGTCATTCTTTTTTGCATGATTTGATTGAGTTCTTGACTGCATTTTGCAATGACTTCTATCTAAGGAATATATGTACATCTATAGTGTTTGATTTGTTTACTAGAAAAATTCCTGATCTCATACCACCACCAAGACAAATTAGTCCTAGCCGGCCCTCTGCAAGAATAAACACGAATTAATGACCTGTTCTTTGGGAAGGTACCCACTCAGAGTGTGCAACCAGCCTTTATTATCCATTTGCATATCAGTCTTTGTCCCTATGGCAATTCTCTTCTGAACAAGAGTACCAACAGCAACCCCAGACACAAGTTTCAGCCTTGTTGGGCCTCATCAGTGAGGTAGAGCTGTGCCTATATGAACACAGTGAGCAAGGGGGCCACGTCTGGATGACCCTAGGAAACCTTGGGTGACTTAACCTAAGCCTCTTAAACAATCAAAACATAGTCATAGGCGCCCCTCTCTGAGAACAAACATGGCTACATGATCTGTTCTTTGGGAAGGTGCCCACTGGAGAGTCTGCAACCACACTTTAGATCACTGTACCTTTCACAGAAGGGAAATCACCATTTACATATCAGTCTTTGTCCCGCCCAGATGGGCAGTCCAACACCGAAATGCTATGGCAATTCTCTTCTGAAAAAGAGTACTAACAGCAACTTCAGACACGTGTTTCAGCCTTGTTAGACCTCATCGGTGAGGTAAGAGATAAAATATAGGTATCCTGTTTACAGAAAGGTCGCAACTTGCCTTATGTTGTCACATTTTTCATTCCAATCCGCACAAACATTCTTGTATATATAAATGTAGTCAAATGTAAATGACTACTGTAGCCAAAATTGGATCTTCTGATTCCTCACACAATAGACACAAATTGGCATTGATTGTTTGGTTAAAAAGAAATGGACCCACACAAAGTACAGTATGAAATTATCGGTGTTTACCTGAAACCCTTAAATCAAATTAAGTTGAAAACAAATAATGTGCTTAGTTTTCTCTGAAACCATGGTTAAGTATTGCAATGAGATATAGATATTTACCGTAATCTACTGTTCTCTGATTCTTGAGCTAATCCACATCTAATCTAATTTTCTGGACAATATCTGTGACAAACTATCTGTTCCTAACTTGGGCATACATACAAACATGTTGATCGCTATCTGTATGGTGTTCAATTGGTTGCAGTATTTGTTTTATTTAAATACTTGTGTTCAGGAATTGTGTTTCTTTTTTAAATGTGGGGACGGTAGCACTTAACTCTATCACTGCTTTCAAGGGATTAGAACATCTAAATTCAATGTGTTGATTAATTAATATATTTCAATTACCTTATTGGCTATGGTAAACATCAATCACAAACGCTTATCATTTCACATTTCAATAAGTGATATCTAAAGCCTCCAGAAATTTCAAATGTTTGAAGGATGAAGCTACCTAGGGTTTCAACTTTAATCATCACTTAAAAACCACATACTGCTTTTCCTATAGACCCGCTTTCAGGGACATAGCATGTACACAGGGACCCCAACATGCTTTTAATTGTTATCTATTGTTATCTGGGATTTAGCTAATTATTGGGAGGTTTGTCATATTAGCCTGAGGTCATTTGGTTCACTTTTGAGTATGTCTTACAAGGTCTCATGACAGGTACGGACATCGACCGATTTCAGACAGCACCACCAGTAAAGTTCTTCATTTTCCGTTGGTTCATCTGCTCCCAACATCTCTCACAAGTATTTTGGTTCTGTTTTTGAAAATTGTGTCTTCATTGAACTTTATTGCTATGGCGGGTCGGAAATTAGGTTCTGTGTAGACATATTCTTATTTGCTGTCACAGTTTACAAATTACAATGCATTTATCAGTCTTCTGTCAGGATGTGTCATTAACTCAGATCAAATGGATGGATAATGGATGTGTACATTTCTGGTTCACCATATAACTAACACTTGCACAAACATATGGTAAACCAAAGGTAATAGCTCATTTTTGCAGAATGTTAAAGTACTTGCGGGGTATCCTATAAAACGGAAACATGCTATGTATACTCAAATAATAGATTGTTCTATCAGCAAATATTGTATTTATGCTGCAGTGTTTAATGAATATTGTAAGGTAGTATTTTAACATTCAAGTAGTTTTACAACGTATCATGGCGCCATGCAACATGGCTATGAACACACAAAAGCACAGTTTAAGTTACATTTCTTTCATTTTCATTAACGTTTACAGAATAATATGCCTTCTGAATATTCTATTTTGTCTCTCACATTGATGTCTTTTTTTGAGTGTGTATCATTTTTGAATGCACATTATTTAATGGAAAATATTACATTTAATGAAACAATAAATGTCATTTTAAACATCTATAACTTTTTAGTAATATATACCTTCAAACACAGTACATATCTTTACATCATCAGCAGCACTATTAATGTTATTGCTGTACAAGTGGGTTTCTTTAAGATGCTGTTGGCCTCTAACAGCCACCTTGCATTACTTGGGTGGAAGCAGATGGAATATTACTTTAGTTTAGTATAGTTTATTTATTTATATAGCGCAGCCAAACCCTAGGGTAGCTGGGCGCTTAGGCTTAGGCAAGTCATATGTTGCATACAGTTGCACATACAGGGTGGGGTACAACATTCGAAGAAAAAGGTACAGTACAGTGGACCATGTTACAAAGTGGTCTGGGAGTTTAGGCAAGTCATAAGTTACATATAGTTGCACAAATAAAGGTGGGGTACAACATTCGGAGAGAGAGGTACAGTACAATAGACCATGTTAAAAAATAGTCTAAGAAGAGACAAGGTTCAGTAGTAAGTGGACAGGTTACAGAGTGGTCCAATGCATTACTGTTACATGAAGATCCTGGATTACCGGTGGCCGGTTTTTGCTAAGTACCGGTGGCCGGTTTTTGCTAAGTGCCGATAATACTCTATTGGTGCTAAGAGGGTAGTTCCTTTACCTTGGCTCTGAATGACCAGAATGATGTGTCTGCTCTGATTGTCAAGGGAATCGCGTTCCAGTGTTTTGCTGCTAATACAGGGAAGCGAGCTCCCCCTGCTGTTTTTAGATTAAACTTTGGGATGTTGAGCTGGTGCAAATATGGGGATCTGGTTGGTCTTGTGGAACTGTGTCTAATAAATTTGTCTGAAAGATAACAAGGGGCTGTCAGATAGAGGCATTTGTGTGTGATGACAAGTGATCGGAGTTTAATCCTCTCGCGGATGGGGAGCCAGCGCAACTCTTTTCTGACGGTAGAAATGTGGGCCTTGCGGGGGAAATTAGGCGCACATCTGAGGGTGTTATTTTGTAATGTCTGTGGTCTGTTCAGGTTGTGGTTGGTTGTGCCGAGAAAGAGTGTGTTGCAGTAGTCCAGTTTGGACAATATGAGTGCCCTGGCCAAGGCGAGGTAACTACTGGTGGATAAAAATGGTTTGCACACGTTGATAAACTTGCTAGTGTATGCTGTGGATGAGATGGTGGCGTTTATTTGTTTTTTGTGGGAGAGGGTGGCGTGAAGGTACACACCCAATGTTTTAACTTCTTTAGAAACATTTATGATGTTGCCATCAATGATAAAGGATTGGTATCTAGGGTCTAGTTTGTTAAGTCGCGCCTGGGATCCGACAATAAGTAGTTCTGTCTTATCATTGTTTAAGCAGAGACTGTTGGTGGCCATCCATGCTTGGATTTCTAGGTAGATCTCGTTCAGCTTTGCAACATCCTCCTCATAGTTTCCTGTGAGTGCAATGAGGATCTGTGTGTCGTCGGCATAGTTCATATAGGTGACACCCAGATCATCAAGACGGTCAAAGAGGAGCTTTGTGAAGATATTGTAGAGTGTGGGGGAGATGCAAGAACCTTGGGGGACTCCTCATTGAATAGGGACAGGGTCTGCTGCGGCGTCGCCTGATGGGGCGAATACCCTGGTTGTTCTTTCCGAAAGGAAGGACCGAATCCAATTGGTGGGATTCTGGGAGATGCAGCAGCCGAGGAAAGGTGGTTGGTAAGAATTTGGTGGTCGACTAGATCGAAGGCTGCGGACAAATCCGACAGGAGCAAGATGGCCAGGTTGCCCTTATCTTTGGCTTCATCCATATGGATTTTTAGGTCCAGGAGGGCTGTTTCAGTCTCATGCCTGGTTCTAAAGCCAGATTGTCGCAGACCAAAAAGGTTGTTGTCTTCCAAATGTTGTTGTATTTGGAAGTAAGCTACTCTGTCTAGTATTTTTAGGAGAAAAGGTACAGTTGTGATGGGTCTGTAGTCAGTTGGGATGGTCGGGTCTAAACTACATTTTTTGAGGAGAGGGAGAACCCATTACTCTTTTAGGTTGCTTGGTACTGTAGAGTTCTTGAATGAAGAATTAATCAGGGTGGTAATAAAGGGTGCAAGATCTTTGGCCCCATCCTTGATAACTGAAGCGGGACATAGATCCCATATACAGTTAGATGGTTTGAGGCTTGAGATGATGTTATTTACTTCGTCTTCCGTAACTGGAGAGAAGTGAAAGAGGGGGCAATTCTGGTGGGGTGGGCTCTGCATATGGCTGGACTGATTTTTTGCAGCACTGTTTGCTTTTTTAGTTTCTATTTCAACTTGCAGCAGCACTATTTTATTAGAGAGAGCTAGTTGGATGTTGTTGCACCAGGTTTTGTCCTTAATGCAGTCATCGGAGGGGGGCACTGGTGATTCCAATTCTCTAAGGATGGAAAATCACTCTTTAGTGTTAGATTTAGAATTTTGGATTCTGGTATTATAGGTTTGTTTTTTGGCATTCGTGATGGCAGCTTTGTAGGTGGTGGCTGCCTTAGAGAATTTTTCTTTAGTAGAGAGGGAAGGGGCTTTTCTCCAACTAGTTTCAGCTGTCCTTTCAAGGTTACGGAGTGCTTTTAATTCTGCTGAGAACCATTTGTTCGCATGGGCAGATGTTTTGGTTTTTCTCAGTTTGAGGGGGGCTATTTGGTTTAGAGCCTTTTCCAGAGTATCGAATACAGTTCAACTAGCGAGTTCGGGTTGGCGTTAATGAGAGTGTGATTGGCTATGGAGATGGGATGCAAAAGAGGCCTAAGATTCTCAATGGTGATGTTGCGTTTGTTCCTTGCGTAATGGCGCTGCCATTACGGAAGGTGTGCTTGTCTGTGGTGCTATGGGTATATTGAAGGTGATGAGGTGGTGGTCTGACCACGCAGAAGGTGTGACGGCAGTAAGTAAAATGCTGCAATTGATGTCGACTAACCAGTCCAGGGTTCTGCCTTTGTCATGTGTCTGTGTGTTAATGCGTTGCGTCAGTCCAAGTTGAGTTATAGTATCATTGATCAATGAAGCATTAGCGTCATAGGGGTCATGAAGGCCAAGATTGAAGTCGCCCAATATTATGATTTGGGATCCTGGTTTTGTGTTGGAGGTTAGTAGGTGGGATATGTCCTCCTCAAAGGAGGTGATTGAGCCAGGTGGTATGTATAAGAAGTGAAATAGTACGGTACTGCAGTGAGAAAGTGGGAGTTTGAAGGATAGGAGTTTGGCAGATGATATGATATGTCTATAATATTGGCTTCTCTAATGTTTAGGTTGGTTTTAGCGATGACAGCTACTCCACCTCCTGTCCCTGCCGGTCTGTCGGCTTGGATAATAGAGTAGTTCTCAGGAATAGCTATAGAGAGCGAGGGTCTGGCCGCGGGGTGTAGCCAGGTTTCTGTTACTGTTAGGACGTCTAAGTTGTTGGAGGTAATCACATCAGCTATATCGAGAGTGTGAGCTACTAATGACCGTGCGTTAATGAGGGCGCCTTTCATGGAGGTGGTGGCTAGGTCTGGTGAGTCATTAAGCAAGAGCTTACGAGACATGGGGCGGCCGTAGTTGAGAATCTTATCTGAGTTGTGTGTGAGAGTGGGGGGGAGTGGTGATTTGGGGTCCCCAGTGTGCATGTTGTGTGTAATCACGTGATAAAGTTTAAGGTAGGTGCGAGAACTTAGTCTAACATTTCTCCAGTGTAGAGGGCATGCTATATTAAGACTAGAGATGTTAGGTGTATTGGAGCAAAGGCCTAGTCTAGCATTTCTTAAATGCATTGGGTAAGGGATGAGAGGTATGGGTGGGGTCGCAAATTTGGTGATCCATTCTGCTGGTGACAGTGATGGTTGAGGTAGGGGAGTGACATCTGTGAGTGTAGTGGAGGGAGCTTTGGTCCACGTGTTGGGTGGGAGGTTGGATGGTAGTATGTTGTGAAATAGGGGGAGAATGGTGGCCATAGTAAGTATCACTTTCCTTAATGCTGCCATGTTAGAGTTAGGTTTCGGATGCAGTTAGCGATTGCAGTAGCAATTGGAGAGTAGTTGGAGCTGTGTCGATATTATAACGATGCACTATTTCACATATATGTGCTGTGTGTAGTGAAAGGCGAGTTCAAGACTGGTATCAGCTTGTACTGCAGGACAAAGGCTAGATTTGAATATACTTTCAGTACAAGGCAATAGCTAAATTTGAACATGAATATGCTTTCAGTGCATGACAAAGGCTAGATTTGAATATGCTTTCAGTAAAGGGCAAAGGCTAGATTTAAATATGCTTACAGTACAGGCTAGATTGGAATATGCTTTCAGGACAGGACAATACCTAAATTTGAATATGCTTTCAGTGCATGACAAAGGCTAGACTTGAATATGCTTACAATACGATGTAAAGGCTGAGTTTGGATGTGGCAACTGTAAGAGTAAGTAGGCTAGCACGCACGAGATAAGGGGTTATAACTAGTGTTCGAACGGCTCTTGGTTCCGACTGGGCTTGTTGTGGGTAAGAGGCCCACAGTTATGTGCAAGCGCCAGCAATCGGTACATACATGTGGATTGACAGGGAGATGACGAGCCGGTATCTGTAACGAAAGACCTTACAGGCTGGCGGGGAGTTGGGTTTTCATCAGCAGTGTGCTGATATCATAGGAGCTGACAAGCAGGTGCCGTGCCGTTAGGTATAGGGAACAAAGGTACATATGTGCGACTGTAGGTCTGGCGTGTGGCTTAGGAGCAAGTATTAAAGTATTAAACATTTGGCAATCACCTACCTTCTGGAATCGCAGTCAGGATGAACAGCATGGCTGGGCCCTTGGTAGTGCAGGCACAGACAGGCAGAAGACAGCTCACAGCCTTATGTGTGCGGACCGGCTAGCGCCTTCCAGTGCTGGGGTTCGAAGGAAGTAGGCTTCTACTGGCCCTTTAACTGGTAGACTCCACCTTAAATAGGTGTTGCTGGCGCAGAGCGCTGCACGGAGTCCCGTAGAGTCCCAGTCTGCCCAGTCTACCTCAGGAATGGGAGAAAGAGTCGGGGAAAAGAAAGAAGATGGTTAAAAGTGGCAAAATGGTGGTGCCGGCCCTCAGACATGGCTGAGCGCCGTCAGTCGAAATTGACAAAAACTTTCAGTCTCGCCACAACCCCCAAGATTGATGTAGAGGTAAGTGTTGGAAAGTTTCTAACAAATAACACTCAGACTGCTGTCCCATCTTTACAGTCTCTTGCATCTACTCAAGTAAACACCAGTGTGGAGGAAAGTACCTGTACACAACTTACGAACATACATTTGCCTCCCATTGAATGGCCTGAACAGCCTGAACAGCCTGAAGGCAAATTGTGTCCTTCGGGAGCGGAGAAAACACAAATAGTACAATCATTACATGCTAACTTACTTGAAACGGAAGCCACCGCTCTTAACGGCGATGGAAATGATTTACCATGTGAACTTCAAAATTGCATAACCATCAACCCCACACAATTCCAATCTCCGTTTGATGTCACAGACGTTGGACTGTTGGAGATACAAGTGCCTGCAGGCTCCTTCGAACAGAGAGAAGTGTCATTCGATCCCCAGTTGCAGTTGCAAGGCGTGCTGACAAAATCATGATGGTACCTGATGTATTTCGAGTACCAACTCATGCCGAATCAAAAGCTGCAGCACAGAGTGTGTCTATCTTGCAAGCAGCCGACCAGGATACGGCTGCACTCTTAGTGCCAGTGAACATGCCGCGTACATGTGTTGTTAATCATCCTTTGCTCCAACCTAAACAAACGGGATTTGTTTTTCCAGATGGCCGAGACGAGCCAGGTCAATAAAGTAACATGGCTGGAATTTCCAATGCCAAAGGCACCTTAAATTGTGAATCGGACACCAGGCTAAACGCTTTGAACGTTTTGAAAATTGGAACTGCCGGCGCACAACGAAGCATTGGTACAGTATTGAATAGGGAATGAATACACCGGCCCGAAAATGACTCATTAAAAGTAAAATCTACAGGCACCGACTTTACCCAAAATAAAACGTCGGTCCACCTAGAATCGAGTCTTGACGTGGCCGAGCGATTGACTGAAGATTACCTGCAAATTAAAGACAGACTGGTCAAAAGCTTTACACAACCAGTCAACAAAAAGGTTGCACTGTTTGATGTGGATGCAAACCTGTGCTCAAAAAGTGTCAGCTCTGCAGAAGCTCGCTTGTCAATTAAACATAGAGAAAGAACAAGCACCCCACAGCTGAAAAACTTGCAAGTAAATGACACTGCCAATGGCACGAGAGGACCACCAAATGAGTCAGTGCTACAAAATTGTTATGATTCCACTCCTGAAATGTCACAGAATAATGGAGAAGACTCTGTGGTTTCCAAAGGGGACCAAACAAATCAGCCTGATAAAGAGAAGACATTAAAAGAGCAGGAAAGGGAAAGCGCTCAGAAGGCAAACCTATCAGTAGCGGCCTCTATTCAGATACAGAATAATGTGTTGGCTGCGACATCCTTGGCTTTGATACCCTTTGTAAAACTGTACGAATCAGTGAATGAATCAATAAGGGATCAAGGGGTAATACTGGCAAATTTGGACAATAAACTGTCTAATCTGACACATAGCTACTCCTTATTGCAACAAAAGAGTGAAATGGAGGCAAATCTATCGCTGCAATGGCAACATAGATTGGGTGATTTAGCAATGAAAGAGCACACCAATTCTGGTGACCTCATGGATGCCATTCTTGAATGCATGAAATGGTTTTGTCATCTGGACAAAAACTGCATGTACGATCACTCCCACTGTAACAATTTACAGGGGGGTCAGCATACTAGTGGCATTGTAAAACCAGACAATACAGTTATTCCACTAGAAGAGACAAGAATAACTAGTCAGCCATTACCTCCATCTGTACAGGCAGCACTCCCAAGAGCATCGTCAATAGCTGTCGGAATAGAAGACTCATCTAAGATGGGAGAAAAAACTCAGGAACTGTCTTCACCTGTGGTGATAGTTGAGCCAACTATTCCCACTAACCTACAAGCAGTGCAAATGCATGAGCCCATAAAAGAAAATCAGTGCAATACCTTTGACATATTTCAGGGGAGCGCAAAGACATTGGACCTATCCATGAAAAAAATAGACGGAAACAACAAGACGAAGGGTGGTGCAAATAAATGTCGGCGTAAGCAGAATCCGGCAAAAACCAAACAATTCATACAAAATTTGTCAACACCTCGCAAACTGGGCCTATTTCAGCGAGTGACGACTGACAAGACACAAGTGCTTCAAGTAGATAAAGCCAAGCATGAATGTGCTTTGAAGAAAGCTGAATTACAGGACCCGACACAGGAAATCAATCCAAAAAAACGTCCGAGGTTGGACTCTGAATCCAGATCAGTAGAGTCAATAAAGGAATCACCGGCTTTTGGTGATTGGTCAACGTACTATATTGATGCCGATGATGAATCACTAACAGAGGAAAAGGAAGGCTCCCTTGTAGCGACTGCACATGCTCTGACTCCGATGCCTAAATCCTCAAACCATTCGCCCTTTGGATGTAGAGCGAACAAAGGTAAAACGACACTCCTCCTCAATGGAGATGCAGATCAAACTTTGGTTCCAAAAACTGTTCCGAGGAGTCTGAATACTCAACCTAAGGTGGCTCCAAAAAATAGAAACCAGACAAACATAACTTTAAACCCAAGACAAACTCAAGCGCAAAGGTCTAAACAACCTGTCCATCAATCTCAAGCGCGCGCTGATAAAAATCATGTTCAAACAGGAGCGACTGGGAAAATTTGGATTGAAATTACTTTTCCGGACGGCAATGAAGTAAATTTGAACAGAAAGAATGTGATGCGATTACTTCATGTAATTCCTTCATTACGCACAATCACTTCTGACGATATCCGACTTGTAGAATACATATCGGAGACCTGTTCTGACCAAGTTTTCTTACATATTCGCTCACAAGCAGTAGAAAAAACACTACTATCAGTGAAAGACGAACTTCTCTCATATGGTTTTGAGGTTTCATTTCAAAAAGAAGAGTGCAATAAACAGCGGTTAATGAGCACATCCTCGGTTGAAGACTGCCGTACCACAAATGAAAAGCGGAGAGACATACTAAAGGAGGTATTTAAAATACACCCTGCAGGGCCTGATAAGGCCCCCCAGACTATGCTGAGAGATAAAGTGGCTATGCAGCGTTGGAAGTAACTAGTCCCGCAGAATGGAAAGGTGCTCTCTGGACTGGTGTCATGGAATACACAGGGTTTTACCCATCTCTTTCAAGAGCTTCCTTCTTCCCTAGAAAACAACTTTGCGTTATGCTTACAAGAAACGTGGGTGCATGATGTACCGATAAGAGATGGATATTCCATAATATTAAATCCAGCGGGGAAAAATCGACTTGGTCACCCATTTTCGGGGTTACTAATAATGCTGAATAATTCCTTTGGATGGGAAATAAAGGAAACTTACATGCCCAATTTATTTTTGCAAGGGATTTTGATGGAATTTAAAGCAACTGTCTTTGAAGATCCAAAAAAGTTACTTTTGATAAACACGTATTGGAATCCGAAGATGATTTCAACCAGCTGTTACCTGAAATCGATAACAACATAGATGATAGTCTGCTGAAATGTCATAAACTGCAGATAATCATATCTGGCGATTTAAATTTTTCTTGGTTTGACGACATCCAGTCAACGAATTGGCTCACAAAAGAAACAACGGACCGCAACGCAGAGAGAAGACACCTATGGCGTGGAGCTATGGAAACCTGTGACTGTGAAATGTTGAATGGGAGGACAAAGAGTGACAATCCACCTAAGTCAGCCAGGCATTGTGGGTCAACACACAAAACTTTAGATTACATATGGATCTCAAATAACGTGTGGGTTGACATTGAAGATCTTGAAATATGTAAATGTTCTAATAGTGACCACGATCCGTTGCATCTACATTGGATGTGCGACAAATTTACACCCGAGAGAGTTTATGAGATCGCTGTTGATGTTAATCACAGTGGGAACAGACTACGAATCAATGCTGCCCAACTAGATACGTTTTCACAAAATCTTCGGATGGGAAGCCTGTCTCCAAGAAGTAAAATAAATTTCGCACCCATGTTGACAAAATTCTGTGACATAATTAAACCAGGAGCCAGATCGTCTCAAGAACAGAAACATGTCTTCAGCCGTACTGTGGGCAACGAAAAAAAGATCCTACGTAAAGATATAAGACTCCTCAAGAAATAACAGAGTCATAACGTAGAATCAGAAATTAAAAAGAGGAAGTTGAGATACAGATATTGGTTGAAGTCATTCTTCTTTTTGAGAGATCAGGAAAGAGGCGAACAAATGCTAAAGCTAATTTTGAATCACAAGTCAAGAGAAATTTGGAAGATCTTAAATCAAAGCACTCTGAATCAAGAAGTAATGCAGTCGAACGGCATTTTGAAGATGAAATGGGAAGAACATTTCCTCAAAGTATTTGGTGCTGCTGCCTCCTGTAGTAGTGCTCAGACAACAGACAGCACCGTAATCTGGGATGTGATAGAGAATACCGTGGACATTGCGGCTGTAATCCAACATCTAAAAAATTCAAGGGCTGCAGGGCCTGACGGCATAACTAATATCATGCTGAAAGAAAAAAAAGAGCAATGGCCCAATTTCATCGCATACCTATCTGAATTAATTGCAACAACGAAAGAAGTACCAGACTCATGGCGAACAGCGGTTGTTGTACCAGTGTTCAAGAAGGGCAGTCGGGATGACCCCGCAAACTATCACCCGATTGCTCTTCTTGATACCATTGGAAAAATCTTCACTACCTGCTTACAACACAAACTAACGAGATGGGCGAATGGTGCAGGTTAGATGGACTGCAGACAAACAGGCTTTACCAAAGGTGTGGGGACTGAGGTAAACCTTCTGATACTAACCTTGTTAAAATTGGAGAGGCTGAAAAAAAAATCAAAGATTTTTTTGCCATTTATTGACATGCGTCAAGCATTTCACTCAATTAATCGAGCCAAATTGTGGGGAAAATTGTCCAGGTGGAAATGTCCACCATCGTTATTAAATCCAGTGATAGCCCTACACTCAAACACCACAGTGTGTGTGCGTATGAATGCTCAGGGTGAGCTAACAAACAAAATACCCACCAATAATGAGGTGAAACAAGGTTGTCCACTAGCAGCTTTATTGTTCAAATTGTACATTGCAGATATTTCATCAGCGTTGGGAGATGTCAAATGCTTTCCGCCAAAGATGAATGGGCAACATATTAGTGGCCAATTTATGCTGACGATATTGTGTTAATGGACCTCACACAAATTAGGCTACAGAGGCTCCTCATCAGTTTTCAAACTTACTGTGAAGCAAATGACCTAACAATAAATGAAAAAAAGACAAAGATCCTGACCATCAGCAAGGTGTTTACTAAGAAAGACTGTGCATTTAAGTGGTCCATTGGTCATGAAAATATATAAAAGGTCTCTTCTATTCGTTACTTAGGAATACTCTTTAACAATTCAATAAGAGAGTCAGAATGGTTGGTAAATCTCAAAAATTGCATGGACAACATTGCCTTACAGGGAGCCCGCATACACGCAGAATACCTCAAATTCACAACAATTCCAGTGTTGACATTTTACAAACAGAAAGTTGTCCCAGCGATCAGCTTCGGCTCTGAAGCGGGGTGGAATTTGAGCTTTCACTGCTGGGACACATTAGAAGGCAAGTTCTGGAGACGTGTTCTCAGACTCCCAGTATACGTCTCAATAAAATCAATCAGACATGAGCTCGGCCTTGATTCGTTATATGCTACGATGCTATGGAGATCAATCATGACCGTAAGGAAAATACATTTGAATGAACCTGCGCCGGCGTATAGGATTCTGTCAGCATCAACACAAAGACTGCATGAAGGATTGATGAGCTGTTGGGTCAACAAAATAATGTTAATTGTTGACTCTGTTGACATCAAGTGGGAAACAGTGATGGCTACTCCCCAATTAGCCAAATAAAAACTACGCCAGTGGAGTTGGATACAGAACTCAGAAAATCGAGCTGTTTTGAAGACTTCATTAGACTTAGGACTAGCGGCAAATAGCTTAGATCACTTACCTAAATATCTAAAGCAATTTTCTTCCAGATATCACCGCAATAAATTCCTGAGACTAGGGTTAAAATTATTCCACACAAAAGATGTGCTTTGGACCAGACATGATGTCAAAACAATGTATAACATCTGTAGATTCTGTCAAGTCTCAGAAGAATCCTTGAAACATTTAATAACGGAATGTGAGGAGCTAGCATATGAACGCTCCCTGTTCCTTGGAAAATATGCACCCGTAAACGGCAATATTGACGAGTGGTGGTTCATGATGCTCTCAAGCAACAATGTCCATCTAACCTGTGCGGTGATTAATTTTTTAGAAAAGATTGTACCAAAGTATAAATGAAGTGAATAACCATATTGATAGGAAGGATAGTGTTTTCTTGTGTTTTCTGTCTCTTGTTTCTGTGTTATGTTTTGTAATAAAAGTTTAAATAAACTAAAAATTACAATAACAAATAAATAAATAAATATTCGAAGCTGTGCGGGGTGGTTGCCTTGCTTCAGGAGCGGCATTAAGGAATTATTTTTAATCTTCATTGAAAATATTAGGAATAGTTACTTAGTATTGTTACCTAATAATGCAACCTTGCTGTGAACTCCCAGATAACAGTTACTCTGCCAGAAGAGTTAGAAGTTGATGGGCCCATTTTAGGCATCGAATTGTCCAATTATGTGTTGCTGAGGAAGCACAGAGCAATGTCTGTAGCGATAGCTAGCAAATATGTGTTCCTCATCATGGGGCTGATTCATGGAATTATTTGAGCTGAAAAACGGGAATTTGTGTGCCATTCAGCCCGCAAATCCCTGTTTGACAAATGGGGATTTGCGGGCAGAATGGCACACAAATCCCTGTTTTTCGGCTCAAATAATTCCATGAACCAGCACCTATGAGTTTGGTGGTAAATGAAAATAGTAGAAGGTAAAAAAATTGCCTTCTGGTTTTTTTGTCCTATTAATTATGAGTCCAAGCCCAACAGGAGGTAATACCTCCAGCACATGTATGATGATATTACCTCCAAAACGTGGTGGAATTACCTCTAGTGGAATTACCTCAAGAGGCAATGGACCTCATCAGGAGTTGGGCTGTATCCCGGCTGTAATACTGCCCAACTGTAATAGGTATTACTGCCAGATCACTGGTTGGGCATCAAATTACCATTTGGGTGAAGAATTATTATCTAATATTCACTCTCAGGTTTGTGTTTTGAGAGGGCCTGGACACAATAGATCAAGCACTTAATTTGAAGGTTGTATACTAATTGACGTTTTCACAACTGACCTTGGGAGAATTGACCGTGGGAGAATTGACCTACTTTAGGAGGTCAATTAGGACATATATGCAGGGAGAAACCCCCTGCAACCAACCACCCAATCCAAAACCCCCCCGCAACCTCCACCCAATCCCCTTATATTATTTATAATCCAAAACCAACCCAATACATATATAAAATAACTAAAATAATATAAATGTTAATTGTGCAGAAGGTCAATTAGGATCACTATAATTAGGTCAATAGTGCAAAAGGTCAATTGTAAAAGGTCAATTTGGGTAATGATATATTTGAATCATCTATTGTCCAGATATTTGCCAGATACAATACCGCACTATACATAGATTTCATGGATTTATCAAATGCTTATAACTACATTGACAGGAAGCAGCTCTGGGACCACCTAAAAGAGAAGTGTTTATAAGACCATCTTGTACAGATTGTGAGGGATCCCCTTCTCATTTTGGAAGTAGTATTCACTATGTCTAAGGGCTAAATTAACCCGTTCATTACCATCTGACCTGGGCATGTGTCAGGGGTGTGTATTGGTGCCTCTGCTATTTAATGTGTACATCAACTACTGCAACAATGTTCTTTCCACTGTCACTGAAGTACCTAAGCAGGATGCTACCTACTGTTAACTTTATGACCATAATGCAGTGCAAATTGCCTGAACTCCTTCAGTGTTGTAGTCGTTGATTGATAAAGATACCACATTTATTTATGTTAAGGGCCAATCAATCAATGCTAGCACATCTAAGGGCACAGTGATAAAACAACATACCAAACAACATACCAAATGTAAGGGCAATGGAATGGAGTCAGTGGATAAGTATGATTAATTGTTGCTTACTTTAAAAAAAATCTATTAGTTGGATTGATCGGGTAAGAAAACAAGCAATGAAATCTGAACAAGTGAAGCATTTTTTCATTTTGACAGCTTAACTGGTATAGACTAAAATCAAGATGGGCTACTTGCACACCAGGTTAATCTGTAGAATCTGTCACATGGGGCAGGCATGTGTGAGCATGCTAAATCTGAGGTGTTGGGCAGGGGAGAAAAGAATGTTTTGGCACAACAATTGACACAACCGCAGGCAACACCAATATTCGCACTCCTTCACAAACTAAGAGAAGGCGTTTATAGCTTTAAAACCATAACTGTTATGGTGCTTCGCTGGGGCTAATCCAGCAGCACGAGGAGGATCTAGCCTTATTTGCTTAAAAAAATAGTGATCAATTTGACGTGGGTGCTATTAGTCTTTAAGTCCAAAGGCCTCCCCAAAATGCACTATTAAGAATATTGTGCTTCATAAAGGAAATTAAGACACACATTTTCATTAACGGTGCAGATGATTATGGGTACTGAGACGTGTTTATTATTATTCATGTGCTCTTTCATTCAAATTAGGAACATGTTACCCATAAAAAGCTATAACATTTAGCAGGACAGCACTAATGAACCTCCAGCAATTCAAGGATGAGTTACTTTGCCATGCTGTTGAGAGCTACTTGTTGGTTGAGTTCAAAATCAGCGGCACACTAATGCTAAAGTAAATTATACCGATTTGCTTATCCAAACGGATGTGTTAAAAGCTTTTTTTTTAAACTTCGGGATGTCTTTTTCATTTGATCTGGGAGCAATCTAGGGAAATGACAAGGCAGTGTGAGATTTTCTATTGTGGCGTCAACGCTGGATTGTGTGCTGGGTTTAGTGATTCGGATCTCTATGGAGTTTGGACATTTCCTTTTTAGAGCGCCCAGTCTAGATGATCTTGTCATAGTCCAGTGAACACATTACTGTGATGAATTCATTTCTGCCATATAGGAATACAAGGATGAGCAGACGCTAGTCAGCCCTCAAACTTCTACAAACGAACAGCCAACACAATCATACATGTAAAACAGGCAGAGTTAGGAGGTATACCTCCTTCACCTTTTGTGGTAACCGGGCTGAGGGAAGGCTATATTGTCAAGAGGATTGTGAATGTGAAAGAGTAGCAACCCAAACAGCACAATATAACAGTCGAAAGTAAAGGAATATGCAGTCAAGTTTCTATGAAAATATATATACTTTAATTAAAAACACCATGTGCAATAATAACTAAACAGAAAACACTACAAACAGCCACCCCTGTGGAAAGAACTCAAAATATGCAAGATAACAAGATGCTGCACTCTAGGTAATGAGATGGGGGATTAAAGGCAATACAAACCCCAATGCACTTGTATAGTATATGTTCTTGAAGTGCAAACAAGGTTAAAGTGGCCTAACCTGTCGCTGGTGCCACAAATGGACCAAAGGAGAACCTATCAGGCAATATTACCTCTGCAGTGTCTTGGCGGTGCGACAGCAGTGAACAAGGCTAGTGAAAAATGCAGCAGTCGTGATAATCGAGCCTCAAGCTTATGTTAAGGTGGAGTCAAACTGAAGAGGACTGCAGTTCGTTGAGATGCTCGAGCAATGCAGATTGTTGAGGTCACCAGTTTGGTTCAGCAGTCAAGGATGAACGGCAGACAGGTTGATGATGAGAATATGTGGGAGCAGTGATTCCTTACTGGGATGCAGTTCAAAGAGATCATCAGGGTTGGTTTGATCATCGACTGGTTTTGTGATGAAGAGTTGGTGGTTTAAATGGTGGTTCAAGCGCTGCAGCGATGCTTCTTTGTTTGAGCTGAAGCAACGACTCACTTCAGCTGGTGCACTGCAGCAGCAAACTGGTTCAAACATGCAATATTCCCATTCAAAGGTTGGTGACTGCAAAGGGTATCTCCAGAGGGTCCTGCTGGTTCGAACACTGTAAAACACGCTTGAATTACCACTCACATCAGTGCGGTTGTGAAAGTACAGGATTCCTGGCTGTTTTTGGTTCTCAGGAGCCGTGAATCCCACTACAGAGATGCAGGTCTTGCTACAGTAGAATGTCACCCCCAATGTGCCCTGGGGATGGTTACGGGACAGAACTTACTTCTGCCTTTGACTACCTGTCGTCACATGGTTAGGCAGAATCATATGCAGAACCCTATGGGAACACCACACACAATTAAGACTACAAGTGCAAGTACAAATTCACCTTTGGTACAAGCCTGTACTACACAGTAAAGTGGTAGCAATGGCTAAGCAGCCAGACTTATCTCAAGAGTAAAGTGAGCAGTAGCAGAAGTTACACAAAGGAAAGCAATTAATATGGTTCAAACAAACACTGACTCATGGTTTCTGAGTAAATGACTATACATTTATTTACACATCAGTTGTAAAACAGTTCACTAAGTAAAGCAGAAGAAAAATCACACTCTTAATATACTACACAACACCCAATGAAATCTGGACAAGTTAAGCTCAAAATGAAGTCTGAGCAAAATGGGACTCAAAAAGGGAGGGAAAGACAAGGTTATACAAAATTAAGCAGCACCAACAAGTAAGTAGGCAGGGCAATCTAGAAAAGGCTTGCTACAATGAGGATTCAAATCAATAGGCCTGGGCCAATTTTAATGGTTCAGAGTCTTTGCAGAGGATCACAGAGCTCTGGGTAGTTTGTGGTTAAGTCTTTGCCAAGAGTTCAAAACAAAGTTGGTCAAAGGAAAAGTTATTTAAAAGAGTAGGGAAGGACAAGCCCTCAGATTGCCGAAAGATTTCAAACACTTTCACCGCGGTCAGACGGAACAAACAACCGGGTTAAAACAGTACCTTAAATGAGGAAGAAGTAGCTGAGGCAGAAGTTCCTGGCAGGTCCTGCAGGCTCACAGTACCTGAAGTGACTGTCACACTAACACGAGGTAGTAAGACTGGAGGGTCCTGCACTGCTGAGGGAAGAAACCAGCAGCAGAGCAAAGCAACGAATAAAAGGTGCGCTCCTTAAAACCCAAACAGGGTCCGGTCCTCCTGTCTATCCCGTTCACTGCATCTGTGCACAGCAAATTCGACCAGGGGAGGGAGGCCTTGCTTGGTGTTTGGCAAACTGGTTGGTCCCAACAGCTCAAGGGAAGAAGATTCCTTGCAGATCTTCTCTGTCGTCGAAGTTTGGAGATCCAGACCCGCAGCATGGCTTCACCGTAGGTTCAGTCGTGGTAGTGGTCCTCTTCTTTCAGCTTCTCTTCGGTTCTCTCGATCCAGTGGCGACTCTGCCTGCCTAGTCCCAGAGACCTGCTTTAAATGCAGTTTTCCCCCATTCACACAGCCTGGCTTTCAATCACACAGCAGGGTGGCTGTCCTCGCAGGACAGTCACCTAGCCAATCAAACCAGAGTGTGACTTGGGTTTCCAAGGGAACCCTGTGCAGGGGGCCTAAAACCCCTCCCTCACATCCTGTCCCCCAGAGTCTCAGGCGCCTAAGGAGGGCTTCTGTGCAGAAGGAACCACAAACCTGGTTCGGCACGCAGAGTAAAACACGAGAAAGGCATTTACAAAATGAAATGGCGAATAAACCCAGCCGGAACCAGATAAAAGTAAATGGGGTCCAGCGGATTTAAGTTCGAGGCTACCAAGATATGTCATGATGCCTACTCCCGGGGACCCAGATCACGTCCAGCAACCCCGGAAGCAGGCATCAAGTTATCCTAAGCAAGCCCAACAACCCCTGCTAGGGGGTATTCGGGTCCAGTCGTGGCGCCTATGGCGCCATGCTTTGGAGGCTATTTAAACCACACCCGAAGAGCAGCACACGCTTCGCGTTTTTCTGCATCCAGCAGCGTAACGCTCACCATGCCTGCAAGTCTGCATCCAGCCTTCTGCCACGCCCGCCTCGAGTTTGGAGCTCCTAGAAAAAGGGAGAAAGAAGGAGAAAAGGTTAGAACAAGAGCAATACCTTTAATTCTTACCTGAATTCCCGATCCATCGCGCCTTCGAGCTGGAAGAAAGAAGTTATTTTATGCGTGTCGCCTCGCCTGCTGCAGCGTCGCGCTGAACTCACCGGCCTTCGCAGCATCTTCACATTCCACCACATCCTCCTGTATGTTCCCGCCGCACTCCGGCACCTAAGGAGAAGACAAGAACAGCAAGGTGAGCCAAGGGAATACACAGAGGAATATTAGTTACCCTCCCATAGACTTACCTGATTTTACCATCGGGGGTACTATTCCTCTTCTCAGGTCGGCTCAGCTTCCACTGCATCTTCACCGAACCCCGGCCCCTAAGGGGAAACAAAAGGACAGCAAGGTGCAACAAAGGAAGTAACAAGGGGAACCCTCCTCACCACAATAGGCTTACCTGATTTTACCGCTGGAGGTATTATTCCCCAAGACTTCATACTTTCTCTCAGCGCCTGAATAAGGGAGAAAGCAACAAGTTACATATTGACATTATTTCATCGAACTGTGTTGGAAAATACAAATCCTTACCTGAATACTACTGGTTGCCACAAGGAACTCTTCATCAGGGTCAAGCTGCAACCTGCAAAGAATCGGACAAGAGTGAAAGTCAGGCATTTGACCTCTTACGAACTTTATACTTACAGCGTCTTGCCGGGAATCTCGGAATCAATATTGTTCCGGAACTCACCAATTCCTTCGAGCCAGTGAAGCAACTGGTTATCAACGCGCCCCTGTGCTCAATGCAGGATGGAGAGCTCATCTTTTCAAACCATCAGGTGAGACTATAAGAGGGGACATCAAAGGTGATCTGTGGGGAGAACAGCAGGGGTGGGGGGATTTACGCCCAACTCCACGGGTGGTTAATTCCCTTCCTCCATTTGCAGAAGAATACTCCTACGGCCAAGCAAACGAAGCTATGTGGGCCAGTCCAGTCCGTCATCTCGGCCCTATGCGTCACATTGGTGGAGACCGCAGCTGTCCAGTTCCGATCGACGCCTCTGTGGGAGCCAGGTGAGCGTAACAGAAAGCGAAGCCTACCCACAAATTCCCACCCGGGGGTTATGGATACCTCAGAGACTGACCAATTGGCCCAATTACTAGAGGTAATTGAAGGCTGAAGTGCATTCTGCCCGTCAAGAAACCAATGCTCTTAGGAGAGAACTGATTTTGTCAAAGGAGCGAACTGATGACCTTGCTAGGCAACTATTGCAAAGCCAGACTGGACAAGCACCCCTATCTGGTTCCGGGGGAAATCCAGCTCCTGTGTTATCGTGTAACCCTGTGCAAATAAACCTACCAGGAAATATTCCATTAGCTCCACCCGAACGCTTTGCCGGAGATCCCAAAAGGTTTGCTGTGTTTATGAACCAATGCTGCTTGCACTTTTTATGCAGACCTGGAGCCTTCCCAAACGATCAAGCCAAGGTAGCCTTTGTATTGTCATATCTCAGCGGCAGTGCAGCTGATTGGTCAATTCCACTAGTTACTCAGGATGACCCAATTCTTCGGGATTTTCAGGGCTTTCAAACGAGCATGGAAAGACTATTTGCCTGGCACTCCCAAGGACAGGCCCTGGATAACGAACGTTTGTCCCTACGACAGGGTAACCAGGACCTTCTATCCTACATTGCAACCTTTAATAGGTTGATAGTGGAAACTGGATGGCCTGAGGTAAAACGAATCACGTTATTTCATCGAGGGCTTCGAGGAGAACTCAAGGATGTCATGGCTCAAGTCATGAACCCACCTCAAGACTGGGCTGAATATATAGACTTAGTGGTCCAGTTAGATCACAGACTTCAGAACAGAAAGGCTGATCGAGCCAAGTTTGAGAATCGGGTGTTGGTCAAAACCCACACTAACCCCAAAGGAGCAGATTCTTCAGAACCCATGCAAATCGGAGGGGTTAAAGGATCCTTAACCCAGAAGGAAAGAGAAAGGAGACGGCAAATGCAATTGTGTCTATATTGTGGAACTTCTGGGCATTTTCTACGGGATTTCCCTGTAAAACCACCCAAGAAGGTGGTAGGAGCTGCTGATAAAAGCCATATGGAGTCAGACTCGGGAAACAACCACGCCCGACAAGCATAGAGGTCCGCTTTCCGAGCTTGAAGAAGGATACTCAGACCTCGTATTTCATCATACCAATGGTCCTCATAGATCCAGGGCAGCCATCGCATATGCACGCAGTAAGGGCATACATTGATAGCGGGCCATAGGAAACTATGTGGACTATGAATTGGCTTCCAGCACGAATCTACCTCTCTGCTGAAAAACCACCTCAGATGTCATCACCACAGTCGATGGAACTGAAATTGCCTCTGGGCCTGTAACTCATTCCACCACAGAGATGACACTATTGGGTCAGGATGGGCATCGAGAGACTATTGTGTTTGATCTAATCAAAGCCCCACAGTTCCAAATAATACTGGGGATACCTTGGTTGGAAACACATAATCCTTGTATTGATTGGCGAGAGAAGAGAATAACCTTCCCAGATTGTGCACAAACCTGTTACCCAAAGAAAAGTCAGAATGCAGGCCTGGCCACAGTAACCACAGCAGTCATGCAACTACCTCCAGAATACCAAGAATTCCAGGATGTCTTCCAAAAAGAAATGGCAAACACCTTACCTCCTCACAGATCGTACGATTGTCAAATCGATCTCATACCCGGTGCACAACCCCCTTGTAGCAGGAACTATGCCCTTACGGAACCTGAGAACCTTCACCTACGACAATACTTAGACCAGTACATTGCCAATGGCTTTATTCGCCCATCCAAGTCCCCTGCATCTTCAGCTTTGTTCTTCATGCCCAAAAAGGATGGTGACCTCAGAACATGCACAGACTACCGCGCATTGAACCAGATAACTGTTAAGAACCGATACCCATTGCCTCTGATCGGTGAACTACTAGACCAAGTGAAGGACGCTTGTATATACACTAAATTAGATCTCCAGGGGGTATACCATCTGGTACGTGTAAAAGAAGGCGACGAATGGAAGACTGCTTTCCGCACTAAGTATGGGTTATTCGAATACCAGGTAATGCCTTTCGGGTTGTGCAATGCACCAGCAGCCTTCCAATACTTCATGAACAATGTCCTTGGTGAACTCATTGACGTTTATGGTGTCGTATGTATCGATGATATTCTAGTATACTCCTCTTCAGAATCTGACCATGTGAAGCACGTCCGAGCAGTCCTTGAAAAATTGCGCCAGCACAAACTATATGCAAAACTGGAAAAATGCGTTTTTCATGCCACAGAAGTTGAATTCCTTGGGTTTATCCTGACCCCAAAGCGAGTCCGAATGGACTCACGAAAGGTGGACGCAATTCTTAAGTGGCCATCACCAAGTTCAGTTAAAGGGCTACAAAGCATGCTCGGCTTTGCCAATTTCTACCGCAGATTCATCCCGGATTTTTCACATGTTGTACACTCTTGCGAAAAAATAAACGCTTTATGTGGACTGAAGAAGCTGAAAATGCCTTCCAAGAGCTGAAAGCGAAATTCACGTCTGCACCTGTATTAAAGCACCCGCGCCCTGAACTTCCATACATAGTGGAAACTGATACATCCAGTCTAGCCATGGGAGCTGTCCTGTCTCAAAAGGACCCTGAAACTGGCCAGCTTCATCCAGTAACATTTTGGTCCAGAAAGTTCTCGGCACCCGAGTTAAACTATGCGGTTACCGACAAGGAGTTATTAGCCATTAAATCCTCCTTCAAGGCTTGGTGGCACTATCTTCTCGGTGCCAGGCATACCATTACTGTGATCACCGGAACTTAAATTATTTAAAGACAGCCAAGGCCCAATCGTCACGTCAACTCCAATGGGCATTGTTCTTTACCGAGTTCGATTTCGTAATAACCTATCGACCAGATTGTAAGACTGGTAAAGCAGACGCCTTATCCCGAATAGGGATGGGAGAGGCAGAAGTGAACCCAGAACCAGTACCTATAATTACTGAACAAAGAATACTTGGCATGACTACTCTACAGACATTAGAGGACATTCAGGTAAAGATCCAGCAACTCTTTGATCCTACAGCCCTGCAGGACTGGGTAAAAAAAGGCCCGGACTACTCTGTTACCAATGATCTGCCTTATTACAAAGGGCGGCTATTTCTGCCACACAAGGAACTACAAGAGCTAGTCATTTCCCGTTATCATGATACCCTAATGGAGGGGCACCCAGGTATTGCAAAAACTGAAGCTAAAATTAAAAGACAATTCTGGTGGCCCACCTGGCGAAATGATATTAAATAATTTGTGATGTCTTGTGGCATTTGCCCCCAAAACAAAAGTCAAAAGAAAAAACCAGCTGGACTCTTACAACCTTTAGACATTCCGCCTACACCCTGGCACACCTTATCGTTAGACTTTATTACTGATCTACCCCCATGCAATGGATTTAACACCATTCTAGTTATTGTGGATCTTTTTTCCAAGATGGCCCACTTTATTCCTTTAAAGGGATTACCTTCAGCTTCAATCCTGGCCAAGGAGTTCCTCGAAAACATTGTTCACATACACGGATTTCCGTCCATATTGGTCTCTGACCGGGGCAGTCAATTCATTTCACATTTTTGGAAAAAATGCTGTCAATTGGCACAAATTGATGTGAGGTTGTCGACCAGTCACCACCCCCAGACCGATGGTCAAACTGAGAGGACCAACCAGACTCTCGAACAATACCTGTGTTGTATGTTACATCAGACTGAGAGTAATTGGAAAGACATTCTTTGGATCGCCGAATATGCATGCAATAATTCAGTACACTCTGGAACTGGACAAAGCCCCTTTTATACCTTATATGGGCACCATCCTCGAACCTCAGACCTTGACTCACCCCAACACTTAGAAATGCCTGCAGTGGACCATCTGCACGCTACGATTACACAAGCTTTTAAGGAAGCAACTACACATTTAAAACAGGCGAAAGAAAAATACAAGAAAGATGCTGATCGGCATAGAAGTGATACTCCGCAATACCAGATAGGGGACCAAGTATGGTTAGCCACAAAACATATACATCTAAAGGGAACACGGACCTTTAACCCCAGATAGTTGGGACCTTACTCTATTAAGGCCATTATCAACCCGGTGGCTGTTAAGTTGGACTTACCTGCTAATATGCAAATTCACCCCGTCTTTCATGTGTCACTTTTGAAGCCAGTGCAACCAGGGACAAGACTAACCAAGCCACCAGACCCTATCCTTGTAGACGGAGAACCCAAATTTGAAGTTAAGAACATCCTGGACTCCAAGCTGATAAAGTCTAAACTCTTTCATTTAATCGACTGCAAAGGTTACGGACCACAGGAAAGGTCATGGGAACCTAGTGACCATGTTCATGCACCCTGATTGGTGAAAAAATTCCACAGAAAATTCCCAGACAAACCGAAACCACAGGGAAGAATGACTTTAGGAGGGTCCTTGGGGGGGGGTGCTGTCAAGATGCCTACCCCCGGGGACCCAGACCACGTCCAGCAACCCCGGAAGCAGGCATCAAGTTATCCTAAGCAAGCCCAACAACCCCTGCTAGGGGCTATTTGGGTCCAGTCCTGGTGCCTATGGTGCCTGGCTCATATGGAGAGTCAGTCCTCGCGCCATAGGCGCCAGGCTCATAGATTAAAACTTACCTGATGCAGACCATGCTGCAAACTTACCTGATGCAGACCATGCTGCAAGAGCTCCAAGCCAAGAGAGGCTTGGAAGGGACTACTTTACTTAGGGACTATTTTTTACTCGGGCGGGGCTGAGGAGGAACACTTACCTGGGACTACTTTGGAGGCTATTTAAACCACACCCGAAGAGCAGCACATGCTTCGCGTTATTCTGCATCCAGCAGCGTAACGCTCACCGTGCCTGCAAGTCTGCATCCAGCCTTCTGCCACGCCCACCTCGAGTTTGGAGCTCCTAGAAAAAGGGAGAAAGAAGGAGAAAAGGTTAGAACAAGAGCAATAGCTTTAATCCTTACCTGAATTCCGATCCATCGTGCCTTCGAGCTGGAAGAAAGAAGTTGTACTATGCGCGTCGCCTCGCCTGCTGCAGCGCCGCGCTGAACTCACCGGCCTTCGCAGCATCTTCACATTCCACCGCATCCTCTTGTATGTTCCCGCCGCACTCCGGCACCTAAGGAGAAGACAAGAACAGCAAGGTGAGCCAAGGGAATACACAGAGGAATATTAGTTACCCTCCCATAGACTTACCTGATTTTACCACCGGGGGTACTATTCCTCTTCTCGGGTCGGCGCAGCTTCCACTGCATCTTCGCCGAACCCCGGCCCCTAAGGGGAAACAAAAGGACAGCAAGGTGAAACAAAGGAACTAACAAGGGGAACCCTCCTCACCACAATAGACTTACCTGATTTTACCGCCAGAGGTATTATTCCCCAAGACTTCATACTTTCTCCCAGCGCCTGAATAAAGGAGAAAGCAACAGGTTACATATTGACATTATTTTATCGAACTGTGTTGGAAAATACAAATCCTTACCAGAATACTACCGGTTGCCACGAGGAACTCTTCATTAGGGTCAAGCTGCAACCTGCAAGGAATCGGATAAGAGTGAAAGTCAGGCATTTGAACTCTTCCGAACTTTATACTTACGGCGTCTTGCCGGGAATCTCGGAGTCAATATTGTTCTGGAACTCACCAATTCCTTTGAGCCAGTGAAGCAACTGGTTATCAACGCGCCCCTGCGCTCAATGCAGGATGGAGAGCTCATCTTTTCAAACCATCAGGTGAGACTATAAGAGGGGACATCAAAGGTGATCTGTGGAGAGAACAGCTGGGTGGGGGGATTTACGCCCAACTCCACCGGTGGTTAATTCCCTTTCTCCATTTGCAGAAGAATATTCCTACGGGCCAAGCAAACAAAGCTAGGTGGGCCAGTCCAGTCCATCATCTCGGCCCTACGCGTCACATTGGTGGAGATAGCAGATGTCCAGTTCCGATCAACGCCTCTGTGGGAGCCAGGTGAGCATAACAGATAGCCTAAAACAGTACCAAGGCTATTTAAATAGACCGCAGTAGGAACAATATGGTAGATACCAGTGCCACCAGCCAGATCTTAAAGAAAGGGAACAAAATAATGTTCCATGAGAGACAGACAAAAAGGGATAACTATTAACCCTTTCCAGTACTCTATGTAAGATAGTTTGTAATGGGTCTGTGAATTTAAAAAGACTAATAAAGTCAATGGCAACTTTACATGTTCTGGGAGACAGTAGTCAGTCCCAGAATATGGAGTTTAAAGTGGGAAGTCTGAAAAGGATAACCCTGTGTGACTGCACTAAGGGTGCTGTGTTACACACAGTAAAATGATGATGCCCATGGAGTAGGTGAAGCTCCACAGTCTATGAGCACAAAAATGTTAAACACACACAGCAAAATACATGTAAGAGTGGGAAAAAAGGCTCACACTCTTACCAGGTGAAAATCCTAGAAATCAAGCAAAGCTGCTGAGGGACTCAGTGGGTAAGGGAAATTAGCCATTCTGGAGAATTCTCCCTAACACACATCACAACTGGAGAACTTTGGAAAGGACTGCTCTTCCAACTGGCACCACATTAGATCAACTTCAAGGGTTGAAGCCCTTCTTTTAAAGGCAGAGGTCTAGGGGTGATTGCACAAAAGCAAGTCTGCTATACCTGTTTTTTGGAATACATTAACTTTGCCTTCTGTATGTGGTTTGTGTTAAAATAAGTTGAGGGCATGGTAAGAAAGTGAGGTAAGAAGAGAAAAACAAAATAGTGAAACCTTCCTCCAGCAGGCTCCCTACCCTTGTCAATAGCATCAAAGGCACTTTTCGCATACAACACCCAGGCGTGAGACTAGTCCTTTTGTGAAATGTGTGCCCTTTTATTCCTGTTCCTAGGGCAGTTTCCTTTGGATTGGCTCTTTCACTTGGCAGTGTCTTACCTGTCCTCCCAAAGCAATGAGAGAGGCAACCCTCCGGGCTGCAGTCTTTCTGGGAGCAGCAGAAAGATCCTGGAGTGGGATACACATATACCTTCCACAATTCAACTGGTCTCACAGGGCTGACACATGTGTGATACCAAATGTGTGTGCCTTGGATAATTATGAGAGATGCTAGCCACCATTCCTCAAACTCAGTTATGGCTTATTTGTAGAGTTTTATGTGTTACTAGGATAGCATTCTCATAGTTACGTAGTTTTTGAAACAGAGGTACATATCCTGAATGCAGCTGCAGCCCTATACTGCAGGGATTAGCTGTCACTGCAGCTGCCAGGAATGCATCTGTGACCTGAAACTTCTCTGTGCCACTGGAGAGCAGGTGCTGCAGTCAGGCTACTGATTCAGCAGGGCAGCGGTGTGCACTATGCTTTTGGCATGCAGTGTAGGAAAGGGGATCTAGTTAGCAGATCACCCATTCCGGGATGGAATTACTCACATCATTTTATTAGTTAATGCAAATCAATAAATCCAGGGCTTCTATACCCTTACCAAATGATGCCAATTCCTCACAATTACCAAAGCCAAGAACAAAGCAATTTTCAGAATGGCTTAGGTCTAGGAATGGAAGTTCCTAGTTGGACTTTGCATTAACATTTGAGTAATAGGTGACTGTTAATCAGTGAAGCTCATTCATTTCAGCTTAGATCTGGAGGAGGAACTGCACTCAAACGAGGCGCTGGATCCATCGGTGCATGAGCTCTTGGAAAAAATAGGAGCCAAGTCCTGTGGAATGGGTATATTACAGGTGATTTAGACACTTGTGCCTTATATTCAAGGTGATTTGATTAAACACTTATGCTGACATGTGTTTAGACCCAACAGGGGTCTTTTTCAAAGCTGTGGTGCTAGTGCAGTGTGTGGAATGCATATTTGTTGGTGCGTCATGGCCCATTTGGGGGGCCCAAGAAACCATATTTAAAGTCAAGTGGTTGTGTGACAATTATGAATAATTCCCCATGACGCGATCAGAATAGTGGTGTACAAATAAAAGGCCATACATGATGTTTGAACATGACCACATGAGTTAGAGATTGTTACATAATTTAGTTAGATGCGAACCAGACCAAATATTGGGAATACATTCCAGCATAGTGTTCACAGTTATAAATGAAATATATGAATATAATCATACATCAAGCCGTACGTAGCCAGTGTATATTGGCAATTAGATACCAGGAGCAATTGGAGAACAAATGAGGAGAAAAAAAGAAAACTTAAGGTAGATGTTAGTGGTTGTGGGGGACAGGTGCTGGGCGGTGGGGCCCAGGGTTTAGTCTGGAAGGTGATCTGGTTCCTTACCGTGTGCTATATATCAGAAGTAGAATCTAAGGATAATGAGCTCCGGATCAAGGGCTTTGTTGGTTAATTTGCGGGGTAGACATGGAGAAAGGTTGGTGGGGGCCGCAGATGTGCTAGTTGATGGTGCAATTATGGTGGGAGCATGGTGACCCTGGTGCACCGGTGCAGGCCACCAGGGGCGAGCGTGTCCATGGTGAGTGGAGACTGCCCTGGGTGAGCATGATGGGCATATGTCCGGGCTGAGGGAGCAGATGGTATGTGATGAGTCGTGGAGGGGCTCCTCGTGTAGGTAGGTCAGAGTTAGTGGAGAGGATGAGCCGTGTGATGGTAGTGGCTGATGTTGGCACCCAAGGGGAGAGTGTGGGGGCTCTGAGCCACTTGAGTGGGGTGTACATGTGTATGTGAGACAATGTATAAGCCCGGGCTATGTTGGATGTGCTGGTGAGTGGCCTGGGCAGTGGTGGGGGTAGCAGGTAGGTGGTGCATTGAGCATGTGGTTGCTGTTGCTGTTTGATTGCACAGGCCTTATGCGTTCACAGGTGTTCACAAGCTGACGGAGCAGATGGTCTGTGGTCTGTAAGAGGTACTTTTTCGACATTTTCCTACTGTGTAGTTCCTCTCTGGGTAGTTGAAAGGAGGATGTTTTATTTAAAAGGAAAGTCTGCATTTCTAGAGTTTTTAGAGTACAGAATTTGAGGATTAAACTAGGTAAGGCGGCATGCCTGCCGTACATGTTGTCAAGCCAGCAACAACAATAAGTAACGTTGCAAAGATGATAAATGTGGCAAGCAAGGACGTGCAAAACACTTGGGATGTATGATGTCTTTTGAGCTTTGTTTCTTTTTTCACTTTAATGTGTTATAGTCAAAGACTTTATACATAAAGGAGAAAAGAAACAAAATATACTACACATATACTATAAATGGAACTTACCTACAGAACTTTCGCAAATGTTCACATCATTTTCACATCATTTACTTATTGTATACACCGTAAAATCCATTACAATTTAAAATTTAAAAAGAAAATTCATGATTAAGAATGACTTAAGAAGTGTCTAAAATTCCAAAATATCAAAAATAGTAGTGAAAAGTATCAAGAGCAACAAACAGAAACATCAGAGGCATCAAGAGCATCAAAAGAGCTTATGTGGGTTATATCATCCCGGTTACACACTATGATATGTTATTGTAAATAACATTGTCAGGGTTACACAAGTCACGGGTCTAAATATACAGTTAGGAGGTATATGAGATGGTAGTGCAATAGAATGGTAAAATGGTAGAAAGTGGTTGAAAACCCCCCGGAATTGACAAGTAAGGTGTAAGCATTATCTTATCTTATAGTGAATATTATCGCAGTACCAGCGTTAACTCAGGTTTACTTTCACTATCCATTCTCAATTTTCTCACTTCACCCCACAGGTGGTCGACATATCTCAGGATAGCTCAGTATATGGCTACAACTCAGCACGTGCCAGAAATTGCCCAAATGATATCCATACACGGTAGAGCGCCTATTGCAGACTATTATTGCCTGTATTCAAGCAGCGGAGCCACATTTAACATAATAGGTGGGGCCATACAGAGGCACTCAGTTAGTATGTGCTTTTCAGTTTCTAAGCAACTTTCATTCATTGCAGGCACGGCAGAATTATTTGCTGTGCTTCATTTTCATTGTGGTCGGAAGAGCAATTTGAACCTACAGAGATTTCTTGATGGGCATAACATGAGACAGCGCTGCGCTATCCCCGGGGTATTTCACACATGTGATGTGAACTGATATAATTTCATACTCTGTAGATGTGTGTAGTCATTTATGCTATCCCAGTCAAACATGTGTATCTTCAACTCTTTTTGGAGCTCCCAATATCAAAGCTCCCAGTTTGGTGACCAATTGATTAATCTAAACAAGTTGAAGGAGGACTTGACTTACATAGAATTTTCTCTATTCTCTATATCCAAGCCCAACAGTCTTAGTAGGGAGCACTGGGGATTGGTTAGGGCCTTTATATATAACAGGCCACGTCTCAATAGGTTCAGGGTTTCCATCGAACAGAGGACTAGTTGAAGGCGTATACCCTCAGTTGGAATGCAAGGTGGTAGTCCTAGTATCTGGCGCTAAAAGCAGGCCTCTGTCTTGGCAACCAGGGACATATTCATTAGTGTGAGAGATTCTAGGCTGTACATCACAGCAGGGCAAAAGCATTGTTTACATAGACTGAGGATTCCCTTAAAGCACCCTGCGGTACTCTTAATAAAGGTAGCAATCAAAGCAGTTAATTGCTTTGCTTTCCTTTTCCTGACAGCTTCACACTTCGGGTAATTCCTTTTGCTCTCCAACTCTACCCCCAGGTATCGATAGTTTTCAGTATAATCAATTCTAACTCTCTCAACCAGCTGTGCAGGGAGATCTACTTTTTTCTGATTAAATAGCATTAACCCAGTCTTTTGCCGATTAATTACTAGGTGGTTTTCGGTGGCATATCTTCATAGGCCATCAGCAAGCTTTCTCATGGCAGTGAAAGTTGTATCCATGAGCACCAGCTTGTCGGCGTAAGCAAGGTATTTAATATGTGCCAATGCTATCTTAGGTGGGCATGTTTCCAGCCCCTCTAGATATTCTGGTAGGTCTGCTAGATACATGTTGAACAGAAATTATGCCAGACTACACCCCTGTTTACCACCTCTAGCATTAGCCATGGGTTATGATAGTGTCCCCTCATTATCCAACCTAACCTGTACAGTGTTATTAGTGTGAAGCAATGTTATGAAATGTAATAGGCCCGGTGGACAACCCATTGCTTCAAGCTTTGCCCAAAGTCTCGCTGAATGCACCAGATCAAAGGCAGATGTAAAGTTAACAAAAAGTGCATTCAGGCCATGGCCACCTTTGTTTCTCGTACCCTCGATCATCAGATGCATAGCCCTGCGTTTGGGGGTTTTAGAGGATCCCGGCTGGGCGAAAACCCATCTGAAATCGGTCTAAAATTTTATTGGAATCTGACCATTTTTGCAGATGAGCCAGAATGAAAGAAACTATCAGCTTTCCAGAAACATCCAACATGGCTAACAGGCAATAATTAGTAGGAAGAATCTGATTAGCTTTCTTGAAAAATGGGATTAATATCACTGTTAACCATGAGACCGGGTTCCTGCCTTCCCTCATCACCTTCCCAAATAGTGTTTCTAATATTATCGCCCAGGGGTGTTTTTTATTACTAATGCAACCAACCCATCTGGGCCGGGAGATTTAGATGGCTTAAGTTTCTTAATTTTGAGGACAATATCTTCCCGGTCAATCCTGAAGCGACCACCTCGCCAGTTCCCGGTCTCAAGGTTGGTCCATTCAGATGGGATCATTTCTACATGGCCAATCCATTGCGCTTCACTCACAGGGTTAACAACTTTTTCATGTACGTCTCCCTTAGATACCCCTAATGCCTGCCACATCTTCCTTGTATCTCTGAAGCACAGCACGCTAGCCATCTTTCGCCACCCTTCTGGTTTTAAAGAATAGCGCCACCATCTGACCCAGCTTCAATATCATTTTTTAAATTTTTCTAATTTGCAAAAAAGCACTTAAGGTATGAGTCTTATTTTTTGTGCTACATATCTCCTGTTTCATTTCACTTTTTCGACCTCGGCCTTTTATCCTATTGGGGGCGCTTGTCAGACTCGATTATTGCACTTGGACTTCTACTCTTCAAAACCTCTAGTATAGTGGCTGGATCCCTCTATTTCATCTACCATCATATTAGCCAGGTCTACAAGTACATAAAGTTTGAAGGTGTGAAACTAGCTATTAACTAGCTGAATATTTCTCTCCGACAAGTTCACACGGTTGCCAGTGTGATTTACTTGCAACTCCCAATCGAGCGAGTAAGTGCTAATGTTTACATTCAAGGCTACCTCTGAGGTTGAAATAGCATGGTTTCACCTCTCATTGGTCTGTACCCTCATTTGGGTAATCTGTTGTGGAAGAGTTGGATTAGCAAATAGGTAGTATAAGTGACACACTCAACATAGTCTAACCCGGAATATCAGCCGTTGCATGACCATTAATAATATTTAGATTCCAATCATTCAGGAAATTCAACCATTTGTCGCCTTATGCATTTATCTTAGGGATAACCATTCTGGATTTACTGGCAACATTGTCATAGGGAGTAATACTGTGGGAGCATCTACATTGAGCAACCCCCTTATTTTCCCACATCCAGCTGGCAAAAACATTATATACGGCTTTCAGGATGCTGTCAGTCTGTACTCCCCAATGGGGGTCATATAGACTGACAACCAATAGGCAGATTTCAATGTCCCTCAGCTTGACTGCAACCTCTGCCACCAGAATATAGTCGAAGCAATCAGTCAGCACAGTTCTAGGTAGTTTCAAAGGATGTCTCACGCCAATCAAGAGAACACCTAAGGGCGCTCATGTGTCACTCTTTTAGCAAACACCAGACTAATGTCAGCCATCCACAAAGTAGTAGTCTCACATCGAGGTCTCCTGCAGCAGAAAAATGTGGTTAGCAGCTAGAGATTTCACTGAATCTCTGGTCCCCAGAAGAGGAACACACCCCCTGGTATTCCAGGAGGAGATAGAAATCCTTCATTGGTCCTTCATCATTTTCCTCATTTGCTGCAGGGATAGGTATTTCAGACCCACTCCTCAGACTTTGGTGTTCCAACAACTTTTCTATCAATTCAACCGTTTTGCCTTTTACAGTGAGGTTCCTAGCTTTACACATTTCTCTCAATTGATCAACTGTTAAAGTGACTAGGGTCTCCTGTCTGTACCTATCCATATCAGGCATGATAAAACAATTGCTTCTCTAGTGGTGCTTAGCCTTATGAGGGGTATTTGAACAAAGGTAAGAGCAGCACTCTCAATGTAACAACTATACTTTTTCCTCACCACTGTACACCAGTGTTAGGCAGAATCACATGCAGTACCATTTGGGAACACTACAGGTAATTAGAACTACAAGTGTAAGCACAATTTCACCTTTGGTAAAAGCCTGTACTACACAGTAATGTGGTAGCAGTGGCTGAGCAGCCAGACTATTCTCAAGTGTACAGGCATGTTATAAATGACTCATCATATATCATATCATATCTGGTTTCTCACAGTTTTGATTGGACAGTAGGAAGGTTAGAATGTTTCACATACAACTTGGTTACTCTTTGGCCATGTTCTCTCTAATATTCCTGGGTGGGTTGCTTCGATCATGAGTGACCAATCCCTGTATGAGGTGTAAACAGTGTGGAAAAAAAATAATACTTTGCATGCTTTCTCATGGGACCCAAAGGTTGGCACCAATTTACCATTCTCAAATGTGTGACTGTTCAATTGACAGTTACTATTGCAAATTCATGTTGGAAACATGTTGCCCTTCTCCTTCCTTTCACATGCTGCGTCTGCATGATTTCATGGAGTGTGCTTGTGGCCTTTTACTTCAGAGCCATATGCACATCTAATCTGTGTATTCAGTGAATGGTTGGGTGTGTGTGATCTGGAAATCTAAGGACTGGTATAATGTAATAAGTGGCAAGACTTTCTATGTATTAAATTCCTACATCACCAAATATCTTGCTTTGCTTCAGCAGTCACGTTTAACTATCTCTTGGTATTGTTGGTATATTGTCTGGTGCTCGTGCTTCTACTTCTAGGTGGATATCTTCCTAGAGGGAGCAGTGTGAGTCCTTTGCTTGATTGACACGGTCTTATGCATGTCTCTTCACATTACCACATTCCCACCAAGCTGTGGTCTTGTGTTCTTCAGATTCTGGATCCATGGCTAAGCACATTATTTGATACATGCGTCTCCTGTTTCGTGCCTGGGAACCTGCTGTGACTCCTCCTCCTAACCAGTCCATGTGCAGCTTTTACCTCTTTCCTCATGGGGTCTGCTCGAACGTTGCAACATCTAATTGAATCATTGCTTTTTGCTCAAAAGCCTTGGAATGAGCTGTGCCTCTCCATTCTGACCAATCGCAGTGCAGCTTTACATCCTGTTCCAGGCCACTGACCTTGTGTGTTTGTCTCTCTAAAATGTACTGAAAATTATCTGTTTTGCAATGTAGAATGACTCATGTATTCCTGAGACCTAATGTTCTGAATGGCCCATGAAGCTGCTTTTGCCCCAAGGCCTAGTTGTCTGACTTCTATGCTGAATTGTTTCCCTGGATGCATTTTTTTACTCTATAATAGCATTGCGTGTCATTTGCTTCACACTACCGTATCATTGTGAGCTTTTTTTATGTCTCCTAGTGCTTCTCTGCTTTCTTACCTAATATATTTGCCTCTCTTTTATTTCCCCACTGGGTACGTGTTAAATGTCTCCTTCTGTCATCTGTCAGTGTGCTCTATTTCTGATGCTGGTTATGAATGAATTGCTTTCATTACTATTGTACATACTCTCCTCCCTTAGTGTTAAATACTGCTATGCCTCTGATACATGGTTTATCATTGATTACTCTCAGAATAGATCAGTCTGCTGGTCAGCTGTACATGCACCCTAAATTGCATGTGTGTTAGCTAGGTGTCTGGCCTTTTGTGTGGTTTCTGTCTCATATTATATGGCCTTCCTCAGCTTATATTTTCTCTCGCATTTCGGACGTTGGATATACGTCCCAACAGTTCTTTGGTGATTAACAGAGTAGTGGATCTTATTCTGATGGTTTGTATGGGGCTCAACCACAGGGATATATCTATTCACATTTAATATATTCTTGCACCTACTTTTTCTTTCCTTGATCAACTTCCTACTTCCCTCTTTTCCTTACTCCCTGTCTTCATGTTTCAATGGTTGCTAGTTACTTTTGTGCCAAACCTGGAGGATTTAACCAGTTTTCTTTGTGTTTTGTAACATCTTTAATTATGGAAGTACTTCATAATGATCTGTCACAGTGGCTATGTAATACTCAAGATTTTGCAAATATGCATGCATGTTTTATCGCACTTTGCACAAGGTGGAGCCGTTTATTTAAAACGAGAATTGTTTTGCAAAGTAAGTTGACACATTTTGTTGCCACATACATCTCCTAACTACTGCTGTCATGGTATCACTGATGGTAGAGGAAGTAGTATGTCACACATAGGTTTAACTTAGAGTTGAATGTAGAGCGATCAAAATGTGCATAAAGTGCATAACAGGCTTAATGTGAATGCCCATATCATGCTTTGATAGATGGGATAAAGTCGCACCTACCGTGCACTGTTTGGATACTGCAAGTCACCAAGGAGTTTTGTGGCCAAATAGATAAGGTCCTGGAACTCTGGATGAGTTGCAAAACCCTTTTTTATGTATTAAAGGGGTATTTCATTGCTTATCATATGCACAATGGCATCTGCTTGTATTACCTTGCGTGTTGCTTAATATAATGTATGCAAGAGATCTTCCAGTTGTTGATGCGTATAATCAGGGTAGAATTGGTTTATATTTTTTTTAAAGTGTATAGTGTACAGGTAACTTGTTGCTCCCATTTGTTGAACTTCATTGGTGCACAACATATACATACCATCATAACGAGTTCCTTTTCAATTAGTGACTGTAAAGTGGAACAGAATGGCATTTTACAAGAAAGACATTTGAAAAGCTTATCACAGCTTTAATTAAACCCTGAAGTGAAAGCTGGAATTCTGCTCTATGCTGGATCAAACAGCAGGCATTGTCAAGTGTAATAACTGTATATAACACATTGTGATGTCATTTTCTTTTTACAGATGAGCAGTGATGTCACAACTAGCCTTTAACACGACTAGTTGTGAAATCTAGCATCATACAGGCTTGTAAACGGGTGCTGCTGGCTGCCGCATGTATTATCTGTAGGGGTTAATGTACTTCTGCCATACATTAGAAGGATATTGCAAGACACTGAGGAGTCTCGTGACAAAACGGCCGAGTTCATTTATAAGGTCATAGAACTCCAGCACAATGTCACCAAGGTGACTTGCAATATCCATTTTATGTATCTAGGGGGGATTTTGTTCCTTATAATATATGGCAACACACTGTCATTCCCTTTAATACCTCATCTCTTGCTTAATATAAAGTAAGATAGCTTAATTTGCTAATCCATATACTCAACGTAGAATCTATTTGAATTTTTTTTAAAAAAAGCAAAGATTCAGCTCCTAATGTGTTGCAGAAAAATAGTTCAAGCAGTTTATTAAAATGTATTGAAAAATATCTTTCATTTTGTGCATTAAAATAAGTAATAGCACTACTCTTGCTCACATGAGTTAAACTCCAGCAGTGCACACATTAAACAGTCTACCATAAACGGTTCCTTGTCAATTACCAGCTGTCACAGATAACTATTCACTAACAAGGAATCTGAAGAGCTTTTCACGGCTTTAATTAAGTGCTGCAGTGACAGCTGAAATTCTCTCTGCTGGCTCAAGCAGAGGCATCGTGACACCACGACTGAAGCGTAACAATTGATTACATAGTGGTTGTGATGTCATTTTCTTCTTACGGGTCAGTTGTGATGTCATAAGTAGCCTGTAATAAGACAATTGTTTTCTGGTTTTTATACAGATATTGTAGTCTGCCATGCATTGTATAAGGATCATTTCGAGCAGCTAGAAGGAGAAGGGTGCCAGGCAAAGACTATTGTTCGCTAGGGACATGATCCAGTCAAACCGAGAAAGGTGTTTATCTGCTGAAGAACAGGAGTATGATTGTCATTTGTCAATTTTGGCAAAAAAAAAATGTTTTCTTAATTTTACAGTTAAAATAATAATGTTCTGATAGGTAATCATTGCAGATTGTGCTATGCAGGCATTGCTTTAAATGAGATGTATGTCTAAGCCGCTGCACGAGAACTCGTGGTAGAGCCAGCGCCAGCATTACAGCTGCATGTGGGACCTTTAGAACAAAACAGTGTGCAAACAAAACATCTTGGCCAGATACATTAGGAAAACAGAGTGAATACATTTAGAAACCCTAATTACTCTGAGCAACAGCAGACCTGCAGTTACCATTATAAAATGCACGTGTCCAGGTATAAAAGGATTAGACTTGACAAAGGCAAAATAACCTGATATTCATCTTTCCAATAAGAGCTGCCTTTACAGGGGGCGGACATTTTGCTCTCTGGGGATTGCTGCTTTCAGGCTGGTTTCAAACATCAAGGTGACATGTTTTGTTCCAGTGTCATGGTATGAAAGAGGGAAGCATTTTTAGGTAACGGGAAATTTCAGACGCATCTCATTTTATATCATGGTGTCAGAGTTGCGAGACTTCTCAGGCAACGGGCGCCCTGTGATTTTCGCACCCAGCTAATGGAAATGCATGCGGGGAGTTTTACGGGGGCCGGGGGGGGGGGGGGGGGGGCACCTGGCAGTTCCAAGTAAAGGAAAGGCGGAGAAGAACATAGCCTTGTGTACTGCCGCCCCATGTCTGTATTTTTGGACACGTTTGGAAATGCAGCAGATTGTGGTGCAAACACCATAGCGTATATTTGCAGCTTGCGTACACTGCACAGTGCAATGAAGTGTGATGACGGCTGAAAGGCGGTTGTTGGCTCGTTTATGTATTTATTTTTGCATTTATAAAGCGCTCTAAACCTAGGGGCATCAAGGCGTTAGTTACAGGATTAGAACAACAGGTGCGAGTTACAGGATGAAACAATACACACAGATGAGTAAATCAGGCTACAGTCCGGCCCTGAGACAATAACTAATTCAAGAAATCATTAACTCATTTGTAACTGTCATGTCCATGACAAGAAAGAGGCCACCGGTGGGCATGCGCAAGAATATGCATTTCCCCCCGTGGGTGCTTTGAGCGGCTGCACACAGGTCTGCGAGTGGGTGCCTGGGGATAGAGGTCCCACCCTTCTATAAAGTGAGGCAGAGAAGGTTCGGTAAGAAGGGACGTGTGGGGCCGGAGTGCGGTATTTGTTGTGTTGCTTCTGTCCTCTCATGCCCCAGAGGATTTGGTTGCAGAGGCCTGCATCAAGATTGTTGTCTTGTGGGTGTAGTGCCAGGAGGGGCAAAGGACAAGGGACGCCCAGATTAGGTAGTTGCAGGAGTATTTTTGGAGGGAAATAGAGGAGAAGAGGAGGAGGGGGAAAGAGAGGGACCTGGGGAGGAAGTTCCACCGGAAGAGAGCAGGGGCGGGGGGGTCGGATGACCCCCTTGGTGGTTAACAGAAATGGAGGAGGGACCAGGATGATGCCTTCCAACAGTGAAAAGGAGTAGCGCAAAGGATGCAGTATGGCCCATGGGGTCGTTAGAGGTATGGCAGTGGTACGGGAGAGATGGATCAGGGCGGGTCTAGTGGCTGAGCTAACAGGCAGAGTAGATCTGCTGATGTTTTGTCCCACAGCAGGAGTCCGATCAGGAAGGAATGGAGGTGGCACGGCCAGGATAGCTCGAGAGGATGGAGCCGACAAGCCACAAAGAGGTGAGTAAGGCAGAGAATGGTCTGCTGCATGGGACTGGTGAGGGCTGATGTGATGAGGGGACGCATGGTGGAGGTACAGACAGACCCAGCCTAGGACACAGAGGTCCAGGTACTGAAGGGGGAAAGTGGTACGGGGGTCATTAAAGGCAGGGATATGCTAAAGAAGCTACCTTAAATGGGTATCAAAAAGCCTTTGGGGCGGATTCGATGGCAGCTACTAAAGAAAAAATATGGGGTGGGGAAGTTGTGAATGTCTTTAAGCTGATGCATAGGGAAATCAGGGTGAAGGAAGATTCTAAGGAGGAAGAGAAGGAGCTGGCAACGAGACCCAGGGTCCCTGTAATGATTAACAATTGGACATCAGCCTTTTTGATATATGCCAGTGTGTATTGTGTGAGATTCCCGGGAAGGAGTGTGGCGTTGTTCAGATATATGGACGTCATTAGGAAGGTATTTGTGAGCTTTGGGGGTTTTCCCTGGGTGAGGTATGATGAGGAATTTAGGACACGGATGGGGAGGACCAAAAGGTGGTGTGGGGGGGAGATTGATATGGATCTGTTGTTACAGAGGATGGCTCTCACGCGCCCAGTGCCCACATTGCATACAAGAAGTGATTTGACTGTGATTTACCGCCCTTTCATGGTCACCCTGCATAGGACGGGGTAGGGGCAGGAGGCAGAGGACACTCATCCGCTGCATACTGGACTTTTAAACAGGAAGCATGCTTGAGGTCGGTCTGTTCTTTTTCACACGAGTGCAGCATGTGCACAGGACAGCACCCTGTTACTCAATGTTTTGTGACAGGGGAAGCAGTAGCGGTGCAGGGAGAGGGATTTTGGGGAAAGGCCTATACTCCAGTTAATCTGAAGAAGTTGGAGGAATGGCCAAGTTTTTACCAGAACAGGATAGCAGCGAAGATTTTGGGTGATGGGTTTCGGAGGTGGATATAGGTATGGAAGAAGGAGGGGCATGGACTCGGGGAGAAGGTCGGGAGAGAAATGCAGAAAGAAGGGGGAGAGGAATTAGGGGAAATGAGGGGTCAGGAGAGTTAACAGGGGGAAGTGAGCTAATTGATTATTTGTTTAATTGTTTGGGGAATTGTTAATGGTCAATAGTCTGTAAGGCCAAAGAGTGAAGTTAGAGTTAGTTGTAAGTTGTGGCCTGTTACATTAATGCAACCTTTTCCACTACACACAAGTCTGGGAGTTTTTGTGCAATTTAACCAAAAGGTTTTGTGCAGCCGCCGTTTCACCCTTTCTGTGGCTGGATATTGTTCTTGTTGCATTTTTGCAAGTAGTGTTTTATCAGAAAGGTGCAATAAGAATAGTGTGCGCTCTGACAGAAATTAATTGGTTTAATTAAAAAGTATTCAAAGCTGACATGACTTTATGACTTGGCAGTCTTCTGCAAATGAAGAACGTGTATGTTTGAGTTCTGAAGTTGGAGAGCCATATGAAATAGCTAGAGAATGTTTTGGAGATCCAATGTTGGCAAGACTGTAAATACCACTTGTTACATCCTCAAGTTAGCTCCGACAGATGCGTTGGAATATGGACCCTTTTCTATTCATGGGGAACATCATAATACTGGCAATGCAAGATTGAGAAAATATCCCAGCGCCTCTTGCTTTTCCTCTACACTGGGAATATTTGTTTTTCATTCATTTATATAATCCACGATTCTCTGCCTAATTCTTACAGTACTTCAACGAGAAATGATTTGGAATATATTTTGAGATACGTGAATAAATGTATTTGAAGTTTCCATTTTATTATATGTTGAAAATGTGCACTGCTCCTTTTTGTAGTTTTCAGTCATGATGGGTCGACTGGGGAGTTGATTATTAGAGCAAATGTGCATGAATTGGGTGTTTTTGCAAAATTACTATAAATAGTATGGGCCTGGTAGTATTTCCATAAGGGTCAGGTCCTTCATCCCTGCTCTGAGCTTCAGAACAGTCACCCAAGCCTGGGTTATCTCAACAGCAACTGAGAGTTGCATTATCCGACCAACACAACACTTGGGGCACACAACAGGTCAATCATTTGGACAGATGTTCATTTGATCAATTAAGGTGGGTGTGCTCTCTGGTATCTGATGTAATCAACTGTAGTTCACAGTGTAGGCCTTGTACAGCTTTCAGGGATCAATACATTGGAGGGTGTTCGGTGTCCTCTTGTCCGAAAGATTCTGTATTTTCAAACCTAGATCAGTGAGTAAATTAGTACATATGACAGAAACAGACCTTCAAGACCCAGCTTCTAGTTCAATTGAAATAATTAACTCAGCCATTGATCCTTCACGGTTTACACAAATACCGTTGGAGAAAGTCATTAAGCATGCTCAAACCGGTTAGAGCACAGGATTTTCAGGATTTCTGCAAGTTAAACCAGGCTGAAGTCCAAGCAGAAATTCGGAGCTAATTTAACAGTTAACCTGTTGCAAACAAGGGGTACACATATTCTGATGAACTCAAAAAGAAAGCAATGTCTGTTTCAAGACTTGTTAGAAGAGTTTGATTTAGCAGTTGACCTAACCAAGGACAAACTTTAAATCTTAAACTACTGATTTTTAAAAACATTTGCAGACAAAACAAAAAGAGCTTCCTGTTTATAACCTCATAATTAACACTGGTTCTTTTGCCGAATAAACAGTACAATACTGGTAGGGTCATAATAATTTCAACTTGTGGTCAACAGTTTTTATACTAATGTCAGCTCGAAAGAACATTGGCTGACAGAGTTGTTATTGCAGAACAATAAAAAAATAAACGAAGGTATATCACACAGTATTGAAATAATACAAATGTGTGCTATCCATGCAAACCTATGTTCATATTATTATTAGGTAATACAGATTCACATTGAAATGTATTGAATGAGGTAGAGTGGAAGGTCAACTGCTCCCTGTGTGCATGAAACCCTCTGATCGACTGGTTGCACACAGGAGCCTGCAGTATGTCTTTTAAACCACTGAGCTGTTTTACAGGTCTATTGGGACATGCACAATACCGCAAACCTTCCTTTGTCACCCACGATATACCCCTAATGTCTCCAGCTGTCTCACACCTCAATCACTGCATGGATATTTGAGGGGAGTCACAATGGTTTTCACATCCATAACTATTACTCAGGCTTCTGCATTGAACATTTGAAGGGACTGCAAACTTCTTATCAGAAAGTTCACCCATGGCTAGAAGTAAGTAAAGAACCTTCTTGGATGGTAGAGAGTAAACATTCACATTTCAGCCTGCATCTTATACATGATTTTTGTGGTTGTCCTCCTTCTTCTTCTCATCTTCCTCCCCACTCCTCCCCATATTTCTGCTGGGCACAAAGTGTTGATGGTGAACATTTATCTAATTAACTGTTTTTGGCCAGGCCAATGTATATTGGCACTCATTTAGATAGTAGTCTTTTCCGTTCGTATATATACAATTAAATGTCTGTACTGAAATGATGGTTATAGAGTTCTGTCATATATTTAGAATAACTGATGAGCTTGACTGTAATCTCAAACCTATAACTTTGTCAATGTAGCCATGTTTCCAGCTGTTTATGAAAAGGTAAATGGTTTCCCGCATGCCTTGAATGTATAGATCTGGAGTTACACAGTTTGGCAGTTAGGTATGAGAAAGCGTGGTCTTTAGTTTATTATTTATAGCAAGGGGATTTTCTTAGTAGTTGTAAATTGTCCAAGTGTAATGGGGTACATGTCGACATTCAATACATTTCCATGATTGGAGACGTACTTTTCGTCTCAGTTTCTCGCTGCTCCTTAATGCTGATGTACCTACTGCTTCACCCAATACTGTACCTTCTTGGCTGCACACCTAGCTACTCTGCATATAACTGTTCTTTAATGTGATTCTAGTTGCTAATTAACGTTGATGCATGTATAGCCTTGACCAGGGTGCGTTATCAATGCATATCTATGTACTGCCCCTGATTATGATTGCTCCTAATTGCTCCTGATATATTTGTGTGCAGCTACCCTGTCACTCGCTGGTAGCCTTTAAATGTTGTAAACCTAGTTGCTCCATTAACGTTGATGCATGCATAGCCTTGACCCAGATGCGCCGTTAATGCTGATCTATGTACTGCCTCTGAATATCACTGCTCCTGATATATAGTGTGCATCTATCCTGTCACTCGCCAGTAGCCTTTAAATGTTATAAATCTCCAATGCCACTACTATGAAAAGACCAACAGGGTACAGATAGGAATAGGCCTACCTCGCCTACAGTGTGACCATCACCATCACATCCCTTGTGCCACTCCTTTCCTTAACACAATGACACCATTCCCAAACTCTATCATCCCACCCAACAACCCCCTCTTATAAACAACACAGTAAGACCATACCACTACTCTACTGCCTACCCCCTAACCACTTGTCCACCTGACAGACTGACAAAGTCATATCGCCTATCTGTGCGGACAGCCCAGAGATACTCCGCAGTCCAACCACCTCTAGCCCACCCCGCTCAGAAAACTGTGTCATCTGATTTACAAACTACTATCGCACCTCCTTCCTCATGTCCTGTTGTAGGACTCCTAAGAAGATTTAGACTATACTCACGCCCCTATCTACGGATCAATAAGCCACAAACGCTAGTCAACTTCAACTTCAACTTCATAAGCCTAAGGCATACAGCTACCCTAGCATCGCACCAGTCTTGTACTTCAACAACAATCTAGCTAACCCTGATGAACCTACCCTAATCCAACCAATGTCTTCCTACCAAACGACTCAAAGCACCTTGCAGACCCAAACCCACTTGCGAAGGTCCTAGCCAACGCTAACGAGACCTTACTAAAAGGTGTGCTCATTAACGCCAGATCTAGCACCGCACATGTACTGGATATAGCAGATATTATCAAAACAAACAACCTTCATTTCATAGCAGTCACTGAAACGTGGTTCCACACTGCCTCTGGCCCTCATCTTTCCCTTACCATTCCGGTGGGATACTCCATCTTCAGGAAAGATAGAACTACATCAAAAGGAGGTGGAGTACCCTTATTAGCCAAAGAAGCCCTGAACATAAGACTCTCTACTGAACTCTCCTTCAGTGCAGGTGAAATCATCACACTAAAAATCTCCCTCACTCATATTTGCACTCTCACACTACACATTGTCTACAGACCCCCAGGCACCATTTCCACATTTGAACATGATATTACATCTCTCCTGGCACATAATATGAAACTCCACTCTATAGTCATCATCTTGGACGGTTTCAGTTTAGGCTTGAACGACCCTCTGGATACCCACGCTGACCTACTGGCCAAATCTATGAAAGACCATGGCTTTACACAAAGAGTCTGCTCACCCACCCACAAAAAAGGACGTACCTTAGACTGGATAGCTGACACCAACTGTATCACCAACATCCTCTTCAACACCCCTACGCCTTGGTCTGATCATAACACTATAATCTTCAGCACTTCTATCCCCACAAAAACAACAATACTTCCCATAATAGCACCCGCAGCACCATCTAGAAATATGAAAAATAATAACTGAGATAACATGATACCATTCCAAACACCTCTACTAGACCACACACATATTGATAATAACCACTCGATACTGGTCAGCAATTACAACAAAGTTATGTCATCAGCCATTAAAATAGTAGCCCCTTTGAAAAGTAATAAAGTCAAACCCTCTGCACATATCAATTTTTGGTTCTCCCCTGAACTCCATACCATGCGTGCAACCAAAAGATCTGCAGAAAACATCTGGCTAAAGTCGCCAACACAGGCAAACAAAGCCCTCTTCCAGACATTAGCTACCAAAAAAAGAATTTCTAACGCCCAGTCCAACTCTAGAGAACTCTTTACAATTCTCTGAGAATTGGAATCACCAGCAGCTACCACCAGAATCACCAGCAGACCATATCATAAAAAATTAACAATGGTGCGCCAATATCCAGAATTCTTTAACAGACACATTTTCTTTATTACAACAAAAAATTGCTCTAAAAAAAATGTAAACTCAACCTCAATCCCCCTCTCCCAATGACACTTCCTCCATGATAATAAATGTGCCTTCACTCCACTATTCATCTTGGACACCATTAATATTATCAAAGCCTAAAACCTTCTAGAATGCAAGTGCGACATCTGCCTCGCAATCTTAGTAAAAGAATGTGTGGCTGAACTTGCACTGTTTATCACCAGCCTGATCAATAGTTCATTTGCCAATAACACAATCCCAATTAACTTAAAAACGGCTTGGGTTCTACCACTACTCAAAAAACCCACATTAGACCCAAACATCCCCACTAATTTCTGCCCCATCATGACAGTACTATTTTAACTAATAATTCTGGACCGTGGAGCCTACCGGCAGATCAAAAAATTCTTGCAATGTAACAATCTCCTGGGATTAAGACAATCAGGGTTTAGACTAGGCCACGGAATGGAAACAGCTCTACTAGCCTTGGAAACACAGATGGACCAATATATAGATAAAGGCGAATTGTGTATCCTCCTTCTGCTAGACCTCTCTGCAGCCTTTGATTTGGTCAATCATGACATTCTGTGCCAACACCTTGAAACTGCAGTCCGCTTCTCTCCAGAAGCAATCAAATGGATCAAATCCTTTCTCTCAAATAGGACCATGAGGGTCTTCCCGAACACCTCAGCAGCCCCCCCATTGCTGTGACCTGCGGCGTACCACAAGGTTCCTGTGTGTCGCTGACACTCTACAATGCATTCATTAAACTTCTATATGACAAGCTAGACAAAATGGGTATCACATATACAAATTAGGCGGATGATACACAAATACTCATTCCAATTTGCTGGATGTTATGACACTGATTTCAAAAATCAAAACAAAATCTACCTCGCTGTCCAGGCCCTCAATGAATTTTATCTTATTGATGGTAAGACCGAGCTGATTATAATTGGAAATAAAATTAAAGTAAGCAATCTCCCACAAGAGTATAAATCATTTAACATTGATGGCAATACCATTATGGTTGCCAAAGAAATAAAAACCCTTGGGGTCTACATTGACTCCTCCCTCACTTTGAATAGACAGGTTAACGCTATAGTATCCTCGGCTGCCTATACATCCAAATTGATAAGAGGCAGCAGACCCTTCCTCTCACCGAACAACTACATCACCATGGCTAGAGCATTGATACGTTCCAGGATTGATTATTATAACTCGCTATTCGCTGGAACTAGTATTAGAAATATCAAAAAACTACAACCTGTACAAAACAACACTATTAGAGCAACTCTAATTATCCCCATCAATGAATATATCACATCCTCCAGGAGAAATATCCACTGGCTCCCCATCCATGACAGGATCAAATTTAAAATTCTCACACTCAAACATAAATGTATCTCGAACAAGGCGCCTGCCTACCTTAGTAACTTGATCAGTAAAACTCAATCCAACAGACCCACTCGTTCCTAGTACCTTAACCTGCTCATCACCCCAAGATACAGAAGGCAGAAAGCAGGAGGTTCAAGCTTTCCAGTGATTGCACCAAGACTGTGGAACGCTGCTCTCCCCACTCAACTTAGAAATGACACTTCCTTCTGGTCAATCAGGAAAAGCTTTAAAACCTTACTATTTAAATATGACCTTTAACTACAGACACCATGCCTCCCATCCTTCAGCCCCCTGTTGATGACCCTGCTGTCACCAGGACCAACAGACAATTTACCACTAGCTGCTCCTTGTCTGTAATTTTTGGATGTGCAACAGATTTGTATTCTTGCTGTGGAAATGTATTGGAACTGTATTTCTTATGAAAAAAACTATAACCATCTTCTTAAGTTTTAGCGCCTAGTTGCCTTTGGGCTTTGCACGCTCTACAAATGTTCAAAATAAATAAATAAATAAAATGCATGTCTTTCACAGGAAATAAGGTCCTTTACTGTAGCATGTTGTAGTCACAATGCATACTGACTTGCAAACAAAAGGCTTTGACAATCTGAGCTAATTAAGAGACTGTAATTTGAGTGGAACATGGTCTCTTCAACTTAGAAAGGAATAAAATGCAAAATGAAGAAACAACTTCTTGTTTCAAGATTCACGTGTGAAGTCAGAGATAGCTCCACACCAAATTGTGCTCCCTGGTTTTGACATCATTTACTAAAACAAGATATGACCCAAGGTGGTTGGAATTTAAATTCAAAAGTCATGACCTGCAGGGGTGGCTGGGGTGGCAGGGGTGGCTCATCCATAATGCGTGACAAACCACATATACCGGTGCCCATTATGGAGGAGCTGAACTGTGCCAGCCCAGCATAAACAATGAGCGTGTCATTAGTTGCTCTCTGCAGCCGAAAGAGGGCTACTGGTCTGGCTTAATTTGTCTAAGGGACACATAGTTTCTCTTTGACATTTTCTGTTCCCCAGCATGGTTGTACAATAGACAAAGTGCCCGTTCAGTCATTCAACTTTCATTCGTTACATACCATTAACATCCATCATAAAAACAAATCAATACATACTATAACATTACACTTATAAATACTATCCTATCACATTTTCTACAACATTAAATATAGAATTCTCATCTATCAAGTGCATTATTAAATACATAGCCTCCACAGAGTTTCTAACATTATTCTTTAAAAAAAAGTGGTCTTAACAATTTTCTTCTTGGACTGATGTTAAATTTACAAACCAACAAGTAATGTAGAAGATTCCCATCTCACATGGACATGTCTTCTCCACACCTAACCACGTGGTCCTGGTATGCACCGGGAAGACTCTAAATGAAATCTACCAAACCATCCAGGCCTGGATTACCCAACATGGCCTCTGTTTAAATGACGAAAAAACAGAATTACTCCTCGTTGGGTCTCCACCCTGTTTAAACAAACTTGATGATGTCTTCAAATCCTTTGTTATCAATGGTATCATCATCAATGTCTCCAAGGAAGTAAAAACATTGGGCATTTACCTCGACTCTGCTCTCAGATTAACAAGACAAGTCAATGCCAGGGCATCCGCGGCAGCCTATATATCCAAGATTATCAATGCTTGTATACCTTTCTTGTGTTCAGCCAGCTGCATCACTCTGGCCAGAGCTCTCATCTTATCCATATCAGACTACTGGAATGCACTATACACTGGTACCAATAGACGAAACATAAAAATAACTCCAAGTGATTCAAAACAATGGTCTAAGAGCAGCGCTGAACATCCCAAAAAATAATCACATTACCACAGCGAGAAGAAAAGCTCACTGGATGCCACTCCAGGATCGAATATGTTCAAAACCATCTCCTTGACACACAAATGCATCTCGTACTCAGCCCGTAAGTACCTATCTACCAAATTTGCAAAAAAAAATCCAATAGACCTACGCGCTCAGCCTATGCACATCTCCTCACCATTCCCAAATATACACTACAGAAAGCAGGATGCAGTAGCTTCCCAGTGATAGCGCCAAAACACTGGAACGCACTACACCTTCATTAAGATCTGAATCTTCCTTCTGCTTCTTCCACAAGAATCTGAAAACCTGGCTATTCTCTCATGAGTGTCTAAATTAACCTTATCTACATTTATACCAACCTAAATATCAATGCTTGCCATTACCATTAACTTTCTGCCTCTCGATGAATCTACCTGCCAAGGGATACCTTCCTATGCATGCTTGCATTTATATGTATGTATTCCCTAAACTGTATTGCAACTTTTACCATGCTGTATGTATTCGTAAAAATTGAGCACCCAGTGGCCTTAGGGTTCGGTGCACCTTACAAATATCAAAATAAATAAATGATTGTAAAGAAACATAGCAGTGATATTTTAAGGTATGACGGAGGGGCTCCCAGACCATTTTGTAGAACTTTTTTAAAGTATGATTTACCCTGGATGCCAAAATTAAGAGCTTCTTTTATTTAGAAAACAATTAAGTTGCTAAAAGATGGTGTTGATCCAGTGAAATATATGTTACACACTAGTGCCTCGATCATTGGGCACTATTAACAAACACGTAATGTTCAGTACAAGAGCAAAATGTATCTGGAAGGAAGAATGTAGGTTAAAAAAACTGCATGTACGCCCGAATAATCAAAAGTGATTCAACATATGCATAAAGTATGCTTGGACGTTATCGTTTCACCCTATACCCGTAAATTGGGAATCAAATAGCATAATCCTCAAGTACTGCCAAATAACATATATATCATGCTAATAAAAAACACCCTGGTTTTGTTATCAAGCACCGGCATCTGTTTGAAATGCTAAGCAAACAAATAACAAATGGGTTAAGTATCCATGGGGCGCTCGATCACCTGTGGGCGCTTAGGTCGAAATTTAATAATTGCTCTGAATTCAATTATTTGCACAGCTATTTCAATCTAATTGCAAGAGATTCTTGTAAAGGTTAATTCATGAACAAAAGGACTGTGATACTCAACTTCATGAAGCAGTCTAATATAAACTGGTCACTATGCTCTAGGACAGGTTTTATGGCTTGAACTACTAGAGATGGAAGCAAAGAACTGGATGATATGTGAGAGGTGGAGCCAGGGTGAAAAACACCCTGCTACATGGGGTGGTTGGGGCGTAAATCAGTTTGGGAGGTGTTGTATGATGAAAGTCACCGATTACACAAAACCTTTACCTCACTTACAGGGAGGAGTGCATGTGTGCTAGGGGACACTCAGCGTCACTGGCACTATTCATCAAAAGGTGACGCGGTCATCACTGCTTTTGTGAATAAGGTAGAAAGTGCCCAGAAGTGAAGTCAGTTCTCACCATTCCTATCATGAAAGAGCTAGGTGTTCCCCCTCCCAGGTAGAACTCATTATTAGTAATTTTTTGTCCCGGACAATGTTATCCAGCAGAATCACAACCATGCCCTAGCCCCTCTCACCTGATATTTTCCTCAAAACAGGTACAGGTCAGGCCTAAAGCAATCTAACAACATCAGAAGAAGCCAGCAATCACTGTTGTATTGCTGATTGCTCCAACAAGTATCCCCAATCTTTAATCATATATATTTTTTTTTATATATTTTTATTGGTTTATTCAACCTTTAAAAAGAGACAAAACAAAACAAGAAAAGAATACTTCACGTATGAATTTTTTTTGTTTCCCTCCATCCATCCCTCCCTCCACCATTGACGTCTTAACATCTCTATTGGTACGTCTATCGTGGCGTGTTAAGAGGTAGGTCCAATGACGACTGGTATAGATTTCATGTCTTTGATTACACCCAATTTTACTTTTTGGTCGTCCAGACGTCCCTTTACTACGCGCAGAAAGTTTGTTAATGCAAATAGGACTGCTCTGTTGGACCCCTCAAATAGAGCTGTCCACCAGTCGTCCGCCGTCATACATTGGTGTTCGTTAATCAGGGCTCCAAAGTGGGTTTCTCTTTGTTGTTCAAGAGTTTGACAAAACAATATTAGGTGTTTTAAGGTCTCCTTATTCTTACTGCAGAATCTACACATTAGATCAGTATCAGCACACTTCACCCAACTGCTCACTCGCTCTTTTGTTTCCATCATGTTTAGCCTGAAGCGCATGTATAAGGATCTTGCATGTTGGTCCGGAAGTAGGGTTAGATAAGTGTGCCTCTGACCATAAGCTTTTGCTTCGCCTGGGACCTCTTGCATTAGTTTGGATTTGGCTCTTAGTTCGCAAGTTTTAATCCAGTCCGCTCTCCAAATTTTGGTTTTTGCCAACTCGGGATTCTCAGTTAACATTATAATGGAAATGTCAAACTCCTTTAAAAGTGTTTGGCAGAGGAGATTCCATTGAAAAAGAACCGTGTAGTCTTTGGCAGTGTCCGGCTTATGTAAAATTTCGAATTGGATCGCTGGATTTTTTATCATTGTTTTCCTAAACAGACACAGTAGGTTCCAGGTAACTCTTGCGTTTATCGAGATAAGGCCCAGTTCATATCGGAGGCAGACCGTCGAGGTACCTTTGGGAAGCTGTAGGACTCGCGACCAGAATATATTTTCTAATGAATTCCACAGATCGCTTGTACAGCCAAATGCGTTTTCGCCGCCATAGATCAGGGCGGGTACCACTTTTTGTTGGAAAAATTCAATTGTTGGTTTTAAGGAGAATTTTCCAAATTTTTTGTTGATTATCAACGCTTGGCAAGCCATCTGTCGACATTTGCTTTTCACCTCTTCAGCCCATGGCGCGTCGTTTCTGCTAGCACTGATCTTCATACCCAGGTATGTAGAGTGTTTTACGATCTGAAGTTGCTCATTGGCAAGACACCATCTGTACTTCTTTCCTCGGGAGATACAGCCTTGTAGTTTCTCAAAAATTGTTTGTTTGTTGATTTGAAGACCATTGGCTGTGGTATAGATGTCAAGACGATCTAGTTTATGCTGAAGGCCTATGGGAGTCAGATCGAGCAAAATAAGATCATCAGCGTAGACCAGATAGTTGATGGGCGAGCCATGTAGTTTCGGAGGAAACATTGTGGCACTGATGAATGCTGCGTTTACATCAGATATAAAAAGATTGAAAATGATGGCTGCCAATGGGCAACCTTGTTTCACTCCTTTATGTGTGCTGATAGGGGCAGATAGTGTTCCTTTAGCGTCCAAACGGATCCTGATCGAAGTGTCCGTGTGTAATTCACGAATTGCTTCCACTAAGCTGGGAGGACAGTTCCATCTGATGAGTTTGTCCCACAACAACTCTCTGTCTATGCTGTTGAACGCATAAGACAGGTCTATCAGAGCCAAGTAGATCTTTTGATTTGTTCTGATTGCTTCCATCTTTATGAGATTCAGTACCAACAGTTTTAGGCCGCATACAACCCCTTTCACAAACCCTGCTTGTCTGGGGTCTACGTGGTTATAGTCATTAGCCCACCTTGACAGTTTTTGTTGCAAAACGGTGGCATAAATCTTCCCCAACACGTCGAGAAGCGCTATGGGCCTATAGTTTTTTGGGTTTGAGTGGTCTCCTTTTTTAAAAATAGGGACCACCACAGTGCTTTTCCAAGACTTTGGGGTTGATCGGCTCATAATGATTCGGTCAAACAGAATAGCGCAAAAGTCTGCCCAATAATCTGTTTTTTTTTTAGCGTATAGTTTGTTAGGCCATCGGGGCCGGGCGCTCTGGAGTCATGCACATTCTTAATTGCATCCAAGATGTCACTTCTCTCAAACGCCAGGTCCCACTTGTTTGGCGTCATAGGTACCCAGGGTGGTACAGGTGTGTCTCTGCAAAAGAGGTTTGTGTAGATCTTCGACCAGTCATCTTCAGTGACTGCAATGGCCTGGAGCGCATATTGTGGAGCCATGGTGTTATTTATCAATTTCCAATAGCCCGCTGAGTTTTTCCCAGCCATATTTTGCAGCATATCTTCTGAGTCGTTTTGTAGCGTGATCGCTGCATGGGATTTAAGCCAGTTTCGATATTTGGCCTTGATCGCTCTTTTGCACTCTCTCAAAGTAGCGGTGTATGGTCCTTTGAGTTTTCTTAATTCTTGTCTCATCGCTCTTTTTCGTTGAAGAATAGACACGTCGAATTTGTGTTTTGGACAAAACTCGACGTGTTTTAAAACCGGACAAAAGATGTTGATATTCTGAAGATTTTGTAGTGTGTTGAAAGGCGTTAGAGATGGCCGCTACTTCTGTGTCCGCAAGATTTAGTCGGAATCTGCCGGTCCCAGTGCACACCGCAAACGGCCAGCAGGTCTGACCACCTGAACAGGGGTGGTAGATTGACAGTTTTACCATGTCATGGTCGCTGTGTTTCATTTTAATGACTTCAAGTTTCGACGTTCTCTTATGAATGTTTTCAGTCACAGATATGTAGTCAATGACCGATTTTTGGTCAGCTCTTCTCCACGTAGGGCAGGCCGGGATGTCACCTACCGTTTGTCCGTTAAGCATGTGCAAGCCTCTGAGATCCAGTTCCAGACACCATTGGGACGCAACTTGTTCGCGTTTGCTATCGCCTCTGTTGTTTTCACCGTTTGGAACAACATCTGGGATACAGACAATGTTCAGATCCCCACATACAATTAAGTCTAGCGGTTGCTCCTTTGTGAGTAAATCATCGATCAGAGTTGTAACGTGGTCGATAAAGGGGAGCTCTTCATTGTGTCTATGGTTCCAGTATAAGTTGATAATATACACACAAGCTTCCTTGTTGGTGTCTTTCTGGTAGACACCAACGGTGGAGACCTGAATTAGTGGTGATGGATTATAAGAATTCACGATCCGAAGTCCAGCACCTTTCGTCACAGCCAAAAGAAGGCCAGCCATCGGCCTGCCCTTTGTTTGTTTTATAGCAGGATTGATGGCTACTTCGAATCCTTCCAACAATGGGCTTTGTGTGAGCCATGTTTCTTGTAAACACAGAATGTCTAGATTTGAGGCCCATGTTGCTTAAAACAGGTGCATGAAGCCTCTAGTGTTCCATGAGCCTATAGTACATATATAAGTACTTCCCGGTTCCTGGCGTTATTTCATCGATTCTGTGTTTAAGGTTTTGGCCAGCCAGGTCCAATCGTCGCATTTGTCTGTTGTGGTGACAGGGGTCCTCATGATGTCTCGTGTAATAGATGGACTTACCATTCCGTTAACTGTTATTCTTATCAGTTCACCCCCATGGGGAAAGTCCGCTAAGTCCCAGTTTCTTGGAGGGCTGGACACATGACTTTCCTTTGGATCTATATCTGTGCTGTTCTCGTGATCTTCAGAAGGTCTTTGATTCACTGCGTTCGTCGAACTGCTACGTGACCTCTCTTTAGGGTAGACAAGCCGAGCTCCTCCTTCGGCTTTAATTATGTCAAACCCTAGGGACATCAACACTGGTCCAGCATCCAGTAGTGCGTCTGCTAGGATTTTAGAGTGTAAGTGTAGAATCACAGCTTCAGTTTTCATTTCGTTCAGAAATTCCACTATTTTGAGGTCTTCAGAAGTTATCGCACGTAGACTGGGAATCAGCTGACACAGCCGAAGCACGTTATGTCGATTTAATATCAGATCGTCAGAAGATTCTATGCGTTCCAATATCAGACGATGAGCTGCTTGCCGCGTCGATATTTGTTGTATTCTCTCCTTTGCTATTATTTTTTGAGGCTGTTTATTTGAGCGGTTCACCCGCTCTGTTTGATTTTTGGTTTTGTCTGTAATTGACAGCGGCTTATTCCTAGTTTTGCTCTTCGTGTGGGCACTGATAGTTGCAGCCTGTATCACACATTTTGGAGCTTGCCACTCAGTGGGCACAGGAGACGATTCAATCACGACCTGCGGACCTGGTGGAGGGTTCTTTATGCGGGTCTTGGCAGTGAGCATCCGTCTTTTGTCGTCCAAAGTCACAAAACAGGGAGTCTGCAAACCATCGTCTATGTTCAACAGCGACAGTGGTTTGATCAGTTGACAGATTCTAGAAACTCCCTTAGGCAAATTCACATTAATAGACTCCTGTTGACTGGACTTCAAAGGTAAAATGGGGGGGGCTCTTAACGTCTTCCTGTGTTAGATTGTCAGGCACATCTGAAACAGCGCAAGACTTGGATCCGCCCGGCAGAGGTGCCGCTGACATGTCTCTGACGATGAGTTCATCATCATCATACACAGATACGTTCATTAGGTCGACGGAACCGTCGCTAATACAGTTTGATGTCTCCTTGGTTTCTGATGGTACTGATTTTGCTGTGCTTTCATCCAGCTTTTTTTCAAGGATGTTATCCTTAGTGATGGAGCCGTTGACAGTTACATTAACTGTTTTCATGTTACGTAAGAATTTTTGAGAGTCGATACCTCTTCTCGCTTTCCTTGCAGGTTGATTTTTAGGTTTTTTGGGTAAGCCACCTTTGATTTGCTGTTTTGCTGAAGGGATCTTTTGTGCAGCAATAGGCTCCTTGAAGATATCATATATGGGAAGCAAAGGGTTTGTCCTCGCAGGTGGGGACCTCGATTGTGATTGGGGACAGGGCGGTTCTTGATTAGGGATCGACTTTGAGGTTGATGCCGGTTGGGGATTTTGTAGTGCCAAGTTCGTAACAGCCTGACTCTCTTTTAGTACGGCTTCAAACGGAGTACTAAGCTGACATTCGTCAACCATCATGGTAGCAACATACGGTTGTGTGGGGGATCTTCTAACTTTCTCCTTAGTCCCAGGTGTCAAGGTAAGGTCAATCGGGTTTGTGGTAGCAAGGTGGGGAACAATGGACTCTAGGGTTCCCGTGTTACTTGATGCTGGATCTTTTTGCACATGGACAGGTTCACTTGCTGTGTTAGAAGCAGCAATGATGTTACTGCTGCTAAAGTCATTCTCAGGTGGATTAGTTGAGGCGCACCTCCCAGGACTAGTTGAAGAAGCTAGTATGACATGTGGCCGTAATGCCTGGGATGTAACATTGGGGGTAACTGCCCCTTGATGGACATGTTCCTTTTTTTGTTGTTTAAAGATACCCAGCGCTTCTTTGGCTACCTTAGCTAGAAGTTTTTTGTCTAGATTTGCGTTTTTAGCATGTTCTGACAGTGTTTCAAGCGCCCAGTCTGTTTTTTTGTGTAACTCTTAAAGGACTTCCTTACAATGGACGTTTTTGTTTTCCATGGTCTCCAGTTTGTTGTTCATGGCGATCACCACCGAGGACAGCTCTTTTATATTGTCGTTAAGGTTCTCATACATTTTCATAAAAGGTGCAGTGGAAATTGCCACGGATGAAATAATAATTGCTTGTAGATCTTTGGTATACTGAACTGTTCTTGGAACTTCCAGGTTTTTAGGGTCGAGTGGTGGCACTCTCCTACCACGGTGTGTCGGGCGTCGAATCTTAGGGTAGGGGCGTTCCATTATGGACGAGTCCGTTGAAGCTTGGTCAGAAGAGGAATCCATTGTACAAGAGGTAGCTTCAGTGGCTTGCCTTGGGAATGAAGAGGTGGCTGACGTACCCATATGGTTACTGGGCTCTATGGTGCTAATTTTTTGTTTTTTATTCTGAGAACAACTCAGACTGGGAGATATACTCCCATCGATCATCCTGCGTTTGTATAGGGAGCTTGACCTTGAGATGAGCACTGGGGGCTGCGTTGTAGAAGGGCAAGCCTCCGAGCCAGAATGGTCGTTTACATGAGTATACAGAGCCGGATCTCCATTTGATATGTTTTTAACAGCTCTTTCTTTGTTAAGACGAGTGAGGTCAAGTAACAATTTATTGGCCACCTCAAGTGAATTTCTTCTCTCAGACCCTGATGTGAGTTTGTGAATAGAAGAGTTCAGTATCAAATGGGGCGAAGCGTCACCCAGACCACCGTCCAAACGAGGGTCAGCACCCCTCTCTTCACTTTGTCGTGGTGCAGGGCACACGGGCACCTTAATACCACACGTAGGACTGCTGGAGAGTACAGCTGGATCTTCATAGGGACAAGCCTCTTTCTGGCTGCGCGCTGATGAAGTGTCAGGATTACCCTTGAGGCCAAGGCGCTATAAAATCTGAATGGGGTTGACTCCAAGTTTGTAATTGTGTGTCCATTAGTAGTTGTGCTAATGTATCCTGAGAGCTTTGAGGGTTTGACAGGACGTAGCTGCGAACCGCTTGTGTTAAACACAGCGTCCACGTCACAACAACCGCCCGGCTCGCAGAGGGCTCCGCACGCGCAGGACTGCTGCGCGGCGGGTGGTCTCCACCCCTCGGCCCGCCCAGCAGAGTCGCCGCCACACAGCGAGACCGCCCCAGACGACCCGGGGCGGCCAGCGAGGACAAGAACATCCAAAGCAGCGAGGGCGCCGCCCACGCCGCCGACGACAACACAGGCGCACACAGCAGGCCCGCCCGACCCGCCGGTCTCCCCAACACTCGGCCAAGCAGCGGGTGCAGACGAAGGCACACAGGTAACAGAGCTTGAAAACGCCTCGTTGCAGTTGCCAATACAGTTCTTATGTATGTCACGGTATTTACATCGGGAGGCACTCACCTGAGGGGTAGGTGACTCGCTTGCCGGTGAGGATGAAGTAGAGGGTGGTGGGGGTGGTGAGGCTGATGCCGCACAAGCCACACTAATGCGGTTGTTTAAACTTTGAGCGACGGAAGACAGAGCATGCACAGCAGTTACACATGCGACAGGGGCGGGATCTCGATGTTTGTCTCGATGTGAGTCGCCAGATGTAGTCCTTGCTGGAGAAACCAGCTTGCATTGAGCGCGGGTTTCGCGCATTGTCGTGTAAAGCTGTGACCACAGAACAGGTGTCAAACCAGGGGGCCGCACGCCTCCACTCCTCCGATCCTCGGACTCCTCAGACTCTGCCCTGACTCCGCGCCCGCTCCGCGGGGGGAATGAGTCTGTGTAGATTAGGTGTAGGCAGACACACCCACAACAGGAAATGGACAGGGTAGACAGACTTTCCGCTCCAACAGCTCCTCAGATTCTGCCCTGACTCCGCGCCCGCTCCGCGGGGGGAATGAGTCTTTGTAGATTAGGTGTAGGCAGACACACCCACAACAGGAAATGGACAGGGTAGACAGACTTTCAGCTCCAACAGCTCCTCAGACTCTGCCCTGACTCCGCGCCCGCTCCGCGGGGGGAATGAGTCTTTGTAGATTAGGTGTAGGCAGACACACCCACAACAGGAAATGGACAGGGTAGACAGACTTTCCGCTCCAACAGCTCCTCAGACTCTGCCCTGACTCATATATTTTGTCTTGGGAGGACAGCTCAGGGGCAACGTGCTGGCCTTGGAAGCAAGACGACACGGGGCAACACAGGTTAGATCCCCAGAGCCGCGCTTAGAAACCTCTGGGTATTAAGCACGTTATATATAACCAATCATATAATATCATAATGAGGACAGTGGCAGCAAAGCAGGACAGCTCTGCTATGCACATGTGGACTGCAGCCCCACAAGCAGTCCCATGCAAATTAATGAGGGCCTATCTTTTACTCTGTGTGGAACAAAGCCGATAGTAAAAGGAAGTCCATGCATGAGCATAAACATTGGGCATAAGCAACCTATATAAGAAAATTGGCCACGTGTGAATGACACATGATCTCAAAATTGCAATAAAAGTGAAGGTGTAAAAGATATGTGATCCTTTTGAACCGTAATAGTCTAACACATTTTATTTTGGTTGAATGACAAGAAGAACTAGAAAAGCGGGCTGTGATGGGCAATCTTGCAGACAGCAAGTGAGAGCCACCGGCACGCTGTGTGATCTTTCAGTGTAGTGTTCGGTCAGAAGCTTTAAAGTTGAAAGTTTCACCAACTTTTAACATTTAAGAGCCGACAACTAGAGAAATCAAACAGCATACACCCAGTCACATCATATTCACCTCACTAACTTTCTACCCATCCAATGAGGTACTGCTCCCATCAGAAAACACTAAACAAAACACCCACAAGTAAGTGCGTGGACATTTCCAAAGATATTTTACAACAAAACATTTCTATAACAGTAAGTTGTTTATTTTTAATACAAAACACATTACAATATACTACATAACGTAAAAGCTGTAGTAAATATGTTTTAAGGAATGAAACAACTCAAATAACTTTGCATTAACATTAACATATGGGGCCCGCTATTTTGGAAGTAAAAATGGCTGACAAATTCAGCACACAGGGCAAATGCAAGGAAAGAGTGCAAAAGGGGTGTGTTTTTGCTGGGGGTGGGTTGCAATAGGTGGAAAAACATATAGATTTGACTTAGAAATGGGTGTTAAATGGGTGTAAATGGATGTCATCTGCATTGAAATGCATTAGAGACCTTCATGTGAAATCCGTATTTGAAGCTCTTCTGTTAAAGCTCTTATTTTAATGAAAATAGTTTTGGCTTAAAGGTAGAGCTTTCAGCGCCACATAATAGCCAAAGCTAAATACATATAAGTTATGTGTTTTCACGTCTGCACTTTCCTGCTCAGCAACCTATTCCATGTCGTGTAGCGCACTTGGTGTAATGTAGGTGTGATATACATGCATCATGCATTGTGATGTCACCCTTCACGTCACTGCTGGCATTACAGTGTTACGTTTTTAGTTTGTGCATGCACCCCCCTTGTGAGCACTGAATCTGCATATTCACATTACCTTTAGACCAATCATCGAGGACGAGTGCTTTTAAAAGGAGGTGTCTCACACCCCTTTTGCAGAATTCCCTCAATTAGCAAGGATCCTTTAAGGCCAAAGAGAAATTGTGAACATACTCACCTGGACTTTCTTTGGGTCAGTTGCACTGTCCAAACCCTTTCTGCCTGATGTGAAGAAGGTGTTGTCCAAGACAGAAGGAATATCTATACCCTAACTGCTCCCAGGGAACAATCGTGGTGCCCAGTGCTGCGGACCAGTACCAACCAATCTGCAATGGATTTTCAATGGAATGCAATGGATTTTCTGTGCCAGACCCTGAACTGGACTATCCTGTCCTTGAGTCCATTGCGAAGGCCTCACAGCAGCCGGAGGGCGAGACCAGCTGAAGCTCTCTGCTCCAATGCACCGAAATGGTCACACCATGTTCCTCGCATCCTGAACAATAGGGAAGGCACTGGTGCTGGTGTCTGAATTCCTCTAACCAGTCTGCATCTAAACCAGCTCGACACTGCATCGTGTCTTAGTGAAGCACGTCACCTGCTAGGTTTAAGCATCTGCTCAATGTCGGAACCTGAACCGAATCTTTGAAGGGTCACTCACCAACTCTAAATGGATGTTACAACCACGCTCAGCCCAGCTAGCCCGAGAACCGTGGCCTCATTGACTGCATATCGACAAACCCTCGATCACCACTTCAATGACCGTCACCCACCAATTTAACTGCTGGGGCATCAGTCGTTGACCTCTCCCATTGGATAAAGCCTGCCTCAGCCTGGCCAACTGTGAAGCATTCTTGGGTCCGCCCCTACCTGCATCATTGAACCACCACTGTTTGACCGCACAGAGCACCCACCTTTGTCCCTGCCCAATTCCCACTCGATCCAGTGCCTCCACAATCCTACATGCCTGACTGAGCCTGATCAGTTTGTATCAACGTGCAATCCTCTGGCCTGATGTGTCAGCCCACCAAGAACTAAATCCAGGTACTGTGACACTGAACTACTCCTACTGTCCCCTGAGATGCTAGAGAATGGTTAGGTCATGATCGCTCATGCTTTCAACCCAATATCCTTTTAATGGGAGTACCTTACCTACCACCCCAGGAACTATTCTCAGAGTGTTGTTTTCTTCATGCTGTGGCATCTTTTCTGTTCTTTCCTTTGGGGAGTTTTTGTTGTTGTAAAGTAATCTCTTTTCGTTCTACTTGCAGATTGTGTGTTTCATTAAAGTGTTTATATTTGTATAGAACCTTGATTGGACATTCCCTTTATATTCGACTGTGATACTGTGTTGTTTGGGTCACTACTGGTTCACCTTAACACCACTCTTAAGAGTATAGCCTCTGCTCATCCCATGTTACCACAAAAGGCAAAGGAAGTATTTCTCTTGATGTTCCCTGTTTTACCTTTATGATTGTGCAGTGTTTTGGTTTGTAGAAGTGTGAGGGCTGAGTAGGCCATTTGTCACCTACTCATCCTCGTACTCCTGCAGAGCAGAATCCAATTTGTCACACCATTTCAAATGTTTCCGGCTTCCAATCCTGCCAAGGACCCAAATGATCAATGCCTGCAATGAGTCACTCACATCATCTCCCTCCTCCAACCACCTCTGGCTATGCACCGTCACTCGCTAGAAGCCAGAAACAGTCACAGGAAGGCGTCATCTCAGCGCCGGTCTGTCTTTCTCCCCAAGTGACTAGAGCCATTATATGACCTGTAGACTTTTCTCACATGACCCTCTGCTCACCACTAATAGTCCAGCCCTCAGGAGTCTGCTATGCCAGGAATTCAATAAGTAGCCTTGTAAAGACTAAGGGTGACATGTGTTTCTCCTGTTTTGGGCACGGAAGGGCAAAATGGCAGAATTCTTGCTATGTTTCACACCTTCCGAACTGCTAAATTCCAGCACTCTTTGCACCCCCTGATCACACTCCCTCAATTCTTGCACCCTGTCAACTGATTTCCCATCTTTCCATCGGGCCTGCCTGTTCTCTCTTTGCTCACAGTTAAGCGCCTCTACATTCAATAACCTAAAGGGCTGCCCATCTTCCTTGCTCCCCTAGCCACATCGTCCACATCCTGGTCATTCCTCTAACTCACACCCTAACAATTCCAACCTCATCTACACCACTTGCCCCTTCAAGAGGCAACCTCACTCTCTACAACCTCCTACCCTCCTGTTGAACTCACTTTGGGCTACTAGCATGCTTAATCTCTCTGCAATAAAACATACTTTCCCACTGACTACTCTGATTCATACCAGCCAAAACTCTCTCAGATGTGGTCATCATCAAAATGTGGATTCCCAGCTTGATACTGCCATTATCGATTCCCTACATGCTGACTCCATTACCACTCCCATTCCTCTCATTCAGCTAGGAAAAACAGTGTGTTTCCTGATGATAAACAAGGACACACTGTCAGAATCTGTTCACCCCTCTGAGTTTAAACCCTCTTCTTTTAATCATGTTTGCATCTATGTTCTTGCTCTCATCCTGCTCATTATCTTACTTCTGTATCTACCAACCTCAGTCTCTCTTTCCCCATAACCTCACTAGAATGACCAGGGCGCATTGACTACAAATGGAATGCACTCTCTCTGACCACTTTTCAGTCAATCTACACAACCATCTATCCATACCCAAGATCGCTCTTTACTTATTTTCCTCCTATCTTCCTCACTTAACTCCTCTGATCTCTAACTTGATTCCTCCAGCTTTGACCACCTTCTTATCCACCTTAACATCTCTAGCCCATGCATTTCTCTCTTACCCCTCCATCAACTATCACTGGAAGAAAAGCTTTACGTAATAGTCTGCATTTCTTGGCCATGTCACAACTTATTTCAAGCCTCCCTCTCTCTTTTGCTCTATCTAGTGAACTTAACTTTGTAGAGTTCAACACAGGTCTGGCTGCTCTTTTGAGCCACATGTTCTAGCTCAGTTTTGCAGTCTCCCTCACCCTAGCCCTCGAATATGGATCTCCCAAGTCATCAAACAGCAGAGGGCAGCCATCCAACTTTACTTGTGCCATGAATGCAAAGCCCACTCCCCTGTTCTCCACTAAGCCTTCATAGACTCTCTTCTTGTCCTCAACACTGTTCTAGACTCTGCCCAATCATTCTATTATGTGTATATCACATCCTCTCTCAGCTAACACTGTGAAAAGCTGTCCATGATGCTCCAGACTATGCTTACCCCAAAACCTCAATCCATATCCTCCTCTCTACTTTTGACTTTGCCTCTTACCTTTATAAAAACACAATAACGGACACAATATCTATCTTTCGCTCTCTTCCGACTCACTCATTCTCTTGTTCACCCCATTACACTTCTCTTCTTTCTGCTCTGCTGAGCAGGCCCCATCGCCCATACAGCCAATACACCCACTATTACAATTGACCATATTACACTTAAAATAGTCAGAGCCTGTTCTAGTTGCCTGTTCCTGCCTCTCCTCCCTTTTAAACCTCACTACATCAGTATGCATATTCACAGCCTGCAACAAGTTGGCCACAACTTGAAGAAACATACTGCCGAATCTAACCATCTGTCTTTTTACAGTATCAGTTTCCTTTTGCTCCACCACTCTAAAATCATCAATCCCGTAGTCTTCAACAGCCCTGTAAAACACCTGGAGACCGATGATGTAAACAGCTCACGCCAGTTTGGGCTCTGCATCAAAAACTTCACTAACATCATGCCAAATTGCAATAAAACATTTTATTCAATCTTTATTTTACACCTGAAAAAATGATTAAAAAAATACACAACTTCAAAACACAGGTTTGTTCAGGGGGCCTGAAAATGGATCAATGTTACTTAATGTCAGGCAGTAACACAATTAAGCCATATATTCTGATGCCTCGAGCAATGCTGAGAATCATGAGGCCAAAAGACTGATGTATTGCTGAAGCAAAAGGTGAGGGCAAATGAAGAAGAACAGGGTCCATCACTTCCGGTATTGCTTGTGTAGTCCCTGTTTCCTGGCCCTAACCCAAACCAGTGAGCATCCAACCCTGACCTAGGTCAGGGACAGCTCCCATGGAAACCAAACCCCCCACGACCCAGCCCGATGGATAGGGAGGGTCGCTGCACCTGCTAAAATAAAATTGCTTAGAACAGAAGATGGGCCACACCCTGAGTTCGTACATCACTAAGGGACACAGACACAAGAGTGAATTTTATATGGATCGGGGAGCCCATCTTTATTTTATTTACCCCACATACATAAGTTAATGTTTCCCTAGGATTCCCCTGGCATGAGCTCCAAATGACGGGACCTGCTACATCAGCTAACCCTTCCTTGGAGGGGTCTCAGGGACCCCTAGGGTGAGTCTGGCGCAACAGTCTCCCTAACTGATTTCATGTATCACTCACACAGAGTATTATGCCAGAGGATGGCATATGTGAATAGTCCCAACTTGCTAGGTGGCCTCAAGCAGGCTGATAAACAGTATCCCGCTCCTGCATGCCATAGTACCTCCTCACTACCCCCTTCTTTAAATAATGGTTATATACTTAAGTATTATCTGTACTTAACATTCCCCCTAACACTTGCCCCAAACGTTACTCTTCCCCCTACTTAATGTTTAGCCTACTTAACATTTAATTATTAAATATATACATATACCTACACATTAATGAGCACTATGCACTTTAATGCTGGCACATTGCACTTTAATGTTGCTGTATTTTGCACGAGTTGCACTAGACACTTTGAGCGAAATGCATACACAAGGCACTTTACAAAGCTTGTGATAATATGTTGAACTATGTATGTTCCTTTTTATACAATTTTGTATATATTTTATCTACATTTTAACATTCTAGTGGGGTGTGTTAAAGAATTTGAAAGTGTTACGTATTAAAACTATGTTATTTCATCCGTTCCAAAATGGCCGATAGGTTCACAGTTACCTGCTCAGTCCAACTTTTATGTCAATTTTATGTCAAAATTCCTGTCACATGAGGTATTTTAACAATATGGTATTTGTGTATCACTTGTTGTGATCAAGCGGTGAGGTAACCGCAAAACGTGTCATTTTTGTGCCACTAAGTATGGAGCACCACGTATTTTGTGGTTTTTATTTATAGTCATGGTCTACATAATAAAGAAGATATTTTGTCTGCAGTAAACAAGCTTCCTGGTGATTCTCTGTCGAACGGGGGAGTGCCTCCATTTCTGACTGTAGGAAAACAGCCTCATCCAATATACCTACACATACGTATATGCATTAACATACAACATATACACTACATAAAACACAAAATGGTGCTGGCTCCGGGCAAGCGGGTGCAGGGCTAGATGGTCCTGCTGATCCTGGAGGCTGGCAGGGGGCTGTCCCCCACAGGTGATGTCTGGGGCCTGGGCCTTCTTCTTTCTTCAGGGTGATCCTGTCCACCTCATGGGGCCACCCACACTCATTGTGCGACCCAAGGTCATTTTAAAGTCCTGGGAATCCCCCTGTGTGAGTGGGGGTCCACCCATGTTCGCTGCTGTGCTTGCTGCCCTTTTTTGTTCTTCATAGTGAGCCTTATATCCTTAGGGGCAGACCGGAGATCTCTGCCGTACTTGCAGCATTTCCTATATATTCTGGGTGTGCCTGCTAGCTGGGGAGCCACCTGACATCACTGCCGCATCAGCAGTACTTGATAAATCTTTGGTTCTGCCCTGTTAGCCTGGAGGCTGCTCCTATCACCACGCAGCCTGCGCAGCCATTGTGTCTTCAGGTGGCGTACCCAGTGCTGTTGGGATGCTGCCACTTTCACCGCTGCAACCCATAGCCATTTTAAGGACAGGCAGCGTCCCCATGGCAACCATGGACGCTGCCTGTAATCACTGCTGTGCGCCACAGCCTCCTTCTGGACCACCCCCACAGCTATGCGTTGTGGGGCTTTCTTCACCTGGGCCGTTCAATGGAACACCCCAGGACTTCTTCCACCTCCTCCTCTTCACCCGGGTTGGCCAGCAAGGTCAAACCAGGACTTTGTCTTTGCCTCTCCACCCTCATGGGTGGAGCGGGATTTACCGCTCGCATTCATTAATTTCCTGGGCTGCGCCTAGCACTAAGCTGCCCAGCCATTCCCTCAAGGGCCCGATGCGGGCTTTTGGGGGAATGGCTGGGCAGCCTAGTCTGGGCAAACCTCCACATGTGGCCCGGGCCGGGCTGTTTTTATTTGACCCAGGCAGCTCCTTGCACGTTGCCTGGGACTTGGATTTCAATGGGCCCAAGTAGTCTGACACCCGGACGGGCCGACAGTCTCCATGGCCACCGGAGTGGCTAAACTGCCCAACTGACATCACCAGCTCGACCCTCGTGGAATCATCTTCTGGGGGCACCCCCATGCGCGGTCCGGCACCATAAACTGGATTTCAGCCTTGGGGGGTGCTTGAGGCAGCGAACCCCCAAGGTAAGTCTTTCTCCTTTTCTTCTATCTTCTCTCACTCTTCAACTGTCTTTTTTTCCAACTGTCTTTATTTTAAATCCCCCTTGGATTATTTTCTCTCTACTTCCCAGCACATTCCTGGGCAGGGGAGCTCTACTCTATGGTTCCTTCCTTTCTTTTTCTTTTCTTTTAACATTCCATCCAGCCCCATGGTGGGCTGGACGGTTTAGTCCAAAAGACACACACACGCACACACACACGCACACACACACACACACACACACACACACACACACACACATACACACACATACAGGACACATAAATAAAACACTCACTACACTTTTAATAAAAATGTTTTATTACCCTTGTGTTTGCATCTTTATTCCTAGGTTCATTAGGGGACAAGCATGTAGCCCATGTAGTCAGGTCCCGTGTTGCCGCAGGCTACACTTGTGGCTCTGGTAATTTCTGCTATTAACAGTATTGACCCTGAATTGTGTCCTTCAGGCAACAATTGTAAAACATTTGGTGTGTGAAGTACAAACATGCTTGTACAAAAACACAATTAATTTCCATGATGCTTGCTGTGCAAATGGCACTTAAGAGCCAGGAGTAAATCGTTCACTTATCATTTTAGTGAAACTGAGCAGGACAGTGGCAAGCCCAAAGAAGTAGCAGGCGGATGAGGTCAGTGAAGAAGTCAAAAATATGGTGCACGTAAGTAAGGGAGTGGGGGAAAATAGGAGGTATATTGTAAGTGGTTTCAATCCGGCACACACCCAAGTCAAAGGCCAGCATGTAGTGCACAACTGAAAACCTTATTTATTGTTGTCTATAAGTTCAATATTCTGAACGATATACCACTCATATCACAACCTTCTCCTGAGACCCTCCTCCCCCGGTCACACTGAACCAGGAATCAGGCTAGTTTGCAAAGGTAAATATTTATGTATTTCAAATTTAATCACAATATATTTTAATAGGTAAACAACAATCACCAATGGGGTGACAGAATACAGAATAATATCTTTAATACACTAGGAGTAAGTAATGAGCAAAACAAATGCAGCACAGAAAATAATACTTTTGTGTTGGTTCAGATCAGATACCACTGCAGCACAGAAAATAATACTTTTGTGTTGGTTTGGATGGATGGCACTATGGTTAGAGGTTCCCCCTGCAACACCCCTCAAACCCAATAGGCAATGTAGAGAGATAGGAGGAGAGAGCAGGTATTTAGGAATAGCACAAATCAAACAGAATATCAGTCCAACCTTCCCCCCATAAAACACAAGAGAAAAACGGAATTGACTTTTCAGCTGTCAGATGGCTTTAAAATGATCTTTAGAAATAACTGGGCAAAAACACCAAATATGGTCAAAAATACCTAAATTGTTCTAGATTCTAATGGGAGCCGCTTTGAACAGTTGCACACAAGCACAAGCAATGATTTAGGACCTCATCACGAGTCTGGTGGTAACCCTTAAATGTGGCGGTAGCACTATTACCGCCACATTTAAGGGTCCACCAGATCATGGCCTTGGCAGATTTGCCCCCAGCTATGAGCTGATTTTCGGTGCTATTACCGCCAGCGGGAAATCCGCCAGTGGTAATAGTGCGACTTTTCCCCATTGTGCCCTATGGGGAATGAGGAATTCCCGAATGGGCCCAATGGGCAATGGGCACTAACTGTTCCGCCAAACACGTGAACCGCCGCTAATAGCGGCGGGGGGTTTGGCGGTAGGGCTAATAGCGCCGGCGGAAATAGCGCAGGCGTTACCCCCCAACTCGTGATGAGGCCCTTAGTCCAAAGAAAACATTTGAAATCTTAAAGTCCAAGTTGGAAGCAGTTTAGAGCTATTTCATACGTGTAAACCTTTAAGATTTTTAAAATTGCGGCAAACTTTTTATTGCGTGATATTCGCGACAACGGGAGAATCGGTTTTGGATTCTATGGATAGCTGTGGATGTTAGGTACAAGTAGGAGTTGACATTTCGTTTCTATCACAAGAACTGAGGGAGTTATCAAGGTTTTAGTAAAGGTCGTTTTTGTAAAATAGGCGCGGGAATGGAAAACAGAAATGCACTTTTGAAAATGAAAAATGGGTTTGCTTACACTAGAGGATGACTATCAAAAAGTGAATACCACACAGGGATCTTACAGTCACTTGATCAGGGTGACCCGCCTGCTATGGAAACTCGACTTCTTCAGATGAGAAAAGGGTCAGCGCAAAGATTGTTCTATCTAACAACACTGGTTCTGAAGGAAAGAGAGGATGGGTTTGAGATACGGATAAGACAATGCAAAGATACTCCTACCAATACTGGCTCTGAATGAAAGATAGGATGGGTTTGAAATAGGGATAAGGTGATACAAAGATACTCCTAACAATACTGGTTCTGAATGAAAGATAGGATGGGTTTGAGGTAGGGATAAGACAATGCAAAGATACTATGGGCCACAGTTTTTCCAACTAATACTCACAGGATAAGTTTTTTTAAATGGACCGTCAGCTCTGGTCATAGGATTGGGTCTGGTCTAGGAAAGACTGCACATCAAGCACGGTACTGGAACATCTAGGCCGGTCGTCGGATTGCCACAGGATCTGCCCTCCTTGTCTGTGGGTATTTGAATCAGCTGGATGGCGAGTTCCTCAGGCAAGCCTAATGGTGGCAAGCCAGAGGATTTCAGGATACTGGTTCAAAAGGCCTTCTCACATCACCCAGCGCTTTACTGGGTAGAGAGAATTAATTTGAGGATTTGAACCTTGCTGTAAATTGATAGCTCTCTATTGTGGGCAAGAGATTTTGCATCTGGATCTGGAAGAATATTAAAGCTGGATGTGGAATGCTGGATCAGAGTGCTTCGCCAGAATCAGGAAAGTGAGTGGATCTGTGTGTCCCTATGTGTTGTCAGCTGTCTCTATTTATGCTATAGAATGACGTCACAAAGGGGGTGTGTGGGCCGGCTTAGCTAAGCTTGCCCCCACACTTCATCTCCGCTTTGAAATTTAAGTGATTTGATCAAGTCCGGATGATCTCACTTTTTATGATTTGCTTTACAACCCTCAGATACCTCCTTTTAGCCACTGGTTTCAAAATCGGATTTGATACTAAATGTAGATTTCTACATTGGTCACCTTTATACAAATCATACATAAAGCTGCCATATTTTACATAGCAGCTATTCCTCAAAAACCAGCAGCGGTGGGATCTTGTCTCAACTTTCTACAGAATGTTGCCCTTTTCGCTATGAACACAATTTCCAAATTTGTAAATTTCCACAAATGTGCGTGTTTAACATAGGGATATGCATGTAAATTTTCACATTTCTAACAGTAATACATTTTGCATAAAAACACATATATTGCCATTCCTGTCTGGAACATCTTACACAGTTTTTCCGCCTCTTAAAACGTGCAGCCAAAAATTAGATTCACAGCTCTGTCCTTGGCATATTCTTCACCCTTTGCATAACAAGTTATGAGTCTTTTAAGAATTGTTCATTGTTCATTCTTAACAGCAGATGGTCACTTGGCTTCACCCCTTTGTCTCTCCTGGGAGTCCATTGCATCCCCCTCCATGGGGGAAGCTCCTTCCAGGAGAGTTTACGACCACCTTCACACCTCCAGTTTCCTGGGCTGAAGCTTGTCATTGTTCCTTCGCTCTCTGTAGACAAGAGTATATTCTAACCCCACAATTAACATCTCCCAGTGAGTTTCTGCTGAGAGGAAGGCCCTCCTTCTGGGAGAAAAACCTGCTTTTCCATCAGCCAGGCTAATAAACTTCTTAATCCAGCAAAAACAACATTTGTTACAGCATACATAAATACATTTCTTTCTTGGCCTTAAAATCTGTGGGAAAAACACAACTAGAATCTGTGTTCCTTTTTGGCAACAATCCTTTTTATATTTGCTAATCCAGCAGACGTTTTAGTTTTAGGTCCATTTGAAGTTTCCTCTGTACAGCTGTCATTCCGGTAGCCCCGGGTACTGCACCCAGATTTTGGCCTATGTTGTCAGTCCAGTTTGTCTGAAGAATGTTTTGCTCTTCACATTATGACTTTGTATATTCACAATATTTCATTAGATGCATGAATTTTAGCACCAGGCAAGATTTTGAATGTTGAGAAGTGTTGTGTATAGGCATTTGGGAGTTTTTAGCAACAAAGCAGATGCCATTTGTAGGCACATTTTTGGGTTTCACTTGCAAAGTCCTTCTTCTCTCTCTGCACTCTGTTTCCTGGTCATAGAGCCCACTGGCACATTTTTGCAGGGTGTGCTCTATTCCACCGCACATGCACCATGGGTGGCAGGTTGTGCATCCCACTGTTTGTGTGCTGAAGCACACGGTTTTTGTAGGTTTTTGGCGCGCACAAGGATTTTGCCACCATTGTTGCTGTTTCTTTCCCTATAACTGGCAGGCTGATGCCGCATAGCATAGCAGGGTGGGTCAATACATCCCACAATATTCAGGGGGTGTAGCAATCATAGCAACGAACATGATAAAACAAATGTTGGGGTACACAGATGCATAATCCTGATTGACTGCTGGGGCCTGATTTACAGAAAGAAGCACAAAAGTAGCGCAGAAAGCTCTGGATTGCGCGGCGCAAATTCATCGCGCTAGAAGTTGATTTACAGAATTAAGCGCCAGCAGTGCCCAACAGTGCAAAAATATAGGCTTGCACCAGACACACCCACAACACACCCCTAGTAAAAACCAAGGAGCCACCGGAACCTACCATTTTGTGCACATTTCGATCTGTTACACCAGATGCAGCAAACATACCACAAATAGTATGGTGAGTACACACAAGCAACCACCAAGAGCTGCACCCATAGCAACCAAAAACAACCCCATGCATCAAATAAATCTGCACTCCACAAATGCAGCATGCACCTACACCCACTATTCCCACCCCCTGTAAATCCCCAAATGGAGTCACCCACATGCAAAGAGCACCTAAACCAACTATTCCCACCCCATGTACACCCACAAAACTGTGCCACCCACATGCAAAGGGCACCTACACCCACTATTCCCACCCCCTGTACAACCACAAAACTGAGCCACCCTCATGCAAAGGGCACCTACACCCACTATTCCTACCCCATGTAAACCCATGAAACTGAGCCACCCACATGCAAAAGGCACCTACACCCACTATTCCCAACCCGGTTCCACCCCCAAAACGGAGCCACCCACATGCAAAGGACACCTACACCCACTATTCCAATCACCTGTACACCCATGATACTGAGTCACCCACATTCAAAGGGCACCTGGACCCACTATTCCCACCCCCTGTACACCCATGAAACTGAGGCGCCCACATGCAAAGGACACCTACACCTACTATTCCCACCCCCTGTACACCCACGAAACTGAGGCACCCACATGCAAAGGGCACCCACAAACAATAAACACAACCCCTGTAACACCACCGAATACCACACCACATATATAACCCCCTCACACACACGCATCACACCAAAGGACCTGCACACACAATGTGGACCACTAAACACCACAACCCAGCACCCATGAACAGTAATACATTGCAGAATACAAAACAAAAGACATGTCACTTAGCTGGCACGTTCACCACACACCAGTGGTGGCACAACAATGGATGCTAATTGTCCACCACATTTAGCAGTCCTGCAGTGCAGCATGCAGATGCCCCATATGCACCAGTATGTGTGCAACAGGAACGCAGGCAGCCAACCACTGCACACCATGCATGTCTGCCCCATTGAAGGGGTTGCCTAATTGCCTGGAGGACTGATGGATGGAAAGGTGAGCATCAAAGCAGTGGGCCATGTGTGTCCCAGCCCATGCCAGGTGTCCCAGGTGAAGAACTTGCTGTGCATCCTGAGTTCGGGCATGATACACACAGCCAGCCATCAATGCAGACCATTGTGCACCCACTGAGCCTGAAAATATGGCCTGAGTCGAATGTCACTCACAAATAAGCACATCAGCTGGACGCACATACAAGGCGAATGCAGAGAGGGATGTACCATGCTCTTGGACGGGGCCACAACAGGCATTGTCCCCTGGGGAAGGCACCCCACAAGAACCCAACCCTGTCCCTCAAAGAAACAATCCACTGCATGCCAGCACACAGCTCAATACCCAACAAATATTACTAGAAGCAGCAACACCTCTAGTGAGTAACCACAAAACCCTACTGCAACATGTGGATGGATGTAGAGTAAACACCTAAACCACAACCTGTGTGTGTTCTCCCATGAATGAGTCTCCAAAAACATGGTTGCACTGGAATCTTGTACCACCCCAATAACTGACAATTACGCTGCATGTCGTGTGCAACAGCATGTTCACCATAACACTCCTCCCAAGCAATACAGCCTGACAATGCCTGCCTTACAAAATATAGTGGAGGACAACTGCCCCATCGTATTAGCACATCCACACAAATGTTCCCTCACACCATCCCTAGAGGTCTGAGTGACCAATGTGCCATCACATCCCCAGCAACCCAAGTGCACCAGTCGGACAGACAGAAATACTACACAGATGTGTGTAGTGAGGCAAGACACACCAAGTGAGGATAAAAGCAGATTCATTGGGACACGTATCAGACATATAGTTGAGACCCCCAACCAGGACAGCATCAGATCTCCAACTGCTGAAATACAATACATAACAAATCCTAGGTTCCATAGCAGTGCATTGTGACCACAACCATGCACAGCCCAATGACTCCACATAAAGAATGCTCATCATCCCCATGGCAACTCTTGGCATTCCCCTAGCACAGTAAACCCATATATACAACACACCCCCCCCTTATCTGAACAAAGCCTAAAATTAATAACAAATGAAACATAACTTAACAGGGTATTAACATTAAAAAAAATTGAAATATCAAATATAACATCAGCATACGTTGCACTTTTGACATATCCAAGGGATGATTTAAGACATCTGCTTTCTTATCTTCGCAACTCTTGACAAATTCCAAATTTGGCCGCTTTCTGTCCTAACGGCACCTTTGTACACTTGGACAACCTTGACAGGATCCAAATACAACAGATCCCCTTTCCTGTTTATTACGGGCTTCCGTATTCTGATCCAATCACCTACCTCAACAATTGTTACCTTCCTCTTTGGGGTCTTCTCATTCATCCTCTCAACCCATTTACCCTTTCGTTCTTCCATTCTTTTTTTTACTTCCTCTACAACCTCATTGGTTTCCATCACTCTTCCCAACCATGCCAGTGACATCACAGTGTTACCCCTTCTCCCTCTCATCAATTTGAAAGGGACTTACTCTCGTTTCAGCATTGGGGGCCATCCGTAAAGCATACAAACGCTCTTTGACTGCTACTTTACGATCACCACCATATGCGCTTGCTCCTCGAATACCATCCATTATACAACGGTTCATTCTCTCAACCATTCCGTTCCCTTGTGGATAATACAATGCAGTCTTCTTGTGCCGAATTGCACATTTGAAAAGATATTCTTGGAACAATTTACCCGTGAATTGCGGACCATTGTCTGTGAGAAGGGTCCTTGGCAAACCCTCCCTCTCAAAAACACTCTCTAAAAACTCCACAATGGATTGGCTTGTAACATCCCTCAATATTTTAAACTCCGTCCACCTTGAAAACATATCTATTAAGACAATAATAAACCTTCCTCATCCTCTACCCATATCGACAGGGCCCAGAATATCAATGGCAAGATCTTGCCACACACCTTCCGGTACCAACGTCTTTCTTACTGGTTGGACCACAGCCGAAAGATTTTTTCCTGATTTAATGCACACTACAAACTCACCAATGACTGTCTCGGTTTCTCGATCATAACATGGCCACCAATAATCAGCCTTTATAACATCCTTAGTCTTGGATACACCCACGTGACCGCAATGGGCAATTTCCACTAGCCTTTTTCTCAAACTCCCAGGAACAACCAACTTGTCTCACCGATATAATACGCCATCCCTCACCGACAATTCCAATCTTACTTCCCACAATGATCTCTCCTCTCCCGACAACAATCTCTTTTCCGGCCAACCTTCTCTGACGAAACCCATGATGCGTCTCCACATATCGTCAGACTGCAGAGCCTCAATCCACTCTTCTCTCTGTATTACCCTTTCAGTGGTCGCAAATACCATATTACCAACATCACCACATTTTTCACTCTCTTCATCATCACTACTATCCACCCTTAACCTCGAAGCATAATCGGCTTGTACATTGCTTTTCCCAGGGACAGCTTCCATATTGAATTTAAGACATTGTAACCTGGTTACCCAGCATGCAACTCTTCTTGAGACTTTATCCAGGCCTTTACTTTCAAAGATTGCCTTTAATGGTTTATGGTCAGTCCTCAAAGTGAATTCCTGACCCCACATAACATTTTTCAGTTTTTCAATTCCCCAATGGCATGCTAGAGCCTCCTTTTCTATAACTGAGTAATTTAACTCAGCCCCTTTCAACATGCGTGAAGCATGTAAAACTACATCTTCCATACCATCCGCTCCTGCTTGGGACATAACCACACCAATCCCCATTTCGCTAGCATCCACCGATAAAATAGTCTTCTTCTTGGTGTCGTACATAGCCAATGGTTTTGCCATATCAATGTTCAATTTTATTTCTTCAAACTCCTTTTGACAAGTTCTATCCCAGTCAAACTCAACACCTTTCTTTAGCAGAGCGCTCAAGTTTATTACCCTATCCGCAAAATTTTCTACAAAACGATGGTAAAATTCTATGGTACCTAAGAATGACCTCAATTCTGCCTTGTTTTTCGGAACTTGCATTCTTCTTATCCCATCAACCAAATCCTTCCTGGGTCTAGGACCTCCCTCAGATATTTCATGGCCCAAGTACTCCACCGTATGAGTGCAAAAGACACACTTCTGACCACGTAACGTAATTCCACGCTCTTTGAATATCTTTAGAACCGCCTCCACTTTTTCCCTCAATGCCTCTTCAGTTTTCCAACACACTAACACATCATCCTGGAAGCACCAGACATCTTTCACTCCCTTTAGTAATTTGTCCATCACTTTTTGAAATACTGATGAAGCAGATATTAGCCCAAACGGCATACGTCGGAATTGATAAACTCCTTCATACGTAATGAATGCAGTAAGTTTTCGCGACTCAGTATCAAAATCTATTTGATGGTATGCACTTGCCATGTCTAGCTTCGCAAAAAACCTAGCATTACCAATTCGACTCAGTAATTCACCCATATTGGGTAGTGGATGTCGATCAGCTATGACACACTTATTCAATTCTCTTAAATCTATACACACTCTTAATTCACCACTTGGCTTCCTTACCACCACAACTGGGGAAATCCACTCTACGGCCTTGGCTGGTTCAATGATACCGGCCTTTTCCAGTTTCATTAGTTCGTCCTTCACAGCATCACGCATCGTCATAGGTAATGGTTTCAATTTCGCACACACTGGCTTACTCCCATCTCTCAGCGTAATTTTGTGCACCATACCCTTCAGACAACCTACTCCATTACTGAAGACTTTGGGATATTTCGTTATCAAATCACTGTTAACATCCCCCACTCTACTAGGCCCTCTGACATTTCCAATGTTAAGGACTTGTTCTTCGCTATTAGGGTCCAGTTTGATGCCCAGACCTCTTTGTTCTCTCCACCCAAGTAAAGTTTCCCCCTTCCTTCTAACATATATTTTGCCATATGTCGTTCTCCCTTTGAAACTGAAATGAGCCATGCAGCACCCCAATAGCTCTATTTTCCCGCAATTGTAGTCCCCAGGGTTTTTATCAGATGGTGTTAAATCTTCCATCCGACCATGTACTACGTTTTCATAAGTACCCCTTGACATCAGAGTAATCTTTGAAGACAAGGCTGCTAACATTCTTACTTCTTGCCCATTCACCTTAACCCACGCTGCAGGATGTTCACACTCGTCATTCTCAGAACATTTCACCATATTAACAGTGACCACCTCACTCTCAGACTCTACACCCTCTCCTGATGATACAACCTCACATTCCTCAACAAACATGGTTCCTTTAGCCCCAGCTATACGATAATTTTTACAGCAGTTTTAAAAATGCCCCCATTTCTTGCATATAGAGAAATTTGTTCATCTGCCAGGACATATCGGTGAAGTTGATAAGTGACGCGCACTCCCACACCTAAAACATAAACGTTCCTCCCTTCTTGGACCTCTATAAGTAACCTCCTTCTGATTATTTTTATTACTCAGTTGGGCTTGCCCAGCCCCACTCTTGCTCTGATCTGAGTCATTCCCTCTTACAAGTTTATTTCTTGATTTCCTTTTCCCCTTAGTACCCCCCTTCTTAGGATCACTAATCTTTAAAACTTCAATAGGCTGAACAGGTTTTGTCTCTTTCGTACCCAATTTCGCCACGCACTTCAATGTGTGCTCTATCCTCCTAGCAATAGTTATAACTTCATCTAAATCAGGATCGTCCTTCATCCACACTTCCTCTCGAATTTTATCATTTGAACAATGTAACATGAACTGATCCCTTATATGTTCATCTAATGACCCACCAAATTTGCAATTCAATGACAAGTGTCTCAAAGCTGTAATGTATTCTTCTACTGACTCGCCGTCATGTTGGAATCTCATTCCAAAATAATAACGTTCCAACACCGTGCTGATCTTTGCCTCAAAATGTTTGTCTAATTTAAGCAAAACATAGTCAAAGTCATTACCACCATCTTCCATGTCCAATTCTGCAATGTCAGGCAATGTTTCATAAATTCTTTGCCCTTCATAGCCCAAAAAGTGCATTAACATGGATACTTTCCTTTCCGTAGACATACCATTGCTACATGTTGCCTTAACATAATGCAAAAATCCCCTTTTCCATGGGCCCCACTTGATCCTAGGAGGGCCCGGGGTAGGCATGAACATTTGTGGCTCAGGGACACCAGACAAAGCCATGTTAGGAGTAACTGTATCGGTATCTTCTATAGTAGTAGTGCTCTTCTTCACTCACGTGACCAAGGTTTTGTTAAATTTACCAATCAACAGCAAACCCTGCCACGTTGTTTTTCACCTGGACCAATAATAGCGTATGTTCGACCTTTTTCTTCAGCAGGTAGCAAGTCGCCACCTTCCCAAAAGGGCCCTGGGCGGTTGACGAATCTCGTTGCTGCTTCCTGGGGTCAAGGCGTTAGTTCCAACCAACGGAGATTGAAGGGAAAAGAAATGATGATGCTGTCACGTGACCAGGTACGCGCTCGCCGTCTGTGTATCAAATTCTGGGTCACACGAGCCGGCGTTACGACTACAGGAAGAAGGAATTCGGTGAAGCCACCCACTCTTCGTACCAAAGCGAGATGGTAGACTAGATCCTGTACACGCTTCGTTGAGAGCCGAATCACATCGCGCACCGGTCTGCACTCGCCATGTTGCTCACACAGCACAACGCAACAGCTGTGTCCCGATACTTCTTCGACGAATTACCACTGGTTGTGTCGCAACCGGACAACACTCGGGTTTGGCAGCTGCCGACCTCTGTACTTGCAGGTACCAGGCAGCGTGTGCGAAGCTGGAGACGGCGTATGACGAGCAAACGAGTGGTTCACTCTTCAAGGACCGCCGCAATCCAATCGTTGGGTAATCTATAAGGACTTCAGAGTAGGTCCGCAACGATTCACCGGGCTGGGGGTCTCAAAAAAAGAAACCTCCTTCACCATCAAGGCTTGCCTGGGTTGTTCTCTCTGCCTTCTTCAGCATCCCACCTTCGTCGCCAATGTAGTGAGGCAAGACACACCAGGTGAGGATAAAAGCAGATTTATTGGGACACGTATCAGACATATAGTTGAGACCCCCAACCAGGACAGCATCAGATCTCCAACTGCCGAAATACAATACATAACAAATCCTAGGTTCCATAGCAGTGCATTGTGACCTCAACCATGCACAGCCCAATGACTCCACATAAATAATGCTCATCATCCCCATGGCAACTCTTGGCATTCCCCTAGCACAGTAAACCCATATATACAACACAGTGTCTCACACATGAGGTACACAATGGAGAAATCAATGTTGCCATATATGGTAGGTACCCATAGAGGTGACAACGCCCATTCGCCTGCAGCACATGTACATCCACAAACACCTCAATGGAAACTCCTATCAGACCCACACACGTTGGCATGTCGTTTGTTGAGTAACACATGCATTAGCAGCCATGGTGCATGAAATGAATTCAACCCAGCACAAAACCATAAATGCGGCAGCACACACCATGACATTACATATACTGAAAAAGACAGTGACCATTAATGAGACCACTCAAAACACTGAGCAACAAACACCATCAGCCCCAACAAAACCACACCCAACACACCTGTGAGACACATGCAACACAGAGAAAGCCTTGCACATAGAAACATCAGCCATGAGAACACACCCACATCAACGACACATCGGCAAAACATATATGAGTAGTGCGTCCATACACAAGAACCACATCACATCAACATATGGGTCAACAGTGAAACATGCATGTGCACAGCAATGCACAGTCACCCTCCCCACACAGAGTCAATCACATACATGTACAGAAAACACAACTGGACAAATTACCATCTGTGTAATAAACAACATGTAGCACCACACCGACAATCAGTATGACCAGCCATCAAAACTCCCCACCACCACCGCTCTCACCTGCAAACAGCACACATCATGCCTATTAGAAATGTGAAAATGTAAACCCAAATCCCTCATGAACCTTAAGCACATGCATGTACAAATTCCACACCGAACATAATGTACACAGAAACATGACATGCTGAGTGATGACACATGATTCCAGAGAATCATATCACATGATCATGTGGCATGACGCGTCAAAAGCAGACAAGTGTGACATTCCACACAATAGATAACTGCACACACACATGAGTCTCGCAGAAAGCAATTTTCCCCATGAAGAAATTACAAAATAACCACATATAACATATAACCACATATAACCAGAGACATAACTGTAATATTATTGCAAATCATCTCAAGAAATGGTACAACTCGACTAAAAGAAAGTCCCCTCCGAAAACAACATCAATGATGTAAACACCCAAAAAAACATATATACAGTCACAGCGGTATACCGTCATTTCATCAACGGGCTTTTTGCTGCGATTTTTTTTTCGGAAAAAAAAACATCGATTTTTTTTTAGGGGTTACGAATTTAATAAATTTGGTGTGTGTCTAGGGGAATATTAAAATAATTAAACGAATGGGGGAGTGGGGGGGTAACCCCCCAAAAAAAACAAAAAAAATCAATGTTTTTTTTTCGAAAAAAAATCTGCGGCAAAAAACCCTGCGATGAAAAGTCAGTCGATGAAATCACATAGAACCGTCACACTGTTGTCCCCTTCTTGCAAACTCCAGGTTCAAAGGAGCCTCTGTTACCGCCTCTACTTCCTGCAGGGGTGCCTCCGTGATGTTGCTGAGTGCCTGCAGGGCCTCCTGAGTTGCCTGCTCTTTCTGTTCTGCAGCTTTCCTGCTCCCAGCCTTAATCTCTGCTTGTAAGACCTCCGCGCTTGCACGTGCAGCAGCCTTGGCCCTGTCAGCTGCCTCCCCCACATCATGGCACCTCTCCTCTTGCTGCTGCAAGCTCTGTAACTGGCATGTCGTGGCCACTCGAATACGCTCCCTTGCCACCATCCTCCCCTGGCAGATCAAGTATGTCTGCTGGGCTTGCCTTATCACCAACCGCTGGCATGCATGCCTCTGCTGGCGCAATTCCTCCGTCCATCTGTCAGTCCATATCTCGCGCTGGGCCTCCCTCCGGAAAGATGACCTACTCATGGAGGGGAATACTGGCTCACCACTCTCCACACATGCCATGTCCACCTGCACAGCCTCATCATGCGTGCCTGACATGGCCGAGCCCAGTACCAGTGGATTGCCCCCCGTGTGCACTTGCATCCCCACAGATTGCAAAGGGGGAACCAGGGCAACAACGGGTGAACGTGGACAGACGATCCTGCTGTGGTTGCCTGCATGGAGTCCACACCTGTGGGTTCCCGGGGCACAGTAGTTGAGATGGGTGTGACCTGTGATGCCTGAACCATGTTGACCACACCCAGCAGTGCTCCAGCCGTCTGGGAAAGAATGTCACACACCTGCCCCTGATGGTTTACCAGTTGGCCACAGATGTTGTCCAGGGCACTGAGTGCAGCCAGCTGCCGGCTACAGCCCAAGGTGATAATGGGCAGCACAGCATCTCTGAAGGCATCCTCATCATGCACTGCCAGGGTAGTCTGTGTCGTGGCATCAACATTGCTGAGCAAAACTGCAGAAGAATGTTCCTGGGCAATGTGCGTGGCTGACCCTGCCACTGTGTCCTGCACACCCTCTTGTCCCAGGCGCACATCCGCAGTGTGCATATCAGATGTCGTAACACCCCCTGACACCACAGACATGCCCACAAATGCCTCCCCACCTCCACCACACTGGACCCTGACAGACAACCCATATGTTACCCCTGTGTCAACTTGCATATCTGAAGGGGATGCAGATTCACCCTTTGCGTCTGCCCCTGAGAACTCACCCTCCAGGACCATGGCAATGTCCCATGCATCTGAAGATGAACTCTCAGCTGACACCTGTCCCTCAGATTAAGTTATTGCATGGATCTATGTACGCCATCTGATCAGCCTCCTTGAGGCCCTTGGCCTTGACACAGGCATGCTCTCTGCGCTTGATTCCGCTACTGCATGCGACACTGGTTAGAAAGGGAGAGGGGAGAGAGATTTCAGCATTTGTGTGCACATGTGCAAGACCCAAGAACACAGTTGCAACATTCTGCCATCACACATACAAAATCTACGTCCCAATCACAACACGCATCCAATGATACATCATCAAGATCCAGACATGTGAGCACGGAACAAATGATGCAAACAGACAACTAAATCAGGAATGAATCTGCAGTGAGTAAAGTGTTGCCAGTCCAAGGGAACACTATTCTGCATGGCCTACTGGCTACATGGAAGGGGCACATGTGATGACAGGAACAAATCACAGAGACACGCAGCCATCAACATTACATCATCAACACAAACATCCCCATCTACCGTTGGCTAAGGAACCTCTACTCGCACTGATACATGGTACATGTCCCTGGCCAAAGAGGAGATGGTAGACTCACTTCTCCCTTCCATAGACCACCACATCCACCAGGCAATTCAACCATCCACCAGACTTTAAGATACTAGTCCATCCTGGCCACAACACCCCTTCACATGCATCACAACATCCACCATCCCACCGTTCACTGGCACCAGAAGGGTCAACCAAACACTCGAATTCCCTAAAGGTGAATCATCATCCGACATCTGAGATGGTGGCCTGTGCCCTCACCCTCGTGTCCCTGACCACATGTGGCCATCCCTAAACATATCACTGGGTACTGAGTGTGAAGGTGGGATAACATTCTGTGAGTGACACATGGCCCAACACCACGTACATCGACATGCAACCCCTCGAGGCCACGACTAGAAGCAAGTACCTCCTTGGCACTTCCTCCCAAGGTCCACACACCCATAGGACACACACACACAGTACCCAAGCATGCACCATGTGCACAGCACACATGAGGCAAGCCAAAGTCACTGGGACAACAATGCATGCTACACCTGTTCACACTACACTGCTGTGTCCTTCGACCACCTACCACAACAAAATACATATGCATCACATGTCATACTCATCCAGACCCATTGAACTGACAGGGTCGACTCACCTGCAGCCTTGATCTGCTCCTGCAGTACGAGGACCTGGTCATGAAGATCTGGGTTCACCCTCTGCAGGACCCTTAGGTGGAGTGCTGGAATGCTAAGGGGTCCGCCAGAGTGCCCCTCTGATGTTGGTCCAGCATCGATGGCAGCCCTGGCTTTCTTTTGGCACTGGATCCTCATGTCCTCCCATCTCTTCTTGATTTGTCGACTGTCCATTTGGCCACTCCCTCGATGTTCACAGCTGTGGCCATGTCCTGCCATATCTGCCTACGGCCGACCATGCCAAGCTGCTACTCTGGGTGGAATAGGCTGTCCTAGTGCTCGAGCACCTGCTCGCACAGTATGGCAACATCTGTCCCCGAAAGATTGGCAGCCCTAATCCGTGTGACCCTTCAGGTTGAGGTGGATGTAGCCGACATGTTGGTGGTAATGCAGGCAGGCTGGCACAGAACCTGGGATGCACCTGTAACTGAGAAACAACTCGAACAACCATCTGAGGCATCGACACTTTCGGACAAGCTGCAGGTGAGTGATTTGTGTGACTGTGAGCCTCATTACGAGTCCGGCGGTAACCATGCTGGAAATTCTGGCAGGTTACTGCCGGACTCGTATTACCATTCCACCTCCGTGATTGCCGGAATCACTGGGACATTACAACCTTGGTGACCTGGTAATTCCGGAGGCGGAATTCTGTTAATCCCCATTTCCATGGAGGTTCATAGGACTCCATGGGAATGGGGAAGTGGAAACACCGGCACCATGCTGTAATGGTGCCGGTGTTTCCATGTCCGCCTGCAGGCGGGTGGTGTTAAGCCTGCCAGGTCAGACCTAGCGGGAGGTGACACGTCCCACCTGCAGGACTCTTAATCAGCCGGTTCGGAAAGAACGGTGGTGGCGGATTTACCACCACCGTTCTTTCCGGACCGGCTGACTTGTAATGAGGCCCTGTGTCATTAGATGATGGCGACACTACGCATGTCAATGTGTGAGTGAGTGCACAGTGGGATTGAAATCATGTGCATTATGTTACAAATGTACACACATGTAGGTCCAATACACGTGGTCTGTGGCCTGTCATTTGGATGCGTGGAGGACACTTGACTGCACCTTACAGTATTAGTTGTGAATGCCAATGTGGACATGGATGTGTGTCCATGTACTGCATATCAACATTAACAGTTACTATGCCATGTCTGCGCAGAATTAGACGTCAATGTTGCGTTCTCTCACATGGGTGATCCACTGGCAAAAGGTCATGCATGTCTATGTCATTCAATGCAAGGTCATATGAAGCAAATGGGAGCTGTCCGATGGCAGTGACATGTGGGGGGGAATCCACTGCAGGCACCATGCCAGTAACCGACAACATTGTCATGTTGTCTGTGATAGCAGTTCATTTGATTTTTGCATGCTCTAATGTACATGTATGTGCACACTAATGAACGCTGTGTGGGCCACTTGCAATACATGCCTGTGGTGCATTGTGTGCTTTTGTAGCTTGCTGCAAGGTTTACTATGAGATTTGCAGGGGTGATGACTGTCGCTTTCTCATTTTCTGTCCAGACGGGTTTAGGTATTGGATGTTGCTGCCCACTGTCTAATCATGGCCATATGTGGGTGATTATTACTGTTTCTGATGCTTACTATTGCGGTGAGGCATATGTGTTCGCAGATGTAGACATGATTTGTGTTTTTTTGTTTTTGTAGGTGCAGCTGCAGCTGAGGGGGAGCAGGTGCCAGTGGGCACATCAGGGGATGCGCAACCAGGCATCAGCAGTGGCAGGGCAGCAGTGCGTGGTGAGAACCTGCTGCTGTTACAGAGCATCATCAGCATGCCGAGACAGGCCTCATTGAGGGAGGAGGAGGATGATGATGTGGCAGCTTATTGATGGAAATGGAGGATCAAAGTCAACTCTGCAGTCCCAACCCCATATTCCTCCTTGAGTTCATAGGGAACGAGGAGCCTGATGGGGGAAAGGAGACCGTTTCCCTGCCTGTGGTGAGCCATGCTGCTTCAAGTGACACAGTGCCTGCAGCATTGGCTGCAGTGGTGTGTGCAGGTGGTGGTTTGCATGCAGACAACCAGGCAGGCAGGGACTGCAGCCTCACGTTTTCAGTGTCCTCGCATGCATGGGGGATATATGACCTGTTGCAAGGTTTGACTTGGACAAGGAAGTAGTCCGCAAAATTGTGCAACAGGGTGAGGTGATGGAGGATATTGGCAGGGACATGCTTCGCCTCGCAAACAACATAATTGCATCCAATGCCACTGTGTGCACAGAATTCCAGATGTTGCATGGTGAGATATCTGCCTTGAGGGAATGCCTGAATGATGAGATGAAGGCCTCAAGGGAGTCTCTACATCTTGAGTTGTCATCCCTGAGGGACACCATCAACATCCAGATGGATGCTTCGAGGGCAGCTATGAAGTCTGACTTGAGTGAGACATGCAAAGAGACACACCAGGACCTTATAGCACTTGGCGGCCTGTTGCATGCATCAGTGTGACATGTGGCAGCTGCAGAGGAGGACCAGGTGCTGGCCTTGCGTGGCCAGGATCCCCTTTCACAAGGGGAACTAATTTGCATTATGTCAATATATGCTGTTTTTCGCTGCCCCTGCACTACATTTTTGTTTCGATTTTCATCTCACCATGCCACTTCCTCAACACACCCAATGACTATGTGTACTTTGATGGATGTACATTATTTCTTTTCTTACTTTGTGGCCAGGACAAGGTCGTCTTCTATTTTTCGTTTTGTGATAAATATTGCCATCTGATGCCATGTGAAGTTGCTTCGCTCAGGATGGTACTTTTGGAGTTGTGATCACCAAGTCATGTCTAGGATATGATGTTCACTGACATCAACTGACATTCTGGTTTGACATGGAACATAATAGGACATTCAGGAAGGAATTCAATGTTGATCCTGATAGTAGTTTACATGTGGTATGTGTGTGACTCAGTTGGTGCTCACTGATGCTCATATATCTGTCGCCTTTCTAGGTCACTTTGCTCTGTCGGTTTACGGCCACCCTGTGAATGCTAACAGGACACTCTCCATTCACCCTTTTCCCCATTCCATCTGCTTGACACTGACCCTCCTTTCGCAAATAGCGAGGCATAGTGTTTGGTGGAGATGGTGGCGATGCACAGCACAACAGCATGGACCTGCCGTAAGGCAGGACATGCCGGGGCTTTGCATGTATTTTTGGTTATGCGTTGCAGTACTGTCCTGATGTGCCAGTGGTAGGATGGTGCATAATTGTGTCATAGTGGTGATATGTGTTGGCTTGTCACAGTCAGCAGCTGAACTTTTGGTGATCTTTCAGTGCTGATTGGAGTTGTGTAGGTGTCAGATGCATGCTGGTCGGGCTCTGTGTGCTGGCAGTCCTTCTGCGCACGTGTCTCTGCTTCTGCAGGACCATTCACTAGCATGCTTGTTTGGTGCGGGTTATTTTCATGTCAGGTCCTGAGTTCCTTGCATGCCGTGTCCTGCCATGTTTGGCTTTGAGTGGCAAATCCATCATGCTTGTGCATCCTACGCACCTAAGTTTCAACTCACACTGGATGGAATTATTCACATGTGATGTGCTTTGTGGATTTCTGCATTATTATTTTTGATTTTTGGTTATGTTTTGGGATGGGTGCAGGGCAACGTCCACCATGTGTGCTGTGTCACTTGCCCATGTCAGGTTGTTTTCCTGCTGGGGTTCTTCTCCCTGGATGTGCTTCCCACACCCATGCTAGGATATTGGCCATAACCTTGACACAGTGTTACAGGTGACCGTGGGCCCTATAGCCTGCCCTGGGGTGTGCCATGGAGTCACCTGTAGTTACTTGACCCAGCCAATATGGCAGATGTGATGTAGTGCTGGTCTGCCCCCACAAAGTCAGCCACTGCACACGCATTGTAGTTCTGATGCAGCTTCCATGCTGGATCAGGCCAGTGTTGGGGGGAAACTGCATGCAGCGGCATGTTCACCCACTGCACTGGCACCTCCGAGCACACACAGGCCTGTGGAGCTGCGGACAGGGGTGCAGGTCACTTTGTGTTTGGTTTTCAGTGGTACATGCTCATTGACAGGATGTCAGTCAGTCATTTGCTATGTACTTTTTTATTACTATTTATTTATTACATTTGTTAAACACCCAAACCCTCAGGTATCACGCCGCTGTTACAGACAACTAATAATAAAATTAGCAAAATAGAAGTTAGATGAAAGTCAGGAGTACAGGGTAACAGAGGTTAAAACATTTACATTAGTTACAGTTATTGGTGCCAGTCTACTCAAAGAGGCATGTGATGCTACCTGCGGTGAGTGGTTCTTTCAAATTGTGTTTTTAACAATTTTTTAAAACAAAGGAAGGAGTCTTCATTTTTTATCTTAAGTGGGAGCTCATTCCAATATTTCAGGGCCATGACTAGGAAACTGCTGCCTCCTGCTCTGGAACTTTTAAAACGGGGGACGTCCAAACGTGACTTATGATTAGACCTGAGTGTCCTCTTGGGCACTTTTTTGCTTATTGAATTGTTTAAATATGGGGGTGCTTTGTTGGTAAGGCATTTGTAGGTAATGCATATAGACTTGAATATGATTCACGCTTTGATAGGAAGCCAGTGGGTCTCCTTCCTAAGGTTCGAGATATGGTCAGACTCTTTGATTCCTAAAGCTGCTTGTAGCGCTTTATTTTGCATAAGTTGTAATTTACTTGTTGCTGCTTCATGCGTCATCAAGAGTAATAGGAGTGCATAGGTATGGGATGTTCTGCAATGGCCTTGGTTTTGCTTTGTTAAATGTCACATGTTCAAGTTGCTTTGTTAGTTGGTATGTGTTGCCGAGTGGCTCTGTTGTGTGGGATTGTGTGTTTTGCTTTGGTGTTGCTATGTCTCATATTAGTGACTCTGGCCTTTTTGGCATGTTTTGCTGTGAGGTTGTAGTAGTAGGATTTGTGTGGTTTTGCAAGTATGAGGCACATATCACATGTCCACCCTGGACTGCAATTCTCAGGTAGAGGTCTATGGCCCAAACGGACTTGATATGTTTCATCATCAAAGGCATTCTGAAATGTGGCTATAGTGTGGCTCTCACAGTGTATGGTTTTCATGTGAAGTGTGTCTGGACGAGCTGGTTCTGTATGTGCTGGCCCCCTGACCCTTTGGCCTGCTATTGGTATGGGTTCTGCCTGTGACTGCGGGCGCAACCCCTCATGCACCTCTATTGGTATGCCACGACGTGTGGCGATATTATGTAAGATTCAACAAGTCAATATGATCTTATATGACACAGCTGGTGCATACAACGGTACTGTGCCTGAATGGTCGCGGCAGCGGAAGCATGATTGCAGCACTCGAAATGTGCGTTTGATTATGCCTCTGGTCGCAATGTGTGCTGTATTGTAGCGGACCTACGCTGATGTGGTGGGGTTTCGGAAAGGCATCATCAGGAATGGTGAGAATGGGTATGTGCTGTGCCCTGTGGATAACAAAAAAAATAGTTATTTGGTTTAGGATGTTGTGGTCAGGTGGTTTGGATTTGATGTGGAACACAATATCTGTGTTTTTGTGTGTGTTCATGGTGATACTCACCAATGAGCCTCTTGTTTCCAAATGTTCCAGATGCCAGTGCCTGGTGGATGGGGAAGGCTTTGTAGGTATGTAGGTGTCGTGGTGCATACAGGGTAGTTTGCATTCACATGCATTATGTGTTCCTTGGCCTCACAGATGATCTGCACGTTAAGCAAATGCCAATTTTTACGGTTCCAGTATATGTGTTTGATGGCTCGTGGGGTCTGTAGTGCAACATGTGTGCAATCTATTGCCCCAAGTATCCGTGGGAACTGGGCAACGGCACAGAATTTGTGTGCCACTCTTTGCCTTGTCTGCACGTTGCATGGCATGTCAATATGGCTGTGCGCACGTGCAATGATGCAGCTTAGGGCCTGCTTGAGGCAGCATGATTGTGAGGGCTGTGAGATACCAGCAACTATGGCTGTGGTCCGTTGAAATGTGCTGGTGCCCAGGAAGTGTAGTGCTGTTAGGACTTTCACCAAGGGTGGGACTGGCTGTGAGCACATGGTCCGTGAGACAAGGTCATTCTCCCACTCCCTGACCAAATCAAGGATTACATAGGGGGAAGCGATATGTGCCATAAAACTCCTCATCAGGCATGCCGAATAGCGTTGTGCGTGTATGGTAGATTCTGGCGCTCCTTCTCCTTTGCCTCCTCCTTCTATGTAGCAGTAGGTATGCGAGCAGTGCCGGGACCGGCATGGTGCAGGGCTTTCATTACGTTTGCACGACAGGTTCTGTTTCCAGCGATTGCATGACGCAGTCTCACATTGCGCCTCGTCACTGGTGGCGGTGGGTTTTTGGAGAATTTTGGTTGGCGCAGGTTCATAGGTTACTCTGTAAATACGGCCTTGTTTGCACTTCATGGGACGTGTTTGTGCATTTACTGGGTGGCTCCCTCCCCACACCCATGTTATCCCTCATTTCTCTGTTTTAATGAGATGGTTTGCATATTCAGCCCCCTTCTTGTCCTTTGCGCTGGCGAGTCCCACGCGCCTCGGGAAAGGGCGCAAGGGCGTGGTGCACAGTGCTGGATTCCAGTGCAGAGACAGATCTGTAAATCGTTGGGTTTATTATTGCGCAGCGCATAGTGCTTTTATTGGCGCTATTTACTTTTGCGCTGGTTAAAGGAATGGTTCGGTCAAAAAATGTTATTGCCCCTACGGGTCGGCCATGTGTTTTTAAGCCTAAATCACTCGATTTTAGAAAAATTTCCTATGGACCTTACCCGAGTTTTCGTCCATTAAACACACGCGAAAACAGGCATCAGGGAGCTGCCATTTTCTGATAATCCTATAATTTCCCTCATTGCCCTGGCTGACCTGCTTTTGTGGCACTAAATCATATCCCCCGCCCCTGAGCCTGAGATTATCAAAACATTTATATTCCCCGCCTCTCTCCATGACATTTCTGTGCTGTGTAGGCACACGCGCCCAGTCGTCTTCTACGTGACTTCACACAGAACTCGGAAACCAACACAGATCAACTCACAACACAGCGCGCCACAATTCGGAATATGAAACTGTACTTTAAAATCAAACAGCAACACGGTACATTTGGTAAAGTACATTTATTTGACATTAAATGTTTATAGAATATTCAGCAATTGCCATATGAACTCCGAAAGCCATTTATTTTCTTTTATCTCTATCCGCAAATCTGTAAAAGTTTATTGTGAGTCACGCGCTGTTCCTTTATGGTACACAGGGTGATGGTTTACGTTAAAAGAAGCACTCTTGTCGCACGTTGAACCGCAAGGCTGTTCCATCAAGTAGGCACTAGGCAAGCGTGAAGGTTGATATGTTGCTTCTAGCCGCTAGTACCGCGTAAGGGCATATGGGCCCTTGGCGATCGTCCCATAAGATCATCAGAATTGTGCAGTTGTTTACATTAAGCTGCAGCTGGCTGTTAAAAAAACCATCTGACGGTGTCTGAAACTGGTGGCAGTAGCAAAAGGGAAGGATATACTTGTTTTGAAAACATAAAATTTATAATTAGTCTCGCCAGCCGATCTTTATTAATATTATTCATTTTATTTATTACGGCCGAGCTGAAACTATTTGCTTTCAAGGATAGTGCAATGGAGTATGTTCGGCTCTAAAATCAATGCGAAAAGTAACGAAATAAATCGAGGTTAGTACACAATGAGAAACGACTTTTTGTCTACATGCCTGTGGAATGTGGACCTGCATGCCCATGTGCCCGCTACAAGGACGATCCCACAAACGTTTTCCAAGCTCTTCATTCATTCATTTATTCATGCATCCATTCATTAATTCTTCATTCCGGTATAAAAGCGTCTAAAGTGTTACTTACATTATATTTGCAATTTCCATGGTGTCTCTGCGTAATGCAGTCCGTAAATCCCACTGTGCTCTTGACAACGATTTTTCGTATACTGAACTAACATGAAACTCGGTCTAGTTTCAGAATTTTCTGCCTTATCGTCTCTTACGTTATTGCACCCCCCCTTCAAATGAAGTTCTTTCGGCATGGTCCCTGTCTCTCAAGGTCAAAAAACAATAGAACCTTATACTGCCAGTGCGAGTTGTGGGCCTCTTCTGGGCGCGAGCTGAAAATCAAAGCCGCTGACCTTCACTAGAAATGAGCATACATTCTTTCTTTGCAACATCCCGTAGTAAAGCCATCTGTGAGAACTTGAAGTTTCGAATCCATCTATGTAGTGCGCCTCAATGTGCAAATGCGAACTGGCTTCTCTCCCATCTGCAATGGCTCGCTTGGCGCGTTCTAAGGCCCCCAATTTTGTCCTCGTTGTCTGCGAGCTTTGAAGCCCCAAAGAACCAAAATTATTGAGACTTTTAATTTTTTGGAAAAGGTCAGGGAAATTATAAAGTACCCAAGGAGTTGAGTTCAAAGTGAGATTTATTGTTTGTTTGTTTCATTATTTGCAATACGCAAGCCTCCCCTCGGTTAACAGTGCGCAGCATTTACAAGAGATTGCGAAAATTAGTTACATCAACAAAAATATATACATACACATATAGACAAGGTCAGCAATATGAGGTGAATAGAGAGAGAATTCAAAGATGACACCCAGGTTGTTCGGCACCCAGGATGGTGAAGGTAGGGGTTAGGGTTAGCGTACTTTGTATGCACACTGTACAATAACATTTATTTACAAAACGACAATCGTATTACAATTATTTAAACCGGGATTTGTACTTCACAACCAGCTCTCCTTTGGGTGGACATGGCACAGTGGCAATGTTGGGTGGCAATGGATCAGTGCTCTGCACAGAAACGTTCAAAATTCCATATCTGTGCTTCTCTAATACAGCAACAATAAGGCCTTTGACAAAGTCGAACTCCATTTCCTCATAGACTGGTTTGATCACCCATTGCTTACTTCTTTTTGAAAAGGCCTTAGTGTAGCGAGGCATCCTTACATTACCCTTAGTCCTAGATTGTTCACGGCCGAGATTCTCGTTATGGGCCAAGACCGCTAGTAGAGTCCTATGTCTCATGCCTTGTATGCTGAAATGCAAGCGCTTTGGCCTGTACTTTAGGCACATATTGTGGAATACCTCCAAACCTCCTGTGTGACAGAATTCTGTCAGTCCCCTCAAATCCCTTGATAGAGTTTTATCGAAAACAATCTTCTCAATGGCTTTGTGTGTCGGTGAAGATGGATTCAACCACTTCTTCTTCCGTGCCTCCACTGGGGACAAAGGGCCATGTTCACATTGGTGGAAATGTAGGTTTTCTGACCAGCGGTGCACGTTGGTACAGTGGTGCATCAGTGACCGCCATTTTTCAAGTAGTATTTCCAATGACCCTTCACAAGTTTTGGAGCTCCACCAAAGATGGTTGCTGATAGACTGGGACCACTCTGAAATACTTTCCAAACCTTTTTTTTTCCCTGCAGCCGAGATTTTCTTATTGATTGATTTAGCAAGATGCCATACGTCAAATTGATGTTTAATATGTGGGAACTGCTCTCTCATTGTCTTGGCAATTGAAACGTGTCTGTCCGTGGCTATGAGGTCAATGTGCATTCCCCTCGATTGCAGATATTCCACTGATATAATAAATCCTAGTTTCTCCATGGCCACTGAGGATGTACATTGTGTTACCTGCACGACCACCGAACTCACAATTTTCTTACTATCCATGTCCTGAAAGTGGTAGGTGCAGTACTTGGCAGAAAATCCAGGGCTGTCATACTGTCCATTGCCGGCTAGCCTGAATCGTTTACCTTCGAATGTACTTGCCAGAGACAATTGTTCAATTTTCCAAGCATCACTAATGGCTGGAAATATATAATCACGTTGGTATTTGTAGTACTGCATTTTTTAAATGAAATGGAGTCCCACAAACTGAAAGAAAGACTCTAACTTTCTAGAACTGGAGCCACTAAAAAGTAATGCAGCTGCACACAGTAGATTGCCTGCTGGCAGTTTCCCCAGCATCGGTTGTGCAGACCATGAAAAAGGGAGTTGTTTCCAGTCACCTGCCAGCAAAATCCAGTGCGAAAAATACAAGTACCAGAATCCTCAGAGCTAATTAACTTGTCACACCTGAAACAGAAATGCAGACCCGCCTGAAAAAACAAAGAAACTCAGCCTCCCTGAAGATTGATGAAGTCATGAAAACGTGCGTTAGGAGGAGAAGCTAAAGACTGGTAACAGAGCGCCTGCCTTCACATCTTTAAACATTGTTCCAGGAGTCCCGGGCTCACAAGGCAGTGCAGCAGGGCCATCTTGCCTTACATTGGAAAGCCACAACCATGGCTTTCCCCCTCCCCCCATCAAGGGGAAGATGTGTGCTATGGAGGGAGTTGTTTCCAGTCACCTGCCAGCAAAATCCAGTGAGAAAAATACAAGTACCAGAATCCTCAGAGCTAATTAACTTGTCACACCTGAAACAGAAATGCAGACCCGCCTGAAAAAACAAAGAAACTCAGCCTCCCTGAAGATTGATGAAGTCATGAAAACGTGCGTTAGGAGGAGAAGCTAAAGACTGGTAACAGAGCGCCTGCCTTCACATCTCTAAACATGAAAACGTATGATGTAATGTACAGGCGGCATGTATTGTGACGTTACTGCCTTGTTTTTGACGAGTCACATGAATCAATGACTTCCCACATACTTTCCCTCTGACGGAATGCCCACATTTCAGAATATCGCTGTTATCAAGTTCTGATGCGTCGGTGAATGCTGCTGCTGGTTCATTCTCTGTCATTTCAACATTTGCTACTTCAACATTGATGGGAGAACACAACAATGTTGACAGCTTTTTTGGTGGCAATTTTTTGGCGGGTGTAGATTGTGTGAATTGATCTGCAACTACTTCAGAGCTATCTTCAATACATCCAGTATCATGTTGTTGCGGTGGTGCGGTCGTACCGTAGCAATGGTCCAATACAACTTTGCCGGATTCTCCGGACACATTCATTTCATTTTCTGTACATTGGACATGAGCATCCCGAGTCTCAACACGCCGCGTCTAAATTAATAGTTCCTCCATAGCCTCCATAGTGTAAATGGTCTGGCAAGCAACATCTCTCATTCGCTTCACTGTCTGTGTATGTATAGTTCGTAGACCCACGGGTAACTAGAGGACAGATTGGAAAAGGGATGTTCAGTTTAAACACATGATAAAGTATAGTACAATTGAGTGGAAAAAAACATAAAATAGTCCCCAGCACAAAAAAATCTCTAAAGTTATGAAGTGTTTGTAACTAACCTTATTTTTGTTTCTTTTCTTTGCAACTTTTTTGACTCGACCTTCAACATCTGCACACTGTTGCTCCGATACGTATCCGCATGTCTCCCCTTCCTCTTGCGCTGCAACGACTATATTTTCTGTATCCGCATAGACAGCACGGAATGAGGCTCCATCGACTCCCTGAAACATAGTATTTTCATTACTGTGTATCAAAATATTGTTAGCATAAAACACAAGTGAGGACGAACACATATGTACATCTCAATAGCCAAACACAATTTAAACATTCTGTGGAACAATCAAACGACAAGTATTCGAGCTCTGATGACCTAGTTCGATGGAGCTGTCAGTATCCATACCTCTGACTCTGCATGGACTGCCACAATTGATTGTATTGAAGAGGAGGCATCAGCAACTCCCTGAAACACAGTACTTGCGTTAGTATGGTTTTCAATATTGTAAACATAACACACACTTGGGGTCAACGGCACAGGTACATATAAAGAGATAACCACAAATGTTACTTTGTCTAAAAGAATCAAGGAATATTTAAAAATGATCAGATTTAATCGACTTATTTCTCCGATTTCTTTACATCTGCATCATCTAAATGGGATCCTGTGATTGTAGTGGAAGCTCCATCGTCTCCCTGAAACACAGTACGTGCGTTAATAGGGAAGAAAGTATAGCAAATGGAATCACGTTATATGATCACGCTCGATGGAGCTGTCAGTATCCATACCTCGTGCTGCTGAAGAATATCTAGGGCTGTTGTCAATGTGGTGTGCACTTCCGAAAGCTGTTGCGCCGATTCGTATCCGCATGGTCCCGCTTCCCCTGGAATTACTTGAATGTCAGGCTCTGCATCAAGTGCGTTGGTTGACGATTCAACAAATGCCTGAAACATAGTATTTGCATTAGTAAGGATTACAATATTGAAAACAGAACACACGCTTGGGGTCGACCGCACAGGTACATATCAATGGCTAACCACGAGTGAAACATGGTGTAGAACAATCAAAGGACAAGTGTTCAAGTTCTGATGATCACGGTCGATTGAGCTGTCAGTATCCATACCTCGTGCTGCTGAGGAACATCTAGGGCTGTTGTCAATGTGGTGGACGCTTCAGCATCTCCCTGAAAGACAGTACTTGCATTAGTATGGATAACACTAATTATAACTGAAAACAAACACCCGGGGACGACAACTAAGGTGTATATCCATTGGAAAGCACTAACCAAACAATTAGTAAAATAATCACACGATACATAAAAACTATTACTTGACATGCATAAAACAAGTCTGTAGCGGAATAGCCAAGTATGATTACCTGATACGCGCTAGAAGTGTTTGATAACTGCGAGAATGTCACGGAAGTAGAATGTTCTTGCTTCTGATTCAAGGTAGTCAAGAAGTTGTAAAGGTAAATTATTGTTTGATAATGAAATGCCAATATTTAAAATTGCCATGTAAGGAGACAGAATACTTGAGTAATGCGCAATATAGCACAGTTCCCTGTGCCCATATATAGATTTAGTTTGTGGGTTATGAAATCTAAAAATAATATATTGATAAATGTCATTATTCAAAAAGCTATACACTCATATCAATGTCGAAAGTATTACAAATTGGAAACAACACCTAAAATATCAATGAATCCATTCGGCTATCTACACACTACCGCAAGGCCTAAAGCTAAAAACGGACACTTGACTCACCAGTGGCGGAATGTGGACGAATAGAGTGGGAATAGCGTTTGCGAGCAATTTTCATGTCGATCGCCGTTTATTCTTCTTTGTTACCCAAGATGTGGTGTACATGTTCGAGGGAAAGTGCCGGTGGCAGATGCGGTATCGATCACCCCTCTTGTCCTCAAAGACTTGTTGGACTCTACTTTCCAGCTCATCCAGTGGATATCCGCAATGTCTGACCCATTCTCTTATTCGATCAACAGTTTTCGGGAATACATGCATTGTAGTGCCTTCAGATTTAGCATGGGTCTTCGAAGGGCAACCGCTAATCGAACAGGCAGGCATTGTTGTACATTCTGAAAAGTAAATACCAAGATTATTATAAAACCGTGATGAATAAAAATGTCATAAAAATGTAAATGAACCATACCATGCTCAATGCAAGGTTTGTTTGTCAAGAGCAATTAGACCAATGACCATAGCTCTATTGGGTACTGTAATCACAAATAGATAGAAATGTAAAAATGACCGAAATATGACTAGGATACATGGCCTTACCTTGACCTACAAACAGTTGGATTCAGCAGGCCGAGCAGTATGTTGCAGGAGAACAGGTAGATGGCCACAGGTAGCACACTGACGAGTTTGCTCGAAGCGGTCACAGATAGCACGACGACAAGCAGATTAGCATAGATCTCAGTGCTTCTCAGGTAGAAGGTTCAGGAGTTGACTTGCAAAGCACAAAGATGTTCTCATGAGACATATCAAGTGGTTTATAAAGTATTAGAAACAAGGGTGTGTTTGTGAATGAATGACGTGTGTATGTCGTGGTATTATGTGGTTTGCAGGGGGGCGGCCTGCCTCAGGGGAGGCCTGCCTGGAGACACGGGGTCTGAGGAGGCCATGTGAGCGATGGCCCCTGGGCGTGGGATACCTTTTGAAGTGTACATGCTGTTTGGCACCTTGGCCGTTTGCGCCCGTGACAGCCCCCCATGCCAGCGCTCATCCCCGGTTGTGAACCGCCTTTGATAGAGGGGGTGGGATGGATGGGCCTGGGGCGTGCAGATAAGGCGCAGGAAGACTGCTGAATGGAGACACACTTATGTGGATTGCAGGGGGGCGGCCTGCCTCAGGGGAGGCCTGCCTGGAGACACGGGGTCTGAGGAGGCCATGTGAGCGATGGCCCCTGGGCGTGGGATACCTTTTGAAGTGTACATGCTGTTTGGCACCTTGGCCGTTTGCGTCTGTGACAGCCCCCCATGCCAGCGCTCATCCCCGGGTCTGAACCGCCTGTGATAGAGGGGGGTGGGATGGATGGGCCTGGGGCGTGCAGATAAGGCACAGGAAGACTGCTGAATGGAGACACACTTATGTGGATTGCAGGGGGGCGGCCTGCCTCAGGGGAGGCCTGCCTGGAGACACAGGGTCTGAGGAGGCCATGTAAGAGATGGCCCCTGGGCGTGGGATACCTTTTGAAGTGTACATGCTGTTTGGCACCTTGGCCGTTTGCGCCCGTGACAGCCCCCCATGCCAGCGCTCATCCCCGGGTACGAACCGCCTTTGATAGAGGGGGGTGGGATGGATGGGCCTGGGGCGTGCAGATAAGGCACGGGAAGACTGCTGAATGGAGACACACTTATGTGGATTGCAGGGGGGCGGCCTGCCTCAGGGGAGGCCTGCCTGGAGACACAGGGTCTGAGGAGGCCATGTGAGCGATGGCCCCTGGGCGTGGGATACCTTTTGAAGTGTACATTTGGTTTGGCATCTTGGCCGTTTGCGCCCGTGACAGCCCCCCATGCCAGCGCTCATCCCCGGGTGCGAACCGCCTTTGATAGAGGGGGGTGGGATGGATGGGCCTGGGGCGTGCAGGCAAGTGTGTGGGAGCGAGGGGCCATCAGGCCCCTCTCATCCTTTACTTCTCAGTAGAAACTCGTTGTAATGCTCACCTGATTCCCGTAGAGGCGCCGGTCTTGACTGGGCGTATACCATATCTTCAAAGGTGATGTGTAACACACGGCTGGCTCTTTGGGCTGGACCTCTGTGCACTGTATGTCTGACTCGAAGGGTAAGATGTCTTAGGTAAGTGAACGCCGTGCTCTCCATCTGCCTCGGGGCAGGGTGCTGTAACCAGTTTCTTCACTGGATAAGGGGAGCAGGCCTCTTGACTTCAGAGGACTGCTGTCCGTCGTTTACTGCACGAACGGTAAGTTTCGAGTAATTCTAATGTCTTTAAAAGTCTTTAGTAATGATGTCTCTTGTTTTGCAGGGTTCCGGCGATGGCGGATGACGGGCTGAAGTGAGTTGAAGATGGAGCCCGTGTGATGAATAGAAGCGCCTGGAAGCACGTAAGTAAGCGCTTGTTGCCTGCTTCACGATGCGCTCTAACTGTCTTTTTATTTTGCAGGTACAAGTTCGGAGCGGCTGCAGGGTGCCGGAATACCCACTGGGTTAGATGTGGAAAGGAGTAATGGCACGTGAGTATTAAAGTTCCCCAATGTCTTTAAACGCACCTTGTTTTGTCTTTCAGATGCGGGATGCAGCGCCGAAGGCCTCCGGAGCGTGCGAAGAGTTGGTAAGCTTTTGTCTTTCAGATGCCGGAATGCAGTGCGAAGACCTCCGGAGCGCACGAAGAGTAGGTAAGCCTTTGTCTTTCAGATGCCGGGATGCAACGCGAGGCGTTGGTGACAGCCGATGGACCAGGTAAGTGAAGCGCTGTCACTGAAGAGCGTAATGCTAACCTGTTCTTTCTTGTCTTTATAGGTGTTGCTGAAGACTGGATTCAGGATGGTAAGCCTTTTTCCTTAGGCCCAGGATCAGATGCAGAAGACACGATGAGCGTTCTGCTGCAGAGGATGCAGAATAACGCAAAGCAAGATTCATCCATCGGGTGTGGTTTAAATAGCCTCCTGTAGTGCTTAGGTGTCTCCTTCCACAGCCACGCCTAGGTAAGAAAAGAGTTCCTGCTTTCCAGAAGAGTTCCAGTGTTCTGAACCTAGGGAGTGGCTCCTGCCCCACCCAACAGGAAAAGTAGTTCCAAACAGAAGAGGATCAGAGGCTCAACTGGCAGGCAAGTAAGCAGCATGGTCTGCTGCAGGTAAGTCCACCCAAGCATTATGAGCCCGGCGCTTCCAGCGCTGGGACTGGGCATATTTATGAGCCTGGTGCCACTGGCGCCAGGACTGGGTCCAAAAGGTCCCAATTGGGACTGGTTGGCACTCGGAACCTGGGTTATGGATCTGCTTCCAAGGGAGTTGGGAAAACCCTGACCTTTTGGAAGCAGAGATCATGACAGTACCCCCCCTCAAGGCCCCTCCCAAACCGGGCTTCTCCGGGGGTTTTGGCTTGTCAGGAAATGTTCGGTGAAATCTTTTGATTAGGCGAGGAGCGTGGACATATTCAGCAGGTTCCCAGGATCTCTCTTGGGGGCCGTAGCCTTTCCAGTCAATTAGGTAAAATAGTTTAGATTTGGAGATCTTGGAGTCCAGAATGCTTTTGACTTCAAACTCGAGTTCTCCATCAACTAGGATGGGTTTTGGAGATTTAGTTAGTCGGGTTTGAGGTTGCACGGGTTTTAATAGAGAGACGTGGAAGACCGGATGTATCTTCATGTGCGGGGGCAAGTCCAACTTGACCGCTACTGGGTTTACTATGGTAGTGATGGAATAGGGACCAAGGTATCTTGGGTTGAATGTGCGTGGCCCTTTTAGAGGTAGATATTTGGTGGATAACCAGACTTGATCCCCTACTTGATATTGAGGGGCTTCCTTCCGATGTTGATCTGCTCCTTTCTTGTATTGTTCTTTAGCCCTTTGAAGGTGAGAAACAGCTTCCTTAAAGGCTTGGGTGATTGTAGAATGCAGGTAGTCTACTGCTGGTGTTTCAAGATCTTGGAGGGGATCCAACTCCGAGGTTCGAGGGTGACTGCCGTATAAAAGAAAAAACGGGGTTTTCCCAGTTCCCGAATGGACAGAGTTATTGTAGGCATATTCGGCTATCCAAAGGATGTCTTTCCAAGTTTTTTCAGTTTGTTGCAGCATGCAGCGTAAATACTGTTCCAGAGTTTGATTGGTCCTCTCGGTTTGTCCGTCGGTCTGAGGGTGGTGACTGGTCGATAGTCTCACATCAATTTGAGCCGACCGACAGCAACTTCGCCAAAAATGAGAAATAAATTGACTACCTCGATCCGAAATTAGAACCGAAGGAAAACCGTGCAGTCGGACGATGTTTTCGAGAAATTCTCGGGCCAGAGTTGCTGCTGTTGGCAAGCCTTTGAGCGGAATGAAATGCGCCATCTTGGAGAATAAGTCCACGATTACTAGAATCGTATTGTATCCGGAGCATGGAGGTAGATCGGTGATGAAGTCCATAGAAAGTGTATGCCAAGGGCGAGGTGGGCTGTCAATAGGGCGTAAGAGGCCTGCTGGTCTTTCCTTTTGACTCTTGTTTTGGGCGCATACTCCACAGAACATTATAAAGTCTCTGATATCTTTTTTCCAAGACGGCCACCAGAAGTAGCGCTTGATCTTTTCTGAGGTCTTGGCCATACCGGGATGTCCTTCCATTAAAGAATTGTGATAACAAGAGATTACTTTTTTCTGTAAATCTGTGCTGGGCAGGTATAATCGTTCTTGGAAATACAATAAGTTGTCCTTTACTGCAAAGTCCTTTCCCTGCAGATGCCAATTCTGTATGTCTGCTGGAGTTACAAGTTGCCTGGCTTTATCCTTAACTTCCTCTATGGATTGTGTGGCGATTACACCCAGAATTCTTTGTTCGGGAATGATTGGTACAGGTTTAGGGTTGATCAAGTGTTCTTCCACTCCCATCCGAGAAAGGGCATCAGCTTTACCGTTTTTTGTACCAGGTCGATAGGTAATTATGAAGTCAAACTCGGCAAAGAATAATGCCCAACAGAGTTGTCTAGAGGATTGGGCTTTTGCGGTTTTCAAATATTGCAGGTTTCGGTGATCCGTAATCACAGTAACGGTGTGTCGGGCCCCCAGCAGATAATGCCGCCAAGCCTTAAAGGCAGACTTGATAGCCAGAAGTTCCTTGTCAGTAATCGTGTAATTGATTTCAGGAGGCGAGAATTTGCGGGACCAAAATGCCACAGGATGCAACTGATTGGTTACCGGGTCCTTTTGTGATAGAACTGCCCCCATGGCAAGGCTTGAAGCATCAGTTTCCACGATGTAGGGGAGTTCGGGGCGAGGGTGTTTTAAGATTGGTGCAGAGATAAATTTAGTCTTCAAATCCTGGAAAGCTTGTTCCGCCTCGGTAGACCATTCAAAACGTTTGTTTTTCTTTAACAAGGCAGTGATGGGCTGGACTATTCGAGAAAATTCGGGGATAAACCTGCGGTAAAAGTTAGCGAAGCCTAACATGCTTTGCACACCTTTTACGGAGGATGGTGATGGCCATTTTTAGAACTGCATCGACCTTCTTTGAATCCATACGCACTCCGCTAGGTGTTAAGACGGATTTCTGAACTCTGTCCTGGTGGCGCAGAAGTTCAGAAGGCCAACCTAATTACTTGGAACAGGGTAACCTCTGGACGAGCCAGACCAATCAAGGTAGCGATCGCGGCGGTCAAGACTAGGTCTCAAGAGGGGTGAGGGTGACTGAAGGCCCGGAATGAGCACACAAAGCAAGAGCGCTAACAAACTACTCCAAACAGTTGTTATATCAAAAATAGATACACATTTATTTTAAGGCCTTTAAAATAATGACCGTAGCGAGAAAAGCACAATATCACAATATTAAACCAACACATACCATATCAACACAATATATATACAAATACACAGTCGCAAGCGTTTAAAGCACGAAATATGTCGTCCACCTGAAAGGGAAGGAAAACAGGCAGTGCGATAATGCTTTCGACTCAGTTCGCCTTCAGAGGCACCTAACTAGATGGAAGTCCGAGCCCTGCGAAGAGTGGAGCCTTGTGCTCAAAGTACCTGCCACGCCGGTGCCAACGGGCAAAAGGGGAAGCTCTTCGGAGGAAGTCAGGCAGTTCGGGTTAGTGCACAGCAGAAGAAGAACAGGTTCCGCAACTCAAGCGCAGCCTCCACAGCGGGCAGAAGCATAGCGCTTGTACGGCAAAAGGGTGCTGTTTTTACACAGCAGGGAAAAGCAATGGGATACTGCAGGAGGGCGACCAGATCCTAGATATACTACTCACCGGTCCCCGAAGCAAGCAGACCCAGGCTTCTCCACGTTAGTTTCAGCAGCTGGCAGGTTCAGAAGAGCATGGAACGCCTTGTAGTCGTGTAGAGCAAAAAGACGTCCCAATCGACGAAACCGGCACAGTTTGTTGCCGCGCAGGACAATGGAGCGGCCGTGTGTATTCGAGCCAAATGAACCCTCCTCCCTTCAGACCTGGGAACGCCAAGTGCACGAAGCGTGGGAGAGGGACAAGGACTCGCAATACAACACAACCTGGCGGCGGTTGCAGAGCCAAACTCCTTTGTAAGCTGGTCAGTCAACTGGATGGCCCAGAGACGCTTCCGAAGGCTTACTTGGCAGGAGATGGTTGAAGATGCCGGGAATAGCTGGTCCTGCTATTCCAAAGGTCGAAGCACCAGTACAGGCCTTCTGGTTCGATCAAAGGAGGACAGGGGCTCTCCGGACGACAGCAGTGCAAAGGAGGATTCCTTCAGCGGGTCACCAGCGATTCCTCGGTCCAGCCTCGTAGTTGCAGGATACTTGGCTCCTGTATTCCTTCGTTCGTGAGAACTCAGGAGATCGACATGGTAGTGGTGTTTCCAGCCCCCTCTTATCCACGGTTCCCTTCGCGCCAAAACGGAGGGGAACCAATGGGAGATCCGCTCATCAAAACACATACCATACGTGGACCAATCACGGACCACGGTGGTCCCAGGCATTCACACCACCCTAGACTCTCTGGCACCCAGGATGTGTATTGGGACCAGACATCCCAGCCCACACCCTGGAGGCACACAAACGACATGTAGAAGCCCGCGAAAGCATCCGTGTTTCGCAGGAAAGTACATGCCCAAATAAGGAAGGCCCCGGGTCGCTGGACCTGGGGAAGGTGAAGGGAGCAAGACGGACAGTGGACAGGACAAAGGAGCCTCGTGGTCTGGCCATTTTGGGGAGCCAGGCCACCATTTTGGGTTCAGTGCAAAAACGTGCTCAGAACGGCAAAAGGAGCTCAAAATATACAAAACGATCGCTGCCACCATTCCAGTCCCTGAATGACTTGCACCGATCAAATACCATCCTAAAAGAGTATCTAGGGCCTGTAGAAGGCTAGAGACCCAAGAGAGCTGTAACTTAGCTTACAGTGCCCTCTTGTGTCGTGTTGCACTAAAGCTGCGACACGATAAAAGAAACTACGGGAAGCAACGTTCCCCGGTACTGACTGTCTTAAGGGCATGTCAGTTTCCCCGTAAGAAAGGAGCGAAAGCCCAAAGGAGTGCGGCAGAAGGCTGCACTTCTCTGGCAAAGTCAAGAACAAGGTTAAAAACAATAGCAAAAAGTTTAGGGGTTGCCACATGGAAGGAAAATTACCTACAATTACGAAATCTTTCCTAACACTAGGTGATAATATGAATCCCAAGAATTCAACTTCAGTCACGTTGAAAACACATTTTTCCAACTTAGCGAAAAGTTTGTGTTGACGCAATCTTTCGAGGACCATTTTCACGTGTTTCCGATGTTCAGATTCCGATGAAGAATAAACGAGGATGTCGTCAATGTAAACAACAACACACACATCTATGAGCTCTCTGAGGACATCGTTCATAAAATATTGAAAGGCGGCCGGGGCATTGCAAAGTCCGAAGGGCATGACCTGATATTCAAATAGCCCATATTTGGTGCGGAAGGCCGTCTTCCATTCATCACCCTCTTTTACTCGTACCAAGTGGTAGGCTCCTCTAAGATCCAGCTTTGTATATATGTATGCTTTTCTGACTTGGTCCAGGAGTTCAGGGATCAAAGGTAACGGATATCTATTCTTGACGGTGATCTGGTTCAGGGAGCGATAATCTATACAAGTTCTAAGGTCTCCTTCCTTTTTTGGAACGAAGAACAAAGCTGAAGAAGCAGGGGACTTGGAAGAACGAATAAACCCATTTGCCAGGTATTGATCCAGGTATTGTCGAAGGTGAAGGTTCTCAGGCTCGGTGAGGGCATAAATTCTACTACAAGGAGGAGTAGATCCAGGTATCAGGTCTATCTGGCAGTCATAAGACCTACGAGGAGGTAGAGAGTTAGCCTGATCCTTCCGGAAAACATCTTGGTATTCTAGGTATTCGGGAGGTAACTGGGGAGTCTCTGAAGAAATTGCTGCCAGTGCAACACCAGGTGGAGGGTGACAAGTAGAGACACATTCTGGAAACTGGACCGTTCTTGCTCGCCAATCGATCAGAGGATTGTGTTTCTCTAACCAAGGTATTCCTAGAATAATCTGAAACTGAGGAGCCTTGATCACATCGAACACGATCTTCTCATGGTGTCCATCTTGACTTACTAGCGTCACTTCTTGAGTGGTATGCGTTACTGGTCCGGAGGCTATCCCCGTTCCATCCACCGTAGTAATGACGTCCTTTACAGCCTTGGGACAAAGAGTTAGATTCATCCTCAAAACCATTTCATGATCCACATAATTGCCGATGGCATCGCGGTCGACGTAAGCTTCAATTGCATGTAATTGATCCGGATTATCAGGGCTAATGAGGACCATAGGTATCACGAAATGCGAGGTCACGGAACTGGTTTTCACGCTCGGCAAGAGGACCTCTATTCTTGTCGGGCGAGGTCGTTTCCCTGCTCAGAGTTTGTAACTTTGGTAACTGCAGCTCCTACTGCCTTCTTGGCAGGTTTCACCGGACAGTCTCGAAGAAAGTGCCCTGAGTTTCCGCAATAGAGGCATAATTGCAACTGTTTTCTCCTTTCCCGCTCCTTTTGTGTTAGAGGACCTTTCAGGCCCCCTATTTGCATGGGTTCCCCGGAGTCTACTCCTTTGGAAGGAGTTGGCGGTTTGGAAAATACTCGAGCATCAAACTTGGAACGATCGGCCTTCCTGTTCTGCAGTCTGTGATCTATTTGAACGACTAAGTCTATATAGTCCGAACAATCTTGTGGGGGATTCACTACTTGGGCTAACACATCTTTGAGCTCTCCACGTAGACCTCTATAAAACAGCGTAATCCTTTTGTCCTCAGGCCATTGAGTTTCACTATCAGTCTGTTGAAAGACGCAATATAAGCCAAAAGGTCTTGATTACCTTGTCGCAACGAAAGAAGCTCATTGTCCAAGGCCTGCCCCTGTGAATGTCTTGCGAACAGTTTTTCCATACTGAGCTGAAAAGCTTGAAAATCATGGAGGACCGGATCATCTTGATTTACTAGAGGGATCGACCAGTCTGCCGCATTGCCACTAAGGTACGAAAGCACGAAAGCTACTTTAGCTTGATCAGTTGGAAAGGCTGCTGGCCGGCATAAGAAATGCAACCGGCACTGATTGATAAATACTGCAAACCTCTTTGGGTCACCAGAAAATCGTTCGGGCGGAGCCAGAGGTACATTCCCAGGTAGGTTGATCTGCACTGGATTCATAGAGGATGTAGAAGGAAGATTTCCCCCAGATGCGGGTAACGGGGTCTGTCCGGCTTGTGACTGTAGCAATTGTCTAGTGAGATCATCTGTTCGCTCCTTGGAAATAATCAGTTCCCTTCTTAGAGCGTTCGTTTCCTGACGGGCTGCATGCACTTCTGCCCTTAGTTCCCCAAGTAACTGGGCTAGCTGGTCGGTATCCGAGGTTTCCATAGCGCCTGGACGGGAGTTTTGCGGTAGGCTTTGCCTTCTGTAACGCTCACCTGATTCCCGTAGAGGCGCCGGTCTTGACTGGGCGTATACCGTATCTTCAAAGGTGATGTGTAACACACGGCTGGCTCTTTGGGCTGGACCTCTGTGCACTGTATGTCTGACTCGAAGGGTAAGATGTCTTAGGTAAGTGAACGCCGTGCTCTCCATCTGCCTCGGGGCAGGGTGCTGTAACCAGTTTCTTCACTGGATAAGGGGAGCAGGCCTCTTGACTTCAGAGGACTGCTGTCCGTCGTTTACTGCACGAACGGTAAGTTTCGAGTAATTCTAATGTCTTTAAAAGTCTTTAGTAATGATGTCTCTTGTTTTGCAGGGTTCCGGCGATGGCGGATGACAGGCTGAAGTGAGTTGAAGATGGAGCCCTTGTGATGAATAGAAGCGCCTGGAAGCACGTAAGTAAGCGCTTGTTGCCTGCTTCACGATGCGCTCTAATTGTCTTTTTATTTTGCAGGTACAAGTTCGGAGCGGCTGCAGGGTGCCGGAATACCCACTGGGTTAGATGTGGAAAGGAGTAATGGCACGTGAGTATTAAAGTTCCCCAATGTCTTTAAACGCACCTTGTTTTGTCTTTCAGATGCGGGATGCAGCGCCGAAGGCCTCCGGAGCGTGCGAAGAGTTGGTAAGCTTTTGTCTTTCAGATGCCGGAATGCAGTGCGAAGACCTCCGGAGCGCACGAAGAGTAGGTAAGCCTTTGTCTTTCAGATGCCGGAATGCAGCACGAGGCGTTGGTGACAGCCGATGAACCAGGTAAGTGAAGCGCTGTCACTGAAGACCGTAATGCTAACCTGTTCTTTCTTGTCTTTATAGGTGTTGCTGAAGACTGGATTCAGGATGGTAAGCCTTTTTCCTTAGGCCCAGGATCAGATTCAGAAGACACGATGAGCGTTCTGCTGCAGAGGATGCAGAATAACGCAAAGCAAGATTCATCCATCGGGTGTGGTTTAAATAGCCTCCTGTAGTGCTTAGGTGTCTCCTTCCACAGCCACGCCTAGGTAAGAAAAGAGTCCCTGCTTTCCAGAAGAGTTCCAGTGTTCTGAACCTAGGGAGTGGCTCCTGCCCCACCCAACAGGAAAAGTAGTTCCAAACAGAAGAGGATCAGAGGCTCAACTGGCAGGCAAGTAAGCAGCATGGTCTGCTGCAGGTAAGTCCACCCAAGCATTATGAGTCCGGCGCTTCCAGCGCTGGGACTGGGCATATTTATGAGCCTGGTGCCACTGGCGCCAGGACTGGGTCCAAAAGGTCCCAATTGGGACTGGTTGGCACTCGGAACCTGGGTTATGGATCTGCTTCCAAGGGAGTTGGGAAAACCCTGACCTTTTGGAAGCAGAGATCATGACACTCGTACCAAGTGCCTCTAGTAGTGGGTTCGGCCCTTGCCCTTATGTGATGTTAACTTTGGATGACATTCGCATAGATGGGAACACTGAGCAGGACACGGGGCATCCATTTTTGTACCCCCTTTCCACGCCATCTTGGTGACCAGGCCTCACTGCGATAGTACAGCGCGCAGAGCACATGGCCCACACCCTTGTAACACATCACTCTTCCTCTGAGATCACGGTCCTGCATGTGAACCAGCCTGAACTAAGCACATAGCTCGTTCATCTCCACAAACGTGTCCTTGCCCACGCACTCTCGCCAATGGAAACGTACTGCCATTCTGACCCTGTGTCCCTGCAAGGTATTCTCTTCACATGCCAGACCACTGACCACGCCATGATGCCCACGTAGCAGATCCCCAACTAACATTAGACCCCTACTGCAGTATATCGTTGCCTATCAATAACAAATGCCACATACCGGAGATTCTTGTGAGCACAGACTCACACTTCAAACAGTGTAGTATAGTGGTCAAGACCCTTGACCTAAGGCCTGTATAATCCAATGTTAATTGATAGTATAGATATATGTGTGACTTTTATAGAGACATAACCGACTGAAAGACTTTGAACAAGTGTTATTTAGTGCATGCATTATTGATAATATATTATGTTAGCTTAGATAGTGACCACCCTGCTTCACAGCGACCTGACCTTCACCCATTCCGAGCACAGATGTCTGACGTCCATCCTTGAATGGAGACACACTTGATTCATTTAAAAAATCAAAACAACCGTTGTTAAAATATGTGTGGTGTTTTATTTTGTATCTTATTTTGATGACACTAAAATACAAGACTTTAAACATTGTACAGCTCAGGTTGCAGCACAGCGAGAGAAAAACCCCTGTACTGACTGCTGTCACTCGGGAACGTTTCTCTTATGGCACGAACGGCACAGGTGGGTATCACTCTTCGAACAAGGTGTCCAAGCCTCCCGTGAAGCCACCATGTAAAGGAACGATAGGCCACCAGCCTGTACCACCTGTGAAAAGGAATGAAACAAACTGTTTTTAAATGACCAAGATAAGTTTAATAAACGTTTGTTGTCAATGACAATTCTTGTAACTTATGGCATTCTGCTCGGACAAATGCTATCTAGACACTGCACACTATTGAACGACTTTCATGCGTTACAATGATATGTATATGTAATTTTGGATATAGTAGAAGACCATGAAATAGGAGTGTCATGACAAGCAGAGTATGCTTACTCGTTACTCGGATTACCAGGACGAACAGTTGCGCTAAGTCCGTGCTTAAGCACCATCATTATCCTCTACACGGACCGTGTGAGGCAGGCTGCCCTGAAGTCTGGCAGCTCGGTTATGCATTGCGGTCGTGGCTCGCCTTCCGAAATATAGGCCACGCATCCTGAGTTTTCACAGCAGCAGCAGTTCTCGTCCTCGGTTGGCATTAGCTCGCACCGATTGCATGTGCACCAGGTGGAAACACCGTCAATGCGACTAGGTCCAGGCTCTTCAGCTGTTGAATCATCCTCCCAACTGCCGTCCGAAGACCCATCATTTTCCCGTGTTTCCCTTTCCAGTAGTTCCTCCTCGGTATACTCGGGCTCGTACATGTAGGGCATTATTGTAGCCATTGTGTGTTAAACAAACTAAACTAATTTATAGCGGTGGTACTGGTATCTGTTCACACGGGCTACAAACAACGAAGGTAGCTGACCAGAGCACAGAAACTAGTCACAGAATACTCAAAGTAACACAGAGAGAGGAATGGAATCGAAAATCTGCTGCTGTGTGTTGTGAAACGGTCTGTTTATACTTATTGAGGAAAGAGGCGTCCTGCCATTTCCATGGCGACACGTCATTAGCTGAAGCGCAGCGAATGTTGACACGAGACGTGCTTTGGCGTTGTAAAATGGGCGGTACGCGTCTGCTGATGACAGCTCAGGGGCGGAGATATGATTTAGTGCCGCAAAAGCAGGTCAGCCAGGGCGATGGGGGAAATGATAGGATTATCACAAAATGGCAGCTCCCTGATGCCTGTTTTCGCGTGCGTTTAATTGACGAAAACTCGGGTAAGGTCCATAGGAAATGTTTCTAAAATCGAGCGACTTAGGCTTAAAAACACATGGCTGACCCATAAGGGCAATAAAACATTTTGACCAAACTATTCCTTTAATTCATTCTGTAAATCGGGGTATTTTGAACATTCCATTTCTTGAGCGGATATTAATATAATGAATTCAACAAAATGTTTACAATCATCTTGTTGGAAATGTTTTGGGCTCAAAGTAGATGCTTCAGAAACATTGTCGCCTACAATATAAATGTTAGCCACAAAAGCACTAACTCATATAATGCTAGGTGGAAGAACACGAATACTGCAACAATGGATGGAGGACAGAAAGGCAGAAAGTGATTTAAAAAGATGGTTTTCACTAACCAAAGAAGAAGAGAAAAAGCAACCCTGCGGTCAACTAAAACTCATGATGGTCAAGCAATGACAATAGAGGAGGAAGGAAAACGTGGTTTTTCAACATTGTTATTTTTTCTTTCTTCATTCTTTCGTCATGCCTTCGCGCATTTGGCCCCTTACCTGTTTACTCCAGCACCTAAAGCTTCAACCTTTTTTCTTTCTCTTTTATCTTGTTTTTACTTGTGCAGTATGAACTTCAATTATAATTTTATTTTAAAATGAAAAATATTAAAATGTGGTTGAGCTCATTTTGGTCACTTAGGGTGAACCCGAACCAGTGTATTAAACAAATACGCCACTGAGAATTGATGGGGCGTAGCAGGGGTGGTGCACAAGACTTGCTCAGGGCCAGTAATGGGAGGGTTGCCTTGCCCCCAGTGAAAAGCCCTCTGGGTATCTTTTGGGGAATGCCACCATCCTTCTGGCAGGCGATAGCAGACGCTCCATGTGTAGAATGAGTTTTCACCAGTTGGTTGCCATGTTAATTTACACATGGTTCAGTGTTTGTTTTCTATATTTACAATTATTTAGAGGCTTGTTTTATATGTGGTCATATAAATAGGACTAGGCTAGGGGAATTAAAGGGAGCATTCCCAACTCCCTCCACAGAAAGATTTAAGAAAGTTATATACCGTTTTCTAACTTGATGTTTGACATTTGCTGAATCGAGCAGAGATCCCTCGTGAACGTTCATGTTGTGGAACGTCATTGCTTTGTGCGCGCTTCCCGGGTCTGCCCAGTAAAGGCGCCGATTGCATGGCTTCCAGGCAAACAGGCATCCTTCTCATCTCTGCACAGCCCCACCATGTCAGCAGAAGATGCAGGAGGCAGAATATCGACATTCAAGGAGGGTCTTTACTCCGCATGAAACTGCCAGGGGCCTTACAAAGACGAGCGATAAGGCGGGTCCAGGGAGCCTTCCTGTTCCTCTTCGCCTAACCTTCTCCAATGTCATCTACAGGGACCTCACAGTTTATAATCTGAAGATTTGACGCTGACCCTCTAAACATCTTATTCATCACGAGGTCGTCAATTCGGCACAATAACCAATACTTATTAATAAGTATTGGAAATGAAGAAGTAGACGCCTGGGAAGAGTTTGGACACAGGGATGGATAATGCACAGCTGCATCCTGATTTGAAAAATATCAAGGTGAAAGCAAGGCCTCGCAGGCCTTTGTTCTGTTTCCCTCACGACTACTGCCATAGCAACAGCTCTGCACAGGCCGTCTGAAAGGAAGAGTGCGTTTCCGCAGGCACGCTACACTCCGCGTCTTTCATGTACATGAAAGTATTTGTTTTGTAACCTAAATAACCAGAACAAATGTCTGTCACAATTATGAAAAATCAATTTAAAAAAAAGATCTTTTGCTGGCGTTCAGATCACTGGACATTTAAAAAAATAAAATATATGGAATATGCATTTTAATGAACTTTCCGAACGTTTGCATTTCAATCATAGCTCTCAACTCACACGTTTTTTGGCGGGTGTCACCCGCCTTGTAAAGGGATGACTCACCCGCCAAGCCTCCTGCACACGCCCATTCATTCCAATGGGCGTCTCACCCGCCAAAAACATAATCGGGTGATTTCACCTGCCTTTTGGACACAAAAGGTTGAGAGCTATGATTTCAATTGTCTGGTCCATCACTTCGAGCACGTCAACTGGCCTGTGAGGGCCAGCGAGTAGAGGGGCAGGATTGGACCCACTGTACTGCTGGCTGCTGCGAAGTAAGAATGTGCGGCCAGCTGTTCCCCTGTACTGGTGCGCGTTCTTTCCTCCAGTGTCACCCAATCACATAGAACAATATTGCAGGTAGTGAAGGTAAAATGAACTGGTTCAAATGTTCCGGTAGTTATGCGAGAAAGTAATTAACACGACTCCATGTTAAACTTAGGTTTACCAGCACCATGCGCCCTTTGCCCTGGGGCAAAGCAGCAACACTAGTGCAAAATGACACAAAGATGCCATTCATCAACGCAATCGTATTTTGCAGCAGGACCAATTGCAGGCCCATTTCGTATGCGGGTGTGAAATGCGAATCCATCCTTAAGGGTAAGGGTGACAGTTTCCGCTTTTCACGTCTAGGGCCTGATTCATTGCATTTTTAGCGTGGCACAAAGTGACTTTGCACTGCCAACAAACACTCTGATTCACAGAGCGGTGCAAATTGTATTTGGGTAGTGCAAAGTGACTTTGCGCTGAGTTTGCTCTGCAAAAATACACATTGCTCCGCTCTGCGAATCAAGGTGTTGGTTGGCAAGGCAAAGTCACTTTGCACCGCACTAAACATTCCATGAACCAGGCCCCTGATCTTGTCATTACCACAATATGTGTCACTTTCATTTTGTAATGACAGTTTCCTTTATAGCCTGGAAACCGTCATGATAGTCACCAGATTTTGAAACGTGATTGGAACTGTATTCGTTCTGATGCGGTTCCGGCACATTTACAGCATCAAATACCAGGTATAGAAATACAGTGCCCTGATAGTTGCAGTAAAAAGAAAGAGTGCTATTACATTGCATGGAACCTGTGGCTCTGTGCTTGCTCAGCATACAATAACCATATATGCACTCAAGTGCATCTTCTTATCAGTGCCCCTACAATAACCATTACAGAGCAGACCTAAGTGCACTACAAAGCACTACAAGAGTGCGGCAACATTTTTGAGATTTGCAACATTCTGTATTTCCTGTCATCACCTCAACACCTGACTTTCCGCTTCCACCTCTTTGATGCACTGCAGCTCACTGGTACCTCCCTCACTGGCTCACCACTGTCAGCATTTGGGCTTGCCTCCATCCCGATCCTCTACCGCTCCTCTCAGGATCACCTCAACACCCCTTTTATCTGCTCCCTCCTTTTTGTACAGCTTCTTCTCCAACTATCTTTTATCGCTGTCTCTCACTGCTATGAGTTTGTCTACCTGCATTTCTCTCCTCATAAAATCAACAAGATAGAAACTGAAGGGGAAAGCGTCATCTCGATGCTACATCTGGCAAAACACTTCAAAGGTGCTACAGACCTTCTTTTTCAATGCAAGGATCCAGGAAGCAGGCGCATTTCTGTGTAGTTCCACTAACAACCCTCATCACTCACCCTGTGCACATCAGTAAAAGACTATGACAGCATAACCACCTTTCACTGGCAAATGTACAGCTAACATATATGTCAGTGCCACAATCATGTTTCAAGCAAATGCCAGAACTTGATAATATGTGTCAGCCTTTCCCTGTATCATGACTGTCTCCATAGAGACTACGAATAAAGAAAACACTGAGCAGTATCGTCAAATGACTCAAAACGTAATCCAGAATTTGGAGCACAAAAATGTGATGGTGGCTCCTTCACAGCTTTTGACTTACATTAACCAACAACAAAAACCCTTGTCCCAAAGAAGAGATTCACTTCTTTCAGGGAAATGAGCATGACTGATATCAACCGAATATATATAAAAAATGATCTGCATGATACAGAGCAAGGGTTCCCTAACAGATCAGGCAACATGATCCGAAGTTCGGTTATAGTAAAGCCTTCACACCCAAGGAAAAGTAAAGCAAGAAAGAGATCAACCAACACTTACATCTGTTTTACTGATAGGTTTGAGATCAGCACTCAAATATGCTAAGATGATTTTTGCAACTTCTACTATAATGCCATGCCCCTCTCTGGACTTTTAGAGAATTGGCTCCATGACGATTGTTCAAAAAACATCTAGTGCTTTGTCCCCTGATCTTACGAAATTCATCTTACAAACAGGCCAAAAAAGGAAACAAGTAGGTCCAAAAATAATGACTTCTTGAACATTCGGCAAAGTAATTCTCCAGGAACAACACCACTCCCATAATAGTGGGTATCACCCAGCAGTTTACAGCACTGCCTCCTTAAACAGATAGTCTGATCTAATGCAGGAACATTTGACCTTCTCTAATGCACTAATTGTTATGGGATACCTGTACAATAACAGAGGATTTCCCCCAGTTATTGCATAAAACGCATCTAAAAATCATTTAAAGTACACACAAACAAGACTGGTCCAACCTTACGCATGCAAGTTGGAAAACAAGCGCATGTACACAAGTCATGTATTATCTAACTTAAAGAAGAATCATCACCTGATTTGTAACGGAAATTACAGTTCCTGAAGTAGTATTGCAAATGCTTACAATATGCGATGCTTCATTGTCTTCACTGTCATCTCACTGTACCGTCTCTGTAACTAAGCATGTATACTTAATAGCGCCATGGTTCCTGAGGGCTGTTTTTGTGCGCTATACAAATGTAAATAAATAAATAAATAAAGGTGTAAAGCTGAATGGTTCAATGGCCTAAAGGGGGGTGAAAGATTGTGGGTAATATATATATATATGACTCTTGCCCTTAGTGGGCACTCTGGGATTTCAGTGCCCATGGACTGTGCACCATTCTCAACCAAGAAGTGTAAACATCAGTTCATTACAGAAGGATAGTTTCTCTGGATCAAAACAAAACAGATAAAGCCAATGAAATGTTCATCCTAATTCCTATGCAATTGAAGAAGAGAAAGATGATGGACTGACTACTGGAGTTCCACCCGTGGACTCTAAATAGAAATCTAACCACCAGTCCTCATGGAAACGAACTACGAAGTTACAGAAGTAAGCATAGACATTTAGCAGAATACACTGACATTCTCAGAAAAGTTGAATGTACTATTAAAACAGTCTGAAAAGAAACTACATTTTATTTTAGTCAAGGAAAAGGACATTTTTAAATACTAGTGAATTTTGAGATACATATTTAAAAAGTTTAAAAGTTTAAAAAAGCAAATGTTTCAAGCTCTGGTAACAGAGTATCATGATATCAGGCATACTTTAGATATGTTAATGATGGTACTTTTGAAGAATTACATGTTCTACAGAAAGACATTTGTTAATTCTCCATATAACCAAACTGGTTAAAGATGCAAAAGGAAAAGGACAGATGGGCTGACCAGCTGAGGGACTTGAGTGGATTATATTTGCAGTCAAGTGAACCTGTCCATAACATAGCTTTATAGAGCAAGGGAGGGGTCATTAACTTAGGGAGATAAGTTGGTGAAGGGTCATTATTCCAAAACATAATGACCCCATCCCGAGGTCTACAAGGCTATTAGCATTTAGTGGTGGAGCATTACATGTTTAGAAGTTTTGGAGGTGAAGTAAAACATTTTGCATTAGTACCCTGGAAGGGGTATCTGACCGTTCAAGATGCTTGGAACGCACGCTGCATTGTATGGTACAAGCCCACGTTCCGAGCAGCCTTGGAGCCAGTGCCCTCTTCCCTACTCCTCCCTCCCCCTCACCTCTTAGCACCTGTTTAATTCCCTACACGGGTGCTAATGGTGTCTTTAAAAAAAAAAAGAAACATACCTTTGCTGCGCGGCACCAGACCACACACTGCTGTCCCCGAAGCCCGTTTTCAATGTTGATAAAATCGCATTCATCAACCATGAAAACCTACTCTGGGGCATCACTGCGCTGTGCCAGGCCGCACGGCAATGGTAAGTTTCTTCTTAAAAAAAGAATATTTTTAAAAAGACACCATTAGCACCTCTGTGGGGAACTTCAATGGTGCTAATGGCGATATGCCCCTCGGCGGTAGGCAGACCTTGTTGGTAATGGCACTCCTGCCCTCATTAAGGGGCTCTTGCTTTGCTCAGGGCCTTAACTTTGGTGGTGGACCATTACCGACAGGGTCGCCCTGCCGCCTGGGGGCACATCACCTCATTAATAGTGGGTAAAGTATAGAGACAAACTGAGTTTTAGCTTCAGTAAATTAAATGTGGTTTTATTTTGTGGTATTTACATAGCAAGGTTGTCTTCATAATGTAAGCAATTTAACTGCAAACCTGGTAAAACTGGTGCAGGTCTTTATAATTATAATTGGTTATTTCTAACGCAATTAATAGAAAGGTTTCTAAGCGCGGACCCGGGCATCGTATCTGTGTTGCTCTGTGTCGTCTTGCTTCCAAGGCGAGCACGTTGCCCCCTAGCAATCCTCCTCAGACAGACTTGAGCACTAATTGAGTGTAACATAAAAGCAAATGCTTTCTTTATAAGAAAGTGCAAGCTTTTGAAGACAGAATGTTCAGAATGCAGCCAATACCAGTAGCTATTGACTACTTTATAAACATTCTGATTGGTTGAGAGGAGGTCAGTAATACTCACCATGTGCCAATAGGGACTATGCAATTGTATAGTTGCCTGAGCTTTATACTGTATCTGGGATTAAGAGGGAACTGTAAGGAAGCCATGGTATCAACAGTAAGACAGTCACAAGTGACCAGAGTTCAAGGGTGGTTATTGAACTTTCACAAGGGTGTGATAAATGCCTATCTAAACCCAAATCTACAGATGGGAATAATACAGTCCTAGTGGAGTCTGTCAAAATAAAAGGGCCTATACTAAAAAAACAACTATTGCCAAACCTTAACGCTAATTTAAAATAGTGTGGGGTAATGTTCATGAAAAAGAAAGAAGTGTTCACAAAATGATATGTCAGGATGTTTGGGGCATTGGCCTCCCTTCGCCACATTTTTAGCATGGGACAAGGCAGTTCATTCGAGCAAAGCACACACTCTGGCTTCTTCGATACAAGGGTAGAGTTCTATTTCCAGCAATATGTCCTTCTGTGCCCAAGTCTTTTTTCTCAACCAAGTCTCTTGATTCAGAGGGCCTGATGTACAAAAAAAATAAGATACGCAGTTATTTTCTTTTTAAAAGTATACAACTCGGGTGCTTCACCCTGGATCCCCCTGAGCTGGGCTCATACCCCTGTTTTTTTACGTTCGTGACTACGGATCCCCCTCTTCCGGGCTCAGATCACACTTTTTACAAAGTTCAGAGAATATTCGGCTTCTCGGGTGACTCATGGTTCACCTCGGATCCCTGTCAGCTGGGCTCAGATCCTTCCCCTTTTCAATTAGTCTTCCTTAGCCGAGCTTGGACCAATTGTAGTTCACCTTGGTTACTGGAAGACTCGAATGCGCATGGGATTTTGCTTGATCCATTGCAGGACCACATTGATACAAACTTCTCTTTTTTTAATATAGTTGCTATTCAGTTGGATACCTAACAGAGACCTTCGAGTGAGCACCCACATGGTGCCGGACCACTCTGCACAGGGTATCTCACTTGGTTTCCCAAAGTTCATTCACTCCTTTGGTTACCAATTATATTTGCCTTGCTCATCACATGTGTTTCACATACTGTTCTCTTTGGATTTCTTCCAACAATATTTCTGCTTGCAACCTTGGTTAAAACACAAGCTGATTTGGTATCAGTCTCTCCGACTCACTGGCTGTGCTATCTTTACTGGCGCTGCTTTGTTGTAGGAGCCAAGGACAGTACCACAGCGGCAATCGCTCCTCCCTGTCTTGGTTATCGATGAAGGAGAGCCCCGGCACCTTCGATGCACAGTGTAGGTTTGTTCAGCTTTTATTTCCGATCTTAGGCTCCTTACTTTCCAAGTTGCGCAAAAGTAACATTCTTTAAAGGTCAAGGGCCCTTCCCTCCTTGCAACCCTCTCAGGCCTTCCCCTCTTTCTCCTTGTATTACACTGCCATCTTGGAACTGTTGTTTCCTAATGTGCTTTTCCTCGCGCGTTCAATGCCTTCTTCCTCGTCCTTCTCAGCCCCCTATCTTTATACACCTTGGCCATGTTAAAAAGCTGCAGGTGTGTGTGTAATGATCAGTAATTGCCTGGCCTTACCTGACCTTTGTATTGGGACATGTCAGGTATATTGCTCTGGTGTCAGTCTGTTGTCACTCACCGTGAGCTGTCAGTGAGAAAGTGTTTGTGTCGGGAAAGGTGGGGGCTCTGTTCCTAGGTATCCTACCTGGTAGGATGGGGAAAAGGTGTTACAGGGAAGGGGATACCGCGTCTCGCCATGCAGTGCCCCACTTACACTCCCTGAAGACCCTTCATCCAGGTGATCTTCCCGCATTGGTCCACTCACAGGAACTGGATCCAAAAGCGATGGCCATGTCCTGGCCACCTGGATGAGAGCTCCCCAGGGACCAGCAGATGAGACCCCTTCAGGTTTCTCACAGAACACACTGGAGATTTTGACATCCCTGTTTGTGAGCACCTTAGATTGATAACACAAAGTTAAACAGGGATTTGCAGGCAGAATGGCGCACAAATCTCAGTTTTTCAGCGCAAATAATTCCATAAATCAGCCCACCAATTTCCATTTTGAACAGCATAGTGGGAAGATTTGAACATTGACATTGTGTTTGACTAATAAGATGTTAAGTGCAGTGTAATCCACAGAGATGGTCTAATTTTATCTTGACAGAATTTCAGAAAGGTTTGCCGAACATTGTGTTTGAATATGTACTTCACTAGAATGGAATGTCGCTGTTTGATTTCAGACATATTTGTGGATAAACGGGTGATGTCAACTGTGATATCTAAAGAATAGATGTAGCCATATGTATACGTGTAATTGGTTTCAAAATGCAAGTGAGCTCTTCTGCTTAAACATGGTATAGAATAAGCACACAGGAAGTTTGCCTTGCATTTTTCTATTTTATATTCTGCAGAAGAAAAATTGTTACTATTGGTGCATCTGCCATTTTATAAAGTAAATCAATACTCAATACTTTTCCAACAGTACTTCTTGTGATAAGCCTGTACAAGAATTCCCTTCCGACATTACTAACATGAAATTCATCCAAGCCATTGAAGGACCCACCCATAAAGATTCACACTTGATGCTACTTATTTTCTTTATGTTAACTTAAGGCACCTGTAATAAAGAGACCTACACCCGCACTCAATTCAAAGCATACCATTTCCTGATTATTAATTCAGAAAACCCAACCTGGAAACCAAACAATCACATCTTGTTAAGTAGTGACATACGAAAGAAAGATTTATAAAGAAATCTATGCTCAGACATATTTCTCCGTAGAAAAAAAGTGAAAAACACAGACCCAACTAGATACTGCATAGCAAGTTAATACCGAACACGCTCTCGAAATTCTCATACCCAGGATATCTAAGAAAAGCATCGCTACTTAAGAAATCCAAACAATGGGCTATAAAGGACCTCGCTATCCTAAAGGGATGTGAAGGTGGACTGCAACATGTTTGGGACAAAAACAAAATGTTTCAGGGTGCCAATTCCTATAGATTACACGCATGTACAGAGAGTCCGTTTAGTGTCACAAAAAACAAAAGTACAAAACGTATTCTCAGAGGCCTTAAATAAAACCACTGACTCCATCTAAAGCAGCCACACAGTGACCAGTCCATCACAAGTGAACAGCACCAACTTTACCACTCAGAAATTAGCAGATGACCTATCAACGTTTTTCCAGAATAAAACCACAGGCATTTGATTCAACATAAGTTACCCTATGTCAAAATACAATACTCCTGACATCAACTCAATTTCTGAGTCTTCCTTCAGTAACTTTAACAACATTTCCGATGCATAATTTGTGAATGTTGTGAATGGTTGGGAATGGCATGAATACATCATCCACACATTGTTACACATGTTGTGCCTCCCTCATTAGGGACAACATCTATTCCCTGGCTCCAGATCTGACATACTTTTATAACACCTCTCTGAATTTGGGATAAAATTGTAACACCCTGACAATGCCACCCTAATTGTATAATGAATAAGTTAATACCATTCCGTCTAACCTCTTAAGCTGCAGAACTATCGCTAAGGCACCATTTCCCAACAAAATCATGGAAAGCATAGTCGTTCCCCAAATCCCACAATAACATAAAAGTAATCATTCTGCATGGTCACTAATCTGGATTTAGACATGTTAGGATCACTTAACTTTCTAACTATCATTGAAGAACCATTCAAAGTGAGCTAAAATAGTGTCCCAGCAGCATTAAATCTTCTATTAAGCCCAGCAGGCAAACTTAGATACATTCCAAATCACCACCATTTCTACCTACTTGGCCAAATCAAACTTCCTTCAACTTTCTTCAGGGTTCAGGTAGAAAAGGTGTGAGTTGGAGTCTGTGGTCAGTCTTGGATGTGATGAGGCAGAGGCGAAAAGGTCCTAGAGTGCTGAGGGAGAGCTTGAACATTAAAACAGTATTTCCTTGAGCAGAAGGAGAATTTTGCAAATAGATTTAATTACGAGCTGACAACAATATTAAGGTAACATTTAGTTGAGGTAGAGATAGAAAATCGACAGTGGATTTAGTTCAGGGAGAAGTATATAATCAAAATAAGATTTACTTGAGGAGAATATAGAAAGCTAAATAGGATTTAGTTGAGAAAGAAGTAGAACATTGAAATCGGATAGATCATATTCTTGTGCAAGGTAGACCTAGCAGTTCGGGCTGGACTGCCCCTTTTTGGGGTGGGACCAAGCCTGATTTGCATATGGTCTATCCCCTTATGTAATGGCTTGACAGGTAAAGAACGATGGTCTAGAGGGTTGCCCAAGGCAATGTCAGAGTTTAAGATTCATTCTAAACCTTCCAGCCATCAACACTTTGTTTTTGCTTTATCACCCCGAGTGGGACGAGTATGCCCAGACGTGAGTGCAGTGTCGGCTGGGCTTAGAGACTGTTGGGTATTTTGTATAGATCTAGGGCCTAGCGGTATTTTCTTACCGCCAAAATGAAAATAATTCAGTAATAATCACTCTTTGCATTCAGATTAGATTTGTTATATAGTACTATAGTATACATACATTATTTCAGCACACTGATACATTTAGTGGTATACATTATGTTGGTATGCGTTATTGGTGGTATTTATGGGTGAGCATAAACCCTTTGTTTTATATATGTGACCACAGTATCCAGAACCCCTTATTTTTGTTTAGTTTGTTCGTGTGATCACTAGAGAGACCTCAGGCTTGCATTTCAGAAACACCACATTTCCAATTGGAGTGCCACCATGGGCTGTTCTCACTGACTTATCTACGACAGCAAGCTATATGTGGTATTTATCACCAACTTATTTACGTTTGGTGAGCTATGTCCAGGGCCTCTCTTTCTGCCGACTCATAGACCTTCGGCAGCAGGCTATTTCATTTTGTTATTATTATGTTCCATTCAGAAAACACACACACACTCATATACTGAATGGATTCATGCACACAGCTACCGCCATGTCTTATCTTTTAGCAACTTTTAAAAATGACAATTGCACTGTGCAAAGATCTTCCCATATTACCAGTGTTATAATGATAGATGCACAAAGGACAAGATAAAAATGAAACACACTTCCCGCCTGCTTTCAGATAATTTTTTTGTATTATAAAACTTGCATTTCAACACGAGCTTACTCTTTTTTTACAGAAATAAATGGAAAACTCACAGTAACAACATTATCTGTAACAAAATGAAAAGAGAGTGGCGAGGAACAAGAATTCAATTTGCAACATTAAACATGTGGTTAAAACACAGGAATCTCCTCTCCTACTCTGACTGAATATTTTTGCACACATTTGCACAGCCCCCACACCTCAGCGAGATAATTAGCAGGCTTGTTCAGCATGTAACTTCTTTGGCTGGTCGCCTTCTGGAGGGGTTCACCCAGCAAGGACAAGCATTTGCTATCACTCAAACTGGGACTTGCTGAATGGAAATCCCAGCCTCTGTAGCAGTATTGAATCTGCTTTAGGAATCAGGCATCCCCAGCTATCAACCCAGTCCTTCTCCGAGCTGTGTCAAGATGTCGTCTGCCTAGCTTCTTAACCGCCAGATTATACAAGAAAACTCTAGTTACCTCCTACCAAAGGATCCTAACCAATACAATTCTATCATGTCCTATCCACCCTCTGCACACAATAGAAATCTTTTACAGTAAGCAACTGTAACAAAACTGATTTCCTGCTATTCGAATCCTTGCTTCCTGCAAATACTGTGGACAAAGCAGCACAGAAAAACAAGAAGAAAAAAAAAATCTGCACACAGTCTGAAATGAGTTTCAGCCTGCCTCATTCTGCAGTGGAGAACACATTATATTATTAAGAAGTTAGAATAATGTTAGTACGGTTAATTATATTAGTTCATTAATCTTCAAATGTGTCTCTTGCAACATAGGCATTTCAGATGAAAAGAAAAAAAAAATTGTGTGCATTTTGAATATGAAAAATAAAATGCGCTTTTAAATGAGAAAATGGTTTGTTTTTAACCTGTGTAACCTGTCTTCATTTACATATCCATATGTTGCACTGGCAACACATAGCTTGAAGCAATTGCATTAAACCCATGCAGTGGCGCTGCATAAAAAAAAATGCTCAATAACACATGTCTTGCTGTACCACATTATATCAATGCACCAAACCCATGCAGTGGCGCTGCACTTCAAAAAAACATGCTATACATTGATCCTGTGCAGTGGTGCTGCGCTCTGTGCTCCCAAAACACGCTAAACAATCCTACAAGACCCTAGCTAGTCCTCATTGATGAGGCCCAACAAGGTGAAACATGTTTGGGGATGCTTGTGGTCTCGTGCAGAAGGGATGTGACCTAGCAGTTTGGACTAGACTGCCCCTTTTTGGGGTGGGACCAAACCTGATTTGCATATGGTCTTTCCCTTTCTGTAATGGCTTGGCAGGAGAAGAACAATGGTCTGAAGGGTTGACAAGAGCAATGTAAGAGGTTAAGATGAGGTTTGTGCCTTGGAAACCAATACACATTTGATGGATTGTTGTGCCTCCAATACACAGTCCATTTAGCAGTCCACATTGAATATCATGTAATGTTTACATATATGCTGTACAGTATTGTATACAGTTGCAGAAAAATGCATGGCAAACAACTTCAGTACTTAATCCATGATGGGGAGAGTCGCCTAACAGGCAACAGCACCAGAAGACAGGAGCCTACGTTCGTATTTGATCTCCAACCACAACCGCAAACTCATAGCAAAAGACATCTGTACCATTCCACATGCAGTTTAGATTTTTCTCTCTTATTTTGCTGCAGCCCCACACCAAGGTAAGGCATTTTATGAACAATGTCTTCAATAATCTCCATGTTTCTATTTAATGGTTGTATGTAGTGTGTGAACATATGCATATGGCTAGACTGTAGAAATATGGCAGTGTACACGATGGCCCAATAAGAACTTCACCCAGATGAAGTACCATTTCTGCCCTTTATGTATGTATGTATGAGTTTGGTATTGCACAACTGTTTTTATTCTGTGAAAGTGAGACTTTAAGGGGGTAATTCATAGAATTCAGTGCACAAGTGGCGCACGCGGCTGGCGCACAGTGTGCGCGTGCGAATCCCTGCGCCAGCCGCGTGCGCTAAAATCCATTTCCGCGTACAGCGTATTCCCGGATTCTATCCACCAAAACCAGCCGTGGCGCACAGTGGTGCAGCGACCCTGCAGCAGCGCCAGTTACGCCCCCAAGAACGCCTCTCGCGCAGGGAAAAGCCATCAATATACCCAATCCAGCGCAATGGGCTGCGCTAACCCTGTACCAGCACGGCAAGCAGGCTACGTGTATCACTGGGGTGCGCGGGAAGTACCTCACACGATTGGCCCCGTGCGAGCAGGGTACGCGTATTTCAAGGGTGCGCGGGAAGTTCCACACGCGATTACCGCAGGGTAAGCGTATCTCAGGGGTGCGCGGGAAGTGCCACACGCGATTACAGCAGGGTACGTGTATTTCGGGGTGCGGGGCAAGTTTCACACGCGATCTCAGCAGGGTACGTGTATTTCAGGGGTGCGCAGGAATTTCCACACGCGATTGGGCCCGTGCAAGCAGGGTACGCGTATCTCAGGGGTGCGCGGGAAGTGCCACACGCGATTTCAGCAGGGTACGTGTATTTCAGGGGTGCGCAGGAAATTCCACACGCGATTTGGCCCGTGCAAGCATGGTACGCATATCTCAGGGGTGCGCGGGAAGTGCCACACGCGATTGCAGCAGGGTACGTGTATTAAAGGGGTGCGTGGGAATTTCCACATGCGATTTCATCATGGTACGTGTATTTTGGGGTGCGGGGGAAGTTTCACACGCGACATCAGCAGGGCACGTGTATTTCAGGGGTGCGCGGGAAGTTCCACACGCGATTTCATCAGGGTACGTGTATTTCGTGGTGCGGGGGAAGTTTCACACGCGACATCAGCAGGGTACGTGTATTCCAGGGGTGCGCGGGAAGTTCCACACGCGATTGGGCCCGTGCGAGCAGGATACGCGCATTTCAGGGGTGCGCGGGAAGTTCCACACGCGATTCCATCAGGGTACGTGTATTACAGGGGTGCGCGGGGAGCACCACACGTGAATTGCATGTGTGGGTCCTCCCAGGTGTTCCCTCTACACCCTCCACGGCCCCTGCAGGTGGCTCACACCACAGGGGCCTACCCTGCACATGTCCTGCAGGCACACCATCCACCATGGCCATGACCCCCAGCCAACTCACATGTCAACTTGCACTACTGCCCACCAACGCATGTCCCCCTGCACCCCCAGCCACCAGGGGCACCCTCCACCAGGCCACCACCCATGTCTCCCACCACCCCCACCCCCCAGCAGTGCAGGGGCACCCTCCACCAGGCCCCCACCCATGTCTCCCACCACCCCCACCCCCCAGCACTGTGGGGCACCTGCCAGCAGGCCCCCACCCATGTCCAACTCATGTCTCCCACCACCCCCACCCCCCAGCACTGTGGGGCACCCTCCACCAGGCCCCCACCCATGTCTCCCACCACCCCCACCCACCCCCCAGCACTGTGGGGCACCTGCCAGCAGGCCCCCACCCATGTCTCCCACCACCCCCACCCCCCAGCACTTTGGGCCACCTGCCAGCAGGCCCCCACCCATGTCTCCCAGCACCCCCACCCCCCAGCAGTGCAGGGGCACCCACCACCAGGCCCCCACCCATGTCTCCCAGCACCCCCACCCCCCAGCCACCAGGGGCAGCCTCCACCAGGCCCCGACCCATGTCTCCCACCACCCCCACCCCCCAGCAGTGCAGGGGCAGCCTCCACCAGGCCCCCACCCATGTCTCCCAGCACCCCCACCCCCCAGCCACCAGGGCAGCCTCCACCAGGCACCCACCCATGTCTCCCACCACCCCCACCCCCCCAGTAGTGCAGGGGCAGCCTCCACCAGGCCCCCACCCATGTCTCCCAGCACCCCCACCCCCCAGCCACCAGGGGCAGCCTCCACCAGGCCCCCAACCATGTCTCCCACCACCCCCACCCCCCAGCACTGTGGGGCACCTGCCAGCAGGCCCCCACCCATGTCCAACTCATGTTCCCCACCACCCCCACCCCCCAGCACTGTGGGGCACCTGCCAGCAGGCCCCTACCCATGTCTCCCAGCACCCCCACCCCCCAGCCACCAGGGGCAGCCTCCACCAGGCCCCCAACCATGTCTCCCACCACCCCCACCCCCCAGCACTGTGGGGCACCTGCCAGCAGGCCCCCACTCATGTCCAACTCATGTTCCCCACCACCCCCACCCCCCAGCACTGTGGGGCACCTGCCAGCAGGCCCCTACCCATGTCTCCCAGCACCCCCACCCCCCAGCAGTGCAGGGGCACCCACCACCAGGCCCCCACCCATGTCTCCCAGCACCCCCACCCCCCAGCCACCAGGGGCAGATTCCACCAGGCCCCCACCCATGTCTCCCAGCACCCCCACCCCCCAGCCACCAGGGGCACCCACCACCAGGCCCCCACCCATGTCTCCCAGCACCCCCACCCCCCAGCCACCAGGGGCAGCCTCCACCAGGCCCCCACCCATGTCTCCCACCACCCCCACCCCCCAGCAGTGCAGGGGCAGCCTCCACCAGGCCCCCACTCATGTCTCCCAGCACCCCCACCCCCCAGCCACCAGGGGCAGCCTCCACCAGGCCCCCACCCATGTCTCCCAGCACCCCCACCCCCCAGCCCCCAGGGGCAGCCTCCACCAGGCCCCCACCCATGTCTCCCACCACCCCCACCCCCCAGCACTGTGGGGCACCTGCCAGCAGGCCCCCACCCATGGCCAACTCATGTTCCCCACCACCCCCACCCCCCACCACTGTGGGGCACCTGCCAGCAGGCCCCCACCCATGTCTCCCAGCACCCCCACCCCCCAGCAGTGCAGGGGCACCCACCACCAGGCCCCCACCCATGTCTCCCAGCACCCCCACCCCCCAGCCACCAGGGGCAGCCTCCACCAGGCCCCCACCCATGTCTCCCACCACCCCCACCCCCCAGCAGTGCAGGAGCAGCCTCCACCAGGCTCCCACCCATGTCTCCCAGCACCCCCACCCCCCAGCCACCAGGGGCAGCCTCCACAAGGCCCCCACCCATGTCTCCCACCACCCCCACCCCCACAGCAGTGCAGGGGCAGCCTCCACCAGGCCCCCACCCTTGTCTCCCAGCACCCCCACCCCCCAGCCACCAGGGGCAGCCTCCACCAGGCCCCCACCCATGTCTCCCACCACCCCCACACCCCCAGCAGTGCAGGGGCAGCCTCCACCAGGCCCCCACCCATGTCTCCCAGCACCCCCACCCCCCAGCAGTGCAGGGGCAGCCTCCACCAGGCCCCCACCCATGTCTCCCAGCACCCCCACCCCCCAGCCACCAGGGGCAGCCTCCACCAGGCCCCCACCCATGTCTCCCACCACCCCCACCCCCCAGCAGTGTAGGGGCACCCTCCACCAGGCCCCCACCCATGTCTCCCACCACCCCGACCCCCCAGCACTGTGGGGCACCTGCCAGCAGGCCCACACCCATGTCCAACTCATGTTCCCCACCACCCCCACCGCCCAGCACTGTGGGGCACCTGCCAGCAGGCCCCCACCCATGTCTCCCAGCACCCCCACCCCCCAGCAGTGCAGGGGCACCCACCACCAGGCCCCCACCCATGTCTCCCAGCACCCCACCCCCCAGCAGTGCAGGGGCACCCACCACCAGGCCCCCACCCATGTCTCCCAGAACCCCCACCCCCAGCCACCAGGGGCAGCCTCCACCAGGCCCCCACCGATGTCTCCCACCACCCCCACCCCCCAGCAGTGCAGGGGCAGCCTCCACCAGGCCCCCACCCATGTCTCCCACCACCCCCACCCCCCAGCACTGTGGGGCACCTGCCAGCAGGCCCACACCCATGTCCAACTCATGTTCCCCACCACCCTCATCCCCCAGCACTGTGGGGCACCTGCCAGCAGGCCCACACCCATGTCCAACTCATGTTCCCCACCACCCCCACCCCCCAGCACTGTGGGGCACCTGCCAGCAGGCCCCCACCCATGTCTCCCAGCACCCCCACCCCCCAGCAGTGCAGGGGCACCCACCACCAGGCCCCCACCAACCTGGATGACTCCGTGCCATCTTCCCCTGTTGGGCCCTGTGGGGTCCCAGCTGCCCCTTCTGCTGCCGAGGAGTCCAACTCCAACCTCTGCCTCTTGGACCTCCCCCCGGCAGCTGCGGCCTGGGACGCGGCACCGGACTCTTCACTCCCCGACGAGCTGACAACATGGGAGGGGAGCTGGGCCTTGCGTCTCCGGCTGGAGGTGGGATCTCCGCCGCTGTGCTCCACAGCACCTTCTCCGCCCTCTTCATCAGTTGATGCTGCAGACAGGGAGAAACAAAATACAGGCATCAGGGCACTGTACAATGGACACATACACACATGACAGTTGTACATGAGTGGCATTGGCAAACCTCAGACATGTCATCACAATCCCCAACACACATGTCATTTCAACTCGCACACATGAGCCATACCACAGCCATATCGCAAGTGCCAGCACCATCCATACACATAGAACAGCATGAGCAGCCAAAGGTGAGCCAGACATCACATGCAACACAGGAAGTGCACCACACATGTACACACACCACAACACTTGCATGCATGTGTACACCTCTGCCAAGTGTCGCAGTGTTCAGACGGGCATCCATGTCACGTCTGCCAATCAGGCTTCCACATACCGCTGTCACATGCATCCATGTTGCATCACTGTTGCACCCTTGTCAAATACACACACATGCACATGTACACAGTGCTGATACATGCAGCCGAAAACAACATACATGCGTGACATCACGGACATGTCTACTTACATACACATTCATCCAAACATGTGTGCCCACACAACTGCATTTGGCATGCAAGCCTACACACACAAGCACCATCCATGTCTCACACATTCCAGCCCTCGCATGTGTTAGCCCCACGGCCCTGTACACCCCCACCCATACTCGACCCCGTACAAACAGATGTGCAACCTGCACACTACTGAAAAATCACCACATGCACTGCTCACAATCAGGATGCATGTACACTTACCGCTCGACTCCAGACGGGTCTGCCTCTCAAGGACCTGGACGTGGAGCGCTGGGGATATGCGTTCCAGGACCCTCATCTGTTCTTCCGACAAGTGGCCCCGGCGCCCCTTGGCATCCGCTGCATTCAAGAGGCGCCGGGCCTTGTTCAGGGTCCTGGACCTGAAGTCCTCCCAGCGCTTCTTGACATGTTGTAAGTCGCGGACTGCCACCCCCTCCGCGTTGATGGCAGTCACGATGTCAGTCCAGATCCGAGTCCGTCCTTGCTTGTCGGCGCGGGAACTTCCGAAGAGGGCATCATACTGCCCCAGGACTTGCTCCACCAGGACACCAACTTCGGTGGCACTGAAGCCGGTGCCCCTCTGCCTCTCTGGCCGGGGGTTGTCAGTGGTCTCACATGGTGTTTGCCCTGACATGACAACCCCAGAGGCAGGAGTGGGTGGGCAACTGGGTCCTGGGGCTGGGCTGTGGAGCGATGGAATCCCAGTCGGGAGTCTTCGGTTCCAGCAGGGGTGGTCACAGCAACAGCACCCCTGGCTGATGTGCAGGCAGCAAATGGCAGGGCACGTGGGCAGCAGGCATTCAGGCAGCAGCAGATGGCAGGTGGGAGTGTGCTCGGGGCTCTGGGGGGCAGTAGTTCGGCCTTCTGGGCAGGAGCGTGGTCTTCCGTGTGCTTACGCGTGGCCAGCTTGATACGGAGTGATTTGGCACGTGAAAAATCTGCACGTCAGCGTGTAATTCGAGGAAAGGCCCTTAGCACATAAGCGCGTCTGCACGCATACACATTTTCATTGGACAGAAGGCCTCTCAAGCGCAAGCGCCCCTGTGACGTGACGCGTACAGACGTGCATGGGCATTTCAGCGCACGTGAAAAACTGCACGTCCGCGTGTAATACGAGGAAAGGGCCCATGCGCGTAAGCGCACGTGAAAAACTGCACGTCCGCGTGCAATACGAGGAAAGGGCCCATGCGCGTAAGCGCGCGTGGAAAACTGCACGTCCACGTGTAATACGAGGAAAGGGCCCATGCGCGTAAGTGACGTGACGCGCGCGTGCGTTTCCCTCAGCACGGGTTAAAGGTGAGCGGGCCCAGCAGTTCGCTGTACGTGCCTTTCGTGGAGACCGACGTGTGTTGCTGCTTCCTGTTGTTTTGCGCGCCATCACAACTTCACAGCTATCAAGGACGTATCTCTTCTTTTGGCGGGGGTATTGGCTACGCGTGTTTTTCTGCATCGCGCTAGTCAGACGGTGAGTCGCACACGCTCTTTTTCCCACTGCGGGTGCCCCTGTGTATCGCACCCATTTTCGATGTCATAGTAGCCTGCGTGTCCCACGCATATGCGTTATTCGTGTTACTGGGTGCCACCGCGTACTGCGGGAGGTTGAATCCACACACGTAGGCTGCAGGGTTGCGTGCACGGTTTTACTGCAGTTTTGGGGTGCCTGAGCGTTGCGTGAGCCGTCACCACATCACCGGGGTCACATACAGCCTTGCAGGTGCAGGGGGGCTGTTAACATCTTGCTTCCCACCCCCTTCACCCCAATTGCCCAGGTCAATTGTGGTGTACACCTCCCATTGGCACCACTCCATCTGTGCCAGCACTACTACATCTGTGCCATGGTTGGGAGGGCACCAAAGGTGAGGGGCGCCTCAGCTGGGCGTCCTGCTCGTGGCGGGCGTGGTCGGGGACGTGGCCGTGGTGACCAGGGAGTAGGGGGACTCCAGGGTGTCCAGGGCAGCCACAGAGGGGGAAGAGGCAGGGGTGCGCCACTTGAGCACAATGTTGTGCCATGTGTCGGTGCAGCTATGCCACCACCCCCTGTGGTTCCGGGGGATGCAGCTCCTGCATCTGGCACTGGCACCCGTACGACCCGGCAGTCCGTTCCATCGACTGCCACGGGCCCAAGGGTAGTGGTAGCTGCAGGTGCAGCTGTGGACACCGCCACCCAGACTCAGGGTCTGCCAGCGCAGGCTGCGTTGGCACTTGAAGAGCCCTTGGTAGATCTCCAACAGGCCAGGGGGGAAACCATAGGGGCACGCCGGGCTGCTCAGACCAAGACATGTGTCCCTGGGGCAGTCATGTCATCTGCTGCCCCGAACAGCCGGGTGTTGGCAAGTGCAGGGGCAGATGCACCCAACACACCCCGGTTGTGAGTCTGCCAACCAGGACCGTTGTGGTCAATGACCCTGCCACAGCTGATGTTGCTGCGCAGGGTCCATTAGTGGGCACCCAGCTGCCACTGACACAAGTCAGGCCTTTGGTCATCCCTCCACCTGCCACTCCCTTGGCTCAATCCACCGAACCCACTGGCCATACTGGTCAGGGCGGCATTAGCCAGCCAGGGTCTGCGCCACAGTCCAAGAAGAGGAAGGTTGCACCTGCAGCACAGGCTGGGACCCCACACACAGCCACGACCTCCTGCACGTCGAGGAAGAAGCCTTTCTGTAAGCAGGAACTGGACTTCCTCGTGGACTACGTGCGGGGCCACAGCCGTGACATGCTAGTGGGTGCCAATAGTCAGACTACGGCTGCCCAACGTGACACCCACTGGAAGCATGTTGCGGAACATGTCAGTTCATTCGGCCATGAGGTGCACACGGCGCAGGAGTGCAAAAAGCGTTGGAATGACATCAAGCGCAGCACTAAGGCTAAGCGTGCCTCAAATTACAACTTGACTCTGGTGACTGGCGGTGGGCCTGCACCAGAGGAGGAAGAACTCACTCCGCATGAGGCTCTCGTTGCGGAGTTCATACCACCTGAATTGGTCGAAGGAGTGGGAGAGATGCTGGACTTTGATGCCCAGTCCAGTGAGTGTTGATGCGTGTTTGTTGAGGACGTGTGTGTTTCACTTGTGGGATGTGTTGTGCATGATTGCTGCTACATGTGACGTGTACATGGTTCTGATGTGTAAGTAATGCAATGCTTCCGTCATGCATGTCTCCTCTGCCTGCATGCAGGACTCCATATGGGCATGCTCCCTTGCCCCTCCTCCGCCACTCTGCACCCCAGTTCCACCTTTGCACTGGTCTGCTTCAATCTTGCCAATGTGTAGTTTCTTGTTCATGTGTCCTGTGTAGATGCTAACTTCCAGCGTAGAAACTGCCAGACATATGCCGTGTGGTACAGCCTTAGTACTCGATGCAGGATATCTCACTTGTACTGTGCATGGGTCAGATGTCCCGCAGGGACATGAGTGCCCATTCATGCTCCATGTGCATTGCACACATGCCCCTATGTGTCCTTGACTGGATGATCACTGTAATATGAGTCCTTGGTTACATACATTGCCTGCCATCTCATCGGCCTCCCCATGTCAACTGTGGCTCAGTCCTGCGTTGCACACATGTTTAGGCTCTGACAATCTGTGTGGCTCACAGGCCTCGGCCTGTTCAATGGCCAATGACTCTGTCCAACTCTTGTTGTGTCTTCTTCACACGTGGGCGGCCTCCGGAGTTTTCATCATGTGTCCTGCCCACTGTCCCAGCATCATTTGCAGTGTTGTAATTTGAATCACATTAAGCTGTTGATGCCAGTCAACACTGCCTGTCAATACACAGGTGTATGGTCAGCCTTTTGATACCATGCTAGGCATCCCTGCTTTGGTATTGGGGTGGAGGGGTGCTTGGCTTCTAGACATGGTACACATTGAATGCACAATGCACGTGATGTGTGAATTTGACATTGCACTGCCTTCACATTTCCTGGCACACACCATGGATTGCTTGTACATGTAGGTAGTGAGTGACGTACACATTTTCTGCACTGCATAGACCCACTTCCATGGAAACTGCCACCTTTCAACAGGTCTGATCACAGAAGCTATTCAAAGTAGACCCAGCATGCATGCCAGGTCATATGTTGTGTGTCACATGTCTGCCGGATGCCTTTGCTGTCGGTGTGTGTGTGTGTCGTGTGCTTCTGACATGTGTAGTGACCTTTTTTCTCTCTATTTTTCAGGTGATGACGCAATGGAGGCGGAGGATGGTGTTGTCATGCCAGACACAGGGCTGGTAACACCACATCAACCCGGCACTAGTGGGGGTCGTGGGGTGGTAGGCCACGAAAACCCCCAAGTGCTGTAGTCCATCTTGTCTCTGGCTGCCTATGAGTCCAGCCTTGATGACGACTCTGACGTCCATGTTGAGTTGGATGAGCATCAAGTCCATGTGTCAGGGGTGAGTGATTCTGATGTGGACACTCCTCTGTCTGTGACACCTGCACTGAGGGATCAGACAGTCTTGGTTCCTCCGCCCGTGGTGGATCGGGACGCAGGGTCACCCTCCACACCAGTCACTGATGTGCCTGGGACATCACGTCGACGGGGGCAGGTAGTCGTGCAGCCGCAGGCGGTGCCAACACAGCGAGGACCCCCGGTCCTTGGGTCTCGCAGTGGTCAAGCCCGGCAAAGTGGTTGCCGCGCGCAACCGCTGTATACTGAGTGGGAGCAAGACATGACTGCCAATTCCTAACGGCAGGGGGCAGCAATGGAGAACATCGCTGAGAGCATGGAGCGTGTGGCCCGATCTGTGCTCCCCCCTGCTAGGCAGGTGCTTCTCCAGCAGCAGGCAGCACGGTCCACGGCCCGCTCGCTCAGGCTGGGCATGGCAGCCTCAGACAGGGCACGCCAGGCTGAAATGTCGTCTCTGCGTCAAGCAATTGCTGCTCACGCAGAGGCGCACATGGATGCCCTGAGGGAGGAGTATGCTTCCCTCAGATCCACTCTGGGTGTCCTTATGATGTCCCAGAGGCAGCAGGCAGAGGAGAGGTTTGCACAGCTTGAGCGTACCATCTCGGCTGAGCTACAGGCTTGCCGGGAGGTGCAGCGGTTGTCCAGCCAGGCCTTGCAGGAGGAACTCCGTGTTACACGTGCTACCTTGCAAGAGGAAGCACGTGTATCACGTGAGGTTCTGCATGCAGACCTATGTCACATCGCCACACAGAACCAGGCTCACCCGTCCGGCAGACTTGCTGCCGACGAGGGGCAAGCTGCGGCTAGGCGTGGCCAGGCTACTGTGCCACGTCCTCCTTTACAGGATGAGCCAGACTCGGACAACCATCTATCTCCCACATAGGTCGGGCTGTGCAGGCGTTGAGCCCATGGAGGTTTTTTTTTTTGGCTCAGCATCATCGCATGTGGATGTTGAGCAGCACCCTGTACCTCCCCCCTCTGGGGTGCCTCCCCTCCCCCCGGGTCGTATGTGGCCATTTTTTATTTTTCTTTTAGTTCAGTTAGTTAAGTTTCTGTTTGATAGTTAGTTTAAATAGGTAATGTAGGTGTTCCATTGTTAGTGTAATTAGTTAATAGTTGATTTAGTTTAAAATTGCTAGTCTATTGTGCTTTCATGTGACGGTGCGGTGCTTTGTGGCTTTTGAAGGCATCCACTGTCTGTTCCAGCTGGGCCCTTCATGGTTGTCTTGTGTATGTGTTTGCTGCTTGGGGTCCTTGACTCACATATGCCACTCCTGCCTCCCTTATCCATGGGCTCGCAAGGATGGTTCGGTGTTACAGAATATTACACAAGGGCTTTGGACTGTCATATCTGTGGCATGTCTGGTGCTGTGTGACTTGTGTTGACACCCCTAGTGGGGATGATTTAGGTGTTATTGTCCACTGTTCAGCTTTTGCTAGATGGGGTGTGTCATGATTAATGTGTACATTGATTGCTATGCATTGTGTAGTATGTTTCATATCTTTCCTGTACACGTGCTTGTTGCAATTCATGCTGTAGATAGTGTTCCACACTTTGGATGTGAAAGACGGACTGATGGTGTGATTTGTGATGTGACTCTCTGACATGGTCAAGTAATGAGATGCCTGATGAGATACACACAGATGACTTTGAAGCATTAATCATGTGTTTCATGCCCTTTCTGCAGGGGGATGAGCCTCCAGAGCACCTTTGCCAGCAGACATGGCCCATTGGACGACGGAATTCTGGACCCATTTGTTGGTGCCCACATGCACATGTGTGCACTAGCAGAGGCACAGTGATTGCAGACCCACATCCTAGAACTGCTGACATGTTCCAAGGAACTCCAGGCAAGGTGAGCATCACAGGGGGGCCACGACACAGCAAAGCTTGCATCAGGCGAGTTGCACATGCAGGCTTAGTCACAGCACTGAGGGTGAGCTTAGAAGAATATTGATGTTGAAGCACACAATGCAGCTCAGATGTGTTTGTGGACTGATGGTTGTTGATAGTAGGGTTGTCTGGGACACATGCAGGGGCAGTGGCACATACCCTCTGGTACACCAAGGTCCATTGAGGCACTTGTATCAACCATGTAGCCTTCCGAGACATGGAAAGGGGCAGCTCACAGGGACATACAGCAAGGGACATACTCGGGTGCAGTGCATGTCTTTTCCATGTACTTTATGATAAATGCACTGCCAACTTTGTTTCGGTCATGGTGGTACGCAACTTGCTCTATAGTCATGGCTTGCTATATGGGTCTGTCTGCTTACCCAGGGAACATTGCATGTTGTGTGAATTGTGACACATTAGTGTTCCATTTGCCACGCACCCACCAGCGGCTGACTTACTGCATTGACTGTGTATGACCCGTCACAGGGGTGATGTTATATATGGGTACGAAGCATCGACCCCAGATTGTCTTTTTGTAGAGTAGTTTGTTGCTATGGGGCATGTTTGGTGTTGTGTTTTTGTGTAATTGGCACGTACAGGTTGTTGACTGTGGCTCTCTTTACAGCATTGCAGTGCTCCTGTAACCGGACCTGAGAGTGCGCAGGCAGGAGGCCAGCACTCAAAACCAGAGCTAAGTGTCTTGTTGTTTTTCTTTCAAACTGCTCTGCATAGGCTTGCTGGGGAGTGTACTGATGCATGGATGTATGTGTGGTTCAATTTGGTATGTTTTTTCTCCCTAATCACCCGTGATCCTATGCAATTTTGAAACCTGTACCCTCTACCCGGTGTTCCTGCTTCCCGTACCTATCCAAGCAACGTTCCCTGACCCTCTTTCCCCGCTGGGGTTGCGGATGCCTGTGTAAGCCCCGAACTTGCAGGCACCAAAACCCTAGAGGGGGTGGTTGGTTCGTACCACTCCTGAGCCTGGACTACAGAAGGCCATGACAATGATGTCCAAGTTTGTTTGGATTGTGTATGTGTTCATGCAGGTTGTACATTTTCGTGCATTCCCTAGTTTCATGTGTCATTCCTCCTCCCCTCTCCTGCCACTCATTCCAGTCATCCAGTGTGTCAACACCTGTCCCGACTGCATATCCCTGAACCTCCTTCCCCACCAGGGTCTCAGGGGCCTGTGTGAGTTTGACCTTGCAGGCACCCGGGACATGGTGGGGGTGGTTGTTTCGTGACACTCCCGCACCTGTACAGGGGACCTGTGACAGTACACATCCATTCATGGTGCATCATCCTATGTCATGTACCACACATGTCTCACATCCTGTTGTGACATTGTTTTGCTGTGCTACCTTGGTTGTTGCATCATTGTGGTAGTACTTGGCCTTTGTGAGGTACTGCTACGTCAAGTCATCTACTGGAGGGTGTTCGGGTTCGTTTTTATGCCTTGGATTTTGTGATTTTGGAAATGAGTGTGGATTCTGAGGGTTCAGGCATCTTTTTACACACAAGGTGGGAGATAGTGACGAAGGGTAAAGGTGATCCTGTGGTCAGGTGGAATTGAGGGTTGGAGGCTCCATGACCCAGGTGCAGTTGTTCAGTGGGTCATGGTCATTTGTGAGGGAGGGGGGGTTGTTGTTGATAGTTGCCTTGCCCTGCAGTGTGATGGGAACTCTGACATAGTAATGGTGGTATCCTATGTACATGTTGTGTTCTGCTGATCAATGCCTGTTCATGTGTTGTGTTTTCCTTTCAGGTGCGAGGGGATAGTTGTGGTTTGACATGCTGGGGTGTACACATGGTGAATGTTCACATGTGATGTGTAGGGAACACTGATGGTCACTTGAGTGCACATGCAAATGTGGAGTGCATGTCCTTGCAGAACCACCCACTTGCACTCTGATGCACTACATGTACTCCCACCCTTGCATATCCACGTGTACACTGTTTGCCTTCTGGTGCCCACTGTGTCCCTGCAGCACATGTTCTGTGACCGATTATGGATCCAGTACATGCCTAATTTGATGTTTGATGTGGTCTGTCACTTAGATGTGATGCTCAGGCTGTGCATCACACACAATGGCTGTTCACTGTGCTGTGCGCTGAGCAGTGTGATGCAGGAGTAGGACACTGCACACATGAGCTGCAGTGTTGATTTTGCAATGCATAATGTGCATGTAGACAGGCATTCATTGTTATGTTACGTCTACGACTGTTGTAATGCATTTGGAAATGACTTATTTTGGGTGGGAGATTTTGTTGGTCTGTCATTTCATCTGATTCCGGGTCAGGCATCATTGTCCGATGCCACTGTACATTTAGGACATGGCAATGTGTACCTTATCGTTACTGTGTTGGTGTATGGGTATTGCTTGCCATGTCATGTTGATGTTTGGGAGGGTTTGAGTGACATGACAGTGATGGCCATGGCCTGTTTTGCAGGTGTGTGTGATGCACACCTTGCATGTCAGGGTCATCCGCTTCTCAGAGCAACTAGCTGGGGGTAGATTTCTCTCCGCGGCAGGGCCCTCCCCCTGGAACAGACTTCCTGCCTGACTTGAACTTGAGGGGAACCATCTCCAGTTCTGGAAGCACCTCAAGACCTTCCTCTTTGCTTCTGCTTACTCTCTGCCTCTCCCTTGCAGAATTCTTCACTGGAACTGCACAGGAGCTGCAACTGGGCCACTCTCACCGACCTCGGTCCCTGGCCCAGCCACTCTCCACTTGCACTGCCTCCCTGGTAACCCCTGCACTGCAGTACTGTCTCTCTATCCCTACAGCCCTCCCTTCCCAGCACTTGTCTGCACTTACCTTTGCAGTCGCCACCAGCCGACCTATGTATTATTTTTTTGGGCTACTTCCCCTGTACTGGACTCCCCCCCACCCTTCCCCTTGCACTTTTCCCTTCCCCCTACCCCTGAACTTGCACGATCTCAATGACACCTGGCCTAGTAGTACTGTTGTCTGTCTTCCCTTGTTCCCCCCTCCCTGCCTCATTGTGCCTTGAAATACTTGTGTATGGGCCATATCATGTCATATGTCATATGCGTGCCTTTTGGTCACACAGGATAGCTTGTGTTTAAGTAGCTAGGGATGCAGACGATGTGGCACTTCCATGGCAACTATCTCAGGGTGGTAGGGTTGTGACAGTTGACTGTCTCTTTGTCATCATCGATTGTCACCTGGTATGTGCCAGGCCTGTGTGCACTCCGCAGGGGTGGGAGTTTAGGTGAAAAATGTGGCCACAAGCTGGGTCCCGGCTTCCTCGCCACGTGCCCTGTCCCCTCCCATGGGCAGTGCCTGTGCCTGTGGTTGGGGATGTGGGGGCACCACCATGTCCACCGGGACGCCCTGCCGTGTTGCAACATTGTGCAGGACACATGCTGCCACAATGATCCTGTACACTACTGGTGGTGCATAGAGTAGTTGCCCACCAGAGCGGTCAAGGGAGCGTAAACGTGACTTGAGCACTCCGAATGTGCGCTCCACTATGCCCCTGGTTGCAATATGGGCGGCGTTTTATCTTACCTGGGGTGGTGTGGTGGGGTTCCGGATTGGCGTCATCATGTGGTTGCTCAGAGGGTAGGCACTGTCCCCTGGGGAGGTGATAATAGTTGAGATTATTAGGGTTTGGATATTTGTCTGTGTGTAACTTGCATGCATGTGCAAGGGCATTTGTACTGACCTATGAGCCATGTGTCACCATGCTGCCCAGCTTCCAGGGCCCGGCTCAGGGCTGACATTCTGTATATGAAACTGTCATGGGTGGAGCCAGGGTGGTTTGCATAGACAGAGGTGATGATTCCCTTTGCATCACATACCACCTGTACATTGATGGAATGCCAGTGCTTGCGGTTTCGGTAGATGTGCTCAGTGGCCCTAGGTGGACATAGGGCCACATGGGTGCAATCTATGGCACCGAGCACTTTGGGGAAATGTGCTACCCTGAAAAAATCCAACAGCCTGCCTTTCTGCGGGTGTTCTGGGCATGTATATGTGCCTGCGGACTGAGGGGCGCGCTGTCATGATTGCCAGTACCTGGTGTAGGCAGCGTGACTGCGTGGCCTGTGAGACCCCCCCCACTATGGCAGTGGTCCGCTGAAATGACCCAGTGGCCAAAAAATGCAGGGGCTCAATGCTTGGGAGCAAAGGGTGGAGGATGTGAGGTCATCTTCCCACTCCCTGACCAGGTCTAGGATGATATGGGGTGGAAACCTATACCTGCCGTAGACCTGGTCGTCAGGTATCCCAAAAAGGCTTGTCCGTGGTGCGAAAATGCGTGCCCTGGCTATTCTCCTCCTCCTGCGGTGTGCCACGATCAGTGCAGCGACAAATGGGGCATTCATCGTAGCTGTATATACGCGTTTGTTGTTTGCGCGCACTTTTATGCTGTGCGCGGGGACGCCTCCGCCTGCCTTCGTGTGGGCGGACGCGTTGACGCCTGTGCACGTCTTTTGCCGTGCGCGGGTTTCCCGTATTCGGATACGTGGTAAGACTGTACGTCCGAGTGTCATCGCGTGTGGGGAGTGAGCGTACACGCGATTGGCCTGGGTACGTGTGTTTCGGGGTGCGCGGGAAGTTCCACACGCGATTAGCCTGGGTACATGTGTTCCGGGGTGCCGGGAACTTTCACACGCGATTGGTGGAAATCCACGTGTGTTCTGTCATCACGTGCAATGAGGGAAACACCCGCGCGCGTCACGTCACAGACGCGCTCACGCGCTAAGGGCCTTTGGTCCAATTAAATCGCATATGCGTGCTGCCGTGCATACGCGCTAAGGGCCTTTCCTCGAATTACACGCTGACGTGCAGATTTTTCACGTGCCAAATCACTCCGTATCAAGCTGGCCACGTGTAAGCACACGGAAGACCACGCTCCTGCCCAGAAGGCCGAACTACTGCCCCCCAGGCCCCCGAGCATGCTCCCACCTGCCATCTGCTGCTGCCTGACTGCCTGCTGCCCACGTGCCCTGCCATTTGCTGCCTGCACATCAGCCAGGGGTGCTGTTGCTGTGACCACCCCTGCTGGAACCGAAGACTCCCGACTGGGATTCCATCGCTCCACAGCCCAGCCCCAGGACCCAGTTGCCCACCCACTCCTGCCTCTGGAGTTGTCATGTCGGGGCAAATACCATCTGAGACCACTGACAACCCCCGGCCAGAGAGGCAGAGGGGCACCAGCTTCAGTGCCACCGAAGTTGGTGTCCTGGTGGAGCAAGTCCTGGGGCAGTATGATGCCCTCTTCGGAAGTTCCCGCGCCGACAAGGAAGGACGGACTCGGATCTGAACTGACATCGTGACTGCCATCAACGCGGAGGGGGTGGCAGTCTGCGACTTACAACATGTCAAGAAGCGCTGGGAGGACTTCAGGTCCAGGACCCTGAACAAGGCCCGGCGCCTCTTGAAGGCAGCGGATGCCAAGGGGCGCCGGGGCCACTTGTCGGAAGAACAGATGAGGGTCCTGGAACGCATATCCCCAGCGCTCCACGCCCAGGTCCTTGAGAGGCAGACCCGTCTGGAGTCGAGCAGTAAGTGTACATGCATCCTGATTGTGAGCAGTGCGTGTGGTGATTTTTCAGTAGTGTGCAGGTTGCACATCTGTTTGTATGGGGTCGAGTATGGGTGGGGGTGTACAGGGCCATGGGGCTAACACATGCGAGGGCTGGAATGTGTGAGACATGGATGGTGCTTGTGTGTGTAGGCTTGCATGCCAAATGCAGTTGTGTGGGCACACATGTTTGGATGAATGTGTATGTAAGTAGACATGTCCGTGATGTCACGCATGTATGTTGTTTTCGGCTGCATGTATCAGCACTGTGTACATGTGCATGTCTGTGTATTTGACAAGGGTGCAACAGTGATGCAACATGGATGCATGTGACAGCGGTATGTGGAAGCCTGATTGGCAGATGTGACATGGATGCCCGTCTGAACACTGCGACACTTGGCAGAGGTGTACACATGCATGCAAGTGTGGTGGTGTGTGTACATGTGTGGTGCACTTCCTGTGTTGCATGTGATGTCTGGCTCACCTTTGGCTGCTCATGCTGTTGTATGTGTATGGATGGTGCTGGCAGTTGCGATATGGCTGTGGTATGGCTCATGTGTGCGAGTTGAAATGACATGTGTGTTGGGGATTGTGATGACATGTCTGAGGTTTGCCAATGCCACTCATGTACAACTGTCATGTGTGTATGTGTCCATTGTACAGTGCCCTGATGCCTGTGTTTTGTTTCTCCCTGTCTGCAGCGTCAACTGATGAAGAGGGCGGAGAAGGTGCTGTGGAGCACAGCGGCGGGGATCCCACCGCCAGCCGGAGACGCAAGGCCCGGCTCCCCTCCCATGTTGTCATCTCGTCGGGGAGTGAGGAGTCCGGTGCCGCGTCCCAGGCCGCAGCTGCCGGGGGGAGGTCGAAGAGGCGGAGGTTGGAGTTGGACTCCTCGGCAGCAGAAGGGGCAGCTGGGACCCCAGAGGGCCCAACAGGGGAAGATGGCACGGAGTCATCCAGGTTGGTGGGGGGTTTGGTGGAGGAGGAGGCCGTGCAAGCACCAGAGACGGGGTCTGGAGGTGGGGATCCCACTGGTGCTAGTGGTGCAGGACCAGGGACAGGAGGCAGCACAGGCCGCCGCAGAGGTGCCTGTAGCAATCCTGTCCCTGATCCTGTCCCTGCATCATCTTGCACCAGCAGGGATGCCTACGTCCAGACCCGTTTTCAGGCAGGGGATGAGCTCACGTCAACTGGCCTTCCTCTGCCTGCAGACGTGGCTATCCGGTCCGGGTTGAGTCTGTCCTGGCTGGTGTAGCGTTGCGTCAACGGGCCATGCGAGGTGACCTGCAGTCTTTTCATGAGGAGACTGCACGTCATCTCGAATGGCTCGTTGACCACGTCAGCCTGCTGGGACAGGTCACCCAGGCCGGATTCCTCCGTCTGATGGGGCTTGCTACGACCCCCTCCTCAACTGGACCCCCTACGCGCCAGTCGTCCTCCGTGCCATCTTCCCACCCATCAGTCACCTGGGTGCCCTGTGGAGCTGCCTCTGACGGTGCGGCCAGGCTGGTGGAGGAGGCATCCATGCCACAGTCGGGAGTCGGACGTCCAGCAGGGGTGGCCACATCTACGACTGCTCCCCAGCCGGCGGAGGATGTGCAGGCAGCAGGAGGCAGTGCACGGGCAGAGGCACAGCAGCAGCAGCAACGTGGTGGGAGCCATGAAGGCTCGGGGCCTTCAACATCGGAGGGGCAGGCATCGGCCGGAGGGCAGGCGGACCCAGGACAGAGAGTCTCTTCCGTGTGGCAGCGGTTGGGCCACGCCATAGATGCGGAGCGGCAGCCGGCGAAAGAGGCACGGCTCACAATGGTCAGAGCGGAGAACTCCATGCGGAGGGCCCTGAGGCGGGCCGAGTGCCTCGAGGCAATCCGCAGGGGTTTGGAGGTGGACACGTCGACGGCCCTGCGGACCCTCGGGGCCATGGAGGAGGACCGCCTCCGGGACATTGAGGAGGAGTTCGATGATGCCCTGGCCCGGGACATCCACAAGTGAGCCGTGAAACTAGCCCGCTGCCCTTGTACATAGTTATGTAGGTAGTGTCAGGTTTCATTTTTGTTTTGATTTTATTTGGACCTTTCGGACATTGGCCACATTTCTGTATGTAGTTTATTTTATTAGTTAGTGTAGTTAGATAGGTTTCTTTTCTTTTGTTGGGATAATGGACCCTGGCTTGTTCCCATGTACATAGTTCACTGTTGGATTGTATTTTTTTTCACATTTTAACCATGGAGCAATGGCTTTCTTTTTTATTTCCCATTGGATTTTGTTTTGTGGACATTGACTTTGGACACCATTACTTTGGAATTTTATTTTTGGTTTTGCTTTTTTTCACGGACATGCTTCTTTTAATTTTTGTACATTCACATTTCTGTTTCTTCATTTTTGATTCTATTTATGTTTCCTTTAATACATATTTTTTTTGGTGAACTTCAATGTGTGGTATCTCATTGGTTTCATGCATTTCATGATATGGGTTTTGAGATTCACTGACACCCATTGGGTGTATGTGAGGGAAATGTGTTTGTTTCGGAACTTGCAATTGGTGTTCTGTGATGTAATTGCAAATTATGAGTGGGTGGATGCAATACTCGGGTGGGTGTTTTGCATTTGGAGGCTGACCATAGGGACCAGGGATCTAGATTGTGATGACATGTTGGCTGGGGAACATGAGTTGCACATGGGTGGGGGCCTGCTGGCAGGTGCCCCACAGTGCTGGGGGGTGGGGGTGGTGGGGAACATGAGTTGGACATGGGTGGGGGCCTGCTGGCAGGTGCCCCACAGTGCTGGGGGGTGGGGGTGGTGGGGAACATGAGTTGGACATGGGTGGGGGCCTGCTGGCAGGTGCCCCACAGTGCTGGGGGGTGGGGGTGGTGGGGAACATGAGTTGGACATGGGTGTGGGCCTGCTGGCAGGTGCCCCACAGTGCTGGGGGGTGGGGGTCGTGGGGAACATGATTTGGACATGGGTGTGGGCCTGCTGGCAGGTGCCCCACAGTGCTGGGGGGTGGGGGTGGTGGGGAACATGAGTTGGACATGGGTGGGGGCCTCCTGGCAGGTGCCCCACAGTGCTGGGGGGTGGGGGTGCTGGGAGACATGGGTGGGGGCCTGGTGGAGGCTGCCCCTGGTGGCTGGGGGGTGGGGGTGCTGGGAGACATGGGAGGGGGCCTGCTGGCAGGTGCCCCACAGTGCTGGGGGTGGGGGTGGTGGGGAACATGAGTTGGACATGGGTGTGGGCCTGCTGGCAGGTGCCCCACAGTGCTGGGGGGTGGGGGTGGTGGGAGACATGGGTGGGGGCCTGGTGGAGGGTGCCCCTGCACTGCTGGGGGGGTGGGGGTGGTGGGAGACATGGGTGGGGGCCTGGTGGAGGCTGCCCCTGGTGGCTGGGGGGTGGGGGTGCTGGGAGACATGGGTGGGGGCCTGGTGGAGGCTGCCCCTGGTGGCTGGGGGGTGGGGGTGCTGGGAAGACATGGGTGGGGGCCTGATGGAGGCTGCCCCTGCACTGCTGGGGGGGTGGGGGTGGTGGGAGACATGGGTGGGGGCCTGGTGGAGGCTGCCCCTGGTGGCTGGGGGGTGGGGGTGGTGGGAGACATGGGTGGGGGCCTGGTGGAGGCTGCCCCTGCACTGCTGGGGGGTGGGGGTGGTGGGAGACATGGGTGGGGGCCTGGTGGAGGCTGCCCCTGGTGGCTGGGGGGTGGGGGTGCTGGGAGACATGGGTGGGGGCCTGGTGGTGGGTGCCCCTGGTGGCTGGGGGGTGGGGGCGCTGGGAGACATGGATGGGGGCCTGGTGGAGGCTGCCCCTGGTGGCTGGGGGGTGGGGGTGCTGGGAGACATGGGTGGGGGCCTGGTGGTGGGTGCCCCTGCACTGCTGGGGGGTGGGGGTGCTGGGAGACATGGGTGGGGGCCTGCTGGCAGGTGCCCCACAGTGCTGGGGGGTGGGGGTGGTGGGGAACATGAGTTGGACATGGGTGGGGGCCTGCTGGCAGGTGCCCCACAGTGCTGGTGGTGGGGGTGGTGGGAGACATGGGTGGGGGCCTGGTGGAGGCTGCCCCTGGTGGCTGGGGGGTGGGGGTGCTGGGAGACATGGGTGGGGGCCTGGTGGAGGCTGCCCCTGCACTGCTGGGGGGTGGGGGTGGTGGGAGACATGGGTGGGGGCCTGGTGGAGGCTGCCCCTGGTGGCTGGGGGGTGGGGGTGCTGGGAGACATGGGTGGGGGCCTGGTGGAGGCTGCCCCTGCACTGCTGGGGGGTGGGGGTGGTGGGAGACATGGGTGGGGGCCTGGTGGAGGCTGCCCCTGGTGGCTGGGGGGTGGGGGTGCTGGGAGACATGGCTGGGGGCCTGGTGGTGGGTGCCCCTGGTGGCTGGGGGGTGGGGGTGCTGGGAGACATGGGTGGGGGCCTGGTGGAGGCTGCCCTTGCACTGCTGGGGTGTGGGGGTGGTGGGAGACATGGGTGGGGGCCTGGTGGAGGCTGCCCCTGGTGGCTGGGGGGTGGGGGTGCTGGGAGACATGGGTGGGGGCCTGGTGGTGGGTGCCCCTGCACTGCTGGGGGTTGGGGGTGCTGGGAGACATGGGTGGGGGCCTGCTGGCAGGTGCCCCAAAGTGCTGGGGGGTGGGGGTGGTGGGGAACATGAGTTGGACATGGGTGGGGGCCTGCTGGCAGGTGCCCCACAGTGCTGGGGGGTGGGGGTGGTGGGAGACATGGGTGGGGGCCTGGTGGAGGCTGCCCCTGGTGGCTGGGGGGTGGGGGTGCTGGGAAGACATGGGTGGGGGCCTGGTGGAGGCTGCCCCTGCACTGCTGGGGGGGTGGGGGTGGTGGGAGACATGGGTGGGGGCCTGGTGGAGGCTGCCCCTGGTGGTTGGGGGGTGGGGGTGGTGGGAGACATGGGTGGGGGCCTGGTGGAGGCTGCCCCTGCACTGCTGGGGGGTGGGGGTGGTGGGAGACATGGGTGGGGGCCTGGTGGAGGCTGCCCCTGGTGGCTGGGGGGCGGGGGTGCTGGGAGACATGGGTGGGGGCCTGGTGGTGGGTGCCCCTGGTGGCTGGGGGGTGGGGGTGCTGGGAGACATGGGTGGGGGCCTGGTGGAGGTTGCCCCTGGTGGCTGGGGGGTGGGGGTGCTGGGAGACATGGGTGGGGGCCTGGTGGTGGGTGCCCCTGCACTGCTTGGGGGTGGGGGTGCTGGGAGACATGGGTGGGGGCCTGCTGGCAGGTGCCCCACAGTGCTGGGGGGTGGGGGTGGTGGGGAACATGAGTTGGACATGGGTGGGGGCCTGCTGGCAGGTGCCCCACAGTGCTGGGGGGTGGGGGTGGTGGGAGACATGGGTGGGGGCCTGGTGGAGGCTGCCCCTGGTGGCTGGGGGGTGGGGGTGCTGGGAGACATGGGTGGGGGCCTGGTGGAGGCTGCCCCTGCACTGCTGGGGGGGTGGGGGTGGTGGGAGACATGGGTGGGGGCCTGGTGGAGGCTGCCCCTGGTGGCTGGGGGGTGGGGGTGCTGGGAGACATGGGTGGGGGCCTGGTGGAGGCTGCCCCTGCACTGCTGGGGGGTGGGGGTGGTGGGAGACATGGGTGGGGGCCTGGTGGAGGCTGCCCCTGGTGGCTGGGGGGTGGGGGTGCTGGGAGACATGGGTGGGGGCCTGGTGGTGGGTGCCCCTGGTGGCTGGGGGGTGGGGGTGCTGGGAGACATGGGTGGGGGCCTGGTGGAGGCTGCCCCTGGTGGCTGGGGGGTGGGGGTGCTGGGAGACATGGGTGGGGGCCTGGTGGTGGGTGCCTCTGCACTGCTGGGGGGTGGGGGTGCTGGGAGACATGGGTGGGGGCCTGCTGGCAGGTGCCCCACAGTGCTGGGGGGTGGGGGTGGTGGGGAACATGAGTTGGACATGGGTGGGGGCCTGCTGGCAGGTGCCCCACAGTGCTGGGGCGTGGGGGTGGTGGGAGACATGGGTGGGGGCCTGGTGGAGGCTGCCCCTGGTGGCTGGTGGGTGGGGGTGCTGGGAGACATGGGTGGGGGCCTGGTAGAGGCTGCCCCTGCACTGCTGGGGGGTGGGGGTGGTGGGAGACATGGGTGTGGCCTGGTGGAGGCTGCCCCTGGTGGCTGGGGGGTGGGGGTGCTGGGAGACATGGGTGGGGGCCTGGTGGTGGGTGCCCCTGCACTGCTGGGGGTTGGGGGTGCTGGGAGACATGGGTGGGGGCCTGCTGGCAGGTGCCCCACAGTGCTGGGGGGTGGGGGTGGTGGGGAACATGAGTTGGACATGGGTGGGGGCCTGCTGGCAGGTGCCCCACAGTGCTGGGGGGTGGGGGTGGTGGTTGACATGGGTGGGGGCCTGGTGGAGGCTGCCCCTGGTTGCTGGGGGGTGGGGGTGCTGGGAGACATGGGTGGGGGCCTGGTGGAGGCTGCCCCTGCACTGCTGGGGGGGTGGGGGTGGTGGGAGACATGGGTGGGGGCCTGGTGGAGGCTGCCCCTGGTGGCTGGGGGTGGGGGTGCTGGGAGACATGGGTGGGGGCCTGGTGGAGGCTGCCCCTGCACTGCTGGGGCGTGGGGGTGGTGGGAGACATGGGTGGGGGCCTGGTGGAGGCTGCCCCTGGTGGCTGGGGGGTGGGGGTGCTGGGAGACATGGGTGGGGGCCTGGTGGTGGGTGCCCCTGGTGGCTGGGGGTGGGGGTGCTGGGAGACATGGGTGGGGGCCTGGTGGAGGCTGCCCCTGGTGGCTGGGGGGTGGGGGTGTTGGGAGACATGGGTTGGGGCCTGGTGGTGGGTGCCCCTGCACTGCTGGGGGGTGGGGGTGCTGGGAGACATGGGTGGGGGCCTGCTGGCAGGTGCCCCACAGTGCTGGGGGGTGGGGGTGGTGGGGAATATGAGTTGGACATGGGTGGGGGCCTGCTGGCAGGTGCCCCACAGTGCTGGGGGGTGGGGGTGGTGGGAGACATGGGTGGGGGCCTGGTGGAGGCTGCCCCTGGTGGCTGGGGGGTGGGGGTGCTGGGAGACATGGGTGGGGGCCTGGTGGAGGCTGCCCCTGCACTGCTGGGGGGTGGGGGTGGCGGGAGACATGGGTGGGGGCCTGGTGGAGGCTGCCCCTGGTGGCTGGGGGTGGGGGTGCTGGGAGACATGGGTGGGGGCCTGGTGGTGGGTGCCCCTGGTGGCTGGGGGGTGGGGTGCTGGGAGACATGGGTGGGGGCCTGGTGGAGGGTGCCCCTGATGGCTGCGGGTGCAGGGGGACATGCGTTGGTGGGCAGTAGTGCAAGTTGACATGTGGGTTGGCTGGGGGTCATGGCCATGGTGGATGGGGTGCCTGCAGGACATGTGCAGGGTAGGCCCCTGTGGTTGGAGCCACCTGCAGGGGCCGTGGAGGGTGTAGAGGGAACACCTGGGAGGACCCACCCGTGCAATTCATGTGTGGTGCTCCCCGCGCACCCCTGTAATACACGTACCCTGATGAGATCGCGTGTGGAACTTCCCGCACACCCCTGTAATACACGTACCCTGATGGAATTGCGTGTGTAACTTCCCGCGTGCCCCTGGAATACACGTACCCTGCTGATGTTGCGTGTGATACTTCCCCCGCACCCTGAAATACATGTACCCTGATGAGATTGCGTGTGTAACTTCCCGCAAACCACCGAAATACACGTACCCTGATGAGATCGCGTGTGTAACTACCCGCGCACCCCCGAAATACACGTACCCTGATGTGATCGCGTGTGTAACTTCCCGCGCACCCCCGAAATACACGTACCCCGCTCAATCGCGTGTGTAACTTCCCGCGCACCCCCGAAATACACGCACCCCGCTCAATCGCGTGTGTAACTTCCCGCGCACCCCCGAAATACACGTTCCCCGCTCAATCGCGTTTGTAACTTCCCGCGCGCCCCTGAAATACACGTACCCCGCTCAATCGCGTGTGTCACTTCCCGCGCACCCCCGATGTACACGTACCCCGCTCGATCGCGTGTGTAACTTCCCGCGCACCCCCGAAATACACGTACCCCGCTCGATCGCGTGTGTAACTTCCCGTGCACCCCCGAAATACACGTACCCCGCTCGATCGCGTGTGTTACTTCCCGCGCACCCCCGCAATACACGTGCCCCGCTCGCACAGGCCCAATTGCTGTATGTTGCCACTTTTGTGATGCGCTGGGACTCTACCGCCTGCCTTCGTGTGGCGGACGTGTTTCAGCTTGTGCGTGTCTTTGGCTGTGCGTGGCTTTGCCCTATTCGATTCCATGAATACGTGTGGTTCGAGTGCGTGTGGGCGTTCCGTCTGCTTCCCTGCAGTACATCCCCAGTTACGCCCTTATTTTCGCGCGTTGTTCCCCATTCTGCGCGTTACGCCCCATGTCCCACCCACTTTCTGGTGTATGCGCCGAGGTTGTGCGCTTTCACTGTGCGCGAGACGCACGCCTTTCGGGATGTTGCAGTGACTTGTGCGCCATGCACGGGTTTGGCGCACATCCCGAGGTAAACACGCGCAGGGACTTCCATGAAGCGCATGCGTGCGCGTGCGCCTGTTTTTTTGCGCTTGCGCCTGCTTGCGCCTGCTTGCGCGAAGATTTTCGGCGCACGTTTGTTCCATGAATCGGCCCCTAATGCCAAGGTGCAAATAGATGAAAAAATTAGGCAGGCCTATCTGGCAATAGATCATCTGTGAAATTGGGGTCATATTCCTCTCTTTTTACTTAGCGTCACTAAACTACTAGAATCCTACAGTAGAGCATTATCCCGAAATGAGGCATACCGGTGGGAGTGTGAGAAGCAACACTGATTTGATTTAATTCTGACAATCCATCCGAAGCCAGCATCCCCCCAGGCTATGCTATTTTATTCAATCATAACACCAGCTAGCCCCACAGGCCCCTCATTTTGCCTTTTTCCCACATTCACTGGTCCATACAATCTCTTACCTAGTTCTTCCTTTTGCCAAACTCACTCTTTCATCAACATTCTTTTCTGTTTTTTTTTCTTTTTTTCGCTCATGTTTTTGTTTGACCTGCTACCTAGGCTATGCCTATTACATGTTTGTAATATCTACCTTCTCACTCTTTCTATGCTTACACTGAAGGCACCTTCACACAACATCCTTTTCCACTGCTCAACATTCACCTCTTTTATCCTCACAGCCTTATGGGACTCTCCCCATTGTAACATGCAGTCGTGTTTGTTTGTTTGTTTGTTTATTTTATTTGCTTACATAGCGTGCCAAACCCAAGGGTATGTGGGCGCTTTCCTTAGGTACAAAATTACAATGATATACAGAAGCAAGGGAAAGTACAGAGTGAAATACAATAAAATATATGGTGTGTACAAAACTATGCAATAAAATACAGAGTGCAGAAAATATACAAAATGTACAGGTTCATGGCAAAGCTGTGGTATAGGCTAGCAGCAGGCCCAGGTGGCCTGTGGAGAGATTATACCTAGGCTTTGGGCATAGTCGGCCAAGTGTCAAGGTCACATTATGGAGAAAAAGTCATTAGTTTGATTGCGAGAACAGCCATGTTTTTACTTTGTTTCGGAAGGCGAGGAACATGGGTTCAGATCTTAATGTCGAAGGTAGCTTACTCCAGGTCTTAGCCACGAGCACCAGGAAACTGAAGCCTCCTGCTTTGATGAGTTTGCATTTCGGGATGTTGAGACAGTGGGCATAGTTAGTTCTAGTAGGTCTGGTGGATTCTTTTCTAGAGAAATTGTTCATCAAATATTTGGGGGCTGAGTTGGTAAGGCACTTGTGAGTGATCATGAGAGTTCTGAAGGTTATCCTGTCTTGGATCGGGAGCCAGTTGGTGTTTCGTCAGGTTTGTGAGATGTGGTTCGATCGAGGAATATTGAGGGCACATCTGAGTGCATTATTTTGCAAAACCTGTAGCTTGAAGAGCTTCTTCTGGCTGGTGCCCAAATAGAGAGTATTACAATAGTCCAGTTCGGAAAGTATGAGAGTTCTTGCGAGGGTGACGCAGCTGTTGGGGGTCATGAAGGGTCTGCAGGCATTTATGAGTTTTGCTGTGTGGGCTGTTGAGGATGAAGTGGCATTGATTTGCCTTTGAAGTGTTAAGGCAGAATCTAGATAGAAGCCAAGGGTTTTTGCTTCTTTGTCAACTTTGATGATGTTGCCATCAATGTTGAAGAAGGAGTATTTTGGGCCTAGTTTGTTGATTCTTAACTTAGAGCCAATGAGTAGGATCTCAGTTTTGTCGTCGTTAAGACAAAGGCCATGATTGGCCACCCAGGCCTGTATTTTGCTTTAGATTTAATTAAGGTAGGCAGAATCTGATTGGTAGTCGCCTGGCAGAGTGATAAGTATTTGTGTATCGTCACCGTAATTAGTGTATGATATGCCTAGCTCATCTAGATGGTCAAATAGGAGCTTAGTGAATATATTGTATAGAGTGGGGAATACACAAGAGCCCTCAGGAAATCCGCATGTGATAGGAGAGGGGATGGCTGAAGCGATGGACAAGAAGACCCTCATGGATCTGTCCACCTGAAATGAATTGACCCAGGCTGCAGCTTTGCTAGAGGATGAGGCAGCTGTGGTGAGGTGGTTGGCTAGGATGTTATGCTCAACTAAATCGAACACTGCCGATAAGTCCAACAATAATAGTAGAGCAGGTTTTCCATTGTCTCTGGCCTCATCCATTTGGATTTTCAGGTACAAGAGGGCTGTTTCTGTCCAAGGCTTTGGCCTAAAGCCCAGTTGTCTGAGGCCTAGGAGGTTGTTTGTCTCAAGAAGATTTTGGATCTGGATATAAGCGGTCTTGTCCAAGATTTTTAGGAGAAGCGGCACAGTGGTGATTGGCCTGAAATTGGTGGGGATATTAGGATCAAGGTTGGGTTTTCTGATGAGGGGCATGACCCAGGCGTCTTTAAGATTTTTAGGAACAGTGCAGGAGGCAAAGGACGCATTTATAAAGGAGGTGATAAAAGGGGCAAATTCTTTCGCTCCTTCTTTTATGATGGAGGCTGGGCATATGTCTCCTTGGCACCTAGATGGTTTAAGACTTGTGATGATGGGCTCAACCTCTGGGGCAGTGATAGGGGAGAATTTGAATGCTTTGACTAATTTGGCAGGGGAGGCAGGTAGTGAGCTTGGATCAGTCTGATTAGGGTCTGTGTTACCAGTTTTGACGGTGCATGCTAAGCTAGATTTTTTAACTTCGATTTTTGATTGTAGTAGTGTCATTTTATTGAGTAGGGCCTTTTGGATGCTGGTAAACCAGCTGGCATCTATTTTGCAGGAGTCAGGCAGGGTACATGGAGATTCAAGTTCTTTAAGGATGGTAAAAGGCTCCTTTGAGCTAGATTTGGCGTTGTAGTTTTTCCTTTTTGTTTCTAGGATGGCCATTTTATAGGTATTAGAGGCAGTTATGAATGTATCCTTGTTTTGCAAAGAAGGTTTTTTTTTCCAGGACGCTTCAGCATCTCTTTTAGTTTTGCGTAGTGTTTTTAGTTCTAGAGTAAACCATTTATTAAGGTGTGCTAGGGGTTTAGCTTTTCTTAATTTAAGTAGGGCTAGTTGGTCAAGGGCCTCCAGTAGATTTTGATTATATAATTCTACCATAGTCGAAGGGTCTGAGTTAGGTGGCAACTGTTGGTGGATGATAGGTTGGAGTAAAGGAGGCATGTTTTCTAATGAGATTAGTCGATTGTTCCTAGTTAGAGCAGGCAGGGCTTGGAAGTCCTTGAGGGACACTTGTTTAATGATGTTGATTTCGAAGGAGATGACATTATGGTCTGACCATGCACATGGTGAGTTGGCGAGGATTTTAATATTGCAATTAAAGTCTGCCACCCAATCTAGAATCCTGCCTTTGCAGTGTGTAGGGTCGGCAATTCGCAGAGCGAAACCTCATTTTGAGATGGTGTTTTGATTTGCTAAGGCATTAGTGTCTGAGTTGTCATAGAGTCCAAGGTTTAAGTCACCTAGGAGAAGGATTTGTGAGTTGGGTTTTGTGTTTAGGGAGAGGAGGCTAGTTAAGTATTCCTCAAAGGATGATAGTGGACGCAGAGGTCTGAATATGGTGTAAATAAAGAGTGTCCGCTCTGATGAAAGAGGAAGTTTGACTGAGAGGATTTCTCCAGAGGGGAAACTGGTACTGTCCGCTTCTCTGATAGCCAGAGTGTTTTTGGCAATGATGGCTAACCCACCACCCCTCTTATTGTATTTTCCCTTGCGCTTTTCCCTTTCCCCACGATGTGAAGCTGATTTCCTAATATGCTCTCTCTCTCTCCCGCCATGTTTTATGATGGATGCATTGCTGGACTCCTTTATTGCTCACACCAGCAACACGGGGAAGGAGGCCTATGCTCTTATCTGATCTCCACCCCCATGCTCATGGCAGGAGACATCTTTACCAATGCGCGTGATGTTTAGACTTTTCTCTCTCATCTGAATGCAGCCCCACACTGAGGTAAGGCATTTTCTGAATACTGTCTTCAATCTCCTCCCTGTTTCTATGTAATGGGTATATATGGTGTGTGTACATATGCAATCAGCTGGACTGTGGAAATGTGCCCTGGCATTGACATTTCCCCAGAGAGAACCTCCTGTGGATGAAGCACCAATTCTGCCCTATATGTATGCATGTCTACAATAAAAAGTAATATGAGCGCATTTATGACAGCGAACAAAAGAAAATAAATCGGACAATTATGTAAGCCGTGTTGAAGCAAACAAGGAAACACACGACAGTAGAACAGTTGGCCTCTAGGTGGCATTTTCCAGGGTCTAACCTGTGTTAGAAAGTACAAGTTTAGAAAGGAAACTTTAGATTGAAATTGTTATTTGAAATGTAATGACAGATATTTGGTCAGAGATGCAGTTGTAAGTTAACGGTTTTACGCATGAATTAAGACAACGTTCCCAAATGGACTCATTCATTTTCTAACCGTGCATGGGCATTTTCTATGAATACTTTCAAGTTGCACAACTGAAAATTGGTATATTATTTCCTAAAAGATACTATGTCCCTATGTTACATGTTATACAAGGTCATCCCAATTCTCACCTTCTTTACTTCCAAACATGTTTTCATTAAATCAGATGCAACTCTGTTTTCTTTGACATAGAGCTAATTGGTACAAATATTCCTGTATTTATTGCATGCTTTCTTTAGAATCAGTCCTATGTACACATTAAAGTGACAGTTATGACGATACATGGGAAATGTGTGTAAACACAGTGGGTTTAGCTATGAATTCCGATATGGTGCAGTATAATGAGGTTAAACAAACACTGCATGATTCATAATTTAAAAGAAATTATTCCACACAGCTCCTGCATATGGCCCTCTCCAAATCATCTGTAACAATATCGGCACTTCTTGGGGTTCAAATGATCAATCATAATGCTGCACTTGCACAAATATTCTACTATGCAAAGTGCTGTTGTTACAACTAGAAAATCAACATTCCTTGGGCCTGCATCAGTTTGTGGAGCCACATCACAAAGCTGTATGATAGCTTAGTTAAAACATCTCAAGTAGTTTTGTTTTTTAACATTCTGAAGTAAAGAGTTCCATCTGCAGAGAAACTGATGCGACAGATACTCAACCCTCTTTTATACTTTGTGATTAAATCATACTAGAGTCGGCATAGTGCAAGTTGGGAAGTTTATCAAACAAAGTAAGTGATCACAGTTAAGTCCCGAGTATTATATTTGCCCGTCCAAGAGGAACATTTGATTCATTTTATATTTTTCTGTCCATACTTCAGTGCACTAGGAGGAATATTTACATGTCTCCAGCATTATAGTCTTAGCCGCAAGATCACATTACATTTTCTAAAAAGAAACATTTTCCAATTGTCCAATTTTCCATAGCCAAATATATCTCTGCAACATGCAAAGTTAAAGGAAGAATTTGATCAATGCTCCTGTTAATAAAAATGCATTAAGTATAATATTTGTAATGTTAGCTTTTTCTTTAGAATGTTACTTTTAACCAGCCTTTCCATCAATTTGTGATTATTTGACGGAAATATAATTTATGAAAAATCAGAACATAATTGCTCCTATTGGAATGCTGAATAACCTTCGTAATCATTGTCTTCTTCTTCTTTAAAAAATAAGACTATATATATTATGGCATGCTTTCACCTATAACATGTGGAAAGCGATATTTAAAACATTTATGTATGCTCCTGTATCTTGTTACTACTGCTACTGTTGACTTGTCTGACCATTTAGGGCCAGATTCATGGAATTATCTGCGCAGAAAATAGGGACTTTGCGTCGCAAACCGCCCACGAGATCCTGTTTGTAGAGTCATGGAATTGAATGAGCTGGATTTTTCCAGGATTTTTCCGTCGAGCGCCTTGTGTGAGACAACACGCACAGCATGGGCGCGACCTGCGCAGAGGGCTGGGAAAGGGCGTAACACAGAAAATGGGGGACAAAATGCGAAAAAGTGGGCGTTCACCCGCGTGGGATTGACCCGCGAAGCCTCTCGGCATAGAAATTGACACGCAAATCCCTCGGTCTCTATGCCACCCTGAAGGCAGGCATAAAGAAATCTGCGCATAGGAATCGCAGTGCGGAGGAGGGTTTGCATATCAGATTTAGGGGTGCATATATGCAACCTGGGTTCCGATCTAAGTTAGGGGTGCGCATATGCAGTGTAGTGGGGTGCAGGAATGGTTTACAGGGTTTACACATAGATTTTCTGAGTTTAACCTGAATAAGGAATTTTCATATGCATGTTGTCGGGGTGCTGCCAACAGTTACGGGGGATCCTGCGCAGGGTTCCCGAGATGCAGGCCTGCATGTGGGGGACCTCACACACTGTTTAAAGAGTGTGTGTATTTGCACCCGCGGAAGCACGCAAAAGTAGCTGTTCTGGCTGTTTATGCTTTGCATGGGGGGGTGTTAGGGGCGTGTCGGGGCGTTCCGGGCACGATTTATGAATACGGTTACTTTGGCAAGTACATTCCATGAATGTGCAGGCTTATGCAGTGTCGTTCTCGGAGTGCTGCAATTGCGGGAGAAATGCACACTTTTTCATGAATCAGGCCCTTAATCTCTACTTGGTGTGTAACCTAATTATACCTTTAGAGTGTTGGACGAAATATGGCAAATCCACCTTGGTGGCCAAAATATTACAGTAAGTTAGGTTTGTGTTTTTGTGCATTGATACGGTGGTTTTGCTTGTTGTTTCCTTCCTGTATGATAATGATCCGATTGGTATTGGGTGTCGTAACTTTGATGGCCAGTTGCCTGGGCTACCGATAAAACATCAAACACCGATTTGATGAATGCAGCCCTCACTCGGAGGCAAGGGCAGAACGTGGACAGCAAGCACTTCCCTCATTGAAATGATCACTGACTGCAAAGTACAGCGTTCCACTGCAAATAGATTCCTGCTGCAGCAAGTCACTCCGCAGTGCACATTTCAAAGCCGCTCAAAAATACCTGTTGTGGTCTGACAACAAAGTAGACAGCATCCGTAAAATGAATGTGCACTGATGCATCGAGTTGATGTTACTGAGTGCTTTCTTTAGCTCTATACAACAAATGTATTAGGAAAAACATGGCGTCTCTTTCTAACTTTATTAAAAAAAATAATAAAAGTTGTAGAAAGAAAAGATGGTGCCATGTTTTCAACACATGAAATAGCTTATGTGACTCCACTGATAACGCTCACAGCGAATGCTTCACGCTACCGAACACATTTCACTTGAATGTGAAGTCTGTCTCCTTTTGACACTGGCTTATGCTTACTTTGGATATTTTCTCAGGAAAATATGTAAAATGTAATGTCCTGGAACTGACAGAGGTGGTTACAATGGATCACTTTGAGATTTGCTAACCGTTGTTTGGAAAACATTCAAGTGCCTCACTCACATTCAGTACGATGTCATTGCTAGCAAATACTTCAATTGTTTCTGAAATTATGCCATTCAAACAAAGTATATGCAAAAATGGCTGCCCAAGTAATGGTAATTGGTTTTACTGTCAAACTCACAATGCGCTCCTTTGCTTTTATAGTCAAGGACCTACCATAGACTTGCATTACAGATGAGGGGGCTCATCATGAATATGGCAGTGTGGTAAAAAATGCGGTGATGGAATGACTGCCATATTTGACACACTGCCATAATTTGAGTTTGGGGGTATAATGGAGTAGATAGCTCTCTTAGTAGATGCCAACTTGTCATTAGGTTGGATTAGGTCTTTTTTGACCGACTGTCAACAGCGAGTGAGATTGGGGGAGTTCCTGTCAGACCTCATTGAGCTAAATTGTGGAGTCCCGCAGGGATCCAGCCTAACCCCACTGCTATTTAATTTGTATATTGGGCCCATTCTGGAAATTTTGAGACACTAGGGGTTGAATTTCCACTCTTACGTGGATGATACACAGATTTTTATCCGAGTTGTTAACTTTGGGGAAGAATTCCGCAGACTGGGACAATGCTTGGAAGAAGTAAGTGATTGGATGTTAAGGAACCACCTACAGTTTAATGCAGCCAAGACTGAACTTATTTAGTTTGGACCCAAGCATCTGTTGAATACAGCTAAGAAACTGCCTATCCCCATGCTCTTAGGCAAAGCCTAAAATGAGTATCTAAGATAAAAAACCTGAGTTGTGTATGGCAAGAGGACCTTGGTAGTGAAACCTAGGTGGGAGCAAAGATTCAAGCAGTACATTTTGCCCTGAGACTCCTATGCCAAGTGCTCTCTTACATACCTAAAGAAGATCATACATCTGTGGTGGGTGCATTAACCAGCGCCCATCTGGACTATTGTAACAGTCAACTGTTGGGTGTCCCATCTAAACAACCTCAGCGATTTCAGAAAGCACAGAACGCAGCTGTTAGAATGATATTAAAGTTGAGTAGAACCGCTCACGTGTCCTCATTTCGCCGTGAGCTACACTGGCTTTCAATTAAAGATCATATCAGGTTGAAGGCAGCCTGTATTGTTTTTAAATGTGTAAATGGTATCGCCCCCTCGTATTTGAGAAAGCTAATTCAGCCGTACCATCCTGTGAGACAGTTACGCTACAGTGATGGTCATCTTTTGGCTATCCCCACCTCAGTATACAAATCCCGGGGAGAAGAGTCTCTCTTTTTGGTCCAAAACTGTGGAACTCCCTGCCACTAGAGTTAAGGACAATGAGCTCATTTCTTCAGTTTCGCCGAGCATTAAAGACTGTCTTGTTTAGATAGAGAGGCCTCTGTATTCAGGGGGTCCTGTATGGATTTAGCAGTATCCTCTATCAATTGTTGTTGTCATCTGCGCAGCTATACGGTTTATTCTGTTTTGTGCGCATTATAAATATCAAAATACAAATACAAAATACAAATACCTCTAGTGCTTGGCTGGAGGTATTGCCTGCACAGTAGCGCCAAAAGGGAGAAATGACCACGTCAGAATTACCACGCATGTTATTTTCTCCAGAATCACCTTGGAGTCCTAAGGATTGAGAAAATAGAGATCCATCATTCTGCCACTTTTAATTGGCCGATTTTGGCAGGTTTCAATTGTAATAACGGTAATTGAGTACTCATAATGAGCCCCAATGTAAGGCTGGGCCTGCTACTCATTGACAATGCCCTTTGTGGCCATTATATGTCTGGAGCTGCTTGCAATCTCTCAAAAAGAAGATGTGACCTAGCCGTTCAGGCTGGACTTCCCCTTATGAGGTGAGACCACACCTGATTTGCATAAGGCCTTCTGTAATGACATGGGAGGCTGGAAAAGGATGGTCTTGGAAGGCTGCCCAACGCAATGGCAGAGGCCTTTGATTGACACAAAATCTTCCTTCTATCAAGCATTCGGTTCCTAAATGCTGAGGCTACACCCTACCTATGATATGCCTGATGATGTTTTAAAATGTTTGGGTTGCTTGTCTTCTTTTGCAGAGGGGTTGCGACCTAGCAGTTCAATCTGACCTGCCCCTTGTGGGGTAGGACCAAGCCTCTTTGCATATGGTCTTTCCCATTCTGTAATGTCATAGGTCACCTGGCCTAAGCCCCGCCCACCTGGTTACCTTCCTGCCTGCTGCTCTTTTTCACCACTTAGCAAGCCCCGCCCACCTGGTGCCTTACTTCACCATCACTGTCTTGTGGCCAATGCTGGATTTGACTTTTATGGACTTCATTCATTCACGGTGTGTCACTCTTTCTCAACTCTCATGCTGGACTTCCTTTGCATCTTGTGCTCATCGTGGCCCTGAATCATGCTGTTCCCATCTTTATCTTGTATCCTGGCTTGCAACATTATGTGTTACTACTAACTTCTGCAATTTTATTCGCTCTCCACTCTTGCTTCTCCACTCTTTTTGACAGCTTACTCTTTTTTCTCTCCTCCTTTACCTTCTCCCTTTTCCTATCTCCTCCCTGGATCTAATATGATAGCAACCTTGTCTGTTTCCTCCACCCTCCCATTACTGTTTTTTTCCTTCCCACCACCCCTCCAGCACTATCTGAAATGTCGTCAGGCCTAGTATGATAGTCGCTTGTTTTGTTCCTCCCCTCCCTTTCTGCACCCCTCTCCCTCACCTTTTGTTTTTCTCCAGCTCTACCAGAAATGTCGTCAGGCCTAATACGGTAGTCGCCTGTCTCTTTCCATTTCCTTCCCACTCTCCCCCTCCCTTCCTTATCTATGTCTTAGCTCTTGCACTATCTGAAATGTCGTCAGGCCGAGTATGATAGTAAATTTCACATCCTTACTGTTCATGGCCTGTAAGAATGTGGTTGTATTTTCCCTTGTTCCCTCCCTTGCCTTGAAGCGCTTTGAAACACATTGTGTATAGGCGCTATATAAATAAACGATCATATCATAGCAGGCTGGAAAACGATGGTCTGGAAGGTTGGCCAGTGCAAGGCCAGTGTTTCCAGCAATCACTCTTCAGTGTTGTGATAGTCAGTCAACCTGAGTGTGACCGGTATGCACAGGTGTGGATCCCCAGGCTGCTGTGCCTAGAGTTCCAAGCAACACCTTACCCAGTGAGACCAACATGTGCCTGCGGGTTCTTGTGGTCTTGTGCAGAGGGAATGTGGCCTAGCAGTTTGAGATGGAGTGCTCCTTTTGGTTTGGGGCCAAGCCTAATTTGCATATTTTCTGTGATGGCATGGTAGGCCAAAAAATGATGGTCTGGAAGTTCATGCTTTGCAATGCCACTGGTTTTTGATTCATGCAAACACTTCTAGTCATAATTCCCCAGTACAGTGATTGCTAATGGAATGCCTGGCCTATCTAAGAGAGAGAGAGTGTGTGTGTGTGTCTGTGTACAAGCGCGCGCACGCAACCATTTGTGTTTAATTGTTACCTAATGTGCAGCCCTCCCAGCTGAATGAAACCGACCGACAATATCATTGCAAACTATATTCAGGCAAGCACCTTAAGCTTAAAGCAGTGTGGGCGACACTCTGCATAGTAGCCTGTCTGTAAACAGATTCGTTTTGTTGATAGTGCCATTTTATTGCACAGCACGGATGCAGCACATTGGGCAACGCGATTATGCCTTGACACTTCTTTCCTAAAGCAGCCTATTGATTGATGGCTTTATGTTCGTTTTATACTTATTTGAATAATATAAAAAAAACTACAATTGAACATTATGTTCTTCAATATTTAAAAGTTGTATAGTAATAGGCCCTTGGTATGTGTATACTCAAAGTGCGAGAACCACACAAAGTGAGCAGTGGAGTTAATATATCCATCTGCTGCAAGATCTCATTAGTAGAATTTTTAAAAAGGTTATTTATTGTGGCCTACATATTTCTGTGTTTAATATCCCCGCAATCGCTCTCCTCGGTATTCTGCTTTACAGCAAATACTGCAGTTGGTTTCCAATTCCCACTTCATACATATGCAATTCAAAAGAAATTAAAGTCCATACTGTGAGGTGTCTTTCCAATACATCTTTCTGCATCATTTTTCACTTATTTATTTCAATGTACCGTGTAATGTGACTCAATGTAAGGTTTATAGAGCGTATAGTTTATTTAAATGACTTCAAAGTACATCTATAAAGTGCGAGCCATGAATAATACTGGTGATTGCTGCTCTTGTACCTACTCAGCAGTGTTCAAAGGGAGTGCTGTATGAATCCTATGTTGTTTGAGATCCGGGAAGCAGCCCGCTGGGCGCCATGATAGATGCATTTGTCATTTTGAATTACTTAGAACAGACTAGATAATCCCACTGCTTGGCCAATCCACTCTGCCAATGGTTCTTCATACCGCACTAGACCAGATCTTGTTTTTGAATGATTTTACAAATGAAGCTTTAAAATAACTCCATCAAAACATACATACATTCCAACAGCAAACGTTAAGAATCTTGCAAGAATGTACAGCATGTCTAAAACGTATTTCAGTAATAGACAATGCAGTTGAAAAGAGAAACACCCTAACATATGGCATCAAGGTGTCTATGTAGCAAACACACCACAACCGAAGCTCTCAAGTACACATGGCTACGCAAACGCACAGGACTAGCCCGTGTCCTTGAGTCGTGTGCAATCAAACACCACACTTGAGACATTGATGTATTTAAAAACTGTACATTCAGATGTCTACTTTGACAGAATCCCAAACCCTTTAAAAGTGTGTTACTTTACCCATATAGACCTATATTATGGACAGTAAAGGATGAAGGGAATCGGTGTTTTCAAATGGCACTCTACCCACAGCCGTCATACCTGCTCGGTGTGGAGGATTGTATGCCAATGACCTATATGCACGAATACAGGTCGAAAAAAACGGTGATCATAATGAGCACACGCTCTTGTTTGAAAATAGGCCATCATTTCCTTGGAGGGTGGCTGTACTGCCTGTTTATGGCCTACCAGCAAAAGGTAACAGTCTGAGGCAAGCCCTTACATCCCACCTGAGATAATGATTGCCACTATTACCATGGCAAAACGTATGGGGCCTGATTAATAGAATAAGTGCATAGAGCCAGCAAAGGACTGTGCGTGTGCAACAACTTTGGCGCAACTGCACATTCATGGAACCCAAAGCGCAAAGTAACCCGACCCGCAAAGAAAACCGAGCTCCCAGCACCCCTGTGAAACTGCATGCAGTCGCCTGTAAATCAGGCCTGCACCCCGTCAAAACTGCAGGCAAACCCCCAAAAATAATGGTTTCACCCCAGCAAAACTGCACTCTGTCCTCTGTAAGCAACGGACTGTACCCCTGCGAAAGTACATGTGGCACCCCATAAGTCAAGGCTGCAGAAAGTTGAAACTGCACAAGGTCCCCTGTAAGTAATTGCTGCACCCCAGCAAAACTGCCTGAGGTCTCCGGTAAGTAACTGCTGCACCCCTGCGAAAGTACACACAGCACCCCGCAAGTAACGGCTGAACCCCTGTGAAACTGCGTGTTGGACCCTGTAAGTAACAGCTGCATCCCAGATAAACTACACGCAATCCCTCGTATGTCACGGCTGCACCCATGCGAAAGCACGCATGGTAGCCCATAGGTAATGGTAGCACCCCTACAAAACTGCGTATGGTGCCCCGTAAGTAACGGCTGCACCCTGGCGAAACTGCAAACCATGCCCTCCTACTCCCAAGGCACACAAAATGCCAGCATAAACCCCTAAGTCATAGCAGTCCCCTCAAGTCCTGACACCGCCCACTCGCCTCCCTCACCTCTGCCAGTACCCCAGGCAGCCACCTCAAGTCCTGACACCATCCACCAGCCCCCCTCACCTCCAACACTGTCCCCAGGCAACCTCCTCAAGTCCTGACACCACCCAATAGCACCCCTCACCTATGCCAATACCCCAGGCAGCACCCTCAATTCCCAGCACCACTCATGAGCACCCCTCACTGCTGACACTATACCCAGGCAGCCCCCTCAAGTCCTGACACCACTCACCAGCCCCCTCAACTCCCCCAAATCCCCACCAAGCCCCCTCAAGTCCTCCTCAGGTCCTGACACGACCCAACAGCCTCCTTCACCTCTGGAAATACTCCAGGCAGCCCCCTCAATCCTGACACCACCCACCAGCTCCCCTCACCTCTGCCAGTCCCCTCAAGTCCCACCATCACTCACCAGCACCGCTCACCTCTGACACTATCCCGAGGCAGCCCCCTCAAGTACTGACACCATCCACCAGCCCCCCTCACCTCCAACACTGTCCCCAGGCAACCTCCTCAAGTCCTGACACCACCCAGTAGCACCCCTCACCTATGCCAATACCCCAGGCAGCACCCTCAATTCCCAGCACCACCCACGAGCACCCCTCACTGCTGACACTATCCCCAGGCAGCCCCCTCAAGTCCTGACACCACTCACCAGCCCCCTCAACTCCACCAAATCCCCACCAAGCCCCCTCAAGTCCTCCTCAGGTCCTGACACGATCCAACAGCCCCCTTCACCTCTGGAAATACTCCAGGCAGCCCCCTCAATCCTGACACCACCCACCAGCTCCCCTCACCTCTGCCAATACCCCAGGTAGTCCCCTCAAGTCCCACCATCACTCACCAGCACCGCTCACCTCTGACACTATCCCGAGGCAGCCCCCTCAAGTACTGACACCACCCACCAGCCCCTCCCACCTGTGTCAATACGCCAGGCAGCCCCCACAAGTCCTGGCACCAGCCCCCGTCAACTCTGCCAAAACTCCACGCAACCCCCTCAAGTCGCAACCCCACCCACCAGCCCCCTCACCTGCAACACTATCCCCAGGCAGCCCCTTCAGGCCCTGGTACCACCCACCAGCCCCCTCACCTCTGCCAATACCCCAGGCAGCCCCCTCAAGTCCTGACACCACCCGCCAGCCTCCCTCACCTCCACTATTATCCCAGACGATGCCCTTAAGATAAGTCCCAACACTACCCACCAGACCCCCTCACCTCTGTCAATTCCCCAGATAACCCCCTCAAGTCCTGACACTACCCACTAGCCCCCTCACCTCCACCAATACCCCAGGCAGCCACCTAAGGCCCAACACCATGCAACAACCCCCCTCTCCAACACGATGCCCAGGTAGCCCCTTGACAGTCTGCCACCCTACTAGTCCAATGTGTAGCTGCAATTTACCTCAAACTCTGTGGTCTGCCTCCACCATGAAGCAGACCTGCCACATGTCTACCACCAACATGATCAACTGATAGCACTGGTGTTGAATCAAAGACCGGAGCATCTCTTCGCAATCCCTGGCAGACCTGGATCTGCAGCACCACAACTGGACAGCACACTATTGCACCACCTACACTGTGGCCATCCCATGTACATGTGACATGTGAATGCTTTGTAAAGGGTTATGTGCATACTGGGCATGTGTGATTGCAAAGGCCTCAAAGCACAGCAATTGAAAGCCTGGTGAGGACAGAAGTACACAAAATCAAAGATTGGGCATATCCACGTACAATGACTGGGTGCAGTACAGCCCGTGCATAAGTAACCCAAGTGGTACGGGTAGCAAAGTCCCTGTAAGGGACTAAAACATGGCAGGCGCTGGAAAGCCAGTCAGACAGTGTGTGACTCAGTGAGACAGGAAATGTGTGTTGCCACATAGAAACAGCAAACATGGTGAACCCCGGGACCTGAGGCCCTTTAAGACGAGGTAGCAATTCTTAGAGATGGATGGGGATGCAGAGCACACTGATACATCAATAATCAAACCGACTCATGAAGTTGGCAAAACACTGTACTGCTTCATTAATAATTATCTAAAGCAGGGAGTTACAACGAACATCAACAGACGTCTGCTCGATTTCTCTCAAAGCATCACATGAAAAAACAGCACTCTTATGCTAAAAATTCATCACTACTGACATCACCCTACGTGGCGAACTAAGAATACCTACTAGCGGGATGTGATAGGCTTAAAGGGAACATCTAGGTATATGTTCCATACTGACGGGAGTTGTGATTGGGTCTCTAAGATCAGGGGGACAACTAAGCCCATCCCAAGTGCAAGTCATCTTCCGTGTCATACTAATACACAATACCCTATTGGTTTCACAAACTATAGGACTATTTAATACGTGGTCCTCTAAAATTGGCTGGCACGCTTGTACCCTTCTGAAATATTCCACTTACTAGCAGTAAGCAATCTGATTACCCCAGGTGCTGGGAGGATTGGCCTGGTCATGCCTCCCCACACAATTAGCCCTCATTCATCATCACTCCAGCGGTCTGCCATTCAATTAAGGCTTTGAACTTGGTTCACTGTGCCTGAGAATAAAAGGGAGCGTGGCATGGTCTTATCTTCTGGTTTCAGTGTAGCTCGACCCAAAGATAATTTCCATTTTGACCATGTGACTGGAGACCACGTTTCTGAGCTCTTAACTGCGTAAAATACTATTAAATGATGAACTCTTGGCACTTTCAGTGTTTTTCACTTACACCTCAAAGAGGAGTTTGCTTCTTTCTCATGTTCAGGTAGCTTCTTAAGCAGATAACCAGGTTCACAGCGTCCCCGACTCTTCATACTGCCTTTCTTGAATTCTCCTTCACCATCAGTTATTTTCAACAGCACCACACTTCAAGCCCTTTCCATTCACAGGGTTTAAGTTTGCTAAAGTGCATTGTGGAACATCCAGATTCTATACATTCCTATGAATATACATTGGTGCATCGCCACAATCTATTTACTACATAGCCAGCCTCAGGATTACTTCATCTGCTTGCATTACAGCATCTGTACAATTGTAAAATGACTGCATTTCTTCTATGTTTCTTCACATGAGCACTCTTCATTTCGATCCCAAAATGTTTCTTTACTTCGATACTTCATCCTCAAATCCTATAGAATGTCTATTTTCTTTCTTCATTTGTGTCTTTTCTGGGTGCATCAATTCTGCTTATTATGATGTCAGCAGCCTTCTTTCTTATTCTTCTTTACACTTCTTCCAGGACCTTCGCTAGAACACCATTATTCCTTTGTGAATGCACATAGGGTTTTCTCAATGGATACTGTGCCTCAAGAAAACTTTGTGGCATAGGCTTCTTCACTGGTACTGCGCATGTCGCAATTTCCGGTTCTCAACATATAGGCAACATGGGGGCGGAGCTTCTGGTAGGGGTACTTGGTTCCTCCTCTACCCTCCCCCCTCTGGGCGATTTATCAACCACTCTCTCATCAGTCTTCACATCAGGACATCCTCGTCTGAAGAAGTATTTCTTTGGAGTCTATGGGCCTCATTAGGACCCCGGAGGCCCCGGAATGAACGGTGCCTGTAAGGGACTGGCACCGTTCATTCTGGGCCACCCTATTATGAGGTCGGCAGCGAGACCCGCTAAGGAACGCCGGGTCAGACCAGGCGTCCTTTTCGGGACCCGCTAGCAGACCAGGATGCTAACAACGGGCCCATCATTAACGGGCCCATTGTTAGCATCCTCCCCATTCCCGTTTGAGCCCTATGAGGCTCAAACGGGAATGGGGTTTAATTTTTACCGATGCCAAGAAAAGGGCAAATACCGGGTCCGCCAAGGTCGGCATGACCCGGTTATTGCCCTTTTTTGGGCTCCGGTTACAATTCATTACCGGTAGGAGCCGTGCCCTTAATAAGGGCACGGCTACCGCCAGGGTCGTAATGAGGCCCTATATCTTTATGACTCCTCTCAGGCATCCTGCTTATTTCACATGTTCATCAATACTCCAGGTCATAAGACTGCATTGTCCATTCAGACTGCAGTAGATCCATTTTCCCACATACTTCTTGTGGTACTTTGGATACAGGAACTTTGTTCTTCAGGTGCACGAATACTGGCCTTTACGTAGTCGCTGATGTCTTCGTCTGTCAGTTCCTTGGGTTCGAACCCAGATTCAACATTGATCACAATCTTTATTTCTGCTGCTTTCTTAGAAGTCTTCTTGCATTGTGTGATTATTATCCTAATCACACAGAATCCAAACATGATCATCACCAACAGGACTCCAAGGAACTTGAAAATATTCACCATCCATTGTGGAACCCATGAGATGATTGACGCAAACCAACTGCCATCAGAAATGTTGTATACTTCATCTTCCATCTTGACATGCAGGTTTGTCAGCATCGTTATGGCCTCTGTCAAGGTGCCATTCTCTTCATCGTGAGAAGGTATGAAGGTGCAACATGATTCTCCCATTTTGGCACAAACACCTGCATCCATGGCTGTAATCATATCCAAGACATACCTGTTTTGTTCTGTAGAGTAATCAGTTCTATGGCTCTTAACTCCTTTTTGATGGCATTGTATCCCTTTATGGTGGTGTTAATCATCTGCAGGAGTTCCCATCTGGAAATCTGCAACCATTTGGCATTTGCCATCGTCTGGATCCCAGGCAAAAAGATAATAGTGAAAACTGAAGCAGTTTTGCTGAATAGTCTATGCTCATATGGAATACCATCAAAAGCTTCTATTGATTCAGCTGGGACGTTGCATTCCCTCTTCATTCGATTAAGGAGTTCAGCAGATCTCTTCTTTCTTAGGTGAGCATCTGCTTTCGGAAACTCACCAATGTTCAGGTCACTCTTTGGAATTGCTAATACTGCAACATGAACAATCACTTTAGAACATAGTCCTCCCCAATCTCTTGCAGCTTCATATAAGCTCTGGATTCACAGACCCAGTGGTGATCCATTATAGCCACTGTCCCATCTTTCATTCCTGGCACATCGAGGATTCAACCACACTGCTTATGCTCAACAACATTTCTCATGCCATTGTTTCTGAAGCATAGCTCTGCGCTAGCCAAAGGCACTTTCTGCAATGCGCCTCCTTTGTCTTTGACCCATGTCAGCAATTTTGCAAGCCTCATCCAGGGAGGTTTGCATCCCTTTTCCACTCGATCAATAAACGGCTTGTGATGACCAGTTACTTCCACAGCTATGAATATGACTATGTCTTCTTCTGAACCAACTGGACAAAGTACTGTCCCTCAGATGCGCATCTGGCCTGTTTCCTTGCAGCTTCATATTTCTTCATCAGTTTTTCCTTGACAGTTTTGTTTCCTGTTTATTTCCCATCTAATTCCAGTTCCCTTCATGACAGGCTGTTCACATCTTATCACATGATCTCTTGTGTGTGCTCTTTCTGTTGTCTTCAAATCCTGAACATAATCATCTTCTTCTGGTGCTGTCCATTCTGTCACCCATGCCCAGGATGCTGTTCGACCCTGGAATTGACCTCTTGCATGACAGAGTGCAAGTTGAGTCTGGCAATGAGCTGTTTGGACTGTAAGTGATTTCAATCCGGCACACATCCAAGTCAACGCCTAGTATGTGGTGCACAACTGAAATCCTTATTTATTTTTGTCTAAAAGTTCTTTATTCTGAACGATATACCACTCATATCACGCCCTTCTCCTGGAACCCCCCCCCCCAGTCACACTGAGCCAGGAATCAGGCTGGTTTGCAAAGGTAAATATTTATTTATGTATTTAAAAATTAATCACAATATGTCTGAAGAGGTACACAACAATCACCAATGGGGTGAGGTAATCTCTTTAATACATGAGGAGTAAGTAGTGAGCAAAACAATTCAGCCCAGAAAATAGTACTTTTGTGTTGGTTCAGATCAAATAGCACTGTGGTTAGAAGTTCCCCCTGCACACCCCTCAACCCCCAATAGGTAATGTAAACAGATAGGAGGAGAGCAGGTATTCAGTAATGGCAGAATTCAAACAGAATATCAATCTCACTTTCCCCCTTTCAAACACAAGAGAAAAGGAATTGACTGTCAAGCTGTCAGAATGGCTTTTAAAGTTGTCTTCAGAATGGACTGGGCAAAAACACCAAAGATGGTCAAAATTGCTGAAATTGTTATAAATTCTTAAGGGAGCCACTTTGGATAGTTGCGCACAAACCCAAGCAATGATTGAATCCCAAGAAAACATTTGAAATCTTAAAATTCAAGTCGGAAGCAATTAAAAGCTGTTTTACATGTGTAAAAATGTCCCAAAACGAGCATTTGCGGCAAACTTTTCACTGCGCGATAATCGCGATAACGACAGAATCACATTGATTTGGAATGTTTTGGGTGTGATGTAAAGCTATGGATATTAGCTATTTGTTTCTATCACAAAAACTGAGGAAGTTACAGACGTTTTAATGGAGGTCGTTTTTTGAGATAGGCGCAAGAATGGAAAACAGGAGCGCACTTTTAAAATGACAAACGGGTTGCTTACACTAGAGGATGACTATGAACAAAACGAATACCACACTGGAACACAGTCACTTGATCAGGGTGACTGCCTGCTAAGGAAACTTGCCTTCTTCAGAAGAGAAAAGGATTGACGCAAAGATAGTTCTGGAGGAACTAGTTCTGGAGGAAAGATAGGATGGTTTGGAGATAGGGTTTGGACAATGCAAAGATACTCCTAACAATACAGGTTCTGAATAGAAGATAGGATGGGTCTAAGATATCGATAAGACTATGCAAGGTACATATGCTAGTGACACAATTCTTCCTATTTATACTCACTGGATACGTTTTTAAATGGAACCGTCAGTTCTGGTCAGGGGATTGGATCGAGTTTAGGAAAGAGAGCTTGGCACAATGGACTGGGCAGGGTCAGCAAGGTGCTCTGGTCACAGCACGACACAGGACTGGACTGGATCTGCAAGGCGCTCTGGTCACAGCACGGCACAAACTGGATTGGATCTGCCCTTCTTGGTTCTGAGGATATTTATTTGAGTAGGCAAACAGTAGCAGCACAGCTCGGCTGTATTATAATGCTTCCCCTTAGGCTTGTGGGGTTCTATTCTGGCATTTGAGGCCTAGCTGAGAATGGTTCAGCTATGCAGTGGGCCTTTTGCTTTGCCAAGTTTCTGGAGTCTGGAGCAAGGAAGATGTAGAGTTCAGCAGCAGGGTGCTCCGGCAGCATCAGGATAGTGAGTGAATCTGTCTGTCCTTATGTGTGGTGGGCTGTCTCTATTTATGCTATGAAATTACATCATAAAGGGCGGGTGTTGGTCGGTTTAGCCTAAGCTTGCCCCTTTGAAAGGTGATTGGGTCAGAGTCTACTCTCTGCCTTGATAGGAGGAGAGAAACGGAGTGTCATCTTTATGGTGCAATTTTATGAGGCTGAGAATCCACCCCTAGCCTCTGGAACACAAAATCTACTTTTAGAAAAAAACATATTTCCACATGAGCAACCTCTATAAAAATCACATATACAGATTACATATTTTACATAGCAGCTACTCCTCAAAACCCCGTAGCTGTGGGATCTTGCCTCCACTTTTCACAGAATTTTGCCCTTTTCACTATGAACACAAAGGGACTCATCATGAGTCTGGCGGTAACCCTTAAATGCAGCGGTAGCACTATTACCGCCACATTTAAGCGTCCACCAGATCGTGGCCTTGGCGGATTACCCTGCAAGCTCTAAGCTGGGGGGAAATCTGTGGCTAATTTGCCGAATTTTGGCACTATTACCGCCGGCGGGAAATCCACCAGTGGTAAAAGCGTGAATTTTCCCCATTGGGCCCAATGAGGAATGTGGAATTCCCGAATGGGCCCAATGGGGAATGGGCACTAACAGTTCTGGCAAACACGTGATCCGGCGCTAAAAGCGCAGGGGGGTTTGGCGGTAGGGCTAAAAGCGCCAGCGGTAATAGCACCGGCATCACCGCCCAAATTGTGATGAGGCCCAATGACTTATTTTTAAGCGAATTTCTACAAGTGTGCATGTTTAACATGAGAATAAGCGTATACAATTTCACAATTCTAGCGGAAATACATTTTGCGTAAAATCACATTTCTTGCCATTGCTGTCCAGAACATGTCACACAGTTCTGGCGTCTCTTCACCCGTGCCACCAGAAATTAAATTAACAACTCTGTTATTTTTATATTTTTCACAATTTTAAATAGAAAGTTATCAGTCTTTTTAAAATGTGTTCTTTGTCCTTGTTAAGCAACAAATGGTTGTTTGGCTCCACCCCTTGGTCTCTCCCCTGAAGCCCAGGAGCTATCACCCATGTTTGTTCCTTGCAGAGGCCATTTACGACTGTCTTCACACTTTGAATTTCCTTAGCTGCAGCTTGTCATTGTTCCCTTGCCTCTGTAGACCAGGTTATTTCCTACCCTGTAATTAACACTTCTCTGTGATTTCCTGCTGGGGGGAAAGACTTTCTTTCTGTGAGAAAAACCTGTTATTCAAGTTCTACAGCTTCAGCCAAGTTTAAATTAATTGTTAACTCTGCTGACTTTTCCTTAGCACAAAACAAACTTGTTGTATCCAATAACAGCTAGAATTCTCCTTCAAGATTTTAAACTATGGGATTAAATCAATTACAATATGGCTTACTATCAGTAACAGGCCTCTTAGATTGCAAAACATTGATTTTCAGTTTATACATATTAACGTTTAATCAGGCATGCCACTGACAGCTGTCATCACAACAGCCCTCTGCTGCACAGAGATTATTGACAGATCCACAGGCAGGCCACTTTTGCTGTGGAAATCTCTTTATGCTCTCAGCTTTTCAAGACATTGTAAGTTCACAATGATTCCTTAAAACAAGTGAATTGTAGCACCCAGCAAGAATTTAGAATATTTAAAAGGTGTTCTGTACCGGCATTCTGAAGTTTCAGCAACAAAGAAAAAGAGATTTAAAGCAATCTTGGAGTTTCATTTAGCAAAGCACTGCTTTTTCCTTCTGCACTCCACTTTCAATTGTTGCGGAGCTCAGTGACACATTTCAGTAGTGAGAGCTCTGTTCTACCATTGACAACATGCATGGTAGATTGGGCATCCATCTTTTTGTGCGTGGCGAAGCGTGATTTTCAGGGGTATTGGTGAGCACAAGGGTTTTGCGGCCATTTTGCTATTTCTGGACCCATCATAACAGAGTGATGCAGCATAGAAGAGCAAAAGTGGGTCAATACATCCCACAGAGCCCCCCCTCCCGACTTGAGGTTGACCGCCCGTCAAGGGGAAGTCGGGAGATTGGGATGTTCTTTTTTTTTTTGGTCCAGGTGGAGAAAGTCATCTGCTTCTCCCGTCAGTGCTGGATGGACACGCTCTCCTCGCCGGTTCTAGTTGGGAGTAGGGAACGGCACTCCGAGCTCCTTGGGTCTTTCCTCCCGGTCCCCGAGTGGTCCTCCTTGGTAATTAGAATTTCTTAGTTCCAATGCTAGGAGACAGAACAGAGTATGGTTATGGAAATTACCCCACTACTACTCCCCGAGGGTGTAGTGGGACAGATGTATACATTGACTACAATTTACAATATTCCCCACCTGTATTTACTAATGGTTTTAACAGGTGGATTCTTCTAGGTTGCCGGAATTTCCCCCTCTGGGTTTCCGGTTGGCTCCTCTATTTGCAGCAAAGTATGCCTGGGATGGCAACTCTTCAGCTGGTTTATGAGGACCCACTTGTTTTCCCCCTCTGCCAAACGTCCCTTGGGGATGTGGATTCTGTAGGCAACTGGTGAGATTCTGTCCATGATTTCAAAAGGACCCCGCCAACTTGGGAGGAATTTACGCTCGTTGGCTTGGTTCCTTTGGAAATTGTCCTACTTGATATTCTTTACTAGTTGTCTTAAGATCATAGTGGATCTTCATAATGTCTGCAGATCTTTCTAGATTCCGATGAGCATAGGCAAAAGCATGTTGAAGGTGTTTTCTCAGATTCTCAACATACTCATGAGTTGTGGAGGCATTTATCAAGGTCTGCTCTTGGGTTCTATAGAGCAGATGCTGGGGTAGCACCATCCTTCGTCCAGTCATCAGTTCAAATGGAGACATTTTTGTTGCAGAAGAAGGGGTAGATCTGATGGCCATCAGGACAAGGGGTAATCGAATGTTCCAAGTTGGCCCAGAATCTGCCACAAACTTTTAAAATATGCTCACAATAGTTTTGTTATATCTCTCACTCCACCACTAGAGGACCGTCGGTAGGCAATGTGTAGTTTCCTTTTGACCCCAAGTATCCCCCACATCTTTGTCATCGCTTCGTTAGTGAAGTGACTACCTCGGTCTGACTCAATCCTTTGGGGTAGTCCAGAACGCTAGAAGATGTGATTGATCATCAGGGCAGCTGCTGTTTCTGCCTTGCAACTTGGGGCCAGGAGACATTCCACCCATTTAGTGAACAAGGATGTTACGGTCAACATGTGCTTGTTCGCCCTAGAGGAGCGAATCACAGGCCCGATACAATTGACTTGTAAATCTGACCAAGGCAGTGTCATCCCCCTCTTTTGGAGGGGAGCACGGTGTGGGAGTGAGTTTGGCTGAAATTGTGCACACACAAGACACCCCTCCAAGTATTGGTCAAGGTCCTGCCCCATGTGTGGCCAGTAGGCAACCTCTTGCAAGATTTCTAATGTTGTATGAAACCCCCGATGACCGGCTGTGGCTGCATCATGGGCGTGACTTAGCATCAGGCTTCGGAATGAGGTAGGGACCACCCACTGGTCATGGCCAGGTATGGATTTCCCCACCAACAAACCGTCTTGGATTCGGAACATTTTTGGACATTTCATCAACACTCTGAGTTCCTCTTTCCCAATGTAATTGGTATCCGTCATTGGAAAGTTCTCAGGGTTCTCAATGTGTTGATAAAACTTACCAATTATTGGATCCCCTTTTTGAGCCGTAAACAAATCAGCATCTGGGGTCTCCTTACTCCATTGTGCAGTTGAGAGTTCATTGTGAGCATTTGTCTGGGATCTAGTGATAGCAGTGACCTGGATTTCCCCCAACAGGGACTCGATCTCAAATAGATCCCCTTGGATGGCTCCGGTTTTGGCCAGCTCATCAGCTAGGTAATTTCCAGTTTTGTCTGGTCCCTCTACTTTAGAATGACCCTTGATCTTTTTCCAGTAGATGGTCATCCCATTTGAGGTGACCAGATCATCAATATTTTGTATTAATTTTCCATGTTTTAAAGGTTTATTATTAGCACATAGTATGCCTCTGGTTTTCCAGTTAACCTGGTGCTCCACGAACCCGTTCCGTACATAATCTGAGTCTGTGATTATGACCAGTTCGTGGAGTTGGTGTTGGACAGCAGTGAGGATGGCCTGATGCACAGCCATCAGCTCTGTCACTTGACTACTTCGGGGACCAATTTTGTACCCAGCGGAGGGTTCTGGGGCATCATTCGCCCTTGCATTCCCTATGCCGGCCACAAGTTCCTTTTCCCCGTTGTTGTCAACATGGTAGGAGCACCGATCCACATAGACATTCCCTCACATTGGTCTTCTTCATAGACTTTGTGTGGGGATTTAAGGTAGGCCTCCATGTTGTCCTTGATTTTAAGACTTTTGTCCTCGAGACAGTTTTCTCTGGCACAATCATGCAAGTCAGACAGACCTTGCGCGAGGGGACTCTTCTTGTTTTGGCCATATCTGACCTCCACAGGAAAGCCTTGCATTGACAGAATCCAGGTGTAATCCAGGAAGTAATTCGGGAATTACCCACATTTCCGGCCTGGATTCTGTCACTTTGAAGATATTGCAGAGGCTGGTGTGGAGTCTACACAATGATGTGTTCCCCCTGGATAAACGGGTGATAATTCTTCAATGCCCACACCGTTGCCAGGAGTGCCTTCTCACAATCGTTGAATTTTTCCTCCACAGAGGATAAAGTCTTACTCACATAGGAGATTACTTTATTGACCTTGTCATGCTTTCGATATAATACTGCTGTCAAGCATGTATTTGAGAACCCTGTCTCCAAGAAGAACTCCTTGTTTTTGACAGGGTAAGCTAGGCAAGGCGCTTGTGAGAGGCTTCTTTTGAGTTGTCTTACTGCCTAGCCTTGTTCTCGACCCTACTCCCACTTTACCCCCCCTTCAAAAGATGGATCAGCGGTCTTGTGATCTCTGTGTGGGGTCTTGTATTTTCTGGAGGGCTTCTACTTTCTTTTCTTGGGGACAGAGACCCTGAGGAGTTATCTCATGCCCCAAGAAATTGACATGAGTTCTGCACAACTGTGCCTTTTGGAAAGAGAGTTTTACTCCGGCAGCCCTCAACTGTGTCAGGACATAAAGGATCTCTGCTATGTGTTCCTCCACAGTTGAGCTTTTGACTAGAACATTGTCTACATAGGCCAGGTTACCCCTTTTACCCAGGTCGGGCATGGCCTTATGTAGAAAGATGTTAAATTAATTGCCAGAGTTGATGTATCCGAAAGGAGTCTGGGTCCAAGTGTACTGCTGCCCCCCGAAGGTAAAGGCCAGCTTGTATTGGTCCTCCCTACTGACAGGCACAGTCTAGTACCCATTGGTCAGGTCAATGGCATTGAATACCTTCGACTCCTGGATCTGGGCCAGCCCTTGGTCAATGTAGGGAAGAGGCCATCGGGAAGTATGGACACATTTGTTGAGCTCCCTTAGGTCAGCACAGAGTCTCCACTGGCCGTTAGGGTTCAAAATCCCCAGCACCGGATTATTGAAGGTGCTGTCGACTGGACGAATTATCCCACGGGACTCAAGTTTCTTAATTATTTCAGTAAGGGACTCCATTGATGCGAGAGGCAAGCGATATTGCTTCACAAACACTGGAGTCATGCCAGGGTCCGTGGCAATTGTTGTTGTGTGGATGTCGGTGCGCAAAGAGATCTTGAAAAGAAAATTTGTTTCAATTTTTGCCTTTGCTCCAGAGTCTCACAGGCATCAGCTAGGTTGACTCTCTCTTCAACCATCTGCCTGAAGCCTGCAAAGACTTCTGGTTTGGCTATGTCAGCTGCCTCCTCCAGCTGGGTGGAGAAGTCCCTGGTCAAAGTGCTGATTTGAACTAATGGCTTCAGGTGGGGAAGGCAGTCCTTGTGGCCTTGAAAAATCACCTCATCCCTCCTGAAGTCACAGGTCACATCTTCCTTACCATAAGGGCAGGAAGAGTACACCAAGAAATTCTCCCCCTGCCGGGTGAAGATCCTGTCTGGTGTTGTGTCATCGTCGCTATCACTGTCAAAACAGTTCTTGGGGATTGGTCCTAACAGTTTGTTACAGAAATCTATGGAAAAATGTCAGTCATCAACCACCATTCCAATAATGGTGCCTGCACCCAGAGTAATACTCTTTAGGTCGCTGTTATCCATCTCTATTGGAATGGTGTTGTGTTCTATGTTGGCTAGTGGTGTTGGGTTTACCCCCAAACCTTGCAGTTGGAAATGAGCATTGAGATGGACATAGGTGTTAGGATTTTTCAGATTCTGTCCTCTTTTAATTTTTACTTCCAGTGAGAAATGTCGGATCCGTTCTGGGATGGTGACTTCCTCTCCAATCTGAATTTCAACTGCATATGGTAGCAGTTGAGCTGACCAAAATGCTTTCTCTGGGGCATCAAAGTCCATGGGATTACAGGCTAATCAGGACCAGGCTTTGAAGTTTATTAGGTCCAAACTAATGGCAAAGCGATTGAGAATGTCACTGCCTAAATAAAATGCAGAAGGAACATCTCGCACGACCCAACAATTATGGACTATGCTCTTGTTGCCTACGTACATTTTGAGCATACACCTGCTAGGCAGGAGATGTTTGGAATTGGGTGTTACCAGGTCCATTTCCCATTTGTCTAACAGTTTAAATGTGGGAATGGCTGGATATTTTGGGAGTTTGCAGAACATGGCCACACTGATGAAGCTCTTACCATTGTTCACACATACTCAGGCGAGAACAGAGTCCTTCCCCTCATTTAACTGAATAGGGATGAACAACTGCTCTCCAATTTTCTGAATGCCAGCCAAGCTTTGAGCTGATTTCTCATCATTTTGGACTATAGGAATGGGATTTTCTGATTGTGAATTGGTATAGAATTTCAGAGTGTTTCCTTCCAGTGTGGAATGCCACCTTAGACTGGAAGGAAGGTTGATTTTTTCAGAAATAGAGAGGGCTCCCCATCACCAGTTTATTGTACTACTGCAATAAATGTCATGTCTGGGATTTGATTATTTTGGAAATTAAATTCAATTTGGTCAGGTTTTTGTTCAACTATGGGGCATGTGCCATTGAAACTAACATGGTTGACATTCTGTTTCAGTTTTATTGGTCGGTTAGTCTGGGTCCAGAGGACCTTGTTTACACAATCTATGAGGGGAGACAATCTACGCAAGATGTCATTCCCTAGTAAACATGGTGTGCCCTCTGGCGTCACAACTATGACTGGGTGCTTCACCTTGTGTCGCCCAATTTTAATGTCTAAATCCGCAGTCCCCTCGACAGGAATTTCCTTCCCATCGAAGTTCTGAAGTTTTCCAGGAAGAGGGGTGAGAGGGATTTGGTATTTTTACCTCTTCCCGAATTCAGCTGATCAAAGGCCCTTTTGGACAGAAGGGTGTCTTGGAATCTGGTGTCCACCAGTGCTAAAATTGTACATTGCCCCTGTATTTGGACCGGGGCATAAGATCTTTCCTCCTTTTCCTCAAGGGGGCAAAGATAATGCACATTTTTGGCCAATTGGTGGGTTAATTTCTTTGGTTTGGATACTGACAGAGAGGTGATTTGTGCAGGATTCTGTTTGGGATCTTGGGAACCTGTAAGAAAAAGGTGACAGCTAGATATAGGGGATGTTTTGGGCTCCCCTGGTTCTGATTCTTGGCTGCTCCACCCCCCCCTTTATGGAGGCAATCACCAGAATGGGTTTGAACAAGGGGATTTTCGTGCTGGTCATTCTGGGGTTTGATGATGGGTGGTTTTTACTCGGTCCCACATCTACCCAGTCTGGATTGGGATCCTTTGAGACCCATTATTCTTTAGGAGGAGTTCCCCCATCCCTGAAGGAGAAGATCCTTTCCCCAGAATCCTCTGAGGACCCCTCTCCTTCAAACTGGAAGATTTGCACCTCCTCCACAAAATGGGCCTTTTTAGGATCTTTACTTCTCCTACCCAACCTCTGTTCCTTGGATTGCAGACTTTCGGGGGCAGGACATTTTATTTCTGGTTCCTGGGTTTCCATGGGCTATACACAAGTGGGGAAGGAAGCTGCCTCTAAGGCTTTACAACCCCCTTCCCCTTGTGCCTCCTCCCTGGGAACCGGTGGGTTGTCAGGGTTCTTCCCTCATCATTGTTCTGGAGCATCAGACCCTGGATTTGTGGAGTTCTGGGCCACCATGCTCATCTCAGGGTTTTGTTGAGCCCTCAGCATGCGACCCAGATCCTGTGCTATGTTCTGGACCTGGCGCTCCAGTTGGGAGACACGCTCTGGCTGGTACCCTGGGTTGATCCCGGGAAGGGTAACTATCCCTTCTCACATAATACCCCTGGTTAGGATAGCTTGGGTACCCCTACAACCTTGGCCTCCCCTCTCCTGGATTGGGCTGTCTGGGCTCAGGAAAGTGGGGAAAGAAAGAAGGGTTGTTTTGGGGGTTGAGGTTTGGCGGGTACCGGGGAAAGAAATTTGGTCCGGCATTTGGGGGATTACTGCCCTCCTGGGGAAAGTGAGGAGGGAAGTTTCCTGGGTTTCCAGTTGTCTGGTTGGATCCCCCCTCCTTGGGCTGGGGAGTTCACACATAGCCCAGGATTGGTCTGTTGCCCTTGTAGTGTGGGCCGATGTAGTCTGGGGAGTTAGGGGTCCCATTTGTGGGTTTACCTCCCTGACTCCCTGTTTGGGATTGGCCCGAGGGCCTTCTGGGTCTGGGGTTGGTTGGATTCTGTACAGGAAGGTTTTCAGGCCCCCCCATCTCCAGATCTAAATGGGGGCAACCTTCATCTCTGCCACCTTGGCAGCAGCAGGGGTGTTGGTTTGGGGCTTTTGCTAATATTTTTACTTTCTAGTGGCTTCTGCACTTCATAGATGTGTGTTGCTTGTTCAATGACCCAGTCTAGTGATTTTTTCTCATGAAAGTCCCTCACTAACTGGGTCATAATGTATTTAGGGAGAGCATGAAAGAAGGTGTTCACAAATTCCTTACTGTCAGTGTGCACCCTTCTAGTGGTTTGCAGAAAGGCGCATTTCAATTCCTGGACAAATTCTTGTGGGGCCTGGTCTTCCCCACATTGTAGGTTGTAGGCTGCCTTGCGGGCCTCTTGAGGGTTTCTATGAATAGAAAAATGTTTCAGGATGGCCGCCCTATAGGTGGACCATCTGGAATGGTTCTGATCCTCCAGCCCCACAAAGAAGCTGGAGTACTCAGGTGAAAATGTCCACTTTACATACTGAATACAGCTTTCGCTGTCCTTCAGGTGGAAAGACTCCATCATCTTCTCAAACAATTCAAGGTGCTCCCAAACCGAATATTTGGCATTTTTGTGGTAGGGCGTAATGACGCTCCTAATGGCTTTTATTTGCTTTAGGGGATCCTTGAGTAAAGCTCTCTTGATTTTGTTAGCCTTTTTAGTTCTGGTCACCCTGGTCCACTCATCCCCTGACTCAGAGGCACTGCTACCGGAGGTGGCTGTCTGATCTTCTAGACTCTCCCATATTCTGCAAGCTTGGGAATGGCTGGCAGAATGTGGGGCCTAGTCTCTTGGGATCTGTGGTGTTCTGAAGAGTACCCCCCCCCTGCTGTCCTAGCTGGGAAGAGGTTTTTAGTATTCTCTTAGAGGGCCTAGTCTCATGGAATACCCCATCAAATTTGACCGATCCAGTTCTCTGATTTTCCCCTCACTGGAGTCTCCCTGATCAGAGAGGATGGCCCTAGCACTTGCAAAGCTGTACATAGATGCCCGCTCATCCATTTCTGGGAGGCGCTGACCTATTAGCCCCATATTTCCCATTGTGTTGAAGTCTACCATCTCCGTGGCCCTTGGTTCATATGAGCCAGTGGACATGGGGGTGGCAGAGCCCATGGAATTGAAGGAATTAAAGTCCCTGATGCCAGGGTTCTTGAGGTTATGCTCAGGGGTTTCCCTCTCCCATCTGACCTCATCTCTTTCAGCCCCTACTCCCTGATAACCTGCAAGAATCTGACCCTTTTGTTCCTCTATTAAGGCCCTACTGGTCTCTATGAGTTGTTCCTGCATGGCTATCTGTCTATGGAGCCTGTCATTTCTTTTCACAGAGAGCCTTATTGTCTCTATCTGCTTCCTGCCTTCATTGGGAGTATTGGGACACTTTTTGCTGCAGGAGACTCACCTCCTGAGTTTGGTCCTTACTGGGCTGATTATTCTTTGCCAGAGCATCTTCCACCCACCTGGTATGCTCTAACAGCTTTTCATAGTCCATTTTGAGTTCACCCTGTCCCTGAAGATCCAGGCGATTTTCTTCTAGATTGGTTTTTGATTAGCTGACTTCCAGGTCTAGGGCGTCCCTCTCTTGAGTTAGAGTGCCACTCTGTGCAGCCAGGTCTTCCCTTTGTTTTCTAATGGCATATCATTTCTGGTGCTCCTCATCAAAATCTGTATGAGTGTGGAGATCCTTCACTATTAATGTATTATTTTCCTCCTTTAGTTCATCAATCTGATTTTCTAGGGCAACCATCTGCCCTGAGCAGGCTCTATTATAATTTAATTGCTGCTCCAGCTTTTGTTGGCTCTGTCGTAGAGTTTCCAACCTTTCTTGACACTCTTTTTTCACGGATCCTCCTTTACTTTTGTCAGGTCCTGTCTGATTTCTCTCTCTGATTCTTGGCTCTTTTGTAGCCTTTGCTCTGCAGAGTCCAGATCAGTTTGGGTTTTCTCTAGGGACTGTACTTGCCTCTTTGCCAGATCTAGGCTTTCGGCACATTTATCCTGTATTCCTCCAATGTGGAGGTACAGATAAGCTGCTATTTTGGCAAATTTACATTGCTCTTCTTTTACTTTTGGGGCCATATACAATTCACTAAGTGCCTGGTGTAATGGACCCTGGTCCTGCCATGTTTCTTATTCTGTGGCAGTGATTTTTTTTTTATTTCCTGCAGCGAAACATTCTCATCCTGCTCTACCCATTCACCCCTGACAACCAATTTGTGCACTAGGTGTTCCCTTGCAATATTGATTTCCACTAGGGTCGGCATTCTGGAAATATTAATGTCCTTCTGACTTATCTCAGGGTTACTTTACTTTTGCAAAACAGGCCTAACTCCAGTGAGTATTTCTATTGAAGTGTGTTATTACAGTGTAGCACAGTATGGTAGCCCAACAAGGTGTATGTACCCCATCAGTTAGCACGCTGTGTTAGACTGTTACAAGTGGTATGTCTAATTCAGGATCTTGTGATGAACCCCCAAGCTGTAAGTGATTTCAATCCGGCACACATCCAAGTCAACGCCTAGTATATAGTGCAGAACTGAAATCCTAATTTATTCTTGTCTAAAAGTTCTTTATTGTGAACGCTATACCGCTCATATCATGCCCTTCTCATGGAAACCCCCCCGGTCACACTGAACCAGGAATCAGGCTGGTTTGCAAAGGTAAATATTTATTTATATATTTAAAAATTAATCACAATATGTCTTAAGAAGTACACAACAATCACCAATGGGGTGAGGTAACACTGAGTAATCTCTTTACTACACAAGGAGTAAGTAGTGAGCAAAACAATTCAGCCCAGAAAATAATACTTTTGTGTTGGTTCAGATCGAATAGCACTGTGGTTAGAGGTTCCCCCTGAACACCCCTCAACCCCCAATAGGTAATGTAAAGAGATAGGAGGAGAGAGCAGGTATTCAAGAATGGCAGAATTCAAACAGAATATCAATCCCACTTTCCCCCTTTCAAACACAAGAGAAACGGAATTGACTGTCAGGCTGTCAGAATGGCTTTTAAAGTTATCTTCAGAATGGACTGGGCAAAAACACCAAATATGGTCAAAATTGCTGAAATTGTGATACATTATTATGGGAGCCACTTTGGATAGTTGCACACAAACACAAGCAATTATTTAATGCCAAGAAAACATTTGATATCTTAAAATTCAAGTCAGAAGCAATTAAAAGCTGTTTTACACGTGTAAAAATTTCCCAAAACGAAAATTTGCAGCAAACTTTTCACTGCGTGATATTCGCGATAACGGGATAGATCACATTGACTTGGAACGAATACCACACAGGAACAGTCACTTGATGAGGGTGACTGCCTGCTAAGGAAATTCGCCTTCTTCAGAAGAGAAAAGGATCAATGCAAAGATAGTTTTAACAGTACTAGTTCTGGAGGAAAGATAGGATGCTTTGGAGAGAGGGTTTGGACAATGCAAAGATACTCCTAACAATACAGGTTCTGAATACAAGATAGGATGGGTCTAAGATAGGGATAAGACTATGCAAGATACATATGCTAGTGACACAATTCTTCCTATTTAGACTCACTGGATATGTTTTTAAATGGAACCATCAGTTCTGGTTAGGGGATTGGATCGGGTTTAGGAAAGACAGGTTGGCACATCGGACTGGGCAGAGTCAGCAAGGCGCTCTGGTCACAGCACGGCACAGGACTGGACTGGGTCTACAAGGCGCTCTGGTTACAGCACGGCACAAGACTGGGTCAGATATGCCCTTCTTGGTTCTGAGGATATTTATTTCAGTAGGCAAGCAGTAACAGCACAGCCCGGCTGTATTATGATGCTTCCCATTAGGCTTGCAGGGTTCTGTTCTGGAATTCTAGGCCTAGCTGAGAATGGTTCAGCTATGCAGTGGGCCTTTTGCTTTGCCAAGTTTCTGAAGTCTGGAGCAAGGAATATGTAGAGTTCAGCAGCAGGGTGCTCCGCCAGCATCAGGATAGTGAGTGAATCTGTCTGTCCTTATGTGTGGTGAGCTGTCTCTATTTATGCTATGAAATGACATCCTAAAGGGGGTGTGTGGGTAGGTTTAGCCTAAGCTTGCCTCTTTGAAAGGTGATTGGGTCAGAGTCTACTCTCTGCCTTGATAGGAGGAGAGAAACAGAGTGTCATCTTTATGGTGCAATTTTATGAGGCTGAGAATCCACCCCTAGCCCCTGGAACACAAAATCTACTTTTGGCAAAATACATATTTCCACATGTGCAACCTCTATAAAAATCACATATACAGGTTACATATTTTACATAGCAGCTATTCATCAAAACCCCATAGCTGTTGGATCTTGTCTCCGCTTTTCACAGAATTTTGCCCTTTTCACTATGAACACAATATCCAATGTTTAAGCAAATTTCTACAAGTGTGCGTGTTTAACATGGGAATAAGCGTATAAAATTTCACAATTCTAGCGGAAATACATTTTGCGTAAAATATAATTTCTAGCCATTGCTGTCCAGAACATGTCACACAGTTCTGGCGCCTCTTTACCCGTGCCGCCAGAAATGAAATTAACAACTCTGTTATTTTTATATTTTTCACAATTTTAAATAGAAAGTTATCAGTCTTTTTAAAATGTGTTCTTTGTCCTTGTTAAGCAACAAATGGTTGTTTGGCTCCACCCCTTGGTCTCTCCCTGGAAGCCCAGGAGCCATCCCCCATGTTTGTTCCTTGCAGAGGCCATTTACGACTGTCTTCACACTTCGGATTTCCTGATCTGCAGCTTGTCATTGTTCCTTTTGCCTCAGTAGACCAGGTTCTTTCCTACCCTGTAATTAACACTTCTCCGTGATTTCCTGCTGGGGGAAAGACCTTCCTGTGAGAAAAACCTGTTATTCAAGTTCTGCAGCTTCAGCCAGGTTTAAATTAACTGTTAACTCTGTTGACTTTTCCTTAGCACAAAACAAACTTGTTGTATCCAATAACAGCTAGAATTCTCATTCAAGATTTTAAACCATGGGAATAAACAATTACAATATGGGTTACTATCAGTAACAGGCCTCTTAGATTGCAAACATTTGATTTTCAGTTTATACATGTTAAAGTTTAATCAGGCAGGCCCCTGACAGTTGTCATCACAGCAGCCCTCTGCTGCACAGAGATTTTTGACTGATCCACAGGCAGGCCACTTTTGCTGTGGAAGTCTCTTTATGCTTTTCAAGACATTGTAAGTTCACAATGATTCCTTAAACCAAGTGAATTTTAGCACCCAGCAAGAATTTCAAATATTTAAAAGGTGTCCTGTACCGGCATTCTGAAGTTTCAGCAACAAAGAAAAAGAGATTTAAAGCAATCTTGGAGTTTCATTTAGCAAAGCACTTCTTTTTCCTTCTGCACTCTCTTCAATTGTTGTGGAGCCCAGTGACACATTTCAGTAGTGAGAACTTTGTTCTACCACTGACAACATGCGTGGCAGATTGGGCAGCCATCGTTTTGTGCATGGCAAAGCGCGATTTTCAGGGATTTTGGCTCGCACAAGGGTTTTACGGCCATTTTGCTATTTCTGGTACCATCATAACAGAGGGATGCATCATAGCAGAGAAAAAGTGGATCAGTGCTGCTCCCAACAAGAGCAGGGTAAACTCAGAGTATAAAAATGAAGACAGCAAGAAGTAGTCTGTGAACATCAACATCAGACAATACCAATTACACGTCCAAAGAGAAATTCAGTGAGAAGCGAGTCGGGGAACAGTTCCCTTATCCAATCGTCAAAAGAAGAAGTCAAGATCTGGCATACTTTTTGAGACTTCAATACCTTTCTAAAGTCAAGTTCAGAAGATTTCTGTGGCTCAAGCAACATGTTTGCATGCCTGCTATAATATCTATAAGGAGTGTCCATGGAAAGCCACAGTCTTTGCATCCTTCTTCCTCGGAATCGATCGAGTCTGCACGTGCTGAACTTCTTCTTCTTGACTTGCTTCTGAATGGGATGGGGATGTGATGTCTCACCAGTGTACACTTTTAGATCTCCCAGGTGGATCCAAGCTCACCTCCCTTGGACCTTAACTGCTGAAGGCGTAATGTCTTCCACAATATGACGACAGCTAAATCTGGGCTTGTGCCACTTTCGAGTGAAATTCCTAATTAGAACAGAGTCTCTGGCAAAAAGTTTAGGAACATATAACTCTTTAAGTCTGTTTGCTGTATTCTCTTCATATGTGTCCTGAGACTGACACCCCTTCCGCTTAAATTGATCTGAAATTACAGAGATACTAGCGGTCATACATGTTAAGTATGCATGTAACTCATTTTCTAACAATTCTGCAGTTGTCTGGGCATCACTTCTATTCCTCAATGGAACAGTCAGAGGCATTCTCATCCACCTCCCTGTAATTAGCTCGTGGGGTGTGAGGTGGTGGTCTGACCTGGGCTGATTTCTCAATGCATATATTTCAAGGGGCAAGCAATGTAGCTACCCCTTCTTGAGTGTCAATTATTGTTTTGCTATACTTTCCTTGAGAAGACCATTGAGTCTCTCACATATTCCGTTCCGTTGCAGGTGATAACCAGAGGAAAACATATGTTTAATACTAAGCAATAGGTTAATATGTTTGACTACCTCATTCACAAAATGGGGCCCATTGTCAGATCTCAGCACCTCACATACTCCCCATCTAGGAAATACTTCTCCAACTAAAAACCTTGCAGCGCAAGTTACATCAGGATGTGTGAATGGACCAGCTTCAATTCATCTTGAAAATGGGCATACTACCACAATCAAATAGGGATCACTCCTCTGACTGTTGTTCACAGTGTGTGCCCAGCAGTAAACGTTTGACATACAATGCCATTTAATACACAAAAAGCAACGTGTTCTAACAGGTTGAGTACAAACCAGTCCTCTGCAATTGTTGCTGCAAGGCTCTCCCTAGTTACATGCACAAGGTTGTATAGCTGTTCTAACGCCACCCTTAATAAGGGTACAGGCACTACCGGTTTACCAGTGCTATCCTGTTACCACAATGCTTTGGAAGGGGATAGAGAACACCCCCTTCATGTCTGTAGAGCACAGCCCTGAACTTCCATCAATTGCATTCTTGACAATGATCAAAACATTCATTTACAATCATAATTGTGACTATTTTGTCTTTCACTTCAGGAGTATCAAAACTAGAAATATCAGATGAATATGCAACCCTCTTGGCCTCTTCGTCTGCGGCTTAGTTTCCATGTGAAATAAAGTCAGTTCTCTTAGTATGTGCTGTGCACCGAACTATTGCAGTGGCTACTGGGAGTTGTAGTGCTTTAATACGCCTGTCCAATAATGCAGCGTGTTGCACTGGAGTGCCGTCCGCTCAGAGGTAGACCCTCCTTTTCCAACGTGCTAGCCCTGCATGCACTGTTGACATTACGTAGACGGAGTCACTGTACACTGTCACATCCTGCCCTGTGTGATTCTCGAGCGCGACAATAAGTGCTACCAGCTCTGCAGCCTGTGCTGAAAAATTAGACGTTAGTCTCGCACTTGCTACAACTTCAAATTCCCTGTTAGCTCAGTGCCTTACCCCAGCTGAGCCTGAATGCCTTTCTCCATCAGTTTGATCGATTTTCTAAGACCTGTCAATAAAGAGAACCTCCCCCATTGCTAGAGCATTCTCATTTACCCTCGGGATCGCATCATAAAATTCCTCCTAGTTAGAGCAATCATGCACTTGCTCATCTGCTGCCAATATTTCGGCTACAAACGTGGCAGGATTCACTATTTTACACCTGACTGTTTTGATGGCTGGATTAGATATAACTACCTCATAAGAAGAAGCTCTCCTAGATGTCAATGTACCCTTGGCTTTCTCCAAAACAGCAAATAATGCATGCTCAACAAATAAAGTCATGGAACTCCCCATCACTATGCTTGTAGACTTCTCAATAGCGAACGTGGCTGCTTCCAGCGATTGTTCGCAAGGAAAGTGTCCTCTCATAACTGGATCTAAAATTTCACTATAATATGCTAAGGGTTTGTTCCCTAATGTGGTTCTCTGCATGAGAATCTGTTGTCATAACTATTCCATTTGTGTGCGAAAACAGGAAGAACTCCTCAGAATAATTGGGAATTCCTAAAACTGGAGCTGTACAAATTGCTTTTTTCAATTCCTCAAATCCTTCCTCCATTTCCTCAGTCCATTAAATTTGTTCCTTATTCACCTGTGCTTTCTTCAGAGCCTGCAAAGAGGTCTTGCATATGAACTATAATGAAATACCCATGCTCTGACATAACTACACAGTCCCAGAAACTGTTGCATTTGCTTTATCGTGTGCGGTTTTGGCATTTTCATAATTGCCTCAGCTCTTTCAGGTGTAACTTTTCATGTGAAATTACCTGACCTATGTATAACACTTCTTCCTGACAATATTTCAATTTCTCCTTATCCACTTTGTGTTCTTTGTCTGCTAGAATAATCATCAATTGAATCGAGTATCATCTGCACTCCTCTTCTGTTGTGCTACAGACTAAAATATCTTCTACATACAGCATCACAATGCTTGGCAAATCAATATTGCATAGGTTCATCTGAAGGACCCTGCTAAAGATCGATGGAGATTCAGAGTACCCTTGAGGACGTGTGCTCTTCAACTTAGTCTGACAGAACGTAAATGATGCAAGGTCTTGAGAATCCCTGTGCAACGGGATTGAGAAAAACACATTTTTCAAGTCAATCACTGTGAAATATCGTGCCTCTGGGAGAATACTGCATAGAATCGTTGCAGGAATCGGAACTAAAGGAAACTCTGCCTCTACAATCTGGTTATTTGGTCTCATGTCCAGAATTAAACACCACACCCCCCCTGTGATTTTTTCACAGGATACACTGCGATATTACACAGTGACTCTGATGTCACCAAGATGCCTTGTTTCATCATCGATGATATAGTCTTAAAAATCCCCTCGTCCTCCTCTCAAGACACTAGCTACTGCATTGCTTGAGGTAAAATTGCTCCTGGTTTCAGCTTGATCTTAACTTCTCCCACTCCCTTCAACAGGCCTACGTCATAGGGGCCTGAGGTCCATAAAGATGTTGCCACTTTTTCCATGTTCTCATCAAAAAATGCTGGACGTTGCCTCACTATCATCATTCGCTGTGGGATTTCTCTTCTTTCTATTCTGATCTAATAAGTGATGTTCATTTTGAACACTACTTCATCATCTGACGGGTCGTCTCTGAACATATCCTAGTCAGTGACGTCATTCAATCTGTACCCTTCCCCAATAGCAATTACCATTCTCCATGGCCTGCCCTCATTGTCGGTTCCTTCAAGCATAGCCGATTCCCCTCGTACTATGACTGTAATTCTAGGGGAATAATCTGTTCCCCCTCTTCATCCATAGGCACCTGTGGCCTGAACAGAAATTCATCAGGTATTCTCAAAAGATTGCCCACTAAATGCCATAATAATTTCACCCACGTTTAAAAAATGTATTCCTGGTGTGGAACACACTATACCTTCGCCAGTGAAAGAAATTGTCATGTTTAGCTTTGTCATGAGATCTCGGCCCAGAATATTAACTGGTGTCTGCTTTGAATACAATAATGGAACAGAAATATCACCTTCTCCTATAGAGACTGGTAATTTCTCAGTAAAAGGAACTCTACTTGTAACTGCACAGAAGCCTTTAGCATTCATGGCATTTCCTGATAATGAAAATGTTCCTTCTCGTATACATGAGCGAGTTGCTCTTGTGTCTACTAAAAAAGAAAAGGATTTGCCTCCTATGGTAACATCAACCCTTGGTTCCTCTTGAGGATTTGGTGTCCCCGATAGTACTGACTACATCAAGTCTTCTGTGAGCTGTCCTATTGTGAGTACATGCTTATTCCCATATCTGTAAAAGGACTTCCTCCCATCACAGTGACACCCCCTACTCTAGGAATCAATAACTGTCCTGTGTTTGCATTCTGCTTTATCTGCATGGGTACATGCTGTGACTGCCCTTGCGGTGTATTCAGTGGTGCTTGCTGTGGTTGTGAAGCATCTTGCGATGGCAGTGCTTACCCCTGATACACTTTCTGATCATGGGAAAATCCATCCCTATTTTGTGAGTTAAATGCTGGAGGATAAGCTGCCCCCCTCTTGAGAATTGGCCATTCTGTACATACCCTTGGCTCCCATATGTTCGCGCAATATGCCCTGTCATTCCACATGTCCAACACACAGGAGGGAGTCTTCTAATCTGCCCACCCTGCATGCTTTGATTATCGTTCTGTACATTCTGAAAACCACCTTCGTTACTCTGGAAGCCTCCTTGATTATTCTGGAAACCTCCCCTTCCTCTGAAACCGGTTCCCCTGCCTCTCGGCATAAATCCATTCCATTGATCCAATTGATGTTGATTATTCGCCTGTGATATACCAGCTGCTTGCTGTGTTCCCTTCTCAGCTCGTCAGTACCGCTCCTTCTATAGGGTACTTTGACAATTTCTTCTGAACTAATTTAGCTTCCTTATGTTCCCTAGAATCTTCCCTCTTCTTATTCTTTTCTTGCAACAGTCAGCAATGATGTGCAATAGTCAACTCTATTTCTGCCCATGGTTTCGCTTCCATTCCCACTTACTTCTTGAGCTACATCTGTACCTGTTCTGACAGCCCCTGACATAAAATATGATAGAATACAGGCACTGATTTCCCCCATGGCTCTCGAGTTTCCAAAGCCCACCGTACCTGAAAATGTTGAATGTTAGCAAGCAGATCTTCATCCTCTTGCATCTTACGTGTCATGATTGCGCCCATATCTGATGTATCAGGATATTGTATTGTACTATCCAGACTGCCGCCCTACAATTATTGAACGGCACCCATCATGTTCTATGTTCTGTGCTGTGACACATGAGTATCCTGCCCTCGCCCAAATGTCATTAGCCTTTTCCTCAAGGATAGCTGCTACAAGACCCTTAATGTCCCCTTTGGCTAAGGTATTCCCTCCTATCATTTTTTCTAACTAATAAATCCATTTCCCTGCACCCACCATTAAGCTAGGAAGTTTGCATCTTAAATTGTCTTCATCCATTTGGGGCCAGTGGATATACTGCAGTCTGACCCCTCCTTTCTCTAATAAAGGGAATTGCAAAATCCCAAAATCGCAATCGGCTCCCATTGTCTGCCTATCTATAGCAGGGACAATGGTTCCTGATCATCTTCTACCTGGTAATGACCTCCGTCTGCTCACATATGTTGGTGATTCCTCCCTTTCACTATGAGATCACCCTTTAGGTCATTCTGAGTATGCCATAGGCTCTGGCATCTTTTCTTTTGGTTGGTCTAAATCTGACCATCTTACTTCCTTGTCTGTCTGAAAGCATCCCTCAGGACCGCATATACTTGCACCCTCCTCCCCACTGAAGGTTTCTCTGTCTTCGTCTGACATATCTTGTCCCCACACACATAAAAATTAAGGGATAACTGGTGTTATGTCTATGGTCCTCCAGGTAAGTATACAAAAAAGAAACAGAATGTGGACCAACTAGACCAGAGATAACAGGATTCTGATTTGGTTTTCAATTCTTGCCAATACATAATATTTAGTTCATGTGTTCAATACAAAATTTAACAATCTTCTAATAAAACAGGCTCAACAAAAAGAAAATTTTTCCCATCACACCTTATTCACTCATAACTCAAACATACAATTTTCAAACCAACATATATTCCAAACAAAACTGGGTACATTTGTATTCCCATAACATACTCCAGCATATAAATGTAAATTTTACACTCTTATATTAATAGATGTGGCCCTCTGTATTTTTCCAGGGGTTAATGTCTATCGTCGACACGTGTTTCAGTTGAAGTTCAAAAATGGGCAGGACACCCCTGCCCCATTAATCTTGTCAACCTTCATCAGGACAGAGCGTAACTGTCCAGTGCACGTTGCCTCTTCAAAGGATGGGTGGAGCCTCAAATTCTAAAAAATAATATAGATAAACTAAATTATATATTTAAAAATGCCTGTCATCTCCTCCTTGTTTACAATCATTTAATGATGTGAGCAGCAACCTCTCGCATATATCAAACTCACATCCTCAGGATAATCAGGGGCAGGTGGCGTGATGGTGGGACGAATCCCTAATGTATATTTTGTCACGTGATGTAGTACAACACTGTACCCACTCCTACAGAATAAAAACAAACACAGGCACAGGGGCCTGTGGTTATGACCAAGGACAAATAAGGCATAGTGCCATCTCGTCAGCCTTGCCTCTTTCTCTTTTCCATCTCTTCATTTCTCGTTCTATTTCTAGGGTCACACTTGCACATTCACTTTTCTCTTTGTCCTGTAAGACTTTAGAGATCACCTCCTTTTCTGAGGTCCTTTCTGGACTCTCATCACTGCTATAAACAGTTCATGTATCGGGTTAATATACCCTGTCACTGCTTTTAATTCCCTTAATGGATATACTCCATCATCGGTTGAACTATCGCCATTTGCTTCAGGCGAGGTAAGTGGAGCAGAAGGCTCAACACCCCCCTCTTTACACTGGTTAAGTATCCAGTCCTCAGGAGGTGGATCTTTCTGTTCCTCCTGGTTCATCTTCCAAAGCTCTAAGCTATCTAACCTTTATTTAAATTTCTTTCCCGTGTAAGCAGCATGCAAGTATGTGGTCATGTGTTGCAAAACCACTTTGGACAATGATCCCCCTTGTGGCCATGGCATAAACATTTTATCTACTGTGCCCTTAACCCATTGTGCACTATATTGCTTAAGCTTGGGTGTGTTTTTTGGCAGGTGCTTACATAGGTGCATTAGTGGAGTAACATCCTCCATTGCGACAAGTATTTATCAACTGTCGATACTTACTGTTATTTTACACAAAAGCGCACCAATAGTCACTGTTCCAAGCCTCTATTTCACACTTTAATCTACCTATTCAGTCGACACCAACAATGACAAAATAAATACATTTCTACTCTCAACCTCTTAATACAACCTATTGTTTGTCGCTCTTCGACATCTCACTCTTTTCATAATACATAAAAAACATAAAATACACAGAGAGACTTGCCGGCCCCAACATCTATCTTTTCTCAGCGCTCCTCGCTGCTATTCTTGCCCCTAAAAATACTCTGATAGGAGTGTAAGTTATTCCCATTCACAGACCTTGTCTGTGCATCATCTATTTATCCACTTGGATTTTGAAATAACTTCTTCTAAACATTCCTTGAATATAGGACTCTGGGCTATCTGTGATGCTCCTCATCATATACCTTTATTTGATGCTCTTCATCGCAACTAACTACACAACCAACCCTCTGTTACTTTCTCCCTGTCATCACATTCCCCAATTATTAATCATTCATTTTTTTCCACCTTTCTCAATCTACTCACGATTCGTTTTTCAGCTCTTGACCCTTGGGATCGTCTCCTCCTCAAGCGGCATTGTCACTCTCAGTCCTTTCAGTTCCTTGTGGAAACCAGGAGGGGATTTTGTGAAAGAGGGACCCGTCCCACTTATCTCTATTGTCTTGTTGAACTTTTCAGTCAGCTGCTATCCACAGGAAGCCTTGCGGTGCTCCAGCTAAATGGTGTGGGACGTCCGATATTCCGAGACCCTTAAAAGCCTACTTTGTCGAATGATCGTTAACCATCCTCTCTCTGCTACCACGTGAACCCCAGGACCAGGGCTCTTTAAGACGAGGTAGCCATACCTAGAGATCGATGGGGATGCAGAACTTACTCATAAATACATCAATAATCAGACCGACTCAGGAAGTTGGCAAAATACTGTTCTGTTTTATTAACAATTATCTAAAACAGGGAGTTACAACGAACATCAATCGACATTCGCGTGATTTCTCTCAAAGCATCACATGAAAAAACAGCATTCTTACACTAAAAATGTATCACTACTGACATCACCCTACGTGGCAAGCTAGGAAAACCTACTAGGGCATGTGATAGGCTTAAAGGGAACATTTAGGTATACGTTCCATACTGACGGGAGTTGTGATTGGGTCTCTAAGATCAGGTGGACAACTAAGCCCATCCCAAGTGCAAGTCACCTTCTGTGTCATACTAATACATGATACCCTATTGGTTTCACAAACTATAGGACTCTTTAATACATGGCCCTCTATAATTGGTTGGCACGCTTGTACCCCTTTGGAATATTCCACTTGCTAGCAGCAACCAAGGCGGTTACCCGAGGTACTGGGAGGGTTGGCCTGGTCATGCCTCCCCACCCAATTAGCCGTCATCCATCATCACTATTGCGGTCTGCCATTAAGGCTTTAAACTCGGCCTTGTAGAGGCTCACTGTACCTGAGAATAAAAGGGAGTGTGGCATGGTTTTATCTTCTTTTTTCGGTGTTGCTCGACTCAAAGTCTATTTCCATCTTGACCATGTGACTGGAGACCACATTTTCAAGCTCTTTACTGCATAAAATACTATTAAATGATGAACTCTTGACTCTTTCAGTGTTTTTCCATCACACCTCAAACAGGAGTTTGCTTCTTTCTCACGTTCGTGTAGCTTCTTAAGCAGATAACCAGGTTCATGGCGGCCCGACTCTTGATGCTGTGCCAGCCAGCCTTTCTTGAATTCTACTTTGCCATCAGTTATTTTCTACTGCGCCACACTTCAAGCCCTTTTCGTTCACAGGGTTTAAGTTTGCTAAAGTGCATTGTGGAACATCCAGATTCTATACATTCATATGAATATGCATTGGTTCACCGCCGCAATCTATTTACTACGTAGCCAGCCTTAGGATTACTTTGTCTGCTTGCATTACAGCATCTGAAAACTTGCAAAATGACTGCATTTCTTCACTGTTTCTTCGCATGAGGTATCTTCATTTCAATCCTGAAATGCTGCTTTATTTCAATACTTCATCCTCAAATCCTATAGAATGTCCATATTCTTTCTTCATTTGTATCTTTTCTGGGTGTATCAATTCTGCTTCGTATGACTTCACCAGTCTTCTTACTTATTCTTCTTCACACTTCTTCCGCAACCTTCTCCAGAAGATCATTATTTCTTCATGAATGCATATAAGATTTTCTTAAAGAATACCTTGTCTCAAGAATTTTTTGCGGTATAGGCATCCTCAATGGTACTGCCCATGTCACAATTTCTGGACCCAACATATAGGAAAAATGGGGGCATAGCTTCTGGTGGGGTACTTGGCTCCTCCTCTACAATGGGATGCAACTGCATTCCAGTGGCAAAAGTGCTGCATGACATGAGAGCAGGCAGTGTGTGAGTGCAGATGTCAGTGGGTGGGTGAGCATGACATGGGAGTGACAGAGCAATGAAATAGAAAATGTATAAGTGATGTGCCAGGTCACCCATCCACAGTGAGCCCACTTCCCACTGCAGCACCTACAATGTTAAATACACAATAAAGTGACTAGAGTGTGGGCACATACACAATCCCATCCATGTGCAAAGAGGACACATGAACAACAGTGGACCTGAAATGAAAACAATGCAAAAAACACCACCACCAGTAGCAAATGTGCAGAGGCAATACAGATGACACTAGATACTTCACACAGTGTAAACATGTGGAACACGTGGAAATACATATGTGCAGGTGGCAATCCAACCCCAATGAGAGTCAACAAAAACAATCATAAGACATCTACATAATCATACCTATATGTACATCATCTCACACACACAAATAAAGCCTCCACGCCAACCACAATGACACACTGATGCCAAACACATGTGCACCCCTCCACCCGCAAACATCACTGCATCAACATGGCACACATAGTATGCCCACAATACACATGACATGCATTGAACAGATGCACTGGGAGAACATAAAAAAAATAAATTCGTAGATAGACAAATGAATTGGAAGAAGCGTGGAATGAAGTTATGGAAAACCTGTATTGAACATAACTATATACATGAAAAACAGTGAATGAATTTCTTTAAAATCTGGGGAAAAAGAAAAAAAAACGAAACCTATCCGTATATAACTATGTATAAAGGCAGCAGGCTAGTCCTCACCAATCTCCGACAACCCTTCAACCAGAGATAAGTCACAGGCTGCATCCTCCTCCCTCAGGGTGGCCACCATCTGTTGTTCTGCCTCCCCTCTGCCAACCTGCATGTTGCCTCCAGGATTGCAGCCCGCCCCAGTGCTACCTCAGCCCAGGCCACCATCACTTGCGCCTCCCATGCCCACTGCCTCTCCGCTATCAGCTGCCTCTGGTATCGCCGGAACACAGAAGACAAAGCCTGCAAGCCCCCCTATCTTCCTTCTGCCTCAAAAGTGCCTGCTGCCTCATCGGGTGGTATGCCCTGCCAGAGTCTGCATCCTCACAGTTGCCATCTGTTGCCACTGTGCCAACATGATGACAGTTGTCGAGGGCGTATAGCACCTGTACTGCTCCGAAGTGCCTGCTGACTCTCCATCGTCTGTTGCTGTCTCGCTGTCTGGGTCAGCACAGTGACCACCTCATCAGACATTGTTAGGACTCCCACCTCAGGCAAGGACGTTAGCTCCACCAGACAGGGCATCTGCGATGGGACTGGTGCACAGGCAGCCGTGCTGGAATGTGGCCTGGAAGGCACCCTGAGGATGACTGCTGCACAAAGGAGGAAGCAGCATAGGGGGTCATAACAGAGAACAGCCCACCGAGCCCACCCAAGAACATTGCTGTTGCAAGCAAGGTCTTGAGGTGGCATAGATCATTGCGATGTGCAATGATGCAAACTCATACCACAAGTAGCCTACACATCCTTAAGGATGACTGCGGTCTGCCTCATGAGACAAGCCAGCAGGGGCAGCAAATGAACTCAGATGGACACATCTGCTGGCATGGGGATGCTGGTCTGTGTGGAGGCATCCCAGAAGGTGGGCACTGCTGTGGCTTATGGCCCAGTGACAGGATTTTGTGCAAGTACCTCCACGGTGGCCTGCACAGCCTCAAGTCCCTGGGGCAGGGTTCCAGCACAAACACCGTCCTCCAAACAAGGCCACCAACTGACCCAATAGGCTGGGCTTGAATGGCCAAGTCCTCCACCTCTAACTCTGTCAGTCTGGATGACTGCAGGGTGTCTTCCCCCGTGGATGGTCCCTGTGTGGCATCACTGTGTCCCACCACTGCTGAGGAGTCCCCTGCCTCCTTCACATTCTGGGACTTAACCCCAGCACGGCAGTCAGGCCCAATGGTCCTGGCACTCCCTCAGCCACATTTCTCCCCGAAGATAAGCTGTCAAAGGGGAGTGGCTCGGGTCTGTGCCTTTGTCTGGTGGCTTGGTCCCTACCTCCACGCTCCACAGCACCACTTCCTCCCTCTTCTCCAGCTGCAGCAACTGTGGGAAAAAAGACATACATCATTCACATCAGTCTACAGTGTCAAAGGATGTGTGGCATACTGAACATTCACAGTAACATGAAGTCACCATGGGTCAACCAGCAACAGCCAAACACACACACATGCCCATGTAATTCCCATGAAAACAGACACATCAATCCAGGGTCAATGATGAACACAGTCATGACACATTCACACGTAAACACAGCACAAAGACGGCGGTCCACAGACACATACCAAGAAATCTGACATGGCACAATGGCAATGCCAAGGTTACCCGACTGCAACCTGCTCCATTTCGGCAGGTGTCATGGCACATGGGCACAGTGGTGGCCAGGGAGTGAACTGGTAGGTTGGCCAAACACAGAATGCATGCAAGCACAGATGGACCAGGGAACTGCTGAGTACAGATGGGGAGCAGGTGCAAGTGGATCTCGGTCACCTGGCCTAAGCCCCGCCCATGTGATGCCTTCCTGGTTGCTGCTCTTTTTCCCCACTTAGCAAGACCCGACCACCTGGTGCCTTCCTGGTTGCCGCTCTTTTTCCCTACTTAAGGAGCCCTCCAGCCTTTTTTCCTTTGCAGATGGGGAGCAGGTGCAAGTGGATCTTGGTCACCTAGCCTAAGCCCCTGCCACCTGGCTCCTTCCTGGTTGCCGCTCTTTTTCCCCTCTTAGCAAGCCCCAACCACCTGGTGACTTGCTGGTTGCTGCTCTTTTTCCCTACTTAAAGAGCCCTCCAGCCTCTTTTCCTTTGCAGATGGGGAGCAGGTGCAAGTGGATCTTGGTCACCAGTTCTAAGCCCCACCCACCTTCTTAGCCCTGCCTGTTCCTTTCTGCTCTTAACTCTAAGAGGCGTCTCTTGCCCGGGCATCCAACCGAAGGGCAGACGGAGAAAAGGGCAATTCATGTTTGGACCTGTTCGGACCAGGAGGATCTAAGGCCCGAACCCCTGCTCAGACAGCAGGTAAGCATGCACCAACATGTGGTTATTCCCTCTGTTCCCACAGGCCATCCCCACCCCCCTGTTCTCCCTGTGATGTTCCCTTGTAACCCCCCATTCTTGGACACAGGTGTTGCCTGCTTTGCTTGATTCTTCTACCCTGCGCCCCCCGCCAGCCTACTTCTACAGGAGTCTGGCCTGATAAATTCTGGTTTCACCATCACTGTCTTGTGGCCAATGCTGGATTTGACTTTTATGGACTTCATTGATTCACAGTGCTTCAACCTTTCTCATGGTGGCCCTGAATCATGCTGTTCCCATCGTCATCTTGTATCCAAGCTTGCAACATTATGAGTTACTACTGACTTCTGCAAATGTATTCGCTCTCCCCTCTTGGTTTTCCACTCTTTTTGACTGATTATTCTCTGTTCTCTCCTCCTCTCCCTATCTCCCTTTTCCTATCTCCTCCTCTCCTCCCCTTACTTTTTTCTATGCACTTACTCTATCAGAATTGTCCCTGGACCTAGTATGAAAGCAACCTTGTCTGTCTCCTTCCCTCACCCCTTATTACTTGTCTCCCCTCTTGCCCCCCCCCCCCCCACAGCACTATTTTAAATGCATCAGGCCAAGTACGATAGTCGCTTGTTTTCTTCCTCCCCTCCCTTTCTGCACCCCTCTCCCTCACCTTTTGTTTTCTCCGGCTCTACCAGAAATGCCATCAGGCCTAGTATGGTAGTCACCTGTCTGTTTCCATTTCCTTCCCACTCTCCCCCTCCCTTCCTTATCTATGTCTCAGCTCTTGCACTATCTGAAATGTCGTCAGGCCGAGTACGATAGTTAATTTCACATCCTTACTGTTCATGGCTTGTAAGAATTTAATTGTATTTACCCTTGTTCCCTCCCTTGCCTTGTAGCACTTTGAAACACATTGTGTATAGGTTCTATATAAATAAACTATCATATCATATCATATATCATATCATATGATATCATATCATACACATTGGTGGCAAGAGACACAGTGGAATGTTAGCTCTCAGTAGACTGTCATGATTGCACTACGCACAGCTTGGTCATGCAAACACCTGCTTGGGAATCTGTCCACACAATTACATCAAACGACATGCCTCCATGACAGCCTGACCTGTGAGCATTCAACACATACATACAGAGATTGCAGTGGCACACGTCAGTATGCCATAGCCCCAGGCACATACACATGGCACCAAATATCACCTCACAGAGTACACATGCAGTGGAATGACAGATCACATCAATGTTCCCGAATTCTCAATGCCACAACATGACACTGCCAAACATCCATATACCCGTGTCACCTCCAGACGTTGAGGGTGGATTGCCACACATTGCAATGGTCCACGCAACATCATGTGTTGTATGTGATAACAACAAGCTATCAGTTATATGTTATTCCATCAAAAATTGGATGAAGACAAATTGGATGTGTCTAAATGGCACTAGACTTAGCTAATGACCTTTGGCTCATCTTGTGCCAGAAATAAACTTGACACCACTTATGCCTCTTTTACGATCAAAGAGTCATTAATCAAAGTCTCAGAAAAAGTAAAGACTCTCACTGTCTATCTGCAGGCCTCATTGGGAGCGGAGGCCCAAGTTGCTTACCTCAAAAGAAATTGTCAGCAAAGACTCTTGAGAAGCATTAGACCTCTGCTGAGACAATACAACAGCACAACTATCGCAAGAGCCACCATCCTCTCGCGGCTTCACTATGGAAACTCACTGATGCTAGGTGCCAGCAGCAAATGCATCAAACAGTGCCAAGTAATCCAAAACAATGGCATAAGAACCATAATAGGTAAAACTAAGGGAGAGCATATCCCAGGCGACAGGAGAGACCTCCACTAGCTAACCGCGGAGGACCGCATCGTCTTTAAATCACTGACACTAGTACATCAATATCGGTTCGGGAATGCCCCTGCATACCTAAAGAAACAATTTATTTGGTATGAGCCAAGACACAATCTTAGATCCAGCGACAAAGTACTCATACGCGTTATCCCAACAAAAAGGGCTAATGGACTAGGCAAGACTTTCTCCACCAAAGCTATCACAAGGTGGAATGAGCAGCCCGCCAACTTGAGAGCAGAATCAAACTACTTAAGCTTCAGAAAGAAACTTAAAACACACCTTTCAAATAATGGCACTTGAACCCCGACCTAATCCCCTAGATACTGTCACTAAGGGTCACTAAGGCTCACTCATTTATTTTGTCCCATTACTCAGTCCTTTTGTCTCCATGTAATGCGCTCTGATGCCTGCTGGCTGCAGCACTATATAAATAAATAAATCATGCACATCATGCATTCCCCTCACATGAGCACAACATTGTAATCTGGCATCCTTACTGTCCAATCATGTCTAACCATCATGTGATATTGCATGTGCACAGTTGGTGCAACTGTACAACTAAAATATTGCAAATGCCAGCGCATGTCCAATCAACAGATGTCAGACTTCACACATGGTGAGCATTGTCTGGGGGATGCATGGATCACTGAAACACACATGCCACATACACAAGGGAGTAACTACAAACATGCAGGCCAATGCACAGCAAATATGCACTGCAGAGCAGTGCACCACATGGCTCCTCAGCAGCTGCATCCAGGCTCTGTTTCCACTCACAGATCTGGGGATAAAGCTCTGGGTAGAACCTCGCCAGGACCTGCATATTTGTGGTGGAAAACTTGCACCTGCCCGCATGGTGTAACCTCCATGGTGGCACTGGCCTTCAGGGCTCGCAATGCCTTGGTGTGGATCCTGGACTTGAGGTACCCCCAACACTTGTGCACGCTCTTGGGGCAGCAGACTGCCACACCCCCCACACTGATGGCAGCCATGATGTTCACCCAGATCTGCTTGCATCCTTCAGTCCCTGTTGCTTTGCTGGGTCAAAGGGGAAATCATATTCTCCAGGACCTGATCCACCAGGATGCCAACTTCTTTGGAGGTCAAGATGGCAGCTCTCTGCCTGCTGCCTTGGGGGTGCCACTTGGTGAAGAGGATGATAGCGCAGACATGGCAACCTCAAGGCATGTGTGGATGGGCAAACTGGTCCTGGAAATGAACTGTGGAGCAGTGATCATGGATGGAGAGGCGGGAGTCTGACACGGCATATGAGGTGGTCACATGGCCAGACACAGGAGCACAGGCAATGGCGGGTCAACAGTTTCTCCCAACAAAGTGCAGGCAGGCAACAGGCACTCACTCTGGGCAAGCATCAGCAGACAGCTATGTGGGAGGCAGCACAGAGCAGGAGGAGACACTATAATTGGCACTGAGGCAGGAGAGGGGTCCCTTCTGTGTCTAACATTGGAGGCAGCCGAAAACAGAGGAAAGAGCCTTAGCATATAAGTTATGTGACACATGCTGCATGCAGTGCACCTACAAGGCTCACAGCAATGACGTGATATTTACGGGGTGTGACGCGCATCACTGCTTGTGCACGCATAGGTATGAAAATGGAAGAGTATTGCTTACACGTATTTGGGGGTGTTACGCAAGCCGGTTCCTTCAAGTAATGTGTACCAAATGTTTCTTTTTGCGTTTTGCCTCTACGCACACCCGATTTGTTTTTGTCCACTTGTACGCCTATAGTGTGTTGCAAATGCTATTTTGTGTTTTGTGGTGCCTCTGCACACCATTTGGAAAGCTTTCCGGGTATCACATATGCAAATATTTTGTCTCATAGTGACCCCATGTATCGCATCTTGTATATTTTTGATTTTGGGGTTAATTGGAGCCTTTCTGGACCATTCATCCATGTAGGACATCACATAGGCTATTCCCTTCCACATATTGCCCTGAACAAAATACTGGTGTGGATTCCACTTATCCATTACATATGGAACATGAGTAGAAAGGTTCCAAAAGGGAAAGGGAAAGGGAGTAGATGGGACGTGGTGAGGACACATCTGCCCAAGCCCCAGGAGCACATTGTGTGCCTCAGCCCACAGGTGATCTAGCACCTGGACATGGATGTGGACGTGGTGGGAGGCAGATAGGTGAAGCAGCACCACCTAAGGCCACTAGGTCCACGAAGGAACGCCCTGTAGAGCAGGAAGAGGCTCCACCCCAAGACACAGCAGAAGAGAAGGGTCTGCAGAGGAAGAGGCGCTTCTCTGATGAGGAGCTCCAGATCCTTGTTGACTATGTTATCTATCACCAACATGAGATGTAACCGCATTTGGGGAGCACCGATACACGCACACAACAAATGTTGCATTGGCAGCAGGACTCATCAATGCCTTAGGTTATGAGAATTGCACTTCTGAACAGGTCCAGAAGCAGTTGAATGATCTCATGTGAAGGACCAAGCATAAGCTCAGCAGCCGCTCTTACTGACCACTAGATTAATGCTTTCTACTCCGCTATTATCTGCTATTGATTGTCCAACCTTTACTTATCTTGTTAACTGTTTCTCATTGACTATCAGTCCAGGAAACCACCTAGCAGGCCTTATAAGCGCCTCCCTTGCCATATTGGTATACTGTGTTTCCTAAAGTTGCAATAATTGGCTGTTCACCACAATTAACTCATTAGTGCCTGATTACGTGCATTTAAACTTTTCTATCACAACCTTTGCCATCATGTCACCTAAAAACTGTGTTTTACCATAAGAATATTGATGTTGTGCATAGCATTTCCTCACTAGATCTAACATATTAGTTAATTGCTACTCATCACAGCATCCCGCTTCTATGGGCCAACATGCACCTCTGCTAACCTCAACATTTAGTAGAACCTTAGGCAGACTCAGCATCTAAACCATTAGCGTTGACCCATCTAAGCTGGCATTTGCGCCTCAGCTTACATCCCTAGCCTCAGAACTAGACAAGACTGAGTTATTTTATAACCCCCATTAGCGGGACATTGACCTGCTTCATTGCCCTACGTCTCTGCTCTCCCTCCTCAGAGCATTTACCCACACCTGCCTTCATATTACAATGTGTAGGCGTACCGGGTCATACCCTACTATCATCCTGCTACTATATATACTATTAGCCACTTGGCCTACTCCCATCACTACTCTAGACAGAATGAGTAGTAACATTGCTCAGCTACAATACACTCAACAGAACTTTGTTATCTTGAACCTTTCTAGCAGCCCCCTAGCCCTCACCACCGCCCACTACTATCTCCAATTACACCTAGCCTGTGCTCGCATATCCCTGCGCTCAATATCCATAATTATCAGGCCAGACTTCAATCTATATCTGAACTCACCATCCCTTTGGTTACAACATTTTGCATCTAAACCTACGCCTAACCAACCTTACGCCACACCCCTCAGAAAACAGAGACTAGGCTCGAGATTTTCCCATATATTCAACCATTCAGACCTACGCACCAATAGCAAACTAACATCTAATCAGGACCTTCCTCCCAATGAGATCTTTGTTATAGACACTACGACTCTTGCTCACAACATCGGCCCAATCACTCACGATTGTAACCCTACTAGTCCCAAAACTCTACCTATCAAAGGTGCCCTAATCAATGCCAGGTCCCTCCCAGCACACGCTCTTGACATTGCTGACCTCAATTCATCGGAAGAACTTGACTTCTTGGCCATCATGGAAACATGGCTTCATGCTGCATCTGGCCCCGCCCGGTCCTTGGCTGTACCAGACAACTATGCCTTTATTAGATGTGACAGGAGTACCAACCAATCCAAAGGTGGTGGCATTGCTCTAATTTTCAAAAGCTCCCTTGGCCTCAGACCTACTCCACATGTACAATTCCCTTCTGCCCAACCATATTACTCTAATACACCTCATCTATAGGCCACCTGGCCCATCTCCTCCTTCACTGAGGACATTTCCACTATCCTTGCGGCTAACACAAAGCCAATCTCACAAATTATATTACTTGGAGACATCAACCTCGGCTTCCAAGACCCAAATTACACCATAGCCCTTGACCTAGCCAACTCCCTTAGGGATCGAGGCATCACTCATCACATCCAGGAACCCACTCATAACAAGGATAGAACCCTTGATCGGCTTACAGACTTGAACTGCACAGTTAACTTATCGTCAGTGACACCATGCCTATGGTCTGACCACCACAAAATAATCTTCACTATCGAAGCATCACTGCTAAGCACTGAAACAAATGTAGCACCTGCTATTCCCACTTGTAACAAGAAGGACATCACAAAGGAGAAACTGCTCTCTTTAATCATCCCCCTTCTTTATAATTTGTCATCATCTAATTCTGACCCTAATGTCCTTGTTTACACATACAACTTTACTATCTTAAAAGCTCTAAACACCCCACTAAAACTGCATAAACCAAAACCACGTCCTCATCTGAAGTTGTGGTTTACACCTCATCTAAGAGACCTTCGTAAAGCAAAATAGAAATGCTGAGGTGCGTTGTAAAAGCATCCCATCTGGCGCGAACAAAAGCTCCTTGATCACTGCATCATCTAACTACAAAGAAGCTATATTCCTTGCCAAAAAAGATGCCTACAACAACGGTATCTTGTTGGCTGAATCTAATACTAAAGAGCTCTTAAAGATCCTTAAAGAACTTGAGTCGCCCATAGCCCCATTGGACCAGTGCAACCAGGATTCCTCCTGGTGTACCAACATCCAGAAGACTCTTCTTGACAAAGTCTCATCATTACAAGCAAAAATCAACATCAAATAATGTAATTTAGCCCCAGATCCAGTACTCAACTCTGCATTTAATACCACCACCTCACTATATCCTGCCAAACCATTCAGCTTCTCACCACTCTCCACTTGGGCAGTAGAGAACATTATTAAAAAGTTCAAACCTTCCAACTGTCAAGGTGACTCTTGCCCAGCACCTATCATTAAGGAGGCTGTCTACGAGCTGGCCTCATTTATTACTGCCCTCATAAACACCTCCTTTAAATCGGGGATTGTCCCAGACAACCTCAAGGATGCATGGGTAATCCCTCTAATTAAAAAACCTACCATCGATCCTAGCAACCCTGCCAATTACAGACCCATTACCATGGTGCCTTTCCACCTAAAAATGTTGGACAGTGTAGCCTATCTACAAATTCAGGCGTTCCTTGAATCCTACAAACTTCTTGGAATCCGTCAATTGGGCTTCCGTCCTAGACACGGAACTGAAACTGCCCTTATTGACCTAAAAACACAAATTGAGGACTTAAAAGATAAAGGCAAGCTTCCCTTTCTTCTACTGCTTGACCTATCAGCAGCTTTCAGTTTGGTCAACCACCAGATTTTGTGCCAACGCCTTAAAACCTCTGCCCACTTTTGAGACGAAGCTACCTCTTGGATCAGATCATTCTTAGCAAACAGAACCATGCGTGTCTTTTCACCTACAGCTTCTGCTTAACCATCACCAGTCCTGTGCGGGGTTCCACAAGGCTCATGTGTTTCCCCAACACTATACAATGTATTTACAAAGCCCCTCTTCAATATTCTGGACTATCTGGGTGTCACCTGTACCAATTATGCTGATGACACCCAGATACTCATCCCTATCACGGGCAACCATGCTATTGACTCTTAAGCACTCAATGATGTTTACTCGGTCATCCAGGCTTGGATTGCACATCATGGACTGTGTCTAAATGATGAAAGAACCGAGCTACTCATTTTAAGCTCATACACTAGACTCAGTAAACTGGCCCTCGCTTTCAAAGCGTTCACTATTGACGGAAATACCATTAACGTTTCTAATGTTACAAAAGCATTAGGCATCTACCTTGATTCCACCTTGCACTCACAAGACAAATGAATGCTGTGGAATCAGCTTCAGCCTACACCTGTAAGCTTATAACAGCTTGTAGACCGTTCTTAACTGCCCCTAACTGCATGATCTTCGCCAGAACTCTTGTAATGTCTAAAATAAATTGATTACTGTAATGCCCTATATATAGGTACTAGCCAAAGAAACATCAACAAGCTCCAAGGGTATCAGGTATTAATATCGCCAAATATATGGTCGCCGTAAATAATATCTCTGGGAAAATGTCGTGGCGATATTATTTGGGTGACCATATATATGGCAACAGGGGCAAAAAAATCAAATAAAAAAAATAAAAAAATAAAAATAAAAAAAATTGAGGGTTGCGGGGGTGTCGCCCATATGTTCCATGCAATAATGTCACCGCAAAAAACGACCATTCTTCAGCGATATTTTAGTATGGCGATATTTTTGTGGCGACATTATTACATGTAACCGCTCCAAGTTACTCAGAATAATGCCATAATGGCGGCCCTTAATATCCCTAGGAAACTCTACATTTCCGACACGCGCCACAGCCTACACTGGCTCCCTGTTGCCTCAAGAATATCACTCAAAACTCTTGCTTTGACTCACAAATCCCAAGGGAACCAGACACCTATTTATCTTGCTAACCGCTTCACCGACCACACTTCTAACAGACCCTTAAGTTCTGCTCAAGCCCACTCACTCGTTATACTCAGATTCAAGCTCCAGAAGGCTCTAGCTTCCCAGTCCTTGCCACAAAACTCTGGAACACATTACCTCTCACACTCAGAGCCGAATCATCTTACCATGCGTTTAAGAATATAGTCAAATCCTGGCTCACTGAGCAGGACCACACTCCGTCTCTTATGTAATTTGCAGCACCTTCTACAACCATCTCTCTTTATTTTCTTGTGACTATACTTTCCTATGTTAGTAACTGCGCTGCCTTGGAAAATATGTTACCCATACTAATTCTTGGCCTCCTTGTAAATATGTATTCAGTATTGCACTCTGCTATTGTTGTAAATTACTGTTATTTTATGTACCTTGTTATCTTGCCTTGTAATTATTGTGCCTTCCTTAAGAAATGCGCCCAGATGCCCTCGGGCCAGGTGGGCAATACAAATAAAATAAATACAAATACAAATACAACCTGGCCTCTGCACTGGCCACTGGAGGGGGTCCACCAGAGGAGGAGTAGCTGACTCCATTTGAAAAGGCCATGAGTCAATTCATCACCATTAAGCAGGTACACCGCGTTGGAGGTGCAGAGACCTATGAGGACACAGCTGCTGAGTGACATTTGTGTTCATCGTATGTGCAGACAATCATGGTTGACCTACCCTTATATGTGTTGTAATACAGTGGGCTGCAGTTGGCACCCATCATTGGGCAATGTATGTTTGCTACCAAGTAAACCTCTATCACATGTCCTGTATTCTGAGAGGATGTACTGTGGTTCACATGTCGGTGTGACAACACGGCACTGTCTGCTGGCCTTCACAGCTGTGCCAGTACTTGCATGCATGGTTTCAATGTCAGAATCATGTGAAAACTGCAAGACCCCATGGTGTGCAACCCTGACATGCACACATTACCCACAAGGCGCACCTCTGTGTCATACCTAAAAATGCAACAGCCACATGTATCAATATTTGCAACATTCTTGTGGCCTGTCTCTTTGCATTCTACATCAAGTACATGCGATTTATGTTGAATACACACATCATTGCTGGACACTTATCACGTAATTGATTGTACATGAACAATGCTCTGCACAATAATGCAATGGACCATGCTGTCCTGATCAGGGTGCAGAGACACATTTTGGCAAAATGTGATAGTGGTTGGCATGGTGGGTGGTTGGTGAGTATGCCGCGGTGAGGGAATGCATGTAGGTTGTGTCCCAATGCATCCCTGGGAACACTTTGACAAGGACACCACTGTTTGGCATCTCAGGCATGTAGCAATGCAGAGTTATGGATGAGCAAGCTACACGTGTGATTTGCCATGACATGGTTATCAATTATGCATTTGTAATCATGTTTTGTCCATCATTCATATTCCAATGTTGTTGATCGCATCTGTGTATTTGGCTGGCTAACTGAGGCTATGTGCTGGCTTCAGCATCACAATGCCCCATGAGCAATACTTCTGGGTCATGTGTTGAGATGCTTATTGCATGGACTATCAGTCATTGTGTACACCACTTTTGTATGTCTATGTGTCCACTAATGGCATGGACAGGACTAGAGGTGAGGGGTGCATTTTGTGTCCGTCTTCACTTTGATTTACATGTGCATGTTTGTCAGGAAACACATGACTAAAACTGTATTTCTCTCTCCATGTGCAGTGGAGGCTGTTGTGTCCTTAGCTGGGAAAATCCACATGTGTTAAAGGTGATTAGCAATCGTGCTCCTGCTTCTTCGGAATCTTCTGACTCTGCTGATTCGGATGCAGAACCAGAAGTGGATGACTCACAGAGAGAGAAGGTGAGTGCCCCAATAGCCAGACTCTTGAGTCTGTGGCAGTGCAGCAGGCTTCACATGTCCAGTCATTGGTGATCCCCAAGTCTGTGGTGATTACAGCTGCACAACCTCCATCCCATGAGTTGATGTCAGGTTCTGGGCCTGATGTCCATTGGAGGGTTGCAAACCTGCAGTCAATTACAGGGGCACTGCAGCAATGGGCCTGGTCACTTGCCTCACACCACCATGGGCCTCGCACACGTGGTGGACGTGTGCATGATGGAGAGACAGTGTGGGAGCAGTAAATGTTGCGTGCTGCCATCCGGCATGACAATATGTTGAGTCATATTGCAGAGGGCATGGATTGCCTGGCCCAGAACATGTCCACACCAGAGGCCCGGGGTGCGCAATAGCTGCAAGACATGAAGTGCTCAAGCCGCTCCCACATAGTGGGCGTGGAGGCTAACATCAAGGGCTGACGGACTGAACTAAAGTGTCTGCAGGAGTCCCTGCATGCAGATGCTAGGGCGCATTGAGACGCCCTGAGGCATGAGATGTTGGCATGTTCTAGATCCAATCGCTGTGAGATGGAGAGCTTGAGGGCTTCACTGCATGATGAACACTCAGCCACAAGGACACAGCTCAATGAGCAGATGGATGCCGTCAGCCAGACACTGTCCCAGCAACTTGATTCGTCATGAGTGAGCGCACATACAGTTCTGTGGCATTTGGGATGAAGCACATCATGACCTCACCACCTTTGGGGTGCTGGTGCATGCATCCATGCCACGGCTGGCCCTGGGGAATGTAGACCAGGCCTTAGCACTGCATGGACTGGATCAACCGCCACCACCACATCCACCTGCAAATCCACCACAGGATTGCGGGCCAGCTCAACCTTGCCTCCTCAACCACTGCTGCAGTGATGTCCATGAGCCCATGCAGGTATTTATGTAATTTTTGTATTTTTTATTTTTTATTTTTGTGATACACTCCTGTGGATATGGACACGCACACTCCCCCCAGACACCGACAGGGTGAAATGTATGTTTTTTTTAACCTGACCAGTGTGGTCTGATTTTTCTTTGTTTGCACTCTTGATCGAGAAGGACACATTTTTCTTATTTTTGCATGTGTTGTTTTTTTCCACTGTCTGAGATGGACTGTTTTTTTATTTTGTTGACGACCTGGAGAGATGTGCTGGCCAGGGAATAATTAGTGCAGTACTGGAGATACAGACATGAACAGTGGTGTGAACTGCCTTGGTGGACTTGAGAACAATGGATTGATAGTCTTTTTGCACATATGTGTAGAATTCATGATTTGCTACAATGGTTGGTGACATACAATGCCCCATGTTGTTGCAGTCATGCAGTGACTGCACTCCATGTGAGGTCCACCATGCACCCTTTCACCTCCCTAGTCCCAATGCATTCTGCCAGACGCTAATCACATAAGGGCAGATCTGTCAGCAGGTAAGGATGAGCACTCTCTATTGTGTGATATCTGTATCAGTGGTCACCAGAGTCTTTTCATGCATTGTCACACATTTACTTTCTGCGGGTGTTATCATTTATTCACTGTGAATGTCAGTGCAGATATGCGTTTGTCCACACGAATGTGTATGTATGTACCCTTCCACATCAATGCGTGTACTTTGTTTTTGCGGTTGCACTTCCACAATTGACAGTCAAATAATGGCATTGTGCAGCACTTATCACACTTGAATGATTGGCAGCATTTTACACACCCTTGATCTACATCGCACCCAACATGTCCTATTTGTCCATCTACGTGCCTTCCAGACTCTCAGACCATCATCCTTCACATTTGCTCCCACATTTGTACTTCCACTCCCCACACCTTTGCCTCATCACTTGGTGTCATTTTCCTCCCCTGCATCCATGGGTGCACCAAAGGCACACGTGACACCTGACAGTGGGCGTGTAGAACTTGTATGCCTGCAATCAATGACCCCACTTATGGCCGCATCTCGGGGCAGACTGACTCCTGTTTCCAGAGTGCAGGTTGTGCTGTGCTTGAGATCTGCTTGCTTCACTGCCAATGATTTCTCTGTTGGTGAGTTGTGCTGTCATCAGGTTGATAGTTGCTCACGCTGTGTTACTTGTACTTATGGATGTTGATACTGGATGATCCCTGGCAGTTGCCTTGTTCCATATGGGAGTTGTCAAAGCTGTCCTATTTCTTTACTTTAATGCAGTGCAATGCATGTCTTTGATAGCTTAGAATGTTGTTTCAGGGGTGATGCTGTGGATGCGACACAGGTGGGTATCTTGTGCAAGTAAGCTGAAGTGTTTTTGCATCGCATTCAGGGGGACACTGATTGCAGGGTGGTTGTTATGAGGGAGGCTGTTACTGTTGGGTATTTATTGTTCAGTTATCCTGAAGTGAGAAGATCCGGGTGCATGGGTGCAGGGATGGATGGTGATGGGAGTCTGACAAGTGATTGCTTGCAGGTTTTGCATGTGTCTTACCTGCCGCATGGCATCCCATTCACTCAGCTTTTCATGGCATATCTAGTAACTCTGGCAGTCCATTCATGGTACTTCTGGCCCTTCCGGGGGTGCTGTCCCGAGACAAATTCACACAAAGCATTGCAGCCCATTTGGGGGATGCCAGGTTCACCCCAGGCACCAGGCACACACCATTGGCCTGGTTTTGTTTCCTATGGGGACATGTACCATGCACAGTACACCAGCAGATATTGTGCTGCCTGTTGAGAGCAGCTCAGGGCATCGCAACTCTCCCTTCAGTTACCAACACATTTGTCACCATTCAGTCCAGTCCCTATGAGCTCTGCCTTAGCTTCCTCTTGCCTGTTCCATGCTCCCTTTTTGTGTCAGTCTCCTTGACCTCCATTTCCCATTCCTTTCTCTTGTCTGCTTGTCTCTGTTATGCCAGTTACCTCTGTGCCATGCCTTCCTGTAAGACTGCTGCCTCTTTGACCAGCTGCCTTCTGCCGGATCCTGTCTTCACTGCAATTGATGAGATTTTTGCATTCCGTCATCTTGCAGGTTCCATCATCGGCTCCTCTGCCAGTGTTTACTGCACTGTCCTGGCGCAGCGTTAATCAGAGGATATCATACAATGGCATTGGGAGTGCTTCCAAGGGGATCCTGGATTTCAAACCTCTAGGTGATCTCTATTTGGGAATCCTCTCAATGTCATTCTAACTCCAGCCAGTTCAGCATATTCACAATGTCCCCTCACCAGAAGCAGAGGTAAGTGGTACCTAGTCCTTCACTGCATGGCACTCTGCAGGGCAGGCAGTGTAAGTGTTGTGGAAGGGGGAGGTGTCACTCTTTGTGGTTTTTTACTTGCATGGGTCTGACGACAGAGACACATGTTTGTGTGTGTTTGTGTTTATTATTTGTATCGCGCTCCGAACCCTGAGGTAACTGGGCGCTGGAAAACTTGAGTGATACAGGCATAAGTAAAACGTTTAACAACAGTTAGGAAGACCAATGGTTACAGTTAGGTCTGAGGACAAAAGTTACTGGTGAGTGTTACTGAATGTTGATGGGTGGCTGGTGATTTCTTGCTTACAATTGTTACATGGCACTTAGGGGGGTAAATGTTGCAGTGTAAATGGGTGCATGAACGTGTTACCTGCTCTGACCTAGTTTCGTTTTTGTGTACTGAAGAATTCTGCATGGGAAGATGTTTTCTGTTATTGTGGAGGACAGTGCTGTCAGATGCATGCACGTGACACATCAGCAGAGTAGGCTGGTTTGTGAGCCTACCAAGGGGAGGAGGAATTCATTCCAGGCTGAAGCCGCAGCAGGTTAACAAAGGGAAAGGTGTGAGGTGAGATGTGCATCATTGATGTAGTGAATCTGTCATTTTTGCATTTTGTGTGACTATTTTGATGTAGATGGGAACTGTGGGCATAACTGTTACGTTGGAATGGGTTGACCATTCAAGCTGTATATTGTTGTGAGTCACACATAGGGTGGCCAGGCGGTCCACACAAGTGTTAGTTTAGGATTATGTTGTGTGCTGTTCCTTCCTACTTATGTTCTCCTGAGTGCTGTTGTGGGCCTGTGTGTACTATTGTTGGTATTGGCCATGTGACTGTCCTCAGGGATTTTATTGCTTGTATTGAGTGTTTTGGTGAGTGCAACTTGGTCACTGTGGTTTACAGTTGCAATGACTCTGTCATTGTTGGTTGCAGTTTATTTTATGGCTGTGGCCAGGCACAGTTTGCTTCTCCCAGACACACATTCTCAGGGTTTTGTTATGGGCATGTAGGATTGGCCCCAAGTCATCATTGAATGGCACCAGCGATGTGTCTTCACTGTGTGTGCTACACACAGGCTGTTTTTCATGAGAAGTATGTTTGCACAAGATAATTGTGGGCAGCCCCTCCCTGTACCCTTTGGCCGACTATGGGCATGGGTGGTGCCTGTGCCTGAGGGTGATGACCCTCCTGCATATCGACTGGTTTGCCAGGCCATGTGGCAACATTGTGCAGGACTCATGCTGTCAGGATGGGCTTACATACCAGGGGTGGGGAATATAGCAATACCCCACCAGAGTGGTCAAGGGAGCGGAAACGTGGCTTCAGCACCCTGAATGTACGCTCCACTGTAACCCTAGTTGCTATATGTGCTGTATTGTATCTTACTTCAGCTGGTGTTGCTGGATTCCTGAATGGCGTGAGCAGGAATCTTGATAGAGGGTAGGCATGGTCCCCTGCAAATGTGTTGATGGTCGTTATTGCCATTTATTGTCATGGTCACTTGTTCACTGTGTCACATGAGTGACAGTTGATACTCACCTACGAGCCAGCTGTTGCAGATTTTCCCAATGCCAGGGCCGGGTAGAGTGGTGACTGGCAGTAGATATAACTGTCATGTGTGCTTCTGGGAAAATGTGCATTGACTTGCATCATGACTCATTTTGCATCACAGATGACATGCACATTGATGGAATGCCAATGCTTCCAGTTGTGGTATATGTGCTCTGCCAATCCGGGGGGGCCTAGTGCGGCATGTGTACAATCAATGGCTCCAACTACACATGGGAAGTATGCTACCGCATAGAACTCCTGGCACACTCTGCCTTTCCTGCAGTGTGCATGGTATGTATATGTGCCTACGCACACTTGCACGTGATGTTCTGCAGGCCAACACTTGTTGGACACAGGGGGATTGTGTGGCTTGAGATATGCCACCAGCAATAGCTTTGGTGCGCTGTAAGGAACCTGTGGCTATGAAATGGCATGGGAGCAAATAGTGGGGATGCAAGGTCTTCTTTCCACTCCCTGACCAGTTCTAGCATAACATGGGGCGGGAACCGGTACCTTGCATACACCTTGGTCGTCTGGTATCCAAAACAGCACGGTGCGTGTTGAGTAAATCTGGGGTCTCAGCATCCTTCTCTTCCTTCTGTGCCTAACTCCAATGGCTCCCAGTATTTCTCTATTCATTGTGGCTGACCGACATTGGAATGGTGTGCAGTGCGTGCTTTATAGGCGTTGTTTCCTTTGAACATTATATGCGCATTGTACTTTGCCTGTACTATCATGTGGCGGTGAGTTCTGGAGGTTTGCATGGGACTTTTCCCAACACAACGTTGCGCAGTGAAATCCATAAATTTGGTTATGTTTGCACTTGAATGGGGGTGTGGTTTCTTTGCGTGGCCCATCCCTCAACGTTACGACGTCCTTTCGTCACGGGATGTGTTTTCATGGGGATTTTTACCGCACATTTTTTGGGAAAAAAAACCATCGCAATTTTTAGGAAAGGGGAGGGTTGTGGGGGGAAAACCACCCCAAAAAAATGTGATGGGTGTTTGAAAAAAACCAAATCACGGTAAAAAACCCAGCGAAAAAACATCCCGCGATGAAATGACATGGAACCCCCTCAACATGCCCACATTATTCCTCATTCTGCATTGGAAATGGGGTATATGCAAATTATAAGACCTCCTTGTTCAATATTGGTAACGTGGACGGAACGGCAGGCTTATCTCCACAAGGCCGTGGATCGTTGGTTAGTTCAACACAGCAAAAATACAATTATCTCCCAATGATAAAAGGGACTGTCCAGTCAAAGTTGTATAAAAATATCTACTTTATTATTACTACAACGTACAGTTCTAGCACACTACAATTACAACCCACACTGTAAATGAACACAGAGGACAGACAGTCTCACGAAGGAAAGGGATGCACTCTGGATACTGACAGTAGGGTAGTTGGTAAAGTAATCAGTCTAAGTTCAAGGTTATTTTGTTTCAACACCAAAGGGGCAAAGGATCGTAACTGTCTCTGGGGGCCTTCGGAGATAGACCATTGGGGCAGAACCACAATGTACCTGGTGCTGAAGAAGTTCCTGGTGCTCAACAACATCGAGGCGGTTCCAGGGCACTTCACAGTTCATGAGACAGAGTTAGTGGCGGGAGACAACTGCGGGTACCAGGCGGCAGGCAGTTCGGCAAGCAAGGCTGGACGGATGTCTGCAGGATGTCTGGCGCGGCGGCTCAGGGCCAAGAATCATTGCCTCTGTGCTGGTTGGTGGATCTGGAATGCTGGTTGAGGGGTTTCAGATGGCTCTGGTGACTGCGGCGTAACAAAAGTCAGCGGTGCAGCCGGATGAGGTTCAAGGTCTCGAAATTGTCCTTAAAATGATGGGCGCTGGATGATGCTTGAGTGGCACACCTCCTAGCCTCTTTTCGCAGGGCTCGTGTCCTTTAAAGGCAGCTGGCCCTAAGCTCAGGAGGGTGTTAGCAGGCAACAGCCTTGTCCTTCATCCAGAGGCTCTCTGGCACTTCCAACCTAGGAATCCTGCTGTCAGAACCTAGCAGGGCATGCTGTGTCTGGGCTGGGTACCGGTCCTGGAGTTGCTGGATGGGTCCACTGAGTCCGGTATCCCCCTCTGTTCCCTGGGAGATGTTTATGGAGGGATCTTGCTGATGTAAGGTAGACTGTACCTTCAGCTCGGGTCGGAATGAGTCCTTCATTTTAGTGCTTGCAAAGTCTTCAGATGATTTGATTAGTGAGGGGCTCAGTCCTCTTTTAAAGCCAAACAGGCCCCAGTGATTGGTGCAGGCTAAGCCCACCTTAAAGAACCAATCTGGGTCCCCACCAACCATCTTCAGTGATGTTTCAGGTCGGAATCAGAGTGCTTGGCAACAGACAGGGGAAGGATGACAACATATACTTCTAAGTCCCACCCATCTTCCTGTCTGATGTACATAAAAGTGTCTCCTTAATTGACTGAGCCCTATGCGGCACTTGGTCACAACAAGGGCCTCCTTTGTAGTAGGGGTTTGCAGGCAGACTTTCGTCTCCTACAATTTGCATACTTGCCTGCTCTGAAAGGAGTGGTTCCAGACAGGACATTCACTGCCCTTTCATCCCAAGGAGGGGTGTTAGTACCAAGTTGGCACATTGCATTACAAAGAGGTGTTGGTCTCTGGTCTGCATTGTCACTTCCAGCACCCAGGCCTTTCCAGCCGGATGCGGTTCAACATCTCGAAATTGTCCTTCAAACGATGGGTGCTGGATGATGCTTGAGTGGCACACCTCCTAGCCTCTTGTGTCCTTTAAAGGCAGACGGCCCAACGCTCAGGAGAGTGTTAGCAGGCAACAGTCTTGCCCTTCGTCCAGAGGCTCTCCGGCACTTCCAACCTAGGAATCCTGCTGTCAGAACCTAGCAGGGCATGCTGTGTGTGGGCTGGGTACCAGTTCTGGAGCTGCTGGATGGGTCCTCTGAGTCCGGTATCCCCCTCTGTTCCCTGGGAGATGTTTATGGAGGGATCTTGCTTCGCTCTTGGAACTCCTGGCCTTCCTTCACTGGCGGAAGATGTAAGGTAGACTGTACCTTCAGCTCGAGTCGGAATGAGTCCTTCTTCTTAGTGCTTGTAAAGTCTTCAGATGATCTGACCAGTGAGGGGCTCTCTCCCTGTGCAGATGGTCGAATTCCTCACAGCAATCGTCTTCACGCAAAGACGTGAAGGGTCGACGCAAAGCCACGGAAAGGCATGCAAAGTCGGTTCCATGAATCGATGGAGGATGTTTTGCACGCTGATTAGTTCACAAAGTTTCTATTCAGCGCGCACACAATTCTGTAAATCAGGCCCCATGGCGTGCTATTAATTCTGATTCTGTTCGGGGGATTCGTACAGTGAGCCCAACTTTCACTCCCAAACAAAAAAAGCTAAAAATTAAGATGGAGCAACAAAAAAGAGCCCCCAATAAAGTACCACCTACAGGCCAAAGCTATTGCATTGGAGTACAGCTAGGAGGAGATAGGATGTGAGAATGAAACACATCTTGTGGGTGATGTTTGGTTATTTACCCACCCATTGACTATCCATGGCCATGGTACTTTCTGTAATGATTTCCACTGACTACACAAACCTTGACCCCAAAGCACATTCTCATGTGATCTCCTTGAGCTAGCTTTATCAAGTATTAAGATTAATATGTGTGCTGTAAGTGCCTGTCAATGTTATTTTAAATCTGTCTTCAGGGAGTTAATGGTGGCTAAAGTGCAGCTATCTATGTGGTACTGTTGTAATAAAAATCTCTTAACCAAGCATGCATTCAATCCCTTAATTATCAAAAATGTGTTTCCTTGCACTAAAGTCCATTCATTTAATTTGGCAGCAGACGCGCTGCATTGCTCTGATTGACCAAAAACGTTCTCCGTGCAACTGCAAGTTATTGGGAGCCCACGTAATACTATTTAAATCTATTTAAGGTTCAATACCTGCACGAGGTTTGCAGATTGACCAAGATTAAGCCTCAGTAGAAAAGCATGAAGCTCGAAACACATGTCAGGCTGCAACGTTGTTGATTAAAATCACTCAATACAATCAGCAAATTATGCTTCTATTTTGATTTTGTGTGCGCAGTGTGAGAGCAAACCCAGTCTTCCTTCACTGTCCTGTTAAAAACACATATTGGCAAAGCCAACAGTTTTGGCTGGTGCATAGGTATTAGATAGGCATTGCCATGCACTGTTTTCATATGCCCTGATGCTTTACCATTTTGTATCTATTACCATATTTTGACTGATAGTACTATTCATGCTCCTGTCCACCTTGTCTTTTGCTTGGGCATCATGATTACTATGAACTGCTCCATGTCTAAGAACCTTAAGGCCACATGTTAGGTAGTAAGACAGTCACTGCACGGGGAGAACGGTAAGAGGAAATAGAGTTGTTGGGGAGCACACAATCAGAGTGCTTTTCTTGTGTCCTTTTTGAGACATCTGGGCATTAGGCTGGGTCCCATAGGTCCTATGGCATTAGGCCTCCTTTGTTTGCTCATTGGCTTGGTTGCCTGGGTTGCCCGCTGGACATCACCCTGGTATTCAGTTGAAAGTCCCTTCACACCTAAAACACAGAGAAAGCCTGGTGAGTTTCTCAAAATGTATATACATTTTCTTTATTACACCTTATCATTGCCTAAATGCTTTTGTTCTATTATTTGTTTTTTTATTATTATTTGGTGTAAAGAGGACAATGGAGTTATGGGATCCTTCATGATTGGGGAAGATGACCATGCTGCATTATTAAGTGGAAAAAGAGGAAGAAAGGTAGAGGCTCCATATATTGAGTGGGTCTCTGATCTCCCTGTTCTATCTATAGGGGGTGGGAGAACAAAAACATTTTTATTTTTGTTTTTTAAATTAATATTGTATTGGTGTGGAACGAGGAGGGGTTCGGGTGTATTGTGCAGAATTATGGGAGCAGAGTAGAGTATTTGAATGAGTGGTGTGTGCAAGAGAGAGTGGAATGTTTTTGGATGAGACTGGAGCAAGGTATGAACATGGAGAGGGTGTGATGAGGAGAATGAGTGGGGTTATTGGAAAGGGAAGGAGTGGGTCATGAAACAGGTACCGCTGGATTGGAAACTGAATAAGTAAGGGTTCATTCAATAATATCTTGACAGGGCAGCTAAAATGGAGCCAGCAACCCCACTACAATATATGTGTGCTGCATTACCATTGTATAAGGAGAAGAATATAAAGTACCATCGCAAGTGGCTGGCTGAGACAAGGGGGGATTGTTTGAACCCTTGTCAGAACAGGGAACGAATAATAAGGAGGCTACATGCCACATGTATACATTCGTAGCAGCAAAGTATAAGGTCAAAAAAAGAAAAGAAGTGTTGGAATTGTGGAAGATGGTAGAGGATTTAGAGGAAGTTCAATCTGGCCATGTGAAGACATTTGCAGGACCACCCATGTCATGTACCCCAGCCCAGACCACGCCCACCACCCATTCCATTCAAGAACCCCCTGCCCCGCCAGTAACGGCACAAACAGTACAGTTGCCACCACAAAACAACATGCCCCGCTAGGATGCTACCTCACTCATACAGCCCCTGGCTACACAAACCCACTATATGGCCATCTGCCCACCACAGCGCCACCCCCTCTGTCATCACAGGCTCAATACCAGAACCTCCCATACCCCACAGCATCTGCAGGTGCATGCAAACAAGAGCAGGGGGGCCACAAGAGGAATTGGAAGACGCATTGTGGAGGACACAGGAGGAGTTGGCCCAGTTGCGAATGTATAGGAGGGACAGGCAGAAGGCACCTAGTGGGGTGGACAAATGGAGGGCAGGAGACATGCTGTTTAGGATTGATAGCACTGCCATTGGAGATGTACATATAGAGAAAAAAGACAGGGGGCGGGGGGAAGACAGCATGCATCAAGCTTGGATTATGGGACTGTGCAGTCAGAGGATGACATATGAGGTGGACCAGGGGATGAGGATTGGGATACAGTGGAGAAGGTGGAAGAGGACGAGGCCCCACTCATGATAGCACCACAGGTGGAGAGCCTGGTGGGCCAGTTTTCTGGAGCCATTGTGAAAGTATGTCAGTAGCCAATGGGAAGCAGTTGAAGAATAATAAGGTGAAGAAGATGGTGGGGGCACAGTTCCCACTGTTGCATAAGGGACCAGGAAGGGCACAGTATGTACTTTAGCCGCACATGTATAAGAATAATTTGATAAAGGCCATCCCTTAGAGCAGGAGTGGGGAAATGGATTTACACGTTTGAGAAGCATACGGCAGGGATAATCTGGCAGTGGGCGATTTGAAAAGTGTATTTGTCGCGATATTAGGGGATCAATCAGATGATATTTGGGCCAAGGTGGGTTATCCTGCAGTGCCCTTAGAAGATCATAGACATGACGTGGCACATGTCAATGACATCAGGGCCCGAGTGATGCGCCTACCCGGACACACCTGACCTCCAGTCAATAGTGCAGTGAACATTGAGGGTTGATGAGGATCCCACCCATATAATTTACAGACTCAGAGATGTGGAAGGCAGAGACAGCTGAGTCGGGGAATCGATCTATCCCATTCTTCTATTTTGTGGTAAAAAAAAGGGCTCCACTAAGAGGTGCACAAGGCACTTGACATAATAGTGGGGATTGAGATTGAGGCGAAGGGGTGGGCAGAGATACAATTTATAATTATACAGCATTGCAAATGGTTGAAGGAGAAGGAAAAGAAAATGGCACAGAGTGTACAGACAAAGGAGGCAAAACTAGTACAGAAGAGGTTAGCAGAGATTTCAGTAGAAGGGGCAGTAATAGCCGCACTCCAGGACGCAAACACAGAGCTTGGGCAGTCCAGGAAGAAGTGCAAAAGGCACCTGAATGGGGAGGGGACAACGAGTGGAATGGTGGATTTCAACCGTAATATCAGGGGTGGCCACAAAGAGCGTATCCAAGGGTGAGAGGGGGATTTGCTCAAGGAGGGAGAAGAGATTTTGGGGAATGTACTCCAGGGGTGGGAGGGTTTGGGACAGTGTTGGACATGCGGGAGGATGGGACATTTTTTGGGGTAATGCCGGAGCAGTCCAGTAGCTGCCTATAACCAACAGATGCCCCATAAGTATCAGGAGTACCAGCCTCATATCCACAGCCCTACGCCCCTATGACCACAGTAGCCCTGTATGGCAGGCCACCACTAACAGCCCCACCTGTTCCCCTCCACAGTTTCTGCAGCTGCAAGCACCAGCACCCAGCAGCACAACTGCCTATGTAGTGCACCCTGCACAGCCACAAGTGCCTTGAATTCCAAACAGCAATGCGGTTCCCATGACAGAGTCACACATTACCAAGGGGCTAGTGTGGTAGGGGGCAATCCTTTCATTTTCCCACCTCTCCTTATTAGGACTGCCCACAGAGAACCCTAGCATGCCCATTCCTGTCAGTCACTGCCAACACAGAAGAGGAACCCTTGGTGGGTTTGGAGATAGGTGAAAAACGCTTCATTTTATGGTGGACACAGGTGCAACAAAATCACGCATCAACGAAGGGCATTTTCCTTTGTCAGGTGAGGTTATGGACATGCAGGATTCCTCTAACACAGTGAAATTGGTTCCATTTACAGAAGAATTGTCCATCAAAGTTGGAGCGAGGGTAGTACGAGCCCTGTTGTTGTTCTCGACAACGTCCCCTGTCAATCTGCTACGGTGGTACATGCTCAGCAAGCTGAACAGTCAAGTTTAAGGCTCTTTGCATTGTCCATCGGGCCTTCTATGAGACAGGGCCCGAATACCTAAAAGCCACATGTAGTCACTATGTCCTTTCCCGTCCTTTATTGTCTTCTACCTCCCTTCGAGTCATTGTGCCCCTCTTCAAATATTCTTGTGTGGGTAGCCGCACATTTTCTGTGGCAGCGGCTTGGTTATGGAATTCCACCTCACTGCCTCTTTGTGAGATGGTCGACCATCTTGCCATCAGGTGGGCCCTGAAGACATTTCTGTTTACAGCTTAAGCCTTGTCTGCATTTCTCTTTGAAGGCTCCTCATACAGTCTGATCTCATTAGTGCCATTATGCCATGATGCCATAGATGGTGTAGGTGCACACTACAAATGCGACTAACATAAAATAACATAACATAACATGACTATCTCGTTTACTGAGAGAGAAGTAGTGTGTTCCACCCCAGGAATGTGCCACATGATGGCAAGGGTGGTCATTCACGCCTTGGGGAGTGAGACAGCAACAAGAGGGATACCAGTACACCCGGATCTGTTCATTTATTGGGTCACAGTGTTGTTGAATGCAATTCCCTAAGTAGTTAATGGGTCCTGGCGAATGCCCTCTGATTCCTTATTCAGGCCCGCTCAGCCCCAAGAACACATTGCATGGACTATCCTTACCATAAATCTGGAAGGGGTTGTGGTGGCGAAGGGTAGGATTGTTTTGATTGGGACAGATGCAGATGGGGGAGAATGGTGCACAGTATTATGCATAGAACCAACCTAACCTTTGAAAGAGGTAACAGATAATGATTTGTTTGAGGACAAGGACAATGACGGTGCGACAATAAAAGCAGTATGTGTTCCATGCGAGATCATGATACAATATTGCCAGGTCACTTGTCCCATGTTTGTGGCAAAAACATTCCATCCTTGTCATGGCCATTGGCCTGGAAACACTGACCCTGCAACATCAGGGGACGAGAGCAAGGGGTAACATAACCTTTTATTGTCCCTTGCAGACAATATAGCATAGAGGGTGAAAACTGGACTCATTCCTGGCCTTTTGCGCCAGGCTCATGAATAAGTGTGCACTGGCACACTTTTATTTCGTGCAAAGTACTTGTTTTCCCTGCAGGGGCCTCCACATGTATTTGTTTGGGTGTGGCTTATAGAGAGAGTTGGATTGCACGTGCAGCATTCTTTAGGAGTGGCAGGGTGGGGCCGTTGAGCCAAGACTGCCAGAGCTGGACAATATAAGCCTGCCCAGCCTGCATGCACATGCTTCGCGTTATTCTGCTTACGGCAGAGTAATGCTCACCACCACTTTAGCGCATCTTACCTTGTTTCCAGCTACCAGCCTGAGTGCACCTTACCCTATTTCCAGCTATCAGCCTGAGTGCATCTTACATTGTTTCCAGCTACCAGCCGCAGCACTTACCTTGGAATCTGTTTTCGGCAAGCATCATGGTTGACTCTGGTATTCGTCATCCATCTCCAGACCTCTGGAAAGCAGCGCTCCAGGCCGACATCGTGACACTACGAGCAATCCATCGGAAGACGGTGCCTGCAAGAGAAAAAGATAAAGACAAGAGTAGAATTTGCGAAGACATTACATTTAAGGTCGCGCTTTGACAAATCCTCGCGCTTAACCTTAAACCAACACTCAACTTCTGTCGGGGCATCATGGACTCCATTCTCTTCCCATTTGGCCTCGCTTCATGCACCGCAACTACTGCTGGGCCGCATTTCATCTGTTGGGAGAAAGCGGAGGGAAGATATCATTAAAAGATATGGACAGTAATCAGGAATCAACATCACAATATATTAAAGCCATAAGCCACTTACCTTCCGGAGTGGTTAAGCCACAGCTGGTCTGGGCTGCCACGCACAATGGGCAGTGAGAAGCAGGACGGAGAGCTCGTCATCATTAATCAACAGGTGAGACTTTATGGGTCGGTGCATGCTCACCACATTTTGGGAAGAAGGGTTTGAGAGAGACAGCAGTCACATAGCAGCATTCTCATCTTCTCTCACATCCACGCAGGAGCAGTGTCAACAATTGTCGCAGCCCACAACAAATGAGCAGGGGAAGAAGCCTGACAAGGGAGATCTACTTCCAGGGAGGGCTACAACCGTGCCCCTACGTCCTTGCAGAGTCCAGGTGAGCGTAACAGAATGCAAAGCCTCTACGAATCTATGCCTGGGCGTTATGGAAACCTCAGAAACAGACCAGTTGGCCCAGCTGCTGGGGGAATTACGGGCTGAAGTCCATGCCTCCAGACAGGAAACCAATGCTTTAAGGGGGGATCTTATTGTAGCTCGAGAATGAACTGACGACTTGGCAAGACAAATGCTTCAGACCCACGCGGGTCAGGTCCCACTACCTGGACTTGTCCAACCTCCCATGCCGCAGCCATCACCACCAGCTCAAGTGGTTCTTCCAGGTGCAGTGCCACTGGCCCCACCCAAACGCTATACTGGCAACCCTAACAAGTATATTCATGAACCAATATCGCCTCAATTTTTTGTGCCGGCCTGGGGCTTTTCCTAACAATCAAGCCAGAGTCACCTTTGTACTTTCATATTTCGGATGTAGTGCAGCAGACTGGTCGATACCTTTAGTAAACCAGGATGATCCGCTACTCCGAGACTTTGGGGAATTTCAGCTGGGGATGGAAACATTTTTGCAAGGCATACTCAAAGACAAGCTTTGGACAATTAATTATTGTCACTCAGGCAGGGAAACCAAGACCTATTCACCTACATTGCAACCTTCAATCGTCTCTTAGCACAGACAAACTGTCCAGAAGAAAAGAGGACTTTTATCGAGGGTTGCATGGGGAACTTAAGGATGTTTTAGCCCAAGCGGTCAATCCCCCAGAGGGATGTGTGGAATACATCAACTTGACTGTGCAGCTCGATCACAGATTTCAGAATCGAAAAATTGATTGCACAAGAGCTGAAGGAAGGTCGGTCTATAAGCGTCCCTGGCACAATAAAACCAAAACTCACAAACAAACTGAACCAATGCAGATCGGTGGATTACAGAGTCCTATCACCAAGACTGAAAGGGAGAAAAGGAGGCAACAACAGCTCTGCTTAAACTGCGGGAGAGCAGGACACTTCCTCTGAGAATGCCCGATGAAACCATCCAAGAGATTAGTTGGAGCAACGGACAATGGCAACAAGGAAAAGGAACAAGATTCGGGAAACTCCAACGCCCAACAAGCGTAGGGGTCCAATTGTCAAGCGAAAAGAAGGAATGCGTACAGACCTCACATCTAGTCATCCTATTACATTTGGTTAACCACAAACAACCGTCAAAGATACATGCCTTGGAGGCATATATTGATAGCAGACTTGTGGGAAATTATATTGATCAAGATCTAGCTGCACGAATAGGCCTTCCTCTCCGACAAAAGCTGAAATCGGAAAACGTCACAGCAGTGGATGGTTCTCAGTTATCATCCAGCCCAGTGATGCAGCATACCGAAAAAGTCATGCTTATATGTCAGGATGGTCATCAAGAAGACATCTCCTTCGATCTCATCGGTGCTCCTCAGTTCCAGATGATATTAGGAATGCCTTGGCTGGAAACCCACAGCCCTAGGACCGACTGGCGAAAACGAGTTCTGACCTTTCCTCAACAGTGTGCTAATGCCTGCAACAACAAAAATGTGGGCAACCTGAAACCCAAGACAAAAACCATTCTGGGACTCACTAGTTCCTTACCACCTGAATATCTGGATTACCAGGATGTTTTTTAGAAGGAGCAAACAAACACCCTGCCTCCACACAGGCCTCACGATTGCCAAATCGATCTGGTGCCCAGAGCCCAAATTCCCTGCAGTTGAATTTACGCCCTAATGGAGCAGGAAAACCAGCATCTGAAATCTTACCTGGATCAGTATCTAGCTAATGGCTTTATCCGCCCGTCTAAGTCCCCTGCCTCCTCGGCTCTCTTTTTCATACATAAAAAAGAAGGCAACTTAAGAACTTGTATTGACTATAGACTGATTAACCAGATCACGGTAAAAAACATATACCTACTGCCACTTATTCCAGAGCTTCTGGATCAGGTAAAGAATGCTCAAGTTTACACAAAACTGGATCTACGAGGAGCCTATCACCTTGTGAGAGTTAAAAAGGGGGACGAGTGGAAGACGGCATTCCGTACCAAGTATGGTCTTTTCAAATACCAGGCTATGTCTTTTGGGTTATGTAATGCCCCGGCGGCGTTCCAATTTTTCATGAACAATGTGCTTCATGAATTATTGGACATTTGCACACTTGTCTGCATAGATGACATTCTCATTTACTCAGCTTCCATGGAGGACCACGTCGACCATGTAAGAGCAGTATTGGAAAAACTTTGACAGCATCGGCTGTTTGCCAAGTTAGAAAAGTGTTTCTTCCATGTAACAGAAGTTGAATTCTTGGGCTTTATGCTCACACCACGAGGAGTACACATGGAAGCATGCAAGGTGGAAGCTATCCTTCAATGGCCATCACCGACATCCACAAAAGGAGTACAAAGTGTGCTTGGATTTGCCAATTTTTATCGTCGGTGTATTCCTAGGTTTTCGCAGATAGTTCATCCAATACCTCCCTGCTGAGAAAAAAACAAGACATTCCGTTGGTCTCCAGAAGCAGAGAACGCCTTCCAGGAGCTGAAACTTGCTTTCACCACAGCACCAGTTCTTCGACACCCTCGACCGGATCTGCCATACGTGGTCGAAACAGATGCCTCCAACGTAGCCCTGGGGGTGGTATTATCACAAAGGGACCCCGACACAGGACAATTACATCCCATAGCATTCTGGTCCCATATGTTTTCTGCACCAGAGTTGAACTATGCGATCACAGACAAAGAACTGCTAGCGATTAAGGGAGCCTTCAAAACATGGAGACACTATCTTCTGGAGGCGAGACATACAATCACTGTTGTCACGGATCACTGCAATCTGCAATACTTGACGACCGCCGAAGGCCCAATCCTCATGCCAACTTTGTTGGGCTCTCTTCTTTGCGGAATATGATTTTATCATCACCTACAGACCCGGAGTACGCAATGGGAAAGCAGGCGCTCTGGCACGCATGAGTGAGGACAAAGAAGCTTTTACCACGTCTGAACCCATGGCCATCATTCCTGAAGAACAAATCCAGAACCAAATCTCTGCAACCACCTGTTTGGATGACTTGAAAACCGATCTCCAATCTCAGAAGAACCAAGTAACATAACAGGAGTGGCTATCTAGAGGAGACCAATACACCATTGAAAATGATCTACCGTACTTTCAAGGGACACTGTACATTCAGGACAAGAAACTACAAAACCAAATAATAGCAAACTATCATGATTCACTAGTGGAGGGTCACCCAGGGATTGCCAAGACTCAAGATAATATGCAAAAAGGCTATTGGTGGCCAACCTAGAGAAAAGACATTGCCCAATTCATTGCTATCTGTGGTTTCTGCGCACAACACAAATCTCAGAAGTTAAATCCAGCCGGGTTACTGCGTCCATTGACGGTACCACCAGCACCGTGGCATACATTGTCAATGGACTTTTTCACATATCTTCCTTCCTGCAATGGATATAACACCATCTTAGTTGTTGTGGATTTTGTTCTCCAAAATGGCTCATTTTATCCCATTAAAAGGACTCCCCACTGCTTCCGCCCTCGCCACCATGTTTTTGAAACAGATTGTCAGATTACACGGATTCTCATCAGTGCTAATATCAGATCGTGGAACTCAGTACTCTGGAGGAGGTGCTGCAAAATAGCCAAAATTGATCTCCAGTTATCCACTAGTCACCATCCTCAAACCGATGGCCAAACCGAACGGACCGACCAAACCTTGGAGCAATATCTGAGGTGTATGTTGCGACAAACTGAGGAATCCTGTAAAGACATACTTTGGTTGACCAAATTTCGCTTACAACAATTCCATCCACAGTAGCACCGGACAGACCCCATTCTACACACTGCATGGTCAACATCCTCGAACGTCCACTTTTGATTCACTTAACGATTTGGAAATGCCAGCAGTGACAACCTTACATAAAACCGTCACTTAAAGAAGCATCCGAACATCTGACTAGAGCTAAAGAAAAACAGAAAAAGTTTGCAGACCGACACCGAAGAGAGGCCCCACATTATCAGGTCGGAGACACGGGGCCTCATTCCGAGGTGGGCGCAAAGGGATTACCGGCACCAGTAAGGACCCCAGTGCCGGTAATCCCTTTTCGCCCTATTCCGAGGTCCCTTTGCGGCCCCGTCCTTAACGCCTGGTCTGACCAGGCATTATGGACGGGACCCGCAAAGGGACTTCAGAGCTAATAACGGTACCGCAAATTGCGGTACCGTTATTAGCACCCTCCCCATTGAGACCTATGGGGGCTCAAATGGGAATGGGGAATGGTATTTTCAATGGCTACTTACCGGTCCTGCAAAGTTCAGACTAGACCAGTAAGTCCCTATTGAACGAGGTCGGACACAGTACTGGTATTGGTGCTAGTCATGGCGCTAATATACTACCTTAGAGACTGGAAGGGTTATGGACCTCAAGACCGTACACGGGAACCCAGTGAATTTGTGCATGCTTCACGACTGATCAGACAATTCCATCGGAACAACCCCACCAAGTCAGGACCAGGAGAAAGAACACCTGTGCGAGGGGCTTTGAAGGGGAGTGCTGTCATGGCCATTGGCCCGGAAACACAGACCCCGCACCATCAGGGGACGAGAGCAAGGGGTAACATAACCTTTTATTGTCCCTTGGGGACAATACAGCATAGAGGGCCCAGCTGGACTCAGTCCTGGCGCCTTTGGCGCTAGGCTCATGAATAAGTGTGCATTGGCACACTTTTATTTGGTGCAAAGTACTTGTTTTCCATGCTGTTACGTTCACCTGGTATCCACGGGGGCGCCACACGCTACTGGATGGAGGTCTAAGCGCTATCCCGGACCCCTCTCTGCTTGGTCATGTGCCAGACGTTGGGTAGCACCTATAACAGGAGAATGGAGGGTTAATATACTGGTTCTGTGATGGGTGGACTCCCACCTCCCTCTGGTCCAAATCCCCTCCCTTGGGGTTATTGCTCACCTTAGGTTTTTGTGCGTTGAACTCTCCATCCTGAGTTTCTGTGCAGGGGCGCGTGGTTGGTGCGGGCATTCCGTGGACCTAGTTGCTTCACTGGTCCGTGTGCCCTTATGTCAGGTCCAGGCCGGCTGTGACTCCAACTCTGCTTCCAGGTGAGTTATAATGTCTTTTCTGTCTTTAATTTGTCACTTTCTTTCCCTCCGTTTTCTCTGTCTTCTCCGCGTCTTGCTCCACTACGATGTTCCCTAACAATGTCTCTTTTTGTTTTCATAGGGATTGTTGCGATCTCGTAGTTGCCGCAGCGATGGCGAAGACCACAGTGAGTTATTTATGCGCAGAGCGCTGCGCTGTTTATTGGTGTTATTTGCTAACATGTGTTCTCTTCGCTTCTTTGTACAGGTTGCGGTGATGTTCCAGAGTGATGAGCAATCGAAGCACTGCCCAGGTAAGTGCTTTGTTAATGCTGACCTTGTTCCTTCTCCCTTGCAGGTTGCGGTGAAACCCAGAGATGGGCGAGGTAAGAGAAGCGCAGGGCGCTGCCAGGACTCGCTGCTTGCCCAGCTAAGAATTGTTATTAATGCTGTCCTTGTTTCTTTACCTTTGCAGGTTGCGGCGAACTCCGGAGATGGGCGAGGTAAGCATAGCGCAGGATGGATTCAAGACCGGTTACTTCACAGGTAAGTGTTCTTGCTCGCTACTGCTGTTCTTGTTCTTCCAGGTTATTAATGGAATCCTGATCTAAGGCTTCAGGATCGGGCCACCGAAGAGGCAGATGAGCAGGAGCTGGACACAGTCAGCGTTACGCTGCAGGAGTGCAAAATAACACAAAGCGTGTTCTGCTGTTTGGGTGTGGTTTAAATAGCCTAGGTAAAGTAGTTCCAGGCCAAGTAGTTCCAGGCCCAGCCACACCCAAAACACTAGACTGCATGGCTTGTTTCTAAAGAACTGAGCTGTGCAATAGACCTCCATGTTGGATTCAGGTTCAAAACTGGTATTGCTTTATTTCTGATAATGAGCCTGGCACCAAAGGCGCCAGGACTGACTCCATTTATGTTTCTGATGGATGATTCTAGCATTCATCATCCATCTCCATACCTCCAGATAGCAGCGCTCCAGGCCGGCATTGTGACACTACAAGCAATGCACGGAAGACGGTGCCTGCAAGAGAAAAGATAAAGACAAGGTTAGAATTCGCTAAGACATTACGTTAAGGTTGCGCTTTGACAAATCCTTGCGCTTAACCTTAAACCAACACTCACCTTCTGTCGGCGCATCGTGGACTCCATTCTCTTCCCATTTGGCCTCGCTTTATGCACCGCAACTACCGCTGAGCCGCATTTCATCTGTTGGGAGGAAGCAGAGGAAAGACATCATTAAAAGATACGGACAATAATCAGGAAACAACATCACAATATTTTAAAGCCATAAGACACTTACCTTCAGGAGTGGTCAAGCCACAGCTGGTCTGGGCTGCCACGCACAATGAGCCAGTGAAGGAACTCAGTCCATCAAGAAGGCAGTGAGAAACAGGACGGAGAGCTCTTCATCATTAATCAACAGGTGAGACTATATGGGTCGGCTCATGCTCAGCACATTTTGGGAAGAAGGGTTCGAGAGAGACAGCAGTCACATAGCAGCATTCTCACAATCTCTCATATCCACGCAGGAGCAGTGTCAACAATTGTCGCAGCCCACAACATATGAGCAGGGGAAGAAGACTGACAAGGGGGATCCACTTCCAGGGAGGGCTGCAACTGTGCCCCTACGTGCCCGCAGAGACCAGGTGAGCGTAACAATCCTTTGCTGAAGAGAATCTTGCACAAGTACCTGACTTTCTTTGGACAACCAATCTCCATGACGTAGACCTCCTGAGGAGCGTTGCACCAGTACAGATAACCCTTAAATTGGGTGCAGTGCTGGAGGAAAGCAGTGGAAGAGGAGCTGATGGTGCAGGGGCAGAATTACACAGACCCCCAACCAGGCACCATTGGAGGACGTGGGGTGCTGGCGCACGAGAATCCATTCACTCCTACAAACCATCCTGTCCACGGGTGTCTCTGAGTACACCTCTGACGATCTCTATGGGTCAGTTGCTGAATCGGACATTGACACATATGTCCCATCGTAGGTGAGTGTTTCTGGCAGGGATGCTGTTCTGTCCAACACACCTGCCCCGGGGGTAGACCCCTCAATGGCCCATTCAGTGTTGGAATGTCCGCCTGTGGCGGTCATGGTTACAGGGTCACATGCCACACTATTTGCTCCTGTTCCTGGGACAGCAGATCAAAGGAGGAATGTGGTCCTGCTGCCACAGGTAGCGTCAGCACAGCAAGGTGCACGTCTCCTTGGGCCCGACAGGTGTGGTGTCCGGCAACGCGGTGGCCATGCGCCACCGGGTAATACTGTGTGGGAGAATTCCATTTATGCCATTGCACAGCAACAGGGGGCATCCATGTGAGATGCTGGCTGAGACCGTGGGAAGGGTGGCCACTTCCAATCTCCCCCCCCAAAAGGCAGGTGGAGCTCCAGCAGCAGGCAATGTGGTCCACATGCCACTCCCAGAGGCACGACATGTTGGCCGCCAACAGGGACCGACAAGCTGAACTGGGGGCTCTGCTCAAAGCCGTATCTGCAGAGGCACAGGCCCACAGGGATGCCCTGAGGGAATATAACAGCTCCCTCAGAGCTATCCTGGGTGTACTTGAGATGGCCCAGAGTAGACGGGCAGGACAGCAGATGGAGCAGCTAACACACAACATCTTGGCTGAGCTCCAGGCAACCCGTGAGGAGATCCGTGCATCACATGAGGGCTTGCAGGTGGAAGTCCGTGCAACGTGTGACGCCTTGCAGGTGGAACTCCATGCTACACGTGAGGTGCTGCATGGGGACCTCCGGACCATCATCCTGCAGAACCAAACCTTTTAAACCTGCATGCTTTCCGCCATGGAGGAGCATGCCAGGGCCTTGCATGGTCTGCCTCCCATACCACACACACCTTCTCATGTGGCACTAGAGGGTGACAACAGCAGTTCTCCCTCTATCGGGTAGCCGTGCAGGCCATGAGCCCATGGAGGGATCTTTTTTTTGTTCTCAACATCCACGTATGTGGGTGTTGATGTACACCCTGCAACTTCTCCCTCCTGGGTGGTCCCCCCCCTGGTCGACCATGGCCATTTTTGATTTATTTTTATTTTTATTTTTTCACTTTGTTTGTCTATTGTGCATTCATGTAACAGTGTGTTGCTTTGTGTGGCATCCGAAGGCATCCACTGTGTGTTCCAGCTGGGCCCATACAGGCTTGTCTTGTGTTTGTGATTGAGGCTTGGAGTCAAGACACATATGCCACTCCTGCTTCCCCTTTCCATGGGCTTGCAAGGAGGGCACCGTTTGACAGTAACCTACACAGAGGCATTGGGCTTCCATCAGTTGTGTGGCCAGTCTGAAGTCCAAACTGTGTATGCACCCCTAGTTGGGATTCATGATGGTTTCTCCACTGCATGGTTGATATGTATATTGGTTTTAATATTGCTCATTGTGCATATTTACATGTTGCTTCTTCATGTGTTACCTTGCCTGTCTCCATTGCAGATGCAGTTCATGCGGTATGCAGTACCCTGCCAGATTTACCTACCAGCAACACACTAAAGATGTGAGGGGTCCATGTGGTGGCTTTGTCAGATTGTGACACATGGGCTATTGTGATTGGTCACTGTCTGACGTTGCCACTGTTGGGTCCTGTATTCATGATTTGTCATGCTGGTAAATATATGTTCATGTGTACAATTTCATTTTGATATGTGAGAGGGAATTGTCTGTGGCCTATTTCCATTTGTGACGGTGCACTTTGTGACAGTTGTGTCATGTGTTGTGCATTAATTTGGTTGCTTTCACATTGCATGCCATGGCATGGTGTGTCGGGCAGTTGACACAGGGTTTGGGCGGGTTAGGTGACATACCAGTATTTGGGTGTGCTGTTTTGCAAGTGGGTAGTGGATCATGAAGCATGAATGTGTGTCTTTTGGTCACACGGCATTGGGTTTCTTTAAGTAGCTAGGGATGCACACAATGTAGAACTTCCAGGGACACATTCTCAGGGTGGTAAGGTTGTGACAGTTGACTGTCCCTTTCTCATCATCAATTGTCACTTGGTATGTGCCAGGTCTTTGTGCACTCCGCAGGGGTGGGATTTTAGTTGAAAAATGTAGCCACAAGCTGGGTATGGGCTGCCTCGCCATGTGCCCTTTCTCCTCCCGTGCACAGCAGCTGTGCATGTGGTTGGGGATGTGGGGGCACCACCATGTCCGCCGGTACGCCCTGCCGGGTTGCAACGTTGTGTAGGACACATGCTGCCACAATGATCCTGCACACTACTGGGGGCGCATATAGTAGCTGGCCACCAGAGCGGTCAAGGGAGCGGAAACATGACTTCAGCACTCCGAATGTGTGCTCCAGTATGCCCTGGGTTGCAATATGGGCTGCGTTGTATCTTACCTCACGTGGTGTGGTGGGGTTCCGTATTGGCATCATCATGTAGGTGCTCAGAGGGTAGGCACTGTCCCCTGGGGAGGTGATAATGGTTGTGATTAGTTGGGTTTCTCCATTTCTCTGTGTGTGACATGCATGCATGTGCACAGGCATTTCTCTTCACCAATGAGCCATGTGTCGCCCTGCCTCCCAGCTTCCAGGTCCGGGTTTATGAGTGACATTCTGAATATGAAACTATCATGGGTAGATCCTCGATAGTTTGCGTAGACAGAGGTGATTATTCCCTTGGCATTGCATACCACCTGCACGTTGATGGAATGCCAGTGCTTGCAGTTGCGATAGATGTGCTCATTGGCCCTAGGTGGATGTAGAGACACATGGGTGCAATCAATGGCAGCAAGCAATTTGGGGAAGTGTGCCTCCCCGTAAAAGTCCTGGACCATGGTTTGCCTTTCTGCCGGTGTTCTGGGCATGTATGTGTGCCTGTGGACTGAGGGGCGTGCATTCATGACTGTCAACACCTGGTGTAGGCAGCGTGACTGCGTGGGCTGTGAGACACCCCCAACTATGGCAGCTGTCCACTGAAATGACACAGTGGCCAAAAAATGCAGTACATTGAGCACCTTTTCCAAGGGGCTCAGTGCTTGGGAGCACAGGGTGGGTGATGTGTGGTCATCCTCCCACTCAGAAACCAAGTTTAGGATGATATGGGGTGGAAACCTGTACCTGCCATAGACCTGGTCATCAAGCATCCCAAAAAGGCTGGTCCTGGGTAAAGAAATGCATAGCCTGGCTATCCTCCTCCTCCTGCGATGTCCCTCGACCAATGCTGCGAGGAACGGTACATTCATCATAACGGTATGAGCTTGTTTGCTGTTTGCGCGCACTTTTATGCTTACGCCAGCATTCGCCTGGCATACCTGTTTGCGACTTAGTGCACGTGGGTTTCCCCATGTTCGATTCCATGAATACGTGTTGTTAGCGCGTGTGTGGGCGTTGCGAGGATTTCACAGCAGTACTTCCCCCGTAACACCCACATTTCTGAGTGTTGTTCCCCATTCCGCGTGATCCGCCCCCTTTTTAGGTGTGTGCGCTGGGCGGTGTGCGCCTTCACTGGATGCCTCGCACACAGCCTTCGGGTTGTCGCAATGACATGTGCGCCACACGTGGATTAGGCGCAGGTCCCAGGTAAGCCACGCACAGCGCCTTCGATGAATCGGGAAACAGGTGCTTGCATGGGTTTTGCACGCGTGTGCTGTGATTTGCACGCTTGCGTCCCTGTTTTCGGCGCACATTAATTCCATGAATGACCCTCTAAAAGTCCCCTTTCCTACTATAGGACACCAAGAGCAATGTTCAGAACCAAATTGAAAGGTGATAGCAATCGCTAGCATTACTGGTGGGAGGCGAGCAACTTGATGAATATGATGATGGATGTCGGCCTGACATTAGTTGCCTCCATTGTGGCACAAGGTCTTAGAGACAACTTCTAGGATCCTATGTGTTGGTGGCTAAGAGAAGCGTTGCCGATTTACAACACATTTTCAAACACGAGATCATAGTTGTGTTCATGGCACCGGTTGTGGCAAAGCTGCACAGTCTGAGAATTGGAAAGTTATCATTACGCTGAATATCAAACATAAGATGGAGGACCTGCTTCCCAAGGCTGTCTGCCATGTTTGGTCAGAGATACATTTTTCACAGAGGAACTTTAATTAATGATGGTCTTAACATGATTCTTTAACTTACCCTCTGGGGTAGCTCTGTGCCCGGTGTCTCGCAGTCTGTCTTCTCAATTCTTCACCTCTTAACTGATTAGCAAATGTTGCACTTTTCGCACATGCTGTAATACATGAATAAACGCCCACTGCCATGCCCTTTCACATATAAACACATGCAGATGTGGGAATATTCTACTCTGGCATCTTGTGTGTGGAGAATGCATGTCTAAGGGAAAGTGTCATTAAAGTAGCATGCCCTCTGTCCCTGCTCTACACATTATGTGCCACCAGGATCACTGTGGCGCGTCCATGGTGCATGGGGAGCATGCTGGGATGTGTATAAGCCGGTGGCGGATGATGCATGGAGGGGCGTTTCTGCTTTGGGCTTCTGCTCAGGGTGGGAGTGCTGAAATTCATCAGCGCAGGAAAGCGTGCAGTGGTGCGCGTGGACAGGGGCGCGCGGCCTCCGTTTCTCAAGCCTGCACAGTGATGGAACTCGCTGAACACCCACACATAATCACTCTCGAGGTCAAGCTTTTAAATACCAATCAGGTAGAGTCGCCTGAAACTGCGAGCCAGGCAAAGCTTTGTGGCCGCATTAGTGGCCAAAACCACATCATTAGCTCCCTGCAAGGAAGGAAAGGATGCCTGCTTCCTGACACTGCAATGCTAATTACTGGTTGCCATGTGTAATGGCTACACTGCAGATGCCTTCACAAAAGTCAGCATTTGCACAGTGGTGGTTCGGCAATCGTGAAAACAGCGTTTACAGCCGTCCCTCTTCGGTGTGTGCTATCAAAACCTCTAGCGGCTGCGGCTGCTTGCCAGCCATTATAACACGAGGCCTGAGGACTTACTGGAATATCCCTGACCCCGTACGAGCGAATGTTCTTAACAATGTACACGCACTTTTACAACAACGAGAGGGCAGTCTTGTTTATGTAGTGCTGCATCTTGACTGGGCCCTTCCTTTACTTGTGTGTGCTTATGTGGCATGTTGGCCATGCTCAGTGCTGCAGTGCCCTGCTCTACAATGCTGTACACCCACCCTACATCTTAATCACAGCACGAGAACATGTATTCTGTTCAGGTTTCCGTCTGCAACGCTGACATTGTTGATATCCCTTGACCTATTGATTGATTATGATATGATTGGTGTTAGGGAGATTTCTCACACAAGTGCTAAATTCCCTCTACATTAGAGCCCTCAGCTCTTTAGTTATATTTTGGGGCTTTGAACTTTTCATTTTCAGTGTGTTTTACTTTTGTGTTGACTGGTCTCTTCCCTGGGCAGTGCAACGACTCCAAGTTTCCTCCTCGATGAGATATTCTCTTCCCCTGGTCGAAAACACAAACTGCACCCGCTTCCAGGAACAACTGCCACCGCTGGAGCTTCCTCAACTTTAAAGGTACTGTGTTCCAACTGGCCTCCCTTTCTACGGTTTGCTAAAGGTGACCCATAAATCCTTGGCTTTCCAACTGGTTTGGCCCCCAGACCTTCTAACTTTACCTTCGGAATCAACCCAACCTCTTTTGAACATTTTTACCAAGACTTGAATGCATTTCTAAACTGTGTGATCTTGGGCACATTTCACCTTACTCCATTTAAAGTGGACCTGGCCTATGAACTTTGGCTCTACAGTAGACTCTGCCTTCACTAACTTGTTTTGGTCTTAGAAAAGTGTTGGGAACTGAACTGTTTTATTTTCATGACCTGCCTTTTTCTCTCCCTTTAACTTAATTATTGGAGTGGCATCTAAGTTACATGCTCGCATCTGTTTTTACAAATAGTAGTGTTTTGACTTAGACTTGTCTAATAATTCTTAAGGGAGGTGTGTATACTTTTCTGATTGTGTTTGAACTTGCTTTGATTTATAGTGCTAGTGTATTTCCTTAAGTGTGTGCTAAATAAATAATGATATACTTTTGATACCAAGCTCTGGTCAGTGTTTGCTTGCTCTGCTGTGTTTTTAGCCCTATTGTGTATCCTCTGTATACTGCCCTACTCTTCTTGAGAGAAGTCTGACTGCTCAGCCACAGCTACCAGGTAAATCTGGGTGGTGCAGACTGCTACCAATTGGGTTTACTGCTTACTCCTGTAGTCTTAATCTTCTTGCAGTGTTCCCCAAGGGAACTGCACAGGATTCTGCCTAACAATGGCACAGGGATATCTTTCAGACTTCCCAAGGTTTAAATGCCTTCTCTGGGACTGACTACTGTCTCACAGAGCATGTAAAGTTAAATTTACTTTACTAGTCTTTTTAAATTTACAGGCTCAGCACACATTATCTTCCTAGGGAGTGCTGGAGAGGTTGCCTAGCATCCACTGAGTCTGGACACTCATCTAACAGTCAGATGTTACCCTTTCCTACTTTAAATAGCTGGTGGAAGTGGTTTTAAACAAACAACCATGATTTTTCCCGACCGCGATCACCGGTAGCTAAAAATTGGGTCAGCCATGTTTTCCAATATGGCACCCAATATCTATCTGTAAAAACAGACTCCAGTCGACTTTTTTCATCATTTCTTTTAGGAAAGGTCCTTTTAGTGTACAATGTCACATAGCACAGCGCTGCGTAGCTCGCTTTGCCATCTGTGCAGAGCCTGCTGACGCAGGTTCGAATCCCGGCAGGACCAAACTCAGTAAAGAAAATAAGCAGCGCTCAGATATCTGAGAGTTTGTAGTGCTATATAAATGCTAAATTATTATTATTATTAGTGTCCAACTCTGTCCGCTGTTAGGCAGAAACCTGTGCAGTTCCCTTAGGGGCCACTGCAAAAGATTTAGGACTACAGGTGGTTGGCAGTAAACCCAATTGGTAGCAGTCTGTACCAATTAGATTTCCCTGGTAGCTGTGGCTGAGCAGTCAGACTTCTCTCAAGATGAGTTAGGCAGTATGCAGAGTATACACAATAGGTACAGAGACACAGTAGTACAAGCAAACACTGACCAGAGCTTTGGTGTAAAAGTATATAATTATTTATTTAAAGACACACTTGTAAATTACACTTGCACAAAAAGAGGTAAATAAATTCAACACACAGTCACTATTACTAGATGAACATCCCTTATTCCTTATTAGACAAGTCTTAGTTAACACCACTTATTTCCAGACAGAGGTGAGCGCTTAACTACAGATGGCACTCCAATAAGTTAAGAAAAAGGGAGGGAAAAGTCAGAAATTAGGAGAAGCACACAACACAATACTTTAGAAGCACCCAGCAAGGCAGGAAAGTAAAGTCTACTTGTGAGCCAAAAGTTCAGAGGCCAGGCTCCCTCTTAGAGAGAACAGAGCACCAATGCGCCCAAGATCACACAGTTTAAAAGTCTTGAAAAGTCTTGCAGGGAGTTCAGAAAAGAAATAAGTCAGCTCAGAAAAGTTCAGTTAGCCAGCCTAGGGCCAACCCAAGTGGTAAGTGGAGACTTTAAGAGTCACCCCACACAGACAGTTGCGAGGGAGGCCAGGCGGACACAGTACCTTCAAAGTGGAGAGGATCATCCAGCGGGGGCAGTTGTTCCTGGCAGCAGGTGCAAGTCATGGCATTGTCCAGAGGAAGAGATGGTCTTGACGTGGAGGAAAGCTGAAGGTTGTTGCACTGCCAGGGAAGAAAGCAGCCACGGAGTTCTCCGGTTTAAAAGGTAAGACCCTTTTATTCACGGTAGTGGAAAAACCGTGGTATCCCGGTTGCCGGGGTGCTTGGCACAGGCAAGGTGGCCACGAGAGGATCCGGGAAGGCGAAAAAATGGGCAAACTGGTTATCCCCACCAGTCAAAGGAAGAAGACTCTCCGGGCTGGAGATCTCTGTCGTCGGGAAAAGTGGTGAGACGGTTCAGCAGGGCTCCACCGGTGGTGTCGTCATTGCAGGTCGGCTCAGCTTCTCCCTCTTCGGATTCTTTAGGTCCTGTGGTGACTTCTGAAGTTCCAGTTCCAAAAGCCCTGCTTTTATGCAGCACACCCCCATTCATTCAGCCTAGCTGTCAATCAAACATGCTAAGTGGTGGGCCGAGCGGCTCACCACTTGGGCCAATCACACAAGAGTGCGACTTGAGTTGCCAAGGCAACTCAGCCCAGGGTGCATAAACCCCCTCCCACGCCCCCTGTGGTACCCAGCAGAGTGGTACCACTTTTGGAGACTTCTGTGGAGGAGCCTGCCAAAAAGTGGAACAAAGGGCCCGACTTGAGTCACAGAAGCGAACACAAACACCATTTTGGAACCGAGTTTTGGCAAAAATTACCAACCAGTGATTTTATATTAATTTAATAAACCGGCGGTATGTTCGAGGCTATATTAAAAAGTGGTAGCCTCGAACAATGGGAAAATCCCATAGGAAAATATTTGCGGTCGAATATAAAAAGTAGTATCCACTGCTACCAGTCAAAACTTGATCAGGGGGGACGGAGACGTGCCCCCTCGAACAACAGACCCCAGGGCAATCGAATTGCCCCGACCAGTACATCCACAATAGGATGGTTTGTACTGGTTTCTGTTCATAATTTGGGACTATTAAAGCCAATGGTGACTTTACATGCCCTGGGATACAGTAGTCAGTCCCAGGGTATGGAGTCTATGTTTGGGGGTCACTAGGACACCCCTGGGTTACTGCACGGAAGGTGCAGTGTAACCCACATACCAAAAACATATGAAGCCCTATGGGGTAAAGGACCCCATAGCCCATAAAACACATTCAAAGTCAAAGGAACACCTCAAATCATGCCTAAGAGTGGGAGGACAAGAGTCTCACTCTTAGCAGGAGAGAAAAAAATAAACCCTAAAAATCCAGCAAAGCTGCTGGGGGACTCACTAGGTTTGGGAAATTAGCCTTAACAGAGAATTCTCCCTAACATCCGCCAAACCAGGTTTGGTCCCTTTGTTCGTTGGCCTTTGGCGGGCTTCAGTGCTGAAGCCCTCCTCTGGCACCGTGAGTATCTGTTGTGGACAGGATGTGAGGGAGGTGCCCGAAAACTCCCTGTGCTTAGTCTCCTAGGAGACCTGAATGTACTCTGGCGTGATTGGCCGGCTGGCTGTCCGGCAAGGACAGCCACTCTGCTGTGTGAGTGACAGCCAGGCTGGAATGAATGGGGGAAAACTGTTTAAAAGCAGGCTTCTGGGACTTGGAAAGCAGAGTCGACCACTGGAACGAAAGAACCGAAGACGAGCTGAAGGAAGACGCATGCTGCAACTCCTGGTCCACTGGTGAAGCTTTGCAGCAGGTCCGAATTGCCTGAAACTACATTGGCAGAGAAGCCCTTCAAAGTTAACTTTATCCCTTGAGTTTGGTGGGAACAACCAACTCGTAAGCCGCCTGGATACAGTCCCCATCCTGGTCGAATTTTCTGCAGAGTGCTGTGGAAAACCAGAAAGCCAGTGGGAAGGATACCAGTACATGGTCTTTAAGGCACTAACACCTTAAACCAACGTTTTTACAAGCTGTGGCATCTTCACTGGGCAGTGCAGGAACCTCCCAGCATCCTCCTTCTTGTCCCCACGACTGAAGCTCAGGAACAGCGAGATCTGCACGAACCGCCAGAAACAACTGCCTCAGCTACAGCTCTTCTTCCCTTTAAAGGTGCTATGCAAATGCGGTCCGGAAATCTTTTCGGCCACAGTGAAAGTGTGTGAAACTTTCCCGACATTGAAGGCTTTTCCTTCCCTAAACCGACATCTAACTTTTCGTCTGACCAAATTCTTCTAAGATCTGTGGCAAAGACTTATCCGTTTACTACCAGAACTGTGCTATCCTATACAAGACTCTGAACCATTGACTTTGGCCCAGGCCTTTTGAATTGAATTACTGGTTGTAGTGAACGGAAACCCTTTGCCCTGCCTATGAAAGTATTTGTACTTGATTTCTTTTAACTTTGTCTTTTTACCCTTTTTAAAAGTAACTGAAGTGTCATTTTGCTCCCACTTCAGGGGAGTTGAACTTGTTCAGTAACTTATTGGTTGCGTATTTGTAGTATATTAGTATATGACATTGAGCTGCTCTTGCTAGTGTAATGTTTTCTAAATGACTGTGTAAATAAATGTATATTCTTTTACCAATAAACCTTGAATAACTTATTTGAATCATTGTAATTGCGGTTCTTTGTGTAACCCCTTGTACAGCTCACTTTACTCTTGAGATAAGTCTGGCTGCTCACCCACTGCTACCACAATACTGTGTAGTACAGGCTTGTACCAAAGGTGAAGTTGTACTGACACTTGTAGTCTTAATTGCATGTAGTGGTCCCATGTGATTCTGCCTAACACTGGTGGCAGCGGTGGGATAAAAGTATAGCTGTTACATTCAAAGTGCTGCTCTTACCTTTGTTCAAATAACATTCACAAGGTTAAGCACCACTAGAGAAGCAATTGTTTTATCATGTCTGACTTGGATAGCTACAGACAGGAGACCCTAGTCCCATTATCAGTTGATCAATTGAGAGATATGTGTAAAGCTAGGAATCTTACTGTAAAAGGCAAAAAGGTTGAACTGATAGAAAATTTGTTGGCATACCAAAGTCTGAGGAGTGGGTCTGAAACCCCTACCCCGGCAGAAAATGTAGAAAATGACGAGGAGGATGATCATTATTTGAAAGCCTGGCTCAAATGTTATGGATGAGTTAGATGAGGCAGAAGAGTCTCAACATGTAGGCCCTGTTTTACCTCTACCTGCTCATAGGCCTCAACCTTTAACCAGACAGACCCCCTCAGGTCCAATGATGAGTCCTGAATTTGTCTCACTTGAAAGGATGAGACTTGAATTGGAATTTAAAAGAATCCAAGCCCAAACTGAAAGCAAACATTAAGCACTTAAACTCAGAGAAATGGAACTGAATCATGAACTTGAAATGAAAAAGTTGTCTCTTGAGAATGGTTCTCTCCCAGTATCTTCTAGGTCTTCCAGTCCTAAGAGACCTTGCATGCTTAAAGAAGCAGTAGGTATTTATGAGGTTAAGTTTGATATTTTGGATTGGCTGGTTACTTTTGAGTATAACCATGGGATTCAGAACATTTCTGGGAATCAGCTGATTCCTTGGCTCTTTTCCAGGCTCCCCCCTGTTGCATCTGCTGTTGTAATGGAATTGGGTGAAGTATATGGAATGGGGTACGAAAGTGTGAAACTAGCTTTGATAGCTAGGTTTGGGAAGAACCCTTCCCAGTATCTTAAGAGGTTTAGGACCCTCAAGAAGCATGATGGTACCTTTTGGGCTACCTGGGCGTGTGAATGTTTGAAGAACTTAGATGGTTGGGTTAAGGGTTACAAAGTTGACCTTTATGAAGGAATGAGGAATCTGTTCTTATTGGAAACTATTTTTGATGCCTGCTCTCCTGAGCTGAGACAGCACTTTGCTGACTCTAAGGAATTAGATCCAAAAATGTTAGCTAGAGCAGCTGACTCATAGATAGCCAACAAGGACACTCATAAGGATTCTGAGGTAACTCCCAAAAAGGATGAGGGGAAGCAGCACAAAGGTGAGAACACAGATAAATCTAAATACATCCAACCAGAAGAGGCCCCCTAACATAACCAGGGTAAGCCACATGGGAAACCAAATAGGGCTAGTGAATCCTCTGGTACCCAACCAGAGGGAGGTCAGCAGAAACCCCCATTCCAGAGAGCATTTGGTAAATGCTATGTCTGTGGGTCAACTGACCATGTGAAAGGAGAGCCCAGGTGCAAAGGAAAAACTGCAGGGGTCAGCACTGCCTCCTTAGCCTTCTCCCCGAGGAAAAAGTACAAATGGCTAGTGCCCACTTTCAACTATTTGCTGAAGCACCCTTGGGTCTTCAAGCTACTGTATCCTAAGAGTCCATGGGTCTTAATATGGGTGTGTATGACTCCATTACAGAAAATTCTACAAAGGGTATCATATGGACAGTGTTCTTGTAAATGACCAGGACACCCCTGCAATGAGAGACACTGGTGCCAGCAGAACAGTTGTGGATGAAAGCTTTTTCAAGCCTGAGGAAGATGCTAAGGCCCCCAAAGATCCCACTATACTTTCTGGATGCCCTAACCAGTTGGTTCCAATTCTACCAGCTCTCATTCAGTGTAATAATATGGCAGTGAGGATTCCTGTCAGTGTCCAGAATGAGGTGCCTGGGACAGTCCGGTTGGGGAATGATTTAAAACTATAGGAGTAGTATCCAGTACCCCCAGGCCTCCCAGTGAGAAGAAACAGAACCAAACCAAATTGGCTAGAGAGGCAACCTTAAGAGACCTCTCTGAGCATGTGGGATCCTCTACAGAGACCCCCACTGGAAGCCCTCGTGTTAGTAAGTTGACCTCTAACCCAGGCAAACCTGAGGCTAGAATAGTAGGGAAATGGGAGCCCCAACCAAGCTCCATCATGGCCCATCCAATTGTAAAGTCTTTGACCCCCCTGCTTCTGAGGAAGGGGTGGACAGACAAATTGGACCTCTCTCTAGGCCTGTGAGAACTGGTAATTCTCAAAGCTGGTGGAAAACCAGGAAAAATAGGTCTAAGGCTAAACACTTTAAGACTGTTGGATCCTCAACTGAAGACTCCATTGTAAATCCTAGAGTTAGGAGGGAAACTTCTAAGCCAGGTAAATCCAGATCTCAGAGGAAGTGGAAGCTTGTACATTGCTTGCCCACAGCTCCTCCAACCAAGATACCTGAAACCCAACCTGTTCTTGAGAGGGAGGTGGTGAGGAACCATGGAGGCCCCTCTAGATCTAAGGGATTCCTTTCTAAGGACCCGTTGAGAAAGCCTTTGGAAGGTTCAGAGGTTGTTACAACTTCTGAGGGATGGTTAGATCAGATCCGCAATACCTTAAACAAGAGAGATGTACCACAAAAGGTTTATAGATCATAGTTTGCAGATGAAAACACCTGATAAAAAGTGTCAGGGCAAGGGTTACAAAAGATTCCTGTTGTACTCAGCAGGCCATTTAACCGACTTGCAACAGGAGATCCATCCTGGTGGGGATTAGATCCTCCTGTCCCTTAGTCTGGGGGGGACGAGTGTTAGGGAGATTACACACACAAGTGCTAAATTCCCTCTACCTTAGAGCCCTCCAGCTCTTTTATTATATTTTGGGGCTTTGAACCTTTCATTTTCAGTGTGTTTTACTGTTGTGTTATTTGGTTATGGAGTTTTAAAGCAACTCCATAGGCATCATCTTTTTCTTATGTGTCACACAACACCTTCAGTGCAGTGGTACAGTGATGTCTTTCAGACTTTCCAAGGTTGAAATACCTTCTCTGGGACTGACTACTGTCTCCCAGAGCATGTCAAGTTAAATTGACTTTACTAGTCTTTTTAAATTTACAGACCCAGCACACACTATCTTCCTATAGAGTGCTGGAGGGGTTGCCTAGCAACCCCTGAGTCTGAACACTCATGTAACAGTCAGATGTTACGCTTTCCTACTTTAAATGGCTGGTGGCAGTGGTTTAGATCAAACTACCATGATTTGTCCCAACCACTAACAACGGTAGCTAAACCAGTTCAACCAAACTGCAAGCCAGGACTCCCTCCTCTGGTCGAATTAGCTGTACAGAGATACAGTGGGCTGGAAAGCCAGGAAGGTCGGACCCTGCTTGGGTTTTAAGGAGCGTACCTTTTATTTGTTGCTTTGCTCTGCTGCTGGTTTCTTCCCTGGGCAGTGCAGGACCCTCCAGTCTTCCTACTTCATGTCAATCCGACAGTCGATTCAGGAACCGTGAGCCTGCAGGACCTGCCAGGAACGTCCGCTTCAGCTACAGCTTCTTCTCCATTTAAAGGTACTGTGCAAATCCGGTTGTTCGTTTTGTTCAGCCGCAGTGAAGGTGTGTGAAACCTTTCGCCAATCCAAGGGTTTGTCCTTCTCCTCTCTTTAAACTAACTTTTCTGCCGACCAACTTCGTCCAGAACTCTTGGCAAAGACTTAACCGCGAACTACCCTGAACTGTGTGATCTTGAGCAAAATACTTTTGTCCTATTTATTTTGGCCCTATGCCTTTTTGATTTCATTCCATCACTGTAGTTCCTCTTTCTAGATTGCCCTGCTTACTAACCTGTTGGTGCTGCTCAATTTTAGTCTAACTTTGTTTTCCCTCCCTTTTTAAATTGCTGGAGTGCCATTTTGCTCACACTTCATTTTGAGTTTAACTTGTCCAGAATCTACTGGGAGTGGTGTGGTGTATTAGTAATGTGATTTTTCAACTGCTTTACTTTAGTGAAATGTTTTATAACTGATGTGTAAATAAATGTATATTCTTTTACTCAGAAACCTTGAGTCAGTGTTTGTTTGAATTATAGTAATTGCTGTCCTTTATGTAACTATTGATACTGCTCACTTTACTCTTGAGATAAGCCTGGCTGCTCAGCCACTCCTACCACAATACTGTGTAGTACAGGCTTGTACCAAAGGTGAAATTGTACTGACACTTGTAGTCTTAATTGCATGTAGTGGTCGCAAAGGGTACTGCATGTGATTCTGCCTAACAATTGGTTATTTATTACGCGCTTAATACCCAGACGTTTCTAAGAGTGGCCCCGGGGATCAAACCTGTATTACTGCGTGTCGTCTTGCTTCCAAGGCGAGCGCCCCTGAGCTATCCTGTATCAGAGTGAACAGGTGAATGGATGGTTCTACTGAAACCAATCATCTGTTTAGTACTCAACCGTATATATAGTATAACACACAGTATGTCACACAGCCCCATTAAGAATTAAGGTAGGTTTAAACATTCTTCACAAATGTTAACAGACTTAAAATGCAAAATAAAAATGCCCTTATCGTGTTCTTTTAAAAAAATGTAATTTGATTATTTCTGAATTTTGAGCTCTGGATCTTTGAGAGTGGTGGAAAATTATAGGACATTTAGAAAAAGTTCATATCAGTCATTGAAACGTGTGATAAATCTAGCATTTGCCCATATCATTATTTGCATTGAGTATTACATACACTTTGAGGCGTGCTCGAGATTGGACGCTCTCCCTCAATATTTTGCTAGTGAGATATTTTTTGCACGTGTTGAACAGATGTAAGTTTCATGAATTCCATGCATAAAATCCTCCTAGAATGTGATTCAGGGCATGCCTGTGGCAGTCATTATTCATTTCAATGTATTCATCATGCGAGTAATCCGAAATATTATTATAGTGGATTATGAAGTAATGATTCTGCCGGTAATCCTGTCTTCTTCTTGATGAACAGGATCGAGGCCTACCGTCCATCTGTGCTGCAGCTCATCACCAAACACCTTTTCAGAAGAAGTATTGTACATGCGAAGAAGGAATATACATTTGCAATCTTTTCAGCAATCTTTTCACATTTATGGAAGATGTGAATTCAGACAGCAATCTTTTCACATTTATGGAAGATGTGAATTCAGACAGCCTTTCGTGTAGTGCTCGCGCAATCTATATATTAAACTGCCATATATTTGAAGCGGTTGTAGGTAGCATATCACATATTTCTTGTTGCTCACATTTTCATTTCACAACACACATTAGTAATTTGCTTTTTAGCTTTATTTATTTATTTATTGTTTTCTTGTTAGGTGCTTATACAGGAAATACATTCTGTTGCCTTTTACAGTGAGATTCCTAGCTTTACACATATCTCTCAATTGATCAACAGTTAAAGTGACCAGGGTCTCCTGTCTGTAGCTTTCCATATCAGCCATGATAAAACAATTGCTTCTCTAGTGCTGTTTAGCCTTGTGAACATTATTTGACCAAAAGTAAAAAGTAGCACTCTAAATGTAACAAGTATACTTTATCCTCACCGCTGTACACCATTGTTAGGCAGAATCACCTGCAGTACCCTTTGGGAACACTACAGGTAATTAGAACTACAAGTGTAAGCACAATTTCATCTTTGGTACAAGCCTGTACTACACAGTAAAGTGTTAGCGATGGCTGAGCAGCCAGACTTATCTCAAGATTTTAAGTGAGCAGTAGAAGAGGTTACACAAAGGACCAACCAATACAGTGATTCAAGTAAGCACTTACTCAAGGTTTCTCAGTAAAAAAATATACATTTATTTACTCAATCAGTTATAAAACATAACACTAACACAAGCAGCTCAATATCACACACTAATACATCACAAAAATCCAACCGGTAAGTAACTAAACAAGTTTAGCTTAACAATGAAGTGTGAGCAAAATAGCACGTTAGATACTTAGAAAAGGAAGGAAAAGACAAGGTTATACGTATAGACAGCCCAAATACAATCATAGGCAGGGCAAAGGGTTCAAAGCAATTCTTCTCAATAGCCCTGGGCCAAAGTAAATGGTTCAGAGTCTCTTGTATAGGATAGCACAGTTCTGGTATGTAATGGTTAAGTCTTTGCCACTGAATTTTAAAGGATTTGGCTGGGCGAAAAGTTTGGCGAATGTTTAGGGAAGGACAAGCCTTCGTAGTTGAGGAAAGTTTCACGCACTTTCTCGATGGCTGAAAAGATTTCCGGACCGATTTTGCACAGTACCTTTTTAAATGAAGAAAGCTGTAGCAGAGGCAGTTGTTCCTGGCAGTTCAAGCAGATCTCGTTGTTCCTGTGCTTCAGTCGTGGGGACAAGAAGGAGGATGTCAGGAGGTTCCTGCACTGCCCAGGGAAGAGGCCAAAAGCTGTAGCAAGACGTCGGTTTAAGGTGTGATTCCTTAAAGTCCCCCTGGTTTCCTTCCCTCTGGCTATACGGTTTTCAAGAGCCTTCTGCTGAAAACTCCACCAGAATAGGATGGTGTCCAGGTGGCTTGCGAGTTGGTTGTTCCCACCAAACACAAGGGAAGAAGTTAACCTTGAAGGGCTTCTCTGTTGTCGGAGTTTCAGGCAATTCAGACCTGCAGCAGGGCTTCACCGGTCGTCCAGGAGTTGCAGCAGTTCTCTTCCTTCCTCTCCTCTTCGGTCCCTTCGGTCCAGTGGTCGACTCTGCTTTCCAAGTCCCAGAGACCTGCTTTTAAACAGTTTTCCCCATTCATTCAGCCTGGCCGTCACTCACCCAGCAGGGTGGCTGTCCTTGCCGGACAGCCAGCTAGCCAATCATGCAGAGTGCATTCAGGTCTCCTAGGGGCCTAAGCACAGGGAGTTTCGGGCACCTCCCTCATATCCTGTCCACCCCAGACACTGTGGCACCAGAGGAGGGCTTCAGCACAGAAGCGTGCCAAAGGGCACGAACAAAGGGACCACACCTTGTTTGGCATGCAGCGACAAACACAAGAAGGACTTTTCCTAAAAGAAATGGCGAAAAAAGATGACCGGAGTCTGTTTTTAAAGGTAGGTCTGGGGCACCATTTTGAAAAACATGGCTACCCCTGATTTTGAGCTACCGTTGGTAGCGGTCGTGAAAAATCATGGTAGTTGATCTAAACCACTGCCACCAGCCATTTAAAATAGGAAAAGGTAACATTTTACTGTTACATGAGTGTTTTGACTCAGGGGATGCTAAGCAACCCGCCCAGCACTTTATAGTAAGATAGAGTAAAGTCAATTTAACTTTACATGCCCTGAGAGACAGTAGTCATTCTCAGGGAAGGTAGTTAAACCTTTGTGGAGTCTGAAAAGACACCCATGTGTCGCTGCACTGAAGGTGCTGGGTGACACACAGAAAAGGATTATGCCACTGGAGTTGTTAAAATCTCCATAACCAAAGAACACAAAAGTAAAACGCACACAAAATACATGGAAGAGTGGGAAAAAAAGACTCACAATCTTCCCAGGTAAAACATTAAATCCTAGAAATCCAGCAAACTTGCTGGGGGTCTCAAAAGGTAATGGAAATTAGCACGTTCAGAAAATTCTCCCTAACACCCACGCTTGCCCAGGCTGCACCTTTGCAAAATTTTGTGCCCTCCCTCTCAAGCCAGGTTGCATCCCTGCAAATTCCGTGCCCTCACTTGCAAGCCCAGGCTGCACCCCCGTGAATTAGCGCACATCACCTCACAATCCCAGGCCGCACCCCAGAGAAAACATGTGGCCTCCCTCGTAAGCCCAGGCTGCACCACTGTGAAATTGTGTGCCCTCCCTCACAACGCCAGGCTGCACCCCAATGATAAGGCAGGCCCCCCTCATAATGTAGGTTACACCCCTTACCTAAACGTGAGTCCCCTCCTACACCCTCAGCACCCATCCTGTACACACATCTCCCTACTGTACATAAACCACTGTAGTCCAGACACCGCCCCCGCCCCCTTACCTGTGACACCTTCCAGAGACAGCCCACTCCAGACTGGACACAAGCCCCCAACCCCCTCCAGACTGGACACCACCCAGAGACAGCCCCCTCCAGACTGGACACTACCCCCCACTCCAGATGGGACACCACGCCCAGTCCCTCACCAGACTGGACACCAACCCACAGCCCCCCACTCTTGTGACTCCCCCACAGGCTGCCCCCTCCCGACTGACCACCGCTGCCAGCCCCCCTCACATATGACACCCCCCCACAAGCAGCCCCCTCCAGATGGGACACCACCCCTGCCCCCCCACACCTGTGACACCCCCCACAGACACCCCCTCCAGACTGGACACAACCCACAGGCAGCCCACTCTAGACTGGACACCACCCTGCTGCCCCCCTCCAGACTGGACAGCACCTCCCAGTCCCCCACACCTGTAACACCCCCCCCACAGGCAGCTACTTCAAGACTAGAAACACCACCCACAGGCAGCCCCCTCCAGACTTGACACCACCCCAGCCCCCTCACCTGTAACACCCCCCACAGGCAGCCCACTCCAGATTGTGCAACACCCACAAGCAGCTCACTCCAGACTGGACACCCCCCACAGGCAGCCCCCTCCAGACTGGACACCACCCCCAGCCCCCTACAGACTGGACACCACCCACAGGCAGCCCGCTCCAGACTGGACACTACCCGCAGGCAGCCCACTCCAGACTGGACATCACACCAGCCCCCCTCACCTGTGACACCACCCACAGGCTGCCCACTCCAGACGGGACACCCTCCACAGGTAGTCCCCTCCAGAGTGGAAACCACCCACAGGCAGCCCCCTCCAGACTGGACACCACCCCCAGCACCCCTCACCTGTGACACTTCCAACAGGCAGCCCCCTCCAGACTGGACACTACCCCAGCACCCCTCACCTGTGACATGTGACACCCCCCAGAGGCAGTCCACTGCAGACTGGACACTACCCACAGGCAGCACACTCCATACTGGACACCGCCCACAGACAGCCCACCTCAGACTGGACACCAGCCTCTACCCCCCCTCCAGACTGGACACCACCCCCCAGGCCCCCACACCAGTGACACCCCCTATAGGCAGCCCCCTCCATTCTGGACACTAGCCCCGGCCCCTCTCGCCTGTGACACCCCCACAGACAGCCCACTCCAAACTGGACACCACCCACAGGCAGCCCCCTCCGGACTGGACACAACCCCCACAGGCAGCCCCCTCCATTCTGGACACCACCCCCGGCCCCTCTCACCTATGACACCCCCACAGACAGCCCACTCCAGGCTGGACACCACCCACAGCCCCCTCCAGACTGGACACCACCCCCAACGCCCCTCACCTGTGACACCCCCCATTGGCATCCCCCTCCAGACTGGAAACCACCCCCAAGCCCTCCTCCCAACTGGGCACCACAAACAGGCAACCCCCTCCAGACTGGAACCCCCCCCCCCACAGGCAGCCCCCTCCAGACTGGACGCCACCAACAGGCAGCCCCATCCAGACTGGACACTACCTCCCAACCCCCGTCCAGACTGGACACCATCCCACAGACCCCCACACCTGTGACAACAGCCACAGGGAGCTCCCTACAGACTGTACACCACCCCCAGGCAGCCCGCCCCAGACAGGACACCACCCTCAAGCCACACTCCAGACTGGACACCGCCCCCAGCCCCCCACACCAGTGACACCCCCCACAGGCAGCCCCCTCCAGACTGGACACCACCCACAGGCAGCCCACCCCAGATTGAATACCACCCCCAACCGACCCTCCAGTCTGGACACCCCCCTCCAGCCACCCACACCTGTGACACCCCCCACATGCAGCCCCCTCCAGCCTGAACACTCCCCAGGCCCCCTCACAAGTGCAACCCCCACAGACAGCCCACTCCAGACTGTAAACCACCCCCAGCCACCCTCCAGACTCGACACCACCCCCAGCCCCCCACACCAGACACACCCCCACAAGCAGCCCATTCCAGGCTGGATATCACCCACAGGCAGCCCACTCCAGACTGGACACCACCCCAACCCCCCTCACCCGTGACATCACCCACAGGCAGGCCCATCAAGACTAGACACCACCCCCAGCCCCCTCACCTGTGACACCCCCAATAGGCAGCCCCCTCCATACTGGATACCAGCCACAGGCAGCCCACTCCAAACTGAACACAACCCCCCAACCCCCTCCAGACTGGACACCACCCACAGGCAGCCCCCTTCAGACTGGACAACTCCCTAGCCCCCTCACCTGTGACACCCTAACAGGCAGCCCCCTCCAGACTGGATACCAGCCACAGGCAGCCCCCTCCAGACTAGACACCATCCACAGGCAGCGACCTCCAGAGGGGACACCATCCCCAGTCCCCCTCAACTGTGACACCCCCCACAGGAAGACCCCTCAAGAATGGATACCACCCACAGGCTGCCCACTCCAGACTGGACACCAACCCCCAGCCCCCCTCCAGACTGGACACTACCGCCCAACACCCCACACCTGTGGCACCCCCAACAGGCAGCCCCTTCCAGAGTGGACACCACCCCAACCCCCCTCACCTGTGACACAAGACACAGGCAGTCCCCTCAAGACTAAACACCACCCCAGCCCCCCTCACCTGTGACACCCCCAACAGGTAGCCCCCTCCAGACTGGATACCAGCCACAGGCAGCCCACACCACACTGGACACCACCCCACCCCCCTCCAGACTGGACACCACACACAGGCATCCCCCTCCAGACTGGACACCTCCCCAGTACCCCTCACCTGTGACACCCCCAACAGGCAGGACCCTCCAAAACTGGATACCACCCATAGGCAGCCCACTTCATACTGGACACCACCTCCCAACCCCCCTCCAGACTGAACACCACCACACAGCTGCCCACACCTGTGACACCCCCCAAAGGCTGCTCCCTCCAGACTGGACAGCCCCCTCACCTGTGACACCCCCCACAGACAGACCCCTCCAGACTGGACACCACCCACAAGCAGCCCAATCCAGACAGGACACCACCCCCAAGCCACACTCCAGACTGTACACCACCCGAGCACCCCACACCTGTAACTCCCCCCATGGGCAGCCCCCTCCAGACTGGACACCCCCAGCCCCCCTCACCTGTGACACCCCCCACCGGCAGCCCTCTCCAAGCTGGGCACCTCCCACAGGCAGCCCCCCCAGACTGGACACCCCCCCCAGCCCCCAACACCTGTGACACCCCCCAAAGGCAGCCCTCTCCAGACTGGACAGCACCCCCACACCCCCGTCCAGACTGGACACCACCCCACAGCACCCTACACCCATGACAACCCCCACAGCCAGCCCCTTCCAGACTGGACACAACCCACAGGCAGCCCACTCCAGACTGGACACCACCCCTCAACTGCCCCTCCAGTCTGGACAACCCCTTAAGCCCCCCACACATGTGACACCCCCCACAGGCTGCCCCCTGCAGACTAGACACCCCCAGGCCCCCTCACCTGTGACACCCCCACAGACAGACCTCTCCAGACTGGATACCAGCCACAGGCAGCCCACTCCAGACTGGACACCACCCCCTCCAGACTGGACACCACACACAGGCAGCCTCCCTCCAGACTGGACACCTCCTCCAGCCCCTCACATGTGACACCCTCCAACAGGCAGCCCCCTCCAGACTAGACAACGCCCACAGGCAGTTCCCTCTAGACTGGACACCACCCCCATCCCCCCATACCTGTGACACCCCCCAAAGGCAGCCCCCCTACAGACTGGACACCACCCACAGGCAGCCCACTCCAGATGGCAGACCACGCCCAGTCCCTCACCAGACTGGACACCAACCCACAGCCCCCCACTCCTGTGACTCCCCCACAGGCTGCCCCCTCCCGACTGAGCACCGCTGCCAGCCCCCCTCACATATGACACCCCCCCACAGGCAGCCCCCTCCAGATGGGACACCACCCCTGACCCCCCACACCTGTGACACCCCCCACAGACACCCCCTCCAGACTGGACACAACCCACAGGCAGCCCACTCTAGACTGGACACCACCCTGCTGCCCCCCTCCAGACTGGACAGCACCTCCCGGTCCCCTACACCTGTGACACCCCCCACAGGCAGCTCCCTCCTGACTGGACACCACCCCCAGCCCCCCTCACCTGTGACACCCCCCACAGGCAGCCCCCTCCAGACTGGACACCACCACCAGCCCCCCTCACCTGTGACACCCCCCACAGGCAGCCCCCTCCAGACTGGACACCACCCCCAGCCCCCCCTCACCTATGACAGGCCACAGGCAGCCCCCTCCAGACTAGACACTACCCACAGCCCCCCTCACCTGTGACACCCCTAACTGGCAGCTCCCTCGAGACTGGACACCACCCCCAAGCCCCCCTCCCAACTGGACACCACCCACAGGCAGCACCCTCCAGACTGCGCACTGCCCAGCCCCCTTCACCTGTGACGCCCTCCACAGGCAGCCCCCTCCAGACTGAACACCACCAACAGGCAGGCCCCTCCAGACTGGACACCACCTCACAGACCCCCACACCTGTGACAACAACCGCAGGGAGCTCCCTACAGACTGTACACCACCCCCCGGCCCCCTCACGCGTGACACCCCCCACATGCAGCCCCCTCCAGACTGGACACAACCCTGCAGCCCCCCTCTAGACTGGACAGCACCTCCCAGCCCCCTACACCTGTGGTACCCCCCACAGGCAGCTCCCTCCAGACTGGACACCACCCCCAGCCCCTCTCACCTGTGACACACCCCACAGGCAGCCCCCTTCAGACTGGACACCACCCCAGCCCCCCTTACCTGTGATACCCCCAACAGGCAGCCCCTCCAGACTGGACACCACCACCAGCCCCCCTCACCTGTGACACCCCCCACAAGCAGCCCCCTCCAGACTGGATACTACCCACAGGCAGCCCACTCCAGACTGGACACAACCCCCAGGCCCCCTTCAGATGGGAGACCACCCACAGGCAGCCCCCTCCAGAGTGGACACCCTTCCAGCCCCCTTCACCTATGACAGGTCCACAGGAAGCCCCCTCCAGACTAGACACCACCCCTGACCCCCCGCATCTGCGACACCCCCACAGATAGCCCCCTCCAGATTGGACACAACCCACAGGCAGCCCACTCTAGACTGGACACCACTCTGCAGCCCCCCTCCAGACTGGACAGCACCTCCCAGCCCCCTACACCTGTGACACCCCCCACAGGCAGCCCCCTCCAGACTGCACACCACCACCCGCCCCCTCACCCGTGACACCCCCCACAGGCAGCCCCCTCCAGACTGGACACCACCCCAGACCCCCTTACCTGTGACACCCCCAACAGGCAGCCCCTCCAGACTGGACACCACCGCCAGCCCCCTCACCTGTGACACCCCCCACAAGCAGCCCCCTCAAGACTGGATACTACCCACAGGCAGCCCACTCCAGACTGGACACAACCCCCCAGGCCCCCTTCAGATGGGAGACCACCCACAGGCAGCCCCCTCCAGAGTGGACACCCTCCCAGCCCCCTTCACCTATGACAGGTCCACAGGAAGCCCCCTCCAGACTAGACACCACCCCAGCCCCCCTCACCTGTGACACCCCCAACAGGCAGCTACTCCAGACTGGATACTACCCACAGGCAGCCAACTCCAGACTGGACCCAACCCCCCAGCCCGCTCCAGACTGGAGACCACCCACAAGCAGCCCCCTCCAGTCTGGACACGCCCCATAAGCAGCCCCTTCCAGACTGGACACCACCAACAGGCAGCCCCCTCCAGACTGGACACAAACCCAAGCCACCCACATCTGTGACACCTCCCACAGGCAGCACCCTCCAGACTGGACACCACCCACAGGCAGCCCACACCAGAGTGGACACCACCCCCAGCCCCCCACACCTGTGACACCGCCCACAGGCAGCCCCCTCCAGACTGGACACCACCCCCAGTTCCTCTCACCTGTGACACCCCCCACAGGCAGCCCCTTGTAGAGAAGGAGCCAAATACCCCCACCTTAAGCATCTCTACCATATTGCCTATCTGTTGGGAACCAGAGTGTGAAACACGTGCAGTACCAGTGAAAACCCCGATACCAAGGAGAGTCCTGAAAGCAAGGTTCCCATTGAGAAAGCCATGCATGCATACAAGACAGTATGATGGCCATTTGAATGAAATCCCAGAAGAAGCAGGAAAAGAGAGCAAAAGAGCAGATTGGTGCTAAGTAAAACTGATGCACCTAGAAGAGATGCAGGGACACAAAAATGAAGATAGTCTATAAGGCATCAAGATAGTATTAAAGATAAGAGACATCTCGGGCTGGAGATGAAGAAACTCATGCTACAGAAACAATGAAGATATCAAGTTATTTTACACATGTACAGATGCAAAGAAACGTAAGCAGATGAAGTATTCTTGAGGCTAGCTATGTAGTGAATAGATTGCTGTAAGCACCAACGTATACATATATAGGAGTAAGTAAAGAAAGGATGTTATAGCAGAGCAGGACCAGAGAAGGAAGGCCTTTTCCAGTGTGTCGCAGTTGAAAAGACAATTGAATTACAGAAGTGTTAGGCAGAATCACATGCAGTGCCCTCTGGGAACACTACATGCAATTAAGACTACAAGTGTCAGTACAATTTCACCTTTGGTACAAGCCTGTACTACACAGACTGGACACAAGTTTCAGTACAATTTCACCTTTGGTACACAGTTATGTGGTAGCAGTGGCTGAGCAGCCAGACCTATCTCAAGAGTTGAGTGAGCAGTAGAACAAGTTACACATAGGACCAACAAATACAGTGATTCAAACAAACATTCAAGGTTTCTTGATAAAAGAATATACATTTATTTACACAGTCAGTTTGAAAACATTACACTAGCAAGAGCAGCTCAATATCATATACTAATATACTACAAATACACAACCAATAAGTTACTGAACAAGTTCAGCTCTCCTGAAGTAGGAACAAAATGGCACTTCAGATACTTTAAAAAGGGGTACAAAGACAAGGTTATAAGAATCAACAGCACACATACTTTCATGGACAGGGCAAAGGGTTTCAGTAAACTACAACCAGCCATTCAGTTCATAGGCCTGGGCCAAAGTCAATGGTTCAGAGTCTTTGTATAGAATAGCACAGTTCTGGTAGTAAACGGTTAAGTTTTTGCCACGGATCTTAGAAGAATTTGGTCAGGCAAAAAGTTAGACAGATGTTTAGGGAAGAACAAGCCTTCGAAGTCGGGAAAGTTTCACAAACTTTCACTGTGGCCGAAAAGATTTCTGGACGGCGTTTGCACAGTACCTTTAAAGTGAAGAAGAGCTGTAGCTGAGGCAGTTGTTCCTGGCAGTTCGAGCAGATCTCAATGTTCCTGAGCTTCAGTGGTGGGGACAAGAAGGAAGACCTCGGGAGGTTCCTGTTCTGCCCAGAGATGAGGCCACAAGCTTGGCAAAACATTGGTTTAAAGTGTGAGTGCCTTAAAGTCCATGAGTTGGTTTCCTACCCCCTGGCTATCCGGTTTTTAACAGCACTCTGAAGAAAATTCGACCAGGATGGGGACGGTGTCCAGGTGGCTTGCGAGTTGGTTTTTCCCACCAAACTCAAGGGAAGAAGTTAACCTTGAAGGGCTTCTCTGTCGATGGAGTTTCAGGAAATTCGGACCTGCAGCAGGGCTTCTCTAGTTGTCCAGGAGTTGTAGCAGTCCTCTTCCTTCAGCTCGTCTTCAGTTCTTTCGTTCCAGTGGTCGACTCTGCTTTCCAAGTCCCAGAGACCTGCTTTTAAACAGTTTTCCCCCATTCATTCCAGCCTGGCTGTCACTCACACAGCAGGGTGGCTGTCCTTGCCGGACAGCCAGCCGGCCAATGATCCCAGAGTGCACTCAGGTCTCCTAGGAGACTAAGCACAGGGAGTTTCTGGCAGCTCCCTCACATCCTGTCCACCCCAGACACTCAGGCGCCAGAGGAGGGCCTCAGCACTGAAGCCCACCAAAGGCCAACAAACAAAAGGACCAAACATGGTTTGGCACCCAGAGACAAACACAAGAAGGACCTTTCCTAAAAGAAATGGTGAAAAAAGTTGACCGGAGTCTGTTTTTACAGATAGGTCTTGGGCGCCATATTGAAAAACATGGCTGACCCGATTTTTTGCTACCATTGTTCGTGGTCGGGAAAAATCATGGTGGTTTGATCTAAACTACTGCCACCAGCCATTTAAAGTAGGAAAGTGTAACATTTAACTGTTACATGAGTGTTTTGACTCAGGGGATGCTAGATAACCTCTCCAGCACTCTACAGGAACATAGTGTGTGCTGAGTCTGTAAATGTAAAGAGACTAGTAAAATAAATGTAACTTTACATGCTCTGGGAGACAATAGTCAGTCCCAGAGAAGGCATTTAAACCTTGGGAAGTCTGAAAGACATCCTCGTGCCACTGCACTGAAGGTGCTGTGTGACACATAGAAAAAGATGATGCCTATGGAGTTGTCTTAAAACTCCATATCCAAAGAACCCAAAAGTAAAACACATTGAAAATGAAAAGTCGAAAGTCCCAAAATATAGCAAAAGAGCTGGAGGGCTCTAAGCTAGAGGGAATTTGAATGAAATCTCAGAAGAAGCATGAAAAGAGAGCAAAAGAGCAGATTGGTGACGTCATGTGAAGTAAAACTGACACACCTAGAAGAGATGCAGAGACACGAAAATGAGGATCGTCTATAAGGCATCAAGAAAGTATTAAAGATAAGAGACATCTCGGGCTGGAGATGAAGAAACTCATGCTACAGAAACGATGAAGATATCAAGTTATTTTACACATGTACAGATGCAAAGAAACGCAAGCAGACAATCTATTCTTGAGGCTAGCTATGTAGTGAATAGATTGCAGTAGCGCTAATGTATACATATATAGGAGTAAGTAAAGAAAGGATTTTACCACTATGTGTTATAGCAGAGCTGGACCAGAGAAGGAAGGCCTATTCCAGTGTGTCGCAGTTGAAAAAGCAATTGAATTACAGAAGTGAATCTCAGAAAGGCGAAGCTGGATCAGCCTCAAGAAGCTAAGGTATTATCGGACTGGGATGAGCAGACATTAGTTTCAAACATGTGAAAGAATGAAACTCCTGTTCAGAAGGCATGAATGAAAACAAGGAAGATGTCAGAGGTTTATTAAATAATAGTATTTTAAATGCACCAGAGATCAAATTTCTGGTCTTCAGTAACATGGATGGATGGAACCAGACAAAAATGGCGAACCACACCTACGCAGAGGGGAAGAGCGTGCCCCTACTCCCCTGAATTCTCTAGAACAAGGAACAATTCCAAGTCCAAGTTCAAAGCCGTAATTGATGTCCAGACCACTGAGATGATGATAGATGATGTGCTGATTGGTGGGAAGCTATGGTTATGACCAGCTCAGCAGCACCTTGACGTCCAGCCTGCATGCTGCTAACGTGGGTGGAAAAGTACTGATTGATGTAAAAGTGGCAACCAATTATAGGGGGCCGCGTAATTAAGAGCCCTATAGTTTGTGTAACCAATGGGACGTTGTATATTTAGTGACGTTCATAATGACCTGTTTGAAGGATGGGCTTAGTAGTCCCACCTGATGTTGAAGAACCTATCACTTTTTAGACTAGTATGGAACATGTACTTAGATGTTCCCCTTAATCCTATCACATTTGCCACTAGGTTTTTATAGTTTGCCACGTAGGATGATGTCAGTAAATACATAGGTTAACGTCATCAGTAATGAGTTTTTGTTATATAAAGAATGTTTTTTATGAAATGCATTGAGAGACCATGCTATGAGACGTCCGTTGATGTCTGTTGTACTCCCTGTTTTAGATATTTGATAATAAAACAGTCAACTTTGCCAACTTACTGAGTCATTTTGATTATTGATGTTTGAGTATCTTCTGCATCCCCATTCATCACAAAGTCCTGCTACCTCGTCTTAAAGGGCTGTGATGGCTGACCCGGTTCACGTGGTAGCAGAGAGATGATGGTAAAAGAATCGTCGACCTAGTAAGCTTTGGGGTCCCAGCAATATCGGATGTCCTCTGCCATTCGGCTGAAAGGACGTGAAGCTCCATGTAGATATTGGATATTAGTTTAAAATAAGGCTTGCAAGCATAGGTGAGACGAGTCCCTTGTTTTCAGGAAAAATCCCCCTGCTGATTGCTACAGGAAGCTGAGCGGATGGAAAGTTGAAGAGGCTGATTGAAGAGGCGTCAATCCTGAGAGTCAGAAGTTGAAAAAGCAAATGATGAGTAAAACTGAGTGAGGTGGCAAAATTGTGAATGGGCAGCAAGTGAAGAAAGTGATAAGGGGAAACGAGTAACAGAGGGAGGTTGGGGGTAAACAACTCGAGATGATGAGAGTCGAGTTATTGAGTAATTGACTTGAGGAGAGGAGCCAAGCCATTGAGAAACTGTGAGATGAGGAACTTCACAGTAGAGTAAGCCCAGTGTCCTGCCTCATAGCATGTATCAGAAGGAGTCATATCTAGAGTCCCATTAGAGGATGACGTAGGCCATGGACATGTTTAAAGACTGTATGAAGAGAATGATTCACGCTCTGTAGGAGTGTTTTTAGGGGTGTCATGAAGATCGTGTGAAGATATAGTCTCGAGGATCGTAGGTGTTACGCTCACCTGGTATCCACAGGGATGCCACCCAGCCGGGTTACTCACTGGTATGCTTCTCAGCTTTGCCCTGATGTGGTCTGCGGGGAAGGTTCTGCCTGAAAATACAGGAGGACTGTGTTCAAGACTGACCGACTGGGGTAAGTATCTTCTCTCCACCCCGTATGATTTCAGTCCCCCTGGCACCCTCTCCTCACCTTGTGGTAGAATTAGGCATGCTCTCCGTCCTGCCTTGTTTGCAGGGGCGCGTTGTCTTTCATGGGCGAGTGCGGTCCAGTTACTTCACTGACACCGGCCCGTTTGATATTGTTCAGATAGGTCTTATTGCTGTTCTTTAGTTTTGTTGCTATCCTGCATGCCTTTCTTTGTTTAAAATGTCTCTTTTTTTCTCCCTTAGATATGCGGAGCTTCAGCGCGGCGAACTGGCTTGGTTGAGCCCTGCTGGTAAACAATGGCGCCTTAAGAGCGCTATGATGCGGTAAGTAAGCGCTCTACGCAGCGCTGCAAAGTCTTGCCTTTGCTAACCTGTGTTTTCCTTCCTTGTAGGTTGCAGTGTTCTTCAGAGCGAGTGGAATATCCAGAGTGGTGCCTGCCGAGAGGCGACCAGCCAGGTAAGCCTTTTGAGCAGTTCGTAATTTGTAAATATCTCTACTGCTTTCTTTAATGTTGCCTCTATCTTCCTCTTTCAGGTCGTTCTATCCGGGAGGCGTGTAGATTCGAAGAAGCTGTTCTCAGTAGCTGTAGGTGTTTAAAGATGAAGATTGCAGGTAAGATGCTGCTGCTAATGATTTTCTTTTTGTCTCCTTGCAGGTTCTGCTTCTCCGAGGTTCGAGGGAATAGCTGGACATGGTGAGCGTCACGTTGCAAGCTGCAAAGTAACACGAAGCGTGTTGTCTTGCTCAGGTGTGGTTTAAATAGCCCCAACAAAATAGTCCAGGTAAAGTAGTCCTTAGGCTACCACACCCAAAACACTAGACCGCATAGCTTGGTTCTTAGGAACTAAGCTATGTCGATGCCTCAATGTTGGCTGACAATACAATAAAGTAGTTCCCAAGCACATTGTGTTTCATGGTGTATGAGCCTGGCACCATAGGCGCCAGGACTGGCCCCATGAGGGCTTTTGAAGAGGATGCCAGGCTCTAGAGGCCCAAGTCCTGACTCCACCTGGCCAATGGGTTTGCCAGAGGGGGTTTTGGGCGAGGGCCGTGACAGCACTCCCCCTAAGGCCCGTCCCATGGTGTTCCTTCTGTCTGGCCCAGGTTTGGTTGGGAAGTTCCGGTGGAATTTCCTGATTAGACGTGGTGCGTGGATATTCTCACTGGGCTCCCAGGATCTATCTTGTGGTCCAAATCCTTTCCAATCAACGAGATAATATAGCTTGGTCCTAGAGTATTTAGAGTCCAAGATATCTTTGACTTCGAATTCTGGTTCTCCGTCAACAAGTATGGGCTTAGGTGGTGTCCCAATCCGTGTGCCGGGTTGCATTGGTTTCAGAAGGGACACATGCAATACCGGGTGGATGTGCAGATTAGGTGGTAAATCCAGTTTCACGGCTGCTGGGTTGATAATTGCCTTAATGGTATAGGGTCCCAAGAATCTGGGATGAAAGGTCCGGGTTCTCTTGATGGGTACGAATTTAGCAGTTAACCAAACTTTGGGCCTCATTACGAGTCCGGCGTTAACCGAGGCGGTAAAACCGCCTGGTTAACGCCGGACTCGTATTACCATTCCACCTCCGTGATTCCCGGAATTACCGGGGCATCACAACCCCGGTTTTCCGGGAATCACGGAGGCGGAATGGTGTAAATCCCCATTCCCATTGAGTCCTATGGGACTCAATGGGAATCGGGATCATGGAAACACCGGCAGCATCTTGTAATGCTGCCGGTGTTTCCTCGTCCGCCTGCAGGCGGGCGGTGTTAAACCCGCCAGGTCAGACCTGGCGGGAACATCACCTCCCGCCTGCAGGGGTCGGGATCAGGCGGTCCGGAAACAACAGTGGCGGCGGGTTTACCGCCACCGTTATTTCCGGACCGCCACGGTCGTAATGAGGCCCTTTGTCTCCTACTTGATAATCAGGGGCCTTTTTTGGTGTTGGTCGGCAAATCTCTTTTGTTTTTCTTTGGCATGAATAAGGTGTTCCTTTGCCCTTTTGAAAGCCTGAGTAATGGTTGTGTGTAGAGTCTTCACCGCTGGCATTTCCAAGCTGGCTGGAAGGTTTAGTTCAGAGGTACGTGGATTTCTGCCATAAAGGGTATAGAAGGGCGTTTGTCCCGTGCTTGAATGCAAAGAATTGTTATATGCATATTCGGCTATCAATAGTAGGTCTTTCCAATTCATTTGTTCGTGGTGTAGCATGCACCGTAAATATTGCTTGAGTGTCTGATTGGTTCTCTCGGTTTGGCCGTCCGTTTGGGGATGGTCACTGGTAGATAGCCGAACGTCGATCTGCGCCATTGCACAACATTTTTTCCAGAAGTTTGAAACAAACTGGCTGCCTCGATCAGAGACCAGAACCGAAGGGAAGCCATGTAGCTTAACCACGCCCTCTAGGAACACTTTTGCTAAAGTGGCTGCATCTGGGAGGCCTTTGAGAGTAATAAAATGGGCCATCTTCGAGAATAAGTCCACAACTACAAGGATGGTGTTGAACCCTTGGCTTGGAGGTAGATCAGTGTTGAAGTCAAGGGAAAGAGTGTTCCATGGAACTGGAGGAATGTCCAATGGTTGTAAGAGACTAGATGGTTTTTGTTTCTGTGATTTATTTTGTGTGCAGACACCGCAGGACTGAACATACTGAATGATGTCCTCACGCCAGGTAGGCCAACAAAAGTTCTCTTTCACCTAAGCTAGGGTTTTGTCGATCCCAGGATGCCCTTGGATCAGTGAATCATGATAGTTTGAAATAAAATGCTGTTTTAATCCATTCTTGGCTACATATAGGTGATCCCTAAAAAAGGGTAGATTGTCCTTGATGGTATATTGTTCTCCATGAGTTTGCCAAGCGAGGTAGGCATCAGGATTCATTGTCCGTTGGATTTCTTTTCGTAGTTCTACTTGTGTTAAGGCTGTCATGATACCCAAGTGTTTGTCTTCAGGTATAATAGGTACTGGGTCTGGAGTTGTACATACTACTTCATCTATTCCAATGCGAGATAAGGAATCCGCCTTTCGGTTTCTGACTCCTGGTCGAAATATGATTACATAATCATATTCGACGAAGAAAAGGGCCCACCGTAAATGGCGCGAGGACTGGGCCTTGGCTGTTTTCAGATATTGCAGGTTTCGGTGGTCTGTGATGACTGTAATGGTGTGTCTGGCCCCCAGAAGGTAGTGCCTTCAGGCTTTAAAGGCGGATTTGATAGCCAGGAGTTCCTTGTCCGTGATGGCATAATTAATCTCTGGAGGTGAGAACTTTTTCAACCAGAAGGCCACAGGATGTAGTTGGCCGGTTTCCGGGTCTCTCTGTGAAAGTTCAGCCCCCATTGCGAGACTGGACGCATCAGTTTCAACGACATAAGGGAGTTCTGGATGAGGATGTCGCAGGATTGAATCGGAGGTAAACCTTTGTTTAAGTTCCTGACAGGCTTCTTCTGCTTCTTCGGTCCAAGCAAACTTTTTATTGTTTTTTCGTAATAGTACTGTGATTGGGTGCACAACCTGAGAGAAGTCTGGGATGAACCAGCGGTAGATGTTCGCAAAGCCCAGCATGCTTTGTACCCCTTTCAGAGACGTCGGTGAAGGCCATTTCAGAATGGCATCTACCTTGTGCACGTCGATTCTGATGCCTCCTGGAGTAAGGATAAAACCAAGAAATTCTACTTCGGTGACGTGAAAAAAGCATTTTTCAAGCTTTGTAAACAAGCGATGTTGACGGAGCTTGGTGAGGACTGAACGAACGTGCCTGACATGATCTTGGTCCGAGGCTGAGTATACTAAGATGTAGTCTATGTACACTAAGGCGCACACATCAATTAACTCCCTTAAAACGTCATTCATGAAATATTGGAATGCCGCAGAAGCGTTGCATAACCCGAAGGGCATGACTTGATATTCAAACAAGCCGTACTTAGCACGGAAGGCGGTTTTCCATTCATCTCCTTTTCTGACTCGGACCAGGTGGTACGCTCCTCGAAGGTCCAATTTGGTATAAATCTGGGCATCTTTAACTTGGTCTAGCATCTCAGGGATAAGTGGCAAGGGGTAGAGGTTCTTCACTGTGATCTGGTTCAATGCGCGGTAGTCAATACAGGTTCTCAAGTCTCCTTCCTTTTTCGGTACGAAGAACAAAGGACTGGCTGCGGGAGACTTCGAAGGACGGATAAATCCATTTGCAAGGTAGTGGTCTAAATAGGATTTCAAATGAAGTTTTTCTGGTTCTGTGAGAGCGTAGATCCTGCCGCAAGGGATTTGTGTACCAAGAACAAGGTCGATCTGACAGTCATAGGCCCTGTGTGGCGGCAATGTATTGGCTTGGTCCTTTCAGAAAACATCCTGGAAATCATGGTATTCACTTGGCAAGGTATTAGTTGCTCCCAGGGTTGATACTGTCGCTCCGGGAGTCATGGGGATACAGACGTTGGGTTTCTCCTCTTGGTAATAGCAGGCAGGGGAGCAGTCACTGGGGAAGGTTAATTTTCGTGCCCGCCAGTCTATCAAAGAGTTGCGAGCAACCGACCATGGCATCCCTAGTATTAGCCTGAACTGAGGTTCCTTGATGAGATCGAATGAAATAGACTCCCGATGCCCGTCCTGGCACAGCAAGGTTACCCTGGCTGTGCACTGGGTTACTGGTCCGGAAGCGATTTCTGTCCCATCCACTGTGGTTACCTTGTCCATAGTTGGCTTAGAACACAAAGGAAGCCCCATCTCTGCTGCAGTTCTTGATCAATATAATGTCCAACTGCTCCGCTATCGATGTATGCTTCAACGGCATGCATTCTTGACGACTGTTGGTGGTTAATTAAGATCACTGGTATTGCAAAGTGCGAGGTTAGCAACTCTTTCTTCTCACTCGACAAACTGACCTCTAAGTTTGTCAAGCTTGGTAGTTTTCCGATTTCTTAGCTTCATCCTTCTCTGTGGCCCCGACTGTTCTTCTTGGGGGTTTTACTGGAAAGTCCTTCAGGAAATGTCCTGGTTTCCCACAATACAAACAAAGCTGTTGTTGTCTTCTTTTGTCCCGCTCTTGTTTTGTTAATGTAGGCCATACCCCTCCAATCTGCATGGGTTCTACAGCATTTTCAGGTACACGGGGTGGGTTTTCCCTTGGTTGAACATACACGGTCCGAGGGTCCGTCTTAGACCGGTCTGCCTTTTGGTCCTGCAACCGGTGGTCTAGCTGCACGACCAGATTTATGAATTCTGCACAGTCTCTGGGTGGATCAACCATCTGGGCTAAGACGACCTTTAATTTGCCTCGTAAGCCCCTAAGGAATAATGTGGTTCTTTTGTTTTCTGGCCACCTAGCTTTGGCAACCAGTCTGTTGAAGGTAGCAATGGACGTTAACAAGTCCTGATTCGCCTGTCGGAGGGACAAGAGTTCATTGTCTACTGCTTGTTCCTGGGTATGGCGAGCAAAACGTTTTTCCGTTTCTCTCTGGAACCCCCCAAAGTCATGTAATAGAGGATCGTCATGGGTTAACAACGGCACTGGCCAATCTGCTGCACTACCACTCAGGTATGATAAGACAAAAGCTACCCGAGCTTGGTCGTTTGGAAATGCTCCAGGCCTACAAAGAAAATGAAGGCGGCACTGATTGATGAATGCTGCATACTTCCGTGGGTCGCCTGAGAACCTTTCTGGTGGTGCCAGGGGCACTGTTCCAGGTAACGTGATCTGTACCGGAGTGGGTGGTATGGCTGGGTTTTGCATTGTTGGATTGCTTCCAGGTAGATGCGTCTGTCCTGCCTGTGATTGCAAGTATTGCCTGCTAATCTCTTCAGTGCATTCTTTGGTCACTATTAGGTCTCTGCGGATGGCATTAGTCTCTTGTCGGGCAGAATGAACCTCAGCACGAAGCTCTCATAGTAATTGGGCCAATTGGTCCATTTCTGATGTCTCCATGGCACCCAGGTGGATTTGTTATGGTAGGCTTTGCGTTCTGTTACGCTCACCTGGTATGCACTGGGACACCACCCAGCCGGGTTACTCGCTGGTATGCTTCTCAGCTTTGCCCTGATGTGGTCTGCGGGGAAGGTTCTGCCTGAAAATACAGGAGGACTGTGTTCAAGACTGACCGACTGGGGTAAGTATCCTCCCTCCACCCCCATATGATTTTAGTCCCTCTGGCGCCCTCTCCGCACCTTGTGGTAGGCGTGCTCTCCATCCTGCCTTTTTTTGCAGGGGCGCGTTGTCTGTCTTTCATGGGTGAGTGCGGTCCAGTTACTTCACTGACGCCGCCCCGTTTGATATTGTTCAGGTAGGTCTTATTGCTGTTCTTTAGTTTTGTTGCTATGCTGCCTGCCTTTGTTTGTTTAAAATGTCTCTTTTTTTTCCCTTAGGTATGCAGAGCTTCAGCGCGGCAAACTGGCTTGGTTGAGCCCCGCTGGTAAACAATGGCGCATTAAGAGCACTATGATGCGTCAATTAAGCGCTATGCGCAGCACTGCAAAGTCTTGCCTTTGCTAAACTGTGTTTTCCATCCTTGTAGGTTGCAGTGTTCTTCAGCGCGAGTGGAATGTCCAGAGTAGTGTCAGCCGAGAGGCGACCAGCCAGGTAAGCCTTTTGAGCAGTTTGTAATTTGTAAATATCTCTACTGCTTTCTTTAATGTTGCCTCTATCTTCCTCTTTCAGGTCGTTCTATCCGGGAGGCGTGCAGATTCGAAGAAGCTGTTCTCAGTAGCTGTAAGTGTTTAAAGATGAAGACTGCAGGTAAAATGCTGCTGCTAATGATGTTCTTTTTGTCTCCTTGCAGGTTCTGCTTCTCCGAGGTTCGAGGGAATAGCTGGACATGGTGAGCGTCACGTTGCAAGCTGCAAAGTAACGCGAAGCGTATTGTCTTGCTCGGGTGTGGTTTAAATAGCCCCAACAAAATAGTCCAGGTAAAGTAGTCCCTAGGCTACCACACCCAAAACACTAGACCGCATAGTTTGGTTCTTACGAACCAAGCTATATGGATGCCTCCATTTTGGCTGACAATACAATAAAGTAGTTCCTAAGCACATTGTTTTTCATGGTGTATGAGCCTGGCGCCATAAGCGCCAGGACTGGCCCCCATGAGGGCTTTTGAAGAGGATGCCAGGCCATAGAGGCCCGAGTCCTGACTCCACCTGGCCAATGGGTGTGCCAGAGGGGGTTTTGGGCGAGGGTCGTGACAGCAGGCTGAAATATATGGGCAAGCTGAGTTTGTCAGTTTGTCAGTTTGTTTTAGGTGTTGTATAAATATATATGTGGTCAAAAAGTAATAGACAAATTAAGAAACGTTAAAAGGAAAACACGAGATTTGAGAGTTAATTATTTATTAGTTTAGTTGAACTGATGGTGTTTAGTGAATAAATAGATTGAAATAAAAATGTGATATAAAGGGTTTGGAGCTGCGACGATTGGTGCATGCTCATATTGTATTATTTTCTGAAACATATTTTTGAAAAAGTGCAAGGAGTAAAAGGTGAGTAGTGACAGTCAAGTGTGACAAGTCAAAATGGAGGATGTCACTCTGCTTATACATTTATGCAAACAGTTACCAAAGCACGCACCAAAGCTCAAACAGTATAGTGCGGAATGGGTTAAGGGCACGGCAGACAAGATGTTCATGCCATGGCCACAAGGGGGATCACTATCAAAAGCAGTTTTGCTACACATGACGACATATTTTCACGCAGCATACACCAGAAAAAAGTTAGATAAAAGGCTAGCGAGTTTAGAGTTCTTGAAAATTTACCAGGAGGAAAGAGAAGAGCCGCCTCCTGCGGATTGGATACTTAACATTTGCAAAGAGGGGGATGAGGAGCCCTCTGCTCCCCCCGCCATGCCTGAAATAAAAGGCAATACCATGCAAGTCAAACGAGTGTGCCCAATGAGAGAACTTAAGGCAGCGATAGGTTACAGTAATCCGGCATCTGAGTAGCCTGTGCACAGCAGGTACGAAGGTGCAGAGAAAATTCCTGAAAGAGAGGTGATCTCTAAAGTCCCAGGGGACAAAGAGACATAGGACAAGGAGAGAAGTGATCGACCAAGTACATCCTTAGATATAGGAAGGGAAATAAAGAGATGGAAGGGAGAAAAAGATAAGGCTGATGAGATAGCGCTCATACAGAACAAATGGATGGGTGGTTAGATTTTGCTCAAACTTGATGGAAAGAGAATTGAGGAAGTAAGGCAAAAGGAAGATCGAGACAAACGAGACAAAAAGATAGTGACAGAGAGGAAACAATTGAAAGAAGATGCAGCAAACAGGAAGGATAGACAAAGACGGGAACAGTTGTATCAAGATGAACAACTGAAAAGCAGGAAAGGGCAGAAGAACAAACAAAACATGACAACAGACAGAGGACAATCGAAAAACAAGAAAGGCCAGAAAGAAAGAGAGAGGAAGAGGAAGAACAAAAATGAAGGGAAAAAGGAATACAAAGACGTTGAGACGAAGAAATACGAAGGGCAAATGAGAGAAGAGAAATTAAAAGAAAGGAAGAAGAAAGGGTAAGAGAAGAAGCAAGGAAACAAAGAGAGCTTTATGATAAAATAGAACGAAATAGAAGGCAGGGAACACGCGACATTGAGCATGCAGAAAAATAAATAATGTATCCTAATCCAGTTGTAGCATGAGAGGACATAGAAGAATTCTTCCTAGAACATGAACCGATGCCATGTCCGTCTAGAGGATGAGTTTGACTCTAGAAGCATTGGGGATGAAAACGATAAAGTCTATCAATATGAGGACTAAGAAAGAACTGAAAGGAAAGGGTAAAACGATCAACACAAGACTACACAGTTATACGACAGACAGGGAGGCTCATGTAGTTTCAAGCCTAAAGAGTTGTCTTTAGACAGACTGACTGTGACTAAAGACGAAGAGGAGGGAAGCCATACAAGTTGGGGAAAGGAAATGTCAGACGAAGACAGAGAAACCTTCTGAGGGGAAGAGGGAGATAACGCACATGGTCCCGAAGGATGTTTTCCCCGATGGACAAAGAAGTGAGATGGTCAGATCTAGATCTACCCAAATTACGGGCATCAGAGTCTCTGGAGCGACTAGCTAGACCTAGAGGATGATCCCATAGTGAGAGGGGGACTCGCCACCTTATGTAAGCATGTTAAGATCGCTACCGGGAAGAAGGCCGTGTGCAACCATTGTCCCTGATATGGACAGACAGACGGTTGGGGATGAATGTAAGTTTGGGATATTGCAGTTTCCTTTGTTAGAAAAAGGAGGAGCCAGACCACAATATATACCATGGCCACAGATGGATAAGGACAATTTAAGGTGCAAACTTCCAGTGCTGGGAAATGGATATATGAGTTAGAGAAAATGACAGGAGGAAAAATTAGCTATAGTATATATTAAGGGTCTTCTAGCCACTATCCTTAGTGAGAGAGCAGATGATGTTTGGTCAAAGGCAGGATTTCCGAGTGTCACTATGCAGAACATGGCTCATGATAGAGCACCATTTAATAATAATAAAGCGGCAGTTTGGAAAGCGCTTAGAGTGCTATATCCGGATACATCAGATATCGGAGCTATAATGGCAAGGAGGTTGCAGGAAGGGGAGGTTCCTCTTGTTTACATTCAAAATTTCCCAGAGCAGTGGTCTTTGGAAACGCGTGACACCATGGGGGAAATCTATACCTGTGTTTTATCATACACTATGCCAAGGACTGCCAGACCCAGTGCAGAAGCAGCTCAAGAAGTTAGTGGATATGGAAGCGAAACCATGGTTGGAGATACAGCTGACCATTGCGCACTATTGTAGATTATTGCTGGAGAAGAATCGAAAGAAAGATGATGCTAGGAAAGGTGAAGAAGCGAAATTAGTGCAGATAAAATTGTCAAAATACGCCATAAAAGGGGCGATGTTGACTAGTGGGGAAGGTTCAGGTTCACAGCAAGCAGCAGGCATGCCACAGGTGAATACCTCTGCTTCCGAGGCAGAGGCTTCCAGAATGATCAGGGAAATTTCCAGAATAATCAAAGTGGATTTCAAAACATACAGAACAATAATCAAGGCATGCATGGAGGGCAAATTAGGAGACCTCCTGTATGTTGGACATGTGGAATGACAGGACACGTTGCACGCATGTGTGGAAGTCAAGAGTTCATGCAAATTGTCAAGATGGGGGGCCACATACCCACCTGCATACACTTAACACAGGGGAAAGGGGTTTGCCCAGAATCAGGCAGTGCAGCAAACACAAGTGCCGAGAATGCAGCAAGGTTTACAAACACAGCAGACAACAATGAATCCGTTGCAAGGGTAGTCACAGCATTCACCCATGCAGATACAGCAGGGCCCAAACACAGGACAGTTAATGACTCCTAGGATAGGGGATGTCACTGTCGAAGGAGTTAATCCTTTCACAGGTACAGGGATAAGCATGTACCCACAAAAGGACAGCTCACTGGGAGACTTGATGTGTTCAATTCTATCAGTGACTCCCAATCCTCAAGAGAAACCGAGGGTTGACGTCACTATAGGGGGGACATGTTTTTCTTTTTTAGTAGAAACAGGGGCAACACGCTCATGTATAAAAAAGGGGAAATTTACATTATTTGGGAATGCCATTAATGCTCAAGGTTTCACAGGAGCTACAAGTAGAGTTCCTTTTACTGAAAAATTGCTGGTCTCTATGAGAGATTGGGACTTGTCTGTACCATTATTACATTCGAGACAGACACCTGTTAATATATTAGGTCTAGATTTAATGACAAAATTGAATAAGACGATTTCATTTACTGATGAAGGCATAGTATGTTCAATGCCAGGAATACATTATTTAAACTTGAGTGAATTGATTATGGCATTCACAGGACAAATGGCCATACAAGGAGTACCGCTTGAACCAGATGTTTGGGGTATGCATTTTGTTAACATGGCTACCAGGTTTAGTGGGTAAAACTGAAAATACCTGATGAGTTTTTATTTAGGCCAAGGATACCTATGGATGAAGAGGGAGGATGCATCTTTCCCTTAGAATTACAAGCAGCTATAGTACGAGGGGAACTGGCTATGCTTGATGAAGTTGATTATGAAGGTCGACGATGGTGCACAGTGATTGCCATGGGGGACGTCACTGACGAGGATATGTTTAGAGACCATCCATCAGATGACGAAGTAGTATTTGAAATAAGTATTACTTATTGGGTGAGAGGAATAAAACTTGAGGTTCCTCAAAAGATGATGCTTGAATTAAAGCATCCCGATGTCATGTGCACCAGACTAGGGGACATTATCAAGTCGCCCTCATATCCAGTTCATGGTAGGCAGAAGGGAAGACAGGCAGGTGCATTGTGGGTGAAAGCATGGAGAGCAAAAGCAGGATTAATATCCATGTCAGCCAATGAAAACCCCTGCGGCCACAAGATAACATGAGACTTCCTGTTCCACTAGCATGGACCCCTTTTTGGTCAATCCAGAACTAATGCAATGCTCTAGTCTTTGGGCAAGGCTCCCTATAAAAGCCATCCCAAATAACAAGACTTGCTTCGTGTATTCATCTGTTGCATCGAGCACGCGCTTACCTGATCCCAATCCCTGAAGTCTTCTACGGCTTACCTGCAGTTCCGGTGCCCGGCTGGGCCTCCATCTTCGCTACTACGAGCTGCGCATCTGAAAGAGAAAGGAACAGAAGCATTAGTACAGCGCCAGTCTCTACTCACCCTTTCCGCGGCTTTCCGACGGCGTCGGCAGCTTTAATCTTCACTCGCTGTCCTTCTGATCATCACCGCCCGTCCGAGTTACGGGTCTTCTGATCTTCACCACCCGTTGGACCTTCTTTTGGCAATCTGCAAGGGAAAGAAAACACAAGTGAAAGACAGGTTAGTCTTTATAGACACTCGGTGAGCAAGATCCACAAATACAATAAAAACCTGCACATCTTCCTTTCGAACCTAGTGAAGCAACTGGGAAATCCGAGGACATTGAACATTATATGCACTAAGGGTCAGTGAAATAACTGGCCCTGGAACTTTATTGGAGACTTTTGAACGCTTTCCAGTCACTCATAAGGGGAACGGCTGTGCGATTCTTCTCAGAAGCATCACCAGAACAAGCAAGGAGAACAGCTTCTAGCCAGCACGGCCCTCTTCCGGCCCGCACCATAGCACCCCTGCAGAGCCAGGACAGAGAGCCCACTTTACTAAAACAAGAGGTGAGCCCCCCCTTTAGACACTGCACTTGAACCAACGTTGAGTCTCAAGGGAGGGTCTCTGGGTCTGGGCACTATTCTAAATCCATTCTTTGTCTCACAGATAGAACCCTGGTGAAGGGAGAAAGAGCTGTTTTCCAGGTGAGAGGAGAGCAGAGCAGAGGTCGAAGGAATCCATCGCTCCTGCGGAGATTCAGGTGAGCATGACACCCGAGTTTTTCAATGAAGATATGGCAAAAGTGCCAGCTTTATTATGGACTAGAGGCCCCTATGATGTAGGCCTATTGAAAGGGGCTGGAGAAGTTAAGATTAAACTGAAACCAGGAGCAATTTTACCTCGAGCATGACAGTATCCCATGTTTCGAGAGGCAGACAAAGGTATTTCCAAGACGATATCCGCCATGATGGAACAAGGCATGTTAGTGACGTCGGAGTCACCATGTAATACATCAGTGTACCCTATCAAGAAATGTAAGGGGGGTTGTGGCGTTCAATTCTGGATTTATGCCCAATTAATCAGATTGTAGAGCATGAATTCCCTTAGTTCCTAATCCGGCACCAATCTTATGTAGTATCCCTGTTCAGGCAAGTATTTCACAGTGATTGACTTGAAAAATTTCTTTTTCTCAATTCCATTGCATAAGGATTTTTAAGATCAGACGTCATTTACATTCCATCAGACTAAGTACTGTGAGTCTCCATCTATTTTCAATAGAGTCTTGCAACTGGACTCAAGCAATATTGATTTGAAAAGTGTTGTATTGCAATATATAGATGGCATCTTTATCTGTAGCACCTCAGAGGAAGAGTGCAGACAGGACTCAGTTCAGCTAATGATTATTTTTGCAGATAAAGGATATAAAGTAGACAAGGAGAAATTACAGTATTGCCAAGAGGAAGTGCTATACATAGGTCAGCTCATTTCGCATGAAGGAAAGATAGTTACTCCTGAGAGAGCTGATGCTATTTTAAAAAAGCAAAGCCACATACGATAAAGCACATGCAAAGATTTTTGGGACTATGCAATTATGTAAGAGCATGGGTCTTTGATTATGGTTAATATATAAGACCCTTGTTGCAGGCTCTGATAAAAGCACAGACAAGACATGAAAAAACGATCAAGAATGAGAACATGTTAAAAGGGTTTGATGAGTTAAAAAAGGCAATTTGCACACTTCCAGTTTTAGGGATTCCCAATTATGCTGAGGAATTCTTCTTATTTTCGCATACAAATGGTACAGTCATGACAGCAGTGCTCACACAGAGGACTACGTTGGGGTCTAAGCCTCTAGCATATTATAGTGGGATTCTGGACCCAGTAATGAGGGGTCACTTTTCCTGCAAACAATCTTTAGTAGCCGCTGCATTCGCCAGTGAGAAGGCTCCTAGCATAGTAATGGAATGTTCTATGATGTTATTTGTTGAACATGCTTTGTTTGCCATTTTGGAGAAATCTAAGGGTAACTTGACTTCTCAAAGGGCTTCTGCGATGAGGTAGTCTTATTGAATCCAGCGATTAAAATAGTCAGATGCAGAATAGTGAACCCTGCCATATTTATAGCAGAACCACTGCAGAAGATGAGCATATGCATGATTGCGCAACCTATGAGCAATTCTATGATGAGATCTCGAGGTTGAGGGAAAATGCTTTTAGCAGCTTGTTAGATTCTCTTTATTGATGGTTCTTCAAGAATCGACCAGAATGATGGACAAAGATATACAGGTGCTGCTGTGGTAAAGCACAGAGCCAATGAAAAATTTGAAGTATTGATAAGTGCACAACTACAGTCTCACTTTTCAGCACAGGCTGCAGAGCTAGTGGCGCTGATTGTCGTGCTCGCCAAAAACACAGACCACAAAGTAACCATGTACAGTGAATCCACCTACGTGACGTCGACAGTACACGCAGGGCTAGCACGTTGGAAAAGGAGGGGCTACCTCCGAGCGGATGGCACTCCAGTGCAGCATACCGCCTTATTGGACAGATTTGTTAGAGCACTACAACTCCCAGTAGCCATCCCAGTAGTTAAATGTGCAGCTCACACTAAAGGAGCAGATTTGATCTCACGTGGAAATCAAGCTGCAGACGAGGAAGTGAAACGAATTGCATATGAAATTTGACATGCCTGATGTGGATGGAAGCATTGTGGTGATGATGAGTGTGCATGAAAGCTTTAATAACTTGTCTAAGACTCAGTTGATGGAAATTCAAGTTGAAGCGCCGCAAGATAAGAAAGACCTATGGACGCGGAGGGGGTGTTCTTTAACTCCTTCCAAATCATTGTGGCGACAGGAAAGCACTGGTAAACTGGTGATGCCTGTAGTCTTATTAAGGGTGGCATTGGAACAGCTACACTACCCTGCGCATGTCACCAGGGAAGGTCTTGCAGCGACCATTGCAGAGGAATGGTTCATTCCAAATTTGTTAGAACACGTTGCATTTTATGTAGTGAACTGCATCGTATGTCAAATGTTTACTGCTGGGAACACACTGCATACAGTTAGAGGAGTCATCCCGAGGCCTAATGGTCCTTTTCTGCATTTACACATTGACTATGTCAATATGCTGCAGGTCTGTGATGGATACAGATATATCATAGTGGTAGCATGTCCCTTTTCAAGGTGGATTGAAGCTGGTCCATGTACACATCCAGATTTCACCTACGCAGCAAAATCTTTAGTACGCGAAGTGTTTCCTAGATGGGGAATATGTGAAGTATTAATATCAGATAATGGCCCTCATTTTGTTAATGAAGTCTTTGAACAGAGAAGCTTGAAGCTCAGTATAAAGCACAAGTTTTCATCGGCTTATCACCTGCAAGCAAACCTAATCTGTGAGAGACTCAACGGATTGCTTAAAGAAAGAACAGCCAAATTGAAGCATTACCTGAAGAAAGGATGGTTGAATTGCCTAGAACTGGCATTGTATGCGTTAAGAAATCAACCAGGTTTCAACCACCTTCTTATGCCCCATGAAATAGTGACAGGGATGCGGATGAGCACACTCCTCACACCTCCATCTAGAACTAGAAGTGATGCCCAGACGACAGCAGAATTGTTGGAAAGGAGTTACTTGCCTACTTAACATGTATGACTACAAGTATCTCTGTCATTTCAGATCAGCTCAAGCGGAAGGGGTGTGGGTCTCAGAACACAGATGGAGACCATGCAACAAACGGATTAGAAAAACTATGGGCCTCATTATAAGTTTGCCGGTCTGGGAACTACGGTACGGGTAAGCATGCCGGTACCGTAGTTCCCGGCCCAGCAAACTATGAGTTGTGCTCCTGGGTGCCTTTCTGCCCGCCAGACCTGGCGGGCAGAAAGGCACCGCGAGCACAGCATGTTGGATGCACCGTCACTGTTATAAATGGTGCCAGTGCTTCCAACCTCCCCATTCCCATTCAGCCCGTAGGGCTGAATGGGAATGGGCAACATCTTTTTTCTGGGGCCAGCAAATGGGCAATTACCGGGTCCAGCAGGGGCATAATGGCCCGGTAATTGCCCATTCTTGGGCACTGGAAATAAAATGAATGACACCGCTGGCAGCCATGCCTGGCTACCGCCAATGTCATAACGAGGCCCATTTGTCTTCCCAAACTTTTCCCCAGTGATCAGATCTTAATTAGGAACTTCAGGCGTAAATGGCACAAGCTGCGCTTTAATGGCCCGTTTGTTGTGGAGGATGTAACGCCGTCAGCAATGAAAGTGCTAGGAAGACATGCATGCATATTTCGGGAGATGTGAAGATCTACGCTGGAAAATCCCCTTCACCGCCACCCTAATCGGGAGCAAGCATCAGGGAAGAACCTCAGCAAATGCAGACTAGATCCATGACGAGGCAGAAGGATGCAGATGCTCTCAAATAAACAGATGCAGAATACTTTGGACTGTGGATTTTTTCTGGCCACTCTTTTAAGCTACTAAAAAAGGAGTGAAAGAAGGCTATTTGTTCTTGAGCCACAGGAGCTTGCTAAACATTGGACTGAGACACATTTAAGTCTTGGTCGAGAAGCAAAGATGCCAGATCTGGAGTTCCTTTCTGATGACTGGAAAAGGTAACAGTTCCCTGGTTCCTTTCTCACTGAGTTTCTTTTCGGAGGCACCCATGGTAGTGCCTGATGGCCACGTTCACAGGATCGTTTTTACAGTTTTTCTGTTCATTCTTCGTGCATATCCTGCCCTTGTGGGGAGAACTACTAACATTCATCTGTTCCTGCTAGATCCTAAGAATGGCCCAATCATGAGGAGATTGCTCGCAACTATAATAGAGCAGATTCTCTAGCATCCTGAGCATAGTGGGGAAAACACAAATGCCCCTATCTGATGAGAATGCTCATAGACTAGTAGGGTTGGTTTTCCATTATTTGATTGAAGAATGCCCATATCTTGTTGGAAGACAAACTGACGTTTGCACTTTCTTGAGAGATCCGAGGAATACAGTGGAATTGCTACATGATATAATCGAACAGGTTAATCTATATTCTGAGAGAACATTAAGAACGTCCTGAATGAGACTTTTGGAAGAAGAGATCCAGAGCCTACTATCTGTAGTCTTCTACATCTTGCTGGAAAGACATCCAAATTTTGTTTAGCAAAGGACGACTCTTTTCTGTACATCAGGAACCCTGTTAATCATCCTGCAATCAGCCAGCTGTTTGAAGAGCTTGTTGAGAAGATCAGGATATTGCCAGAGTATTGCATGATCTTATTCAAATAAATTTTGATTTTTCCTTCCTTTAAAAAGAATGGGGAATATCGACAGCAACAATGATGTTGCTAATAATGAGAGGCCATCACGATGGACAAGAAGCTACTGCTGTATGAAGTGGGCCTATTTATATGTTATCTACACATGCATCTTGTTTATTATGATTCTTATTTCACTCACAGTACGTACTGCTTACTATTTGTATACAAATGAAGCAAGCATACCTGTGTATCTTCCTATGCAGAAAGAGGGTACAGGTGTGGCAACTACAAGGCAGCCAATACCTTATGTGATTCTCCCCACTCCAATAGACCATATAAAGGTTCTTGGGTCTATGACCAATGTCACTAGACATTCATACTCAGGAAAAAGTGCTGTAGATATTTTTTTGTTGAGCACCAGAAATAGGCTTGTAAGGAAAGGCAATGGAAAAGATCCTCTAGGAGCAAACCTACACAAGTAGCACATGTAAAAGCACCAAGTATACTGACAAATACTTCATGAGATGATTGTAGAAGCTCAAAAAAAGGAAAGAGAAATAAGAGAAGTACTAGGGAGGATGATCATGAGTTGAATGATTTTTGGATAGTACAGCACACTTAGGGAATAACATATGTTATCAGCATATGAAAGATGTAGGAAGGAGGACCTCAAAGGATGAATGATTTGTATGTGCACTCCTGCCTTATAGCATGGGGAAGTCCAAGATATTCATAGCTATTGAAATAGATGTTCTGACAGCACATTGTCTATCACATATTGCGTTCTGCCGTACAAGAGGTCAGTTCATAGGCCAAACAGCCTATATCAAATGGGCAACTGAATGGACAGATCCAGAAGAAGATGATTATGTCTAAGACATAAAGATGAGACTAAAAGCTCATACCAGGAATCAAGTGATCAGATATGAAAAACCTTGAGTAAAAGGAGCTGGAATCAGATGGGAAGTAAACAGAAGACTGGAGAGTCCAGTAACATCATAAATACTTCTCCAAAGTTTGATTTACCCTCTCCGTTTGCCCATCAGTCTGAGGATGGTAACTGGTAGACAATGCACACTCTATGCCCAATAATCGACAAAAAGCCCGCAAAAATTTGGAGGTAAACTGAGGACCTCTGTCAGACACAATGCTTTGAGGCAATCCATGTAATCTAACAATGTGTTGCAGAAATAATTTCGCCAATTCCCCCACTCCAGGGATTCCCCTGGGCAAGGTACAAAATGGGCTTGTTTGGATAAATAATCTACTGTTACCCAAATAGTATCATATTTGTCATCAGGAGGCAAGTCAGTTATAAAATCAATTGAAATATGAGACCAAATCTTTTCTGGGGTAGGCAGTGGTTGCAGTAATCCTGCTTTCTTTACATGATCAGTCTGACTACGTATGCACGTCTCACATCTTTGAATGTATTTTATGGTATCTCGTCTCAAAGTGGGCCACCAAAAATACCTTTCTAACATCTCCTGTGTCTTTTTTCCCCCAGAATGTCCAGCCAATGGTGAGTTATGGCACCAGTGTAATGCCTTTGTCTGCAATTCAGGAGTCAACAAATATAACTTCCCTGCCTAGTACGGAAGACCATCTCTGACAGTTTCTAGTGATCCTTTCCGCCCCCATTGTCCCCTCTTTTGTTTCCTCATCTCTTGTTTTAGTTGCTGCAACAACCCATTAGTTATGGCTCCTACCACTTTTTCCACTGGCAGGATAGTTCCTACTTCTGTCACCATGTTTTCTGAATGTTGTTGCCTGGACAATGCTTCGGCCTTACCATTTTTGTTTCCTGGCCTAAAAGTTACCAAGAAATCAAATTCGTTGAATAATTGAGACCAGCACAATTGCCTCTGGCTGAGGGTATGTGCTGTTTTAAAATATTGTAGATTTTTATGATCTGTCAGGACCATCACTTGATGCTTTGATCCCAACAAATAATGCCTCCACTCCAAAAATGCCGCTCTAATAGCCAACAGTTCCTTATCAGTAATAGAATAGTTTTGCTCACAACTGGTTAGCTTTCTTGAATAAAATGCAACTAGATGCCAAATGCCTTACGCATCCTGTTGAGACAACACAGCCCCCACTGCAACATTAGAGGCGTGTGTCTCCACTTGATAAGGTCTTTCCGAATCTGGATGTCTCAACACGGGAGCAGATGTGAATGCGTCTTTCAATTCTTGGAACGCCTTCTCTGCTTCCAGAGACCAACAGAACCCTGATGATTTCTTTAGCAATTTGGTAATTGGAGTAACAATTTTAGAAAAATTCACAATCAATCGTCTGTAAAAATTGGCAAATCCTAAAAATGACTGAATGTCTTTAACACATTTAGGTACTGGCCACTCCAAAACTGCTTGCACCTTTTTCTTGTCCATTACGATACCCAAAGGGGTTAATATGAATCCCAAGAATTCTACTCTTTTGGTACTGAATTCACATTTTTCCAATTTAACACACAACTCGTAGTCCTGCAATTTTTTCAACACAGCTCTCACATGATCTAGATGTTGAGCCTCAGAAGATGAATAAAACAAAATATCATCAATATAAACGATAATAAAGATGTCCAAAAACTCACTCAGCACTTCCTGCATAAAGTATTGATACGCTGCAAGGGCATTACACAAACCAAAAGGCATAACCAAATACTCAAACAAACCAAACTTTGTCCTGAAAGCAGTCTTCCACTCATCTCCCTCCTTAACACGAATTAAATGATATGCACCTCTCAAATCCAATTTCGTGTAAACCACTGCGGATTTTACCTGATCCAACAGTACTGAAATCAATGGCAATGGATACCTATTTTTTATGGTTACTTTGTTCAAGGCTCTTTAATCAATGCAGGTTCTGAGTGTACCCTCTTTCTTCGGTACAAAAAATAAAGGTGATGAGACTGGAGACGTGGAATGCTTAATAAAGCCTTTTTTCAACATATCATCCAAATATTCTCTTAAATGTTGATTCTCCTTCTTGGTTAAAGCATAAATGCGACTACATGGTAACTTGGCCCCAAGTTCTAATTCAATCACACAATCATATGAGCGATGAGGGGGCAACCTTTCAGCTCTCCCTTTGTCAAACACCCCGGCGAACTCCATGTATGGTCCTGGAATACCAGCGACTACAGAACCCACCTTTTGAATGTCAAATGCTTGATCTGCTAAAAACAGAGCTGGACCAATTTCTTCCTCCAAATGTTCACTACATCCTGCTTTATCAAATGTCACCTCTCTTGTGACCCAATCAATGCTAGGGTTGTGCTTTACCAACCAATGCATACCTAGAATAAGTCCAAACTGAGGTGCTGCTATACAATCTCTTCTACATGACCTGATCCACACCGCATCTGAAGTGGTTGAGTTTGTTGGCAAATCGGACCAGAAATCAAGGGAGACCCATCTTCGGACTGTACTCCTTCCACCTGCACTTTCTCCCTCAAAGGTAAACCCAACCTCTTGGTCAACTGATGTCCACAAAATTCCTTGTAGCGCCTGAATCCACCATTGCTGACACCAATTGTTTTGTACAAGCAAATAATAATGTTACCAATAAGTATACATGAGAATGTTTCTTTGCTACCGTATTTGCTGCCCAACTGGGGAACTTGTTGAAAATAGGGCCTGACTCCGGAGTTCCCCTTATGGGCGGCCCAATCCTTTTCCCGCCTCCACCTTGTTCCCTTCATTTTTCATTCCTCTCTTGTGTGTGTTGGGACATGTTCTGATATAATGACCTGGTTGTCCGCAGTACAAGCATAGATTATTAACCTTGCGTTGTTCCTTTTCTGCCACTGACAACGGGCCCCTGACTCAATACTCCTCATGCCTCTTCCCTTGTCTAATCGTGCAAAAGGTACAACCTCGGATCTTTTCTTGTCTCCCTTTCTCTCATTCATACGGTGATCTAATCTCAATGCCAAATCAATCATAGCGGTACACGAGGCAGGTTGTGGTTCAACTTGTGCCATAGCATCTTTTAGTTCTTCTCTCAATCCCTGATAAAACAATACAGTCTGCTTATTCTCTGGCCAATCCGTTTCTGTTACTAATCTGTTAAACTGAGTGACATAAGATACCAAATCTCGCGTTCCCTGTTTTAATGCCAGCAATTCCTTATCTTGGGCCAAAAAAATTTTTCTATGATCAAACAGTCATCCAAATTCTGACAAGAACCCATCCCAGTTATACAATAATGGGTCGTCCTTTTGTACTAATGGCATGGCCCAGGCTTCAGCATCCCCTGTTAGATATGAGATTACAAATGCGGTTCGGGCCTGGATGGATTCAAAGGCCGAAGGTTTACACAAAAAATGTAATCTGCATTGTGTTAAGAATGTCATAAACTTCCTGGGGTCACCAGCAAATCTTTCTGGGGCCGCCAAAGGTACACTACTTGGCTGATGGACTATCACTGTGGATGTTCTTTCAGCACTACTCCCTCTGGATGGACCGGCAGTATCCAAGGGAGTCCTCTGAGCTACCAAACCTTGCACCTGAGCCTTCAAACTGTCTGACTCCTGTCTTGCATGTGCCAGTTCTCCTTGAATGTCCTGTAAAGCCTTTAGCACTTCTGCTAAAGAGGGAGGATTTAAATCCATTTGGCCTGGGTGGTTCAATTACCCCAATAGGGGGCTGATAATTCTGTCAAAAACCATAAGGGATGATAGGGGATCGACCCCCTCTCCCGAACCACAGAAGCCGAATAGATTGACCCTCCCTCCATGGTTGGCACGGGCGTCTGAATAATAATATAACAGATAACCACGTGGCAGCCAATGGGGGAAGACGGAGTTAGGGAAAGGGGGGTGGATTGACAAAGGGAAGGAAGGGAGACAACATACAATTCACAAATCCTAAGTACACCTACTCACCTCCAGTCTGTATTCCTGATCCTGAACACCACCTACTACAGACTCACAAGAACTCTACCTAAACCTGAACATGCATAAAACGTAAATGCTCAACATAGTACATAAGCTTTGACATGAACACACATAAGCAGTAAGCGGGATGACACAAACAAGGGAACTGCTCCCATATGAAATAGACATGAACTCATGGCCCGAAGGGCAGGCAAGCAACATAACAACATAAAGCACAGCCAACTGAGGACAGAACTCTGCACTCTGGCTTCAGAGAATGGTACCCATCGTCCGGGCTATTTGCACAGTCATATCTGTACTCAAACATGAAAGAGTGATGTCCCTGATAATTTTCAATATATGAATATAATCACACTTTAAGGCAAAGTCTATTGCCAATCATAGACCCAAGGGTGAGCGTAGCGTTCATATGACTTGGTAGTACTACGTACACTCCAAACTTAAACATTTCCAACACGGAATGGAATTTGACACCCTCATGGAATAAACATGTGACAAAAAACAGAAGCACTTATCTTGTTGTCCGGGTGCCTCGTGAGCGCACCCGGACTTCCAGTAGTATCGCCTTCAACCTCCGTGAACGGGACATCCACTGCCGAGGACACCACCGATGTGTGAATGTTCACACCGTGTAGAAAGGTTTCAGCGTGTTCGGCACTATCCGTGTGAGACACACGTACTGCGGAAGAGGGCAACGAGTAATGGAGCTCGCGCACCCGTTACAAACCGTGTCTCCACTCGAACTGGTACTGCGGGCCGCCGCGTAACTTCAAGCAAAATTACAATCTCTCCTGCATTCTTCCTCCGAGAGCGAACCGCCGTGACCGCCCGTGCTGTATAATCAATAATTATCAGCACCACTGCACGGGCGGCCAACGGTTTAGTAACCGTCCCAATTACCTGCAGCTGGCTAGTGGCGGGAGGCTGGAACTACAATCGCCCCAAAGCCTACTGGGTACTGTAGTTCCATGGTCATTTCCTATGATACAGTCGTCTGGGCTTGCCCTAGTTCGTATTTCTGACCGTGATTCCTAAAAGTAACTTGAACATTGACAGCTTTCCTTAAGCAGATGCTCATCTGAGGAAGAAAAGATCTGTGGAGCTAATAAATAGAATAAAGTGAGAGAACTATTTCTCAACCAAGTCAATAGAAGCCTTTGATTCCATTCCATATAAACACAGACTGTTCAGCCAGACTTCATAGATATTCACGTTGACCTTCATGCCAAGGATCCAGACTGCAACAAATACTAAATGGCTGCATATCACAAGATCGAAGTTTTTTCAGACAATCAACACTATCATAAAGGGATTCATTGCCATCAGGGAAGAGCTGAGAGCCATATGACTGATGACTCTTCAGAACAGATACGTCCCAGACATGATCAGAGCTATGGATGGAGGTGTTTGCACATACATTGGAGAATCATGTTGCAAATCTATACCTTCTGATAATGACGAGAATGGCACCTTGACAGAGGCCATAGAGATGCTGACGAAACCACACGTCCAAATGGTGGACAAAGGGTAAGATATTGCTGATGATAGCTGGTTTGTATCGCTCTTTTCTTGGGTTCCAGAATGAATGGCAGATATGTTCAAATTCCTTGGAGCTCTGATAGTGATGGTATTGCTTGAATTCTCTGTGGTTAGGATAATAATCTCACAATGCAATAAGATGACAAAGAAAGCCATAGGGATGAAGATCATGATTAATGTTGAGTCCAGATGGAACACTAAAGAGTTGATAGATGATGAAATCTGAGATTTCATGAAAAACAGCATCTATGCACCTGAGGGAACTAAATTCCTGTATCCGAAGAACTATTAAGGAATTCTATTAGGCGACACACCTTGGTCTCAGCCTAGTAAGTAGTGCACAACTGAGATACCTTTTTCTTTATTTTATGCAAATAAAATTTGAGATGGTATACAACTCGTATCACACCCCATTTTTCAAATACTCCAGGGCACAAAGGACCATGAACCAGGCAAATGTAATGAAAATACAATATTTATTTATTTTAAAATTCAAAGGAAATCATACAATATTTAATGTGGGGCTGCAATCACCTATGGGGTGATAATAACAATGAAAATGGAAGCATACACTTGATTAACCTTCTAGTAAAGCACATACAAAGCACAAATGAATAGGAGCACATTTTGAATTAGGATAGATAACACCCAAGTTAAGGTTTCCCCCTGCAATGTTCCCTCAACCCACAATTAATCAAATTCTGAGTGGATAGAAAGAAGCAGCAGGTAGTTAGGAACAAGGGGGAGAAAACAGAATCAAAATCTGATGTTCCCTCATGACAAAATGTATAAAACCCTTTGCAATAGCATGAAATGGCACTCGGAAATGCAAATAAATAATTAATGTGCGGTTTAAATCTTCGACGTAAATATGATTTCTCACAAAGGCAGTAACATATAAACACTAGTAATCACAAAGCAATGGATAACCAAGAGCACACAATTCGAAAATGAGTGGGAAGTTTAAACATGCTGCAGCCAAATGACACGTTGGAAAACTTGCAATTTACCCAATTCCCATTTAAAATGCCATAAACGGTTTCTATGAAAAACGGGTGAAATACTCTGATTTACAATACGGTTATTGGGCTGGGGAATAGATATATATCACAGGGACAATATAGACGTGAAAATAGGTCTCTAGCTGGTGAATTGAGAGAGATTTGGATGGTAGAGTGAGGTTCGTTTTTAGGAAAATAAAGCAGTTAAAAGAGAGAAAATCGGTTTTGAAAGAAAGGCAAATTTGACTTAAACTAAATTATATAGGCTATATTGTTAAAGAAGAACACAGTAAGCTCCAAGGTTGATTCGCGAGGTCAGCCTTGGTCACCCCAGCGCTCAACCTTAACTGGAAATTAGTTTGATTATTTAAGGGCTTTTAATTTACACAAGACAAAATGAATAAAAGAGATGAGATGGCGCTAACACTTTAGAAAGTCAAGGACAGGTACACCGATAATTCTAACAGTTTCAACAAGTTACCAGGGTATAAATCGGACTGCTAAGAGAGTGGGATAAGGACAAAGGCAAGGTAAGATAGCTATGTGTTTCTCTGGGGAGGGGCTAATACTCACAGTCCACTTTTGAGTTTTTGGAATTTTTGGACAGTCAACAGGGTCTGGTCACCCATGGCGTGCGCTCCTTACAGCAAACAGCTGGGCAGTTCTGGTTACCGATGGCAAGGAAAGCTGGGCAATTCTGGTCACAGGATACTAAAGGTCAGCTGGATGGCAGGATTGCAGCTGGCAAGCAGTTAGTGGGCCGCAAGCTGGTCTGATTTCAGGATGCAAAAGGTACCACTGCTTTCTCCTTTTTGTTAATGAGATATTAGTGTTTTTTTTCTGGATCAGTGGCCTTGATGGAGTAGGAATCAGCTATGCTTGGGTTTTGCAGTGGGCTCTGGAGTAGGGTCAGCAAATGCTTTGGCCTTGTAGGGAAAATATGGAATCAGCAAGATGAATGGAGATCAGGAACGCAGTGCAGGAATTCAGGAGCAGGTGTCTGTTTCAGAGTTCTGCTAGGGGTTCTTATTTATAATGCATAGTGACATCATACACTATATGGCTGGGCAGGTTTAGCTAAACAGCCTCTTAACCACTGGATTGGTCAGGGGTGCTAGTCCCCACCTCACTCTCAGCTAGTTGGATTTCCAGGGCTGGATGCCAGATTTATGATGTGAGTTTTATAATGTTCAAAACCACCCACAGTTACTTTAGCTAATATCCGATTTTGCCACAAACGGTACATTTATACAGTTGAAGTCTCTTAGCAAATTTCATAAACAGGTTACATATTTTATGCAGACCATTCCAGTCCAACTCAACCATCTGTGAGACATTGTTTCACCCTTCTACCAGCTTTTCACGCTTTTCAGTGAGAATTATATTACTTAAAATTCCATAACTTTATCCATGGGTGTGGATTATCATTAGGGATGTAAGTATTAAAATATGCAATAGCATCATGGATACTTTCCTTATAATATCCAATTCTCTGCCATTTCTATTCCCAAAGGGTCAGGGGAAGCTACAATGTCTTTAATTAAAATCGACAAAATCACATTGAAACTGCTAAATTTTCACATTTTTGCAAAGTCCTGTGGGAAAGATAAAAGTCTTAACATTTTTATTAATAACATAGTCCTTGGAGGCAAATGTCACTAGTGTTCTCCATACATGGGCATGCCTTTCCAAGGCTACCACCTCACCCCAGCGTTGTCACAGAGATTTCCTTTGAAGCTTCTGGTGGAAGTCACAAATAGGTGTGATTTTTCACTTCGCACTTTGGTGTGATGGAATTCTTTTGTACAAGGCTGGAGCACATATAACAGTCTGTCCAACCTAGTAATTATCACTTGTGTGCCAGTATCTACTGTGAGGGGCCTTTTGTTTCTGGTATCCTCTCAGCAGAACCCTGTTTTTGGGCTAATATCCCCCCATGCAGCCACTGCCGTTTGATTTAATTTGATGTATTTTTGCTCGGAATTGCAAGAAAACCTGCTGAATACGACCATCTCATACATGTATTTTCACAGCATAATGCATAATCCCCTTTCACCTTGCTAGGCAGGGAGAAACATAGTACCTTCCAACAGGAATTTTCTTCTTTAGTTTGCAAAGGCCCATTTTGACACATCTGGTGAAAGCGGGCATATTCCTTTCAAATTTGTTTTTTTTTATCTGCCTTTCCAATATGTTTATGTAGCTATAGCCAGCTTGTTTTACAAACCAGTCTCTACCAAGCAAAGGTCTCCATGAAATTGACACAGGCGGCACGCACGGAGACTGAGTCGACTAACACAGACAATCCCACCAACACTCTCGCCCGCCCCGTAACTTAACTACCGCCAGGTACCACGTTGGTGTGGAATTATCGAGACATTGGCAATCTACCCACTACTGGGGAGGTTGTCATTAGCAGATGCACTAGCCACTAGTGTCTAAATGAAAGATAAGGGGAGCCATGAGAGAGCATGTTAAACGCGGGTACTAGAGGAGTATGGAACCTGTATGCCAGTCAGACCAAGATCAGGACAGAGCCGCAACAGGGGAAACTATGCAAGCCGAGCGCTTCAATTCAGGATAGAGACGCAAAATAACCAACACTACTAACAATTTCCCTTTCTGCATACACCTCTCGAATTCCAAACCAAACACCACCAAAACCTACAGCACAACAAACCGCACAAACTTCACTACATTGCAACAACAAATCAAAAACACACATAGCCTTGCACAACAGTACACGACGACTACCGGCCGCAAACACCCCAGGCCCAGCCAACGGACCCACCGGGCTGAGGCTGCCAACAGCACATCACTGCTCTCTTGCACTTTTCCTGCTTCCTCCCACTAACTCAACCTCCCCTCCTCTTTCAGAGCCGCCAGAGCGCCAAGGGACCACTACGGTGGTGATAGTGCACGGTACAAATGTCTTTCAATATTAACATTAACATGTGCACAGAAAGCTCTGATTTTCTTTTCAAGCAGTGATTTTTGACATTCTGTAGCACAATTTAAGCGTTTCCCGTCTAGCTGAAGGAAAGCTTTAGTTGATTTTCTCAGGTTTGGCTGGCACAGCCTGAAATTCAGGAATAAGGCTCTTTTCGTATGGAGGGAGCACAATGTGAATATGGCTGGGCGTGACAGGGTCTTTTAATAAAAAGCTGTTTGGTGAAAACAGGGAAAAATAGCATCAGAATGACCTCTTTTTAGATGTGACATTCCCTTTTTCAATGTGAATTTTTGGCATGCAGCAAAGCAGCGCTGCTTTTTTACTCCATTTCTTTAAGACAAACAAGAACACACCCTAGTAGCCTTTCTCGGGGTGCTTCCTGTTCCATTTTACCCAATGGTGCTTGGCAAAACAGTGTAGCCATCTTTTTTGTTGCTGCAAAATGCAGTTTTGGTGCAATGGTGCTCACTGGAGGTAGCACAGCCATTTTGCTGTTTCTGCTGAAGCGCAGCTTGGCTATGGAGAAATTCTGTTCAGTGGGTCAATGTAGCCCACAAATTCCCCACCCCGACACTTCTGAGATCCTTGTCGAGGGAGAGTAGGGCAAAGTGGGCTTCATCAGTTAGGAGTCTTACTTCTATCATGGAGCGGTACGACACAATCTTCCCACTGTCTCTTTTTGAATCATTGAACGACACCCACAGCTTTCCCTGAGGTCTTCCTTTGTGGTGTTGAGCAACAGCCCCGGCTTTTCCTTGGCACTTTCCTTTCCCAGTCCCCGGGGAGGTTCTACTTGGTGATGAAGGTGCAACCAGTACGAATCTATGACATAAACAAAAACTGGTTACTACAGTTTCCCACTGACTTCCCCCTGGAAGGATGAGAGAAGTGGGACACACATGCATTCAATTATGACAATTGATAATGAAGAAAAATACTCCCTGTTACATAATGATACCTGTAAATCTATGTGTTCCCTTCTGGTTCTTCTTTTTCTTATTCTCATGCTTCAGATGTCTCCTCTATTTGATTTGCTCTTGGCTCCTCAATAAGCTGCAAGGGGTTCCTAGGGTGACAACATTTTAATTGATTAATATGGGCCCATTTCTCTTTTGTCAGTTCACCTTTGGGGATGCAGATTCTGCAGGCGACAGGTGAAATTTTATCTACAATTTCAAAAGGACCCCGCCAGCTTGGCAAAGATGTACGTTTTTTGGTCTGCTTCCTTTGGAAATTGTACAAGCAGACCCTGTCTCCCACTTGGTATTCCTTTTTGCTTGTTTTTAAATCATATTGAGTCTTCATACCCTCTGCAGATCTTTCCAGATTCCGCTAAGCGTATGCAAAAACATGTTGAATGTGTTTTCTCAGATTCTCAACCAATTCATGAGTTGTGAAGGCGTTTTTAGAATGCTCACAATGGTTTTATTTTACCTCTCAACTCACGGTATGCAATGTGAAGTTTCCTTTTTACCCCAAGTATCTCCCACATCTTTGTTATCACTTTGCTGGTGAAGTGACTCCCCCGTTCTGACTCAATCCTTTTGGGTAGGCGAAAATGCGAGACGATGTGATTGATCATCAGGGCAGCTCCTGTTTCTGCCTTGCAATTTGGGGCCAGGAGACATTCCACCCATTTGCTAAACAAGCATTTTTACGGTTAACATGTACTTGTTCCTCCTAGAGGAGCGAATCACGGGCCTGATAAAATCTACTTGTAAATCTGACCAAGGCGTCCCAATAGCGTCCCAGATGAGATTAAATCTACTATGGTCACTCCCATTCTAAAAAAAACAGGCCTGCCAATGGACAACCTGCTTAATTTTCGACCGACATCCAATACTCCTTTTCTATTGAAAATCTTAGATAGGGTGGCATACAGCCAATTGGCAGAACACCTTGAGAAATACTCCATTCTCCACCCTAAGCAGTCAGGTTATTGACACAAATATGGGACTGAAACAGCTCTTTTGGAGCTTAAAACTAAACTCTTGGGAGATATGGTTAGAAGGGGTTTGTCATTAATAATCTCTTTAGATCAATCAGCAGCTTTTGATTTGATTGAACATTCCATTCTTATTCCTAGATTACAAGATGTGGCCAATCTCTCGGCCCCAGCAGCTCAGTGGGTTCAGTCCTTCCTGGAGCATAGAAGTAGTAGAAGTAGTAGAGTCTGCTCGGCCTCGGCAGAAGCCACTCCCATATCGGTGCTATATGGAGTTCCCCAAGGAACCTTGTCTATATAACCTATATAACCTATTTATGGCACCCTTTTTCTTCATGCTTGAGGAGGAGGGGGTTATATTTTCAAATTATGCAGATGACACTCAATGTGTCATCTCATTAACAGGACATCACGAGAGGGACGAGCTTGAGGTAAATAGAATGTTCACTTTAATTGAAAAGTGGATGTTGGAAAATGTCCTTGCTCTGAAACGTAGCAAGACAGAGTTTCTGATTGTTGGTAGTTCAAGGGCTCTAAAAAACCTTGATATAGCATATAGCTCCTTCAAACTAGGAGATGACATCATCTCTCCTCTACCGAAAACAGAAATCTTAGGGCTTACCTTGGATTTAACTTTGAGTATGAAGGCTCATGTTTCTACGGTAGTGGCGGGAGTAGCGTATTATGTTAAGCTTCTCTCTCACCTGATGCCTATGATATCTCAGGAATGCGCGGAGACTATTGCCAGGGCAATAATTGGGGCAAAGTTGGACTACTGCTGCAGTCTTCTGTTAGGCATTAGTCAACTCGAATTACGCAGATTGCAGGTCGCTCAGAACTGGGCGGTCAGAGTAGTCCTCAGACTCCCCAAGTATAGTCATATAACAGAGGTTAGGAGATCTCTTTACTGGCTTCCGATAGAAGCCCGGATAGTCTTCAGAGTGCTGGTAATCACCTCTAAGTGTAGGCAAAAAGTTGTGCCTAATACCTACAGAATCACATAAAAGAGAACTCTAACCAACAATCCCTCAGATCTGGAATACATAACCTGATTGTGCAGCCCAGAAGCAGGACTGCTAAGGTAGAAAATGGGGCTTTCAACGTTAGGACTCCTTCTCTGTGGAATAAACTTCCTGTCAGATTAAGGAATCAGAACTCCTTGCAAGTCTTTAAGAAAGAACTTAAAACTCATTACTTTGCTTCACTAAATAAGAGAATTGCTTGTTAGGACCTCTCTTTCCACCATTAAGTAGCACTTGCGATTTGATATCTAGGGTTGACCCAGCTGTACATACTCTGGCTGTCCCCTTATGCCTCCTTCCCTCTCGTCTCTGTGAGGAAGATGTGTTTTGTGTCCTACTGTTGTATATCACTTGTCTTTGTCTTGTCTGCGCCTTTATGCCTGAGGGCCAATAGTGCGCATTACAAATGTAATGTAATATAATGTAATGTAATGTAAAGGCACGGTCACCCCCCTCTTCTGGAAGTGAGCTTGGTTTGTGAGTGAAGTTGGCTGAATTTGTGCACACACAAGACACCCCTTCAAGCATTGGTCGAGGTCCTGCCTCATGTGTGGCCCATATGCAACCTCTCGCAAGATTTTTAAAGTAGTGTGAAACCCCTGATGACCGGCTGGGGCCGCATCATGGGCGTGACTTAGCATCAGCCTTCGGAATGAGGTAGAGACCACCCACTGGTCACAGCCAGATATGGATCTCCTTACCAACAAATCGTCTTGCATTCGGAACATTTTTGGACATTTCATCAACACTCTGAGGTCGTCTTTCCCAATGTAATCGGTATCCATCAGGGGAAAGTTCTCAGGGTCCTCAATGTGTTGATAAAATTTACCGATAATCGGATCCCCTTTTTGTGCCGTGATTAAATCATCATCTGGGGTCTCCTTACTCTACTGGGCAGTTGAGAGTTCATTGTGAGCATTTGTCTGGGACCTAGTGATAGTATTGACCTGGATTTCCCCCAACAGGGACTCGATCTCAAGGAGATCCCCCTGGATGGCTCTGGTTTTGGCCAACTGATCAGCTAGGTCGTTCCCAGTTTTGTCTGGCCCCTCTGTTCTGGAATGACCGTTAATCTTTTTCCAATAGAGGGTCATCCCACTAGAGGTGAGCAGATCATCAATATTTTTGATTATCTTGCCATGTTTAAGCAGTTTGTTGTTAGCACATAGCATGCCTCTGGCTTTCCAATTAACCAGGTGCTACACAAACCCGTTCCGTACATAATCTGAATCGGTGATTATGACCAGTCGGTGGAGTTGGTTTTGGACGGCAGTGAGGATGGCCTGATGAACTGCCATCAACTCTGCCACCTGACTACTACGGGGACTGATTTTGTACCCAGCGGATGGTTGCGGGGCATCATTCACCGAGGCATTCCCAATGCCGGCCACAAGTTCCTTTTCCCTGTTGTTGTCAACATGTAGGAGCACCAATCCACATAAACTATAAACTATGGGCAAACCCTCGAACTTGTCTTCTTCATAGACTGTGCGGGGAATGCAGGTACACCTCCATGTTGTCCTGGGTTTTAAGACTTTCGTCCTCGAGAGAGTGTTCTCTGGCACAATCATGCAAGTCAGCCAGACCTTGCGTGAGGGGACTCTTCTTGTTTTGGCCGTATCTGAGCTCCACAGGAAAGCCTTGCATTGACAGAATCCAGGAAGTAATTCTGGAATTACTCAAACTTCTGGCCTGGATTCTGTCACTTTGGAGGTATTGCAGAGGCTGGTGTGGAGTCTCTACTATGATGTGTTCATCTTGGACAAACGGGCGGTAATTTTTCAATACCCGCACCGTTGCTAGGAATGCCTTCTCACAATCGTTGAATTTTTCCTCCACAGAGAATAAAGTCTTGCTTGCATAAGAGATGACTTTATTGACCTTGTCATGCTTTTTAAATAATACTGCAGTCAAGCATGTATTTGAAAACCCTGTCTCCAAGAAGAACTCCTTGTTTTTGACAGGGTAAGCTAGACAAGGCGCTTGTGAGAGGCTTCTTTTGAGTTGTTTTACTGCCTCGGCTTGTTCTGGACCACACTCCCACTTGACCCCCCCTTCAACAGATGGATCAGGGGTCTTGGGACCTCTGCGTAATCCTCAATTAACTTCCTCCTATGCTTAGTCAGTCCAAGGAGGCTTCTTAGCTCGCACTAAGTTGTGGGGTCTTTTAGTTTTAGCAGTGCTTCCACTTTCTTTTCCTGGGGACAGAGACCCTCAGGAGGTATCTCATGCCCCAAGAAGTTGACACGGGTCCTGCACCACTGTGCCTTTTGGAAGGATAGTTTTGCTCTGGCAACTCTCAACTGTGTCAGAACATAACGAATTTCTGCGATGTGTTCCTCCACAGTCAAGCTTTTTATCAGGACATCATCCACATAGGACAGGTTACCCCTTTCACCCAAGTCAGACATGGCCTTATGTAGGAAAATGTTGAATATGTTGCCGGATTTGATGTATCTGAAGTGAGTCTGGGTCCAGGTGTACTGTTGCCCCCCGAAGGTAAAGCCATCTTGTATTGGTCCTCCCTACTGACTGGCACGGTCCAGTACCCTTTGGTCAGGTCAATGGCTGTGTATACTTTTGACCCCTGGATCTGGGCCAGCCCCTGGTCAGTGTAGGGGAGAGGCCATCGGGACATGTAGACTCGTTTATTCAGCTCCCTCAGGTCAGCACAAAGTCTCCACTGGCCGTTCGGATTTAAAAAATCCCCAGCACTGGATTATTGAAGGTGCTGTAGACTGGACAAATTATCCCACGGGAATCAAGGTTTTAATTATTTCCATCAGGGACTCCATGGATGCGAGAGGCAAGCAGTATTGCTTCACAAACACTGGTGTCATTCCAGAGTCCGTGGGAATTTTATTGTGGATTTCGGTGCGACCACAGTCATACGAGTCCACCGCGAAGAGATCTTCAAAATCTAAGAACACCTGTTTCAACTTTTTCTTTTGCTGCAGAGTCTCACAGGCATCAGCTAGGTTGACTCGCTCTTAAAAAATTGCTTGAAGCCTGGAAAGACTTTGGGTATTGCTATCTCAGCCGCCTCCTCCAACTGGGTGGAGAAGTCCCTGGTTAGAGTATTGACCTGGACAGAGGGTTTCAGGTAGGAGAGGCAGTCCTTGAGGACCTGAAATATCACCTCATCCTGCCTGATGTCACATGTCACCTCTTCCTCACCATAAGGGCAGGAAGAGTACATCAGGAAATTCCCCTTTTCCAGGGGAAGATCATGTCTGGTGGTAAGTCATTGTCACTGTCATTGTCAAAACAGTCCTTGGGGATTGGTCCTATCAGTTCATTACCTAGATCCATGGAAAAATGTCGGTCATCAACCGCCATTCCAATAATGGTGCCTGCGCTAAGAGTGATACTCTGAGGGTCACTGTTATCCATCAATATTGGAATGGTGTTGTGTTCTACATTGACTAATGGTGTTGGGTTTAACCCCAATCCCTGCTGTTGGAGATGGGCGTTGAGGTGTACATTTGCATCAGGATTTAGCAGTTTCTGCCTCTTTTAATTTTTAATTCAAGTGGGAATAGTCGGCCCGTCATGGGATGTGACCTCCTTTTCCAATTTGAACTTCAACTGCACAGGGCAGCAGGTGGGCTGACCGAAATGCTTTTTCTGAATCATCAAAGCCCATGGGATTGCCCACTAGTCGGGACCAGGCTTTGTGATTTATCAGGTCCAAATTAATGGCAAAACGATTAAGAATGTCACTGTCTAAATAGAATGCAGCAGGGACATCTCTCACGACCCAAACAATTATGTTCTATGCTTTTGTTTCCTATATACATTTTGGGCATACACATGCTAGGCAGGAGATGTTTGGAATTGGGTGTTTCCAGGCCCATTTCCCACTTATCGATCAATTTAAATGTGGGAATGACTGGATCTTTTGCGAGCTTTCGGAACATGGCTTCGCTGATGAAGCTCTTACCGTTGTTCACACACACTCAGACAAGAACAGACTCCTTCCCCTCTGAATTGGGATGTACAACTGTTCTCTAATTTTCTGAATGTCTGCTAAACTTTGAGCTGGTTTCTCAACACTTTTGACTATATAATTGGGATCTTCAGATTGTGAATCAGTATAAAATGTCAAAGTTTTTCCTTCCAGTGTGGAATGCCACTTAAAACTGGAAGGAAGGTTGATTTTCAGGAATGGAGAGGAGTTCCCATCACAAGTTTGTTGTCCTATAGCAATTACTGTCATGTCAGGTATTTGATTGTTCTGGAAATGAAACGCAATATGATCAGGTTTTTGTTCAACCATGTGGCATGTACCATTTAAACTATCATGACTGACACTCTGTTTCAATTTTATTGGCCTGCTAGTCTCAGTCCAGAGGACCTTGTTCACATAGTCTATTAGGGGGGACAACCTGCGCAGGACATCATTCCCTATTGGACATGGTATGCCCTCTGGAGTCATGACTATGACAGGGTGTTTCACCTTATGTCGCCCAATTTTTATTTTCAAATCCGCTCTCTCCTCGACAGGAATTTCATTCCCATCGAAGTTCTGGAGTTGTCCAGGAAGAAGGGTGAGAGGGATATCTGGTATTTCTCCCCGTTCCTGAATTTAGCTGCTCAAAGGCCCTTTTTGACAGAAGAGTGGCTTGGGATCCAGTGTCCGTCAGCGTTGCAAGTGTACATTGCCCTTGCACTTGGACGGGGGATAAAATCTACCCTCCTTCTCCTCAAGTGGGCAAAGATAATGTGCATTTTGGGCAAGCTGGGTGGTCAATTACTTTATTTTGGACTCTGACACAGGGGTAGCTTGGGCATAATTCTGTCTTGGAGTTTGGCAGTCTAAAAGCAAAATTTTACATTCTGATATTTGGGGAGTTTCAGGCTCCTTTTCAGATTCTAGGTGCCCCTCTCCTTCTTGGAGGCAGTCACCAGTCCCCACACCTGCCCAATATTCATTTAGATCTCTTAGGACCCATTTTTCTTTGGGAGGAGTTCACCCATCCCTGAAGGAGAAGATTTTTTCCCCCAGAATCCTCTAAGGATTCTTCCCCTTCAAACTGGAGTACACCAACTTCCTCCACAAAATGGGCCTTTTTAAGGTCTTTATTTCTCCTACCCACCCTCTGTCCCCTGGGTTGCAGATTTTCAGGGCCATGAGATTTTTGTTCCGGTTCGTGGGTGTCCAGGGGCTTTTCAGGAGTGAGAAAGGAAGCTTCCCCTTCCCCGTACCTCCTCCTCTCGAGCCGGTGAGTTGTCAGGGTTCTCTCCTCGTCATTGTTCTGCGGTGCCAGACCCTTGGTTTGTGTGGCTCTGAGCCGCCATGTTCACCTGTGGGTTATGTTGAGCCCTCAACATGCAACCCAGATCCTGGGTATGGGTCTGGACCTGGCGCCCCAGTTGGGACACCCGTTCTGGCTGGTATGGGGGTCTCTGTTCAAATCTAGGTGGATCACGGGAAGGGTAACTATCCCTTCTCCCGTAGGACCCTGAATATTGTGAATTTTGGTAACCCTCCACCCTTGGCCTCCCCCCTCCCGGATTGGGTCATCTGGGCTCCTGAAAGCAGGGAAATAAAGGAGGGTTGTCCTGCAGGTTGTGGCTTTGTGGGTACTGGGAAAGAAACTTAACCCAGTTTTGGGGGATTACTGCCCTCCTGGAGGAAGTTAGGAGGGAAGTTTCCCGGGGCGGTACTTACCTGATTGGATACCCCCTTGGGCTGGGAGAGTCCATACATACCCCAAGATTGGTCGGTTTCCCTTGTATCTGGGACTTATATAATCAGGGGAGTTAGGGGTCTCATTGGTGGGATTGCCTCCCTGACCGCCACCTGTTCGTGATTGGCCTGAAGGCCTTCTGGATCTCTGATTTTGCTGATTTTATGTAGGTACATTTATAGGCTCCCCCATCTCTAGGTCTAAAATGGGGGCAACCTTCACCTCTGCTACCTTAGCAACAGCAGGGGTGTTGGCCGGCTTGGGGTTTTTGGTCTGATCTTTGTTTTCTGAATGTTTTTGGACTTCATATATGCGGGTCGCCTGCTCTATGACCCAGTCCGGAGATCTTTTATCATGGAAGTCCCTCACCAGCTGGGTCATAATATACTTTGGGAGCGCAGGAAAGAAGGTAGTTATAAACTCCCTCCTATCCGTGCACACCCTTCTAGTGGTTTGTGCGAAGGCACGTTTTAGCTCCTGCACAAATTCTCGTGGGGCCTGATCTTCTCCACACTGCAGCTTGTAGGCCTCTTTGCAAGCCTCTTGGGGGTTTCTGTGGGTGGAAAAGTGTTTCAAGATGGCCGTCCTGTAGGTGGACCATCTTGAATGGTTCTGGTCCTCAAGTCCAGCAAAGAAGCTGGAGTACTCAGGAGAGAACGCCCATTTAACATAATCTATGCAGTTCTGGTTGTCTTTCAGGTGGAAAGTGTCCATCATCTTCTCATAGAGTTCCAAATGTTCCCACACAGAATATTTCGTGTTTTTGTGGTATGGGGTTATGAAACTCCTCATGGCCTTAATCTGCCTAATGGGGTCTTTTGTCATTGTCATCTCTTGAGTTCATTTGCCTTCTTAGGCTTAGTCACCCGAGTCCACTCACCCTGAGACTCGGAGGCGCTGCTACTTGAGGTCCCCTCCTGATCATCTAGGCGCTCCCTGATTCCTTGGATTTGAGAGGGGCCTGCAGAATGGTGGGGCCTAGTTTCTTCACTCCTGCGGTGCACAGGAGAGTAGTCTTCTGACTCCTCCCTGCTCCCAGGGTTGGCAGAGTATCCCCCCACTGCCCTGATTGGGTGGTGGTCTTCAAGATGCTCTTATGGGGCCTCTTTTCCTGTTGTTCCTGTGCAAATTGAACCAACTGGTCCCTTTTGGAGGAAGTGCTCCTGCAGATATGATTCCCTGACTCTCATAGGAGGTTTCCTTGTCAGAGATATCAGCCTTTATATTTTTGTACCTGCATAGGGACACCCTTCTATCAATTTCTGGGGGGTGCTGACCTGTCAGCTCCATTATGGTTTGCCTTTTACATTCTGATGGTCTCAAGGTCTCTGGCTCATGTGAACCGGCAGCCATGAAGTCAGCAGTGCGCAAAGGATTAAATTGTTGTGAGTCTCTTATTATCGAGGTCATCATACTATGATCAGGGGTTGCCTTTTCCCTCTCTACCTGTTCGGGGTCCCTACAGTTTGTATTAGATCTAGGAGACTCATTTTCCAACCTCACTAGTTTTTCTTTCTCATCCCCTATCTCTTGATAATAGGCAGAGATCTGAGCCTTTTGCTCGGCTGTCAGGGTTTACTAGCCTCTATGACCCGCTCTTGTGCTGCCACTTGTTTGTGGAGCCCATCATTCACTTCACAGAGTACTTTGTTATCTCTTTGTGCTGCCTGTATAGTTTGGGCACCCTGAGCCAATTTTTGATGTGGCTGACCCACCTCCTGAGTTTGTGCATTTTTGTTTTGGGTGATCAACCCATCTGGCGTTCCCCAGTAACTTTCCATATTCTGTTTGAAGTTCATTTAGTTTATGGAGGCCTAACTCACTTCCCTGTAACTCTGTTTTTAAATTGCGTACTTCCTGGCATAGGGCGTCTTTCTCCTGATTTCGGGTGCCCCTCTGTTCAACCAGGTCATCCCTTTGTTTTTTGATGGTATTTAATTTCTGGCATTCTTGATCCAATTCTGCTTGAGAGTGGAGGTCTCTCATAATTAATTTATTATGTGCTCTTTCAACCTTTCGACCTGATCTTGCAGGATGGTGATTTGTCCTGAGCAGGCCCTGTTATGTGTTAATTGTTGAGTCAGCTTCTGTTGACTCTCTTTAAGAGAGTCAACCTTTTCCTGAAACTCTATTTTTACTGCTTCTAGTTGGGCCTCTATGTCTACATTATTCCGCTGTTGGAGAGCCAAGTCCTCTTTTAATTTTATGATGATATTTCCAGATTCTACCGCCAAATCTTGGCTCTTTTGTAATTTTTGTTCTGCTAATTGTAGTTCTGTCTAGATTTCATTTGATAGTTCAGATTGATTCTGCGCTAGAGTTTCATTTTCCTCATGCTTTTCCCGCATCAATCCCATATGGAGATATATGTAGGCCGTGATTCTGACAATCTTGATTTGCTCCTCTTTAATTTTCAGGGTCATATATAACTCACTCAATGCTTGGTGTAATAGGCCACCGTCCTGCCACATATCTAAATTCATGGCAATGACCTGTTGTGTTATTTCTTCTAGCCAGACCTTTCCTTCTTGTTC